>NC_135232.1:1135550796-1138050796 GCF_051348905.1 Ranitomeya variabilis
GTATTATAGTAGTTATATTCTTGTACATAGATGCAGTATTATAGTAGTTATATTCTTGTACATAGGAGCAGTATTATAGCAGTTATATTCATGTACATAGGAGCAGTATTATAGTAGTTATATTCTTGTACATAGGGGCAGTATTATAGTAGTTATATTCTTGTACATAGGAGCAGTATTACAGTAGTTATATTCTTGTACATAGGGGCAGTATTATAGTAGTTATATTCTTGTACATAGGGGCAGTATTATAGTAATTATATTCTTGTACATAGGGGCAGTATTATAGCAGTTATATTCATGTACATAGGAGCAGTATTATAGTAGTTATATTCTTGTACATAGGGGCAGTATTATAGTAGTTATATTCTTGTACATAGGAGCAGTATTACAGTAGTTATATTCTTGTACATAGGGGCAGTATTATAGTAGTTATATTCTTGTACATAGGGGCAGTATTATAGTAGTTATATTCTTGTACATAGGAGCAGTATTATAGTAGATATATTCTTGTACATAGGAGCAGTATTATAGTAGTTATATTCTTGTACATAGGGGCAGTATTATAGTAGTTATATTCTTGTACATAGGGGCAGTATTACAGTAGTTATATTCTTGTACATAGGGGCAGTATTATAGTAGTAATATTCTTGTACATAGGGGCAGTATTATAATAGTTATATTTTTGTACATAGGGGCAGTATTATAGTAGTTATATTCTTGTACATAGGGGCAGTATTATAGTAGATATATTCTTGTACATAGGGGCAGTATTATAGTAGTTATATTCTTGTACATGGGGCAGTTTTACAGTAGTTATATTCTTGTACATAGGGGCAGTATTATAGTAGTTATATTCTTGTACATAGGGGCAGTATTATAGTAGTTATATTCTTGTACATAGGGGCAGTATTATAGTAGTTATATTCATGTACATAGGAGCAGTATTATAGTAGATATATTCTTGTACATAGGGGCAGTATTATAGTAGTTATATTCTTGTACATAGGGGCAGTATTACAGTAGTTATATTCTTGTACATAGGGGCAGTATTATAGTAGTTATATTCTTGTACATAGGGGCAGTATTATAATAGTTATATTTTTGTACATAGGGGCAGTATTATAGTAGTTATATTCTTGTACATAGGGGCAGTATTATAGTAGATATATTCTTGTACATAGGGGCAGTATTATAGTAGTTATATTCTTGTACATGGGGCAGTTTTACAGTAGTTATATTCTTGTACATAGGGGCAGTATTATAGTAGTTATATTCTTGTACATAGGGGCAGTATTATAGTAGTTATATTCTTGTACATAGGGGCAGTATTATAGTAGTTATATTCATGTACATAGGAGCAGTATTATAGTAGATATATTCTTGTACATAGGGGCAGTATTATAGTAGTTATATTCTTGTACATAGGGGCAGTATTACAGTAGTTATATTCTTGTACATAGGGGCAGTATTATAGTAGTTATATTCTTGTACATAGGGGCAGTATTATAATAGTTATATTTTTGTACATAGGGGCAGTATTATAGTAGTTATATTCTTGTACATAGGGGCAGTATTATAGTAGATATATTCTTGTACATAGGGGCAGTATTATAGTAGTTATATTCTTGTACATGGGGCAGTATTACAGTAGTTATATTCTTGTACATAGGGGCAGTATTATAGTAGATATATTCTTGTACATAGGGGCAGTATTATAGTAGTTATATTCTTGTACATGGGGCAGTATTACAGTAGTTATATTCTTGTACATAGGGGCAGTATTATAGTAGTTATATTCTTGTACATAGGGGCAGTATTATAGTAGTTATATTCTTGTACATAGGGGCAGTATTATAGTAGTTATATTCATGTACATAGGAGCAGTATTATAGTAGATATATTCTTGTACATAGGGGCAGTATTATAGTAGTTATATTCTTGTACATAGGGGCAGCATTACAGTAGTTATATTCTTGTACATAGGGGCAGTATTATAGTAGTTATATTCTTGTACATAGGGGCAGTATTATAGTAGTTATATTCTTGTACATAGGGGCAGTATTATAGTAGTTATATTCATGTACATAGGAGCAGTATTATAGTAGATATATTCTTGTACATAGGGGCAGTATTATAGTAGTTATATTCTTGTACATAGGGGCAGTATTACAGTAGATATATTCTTGTACATAGGGGCAGTATTATAGTAGTTATATTCTTGTACATAGGGGCAGTATTATAGTAGTTATGTTCTTGCACATAGGGGCAGTATTATAGTAGTTATATTCTTGTACATAGGGGCAGTATTATAGTAGTTATATTCTTGTACATAGGGGCAGTATTATAGTAGTTATATTCTTGTACATAGGGTGCAGTATTATAGTAGATACATTTTTGTACATAGGGGCAGTATTATAGTAGTTATATTCTTGTATATAGGAGCAGTATTATAGTAGTTATATTCTTGTACATAGGGGCAGTATTATAGTAGTTATATTCTTGTATATAGGGGCAGTAATATAGTAGTTATATTCTTGTACATAGCGTGCAGTATTATAGTAGTTACATTCTTGTACATAGGGGCAGTATTATAGTAGTTATATTCTTGTACATAGGAGCAGTATTATAGTAGCTATATTCCTGTACATGGGGCAGTATTATAGTAGTTATATTCTTGTATATATGGGCAGTAATATAGTAGTTATATTCATGTACATAGGAGCAGTATTATAGTAGATATATTCTTGTACATAGGGGCAGTATTATAGTAGTTATATTCTTGTACATAGGGGCAGTATTACAGTAGTTATATTCTTGTACATGGGGGCAGTATTATAGTAGTTATATTCTTGTACATAGGGGCAGTATTATAGTAGTTATATTCTTGTACATAGGGGCAGTATTATAGTAGTTATATTCATGTACATAGGAGCAGTATTATAGTAGATATATTCTTGTACATAGGGGCAGTATTATAGTAGTTATATTCTTGTACATAGGGGCAGTATTACAGTAGATATATTCTTGTACATAGGGGCAGTATTATAGTAGTTATATTCTTGTACATAGGGGCAGTATTATAGTAGTTATGTTCTTGCACATAGGGGCAGTATTATAGTAGTTATATTCTTGTACATAGGGGCAGTATTATAGTAGTTATATTCTTGTACATAGGGGCAGTATTATAGTAGTTATATTCTTGTACATAGGGTGCAGTATTATAGTAGTTACATTCTTGTACATAGGGGCAGTATTATAGTAGATATATTCTTGTATATAGGAGCAGTATTATAGTAGTTATATTCTTGTACATAGGGGCAGTATTATAGTAGTTATATTCTTGTATATAGGGGCAGTAATATAGTAGTTATATTCTTGTACATAGCGTGCAGTATTATAGTAGTTACATTCTTGTACATAGGGGCAGTATTATAGTAGTTATATTCTTGTATATAGGGGCAGTAATATAGTAGTTATATTCTTGTACATAGGGGGCAGTATTATAGTAGTTATATTCTTGCACATACGGGCAGTATTATAGTAGTTATATTCTTGTACATAGGAGCAGTATTATAGTAGTTATGTTCTTGTACATAGGGGCAGTATTATAGTAGTTATATTCTTGTACATAGCAGCAGTATTATAGTAGTTATATTCTTGTACATAAGGGGCAGTATTATAGTAGTTATATTCTTGTACATAGGAACAGTATTATAGTAGTTCTATTCTTGTACATAGGGGCAGTATTATAGTAGTTATATTATTGTACATAGGGGCAGTATTATAGTAGTTATATTCTTGTACATAGGAGCAGTAATATAGTAGTTATATTCTTGTACATAGGGGCAGTATTATAGTAGTTATATTCTTGTACATAGGAGCAATATTATAGCAGTTATATTCATGTACATAGGAGCAGTATTATAGTAGTTATATTCTTGTACATAGGGGCAGTATTATAGTAGTTCTATTCTTGTACATAGGAGCAGTATTATAGTAGTTATATTCTTGTACATAGGGGCAGTATTATAGTAGTTCTATTCTTGTACATAGGGGCAGTATTATAGTAGTTATATTCTTGTACATAGGAGCAGTAATATAGTAGTTATATTCTTGTACATAGGGGCAGTATTATAGTAGTTATATTCTTGTACATAGGAGCAATATTATAGCAGTTATATTCATGTACATAGGAGCAGTATTATAGTAGTTATATTCTTGTACATAGGGTCAGTATTATAGTAGTTCTATTCTTGTACATAGGAGCAGTATTACAGTAGTTATATTCTTGTACATAGGGGCAGTATTATAGTAGATATATTCTTGTACATAGGGAGCAGTATTATAGTAGTTATATTCTTGTACATAGATGCAGTATTATAGTAGTTATATTCTTGTACATAGGAGCAGTATTATAGCAGTTATATTCATGTACATAGGAGCAGTATTATAGTAGTTATATTCTTGTACATAGGGGCAGTATTATAGTAGTTATATTCTTGTACATAGGAGCAGTATTACAGTAGTTATATTCTTGTACATAGGGGCAGTATTATAGTAGTTATATTCTTGTACATAGGGGCAGTATTATAGTAATTATATTCTTGTACATAGGGGCAGTATTATAGCAGTTATATTCATGTACATAGGAGCAGTATTATAGTAGTTATATTCTTGTACATAGGGGCAGTATTATAGTAGTTATATTCTTGTACATAGGAGCAGTATTACAGTAGTTATATTCTTGTACATAGGGGCAGTATTATAGTAGTTATATTCTTGTACATAGGGGCAGTATTATAGTAGTTATATTCTTGTACATAGGAGCAGTATTATAGTAGATATATTCTTGTACATAGGAGCAGTATTATAGTAGTTATATTCTTGTACATAGGGGCAGTATTATAGTAGTTATATTCTTGTACATAGGGGCAGTATTACAGTAGTTATATTCTTGTACATAGGGGCAGTATTATAGTAGTAATATTCTTGTACATAGGGGCAGTATTATAATAGTTATATTTTTGTACATAGGGGCAGTATTATAGTAGTTATATTCTTGTACATAGGGGCAGTATTATAGTAGATATATTCTTGTACATAGGGGCAGTATTATAGTAGTTATATTCTTGTACATGGGGCAGTTTTACAGTAGTTATATTCTTGTACATAGGGGCAGTATTATAGTAGTTATATTCTTGTACATAGGGGCAGTATTATAGTAGTTATATTCTTGTACATAGGGGCAGTATTATAGTAGTTATATTCATGTACATAGGAGCAGTATTATAGTAGATATATTCTTGTACATAGGGGCAGTATTATAGTAGTTATATTCTTGTACATAGGGGCAGTATTACAGTAGTTATATTCTTGTACATAGGGGCAGTATTATAGTAGTTATATTCTTGTACATAGGGGCAGTATTATAATAGTTATATTTTTGTACATAGGGGCAGTATTATAGTAGTTATATTCTTGTACATAGGGGCAGTATTATAGTAGATATATTCTTGTACATAGGGGCAGTATTATAGTAGTTATATTCTTGTACATGGGGCAGTTTTACAGTAGTTATATTCTTGTACATAGGGGCAGTATTATAGTAGTTATATTCTTGTACATAGGGGCAGTATTATAGTAGTTATATTCTTGTACATAGGGGCAGTATTATAGTAGTTATATTCATGTACATAGGAGCAGTATTATAGTAGATATATTCTTGTACATAGGGGCAGTATTATAGTAGTTATATTCTTGTACATAGGGGCAGTATTACAGTAGTTATATTCTTGTACATAGGGGCAGTATTATAGTAGTTATATTCTTGTACATAGGGGCAGTATTATAATAGTTATATTTTTGTACATAGGGGCAGTATTATAGTAGTTATATTCTTGTACATAGGGGCAGTATTATAGTAGATATATTCTTGTACATAGGGGCAGTATTATAGTAGTTATATTCTTGTACATGGGGCAGTATTACAGTAGTTATATTCTTGTACATAGGGGCAGTATTATAGTAGATATATTCTTGTACATAGGGGCAGTATTATAGTAGTTATATTCTTGTACATGGGGCAGTATTACAGTAGTTATATTCTTGTACATAGGGGCAGTATTATAGTAGTTATATTCTTGTACATAGGGGCAGTATTATAGTAGTTATATTCTTGTACATAGGGGCAGTATTATAGTAGTTATATTCATGTACATAGGAGCAGTATTATAGTAGATATATTCTTGTACATAGGGGCAGTATTATAGTAGTTATATTCTTGTACATAGGGGCAGCATTACAGTAGTTATATTCTTGTACATAGGGGCAGTATTATAGTAGTTATATTCTTGTACATAGGGGCAGTATTATAGTAGTTATATTCTTGTACATAGGGGCAGTATTATAGTAGTTATATTCATGTACATAGGAGCAGTATTATAGTAGATATATTCTTGTACATAGGGGCAGTATTATAGTAGTTATATTCTTGTACATAGGGGCAGTATTACAGTAGATATATTCTTGTACATAGGGGCAGTATTATAGTAGTTATATTCTTGTACATAGGGGCAGTATTATAGTAGTTATGTTCTTGCACATAGGGGCAGTATTATAGTAGTTATATTCTTGTACATAGGGGCAGTATTATAGTAGTTATATTCTTGTACATAGGGGCAGTATTATAGTAGTTATATTCTTGTACAAAGGGTGCAGTATTATAGTAGATACATTTTTGTACATAGGGGCAGTATTATAGTAGTTATATTCTTGTATATAGGAGCAGTATTATAGTAGTTATATTCTTGTACATAGGGGCAGTATTATAGTAGTTATATTCTTGTATATAGGGGCAGTAATATAGTAGTTATATTCTTGTACATAGCGTGCAGTATTATAGTAGTTACATTCTTGTACATAGGGGCAGTATTATAGTAGTTATATTCTTGTACATAGGAGCAGTATTATAGTAGCTATATTCCTGTACATGGGGCAGTATTATAGTAGTTATATTCTTGTATATATGGGCAGTAATATAGTAGTTATATTCATGTACATAGGAGCAGTATTATAGTAGATATATTCTTGTACATAGGGGCAGTATTATAGTAGTTATATTCTTGTACATAGGGGCAGTATTACAGTAGTTATATTCTTGTACATGGGGGCAGTATTATAGTAGTTATATTCTTGTACATAGGGGCAGTATTATAGTAGTTATATTCTTGTACATAGGGGCAGTATTATAGTAGTTATATTCATGTACATAGGAGCAGTATTATAGTAGATATATTCTTGTACATAGGGGCAGTATTATAGTAGTTATATTCTTGTACATAGGGGCAGTATTACAGTAGATATATTCTTGTACATAGGGGCAGTATTATAGTAGTTATATTCTTGTACATAGGGGCAGTATTATAGTAGTTATGTTCTTGCACATAGGGGCAGTATTATAGTAGTTATATTCTTGTACATAGGGGCAGTATTATAGTAGTTATATTCTTGTACATAGGGGCAGTATTATAGTAGTTATATTCTTGTACATAGGGTGCAGTATTATAGTAGTTACATTCTTGTACATAGGGGCAGTATTATAGTAGATATATTCTTGTATATAGGAGCAGTATTATAGTAGTTATATTCTTGTACATAGGGGCAGTATTATAGTAGTTATATTCTTGTATATAGGGGCAGTAATATAGTAGTTATATTCTTGTACATAGCGTGCAGTATTATAGTAGTTACATTCTTGTACATAGGGGCAGTATTATAGTAGTTATATTCTTGTATATAGGGGCAGTAATATAGTAGTTATATTCTTGTACATAGGGGGCAGTATTATAGTAGTTATATTCTTGCACATACGGGCAGTATTATAGTAGTTATATTCTTGTACATAGGAGCAGTATTATAGTAGTTATGTTCTTGTACATAGGGGCAGTATTATATTAGTTATATTCTTGTACATAGCAGCAGTATTATAGTAGTTATATTCTTGTACATAAGGGGCAGTATTATAGTAGTTATATTCTTGTACATAGGAACAGTATTATAGTAGTTATATTCTTGTACATAGGGGCAGTATTATAGTAGTTATATTATTGTACATAGGGGCAGTATTATAGTAGTTATATTCTTGTACATAGGAGCAGTATTATAGTAGTTATATTCTTGTACATAGGGGCAGTATTATAGTAGTTATATTCTTGTACATAGGGGCAGTAATATAGTAGTTATATTCTTGTATATAGGGGCAGTATTATAGTAGTTATATTCTTGTACATAGGAGCAGTATTACAGTAGTTATATTCTTGTACATAGGGGCAGTATTGAAGTAGTTATATTCTTGTACATAGGGGCAGTAATATAGTAGTTATATTCTTGTACATAGGAGCAGTATTACAGTAGTTATATTCTTGTATATAGGAGCAGTATTATAGTAGTTATATTCTTGTACATAGGGGCAGTAATATAGTAGTTATATTATTGTACATAGGAGCAGTATTATAGTAGTTATATTCTTGTACATAGGAGCAGTATTATAGTAGTTATATTCTTGTACATAGGGGCAGTAATATAGTAGTTATATTATTGTACATAGGAGCAGTATTATAGTAGTTATATTCTTGTACATAGGAGCAGTATTATAGTAGTTATATTCTTGTACATAGGGGCAGTAATATAGTAGTTATATTCTTGTATATAGGGGCAGTATTATAGTAGTTATATTCTTGTACATAGGGAGCAGTATTATAGTAGTTATATTCTTGAACATAGGTGCAGTATTATAGTAGTTATATTCTTGTACATAGGGGCAGTATTACAGTAGTTATATTCTTGTACATAGGGGCAGTATTATAGTAGTTATATTCTTGTACATAAGGGCAGTATTATAGTAGTTATATTCTTGTATATAGGAGCAGTATTACAGTAGTTATATTCTTGTACATAGGGGCAGCATTATAGTAGTTATATTCTTGTACATAGGGGCAGTATTATAGTAGTTATATTCTTGTACATAGGGAGCAGTATTATAGTAGTTATATTCTTGTACATAGGAGCAGTATTACAGTAGTTATATTCTTGTACATAGGGGCAGTATTATAGTAGTTATATTCTTGCATATAGGAGCAGTATTATAGTACTTATATTCTTGTACATAGGAGCAGTATTATAGTAGTTATATTCTTGTACATAGGAGCAGTATTATAGTAGTTATATTCTTGTACATGGGAACAGTATTATAGTAGTTATATTCCTGTACAGAGGAGCAGTATTATAGTAGTTATATTCTTGTACATAGGAGCAGTATTATAGTAGTTATATTCTTGTACATAGGGAGCAGTATTATAGCAGTTATATTCTTGTACATAGGGGCAGTATTATAGTAGTTATATTCTTGTACATAGGAGCAGTATTATAGTAGTTATATTCTTGTACATAGGAGCAGTATTATAGTAGTTATATTCTTGTACATAGGAGCAGTATTATAGTAGTTATATTCTTGCATATAGGAGCAGTATTATAGTACTTATATTCTTGTACATAGGAGCAGTATTATAGTAGTTATATTCTTGTACATAGGGGCAGTAATATAGTAGTTATATTCTTGTACATGGGAACAGTATTATAGTAGTTATATTCCTGTACAGAGGAGCAGTATTATAGTAGTTATATTCTTGTACATAGGAGCAGTATTATAGTAGTTATATTCTTGTACATAGGGAGCAGTATTATAGCAGTTATATTCTTGTACATAGGGGCAGTATTATAGTAGTTATATTCTTGTACATAGGAGCAGTATTATAGTAGTTATATTCTTGTACATAGGAGCAGTATTATAGTAGTTATATTCTTGTACATAGGAGCAGTATTATAGTAGTTATATTCTTGCATATAGGAGCAGTATTATAGTACTTATATTCTTGTACATAGGAGCAGTATTATAGTAGTTATATTCTTGTACATAGGGGCAGTAATATAGTAGTTATATTCTTGTATATAGGGGCAGTATTATAGTAGTTATATTCTTGTACATAGGAGCAGTATTATAGTAGTTATATTCTTGTACATAGGGGCAGTATTATAGTAGTTATATTCTTGCATATAGGAGCAGTATTATAGTACTTATATTCTTGTACATAGGAGCAGTATTATAGTAGTTATATTCTTGTACATAGGGGCAGTAATATAGTAGTTATATTCTTGTATATAGGGGCAGTATTATAGTAGTTATATTCTTGTACATAGGAGCAGTATTATAGTAGTTATATTCTTGTATATAGGAGCAGTATTATAGTAGTTATATTCTTGCACATAGGGGCAGTATTATAGTACTTATATTCTTACCAATGAGACACACAACCAGGGTCGGACTGGGGCACCAGGACAGCGGAGAATACTCCTGTGGGCTCAGCAGTGCGCACTTTATTGTATAGCCGGCACCGGCTGGCAGACTGCACAGGTGATGGGAAGTGCAGGCGCAGCTCCTTCACATCACCTGCTGCCGCTGCCATTACTCTGCCAGGAGACCCGCAGTCACCTGTCTCCTGTGCTCTGTCCCTCAGCTCCTCTTCCATCCACAAAGCCCTGGGCAGCAGTGTAAACGCTGATTGGCTGCAATTCAGCCAATCAGTGTTAGTTTTCTTTGTGTGACCTCACAGCACAGCTCAGGCAAGGAGCTGTGCTGTGATTGGTCAGCTGTCCTGCCCAAGCAGCACACAGCACGGCCATATAGTGTGCAGAGGAGCAGAGGGAGTCTGATGGCTGCAGTCAGTGTGACTGTAAGTACAGAACTATATGATGCCTGCACCCTGACTAGATTTCCGGCCACAGAGGCAGTTAGGGGAGGGGGTCCCATGCAACCTAAGGGTATGTGCACACGATGCAGATTTAGTGCAGAATTGGTGCAGAACTGCAGCAGATTTTTCTGCTGCAGAAACGCTGCAGAACTGCACTGTGATTTACAGTACAATGTAAATCAATGGGAAAAAAAAAGCTGTGCACATGGTGCAGAAAAATCTGCGCAGAAACGCTGCAGATTTCAAAGAAGTGCACGTCGCTTCTTTTGTGCAGTTCTGCAGCGTTTCTGCTGCAGATTTTTCTGCACCATGTGCACAGCTTTTTTTTTTCCCATTGATTTACATTGTACTGCACAGAAACTACACAGAAACTGCATAGAATCTGCGCAGAAACTGCATAGAATCTGCATAGAATCTGCGCAGAAACTGCACAGAAACTGCATAGAATCTGCGCAGAAACTGCACAGAAACTGCATCAAATCTGCAGATGCAGATTTAGTGCAGAAAATTCTGCACCACATTTCCTACGTGTGCACATAGCCTAAAGGTGACACAGGGGAGGGGCCCACAGTGATATTCTAATTTTCTAGTGGGCCCCCTCCCCTATTGTGCGAACCACCTCTATTTTACTGTGGCTCCCCTTTCCCTCTCTGAGTAGGCCCATAGGAAATCAGAGGTGAAATAGTGGGGCAGGGGCCCATAGAATATTGGGTGACACAGTGGGGGAGGGGGCCCACAGGAAAATAGAGGTGAAACAGTGGGGGAGGGGGCCCACAGGATATTGGGTGACACAGTGGGGGATTGGCCCACAGGAAAATAGAGGTGAAATTGGGGGAGGGGGCCCACAGGATATTGGGTGACACAGTGGGGGAGGGGGCCCACAGGTGATTAACATTACGACATCTGCCTTACATGTATGGCACGTGTTAAATGCCACTGTCAATCTCTGACAGCAGCATATACAGTCATGGCCAAAAGTATTGACACCCCTGCAATTCTGTCAGATAATACTCAGTTTCTTCCTAAACATGATTGCAATCACAAATTCTCTGGTATTATTATCTTCATTAAATTTGTCTTAAATGAAAAAAACACAAAAAGAATTGTCCTAAAGCCAAATTGGATATAATTCCACACCAAACATAAAAAAGGGGGTTGACAAAAGTATTGGCACTGTTCGAAAAATCATGTGATGCTTCTCTAATTTGTGTAATTAACAGCCCCTGTAACTTACCTGTGGCACCTAACAGGTGTTGGCAATAACTAAATCACACTTGCAGCCAGTTGACATGGATTAAAGTTGACTCAACCTCTGTCCTGTGTCCTTGTGTGTACCACATTGAGCATGGAGAAAAGAAAGAAGACCAAAGAACTGTCTGAGGACTTGAGAAACCAAATTGTGAGGAAGCATGAGCAATCTCAAGGCTACAAGTCCATCTCCAAAGACCTGAATGTTCCTGTGTCTACCATGCGCAGTGTCATCAAGAAGTGTAAAGCCCATGGCACTGTGGCTAACCTCCCTAGATGTGGACGGAAAAGAAAAATTGAGAAGAGATTTCAACACAAGATTGTGCGGATGTTTGATAAAGAACCTCGACTAACATCCAAACAAGTTCAAGCTGCCCTGCAGTCCGAGGGTACAACAGTGTCAACCCGTACTATCCATCTGCGTCTGAATGAAAAGGGACTGTATGGTAGGAGACCCAGGAAGACCCCACTTCTTACCCCGAGACATAAAAAGGCCAGGCTGGAGTTTGCCAAAACTTACCTGAAAAAGCCTAAAATGTTTTGGAAGAATGTTCTATGGTCAGATGAGACAAAAGTAGAGCTTTTTGGGCAAAGGCATCAACATAGGGTTTACAGGAGAAAAAAAGAGGCATTCAAAGAAAAGAACACGGTCCCTACAGTCAAACATGGCGGAGGTTCCCTGATGTTTTGGGGTTGCTTTGCTGCCTCTGGCACTGGACTGCTTGACCGTGTGCATGGCTTTATGAAGTCTGAAGACTACCAACAAATTTTGCAGCATAATGTAGGGCCCAGTGTGAGAAAGCTGGGTCTCCCTCAGAGGTCATGGGTCTTCCAGCAGGACAATGACCCAAAACACACTTCAAAAAGCACTAGAAAATGGTTTGAGAGAAAGCACTGGAGACTTCTAAGGTGGCCAGCAATGAGTCCAGACCTGAATCCCATAGAACACCTGTGGAGAGATCTAAAAATGGCAGTTTGGAGAAGGCACCCTTCAAATATCAAGGACCTGGAGCAGTTTGCCAAAGAAGAATGGTCTAAAATTCCAGCAGAGCATTGTAAGAAACTCATTCATGGTTACCGGAAGCGGTTGGTCGCAGTTATTTTGGCTAAAGGCTGTGCAACCAAGTATTAGGCTGAGGGTGCCAATACTTTTGTCTGGCCCATTTTTGGAGTTGTGTGTGAATTGATCAATGTTTTGCTTTTTGCTTCATTCTCTTTTGTGTTTTTTCATTTAAGACAAATTAAATGAAGATAATAATACCAAATAATTTGTGTTTGCAATCATTTTCAGGAAGAAACTGAGTATTATCTGACAGAATTGCAGGGGTGTGAATACTTTTGGCCATGACTGTAACACATGCCAACATGCGTGCACATCATTCTCTCACCCATTGGTGCCAATGATGTGCTCGTGGGTCGCCGATGGGTTGCAATGACAGCCAGGGGTCTTCTTCCTGTAGCTAGGCTTTAAAGGAGACCATGATTTCTTCTATATGCAATCAGCATCAGACTGGAGCACCTGGGGCCCACCAGAGGAAACATTCTTGGGGCCCACTATGTAGCTACATAGAAATAAATACAAGACCACCAACTGTGTGCTATAACACACTAATGTCAGGGTAAAATATAAGGTAGTACACATCTTTATTATGTAGTAGGGGTTGGGGTAGCCCCCTCATAGAGTATAAAGTAGCCCCTCTCATAGAATATAATGTAGCCTGCCTCATGGAATATAATGCAGCCCCCCTCATAGAATATAATGCAGCCCCCTCATAGAATATAATGCAGCCCACCTCAAAGGGTATAATACAGCATGCCAGAAAATATAATAGAACCCCCTCATAAGGTATAATGCAGCCCCCATAGAATATACTGTAGCCCCCTCATAGGGCATAATGCAGCTCCCCTCATATAGTATGATGTAGCCCCCTGAGAGAATAATGCAGCCCTCACACAGAATATAATGCAGCCCCCCTCATATAGTATAATGTTTCTCCTCCACAGAATATAATGTAGCCCCCTCAGAGTATAATGCAACCCCCTCATAAGGCAGCCCCCATAGAATATACTGTAGCCCCCTCATAGGGCATAATGCAGCTCCCCTCATATAGTATGATGTAGCCACCTGAGAGAATAATGCAGCCCCCACACAGAATATAAAGTAGCCCCCTCATAGGGTATAATGCAGCCCCCTCAAAGGGTATAATGCAGCCCCCCTCAAAGGATATAATGTAGCCCCCTCCACCGCCATCATTTTTCTACCCTTCCACCCCATCATTGTTCTTATCACCACCTCCATCATTGCCTCCTCCCCCACCTCATTACCTCCCAACTTTTGAAGAAGGCAAAGAGGGACAAAGGTTGCACTGTGATGGTTCAGTATGACTGTTATGGTGTATTGTGACTGTGATGGTGCACTGTGACTGTGTAATAATTATAGGGGATAACTCAGGAGACTCTTTGCATGGAACAAGGCAACAGGACACAGTTTTATAAGTGGTAAAGTTTATATTATCACACGGTGATTCAAACAGGTGCAGAGAGAAACTCAAGCCCACAACACTTGGTGCAAATAATAAGCGCAGCTTAGCAGTCTATAGAAAACTTCAGAGGTAGATGCAAACAAACAGAAAGTCTATGAAGCACAGTTATTCTTGAGGAAATGACACGAATAGATCCTTGACTTAGTCCAGACACAGATAGATATGCTATAAGGCAGTTCAAATCATATCTTAGCTCAACCAGGGAGGCCTGGTTAATAGTCTCAGGTTTTGCAGAGCAGCAAACAGCTTACATGTCCAGCAAATGCAGATGGAAGTAACACGAGCAGCAGATGAAGGAGGATTACTGAACACTGGTGTATGCAGCAGGAACTCAGAGCAGAGTGCCAGGATCTCCAACACAGGTTCACAGGAGCAGGTGCAGGTGCAAGGCCAGGGAGTAATCAGGAGCTGGATGCAAAGCAGAATACTCTAGCACATACTGAAGGCTGGGGTGGAGTTTTATAGCAGGAAGACAAGTGCACATGAGACCAAAGACGCCATGTTGGAAAAGGGCAGTAATGCACAAAAGGTAAAAAATGTTCAGAGTCCTGACAGACTGTTATGATGCACTGTAACTGTTATGATGCACTGTGGCTGATGTGCACTGTGACTTATTGTGCAATATGACTGTTATGGTGCACTGTGACTGTGATGGTGCACTGTGACTGTGATGGTGCACTGTGATGATGATAGTGCACTGTGACTGTTATAGTTTATTGTGACTGTGATGGTGCACTGTGAATGTTATGGTGCACTGTAACTGTTATGGTGCATTGTGACTATGATGGTGCACTGTGACTGTCATAGTGTGCTGTGACTGTGATGGTGCACTGTGACTGTCATAGTGTGCTGTGACTGTTATGGTGCACTGTGACTGTGATGGTGTACTGTGACTGTGATGGTGCACTGTGACTGTTATGGTGCACTGTGACTGTTATGGAGCACTTTGACTGTTATGGTGCACTATGACTGTGATGGTGCAGAGTTCAAATTCCCAAGCCACACCCAGACCTGATTACTGCCACACCTGTCCTCAATCAAGAAATCACTTAAATAGGACCTGCTTGACAAAGTAAAGTAGACCAAAAGGTCCTCAAAAGTTAGACATCATGCTGCAAGCCAAAGAAATTCTGGAACTAATGAGAAACAAAGTAAGTGAGATCTGTCAGTCTGGAAAGGGTTATAAAGCCATTTCTAAAGCTTTGGGACTCCAGTAAACCACAGTGAGAGCCATTACCCACCAATTGCCAAAACATGGAACTGGCGAATCTTGCCGGGAGTGGTCGGCTTCTGGCAACACCGGCTCCCCAGCACCTCGGCATCCCGGATCTGGACATACTAGCGCCATTTCCCTCCAGCGAGTTCTCGCCGTCTCCGTGCGCCCTATCTCTTATACACCCTCCAGGACCCCCGAGGTGTTTGTGCCAGGTTATATTTGTGCGCAGGCTTTTTGGGCCTGTGCATCGCGCTGTCTTGTTTCCAGTTTCATAAGAGATGTTTCTGATGAAGGTCTTGTGACCGAAAACGTTTAAATCTCTTGAACTGGTCGCACAAATAAACAAAACTTTTACGTTCATCTTGCAAATGAATCTTTGAGTGCCAAGTGCTTTATTACTTAATACCTAAGAAGACACAGTGGCAAATTGTGGGGGTCGGGGCATCTCTAGGGTCCCTATAAACAAGCCTCAGGCCATCAGTCATACGGGTTTGCATAGCTCCCAACCGTCCCTCATTGTGCGGGATTGTCCCGGATTTCATGCTGTGCCCCGCTGTCCAGCGCAGGACGCTGTGGTCCCGGACACAGAGCAGGAGAAACTCTGCCACACCCCCTTTTGTTAGGCCCCTTCCCCTGTATGTTCCTGAGTCTCCCAGCGTCACCGTTCAGAGAGGGGGAGAGAGGGGACACTTGTAGTTTGAGGTATGTAACAGCAGAGCCTGGGTGCCGGCAGCAATGTAAGCAGCTGCCAGCAGACCAGTGTGGACTGCTGACGATGCCTGCTAGTATAAATCGTGCGTGGAATGAGTCTGGGGCTGAGCAGGGAGGGATGGACACTCACAGCCTCCCTGTTTGCCTCGGCTGCTCAGAGCTCACAGATCGATGACTCACTGACACTCCGGTCAGTGCATTTCAGAGGAGGAGAGGGTGACGACGCTATTGTGGCTGCTTTTTTTCCCCACACAAAAAAGGGCAAAGCCAAAGCCCCTGTGACAGTCTGACACTATCATCATGTGCTATAATGAGACAGCAAATCATGGCACAATTAAGGTGTGTGTGCGAGGTGTATTTAGCGGAGCCGTGTGTGTGAGGTGTACAGAATGCAGCCGTGTGTGTACGAGGTGTACGGAGCGGAGCCGTGTGTGTGCGAGGTGTACGGAGCGGAGCCGTGTGTACGAGGTGTATGGAGCGGAGCCGTGTGTGTGAGGTGTACGGAGCGGAGCCGTGTGTGTACGAGGTGTACGGAGAGGAGTCGTGTGTGTACGAAGTGTATGGAGCAGAGCCGTGTGTGTACGAGGTGTACGGAGCGGAGCCGTGTGTGTACGGAGTGGAGCCGTGTGTACGAGCTGTACGGAGCGGAGCTGTGTGTGTACGAGGTGTACGGAGCGGACTCATGTGTGTACGAGGTGTACGGAGCGGAGCCGTGTGTGTGCGAGATGTACGGAGCGGAGCCGCGTGTGTACGGAGAGGAGCCGTGTGTGTACGAGGTGTACGGAGCGGAGCCGTGTGTGTACGAGGTGTACGGAGTGGAGCCGTGTGTGTACGATGTGTACGGAGCGGAGCCGTGTGTGTACGAGGTGTACGGAGCGGAGCCATGGGTGTACGGAGCGGAGCCGCGTGTGTGCAAGATGTACGGAGCGGAGCCGTGTGTGTACGAGGTGTACGGAGCGGAGCCGCGTGTGTGCGAGGTGTACGGAGCGGAGCCGCGTGTGTATGAGGTGTACGGAGCGGAGCCGTGTGTGTTTGAGGTGTACGGAGCGGAGCCGTGTGTGCGAGGTGTATGGAGCGGAGCCGTGTGTGCGAGGTGTATGGAGCGGAGCCGTGTGTGTGTGAGGTGTATTTAGCGGAGCCGTGTGTGTGCGAGGTGTATGGAGTGGAGCCGTGTCTGTGCGAGGTGTATGGAGAGGAGCCGTGTCTGTGCAAAGTGTAAGGAGCGCAGCCGCGTGTGTAGGAGTAGCTATGTGTGGCCATTATATGGTAAGAAGTATCATGTGCAGCCAATATACAGTATGGAGCATCATGTGCAGCCAATATACAGTATGGAGCATCATGTGCGGCCAATATACAGTATGGAGCATCATGTGCGGTCATTTTACAGTATGGAGCATCATGTGCGGTCATTATACAGTATGGAGCATCATGTGAGGTCATTATACAGTATGGAGCATCATGTGTGGTCATTATACAGTATGGAGCATCATGTGCGGTCATTATACAGTATGGAGCATCATGTGTGGTCATTATACAGTATGGAGCATCATGTGCGGTCATTATACAGTATGGAGCATCATGTGCAGCCAATATACAGTATGGAGCATCATGTGCAGCCAATATACAGTATGGAGCATCATGTGCGGCCAATATACAGTATGGAGCATCATGTGCGGTCATTTTACAGTATGGAGCATCATGTGCGGTCATTATACAGTATGGAGCATCATGTGCGGTCATTATACAGTATGGAGCATCATGTGTGGTCATTATACAGTATGGAGCATCATGTGCGGTCATTATACAGTATGGAGCATCATGTGCGATCATTATACAGTATGGAGCATCATGTGCGGTCATTATACAGTATGGAGCATCATGTGTGGTCATTATACAGTATGGAGCATCATGTGCAGCCAATATACAGTATGGAGCATCATGTGCGGCCAATATACAGTATGGAGCATCATGTGCGGTCATTTTACAGTATGGAGCATCATGTGCGGTCATTTTACAGTATGGAGCATCATGTGCGGTCATTATACAGTATGGAGCATCATGTGAGGTCATTATGCAGTATGGAGCATCATGTTTGGTCATTATACAGTATGGAGCATCATGTGCGGTCATTATACAGTATGGAGCATCATGTGCGGTCATTATACAGTATGGAGCATCATGTGCGGTCATTATACAGTATGGAGCATTATGTGCGGTCATTATACAGTATGGAGCATCATGTGCGGTCATTATACAGTATGGAGCATTATGTGCGGTCATTATACAGTATGGAGCATCATGTGAGGTAATTATACAGTATGGAGCATCATGTGTGGTCATTATACAGTATGGAGCATCATGTGCGGTCATTATACAGTATGGAGCATCATGTGCGGTCATTATACAGTATGGAGCATCATGTGTGGCCATTATACAGTATGGAGCATCATGTGCGGTCATTATACAGTATGGAGCATCATGTGTGGTCATTATACAGTATGGAGCATCATGTGTGTTCATTATACAGTATGGAGCATCATGTGCGGTCATTATACAGTATGGAGCATCATGTGCGGTCATTATACAGTATGGAGCATCATGTGAAGTCATTATACAGTATGGAGCATCATGTGTGGTCATTATACAGTATGGAGCATCATGTGCGGTCATTATACAGTATGGAGCATCATGTGCGGTCATTATACAGTATGGAGCATCATGTGTGGCCATTATACAGTATGGAGCATCATGTGCGGTCATTATACAGTATGGAGCATCATGTGTGGTCATTATACAGTATGGAGCATCATATGTGTTCATTATACAGTATGGAGCATCATGTGCGGTCATTATACAGTATGGAGCATCATGTGCGGTCATTATACAGTATGGAGCATCATGTGCGGTCATTATACAGTATGGAGCATTATGTGCGGTCATTATACAGTATGGAGCATCATGTGTGGTCATTATACAGTATGGAGCATCATTTGGGGTCATTATGCAGTATGGAGCATCATGTGCGGTCATTATACAGTATGGAGCATCATGTGCGGTCATTATACAGTATGGAGCATCATGTGCGGCCATTATACAGTATGGAGCATCATGTGGGGTCATTATACAGTATGGAGCATCATGTGTGGTCATTATACAGTATGGAGCATCATGTGTGGCCATTATACAGTATGGATCATCATGTCGGGCCATTATACAGTATGGAGCACTGTGTGGCCATATTTTTTTGTTTATAATTATTGTATATGAAACAGTGTGATCAGCAGTGCTAAATGGGTGTGGTTGGGACGTGGATATGGGTGTGACTAGTTATGAATGGGTGTGGCAAGAGGTGTGGCCTAAAATTTGCCGCGGCGCGCGTTGTCCCTCTTTCCCATCTTCAAAAGTTGGGAGGTATGGGTTTGTCCTATCCATATCATCTGGGGGACAGAGAGGAAGACATCTAGAACATCTACGAAAGTTGTGAGGACCTTACCGAGTTGCTCAGCAGTAAGGTACTACAACACACAGGCGCTAGTAGGAAGGCTACTGATTTCCACCTGGATAAGGAGACTCTGGATTTGCCTTCGGACTGGCCGGACTCTGCCTGCCCTGTGGTCTGTACCCTGGGCTGTGGATGCTGAAGCTTCCAGTAAAAGGTAAAGAGACTGCAACCTTGAGTCCTTGTTATTTCCTGCGCCTTGCAACCTCCACCACCACCATCTACACTTCTGGGAAGCCCTGGGGAAACACTTCACCTGTGGGAAGGTATACCATCTGGCTGCCATAACATCACCCCAGCGGACCCCTTATAGCAGCGTCGGTCACCCTGACCGAATACCACAGGTGGTGTCACGAACACTTCCCCTTTTAACACGGACGTCCCTAGGGCCACGGACTGGGTCAGCCACCGTGACATCCCCATCCAGAACCGAAGGGCCCGGTACCGAGTTCCCCTAGCCCTGGGGGGCGATCCACACTCTTCAGACCGGAGCGCACGAGCAGCTTTTTATGTCTTTTTTAACAGGGATATGATGCCCACATTGCTATATACTACGTGGGCTGGGCAATATACTACATGGGCTGGGCAATATACTACGTGGCTGGGCAATATACTACATGGGCTGGGCAATATACTACGTGGCTGGGCAATATACTACATGGGCTGGGCAATATTCTATGTGGCTGGGCAATATACTACATGGGCTGTGCTATATACTACGTGGCTGGGCAATATACTACGTGGACTGCGCAATATACTACGTGGGCTGCGCAATATACTACGTGGGCTGCGCAATATACAACGTGGGCTGCGCAATGTACAACGTGGGCTGCACAATGTACTGCGTGGGCTGCGCAATGTACTGTGTTGGCTGCGCAATGTACTGCGTGGCTGTGCAATATACTACGTGGGCTGCGCAATGTACTGTGTTGGCTGCGCAATGTACTGCGTGGCTGTGCAATATACTACATGGGCTGCGCAATGTACTGTGTTGGCTGCGCAATGTACTGCGTGGGCTGCGCAATGTACTGCGTGGGCTACGCAATGTACTGCGTGGGCTGCGCAATGTACTGCGTTGGCTGCGCAATGTACTGCGTGGGCTGCGCAATGTACTGAGTTGGCTGCACAATGTACTGCGTGGGCTGCGCAATGTACTGCGTGGGCTGTGCAATGTACTGCCTGGGCTGCGCAATGTACTGCTTGGGCTGCGCAATGTACTGCGTGGGCTGTGCAATGTACTGCATGGGCTGCGCAATGTACTACGTGGGCTGCGCAATGTACTGCGTGGGCTGTGCAATGTACTGCATGGGCTGCGCAATGTACTGCGTGGGCTGCGCAATGTACTGCGTGGCTGTGCAATATACTACGTGGCCTGTGCTATACACTACGCATACATATTCTAGAATACCCGATGCGTTAGAATCGGGCCACCATCTAGTAAGAACATAAAGGCTCATCTCAGTTTTGCCAGAAAACATCTTGATGATCCCCAAGACTTTTAGGAGAATACTCTGTGGACTGACAAGACAAAAGTTGAACTTTTTGGATTACTGATTCCGCGTTATAGTAAAGTAGTATATGAGATTACATTACATATTCATGTAGGAATGAGTAGATCACTAAAGATTACTGGATTACAGTAGAATGTTTGGGATCACGTTACCGTAGAGCAGATTTGGATGTCACTTGATCGCAGACTTTATCAGTAGAGATCACCGTCTAATAGATAATAGATTATCGCTGATACAACTATCATTAATGTGATCAGATGAGGACAGATTACTCACACATTATTCTGTAGGCTTTGCCATTGAATATTGATATTTTCATCCTACCTCGGATCTGTTAGCAATCTCCATGTTGCGGCGCCCCCTGTCTGCCACCGTTGTCACTGCTTCCCCCCAGCAGGAGCAGCAGTCTGGGGCATCGGCTGTGCGGTGGTGGAGGACTCCTGACAACCTGCTCACATTTTCCTTTGTTCGGCTCACTTCTGTCTTGTTTGTCACAGTGTAGAACATTTTTTATTTATTTTTTTTCTCAGATGCTGATGTTGTTATATTGGGAGGCATGAAAAGAAACCACTTAGCTTCTAGCTCCATCAGTGAAACGCTCGCGGACGTGATAAATCCCGGGAGGACTACAATTCTTCAGCAATTTATTTGTCATTCCGGAGCGGTGCGCAAACATTTTTTTCTTATGTAAATTAAGTATCCAAATTATTTATTTGTCGATGTGTGCGGCCTGTAGAAATGACTGTGCAGACAAAAGTAACATTGTTGAAAGGTAAAACATACTTAGAAATCTCTGACACGCGATTCTTAGTTTTGGGAAACTTCAGTGGGGTGCAAAAACTGGATAATCAGGTTCTGGATTACAGGAATTGTCCTAACAATGATACAATCCATACACAAACTGAGACTCATAATGATGGCCTTGAAGATCCTCACCATGGTCAACTTATACAAAGCCCCCATTGCTGCCTTCACCCCCATCTGGCCACAGAGACATGATCCTGCCATGGAAAAAGTGGCAACCAAAACAGGTTACTGTTTAGACTCTTCATCCTCCTACTACTACACTTTGGGCCCCAGTTCCCAAAATGTTAATGTTCAGGGCACAAGAAACCTTCTGGAATTGCTGATTTGTCACAGTTGACCAGAGGGTTTTGCAACAGTTCTCCTGAAGGTCTCAACTTTTGCAAAATTTTAGAGAGGTTGAAAGTATTTCATATCCACACTTTCAGAAGTTGATGTGAATCTAAATAGATTTAGGAGGAAGACTTGTCTTTGATGTCTAGATGTTCCAGTGTGAATTTGGCAAAGGTTTAACCCCATCCATGGTCCAATTCTCTGCTGTACAATTATTTTGAGGTGATTCTCTGATGATACAACCAACGATGAAGAAGTTTCTGATCACTATCCTGTAGTTGGCGTTGAAGAAGCTGAATCTATTTTGAAGGTTGGACTTTCTGCTCGTGTTCAGAAGACTTTGAAACCCTAATACACGACTGATTTACTTACCTTATCTTAGGATCCTACATTCACCAAGTGGGAAAAGACTTCATCAAAGCATATCATCAAAATTAGATCACAAGTACCCAAGGAATCACACCGGTCTTTTTTTTATCCAAAGAGGGCTTTTGTTATTGGATTTTTCTATCATTTAGTCTATCTGAAATAGACAAAGAGCTAGTGCTCCAGAATTTCTGTCCCAACAGTTCCAGAAAGAAAGAATTTTTCATATTCTGGATATCAAATGGTGACCGGTTTGTCGGACCGGGCCGGCTATTTAAGATGCGAGCAGATCTTCCAAAGCTAATCAGTAACTATCTGAAAGTCATGATGACGGTTTGCTATAGAAAAGAAGATCATTTATCTTCTGAAGGGTCCATTTGTCCCAGGAGGAACCTCAAGTCCCCATGGAGCATTTTTGCAGGGTAGCCTCCTGAAGCATGCCCATTACCTTCTCTTCTGGTTTGATACTTATCTTTCTGCACCCTCATTGATCTTTTTTGGTTGGGAGGGATCTCCTTTTATTTTTGGACTTTTTTGTTTATTTTTTGTTTGACACTTGTCCTAATAATTTTTCAAGTTATTGTCTACGTTAGTTTTACCAAACCAGTCATCAAGAAGTGAGTGGAAGTGTACGAGTGCTGTGCCAGGGTTGACTATTGTTTTGCCATATCCCCCATCTTTTTACAAACACACGAGATCAGACTAAGGCATGGGAATTAGGTCTTACATATGATTCCCACTCTGAAATGAGCAGTCCAATAAATGCAATAGGATGGGCAATGCATGCTTGTCAAGATTGGTGCTCGAAATTTAGGGACACTTTAGTCCCAACTTTCGTCCTATCCCAATCCCAGATGTAAAAAAATAATCATTTGTGAACATGGTTTGGATAAAATGTGCCTTGTCTTGGGAAACGTTTTGCCTTGTCTTGGTGAATTTCCTAGGACTAGTTCCAAAAAATTGGAAAAGTTCCTATTCATGGAATGCCAGCAGGTAGGAGATGGTCCTCAGGGGTTTCGTAGAGTGGCCATGAACTTTTGTTGTGGCCGCTAGACAAGAGTCCTGTGAATCTTTTTGCCCAACTGCAAAAATCAAGTCTCAGGGTCAGACACTGGCCCAGCAGAGTAACAGAAGATCCTCCATTAGACCAAAGTGGTGACACAATAATAGGATCAAGCAGAAGACCACCCCACAGGGAGCTGAATCAGGAGCCAATCACTTTTCAGGGCTAGGTCTGCACAACTTCTGAATGGAAATATGTGTTTCTGTTCATTCCCAGCAAGTAGAAATGTTGAAAATGGTAAGACTTTAAAAGTTGTATAACTTTGTAGAAAGTTGTAGAGATGGATGGTGTTTCTTCTGTTGTGCTGATTGGCCGGAGACCTAGAAATCACGTAGGCGTATATTCCAGGAATCTGCAGTGAATAGACTGTAATATTTCAGTGATTGCCTGCGAGCTCTTGTATGGGAAGGTCATTGTCCTTGGCGGCCAGGCTCACAAATAATAGGAGTGATTTTCCTCTTGTGGGAGCTGAGCAGAATGAACAATGATGGATCACATCAGTGAAAGCATCATAGTTTGTAGGGTGAGTGATGGCACTGTGGAAGGTCAGAATGCGACTACAGGTGGCCATGAAATAACCTGATAGTACAGAGAAAAAGATGTACCCCCCTCTGTGCCCTCAACACTGAGAACCAACCAAAGAGAAGACTATTCCAGCAATCCATCTATACATGGATATGTGTCCTGTGATATCAATAGCACAGACGGTAAGTGACTGTCAGTGGTGTCTTCCCCTCTTCTCACCTGTTTGCACAGATTTCAGGTCACTTGGGTCTACCCAGCGCAACTCTTCTGCCGATAATCACTCAACTTAAAGGGGATCTGTCAACGGATTTCCTAATATATTTCATAGATCTCATAGACTTGATGAGGCTGGTTTACTTACTCTGATAATCCATGCCAGGGTAGCTGCATAGTCCGGATATTAAAATAACGATCTGATGAGTCCAGATAAAGAGGGGAAGAACTCAGCAGTCCAGGTGTATTCAGTCTCCCTACCCATCCTGAATAACAGCTGCAGCTTGCACTGAGTAGTGTGAGATATCAGCAGGGAGGAGGGACATTGAGGAGCTGGCAATCAGCCTAGGTGGATAGATATTCAGCAACTGCAGATAGAAGGAACACGGAGAAGCAGTCAATCGGGCTAGGCAGATGGAGGTTCAACAGCAAGAGAAGAGGCACTGCAGAGCTATCAGCCAGTCTTGATGAGCAGAGATTCAGCAGGAGGATGGAAGTCCACAGGTGACCTGTCAATAAAGCTAAGTGGGCTGAGACTCAGCAGCAACAAAGAGGAGGGACAATGAGGAGCTGTCAATTAATTTGTGTGGGAATAAATTCAGCAGCAGCCGAGAAGAGGAACACTAAGAAGATGTCAGTTTGGTTGGGTGGGCTGCAATTCAGAAGCTGCAAGAAGGTGACACAGAGGAACTGTCAATCAATCATGCTAGATGGATGAAGATACAACAAGGAAGGAGGGTCACAGAGTAGCTGGCAGTCAGGCTAGGTGGACACATATGGAGTGTAAACGTTCAGAAAGAATTTCTCACCCATTCCGACATGGATTTCAAAGTAAGTACACCAGACTCAGCAGGTTGATGATACATTTTTAGTAATGCATGTAGCTTCTATTGTGATATTTGGGGACAGATCAGCATTAAGACTCTTCACTGGAACTAAACTGTTTAGAAATCCCTCTTCTTTCACTCTCCGCCAAGTCATTGGGGTCTAAAATTCTCCACAATATAACAGAAGAAATAAGTGGTTGACATGTCAGAGGAGGTGGCAGTACTTCTGAAAAAAATCTCAGCGCTGTGTATCAGTGTTGCAAGAAGGCTTCCAACTATTGCTCAAATGTTACCATACGGAACTAACTGCAAGAACAAGAGTTGCAGGGGGGAGGAGTTTAGGTGCAACACCCAGTCATGTGCCACTGATAATGGAGTTCCTCAATGTAAAGGGTCTGCATGCCATACCGGAGCGATTGAGAGTGGTCCAGACATGCTCAGGAGGACCGCTGCAGCCAGAGTGCCAGATGTGATTGAGAAGCATATGCCAGCGGGCCACTGTCCAGTTACAAATAGGACCCCAGTGGCACCAAGTGAGTCCTGGAGACCAGACTGCACCGGTCAAGACCCAGAGTCCTGACTACGCCAGTCAAAACCAGAATCCCACACCTGTGCCAGTCAAGACCCAGAATCCAGATGATACCGGTCAAGAGTCAGAGCCCAGCCCTCGTTCCCTCAGACCTGGAAGACACCCAATGTCGGTCAAGCACCGAAGATCTGTGAGGAGACTGCTTAGAAGCGGACGCTTGCGGTGGTGAGCATAAGTCTGTCCGTTGCTTCCAGCACCGACGTACGGTACATTGGTTGGAGGCTGGGGCAGCGGACAGGGCAGGAGTCAATTGAAGTGAAGGAGGCCCAACAAGCTTTGGTAGATTTTGTCATAGTGACTTTCAGGAAGAACAAAAGCCTGCCTCTGCTATGGCCATTGTTACAGGAGTAGTCTACAAAGTAGCTCCCACCACCAGAACTGGTTTACTATTTACCCATTAGAGAGACATAAGCATAATCCTCAAGACGCTTCCATAAAGTTCAAAGTGAACTTTAAAGACTCATTGTATGCTCTGTATTGCATAATTTATTTGTGAGACCCCTTTTGCATCTTGTTAACTGTTGTTATAACTATTACAATTTCCCTCAAAATCTGAAGAAATAAATAGCTCATTTATGGTTTCTCTGCCTGTTGTATCTGACCACTTGCATTTCATTTGGCGTAATGGGCAGGATGCAACATTCTAGAGCAGAGATGGTGGATCAGTCAGTGACCAAGCCCGTCAGGGGAAATATACCTCTGGGGGCTATGCTCTCCAACCTTCTGAAGTTCATGGGAAGCAATGTATCAGTGTGGGATTAAGTAGAGACTGAGAAGCATGCTGCGCATGTACCCCATGACACTCCCCATACAGGCAGAGTTAGGCCTTTTGACCCTGGATGTGGAGGCCTGGCAGACAGTCATGTGCGGCAAGCCGAGAGACCGTGACACTGTGGAACAAGTGATTAGAATTTTAGAGCTTATGCACAGTTACACCACAGACTTAGACCACCTACATATGTGTTTATTCCAGAGGGTCCAAGAGGAGGGCGAGACTGTAGCCCAGTACATAAATGCTCTACAGGAAATGAAGGCCCACATCA
This sequence comes from Ranitomeya variabilis, assembly GCF_051348905.1. Taxonomy (NCBI): domain Eukaryota; kingdom Metazoa; phylum Chordata; class Amphibia; order Anura; family Dendrobatidae; genus Ranitomeya; species Ranitomeya variabilis. The sequence goes on from NC_135232.1 coordinate 1,135,578,096, forward strand.
CTAAGAAGTCCCAAGATAATTATAGAGGGCTGTGACCACTAGATTAAGTACTACATGATCAACTGGTTGCTGTACTGAAGGACCCCTACCTTACTCAAGCCCTAAACGAGTGCTTACGCCTAAGCCCCAATATGAACCTCGTGGAAGTTGGAGCAGAGGCCCGAGTCCTAGAACAATAAGTCTCTGTCTTGATGGGTGCAGTATGAAGCCATGATGTGGAAAACCCTGAGCCGACAAATAAAGAAGCAGACTTTGCCTGGGAACTTCCACTAACATTACCACAGCTGTCCCCACAGCTCAATACGAAGAAAGGTCGGAGTGGGAAAGCAGCTTCCCATGTATCCCAGCGCACCTGCCATTCATCATTAGAGCGCATGGTAGAATGCAGGACCTGTGATGAAAGGGGACATGTATCGCATCACTGTCCAAACTGGGAATGAAGGAGAAGGGGGCATACATTAAACCAACATGCCCCCCTGTCGAGGAGCACACCGTGAGGTTGCAAACTCCAGAGAGAAGAGACGAGGAATTCAAAGATATTTTTTCTGAGAGACCTATTACTTGAACATAATGGACAACGTTTTTGCTGCTTGATTGCCACGGGGTTCCAGGTGACCACTTTGCCTTAAGCTGATGGCATAGACAGAATAAGTTGGACCCATACCACTCATGACCAAGCCAAGAAAGTGTTTCAGCAGCTGGTGCTGGTCTGTCAAATTAAGAACTTACCCGCTGTCACTCAGTACTTCGGCAAAGTGTTGATTTTCCCAGAAGCTACAAAGACTTTGCCGGCGGGGCAGACTGTACTCAACATGCCAATACTGGCCCATGCATCATTAGAAGGAGTGGATGTTCAAATTGAACCTATAGACCGGGTCAAAGCAATCTCCAGATTATTAGTTGCTCACACTCTAGCCACTGTTCCGCAGGGACACATACCTGTACGATGCATAAATTTGAGTTGGACAAGCCTGCAGTTGACTTCTTGGCAAGAAGTGGATCAAGTCTACATGATGCAGGAAAATCTCACCAGGGTCGATGCTATAGAATTAACGCCTGTGAAGGGTGACCCATGGACTTTGTCTGTGTCACTCAATTGTCAAGACAATAGAGATGAGGCACGAACCAGCAGTCACCTCCTAGAACAAATGGAGGCAAACCTCATGGAATTCTCCTCAAAACAAGTAGGGCAGTTTGAACAGCTGTTGTAGCGATACCGAGGAGCGTTTGCACAACATGAAGATGTCTTTGGATGCATCCAGGTCATGAAGTAGGAGATCCAAACAGGGACCACTGTCCCCATTCGAGAGAGGTATCTTTAAATCCCACTTCAGATGTACCAAGAAGTGAAAGCTCTATTGTTTCACGTGCTATGTAATGGAGTGAAACCCAAAGGTCAAAGCCCCTGAGCTGCACCTATTGTTAGTTCGGAAAAAAGTTGGTAGGTTGAGGTTCTTTGTAGACTACCAACGGCTGAATGCGTGCACCATGCAGGACTGCTACTCCTTATCCAGGAACAAGGAATCCTTGTCAGCTTTGGGAAAGGCCAAGTACTTCTCCTCTCTTGATCTAGCCAGTGGCTTCTAGCAGGTTCCAGTAGCTGCCAAATACCGACCGAAGATTGCCTTCATCCTCCCTATGGGCCTATTCAAATTTAACTGGATACCTTTCAGGCTGACAAATGTACCAGCGACGTTCCAGCGCCTGACGGAAAGATGCTTGGGGGATCTTGAATTTTGAACAGACCTGGATGTATCTTGATGACATCATAATTTAATTGCCCACATTCGAAGACCATCTTATTTGATTTGGAACAGGGGATGGAGCAGCTTCGGAGGCACAGGCTAAAGGTCACATCCTGGAAGTGTCAATTGATTAAAAGGGAGATTGAATATCTGGGACACACTGTTTCCAGGGCTGTAGTCTACCCCACCACGGAGAAAGTGGCCACAGTGCAAAAGTGACCCACTCCTACCAATTTGAGAGAGCTGAGAGCATTCCTGGGGCTGGCTGGATACTACTGTAAATTTATCAAAAACTTCACTAAAATCGCGGTACAACTCAACTAGTTGTTAACAGAAACCGCAGGGAAGCCAAGTGGTAACCAATCCAGTTGGGTACTAGACAAGTGGAAGCTTTTCAGACATTGAAGATGGCTTTGATGGATGCTCCCATTTTACTCTGATTTCTCTGAGCCTTTCATGCTGTATACTGATGGAATCCTGTATGGACTAGGGGCGTTGCTGGCCCAAGTGCAGGAAGAGATAGAAAGATTGATCACTTATGCCAGCAGGTCACTGAGAGAATCCAAAAAGAACTTGGACAACTACAGTTTGTTTAAGCTCAAGTTGCTGGTGCTGGTGTGGGCTATGGCTGAAAAATGTGCAGAATGTGCAGAATACTTATTGGGGATGGAGATACATGTGCGGACTGATACCAAGCCCCTAGCCCAACTGAAGAATACGAAACATACTGTAGATGGGTAACAGGAATGTCCAAGTATCAGTATAATATTGGTCCAATTCCCAGAACACACATGGGGATGCTCTGCCCCAAATCACCCAAACTGGTCTGAAGAGAGATATGGATGACGAGGTTCTAGACAACAGTTTGCCATGGCTGTAAAAGCCACCCAAGAGTCTAGAGAACAGCCAAGACCCACCCAAATTCTGGGCCGCCCTAGAGACAAATGGGTACACCTGCAGCAGTTCAACCCCGAATTAGCGGATCTGAGAAAATGTGTCACCCTGGGACAGAGACTCAACCAAAAGTTGAGAACCACTCTGCTAGCAAGCACCCTGCAGATCTTGGGCCACTGGGAAACACTCTTCATGAAGATGGATTATTGTATCGAAAGATCGAGATACCTCGAAAATTTGACGTCACTTGGCAAGTAGTGCCTCCAGAGGGGTTGGTGGTTCAGATAGCCATAGTAGACCAGGAGAGCAGTTCCAATGATTGCAGCGGCTGGTGTACTGGCCTCAACTGCAACAGGTGGTCAAAGAAGCTTGCCTAAGATGTCACCGATGCAAGTTCAACAAACCCCCAGAACAGAGGGCTCCTAGCAAAGCTATCTGAACCTCCGCACCCTTGGAGGTGTTGATGATCCACTACCTGATGATAGGCATGTCTCACAACGGATATGAATATTGTTTGGTGATGACCGACCATTTCACCAAATTCACGATGGTGACCCAGACTCAGGACCAGACAGCAGAGGCGGCTGCCAGAGCCATCTGCCAGCGCTTCGTTTGTGAATATGGGTGCCCAAAAAGGATTAATTCGGACAATTTACGTACCTTAGAAGACAAGAAGATGAAGTGGCCTGAATTCATCTCTGCGGTGATGTACTTCTACAATAATCGAGGCTACGCGACTACCGGCTACACGTCATATATGCCGTTGTTCGGGCGGAGTGATCGGAGGAGTACTAAGCTGCCTGGAAAGCAGTCCAAGTACTTGGGTCCAAGTACACAGACACCAACTCTGGACAGTGTGGCGTCTGGTCAAGCAGAAGTTTCGATGGGTGGTGTTAGAGAGACACAAGCATAATCCTCAAGATGCTACCTTAATGTTTAAAGTGAACTTTAAGACTCATTGTATGCTCTGTATTGTATAAGTTATCTGTGATACCCATGTTGCTTCTTGTTAACTGTTGTCATAAATATTACAATTTCCCACCATATCTGAGGAAATAAATAGCTCGTTGATTGTTCCTCTGCCTGTTGCATCTGACAACCTGCATTATAAACACACAGCTGTACAGAACTGGGACAAAGACAGAATGAGTCCAAAGACAGATAGATAGATAGATAGATAGATAGATAGATAGATAGATAGATAGATAGATACTTGAATCTTTTGCGTCTGCTCTGTACGTGGATACTCCTCTGGTCACTGCCTGCGAGGAAAGTTCTTTCCATTTTTTTTTCAAACTTGACCAAGTGGAAAGACTGTATAGAACGGATTGTGTATTTCATCAGCGGGATGTCATGTCTCGTGCAGCAATAAATGTTCCTTCCTCCCCGTGACCTATTGATGAGGATTTTTTATGGAAATATATATGTTTACCAAAATTCCCTTCAAAGGAGAAGCATCATAGGATATTGATCACGACACAAGGTTGCGGCGTTTAACCCGATTAGTCCCAAAATCCGCAGCTCTCTGAGACATTGATAGAAATCATTTCAACTTTATGCAAGGACGCAGAGAGATAAGGAGACTTGTAAGGTTTATAAGAAGACTGAGATGGCAAATCATTGGCAACATTCAGATAATAAAGTAACTTAAAGGGTAAATTCACACCAAAAACTTTATCACAGATTATATGTAGGACTCAACTACTTAAAAGTTTAGTCACTATGTATGTACATACATTACATTACTGATCCTGAGTTACATCCTGTATTATACCCCAGAGCTGCACTCACTATTCTGCTGGTGCAGTCACTGTGTACATACATTACATCACTGCTCCTGAGTTACATCCTGTATTATACCCCAGAGCTGCACTCACTATTCTGCTGGTGCAGTCACTGTGTACATACATTACATCACTGATCCTGAGTTACATCCTGTATTATACCCCAGAGCTGCACTCACTATTCTGCTGGTGCAGTCACTGTGTACATACATTACATCACTGATCCTGAGTTACATCCTGTATTATACCCCAGAGCTGCACTCACTATTCTGCTGGTGCAATCACTGTGTACATACATTACTGATCCTGAGTTACATCCTGTATTATACCCCAGAGCTGCACTCACTATTCTGCTGGTGCAGTCACTGTGTACATACATTACATTACTGATCCTGAGTTACATCTTGTATTATACTTCCGAGCTGAGCTCACTATTCTGCTGGTGCAGTCACTGTGTACATACATTACTGATCCTGAGTTACCTCCTGTATTATACTCCAGAGCTGCACTCACTATTCTGCTGGTGCAATCACTGTGTACATACATTACATTACTGATCCTGAGTTACATCCTGTATTACACCCCAGAGCTGCACTCACTATTCTGCTGGTGCAGTCACTGTGTACATACATTACATTACTGATCCTGAGTTACATCCTGTAATAATAACTAATAATAACTAACATTACGTACTTACACCTTCTGGCCCGGTCACCAAACTAAATAATAGAAAACAATATAAACAATAGCACACAAAAACAAATAAACAATAGCAAACAAAGGCTATATACACATACATATATATTTTTTTATTATTATTATTTTTATTATTTTTTTAATTTTTAATTTTTTTTTAATTTATTTATTTTTGTAAATAAAATAACCACAAACTATGCAAATATATACAATACTACAAAATCCAAAAAACACCAAAAGCGGAAGTCAATGTCACGTTTTTACATAAACGAATAAATTTTATTGAATATTATTTTTAAAAAATTAAGCAATTAAAACAAGTATTTCTAACAGTGGAGACAACATATGCAGGTACACCGCATAATACCTGTTCATGTAGCACATGTGATACAGGAAGTATACAACAAACTATTAAGGTGCATGGGTAATCTGTTTAGCTAGATTTTATCCCTTATTATAATACTGAAGTTCTAAACATAGGGATAAGTTACATATAAAGTTGTCCCACCAGTGGACCACACTAGATAATCCTATAGGAGTGTTGTGGCGGTATATACAACCTAATAAAGTGCATAGTGTATTGTGCTCAACTATTACCACCACATAGCCTCCATGCTGATAATTTAGCTGCCCTTAGTGGAAAAACTCCTTATTTATCATTAATCCTATAGGTCCCATGCATAAGTATTGCATATATAAATATATATATATATATATAAATATCAGGTACAAAGATAAGTTGTGCTACATAACCTGTATATGCGGTCCTGAGCCCCAACGCGCGTTTCGCGTTTAGCTTCGTCCGGGGGAATGATACACTTATCCCTATGTTTAGAACTTCAGTATTATAATAAGGGATAAAATCTAGCTAAACAGATTACCCATGCACCTTAATAGTTTGTTGTATACTTCCTGTTTCACATGTGCTACATGAACAGGTATTATGCGGTGTACCTGCATATGTTGTCTCCACTGTTAGAAATACTTGTTTTAATTGCTTAATTTTTTTAAAATAATATTCAATAAAATTTATTCCTTTATGTAAAAACATGACATTGACTTCCGCTTTTGGTGTTTTTTGGATTTTGTTGTGTTGATGGAAGTGTCATACATATAGGCCAGTTGATCTATATATGGAAATATATACAATACTAATCTAACCACCACCCCACACTCAAGCACACCATTCCCAACCTCCGCACTGACCTGAGAGCTGGTCCTGCGTCTCATGCCTCAGTTCATGTCCAACGTCCATAGGACAGATCAGGCAGTGCCAGTTTTTCCCCCAAACAACCCAGTGTCCCATAGTCCCACAAGATAAACCCACCTCCCCCCTTTTCCCACCACCCAACCTAACACCTACACCCAAATCTATATCCCCATATACAATATATACAATATATACAGCAGCACACACCACAATAATTACAAATCACGAAGCCCAAGTTCGGCGCCTGCAGCCCTACATCACTGTATAATGATCAAACAAAACAAAAATCTACAGTGTCAGCAGCAGCCCACCACCAGGAAAGGAGATGACCAGACTAGGGCACACTAAAAGAAAAGCCCCTCCAGAGGAGCGCAGCCCTCCGTGCGCCCAGTCTCCCATACTCCAGAGAGCGCACCTTCACCAGGTCACTGAGTATGGTCCTAAACACATCGTCCACTAGGAGGATTTTTCGTTGCATCGATACTAAGCACCGTGCGTTCCACGTGTGATACCTAACCACTGCGCTAACTAGAAATAAGGTGCAGCGGTCCCGACCACCCAGGTCTCCGAATGCTCCATAGGCCCATTCCGCATAGGAGAGACCGGCCAGCCGAGACCAGCCAATGAAGGCGCCCACCCTGTTGTACACCTCTGTGTTGAAGGGACAATGAAGCAGGAAGTGGTCCATGCTTTCCAGCAAGGTACCACAATGCTCCCGAGGACAATTCCTGTCCTCAGAGCTCCTACACTTCAGATTGTCACTCACACACAGTTTCCCATAGAAGCAGCGCCAAGCCAAGTCCCAAAACTTCGAGGGGATCCTGATAGAATTCAAAAGATGCAAACCCACCCCAAGATCCCGACTTGGGCAGTCCCTGAGTGCCAGAGGCCTCTGGAAATGTGTCAACAGAACCCTATTGTCAAGGAGTTTCCTTGGCAGAGTCCTGATCTCCCACATTCCCAGACCCCACCGACGAATTACCTTCAGAACCAAGGTAGCGTAAGCCGGAAGATGTCCATGCGGTGTGCGAAGATCCTTCACTTGCCCTCCTGTCTCCCATTCCTGGAAGAAAGGCTGAAACCATCCCCTACAGGAGAATACCCACGGAGGAGCCCTCTCTTTCCAGAGGTTTGCAATATTGATCTTAATGAAGGTATCCACAAGGAATACCACAGGGTTGACCATACCCAACCCTCCTAGTCTCCTCGTACGGTAAGAAACCTCCCTCTTGACCAGGTTCAGTCTATTCCCCCATAACAGTTGGAAGAACAAACTGTAGACCCGAGTCCAGAGAGATTCCAGCAAGATGCACACACTGCCCAGATAAATCAGTAAAGGGAGCAGGTAAGTTTTAATCATGTTTACCCTTTCCCTTAGGGTCAAAGACCAACCCTTCCATTGGTTCACCTTCTGAGTGGCGATCTCTAGCCTGCTGTCCCAATTTTGTTTGGGGTAATGCCCCTGGCCAATTCGATGCCAAGGATTTTTGCAGAGACTTTGGGTCCTGGAAGGGTGTCCGGGAGATCAAAACCAGGATCTCCTCCTCCCAGCCAGAGACTCTCACACTTATCCCGGTTGATCTTGGACCCGGATGCCTCCGAGTAGCGATCTACCTCTGACATCAGCCACCCTGCCTCCTCGTGAGAGGAAACAAACACAGTGACATCATCGGCATACGCCACCACCCTCAGAGTGGCTTCCGGTGCTGCCTGGTCCATCCCGATCCCGGCCAACGGTCCACGCTCCACCCTCCTAACAAGAGGGTCAATCGCAAACATGTACAGCAGCGGGCTCAAAGGACAACCCTGGGAACACCGGACCCAACCTCAAAAGAGCTGCCAATCCAACCATTCACAAGTGGGAAACTCTCTGCCCCACTGTACAAGGTCTTAAGCCAATCAACAAACCCCTCGGCAGGCCATATCTCAGAAGGACGCACCAGAGGTACTCATGATTAACCCGATCAAACGCTTTTGCCTGGTCCAGTGACAGCATGTACCCCTTCCAGTGACCAGCCCTACCCTGCTCCACTGCCTCTCAGACACTGAGCACAGCACTAAATGCGCTGCGGCCTGGAACAGAGCAATGCTGGGCCTCCGAAAGGAGTCGGGGTGCAAATTTCACCAGCCGATTAAACAGCACCTTTGCCAGAACCTTCCTGTCTGCATTGAGAAGCGCTATGGGACGCCAATTCTCAATGCAAGATGGGTTCTTACCCTTTGACAGGATGATCAGAGCACACCTCCTCATTGACTTCGGCAGAGTGCCCGAGGAAAGACACTCATTGAATATCTCAGTCAAGAGGGGAACCAAAACGTCCTTAAAGGTCTTATAGAATTCAGATGTTAAGCCATCTGGACCAGGCAATTTTTTTTGGGCAAGCCCTTCAATCGCCAACTGAACTTCCTCTTCCCTGATCATTTCTGTCAAAACATCAAGAGAGGGGTCTACCCCTGGTTCGGGGACGGCTTCAGCCAGGAAAGCCGACATCTCATCCCAATCAAGATCCCTCTTCCCCAAGAGGTGCGAGTAGAAGGATCTGACAACCTCCAGGATCCCTGATCTGGATCGTCTCAGGGACCCTGTAGTGTCGACCAGTCCTGTAACTACTTTACTATTCACTGACATCTTGCAGTTTCTGTAAGGGTGGGGCGAGCGGTACTTCCCGTAATCCCTCTCAAAAACCAAAGATGCGTGTCTATCGTACTGACACCTCATAAGCAAAGATTTCACTCTGGAGATCTCGCGGCTACCTCCAGTTGAGACAAGATGTTCGAGTTTCCTCCTCAGACCCTGATACAGGCGGTACCTGCTCAGACTCCTGAGTGTTGTGAGTTTGGTTTTTGGGCTCCCCCGGTGGTCACTGGTGGTACTGGACTTGTGTGCTTCACTTTCTCTGTTCACCTGTTTCCATCAGGATATGGGTGTATCCTATTTAGCCTTGCTGCTCAGTTATTCTAGTGCCGGCCATCAATGTAACCAGAGCCTTTCTGTTGCATGTTCCTGCTTCTAGACTACTATCAGCTAAGTTGGACTCTTAGTCCTAAGTTTGTTTTGCATTTTTGTTCCAGTTCACAGTTATGTTATTTTTCTGTAGCTGGAAGCTCTTGTGGGCCGAAATTGCCACTCCGGTGTCATGAGTTGACACATGAGTCTTAAAGTAATTTCGGGATGGTATTTTAATAGGGTTTTCAGCTGACCGTGAAGTTCCCTATTGTATCTTCTTGCTATCTAGTAAGCGGACCTCGCTTTGCTGAACCTACCTTCATACTGCGTATGTCTTTTCCTCTGAACTCACCGTCAATATATGTGGGGGGCTTCTGTCTCCTTTTTGGGGGAATTTCCCTAGAGGTAAGCCAGGTCTGTCTTTTCCTCTATTAGGGTTAGTTAGTCCTCCGGCTGGCGCTAGGCATCTAGGGATAAAACGTAGGTACGCCACCCGGCCACTGTTAGTTGTGTGGTAGGTTTAGCTCACGGTCAGCTCGAGATTCCATCACCCAAGAGCTGTTCTGTTATTTATGTTCTCTGACGTTCCCTTGCCATTGGGAACCATGACAGTATGGCCGGCCCAGTGTTAAAACCGTTGGCAGAAGAAAGGAGAGAAAAAGAAGTCTGCAGATTTTTTTTTTTTTTTTCCCTCTGAGCTTGCTCTATAGTTGACTTAGTTGCATTTCTGCTCTAATTGCAGCCTTTGTCTCTCTCTCTCCTTCTAATCCTTGAATGGCTCTGATCTCACCTGATTAAAATGGATCCTCAGAGTTTGGCTACAGGTTTGAATAATCTTGCTACGAAGGTTCAAAATTTACAGGATTTTGTTATTCATGCTCCTATATCTGAACCTAGAATTCCTATACCAGAATTTTTCTCCGGGGATAGATCTCGTTTCCTGAATTTCAAAAATAATTGTAAATTATTTCTTTCCCTGAGATCTCGCTCCGCTGGAGATCCCGCACAGCAGGTTAGGATAGTAATTTCCTTGCTGCGGGGTGACCCTCAAGACTGGGCATTTGCATTGGCACCCGGGGATCCTGCGTTGCTCAATGTGGATGCGTTTTTTCTGGCTTTGGGGTTGCTTTATGAGGAACCTAACTTAGAGATTCAGGCTGAAAAAGCCTTGATGGCCCTATCCAGGGCCGGACTGGCCATAGGGCACTTCTGGCAAATGCCAGAAGGGCCGGTGCCAGTGGTGGGCCGCTCAATCCGCCGCCCCCGCCGTCGCATTCAACTATACCGGCGTATAGACGCCGGTACAGTTGAATGCAATGATGGAGGAGAGAGCGTCTACAGACGCTCCTCTCCCATCATTCCCCGCTCTGCCTCTGACACTGCGGGTGCGCGATGATGTCATATCATCGCTCACCTGCTGTGTCCCGGGCAGACTGCAGCTGCTGAGACAGGAGCAAGAACCAGGAAGCAACGCTGGGCACGAGGAGAGGTGAGGAGAGTTTTTTTTTTTCTGGACTGTGGGGCCATTCTCGGAGGAGGTGAGGGGAGGAAGAGAAGAGATGTGGGCTGTATATAGTTCTCTGTGGGCTGTGCTCTGTGCTGTATACTGCTGTGGGCTGTATATAGTTCTCTCTGGGCTGTGCTCTGTGCTGTATACTGCTGTGGGCTGTATATAGCTCTCTGTGGGCTGTGCTCTGTGCTGTATACTGCTGTGGGCTGTATATAGTTCTCTGTGGGCTGTGCTCTGTGCTGTATACTACTGTGGGCTGTATATAGCTCTCTGTGGGCTGTGCTCTGTGCTGTATACTACTGTGTGCTCTGTGCTATATATAGTACTCTGTGGGCTGTGCTCTGTGCTGTATACTACTGTGGGCTGTATATAGTTCTCTGTGGGCTGTGCTCTGTGCTGTATACTACTGTGTGCTCTGTGCTATATATAGTACTCTGTGGGCTGTGCTCTGTGCTGTATACTGCTGTGGGCTGTATATAGCTCTCTGTGGGCTGTGCTCTGTGCTGTATACTGCTGTGGGCTGTATATAGTTCTCTGTGGGCTGTGCTCTGTGCTGTATACTGCTGTGGGCTGTATATAGTTCTCTGTGGGCTGTGCTCTGTGCTGTATACTGCTGTGGGCTGTATATAGTTCTCTGTGGGCTGTGCTCTGTGCTGTATACTGCTGTGGGCTGTATATAGTTCTCTGTGGGCTGTGCTCTGTGCTGTATACTACTGTGGGCTGTATATAGCTCTCTGTGGGCTGTGCTCTGTGCTGTATACTACTGTGTGCTCTGTGCTATATATAGTACTCTGTGGGCTGTGCTCTGTGCTGTATACTACTGTGGGCTGTATATAGTTCTCTGTGGGCTGTGCTCTGTGCTGTATACTACTGTGTGCTCTGTGCTATATATAGTACTCTGTGGGCTGTGCTCTGTGCTGTATACTGCTGTGGGCTGTATATAGTTCTCTGGGCTGTGCTCTGTGCTGTATACTACTGTGGGCTGTATATAGTTCTCTGTGGGCTGTGCTCTGTGCTGTATACTACTGTGTGCTCTGTGCTATATATAGTTCTCTGTGGGCTGTGCTCTGTGCTGTATACTGCTGTGGGCTGTATATAGTTCTCTGTGGGCTGTGCTCTGTGCTGTATACTACTGTGTGCTCTGTGCTATATATAGTTCTCTGTGGGCTGTGCTCTGTGCTGTATACTGCTGTGGGCTGTATATAGTTCTCTGTGGGCTGTGCTCTGTGCTGTATACTACTGTGTGCTCTGTGCTATATATAGTTCTCTGTGGGCTGTGCTCTGTGCTGTATACTGCTGTGGGCTGTATATAGTTCTCTGTGGGCTGTGCTCTGTGCTGTATACTGCTGTGGGCTGTATATAGTTCTCTGTGGGCTGTGCTCTGTGCTGTATACCACTGTGGGCTGTATATAGTTCTCTGTGGGCTGTGCTCTGTGCTGTATACCACTGTGGGCTGTATATAGTTCTCTGTGGGCTGTGCTCTGTGCTGTATACTGCTGTGGGCTGTATATAGTTCTCTGTGGGCTGTGCTCTGTGCTGTATACTACTGTGTGCTCTGTGCTATATATAGTTCTCTGTGGGCTGTGCTCTGTGCTGTATACTACTGTGGGCTGTATATAGTTATCTGTGGGCTGTGCTCTGTGCTGTATGCTACTGTGGGCTGTATATAGTTATCTGTGGGCTGTGCTCTGTGCTGTATATAGTTCTCTGTGGGCTGTGCTCTGTGCTGTATACTACTGTGGGCTGTATATAGTTATCTGTGGGCTGTGCTCTGTGCTGTATGCTACTGTGGGCTGTATATAGTTCTCTGTGGGCTGTGCTCTGTGCTGTATATAGTTCTCTGTGGGCTGTGCTCTGTGCTGTATACTACTGTGGGCTGTATATAGTTCTCTGTGGGCTGTGCTCTGTGCTGTATACTACTGTGTGCTGTATATAGTTCTCTGTGGGCTGTGCTGTATATAGTACTCTGTGGGCTGTGCTGTATATAGTACTCTGTGGGCTGTGCTGTATATAGTACTCTGTGGGCTGTGCTGTATATAGTACTCTGTGGGCTGTGCTGTATATAGTACTCTGTGGGCTGTGCTGTGTATAGTACTCTGTGGGCTGTGCTGTACATAGTACTCTGTGGGCTGTGCTGTATATAGTACTCTCTGGGCTGTGATGTATATAGTACTCTCTGGGCTGTGCTGTATATAGTACTCTCTGGGCTGTGCTGTATATAGTACTCTCTGGGCTGTGCTGTATATAGTACTCTGGGCTGTGCTGTATATAGTACTCTCTGGGCTGTGCTTTATATAGTACTCTGGGCTGTGCTGTATATAGTACTCTGGGCTGTGCTTTATATAGTTCTCTGTGGGCTGTGCTGTATATAGTTCTCTGTGGGCTGTGCTGTATATAGTTCTCTGTGGGCTGTGCTGTATATATTACTTTGTGGGCTGTGCTGTATATATTACTCTGTGGGCTGTGCTGTATACTACTGTGTGGGCTGTGCTGTATACTACTGTGTGGACTGTGCTGTATACTTCTACGTGGGCTGTGCTGTATACTACTGTGTGGTCTGTGCTGTATACTACTGTGTGGTCTGTGCTGAATACTGCTGTGTGGGCTGTGTTATCTACTATGCGAGCTGTGCTATAGTATGCAGGCTGTGCTGTATACTATGCGGTTTGTGCTATATAATATGCGGGCTTTGCTATATACTATGGGGAGTATATTATATTCTATGGGGGAGGCCATGTTATGTACTATGTGGCTGTGTTATATACTATTGTGGGGGTATATTATATTCTATGGGGGAGGCTGCGTTATATACTATGGGGGGCTGCATTATATTCTATGGGGGGCTACATTATATATTATGGGGAGGTGGGCTGTATTATATTCTATGGGGGTTACATACTCTGGGGTGGCTGCATTATACTCTGTGGGGTGGCTGCATTATACTCTGGGGTGGCTGCATTATACTCTGGGGTGGCTGCATTATACTGTATGTGGGCTGCATTATACTGTATCGAGGACTATGGGGAATACGTTAGACTATATGAAGAACTATGGGGTGCATTATACTATGGGAAGTGAATTGTACTACATGGATGACTGTGGCGGTGCATTATACTATATGGAGCACTATGAGGATTGTATTATGCTATATGGAGGACTATGAGGATTGTATTATGCTATATGGAGGACTATGAGGAGTGTATTATACTATGTGGAGGACTGAGCAGTGTATTTTAATATATGGAGGACTATAGGGAGTGTATTATACTATATGGAGGACTATGGAGCACATTATAATATATGGAGGACTATGGGGTGTATTTTACTAAACAAGTAAAATGCTGCATATTCGGATTGTTTTTGCTGGAACAAAAAGCCTTGTTGTCAGCAGCACATTGCCAGTGTAAACTGTAGATGTGCTGCTGAAAACATGATACTGTATGGTGATCTATTAGTGATCGTTCTGTCTCATCATTATTCCTCAGCTGGTGGAAAGAGGCCAGGAAACAAGCGTTGAACAACTTCAGTATTGTCGATCAAACTCGTTTAGCGGCCTGAACTCAGCGCACGTAAATACAACAGAAAGGCTTCTGTGTGATGTGCAATATGTTAGCATTTGGGGACCCATTTTAAACTTTGCCTAGGGCCCCACTTTGCCTAAAACCGGCCCTGCCTACAAGTGTACAAAGATATTATACAGTCACCATGTGACAAGTGGGCCTGTGTAACTTCAAATGCCAGGGCTGAATTTTAGTCCCAATCCGGCCCTGGCCCTATCTCAAGGGCAAGATGAAGCTGAAATATACTGCCAAAAATTTCGTAAATGGTCTGTGCTTACTCAGTGGAATGAGTGCGCCCTGGCGGCGAATTTCAGAGAGGGTCTCTCTGATGCCATTAAAGATGTTATGGTGGGGTTCCCTGCACCTACAGGTCTGAATGAGTCCATGACAATGGCTATTCAGATTGATCGGCGTTTGCGGGAGCGCAAACCTGTGCACCATTTGGCGGTGTCTTCTGAGAAGGCTCCAGAAAATATGCAATGTGATAGAATTCTGTCCAGAAGCGAACGGCAGAATTTTAGGCGAAAAAATGGGTTGTGCTTCTATTGTGGTGATTCAACTCATGTTATATCAGCATGCTCTAAACGTACAAAAAAGGTTGATAAGTCTATTTCAATTGGCACTTTACAGTCTAAGTTTATTCTGTCTGTGACCTTGATTTGTTCATTATCGTCAATTACCGCGGATGCCTATGTCGACTCTGGCGCCGCTTTGAGTCTAATGGATTGGTCCTTTGCCAGGCGCTGTGGGTTTGATCTAGAGCCTCTGGAAGTTCCTATACCTCTGAAGGGTATTGACTCTACACCATTGGCTAGTAATAAACCACAATACTGGACACAAGTGACTATGCGTATGAATCCAGACCATCAGGAGATGATTCGCTTCCTTGTGTTGTACAATCTACATGACGTTTTGGTGCTCGGATTACCATGGTTACAATCTCATAACCCAGTCCTTGACTGGAAAGCAATGTCTGTGTTAAGCTGGGGATGTCAGGGGGCTCATGGGGACGTACCTTTGGTTTCCATTTCGTCATCTATTCCCTCTGAGATTCCGGAATTTTTATCTGATTATCGTGATGTTTTTGAGGAGCCTAAGCTTGGTTCACTACCTCCTCACAGAGATTGCGATTGTACCATAGATCTGATTCCGGGCAGAAAATTTCCAAAGGGTCGTTTATTTAATCTATCTGTACCTGAACATGCTGCTATGCGAGAATATATTAAGGAGTCCCTGGAAAACGGACATTGTTGTGAAATTGGATTTTGGGCTCCCCCGGTGGCCACTGGTGGAATTGAACTGGTGTGCATCATCCTCTCTGTTCACCTGTTTCCATCAGGATGTGGGAGTCGCTATTTAGCCTTGCTCCTCTGTCACTTCCATGCCGGTCAACATTGTAATCAGAAGCCTTTCTGTGCATGTTCCTGCTGCTAGACAACTCCCAGCTAAGTTGGACTTAGTCCTTGTTTGTTTTTGCATTTTGTTCCAGTTCACAGCTGTAGTTTCGTTTCTGTGTCTGGAAAGCTCTTGTGATCTGAAATTGCCACTCTGATGTTATGAGTTAATACTAGAGTCTTAAAGTAATTTCAGGATGGTATTTTGATAGGGTTTTCAGCTGACCATGAAAGTGCCCTTTCTGTCTTCCTGCTATCTAGTAAGCGGACCTCAATTTTGCTAAACCTATTTTCATACTACGTTTGTCATTTCATCTAAATCACCGCCAATATTTGTGGGGGCCTCTGTCTGCCTTTCGGGGAAATTTCTCTAGAGGTGAGCCAGGACTATATTTTCCTCTGCCAGGATTAGTTAGTCCTCCGGCCGGCGCTGGGCGTCTAGGGATAAAACGCAGGCTACGCTACCCGGCTACTGTTAGTTGTGCGGCAGGTTTAGTTCATGGTCAGTTTAGTTTCCATCCTTCCAAGAGCTAGTTCGTATGTTTGCTGGGCTATGTTCTCTTGCCATTGAGAACCATAACAGTTTGACCGGCCCAAGGGGTTAAATTAATTGACAGAGAAAGGAGAGAAAAGAGAAGTCTGCTGAAGATTTTTTTTTTTTTTTTTTTTCTCAGTTCTGAGTGTGCTTGTAATTGAATCTCTTGCAAGTCTGCCTATATTGCAGCCTTTCTCTCTCTCTCTCCTTCTAATCCTGGAATGGCTCTGTGTTCACCTGTTTAAAATGGATATTCAGAGTTTAGCTGCAGGTTTGAATAATCTCACCACGAAAGTTCAAAACTTACAAGATTTTGTTGTTCATGTTCCTATATCTGAACCTAGAATTCCTTTGCCTGAATTTTTCTCGGGGAATAGATCTTGCTTTCAAAATTTCAAAAATAATTGCAAGTTGTTTTTGTCCCTGAAATCTCGCTCTGCTGGAGATCCTGCTCAGCAGGTCAGGATTGTGATTTCTTTGCTCCGGGGCGACCCTCAGGATTGGGCTTTTGCGTTGGCTCCAGGGGATCCTGCGTTGCTCAATGTGGATGCGTTTTTTCTGGCCTTGGGGTTGCTTTATGAGGAACCTCAGTTAGAACTTCAGGCGGAAAAGGCCTTGATGTCCCTATCTCAGGGGCAAGACGAAGCTGAAATATACTGCCAGAAATTCCGTAAATGGGCTGTGCTTACTCAGTGGAATGAGTGCGCCCTGGCGGCAAATTTCAGAGAGGGTCTCTCTGATGCCATTAAGGATGTTATGGTGGGGTTCCCTGTGCCTGCGGGTCTGAATGAGTCCATGACAATGGCTATCCAGATCGATAGGCGTCTGCGGGAGCGCAAACCTGTGCACCATTTGGCGGTGTCTACTGAGAAGACGCCAGAGAATATGCAATGTGATAGAGTTCTGTCCAGAAGTGAACGGCAGAATTTTAGACGAAAAAATGGGTTGTGCTTCTATTGCGGTGATTCAACTCATGTTATATCAGCATGCTCTAAGCGTACTAAGAAGCTTGATAAGTCTGTTTCAATTGGCACTTTACAGTCTAAGTTTATTCTATCTGTGACCCTGATTTGTTCTTTATCATCTATTACCGCGGATGCCTATGTCGACTCTGGTGCCGCTTTGAGTCTTATGGATTGGTCCTTTGCCAAACGCTGTGGGTATGATTTGGAGCCTCTTGAAACTCCTATACCCCTGAAGGGGATTGACTCCACCCCATTGGCTAGCAATAAACCACAATACTGGACACAAGTAACTATGCGGATTAATCCGGATCACCAGGAGATTATTCGCTTTCTTGTGCTGTATAACCTACATGATGTGTTGGTGCTTGGATTGCCATGGCTGCAATCTCATAACCCAGTCCTTGACTGGAAAGCTATGTCTGTGTTAAGCTGGGGATGTAAGGGGACGCATGGGGACGTACCTGTGGTTTCCATTTTATCATCTATTCCCTCTGAGATTCCTGAATTCTTGACTGAATATCGTGACGTTTTTGAAGAACCTAAGCTTGGTTCATTACCTCCGCACCGGGAGTGCGATTGTGCCATAGATTTGATTCCGGGTAGTAAATACCCTAAGGGTCGTTTATTTAATCTGTCTGTGCCTGAACATGCTGCTATGCGAGAATATATAAAGGAGTCCTTGGAAAAGGGACATATTCGTCCTTCGTCATCTCCCTTAGGAGCCGGTTTTTTCTTTGTGGCTAAGAAAGATGGCTCTTTGAGGCCGTGCATTGATTATCGGCTTTTGAATAAAATCACGGTTAAATATCAATATCCGTTGCCACTGCTGACTGATTTGTTTGCTCGCATAAAGGGGGCCAAGTGGTTCTCTAAGATAGATCTTCGTGGGGCGTATAATTTGGTGCGAATTAAGCAGGGGGATGAGTGGAAAACCGCATTTAATACGCCCGAGGGCCACTTTGAGTATTTGGTGATGCCTTTTGGTCTTTCAAATGCCCCTTCAGTCTTTCAGTCCTTTATGCATGACATTTTCCGTGATTATTTGGATAAATTTATGATTGTGTATCTGGATGATATTTTGATTTTTTCGGATGACTGGGACTCTCATGTCCAGCAGGTCAGGAGGGTTTTTCAGGTTTTGCGGTCTAATTCCTTGTGTGGGAAGGGTTCTAAGTGCGTTTTTGGGGTTCAAAAGATTTCCTTTTTGGGATATATTTTTTCCCCCTCTTCCATCGAGATGGATCCTGTCAAGGTTCAGGCTATTTGTGATTGGACGCAACCCTCTTCTCTTAAGAGTCTTCAGAAATTTTTGGGCTTTGCTAACTTTTATCGTCGATTTATTGCTGGTTTTTCTGATGTTGTTAAACCATTGACTGATTTGACTAAGAAGGGTGCTGATGTTGCTGATTGGTCCCCTGCTGCTGTGGAGGCCTTTCGGGAGCTTAAGCGCCGCTTTTCTTCCGCCCCTGTGTTGCGTCAGCCTGATGTTGCTCTTCCTTTTCAGGTTGAGGTCGACGCTTCTGAAATCGGAGCTGGGGCGGTTTTGTCGCAGAGAAGTTCCGATTGCTCCGTGATGAGACCTTGTGCTTTTTTCTCGCGTAAATTTTCGCCCGCCGAGCGGAATTATGATGTTGGGAATCGGGAGCTTTTGGCCATGAAGTGGGCTTTTGAGGAGTGGCGTCATTGGCTTGAGGGGGCTAGACATCAGGTGGTGGTATTGACTGACCACAAAAATCTAATTTATCTTGAGTCCGCCAGACGCCTGAATCCTAGACAGGCGCGCTGGTCGTTGTTTTTCTCTCGGTTTAATTTTGTGGTGTCCTACCTACCGGGTTCTAAGAATGTTAAGGCGGATGCCCTTTCTAGGAGTTTTGAGCCTGACTCCCCTGGTAATTCTGAACCTACAGGTATCCTTAAGGATGGAGTGATATTGTCTGCCGTTTCTCCAGACCTGCGGCGGGCCTTGCAGGAGTTTCAGGCGGATAGACCTGATCGTTGCCCACCTGGTAGACTGTTTGTTCCTGATGATTGGACCAGTAGAGTCATTTCTGAGGTTCATTCTTCTGCGTTGGCAGGTCATCCTGGAATCTTTGGTACCAGGGATTTGGTGGCAAGGTCCTTCTGGTGGCCTTCCCTGTCTCGAGATGTGCGAGGCTTCGTGCAGTCTTGTGACGTTTGTGCTCGGGCCAAGCCTTGTTGTTCTCGGGCTAGTGGATTGTTGTTGCCCTTGCCTATCCCGAAGAGGCCCTGGACGCACATCTCGATGGATTTTATTTCGGATCTTCCTGTTTCTCAGAAGATGTCTGTCATCTGGGTGGTGTGTGATCGTTTCTCTAAGATGGTCCATTTGGTTCCCCTGCCTAAGTTGCCTTCTTCTTCCGAGTTGGTTCCTCTGTTTTTTCAAAATGTGGTCCGTTTGCATGGTATTCCGGAGAATATCGTTTCTGACAGAGGTACCCAATTCGTGTCTAGATTTTGGCGAGCATTCTGTGCTAGGATGGGCATAGATTTGTCTTTCTCGTCTGCTTTCCATCCTCAGACTAATGGCCAGACCGAGCGGACGAATCAGACCTTGGAGACATATTTGAGGTGTTTTGTGTCTGCAGATCAGGATGATTGGGTTGCTTTTTTGCCTTTAGCGGAGTTTGCCCTCAATAATCGGGCCAGTTCTGCCACCTTGGTGTCTCCCTTTTTCTGTAATTCGGGGTTTCATCCTCGATTTTCTTCTGGTCAGGTGGAGTCTTCGGATTGTCCTGGAGTGGATGCTGTGGTGGAGAGGTTGCATCGGATTTGGGGGCAGGTAGTGGACAATTTGAAGTTGTCCCAGGAGAAGACTCAGCTTTTTGCCAACCGCCGGCGTCGGGTTGGTCCTCGGCTTTGTGTTGGGGACTTGGTGTGGTTGTCTTCTCGTTTTGTCCCTATGAGGGTTTCTTCTCCCAAGTTTAAGCCTCGGTTCATCGGCCCGTACAAGATATTGGAGATTCTTAACCCTGTGTCCTTCCGTTTGGACCTCCCTGCATCTTTTTCTATTCATAATGTTTTTCATCGGTCATTATTGCGCAGGTATGAGGTACCGGTTGTGCCTTCCGTTGAGCCTCCTGCTCCGGTGTTGGTTGAGGGCGAGTTGGAGTACGTTGTGGAAAAAATCTTGGACTCCCGTGTTTCCAGACGGAGACTCCAGTATCTGGTCAAATGGAAGGGATACGGTCAGGAGGATAATTCTTGGGTGACTGCCTCTGATGTTCATGCCTCCGATTTGGTCCGTGCCTTTCATAGGGCTCATCCTGATCGCCCTGGTGGTTCTGGTGAGGGTTCGGTGCCCCCTCCTTGAGGGGGGGGTACTGTTGTGAAATTGGATTTTGGGCTCCCCCGGTGGCCACTGGTGGAATTGAACTGGTGTGCATCATCCTCTCTGTTCACCTGTTTCCATCAGGATGTGGGAGTCGCTATTTAGCCTTGCTCCTCTGTCACTTCCATGCCGGTCAACATTGTAATCAGAAGCCTTTCTGTGCATGTTCCTGCTGCTAGACAACTCCCAGCTAAGTTGGACTTAGTCCTTGTTTGTTTTTGCATTTTGTTCCAGTTCACAGCTGTAGTTTCGTTTCTGTGTCTGGAAAGCTCTTGTGATCTGAAATTGCCACTCTGATGTTATGAGTTAATACTAGAGTCTTAAAGTAATTTCAGGATGGTATTTTGATAGGGTTTTCAGCTGACCATGAAAGTGCCCTTTCTGTCTTCCTGCTATCTAGTAAGCGGACCTCAATTTTGCTAAACCTATTTTCATACTACGTTTGTCATTTCATCTAAAATCACCGCCAATATTTGTGGGGGCCTCTGTCTGCCTTTCGGGGAAATTTCTCTAGAGGTGAGCCAGGACTATATTTTCCTCTGCCAGGATTAGTTAGTCCTCCGGCCGGCGCTGGGCGTCTAGGGATAAAACGCAGGCTACGCTACCCGGCTACTGTTAGTTGTGCGGCAGGTTTAGTTCATGGTCAGTTTAGTTTCCATCCTTCCAAGAGCTAGTTCGTATGTTTGCTGGGCTATGTTCTCTTGCCATTGAGAACCATAACAGTTTGACCGGCCCAAGGGGTTAAATTAATTGACAGAGAAAGGAGAGAAAAGAGAAGTCTGCTGAAGATTTTTTTTTTTTTTTCTCAGTTCTGAGTGTGCTTGTAATTGAATCTCTTGCAAGTCTGCCTATATTGCAGCCTTTCTCTCTCTCTCTCCTTCTAATCCTGGAATGGCTCTGTGTTCACCTGTTTAAAATGGATATTCAGAGTTTAGCTGCAGGTTTGAATAATCTCACCACGAAAGTTCAAAACTTACAAGATTTTGTTGTTCATGTTCCTATATCTGAACCTAGAATTCCTTTGCCTGAATTTTTCTCGGGGAATAGATCTTGCTTTCAAAATTTCAAAAATAATTGCAAGTTGTTTTTGTCCCTGAAATCTCGCTCTGCTGGAGATCCTGCTCAGCAGGTCAGGATTGTGATTTCTTTGCTCCGGGGCGACCCTCAGGATTGGGCTTTTGCGTTGGCTCCAGGGGATCCTGCGTTGCTCAATGTGGATGCGTTTTTTCTGGCCTTGGGGTTGCTTTATGAGGAACCTCAGTTAGAACTTCAGGCGGAAAAGGCCTTGATGTCCCTATCTCAGGGGCAAGACGAAGCTGAAATATACTGCCAGAAATTCCGTAAATGGGCTGTGCTTACTCAGTGGAATGAGTGCGCCCTGGCGGCAAATTTCAGAGAGGGTCTCTCTGATGCCATTAAGGATGTTATGGTGGGGTTCCCTGTGCCTGCGGGTCTGAATGAGTCCATGACAATGGCTATCCAGATCGATAGGCGTCTGCGGGAGCGCAAACCTGTGCACCATTTGGCGGTGTCTACTGAGAAGACGCCAGAGAATATGCAATGTGATAGAGTTCTGTCCAGAAGTGAACGGCAGAATTTTAGACGAAAAAATGGGTTGTGCTTCTATTGCGGTGATTCAACTCATGTTATATCAGCATGCTCTAAGCGTACTAAGAAGCTTGATAAGTCTGTTTCAATTGGCACTTTACAGTCTAAGTTTATTCTATCTGTGACCCTGATTTGTTCTTTATCATCTATTACCGCGGATGCCTATGTCGACTCTGGTGCCGCTTTGAGTCTTATGGATTGGTCCTTTGCCAAACGCTGTGGGTATGATTTGGAGCCTCTTGAAACTCCTATACCCCTGAAGGGGATTGACTCCACCCCATTGGCTAGCAATAAACCACAATACTGGACACAAGTAACTATGCGGATTAATCCGGATCACCAGGAGATTATTCGCTTTCTTGTGCTGTATAACCTACATGATGTGTTGGTGCTTGGATTGCCATGGCTGCAATCTCATAACCCAGTCCTTGACTGGAAAGCTATGTCTGTGTTAAGCTGGGGATGTAAGGGGACGCATGGGGACGTACCTGTGGTTTCCATTTTATCATCTATTCCCTCTGAGATTCCTGAATTCTTGACTGAATATCGTGACGTTTTTGAAGAACCTAAGCTTGGTTCATTACCTCCGCACCGGGAGTGCGATTGTGCCATAGATTTGATTCCGGGTAGTAAATACCCTAAGGGTCGTTTATTTAATCTGTCTGTGCCTGAACATGCTGCTATGCGAGAATATATAAAGGAGTCCTTGGAAAAGGGACATATTCGTCCTTCGTCATCTCCCTTAGGAGCCGGTTTTTTCTTTGTGGCTAAGAAAGATGGCTCTTTGAGGCCGTGCATTGATTATCGGCTTTTGAATAAAATCACGGTTAAATATCAATATCCGTTGCCACTGCTGACTGATTTGTTTGCTCGCATAAAGGGGGCCAAGTGGTTCTCTAAGATAGATCTTCGTGGGGCGTATAATTTGGTGCGAATTAAGCAGGGGGATGAGTGGAAAACCGCATTTAATACGCCCGAGGGCCACTTTGAGTATTTGGTGATGCCTTTTGGTCTTTCAAATGCCCCTTCAGTCTTTCAGTCCTTTATGCATGACATTTTCCGTGATTATTTGGATAAATTTATGATTGTGTATCTGGATGATATTTTGATTTTTTCGGATGACTGGGACTCTCATGTCCAGCAGGTCAGGAGGGTTTTTCAGGTTTTGCGGTCTAATTCCTTGTGTGGGAAGGGTTCTAAGTGCGTTTTTGGGGTTCAAAAGATTTCCTTTTTGGGATATATTTTTTCCCCCTCTTCCATCGAGATGGATCCTGTCAAGGTTCAGGCTATTTGTGATTGGACGCAACCCTCTTCTCTTAAGAGTCTTCAGAAATTTTTGGGCTTTGCTAACTTTTATCGTCGATTTATTGCTGGTTTTTCTGATGTTGTTAAACCATTGACTGATTTGACTAAGAAGGGTGCTGATGTTGCTGATTGGTCCCCTGCTGCTGTGGAGGCCTTTCGGGAGCTTAAGCGCCGCTTTTCTTCCGCCCCTGTGTTGCGTCAGCCTGATGTTGCTCTTCCTTTTCAGGTTGAGGTCGACGCTTCTGAAATCGGAGCTGGGGCGGTTTTGTCGCAGAGAAGTTCCGATTGCTCCGTGATGAGACCTTGTGCTTTTTTCTCGCGTAAATTTTCGCCCGCCGAGCGGAATTATGATGTTGGGAATCGGGAGCTTTTGGCCATGAAGTGGGCTTTTGAGGAGTGGCGTCATTGGCTTGAGGGGGCTAGACATCAGGTGGTGGTATTGACTGACCACAAAAATCTAATTTATCTTGAGTCCGCCAGACGCCTGAATCCTAGACAGGCGCGCTGGTCGTTGTTTTTCTCTCGGTTTAATTTTGTGGTGTCCTACCTACCGGGTTCTAAGAATGTTAAGGCGGATGCCCTTTCTAGGAGTTTTGAGCCTGACTCCCCTGGTAATTCTGAACCTACAGGTATCCTTAAGGATGGAGTGATATTGTCTGCCGTTTCTCCAGACCTGCGGCGGGCCTTGCAGGAGTTTCAGGCGGATAGACCTGATCGTTGCCCACCTGGTAGACTGTTTGTTCCTGATGATTGGACCAGTAGAGTCATTTCTGAGGTTCATTCTTCTGCGTTGGCAGGTCATCCTGGAATCTTTGGTACCAGGGATTTGGTGGCAAGGTCCTTCTGGTGGCCTTCCCTGTCTCGAGATGTGCGAGGCTTCGTGCAGTCTTGTGACGTTTGTGCTCGGGCCAAGCCTTGTTGTTCTCGGGCTAGTGGATTGTTGTTGCCCTTGCCTATCCCGAAGAGGCCCTGGACGCACATCTCGATGGATTTTATTTCGGATCTTCCTGTTTCTCAGAAGATGTCTGTCATCTGGGTGGTGTGTGATCGTTTCTCTAAGATGGTCCATTTGGTTCCCCTGCCTAAGTTGCCTTCTTCTTCCGAGTTGGTTCCTCTGTTTTTTCAAAATGTGGTCCGTTTGCATGGTATTCCGGAGAATATCGTTTCTGACAGAGGTACCCAATTCGTGTCTAGATTTTGGCGAGCATTCTGTGCTAGGATGGGCATAGATTTGTCTTTCTCGTCTGCTTTCCATCCTCAGACTAATGGCCAGACCGAGCGGACGAATCAGACCTTGGAGACATATTTGAGGTGTTTTGTGTCTGCAGATCAGGATGATTGGGTTGCTTTTTTGCCTTTAGCGGAGTTTGCCCTCAATAATCGGGCCAGTTCTGCCACCTTGGTGTCTCCCTTTTTCTGTAATTCGGGGTTTCATCCTCGATTTTCTTCTGGTCAGGTGGAGTCTTCGGATTGTCCTGGAGTGGATGCTGTGGTGGAGAGGTTGCATCGGATTTGGGGGCAGGTAGTGGACAATTTGAAGTTGTCCCAGGAGAAGACTCAGCTTTTTGCCAACCGCCGGCGTCGGGTTGGTCCTCGGCTTCGTGTTGGGGACTTGGTGTGGTTGTCTTCTCGTTTTGTCCCTATGAGGGTTTCTTCTCCTAAGTTTAAGCCTCGGTTCATCGGCCCGTATAAGATTTTGGAGATTCTTAACCACGTGTCCTTTCGATTGGACCTCCCAGCATCTTTTTCTATCCATAATGTCTTCCATCGGTCATTGTTGCGCAGGTATGAGGTACCGGTTGTGCCTTCCGTTGAGCCTCCCGCTCCGGTGTTGGTTGAGGGTGAATTGGAGTACGTTGTGGAGAAGATCTTGGACTCCCGTGTTTCCAGACGGAAACTTCAGTATCTGGTCAAGTGGAAGGGCTACGGTCAAGAGGATAATTCTTGGGTGACAGCCTCTGATGTTCATGCCTCTGATTTGGTCCGTGCCTTTCATAGGGCTCGTCCTGATCGCCCTGGTGGTTCTTGTGAGGGTTCGGTGCCCCCTCCTTGAGGGGGGGGTACTGTTGTGAGTTTGGTTTTTGGGCTCCCCCGGTGGTCACTGGTGGTACTGGACTTGTGTGCTTCACTTTCTCTGTTCACCTGTTTCCATCAGGATATGGGTGTATCCTATTTAGCCTTGCTGCTCAGTTATTCTAGTGCCGGCCATCAATGTAACCAGAGCCTTTCTGTTGCATGTTCCTGCTTCTAGACTACTATCAGCTAAGTTGGACTCTTAGTCCTAAGTTTGTTTTGCATTTTTGTTCCAGTTCACAGTTATGTTATTTTTCTGTAGCTGGAAGCTCTTATGGGCCGAAATTGCCACTCCGGTGTCATGAGTTGACACATGAGTCTTAAAGTAATTTCGGGATGGTATTTTAATAGGGTTTTCAGCTGACCGTGAAGTTCCCTATTGTATCTTCTTGCTATCTAGTAAGCGGACCTCGCTTTGCTGAACCTACCTTCATACTGCGTATGTCTTTTCCTCTGAACTCACCGTCAATATATGTGGGGGGCTTCTGTCTCCTTTTTGGGGGAATTTCCCTAGAGGTAAGCCAGGTCTGTCTTTTCCTCTATTAGGGTTAGTTAGTCCTCCGGCTGGCGCTAGGCGTCTAGGGATAAAACGTAGGTACGCCACCCGGCCACTGTTAGTTGTGTGGTAGGTTTAGCTCACGGTCAGCTCGAGATTCCATCACCCAAGAGCTGTTCTGTTATTTATGTTCTCTGACGTTCCCTTGCCATTGGGAACCATGACACCTGAGGCTTGAGAGCTGGCGGAAGAATCTCACCACCCTTTCCTTGAACATCTCCCACCATCTCTCTGACTTACTACTACAAAGATCCAGTAAGGGTACCTGGCTCTGAAGAAAATCCTCAAAGGACTGTATTATCTCCGCTTCTTCAGAACTGGAGGCGACCTCACCCCTGGTCTTACGTGTGCCCTCCGCATCATCAGATGATATTTTCCGCTGCTTTACTGTTGATACCAGGCGCCATTGATCTTTCGCCGCTGTGGGGCGCCGCTGATCCTTTATATCAGCATCTTGTTGACCAGAGGCGCCAACACAGAACAAGACTTTTGTGGGAGGACCGGAACTCCCAGCCCCAGCAACCCCCTCACACTGCCGCCGCTTCTCCACTAAGTGATCAGCGGCAACAGCATTCAGGGGCACTGAGGCTACCGGAGCTGCCCCTGACACCGGGCTGCTCCCCCCTCCCACTGAGGAGCGCACTACAGTATCGTAGCCTGACCTTTTGCCCGCCACCGGGCCGCCCTCACTGTCCAGCCTCTCGGCTGATGCACCTGCTGCTACATCCCCGCTACTACAAGCAGAGACGGAGCTCTGCGCCTCACTACCGTGCTTTGTAATCTCCCCGCGCCTTTGCACCGGATCCACAGCAGAACCCGGGCTGGGCTGGTCAACGGGGCTTATACAGCGAGCTGACCCTGCAGCCGACTCAGGGGGTACAGGGAGGGGGGCATATATATAGCTTACCGCTTCCTGCAGCTTAGGTTTGATCTTCTTTACCTTTTTCTTCTCGCCCCCAGGTGCCTCTGGTAAATCATCACCAAGATGGAAGTTCTGAAGGCACACTGGGGACTCCAGGAGCTTGATCTCTGCCATTAGCGCCCCTTCCTGGCCGATGTCACTGTCCTCCCCAGAGCCAGCAGAACTGCGACGAGATGTCATTGTCGCCTGTCCAGCAGGGAGCTTGCTGCACGTGGCCTGTGAGTGACTAAGCAGGCTGCCAGGTGGGGCTTTCTGCTGGTCATCCTCATCATCATTATCATCATCATCATCATCCACCTGGCTCCCAGGCTGCAGCCCCATCTGCCTTTGCTCTCTGTTATCAGCCATTTCTCTGAATCGGTCTTCATTTTGCAATTTTTCTTTAAATGGTCCACTTTTTTCTTGAATAAATGCTTTTCTTACCTCCAGGTCATTAATTTCAAGCTTCAGTCTCTTTACCTCCGCCTGGAATTGCGTCTTCCTGGGTCTGGAGGCGCCTGCAGCTTTTGCGCTTGTGCAGCGCAGCTCCTCCCGCAGCCTTCTCAGGGTCTTACTCGCCTCTCCATACTCACGGAGGTGGCTCATGACCCGGGAGGCATAGGTGGACACAGACTCCCGGGGTCTCTGCAGCACCCAACCCTCCTCAGTGAGGTCAGCCTCACCTCCGTGAGCACTCAGCTTTCCTCCGGAAGGACCGCCATCTTGCACACTAGCTGGTTTCTCCTCCATGGAAGCCTTGCGGCTTCTCTGGGTCTCTGCAGACCTGGGGGAGTAGGAGCCACATTGCTGCGACTCCTGGTAGAGCGTCTCACCCCCGAATCCTCTGATGTGCAGGCTGGTTGCTGGTTCCTTCTGCCCCCCACCAGCCTGGTCCGGGAAGCAGAAGCCTGGGACTTGGCTCCATCACCCATCCCAGGAAACCCACTCCCTCCCTGGGTAAGAGAGAGAGCAGGTCCCCGGGTGGAGAGGCGGTGGTTCTCAGGAGCTCAGGAGCAGACAGCAGGATCAGCAGCGACCGCACCCACAATCAACACAATGAGCAGCAGCTGAGCTGCACTCACTATTCTGCTGGTGCAGTCACTGTGTACATACATTACATTATTGATCCTGAGTTGCATCCTGTATTATACCCCAGAGCTGCACTCACTATTCTGCTGGTGCAGTCACTGTGTACATACTGTATATTACATTATTGATCCTGAGTTGCATCCTGTATTATACCCCAGAGCTGCACTCACTATTCTGCTGGTGCAGTCACTGTGTACATACATTACATTATTGATCCTGGGTTGCATCTTGTATTATACTCTAGAGCTGCACTCACTATTCTGCTGGTGCAGTCACTGTGTACATATATTACATTATTGATCCTGAGTTGCATCCTGTGTTATACCCCAGAGCTGCACTCACTATTCTGCTGGTGCAGTCACTGTGTACATACATTACATTACTGATCCTGAGTTACATCTTGTATCATACTATAGAGCTGCAGTCACTAGTGTGCTGATGCAGTCACTGTGTACATACATTACATTACTGATCCTGAGTTACATCCTGTATTATACTCCAGAGCTGCACTCACTATTGTGCTGGTGCAGTGACTGTGTACGTACATTACAGTACTGACCCTGAGTTACATCCTGTATTATATTCCAGAGCTGCACTCACTATTCTGCTGGTGCAGTCACTGTGTACATACATTACATTACTGATCCTGTACTGATCCTGAGTTACTTCCTGTATTATACTCCAGAGCTGAACTCGCTATTCTGCTGGTGCAGTCACTGTGTACATACATTACATTACTGTTCTTGTACTGATCCTGATTAACATCCTGTATTATACCCCAGAGTTGCACTTACTATTCTGGTGCAGTCACTGTGTACATGCATTACATTACTGATCCTGAGTTACATCCTGTATTATACCCCAGAGCTGCACTCACTATTCTGCTGGTGCAGTCACTGTGTACATACATTTACATTACTGATCCTGTACTGATCCTGAGTTACATCCTGTATTATACTCCAGAGCTGCACTCACTATTCTGCTGGTGCTGGTGCAGTCACTGTGTACATACATTACATTATTGATCCTGAGTTGCATCCTGTATTATACCCCAGAGCTGCACTCACTATTCTGCTGGTGCAGTCACTGTGTACATACATCACATTACTGATCCTGTACTGATCCTGAGTTACATCCTGTATTATACTCCAGAGCTGCACTCACTATTCAGCTGGTGCAGTCACTATGTACATACATTACATTACTGATCCTGAGTTACCTCCTCTATTATACTCCAGAGCTGCGCTCACTATTCTCACAAATATAGTAAATGGGAGCAGTCAGCAAAGCTAACAGCTGAGTTGTACTAGAACAAGCAGCTATGTGTGACGGTGGTGGATGTGGATCCACTGCGGCACTGGCTGGGCTTACCCAGGAGGAGCATGACTAAGTGACTGGTTTTTCGCTAGAGCCTGTAGTGTTGAGGATAGGCATGGCTGCAGGTAGTCACCAGGTATCACTCCTGGGCAGTCCCCAGACTTGCAGCATCTGACACACAGGTGAAAGCAGGAAGGCGAAGCACAGAGGAGCGAAGACAGAAGCATATTCAAATGGTTTGAGGTCACAGCAGGTAGCGCGGGTTTATAAAGCTTAGCCAAAGTCAGGAGTGAAGAGATCAGATAGAATGGGTAAAACAAGGCGGGTCAGTAACCGAAGAGACTAGACAAAACCCTAGACTGAACCCAGGAGAAGGAACCTAAGTTCAGGCAGGGAACAGGAGGAAGAGCAGCCTAATATATCCTCTGCTAGCAGGGGATAGGCTGGGGAAACAAAACCCTTCAGAACACAGCAGGTTAAATTCCTGGAGGATCTGGCCATGCCTCCCTGCAGCCAGGTGGAAATGGCAGAAGAATGCAGCAGAGTTTACATTGCTGTTTGATGTACTCAGCGCAGCGGCCTGATATGGGAAGAAGCAGAGCGGTCAACGCAGTATGTAGGGTATTTACAGGACACCACGGACCTTTTAAAAAAGCTATCTGCTATAGGTTCTCTCCGCAAGAATGCTATCTTAGCCCCCATGGATGTGGAATCTCTATATTCTAACATCCCGCATGAAGAAGGACTATCCGCCTGCCAAATATTTCTTGAAGCAAATGGCATCCCTTATGAGTCTGCATTAAGACTCACCAGATGTATTCTCACACAACTTTTTATCTTTCGGCGAGGAGCTATATCTACAACGCATCGGAACTGCTACAGACAGAAAAAGGGCATCCCAGTATGACAACCTTTTCCTGGCTTAACTGGAAAATGACTTTTCAGCATCCTGCTCCATGAAAGCCTTGACCTATTTCCATTATATCAATGACATTTTAATAATCTGGACTGAGTCTGAAGAAGAACTTCTGAAATTCCATGACAAATTCAATACATTTCATCCTACAATAAGCTTGAGATTAGACCACTCAAAAACGGAAATCAACTTTCTAGATACCACCATAAAAATTCAAAATGGTTCAATCCAGACATCGATCTATCGGAAACCAATTGAACGTCCCGCATGGCTCAGATGGGACAGCTTCCACCCAAAACACATTAAAAAGTCCATCGTCTATGTGGAGACACAGAAGGCCCCGCTGCCGCTAGCCGAAACCACATGGATCAGGAGTCGTCCCGCTGCATGCCCGCTCTCCTTTTAACTTGAGCATAACGCTATGCAGACATCACAGGGGGAGTAAAACAGTGTGGCAATGCTTTATTGAACCACAAGAAAGGCAGATTACACGTAGAACAGCATCAGCAAAATACCCCAAAATGGTGCACATTACAGAGTTTCACCCTTCTGCTAACTCCATGGGATAGGAGTAGCTTCCAGGGTTGACTACCCCACCTGAAGCACACACAAAGAGCAGGTAATGAAAAGCATAGGAAATTGACAGTCCAGGTACAAGGCCAGTTGACTTGGGGGTCACAACCTGACTTCATCTTCCAGGGCTGACTACCCCACCTGTGGCATGCACAGAGAGTGCCATGTTCTTTTACCACATGTGTAGAGAATGTCTTGGCTCCTCTGTCACACCCTACCTGTATATACACATGCACTATGCACACACACACACGCATATGCACATTAGACACATGGATGAGATGCCCGCCAGGGCGTGGGGTTACTCGGTACCGGGTCCGGTGTTCACACGGGGATGTCACGGTGGCTGTGACCCGGTCCGTGGCCCTGGGCACCCATGTAAAAGGGAAAGGTCTATAAAGGGATAAAGTTTATGTTCGTGACACCACCTGTGGTATTCTGTCAGGGTGACCGACACTGCTTTAAGGGGTCCGCTGGGGTGATGTTATGGCAGCTAGATGGTATACCTTCCCACAGATGAAGTGTATCCCCAGGGCTTCCCAGTATGTAGATGGTGGTATGGTGAGAGGTGCAGAGAAGAACAAGGACACAGGATTGCAGTCTCTTTACCTTGTTTACTGTTGGTTCCAGCAGCCACAGTCCAGGGCACCAGATCACAGGGCAGCCAGAGCAGTCCAGGCAGTCCAGAGACAAGCAAGTTCCCCTGGGTAAGTCAGGTGGGAGCCTACCACTCTATGCTTTCTGTCTCTAAGTCCCTGCTGCCACTAAGTGTCTCAACAAGGTCTTTAATCGTTCTGCTGTCCTAGGACAGGTACCTGTATGGCAGGCAGCTCGAGCCGTGTGAACTGGGGTCTGTTCTTGGTGACTCCATGCTCCTAGGTGCTGCTGTGCCACAGGTAATTATGGGCAAAGTCCTTGTAGAACAATACCCTCCGGTTCTGCTCTGTGTTTTATAATCCACAAAAGCCTCGGGCTCCCGATACCCGGATTTTTGCACTGTAACTCTTCAGAAGCCTACTCGTGGCCTCCTGTCTGTCCTCGCACACAGACTCCTACTCCAGACTGAGCTGTCTCCACCTCCAAACCAAGATCTTTTTTCAGGGAAGCTGCCCTAAAACAGAGCTTGGAGCTCCCCCTCCTGGCCTGGAAGTGAAAGGTGTTGTGTGTGTGTAAACCTACCAAAGAAAATCTCACTTGTCTCCAGACATAGCACTATCTTCCCCGTGAGGAAGACAGCACTACTGTGGTACCCGAACTCCTGGGGTGCCACATATATATGTACACATATGTAAGGTGCGCAGGACAGTGATCATGGGTGAGTGGCTGTTGTTCTCCCACATCCTGGCACCCCACAAATAAACGGTGCCCCAGGTCCCATGTGCTGTGTGTGTACTGCACAACTCTCATGCTTCGGCCACAGGTCTATGCTGTCTCCACAGTCCCGGATCCAGGAACAGCCACACATTCAATAGGCGACACCTGGTTCTTTTGAAGTAAATTAACTTGAGCTATCCCTTTCCTTACTGGCATCTCTGGCCCCGCGGATATTCATGCAGCTTCCATGAGTCCTGTCTCTTATGCGATTTCCCGTCTCACTTCTTCTCATAGGAAGACAACAAGGCACACTTCTCAGTACCTCGGTTGGGCCGTAGGCTCTGGACGTAACAGAAGGGTCAGTGTTATGGACCTGGTGGTTAGGAGCACCCGAAATGACCTGATGGTTAAAATGGAAAAACCTGGGACAAGCTCTGAGGACGTGGTAACTCTACTGACCGCAATCCCTAATCCTATCACACACACTAGAAATAGCCGTGGAGCGTACCTAACTCTCCCTAGACGCCTCTTCACAGCCTAAGAGCTAACTACCCCTAAAGATAGAAATAGTAGCCTACCTTGCCTCAGAGAAATTCCCCAAAGTAAAGGTAGCCCCCACAAATATTGACTGTGAGTTAAGAGGAAAGTAACAAACACAGGAATGAAACAGATTTTAGCAAAGGAGGCCGAATCTTCTCTAGACAGACAGAGGATAGGAAAGGGAACTATGCGGTCAGTATTAAAAACTACAAAAACCACGCAGAGTGTGCAAAAAGACCTCCACACCGACTCACGGTGTGGAGGTGCAGCTCTGCACCCCCAGAGCTTCCAGCTAGCAAGGAAATATCATAATAGCAAGCTGGACTAGAAACATAGCATGCACTGAGAAATATATTCAAAAAACAATAAACAGCAATTGGACTAGCGAGGACTTAGCTTCTGCTGGAGTAGACAGGTCATCTGAGAAATCCAAGAGAGATCTGAACCAGTACTGAGACATTGACAGCTGGCATGAATTAACGACCTGGGCAGAGTTAAATAGGGAAGCCAACAGCAGCAATAAACGAGGGCAGCTGAGAAAGCCAACCTCAAAGATCAGCAGTTCCACTTAAAGCCACCAGAGGGTGTCCAAGGACAGAACTCACCAAAGTACCATTCACGACCACAGGAGGGAGCCCGAGAACGGAATTCACAACAGTACCCCCCCCCTTGAGGAGGGGTCACTGAACCCTCACCAGAGCCCCCAGGACGATCAGGACGAGCCAAATGAAAGGCACGAACCAAATCGGCAGCATGGACATTGTTGGCAACAACCCAGGAATTATCCTCCTGACCATAGCCCTTCCATTTAACCAGGTACTGAAGCTTCCGTCTCGAAATACGAGAATCTAAAATCTTCTCCACCACATACTCCAACTCCCCCTCAACCAACACCGGAGCAGGAGGATCAACGGAAGAAACCATAGGCGCCACATATCTCCGCAACAACGACCTATGGAACACATTATGGATGGCAAAAGAAGCTGGAAGGGCCAAACAAAACGACACAGGATTGATAATTTCAGAAATCTTATAAGGACCAATGAAACGAGGCTTGAACTTAGGAGAAGAAACCTTCATAGGAACAAAACGAGAAGACAACCAAACCAAATCCCCAACACGAAGTCGGGGACCAACACAGCGACGGCATTTAGCAAAACGTTGCACCTTCTCCTGAGACAACGTCAAATTGTCCACCACGTGAGTCCAAATTTGCTGCAACCTGTCCACTATAGAATCCACACCAGGACAGTCAGAAGGCTCAACCTGCCCTGAAGAAAAACGAGGATGAAAACCAGAATTACAAAAAAAAGGCGAAACCAAGGTAGCAGAACTAGCCCGATTATTAAGGGCGAACTCGGCCAATGGCAAGAAGGTCACCCAATCATCCTGATCAGCAGAAACAAAGCATCTCAGATAGGTCTCCAAGGTCTGATTAGTTCGTTCGGTTTGGCCATTTGTCTGAGGATGGAACGCTGAAGAAAAAGACAAATCAATGCCCATCTTAGCACAAAAGGACCGCCAAAACCTAGAAACAAACTGGGAACCTCTGTCCGACACAATGTTCTCCAGAATGCCATGCAAACGAACCACATGCTGAAAAAATAATGGAACCAAATCAGAGGAGGAAGGCAATTTAGGCAAGGGTACCAAATGGACCATCTTAGAAAACCGATCACAAACCACCCAGATGACAGACATCCTTTGAGAGACAGGAAGATCAGAAATGAAATCCATGGAAATATGCGTCCAGGGCCTCTTCGGGACAGGCAAAGGCAAAAGCAACCCACTGGCACGAGAACAGCAAGGTTTGGCCCGAGCACAAGTCCCACAGGACTGCACAAAAGAACGCACATCCCGTGACAAGGAAGGCCACCAAAAGGACCTAGCAACCAAATCTCTGGTACCAAAAATCCCAGGATGACCAGCCAATACTGAACAATGAACCTCAGAAATAACCCTACTAGTCCATCTATCAGGGACAAACAGTTTCTCCACAGGACAGCGGTCAGGTCTATCAGCCTGAAACTCCTGCAGCACCTGCCGCAAATCAGGGGAGATGGCAGACAAAATCACCCCCTCTTTGAGAATACCAGCCGGCTCAGAGACTCCCGGAGAATCAGGCAAAAAACTCCTAGAAAGGGCATCAGCCTTCACATTCTTAGATCCCGGAAGGTATGAGACCACAAAATCGAAACGGGAGAAAAACAGTGACCATCGAGCCTGTCTAGGATTCAACCTCTTGGCGGACTCGAGGTAAGTCAGATTCTTGTGATCAGTCAAGACCACCACGCGATGTTTGGCTCCCTCAAGCCAATGTCGCCACTCCTCGAATGCCCATTTCATAGCCAACAACTCCCGATTGCCGACATCATAATTACGCTCAGCAGGCGAAAACTTTCTAGAAAAGAAAGCACACGGCTTCATCAAAGAGCCATCAGAATTCCTCTGAGACAAAATAGCCCCTGCCCCAATCTCAGAAGCATCAACCTCGACCTGAAAAGGGAGCAAAACATCTGGCTGACGCAACACAGGGGCCGAAGTAAAACGATGTTTAAGCTCCTGAAAAGCCTCAACGGCCGCAGGGGACCAGTTCACCACATCAGCGCCTTTCTTCGTCAAATCAGTCAAAGGCTTAACCACACTAGAAAAATTAGCGATGAAGCGACGGTAAAAATTAGCAAAGCCCAGGAACTTCTGAAGACTCTTCACAGATGTAGGTTGAGTCCAATCATAAATGGCCTGAACTTTAACAGGGTCCATCTCGATAGTAGAAGGGGAAAAAATGAAGCCCAAAAAGGAAACCTTCTGAACTCCAAAGAGGCATTTAGACCCCTTCACAAACAACGCATTAGCACGAAGGACCTGGAACACCATCCTGACCTGCCTTACATGAGACTCCCAATCATCCGAAAAGACCAAAATATCATCCAAATATACAATCATGAACCTATCCAGATACTTCCGGAAGATGTCGTGCATAAAGGACTGAAACACAGATGGGGCATTAGAAAGCCCGAATGGCATCACCAGGTACTCAAAATGGCCCTCGGGCGTATTAAATGCTGTTTTCCATTCATCGCCCTGTTTAATACGCACAAGATTATACGCCCCTCGAAGGTCAATCTTGGTAAACCAACTAGCCCCCTTAATCCGAGCAAACAAATCAGACAACAGAGGCAAAGAGTACTGAAATTTGACCGTGATTTTATTGAGAAGGCGGTAATCTATACAGGGTCTCAGAGGGCCATCCTTCTTGGCCACAAAAAAGAACCCTGCTCCCAATGGTGACGAAGACGGGCGAATATGTCCCTTCTCCAAGGACTCCTTTACATAACTCCGCATAGCGGCATGTTCTGGCACCGATAAATTAAACAGTCGGCCCTTAGGGAACTTACTACCAGGAATCAAATTAATAGCGCAATCACAGTCCCTATGAGGAGGTAGGGCACTGGACTTGGGCTCATCAAATACATCCTGGTAATCCGACAAAAACTCAGGAATTTCAGAAGGAGTGGAAGAAGAAATTGACATCAAAGGAACATCAGTATGTATCCCTTGACAACCCCAACTAGACACAGACATTGATTTCCAATCCAGTACTGGATTATGAACCTGTAACCATGGCAAACCCAACACGACAACATCATGCAAATTATGCAACACCAAAAAGCGAATATTTTCCTGATGTGCGGGAGCCATGCACATGGTCAGCTGAGTCCAGTACTGAGGTTTATTCTTGGCCAATGGCGTAGCATCAATCCCCCTTAAGGGAATAGGAATCTGCAAAGGCTCCAAGAAAAAACCACAGCGCCTGGCAAACTCCAAGTCCATCAAATTCAGAGCAGCGCCTGAATCCACAAATGCCATAACAGAGTAGGACGACAATGAGCAAATCAGAGTAACAGATAAGAGAAATTTAGGCTGCACAGTACTAATGGTGACAGACCTAGCGAACCTCTTAGTGCGCTTAGGACAATCAGGGATAGCATGAGAAGAGTCACCACAGTAAAACCACAGCCCATTCTGACGTCTGTGTTCTTGCCGTTCAGCTCTGGTCAAAGTCCTATCACATTGCATAGGCTCAGGCCTTTGCTCAGAGGACACCGCCAAATGGTGCACAACTTTGCGCTCGCGCAAACGCCGATCAATCTGAATGGCCAAAGACATTGACTCATTCAGACCAGCAGGCGTGGGGAACCCGACCATAACATCCTTAAGGGCTTCAGAAAGACCCTTTCTGAAAATTGCTGCCAGGACACACTCATTCCATTGAGTAAGCACAGACCACTTTCTAAACTTCTGGCAATATACTTCTGCCTCATCCTGACCCTGACATAGAGTCAGCAAGATCTTTTCTGCCTGATCCACAGAATTAGGTTCGTCATAAAGCAACCCAAGCGCTAGAAAAAATGCATCCACATTAAGCAATGCAGGATTTCCTGGCTCAAGGGAGAATGCCCAGTCTTGCGGGTCACCACGCAACAAAGAAATAATAATCTTTACTTGCTGAATGGGATCACCATAGGAGCGGGGTTTCAGAGCAAGAAACAGTCTGCAATTATTTTTGAAATTCAAAAATTTAGATCTATCCCCAGAAAGCAAATCAGGAATTGGAATTCTAGGCTCTAACATCGGATTCCGAACTACATAATCTTGAATACTCTGTACCCTAACAGCGAGTTGATCCACACAAGAGGACAAACCCTGAATTTCCATATCTACACCTGAGTCCTGAACCACCCAGAGGTTAAGGGGAAAAGAAAGACAAAACAAGCAGCAAAGAAAAAAAAATTGACTCAGAACTTCTCTTTTCCCCTCTTTTGAGATGCATTAACACTTTGTGGGCCAGCTGTACTGTTATGGACCTGGTGGTTAGGAGCACCCGAAATGACCTGATGGTTAAAATGGAAAAACCTGGGACAAGCTCTGAGGATGTGGTAACTCTACTGACCGCAATCCCTAATCCTATCACACACACTAGAAATAGCCGTGGAGCGTACCTAACTCTCCCTAGACGCCTCTTCACAGCCTAAGAGCTAACTACCCCTAAAGATAGAAATAGTAGCCTACCTTGCCTCAGAGAAATTCCCCAAAGTAAAGGTAGCCCCCACAAATATTGACTGTGAGTTAAGAGGAAAGTAACAAACACAGGAATGAAACAGATTTTAGCAAAGGAGGCCGAATCTTCTCTAGACAGACAGAGGATAGGAAAGGGAACTATGCGGTCAGTATTAAAAACTACAAAAACCACGCAGAGTGCAAAAATACCTCCACACCGACTCACGGTGTGGAGGTGCAGCTCTGCACCCCCAGAGCTTCCAGCTAGCAAGGAAATATGTTGTGTATCCGCTTTTTGGGCTCCCCTGGTGGTTGCTGGTGGTACTGGTGACTTGTTTGCACTTTGCTTCTTCTGTTCACCTGCTTCCATCAGTGTTTGGGAGTTTCCTATTTAGCCTTGCTCTCCAGTCATTTCCTTGCCGGTCATCATTGTAACCAGAGCCTTCGGTTGCATGTTCCTGCTACTAGTCTGCTGATCAGCTAAGTGGACTTTGTCCTTTTGTTTTGTACCTTTTGTCCAGTTTGCAGTTTTTGTAATTCTCTGTAGCTGGAAGCTCTTGCGGGCTGAAATTGCCACTCATGTGTCATGAGTTGACACAGGAGTCTTAAAGTAATTTCAGGATGGTTTTTGAAAGGGTTTTCAGTTGACCGTGAAGTCCTCTTTTGTATCCTTCTGCTATCTAGTAAGTGGACCTCTCTTTGCTAAATCTACTTTCATACTGTGTATGTCTTTTCCTCTTAATTCACCGTTATTACATGTGGGGGGCTGCTATCATCTTTTGGGGTATTTCCCTAGAGGTAAGCCAGGTCTGTTTCTTCCTCTACCAGGCGTAGTTAGTCCTCCGGCTGGCGCGTGGCATATAGGAAGCCGTAGGTATGCTCCCTGGCTACTGTTAGTTGTGTGGTAGATTTAGCTCACGGTCATCTCGAGTTTCCATCACCGAGAGCTCGTTCGTTACTTATATGTTTCTTACGTTCCCTTGCCATTGGGAACCATGACAGAAATATCATAATAGCAAGCTGGACTAGAAACATAGCATGTACTGAGAAATATATTCAAAAACCAATAAACAGCAATTGGACTAGCGAGGACTTAGCTTCTGCTGGAGTAGACAGGTCATCTGAGAAATCCAAGAGTACATTGACATTGACAGCTGGCATGAATTAACGACCTGGGCAGAGTTAAATAGGGAAGCGAGCAGCAGCAATAAACGAGGGCAGCTGAGAAAGCCAACCTCAAAGATCAGCAGTTCCACTTAAAGCCACCAGAGGGTGTCCAAGGACAGAACTCACCAAAGTACCATTCACGACCACAGGAGGGAGCCCGAAAACGGAATTCACAACAGGTCAGCTGAAGTTTGTGGCAGACGTCCTCATGCTGCCAAACAGTTGGTATTATTTTGTGCCCTGCAGCCCACTGACCTTAAACTTCTAAAATCACTTATTTTATCTAATCTCTCTCTAATCAGGAAGTGCACCCCTTTTTATCTAATACTGCTCCTTCCCTTGTTGGGCTGTACCCCAATGTTTAACTGTTCCTAGCCTGTGCAATTTAATTCCTGTGTCTAATCTGCCTACAACTGCACCTTTCCCATTCTTAACACATATTTGATGTTCTAGCTATACCTATATACCCTATACTAAACCCTAGACTTTCACTGTTACACATAAAAACATTATACATTCATAACACTACATTACAATAACTATACATATTAGTGCCCGTGCGATTCTATGCACAATAAAATCACATATTCCAATACACAAGTCACAAACGTAATTTGCTGAGGGAGAGGCATATGACCATCCCTGTCTCACTCTTACACACCTATGAAATATGCGCATGCTTAAATTTTACACATGCACATACAGACTACATGTACTCTGAATACACATTATACAAATATGAAAATAGCATAAATATAATTTCCTGTAATTTCTAGCAAAGAAAGCCAAAATACTCTCCCTGTGTGAACATTCCCTAAACTGCGGAGGAATCTGCGTGCCGCAAAATTTGCAAATTATTCTTTTTTGGTGCTGAACTTGAAACAACCTGGACTAGTGGGAATTTAAGTAGCAGGACTGGACAAGTGGGGATTGATGTATCAGGACTGAGCTAGCGGAGATTAATTTAGCAGAGTTGGACTATTGGGGATTGATGTAGCAGGGCTTAACTAGTGGGGATTGATGTAGCAGGGCTGGACTAGGTGGAGTTGATGTAGCAGGGCTGAACTAGTGGGGATTGATGTAGCAGGGCTGGACTAGATGGAATTGATGTAGCAGGGCTGAACTTGTGGGGATAGATGTAGCAGTGATGGTGTAATTGATTTGATGTAGCAGAGCTGGACTAGTAGGGATTGATGTATCAGTGCTGGACTAGTGGGGATTGATGTAGCAAGGCTGTGATGGTGGGGAGTTATGTAGCAGTGCCATACTAGTGGGGATTGATGTAGCAGGGCTGAAGTAGTGAGAATTGATGTAGCAAGGTTGAAATAGTGGAGATTGATGAAGCAGGGCTGTAATAGTGGGGATTGATATAGCAGCGCTGGACTAGTGGGGATTCATGAAGCAGCGCTGAAGTCGTGGGAATTAATGTAGCAGGGCTGAAGTAGTGGAAATTGATGTATGTAGCAGAGCTGAAGTAGTAAGGATTGATGTAGCAAGGCTAGACTAGTTGGAGTTGATGTAGCAGAGCTGGACAAGTGGGGATTAATGTTACAGGGCTGGACTAGTGGGGATTGATGTTACAGGGCTGGACTAGTGGGGATTACTGTAGCAGGGCTGGACTAATGCAGTTTCATGGTGCAGGGCTGGACTAGTGCAGATTGATGTAGCAGTTGATTTGGGAGGACTGGACTAGTGCGGATTCATGTATCAGAATTGGAGTAGTGTGGATTGATGTATCAGAATTGGAGTAGTGTGGATTGATGTAGCAGAAATGGAGTAGTAGGGTTTGATATATCAGTAGAGCTAAAGAAGTGGGTATTGATGCCGGACTAGAGGGGATTGATGTACCAGAGCTGGACTAGTAGGGATTGATGTAGCAGAGCTGGATCAGCAAACACTAGTGCAGCTGAGATTGGTCTGCTGAGCAGTAGAATCATTACTATGATGTAATAGCATTGAAAACACAAAAATAGTTGATTTATACAGCAGAAGCTGATGTAGCTGTACTGGAAGCACAAGACTAGAAAATCAAATCTGAATTTGCAGTGTTGGAGGAATGTCAACTACCTGAATACTCAGGAGACATCCAGCCCACTGAGCCGGTTGTAAATGAACTGGTGGGTGATATAACCAGATCATGTTGCATTGCATTCGGAGAAGATACAAGACTGTCTGGCCACTTTCACACTGGAATTTAAACCATGTGAGTCATGAATCAATACTTTATTTGTATGGATAAAATGAAAGAAAAGAAACATTTGAATAATTTTTATCATTTGCTGATCACCATAAATAAAATGCTCAATGTATTTTCTAAGTAAATATATTTCTAAAGGTGCCATCGACATGAAATTCTCACCAGATGTCAGTAACAATCCAACCCACACAGGCAAAGAAATCATCCATACATGTTCATAAATTATGCATAACAGTGAGAAATGACACAGGGGAAAAGTGTTTAACACATGAAAAAGAGAGGCGCACAAAGCCATGGAAAGTCTTGACAGCAGCTGACAGCTTTCAGTAATTACAAAACAATCCTGCCACTTAGTGGAAAATAATATCAGCTAGTTCAACTGACGGTTTATAAAAAGGTGTCCCATTATCTATGTGCCACACAAGAAACATCTCATGATGGGTAAAACCAGTGAGGTGTCTCAAGATTTTTGCAACCTTATTATTGCAAAACATGCTGAATAGAAGAATTTCTAAACTGTTCAAGGTTCTACTGAGCACTGTTAGGGCCACAATCCGGGAGTGGAAAGAGCATCATTTCAACATAAACCAGCCACAATCAGGTGCTTCCCGCAAGACTCCAGACAGAGGAGTGAAAAGAATTATCAAGGACCACTTGTGCAGAGCTATAGAAAGACCTGGAATCAGCAGGTACAATCGTTTCAAAGAACAATAAGTAATGCACTAAACCTCCATAGCCTGTATGCACGTTCATCACACAACCTCCATGGACTGTATGCACGCTCACCACACAACCTCCATAGCCTGTATGCACGCTCACCACGCAACCTCCATAGCCTGTATGCACGTTCATCACACAACCTCCATAGCCTGTATGCACGCTCACCACGCAACCTCCATGGACTGTATGCACGCTCACGACACAACCTCCATAGCGTGTATGCACCCTCACCACGCAACCTCCATGGCCTGTATGCATGATCATCACGCAACCTCCATGGCCTGTATGTACATTCATCACACAACTTCCATGGACTGTATGCACGCTCGCCAAACAACCCCCATGGCCTATATGCATGCTCACAACACAACCTTCATAGCCTGTATGCACGCTCACCACACAACCTCCATAGCATAGCCTGTATGCATGCTCACCATACAACCTCCATAGCCTGTATGCACGCTCACCACACAACCTCCATAGCCTGTATGCACGCTCACCACACAACCTCCATAGCCTGTATGCACGCTCACCACACAACCTCCATAGCCTGTATGCACGCTCACCATACAACCTCCATAGCCTGTATGCACGCTCAAAACACAACCTCCATAGCCTGTATGCACGCTCACCACACAACCTCCATAGCCTGTATGCACGCTCATCACACAACCTCCATGGCCTGTATGCACACTCAGCACACAACCTCCATAGCCTGTATGCACGCTCACCACACAACCTCCATAGCCTGTATGCATGCTCAAAACACAACCTCCATAGCCTGTATACACGCTCACCACACAACCTCCATAGCCTGTATGCACGCTCACCACACAACCTCCATGGCCTGTATGCACGCTCACCACACAACCTCCATGGCCTGTATGCACGTTCATCACACAACTTCCATGAACTGTATGCACGCTCGCCACACAACCTCCATTGCCTATATGCATGCTCATGACACAACCTCCATAGCCTGTATGCACGCTCACCACACAACCTCCATAGCCTGTATGCACGCTCACCACACAACCTCCATGACCTGTATGCACGCTCAAAACACAACCTCCATAGCCTGTATGCACGCTCATCACACAACCTCCATAGCCTGTATGCACGCTCATCACACAACCTCCATGGCCTGTATGCACACTCACCACACAACCTCCATGGCCTGTATGCACATTCACCACACAACCTCCATGACCTGTATGCACGCTCACCACACAACCTCCATGGCCTGTATGCACACTCACCACACAACCTCCATGGCCTGTATGCACGCTCACCACACAACCTCCATAGCCTGTATGCACGCTCACCACACAACCTCCATAGCCTGTATGCA
This sequence comes from Ranitomeya variabilis, assembly GCF_051348905.1. Classification (NCBI taxonomy): domain Eukaryota; kingdom Metazoa; phylum Chordata; class Amphibia; order Anura; family Dendrobatidae; genus Ranitomeya; species Ranitomeya variabilis. The sequence continues at coordinate 1,135,621,373 of NC_135232.1, forward strand.
CGTTCACCACACAACCTCCATGGCCTGTATGCACACTCACCACACAACCTCCATGGCCTGTATGCACGCTCACCACACAACCTCCATGGCCTGTATGCAGGCTCACCACACAACCTCCATGGCCTGTATGCAGGCTCATCACACAACCTCCATAGCCTGTATGCACGCTCAAAACACAACCTCCATAGCCTGTATGCACGTGGAATGAGGTTTCAGCTCTTCAAGACCTATTCGCCAAAATACATAATGCAAAAGCGATCTTGAGATGTTCTCCAAAAAATAGAACATGAAGGGAAATGTTCATTTACAGCCAAGTGACTGGACCAATCTGCCCTAAATTTGCACAATTTGGTTTATCGGGCACTTGGGGAGGTTTTAAAACCAGTTTCATCTCTCTAGGACCCGATGCATTCGCCAAAAAATACTACACAAGAGCAAATATGAATTTATGGCCAAGCAAGTAGACCAATCTGCACCAAATGTGGATCATAGGTAATTCAGGTGTTTCTGAAGGTTCTACATCTGGTTCCAGCTCACTTGGACCTACCGCTCTCGAGATGTTCCTCAAAAATTTGAAGCACCAACGCAAATATTGAATTTATGGCCAAACAATGAGACCAATCGGCCCCACATTTGCCTCATTGGTAAATCATTCATTTCGGAAAGGTTTTACGCTAAGTTTCAGCTCCCCAATAACTTTTTGTCAAAAAAAAACATAATAATAAAAAAGTTCTCAAGAAATTCACCAAAAAGAACAACAACAAAAATCACGTTGCAAAACATTAGATGCCACCTGGTGGTAGAAACATGTTGTACAACTGGATTTCTGAACTTGTCTCTGGGCTTTCTGGGGAGGTCTCGTGAATGGAGCTGTCACATTCAATTACTCAGTGATTTCTTTTTTTTCCACTTTTATTGCTATATTGAAAATCTTGAGAGCAAAATATCTTCGGGCCACGGACGCCATAGAGAAAAGCGCATTATTTATGGCCGCACACGATGAAGCCTTGTCTGTATGATAGCAGTGATGATAGGGCTGATGTGCCCCCTGTAGAGACGCTGCCCCCTGCAGGAGGAGATGGTATTGGGGGTAATTTATAGGACATGGCTTTATACTGGAGGAGACGTGCCTCGGTCCGCAGGATCTTATTGGGATCCTGTTACATTTGACTACTGTGATAAAATCCTCCAGCCCCCAAATCCAGATATTAACCCTTAAATCACTAATGAATATTCATATTTATCCCGTCATCCAGAATTTCGCCTCTTCGCACATTAATGTATTAAAATGAAGCGTAATCACCGTATAATATGCCAGTTCTCTGACTTTCTTCTATACTTTGTATTGTCATTCTCTTTTCCAGATATCTGCTTGCTGTCAGCGAATAGAGCTGCTCTTGTTTGGGAATGCAGAATGTAACGGGAGATTTCCAATAATGGCCTCATGGCCCCATGGTTTATAAGGTGTAGGGAGATCTTTTACAAAACTGTTTAGCCTTAATCCCAAAACTAGAGAACAACTTGAATTGTACAAATGTGAACTTTTTAATGTGTTTTGCTGCCACCTAGTGTCCAAACTGCATTTTTACGTCACATGACCTGAACTGCGCGTATCCTGGAGCCAATAAAGTGGTCAGACACTTAGTGATCATGTTACAGTGCCCTTTATGGCGTTTGCTAAGTCTACTGTCCAGGGAACTGGTGATTGTGCCGCTTTCATTACTGCATTGAGGAGATGAAGCTTCTATTATTACGACTGGAGAGAAATGGACGTCATCTGAGTCGCACCAGCATTGGAGCTAATGAATACCTTTTTTTAAGGTCATTTCTCCCTACCTGAAAATGGGAAGGTCTTATGTGTGGCAATTATTATACTGCTCCACAGACCTAGCTCAGCTGCACCAGTGTTATCTGATCCCGTTCTGCTACATCAATCCCCACTAATCCAGCCCTGCTCCATCAATCTCCATTAATCCAGCCCTGATACATCAATACTCCCTGGTTCTGCCCTGCTACATCAGTTTTGGCATCTCCTCTACATCTCCTTCTGCTTCCTTAACAAGTGCCCCATGTCCACTAGTCGCAACTTTTGACACATCAAAAGTTTTCTGAAAGTTCAGTTACTCTGTAAGCACTTGCAATTCTTCCAGGATATTAGTTTGTCTCCTTGAATTTCATATCCGGACAAGTTTTGCATACAATATATACGCTGAATGGCCATGTTACTATGGACCTCTGACTTTTTGATGACTGGAGATTTACACTCCAGCTCCTCTGACATCTGTGGATAGATGACCCACTCCTGTTAGACTGTTGGACGTGGAGGAATTTGTTAGGGGCACACCTAGTGAGGTGGATTCTTTAAGCCATAGGTCAGGGTGAGCAGCACGGTCCAGAGGTGAAGGTGCAGCGGAGTTGGTCTTGCTAGATTACCTTTGGATTAGCTAGGACCAGAACAGTGAGACAGGCAGGACAGCAGAGCAACAAGCGGAGCAGGAAGCACCAAATGAAGTAGAGCCAAATGTGCGGATACACACAGAAAGAGTAGGTATATTGGTAATCACCATTGGCAAAGGAGTTCACTTCAAGGATAAATGGCCTGTCGAAATTGGAAGCCGTGGAGAAACGATGTTTACGTTTCATGAAAGCTTGTACAACAGAATCCGACCAGTTCTGAGAATTAGCGCCTTTACTTGAAAGTAATTCTTAATGAACTGTCAGTAATAGTTGGCCAAACCTGGGAATATTTAGAGGGCTTTAATTCCAAATGTTATGGCCAATCCATAAATTATTTCTGGATCCATACACAGATCTTATGAAGGGATGATGAAACTGAGAAATGACAGTTCATGACCCTCAAAGAGACATTTCTCCAGCTTGGCATATGGAGGATTTTTTTTCAGTCTCTTCAGATCCAAGCAGACATGAAGATGGTGAGAGTCCAGGTCTCTAGAGAAGGTCAGGATGTCATCTAGATAGATTACGACATACAGGTACAGGACGGCATTAAAGATTTAGTTGATGAAATGCGGGAACACAGCCAGTGCATTGAACGTGGTCACTGGTGTTTAACGTCGTCTTACATCCATCACCCTCTTTAATGTGGATTAGGTTATCAGATCAAAGCAGATCTAATTAGGTGAAGTAGGGATCACCCTTAATCCAATGAATAGCTCAGAAAAGAAGGGCATTGGATAATGCTCTTTGAAATGCAGTTTATTCATACTCCGGTAGTCTACACATGGCCTCAGAGGCTTCTTTAAGAAGATGCGCACCAGCCGGAGATGCAAATTTATGGATAAATCAACTTTCGAAATTCTCACTGTAGACTCAGGAAGATACCTGGAAGAAGACAAATGACTGATGGAGGTAGCATCTCAGCCTTCTGCTAAGAAAAAAAATCTGAGAAGGCCTACTAAGGAGCAGGAAAGTTGGAGGAGATGGAAGCAAAGTAGAGTTTCAGAGAAGATAGTCGAGGTAGAGTTTTGAGGCAATTTAGAAAACAAAATGATCCCCACTGGGTGATCTAGTTGAATGACCAATCAATAGCTGGAACATGTAGTCTTAAACCATGGAAAACCCAAAAGCCCTGATGCATCAGAAAATGGCAAAACTGAAAAAATAAAAATAAATAAAAGATCTTTAATATTTAGAACCCCGACTGGAAGAGTCAATTTCGGAGTTCAAAAAAGGATACGACCAGCTAGGAATGCAGAGTCATGAATATTAGTTTCCGAATTGTGAAATGGAATTCTTTAAGCCTTCTCGTCAAAGGATGAGCAATCAAATTCTCTGCCATTCCCGAACAAATGAAGGCTTATCCTGTAAACTCAAAGAGCTGAAGAAAATAGATATAGGCACAATAAGTTTACCTTTAGTGAAATATAGTGTTAACCCCAAGGCAAGCCTTCTTTTTATGCATAGGACTTAAAGTTTCCCTGTTTGACCTTGAATTTAGAAGAGTCCATGCATGAATGATTATTCGTACCACAATTTAGAAAAAGTCCTTCAGTAAAACAATGGGATCTTTCAGCCAACGACAATTTCTTCTTCCAATTTGCATGGGTTCCTATACGGCCACTCTGGGAGGAGAATTTGAAGACACTCTAGAATGTAGAAACTCTCTTTAAAATCTAAGTCTACACAGGTAGAAAGCAAAATCAAATCGTCAAGTAAGATGGCAAATTTAGATCAGAAAGTCCATCCTTGATCCAACTAGATAGACTGGAACAGATAGTTGCCAGAAGAGCATCATTGTTACAGGCCAATTCTGATGGCAAGATTAGGAACTGGATGGCACAATGTCCCATGAAGATAGACCCTCATCCAAGCGAAGATATAGGGTTGAATGGAAACCATCTGCCACATCAAACACTAAGGAAGGTAGATTGGAAGGAAGGTAGAGAATGCATCAGAGGATCATATCCTTCCCATAATGGTGCAACCAAACTTAAGGCATTTCTGGACAATCAGAAAAAAATAATCCCCTTTCAACCAGTTACAAAGAAATTGTTGGATAAATAGTTCAATGCCAACGACAGGCCTTATAAATATACCAAAGCAAGCTGGAGTAAGCAGGCGTGGAGATGTTCTCAAAGAAGAATGTCCCTCATAAGAGGGTGACTGTGGCAGATGCAAGGGAGCAGGTGGTGTAATAGCAGAAGTTTGAAGCAGTGACTCCACAATGTTGAAGCAGCCACATCTTTGGAATCCATTTCCTTGGTATTATATTGGCGGCTCACCAGATGAGGTGGTTTCTAAGCCATAGCTCAACATGAGCAGCACAGACCGCCGGTGATAGTGCAGTAGAGCAGGTCTCCCCAGACTGTACATGGATCAGTGAGGATCAGGACAGTTTGGTATGCAGGACAGCATACAAACAAGCTGAGCAGGAAGCACCAGATGAAGCAGAGCCATGTGTGTGGGTACACAAGGGAAAATTGTATACACAATCTGACAACATCCAGCTGAAATGGGTTACTCATAGGAAAAGAAGTGCTACGATTTTAGGCTTCAGCAGGGATGAGATCCATATCATTAGCATTGTTGCAGCAGAGTTGAGAGTGCAAATGCACCATGATTTGAGTGATGATGGAAAACATATGATAGCTGGATACCATGCTTCTTGAATACTCAGGCGAACATGGGTGTCTGAACCGGTCTTAAAAATCCTTGGGTGATGACTTCAGAGATGTTTGCTGGTTATCAGAGTAACCTGATGCAGACTAGGAGAAAGGAACAAGGCTCGGCACTGCAGCTGGCACCGGTGAGTAACATAATGGTTGGGAATTGTTTTCCCGGCTCCTCTGATACTTGTGGATGGATGAACCTTTTCCATCAGACTGGTGGAGGTGGAGTTGTGGTGAGGTCTAGGTTTTGTTCGTCCACTATGGCTCCGCTAATATCTGTGGCAAAATGTTTGGATATATGGCTGACCTAAGCATTCTTGACCACCAAATTTCTCTCTCCATGGCAGAAGTTTACCATATGGCAGAAGGACAATGCACTATTCAACAACAAGGGTCTATAGTCAAGGACTGGTTCCAGAAATGTCACACTCTTTTTGTCTCCCGTCCTTGACAGTTCCTACATCTTTATTTGTCAGGCAAAATAGCCTTTTCGGAGCATGTTGTACCCCCCATTAACTCTGTGAAGCTACCATGTCCGCATAGGCCAATATTCCTGCAGAACGATTTAATTATCTAATGGAAGCCATGTCGTGATGATGAATTGCTGCAGTTCTGATGGCCAACAGAGGTCCAACATCCTACTGGATGGGGGTCTCTAATGAAGTGCACATTCTGTATATGAAGCATCACAGAACGGTTGTGACAATATTATCACCAATACTAATTCTGCATCAGATCCTCTTAACTCGGCCATGTAATATGATTACCACTTCAGTGAAGAGTGCCCCCCATTGTTCATCTTCCCTCCCGAACAGCCACAAATCAGCACAATGTTCCTGTGCCATCGCTGTGTGAGATCTTTCAGCTTCCAAGGCCGAGCAGGAAAGAGAGGAGAGTGAGGGGGAAGAATCCACCTGGGTCTCTGAGAGATCTTGAAATAAAAGCAGATGTCTAATCCAATTGAAATGGGATGAAAGTGAAATCTGGTTTCCTGAGAGATGTTGAATTGATGCTCTTGAAGCCAGACGGGAGCATTTGCTGAGCTTAGATAAACTGTGCACATCTGGAATTGTAGTGTTTGTGAAGCACCGTTGTAGAAGAGGAAGACAGATGCTACGAGATGCTGCTCGTACAGAGGAGCTTTCTTCTCCCTTCCATGAGTCAATACTTTGTGTTCTGTTCTTGTAGCATAGGTACAATATATCAGTGAGAACAGAAGGTATTGGCTTCAGACAGGAACTTTCCCAGCAGGAATTCTACAAGGAAGAGAAATATGGAAGGAAGTCGGAGTTACAGTCTCCACTACAATCACTTCCCAGAAGTGAATGGCCAAGGAGGAACCTACATCTGGGTCACATAGGGGTAAGGGCTTGTCGTACCAACAGCTAAAACCCCTGCTTTAGGCGCCCTACACCCCACCAGGACAGGGGTCTCCATTTTTTCCCTCAGGCCTCATGCACATGACTAGATGCATTTTAATTCTTAATGCAACTTTGTTGTGTATGATATTGCAGAAATGTCGGACGCCAGGATACCACCCTACAGTCAGTGGTGTAACAATCACAGTTACAGAGGTCGCGAACACAGCCGGGCCCGTGCTGGTGAGGGGACCGCTGACAGTAGCGTAAACTTCAACTGGATGTACATACTTAGACTCATATTCAGCTGAAGTGTATTGCGGCTCAGAGACCCATCAGATCCATGCTCGGCCATACACGCTGTCAGACAATCAGATGCCAGCAGCAGAGATGGATGTGCTGGTGTTAGAATGGCCAAGTCAAAGTCCAGACCTCAATCCAATCGAGAATCTGTGGAAAGAGCTGAAAACTGCTGTTCACAAACGATCTCCATCAAACCTCACTGAGCTCGAGCTGTTTGCCAAGGAAGAATGGGCAAGAATTTCAGTCTCTCGATGTACAAAAAACTGATAGAGACATACCCCAAGCGACTTGTAATCGCAGCAAAAGGCGGCGCAACAAAGTTTTAAGTTAAAGGGGCCAAATAATATTGCACGCCCCACTTTTCAGTTTTTGAATTTCCACAAAAATTTTAAATACCAATACATTTCGTTCAACTTCACAATTGTGTTCCACCTGTTGTTGATTCTTCACCCAAAATTTACATTTTGCATCTTTATGTTTGAAGCATGATATGTGGGAAAAGGTTGAAAAGTTCCTGGGAGCCGAATACTTTCGCAAGGCACTGTATGTACCAGGATGAGGTCCAGGATAAAGGATATATACATCATGATGGAGGAAACATATAGCAGGAAGAGGAACATATATGCCCAGTTGGGGTACATATATACAGTACTAGGTTGGGGCCAGATGGTGGACATATATACCAGGATGAGGAACATATATACCAGGATGAGGAACATATATACCAGGATGAGGAACATATATACCAGAATGTAGGTCATATATACCAAGATTGAGCCAGGGTGAGGGACATATATATACTGGCATGGGGGACATATATACAAGGATTGGCCCAAGATGGGGGACATTACTATATAATGGGGGAGGCAACTTGTATGTCTTATAGAATCTAGAACGCTACAAGGGCCCATACATCTGACAACATACGGGGACGGTGGAAGGCAGGTCAAAATATTGCACTGCCTGCAGCTGCATATAAATATTGCCTATTGATTTTTAGGTTTTTAGGAAATTTTTTTTATTTTCTTTGTTTATTGCAGCCAAATTATTTCTTACTTGCTCGTTAATGGTTCGTTTTCATGGCACAAAATGGGGATACATATTTATTTAATTTTTTATAGGGTTTTTTTAGGGGGTAGGGAAGGGAAGAAATGAAAAAAAAAATAATTCTGCTGTTGTGCTCTGCCTTTTTTGTCACCTTGCACCATGATAAATAATATTATAACTTAAAAAAATGTTTTAGTTGTGACGATATGAAAGACAGAAATGTGCGAAAGTTTTAGGCAGGTACAGAAAAAAGGATAGAAAGTAAGAATGTTCTCAAAAATAGAAGTGTTAATATCTTATTTTTATCAATTAACAAAATGCAAAATAAATGAGCAAAAGAAAAATGAAAATCCGATTAATATTTGGTGACCCTGACCGCCTTTTACCTTCAAAACTGCATCAATTCTAGATACACTCGCACAGATTTTAAAGGAATTCAGCAGGGAGATGGTTCCAAACATCTTTTGAAAACCAACTTGGGCAACGTTGAGGATGATCTGGCCGAACAGAGCCCTGATCTCCCATCATCCAGTCCGTCTGGGATCAGAAGGAGAGACAGAAGGATCCGCACAAGCCTCATACACAGAAGATCTGGGGTCAGGTCTCCAAGATATTTGGAACAATCTCCTGCTGAGAGCCATCAAAAACTGTGCAAAGACAAGTATATAGAAGACCTGATGCTATTTTGAGGGCAAATGGTGGTCATTAGTGATTAGCGAAGGTGTTATCCAAGCATGCCTGGGTATTATCCGTGTATCTTAGGAGTGCTCGAATAATATGATCGAGTCTCCACGGCTGAATGATTTCCGGCTGTTAGTCTCATCTAAAGTTCTGCAACACCACCTAGATAATATATCATTTTGGTTTCTACATATATAGGTGCTTCTCACAAAATTAGAATAGCATTAAAAAGTTAATTAATTTCAGTTCTTCAATACAAAAAGTGAAACTTATATTATATAGAGTCATTACAGAGTGATCTATTTCACTTGTTTATTTCTATTTATGTTGATGTCCCACTAACAGGAGCTCTGTGGAACGCTCGCTCTGTCTGCAACAAGCTTTCTTACATCCATGATCTTTTTATTACTCACAAACTTTCCTTCCTCGCCATCACCGAAACCTGGCTCACCCCTTCTGACACAGCCTCCCCTGCTGCACTCTCGTATGGTGGCTTCCACCTTTCTCACAAACCCCGCCCCAGCAGCAAGCATGGTGGAGGAGTTGGTTTTCTCCTGTCAGATAACTGCTCCTTCACCCCAATCCCACTGCCACCCTCTGTTACCCTCCCTTCCTTTGAGGTGCTCTCTGTGCGCATCTACTCCCCCTCCAACCTCCAACTGGCTGTCATTTACCGCCCCACAGGGCCAGCCACAACCTTCTTTGACCACTTCACCACCTGGCTACTTCATTTCCTTTCTGCGGACATCCCCACTATCATCATGGGTGACTTCAACATCCCCATTGACACTTCCCTCTCAGCTGCCACTAAACTTCTATCTCTCACTTCCTCCTTCGGCCTCACTCAATGGTCTTCTGCAGCCACTCACAAAGATGGTCACACACTGGATCTCATCTTCACCCACTGCTCCCTATCTAACCTCTCTAACTCTCTTTCTGACCACAATCTACTCACATTCTCTTCCCTCTCCTCTCCTTGTCTACAATCCCCACCCCACAAACTTGCACACCATCGCAGAAATCTTAAACACCTTGATCTACACTCACTCTCTCAATCCCTCCTCCCTCTCGCAGACATAAGTTACCTACACAATGCGGATGACGCTGCCGCTCTATAGAACACCACAATAGCTGCAGCTTTGGAATCTCTTGCCCCTCTCACACATACCAAAGCTCGCATAATCAACAGACAGCCCTGGCACACCAGCCTGACCAAAGAACTGAGGCGAGCTTCCAGTGCTGCTGAGCGGAGATGGAAAAGATCCCACTCCAACGAGCACTTCATCGCATTCAAACAATCCCTCACTACTTTCAAGACCACACTCACCACAGCAAAACAAACCTACTTCTCATCTCTCATATCCTCCCTGTCTCACAACCCTAAACAGTTATTCAACACCTTCAACTCTCTCCTCCGTCCCCCAGCACCTCCTCCCTCCCCACTTATCTCAGCTGAAGGCTTTTCCTCATTTTTCAAGCAGAAGATTGAGAACATCAGAGACAGTTTTAGTCGACAAGCCCCAGAGCCCTTCCTCCCAACTACCCAGCCCTCCACCTCCAAAACCAACTTCTCCACCATTACAGAAGATCGACTCCCCACTCTACTCTCAAGATCGCATCTCACCACCTGTGCACTTGACCCGATCCCTTCCCACTACATCCCAAACCTCGCCACAGTCTTCATCCCAACTCTAACCCATCTCTTCAACCTATCACTAACAACTGGCGTTTTCCCCTCAAGCTTTAAACATGCCTCAATCACACCTATCCTCAAAAAGCCCTCTCTTGACCAATCCTCTGTATATAGCTATCGCCCTATATCACTTCTCTCCTATGCCTCAAAACTACTGGAACAACACGTCCATCTTGAACTGTCCTCCCATCTATCTTCCTGCTCCCTCTTCGACGCTTACAATCAGGCTTCCGGTCCCACCACTCCACTGAAACTGCCCTTGCTAAGGTCACCAATGACCTCTTAACCGCCAAGAGCAAACGACACTACTCTATCCTCCTCCTGGACCTGTCCTCTGCCTTTGACACAGTGGACCATTCCCTATTACTACAGACCCTCTCATCCCTTGGCATCACAGACTTGGCCCTAGCCTGGATCTCATCATACCTAACAGACCGGACATTCAGCGTCTCCTACCACCTTCTCACCTCGCCCCCTATCTGTCGGAGTCCCGCAAGGTTCAGTTATAGGGCCCCTGCTCTTCTCCATCTACACCTTTGTCCTGGGACAGCTCATAGAATCTCACAGTTTTCAGTATCATCTCTATGCTGATGACACACAGATCTACATCTCTGGACCAGATATCACCACCCTACTAACCAGAATCCTTCAATGTCTGTCTGCTATTTCATCCTTCTCCGCTAGATTTCTAAAACTCAACATGGACAAAACAGAATTCATTGTCTTTCCCCCATTTCACGCGACCCCCCCAACGAACCTATCTATTACAGTAAACGGCTGCCCACTCTCCCCAGTCCCACAAGCTCGCTGCCTCGGGGTAATCCTTGACACTGATCTCTCCTTCAAACTGCATATCCAAGCCCTTTCTATTACCTGCCGCCTTCAACTCAAAAATATTTCACGGATCCGTACATTCCTGAACCAAGAATCTGCAAAAACTCTAGTCCATGCCCTCATCATCTCCCGCCTCGACTACTGTAACCTCCTGCTCTGTGGCCTCCCCTCTAACACTCTTGCACCCCTCCAATCTATTCTAAACTCAGCTGCCCGACTAATCCACCTGTCCCCCCGCTATTCCCCGGCCTCTCCCATTACCCGGAGACTCCAGTACAAAAGCCTAACCATGACATACAAGGCCATCCACAGCCTGTCTCCTCCTTACATCTGTGACCTCGTCTTGTCTCTACTCCCCTCTTATCTCCTCTTCCCACAATCGCATACAAGATTTCTCTCGCGCATCACCCCTACTCTGGAACTCTCTACCACAACATATCAGACTCTCACCTACCATCGAAACCTTCAAAAAGAATCTGAAGACCCACCTATTCTGGCAAGCCTACAACCTGCAGTAACCACCAATTGACCAAACCACTGCACGACCAGCTCTATCTTCACCTACTGTATTCTCACCCATCCCTTGTAGATTGTGAGCCTCCGTGGGCAGGGTCCTCTCTCCTCCTGTACCAGCTGTGACTTGTATTGTTCAAGATTATTGTACTTGTTTTTATTATGTATACCCCTCCTCACATGTAAAGCGCCATGGAATAAATGGCGCTATAACAATAAATAATAATATATATAAACAATCTGGCACTCTACTTGATGCAAAAAACTTGTTTATTCAGATCAGGCAATCCCAAATTCATGTGTAACGTTTCGGTCTTACAATCAGATTGTTTATATATTTTGAGATATAGGAGTGGTATCCTTATCTTGGCACCTTTAACAAAACGGAGTGATGGGTATCCTACCCATATGTTGATGATTATGGCTTACAGCCAATGAAAACCCAAAAGTCATTATCTCAGTGAATTAGAATAATTTATAATACCAGCTTGAAAAATTATTTTAAAATCTGAAATGTTGGCCTACTGAAATGTATGTTCAGTAATTGCACTCAATACTTGGTCGGGCTCCTTTTGCATCAATTACTGCATCAATGCAGCGTGGCATGGAGGCGATCAGCCTGTGGCACTGCTGAGGGGTTATGGAAGCCCAGGTGGCTTTGATAGCAGCCTTCAGCTCGTCTGCATTGTTGGGTCTGGTGTCTCATTTTCCTCCTGACAATACTCCATAGATTCTCTATAGAGTTAAGGTCAGTCGAGTTTGCTGCCAATCAAGCCCAGTGATACTGTTGTTTTTACACCAGGTATTGGTACTTTTGGCAGTGTGGACAGGGGCCAAGTCCTGCAGGAGAATGACATTTCCATCTCCAAAAAGCTTGTCGGAAGAGGGAAGCATGAAGTGCTCTAAAATTTCCTGGTAGACGGCTGCGCTGACTTTGGTCTTGATAAAACACAGTGGACCTACACCAGCAGATGACATGGCTCCCCAAACCATCACTGATTGTGGAGACTTCACACTAGACCTCCAGCAGCTTGGATTGTGGCCTCCACTCTTCCTCCAGACTCTGGGACCTTGATTTACAAGTGAAACGCAAAATTTACTTTAATTTGAAAACAACACCTTGGACCACTGACAGCAGTACAGTTCTTTTTCTCCTTGGCCCAGGTAAGACGCTTCTGGCGTTGTCTATTGGTCATGAGTGGCTGACACCAGGAATGCGACACTTGTAGCCCATATCCTAGATACGTCTGTATGTGGAGGCACTTGAAGCAATGACTCCAGCTGCAGTCCACTCCTTGTGAATCTCCCCAAAATTTTGGAATGGTCTTTTCTTAATCCTTTCCAGGCTGTGGTTATCCTGGTTGCTTGTGCACCTTTTTCTACCACACTTTTTCCTTCCATTCCACTGCCCATTAATATGCTTGGATGCAGCACTCTGTGAACAGCCGGCTTCTTTAGCAATGACCTTTTGTGTCTTCCCCTCCTTGTGGAGTGTGTCAGTGCCGCCTTCTGAACATCTGTCAGGTCAGCAGTCTTCCCCATGATTGTGGAGCTTCTGAAACAGACTAAGGGACCTTTTTAAGCTCTTAGGAAGGCTTTGCAGGTGTTTTTGTTATTATTCTAATTTACTGAGATAATGACTTTTGGGTTTTCATTGGCTGTAAGCCATAATCATCAACATTAACAGAAATAAACATGTGAAATAGATAACTCTGTGTAGTGACTCTATATAATATATGAGTTTCACTTTTTGTATTGAAGAACTGAAATTAATTAACTTTTTGATGATATTCTAATTTTGTGAGAAGCACCTGTAGGTAGTAAACTGGGTGGTTTGGTAAATAAGCTTCTTACTTTATTTGGATGAAGTGACCAAGGTAACAAGCAGATGATCTGCAGAGGATGCTGCTAAACCGTGAGACCTATTTTTTGGTATAGCGGCCCACCGGGGGTTTTACCAGCTTTCTGGTGGGCCAGTCCGAGTCTGTATTGCAGGATGCAACAATCCTTGTGGGCAGCCTTATCTCAAACCAAGTTTACTTCTACTGAAAACTGTAACTTTTAGCATTACATTCTCCAAATATTTGCCGTATATTGCTGCATTTTTGAGCTGTGGTCTGCATGGTCGATTAAAATATACAACCGTCATATTTAGAATTCATATATTCCTAAGCATAAGGCCTTACTATAAGAAAGATAAAAGTACAGCATACTTACCAACAGTTCCATCACAAAATTCAGGATATTTAAGCCCTGCACTCCCAATACCCATTTTTGACCATGGTTTTAGTAAACCCTCTACTTTTGTAATCTGCATCATGGGATTGTCCCAGCAAAATGGAGACTGTTGGCAAGCATGGCATAGGGAACAATGTAATTTGCAATTTCAACTTACAAAGGCAGTCTAAGAAGAGACAAAAACTATTGATTAGCAGGCACCATATTTATCAACCATTTGTCCAGGTCCTGGAAAAATCAGCAATGACCTGTCAAGTAGCGATAAATGGCAGATGACTAAACTTTTGGAAAATAAAAGCAATGCTTTCAGATTTGGTAATCATTCTGGATCATGAAAGGGGTCCTAAATTCTGGACCTCTCCTTTAAGAAGGAGATGGCTAATAGGGCTTGCAGACAGTTGTCTCAAACACAAGGCTATGTTTGCAATTACAATGCAAACCCCTTTAGGAAAAGCTCCTTTTTGTGGGGAGTTTTCTTTCCTTGAAACAAGTTTTAAATGGTTTTAGAACAGTTTTTTTCCTGAAGCAGTTTTGAAACCTTTCGACTGGACACTTTGGGACAGATTCCATCAAGATCTGCTTCCAATAAGTGACATGCATTTTGTCTTCTTCCACCAAGCATTTTTCATTTAAGAAAAAAGCTCGTAAAGGCCCCTTTATGGCGTTGAACACGTGGTCTCCAGGTGGAGACCAGAAGCTGGAATGGAGGTCTATCCTCTTCAGCGATGAGTCCTGCTTTTGATTTGGATGTGTTAATACCCGCAGGTTGGTCTGGAGTAGAGTTGGAAGGATCTGGCAAAATTAGAATTCACCTGTTGACACGGATTTTCTGGGAAATTCAACACAAGGAAATTCTCTCCAGAATATGTAAAAAAATAAACCGTATACTCCCCTTCCGCTAACCTCTTCAATCCCTCTGCTACTCACCGCCACCATTCTGGTCCTCACTGCATCTTCTGATCCCCAGCCGCTTGCGTTGGATTCTTCGAGCCTCGTACACTGTGCCATACTTTCAGCTGTCATGGTATTTGTGACCTTGTTGCTCGCATGTGCAGAACCCTCCTGGGCGCCATGGCAGGCAGAAGACCAGCACAGTGTAAAAGGTCCATCCAGTGGGATATCAGAAGAAGCCCTGAGGACCAGACAGGTGGTGAGGACAAGAAGTGAGCGATGAGGTGAGTATAACAATCTTTATTTTTTTAAACTTTTGATGGTCCTTTATTGTTCAGAAAAATGTTCACCAGTGACCACCATTTTGCTGAATACCCATGGAAGAAAATCACAATTGGTATGTCTATCCATCGTGTGATTTCCAGAACTCCATGACATATTGGTAAGGAGATCAAGCTCTTATACGACGAATGAGCAGCCATTTTTCTACGGACAAAATCCAGACTGATTTCCTCTCTTAGGCTGTAAGTAGAACTTGTTGCATTTGCCATGGAGGACGCAGCCGCGATCTTTCTCGGGTCGTGTTTCTAATACTTTCACACCGGACACACAACCCTACATTACAATTTTCTGTCACAGTAAATGGAACGTTTGCAGGCAGGAAGGTGACACTTATTTCTCTGAAGAAAGCCTCTTATTGCTTCTTCGCCGGCCTGTAAATGATAGCAGCCCAGGACTCGGCGGCAGAGGTCACCTCCTGTTTTGTTTTTTCCCTCAGAATTCACATCTCGCTGTACATTTATCTTGTCTGGCTGCTCAGGAGCATGTCACGCCGCTCGTGTAAAAGCCACACTTCTTGTTTCCTGTCATTCGCGCCTCTGTCTGGTGAGAAAGGAGCTAAGTGAAGCTAAGTAAACATTCATTAAGGCCGCATCATAAGGATCTGCATGGAAATAAATTGTCACTTAATGCAGCGTATTATCTCCTCTAAAGGGTGAAACTCATCCACGAAGACAAGCGAGAAGAGAACAACTAAGAGGCCTCCAGCCTGCAAGGAGAAAGCCTCCGATTACCCTTCATATCCTCCGTAAGACTGACTACTGATCACTTTACATGACACTGCATATTCTGTGGCACTGTTCTCCCTGCTAAAAATAAATCAAATCCGTTTCTCATGTTTGAGGTTTACCTTCATATTTTAGATATACCCTACATCCCCACGCTCATCATGGGAGACTTTAACATCCCCATCAATGATCCCCTCTCCCCATCTGCCTCTCATCTTTTTTCTCTAACTTCTTCATTCGGCCTCTCACAGTTTACTAATTCTCCTACGCATGACGACGGGAATACTCTGGACCTGGTTTTCTCCCGTCCCGGATCGCTGCACGACTTTACTAACTCCCCTCTCCCGCTCTCGGACCACAACCTTCTTTCCTTCTCTGTCAAGAATTGTCTCCTCACTCGGAACACCCCCACTTACCACACTTATCGGAATACACGTTTCATTAATACCCAGCAGCTTATGGACAATCTCCACACATCTTTAGCCCCCATCTCCTCCCTCTCCTGTCCAGACTTAGCATTGTCACACTTCAATAATACACTGAAGAATGCCCTAGATGAAGCAGCACCTTCTACACGCAGAAAGACCCGACACAGACAACGGCAGCCCTGGCACACTATGCAAACACACTTTCTTCAGCGTTGCTCAAGGTGTGCAGAGCGGCAGTGGAGAAAATCTCTCTTAGCAGAAGACTTCATCCACTATAAGTTCATGCTCAAAACCTATAACTCTGCCCTTTATCTGGCCAAACAAGTGCAGCGCCCCAGAGTCCTGGTCGTTGCAGTACTGTGGCTCCGCCACTATGGGGAGCCATGGTGCGTCCGATGGCACTGAAGGAGTTCACCTGATCAGGTATCACAGACACCAATACATTTCACAGCTGGGCCTCCGGGGGGAGCTAAGGGTTCTATTCATTAGGCCACTCCCCACCATAGTGGGTAAACTGGGGGTCAGGCAGGAAGTTAGATCAGAAAGCTGACTGGGTTGGAACCAGGCAACACCTTGTGGCAGAGGGTGTTGTGGGGGAAGATACAGTAGGGTCTCTGTCAGGGGTGGGATCCTGACAGAGGCTTGGCAACTTGAACGAACGTAACGGGACCGCGCCTGCTCCGGGTAGCGGCGGTGCCCAAGGAAGGACTAGAAGTGAGATAGATTGTGCTGAGTGAGAAACGAGATCAAGCAAAAGGAGAAATACCAGTAGGGGTCGTGCTGTAAGACCGGAGCAACACCCTACTGAGGCGCATTACCGGTGGCCGGAACGCCGAGGGAGTATCATAACATTCAGCTTCAAGCAATACTCTAAACAGCGGCAGGACAGTCAGTCTAAGGCGGGCTGTCTAACTCAAATCACCTATGCAGTCTTAGGGGGCAACTTGTGGAGAGGGGCGACTCTAGGGTCCCGGAAGAGCTCCGAGCCTACCCGTCAAACGGGTGCCGTCCCAACCAGAACATCAGGGAGGGACGGAGGATTAGAAGAACATCATTTAATCGAGTTGTGAGGGAACTTAAGAAACAGACACAACAGTTGTGGGGGACTTTCCGTAAGCACAGCAGGGAAGGACCACAACACATAGCGCTAGAAGGAAGGCACCGATTTCCACCTGTGAGGAGAACTCTGGAGGTGCCATTGGACCGGTCGGACTTGCGCAGCCTGGTGAACCGTATTCCGGACTGAGGACCCAGAGATCTTCAGTAAAGAGGTAAAGAGACTGCAACCTGGTGTCCTCGTTATTTACTGCACCGCACCACTACAGCCTCACCCCCCCATCTACATCATCCACACCTGTTATTCACTGTGCGCCCCACGACAGGGTCATGGACCGGGGCCTAGCCACCGTGACGACCCCAGAGCAGAGACTCACACAGGCCCGGTACTGGGTACCCCTCGGCCCTGCGGCGGTGGGGGCGCTACAACTTGGCGTCACGAACAGGATCTACTTAAGCCTGAAGAATCAGGTCATGTGTGCCTTGGAGCTGTGATTTGACGTGCTTGGACTGTACTTTATTGAGAGACTGTGTGCTGTGCCATTGCCGCCAAAATCCGCCGCCATTAGAGCGCTGAGGAGAGCGCGGGAGGAGAAGAGGGGCGTGGAGTGGGCGTAGGCAAGCTGGAGAGCGCGAATAGCAATGGCCGCCCAGTCTAAATATTTCTGTGTCTTGAGGACGTGTCCGTCAACAGCTGAGGTCCGCCTCCTGATCCTGTTTGGAGGGTGGAGACCATGGAGACGGGGCCGCCCACGAAAGAGACCGTGGGAAGAAGACATTGGAGAGGAGAAAAAGATGGCGACGCCGAAGACACCGCATGGGGATGGTCGAACGCAGAGAGAGGCTGGACAGCCCAATGTGGCTCAGGATACGCCGTCACTACGGGAGCTGACCCTTACGGAGCCAACGATGGGCCGACCCCCCCGGCCGCCGTCGGAAGAATGTATGGCCGCAGCCGAGGCCCGGCGGATCGCTGCCCGCCTGGAGGCCGATGCTCGTGTGACTGCTCGGCTGGGCCAACCCACGGAGGTCTGCTTGTCTCCAATGTCCCCTGATCCTCTCAACCCGGTCGCGGCTGACAGCGCGCCGCAGACACCGGGCCTGAAACTCATGCCTGAGGCCGAACACCTGCGGCGCATGATGGCTGCATGGCGAGCCCGACCACAACCGGTACCCCAGGTAGACTTACTCACTGTTGCGGAGCCCCCCTTGTCCCACTGGGGTGTAGTGGTCTCCTTCAACCCCCGATATGGACGCGGGGTTATCCAGGAGATCGGGGAGCCGCTACAAGTCCACGTGGACCGAGAGGAGGTGGAACCTTGCAGTGGAAGGTTTGATCGTGACCTGGAGCCGGGTGATGCCGTCACTTACACCAGGTGGAGGAGAGCAACCGGCGAAACGGGCTGGATGGCACGGGGCGTCCAGCGGTGCGTCGCGCTTCAGGCCGCCGCTGTAGCTCCCGAGGATGGACCTCCCGCCAAGGGGACAACGGAACCTGATCCTGTGGAGCAGCGAGGGACCCGGACCTACCGTGCACCGTGGGGGCGTGCTGGATCCTCGGTAAAAAGAACCTCCCGGCGAGGGATCTTGTCGTTGTTGGGGCGGGACCCGATCCTTGAACCAGCAGGACGACCCGTTGGTCTGGTGATGCCCGGGAGGAAACCATCTTCCTCCCCGAAAGACGAGTAAGCATGATGCTTTAAAGATGTACATAGTTTTAATTGTTTGTTTCCTGATTTTTGCTGTTGAACCCGTCCAGGGTTAACTTTTAAGGGGATCCTTCTGTGGACCTGGGATCCCTATTGTTTTGCTTTTATTTGATTTTGCCAAGTTTTTGCACAAGTTTCTAGAACTGCTGAAATCATGAACAGTGCATGATCCGAACTTCTTGAATATAGTTTGCACCTTATTAAAGGCGCTCCCTACTGGTTTTACTTAAAGAAGGACTCTTTGTGAAGATACCGCACTGGAACCTTTGCTGAGTATGGACTGGTAGCCTGAGAAGGTGTGCTACCTCATAGAGACTTGGTCCCCTCTTAAAGGGGACGTTCATTTGTTACGCTTAAACTGTGATATTGCTTAAGATAGGAAGCAATAATGTCTTGACCAAAGAAAGAGATGATAATGTTTACATGAGAAAGTTATATGTATTTAATTAGTTAAATGTGAAGAAATACTGATGATGTGCTCTGAGAAGAAAAAGGTGAAAGATAGAAGAAGGATGCAGTGGGCCCGTAGGGATAGACGTGGTGGCCAGCATGCATGAAAGGAAGAAAGATAATGAGAAGGCTTAATGTTCAATAGAAAATGTTTTTGATAATGCTGATAGATAGTTAGGATAGAAGGTAAACCCTCAGTCCTCATAGGAGTCATGTAGAGATGGCTCAGTGCTCTTAAACTGAAAGTAATGTTATGTTCTATACTGTGTATAGTAGTTGAAAAGGCAGTAGGCCCTGGCTGAACGGGGCGGTCCTGTAATAGAAAGGAGAGGCAGTAGGTCTGGTGCCGATAGGACAGGCGGTCCTGCAGATTTAAAGAAGGAGAATGAGAAAGTTAAATTGCCTTATAATGTGATTATAGGAAGGTCTTTAGTGGATTTAGAGTGTAAGTCCTTAAAGGCAATGTTAAATTATTGTCCAACAATTTTGCACTTAGTAGAATACCCGGTTGGGTAACAGGAGTTATTTATAGCCTGTAATTTATAATGTTCACCATGTTTGTAACGTTCAAGTGTCCTTACCTCCCATAAAGGGAAGCCTGTTCAAGTATACTTATTGTTATTACACTCAATGAAACTGTATGTCTTTTTACTAACTTGTATTGTTGTTTTCTTCCCAGTCCCGGAGTACTGTGTTTAACCAGGGGGGAGTGCAGCGCCCCAGAGTCCTGGTCGTTGCAGTACTGTGGCTCCGCCACTATGGGGAGCCATGGTGCGTCCGATGGCACTGAAGGAGTTCACCTGATCAGGTATCACAGACACCAATACATTTCACAGCTGGGCCTCCGGGGGGAGCTAAGGGTTCTATTCATTAGGCCACTCCCCACCATAGTGGGTAAACTGGGGGTCAGGCAGGAAGTTAGATCAGAAAGCTGACTGGGTTGGAACCAGGCAACACCTTGTGGCAGAGGGTGTTGTGGGGGAAGATACAGTAGGGTCTCTGTCAGGGGTGGGATCCTGACAGAGGCTTGGCAACTTGAACGAACGTAACGGGACCGCGCCTGCTCCGGGTAGCGGCGGTGCCCAAGGAAGGACTAGAAGCGAGATAGATTGTGCTGAGTGAGAAACGAGATCAAGCAAAAGGAGAAATACCAGTAGGGGTCGTGCTGTAAGACCGGAGCAACACCCTACTGAGGCGCATTACCGGTGGCCGGAACGCCGAGGGAGTATCATAACATTCAGCTTCAAGCAATACTCTAAACAGCGGCAGGACAGTCAGTCTAAGGCGGGCTGTCTAACTCAAATCACCTATGCAGTCTTAGGGGGCAACTTGTGGAGAGGGGCGACTCTAGGGTCCCGGAAGAGCTCCGAGCCTACCCGTCAAACGGGTGCCGTCCCAACCAGAACATCAGGGAGGGACGGAGGATTAGAAGAACATCATTTAATCGAGTTGTGAGGGAACTTAAGAAACAGACACAACAGTTGTGGGGGACTTTCCGTAAGCACAGCAGGGAAGGACCACAACACATAGCGCTAGAAGGAAGGCACCGATTTCCACCTGTGAGGAGAACTCTGGAGGTGCCATTGGACCGGCCGGACTTGCGCAGCCTGGTGAACCGTATTCCGGACTGAGGACCCAGAGATCTTCAGTAAAGAGGTAAAGAGACTGCAACCTGGTGTCCTCATTATTTACTGCACCGCACCACTACAGCCTCACCCCCCCCATCTACATCATCCACACCTGCTATTCACTGTGCGCCCCACGACAGGGTCACGGACCGGGGCCTAGCCACCGTGACGACCCCAGAGCAGAGACTCACACAGGCCCGGTACTGGGTACCCCTCGGCCCTGCGGCGGTGGGGGCGCTACACAATCCTACTTCACCACCCTCATCACCTCACTATCCAACAACCCAAAACGACTTTTTGAAACCTTAGGGTACCGTCACACAGTGCAATTTTGATCGCTACGACGGTACGATTCGTGACGTTCTAGCGATATCGTTACGATATCGCAGTGTCTGACACGCAGCAGCGATCAGGGATCCTGCTGAGAATCGTAC
Organism: Ranitomeya variabilis; assembly: GCF_051348905.1. Classification (NCBI taxonomy): domain Eukaryota; kingdom Metazoa; phylum Chordata; class Amphibia; order Anura; family Dendrobatidae; genus Ranitomeya; species Ranitomeya variabilis. The sequence continues at coordinate 1,135,642,832 of NC_135232.1, forward strand.
GTCGTAGCAGATCGTTTGAAACTTTCTTTCGTCGCTTGATCACCCGCTGACATCGCTGGATCGTTGTGTGTGACAGCGATCCAGCGATGTGTTCGCTTGTAACCAGGGTAAACATCGGGTAACTAAGCGCAGGGCCGCGCTTAGTAACCCGATGTTTACCCTGGTTACCAGCGTAAACGTAAAAAAAACAAACAGTACATACTCACATTCCGGTGTCTGTCCTCCGGCGTCTCAGCTTCTCTGCACTGTGAGCGCCTGCCGGCCGGAAAGCGAGCACAGCGGTGACGCGGTGACGTCACCGCTGTGCTTTCCGGCTGGCGCAGACACAGTGGAAAGAAGCAGAACGCCGGGGGACAGAAACCGGAATGTAAGTATGTACTGTTTGTTTTTTTTACGTTTACGCTGGTAACCAGGGTAAACATCGGGGGGTTACTAAGCGCGGCCCTGCGCTTAGTAACCCGATGTTTACCCTGGTTACCCGGGGACTTCGGCATCGCTCCAGCGCCGTGATTGCAACGTGTGACCACAGTCTACGACGCTGGAGCGATAATCATACGACGCTGCGACGTCACGGATCGTGCCGTCGTAGCGATCAAAATTGCACTGTGTGACAGTACCCTTAAACTCCCTCCTGAAACCTAAAGTACAGGCCCCCATCACCAACCTCAGTGGTGAGGATCTGGCCACTTACAGTGGGGCAAAAAAGTATTTAGTCAGTCAGCAATAGTGCAAGTTCCACCACTTAAAAAGATGAGAGGCGTCTGTAATTTACATCATAGGTAGACCTCAACTATGGGAGACAAACTGAGAAAAAAAATTCCAGAAAATCACATTGTCTGTTTTTTTTATCATTTATTTGCATATTCTGGTGGAAAATAAGTATTTGGTCAGAAACAAAATTTCATCTCAATACTTTGTAAAATATCCTTTGTTGGCAATGACAGAGGTCAAACGTTTTCTGTAAGTCTTCACAAGGTTGCCACACACTGTTGTTGGTATGTTGGCCCATTCCTCCATGCAGATCTCCTCTAGAGCAGTGATGTTTTTGGCTTTTCGCTTGGCAACACGGACTTTCAACTCCCTCCAAAGGTTTTCTATAGGGTTGAGATCTGGAGACTGGCTAGGCCACTCCAGGGCCTTGAAATGCTTCTTATGAAGCCACTCCTTCATTGCCCTGGCGGTGTGCTTTGGATCATTGTCATGTTGAAAGACCCAGCCACGTTTCATCTTCAATGCCCTTGCTGATGGAAGGAGGTTTGCACTCAAAATCTCACGATACATGGCCCCATTCATTCTTTCATGTACCCGGATCAGTCGTCCTGGCCCCTTTGCAGAGAAACAGCCCCAAAGCATGATGTTTCCACCACCATGCTTTACAGTAGGTATGGTGTTTGATGGATGCAACTCAGTATTCTTTTTCCTCCAAACACGACAAGTTGTGTTTCTACCAAACAGTTCCAGTTTGGTTTCATCAGACCATAGGACATTCTCCCAAAACTCCTCTGGATCATCCAAATGCTCTCTAGCAAACTTCAGACGGGCCCGGACATGTACTGGCTTAACCAGTGGGACACGTCTGGCACTGCAGGATCTGAGTCCATGGTGGCGTAGTGTGTTACTTATGGTAGGCCTTGTTACATTGGTCCCAGCTCTCTGCAGTTCATTCACTAGGTCCCCCCGCGTGGTTCTGGGATTTTTGCTCACCGTTCTTGTGATCATTCTGACCCCACGGGGTGGGATTTTGCGTGGAGCCCCAGATCGAGGGAGATTATCAGTGGTCTTGAATGTCTTCCATTTTCTAATTATTGCTCCCACTGTTGATTTCTTCACTCCAAGCTGGTTGGCTATTGCAGATTCAGTCTTCCCAGCCTGGTGCAGGGCTACAATTTTGTTTCTGGTGTCCTTTGACAGCTCTTTGGTCTTCACCATAGTGGAGTTTGGAGTCAGACTGTTTGAGGGTGTGCACAGGTGTCTTTTTATACTGATAACAAGTTTAAACAGGTGCCATTACTACAGGTAATGAGTGGAGGAAAGAGGAGACTCTTAAAGAAGAAATTACAGGTCTGTGAGAGCCAGAAATCTTGATTGTTTGTTTCTGACCAAATACTTATTTTCCACCATAATATGCAAATAAAATGATAAAAAAACAGACAATGTGATTTTCTGGATTTTTTTTTCTCAGTTTGTCTCCCATAGTTGAGGTCTACCTATGATGTAAATTACAGACGCCTCTCATCTTTTTAAGTGGTGGCACTATTGCTGACTGACTAAATACTTTTTTGCCCCACTGTACTTCCTAGAAAAAATCAACCATATCCATCAGGATATCTCAGCCCAATCTCCTCAGTGCCTGGATCCCCTTCCCTGCCGCACCTCAAGCTCACTAGACATCTTTGAGCCTGTTTCAGAAGAAGAAGTTTCCAAGCTCCTCGCTTCTGCTCAGCCTACAACCTGCAACAGTGACCCCATTCCTTCACATCTCCTGCAGTCTCTCTCACCAGTGGTCACCACTCACCTGACTAAAATATTTAACCTCTCTCTTTCTTCAGGTATCTTTCCCTCATTTAAACATGCCATCATAACCCCTTTACTTAAAAAGCCATCCCTGGACCAGAACTGTACAGCTAACTACAGACCTGTCTCTAACCTTTCCTTCATCTCTAAACTCCTGGAACGCTTGGTCCACTCCTGTCTAATCCGCTATCTCTCGGATAACTCTCTTCTCAACCCCTTAAAATCTGGTTTCTGCTCTTTACACTCCACTGAAACTGCCCTCACTAAAGTCTCTAATGATCTAATAACAGCTAAATCCAAAGGTCATTGCTCTCTGCTGATACTCCTGGATCTTTCTGCCGCATTTGACACTGTGGATCACCAGCTCCTCCTGACTGTGCTCCGCTCTATAGGCCTCAAGGACACAGCCCTCTCCTGGTTCTCCTCCTACCTCTCTGACCGCTCCTTCACGCTCCTTCACGCTCCTTCACTGTATCTTTTGCCGGCTCCTCTTCCTCTCCTCATCCCCTTACTATCGGGTTCCGCAGAGCTCAGTCCTAGGCCCCCTCCTCTTCTCTCTATACACGGCCCCTATTGGAAAAACAATCAGCAGATTTGGGTTCCAGTATCATCTCTATGCTGATGACACCCAATTATACACTTCTTCCCCTGACATCACCCCTACCCTAATTCAAAATACCAAGGATTGTCTGTCTGCTGTCTCTAACATCATGTCCTTCCTCTACCTGAAACTAAATCTCTCCAAAACGGAACTTCTTGTGTTTCTCCCTTCTACTAACCTCTCTCTACCCAACATCGAAATTACCCTGGAGGGTTCAACCATAACTCCCAAGCAGCATGCCTGCTGTCTTGGGGTCATATTCGACACCGAACTTTCCTTTACTCCCTATATCCGATCACTCACTCGCTCTTGTCACCTGCATCTTAAAAACATCTCCAGAATCCGACCTTTTCTCACCTTTAAAACTGCTAAGACTCTTACTGTCGCTCTTATTCATTCTCGTCTGGACTACTGCAACTCTCTTCTGATCGGTCTCCCTCTTATCAAACTTTCTCCTCTCCAATCCATCTTGAATCCAGGGTCATATTTCTGTCCAGCTGCTTCACCAATGCCTCCATCTTGTGCCAGTCATTACACTGGCTACCCATTCGCTACAGGGTCCAGTATAAACTCATCTCTCTCACACACAAAGCTCTCCACAGCTCTGCACTGCCTTATATCTCCTCTCTCATCTCTGTCTATCGCCCTACACGTGCTCTCCATTCTACAAATGACCTAAGACTAACATCCCCCATAATCCGAACCTCACACCTCCGTCTACAAGACTTCTCTCGTGCTGCGCCAGCTCTCTGGAATGCACTTCCCCAGACGATCAGACTGATACCTAGCCCCGACCTATTCAAGCGCGCTCTAAAAACCCACCTCTTCAAACAAGCCTACCACATCAACTACTCAGTAAACTAACTTTGCCCTGTTCCCTCCTTCCAAATATTACTCTGAATCTGCACCCTACTATTCATTTGTCTCCACACCCTCCATGCACACGATAACTGCACTTGATACTTGACTATTGCACTTAAACACACGGGCTGATGACCGGATCATGCAGCTTTGTATGAAAATCCCTATGTATTATAATTGCCAGACCTGAAATAACAAGCACTTTTCACCTATTGTGTCCCCCATTTCCTTGTAGATTGTAAGCTCGCGAGCAGGGACCTCACTCCTAATGTCACTGTTTAAATTGTCTTAACTTGTATTGAATTTGTCTGTACATGTCCCCGCTTAATTATATTAATATGTTGGCGCTATATAAATAAAAATTATTATTATTATTATTATTATTACCCATGCGCCCAACTCTGAAGGACAGGAAAGCGGCAAACGGCAAACACAGCGGCAATTTTTTTTTTTTTTATGCAGCTAACTACTAGCCTAATCCAATCCTTTTCAGGCAAGTACAAATAAATATTGCCCTTATAGGAAACGGGTAGTGTTCCCACCGATTAACTCCCCATTTTATGGCCTCTACCCAATACGACTCCCAGTTTCATGACTTTTCGCACACTATGATGCTGCCCCAATGTCCCCAACACAGTATGATACCCCCATTGAGTCCCAGGAAAGTATGATGCCCCTGATAAAGTATGACAACCCCATAGTTTCCCCAGCAGAGTATGATGCTCCCACAGTGCCCCCAACATATTATGATGCCCCATAGTACCCCAACACAGTATGATGTCCCCACCTTGCCTACAGCAAAGTATCATGGACCCACAGTGCCACCAACACAATATGATGCCCATTGTATCCCAACACAGTATGATTACCCATAGTGCCTTAAAGTATGATGCCCCCACAGTGCCCCAACACAATATAATAACCTCACATTTCACCGACACAGTATGATGCCCCCATAGTATGCCAACAGAGTATGATTCCCCACAGTGCCCGAACAAAGTACGATGCTCCCATAGTACCACATTACAGTATACACTGGCATGTAAAAGTTTGTGAACCCCTGGTCAAAATTACTGTTAATCTGAATAGTTAAGCAAGTTGAAGGTGAAATGATCTCTAAAAGGCCTAAAGTTACAGATGACGCATTCCTTTGTATTTTAGGCAATATACACTGCTCAAAATAAAATAACGGGAACACTAAAATCCCACATCCTAGATATCACTGAATGAAATATTCCAGTTGTAAATCTTTATTCATTACATAGTGGAATGTGTTGAGAACAATAAAACCCAAAAATGATCAACGTAAATCACAACTAATATCCCACGGAGGTCTGAAGTTGGAATGATGCTCAATATCAAAGTGGAAAATGAAGTTACAGGCTGATCCAACTTCAGTGGAAATGCCTTAAGACAAGGAAATGATGCTCAGTAGTGTGTGTGGCCTCCATGTGCCTGTATGATTTCCTTACAATGCCTGGGTATGTTCCTGATGAGGCGGCGGATGGTCTCCTGAGGGATCTCCTCCCAGACCTGGACTAAAGCATCTGCCATCTTCTGGACAGTCTATGGTGCAACGTGACATTGGTGGATGGTGCGAGAAATGATTTCCCAGATGTGTTCAATTGGATTAAGGTCTGGGGAACAGGCAGGCCAGTCCATAAATTCAATGCCTTCATCTTGCAGGAACTGCTAACACACTCCATGCCACATGAGGTCTGGCATTGTCCTGCATTAGGAGGAACCCAGGGCCAACCGCACCAGCATATGGTCTCACAAGGGGTCTGAGGATCTCATCTCGGTACCTAATGGCAGTCAGGCTACCTCTGGCGACCACATGGAGGGCTGTGCGGCCCTCCAAAGAAATGCCACCCCACACCATTACTGACCCACTGCCAAACCGGTCATGCTGAAGGATGTTGCAGGCAGCAGATCGCTCTCCACGGCGTCTCCAGACTCTGTCATGTCTGTCACATGTGCTCAGTGTGAACCTGCTTTCATCCGTGAAGAGCACAGGGCACCAGTGGCGAATTTGCCAATCCTGGTGTTCTATGGAAAATGCCAAGCATCCTGCACGGTGTTGGGCTGTGAGCACAACCCCCATCTGTGGATTTCGGGCACTGAGACCATCCTCATGGAGTCAGTTTCTAACCGTTTGTGCAGACACATGCACATTTGTGGCCTGCTGGAGGTCATTTTGCAGGGCTCTGGCAGTGCTCCTCCTGTTCCTCCTTGCACAAAGGCGGAGGTAGCGGTCCTGCTGCCGGGTTGTTGCCCTCCTACGGCCCCCTCCACGTCTCCTGGTGTACTGGCCTGTCTCCTGGTAGTGCCTCCAGCCTCTGGACACTACGCTGACAGACACAGCAAACCTTCTTGCCACAGCTCGCGTTGATGTGCCATCCTGGATGAGCTGCACTACCTGAGCCACTTTTGTGGGTTGTAGAGTCCGTCTCATGCTACCACGAATGTGAAAGCACAACCAACATTCGAAAGTGACCAAAACATCAGCCAGAAAGCATTGGTACTGAGATGTGGTCTGTGGTCCCCACATGCAGAACCACTCCTTTATTGAGGGTGTCTTGATAATTGCCAATAATTTCCATCTGTTGTCAATTCCATTTGCACAACAACATGTGAAATTGATTGTCAAACAGTGTTGCTTCCTAAGTGGACAGTTTGATTTCACAGAAGTTTGATTTACTTGGAGTTACATTCTGTTGTTTAAGTGTTCTCTTTATTTTTTTGAGCAGTGTATATATATATATATATATATATATATATATATATATATATATATATATATATACATATACATATATATATATACACTCACCGGCCACTTTATTAGGTACACCATGCTAGTAACGGGTTGGACCCCCTTTTGCCTTCAGAACTGCCTCAATTCTTCGTGGCATAGATTCAACAAGGTGCTGGAAGCATTCCTCAGAGATTTTGGTCCATATTGACATGATGGCATCACACAGTTGCCACAGATTTGTCGGCTGCACATCCCAAAGATGCTCCATACAAGGCAGGATGGATCCATGCTTTCATGTTGTTTACGCCAAATTCTGACCCTACCATCCGAATGTCGCAGCAGAAATCGAGACTCATCAGACCAAGCAACGTTTTTCCAATCTTCTACTGTCCAATTTCGATGAGCTTGTACAAATTGTAGCCTCAGTTTCCTGTTCTTAGCTGAAAGGAGTGGTACCCGGTGTGGTCTTCTGCTGCTGTAGCCCATCTGCCTCAAAGTTCGACGCACTGTGCGTTCAGAGATGCTCTTAGGCCTACCTTGGTTGTAACAGGTGGCGATTTGAGTCACTGTTGCCTTTCTATCAGCTCGAACCAGTCTGCCCATTCTCCTCTGACCTCTGGCATCAACAAGGCATTTCCGCCCACAGAACTGCCGCTCACTGGATTTTTTTTCTTTTTCGGACCATTCTCTGTAAACCCTAGAGATGGTTGTGCGTGAAAATCCCAGTAGATCAGCAGTTTCTGAAATACTCAGACCAGCCCTTCTGGCACCAACAACCATGCCACGTTCAAAGGCACTCAAATCACCTTTCTTCCCCATACTGATGCTCGGTTTGAACTGCAGGAGATTGTCTTGACCATGTCTACATGCCTAAATGCACTGAGTTGCCGCCATGTGATTGGCTGATTAGAAATTAAGTGTTAACAAGAAGTTGGACAGGTGTACCTAATAAAGTGGCCGGTGAGTGTATATATATATATATATATATATATATATATATATATATATATATATATATATATTTATATTTATTTTTTCATCTTTAACATTTAAAAAATTACAAAAAAAGGAAAATGGGCTGATGTAAAAGTTTGGGCCCCCTGCATGGTTAGTACCTAGTAGCATCTCTTTTGCAATTGTCACAGCTTGTAAACGCTTTTTGTAGGCAGACAAGAGTTTTTCAATTCTTGTATGAGGGATTTTCCATTCTTCCTTGGAGAATTCTTCCAGTTCTGTGAGATTCCTTTGGCATCTTCCACCCTCTGCTATTTTGAGGTCCACAGATTTTCAATCATGTTCAAATCAGGGGACTGTGAGGGCCATTGTAAAACCTTCAGCTTGCTCATTTTAAGGTCATCTATTCTGGATTATGATGTGTGTTAAGGATCATGCTCCATTTGTTGAAGCCATCCTCTTCCCCCTTTCACCTTCAGCTTTCTTACAGATGGTGTTATGTTTGCTTCAAGAATATATTGAAATTTCATTGAAGCCATTCTTCCCTCTGCTCGTGAAATGTTCCCTGTGCCATTGGCTGCAGCACAACCCCAAAGCATGATTTATCCACTCCCATGCATATTGGTTAATCTTTGTGGCCAAAGAGTTCTATAATAACTCATTGGTCTGCAGTACTTGTTTCCAAAATGCATCAGGCTTGCTTAGATTTTCTTTAGCATACTTCTGACTCTGAAGTTATGGTGAGATCGCAGCAAGGGTTTTCTTCTAATGACTCTTCCATGGAGGCCATATTTGTGCAGGTGTCTCTGAACAGTAGAACAATGTACCACAACTAGAGTCTGATAAATCTTTCTGAAGGTCTTTTGCATTCAAGTGGGAGGTTCTGATTTGCCTCTGCAGCTATCCTAAAAGTAGTTCTCACTGACATTTTTCTTGGTCTTCCAGACCTTCTCTTGACCTCCACTACTCCTGGTAATTGGCATTTCTTAATTACATTTCAAACTGAGTAAAGTTTTTAGCCTTCTCCTGCTTTGTGAGCCTCCACCATTATCATTTTCAGAGGGTTAGGCAGCTGCTGTTTTTTGGCACAGGGTTAGAGGAGGGTGAGCTTTTATAAAGCTGGGAAATTTGCATCACCTGGCCATTCCTAACGATGATGGTGAACAAGCCATAACCCTAACAGGCTAATTAAGGTCTGAAACCTTGGTCAAAGTTATCTAACTACACAAATCTCCAATGATGTCCAAACTGTTGCGTTGGCCCATTTTCCTTTTTTGCAATCTTTAAAATGTGAAAGATGAAAATATATGTTTTTGTGCTTAAAATACAAAGGAAGTGTGTAGTCTTCTAATTTAGCAATAATTTTGAACAGGGGTGCCCAAACTTTTACATACCACTGTAATGCTCCCATGGTACATCAATGCAATGTGATGTCCACATAGTGCCCCAAGCAAAGTATGATGCTTCCAGCAAAGTATGAAGCCACCACAGTGCCTCAACATAGTATGATGCTCCCATAGTAACTAAACACATTATGATAGTACCCTAGCAGAGTATGATTCCTCCACAGTGCCCCAGTAAAGTATAATGCCCCATAGCACCCCCAAGCAAAATATAGTGCCCCCACAGTATCACAACATAGTATGATTCCCACAGTGTCCCAACAAAAAAGGGCAATGTCCCCACAGTGCCACATTATAGTATGATGCTCCCATTGTACCCCAACACAGTGTAATGCTCCCATGATACACCAATACAGTATGATGCCCACATAGTGCCCCAAGCAAAGTATTTTATGCCCCCACACTACGTAACATAATATGATGCTCCCATTAGTACCTCAATATAGTATGATGCCCCCACAGTGCACATAGCAAAATATGATGCCCCATAGTATCCCAACACAATGATTCCCCCACAGTGCTGCAACACAGTGGCCCCAGAAAAGTATCTTGCCACCACAGTGTCCAAACATAGTATGATGCTCCCATGGTACCCCAACATAGTATGATGCCCACATAGTGCCTCCAGCAAAGTAAGATTCTCCCACGGTATCCCAACATAGTATCATGTTCCCATAGTAACTCAACACAAAATCATGCTGCACAGTGCCCCCAGAAAAGTATGATGCCCCCACAGTACCCCTAACACACTATGATGCCCCCATAGTACTGCAACAGAGTATGAGTCCCCCACAGTGCGCTTATAAAGTATGATGCCCAATAGCACCCCCAGCACAGTATGATGCCCCCCAGTGCCCCAACACATTATGATGCACCCAGAATCCCAACATAGTATTATGTTCCCATAGTAACCCAACACAGTATAATGCCTCACAGTCCCCCAGAAAAGTATGATGTTCCATAGCACCCCCAGTAAAGTATGATGCCCCCCAGTGAAAAAAACAAATTATGATGGTCCCATAGTACCACAAATTAGTAAGAAGATGTCATAGTACCCCAACGCAGTATGACACGGGAAGTTATTTGGTCATTGCCATTGACAATGACCCATCATGATGCCTCTTCTTATTTAAAAGCTTGTTCCCTAAACGTCTAGCTCTTTCGGGCAATGAATCAGAAGCTTCGCGCTCCATCTGATTAGTCAGCACTAATGTATCTTGCAGAGCAAAATCTGAACGAACCAGAATATAATGCAAATTAATGGATTTATCACAAACAAATCATGTACATTTACTAAAAATAAAGCAAGAAATATTAGGCTGGTAATAAACAAAAGAGCCGCAGTAAATAGAAGAGCAGTATCTTATCTGATCACAGCTTTCATCTGCCTCCATTCCTTCTCCGCCTTCATGATTTCTCTTCTCTGTAATTAACATTAAATCTCATTTGTACATTACAAAGGAAAATAGATTTCATGAGTATTATCATTAAACCTCACAAGGCAAAGACTGCAGTACACCCGACATATTGAGAAACTGCAAATCGTCACCCAAAAACAAAAGGAACGAGAGGAAGACGCTATATACTCCCCTATGTGATACACTATATGGAGGATGTGTCCTGTGTGGTGTAGTATATATAGGATCTGTCAGCACTCCTGTGTGGTGTAGTATATAGAGGATCTGTCAGCTCTCCTGTGTGGTGTAGTATGTAGAGGATCTGTCAGCTCTCCTGTGTGGTGTAGTATATAGAGGATCTGTCAGCTCTCCTGTGTGGCGTAGTATATAGAGGATCTGTCAGCTCTCCTGTATGGTGTAGTATATAGAGGATCTGTCAGCTCTCCTGTGTGGTGTAGTATATAGAGGATCTGTCAGCTCTCCTGTGTGGCGTAGTATATAGAGGATATGTCAGCTCTCCTGTGTGGTGTAGTATATAGAGGATCTGTCAGCTCTCCTGTATGGTGTAGTATATAGAGGATCTGTCAGCTCTCCTGTGTGGTGTAGTATATAGAGGATCTGTCAGCTCTCCTGTGTGGTGTAGTATATAGAGGATCTGTCAGCTCTCCTGTATGGTGTAGTATATAGAGGATCTGTCAGCTCTCCTGTGTGGTGTAGTATATAGAGGATCTGTCAGCTCTCCTGTGTGGTGTAGTATACAGAGGATGTGTCAGCTCTCCTGTGTGGTGTAGTATATAGAGGATCTGTCAGCTCTCCTGTGTGGTGTAGTATACAGAGGATCTGTCAGCTCTCCTGTGTGGTGTAGTATATAGAGGATCTGTCAGCTCTCCTGTGTGGTGTAGTATATAGAGGGTCTGTCAGCTCTCCTGTGTGGTGTAGTATATAGAGGATCTGTCGGCTCTCCTGTGTGGTGTAGTATATAGAGGATCTGTCAGCTCTCCTGTGTGGTGTAGTATATAGAGGATCTGTCAGCTCTCCTGTGTGGTGTAGTATATAGAGGATCTGTCAGCTCTCCTGTGTGGTGTAGTATACAGAGGATCTGTCAGCTCTCCTGTGTGGTGTAGTATATAGAGGATCTGTCAGCTCTCCTGTGTGGTGTAGTATATAGAGGATCTGTCAGCTCTCCTGTGTGGTGTAGTATATAGAGGATCTGTCAGTTCTCCTGTGTGGTGTAGTATATAGAGGATCTGTCGGCTCTCCTGTGTGGTGTAGTATATAGAGGATCTGTCAGCTCTCCTGTGTGGTGTAGTATATAGAGGATCTGTCAGTTCTCCTGTGTGGTGTAGTATATATAGGATCTGTCAGCTCTCCTGTGTGGTATAGTATATAGAGGATCTGTCAGCTCTCCTGTGTGGTGTAGTATATAGAGGATCTGTCGGCTCTCCTGTGTGGTGTAGTATATAGAGGATCTGTCAGCTCTGTGTGGTGTAGTATATAGAGAATCTGCCAGCTCTCCTGTGTGGTGTAGTATATAGAGGATCTGTCTGCTCTCCTGTGTGGTGTAGTATATAGAGGATCTGTCAGCTCTCCTGTGTGGTGTAGTATATAGAGGATCTGTCATCTCTCCTGTGTGGTGTAGTATATAGAGGATCTGTCAGCTCTCCTGTGTGGTGTAGTATATAGAGGATCTGTCAGCTCTCCTGTGTGGTGTATTATATAGAGGATCTGTCAGCTCTCCTGTGTGGTGTAGTATATAGAGGATCTGTCGGCTCTGCGGTGTGGTGTAGTATATAGAGGATCTGTCAGCTCTCCTGTGTGATGTAGTATATAGAGGATCTGTCAGCTCTCCTGTGTGGTGTAGTATATAGAGGATCTGTCAGCTCTCCTGTGTGGTGTATTATATAGAGGATCTGTCAGCTCTCCTGTGTGGTGTAGTATATAGAGGATCTGTCGGCTCTCCTGTGTGGTGTAGTATATAGAGGATCTGTCGGCTCTCCTGTGTGGTGTAGTATATAGAGGATCTGTCAGCTCTCCTGTGTGGTGTAGTATATAGAGGATCTGTCGGCTCTCCTGTGTGGTGTAGTATATAGAGGATCTGTCAGCTCTCCTGTGTGGTGTAGTATATAGAGGATCTGTCAGCTCTCCTGTGTGGTGTAGTATATAGAGGGTCTGTCAGCTCTCCTGCGTGGTGTAGTATACAGAGGATCTGTCAGCTCTCCTGTGTGTAGTATATAGAGGATCTGTCAGCTCTCCTGTGTGGTGTAGTATACAGAGGATCTGTCAGCTCTCCTGTGTGTAGTATATAGAGGATCTGTCAGCTCTCCTGTGTGGTGTAGTATACAGAGGATCTGTCAGCTCTCCTGTGTGTAGTATATAGAGGACCTGTCAGCTCTCCTGTGTGTAGTATATAGAGGATCTGTCAGCTCTCCTGTGTGGTGTAGTATATAGAGGATCTGTCAGCTCTCCTCTGTGGTGTAGTATATAGAGGACCTGTCAGCTCTCCTGTGTGTAGTATATAGAGGATCTGTCAGCTCTCCTGTGTGGTGTAGTATATAGAGGATCTGTCAGCTCTCCTGTGTGGTGTAGTATATAGAGGATCTGTCAGCTCTTCTATGTGGTGTAGTATATAGAGGATCTGTCAGCTCTCCTGTGTGGTGTAGTATATAGAGGATCTGTCAGCTCTCCTGTGTGGTGTAGTATATAGAGGATCTGTCAGCTCTCCTGTGTGGGGTAGTATATAGAGGATCTGTCGGCTCTCCTGTGTGGTGTAGTATATAGAGGATCTGTCAGCTCTCCTGTGTGGTGTAGTATATAGAGGATCTGTCAGCTCTCCTGTGTGGTGTAGTATATAGAGGATCTGTCACCTCTCCTGTGTGGTGTAGTATATAGAGGATCTGTCAGCTCTCCTGTGTGGTGTAGTATATAGAGGATCTGTCAGCTCTCCTGTGTGATGTAGTATATAGAGGATCTGTCAGCTCTCCTGTGTGGTGCAGTATATACAGGATCTGTCATCTCTCCTGTGTGGTGTAGTATATAGAGGATCTGTCAGCTCTCCTGTGTGGTGTAGTATATAGAGGATCTGTCGGCTCTCCTGTGTGGTGTAGTATATAGAGGATCTCTCAGCTCTCCTGTGTGGTGTAGTATATAGAGGATCTGTCAGCTCTCCTGTGTGGTGTATTATATAGAGGATCTGTCAGCTCTCCTGTGTGGTGTAGTATATAGAGGATCTGTCGGCTCTCCTGTGCAGTGTAGTATATAGAGGGTCTGTCAGCTCTCCTGTGTGGTGTAGTATATAGAGGATCTGTCAGCTCTCCTGTGTGGTGTAGTATATAGAGGATCTGTCAGCTCTCCTGTGTGGTGTAGTATATAGAGGATCTGTCAGCTCTCCTGTGTGATGTAGTATATAGAGGATCTGTCAGCTCTCCTGTGTGGTGTAGTATATAGAGGATCTGTCAGCTCTCCTGTGTGGTGTAGTATATAGAGGATCTGTCGGCTTTCCTGTGTGGTGTAGTATATAGAGGATTGTCATGAATCCCCAATGGCTAGGGATAGCACAGGATGAGCAAAGAATAATAAATATCGGACGAGCTCTAGGGTGATGGAACCTGGGCTGACCGCTGCCCTACGCCTGACAAACGCAACTAGAGATAGCCAGGGAGCGTGCCTACGTTGGTTCTAGACGCCACGCACCAGCCTAAGAGCTAACAAGTACTGCAGAGAAAACAAAGACCTCACTTGCCTCCAGAGGAATTAACCCCAAAGATATAGTTGCCCCCCACATGTATTGACGGTGAAATGAGAGGAAGGCACACACATAGAGATGATGTATATAGCTTTAGCAAATAGAGGCCCGCTGAAAACTAGAAAGCAGAATGACACAAAAGGGGACTGAGCGGTCAGCAAAAAACCCTAATCAAAAAAACCATCCTGAGATTACAAGAACCCATGTGCCAACTCATGGCACATGGGGAGAACCTCAGTCCACTAGAGCAACCAGCTAACAAAGAGACATTCTAAGCAAGCTGGACAAAAAAACCAAACAACTGAAAATCAGCACTTAGCTTATCCTGAAAGATCTGGGAGCAGGTAGGCAGGAACCAAACAGAGCACATCTGAACACATTGATAGCCGGCAAGGGAAATGACAGAGAGGCCAGGTAAAATAGGAAACACCCAGCCTCTGATGGACAGATGGAAACCAAAGGCCGCAACCCACCAAAGTCACCCAGTACCAGCAGCAACCACCAGAGGGAGCCCGCAAACAGAATCCACAACAGTATCCCCCCCCTTGAGGAGGGGTCACCGAACCCTCACGAGAACCCCCAGGGCGATCAGGGTGAGCTCTATGGAAGGCGCGGACCAAATCAGTCGCATGAACATCGGAGGCGACCACCCAGGAATTGTCCTCCTGACCATAACCCTTCCACTTAACCAAATACTGGAGTTTGCGTCTGGAAACACGAGAATCCAAGATCTTTTCAACAACATACTCCAATTCTCCCTCCACCAGCACCGGAGCAGGAGGCTCGACCGAAGGAACAACAGGCACCTCATACCTCCGCAACAACGACCGATGGAACACATTATGAATAGCGAACGATGCTGGGAGATCCAAACGGAAAGATACAGGGTTAAGAATCTCCGAGATCCTATAAGGACCGATGAACCGAGGCTTGAACTTAGGAGAAGAGACCTTCATAGGGACAAAACGAGAAGACAACCACACCAAGTCCCCAACAAGAAGTCGGGGACCCACGCGGCGACGGCGATTAGCAAACTGCTGAGTCTTCTCCTGAGATAACTTCAAATTGTCCACCACCTGATTCCAAATGTGATGTAGCCTGTCCACCACCACGTCCACTCCAGGACAATCCGAAGACTCCACCTGACCAGAGGAAAAACGAGGATGAAACCCCGAATTACAAAAAAAAGGAGAGACCAACGTGGCCGAACTAGCCCGATTATTAAGAGCAAATTCGGCCAGTGGCAAAAAAGCAACCCAGTCATCCTGATCAGCAGAAACAAAACACCTCAAATAAGTTTCCAAGGTCTGATTAGTTCGCTCCATCTGGCCATTCGTCTGAGGATGGAATGCAGACGAGAAAGACAAATCAATGCCCATCTTGGCACAAAACGTCCGCCAAAATCTAGACACAAACTGGGATCCCCTGTCAGAAACGATATTCTCCGGAATCCCATGCAAACGAACCACGTTCTGAAAAAACAAAGGAACCAACTCAGAGGAGGAGGGCAACTTAGGCAAGGGCACCAAATGAACCATCTTAGAAAAGCGGTCACACACAACCCAGATAACGGACATTTTCTGTGAAACCGGGAGATCAGAAATAAAATCCATGGAAATGTGCGTCCAAGGCCTCTTCGGGATGGGCAAGGATAACAAGAACCCACTAGCCCGTGAACAGCAAGGCTTAGCTCGAGCACACACTTCACAAGACTGCACAAAGGTACGCACATCCCTAGACAAGGAAGGCCACCAAAAAGACCTGGCCACCAAGTCTCTTGTACCAAATATTCCAGGATGACCAGCCAACACAGAAGAATGGACCTCGGAGATGACTCTACTGGTCCAATCATCCGGAACAAACAGTCTTTCTGGTGGACATCGATCCGGTTTATCCACCTGAAACTCCTGCAATGCGCGTCGCAAGTCTGGGGATACGGCGGACAATATTACCCCATCCCTAAGGATACCAGCAGGCCCAGTGTCTCCAGGGGAGTCAGGCACAAAACTCCTGGAAAGAGCATCTGCCTTCATATTCTTTGAACCTGGCAGGTATGAAACCACGAAATTGAAACGAGAAAAAAATAACGACCAACGAGCCTGTCTAGGATTCAAACGCCTGGCAGACTCAAGGTAAGTGAGATTCTTGTGATCAGTCAAGACCACCACGCGATGTTTAGCACCCTCAAGCCAATGACGCCACTCCTCAAATGCCCACTTCATGGCCAAAAGCTCCCGATTACCCACATCATAATTGCGCTCGGCGGGCGAGAATTTTCTAGAGAAGAAAGCACATGGCTTCATCACCGAGCCATTAGAACTTCTCTGTGACAAAACCGCCCCCGCTCCAATCTCGGAAGCATCAACCTCGACCTGAAAAGGAAGTGAAACATCTGGTTGACACAACACAGGAGCAGAAGAAAACCGGCGCTTAAGTTCCCGAAAGGCCTCCACAGCCGCAGGAGACCAATCAGCAAAATCAGCACCCTTTTTAGTCAAATCAGTCAAAGGTTTAACAATACTGGAAAAATTAGCAATGAACCGACGATAAAAATTAGCAAACCCCAAGAACTTCTGAAGGCTCTTAACAGATGTAGGTTGTGTCCAGTCACAAATAGCCTGAACCTTAACGGGATCCATCTCAATAGTAGAAGGAGAAAAAATGTACCCCAAAAAAGAAATCTTCTGGACTCCGAAGAGACACTTTGAACCCTTCACAAACAGAGAATTGGCCCGCAAAACTTGAAACACCTTCCTGACCTGTAGAACATGAGACTCCCAGTCATCAGAAAACACCAAAATATCATCCAAATACACAATCATAAACTTATCCAGATATTCACGGAAAATATTGTGCATAAAGGACTGAAAGACTGACGGAGCATTGGAGAGTCCAAAAGGCATTACCAAATACTCAAAATGGCCCTCAGGCGTATTAAATGCGGTTTTCCACTCATCACCCTGTTTTATCCGCACCAGATTATACGCACCACGAAGATCTATCTTAGTGAACCACCTAGCCCCCTTAATGCGAGCAAACAAATCAGTAAATAATGGCAATGGATACTGGTATTTGACTGTAATCTTATTCAGAAGGCGATAATCTATACAAGGCCTCAGGGAACCATCTTTTTTTGCCACAAAAAAAAAACCTGCTCCCAGAGGGGACGAAGATGGACGAATATGTCCCTTTTCCAAGGACTCCTTAATATAATTCCGCATAGCAGTATGCTCTGGCAGTGACAGATTAAATAAACGACCCTTAGGGAACTTACTGCCAGGAATCAATTCTATAGCACAGTCACACTCTCTATGGGGAGGGAGCGAATTGAGCTTAGGCTCCTCAAAAACATCCCTATAATCCGACAAAAATGCAGGGATCTCCGAAGGAGTAGATGAAGCGATTGAAATCGGAGGTGCATCATCATGAACCCCGTGACATCCCCAGCTTAGCACAGACATTGTTTTCCAGTCCAGGACAGGATTATGAGTCTGTAACCATGGCAGACCAAGAACTAATACATCATGTAAATTATACAGTACAAGGAAGCGAATCACCTCCTGATGAACGGGAGTCATGCGCATGGTCACTTGTGTCCAATACTGCGGTTTATTCATAGCCAATGGTGTAGAATCAATTCCTTTCAGAGGAATAGGAACTTCCAGAGGCTCTAGACTAAAACCGCAGCGTTTAGCAAATGACCAATCCATAAGACTCAGGGCAGCGCCTGAATCCACATAGGCATCGACGGAAATGGAAGACAGTGAAAAAATCAGAGTCACAGACAAAATGAACTTAGACTGCAGAGTATCAATGGCAAAAGATTTATCAACCCTTTTTGTGCGTTTAGAGCATGCTGATATAACATGAGCTGAATCACCACAATAAAAACACAAACCATTTTTCCGCCTATAATTTTGCCGTTCACTTCTGGACTGAATTCTATCACATTGCATAGTCTCAGGTGCCTGTTCAGAAGACACCGCCAACTGGTGCACGGGTTTGCGCTCCCGTAAACGCCGATCAATCTGAATGGCCATAGCCATAGACTCATTCAGACCTGTAGGCGCAGGGAACCCCACCATAATATCCTTAATGGCCTCAGAAAGACCATTTCTGAAGTTTGCAGCCAGGGCGCACTCATTCCACTGAGTAAGCACCGACCATTTCCGAAATTTCTGACAATATATTTCCGCTTCATCATGCCCCTGAGAGAGGGCTAATAAAGCCTTTTCAGCCTGAATCTCTAGGTTAGGTTCCTCATAGAGCAATCCCAATGCCAGAAAAAACGCATCCACACTGAGCAATGCAGGATTCCCTGGTGCCAATGCAAATGCCCAATTCTGAGGGTCGCCCCGTAGGAACGATATAACAATCTTGACCTGTTGAGCAGGGTCTCCAGAGGAGCGAGATTTCAAAGAGAGAAACAATTTTCAATTGTTCCTGAAATTCAGGAAGGTAGATCTATCTCCAGAAAAAAACTCTGCAATAGGAATTCTAGGTTCAGACATGGGAGTGTGAACAACGAAATCCTGTATGTTTTGAACCTTTGCCGCGAGATTACTCAGGCTGGAAGCCAAACTCTGGACATCCATGATAAACAGCTAAGATCAGAGCCATTCAAGGGTTAAGAGGAGGTAAGAAGCAGCTAGACAGCAATTAAGGGCTAGGCAGCAAAACTCTGAAGGAAAAAAAAAAAAAAAAAAAAAAATTTTCCTTGAACACTTCTTTTTCTCCTGCTTCAGCCCAAACAATTAACACTTTGTGGGCCGGCTATACTGTCATGAATCCCCAATGGCTAGGGATAGCACAGGATGAGCAAAGAATAATAAATATCGGACGAGCTCTAGGGTGATGGAACCTGGGCTGACCGCTGCCCTACGCCTGACAAACGCAACTAGAGATAGCCAGGGAGCGTGCCTACGTTGGTTCTAGACGCCACGCACCAGCCTAAGAGCTAACTAGTACTGCAGAGAAAACAAAGACCTCACTTGCCTCCAGAGGAATTAACCCCAAAGATATAGTTGCCCCCCACATGTATTGACGGTGAAATGAGAGGAAGGCACACACATAGAGATGATGTATATAGCTTTAGCAAATAGAGGCCCGCTGAAAACTAGAAAGCAGAATGACACAAAAGGGGACTGAGCGGTCAGCAAAAAAACCTAATCAAAAAAACCATCCTGAGATTACAAGAACCCATGTGCCAACTCATGGCACATGGGGAGAACCTCAGTCCACTAGAGCAACCAGCTAACAAAGAGACATTCTAAGCAAGCTGGACAAAAAACCAAACAACTGAAAATCAGCACTTAGCTTATCCTGAAAGATCTGGGAGCAGGTAGGCAGGAACCAAACAGAGCACATCTGAACACATTGATAGCCGGCAAGGGAAATGACAGAAAGGCCAGGTAAAATAGGAAACACCCAGCCTCTGATGGACAGATGGAAACCAAAGGCCGCAACCCACCAAAGTCACCCAGTACCAGCAGTAACCACCAGAGGGAGCCCGCAAACAGAATCCACAACAGAGGATCTGTCGGCTTTCCTGTGTGGTGTAGTATATAGAGGATCTGTCAGCTCTCCTGTGTGGTGTAGTATATAGAGGATCTGTCAGCTCTCCTGTGTGGTGCAGTATATAGAGGATCTGTCACCTCTCCTGTGTGGTGTAGTATATAGAGGATCTGTCAGCTCTCCTGTGTGGTGTAGTATATAGAGGATCTGTCAGCTCTCCTGTGTGGTGTAGTATATAGAGGATCTGTCAGCTCTCCTGTGTGGTGCAGTATATACAGGATCTGTCATCTCTCCTGTGTGGTGCAGTATATAGAGGATCTGTCAGCTCTCCTGTGTGGTGTAGTATATAGAGGATCTGTCGGCTCTCCTGTGTGGTGTAGTATATAGAGGATCTGTCGGCTTTCCTGTGTGGTGTAGTATATAGAGGATCTGTCGGCTCTCCTGTGTGGTGTAGTATATAGAGGATCTGTCAGCTCTCCTGTGTGGTGTAGTATATAGAGGATCTGTCAGCTCTCCTGTGTGGTGTAGTATATAGAGGATCTGTCAGCTCTCCTGTGTGGTGTAGTATATAGAGGATCTGTCGGCTTTCCTGTGTGGTGTAGTATATAGAGGATCTGTCAGCTCTCCTGTGTGGTGCAGTATATACAGGATCTGTCATCTCTCCTGTGTGGTGTAGTATATAGAGGATCTGTCAGCTCTCCTGTGTGGTGTAGTATATAGAGGATCTGTCGGCTCTCCTGTGTGGTGTAGTATATAGAGGACCTGTCAGCTCTCCTGTGTGTAGTATATAGAGGATCTGTCATCTCTCCTGTGTGGTGTAGTATATAGAGGATCTGTCAGCTCTCCTGTGTGGTGCAGTATATAGAGGATCTGTCAGCTCTCCTGTGTGGTGTAGTATATACAGGATCTGTCATCTCTCCTGTGTGGTGTAGTATATAGAGGATCTCTCAGCTCTCCTGTGTGGTGTAGTATATAGAGGATCTGTCAGCTCTCCTGTGTGGTGTAGTATATAGAGGATATGTCAGCTCTCCTGTGTGATGTAGTATATAGAAGATCTGTCAGCTCTCCTGTGTGGTGTAGTATATAGAGGATCTGTCAGCTCTCCTGTGTGGTGTAGTATATAGAGGATCTGTCAGCTCTCCTGTGTGGTGTAGTATATAGAGGATCTGTCAGCTCTTCTGTGTGGTGTAGTATATAGAGGATCTGTCAGCTCTCCTGTGTGGTGCAGTATATAGAGGATCTGTCAGCTCTCCTGTGTGGTGTAGTATATAGAGGATCTGTCAGCTCTTCTGTGTGGTGTAGTATATAGAGGATCTGTCAGCTCTCCTGTGTGGTGCAGTATATAGAGGATCTGTCCGCTCTCCTGTGTGGTGTAGTATATACAGGATCTGTCATCTCTCCAGTGTGGTGTAGTATATAGAGGATCTGTCAGCTCTCCTGTGTGATGTAGTATATAGAGGATCTGTCAGCTCTCCTGTGTGGTGTAGTATATAGAGGATCTGTCAGCTCTCCTGTGTGGTGTAGTATATAGAGGATCTGTCAGCTTTCCTCTGTGGTGTAGTATATAGAGGATCTGTCACCTCTCCTGTGTGGTGTAGTATATAGAAGATCTGTCAGCTCTCCTCTGTGGTGTAGTATATAGAGGATCTGTCAGCTCTTCTGTGTGGTGTAGTATATATAATATCTGTCAGCTCTCCTGTGTGGTGTAGTATATAGAGGATCTGTCAGCTCTCCTGTGTGGTGTAGTATATAGAGGATCTGTCAGCTCTCCTGTGTGGTGTAATACATAGAGGATCTGTCAGCTCTGTGTGGTGTAGTATATAGAGGATCTGTCACCTCTCCTGTGTGGTGTAGTATATAGAGGATCTGTCAGCTCTCCTGTGTGATGTAGTATATAGAGGATCTGTCAGCTCTCCTGTGTGGTGTAGTATATAGAGGATCTGTCAGCTCTCCTGTGTGGTGTAGTATATAGAGGATCTGTCAGCTCTACTGTGTGGTGTAGTATATAGAGGATCTGTCAGCTCTCCTGTGTGGTGTAGTATATAGAGGATCTGTCAGCTCTCCTGTGTGGTGTAGTATATAGAGGATCTGTCAGCTCTAATGTGTGGTGTAGTATAGAGGATCTGTCAGCTCTCCTGTGTGGTGTAATATATAGAGGATCTGTCAGCTCTCCTGTGTGGTGTAGTATATAGAGGACCTGACAGCTCTCCTGTGTGGTGCAGTATATAGAGGATCTGTCAGCTCTCCTGTGTGGTGTAGTATATAGAGGACCTGACAGCTCTCCTGTGTGGTGCAGTATATAGAGGATCTGTCAGCTCTCCTGTGTGGTGTAGTATATAGAGGATCTGTCAGCTCTTCTGTGTGGTGTAGTATATAGAGGATCTGTCAGCTCTCCTGTATGGTGTAGTATATAGAGGATCTGTCGGCTCTCCTGTGTGGTGTAGTATATAGAGGATCTGTCGGCTCTCCTGTGTGGTGTAGTATATAGAGAATCTGTCAGTTCTCCTGTGTGGTGTATATAGAGGATCTATCAGTTCTCCTGTGTGGTGTAGTATATAGAGGATCTGTCAGCTCTCCTGTATGGTGTAGTATATAGAGGATCTGTCAGCTCCCCTGTGTGGTGTAGTATATAGAGGATCTGTCAGCTCTTCTGTGTGGTGTAGTATATAGAGGATCTGTCAGTTCTCCTGTGTGGTGTAGTATATAGAGGATCTGTCAGCTTTCCTCTGTGGTGTAGTATATAGAGGATCTGTCACCTCTCCTGTGTGGTGTAGTATATAGAAGATCTGTCAGCTCTCCTCTGTGGTGTAGTATATAGAGGATCTGTCAGCTCTTCTGTGTGGTGTAGTATATATAATATCTGTCAGCTCTCCTGTGTGGTGTAGTATATAGAGGATCTGTCAGCTCTCCTGTGTGGTGTAGTATATAGAGGATCTGTCAGCTCTCCTGTGTGGTGTAATACATAGAGGATCTGTCAGCTCTGTGTGGTGTAGTATATAGAGGATCTGTCACCTCTCCTGTGTGGTGTAGTATATAGAGGATCTGTCAGCTCTCCTGTGTGATGTAGTATATAGAGGATCTGTCAGCTCTCCTGTGTGGTGTAGTATATAGAGGATCTGTCAGCTCTCCTGTGTGGTGTAGTATATAGAGGATCTGTCAGCTCTCCTCTGTGGTGTAGTATATACAGGATCTGTCAGCTCTCCTGTGTGGTGTAGTATATAGAGGATCTGTCAGCTCTCCTGTGTGGTGTAGTATATAGAGGATCTGTCAGCTCTAATGTGTGGTGTAGTATAGAGGATCTGTCAGCTCTCCTGTGTGGTGTAATATATAGAGGATCTGTCAGCTCTCCTGTGTGGTGTAGTATATAGAGGACCTGACAGCTCTCCTGTGTGGTGCAGTATATAGAGGATCTGTCAGCTCTCCTGTGTGGTGTAGTATATAGAGGACCTGACAGCTCTCCTGTGTGGTGCAGTATATAGAGGATCTGTCAGCTCTCCTGTGTGGTGTAGTATATAGAGGATCTGTCAGCTCTTCTGTGTGGTGTAGTATATAGAGGATCTGTCAGCTCTCCTGTATGGTGTAGTATATAGAGGATCTGTCGGCTCTCCTGTGTGGTGTAGTATATAGAGGATCTGTCGGCTCTCCTGTGTGGTGTAGTATATAGAGAATCTGTCAGTTCTCCTGTGTGGTGTATATAGAGGATCTATCAGTTCTCCTGTGTGGTGTAGTATATAGAGGATCTGTCAGCTCTCCTGTATGGTGTAGTATATAGAGGATCTGTCAGCTCCCCTGTGTGGTGTAGTATATAGAGGATCTGTCAGCTCTTCTGTGTGGTGTAGTATATAGAGGATCTGTCAGTTCTCCTGTGTGGTGTAGTATATAGAGGATCTGTCAGCTTTCCTCTGTGGTGTAGTATATAGAGGATCTGTCACCTCTCCTGTGTGGTGTAGTATATATAATATCTGTCAGCTCTCCTGTGTGGTGTAGTATATAGAGGATCTGTCAGCTCTCCTGTGTGGTGTAGTATATAGAGGATCTGTCAGCTCTCCTGTGTGGTGTAATACATAGAGGATCTGTCAGCTCTGTGTGGTGTAGTATATAGAGGATCTGTCACCTCTCCTGTGTGGTGTAGTATATAGAGGATCTGTCAGCTCTCCTGTGTGATGTAGTATATAGAGGATCTGTCAGCTCTCCTGTGTGGTGTAGTATATAGAGGATCTGTCAGCTCTCCTGTGTGGTGTAGTATATAGAGGATCTGTCAGCTCTCCTGTGTGGTGTAGTATATACAGGATCTGTCAGCTCTCCTGTGTGGTGTAGTATATAGAGGATCTGTCAGCTCTCCTGTGTGGTGTAGTATATAGAGGATCTGTCAGCTCTAATGTGTGGTGTAGTATAGAGGATCTGTCAGCTCTCCTGTGTGGTGTAATATATAGAGGATCTGTCAGCTCTCCTGTGTGGTGTAGTATATAGAGGACCTGACAGCTCTCCTGTGTGGTGCAGTATATAGAGGATCTGTCAGCTCTCCTGTGTGGTGTAGTATATAGAGGACCTGACAGCTCTCCTGTGTGGTGCAGTATATAGAGGATCTGTCAGCTCTCCTGTGTGGTGTAGTATATAGAGGATCTGTCAGCTCTTCTGTGTGGTGTAGTATATAGAGGATCTGTCAGCTCTCCTGTATGGTGTAGTATATAGAGGATCTGTCGGCTCTCCTGTGTGGTGTAGTATATAGAGGATCTGTCGGCTCTCCTGTGTGGTGTAGTATATAGAGAATCTGTCAGTTCTCCTGTGTGGTGTATATAGAGGATCTATCAGTTCTCCTGTGTGGTGTAGTATATAGAGGATCTGTCAGCTCTCCTGTATGGTGTAGTATATAGAGGATCTGTCAGCTCCCCTGTGTGGTGTAGTATATAGAGGATCTGTCAGCTCTTCTGTGTGGTGTAGTATATAGAGGATCTGTCAGTTCTCCTGTGTGGTGTATATAGAGGATCTATCAGCTCTCCTGTGTGGTGTAGTATATAGAGGATCTGTCAGCTCTCCTGTGTGGTGCAGCATATAGAGGATCTGTCGGCTCTCCTGTGTGGTGTAGTATATAGAGAATCTGTCAGCTCTCCTGTGTGGTGTAGTATATAGAGGATCTGTCCTGTGTGGTGTAGTATATAGAGGATCTGTCGGCTCTCCTGTGTGGTGTAGTATATAGAGGGTCTGTCAGGTCTCCTGTGTGGTGTAGTATATAGAGGATCTGTCAGCTCTCCTGTGTGGTGTAGTTTATAGATCTGTCAGCTCTCCTGTGTGGTGTAGTATATAGAGGATCTGTCAGCTCTCCTGTGTGGTGTAGTATATAGAGGATCTGTCTGCTTTCCTGTGTGGTGTAGTATATAGAGGATCTGTCAGCTCTCCTGTGTGGTGTAGTATATAGAGGATCTGTCAGCTCTCCTGTGTGGTGTAGTATATAGAGGATCTGTCAGCTCTCCTGTGTGTTGTAGTATATAGAGGATCTGTCGGCTCTCCTGTGTGGTGTAGTTTACAGAGGATCTGTCGGCTCTCCTGTGTGGTGTAGTATATAGAGGATCTGTCTGCTCTCCTGTGTGGTGTAGTATATAGGGGATCTGTCAGCTCTCCTGTGTGGTGTAGTATATAGAGGATCTGTCAGCTCTCCTGTGTGGTGCAGTATATAGAGGATCTGTCAGCTCTCCTGTGTGGTGTAGTATATAGAGGATCTGTCAGCTCTCCTGTGTGGTGCAGTATATAGAGGATCTGTCAGCTCTCCTGTGTGGTGTAGTATATAGAGGATCTGTCAGCTGTCCTGTGTGGTGTAGTATATAGAGGATCTGTCAGCTCTCCTGTGTGGTGTAGTATATAGAGGATCTGTCAGCTCTCCTGTGTGGTGTAGTATATAGACGATCTGTCAGCTCTCCTGTGTGGTGTAGTATATAGAGGATCTGTCTGCTCTCCTGTGTGGTGTAGTATATAGAGGATCTGTCAGCTCTCCTGTGTGGTGTGGTATATAGAGGATCTGTCAGCTCTCCTGTGTGGTGTGGTATATAGAGGATCTGTCAGCTCTCCTGTGTGGTGTGGTATATAGAGGATCTGTCAGCTCTCCTGTGTGGTGTAGTATATAGAGGATCTGTCAGCTCTCCTGTGTGGTGTAGTATATAGAGGATCTGTCAGCTCTCCTGTGTGGTGTAGTATATAGAGGATCTGTCACCTCTCCTGTGTGGTGTAGTATATAGAGGATCTGTCAGCTCTCCTGTGTGGTGTAGTATATAGAGGATCTGTCACCTCTCCTGTGTGTTGTAGTATATAGAGGATCTGTCACCTCTCCTGTGTGGTGTAGTATATAGAGGATCTGTCAGCTCTCCTGTGTGGTGTAGTATATAGAGGATCTGTCTGCTTTCCTGTGTGGTGTAGTATATAGAGGATCTGTCAGCTCCCCTGTGTGGTGTAGTATATAGAGGATCTGTCAGCTCTCCTGTGTGATGTAGTATATAGAGGATCTGTCAGCTCTCCTGTGTGGTGTAGTATATAGAGGATCTGTCAGCTCTCCTGTGTGGTGTAGTATATAGAGGATATGTTAGCTCTCCTGTGTGGTGTAGTATATAGAGGATCTGTCAGCTATCCTGTGTGGTGTAGTATATAGAGGATCTGTCAGCTCTCCTGTGTGGTGTACTATATAGAGGATCTGTCAGCTCTCCTGTGTGGTGTAGTATATAGAGGATCTGTCAGCTCTCCTGTGTGGTGTAGTATATAGAGGATCTGTCAGCTCTCCTGTGTGGTGTAGTATATAGAGGATATGTTAGCTCTCCTGTGTGGTGTAGTATATAGAGGATCTGTCAGCTATCCTGTGTGGTGTAGTATATAGAGGATCTGTCAGCTCTCCTGTGTGGTGTACTATATAGAGGATCTGTCAGCTCTCCTGTGTGGTGTAGTATATAGAGGATCTGTCAGCTCTCCTGTGTGGTGTAGTATATAGAGGATCTGTCAGCTCTCCTGTGTGGTGTAGTATATAGAGGATCTGTCAGCTCTCCTGTGTGGTGTAGTATATAGAGGATCTGTCGGCTCTCCTGTGTGGTGTAGTATATAGAGGATCTGTCAGCTCTCCTGTGTGGTGTAGTATATAGAGGATCTGTCGGCTCTCCTGTGTGGTGTAGTATATAGAGGATCTGTCGGCTCTCCTGTGTGGTGTAGTATATAGAGGATCTGTCGGCTCTCCTGTGTGGTGTAGTATATAGAGGATCTGTCAGCTCTCCTGTGTGGTGTAGTATATAGAGGATCTGTCAGCTCTCCTGTGTGGTGTAGTATATAGAGGATCTGTCACCTCTCCTGTGTGGTGTAGTATATAGAGGATCTGTCAGCTCTCCTGTGTGGTGTAGTATATAGAGGATCTGTCAGCTCTACTGTGTGGTGTAGTATATAGAGGATCTGTCCGCTCTCCTGTGTGGTGTAGTATATAGAGGATCTGTCAGCTCTCCTGTGTGATGTAGTATATAGAGGATCTGTCAGCTCTCCTGTGTGGTGCAGTATATAGAGGATCTGTCAGCTCTCCTGTGTGATGTAGTATATAGAGGATCTCTCAGCTCTCCTGTGTGGTGTAGTATATAGAGGATCTGTCAGGTCTCCTGTGTGGTGAAGTATATAGAGGATCTGTCAGCTGTCCTGTGTGGTGTAGTATATAGAGGATCTGTCATCTCTCCTGTGTGGTGTAGTATATAGAGGATCTGTCAGCTCTCCTGCGTGATGTAGTATATAGAGGATCTCTCAGCTCTCCTGCGTGGTGTAGTATATAGAGGATCTGTCCGCTCTCCTGTGTCGTGAAGTATATAGAGGATCTGTCAGCTCTCCTGTGTGATGTAGTATATAGAGGATCTGTCAGCTCTCCTGTGTGGTGTAGTATATAGAGGATCTGTCAGCTCTCCTGTGTGGTGTAGTATATAGAGGATCTGTCAGCTCTCCTGTGTGATGTAGTATATAGAGGATCTGTCAGCTCTCCTGTGTGGTGTAGTATATAGAGGATCTGTCAGCTCTCCTGTGTGGTGTAGTATATAGAGGATCTGTCAGCTCTCCTGAGTGGTGTAGTATATAGAGGATCTGTCAGCTCTCCTGTGTGGTGTAGTATATAGAGGATCTGTCAGCTCTCCTGTGTGATGTAGTATATAGAGGATCTGTCAGCTATCCTGTGTGGTGTAGTATATAGAGGATCTGTCAGCTCTCCTGTGTGGTGTAGTATATAGAGGATCTGTCAGCTCTCCTGTGTGATGTAGTATATAGAGGATCTGTCAGCTCTCCTGTGTGGTGTAGTATATAGAGGATCTGTCAGCTCTCCTGTGTGATGTAGTATATATAAGATCCTCCAGCTCCTCTGCGATTATCTTTTACAGAAATCAGTGTTGGTCTTCCTCTTTTATTCCTCCTCGAAGTTCATGAAAAAGGAAAGTTTTGTACAGAATATATTAAATTTAAAAACAAATACCTTAGAAGAATGAAAGTAATAAGTCTAATATTCTGGAATGAAGTTCCGTCCTACCAGTGATTACTGGTAATTAACTTGTACAATTAATGACATTACGGCACAGTGTGCTGAGCATCTCCTATCTACAATATTCACACTGTGGATCTTGAAAATGAAAATTAATTTCTTTTTACAAAATGTTTTGACTTTTTTCAGTGGAATCACTAATGAAATCAGCCAACATTTGCATTAACGAAGATTCGTAAACAGCCGGTGGAACGAGTGTAGACGCCACTGCGAATTGTCTACCATGACAGAGTATATTTATTCAAGGTGCATTTTGTAAACACAGAAAATAAATTATATAATTTGTATTAGCTACATACATTCACAGTCCTGGTCAGACATTTGGACACCCCTGTTCATGCATTGATTTTCATTGTTCCTATTGGAATGTGAACTTTGTGGATTCAGACTGAAGGCAGAAAAGCCAGTAAAAACATATAGAGACAATGAGTAAAGAAACACAAGTGAAATAAACCAGAATATATGTTAAACTTTCGATTCCTCACAGTCAGCCCTTTAGCTCTGATAGTTTTACACCCTCTTGGCATTCTCACATGCAGCTTTATGAGGTCATCCCCTTGGCTTCCACTGAACAGGTAGCCTCATCGGTAGTCCATTTGTGGAATCACCGTCCTTCAAAAACTGATCCTGGCCATCAGGTTGTGTTTTGCAGAGGTAGTGTTGGTACCCAGCTGCATACAGGAGTGCTGAGCCCTATTCCACCAATGTTCTAAGCCAGAAGATGGCAAGAACCACTCAACTAAGGGAAGAGAAGTGACTTACTTATGAAGATCTGTCAATCTGGAGAATTGCTAGAACCTTGAAAGTATCGTCAGGTGCAGTCATGAAAGCTTTCAATCCTAATGATGAAACTGGCTCTCATGAAAACAAGGAACAGAAAACCAAGAATTACTTCTGCTGCAGAGGATAAGTTCATCAGAGTTTCCAGTATCAGAAAACACAAATTGACAGGAGCTCAGATAACTGCCCTCACAAATGATGCACAAACGTCAAATTGCCGACACATTTCAACATCAAATGTCCCGAAAAGACTGTGAGAAGAAGGTTTATGGTCAAATTGCTGCTAAGAAGCTGAAAATCACAAACAAGTGTATGGTACTTTCATGGACCAAGCAACACAAAGACTGGACATTATAGATCAGTGAAAATATCTATTGTGATCTGATTTGTCAAGATTTTTCTGTACCAATCGTCAAGTCTTTGCAAGACGTAGAAAAGGCGAGAGTATGGTTTCTACACGTCTGGTGTCCACTAAAGTGTGAAGGGGGAGATGTGAGGGCTCTGCTGCTGAGACTATCAAGTTGTGACTGACACACATGGATCTGTGAATGCAGTGTTGTGCAAGGAGAGTGATGGAGCACTGCATCAGACGACATGGCCTCCACAATCAACTAAACTCATCCCAAATGAGATGGTTTATGAGGAGTTGGACGCAAAGTGCTCAGCCCTCCAGGGAACTCCTTCAAGACTGTTCAAAGGAATTTAAGATGTAACACAAACTCGGATTTATTTTCACGTGTTTCTTTACTCCTTGTTTCCATATGTGTTCGTTTGTGGTTTTGCTGCCTTCAGTCTGAATCCACAATGTGCACATTCCAATAAGAACAGGTAAGACCATTGCTTGACTGATACTCAA
Organism: Ranitomeya variabilis; assembly: GCF_051348905.1. NCBI lineage: Eukaryota > Metazoa > Chordata > Amphibia > Anura > Dendrobatidae > Ranitomeya > Ranitomeya variabilis. The sequence goes on from NC_135232.1 coordinate 1,135,672,745, forward strand.
TTGAACTTGGACATGTGTCTTTTCTTAAACCTATTAACTATTCAACTGTATACAGTACTGTACAAAAGTTTTAAGCAAATGTGGAATAAAATTGTTGAGTCACTTGGCCTTGTTTCCATGTGGATGGTTTGGATTTTTGGTCACAATACTTCCATAAAGACCACTTCTGGACAGATGTCTCTGAATAGTAGATAGATGAAGCTGGGTCTGACTGCTTTAAGTTCTGAGCTGATGACACTGCTAGACATTTTCCCATTTCGAAGGGAAGTAAGCATGATGTGTATCATCTGCGGCACTAGGTTTCCTTGACCAACCACTGTATCTACTGTCCTTTACATTGCCCATTTCTTGGTGTTTCTTCAAGAGAGCTTGAAGTGGAAATCCTGAAACCCCAGTCTACTTTGAAATCTTTGCCTGGGAGATACCTTGATGATGCAGGATAACTACCTTGTGTTTTGCTTCTGTACGCACTTTTGCCAGGGTGTAATGAAAACAAAAAGAGGTGCACCCTGGCTGTAGGTTAAATAAATATGGGGGTGCAATGCCTAGTCCAATATTGTATTAGCCAAAAAGGAAGAGAAAGAATGGACTAATAACGGCTTGCACACCACCAAATATAGAAAAGTAACAAACTTTATTAAACACCACAAAAAACATAAAAACACTTAAAATACCACAATCATGTGTAGAACACCCTATATAAACATAATATGTCTGCCAGAGCAATATGAAAACAGGCTCCCATGCATAAATGTTATAAGTAACGTGGCTCAGTAGATCCTAAATGGTAGAACAATGGAGTCCTGGTGAGATAAAGACCTCACTGGTGGGATAGAGTTAATCCCTAAGCCACCTATGCAGAGGTGCATGCAAGATGGTAATGCAGAAACATGTCATAAAATATAAAAAAGCATGCAGGATTAGCTGAAAGAACCACTCATGAGATGAAAAACAGGGCTCCTGAGGAGTCAGCGACTAAAACATAATGACATGAATACTCAACTGAATCAGAACCCAGAGAGATAAAAGTAGTGAGAGTCGCAACTTTTCTTGGCTAAAATAGCCAGGCAGACCCACAAGCCATAAGTGGCCGGCATAGGAAGATGAAGGGGTGCTGGGAGAGAGACCCCACGCGTATCGCTGCCGCAGCAGCTTCGTCAGGGGAAGTGACGATATGGTGAGTAGTATGAGTTTAAGTATCAGTCATAATCAAGTAAAATGCATACCACTGTGTTGCCGCAGGAGAGGGGGGCGTGTACCGGAGGAACGGCCGGGCGTCATTCAGAGAAGATGAAGTAGAAGTGTGCGGCGTCTCCATGGAGAAGGTTTGCGCATGCGCAATCGCAGTTCAGATAATTTGAGCCGCATTGCGCATGCGTCGGAAATAGAGAATAATAAAAGAAGAAGTGGCCGACGTGCAGTATAGCAGGGGCAAAAATGCACCAGAGGTGGCTATGTAGAGAAAGGTACCATTGCGGTTAGCCTATTAGAAAGAGTGATATTAAGCAAATGGCTAGATGAATGAAGAAAAAAAAAAAAAAGGGAGGTGGGTTTGTCTTATATACAGAATAAGTGTATAAATGCCACTAGCAATAAATGCAAAAGACTGAAGAACACAAGAAATATAAACATATAAATATTAATATACAGCATCAATACCTGTTCAAAGCAAAAGGGTTAGTATAATTAGTATACATAACACGAGCAGGTATACATATAACAGTAGTGTTATGCAGCAATAAGAATTGAGGTAATATATAGTCCCCGTTGCTGGACTCACACAGGAGTTCTATCCACAGTATGCACAAAAATATAGTCTTCTTGCCAGACAAGTAGTGCATATAGAAAAAAACAAACAAAAAATAAATAAATTAAAAAAAAAAAATAATAATAAATAAATAAAAAATATAAAATATATATATAAAAAAAATAAAAAATATATATAAAAAATTATATATATTTTTCATCTCATGAGTGGTTCTTTCAGCTAATCCTGCATGCTTTTTTATATTTTATGACATGTTTCTGCATTACCATCTTGCATGCACCTCTGCATAGGTGGCTTAGGGATTAACTCTATCCCACCAGTGAGGTCTTTATCTCACCAGGACTCCATTGTTCTACCATTTAGGATCTACTGAGCCACGTTACTTATAACATTTATGCATGGGAGCCTGTTTTCATATTGCTCTGGCAGACATATTATGTTTATATAGGGGTGTTCTACACATGATTGTGGTATTTTAAGTGTTTTTATGTTTTTTGTGGTGTTTAATAAAGTTTGTTACTTTTGTATATTTGGTGGTGTGCAAGCCGTTATTAGTCCATTCTTTCTCTTCCTTTTTGGCTTTTGCCAGGGTGTATGACCTGCCATATGAAACGGTCTTCGACAACCTCATGTTTGAAGCAGAGTTTGGCTATTTCTAAGAAAGGTTTAAGCCTTCAACACAGATGTTTCGGTTTCAGGTAATGACGGTTTCAATCTATATATGTAAATGATGACAAGTTTATTTGTTGTTTATTTCTACATATGACTATAATCTTACAAAATCCCTCACTTTGTGGTAGTTTACCTAGTGATGAAGGCAGAGTGGGGTCACAAAATATTGATTTGATATAGATTTCTCATTTCTTCATTCACCAGATAAAGCTGACCCAACCACATTGGTTTCCTCATGGGCTGACATCACTCTAACAACCCCCTAGAATTGTCTCCTCCCAAGATTAACAGTGGGCTCAGCCCAGGCAGAGCCCTGTAAGCTGTACATTCTAAAATAACTCTCTACCCAGAAATGATGAATCTCTTAAGGCCACCATACACTGTAGTCTAAATGCGGCAGGATGGGCCATCATGTTGTTTAAGGGGGGTCTCCCTATTCTCCACACACAGATGATGCTACAGGAGAGGACCTAGATTGCGGATTTCAGTGGCCCACAATTTTATTCCCAAAGTAGATAAGTCACTGCCAAAGGAGTCTCCTTGTGGTGCTCTCAAAGACAACACGCGAACGCACGGCTGAGCTCAATGTTCCTATGTGTGGGGGAATTGGTGGAGAAAAGATTGTTTAGCTGACATTTATCCAATATGCATTGAGCGCCTTAATGGGGGCTGTTAAACAGCTGCCAGAGGGGCTAACTCCATGCCTGTCTGGGTGACGTCTCACACGGAAATCCTTATTCGTGGTCCAGTACACTGCCTATCACAATGTACGATCTGCTACTGCCTCCAGCTGACCACCAATGGACAAAGACTGGTCGATCACAGGTCAATTGTAGGTCCTCCTAGCATCAAGAAATAAACCTGCCCTCTAGTCACTCGTGCCAAATTTCTATCGAGCTCCTCCTGACATTCTCATGGCACAATGTTCCGGCATCACAACCCTCCCCATGTTTGAGCCTAGTTCATTTTAGGATGGACATTGGCAGCTCCAACATGTAGCCAGAACATCAGTACCATTAACGGTGACGAGTATGCATATGTGAGCACAATATTTGGTTGCACTACGGTATTATTTCATCACTTTTGGCACTATTTTTCAGTTTTTAGCCACTGTATAAAAGTAGTGTTCACTATATGGCATCATAAATGGTGCCATTATATAGGCACTAATCGGTGGTTTTATTTGTACATATTTTAGCATGTTGACTAAATGATTCTATAATATGATCAATAGCGTGGCTCTAAAAAAAAAAAAAAGCTCACGTGAATCTTGGCAATAAAGGGGTAACAATGGAAAAATTATTTTTTTAAAGCAAAAATTCATCATACGTCTACACCATGGTCGACCGAAGGATGAAATAAAAAACTATTAAACTTTTTCTGATATTGTTGCATTGACTTTGCCTGGAAAAAATCCAAGTCCCTCAGCTCACCGAGGTGGTTAATACTCTCCAGAGTTATCAAATGCTACTTGGCACATCCTAATTACATACCACTAAGGAGAACGGGCTCAGACCTATCGGTTTTAAGCATGAGAAGACACAAGAAGGGCGAGAGGTCAGCAAGCGGCTGAACTTCATTCCTCCGCTATAGACATTGAGCTCAGTAATGCGGAAGAGGATTCTAATTTACTGACCTGCAAAGGCTCCGGTGTCATAATATCATGGCCGGAGATTGGTGGTTGTCACAACCATGATACGGAGGGACGCGAAGACGCATTGGGTAGAAGCTACAATGTGACAAACAAGTTTGGTCTTCTTGGTTTTAATCATACGACGGTTTATAAAAGCAAATTGCAAATCATAAATCATGTGCAAATCTTGACATATAAAACGGCTCTCGGGGAAAAGGCTGCCGAGGAATTAAATAGAAAAGTCCGTGGCATTCGGAAGACTTTCCAGACGTGGAGCTCTGATTAGCAGCGGTCCGATGGGGATGGGGGAGCTCAAAGAAAACAGTCTGGGGAAGAAAACTTTATAGAAGTTCATTGCTGGTGTCAGTACGGGAGCAGACGCATCCAACACAAATAAGACATTTACAGATAACTCAGCTGTGCAAGACGTGGATGGAATTGAGAGAGTCGGAAACCTCGGCTCAACAAGAGCGATCCGACATCTCACGCTGAACGGAAAGAACTGGATAAAAGAGGTTGGGAATTAGGGCACATGAACCTCAGCAGAAGACCCTACCTAACCGGACCCCCTCTTCGAAAAAGGAGAGTTCTTCATATATGACGTTTGACTGCCGCGAGAAGGATCGGCAGCGATCACCAACATGGCTCCAATCTTAGAGCAAATCCGTCTACTGGCCTGAGTGTTGGGAACAAAGGTCACCACAAGATCTGTATAAAATATTGTAGAGTTTATACCTCTATCCTGTACGGCTTCTGTCCTGAACCTCAAATACCTGTCCAGTTGGGCAAGTTGAATATACAATCTGCTATCCGTTAGATGGGGTTGTCCCAATTGTGGGCACTACACTAGGGCAGGACTCGTGGCACTGGACACTTAATGGGACTGACTAGAATTTATTTTACTCACTTACACAGCGCCATTAATTCCTCATCACGGTCCCTATGGGGCTTACAATCTAACTTTCTTATCAGCATGTCTTTAGGAAATTGGACGCCCTGGAGGAAACCACACAAACATGGGGAGAACATACAAACTCCTTGCAGATGTTGTCATCAGTGGGATTTGAACCCAGGACTCCAGCGCTGCAATGTGACAATGCAAATCACTGAACCATGGTGCTGCCCAAGGCGAGGGCTTGCATCTTAACTTGCCGAATGTATGCATTGCCGGGCAGACTCCGCCAGCGTTGCTCATCGATCCTACATCACTTACTATAGATAGTTCCCCTTTCTGCTTCATCATCTTTTTTCTCTAGTCATAAACCATCTTTTAGGATAATGGGACAATGGCAATATTCGATAACATTTCTGTAGGGAACGTTTCCCCTTTGTATATTGGCAGTGTCTGGAACTGAGCAGCTATCAGTGGCACAGCTACTAAAGATACGGCACGGTGCCCGGTGATACGGCCTCTTCAATAGGGTTAATGAGCTCGGTGCCAGGAGTTAGGATTCCTACTAATCTGATGGCATACCCCAAAGTGTCGGAGAAGAATTGTAACCAGGTGCTACACATCTTATATACCGCACTGAGTACTGTGCCGATAATGGGGGAAAAAAATCATAAAAATCAAACAGGAAGGCTAACGGAGTACTGACACTGGGCAGACGCTACAGCAACAGTGTCCATCCGACCCTACTACAATCCGCCTCTACCTACACTGTTTGCTTTTATGTGTCTGGATGTTTCATATCCAGACATAACAAAGAAGCGCTTTCTCCCTCGGCCCAGTATGAAACCTCAGCATCTAATAAACACATGAAACACATCCCAGCAATCCGATGGTTGTACAAGTTTAATGCAGACGGAACTGAGTGAATATTACTAAAACTAAAAAAATATCTGAGTTTCCTACAGTATAAAGCACCGGCACTGATATCTTATGTATCTTCACTAATAATGCCGGCCAACTGAGCAATGACGCTAATGAAGTCTGCAAGCAATCTAAGAGCATCCCATAATACAACACTGCTCAGATCCATCCATCCCATAGAACATGCCGACACTGCTCAGATCCATACAATTCAGTTAGCAGTATTATAGAAGTTATATTCTTGCACATAGGAGCAGTATTATAGTAGTTATATTCTTCTACATAGGGGCAGTATTATAGCAGTTATATTCTTGTACATAGGAGCAGTATTATAGTAGTTATATTCCTCTACATAGGGGCAGCATTATAGCAGTTATATTCCTGTATATAGGGAGCAGTATTATAGTAGTTATATTCTTATACATAGGAGAAGTATTATAGTAGTTATATTCTTGTACATAGGGGCAATATTATAGTAGTTATATTCTTGCACATAGGAGCAGTATTATAGTAGTTATATTCTTCTACATAGGGGCAGTATTATAGCAGTTATATTCTTGTACATAGGAGCAGTATTATAGTAGTTATATTCTTGTACATAGGGGCAGTATCATAGTAGTTATATTCTTGTACATAGGGGCAGTATTATAGTAGTTATATTCTTGTACATGGGGGCAGTATTATAGTAGTTATATTCTTGTACATAGGGGCAGTATTATAGTAGTTATATTCTTGTACATAGGGGCAGTATTATAGTAGTTATATTCTTGTACATAGGAGCAGTATTATAGTAGTTATATTCTTGTACATAGGAGCAGTATTATAGTAGTTATATTCTTGTACATAGGGGCAGTATTATAGTAGTTATATTCTTCTACATAGGGGCAGTATTATAGCAGTTATATTCTTGTACATAGGAGCAGTATTATAGTAGTTATATTCTTGTACATGGGGGCAGTATTATAGTAGTTATATTCTTGTACATAGGAGCAGTATTATAGTAGTTATATTCTTGTACAATGGAGCAGTATTATAGTAGCTATATTCTTGTACAAAGGAGCAGTATTATAGTAGTTATATTCTTGTACATAGGAGCAGTATTATAGTAGTTATATTCTTGCACATAGGGGCAGTATTATAGTAGTTATATTCTTATACATAGGAGCAGAGCAGTATAATAGAAATTATATTCTGGTACATAGGGGCAGTATTATAGTAGTTATATTCTTGTACATAGGGGCAGTATTATAGTAGCGATATTCTTGTACATAGGAGCAGTATTATAGTAGTTATATTCTTGTACATAGGGGCAGTATTATAGTAGTTATATTCTTGTACATAGGAGCAGTATTATAGTAGTTATATTCTTGTACATAGGGGTAGTATTATAGTAGTTATATTCTTGTACATAGGAGCAGTATTATAGTAGTTATATTCTTGTACATAGGGGCAGTATTATAGTAGCGATATTCTTGTACATAGGAGCAGTATTATAGTAGTTATATTCTTGTACATAGGGGCAGTATTATAGTAGTTATATTCTTGTACATAGGAGCAGTATTATAGTAGTTATATTATTGTATATAGGAGCAGTATTATAGTAGTTATATTCTTATACATAGGAGCAGTATTATAGTAGTTATATTCTTGTACATAGGGGCAGTATTATAGTAGTTATATTCTTATACATAGGAGCAGTATTATAGTAGTTATATTCTTGAAAATAGGAGCAGTATTATAGTAGTTATATTCTTGTACATAGAGGGCAGTATTATAGTAGTTATATTCTTATACATAGGAGCAGTATCATAGCAGTTATATTCTTATACATAGGAGTATTATAGTAGTTATATTCTTGTCCATAGGGGGCAGTATTATAGTAGTTATATTCTTGTACATAGGAGCAGCATTATAGTAGTTATATTCTTGTCCATAGGGGGCAGTATTATAGTAGTTATATTCTTGTACATAGGAGCAGCATTATAGTAGTTATATTTGTTACGGAACCCCCCAATACCCAAAATATGTTGTGCAGTTATATGTATGTATAATAGGTTCCATGTGAGATGCATGTCCTTAATGCATCAGCCCACAGGCTGCGCTCCTGGGCAGAGGGGACAAGATATCCCCCTTCTGACCTTCCCCACCTTTGTAATTCCCACAGTAAATATCGGCAGGCTCCCGCCACCTGCGGCTATTGTAATGTATGTCTGGCCTGCCGTTTTTCAATTGGCCTGCCCTCTGTATCTGTGTGATATATTCTGTGTCCTGTGAGTAAAGCGTTGTCACACTGGAAATACGTGGAGAAGCAGTGATCTTTTATATGCGCCCATGTAACCAAGCAATTCCAGCCATCGTCCTTCATTTAGACTCCAGCGAAAGCAGAGTGGACCTCCTGAAACACGGGGTGGTACTGAAAGAGGTACTCCAGCACGGTAGACCCCGTTACACTGGTGGCAGACAGCACGATGTGATACAACCGTCTACAGGAGGAAAGGAATGAATGGAAAACAACTACCAGTAGATAAAGAGGACTACATTAAAAGATCTGGTGGAAGCCCGAGGGTTAATCACCAGCAACAAAACAAAAGCGGATTTGATAACAGCCACCATGGAACACGACAGTGCAGCGCCCCCCAATGTAAACGTGGAGGAGACTGAATTCCAGAGGGAGGTAAAGAACTGATTGGCATTCTATGGCCCAAACCCTGCGGTAGAGATCATAGGAGAGGTGATGGCTGATGTGCGTACTGATCTGAAGGAAAAGATGGCTGAGCGGACCAGGATAGAGCTAGCCAAGATGGAGATGGCAGAGTGGACCAAAGTGGAGCTGGCCAAGATGGAGATGGCAGAGCGGAGAGTCAGCGAGCAGGAGGAGCTCTGGCCTCCGCCCAGGTACCTTCAACAGTAAGCCACAAAAAGATCCAGTATAATGCCTTCCGACAGTTGGGGGAGGCAGAGGAACACATTGATGGCTTTCTGCAGGACTTTGAGCGGCAGTGTGCCCTTCATCAAGTGAAGCCGGAGGAACGGGTTCAGATTCTGGCCAGCAAGCTGACAGGCCGGGCAGCGGACGCCTATCGCAAGGTACCTGATGAGGACCGTATGGACTATGAGCGGATCAAAGAAGTGATCTTGGCCCGGTATGCGCTGACACCAGAGGCATACCGCCAAAAGTTCCGCGGACTTATAAAACGCGTAACCGATACCCACGCTGAATGGGCCTGTAAATTACGGCGGTCACTGCTACAGTGGGTACAAGCAACCACTAAGGAGGATGTCTTCCAGCTCTTCTTGTTAGAATGATTCTTTAATGGACTAACCCCTGAGACACAGGAATGGGACAGACGACCAACGACTCTTGAGGAGGCCGCTCGTCTGGCCGATGAACATCATGATGCCAGGAGGCCTCAGTTGTCCGGATCAAAGATGGTCACTAGGGGTCCACCCATGGACTTGGAGGCCCCCAAACCACAGAAGATTGTAGGGGGACCAGTGTTATGATCCGGTGACCTTGGAGCCGCATGAAAACTTTCTCTGGAGTCGGTGGAACCTGTACTGACCGCAAATCCTGAACTAACACCGCAACTAGAAGTAGCCGTGGGGTGTGCCTAACAAACCCTAGACACCTCGACACAGCCGGAGGACTAAATACCCCTATAGATGGAAATAGGAATGCTATCTTGCCTCAGAGCAGACCCCCAAAGGATAGGCAGCCCCCCACGAATAATGACTGAGTAGGAGAAAAATAGACACACGCAGGTAGAAAACAGGATTTAGCAAAAGAGGCCACTATAGCTAAATAGGAAAGGATAGGACAGATTACTAGGCGGTCAGTATTAAAACCCTTCCAAAAATATCCACAACAGATAATACAAAAAGTTCCACAATCTAACTAAAGACATGGAATGTATATCTGCCACTCCAGAGAATCCAGCAAGACTGAGAAAATACTGACACAATCTAAGCTGGACAAGAAAACACAAAGAATAGCACTAAATTGTGAAGCACACAGCATGTGTGCCACAGGAAAAAAAACCCAGACACTTATCTTTGCTGATTTGGCAGAAAGACAGGAGGAACCGGGCAGAGGTCCACACCTCCCAACAACAATTGACAACTGGCAAGGACTAATGAATCCTGCACACCTAAATACCCCAGTCAGAACTGCAATCAGCAGACACACCTGACCAGGACTGCAACCCAGGGACAACTGCATTACCACCTACTACCACCGGAGGGAACCCAAAAGCAGAATTCACAACAGACCAGCTAAAATCCCGGCCTACCACAGTCCCCCTGGGGCGCAATGCCACACCTGCCATCAGCTGGGCCACCTGCAAAGACAATGTCCCAACCGGACTCAGCATACCCAGTGGCCAAAGGCGGGAGCAACTACCTTCATCCGGGCCGCTGTACACTGCTACCAAGACAAAGCTGACTCGGCATTGGGGGCTACGACTAACCAGGGGGTGGAAGAGATGGAGGAAGAGCTGCATGAAGTAGACCCCGTGCAGGCAGCCTGGGCAGATAATCGACAACAGCATCGACAGGTCGTGTGGGTTAATGGGAAACGTATGCAGGGACTAAGAGATTCCGGGGCAACTTTGACCCTTGTGAAGCCTCATCTCGTTCGGGACCAAGAGAATATGGACCGGACAGTGGCAGTCCGTGTAGCAGGGGGAGCCATACATCGACTGCCCACTGCCAGGATTCACCTGAACTGGGGAGTCGGGGATGGCCTTGTTGAGGTCGGCTTGATGGAGGATTTGCCTGCAGACGTCTAGCTGGGAAATGACTTGGGGCCTATGTTGTCTGCCTTCTCGGTTGCCCTCTGGCTGAGACATATCCTGTGACCACCCAGAGACAAGCTCGAGCTGCGGAGGCGGAATCACACTCAGAGGAGGCCCAGGTAAGACATCCCAGCCCTACACGTATTCCCATAGCCAGACACATTTCTTGGGCCACCCCAGCTGAATTTAAGAGGGAGTTACTTGAGGATCCTTCATTGGATGGCATATCGTGGGAAGGCACAGGAGGGGAGATGAGTACTGGAAGGGGATCAGTTTGTATGGAAGCAGGGACACCTCTACCGGATCACAGAGCAGCACCACACAGGGACGAGCCCCACTATAAAACGACAGCTGGTAGTTCCCAAGTAGTACAGGCAGGAGTTACTGCGAATCTCTCATGACATACCCTTGGCCGGGCACTTCGGCGTCAGTCGCACCAGGCATCGTCTGACACAAAACTTCTTTTGGCCGGGGGTAACCTATGATGTTCGTCAGTACTGCCAGACCTGTGACAGTTCCCAGCGCATTGGCAAGAGGGGAGATCGATGCAAGGCCAAATTACTCCCCCTCCCCATTGTGGAGGAACCATTTAGCCGAGTAGCGGTCGATCTGATAGGGCCGTTAGCCAAACCCAGTCCGTCAGGGAAAATTAATATATATTGACAGTGGTAGATTATGCCACACGGTATCCAGAGGCGGTTGCGTTACCTAACATACTGGCAGAGACGGTGGCGGCTGCCCTGCTCCAGGTTTTCTAACGGGTTGGATTTCCCTGGGAGATTATCTCGGACCAGGGTACCCAGTTTACAGCAGAGGTGACCAACCAACTGTGGAAGCTGTGCAGCGTAAAGTCCATTAGAAGCGCCCCGTACCACCCGCAAACCAATGGGTTGTGTGAATGCTTTAACGGGATGTTAAAACAACTCATTGGGACTTTTACCAGGACCTACAGGGACTGGGAGAAATTCTTGCCACACCTCCTGTTTGCCTATCGGGAGGTGCCCCAAGAATCTACGGGGTTCTCCCCGTTCAAACTGGTATACGGGAGGCGGGTAAGGGGACCCCTACACTTAGTGCTAGAACACTGGGAAGGGGAGGGCACCATAGAAGGGGTACCTATTGTACCCTATGTGCTGGAATTCTGCGACCGCCTACAGGAGCCGACCCAGGCTGTCTGTGGGAACATGCAGGTGGCCCAGCGGCGCCAGCGCATATGGTACGATCGGAGGGCCAGAGAACGCACCTTGGAAATAGGACAGAAGGTCCTGGTGTTAGAGCCCACTAGGCAGAACAAGTTCCAAGCTGCATGGCAGGGGCCCTACCAGGTAGTGGGGAAAAATAGCCGACACCACCTATAATGTCGCCGATTGTGACGACCCCAGGGTTATCCGCATGTTCCACGTGAATATGCTGAAGCCCTACCGGGAGCACCCTGAAGAGGTAGTGGTCATCTGTGCACCTGAAGCAGAGGATTTAGCCGGACTTCTCTTGCCTGATGTCTTAGGGGAAAGGACTCAGTTTAAAACATGGGACCAGGTACACTTGGGTGAAGACCTAGGTCCCCGGGAGAGACAGCAGGCGGAGGCGTTGTTGAGGCAGCGACAGAGGATGTTTTCGGGGAGACCAGGGTACACTCGCCTGGCACAATACAAGATTGAGACCCAGGATCAGACCCCCCTGCGACAACCCCCCTTCCGCGTCCCTGAGTCTGTACGAGAAGGGATGCGACAAGAGATACAAGAGATGTTGCGTTTAGGGGTCATTGAAGAGTCAGATAGTCCCTGGGCATCCCCCGAAGTGTTAGTGCCCAAGAAGGATGGGACTACACGGTTTTGTGTAGACTATCGCAGGCTCAATGAGAAAACAGTAACGGATGCGTATCCCATGCCGCGTGTGGATGAGTTGTTAGACCGGCATGGTCTTGTACATAGAGGGCAGTATTATAGTAGTCATATTTTTGTACATGGGGCAGTATTGATATTCAGGTTAATTCACAAGTCAGACTGACCAGGATTGACGTCACCCTCCCATCTTTCCTTCTTCCAGACATACTTAATTTCAGGCTTTTAATGAACCACAAACAACCCTTCTCCCACAGTAAACTAAATAGAAATGTGTTCTCCATTCTCACGTCCGATAACAAGGACATTCAGAATAAAAGTAAATGTATTTTTTTTTTATATAATCAATGATTGGTCACCTGAAAGGAACTACAAGTTTCAGCATCCAGTGTCTCAAATTTCAAAGCTAAAAACAAGTAACACATCTTGAAGATTTTGCGTTTCCTTGAACCGTTCTGGAGTGGGAGACTTAATTGATAGCCAAGGCAGGAAGAAAAAAAGAATACACAAAAGAAGCTGACTCAAATTCAAGGAAAATTCTAAAACCTTCCGATTTACACTTCAAAACTTCTCTGTGTGAGAAGTCACAGCGGGAAGAACGTGGCGGCTCAACCCTCCGGGCTAAGCGGCCTCGCTGCCTTCACTCACAGGACGGGATGTTCATTACCGGGAAACGTATTTACAGAATTAGAAACCTTGAAAGGGACAGAAGAAACAAGAAAAATGGTGAAAAGTTGTCGGCACATGTTGTGTCATTCAGTTGCTGGGTGATGAGCTGTAACGTGCGCCGACATTATAGGGGAAAACGTGGTGGAGATGTGTAATCTTCATTGTTCGCACTGGAGAAACCAGAAGGAATAGAATTCCTTAAAGGGCTTGGTCAAAATAATAAAACATCTTTCTTTTTCTCCAGAAACCGCATCACACAGCTCCACGGGGAGGTATTACAGAATTTAGAAAAAGTGATCATATGTTGGTGCAGGTTAACCCCTTAATGACCCCAGCTTTTTTCGGTTTTGCGTTTTCGTTTTTCGCTCCCCTTCTTCCCAGAGCCATAACTTTTTTTATTTTTCTGTGAATATGGCCATGTGAGGGCTTATTTTTTGCGGCATGAGTTGTACTTTTGAACAATCATTGGTTTTAGCATGTTGTGTACTCGAAAATAGGAAAAACAAAAATTCCAAGTGCAGTGAAATTGCAATCTCACACTAGTTTTTTGTTTGGCTTTTTTGCTAGGTTCACTAAATGCTAAAACTGACCTGCCACTATGATTCTCCAGGTCATTACGAGTTCATAGACACCAAACATGTCTAGGTTTTTTTTTTATCTAAGTGGACAAAAAAAATGCCAAAGTTTGGTAAAAGAAAAACAAAAAACATTGCGCCATTTTCCGATACCCGTAGCGTCTCCATTTTTCGCGATCTGGGGTCAGGTGAGAGCTTATTTTTTGCGTGCCGAGCTGACATTTTTAACGATACCATGTTGGTGCAGATACGTTCTTTTGATCGCCCATTATTGCATTTTAATGCAATGTCGTGGCGACCAAAAAAACATAATTCTGGAGTTTTTACTTTCTGTCCCGCTACGCCGTTTAGCAATCAGGTTAATCCTTTTTTTATTGATAGAACAGGCGATTCTGAATGCAGCAATGTGTAGGTTTGATTTTTTTTAACGGCTTTATTTTGAATTTTTTTTTAAATTTTGCCATGCTTCGATAGCCTCCATGGAAGGCTAGAAGCAGCCATAGCTCGATCGGCTCTGCTACATAGAGGCGATGCTCAGATCGCCCCTATGTAGCAGAATTACTGCATTGCTATGAGCACCGACCACATGGTTGTTATGCCGACGCGCCCATGACCACCGATCATGTGACGGGGGTCAGCGATGCGCTTATTTCTAGCCGCATGGCCGGAAGCGCTTGTTAAATTCCGCTGTCAGTTTGGAAGCGGCATTTAAATAGTTAATAAGCGCGGGTGGATTCGGCCAGCACTTATTCCACGTTTTGAACAGCTGACATGTCCCTGCTTTGAGGAGGGCTCACGGCCGGAGCCCACATCAAAGCGGGGGTTCTGTTCACGGATGTACTATTCCGTCCGAGGGCAGAAAGGGGTTAAAGATTCCAAGGGACTTAAAAAATAAGCTAAATTTTGAAGTTAAGAAAAGTTTAAAAAGTTTTAGTAGTAATTCCTACTTTCAGGACGTCCTTCTTGACACCACCACCAAGAGAAATACCAAATAACTCACTCAGGGTGGGATAACTGCTTGGAGGACTTTCCTCCCAAAGGCCGTTTGTTAGTTTGACAGAACGTCCGACTTCTAATGTCTGCAGAAAGTATTGAGATTAGTCCACGTTGTCGCTCTGCAGATCTCATCCACTGATGCCCCTGATCTTTCTGCCCATGAGGTAGACATTGCTCTTGTTGTATGGTCTTTGATGTTTTCAGGAGGAGTTTGTCCCTCTGCCACGTAGGCCGCGCTGACTGCCGATTTAATCCATCTAGCTCTAGATGCTTTCTTCCCTTTGTTTTTTTCCTGCACATTGGATGAAGTGATTTGAATCGATTTTTAATTCTTCCGCAATACTTGTGTATTGTAAGACTGCTCTTCTTACACCCAGGGAATGGAATCAAAGTTCTTGCTGGCTATGATTCTGGCAGAAAGGTAAGACGATCTCCTATGAAAGTCCATAACAGCTTTGGGTTGGAATGCTGGATCTAGTCTGAGAATGATACAGTCCTCCTGAACTCTCACATACAGGTTTCTAATGGATAAGGCCTGAATTTTCCCTATACGTATTGCCGTTGTGATAGCTACTAGAAAGGCCATCTTCAGGAATATAGACCTTAGGTCTGCATGTTCTAGTGGCTCATACGAGTCTTTGCAGAGTGCATTGGAGACCATACCGAGATCCCATGGCGGGATGGAGCATCGGATTGTAGGCTTAAATCTGTGGATAGCCTTCATGAATCTTATAATCCAGGGATGGTTAGCCAATTGATAGTCAAATAAAGCACGTAAAGCTGATATCTGGACTTTTAAAGTACTGAGCCTTAATATCAAATCCTGATTGCAGGAAGTCTGGGATCCTCGGGATATCTGAACCAGTGGTAACAGATACGGATTCCCCGTACCGTGAACGGAACGTTTTCTATTTCTTTATATATATTGCTGAGGTTACCGGTTACCTAATGTTCTGGATTGTATAAATGACTCACTCGGAAAGTCCTTTGGATCTCAGGATCCGATTCAGGATAGATTGAAGCATCTCTACATCCTGATGGGCCCCGAGACAGGAGGTCTTGCCTTACTGGAAGGGGGACAAGGTCCTCCAGTGGCATTTGTCTTAAAAAGGAGAACTAACTTTTCTTGGGCCTGAATGGAACTCTTAAGATTATGGTTGCCCAATCCTCCCAGGTTTTGCTGAATACTCTCAGGATCAGAGGGAATGGTGGTAAAGCATATGCCAGATCCATGCCCAAGATATGGGACAAGGCATCAATTGCAGTCAGATTGTCCCGAGTATAGTGAGAATTCCTTTGTCTTCATATTCCTTCTTGAAGTGAACAAATCTATTAAGGGGATGCCCCTACGCTTTGTTATCTGATGGAATACTTCCATCTTTAACTCCCATTCTGATGGCTGGATCTTCTTTCTGCAGATATAGTCTGCTACCCAATTCCTCAATCTCTTCGGGTGAATGGCTCAGATTGACTGAACCATGCTCAACAAAATATTTCCTGCGAAACTGGAGATGATGGTGCTTTGGACTCCGCTGATGAAGAAGAAAGGAGACTGTAGTGGAGTTGTCTGAAAATATCTTGACATATCAATCTCTGAGATGAACCTGGCATTCCCGCCATGTCTTCCATACTGCCCGAAGTTCTCTGTAATTCGAGGACTGGTGGTGACTGGGACCCTCTAGGAATTTCCTTAACTCCCTTTTCTTGGATCCTATTATGTCTCAGATTACAAATGAAACTTAGAAATATATAAAGAAATCTTCTTTCTCGGCAGCTCGGCTATGTCTCCCTCTATTGTTGAGTGTCTGGCTATAGGACAACTGGCTGCAGCAGGAGCCTCCCCACTCTGTTCTGACCCAGAATCTCAGATCCTCCAAAGAAGGTGTAATGCCAACACTAGGGGAAGAATAAAGCATATTATCATGCAAAACTTCACACAGAGAGCCACCAAGTCATCAGTCTCCAAGGCTCGGTCTCACGAAGATTGGATAACACTTTACTTCGTTTACAAAAGTAGCATCTTAAGGTGCACTTTCTTTAACTGATAGTTGGGTTTATGACATTTTTTTCACATCCAACGACTGATTCTTAGGTTTTCTTATGCTCCAATTTCAAAAAACACTTCTATTTTAACCATCAAGGATGGATTTTGCACAAAACGTGCGTGAAATTACGTACAACTGAGATGAACAAGAAAATTTTTTATTGGTAGCCAAATGTACACAATATATTTAAAAATTTATTCAACATTCATTCTGAAACTTTAGTGAAAATTATTGCGCCTTTACCCTTTTTCTCTAAAGCTTCTCGTTACCTTTTCTCTTATAGAAGGCCTGCAGGTCTTCACTGTGAAGCATCCAGCAGTAGTCTCCCATCATGTACACGTTCCATCTATCTTGGTATCGTCATTCCATCTCCTTGATACCCTAAAGCACCAATACTTTCAGGAAATTAGTACAAATGGGAATGTAAAAACTGTAACTTCAAATTCATCAGACAACCCAAAGCGTTGAAATGTTTCAACATGTTCTCCACCATGGACTTACATTATGGATCTTAGTTGTTGTTACTTAGAAATTTCTTAACATCTTCTTTAAAAGAATCCCAAGCCATTTTCTCAACAGCTTTCATTTTTGTTTTGAACACATTGTCCCTTCATAAATTTCTGACTATCAGGACCCACAAAAATGCTTTCCTTCAGTTTTGCTTTGGACAGTCCCTGAAACCTGGTACACAGGTACTTAAAAGTCTTTCCTTCTTTCGGTAGAACTTTCATAAACTGCTTCATCAGTCCAAGCTTAATGTGGAGTGGTGGCAGGAGAACTTTATTGGGATCAACTAAAGTTTCCCCAACTATGCTTTTGAGTCCAGGTTCCACAGATGTTCTCATTGGCCAACTTTTTCTTCTCCAGTGATGAGTCCTTTCCAGGCTGTCTCATTCACAAGTTGGGCTTGACATGTCACTCTCGGCAAGGAGAAACATTACTCCTTGGATCCCGGTCAGATACCTCTCACCCAGCCAAATCAGATCTCACACTTCGCACTGAGGAAACACAGCATATGCTTCTATCCCAAGTCATATGACAAGGCTCGTTAGATGGTCAATATTGACTTTTAGGATAGCTACTTCCAATAAGTGGCCAGTAGTCCTCTTCCTCTCTGAAGAGACAATTTGCATTCACACTTCATTTATCCATCCTCCTTGCTACCCAAGGAGCAAAAAGAAAATTTTCAGACCACCACATGTTGACCATCCTTGATCCTCGTAGTTAAGTTTCTTGAGAATAAAGTCCAAAATTTCATAGTTTTCCTTCAAGTGCACAGAATGCCCTACAGATACTGAAGCATATTTGCTGCCATTGTGCAGTAGCACAACTTCCAGACTTTTTTTTTGATGAATCAGTAGTCTCCACTCGCTCACATTGAACTGCCATGTTACATTTTTCTATCAGCCCAGGAACATCACGGCAATACACTAGAGCACCATTGTGAAAAAATTATGGAAGGAATTCCTTTTTTCTGCTTCTATACAGCGTTCCTAGGAACCCTTGTTTCCAGAAAAACTTGCATGAACAGAGAAAGAGAAATAAAAAAATCATCGTTCTCGGTAGCACATCTCCTGTGTAAACAGCAGATGTGCTGCAGAGAACGACATTCTAAGCACACATGATGATCATGTTACACTGGTGTACAGTGATTTTGGTGGCAACGATGACTGAACGGTTTTATATTAAGTTTATGGTGCCGATTAAGAATACGACTTTGGTTTTGCCAGATTGGGTCTAGTTTGTGAGTTATTTAATAGTTGATTAATTTTAATATAATTTTGAGTTAAAAAATGTCTTTTATAGCATTGTAAGCCTACAAACTGTAATACAAAATAATTATAGTGGATATTTCATTACCTGAGACATCGATAAAGAGTCAAAAGACCAAAAGCTATTGCATTTGTTATCACACAAGTCGCACTGGGGGAATGCATTATTTTCATGGATGAATTATCTCGAAAACGAAAACCAATTCAGTAAAAGTAATGGGATTTTTTTTTAATTCAGCGCCCGCGATATACCCAAAATCCATAAAAAAAAACACCTTGGCAACTGTGTTATCAGTTGTGCTGCGCACATATGAACTGAAGCCGGTTTATCCAAAACAGACTGTAAAAAGATCGTTGGTTGGCTTCTACGTGTCTTTTTTTTTTTTTTAATGTGGCCGAGAAATTATTGATTGGTAGCACAATGCCCCTGAACAGCGATGTGCTACAGACAATACAAGAAAATCAGTGTATAAAACGTTTCTTCAGAACAGTGATGTGATGGAGGCGTGGCTCAGCCAGCAGCTCTCAGAACAGTGAAGTCATGGAGGCGTGGCTCAGCCAGCAGCTCTCAGAACAGTGGTGTCATGTAGGCATGGCTCAGCCAGCATCTCCCAAACACTGGAGTCATGGAGGCGTGGCTCAGCCAGCAGCTCCCAGAACACTGGTGGCATAGAGGCGTGGCTCAGCCAGCAGCTCTCAAACACTGGTGTCATGAAGGCGGGCTCAGCCAGCAGATCTCAGAACAGTGGTGTCATGGAGGCGTGGCTCAGCCAGCAGCTCCCAGAAAACTGGAGTCATGGAGGCGTGGCTCAGCCAGCAGCTCCCAGAACACTGGAGTCATGGAGGCGTGGCTCAGCCAGCAGCTCTCAAACACTGGTGTCATGGAGGCGTGGCTCAGCCAGCAGCTCCCAGAACACTGGAGTAATGGAGGCGTGGCTCAGCCAGCAGCACTCAGAACAGTGATGTCATGGAGGCGTGACTCAGCCAACAGTTCTCAGAAAAGCGGTGTCATTGAGGCGTGGCTCAGCTAACAGCTCTCAGAACACTGGTGTCATGGAGGCGTGGCTCAGCCAGCAGCTCTCAGAATAGTGACGTCATGGAGGCGTGGCTCAGCCAGCAGCTCTCAGAATAGTGATGTCATGGAGGCGTGGCTCAGCCAACAGCTCTCAGAAAAGTGGCGTCATGGAGGCGTGGCTCAGCTAACAGCTCTCAGAACAGTGGTGCCCTGGAGGCGTGGCTCAGCCAGCAGCTCTCAGAACACTGGAGTAATGGAGGCGTGGCTCAGCCAGCAGCTCTCAGAATAGTGACGTCATGGAGGCGTGGCTCAGCCAACAGCTGTCAGAAAAGTGGCGTCATGGAGGCGTGGCTCAGCTAACAGCTCTCAGAACAGTAGTGTCATGGAGGCGTAGCTCAGCCAGCAGCTCTCAGAACAGTGGTGTCATGGAGGTGTGGCTCAGCCAGCAGCTCTCAAAGCAGTAGTGTCATGGAGGCGTGGCTCAGCTAACAGCTCTCAGAACAGTAGTGTCATGGAGGCGTGGCTCAGCCAGCAGCTCTCAGAAAAGTGGCGTCATGGAGGCGTGGCTCAGCTAACAGCTCTCAGAACAGTAGTGTCATGGAGACGTGACTCAGCCAGCAGCTATCAGAAAAGTAGTGTCATGGAGGCGTAGCTCAGCCAGCAGCTCTCAGAACAGTGGTGTCATGGAGGCGTGGCTCAGCCAGCAGCTCTCAGAGCAGTAGTGTCATGGAGGCGTGGCTCAGCCAGCAGCTCTCAGAACAGTGGTGTCATGGAGGCGTGACTCAGCCAGCAGCTCCCAGAACAGTGGTATCATGCAGGCGTGGCTGAGCCAGTAGCTCTCAGAAGTTATATGATGGAGGCGTGGCTCAGCCAGCAGCTCCCAGAAAACTGGAGTCATGGAGGCGTGGCTCAGCCAGCAGCTCTCAGAACACTGGAGTAATGGAGGCGTGGCTCAGCCAGCAGCTCTCAGAATAGTGACGTCATGGAGGCGTGGCTCAGCCAACAGCTCTCAGAAAAGTGGCGTCATGGAGGCGTGGCTCAGGTAACAGCTCTCAGAACAGTGGTGTCATGGAGGTGTAGCTCAGCCAGCAGCTCTCAGAGCAGTAGTGTCATGGAGGCGTGGCTCAGCCAGCAGCTCTCAGAACAGTGGTGTCATGGAGGCGTGACTCAGCCAGCAGCTCCCAGAACAGTGGTATCATGCAGGCGTGGCTGAGCCAGTAGCTCTCAGAAGTTATATGATGGAGGCGTGGCTCAGCCAGCAGCTCCCAGAAAACTGGAGTCATGGAGGCGTGGCTCAGCCAGCAGCTCTCAGAACACTGGAGTAATAGAGGCGTGGCTCAGCCAGCAGCTCTCAATAGTGACGTCATGGAGGCGTGGCTCAGCCAAAAGCTCTCAGAAAAGTGGCGTCATGGAGGCGTGGCTCAGGTAACAGCTCTCAGAACAGTGGTCATGGAGGCGTAGCTCAGCCAGCAGCTCTCAGAACAGTAGTGTCATGGAGGCGTGGCTCAGCTAACAGCTCTCAGAACAGTAGTGTCATGGAGGCGTGGCTCAGCCAGCAGCTCTCAGGAGTGACACCCTAAGAAGAATTTCAATGTCCTGGAGTTGCCTAGCCAGTCACCAGTCCTGAACCCAATAATAAATCTCTGGAGGGAGCTGAAACTCAATGTTGCTCATCGACAGCCCCGAAACCTGAAAGACCTGGAGAAGATCTGTATGGAGGAGGGGGCCAAAATCTTCTGACTTCTGTAATTGCAAACAAAAGTTTATGTCCAAATATTAAGTTCTGTTTTTCTATTGTATCAAATACTTATTTCATGCATTAAAATGCAAATTAATTATGTAAAAGTTATACAATGATTTTCTGGATTTTATTTTTAGATTCTGCCTCTCCCAGTTGAAGTGAACCTACGATAGAAATTACAGACCTCTCCATTCTTTGTAAGTGGGAAAACTTGCAAAATGGGCAGTGTATCAAATACTTATTTTTACCACTGTATAAGAGTCTCAGGATGGTGCTTTATAGGTCACGTGTGCAGGCAAAGAGGGTGAGGGTGGCACTGGGACCATAAAATATGGCTGGAATGTCTCAGTGTTAGGTGGGGGAGAATCATGAAAAGCGGCGATTTAACCATCTTGAGACTATATAAAAGTCGCAGGATGGTGCTTTGAAGGTGGATTGGATGGGCAGTGAGGGTGGGGGTGTAAAATGATAAATATAGCCTAGAGGGACAGAATGTGAGACGGTAGTAGCTTTAGGAAGAACAAACACAACCACAGTCCTAAGAGGAGCTAAAAAACAACATGAGGTTTTGGGAACTCATAGCGAAAGTCAGATCATTTTCTTTTTTTCAGCCCAGAAAATCTCTTAAAAGATAATTGTCATATCTGACCATCGCATACATCATGGATCAGCACTGGATCAGTTTACCAGTCCGTGTAAAAGACGTCACCACTGACCATAGCGTTTCTTTCGAGCCAAGCAGCGCCACATATCCCGGCCGGCCCTATAGAACAAGAATAGCTTTTTCTTATTCCCTAAAGACATACTAAAAACACTGTACACATGGTGTAGGTCATCTTTTTTTTTTCTTAAAGACAATAAAACGTACAAAATAATTAAATTTTAATGACTACGTGCGATACAACCGTGACATTTTTTTAAAGGATTTGGAAATGTTATTTAGAAGCTTTTGTTTTCTTTTTCCAGCCTAAATGGGCGACTTTTTTTTTTATTTTGAACGATTCGTTCTGTGTTTTACATTCCCCCATTTCGACCCCCGAAAGCAGCCCAAGGGGGGCAGGGTGGGCGAGCGAGCGCGGCTTCACCGAATCCAAACGAGCACAAAAATAAATATATATATTGAGGGAAAGCAAAGTGTCACTGAAGTTAGCACCTTGTCATTGACACCCTATTATTTTGTTTCTAATCTGTACAGATATACATATATCCTCTGGGAGGGAGGGGGTGAGAGCTATTGCTTTTGGTAGCAAAGTCCATTCCTGGAAGGCTGCGGACATGTGTGAAATGAAGGTGCGGCTTTAACACTACGACGTTCTTCGTGAATACTAGCTCCACTTCCATCATTACCCGCGAATAAGTCCCGACCGTAAACTGGGGGGTAACCAAAACTGTAACCCCCCCCAACGTAAATTGTCCGCAGGAAGAACGTGTGCTTATAAGTTTGCACGTCGATACAAGTGCTGAATCTGAAGGGTTCACAGTCATCCCCTACACGGTAATGTCCCCCGTACCTCCTAGTCCAGCACGTAAAAAAGTCTTATTAAATTAGGCAACGTATACATAAATCAGCCATGCCCGCTCAGTGCTCGGAAGAAAGTTCTGCTGGTACCGAGATTGGCATTGGTCGGTGCCTGTAGAGTGCCGGTGAACCCCCTTTGGGTAGACCGGTCATATTGGTGTTCACCATTATGGCTCCACGTAAACACTTCAACAATCATCCCCTGAAGTCGCTCCAGACGTTGTTTTTTCCCCCCCCGGGGAATCTCTCTTTAAAAGTAGCTGGGAATCATTTAACTCCTGGGACGTTACAGGAAAAAAAAATAATATTAATGTGGAGGAATTAATAGAAATGACGGACCCGGACCCTGAGCGTCGGCTGCAGCAAGTCTCACTGTAGTGACAATAACTTAAGGATTATTCTGCCTCGTCTTCCAGTTCTTGTCAGGAAACAAAAGAGAAAAAACAAAAGTTTGAATTTGAGTAGAAAGAAATCCTCCGGGAAGAGTGAACAGAACCATGCGGGTGTGGGGGAGGCCGGCGACACCGCAGGAATCCGTGCGCCCCCTCCCGAGTCTCTCCATGGTAGACCTGCCATTCCTCCAGCATTATCAATGTTCACATCTCCTAAACGGTGCAAGTCCAACGTCAAATGCAGGTGCCGGGCTGTGCGGGCGGCTGGTGCTTACGGTTTCGCGCTGCTCCCGATTTCTCTTTGTACGCCAACGGCATCTGTTGTGAGATATCCACCAAAGCGCTGGCCACGGCTAAACCTAGGGTGGAGGAATAAGACACGGGTAAGACGAGAACTACTGCACTCACCATTCTGCTGGTGCAGTCACTGTGTACATACATTACATTACTGGTCCTGAGTTACACCCTGTATTATACTCCAGTGCTGCACTCACTATTCTGCTGGTGCAGTCACTGTGTACATACATTACTGATCCTGAGTTACATCCTGTATTATACTCCAGTGCTGCACTCACTATTCTGCTGGTGCAGTCACTGTGTACATACATTACTGATCCTGAGTTACACCCTGTATTATACCCCAGAGCTGCACTCACTATTCTGCTGGTGCAGTCACTGTGTACATACATTACATTACTGATCCTGAGTTACCTCCTGTATTATACTCCAGAGCTGCACTCACTATTCTGCTGGTGCAGTCACTGTGTACATATATTACATTACTGATCCTGAGTTATATCCTGTATTATACTCCAGAGCTGCACTCACTATTCTGCTGGTGCAGTCACTGTGTACATATATTACATTACTGATCCTGAGTTATCTCCTGTATTATACTCCAGAGCTGCACTCACTATTCTGCTGGTGCAGTCACTGTGTACATATATTACATTACTGATCCTGAGTTATATCCTGTATTATACCCCAGAGCTGCACTCACTATTCTGCTGGTGCAGTCACTGTGTACATACATTACTGATCCTGAGTTACACCCTGTATTATACCCCAGAGCTGCACTCACTATTCTGCTGGTGCAGTCACTGTGTACATATATTACATTACTGATCCTGAGTTATATCCTGTATTATACCCCAGAGCTGCACTCACTATTCTGCTGGTGCAGTCACTGTGTACATACATTACATTACTGATCCTGAGTTACATCCTGTATTATACTCCAGAGCTGCACTCACTATTCTGCTGGTGCAGTCACTGTGTACATACATTACATTACTGATCCTGAGTTACCTCCTGTATTATACCCCAGAGCTGCACTCACTATTCTGCTGGTGCAGTCACTGTGTACATACATTACATTACTGATCCTGAGTTACCTCCTGTATTATACTCCAGAGCTGCACTCACTATTCTGCTGGTGCAGTCACTGTGTACATATATTACATTACTGATCCTGAGTTACCTCCTGTATTATACTCCAGAGCTGCACTCACTATTCTGCTGGTGCAGTCACTGTGTACATACATTACATTACTGATCCTGAGTTACCTCCTGTATTATACTCCAGAGCTGCACTCACTATTCTGCTGGTGCAGTCACTGTCAGCACACATTCCCAGGACTATGTTATATGGACGGCTGCTCTCTGATTGCTGACTTACCCGATTGTCCTGGGGGTGGGATGCCCCCTAAGCCACGTGGCAGCCGCACAAATATTGATAGGACCGCGGCTTTGTTACCACAACATGGCTCCAGGGCGATCGGCTTTGGAACAGTCTGTGGAGAAGCAGAGGAGAAATAGTTAATACTATAACCGTGGATCCAAGTATAAAATGCTGCTTTTCTCACGGTGATATAAAGCTGTCACAGGGTCACATCGCCGCAGCTCCTACAAGCTCTGCTTGCTGTCAGTGAATGTGACACATCCTGGTCTGCAGATTAACAAACCATTAACATCAAGGTGACCTCTGTAAGACTGGAGGGACATTACATTGCTACAATGTATCAGAGCAGGTAAATAAAGCAGACTGGAGACCACTGGGGGGCGCTGTAGAGAGGATACAAGTGTAACCAACCCTCCTGTGCTCGGGGCCACAGCAGGGATCACAGACACAAACATCTGCTACAGGGTCCTGTGATGGCCGAAATACAACGTGACAGATCCTCCATTGTGTTTCACATAACAAATGCCCCTGTGAGAGTGCCATGACTACAGATACCCCCTGTGAGCACGTCAGAACTGCAGATACCCCCTGTGAGCGCGTCAGGACTGCAGAAACCCCCTGTGAGAGCGTCAGTACCGCAGATACCCCCTGTGAGAGCGTCAGTACCGCAGATACCCCCTGTGAGCGCGTCAGTACCGCAGATACCCCCTGTGAGAGCGTCAGTACCGCAGATACCCCCTGTGAGAGCGTCAGTACCGCAGATACCCCCTGTGAGAGCGTCAGTACCGCAGATACCCCCTGTGAGAGCGTCAGTACCGCAGATACCCCCTGTGAGAGCGTCAGTACCGCAGATACCCCCTGTGAGCGCGTCAGAACTGCAGATACCCCCTGTGAGTGCGCAAGGACTGCAGATACCCCCTGTGAGCGCGTCAGGACCGCAGATACCCCCTGTGAGAGAGTCAGTACCGCAGATACCCCCTGTGAGAGCGTCAGTACCAGATACCCCGTGAGCGCGTCAGTACCGCAGATACCCCCTGTGAGAGCGTCAGTACCGCAGATACCCCCTGTGAGCACGTCAAGACCGCAGTTACCCCCTGTGAGAGCGTCAGTACCGCAGATACCCCCTGTGAGAGCGTCAGTACCGCAGATACCCCCTGTGAGCGTCATAGCTGCAGATACCCCCTGTGAGCGCGTCAGTACCGCAGATACCCCCTGTGAGCGCGTCAGAACTGCAGATACCCCCTGTGAGTGCGCAAGGACTGCAGATACCCCCTGTGAGAGCGTCAGTACCGCAGATACCCCCTGTGAGCGCGTCAGGACCGCAGATACCCCCTGTGAGCGCATCAGAACTGCAGTTACCCCCCTGTGAGCGCGTCAGTACCGCAGATACCCCCTGTGAGCGCACCAGAACTGCAGATACCCCCTGTGAGCGTCATAGCTGCAGATACCCCGTGAGCACATCAGGACTGCAGATACCCCCTGTGAGCGCGTCAGGACTGCAGATACCCCCTGTGAGCGCGTCAGGACCGCAGATACCCCCTGTGAGCGCGTCAGAACTGCAGATACCCCCTGTGAGTGCGTCAGGACTGCAGATACCCCCTGTGAGCGCGTCAGGACCGCAGATACCCCCTGTGAGCACATCAGGACTGCAGATACCCCCTGTGAGTGCGCAAGGACTGCAGATACCCCCTGTGAGTGCGCAAGGACTGCAGATACCCCCTGTGAGCGCGTCAGTACCGCAGATACCCTCTGTGAGCGTCATAGCTGCAGATACCCCCGTGAGCACGTCACAACTGCAGATACCCCCTATGAGCGCGTCAGGACTGCAGATACCCCCTGTGAACGCGTCAGGACTGCAGATACCCCCTATGAGCGCGTCAGGACTGCAGATACCCCCTATGAGCGCGTCAGGACTGCAGATACCCCCGTGAGCACGTCACAACTGCAGATACCCCCTATGAGCGCGTCAGGACTGCAGATACCCCCTGTGAACGCGTCAGGACTGCAGATACCCCCTGTGAGCGCGTCAGGACTGCAGATACCCCCGTGAGCACGTCACAACTGCAGATACCCCCTGTGAGCGCGTCAGGACCGCAGATACCCCCGTGAGCACGTCACAACTGCAGATACCCCCTATGAGCGAGTCAAGGCCACAGATACATTAGTATCAATAATCGCATTCATCACACTACCACAAATAATACAGTGCTGCCTCCTGCAGTGGGTGTACACCCCGCCATTGTCTCTGTCGAGCCCCCCGGCCAGCAGCAATTAATAGTGGATGAATTGCGGCACTGTTGAGTGGGCAGAAACCAACAGGCGCCATTATACGATTTAGAGGCTTAATGGAAAAGCAAATGTCAGGCTGATAAATCAAAGCAGGCGGTATTTATGTCCCCTATTACACCGGCATAATCCTATTAATGAATTAACATCCAGCGTCATGCAAATTAGTGTTTTATGACCCAGCAGAAGCGTAAGAATGGAGCCGGGATTGTTGGAGGGATCTTTTTTATTTTCAATCGCAGCAGATCACATTTTGGCTAATTTGTCTTGGGTTTTTACGGCACGGCCGTGAACAGCAGAAGCTCCGATACTCTGATTACTTTATTGGGCTCTCAATCTTCCCATCGCATGGATTTACAAGTTATGGGCGGATTTTCGCGACACTTAAGCTGCAGATGTTCAGCTATTTGTCAATGCTCGCCTATTAAAGGGACGATAATCCCAAAAATGAATTAACGAGAAACAAAAAAAAAAACGGAAAAGGAACATTTCTTGCCAAACTGAATAATCATCATAAAACTAAGAGCCTAGAAAAAATTTGGAAAAAAAGGAGATTGGTCACCTCCATCAGGAAGATCTAGAGGTGTGTGTGGCTCCTCCACGGCTGAGTTCACATATTGGAGTACTAGAAGGGTGTGTGGCTCCTCAGAGGCTGAGCTCTCATATAGCAGTTCTAGAAGGATGTGTGGCTCCTCAGAGGCTGAGCTCTCATATAGCAGATCTAGAAGGGTGTGTGGCTCCTCGGAGGCTGACTTCCCATATAGCAGTTCTAGAAGGGTGTGTGGCTCCTCGGAGGCTGACTTCCCATATAGCAGTTCTAGAAGGGTGTGTGGCTCCTCGGAGGCTGACTTCCCATATAGCAGTTCTAGAAGGGTGTGTGGCTCCTCGGAGGCTGACTTCCCATATAGCAGTTCTAGAAGGGTGTGTGGCTCCTCGGAGGCTGACTTCCCATATAGCGTTCTAGAAGGATGTGTGGCTCCTCGGAGGCTGACTTCCCATATAGCAGTTCTAGAAGGGTGTGTGGCTCCTCGGAGGCTGACTTCCCATATAGCGTTCTAGAAGGATGTGTGGCTCCTCGGAGGCTGACTTCCCATATAGCAGTTCTAGAAGGGTGTGTGGCTCCTCAGAGGCTGACTTCTCATATAGCAGTTCTAGAAGGGTGTGTGGCTCCTCGGAGGCTGATTCCCATATAGCAGTTCTAGAAGGGTGTGTGGCTCCTCAGAGGCTGACTTCCCATATAGCAGTTCTAGAAGGGTGTGTGGCTCCTCGGAGGCTGATTCCCATATAGCAGTTCTAGAAGGGTGTGTGGCTCCTCAGAGGCTGACTTCCCATATAGCAGTTCTAGAAGGATGTGTGGCTCCTCGGAGGCTGACTTCCCATATAGCAGTTCTAGAAGGATGTGTGGCTCCTTGGAGGCTGACTTCCCATATAGCAGTTCTAGAAGGATGTGTGGCTCCTCGGAGGCTGACTTCCCATATAGCAGTTCTAGAAGGGTGTGTGGCTCCTTGGAGGCTGACTTCCCATATAGCAGTTCTAGAAGGGTGTGTGGCTTCTCGGAGGCTGACTTCTCATAGCAGTTCTAGAAGGATGTGTGGCTCCTCGGAGGCTGACTTCCCATAGCAGTTTTAGAACGGAAAAAGGAACATTTCTTGCCAAACTGAATAATCATCATAAAACTAAGAGCCTAGAAAAAATTAGAAAAAAAGAGATTGGTTACCTCCATCAGGAAGATCTAGAGGTGTGTGGCTCCTCCACGGCTGAGTTAACATATTGGAGTACTAGAAGGGTGTGTGGCTCCTCGGAGGCTGACTGCTCATATAGCAGTTCTAGAAGGGTGTGTGGCTCCTCGGAGGCGGACTTCCCATAGCAGTTCTAGAAGGGTGTGTGGCTCCTCGGAGGCTGACTTCCCATATAGCACTTCTAGAAGGGTGTGTGGCTCCTCGGAGGCTGACTTCCCATATAGCACTTCTAGAAGGGTGTGTGGCTCCTCAGAGGCTGACTTCTCAGCAGTTCTAGAAGAATGTGTGGCTCCTCAGAGGCTGAGCTCTCATATAGCAGTTCTAGAAGAGTGTGTGTGGCTCCTCAGAGGCTGACTTCTCATATAGCAGTTCTAGAATGGTGTGTGGATCCTCGGAGGCTGACTTCTCATATAGCACTTCTAGAAGGGTGTGTGGCTCCTAAGAGGCTGACTTCTCATATAGCAGTTCTAGAAGTGTGTGTGGCTCCTTGGAGGCTGACTTCTCATATAGCAGTTCTAGAAGAATGTGTGGCTCCTCAGAGGCAAACTTCTCATATAGCAGTTCTAGAAGGGTGTGTGCCTCCTCAGAGGCAGACTTCAAATATTGCAGTTCCTGGGGAATGTGTGTCTTCTCAGAGGCAGACTCCACATACTGCAGTTTTAGAGGGGTGTAGGGCTCCTTGGTGGATGACTTCACACATAGCAGTTGAAGAGGTGTGCGAGGCTCCTTGGGGGCAGACTTGCTATAGAGCAGTTCTAGAGTTGTGTGGGGCTCCTCGGAGGCGGAGTTCAAATATAGTAGTTCTAGAGGTGTGTTGATCTCCTTGGTAGACGACTTCACATATTCCAGTTCTAGAGGGGTGTAGAGTTGTGTGGGGCTTCTCGGAGGCCGACTTTACACATAGCAATTCTAGAGGGGTTTGAGGATCCCTGGATGCCAAATTCACATATACCAGTTCTATAGAGAAGCAGGACTGAGCTGGAAATCTAACTTGCTAAACTCTGATGATGTCGGGGGAAACTCTTGAGGCCCTCTATATAAATCAGATTGTTAAAGCTGTTTAGCAGAAGTACAGATTTTATAATCAGCAGCTGGTCAATATCTGCTACAGATTTTCACCATGTAGGTCATCGCTTTCGATATAAAAGTATGCACTAGCAGTTTTATTTTTGAGACTGAAAAATCCAAATTAAAAAAAAAAACACAACTTCATTATTTGAGCTCACAGTCATCAGTTTACCGACCCTTGTGAATAAAAGTAGTATCCATAACAGATTTTCTCTGCCTCTCCTGCAGCAGTGGGGGGAAGTTTCTGCTGCAGTAAGTCGGCCCTCACTCTCTGTTTCGCATGCACCTGCGCTTCAGCAGAGGCCAGAGGAAAAATATCTCCTGTAACACATCTTTCCGGCTTCAGGGCCTTTAGATGTTTTACTTTGTGCCCTTTTAACAAGAAACGGTATAATAATAATAAAATAAAAAGTAACTTTAGAAGAAAGAACAGAACACACTCAGCGAGTCACCGGGAAATGTGCTGTATGAGTAGGTGTGGGATATATTGTATATAAATTGCTTTATTCCAGAAAAGTGTTTCTTTCTTTTGCCGATGCAGGTTTTGTTGATGGGGCAGAATTCTGTATTTGATTATCAGCCAATCAGGCGGCTCCGCATCGGCAGAATAAGGAGAGCGCAAGCTACAACCCAGCGTCTCCGCTCTAATGACAAATATGAAAGGAAGGAAGAAAGAAAACAAGATAGAAGACAGAACATTTTTCTTTTTAAGCGGATTTTTTTTTGCAGTGACTGAACTGAAGTCAGCAAAGAAGCAGCAGTGGAATAGTGAGAGTCTCTGTACGGGGACGGCCCGCGCATAAGATCTGCTCATAAAGGAGGTCATCAGCCGCAGCCCTAATTACAACACAAGCAGTAATTCTCAGGGTGCCACAGCATTTTGGGCTCTCTGGCTCACAGTCACTCATGCCGGCTCAGCAGGGCTGTGTAACTCGCTGCGTCTTCCAGATATGATTGTCTAACGCAAGAGGAGACTGCTAAAAAGCGCACAAAACTGTCAATGAGAAGACGCTGCAGCCGTATCTACTCATAATGGAGCGTAATGAGAAGAGAACGAGGCTGTAGATACATCCACATTACAGAAGAGTCCACAGAGAGTGTAAGAGAGAGAAAGAACAAGGGGGCAGAGGAAGAGCGAGCAAGAGTGGGGGGAGGATGAGGAGCGAGCAAGAGAAGGATGGGGAGCGAGCGAGAGCGGGGGGAGGATGGGGAGCGAGCGAGAGAAGGGGGAGAATGGGGCGCAAGCGAGAGCAGGGAGAGGATGGGGAGCGAGCGCGAGCAGGGGGAGAATGGGGAGCAAGAGAGCAGGGGGAGAATGGGGAGCGAGCAAGAGCAGGGGGAGAATGGAGAGCAAGGCGAGAGGAGGACGGGGAGATAGCAAAAGCGAGGACGACGGGGAGCGAGTGAGGGGAGGACAGGGAGCGAGCTCTGGGACGGGAAGCAAGAGGGAGGACAGGAAGCGAGCGAGGGGGAGGACGGAGCAAGCAAGAGCGGGGAGAGGACGGGGAGCGAGCGAGAATGGTGGGAGGACAAGGAGCGAGCAAGAGCAGGGGTAGGATGGGGAGCAAGAGAGGATGGGGAGCGAGTGAAAACGAGAGGAGAACGGGGGGCGAGCGAGGGGAGGACAGGGAGTGAGTGAGAGGAGGGCAGGGAGCGAGCGAGCAAGAGGATGACAGGGAGCGAGCAATGGGAGGATAGGGAGCGAACAAGGGGAGGACGGGGAGCGAACAAGGGGAGGACGGGGAGCGAACAAGGGGAGGACGGGGAGCGAACAAGGGGAGGACGGGGAGCGAACAAGGGGAGGACGGGGAGCGAACAAGGGGAGGACAGGGAGTGAGAGGATGGGGAGCAAGTGAGAGCAAGGGGAGGACGGGGAGCGAGCAAGAATGAGGGGAGGACGGGGAGCGAGAGAGGAGGACGGGGAGCGAGAGAGAGGAGGAAGGGAGCGAGCGAGAGGAGGACGGGGAGCGAGAGAGAGGAGGAAGGGAGCGAGAGAGAGGAGGAAGGGAGCGAGCGAGAGGAGGAAGGGAGCGAACGAGAGGAGGAAGGGAGCGAGCGAGAGGAGGAAGGGAGCGAGCGGAGGAAGGGAGCGAGCGAGAGGAGGAAGGGAGCGAGCGAGAGGAGGAAGGGAGCGAGCGAGAGGAGGAAGGGAGCGAGCGAGAGGAGGAAGGGAGCGAGCGAGAGGAGGATGGGGAGCAAGCAGAGGGACGGAAAGCAAGGGGGAGAACAGGAAGCGAGCAAGAACGAGGGGGAGGACGGGGAGCAAGCAAGAGCGGGGGAGCAAGCAAGAGCGGGGGAGGATGGGGAGCGAACGAGAGCAGGGGTAGGATGGGGAGCAAGCGAGTGGAGGACGGGGAGCGAGAGAGTGCGATGGGGAGCGAGCGAGAGTAGGACGGGGAGCGAGTGAGAGGAGGATGGGGAGCGAGCGAGAGGAGGACGGGGAGCAACAGAAGGAGGAGGACAAGGAGCGAGTGAGAGGACGGGGAGAATGGGAGAAAGGGAGAACGAGGGAGAACTGGGAGCAAGCGAGAGCAAGGGGAGGACAGAGCGAGCGAGAGCAAGGGGAGGACAGAGCGAGCAAGAGGAAGAGGCGCGAGCGAGAGGAAGGGGAGCGAGCGAGAGCAAGGAGAGCGAGCGAGAGCAAGGAGAGCGAGCGAGAGCAAGGAGAGCGAGCGAGAGCAAGGAGAGCGAGCGAGAGCAAGGAGAGCGAGCGAGAGCAAGGAGAGCGAGCGAGAGCAAGGAGAGCGAGCGAGAGCAAGGAGAGCGAGCGAGAGCAAGGAGAGCGAGCGAGAGCAAGGAGAGCGAGCGAGAGCAAGGAGAGCGAGCGAGAGCAAGGAGAGCGAGCGAGAGCAAGGAGAGCGAGCGAGAGCAAGGGGAGCGAGCGAGAGCAAGGGGAGCGAGCGAGAGCAAGGGGAGCGAGCGAGAGCAAGGGGAGCGAGCGAGAGCAAGGGGAGCGAGCGAGAGCAAGGGGAGCGAGCGAGAACAAGGGGAGGACGGAGAGCAAGCAAGAGCTGAGGGAAGACAGGGAGAGAGAGAGAGAGTGGAGGGCAAGCGAGCAAGAGCGGGGGGAGGACAGGGAGCCAGCGAGAGCAAGGGGAGGACGGGGAGCGAGCAAGGGGAGGACGGGGAGCGAGCAAGGGGAGGACGGGGAGCGAGCAAGGGGAGGACGGGGAGCGAGCAAGGGGAGGACGGGGAGCGAGCAAGGGGAGGACGGGGAGCGAGCAAGGGGAGGACGGGGAGCGAGCAAGGGGAGGACGGGGAGCGAGCAAGGGGAGGACGGGGAGCGAGCAAGGGGAGGACGGGGAGCGAGCAAGGGGAGGACGGGGAGCGAGCAAGGGGAGGACGGGGAGCGAGCAAGGGGAGGACGGGGAGCGAGCAAGGGGAGGACGGGGAGCGAGCAATGGGACGACGGGGAGCGAGCAATGGGACGACGGGGAGCGAGCAATGGGACGACGGGGAGCGAGCAATGGGACGACAGGGAGTGAGGAAGATTGGGAGCGAGCGAGAGAAAGGAGAGGATGGGGAGCAAGTGAGAGCAAGGGGAGGACGGGGAGAAAGCAAGAGCAAGGTGAGGACGGGGAGCGAGAGCGAGGGGAGGATGGGGCGTGAGCAAGAGGAGGACGGGGAGCGAGAGAGAGGAGGAAAGGAACGAGCGAGAGGAGGACAGGGAGCAAGCGAGGACGGGGAGCAAGCGAGTGGAAGACGGGGAACGAGAGAGAGCGATGGAGAGCGAGTGAGAGGAGGACGGGGAGCGAGCAACAGGAGGAGGATGACGAGGAGCGAGCGAGAGAGGACGGGGAGAAAGGGAGAGTGGGGAAGGACGGGAAGAAAGCGAGAGCGGGGGAGGATGGGGAGAAAGCGAGAGCGGGGGAGGACGGGGAGAAAGCGAGAGCGGGGGAGGACGGGGAGAAAGCGAGAGCAAGGGGAGGACGGGGAGAAAGCGAGAGCAAGGGGAGGACGGGCAGCAAGCAAGAGGACTGGGAGTGAGCGAGAGCAAGGGGAGGACGGGGAGCGAGCGAGAGCAAGGGGAGGACGGGGAGCGAGCGCTGAGGGAAGACGGGGAGCGAGCGAGAGCTGAGGGAGGACGGAGAGCGAGCGAGAGCGGAGAGCAAGCGAGCAAGAGTGGGGGGAGGACAGGGATCCAGCGAGAACAGGGAGCGAGCGAGCGAGAGAAAGGGGAGGACGGGGCGCGAGCGAGAGCAAGGGAAGGACGGGGAGCGAGCGAGAGCTGAGGGAGGACAAAAGCGGGGGAAGCACGGGGAGCGAGAACGGGGAGTGAGCGAGAACAAGGAATTCGGGGAGCGAGCGAGAACGGGGAGGACGGGGAGCGAGCGAAAACGGGGAGGACGGGGAGCGAGCGAGTACAGG
This sequence comes from Ranitomeya variabilis, assembly GCF_051348905.1. Lineage (NCBI taxonomy): Eukaryota > Metazoa > Chordata > Amphibia > Anura > Dendrobatidae > Ranitomeya > Ranitomeya variabilis. The sequence goes on from NC_135232.1 coordinate 1,135,707,131, forward strand.
GAGGACGGGGAGCGAGCGAGAACGGGGAGGATGGGGAGAGAGAGCGGGGGAGAATGGGAAGCGAGCGTGTGTGGAGTGAGCATCCAGCGCTCTGTGCTCCTTACTCTGCACTGATACATTGTAACAAACTATCAGAAGTGAGAGATTAGAGCTGCTGCAGCCTTACAGGATGTAAGCAAGGATGCTGCACTTTACTGACAGCAAACGGATGCTGTAAATGGGGAGGTACAGGGAAGTCGGTGGGTGCTGCATGGTGAGGCAGTGTAGGTTACCGCCCCATGTATGGGGGTCCGGTGTGAGACCTTGGAGGCCGCTACCCTCACCTTCACGCTGCCGCCAATCAGATCAGGCGGCTCCTCGTCTGTTTCCAATGCGACGTTGACGGAGGCGAAAGGCCGGCTCGCCATCTGCTGCATCTCCCGGATCAGTTGCTGAAAAATAAACAAGACGGAGGGTTAAATATGGGGGATGGACACTGGATCAGGAGGTGTAATACCGCCACATAGTGCGCAGAGCCCGTGTCACACTGCTCCACACCAGAACATCCTGAAATACTTTGTGCTGCTGAGGAGGCTGCTCATCCTCCACCACAAGCAACGGGATAAAGAACTACGGGCGAGCTGTGATCTCAATATACTGCTGCCGGACCCTGACACACGGGGCTACCCCCATATACTGCTGCCGGACCCCGACACACGGGGCTACCCCCATATACTGCTGCCGGACCCCGACACACAGGGCTACCCCCATATACTGCTGCCGGACCCCGACACACGGGGCTACCCCCATATACTGCTGCCAGACTTCGACACACAGGGATATCCCCATATACTGGTGACAGACCCCGACACATGGGGCTACCCCCATATACTGCTGCTGAATCCTGACACACGGTGCTACCCTAATATACTGTTGCCAGACTCCGACACACGGGGCTACCCCCATATACTGCTGCCTTACCCCGAAACACGGGGATACCCCCATATACTGCTGCCAGACTCCGACACACAGGGCTACCCCCATATACTGCTGCCAGACTCCGACACACGGGGCTACCCCCATATACTGCTGCCAGACTCCGACACACGGGGCTACCCCCATGTAACGGGGTCTACTGTGACCACCCCGTGTTTCAGGAGGTCCACGCTGCTTTGGCTGGATTCTGAATGAAGGACGCTGGCTGGAATTGCTTGGTTACATGGGCGCATATAAAAGATCTCTGCTTCGCCACGTACTTCCAGTGTGACAACGCTTTACTCACAGGACACAGAATATATCACACAGATACAGAGGGCAGGCCACTTGAAAAGTGGCAGGCCAGACATACATTACAATAGCCGCAGGTGGCGGGAGCCTGCCGATATTTACTGTGGGAATTACAAAGGTGGGGAGGTCAGAAGGGGGATATCTTGTCCCCTCTGCCCAGGGGCGCAGCCTGTGGGCTGATGCATTAGGGACATGCATCTCACACGGAACCTATTATACATACATATAACTGCACAACATATTCTGGGTCCTGGGGGGTTCCGTAACACCCCATATACTGCTCCCAGACTCCGACACACAGGGCTACCCCCATATACTGCTGCCAGACTCCGACACACAGGGCTACCCCCATATACTGCTGCCAGACTCCGACACACAGGGCTACCCCCATATACTGCTGCCAGACTCCGACACACAGGGCTACCCCCATATACTGCTGCCAGACTCCGACACACAGGGCTACCCCCATATACTGCTGCCAGACTCCGACACACAGGGCTACCCCCATATACTGCTGCCAGACTCCGACACACAGGGCTACCCCCATATACTGCTGCCAGACTCCGACACACAGGGCTACCCCCATATACTGATGTACACTACAATCCTGTGACGCAGTAAGGCTACGTTCACATTAGCGTTAAGCTAATGTGCGTCGGGTTTGCGTCGGCGACGCAGCGGCGACGCATGCGTCATGCGCCCCTATACTTAACATGGGGGACGCATGCGGTTTTTTTTGTTGCGTTGTGCGACACATGCGTCTTTTTTGACGCAAGCGTCGGACCAAGAAAACGCAACAAGTTGCATTTTTCTTGCGTCCGATTTTCGGCAAAAACCGACGCATGCGTTGCAAAACGCAGCGTTTTTGCGTGCGTTTTGACGCGTTTTTGCGTGCGTTGTGCGTTGCGTCGCCGACGCAACGGCGCACAACGCTAGTGTGAACGTAGCCTAAGGAGCGCGCTCAGACACAAGCGACCAGAAGTAAGGATTCCTCACATTAACAGCAGCACGGTACAGGCCATAAAGCCACAGCGTGCAGGACAGCTCTGCTCATCCTGATCCACCTGATACACGGCAGCATCACACAGGTACAGTGCTATTACCGGTTACACTCTGCATCCATCTGTCCTGCATGCGTCAGGCTATGATAATCATGAACCAGGAGGTGCAGGATGACACAGCTATAGCTCCCTTCCACATAGTGGAGTGACACAATGTTACAGACATCGTCCCCTAAAACACCCAGGAAAGGTGATCAGCGCATGATCTCTGTGGATCCGAACACCAGAACAAGAGCACAAATCCGTGTGTGAGGAAGGCGCTACTGAGCATGTGAGACCACCGAGCATGTGAGACCACAAACAGCGACTAAACTGCTCGCACATGCTCAGTACCGCTACAGTAACACTGCGGAATCTAAAGCCCGGGCGGCATGGTGACTGCACGCAGCGCCCGGATCCCCCCATCAGTAATGCTGCCCCATGTATAGGTGCCAGGCGGTGGCATGGTGACTGCACGCAGAGCCCGGATCCCCCCGTCAGTAACGCTGCCCCATGTATAGGTGCCAGGCGGTGGCATGGTGTCTGCACGCAGCGCCCAAAACGCCCCGTCAGTAATGCTGCCCCATGTATAGGTGCCAGGCGGGGGCATGGTGTCTGCACACAGAGCCCGGATCTCCCCATCAGCAATGCTGCCCCATGTATAGGTGCCAGGCGGGGGCATGGTGTCTGCACACAGAGCCCGGATCTCCCCATCAGTAATGCTGCCCCATGTATAGGTGCCAGGCGGGGGCATGGTGTCTGCAGCGCCCGGATCTGCCCGTCAGTAATGCTGCCCCATGTATAGGTGCCAGGCGGGGGCATGGTGTCTGCACGCAGCGCCCGGATCTCCCCATCAGTAATGCTGCCCCATGTATAGGTGCCAGGCGGGGGCATGGTGTCTGCACGCAGCGCCCGGATCTCCCCATCAGTAATGCTGCCCCATGTATAGGTGCCAGGCGGTGGCATGGTGTCTGCACAAAGCACCCGGATCTCCCCATCAGTAATGCTGCCCCATGTATAGGTGCCAGGCGGTGGCATGGTGACTGCACGCAGCGCCCGGATCTCCCCATCAGTAATGCTGCCCCATGTATAGGTGCCAGGCGGTGGCATGGTGACTGCACGCAGCACCCGGATCTCCCCATCAGTAATGCTGCCCCATGTATAGGTGCCAGGCGGTGGCATGGTGACTGCACGCAGCGCCCGGATCTCCCCATCAGTAATGCTGCCCCATGTATAGGTGCCAGGCGGGGGCATGGTGACTGCACGCAGCACCCGGATCTCCCCATCAGTAATGCTGCCCCATGTATAGGTGCCAGGCGGGGGCATGGTGACTGCACGCAGCACCCGGATCTCCCCATCAGTAATGCTGCCCCATGTATAGGTGCCAGGCGGGGGCATGGTGTCTGCACGCAGCGCCCGGATCTCCCCATCAGTAATGCTGCCCCATGTATAGGTGCCAGGCGGGGGCATGGTGTCTGCACGCAGCACCCGGATCTCCCCATCAGTAATGCTGCCCCATGTATAGGTGCCAGGCGGGGGCATGGTGACTGCACGCAGCACCCGGATCTCCCCATCAGTAATGCTGCCCCATGTATAGGTGCCAGGCGGTGGCATGGTGACTGCACGCAGCGCCCGGATCTCCCCATTAGTAATGCTGCCTCATGTATAGGTGCCAGGCGGTGGCATGGTGTCTGCACGCAGCACCCGGATCTCCCCATCAGTAATGCTGCCCCATGTATAGGTGCCAGGCGGGGGCATGGTGACTGCACGCAGCACCCGGATCTCCCCATCAGTAATGCTGCCCCATGTATAGGTGCCAGGCGGTGGCATGGTGACTGCACGCAGCGCCCGGATCTCCCCATTAGTAATGCTGCCTCATGTATAGGTGCCAGGCGGTGGCATGGTGTCTGCACGCAGCACCCGGATCTCCCCATCAGTAATGCTGCCCCATGTATAGGTGCCAGGCGGGGGCATGGTGTCTGCAAGCAGCACCCGGATCTCCCCATCAGTAATGCTGCCCCATGTATAGGTGCCAGGCGGGGGCATGGTGTCTGCACGCAGCGCCCGGATCTCCCCATCAGTAATGCTGCCCCATGTATAGGTGCCAGGCGGTGGCATGGTGACTGCACGCAGCGCCCGGATCTCCCCATCAGTAATGCTGCCCCATGTATAGGTGCCAGGCGGGGGCATGGTGACTGCACGCAGCACCCGGATCTCCCCATCAGTAATGCTGCCCCATGTATAGGTGCCAGGCGGGGGCATGGTGACTGCACGCAGCACCCGGATCTCCCCATCAGTAATGCTGCCCCATGTATAGGTGCCAGGCGGGAGCATGGTGTCTGCACACAGCACCCGGATCTCCCCATCAGTAATGCTGCCCCATATATAGGTGCCAGGCGGGGGCATGGTGTCTGCACGCAGCGCCCGGATCTCCCCATCAGTAATGCTGCCCCATGTATAGGTGCCAGGCGGGGGCATGGTGACTGCACGCAGCACCCGGATCTCCCCATCAGTAATGCTGCCCCATGTATAGGTGCCAGGCGGTGGCATGGTGACTGCACGCAGCGCCCGGATCTCCCCATTAGTAATGCTGCCTCATGTATAGGTGCCAGGCGGTGGCATGGTGACTGCACGCAGCACCCGGATCTCCCCATCAGTAATGCTGCCCCATGTATAGGTGCCAGGCGGGGGCATGGTGTCTGCACGCAGCACCCGGATCTCCCCATCAGTAATGCTGCCCCATGTATAGGTGCCAGGCGGGGGCATGGTGTCTGCACGCAGCGCCCGGATCTCCCCATCAGTAATGCTGCCCCATGTATAGGTGCCAGGCGGTGGCATGGTGACTGCACGCAGCACCCGGATCTCCCCATCAGTAATGCTGCCCCATATATAGGTGCCAGGCGGGGGCATGGTGTCTGCAGCGCCCGGATCTCCCCATCAGCAATGCTGCCCCATGTATAGGTGCCAGGCGGGGGCATGGTGTCTGCACGCAGCGCCCGGATCTCCCCATCAGTAATGCTGCCCCATGTATAGGTGCCAGGCGGTGGCATGGTGACTGCACGCAGCGCCCGGATCTCCCCATCAGTAATGCTGCCCCATGTATAGGTGCCAGGCGGGGGCATGGTGACTGCACGCAGCGCCCGGATCTCCCCATCAGTAATGCTGCCCCATGTATAGGTGCCAGGCGGGGGCAAGGTGTCTGCACGCAGCGCCCGGATCTCCCCATCAGTAATGCTGCCCCATGTATAGGTGCCAGGCGGGGCCATGGTGTCTGCACGCAGCGCCCGGATCTCCCCATCAGTAATGCTGCCCCATGTATAGGTGCCAGGCGGGGGCATGGTGTCTGCACGCAGCGCCCGGATCTCCCCGTCAGTAATGCTGCCCCATGTATAGGTGCCAGGCGGGGGCATGGTGTCTGCAGCGCCCGGATCTGCCCGTCAGTAATGCTGCCCCATGTATAGGTGCCAGGCGGGGGCATGGTGTCTGCACACAGCACCCGGATCTCCCCATCAGTAATGCTGCCCCATGTATAGGTGCCAGGCGGTGGCATGGTGACTGCACGCAGCGCCCGGATCTCCCCATTAGTAATGCTGCCTCATGTATAGGTGCCAGGCGGTGGCATGGTGTCTGCACGCAGCACCCGGATCTCCCCATCAGTAATGCTGCCCCATGTATAGGTGCCAGGCGGGGGCATGGTGTCTGCACGCAGCACCCGGATCTCCCCGTCAGTAATGCTGCCCCATGTATAGGTGCCAGGCGGGGGCATGGTGTCTGCACGCAGCGCCCGGATCTCCCCGTCAGTAATGCTGCCCCATGTATAGGTGCCAGGCGGGGGCATGGTGTCTGCAGCGCCCGGATCTGCCCGTCAGTAATGCTGCCCCATGTATAGGTGCCAGGCGGGGGCATGGTGTCTGCACACAGCACCCGGATCTCCCCATCAGTAATGCTGCCCCATGTATAGGTGCCAGGCGGGGGCATGGTGTCTGCACGCAGCACCCGGATCTCCCCGTCAGTAATGCTGCCCCATGTATAGGTGCCAGGCGGTGGCATGGTGACTGCACGCAGCGCCCGGATCTCCCCATTAGTAATGCTGCCTCATGTATAGGTGCCAGGCGGTGGCATGGTGTCTGCACGCAGCACCCGGATCTCCCCATCAGTAATGCTGCCCCATGTATAGGTGCCAGGCGGGGGCATGGTGTCTGCACGCAGCACCCGGATCTCCCCGTCAGTAATGCTGCCCCATGTATAGGTGCCAGGCGGGGGCATGGTGTCTGCACGCAGCACCCGGATCTCCCCGTCAGTAATGCTGCCCCATGTATAGGTGCCAGGCGGGGGCATGGTGTCTGCACGCAGCACCCGGATCTCCCCGTCAGTAATGCTGCCCCATGTATAGGTGCCAGGCGGGGGCATGGTGACTGCACGCAGCGCCCGGATCTCCCCATCAGTAATGCTGCCCCATGTATAGGTGCCAGGCGGTGGCATGGTGACTGCACGCAGCACCCGGATCTCCCCATCAGTAATGCTGCCCCATGTATAGGTGCCAGGCGGTGGCATGGTGACTGCACGCAGCGCCCGGATCTCCCCATTAGTAATGCTGCCTCATGTATAGGTGCCAGGCGGTGGCATGGTGTCTGCACGCAGCACCCGGATCTCCCCATCAGTAATGCTGCCCCATGTATAGGTGCCAGGCGGGGGCATGGTGACTGCACGCAGCGCCCGGATCTCCCCATCAGTAATGCTGCCCCATGTATAGGTGCCAGGCGGGGGCATGGTGACTGCACGCAGCGCCCGGATCTCCCCGTCAGTAATGCTGCCCCATGTATAGGTGCCAGGCGGGGGCATGGTGTCTGCACGCAGCGCCCGGATCTCCCCGTCAGTAATGCTGCCCCATGTATAGGTGCCAGGCGGGGGCATGGTGTCTGCACGCAGCGCCCGGATCTCCCCATCAGTAATGCTGCCCCATGTATAGGTGCCAGGCGGGGGCATGGTGTCTGCACGCAGCGCCCGGATCTCCCCATCAGTAATGCTGCCCCATGTATAGGTGCCAGGCGGTGGCATGGTGACTGCACGCAGCGCCCGGATCTCCCCATTAGTAATGCTGCCTCATGTATAGGTGCCAGGCGGGGGCATGGTGACTGCACGCAGCGCCCGGATCTCCCCGTCAGTAATGCTGCCCCATGTATAGGTGCCAGGCGGGGGCATGGTGTCTGCACGCAGCACCCGGATCTCCCCATCAGTAATGCTGCCCCATGTATAGGTGCCAGGCGGGGGCATGGTGACTGCACGCAGCACCCGGATCTCCCCGTCAGTAATGCTGCCCCATGTATAGGTGCCAGGCGGGGGCATGGTGTCTGCACGCAGCGCCCGGATCTCCCCATCAGTAATGCTGCCCCATGTATAGGTGCCAGGCGGTGGCATGGTGACTGCACGCAGCGCCCGGATCTCCCCATCAGTAATGCTGCCCCATGTATAGGTGCCAGGCGGTGGCATGGTGGGGGCGTTTGATAAATCAGTTACACACGAGCGGATCGTTACAGATCACACATCGCCACTTACACGTCTTCACTTCAATTTAAAAGCCCTTTCAAGACAGAAGCGGCTGGATGGACAATCATCCTGCGCCGCTGCGAGCGCTGCTAATCATCGGGAGACGGACTGACGAGACACGGACGCGGGGGAGCGTCATGTACAGGGGGCTTATGAGAAGCGCAGACAATGGTGGCGGTGGTGACACGTCAGGGCAGAAGACTCTGCATCCAGCCAGGTAAGGGAGATGGCAGCAGCAGCAGAGGAGTGAGATGACCTTGTGGGGGGCAGTGACCGGTCCTCCAAGGTGCGGACACTGGGTGCAGACAGCGGTGACAGGGGCAGAGACGCATGATGTGAGGAGCAGAAGGTAACAATAAATAATGGAATCTGCTTCCTGACCACAACAGAGGAGAAGAGTGTGCTGACTTTGTGGGGGCAGTGACCAACGCTGGATCCGTGGCACTGGAGAACTTCTCGGTCTGGCAGTAGATCATATACACTACTCCCAAGATGTTGGGGATATCTGGTTTTCGGGTGATGTGTGTGACCTCGGATTACACCGTCCCACTGCTCACTGTCTCAGGACCACCCGCTGACCTCTAACACGGAGCTGAACACATTTTGACAGTTTTTTTGTGACACTTTGTACTTTATGGTCAGGATTTTGTGCGTTTATTTATAAGAATACCAGGAATTATACAAAAATTAGCAATTTTCCACCTTTAGCTAATTCTCCCTGTAATCCGGACATCGCACCACACAAAGGCAGGAATCAGTAACCTTCCCCCCGTGTCGGCGTTACATCAGCACCATCTGTAAAATGCGGTTTTATTTTGTTTTTGGAGGTGTAACAATGGAGCAGTCATTTGTCAATTTTTTCAAGGAAATTTACAAAACTTATTTTTTAGGGACCTATTAAGTTTTGAAGTGACTTTGGGGGTCCTATAGATTAGAACCCCCCCAAAAGTGACACTATTATAAAACCACGCACCACAAAATATTCACAATTGCTTTCGTTTTGTTCATTAACCCTTCAGGTGCTTTTCACAATCATGATCTCAGGGTGCCGATTGGGATAAGGAGGAAGCCCCCACACTCTGTTGACCATCTAGATGCTGCCCAGCTGTCACGGACGTGCACCCCAGAGCTTTCCCTAAACCCTCACTTACATATACACATGCTTATTAATAAAAGCACTAATGCGAAGGTGCTGCACACACCCCTGCACTGTGCCGTCCCCTCCGCCTGGGGGCCATGGTGCAACACTGCCATCTAGTGGTCACCAGGGGACATGCAGTCTCAAGAAAAAAAATAAAATACAGACAAGTGGCTGGTGTGAGATCTGTGCACCGAAGAAAGATGCTGCAAGCTAAGAAGCCTGAAGATGCACGAGCTCCAGAGGGGAAATGGAAAAAGTTTACTCCAATATCCTGCTGAGCTTGACAGCAAATTAAAACAAGTATTGCCGCAGTGTAAAGCATGAGGGATGGGCCGAACAGAAGGTGGTCTAAGAAGAAGCAGATTCTACTTACAATCCTTCCATCATTGCTGTAATGAGAGGCATCTCTTTATGTTCTGATTTTCCACTATGCTTGCAAATTTAAGCGAGCTAAGCTGCAGTGTAAAGCATGATGGATAGAGAAGAAGTATGCACTTTTATTCCTTGCATATGGCTAGAATGGCAGCCGATGATGGAAGAGGGCCACAATACGGGAAGAATTATTTATACGCTGCACCACCATCTAATACTCTGGGCCGAAGGTGTAACAAGGACCCGGCGCCGCCGCTGATCTCCAATAATCCCCTCCGTTGTGAGCCGCCTCCGCTCTGCCAGCGGGACACTCAGCACAAGTGACATTTCACTCTGGAACTTGCTAAATGTCTTGACTTTGCTGCTGGCAACGTGCGGCATTTGTAAGCCACCACCGGGTCGTGAGCCGCGCCAGCACCGGCATAAATGCGGCCCTGGGAAGATGTACGCAGGCTTGTAATCCGCACACAGGGGAGAGAGGAGAGCAGGGGGCAGCAGCGTGCGAGGCTCGGGGGTCTCTCTGGGGGGCACCAGCTCCTGCCCGCACATTGCATCCTCCGCAGGCAGGGTCACACTATATTTAAGAGGCAAACAGCGAACACTGTGCTCCATCCAAGGGGGAAAGGAGCAAAAATGTCAGAAGGAAATTGTGGGGGAAAAAGGAAAAATAAAAGATTTCATAGAATTATTTTCAAGCTCGATCATCACTGGGGTCATCTGTCAATATGTGACAGCACAAAGGAAAGACCCCTACAGGGGCCGTCTATCAGGGGGGAAGAAGGAACACACCGGATGGAGAAAGAGGAAGAAGGGACAGACGGAAGGAGGAAAGGGAAAAAGGGACAGGCCGGAAGGAGAAAGAGGAAGAAGGGACAGGCCGGATGGAGGAAAGGAAAGAAGGGACAGGCAAGATGGCGGAAAGGGAAGAAGGGACAGGCTGGAAGGAGAAAAAGAAGGGACAGGCCAAATGGAGAAAGAGCAAGAAGGGACAGTCCAGAAAGAGAAAGGGAAAGAAGGGACAGGCCGGAAGGAGGAAAGGGAAGAAGGGACAGGCCGGAAGGAGGAAAGGGAAGAAGGGACAGGCCGGAAGGAGAAAGAGGAAGACGGAACAGGACGGAAGGAGGAAAGGGAAGAAGGGACAAGACGGAAGTAGAGGAAGAAGGGACAGGCCGGATGGAGAAGGAGGAAGAAGGGACAGGCCGGAAGGAGAAAGAGGAAAAAGGGACAGGCCGGAAGGAGAAAGAGGAAGAAGGGACAGGCCGAAAGGGGAAGAAGGAACAGGCCGGATGGAGGAAGAAGAGATAGGACGGATGGAGGAAGATGAAGAAGGGACAGACCGAATGGAGAAAGAGGAAGAAGGGACAGGCAAGATGGAGAAAGAGGAAGAAGGGACAGGCCAGAAGGAGGAAAAGAAGGGACAGGCCGGAAGGAGAAAGAGGAAGAAGGGACAGGCCGGAAGGAGAAAGAGGAAGAAGGGACAGGCCGGAAGGAGAAAGAGGAAGAAGGGACAGGCCGAAAGGGGAAGATGGGACAGGACGGATGGAAAAGAGGAAGAAGGGACAGGCCAGAAGGAGGAAAGGGAAGAAGGAACAGGCTGGAAGGAGAAAGAGGAAGAAGGGACAGGCCGGAAGGAGAAAGGGAAAGAAGGGACAGGCCGGAAGGAGGAAAGGGAAGAAGGGACAGGCCGGAAGGAGGAAGAGGAAGACGGAACAGGACGGAAGGAGGAAAGGGAAGAAGGGACAAGACGGAAGTAGAGGAAGAAGGGACAGGCCGGATGGAGAAAGAGGAAGAAGGGACAGGCCGAAAGGGGAAGAAGGGACAGGCCGGAAGGAGAAAGAGGAAGAAGGGACAGGCCGAAAGGGGAAGATGGGACAGGACGGAAGTAGAGGAAGAAGGGACAGGCCGGAAGGAGAAAGAGGAAGAAGGGACAGGCCGAAAGGGGAAGAAGGGACAGGCCGGAAGGAGAAAGAGGAAGAAGGGACAGGCCGAAAGGGGAAGAAGGGACAGGCCGGAAGGAGAAAGAGGAAGAAGGGACAGGCCGAAAGGGGAAGATGGGACAGGACGGATGGAAAAGAGGAAGAAGGGACAGGCCAGTAGGAGGAAAGGGAAGAAGGAACAGGCTGGAAGGAGAAAGCGGAAGAAGGGACAGGCCGGAAGGAAGAAGGGAAAGGCCCGGGGAGGGGAAAGAGGAAGGACAGGGCTGGAGGGGAAAGAGGAAGAACAGGGCAGGAGAGGAAGGGACAGGACATGGAGAAGGGAAGGGACAGGACATGGAGAAGGGGAGGGAAAGGCCATGGAGAGGGGAAAAAGGGGACAGGCCACAGAGAAGGAAGAAGGGACAGGCTGGGGGGGCAAGGAGAGAAAAGGAAGAGGGCACAAACCGGGGGAGGGAAAAGAAAGAAGGGACACGCCGGATGGAGAAAGAGGAAGAAGGGACAGGCCGGATGGAGAAAGAGGAAGAAGGGACAGGCCGGATGGAGGAAGAGGGAAAGGCCGGATGGAGAAAGAGGAAGGGACAGGTCGGATGGAGAAAGAGGAAGGGACAGGCCGGATGGAGAAAGAGGAAGAAGGGACAGGCCTGGAAGGAGAAAGAGAAAGAAGGGACAGGCCGGATGGAGAAAGAGAAAGAAGGGACAGGCCGGATGGAGAAAGAGGAAGAAGGGACAGGCCGGATGAAGAGGAAGAAGGGACAGGCCGGATGAAGAGGAAGAAGGGACAGGCCGGATGAAGAGGAAGAAGGGACAGGCCGGAAGGAGAAAGAGGAAGAAGGGACAGGCCGGAAGGAGAAAGAGGAAGAAGAGACAGTCCGGATGGAGAAAGAGGAAGGGACTGGCCGGATGGAGGAAGAGGAAGAAGGGACAGGTCGGATGGAGAAAAAGAGGAAGAAGGGACAGACCGGATGGAGAAAGAGGGGACAGGCCGGATGGAGAAAGAGGAAGAAGGGACAGGACATCGGGAGGAGAAAGGGGAAGAAGGGACAGGCCATCGGGAGGAGAAAGGGGAAGAAGGGACAGGCCATCGGGAGGAGAAAGGGGAAGAAGGGACAGGCCATCGGGAGGAGAAAGGGGAAGAAGGGACAGGCCATCGGGAGGAGAAAGGGGAAGAAGGGACAGGCCATCGGGAGGAGAAAGGGAAGAAAGGCCAGGCCATCGGGAGGAGAAAGGGGAAGAAGGGACAGGCCATCGGGAGGAGAATGGAGAAGAAGGGACAGGCCAACCGGAGGAGAAAGGGGAAGAAGGGACAGGCCATTAGGAGGAGAATGGGGAAGAAGGGACAGGTCTTCAGGAGGAGAAAGGAGAAGAAGGGACAAGCCATCAGGAGGAGAAAGGAGAAGAAGGGACAAGCCATCAGGAGGAGAAAGGGGAAGAAGGGACAGGCCACCGGGAGGAGAAAGGAGAAGAAGGGAAGGCCATCGGGAGGAGAAAAGGGAAGAAGGGACAGGCCAACCGGAGGAGAAAGGGGAAGAAGGGACAGGCCATTAGGAGGAGAATGGGGAAGAAGGGACAGGCCTTCAGGAGGAGAATGGGGAAGAAGGGACAGGCCTTCAGGAGGCGAAAGGAGAAGAAGGGACAAGCCATCGGGAGGAGAAAGGGGAAGAAGGGACAGGCCATCGGGAGGAGAAAGGGGAAGAAGGGACAGGCCATCGGGAGGAGAAAGGGGAAAAAGGGACAGGCCATCAGGAGGAGAATGGAGAAGAAGGAAGGCCATCAGGAGGAGAAAGGGGAAGAAGGTACAGGCCATCAGGAGAAGAAGGGAAGGGCATCAGGAGGAGAAAGGAGAAGAAGAGACAGGCCATCGGGAGGAGAAAGGGGAAGAAGGGAAGGCCATCAGGAGGAGAAAGGGGAAGAAGGGACAGGCCAACCGGAGGAGAAAGGGGAAGAAGGGACAGGCCTTCAGGAGGAGAAAGGGGAAGAAGGGAAGGCCATCGGGAGGAGAAAGGGGAAGAAGGGACAGGCCATCAGGAGGAGAAAGGAGAAGAAGGGAAGGCCATCGGGAGGAGAAAGGGGAAGAAGGGACAGGCCTTCAGGAGGAGAAAGGGGAAGAAGGGAAGGCCATCGGGAGGAGAAAGGGGAAGAAGGGACAGGCCATCAGGAGGAGAAAGGAGAAGAAGGGAAGGCCATCGGGAGGAGAAAGGGGAAGAAGGGACAGGCCTTCAGGAGGAGAAAGGGGAAGAAGGGAAGGCCATCGGGAGGAGAAAGGGGAAGAAGGGAAGGCCATCGGGAGGAGAAAGGGGAAGAAGGGACAGGCCTTCAGGAGGAGAAAGGGGAAGAAGGGAAGGCCATCGGGAGGAGAAAGGGGAAGAAGGGACAGGCCATCAGGAGGAGAAAGGAGAAGAAGGGAAGGCCATCGGGAGGAGAAAGGGGAAGAAGGGACAGGCCATCAGGAGGAGAAAGGAGAAGAAGGAAGGCCATCGGGAGGAGAAAGGGGAAGAAGGGACAGGCCATGGGGTAAAAGAAAGGAAGGGTCAGGCTCGGGGGTAAAGGGGAGGAAGGGGCAGGTCAGGGGAAAGGCAAAGAAGGTACAAGCTTTGGGAAAAAAGGGGAAGAGGGGACATGCCATGAGGAAGAGGGAAAGCCTGGGGTAAAGGGTAGAAGGGACAGGCCAGTGGGACTTTCCCCAATAATATTTACTGTATGTAAAAAAACACATCCTCACAGGCTCTTACAATGCAACGGACTAGAAATAAGTTAAAATATATTTTAACAAATGAATTCCCATGTAGATAAACCAAAGTGGCACCCTCTGCAGACTAGTATTGGGTGCAGCTGCTGCTGCTGTCCCACAGTGGCCACTCTAGGGTATAAGTAGAGTAGGTGGACGGTCCCATCCTCCCGAGCCCGTGCAGCAATGACACTCGCTTAGCTTTGTACCCAGCAGCCCCGACATCCACACCAGACACATAAATACTTGGGGATGCTGTATTAGGTCCGGGTGCTGCACATTTAGAGACGTATTGATTGTTCGCTGCTCCATGTATAATTCATGCCGGCCCTGCGTCTGGCCGGACCAGGACTTTTTTTTTTTCTTTTTTTTTTTACTTGTCTAGTAGCAAAACAATGAATAATTTATTGATAATTAAGTCGGCAAAACATTTGTAAGTCGTTAAGAGACGCAATTAAGTCACTTCTTGTTATGGTGAGTTATAGTAAAGGAAATGGGAAAACATTATTAAGCCTGGCTCTAAATACGCGGCCATAAAAGGTGCTGAAAAGGAAAAGTACCTCAACATAAATCTCTGCCAGCCGCGGAAATCAAAAAAAGGGCTTGAAGAGAAACATCAATGGCTGCCAAAGGACACACTCTTAAAGGGACAGCAGCGGGGAGGGTGAAAAGGAGCAAGGGACTAGGAGGAGCGCAGTAAGGCACAAAGGGGGAGCGAGATGTGCAAAACGGTGGAGGCGGAGGATGGCAGTAAAGAAATTAGCAAAAATTCCAGTAGCTAAGAAGGTCTGGTGATGTCACAGAGGGATGGTGCTGTTATCTGGGGAGGTCTGGTGATGGTACAGAGGGATGGTGCTGTTATCTGGGGAGGTCTGGTGATGTCACAGAGGGATGGTGCTGTTATCTGGGGAGGTCTGGTGATGGTACAGAGGGATGGTGCTGTTATCTGGGGAGGTCTGGTGATGGTACAGAGGGATGGTGCTGTTATCTGGGGAGGTCTGGTGATGTCACAGAGGGATGGTGCTGTTATCTGGGGAGGTCTGGTGATGTCACAGAGGGATGGTGCTGTTATCTGCGGAGGTCTGGTGATGGCACAGAGGGATGGTCCTGTTATCTGGAGAGGTCTGGTGATAGCACAGAGGGATGGTGCTGTTATCTGGGGAGGTCTGGTGATGTCACAGAGGGATGGTGCTGTTATCTGGGGAGGTCTGGTGATGTCACAGAGGGATGGTGCTGTTATCTGGGGAGGTCTGGTGATGGTACAGAGGGATGGTGCTGTTATCTGGGGAGGTCTGGTGAGGGCACAGAGGGATGGTGCTGTTATCTGGGGAGGTCTGGTGATGTCACAGAGGGATGGTGCTGTTATCTGCGGAGGTCTGGTGATGTCACAGAGGGATGGTGCTGTTATCTGCGGAGGTCTGGTGATGGCACAGAGGGATGGTGCTGTTATCTGGGGAGGTCTGGTGATGTCACAGAGGGATGGTGCTGTTATCTGGGGAGGTCTGGTGATGGCACAGAGGGATGGTGCTGTTATCTGGGGAGGTCTGGTGATAGCACAGAGGGATGGTGCTGTTATCTGGGGAGGTCTGGTGATGGTACAGAGGGATGGTGCTGTTATCTGGGGAGGTCTGGTGATGGTACAGAGGGATGGTGCTGTTATCTGGGGAGGTCTGGTGATAGCACAGAGGGATGGTGCTGTTATCTGGGGAGGTCTGGTGATGGCACAGAGGGATGGTGCTGTTATCTGGGGAGGTCTGGTGATGGCACAGAGGGATGGTGCTGTTATCTGGGGAGGTCTGGTGATGGTACAGAGGGATGGTGCTGTTATCTGGGGAGGTCTGGTGATGGTACAGAGGGATGGTGCTGTTATCTGGGGAGGTCTGGTGATGGTACAGAGGGATGGTGCTGTTATCTGGGGAGGTCTGGTGATGGTACAGAGGGATGGTGCTGTTATCTGGGGAGGTCTGGTGATGGCACAGAGGGATGGTCCTGTTATCTGGGGAGGTCTGGTGATAGCACAGAGGGATGGTGCTGTTATCTGGGGAGGTCTGGTGATGGTACAGAGGGATGGTGCTGTTATCTGGGGAGGTCTGGTGATGGCACAGAGGGATGGTGCTGTTATCTGGGGAGGTCTGGTGATGGCACAGAGGGATGTGCTGTTATCTGCGGAGGTCTGGTGATGGCACAGAGGGATGGTGCTGTTCTCTGGGGAGGTCTGGTGATGGCACAGAGGGATGGTGCTGTTATCTGGGGAGGTCTGGTGATGGCACAGAGGGATGGTATTGTTATCTGGGGAGGTCTGGTGATGGCACAGAGGGATGGTGCTGTTATCTGGGGAGGTCTGGTGATGGCACAGAGGGATGGTGCTGTTATCTGGGGAGGTCTGGTGATGGTACAGAGGGATGGTGCTGTTATCTGGGGAGGTCTGGTGATAGCACAGAGGGATGGTGCTGTTATCTGGGGAGGTCTGGTGATGGCACAGAGGGATGGTGCTGTTATCTGGGGAGGTCTGGTGATAGCACAGAGGGATGGTGCTGTTATCTGGGGAGGTCTGGTGATAGCACAGAGGGATGGTATTGTTATCTGGGGAGGTCTGGTGATGGCACAGAGGGATGGTGCTGTTATCTGGGGAGGTCTGGTGATGGTACAGAGGGATGGTGCTGTTATCTGGGGAGGTCTGGTGAGGGCACAGAGGGATGGTGCTGTTATCTGGGGAGGTCTGGTGATGTCACAGAGGGATGGTGCTGTTATCTGCGGAGGTCTGGTGATGTCACAGAGGGATGGTGCTGTTATCTGCGGAGGTCTGGTGATGGCACAGAGGGATGGTGCTGTTATCTGGGGAGGTCTGGTGATGTCACAGAGGGATGGTGCTGTTATCTGGGGAGGTCTGGTGATGGCACAGAGGGATGGTGCTGTTATCTGGGGAGGTCTGGTGAGGGCACAGAGGGATGGTGCTGTTATCTGGGGAGGTCTGGTGATGGCACAGAGGGATGGTGCTGTTATCTGGGGAGGTCTGGTGATGGCACAGAGGGATGGTGCTGTTATCTGGGGAGGTCTGGTGATGGCACAGAGGGATGGTATTGTTATCTGGGGAGGTCTGGTGATGGCACAGAGGGATGGTGCTGTTATCTGGGGAGGTCTGGTGAGGGCACAGAGGGATGGTCCTGTTATCTGGGGAGGTCTGGTGATAGCACAGAGGGATGGTGCTGTTATCTGGGGAGGTCTGGTGATGGCACAGAGGGATATGCTGTTCTCTGGGGAGGTCTGGTGATGGCACAGAGGGATATGCTGTTCTCTGGGGAGGTCTGGTGATGGCACAGAGGGATATGCTGTTATCTGGGGAGGTCTGGTGATGGCACAGAGGGATATGCTGTTATCTGGGGAGGTCTGGTGATGGCACAGATGGATATGCTGTTATCTGGGGAGGTCTGGTGATGGCACAGAGTTAATCTGACATCATATTGTGGCGCCTCCTAACGATGACGCTTCTCACCTCTCTTCTCCTTGAAGCCCAACAACTCTGTTTAATTTTCCAGACTACAGCGGCCACCAGGAGCAGGGAGAGGAAACAACTGCAAAAGAAAATCAAGTCAGTGCAATGTTCATGTGCCACCACAAGGTGGCAGCAAAACACTGAAAACAAACTTTCTACAGTCAACCAGTGAGAGTGAGCTTTACTGTAAAGTTTTGTTGCACTTTTAACCCATTAAGGCCGCTGATAAAAAAAAATGTTGTGCATCCTTTTTTCCTCTCCTTTCAAGAGCCATCATTTTATATTTTTTTGTTTACAAAGCCAAACGTGGTTTTTTTTTTCCCATTGAATTCTTTGGGCAAGACACACCAATGCTGTAATAACATCAAACACATAGGGAGTCCTACCTGAAAAACGTGACAAAGAACTGTACCAAGTCCATAAAGTTACTGTGCTGAGAGAAGGCGATCTGCAAGACAAGACGCACAGAGTCAGAGGGATCATGAGGATTTTTTATTTTTTTTTTACACAATTTTCTTTTTATAATTATTAGTTTTTACACGTATTAGAAGAAGTGTTGCGTCAATTTTTTTCTGCATAGAAATCACAACAAAATGGACACTTGCTGTAAAAACCACATCAAAAACTTCATCAAAACAACATATATAAAAAAAACAAAAAAAAAACAGGTTTGAGGTTTGTTTGTTTTTAGGCAAAAAGATAAATCTCACAAAAAAATCTGTCTGAGCATACAGAGAAAAATCCGCTGTAATAAAATCCTCTAGTGTTTTGTTCAGGATTTTTTTTTGGCTGCGCTGTTTCCCCCCAGCACATTCTGTAGGTGGGATCTGTGCAGACCAATCTACACTG
Organism: Ranitomeya variabilis; assembly: GCF_051348905.1. Taxonomy (NCBI): domain Eukaryota; kingdom Metazoa; phylum Chordata; class Amphibia; order Anura; family Dendrobatidae; genus Ranitomeya; species Ranitomeya variabilis. The sequence continues at coordinate 1,135,725,501 of NC_135232.1, forward strand.
CCTGAGAATCGGTAAGATATAATATATATATATATATATATATATATATATATATATATATATATATATATATATATATATATATATATATATATATATATATAATAAAAGCAATGAAAACACAGGATCAGAAATGATCTGTGCGGCTCGTAAGGAATCATAAAAATAATACTAAAAAAATTCAAAATAAAAAAAAAAAGGCTGGAACAATGATAAGAGCAGTACACAGCAACAAACGCTAGAATAATAACAATAGTAAGTATAATAGTAATAATAAAAATAATAGAAATAACAGTAATAGCAATAATAAAAAATAGTAATAAAAATAGAAATAACAGTAATACAAATAATAACAATTAGTAATAAAAATAATAGTAATAATTAGTAATAATAATTAGCAATAATAATAACATTGATAATTATAATAGTAATAAAAATAAAATTTAAAAATTGATAATTACTAATAATAATAATAGAATAAAAACATTAACTATAAGAAGTGAAAATAAAAATCTGTGAAACAAATCTGTGGTTCCCCCCCAAGCACCGTTGTCCCATTAGAAGCGTCTATATTGTCCGGCCTCACACATCGGACAGTGAGGACAGCCGCGGTCGGTCCACCTGTGTGAAATATAGCAGCGATGTCCGGAATATATATATGTACACCCCCGTATACAGCACATACGTGATCGCAGCACGACCCATGGACCCTAACGACTTAGGTTCACAGAACGAGCCTCCCGAAATCAGGCGAGAAGTGGAACGTTTTTCCTCCTACTTTATTCCCGCTGATCTCCCTAAGTATAATGCTGTTTGATTTGTTAAAATCCGCCATTCTGTGCCAGAGATATGAGCGTTTATAGTTACTGCCGATTTTATGGCCTTTATTAAAGGGGAGTGGCTCACAGGGTAATTATGCAGAGCGACAAAGACACGCCCCAGAGGATCTTGTGAGCCACGCCCCAGAGGATCCTGTGAGCCACGCCCCAGAGGATCCTGTGAGCCACGCCCACTCAGTAAAAATTACAGAAAGATTAAAAATATATACGGAATAATCAGGGGAACAGCGGGAATACAATACGACTAAAATCTACCCTCTTTTGATGTGATGACAGGTCCGAATTAAAAACCCGTCAAGTAATCTCCAACAGCGTAAGTAAATGAGGACCGGCCTCAGCCGGGGACTACACAGAGATTTTGCAGAAAACAGACTCTTATATCAACAGGCAGAAAAAAATTATCTGAATAAACCAAGTGATTAACAAGGGAAAGAAAGTAATAAAGAAAGAAAATGAAAAACCAAAAGTATCAACAAGTCCACGCGTCCGACACAAATATTCAGGATCTGTAACAGGAGATGAATAATACTGAATACAACTAGACAAAAAAAGGCAAAATATAAAATAAGAACCACTTCCTGGCCCCTATAATTCTACTTTAGTCGTGAGGCTTTGCTGTCCGAACTGAATAACTACAGACATCGTTCCCATAACTAAGGCCCTGGTCACACTTGTTTCCATACGGCAGCACAGCAGGCAGCGTGGCCCCCGCGCGCTCAGTCTGGGCGCAGAGACGGGCAGCGTGGCCCCCGCGCGCTCAGTCTGGGAGCACAGCAGGCAGCGTGGCCCCCGCGCGCTCAGTCTGGGAGCACAGCAGGCAGCGTGGCCCCCGCGCGCTCAGTCTGGCCTCACACCCACGTCCTGGTGGAACGGCTGTGCCCCAGAAACAAGTGAACGGTATGAGATGTGGAGGTCCAGGAGAAGGCTGAGCAGACATTTCCCAGCTGACCTGCCGGACAGAGCTGGCATCGCCTCGGCTCCTATCGGGGGTCGGCACGTCCATGGTAGGATCGCAGCTCTGACAGTGTGCGCACGGAGGCGATGACCCGGGAATGTGAGGATGAGGAGGCTGGCACTGCCCTGTCGTCAGGCACAGAGCGCTAATTACATGATTCATGACTGCGCTCACAGCAATCACATCCTCATTCCAGGTAACGTGCGACCAACGGAGTCATCTGCCAGCAAGGGAGAAATGGTGCCGAGGACGGTGCCACGAAGAGCCGCTAACAGTGGTCCGCACACACAGCCCTCTCCTCCCTGCGGGTATACAGGTGATACTAACAATGATCCGCACACACAGCCCTCTCCTCCTGTACTCCCTGCGGGTATACAGGTGATACTAACAGTGATCCGCACACACAGCCCTCTCCTCCCTGCGGGTATACAGGTGATACTAACAGTGATCCGCACACACAGCCCTCTCCTCCTGTACTCCCTGCGGGTATACAGGTGATACTAACAGTGATCCGCACACACAGCCCTCTCCTCCCTGCGGGTATACAGGTGATACTAACAATGATCCGCACACACAGCCCTCTCCTCCCTGCAGGTACACAGGTGATACTAACAGTGATCCGCACACACAGCCCTCTCCTCCCTGCGGGTATACAGGTGATACTAACAGTGGTCCGCACACACAGCCCTCTCCTCCCTGCGGGTATACAGGTGATACTAACAGTGATCCGCACACACAGCCCTCTCCTCCCTGCAGGTATACAGGTGATACTAACAGTGATCCGCACACACAGCCCTCTCCTCCTGTACTCCCTGCGGGTATACAGGTGATACTAACAGTGATACGCACACACAGCCCTCTCCTCCCTGCGGGTATACAGGTGATACTAACAATGATCCGCACACACAGCCCTCTCCTCCCTGCAGGTACACAGGTGATACTAACAGTGATCCGCACACACAGCCCTCTCCTCCCTGCGGGTATACAGGTGATACTAACAGTGGTCCGCACACACAGCCCTCTCCTCCCTGCGGGTATACAGGTGATACTAACAATGATCCGCACACACAGCCCTCTCCTCCTGTACTCCCTGCGGGTATACAGGTGATACTAACAGTGATCCGCACACACAGCCCTCTCCTCCTGTACTCCCTGCGGGTATACAGATGATACTAACAGTGATCCGCACACACTGCCCTCTCCTCCCTGCGGGTATACAGGTGATACTAACAATGATCCGCACACACAGCCCTCTCCTCCTGTACTCCCTGCGGGTATACAGGTGATACTAACAGTGATCCGCACACACAGCCCTCTCCTCCTGTACTGCCTGCAGATATACAGGTGATACTAAGTGATCAGCACACACAGCCCTCTCCTCCCTGCGGGTATACAGGTGATGCTACCAGTGATCCGCACACACAGCCCTCTCCTCCTGTACTCCCTGCGGGTATACAGGTGATACTAACAGTGATCCGCACACACAGCCCTCTCCTCCTGTACTCCCTGCGGGTATACAGGTGATACTAACAGTGATCCGCACACACAGCCCTCTCCTCCCTGCAGGTACACAGGTGATACTAACAGTGATCCGCACACAGCCCTCTCCTCCCTGCGGGTATACAGGTGATACTAACAGTGATCCGCACACACAGCCCTCTCCTCCTGTACTCCCTGCGGGTATACAGGTGATACTAACAGTGATCCGCACACACAGCCCTCTCCTCCTGTACTCCCTGCGGGTATACAGGTGATACTAACAGTGATCCGCACACAGCCCTCTCCTCCCTGCGGGTATACAGGTGATACTAACAGTGATCCGCACACACAGCCCTCTCCTCCTGTACTCCCTGCAGGTATACAGGTGATACTAACAGTGATCCGCACACACAGCCCTCTCCTCCTGTACTCCCTGCAGGTATACAGGTGATACTAACAGTGATCCGCACACACAGCCCTCTCCTCCTGTACTCCCTGCGGGTATACAGGTGATACTAACAGTGATCCGCACACACAGCCCTCTCCTCCTGTACTCCCTGCAGTTATACAGATGATACTAACAGTGGTCCGCACACACAGCCCTCTCCTCCTGTACTCCCTGCAGGCATACAGATGATACTAACAGTGATACGCACACACAGCCCTCTCCTCCTGTCCTTCCTGCAGGTATACAGGTGATACTAACAGTGATCCGCACACACGGCCCTCTCCTCCTGTACTCCCTGCGGGTATATAGGTGATACTAACAGTGATCCGCACACACAGCCCTCTCCTCCTGTACTCCCTGCAGGTATACAGGTGATACTAACAGTGATCCGCACACACAGCCCTCTCCTCCTGTACTCCCTGCGGGTATACAGGTGATACTAACAGTGATCCGCACACACGGCCCTCTCCTCCTGTACTCCCTGCGGGTATATAGGTGATACTAACAGTGATCCGCACACACAGTCCTCTCCTCCTGTACTCCCTGCAGGTATACAGATGACACTAAGTGATCCGCACACACAGCCCTCCCCTCCTGTACTCCCTGCAGGTATACAGATGATACTAACAGTGATCCGCACACATAGCCCTCTCCTCCCTGCAGGTATACAGGTGATACTAACAGTGATCCGCACACACAGCCCTCTCCTCCCTGCAGGTATACAGGTGATACTAACAGTGATCCGCACACACAGCCCTCTCCTCCCTGCAGGTATACAGGTGATACTAACAGTGATCCGCACACACAGCCCTCTCCTCCTGTACTCCCTGCAGGTATACAGGTGATACTAACAGTGATCCGCACACACAGCCCTCTCCTCCTGTACTCCCTGCAGGTATACAGATGACACTAACAGTGATCCGCACACACAGCCCTCTCCTCCTGTACTCCCTGCAGGTATACAGATGATACTAACAGTGATCCGCACACATAGCCCTCTCCTCCCTGCAGGTATACAGGTGATACTAACAGTGATCCGCACTCACAGCCCTCTCCTCCTGTACTCCCTGCAGGTATACAGATGACACTAACAGTGATCCGCACACACAGCCCTCTCCTCCCTGCAGGTATACAGGTGATACTAACAGTGATCCGCACACACAGTCCTCTCCTCCTGTACTCCCTGCAGGTATACAGATGACACTAACAGTGATCCGCACACACAGCCCTCTCCTCCTGTACTCCCTGCAGGTATACAGATGATACTAACAGTGATCCGCACACATAGCCCTCTCCTCCCTGCAGGTATACAGGTGATACTAACAGTGATCCGCACACACAGCCCTCTCCTCCCTGCAGGTATACAGGTGATACTAACAGTGATCCGCACACACAGCCCTCTCCTCCCTGCAGGTATACAGGTGATACTAACAGTGATCCGCACACACAGCCCTCTCCTCCTCTCCTCCCTGCGGGTATACAGGTGATACTAACAGTGATCCGCACACACAGCCCTCTCCTCCTGTACTCCCTGCAGGTATACAGATGATACTAACAGTGATACGCACACACAGCCCTCTCCTCCTGTACTCCCTGCAGGTATACAGGTGATACTAACAGTGATCCGCACACAGCCCTCTCCTCCTGTACTCCCTGCAGGTATACAGATGATACTAACAGTGATACGCACACAAAGCCCTCTCCTCCTGTACTCCCTGTGGGTATACAGGTGATACTAACAGTGACCCGCACACACAGCCCTCTCCTCCTGTACTCCCTGCAGGTATACAGATACTAACAGTGATCCGCACACACAGCCCTCTCCTCCCTGCAGGTACACAGGTGATACTAACAGTGATCCGCACACACTGCCCTCTCCTCCTGTACTCCCTGCAGGTATACAGGTGATACTAACAGTGATCAGCACACACAACCCTCTCCTCCTGTACTCCCTGCAGGTATACAGGTGATACTAACAGTGATCCGCACACACAGCCCTCTCCTCCTGTCCTCCCTGCAGGTATACAGGTGATACTAACAGTGATCCGCACACACTGCCCTCTCCTCCTGTACTCCCTGCAGGTATACAGATGATACTAACAGTGATCCGCACACACAGCCCTCTCCTCCTGTACTCCCTGCAGGTATACAGGTGATACTAACAGTGATCCGCACACACAGTCCTCTCCTCCTGTCCTCCCTGCAGGTATACAGGTGATACTAACAGTGATCCGCACACACTGCCCTCTCCTCCTGTACTCCCTGCAGGTATACAGATGATACTAACAGTGATCCGCACACACAGCCCTCTCCTCCTGTACTCCCTGCAGGTATACAGGTGATACTAACAGTGATCCGCACACACAGTCCTCTCCTCCTGTCCTCCCTGCAGGTATACAGGTGATACTAACAGTGATACGCACACACAGCCCTCTCCTCCTGTACTCCCTGCAGGTATACAGGTGATACTAACAGTGATCCGCACACACAGTCCTCTCCTCCTGTCCTCCCTGCAGGTATACAGGTGATACTAACAGTGATCCGCACACACAGTCCTCTCCTCCTGTCCTCCCTGCAGGTATACAGGTGATACTAACAGTGATCCGCACTCACAGCCCTCTCCTCCTGTCCTCCCTGCAGGTATACAGGTGATACTAACAGTGATCCGCACACACAGTCCTCTCCTCCTGTACTCCCTGCAGGTATACAGGTGATACTAACAGTGATACGCACACACAGCCCTCTCCTCCTGTACTCCCTGCAGGTATACAGGTGATACTAACAGTGATCCGCACACACAGTCCTCTCCTCCTGTCCTCCCTGCAGGTATACAGGTGATACTAACAATGATCCGCACACACAGCCCTCTCCTCCTGTCCTCCCTGCAGGTATACAGGTGATACTAACAGTGATCCGCACACACAGTCCTCTCCTCCTGTCCTCCCTGCAGGTATACAGGTGATACTAACAGTGATCCGCACTCACAGCCCTCTCCTCCTGTACTCCCTGCAGGTATACAGGTGATACTAACAGTGATCCGCACACACAGTCCTCTCCTCCTGTACTCCCTGCAGGTATACAGGTGATACTAACAGTGATCCGCACACACAGTCCTCTCCTCCTGTACTCCCTGCAGGTATACAGGTGATACTAACAGTGATACGCACACACAGCCCTCTCCTCCTGTACTCCCTGCAGGTATACAGGTGATACTAACAGTGATACGCACACACAGCCCTCTCCTCCTGTACTCCCTGCGGGTATACAGGTGATACTAACAGTGATCCGCACACACAGCCCTCTCCTAATGTCCTCCCTGCAGGTATACAGGTGATACTAACAGTGATCCGCACACACATCCCTCTCCTCCTGTACTCCCTGCGGGTATACAGGTGATACTAACAGTGATCCGCACACACAGCCCTCTCCTCCTGTACTCCCTGCAGGTATACAGGTGATACTAACAGTGATCCGCACACACAGCCCTCTCCTCCCTGCAGGTATACAGGTGATACTAACAGTGACCCGCACACACAGCCCTCTCCTCCTGTACTCCCTGCAGGTATACAGATACTAACAGTGATCCGCACACACAGCCCTCTCCTCCCTGCAGGTACACAGGTGATACTAACAGTGATCCGCACACACAGCCCTCTCCTCCCTGCAGGTATACAGATGATACTAACAGTGATCCGCACACACAGCCCTCTCCTCCTGTACTCCCTGTGGGTATACAGGTGATACTAACAGTGATCCGCACACACAGCCCTCTCCTCCTGTACTCCCTGTGGGTATACAGGTGATACTAACAGTGATCCGCACACACAGCCCTCTCCTCCCTGCAGGTATACAGGTGATACTAACAGTGACCCGCACACACAGCCCTCTCCTCCTGTACTCCCTGCAGGTATACAGATACTAACAGTGATCCGCACACACAGCCCTCTCCTCCCTGCAGGTACACAGGTGATACTAACAGTGATCCGCACACACAGCCCTCTCCTCCTGTACTCCCTGCAGGTATACAGGTGATACTAACAGTGATCCGCACTCACAGCCCTCTCCTCCTGTACTCCCTGCAGGTATACAGGTGATACTAACAGTGATCCGCACACAGCCCTCTCCTCCTGTACTCCCTGCAGGTATACAGGTGATACTAACAGTGATCCGCACACACAGCCCTCTCCTCCCTGCAGGTACACAGGTGATACTAACAGTGATCCGCACACACAGCCCTCTCCTCCTGTACTCCCTGCAGGTATACAGGTGATACTAACAGTGATCCGCACACAGCCCTCTCCTCCTGTACTCCCTGCAGGTATACAGGTGATACTAACAGTGATCCGCACACAGCCCTCTCCTCCTGTACTCCCTGCAGGTATACAGGTGATACTAACAGTGATCCGCACACACAGCCCTCTCCTCCCTGCAGGTATACAGATGATACTAACAATGATCCGCACACACTGCCCTCTCCTCCCTGCAGTTATACAGGTGATACTAACAGTGATCCGCACACACAGCCCTCTCCTCCTGTACTCCCTGCAGGTATACAGGTGATACTAACAGTGATCCGCACACACAGCCCTCTCCTCCTGTCCTCCCTGCAGGTATACAGGTGATACTAACAGTGATCCGCACACACAGCCCTCTCCTCCTGTACTCCCTGCGGGTATACAGGTGATACTAACAGTGATCCGCACACACAGCCCTCTCCTCCTGTACTCCCTGCAGGTATACAGGTGATACTAACAGTGATCCGCACACACAGCCCTCTCCTCCTGTCCTCCCTGCAGTTATACAGGTGATACTAACAGTGATCCGCACACACAGCCCTCTCCTCCCTGCAGGTATACAGATGATACTAACAGTGATCCGCACACACAGCCCTCTCCTCCCTGCAGGTATACAGATGATACTAACAGTGATCCGCACACACAGCCCTCTCCTCCTCTCCTCCCTGCGGGTATACAGGTGATACTAACAGTGATCCGCACACACAGCCCTCTCCTCCTGTACTCCCTGCAGGTATACAGATGATACTAACAGTGATACGCACACACAGCCCTCTCCTCCTGTACTCCCTGCAGGTATACAGGTGATACTAACAGTGATCCGCACACAGCCCTCTCCTCCTGTACTCCCTGCAGGTATACAGATGATACTAACAGTGATACGCACACAAAGCCCTCTCCTCCTGTACTCCCTGCAGGTATACAGATGATACTAACAGTGATACGCACACAAAGCCCTCTCCTCCTGTACTCCCTGCAGGTATACAGGTGATACTAACAGTGATCCGCACACAGCCCTCTCCTCCTGTACTCCCTGCAGGTATACAGGTGATACTAACAGTGATCCGCACACACAGCCCTCTCCTCCCTGCAGGTATACAGATGATACTAACAGTGATCCGCACACACTGCCCTCTCCTCCCTGCGAGTATACAGATGTCACTGCTATATTGGCCATATTAGTGTTCACCAGGACTCCGCTTTCTAGTGGAAAAAAGAGAAGAATGGGAACCACAGCTGATGTCTGGCCGGGGACCAGGCCCAGGACCGGACGGGGGAGTGAGGACGGTGTTGCTAGGTGATCCCTAATCTCTGTACCAGGAATGGTTCGGCCATGACCACAAAGACCCTTTTATGCGTCTCCGTGACGACGTTGCGGGGTCGGCATGGTATGCTAATTTGAGGCCTCATTTTTTGCTTTGTGATAGTGTGGTGAATCTGTGAATAATGCAATTATATGAAAAGAAGGGGAGGAAATAGAAATGCAAAATTCCCAGTGCTCCCAGTATGAAGTCGTCAGACACCCACAGTGCAGGCGGCCCGTCCTACGTGTCGGATGTGCGGCTGCCTTCCTGCAGGGACGGCTTCATCACTGGCTGTATTTATATGCAGTGATGACACCTACCACACCTCCGACAACAGGTAGAGCAAGTATCCGACACTAATCACGCCGGCCGGGCCGGATATACTGGACCCGACACCCTGAGAACCCAACAAAGCACAAAGATAGGCAAAAGACTTTGTACTTCATTTCTTCAGGGTTCTTACAGTGAGCTAGGGAGAAAAAGAACAAAACAAAAACGGTGCTCGCACCGGACGCATGCACCATTCTGGGGAGCGGTCAGATTACCAGGTTATGGACATGTTTGTGCGTCCAAGGATTCCAATCAGCGGATATTCTTGTATTGCATCAGGTGCACAACAGATTTTGTCTTGATCTTTTTGTCCCTGCTTCACGTTAATGAACAACTTGAGCGCTTCCATCACAGCATGCTGGGCTCGTGTTCCCGAGATCACGGCCGAGATCACAGCCGTGCGCAGTGTCATCATCTGAACACATCAGAAACGGAGAATAAACAGATGCAGCAGAGCCGGGGTTGTCAAGGCAGAGCTGTAGTAGTCAGCACCCCAGGGACAGCAGAGGTGTAGTAGTCAGCACCCCAGGGACAGCAGAGGTGTAGTAGTCAGCACCCCAGGGACAGCAGAGGTGTAGTAGTCAGCACCCCAGGGACAGCAGTGGTGTAGTAGTCAGCACACCAAGGACAGCAGAGGTGTACTAGTCAGCACAACAGGGACAGCAGAGGTGTAGTAGTCAGCACCCCAGGGAGAGCACAGGTGTAATAGTCAGCACACCAGGGACAGCAGAGGTGTAGTAGTCAGCACCTCAGCTCAGGGACAGAAGAGATGTAGTAGTCAGCACCTCAGGGACAGCAGAGGTGTAGTAGTCAGCACCCCAGGGACAGCAGAGGTGTAGTAGTCAGCACCCCAGGGACAGCAGAGGTGTAGTAGTCAGCACCCCAGGGACAGCAGAGGTGTAGTAGTCAGCACCCCAGGGACAGCAGAGGTGTAGTAGTCAGCACCCCAGGGACAGCAGAGGTGTAGTAGTCAGCACCCCAGGGACAGCAGTGGTGTAGTAGTCAGCACACCAAGGACAGCAAAGGTGTAGTAGTCAGCACACCAGGAAGAGCACAGGTGTAATAGTCAGAACACCAGGGACAGCAGAGGTGTAGCAGTCAGCACCTCAGCTCAGGGACACCAGAGGTGTAGTAGTCAGCACCTCAGGGACAGCAGAGGCGTAGTAGTCAGCACCCCAGGGACAGCAGTGGTGTAGTAGTCAGCACACCAGGGACAGCAGAGGTGTAGAAGTCAGCACACCAGGGAGAGCAGAGGTGTAATAGTCAGCACACCAGGGACAGCAGAGGTGTAGTAGTCAGCACCTCAGCTCAGGGACAGCAGAGGTGTAGTAGTCAGCACCTCAGGGACAGCAGAGGTGTAGTAGTCAGCATCTCAGGGACAGCAGAGGTGTAGTAGTCAGCACCTCAGGGACAGCAGAGGTGTAGTAGTCAGCACCTCAGCTCAGGGACAGCAGAGGTGTAGTAGTCAGCACCTCAGGGACAGCAGAGGTGTAGTAGTCAGCACCTCAGGGACAGCAGAGGTGTAGTAGTCAGCACCTCAGGGAAAGCAGAGGTGTAGTAGTCAGCACCCCAGGGACAGGAGAGGTGTAGTAGTCAGCACCCCAGGGACAGCAGAGGTGTAGTAGTCAGCACCTCAGGAACAGCAGAGGTGTAGTAGTCGGAACCTCAGGGACAGCAGAGGTGTAGTAGTCAGCACCCCAGGGACAGGACAGGTTGTAGTAGACAGCACAGGTCGTAGTAGTCAGCACCCTAGGGACAGCAGAGGTGTAGTAGTCAGCACCTCAGGGACAGCAGAGGTGTAGTAGTCAGCACCCCAGAAACAGCAGGGGTGTAGTAGTCAGCACCTCAGGGACAGCAGAAGTGTAGTAGTTAGCACCCCAGGGAGAGCAGAGGTGTAGAAGTCAGCACCCCAGGGACAGCAGAGGTGTAGTAGTCAGCACCCCAGAAACAGCAGAGGTGTAGTAGTCAGCACCTCAGGGACAGCAGAAGTGTAGTAGTTAGCACCCCAGGGAGAGCAGAGGTGTAGAAGTCAGCACCCCAGGGACAGCAGAGGTGTAGTAGTCAGCACCCCAGGGACAGCAGAGGTGTAGTAGTCAGCACCTCAGGGACAGCAGAAGTGTAGTAGTCAGCACCCCAGAGAGAGCAGAGGTGTAGAAGTCAGCACCCCAGGGACAGCAGAGGTGTAGCACTCAGCACCTCAGGGACAGCAGAGCTGTAGTAGTCAGCACCCCAGGGACAGCAGAGGTGTAGCAGTCAGCACCCCAGGGAGAGCAGAGGTGTAGTAGTCAGCACCCCAGGGACAGCAGAGGTGTAGTAGTCAGCAATCCAGGGACAGCAGAGGTGTAGCAGTCAGCACCTCAGGGACAGCAGGGTTGTAGCAGTCAGCACCTCAGGGACAGCAGAGGTGTAGCAGTCAGCACCTCAGGGACAGCAGAGGAGTAGCAGTCAGCACCTCAGGGACAGCAGAGGTGTAGTAGTCAGCACTCCAGAGACAGCAAAGGTGTAGTAGTCAGCACCTCAGGGACAGCAGAAGTGTAGTAGTCAGCACCCCAGGGAGAGCAGAAGTGTAGTAGTCAGCACCCCAGGGAGAGCAGAAGTGTAGTAGTCAGCACCCCAGGGAGAGCAGAAGTGTAGTAGTCAGCACCCCAGGGAGAGCAGAGGTGTAGCAGTCAGCACCTCAGGGACAGCAGGGTTGTAGCAGTCAGCACCTCAGGGACAGCAGAGGTGTAGCAGTCAGCACCTCAGGGACAGCAGAGGTGTAGCAGTCAGCACCTCAGGGACAGCAGAGGTGTAGTAGTCAGCACTCCAGAGACAGCAAAGGTGTAGTAGTCAGCACCCCAGGGACAGCAGAGGTGTAGTAGTCAGCACCTCAGGGACAGCAGAAGTGTAGTAGTCAGCACCCCAGGGAGAGCAGAAGTGTAGTAGTCAGCACCCCAGGGAGAGCAGAAGTGTAGTAGTCAGCACCCCAGGGAGAGCAGAGGTGTAGCAGTCAGCACCTCAGGGACAGCAGAGGTGTAGCAGTCAGCACCTCAGGGACAGCAGAGGTGTAGCTGTCAGCACCTCAGGGACAGCAGAGGTGTAGCAGTCAGCACCTCAGGGACAGCAGAGGTGTAGCAGTCAGCACACCAGGGACATCAGAAATGTAGTAGTCAGCACCCCAGGGACTGCAGAGGTGTAGTAGTCAGCACACCAGGGACAGCAGAGGTGTAGTAGTCAGCACCCCAGGGACAGCAGAGGTGTAGTAGTCAGCACCCCAGGGATAGCAGAGCTGTAGTAGTCAGCACCTCAGGGACAGCAGAGTTGTAGTAGTCGGAACCCCAGGGACAGCAGAGGTGTAGTAGTCAGCACCTCAGGGACAGCAGAGGCGTAGTAGTCAGCACCCCAGGGACAGCAGTGGTGTAGTAGTCAGCACACCAGGGACAGCAGAGGTGTAGTAGTCAGCACACCAGGGAGAGCAGAGGTGTAATAGTCAGCACACCAGGGACAGCAGAGGTGTAGTAGTCAGCACCTCAGCTCAGGGACAGCAGAGGTGTAGTAGTCAGCACCTCAGGGACAGCAGAGGTGTAGTAGTCAGCATCTCAGGGACAGCAGAGGTGTAGTAGTCAGCACCTCAGGGACAGCAGAGGTGTAGTAGTCAGCACCTCAGGGACAGCAGAGGTGTAGTAGTCAGCACCTCAGGGACAGCAGAGGTGTAGTAGTCAGCACCTCAGGGACAGCAGAGGTGTAGTAGTCAGCACCCCAGGGACAGCAGAGGTGTAGTAGTCAGCACCTCAGGGACAGCAGAGGTGTAGTAGTCAGCACCCCAGGGACAGGAGAGGTGTAGTAGTCAGCACCCCAGGGACAGCAGAGGTGTAGTAGTCAGCACCTCAGGAACAGCAGAGGTGTAGTAGTCGGAACCTCAGGGACAGGACAGGTTGTAGTAGACAGCACAGGTCGTAGTAGTCAGCACCCTAGGGACAGCAGAGGTGTAGTAGTCAGCACCTCAGGGACAGCAGAGGTGTAGTAGTCAGCACCTCAGGGACAGCAGAGGTGTAGTAGTCAGCACCCCAGAAACAGCAGGGGTGTAGTAGTCAGCACCTCAGGGACAGCAGAAGTGTAGTAGTTAGCACCCCAGGGAGAGCAGAGGTGTAGAAGTCAGCACCCCAGGGAGAGCAGAGGTGTAGTAGTCAGCACCCCAGAAACAGCAGAGGTGTAGTAGTCAGCACCTCAGGGACAGCAGAAGTGTAGTAGTTAGCACCCCAGGGAGAGCAGAGGTGTAGAAGTCAGCACCCCAGGGACAGCAGAGGTGTAGTAGTCAGCACCCCAGGGACAGCGAGGTGTAGTAGTCAGCACCTCAGGGACAGCAGAAGTGTAGTAGTCAGCACCCCAGAGAGAGCAGAGGTGTAGAAGTCAGCACCCCAGGGACAGCAGAGGTGTAGCAGTCAGCACCCCAGGGACAGCAGAGGTGTAGCAGTCAGCACCTCAGGGACAGCAGAGCTGTAGTAGTCAGCACCCCAGGGACAGCAGAGGTGTAGCAGTCAGCACCCCAGGGAGAGCAGAGGTGTATTAGTCAGCACCCCAGGGACAGCAGAGGTGTAGCAGTCAGCAATCCAGGGACAGCAGAGGTGTAGCAGTCAGCACCTCAGGGACAGCAGGGTTGTAGCAGTCAGCACCTCAGGGACAGCAGAGGTGTAGCAGTCAGCACCTCAGGGACAGCAGAGGTATAGTAGTCAGCACCCCAGGGAGAGCAGACGTGTAGTAGTCAGCATCCCAGGGACAGCAGAGATATAGTAGTCAGCAGCCCAGGGACAGCAGAGGTGTAATAGTCAGCACCCCAGGGACAGCAGAGGTGTAGTAGTCAGCACCCCAGGGACAGCACAGGTTGTAGTAGTCAGCACCTCAGGGACAGCAGAAGTGTAGTAGTCAGCACCCCAGGGACAGCAGAGGTGTAGCAGTCAGCACCTCAGGGACAGCAGAGGTGTAGCAGTCAGCACCTCAGGGACAGCAGAGGTGTAGCAGTCAGCACCTCAGGGACAGCAGAGGTGTAGCAGTCAGCACCCCAGGGACAGCAGAGGTGTAGTAGTCAGCACCCCAGGGACTGCAGAGGTATAGTAGTCTGCACCCCAGGGAGAGCAGACGTGTAGTAGTCAGCATCCCAGGGACAGCAGAGGTATAGTAGTCAGCAGCCCAGGGACAGCAGAGGTGTAATAGTCAGCACCCCAGGGACAGCAGAGGTGTAGTAGTCAGCACCCCAGGGACAGCAGAGGTGTAGTAGTCAGCACCCCAGGGACAGCAGAGGTGTAGTAGTCAGCACCTCAGGAACAGCAGAGGTGTAGTAGTCGGAACCTCAGGGACAGCAGAGGTGTAGTAGTCAGAACCCCAGGGCCAGCACAGGGTGTAGTAGTCAGCACCCCAGGGACAGCAGAGGTGTAGTAGTCAGCACCTCAGGGACAGCAGAAGTGTAGTAGTCAGCACCCCAGGGAGAGCAGAAGTGTAGTAGTCAGCACCCCAGGGAGAGCAGAAGTGTAGCAGTCAGCACCTCAGGGACAGCAGAGGTGTAGCAGTCAGCACCTCAGGGACAGCAGAGGTGTAGCAGTCAGCACCTCAGGGACAGCAGAGGTGTAGCAGTCAGCACCTCAGGGACAGCAGAGGTGTAGCAGTCAGCACCCCAGGGACATCAGAAATGTAGTAGTCAGCACCCCAGGGACTGCAGAGGTGTAGTAGTCAGCACACCAGGGACAGCAGAGGTGTAGTAGTCAGCACACCAGGGACAGCAGAGGTGTAGTAGTCAGCACCCCAGGGACAGCAGTGGTGTAGTAGTCAGCACACCAAGGACAGCAGAGCTGTAGTAGTCAGCACCCCAGGGATAGCAGAGCTGTAGTAGTCAGCACCCCAGGGATAGCAGAGCTGTAGTAGTCAGCACCTCAGGGACAGCAGAGTTGTAGTAGTCAGAACCCCAGGGACAGCAGAGGTGTAGTAGTCAGCACCTCAGGGACAGAAGAGGTGTAGTAGTCAGCACCACAGGGACAGCAGAGGTATAGTAGTCAGCACCCCAGGGAGAACAGAGATATAGTAGTCAGCAGCCCAGGGACAGCAGAGGTGTAATAGTCAGCACCCCAGGGACAGCAGAGGTGTAGTAGTCAGCACCCCAGGGACAGCAGAGGTGTAGTAGTCAGCACCCCAGGGACAGCAGAGGTGTAGTAGTCAGCACCCCAGGGACAGCAGAGGTGTAGTAGTCAGCACCTCAGGAACAACAGAGGTGTAGTAGTCGGAACCTCAGGGACAGCAGAGGTGTAGTAGTCAGAACCCCAGGGACAGCACAGGTTGTAGTAGTCAGCACCCTAGGGACAGCACAGGTCGTAGTAGTCAGCACCCTAGGGACAGCAGAGTTGTAGTAGTCAGCACCCCAGGGACTGCAGAGCTGTAGTAGTCAGCACCCCAGGGATAGCAGAGCTGTAGTAGTCAGCACCCCAGAGACTGCAGAGGTGTAGTAGTCAGCACCCCAGGGACAGCAGAGCTGTAGTATTCAGCACCTCAGGGACAGCAGAGTTGTAGTAGTCAGAACCCCAGGGACAGCAGAGGTGTAGTAGTCAGCACCTCAGGGACAGCAGAGGTGTAGTAGTCAGCACCACAGGGACAGCAGAGGTATAGTAGTCAGCACCCCAGGGAGAGCAGACGTGTAGTAGTCAGCATCCCAGGGACAGCAGAGATATAGTAGTCAGCAGCCCAGGGACAGCAGAGGTGTAATAGTCAGCACCCCAGGGACAGCAGAGGTGTAGTAGTCAGCACCCCAGGGACAGCACAGGTTGTAGTAGTCAGCACCTCAGGGACAGCAGAAGTGTAGTAGTCAGCACCCCAGGGACAGCAGAGGTGTAGCAGTCTGCACCCCAGGGAGAGCAGACGTGTAGTAGTCAGCATCCCAGGGACAGCAGAGGTATAGTAGTCAGCAGCCCAGGGACAGCAGAGGTGTAATAGTCAGCACCCCAGGGACAGCAGAGGTGTAGTAGTCAGCACCCCAGGGACAGCAGAGGTGTAGTAGTCAGCACCCCAGGGACAGCAGAGGTGTAGTAGTCAGCACCTCAGGAACAGCAGAGGTGTAGTAGTCGGAACCTCAGGGACAGCAGAGGTGTAGTAGTCAGAACCCCAGGGCCAGCACAGGGTGTAGTAGTCAGCACCCCAGGGACAGCAGAGGTGTAGTAGTCAGCACCCCAGGGAGAGCAGAAGTGTAGTAGTCAGCACCCCAGGGAGAGCAGAAGTGTAGTAGTCAGCACCCCAGGGAGAGCAGAAGTGTAGTAGTCAGCACCCCAGGGAGAGCAGACGTGTAGCAGTCAGCACCTCAGGGACAGCAGAGGTGTAGCAGTCAGCACCTCAGGGACAGCAGAGGTGTAGCAGTCAGCACCTAAGGGACAGCAGAGGTGTAGCAGTCAGCACCCCAGGGACATCTGAAATGTAGTAGTCAGCACCCCAGGGACTGCAGAGGTGTAGTAGTCAGCACACCAGGGACAGCAGAGGTGTAGTAGTCAGCACCCCAGGGACAGCAGAGGTGTAGTAGTCAGCACCCCAGGGACAGCAGTGGTGTAGTAGTCAGCACACCAAGGACAGCAGAGCTGTAGTAGTCAGCACCCCAGGGATAGCAGAGCTGTAGTAGTCAGCACCCCAGGGATAGCAGAGCTGTATTAGTCAGCACCCCAGAGACTGCAGAGGTGTAGTAGTCAGCACCCCAGGGACAGCAAAGCTGTAGTAGTCAGCACCTCAGGGACAGCAGAGTTGTAGTAGTCAGAACCCCAGGGACAGCAGAGGTGTAGTAGTCAGCACCTCAGGGACAGAAGAGGTGTAGTAGTCAGCACCACAGGGACAGCAGAGGTATAGTAGTCAGCACCCCAGGGAGAGCAGACGTGTAGTAGTCAGCATCCCAGGGACAGCAGAGATATAGTAGTCAGCAGCCCAGGGACAGCAGAGGTGTAATAGTCAGCACCCCAGGGACAGCAGAGGTGTAGTAGTCAGCACCCCAGGGACAGCAGAGGTGTAGTAGTCAGCACCCCAGGGACAGCAGAGGTGTAGTAGTCAGCACCCCAGGGACAGCAGAGGTGTAGTAGTCAGCACCTCAGGAACAGCAGAGGTGTAGTAGTCGGAACCTCAGGGACAGCAGAGGTGTAGTAGTCAGAACCCCAGGGACAGCACAGGTTGTAGTAGTCAGCACCCTAGGGACAGCACAGGTCGTAGTAGTCAGCACCCTAGGGACAGCAGAGTTGTAGTAGTCAGCACCCCAGGGACTGCAGAGCTGTAGTAGTCAGCACCCCAGGGATAGCAGAGCTGTAGTAGTCAGCACCCCAGAGACTGCAGAGGTGTAGTAGTCAGCACCCCAGGGACAACAGAGCTGTAGTAGTCAGCACCTCAGGGACAGCAGAGGTGTAGCAGTCAGCACCCCAGGGAGAGCAGAGGTGTAGCAGTCAGCACCCCAGGGACAGCAGAGGTGTAGTAGTCAGCACCCCAGGGACAGCAGAGGTGTAGCAGTCAGCACCTCAGGAACAGCAGAGGTGTAGCGGTCAGCACCTCAGGGACAGCAGAGGTGTAGCAGTCAGCACCTCAGGGACAGCAGAGCTGTAGTAGTCAGCACCCCAGGGACATCAGAAATGTAGTAGTCAGCACCCCAGGGACAGCAGAGGTGTAGTAGTCAGCACACCAGGGACAGCAGAGGTGTAGTAGTCAGCACCCCAGGGACTGCAGAGGTGTAGTCAGAACCCCAGGGACAGCAGAGGTGTAGTAGTCAGCACCTCAGGGACAGCAGAGGTATAGTAGTCAGCACCCCTGAGACAGCAGAGGTGTAGTAGTCAGCATCCCAGGGACAGCAGAAGTATAGTAGTCAGCAGCCCAGGGACAGCAGAGCTGTAGTAGTCAGCACCTCAGGGACAGCAGAGTTGTAGTAGTCAGCACCCCAGGGACTGCAGAGCTGTAGTAGTCAGCACCCCAGGGACAGCAGAGCTGTAGTAGTCAGCACCCCAGGGATAGCAGAGCTGTAGTAGTCAGCACCCCAGAGACTGGAGAGGTGTAGTAGTCAGCACCCCAGGGACAGCAGAGCTGTAGTAGTCAGCACCTCAGGGACAGCAGAGTTGTAGTAGTCAGCACCCCGGGGACAGCAGAGCTGTAATAGTCAGCACTCCGGGGACAGCAGAGCTGTAGTAGTCAGCACCCTGGGGGCAGCAGAGCTGTAGTTGTCAGAGCTCCTGACAACTATAAACTACACCGCCAAACTGTGCACTGTAATATACACCACCATAGGTGTCCATGTACCGATTCACATACCAACAGCACCTATATTTTATACAGCAATTTACATCTATAATACCAAGTCACTGCAGCGAACACTAAGAAAAGAAAAATAATAAAATAATGGCGTACGAGTTGCCCCTTTCCTGTGTGTTCAGGGCTCAAAACATGTCTACACTTCCAGCTGTGATCTAATATGTTGCAGCAGGGGCCTATCAGTATACACAGTGGCCACGGCATTGCAGAAGCACAGCAGCCCCTCCAAATGTTCCCTGTGCAGGGGAGCATCTGCGAGGTACTTTTCTGACTGGCCCTTACCCTTTAAAACCTCTAACAAAACTTAAACAAAGAGAAAAACTGTTTAAAACCAGATCAGGACTCCTCTAATGCGAACATTTCTAACCCGAAAATTTTCTAAATCACATCCAATTTTCACTTATTGGACCCGAAATGTAATAAATTATTAAAAAGTTAAATATGAAAAATCTGGAAAGGTTAGCAAGAAAAAAAAAGTGCAAAAGGTTAACAGATGACTAGATGGGAAAAAAAAAACACACCAACAAAAAAAAAAAAAAAGAGTAAAAGTAAAGCAAAGTTCTGACAATGGAGCTCTCCCCGTCTGTCCTCCTCTTACCATATGTGTCCCACGAAGGGAAAGTTAGAAAACAAGAGGCGATGGCGAGAGAGCTCCTCCGACACTGAAGAAGGAGGGGAAAGAAAACTGCAAGAGACGTTACCTTGAGTGAGAAACCGAGTGTCTACTAAAGCGACGTAAATAAAACCCAAAAAGTTAAAAAGTCTTCTTAAGTCACGGGCGCCATGGAGGGAGCCTTCCGAATCTCCGACATTGTGAGAGCAGGAAGCACTTCGGTAGAGAAAGAAAAAAAAAATCCAAGATCAGTGCCAAAAATAAGGCAGGAATAGCTGGAGAGGAAGCATCTGCTCCATCTTTCAAAGTATCCCTCACAGGCTCTGTTTCCAATCACAGCTTGCCTCCTCCTCCTCCTCCTCCAGCAGGAGCGATGCCAGGCAGGTCCTGGAAAGCCGCTGCTAATTGCACAAATCTGGGAGTCATTATTTACACTAATAAACTGCAGGGATTGAAAACAAATTCATTCATGGTGGTGGTGGTGGTGGCGCTGATATCCTTTATGTGCGGATCCACGGCTCCTGCTGGAGAACGGAGCGCTCGGCACCAGAGTCCGGCGAAACACAGGACCCCCCCAAGCTTGAAAAAAGATCATAAACTTTGGCCAATTTTCCCAAAGTTAGGAATTTGTCTAAAATTACCTGACTGTTACAAAGTACTACATTTCCCCTGTACCGATACATTGTTGCAAAGTATTAGGACAAGACGCGAGAAATGCGTTGGTCTTTCTTGAGAACTTGTGGTCCTAGCTGTTGTGAAAGTACAACTCCTAGCAGGGCCGGTGAAGGACCTGGCAGTGCATGTGTCCCCAGCAGCGCCTCCACAGGGTAAATGAAGTATTACACTGCACTATATTGAAATTTCAGTAATGTAAAGATGTGATGGGTCTTCCAAAGAACGAACAAAAAAAAAAAATAAGAGGGTCCTGAACCTTAAAAAGGGACCCCCATATATTCATTCAGATTTAGATTCTAAGACAATATGATACCAAGTGAAGGAGACTTTAGGAGCTAGGTCATAATCACCGGAAACGTGACTAGGCAGGTCATATAATCAGCGTGATGGGAGCGGTGCACAGCCCGTGCCCGCATGTTCCACCATCTGTGGAGGAGGAGATCACCCTGTACCTGGAGAGCACGACTGCGATGACGACTCCGGCATGTGGACGGTGAAGTAGGTCACCGAGTCATGTAATGTAATCACACAGGGAGCTCGCAGGGCCAGTAGGGCGAGATGTCAGATGGGTCACGGGTGTTTGTTTTGCTACATAATATACTTATAGTAAAATCACACCCGGAAATTAATTCTGCAAGTAGGTGAGGTGATGGGATAGACTCCGAGGGTAGCCATAGGCTCGATTTGTCTGGCAGAGGTGGTAAGCCTGCCTGTTTGGTCTACTGTGGAGTAGTTTATATATCACTATACTTTTTTTTTTTTTTTTTAAAGAGTGCACTCTCCGGCTGGAGCTCAGGAGACGACTTTGTGGGGGGCACGTTCACTGGCCGGAGCTCTGGAGGAGACACTGAGGGGGGCACATGCACCAGCCGGAGCTCAGGAGACTTTGTGGGGGGCGTGTGCACCGGCTGGAGCTCAGGAGAAGACTCTGAGGGGGGCGCGTGCACCGGCCGGAGCTCGGGAGGAGACTCTGAGGGGGAGCACACACCGGCCAGAGCTCAGGAGGAGACTCTGAGGGGGGCGCACGCACCAGCCGGAGCTCAGGAGGAGAATTTGTAGGGGCGAGTTCACTGGCCGGAGCTCAGTAGGAGACTTTATGGGGGATGCGATCACCAGCCAGAGTTCGGAGGAGACGTGCCCACTCCATTTAAAAGAAAGTAAAAGTGCCCCATTCTGCCGATCAGTGGGGTCCCTGCTAATAAGGGTAATGTCTCCTTACAAGTTCACCCTTTAGGGGTGCATACTCGAACCATATTACTACATCCATCAGAAGATTTGGGCCGCTACGCCCCTGCGTCCTCACAGAGCCCCCTGTGTGCCGGGCACACGTCTCCTGAGGGCAGCGCTGGCTCCGCTGCTGCTGTTTATACTTCTGTTTGGTCAGGAAGTAGGAGCGAGTTTGTCCGAGCCGAGCCCAGGCACAAACAACATAGCGGGCGGGAAACAAGGTATTTACTCCGCACCTCCCTCCGAGGACGCGGGCGAGCACAGAGCGGCCATTCACCTGCGCACAGTGCGCCCTGTGTGCACGGCTTGGAAGTAGGAATTTGCGGGAGGAGAAAAAACATCCTAAAGCAACGGGCGGCCTGACAGCACTTCAGTGATATTTATAGAGGTGCAGAGACGTGGCCGGGGAAGCTGCGAGTTCCTGCCCGGCACAGGGCGCCATTCATGGCGGCAGCACCTGCACAATGACAGCACTCACAGGAGCGCACACCTACAGATGTAGCAGAGCGGAGGTGCACAGTGTACACTGTCAGCATGGATCACTGCTACATCCAGGACTCAGCCCTTTATTCTACAGCCCGCCCAATGTGTCAGACCGCAATGTGACAAACACAACTCTGCTACATCCATACACTCTGCACAAGCAGCATCCGGAGCAGTGAGAACGAGCGCAGAGAACAGTGGGGTCTGCACATATAATGACTGCCCTGCGGGTCCTACAGATCCATCTACCGGGCTGCAGTGATTACAGGGGGAGGCGTGGGAAGGGCTAGTGAGTACATGTGTGGTGAAATATGTGTATATAGGTGTGCAGTGGACTATGCATAGATTTATTGTGTCACTGGCAATAATGTAACATCTGTGCTGAAAAGCTGCATGTCGCACCCAGGTGTTAATATGTATTTTCCTGAGACAAGTAGACTTCTGTCTCCAATCTCACCAGGGGGTCCTGCTGGAATCCAAGAAAAAAGGGAACATTTGACACCTCCTAGCTCAGTGATGGCGAACCTATGACACGCGTGTCAGTGCTGACACGCGTAGTCATTTTCAGTGACACGCCGGCCGCGGCCCCATAGAAATTGCTTCTTTCCCAGGGTCTGAAGGAGAGGAAACTCTCCTTCAGGCCCTGGGAACCATATCAATATGTAAAATAAAGAATTAAAATAAAAAATATTGCTATACTCACCTGTCCAACGCAGCCTGGACGTCCGCGAGGGAACCGGCAGCGTTGTTTGCTTAAAAATCGCGGTTTTCCTTCCTTCCTTGAAGTCCCGGCTTGTGATTGGTTGCGTGCCGCCCATGTGACCGAGACGCGACCAATCACAGCAAGCCGTGACGTAATTTTAGGTCCTTCAGGATTTTAAAATTACGTTCCGGCGTTGTGATTGGTTGCGTCGCCCATGTGACCGCACGCAACCAATCACAACGCCGGAACGTAATTTTAAAATCCTGAAGGACCTAAAATTACGTCACGGCTTGCTGTGATTGGTCGCGTCTCGGTCACATGGGCGGCACGCAACCAATCACAAGCCGGGACTTCAAGTAAGGAAGGAAAACCGCGATTTTTAAGCAAACAACGCTGCCGGTTCCCTCGCGGACGTCCAGGCTGCGTCGGACAGGTGAGTATAGCAATATTTTTTATTTTAATTCTTTATTTTACACACATTAATGTTGTTTCGATACCGATACCCGATACCACAAAAGTATCGGATCTCGGTATCGGAATTCCGATACAGCAAATATCGGCCGATACCCGATACTTGCGGTATCGGAATACTAAACAATGGCATCCGATCCGATTTTTTATCGGATCGGATGCCATGCAGGAGGTCTGTGGGTCCAAACAACAGAGCTCCGGTGCAGAGCGTCTAGGCCTGGGACTTCCGGTAGGCCAGGCGCAGCTCCCGGAAGTCCCAGGCCTCTGCGTCGGATCTGTGTTGTTTGGGCGACATTGCGCTGCTCCCTGCTGCGCCGACCAGAAGTCCCAGGCTGCACTTCTGAGGCCTGAGGAGATAGCTGTCTGGACTCAGGCCCTGTGATAGCTGTCTGGACTCAGGCCCTGTGATTGCTGTCTGGACTCAGGCCCTGTGATTGCTGTCTGGACTCAGGCCCTGTGATTGCTGTCTGGACTCAGGCCCTGTGATTGCTGTCTGGACTCAGGCCCTGTGATTGCTGTCTGGACTCAGGCCCTGTGATTGCTGTCTGGACTCAGGCCCTGTGATTGCTGTCTGGACTCAGGCCCTGTGATTGCTGTCTGGACTCAGGCCCTGTGATAGCTGTCTGGACTCAGGCCCTGTGATAGCTGTCTGGACTCAGGCCCTGTGATAGCTGTCTGGAGGCCCTGTGATTGCTGTCTGGACTCAGGCCCTGTGATTGCTGTCTGGACTCAGGCCCTGTGATTGCTGTCTGGAGGCCCTGTGATAGCTGTCTGGAGGCCCTGTGATTGCTGTCTGGACTCAGGCCCTGTGATTGCTGTCTGGACTCAGGCCCTGTGATTGCTGTCTGGACTCAGGCCCTGTGATTGCTGTCTGGACTCAGGCCCTGTGATTGCTGTCTGGACTCAGGCCCTGTGATTGCTGTCTGGACTCAGGCCCTGTGATAGCTGTCTGGACTCAGGCCCTGTGATTGCTGTCTGGACTCAGGCCCTGTGATTGCTGTCTGGACTCAGGCCCTGTGATTGCTGTCTGGACTCAGGCCCTGTGATTGCTGTCTGGACTCAGGCCCTGTGATAGCTGTCTGGACTCAGGCCCTGTGATTGCTGTCTGGACTCAGGCCCTGTGATTGCTGTCTGGACTCAGGCCCTGTGATTGCTGTCTGGACTCAGGCCCTGTGATTGCTGTCTGGACTCAGGCCCTGTGATAGCTGTCTGGACTCAGGCCCTGTGATTGCTGTCTGGACTCAGGCCCTGTGATTGCTGCCTGGACTCAGGCCCTGTGATTGCTGTCTGGACTCAGGCCCTGTGATTGCTGTCTGGACTCAGGCCCTGTGATTGCTGCCTGGACTCAGGCCCTGTGATTGCTGTCTGGACTCAGGCCCTGTGATTGCTGCCTGGACTCAGGCCCTGTGATAGCTGTCTGGACTCAGGCCCTGTGATTGCTGTCTGGACTCAGGCCCTGTGATTGCTGTCTGGACTCAGGCCCTGTGATTGCTGTCTGGACTCAGGCCCTGTGATAGCTGTCTGGACTCAGGCCCTGTGATAGCTGTCTGGACTCAGGCCCTGTGATTGCTGTCTGGACTCAGGCCCTGTGATAGCTGTCTGGACTCAGGCCCTGTGATAGCTGTCTGGACTCAGGCCCTGTGATTGCTGTCTGGACTCAGGCCCTGTGATAGCTGTCTGGACTCAGGCCCTGTGATAGCTGTCTGGACTCAGGCCCTGTGATTGCTGTCTGGACTCAGGCCCTGTGATTGCTGTCTGGACTCAGGCCCTGTGATTGCTGTCTGGACTCAGGCCCTGTGATAGCTGTCTGGACTCAGGCCCTGTGATAGCTGTCTGGACTCAGGCCCTGTGATTGCTGTCTGGACTCAGGCCCTGTGATTGCTGTCTGGACTCAGGCCCTGTGATAGCTGTCTGGACTCAGGCCCTGTGATTGCTGTCTGGACTCAGGCCCTGTGATTGGACTCAGGCCCTGTGATTGCTGTCTGGACTCAGGCCCTGTGATAGCTGTCTGGACTCAGGCCCTGTGATAGCTGTCTGGACTCAGGCCCTGTGATAGCTGTCTGGACTCAGGCCCTGTGATTGGACTCAGGCCCTGTGATTGCTGTCTGGACTCAGGCCCTGTGATAGCTGTCTGGACTCAGGCCCTGTGATAGCTGTCTGGACTCAGGCCCTGTGATAGCTGTCTGGACTCAGGCCCTGTGATTGCTGTCTGGACTCAGGCCCTGTGATTGCTGTCTGGACTCAGGCCCTGTGATTGCTGTCTGGACTCAGGCCCTGTGATAGCTGTCTGGACTCAGGCCCTGTGATTGCTGTCTGGACTCAGGCCCTGTGATTGCTGTCTGGAGGCCCTGTGATTGCTGTCTGGACTCAGGCCCTGTGATTGCTGTCTGGACTCAGGCCCTGTGATAGCTGTCTGGACTCAGGCCCTGTGATTGCTGTCTGGACTCAGGCCCTGTGATAGCTGTCTGGACTCAGGCCCTGTGATTGCTGTCTGGACTCAGGCCCTGTGATTGCTGTCTGGACTCAGGCCCTGTGATAGCTGTCTGGACTCAGGCCCTGTGATAGCTGTCTGGACTCAGGCCCTGTGATTGCTGTCTGGACTCAGGCCCTGTGATTGCTGTCTGGACTCAGGCCCTGTGATTGC
The DNA here is from genome assembly GCF_051348905.1 of Ranitomeya variabilis. Taxonomy (NCBI): domain Eukaryota; kingdom Metazoa; phylum Chordata; class Amphibia; order Anura; family Dendrobatidae; genus Ranitomeya; species Ranitomeya variabilis. The sequence continues at coordinate 1,135,751,249 of NC_135232.1, forward strand.
TGTCTGGACTCAGGCCCTGTGATAGCTGTCTGGACTCAGGCCCTGTGATTGCTGTCTGGACTCAGGCCCTGTGATAGCTGTCTGGAGGCCCTGTGATAGCTGTCTGGACTCAGGCCCTGTGATAGCTGTCTGGACTCAGGCCCTGTGATTGCTGTCTGGAGGCCCTGTGATAGCTGTCTGGACTCAGGCCCTGTGATAGCTGTCTGGACTCAGGCCCTGTGATTGCTGTCTGGACTCAGGCCCTGTGATTGCTGTCTGGACTCAGGCCCTGTGATAGCTGTCTGGACTCAGGCCCTGTGATAGCTGTCTGGACTCAGGCCCTGTGATAGCTGTCTGGACTCAGGCCCTGTGATTGCTGTCTGGACTCAGGCCCTGTGATTGCTGTCTGGACTCAGGCCCTGTGATTGCTGTCTGGACTCAGGCCCTGTGATAGCTGTCTGGACTCAGGCCCTGTGATTGCTGTCTGGACTCAGGCCCTGTGATAGCTGTCTGGAGGCCCTGTGATAGCTGTCTGGACTCAGGCCCTGTGATAGCTGTCTGGACTCAGGCCCTGTGATTGCTGTCTGGAGGCCCTGTGATAGCTGTCTGGACTCAGGCCCTGTGATAGCTGTCTGGACTCAGGCCCTGTGATTGCTGTCTGGACTCAGGCCCTGTGATTGCTGTCTGGACTCAGGCCCTGTGATAGCTGTCTGGACTCAGGCCCTGTGATAGCTGTCTGGACTCAGGCCCTGTGATAGCTGTCTGGACTCAGGCCCTGTGATAGCTGTCTGGACTCAGGCCCTGTGATTGCTGTCTGGACTCAGGCCCTGTGATTGCTGTCTGGACTCAGGCCCTGTGATTGCTGTCTGGACTCAGGCCCTGTGATTGCTGTCTGGACTCAGGCCCTGTGATTGCTGTCTGGACTCAGGCCCTGTGATTGCTGTCTGGACTCAGGCCCTGTGATAGCTGTCTGGACTCAGGCCCTGTGATAGCTGTCTGGACTCAGGCCCTGAGATAGCTGTCTGGACTCAGGCCCTGTGATTGCTGTCTGGACTCAGGCCCTGTGATAGCTGTCTGGACTCAGGCCCTGTGATAGCTGTCTGGACTCAGGCCCTGTGATTGCTGTCTGGACTCAGGCCCTGTGATAGCTGTCTGGACTCAGGCCCTGTGATAGCTGTCTGGACTCAGGCCCTGTGATTGCTGTCTGGACTCAGGCCCTGTGATAGCTGTCTGGACTCAGGCCCTGAGATAGCTGTCTGGACTCAGGCCCTGTGATTGCTGTCTGGACTCAGGCCCTGTGATAGCTGTCTGGACTCAGGCCCTGTGATAGCTGTCTGGACTCAGGCCCTGTGATAGCTGTCTGGACTCAGGCCCTGTGATTGCTGTCTGGACTCAGGCCCTGTGATTGCTGTCTGGACTCAGGCCCTGTGATTGCTGTCTGGACTCAGGCCCTGTGATTGCTGTCTGGACTCAGGCCCTGTGATAGCTGTCTGGACTCAGGCCCTGTGATTGCTGTCTGGACTCAGGCCCTGTGATAGCTGTCTGGACTCAGGCCCTGTGATAGCTGTCTGGACTCAGGCCCTGTGATTGCTGTCTGGACTCAGGCCCTGTGATAGCTGTCTGGACTCAGGCCCTGAGATAGCTGTCTGGACTCAGGCCCTGTGATTGCTGTCTGGACTCAGGCCCTGTGATTGCTGTCTGGACTCAGGCCCTGTGATAGCTGTCTGGACTCAGGCCCTGAGATAGCTGTCTGGACTCAGGCCCTGTGATTGCTGTCTGGACTCAGGCCCTGTGATAGCTGTCTGGACTCAGGCCCTGTGATAGCTGTCTGGACTCAGGCCCTGTGATAGCTGTCTGGACTCAGGCCCTGTGATTGCTGTCTGGACTCAGGCCCTGTGATAGCTGTCTGGACTCAGGCCCTGTGATAGCTGTCTGGACTCAGGCCCTGTGATAGCTGTCTGGACTCAGGCCCTGTGATTGCTGTCTGGACTCAGGCCCTGTGATTGCTGTCTGGACTCAGGCCCTGTGATTGCTGTCTGGACTCAGGCCCTGTGATTGCTGTCTGGACTCAGGCCCTGTGATAGCTGTCTGGACTCAGGCCCTGTGATAGCTGTCTGGACTCAGGCCCTGTGATAGCTGTCTGGACTCAGGCCCTGTGATTGCTGTCTGGACTCAGGCCCTGTGATTGCTGTCTGGACTCAGGCCCTGTGATAGCTGTCTGGACTCAGGCCCTGTGATAGCTGTCTGGACTCAGGCCCTGTGATTGCTGTCTGGACTCAGGCCCTGTGATAGCTGTCTGGACTCAGGCCCTGTGATAGCTGTCTGGACTCAGGCCCTGTGATAGCTGTCTGGACTCAGGCCCTGTGATTGCTGTCTGGACTCAGGCCCTGTGATAGCTGTCTGGACTCAGGCCCTGTGATAGCTGTCTGGACTCAGGCCCTGTGATTGCTGTCTGGACTCAGGCCCTGTGATTGCTGTCTGGACTCAGGCCCTGTGATTGCTGTCTGGACTCAGGCCCTGTGATTGCTGTCTGGACTCAGGCCCTGTGATTGCTGTCTGGACTCAGGCCCTGTGATTGCTGTCTGGACTCAGGCCCTGTGATAGCTGTCTGGACTCAGGCCCTGTGATAGCTGTCTGGACTCAGGCCCTGAGATAGCTGTCTGGACTCAGGCCCTGTGATTGCTGTCTGGACTCAGGCCCTGTGATAGCTGTCTGGACTCAGGCCCTGTGATAGCTGTCTGGACTCAGGCCCTGTGATTGCTGTCTGGACTCAGGCCCTGTGATAGCTGTCTGGACTCAGGCCCTGTGATAGCTGTCTGGACTCAGGCCCTGTGATTGCTGTCTGGACTCAGGCCCTGTGATTGCTGTCTGGACTCAGGCCCTGTGATTGCTGTCTGGACTCAGGCCCTGTGATTGCCGTCTGGAGGCCCTGTGATAGCTGTCTGGACTCAGGCCCTGTGATAGCTGTCTGGACTCAGGCCCTGTGATTGCTGTCTGGACTCAGGCCCTTTGATTGCTGTCTGGACTCAGGCCCTGTGATAGCTGTCTGGACTCAGGCCCTGTGATTGCTGTCTGGACTCAGGCCCTTTGATTGCTGTCTGGACTCAGGCCCTGTGATAGCTGTCTGGACTCAGGCCCTGTGATAGCTGTCTGGACTCAGGCCCTGTGATTGCTGTCTGGACTCAGGCCCTGTGATTGCTGTCTGGACTCAGGCCCTGTGATTGCTGTCTGGACTCAGGCCCTGTGATTGCTGTCTGGACTCAGGCCCTGTGATTGCTGTCTGGACTCAGGCCCTGTGATTGCTGTCTGGACTCAGGCCCTGTGATAGCTGTCTGGACTCAGGCCCTGTGACTACTACAGCAACCATCATCCAGTGAACTGTGGGGTGTCATTGGCCATTACTGAGATAAGTGAGAGGGAGGCATCAGTGATGGCGAACCTGTGGCAGTCCAGCTGTTGCAAAACTACAATTCCCATCATGGCTGGCCATTCAAAGCAAAGGCTTTGGCTGTAAAGACATGATGGGAATTGTAGTTTTGCAACAGCTGGAGTGCCACAGGTTCGCCATCACTGGAAGAATTCCCCCTCCCCCTCACTTATCTTAGTTCACGGCACCCCACACAAGTTAAATAATAGCAAGACCAACAAAAGAAACCAACTGACAGATGAACAAAGAAGTCACTAAGCAGGTAAGTTAATTCTAATTATACATATTTGTTATTTAAACTATACATGTCGCAAAATTATGTTTTTTTATCAAGTTGACACACCACCCAAGTTATGCTCGGTTTTTTGGCGAATTTTGACACACCGAGCTCAAAAGGTTGCCCATCACTGTCCTAGCTCTTGGAAGAGAGATGTCAATTACAGCCTGATAGTATCTCTGTGAGAACGTTTACACAAAGGATCTCAAGAGAAAATAGTATATTCATTAGTAGCGCGGCCTTGGTCCAATCAAAAACAAGCAATGATGATATTAACCTAAGGGGCTGGTCTAGAAACCTGACCTCCAGACCAAAGTTATAAACTAGGGCTGTATACAGAGAATCGTGTTCACATAATGGGGGCAGCCGAGCTGGTGTAAATCTAATCTACATTCATCCTACCCTCAGGGAGCAGAAAGCAGACTACCAAGTTAGATGATTTCTGTAAGTTTTCTCCTGTTATTTTATACTGTTTTGCATAAGTTGTATGTCTTTATTATCATATTTTTATAACTTTTTCTTACTGTAAGCAGTGAACCTTTTTTGTATTAAAGTATAAAACTTTAAGGCCATGTTCACACAGTGCGTTTTTTACCGCGGAACCGCGGCGGTTTTGCCGCTGCGGTTCCGCAGCTGTTTTCCATGCAGGGTACAGTACACTGTACCCTATGGAAAACAGGACACACTGTGCACATGGTCCGGAAATTTAAAAAAAAAAAGCCGTGCTGAATAGCTCCCGGAAAAAAGAAGGAGCATGTCAATTCTTCTTCCTGAACCGCAGCGGTTCTGTACCCATAGACCTCCATTGTGAGGTCAAAATCGCAGTAAAACACGCAGATCAAAAATATATCTGCGGGTTTTACTGCGGTTTGTTGTGCAGAACCGCTGCAGCCGGAAGTGCGGGGAAGCCGGCGGAAGTGCGGGGCCGGAAGTGCGTGGGCGGAGAGACATGGAGGCATAGCGTCGCATGGGGATCGTGTCGGCCGTTTGATTGATTTGGTATGTGTGTATGTGTGTGTGTGTGTGTGTGTGTGTGTGTGTGTGTGTGTGTGTGTGTGTGTGTGTGTGTGTGTCCCCATGCGACGCTAGTGCCACCATTGTGCTAAGTCGCCGTATGGACTACTACTCCCATCCGGTATTAGGATGGGAGAGTTGTCCCTGTGTCCGGCGACTTAGCACAATGGTAAAGTTACACAAAACACACAATACACATACATGACACACAGTACAGTACATACAACACATAACATAGAGTATATACTCACCAACAGCACACTTGTAGGCGAAGCCCTCGATCCTCCAGGAAAAAATCCAAAAATAATAAAGCAAATCCATACTCCCTGTCCGCAGAATCCATAAAACGAGTGTCCCACGCCGATCGGCTGCTCTCCGGCGATACACTGCCAGGAGCGAAGCTCCTAGCAGTGTATCGCGTACTGTCCCGGAGCTCAATGACTCCGGCGTCTCGGTTAACAGCAGTACAGCTGCGTTGAACTTTCCCACGCAGCACTGCCGTTAAGCGAGAGTGCCGGGGTCAATGACCGCCGGTAAACTCGCTCGCGCATGCGCAGTGACACACCGACAGGAACTATGGCTCCTGTCTGTGTTGCTGCAGCCGTGGAGAGCAGACATATCTCTGGATGTGTCTGTTCTCCATGGAAAATCTTCGTGGGATACGTGGCACTTAAATACGTGGCACTTAAATACGTGACACGTGTCACTTATACGTGATACGTGTCACTTAAATACGTGACACGTGTCACTTATACGTGGCACGTGGCACTTAAATACGTGGCACGTGGCACTGAAATACGTGGCACGTGGCACTTAAATACGTGGCACGTGGCACTTAAATACGTGGCACGTGGCACTTAAATACGTGGCACGTGGCACTTAAATACGTGGCACGTGGCACTTAAATACGTGGCACGTGGCACTTAAATACGTGGCACGTGGCACTTAAATACGTGGCACGTGGCACTTAAATACGTGGCACGTGGCACTGAAATACGTGGCACTGAAATACGTGGCACTGAAATACGTGGCACTTAAATACGTGGCACGTGGCACTTAAATACGTGGCACGTGGCACTGAAATACGTGGCACTGAAATACGTGGCACTTAAATACGTGGCACGTGGCACTTAAATACGTGGCACGTGGCACTGAAATACGTGGCACGTGGCACTTAAATACGTGATACGTGGCACTTAGGCTATGTTCACATTTGCGTTGTGCGCCGCAGCGTCGGCGCCGCAACACACAACGCAAAGTAAAACGCATGCACAACGCTGCGTTTTGCGCCGCATGCGTCCTTTTTTTGATTGATTTTGGACGCAGCAAAAATGCAACTTGCTGCGTCCTCTGCGCCCGGATGCGTGCGCTGCAGTGACGCATGCGGCGCAAAACGCGGAGCGCTGTCATTCAAAACACGTCCACTCATTTTGGTGTTTAGTCCCAAAATGGAGGATGGAAGAAGAAAAGGGTTGGACAAGGAAATGACATCATTTCTTTTTTTTTTCCCCCCCCCACTGCAGTAAACTTTATTTCTGTCAAACACAGACAATCTGCAGACAAAACTGCATCAAAAAACGCACTAAAAAACGCACTAAAAAACGCACCAAAAAACGCACCAAAAACGCACCTGCGTTTTCTGCAGAGACCTGCAGTTTCAGTCAGGAAAAAAAAAGGATGGAAATCCTGAACGTGTGAACATAGCCTAACAAGTTGAAACTTGAATGTTCTAACGAATCCATAGCCTAAGGTGTGTGAGCCTTATGAGTGGTAGACATTATTAGTATAAATATTTCCGGGACTCATCGCCCGTGTGTTCGAAGATTGGTGGCAGCGTGTATAAGCGGGTGTGTGGCCTGGGTCGGTGTGTGATTTATGCTCCCATAACAGCATAGGACAGAGGTTGAATGCTGGACAGAGAGAGGAGATAGATTAACCCTTGCAGGCGCAACCCCAAGCACGTGAAGGAATTAGTTACACCACTAGTGAATACAGGGGAGGCGTGGGAAGGGCTAGTGCTTACAGGGGAGGCATGGGAAAGGCTAGTGATTACATGGGAGGCGTGGGAAGGGCTAGTGATTAGAAGGGAGGCATGGGAAGGGCTAGTGATTACAGGGGGGACATGGGAAGGGCTAGTGATTAGAAGGGAGGCGTGGGAAGGGCTAGTGATTACAGGGGGGGGCGTGGGAAGGGCTAGTGATTACAGGGGGGGCGTGGGAAGGGCTAGTGATTAGAAGGGAGGCATGGGAAGGGCTAGTGATTACAGGAGAGGCATGGGAAGGGCTAGTGATTACAGCAGAGGCGTGGGAAGGGCTAGTGATTACAGGGGAGGCGTGGGAAGGGCTAGTGATTACAGGGGAGGCGTGGGAAGGGCTAGTGATTACAGGAGTGGGTGGGAAGGGCTAGTTATTACAGGGGGGCGTGGGAAAGGCTAGTGATTACATGGGAGGCGTGGGAAGGGCTAGTAATTAGAAGGGAGGCGTGGGAAGGGCTAGTGATTACAGGGAGGGCATGGGAAGCGCTAGTGATTAGAAGGGAGGCATGGGAAGGGCTAGTGATTACAGGAGAGGCATGGGAAGGGCTAGTGATTACAGCAGAGGCGTGGGAAGGGCTAGTTATTACAGGGGTGGCGTGGGAAGGGCTAGTGATTACAGGAGTGGGTGGGAAGGGCTAGTTATTACAGGGGGGGCGTGGGAAGGGCTAGTGATTACAGGGGGGCGTGGGAAGGGCTAGTGATTACAGGGGAGGCATGGGCAGGGCTAGTGATTACAGGGGAGGCGTGGGAAGGGCTAGTGCTTACAAGGGAGGTGTGGGAAGGGTTAGTGATTACAGGGGAGGCGTGGGAAGGGCTAGTGCATACAGGGGACGCATGGGAAGGGCTAGTGATTACATGGGAGGTGTGGGAAGGACTAGTGATTACAGGGGAGGCGTGGGAAAGGTTATTGATTACAGGGGAGGCTTGGGAAGAGCTACTGATTACAGGGGAGGCGTAGGAAGGGCTACTGATAACAGGGGAGGTGTGGGAAGGGCTAGTGCTTACAGGGGAGGCGCGGGAAGGGCTAGTGCTTACAGGGAAGGCGTGGGAAGGGCTAGTGATTAGAAGGGAGGCGTGGGAAGGGCTAGTGCTTACAGGGAAGGGTTAGTGCTTACAGGGGAGGCGTGGGAAGGGCTAGTGCATACAGGGGACGCGTGGGAAGGGCTAGTGCATACAGGGGACGCGTGGGAAGGGCTAGTGCATACAGGGGAAGCGTGGGAAGGGCTAGTGATTACATGGGAGGTGTGGGAAGGGCTAGTGATTACAGGGGGGCGTGGGAAGGGCTAGTGATTAGAAGGGAGGTGTGGGAAGGGCTAGTGATTAGAAGGGAGGTGTGGGAAGGGCTAGTGATTACAGGGGACGCATGGGAAGGGCTAGTGATTACAGGGGAGGCGTGGGAAGGGCTAGTGATTACAGGTTGCATTAGGTTTGCTAAACTGTAGGACATCATTGCTACTATTGATCCCCTCTCTGTGGGTTCAGGTATGCGGCCCCCGGCTCAGATTCACCAAACTCTTGTCACCAGAACCCCAGACCTGCAATGGTGCAGCACACGGAGTGCAGCAGCACAATGTATGCCACCGCCGTACCCGCCCACCGCCCTTAGCCGCCCACCGCCGTACTCGGCCCCACACTCGCGAACATCTCAGAAAGGATTCCTAGTCATTAACAGCAAGCACAGATAATGAAAACAGAAGGAAAAGAAACAAAGTGGCTAAACAGGTCTACATAACCCTGCGACACCAAGAGCTCTGCTACATCTGTGTGTGGATTCTCACTGCACTAGGACTGGAAGAGTTAATGCCGTCCCCCCTCACATAAAGGGAAAATAAACCAATTCAGTAGGAGACCCCCCTCAGCCCAGCCCCCGACATCCCTCAGCTGACTGCCAGACGCAGCAAGACTGGGGGTTACACACAGCGGCCCCCCAACTCATTCAGGAAGGGCAAATACCACCCTGCAAAAAAGTTCCACCCATGCCGGCTGAGACTTGTAGTCCCCCACTGACATCAGGGAGTTTTATGTGAATGGTGACACCATATACACACAAGTCTGAAGTGTTGGGAGAGGCGGCATCACCGGGCGTTGTAACAATGGTAACCACGACAACCAGAACATGACTGACAACCACAATGTAACCATAACAACCAGAACATGACTGACAGGCAGAATGTAACCATAGCAACCAGAACATGACTGACAGGCGGAATGCAACCACAACCACCAGAACATGACTGACAGGCGGAATGTAACCATAGCAACCAGATAAACTGTGACAGCAGCAATGAATAGTTGTGCAGTTTCCAGCAGGATTATTTCCTACATCTCTGCTTCATGTCAGTTAATGAAAAACATTCAAAACTGTCCTCTTCCACCGCAGGGGAGCTCGTTACAATGTATCAGCCAACGCAGTCCCTTATAAGCTTCATCCAGCAGCACCACACAGGGGGACACGAGGGTCCGGACGCTGCTGTTACCGCACACAGCATTATCTACACTCAGACATTATCACAAAGCATCAGCTGGATGAGCAGGAAACCATGGAGGCTGAGAGTACACACTACCCCCCATTCACTCACACCCCCTCTCCCCGCACACAGGACGCCCGTCCCACACACACACACACACACACAGGACCCCCGTCCCACACACACACACACACAGGACGCCCGTCCCACACACACACACAGGACCCCCGTCCCTCACACACACACACAGGACCCCCGTCCCTCACACACATACAGGACCCCCCGTCCCTCACACACACAGGACCCCCCGTCCCTCACACACACACACAGGACCCCCATCCTCCCGCACACAGGACCCCCGTCCCTCACACACACACAGGACCCCCGTCCCTCACACACACACAGGACCCCCGTCCCTCACACACACACAGGACCCCCGTCCCTCACACACACACAGGATCCCTGTCTCTCACACACACACACACAGGATCCCTGTCTCTCACACACACACACACACACACAGGACCCCCGTCCCACACACACACACACACACACACACACACACAGGACCCCCGTCCCTCACACACACACACACACACACACACACACACACAGGACCCCCGTCCCTCACACACACACAGAAAGGACCCCCGTCCCTCACACACACACACACACAGGACCCCCGTCCCACACACACACACACAGGACCCCTGTCCCTCACACACACACACAGGACCCCCGTCCCTCACACACACACAGGACCCGTCCCTCACACACACACACACACACACACACACACACACACACACACACACACACAGGACCCCTGTCCCTCACACCCACACAGGACCCCCCCCCCCGTCCCTCACACCCACACAGGACCCCCATCCTCCCGCACACAGGACCCCCGTCCCTCACACACAGGACCCCCGTCCCTCACACACACACAGGACCCCCGTCCCACACACACACAGGACCCCTGTCCCACACACACACACACACACACACACACACACACACGATCCCCGCCCGCCCCCGCACACAGGACCCCCGTCCCTCACACACACACAGGACCCCCGTCCCACACACACACACACACACGATCCCCGCCCGCCCCCGCACACAGGACCCCCGTCCCTCACACACAGGACCCCCGTCCCTCACACACACACAGGACCCCCGTCCCTCACACACACACAGGACCCCCGTCCCTCACACACACACAGGACCCCCGTCCCTCACACACACACAGGACCCCTGTCCCACACACACACACACACGATCCCCGCCCGCCCCCGCACACAGGACCCCCGTCCCTCACACACACACAGGACCCCCGTCCCACACACACACACACGATCCCCGCCCGCCCCCGCACACAGGACCCCCGTCCCTCACACACACACACAGGACCCCCGTCCCTCACACACACACAGGACCCCCGTCCCTCACACACACACAGGACCCCTGTCCCTCACACACACACAGGACCCCCGTCCCTCACACACACACAGGACCCCTGTCCCTCACACACACACACACACGATCCCCGCCCGCCCCCGCACACAGGACCCCCGTCCCTCACACACACACAGGACCCCCGTCCCTCACACACACACACACAGGACCCCCGTCCCTCACACACACACAGGACCCCCGTCCCTCACACACACACAGGACCCCCGTCCCTCACACACACACAGGACTCCCTGTCCCTCACACACACACAGGACCCCCCGTCCCTCACACACACACAGGACCCCCCGTCCCTCACACACACACAGGACCCCCCGTCCCTCACACCCACACAGGACCCCCATCCTCCCGCACACACGATCCCCGCACACAGGACCCCCGTCCCTCACACACAGGACCCCCGTCCCTCACACACACACAGGACCCGTCCCTCACACACACACACACACAGGACCCCTGTCCCTCACACCCACACAGGACCCCCCCCCGTCCCTCACACCCACACAGGACCCCCATCCTCCCGCACACAGGACCCCCGTCCCTCACACACACACAGGACCCCCGTCCCTCACACACACACAGGACCCCCGTCCCTCACACACACACAGGACCCCTGTCCCACACACACACACACACGATCCCCGCCCGCCCCCGCACACAGGACCCCCGTCCCTCACACACACACAGGACCCCCGTCCCACACACACACACACACGATCCCCGCCCGCCCCCGCACACAGGACCCCCGTCCCTCACACACACACAGGACCCCCGTCCCTCACACACACACAGGACCCCCGTCCCTCACACACACACAGGACCCCCGTCCCTCACACACACACAGGACCCCTGTCCCTCACACACACACAGGACCCCCGTCCCTCACACACACACAGGACCCCCCGTCCCTCACACACACACAGGACCCCTGTCCCTCACACACACACAGGACCCCCGTCCCTCACACACACACAGGACCCCTGTCCCTCACACACACACAGGACCCCCGTCCCTCACACACACACAGGACCCCCGTCCCTCACACACACACAGGACCCCCGTCCCTCACACACACACACACAGGACCCCCGTCCCTCACACACACACAGGACCCCCGTCCCTCACACACACACAGGACCCCCGTCCCTCACACACACACAGGACTCCCTGTCCCTCACACACACACAGGACCCCCCGTCCCTCACACACACACAGGACCCCCCGTCCCTCACACACACACAGGACCCCCCGTCCCTCACACACACACAGGACCCCCCGTCCCTCACACCCACACAGTACCCCCATCCTCCCGCACACACGATCCCCGCACACAGGACCCCCGTCCCTCACACACAGGACCCCTGTCCCTCACACACACACACACGATCCCCGCCCCCGCACACACAGGACCCCCGTCTTACCGCCCGCACACATAGTACCCCCATCCTCCCGCACACAGTACCTGTATCTTTATGGGCCAGGTGAAGTTGCTGACGTAGACGAAGAACGTGATGTTCGGGTTGTTGTGGAAGTCGAACTTCTCGTTGGAGAACGTGTCCTTATATTCCTTGATGTTGGTCCTGGAGATGATGGGGATCTCCTCTCCGGTCTGGGTCCCCGCTGCAAGAAAAGGCTTCACCAATCACTACGGCAAGTAATAAGGAGCCGGGGACAAGAACAAACTCATGTGTGGATATGTGGCACGTGTGGTAGAAGGACCTATACACGCAGAGCTGAGTGAGACCCATGCACACCGTGATGTAGCAGAGCTGCAAGAGACCTATGCACACCGTGATGTAGCAGAGCTCGGGAGTGAGACCTATGCACACCGTGATGTAGCAGGGCTCGGGAGTGAGACCTATGCATGTTGTGATGTAGCAGAGCTGAGGAGTGAGACCTATGCATGTCGTGATGTAGCAGAGCTGAGTGAGACCCATGCACGCCGTGTTGTAGCAAAGCTGCAAGAGACCTATGCACGCCGTGATGTAGCAGAGCTGAGGAGTGAGACCTATGCACGCCGTGATGTAGCAGGGCTCGGGAGTGAGACCTATGCATGTTGTGATGTAGCAGAGCTGAGGAGTGAGACCTTTGCATGTCGTGAAGTAGCAGAGCTGAAGAATGAAACCTATACACGCCGTGATGTAGCAGAGCTGAGGAATGAGACCTATGCACGCCGTGATGCAGCAAAGCTCAGGAATGAAAACTATGCACGCCGTGATGAAACACGAGGCCCATGTGAGCACCTTCTTCTCCATCGGAGAACACAGGAGCATTTCTAAGCCTAGTACTTCTCACAGCTGAAGGTTTGTCACTAACACATTGTAACGGAGAGAGAGACTGGTGCTACTGCTGTCGGCTCCTTGAATAAATTCAACTACATCTTAGATATGATGACAATGATGGGAGTGATGCTCCCGGGAAGAATTTAATGTCGTCTCTACGCCATAATAGTGGAGTCATTTTCGGGATGGGCAGGGATCGGCTGGCGGGGGGCTCGGCTGGCGGGGGGCTCGGCTGGCAGGGGGGCTCGGCTGGCAGGGGGGCTCGGCTGGCGGGGGGGGCTCGGCTGGCGGGGGGCTCGACTGGCGGGGGGGCTCGGCTGGCTGGGGGGCTCGGCTGGCTGGGGGGCTCGGCTGGCTGGGGGGCTCGGCTGGCTGGGGGCTCGGCTGGCGGGGGGCTCAGCTGGCGGGGGGCTCGGCTGGCTGGGCCGCCACCTCCACTGCCTGACTAGTTTACTACATGCCAAAAAGCAGTGTGAAGTATGGTGGAAATCTGCTGCTGCTGACGACTCGTGAACATTTGACTTTATGCAGCAGGAAATTGCACGAGAACCTCATGGGTCTCCACTGCCGGCGATTTCCATTATTCCCAGTGATCGTTTACTGGACGGTCACCAGTCCCATGGATGACAATGGGGGCACATACTGGAGCACTGGGCAGAAGCAGGGTGGTGCCCACCTTACCAGCAAAGCTCGGTGCCCACGTAATGTTCAGGTTGAAGTTCTTGGACGCGTTGATGAACATGTCCAGGTCTCGGTTTTGCTGCAAAGAAAAAAAAAATGGATTAATGAGAAAAGTTTCTCTCGTCCTAAAGGCCCCTGCTCTACAGCGGTACCATAACCCTGGGGGGAGTAGTAGTTGTCCGCTCAGCAGCCCGACATGGAGGCCCAGAGTCTGCAGCATCAGACTGCATCATTTCCAGGAGCGGTCGCAATCTACTGGTCGTGAACAGCGCTGCAGCCGATCACGTGACATGTAACGACCCGACACAACCTTGTCCTGTCAGGATGATGAGGCTCGGGGGCTCCAATCACCCCCATAAAAGAAGTAGTGACCCACTGTTTTCTCCACACACCCATGAGTTTATTCCACAGGTGAGGAGGCGTTCCCCTTTAAGCTGTGGATCCAGTAACATCCAGCAGTCACTGGGCACCATGATGAGGGTGCAAAGGAGGAAGAGCCCCCCACTAATATCCAGTTACTGCAGGACCCCAGGAAACAGATCACTGAGAGGAGGACAAGCCGGACATAGTGAAGGAATGCAAATCCATTAGAGAGCTGCGCTTACATCCTCTGTGCTGCAGGGACCAACAAAACGAGGGCCTGGATTAGGGCTTGCACCCTCCATTATCAGAGACAGCAGGTCGGAGCTATGATGGGGGCCCCCACATACATGTGCCATTTATAATCGCAGTATCTGATGTGGTGGAGGGTCCTGAGTGCCATCATTAAGCAGCGGAGGGTCCTGAGTGCCCCTCTCATGTCTGCCCCCCATGCAGCTGGTGACCATGGCCCAGCAATATCATCCTATACAATGATGATCAGGTCCCGGGGGGCACTCACCTCCTCAGGGGTGGCCACAAAGTTGATGGCGGTGTAGTACTTGTCGTCCTCCTGGGACAGGCTGAAGGTGAACTGGTAATCAATCAGCAGGGTGTCTGCAGGAGAGAGCGGGGGAGACAGAGCGTGAGAGGTGTGCAGCAAGGTGTGATCAGCCACACTCGGGGGGGACGCAGCACTCGGGGGGACGCAGCACTTGGAGGGGACGCTGCTATGGGCAGAAGTCAGGAGAAAACATCTCCTCTGTGCAATATATTACTTATATAATGAGATACGAGCAGACGCAGTAATAGGAGAGCAATGATCCAACTCCAGTGTGCGCAGCGCCGTGTCCTGGCCTGCAGGGGGCACTGTCACCTCACTACCAGAGGGAACATCCAGCTGTGCTGCACCATCCCCTCCGACCACGCCGCATCCCCAGATCCACACACCTTCCCCTCCGACCACGCCGCATCCCCAGATCCACACACCTTCCCCTCCGACCACGCCGCATCCCCAGATCCACACACCTTCCCCTCCGACCACGCCGCATCCCCAGATCCACACACCTTCCCCTCCGACCACACCGCATCCCCAGATCCACACACCTTCCCCTCCGACCAAGCCGCATCCCCAGATCCACACACCTTCCCCTCCGACCACGCCGCATCCCCAGACCCACACACCTTCCCCTCCGACCACGCCGCATCCCCAGATCCACACACCTTCCCCTCCGACCACACCGCATCCCCAGATCCACACACCTTCCCCTCTGACCAAGCCGTATCCCCAGATCCTACACACCTTCCCCTCTGACCAAGCCGCATCCCCAGATCCTACATACCATCCCCTCCGACCACGCCGCATCCCCAGATCCTACACACCATCCCCTCCGACCATGCCGCATCCCCAGATCCACACACCTTCCCCTCTGACCAAGCCGCATCCCCAGATCCTACACACCATCCCCTCCAACCATGCCCTCCCCCAGATCCTACACACCGTCCCCTCCAACCATGCCCTCCCCCAGATCCTACACACCGTCCCCTCCAACCATGCCCTCCCCCAGATCCTACACACCGTCCCCTCCAACCATGCCCTCCCCCAGATCCTACACACCGTCCCCTCCAACCATGCCCTCCCCCAGATCCTACACACCGTCCCCTCCAACCATGCTGCGCCCCCAGATTCTACACACCATCCCCTCCAACCATGCCCTCCCCCAGATCCTACACACCATCCCCTCCAACCATGCCCTCCCCCAGATCCTACACACCATCCCCTCCAACCATGCCCTCCCCCAGATCCTACACACCGTCCCCTCCAACCATGCCCTCCCCCAGATCCTACACACCGTCCCCTCCAACCATCCCCTCCGACCATGCTGCGCCCCCAGATTCTACACACTGTCCCCTCTGACCATCGACCATGCCACACCCCCAGATCCTACACACCGTTCCCTCCGACAGCACCATGCCCCCAGATCCTACCTTCATCCCCTTCGACCACACTGCACCCCCAGATCCTACACACCATCCCCTCCGACCATGCTGCGCCCCCAGATCCTACACACTTTACCCTCTGACCATGCCGCGCCCCAGATCTAACACACCGTCCCCTCCGACCATGCTGCACCCCCGGATCCTACACACAGCTCCTTCATGATCACGTCGAGCCCCCAGATCCTACACACCATCACCTCCGACCACACTGAACCCCCAGATCCTACACACAGCTCCTTCATGATCACATCGAGCCTCCAGATCTTACACACCATCACCTCCGACCACACTGCACCCCCAGATACTACACACAGCTCCTTCATGATCACATCGAGCCTCCAGATCTTACACACCGTCCCCTCCGACCACGCCGCGCCCCCACATCCCATATGACGTGTCGCACTCACAGTAACACGTTCCTTTCAGTGGGTTCCCTTGGTATCGATTCTCCACTTCGCACCTGAAGATAAAAGACAGGAGATAAAGCTGTGGGATCCGTCACTGGCCTCACAGGCGCCTCATACACTGGACCGTGCTGCTGACATACTACAGACGTAGCAGAGCTGGGCTTGTTACACGGCTCTGTAGGACCAGGCTCTGCTTATCTATGGCTACCACGTCCGGCGGGCAGCGTGCAGGGGCGTCACTCTAGCCAACATGATTCGTGTACGATACCAGCCGGGCGTCACCGACTGTACCAACCGATGTGAGCAAACAACCATTATGTCTCAAGAGCTCTGCTTGCTGTCAGTCTGAGGATAAAACTTTTTGGATGGCTTTTTGTAATGTGGCTGGACCTATGCAAGCAGTTATAGGAAAGGACACCCTGGTAAGTGGCAGGACTTGTGTACCCGCCCGGGGTGAGGACGGCAGGGGAACTCACAGCTGGCACTCTTCTCCTTTGATGCCCTTGGTGGTACAGAAGCACTTGCCACTGTTGGTGTTGCACACGGATGCGTGTCCGTTACATTTGCAAGCTGCAAAAAAAAATAAAAAATCAATTAAACAAGAGCAGTAAAAAAAAATAATGTCGCCCTGTAGTAAGAACGGTGGTACATACGCTGGCAGGATCCCCCGTTGGTTGGGTCCCCGTAGTAGCCGGAGATGCAGGAGTCGCAGTTCTTGCCGGTGGTCAGGTCCTGGCACTTCTCGCAGATACTCTCATTGATGCACTTGCTGTGCCCATTACATTGGCAGGCTGCAAACACGACCAGTACAGAGTCACTGAAGAAGGACTACAACTCCCAGCATGCATCAAATCTATCTCTGGGGTAGCATGGACCTTGTAGTACGCCCATAGAGAAGCTAGAACAAGTGTAACACCGCCCCACTAAACACTTCCCTCCGCAACAATTTTCCTTTTTTTTTTATTCCGTTTTTTTTTTTTTTACTCCTTTTTTCTAAGAGCCATAACTTTTTAATCTCTCCTTCCCCACGGCCGCGCAAGGCTTCGTTTTTTGCGGGACGAGTTGTAGTTTTGAATGAAACTAATCATTTTACCGTACAATATACTGAAACAAAAAGGGGAACAAAAAAGTGCGGTGTAATGGTAACAAAAAAAAAAACATTATTCCACCACTGTTAGTTCCTTTTACGGTGTTACACTGTGCAGTTATTACATATATATATATATATATATATATATATATATATATATATATATATATATATATATATATATATATATATATATAATGTTTGGTGGCTTTTTTTTTGCCGATTGCGATCAAATCGAAAACTTCGATTCTGGCATTTTGAATTTTTTGACGTTATATTTGAGTTCCCTGAGCTCGCTCGATACACTGCAGCCCACCTCTGTGGCAATGGACGCCGATAATACCTGGACAGTGGATGAAGGACCAGTTATAATGGTTGTCGCTCGGGCACAGGCCTGGGTCCAGGACCGGCTCGGACTTGGCCTTGGCGATTGCTGAAGCGTTTGGCATTCTCATGGGTCCCCGGGACGAAGCCTCCATGCACTGCCCCTTCCCGGTGTTACTGGGGTCGGTGCACCAGCCGCATCCAGGCTGCTCCAGGCACTGGGCACAGGTACGATACCCCGAGCAGTTCTCGGCTGTGGAGGCCATGAAAAGAGAAGTGACGTCATCCTGAATGACGGGCACATGTACGACGGCTCACCCAAATAAGAAGGTGCTGGACCTACGTGGACAGTTGCTCATGGTGTACCACTCCATACACTGCCCGTACGGGAAGGAGGCCACGTAGGCGTTGGAGTCCACGCACTGCTTCATGTTACTGCACCACATGCACTCGGAGCTGGCGCTGGTGCACTCCGAACACTGCGCCCTGGAGGCACACGGCGTGCGACACTGCTTGGCGCTCTGATTGGCTGTAAGAGAAGGTAATTATGCTGTTAATGGTAGGAAAGCAAAAAGCAGTGATTGTAAACCAGTCAGCGCAAGCCAAGGACAGCCTGGTGCCAGTCACGGCGGATCCATGGTGCAGGCGCCGGACATATCTGTATCAGTCACAGTACATCCGTGGTGCAGGCGACAGACACATCTGTGCCAGTCACAGTACATCCGTGGTGCAGGCGCCGGACACATCTGTGCCAGTCACAGTACATCCATGGTGCAGGCGCCGGACACATCTGTGCCAGTCACGGTACTTCCATGGTGCAGGCGACAGACACATCTGTGCCAGTCACAGTACATCCATGGTGCAGGCGACAGACACATCTGTGCCAGTCACAGTACATCCGTGGTGCAGGCGCCGGACACATCTGTGCCAGTCACAGTACATCCGTGGTGCAGGCACCGGACACATCTGTGCCAGTCACGGTACTTCCATGGTGCAGGCGACAGACACATCTGTGCCAGTCACAGTACATCCATGGTGCAGGCGACAGACACATCTGTGCCAGTCACAGTACATCCGTGGTGCAGGCGCCGGACACATCTGTGCCAGTCACAGTACATCCATGGTGCAGGCGCCGGACACATCTGTGCCAGTCACGGTACTTCCATGGTGCAGGCGACAGACACATCTGTGCCAGTCACAGTACATCCATGGTGCAGGCGACAGACACATCTGTGCCAGTCACAGTACATCCGTGGTGCAGGCGCCGGACACATCTGTGCCAGTCACAGTACATCCGTGGTGCAGGCACCGGACACATCTGTGCCAGTCACGGTACTTCCATGGTGCAGGCGACAGACACATCTGTGCCAGTCACAGTACATCCATGGTGCAGGCGACAGACACATCTGTGCCAGTCACAGTACATCCGTGGTGCAGGCACCGGACATATCTGTGCCAGTCACAGTACATCCGTGGTGCAGGCGCCGGACACATCTGTGCCAGTCACAGTACATCCGTGGTGCAGGCGCCGGACACATCTGTGCCAGTCACAGTACATCCGTGGTGCAGGCGCCGGACACATCTGTGCCAGTCACAGTACATCCGTGGTGCAGGCACCGGACACATCTGTGCCAGTCACGGTACTTCCATGGTGCAGGCGACAGACACATCTGTGCCAGTCACAGTACATCCATGGTGCAGGCGACAGACACATCTGTGCCAGTCACAGTACATCCGTGGTGCAGGCACCGGACATATCTGTGCCAGTCACAGTACATCCGTGGTGCAGGCACCGGACATATCTGTGCCAGTCACAGTACATCCGTGGTGCAGGCGCCGGACACATCTGTGCCAGTCACAGTACATCCGTGGTGCAGGCGCCGGACACATCTGTGCCAGTCACAGTACATCCGTGGTGCAGGCGCCGGACACATCTGTGCCAGTCACAGTACATCCATGGTGCAGGCGCCGGACACATCTGTGCCAGTCACAGTACATCCGTGGTGCAGGCACCGGACACATCTGTGCCAGTCACGGTACTTCCATGGTGCAGGCGACAGACACATCTGTGCCAGTCACAGTACATCCGTGGTGCAGGCGACAGACACATCTGTGCCAGTCACAGTACATCCGTGGTGCAGGCACCGGACATATCTGTGCCAGTCACAGTACATCCGTGGTGCAGGCGCCGGACACATCTGTGCCAGTCACAGTACATCCGTGGTGCAGGCACCGGACACATCTGTGCCAGTCACGGTACTTCCATGGTGCAGGCGACAGACACATCTGTGCCAGTCACAGTACATCCATGGTGCAGGCGACAGACACATCTGTGCCAGTCACAGTACATCCGTGGTGCAGGCACCGGACATATCTGTGCCAGTCACAGTACATCCGTGGTGCAGGCGCCGGACACATCTGTGCCAGTCACAGTACATCCGTGGTGCAGGCGCCGGACACATCTGTGCCAGTCACAGTACATCAGTGCTGCAGGCGCCGGACACATCTGTGCCAGTCACAGTACATCAGTGGTGCAGGCACCGGACACATCTGTGCCAGTCACAGTACATCAGTGGTGCAGGCGCCGGACACATCTGTGCCAGTCACAGTACATCAGTGGTGCAGGCGCCGGACACATCTGTGCCAGTCACAGTACATCCGTGGTGCAGGCGCCGGACACATCTGTGCCAGTCACAGTACATCCGTGGTGCAGGCGCCGGACACATCTGTGCCAGTCACAGTACATCCGTGGCGCAGGCACCAGAAACATCTGTTATGCCAGTCACAGTGTATTACTCACAGTGGATCCTTTGCGTAGGCGTCAGTCACGTACCACTCACCTGGTCTTTCACAAATGCTGCCATTAATCTCGTGGATGCAGGTTGCGGCTTTGAGGCCCACGGTGGAGGGTTCGGCCAGGTAGCCACAGAAGCCGGCATCGCTGGGCTCCCCGCTCTGCCACTGCAGAGTGGTGTTAGTGAAGGGAGACATGTCTTCCCAGCACCAGTAAGAAATGTTTATCTTCCGAAGACCGACCCAAGGCGTGAGCTCACTCTTTGTCTGTAAGAAAACATCTACGGGCGCTAAAAATGTTTTCTTAATATAAGCCTTTTTCTGCTCTGACACCTCTGCTTGCTGCCTAGCACCTCTGCCTCCCACCTAGCTCCTCTGCCTGCAGCCTAGCATCTCTACCTCCCACCTAGGACCTCTGCTTGCAGCCTAGCACCTCTGCCTCCCACCTAGCATCTGCTTGCTGCCTAGCACCTCTGCCTCCAACCTAGCACCTCTGCTTGCCGCCTAGCACCTCTGCTTCCTGCCTAGCACCTCTGCCTCTAACCTAGCACCTCTGCTCGCCGCCTAGCACCTCTGCCTCCCGCCTAGCACCTCTGCCTCCCACCTCACTTCTGATTGCCGTCTAGCACCTCTGCCTCCAACCTAGCACCTCTGCATGCTGCCTAGCACCTCTACCTCCCACCTAGCACCTCTGCTTGCCTCCTAGCACCTCTGCCTCCCACCTAGCACCTCTGCTTGCCGCCTAGCACCTCTGCCTCCCACCTAGCACCTCTGCCTCTTACCTAGCATCTCTGCTTGCCACCTAGCATCTCTGCTTGCCGCTTAGCACCTCTGCCTCCAACCTAGCACCTCTGCTTGCCGCCTAGCAACTCTGCTTGCAGCCTAGCACCTCTGCCTCTCACCTAGCACCTCTGCTTGCCGCCTAGCACCTCCGCCTGCCGCCTAGCACTTCTGCTCGCCGCCTAGCACCTCCGCCTGCCGCCTAGCACTTCTGCTCGCCGCCTAGCACCTCCGCCTGCCGCCAAGCACTTCTGCTCGCCGCCTAGCACCTCCGCTTGCCGCCGAGCACCTCCGCCTGCCGCCCAGCACTTCTGCTCGCCGCCTAGCACCTCCGCTTGCCGCCTAGCACCTCCGCCTGCCGCCAAGCACCTCCGCTTGCCGCCTAGAACCTTTGCCTGCCGCCTAGCACCTCCGCCTGCAGCCTAGCACCTCCGCCTGCAGCCTAGCACCTCCGCCTGCAGCCTAGCACCTCCGCCTGCAGCCTAGCACCTCCGCCTGCAGCCTAGCACCTCCGCCTGCAGCCTAGCACCTCCGCCTGCAGCCTAGCACCTCCGCCTGCCGCCTAGCACCTCCGCCTGCCGCCTAGCACCTCCGCCTGCCGCCTAGCACCTCCGCCTGCCGCCTAGCACCTCCGCCTGCCGCCTAGCACCTCCGCCTGCCGCCTAGCACCTCCGCCTGCCGCCTAGCACCTCCGCCTGCCGCCTAGCACCTCCGCCTGCCGCCTAGCACCTCCGCCTGCCGCCTAGCACCTCCGCCTGCCGCCTAGCACCTCCGCCTGCCGCCTAGCACCTCCGCTTGCCACCTAGCACCTCCGCTTGCCGCCTAACAGCTCTGCTTGCCGTCACTACAAGCGAGGACTGTCTTGAAAGAAAAACAATCAGGAAATGATTGAGCTGCGGAGCGTTTTGGGTGTGAAGCAGAGGGAGGACGTTACCTGCATGTTCTGCAGCTGCTTCACCACAAACTCCACTTTCTTGGGGGTGGTGAGAGATGCCAGCATGGCGTTCTGCCCGCGACACGACAGCTTGGAGTTGTCGTAGGTGTCCTTGGTGTTGGTGATTTTCAGGCAGGAGCTTTCCACCAGATGCCAGCTGGCACCGCAGATGTTTTCTGGGGAATATGTTGGAATTGTGTGAGACCTTACAGAATCAGAACGCAAGTCCCTAAATACGGTCAGGTTTCTGGAGGGGTGTGTAAAGTTTTCGGACCCACTGCAATCAGTAGACGATGTCCTGCAGCACAGACTCCGTGTGATTAGCAGAAGCCACACACACAGATTGGCCCCGGGGGGTTACCTGGCAGGCCGATGCACTCCTGGTTCCGGGGCTCCCACTGACAGTTCTGGTCCATGGCGCAGCTCTTGCAGCTGGTCTTCTTGTTGCAGTAGAAGCCATAGTTGCTCTTCGGACATTGCTCGTATAATGTGATCGGTCCCTGAGAACAGACATACGGTGAGTATATAGTGCGGGTTACCACGGAGGTGTGGGGAGAAGCAGCGCCACGCTGTGGGTCCGGGGGGTGTCACTGACCTGGCTGCAGTTCTGGTTCAGGGACGCACACTGGTCATTACACCAGCGGCAGCCGTTCGAGTTCACCGTGCAGCTGAAGCAGTCCGTGTACTGATCGCAGCGGCTATCCCCGTCCGAATCTGGAACAGAGAGTTATAGGTAAGAGGAGGGCACCGCGGCGGCAGAGCTGAAATCATAGCGGAACCACCGTGTCGTCCCCGAGACTAATGTCTCCTGCAGGAACAGGGAGATGATAGCTGTTAAAAAGAAAAGTAATGTGGCTGGGATCTGCGAGGGCTCCCGGGATCCCGACCAAAGGTCCACAAAACTAAAAAAGAGAAGAAGCGAGGATGCTGCAAACCTGCGTCTTCTCCCAGCCTTCCTCCCTACATCTGTGTAATAGGAAGAGGAGGTTTTGGCTTGCACTCTGTCACGTAGCGAGGTGGAACGGGCCAGATGACCCTTGAATTCTGATTGTATGGACTAAGGGTCATCTGGCCAGTTAGACCAGTGCAAGCCAAAACCTCCTCTTCAAAGTATATATTTTTTTTGGCTTTTTGCACCAGTCCTCACATTACACCTGACCGACACCTTTGCATATGATGACGTAACAATATATTGTCACCAACTCTAATGACTTTCTCCATACTCCCACCCAAGAGCTCAGGACCCCGGACTACGAGAAGGAGAGGCGCAGACTTATCTCATACGATCTTCACTGCATCACCCTGGCTGAGTACCACCGACAGAACAAAATCTGAGGAGCCACCTGAGACCTACGCTGTTTGCGGATAACCAGGACTATTGTGAGAAATTCCAAAAAATTCTAAACAAATGCCCATTGGATCTCATTATTCTTACAGCTGAACATCTACAAAAGACGATCTCTGGGACCCAGCGAAGTATCCAGGCCATCGAGACACAATTGACCGCCATGTTCTCCACAGCCAACGGGAACAACCTCAAAAGTAAGACTGACAAGATTCTTGTGGAACACCAGAGATCACTACAGGAGAGGAAACGTGCTAAATTCCAACGAGGACTACGTCAACAATCGGGTCTATTGATGGAACCACTACTCAGGCACGAATTCATGGTGAAGCTACCGAGGTCCACCTCACAACGGATCATTCAGCTCGGGCAGAGACACCTCTACTGGACAGAGCAGACCACAGGGGAGGACACCAACGCAGAGAGCAACAAGAAGATCAAGGAGAAAGAATAACCACCTGATCCCAGATAAGACCCCTAACCTGGTGATGAACATCTCCAGTTATACCCTCTCCCCTGTGGAACTCTCAGCACTACAGAAGGGGTTATTCCTTCCGTCCGACCCCCAACTGGGACAGCTTCCAGTTAGAAAAGAACCCACAGCACTTCTCCCGATCGATTCATTTAAAGATTCATTTCGGCGTGCTGAACGAGACCTCTGTAAACAGAGTTGCCCTCGGGTGACGTCTCTGTTCCGGAGCTTTCCATATCTTCATTAGGCCTAAGTAATGCAAGCATAGTTAGCCCACCACACACCCGAAACCTTCATCACATTGATAGAAAGGGACATCAAACAGTTGTCACACAGCATGACCTGGGACTCTTTCCCACACATCAACACCTCCCTCTAGAGGAGAGATGAGCATTGGGATCACTGCAAAACAACAAACAGATCACAATCACACCTGCGGACAAAGGGGGTGCCATTGTGATCATGGACTCCACCATGTACCACAATAAGATAATTGGCGGGCTATCTGACACTACCACGTATGAAAACATTCCTGGAGATCCCACTATTAAAATCAACAGCAAAATCAAGGACCTTCTCACACGTAATTTGGACAGACAAACCATTGACCAACAGACAGCTACATTCCTGACTAGTCCACATCCCGTGACACCGGTTTCCTATGTTCTACCCAAAATTCATAAACCACTAGGCAACCCCCAGGGACCATCTGACAGTAGCTTCCTCAGACACCATCTTATCCCCTTGTCCATTTACCTCGAGAAAATCATGACCCCCTTGACCAAGACTGTACGCTCATTCAAACTGGACATGGGTCGCTTCATTACCATCATCAGGGATCTTGCCACCATACCGGAGAGCCTTCTGGTGACTCTTGACGTCAACAGTCTATACACTTCCATCACTCATGAAAAAGACTTTGAAGCTGTGTCTATTACAACCTAACCTATCTACCAACTCCACCGAGTTCTGTGTGGAACTCCTCTTAATGATACTTCATGAAAAAAAATTCTATTTGGTGACACGTTCTACGTCCATAGATGTGGGACCGCAATGGGCTCGAACTTGGCACCGGCTTATGCAAAAACCTACATTGAGCAGGTTTGAAGAGCAGCACATCTACACCCACGAGCTCTTCATACAACACTCCATAAGTTTCCACAGATATATAGATGACATCTTCTGCATTTGGCACAGTTCACTCGACTCTCTCACAATATCCTTTGCTCATCTCAACTCCATCAGACCTGAACACTTAACCATAACACCAGTGGCATCTCATTTCTGGATACATAAGTCCTCAAGGACCTGAATGGCTTACTCACCACTGACCTGCAGATTGCAACAGTCTCCTACATTATTCTAGTTGCCACCCGAAGGCAACCAGGAACAGTCTCCCACGTTCACAATTCCAGAGGGCTTCATGCATTGTTTCAGACAAGGATTTTCTCACAGACAGAGATATGTCACAAATTCGTGAAACGGTGCTACCCCAAGACCCTGCTAGAGAAGGAAGAATCTAGAATTCTCACAACACAACCTTCTTCCCCCCTTCCGGTGACGCGCTTCAAGCCCATTGCTCCGGCCCACAGTGTCTTCTACACTAGCGCCAACATGTGGACCCCGCGTCACTTCCGGTGACACACTTCCAGCCCACAGTGTCTTTTACACTAGCGCCAACACGTGGGCCTCGTGTCACTTCCGGTGATGCGCTTCCGGCCCACAGTGTCTTCTACACTAGCGCCAACATGTGGGCCCCGCGTCTCTTCTGGTGACGCACTTTCGGCACCTTCGCCGAGCAACAGTATTTAAAATCCCCTGCTTCACCCAAGTGGTACGCCAGTGACAGGGGGCAAGGCGCGGGAGCGCCACCATTCTATTAATGTACAGGTACAGGAGAGTGACTCTACTCCGCCGCCGGAACAAACTTCTAAACAGCTCTTGGTCTCCTTTTTCTAATTAGATCAACTTACCTCTACAACATACCACAACTTTTCTACTGAACCGAGGACTATACAGGCATTTCACTGCACAACATTACCCGTCTCATTGACTCTTACAGGTTACACTGTATAATATACATAGATAAAGTCTACCCACCTCTGTTAAACTTCCAAGTTTTAGTATATAAAAAATAAAAATACATGAAGAATCAATTCAGAAATGTTTCCACTTTTAAAGTCATCCATAATCTGTACAAGTCCATTGAAATCGGGGAAATAAAAACGTCAAAACAAAAATAAAGTGGTTGCAAAAGAGTGAGCACCCCCTTATAATTGGGAATGTGGTTGTGTTCAGAACTGGCCAATAACTCGTGTTACATAGCAGTCAGTGCACGGCCGCCATCTTTTACAGTGATTCTGTTTTGCCTTTCTAGGATTATTTTCCTGACATTTTCTTAGTTGCATTTTTAAGAGCAATCCATGGTGTGTAAACAGCTGACAACACAGCAGATGGATCAGTCAGGAGGGGACAAAAACATTTCCCAGGCATCAGACCTACCATGGGACACTGTGAAGATGTCATCAAGGGGCTTAAATTTACAGTTACATTACCTAGAGCTGGACGTCCCTTAAAAATTGACAAAGACAAGAAGAAAAATTGGTCCAGGAGGCTGCCAAGAGGCCGACAGCAACATTAAAAGGAGCTGCAGGAATTTCTGGCAAATACTGGATGCGACAACAATCTCTGATATTCTCTAAATGTCTGGCCTCTGGGGTAAGGTGGCAAGATGGAAGCCTTTTCTTACAAAGAAAAACATCCAAGCACAGCTATGTTTTGCCAGCGCCAACATCAAGAATGCCAAAAGGATGTGGGGAACAGGTTATGTCTGATTAGACCAAGGTGGAACTTTGTCGCCATAATTCCAAAAGGTGCAAAGCCAATGCCGCACATTACCTGAACAACACCATCCCTACAGTGCAGCATGGTGGAGGCAGCATTGTGCTATAGGGGTGATTTATGACAGCTGGAACTATGGCTTTAGTGAAGATTGATTGAATTATGAACAGAGCAAGGTATCAGTTAATTTTACATCAAAACATTCAATCCTTTGCTAAAAAAAAAAAAAGCTTAAGATGAAAAGGAATTTCACCTTTCAGCAACGACTGAAATTTGTAAGTGACCTGAAGAGGGTGCTGTACACAGGAGACGCCCCTGCTATCTGACAGATGTGGAAAGGGTAAGGGGGAGCAGATTTATGCAACAAAGTTATTTCAGTTCTTTATTTTCCTTTTCCCACCTGGAAAGATTTTGGTTTATTTCTCAGTGGATTTGTACAGATTAGGGGAGGCTTAAAAGTTGGATTTTGCACATGACGAAAACCAGGCATCTTAATAACGGTGACCAAAGAAAGACTCAATCTAAAAAACAAACCCAGCAGCAGAAAACTTTGTGTCTGAAAAGTTCAGACCACCATTGTTGCATAATGAGTGGTGCGTTGTGGACCCTGACGGAGGGCGCTGCGCGCAGAGCTCTTACACAGGACTGCGGGACACGACAGGATGGTCTCGTTCCTCTGCTTCTCGGTGGTCTGCTCCCAGGACAAGCACACAGCGGCTGCGCTGTCCCACACGCACCGCACTCCGGGCCCTGCCGCCACGCACAACGCGCTGCTGGTGAACGCCTCGCAGCTCTTGGATGTGTACGTCAGGACGTCGCTCAGCAGGAGGCTGTTAAAGCCGCCAAACACGAACATCGTGCTGGAAAGGAAGCGAAAAACGGAATTATTCTACAGCTACAGGAAGAGAAGAGCAGTAATGGCCGTCACCGAAAGAAGCAATGATATCTGCAGAGTAAGATAAGGGCTATGCCGAGATACCACAGGCCACGAACCGGAGGCTGCACTACTGAGACCACGACCAACATGGGCAGGCCGGCAGGGGAGGAGGTCGGGCCCCTCCAGCCCAGCCGGTGAGGAGGTCGGGGCCCTCCAGGCCAGCCGGTGAGGAGGTCGGGGCCCTCCAGGCCAGCCGGTGAGGAGGTCGGGGCCCTCCAGGCCAGCCGGTGAGGAGGTCGGGGCCCTCCAGGCCAGCCGGTGAGGAGGTCGGGGCCCTCCAGGCCAGCCGGTGAGGAGGTCGGGGCCCTCCAGGCCAGCCGGTGAGGAGGTCGGGGCCCTCCAGGCCAGCCGGTGAGGAGGTCGGGGCCCTCCAGGCCAGCCGGTGAGGAGGTCGGGGCCCTCCAGGCCAGCCGGTGAGGAGGTCGGGGCCCTCCAGGCCAGCCGGTGAGGAGGTCGGGGCCCTCCAGGCCAGCCGGTGAGGAGGTCGGGGCCCTCCAGGCCAGCCGGTGAGGAGGTCGGGGCCCTCCAGGCCAGCCGGTGAGGAGGTCGGGGCCCTCCAGGCCAGCCGGTGAGGAGGTCGGGGCCCTCCAGGCCAGCCGGTGAGGAGGTCGGGGCCCTCCAGGCCAGCCGGTGAGGAGGTCGGGGCCCTCCAGGCCAGCCGGTGAGGAGGTCGGGGCCCTCCAGGCCAGCCGGTGAGGAGGTCGGGGCCCTCCAGGCCAGCCGGTGAGGAGGTCGGGGCCCTCCAGGCCAGCCGGTGAGGAGGTCGGGGCCCTCCAGGCCAGCCGGTGAGGAGGTCGGGGCCCTCCAGGCCAGCCGGTGAGGAGGTCGGGGCCCTCCAGGCCAGCCGGTGAGGAGGTCGGGGCCCTCCAGGCCAGCCGGTGAGGAGGTCGGGGCCCTCCAGGCCAGCCGGTGAGGAGGTCGGGGCCCTCCAGGCCAGCCGGTGAGGAGGTCGGGGCCCTCCAGGCCAGCCGGTGAGGAGGTCGGGGCCCTCCAGGCCAGCCGGTGAGGAGGTCGGGGCCCTCCAGGCCAGCCGGTGAGGAGGTCGGGGCCCTCCAGGCCAGCCGGTGAGGAGGTCGGGGCCCTCCAGGCCAGCCGGTGAGGAGGTCGGGGCCCTCCAGGCCAGCCGGTGAGGAGGTCGGGGCCCTCCAGGCCAGCCGGTGAGGAGGTCGGGGCCCTCCAGGCCAGCCGGTGAGGAGGTCGGGGCCCTCCAGGCCAGCCGGTGAGGAGGTCGGGGCCCTCCAGGCCAGCCGGTGAGGAGGTCGGGGCCCTCCAGGCCAGCCGGTGAGGAGGTCGGGGCCCTCCAGGCCAGCCGGTGAGGAGGTCGGGGCCCTCCAGGCCAGCCGGTGAGGAGGTCGGGGCCCTCCAGGCCAGCCGGTGAGGAGGTCGGGGCCCTCCAGGCCAGCCGGTGAGGAGGTCGGGGCCCTCCAGGCCAGCCGGTGAGGAGGTCGGGGCCCTCCAGGCCAGCCGGTGAGGAGGTCGGGGCCCTCCAGGCCAGCCGGTGAGGAGGTCGGGGCCCTCCAGGCCAGCCGGTGAGGAGGTCGGGGCCCTCCAGGCCAGCCGGTGAGGAGGTCGGGGCCCTCCAGGCCAGCCGGTGAGGAGGTCGGGGCCCTCCAGGCCAGCCGGTGAGGAGGTCGGGGCCCTCCAGGCCAGCCGGTGAGGAGGTCGGGGCCCTCCAGGCCAGCCGGTGAGGAGGTCGGGGCCCTCCAGGCCAGCCGGTGAGGAGGTCGGGGCCCTCCAGGCCAGCCGGTGAGGAGGTCGGGGCCCTCCAGGCCAGCCGGTGAGGAGGTCGGGGCCCTCCAGGCCAGCCGGTGAGGAGGTCGGGGCCCTCCAGGCCAGCCGGTGAGGAGGTCGGGGCCCTCCAGGCCAGCCGGTGAGGAGGTCGGGGCCCTCCAGGCCAGCCGGTGAGGAGGTCGGGGCCCTCCAGGCCAGCCGGTGAGGAGGTCGGGGCCCTCCAGCCCAGCCGGCGAGGAGGTCGGGGCCCTCCAGCCCAGCCGATGAGGTCAGGGCCCTCCAGCCCAGCCGGTGAGGAGGTCGGGGCCTACAATACAATAATAAACTAAACTTTTTACCCATTTTTCAGGATGGCGGTGTGACCAAAGCGATTGATGTCGTGGTCCAGAGTGGGGGGCGGCAGGATGTGCCAGGTGTCACAGGCTGAATAAAGAAAACGTATATGCAGGTTAGAAAATAATACATACATTGAAGATCCTATAATCCAGCATCCGATAATCCAGAAAATCTGATAAACTGACACATAAAGCAGGCACCATTAATCTTAGCTATATATCCTATACAGTGTTCTCCAACCTGTGTCCATAAAGACATGCTGGGTGTTGTAGTTCTGCAGAGGTTGGAGGACATTATTCATTCTGCTCATTGCAGGGGCAATAGATCAGTAGAGATAAGTGGCGCCATGCATAGTACTGAGGCTCCTGATCACCTGCCATTAACATCGCCCCGTGGCAGAACTACGGGTGTGACCTGCTGTATCCAGGCCCGGGTCACGGCCACATGGGGGTCACGGTCGTACGGTGGCCACAGAGGCCGGTACTAATTCCCCGCACTGAGCAGCGGTGGAGAGCTGCCGCTGTGGTCTCGGCGGTGACCCCACAGCCCGGTTTGGCCGGACCCTCGTTCTTTCTTTCCCCTGTGATAAGCGGCTGCAGAATCTTTAACAAATAAACACATTAATAATTCCCCAATAAGCGGCTAATTGAGGGGGAGAGGAAGGGAGGCGAGGAGGGGAGGAGGAGAGGCGAGGCGAAGTGGCGGCGAGGGGGAGAGGAAGGGAGGCGAGGAGGGGAGGAGGAGAGGGGAGGGGAGGCGAGGAGGGGAGGAGAGGGGAGGGGAGGCGAGGAGGGGAGGCGAGGAGGGGAGGGGAGGAGAGGAGGAGGAGAGGAGGAGGAGAGGAGGGGAGGTGAGGAGGGAAGGAGGAGAGGAGGGGAGGAGGGGAGGAGGGGAGGAGGAGAGGAGGGGAGGAGAGGGGAGGAGAGGAGGGGAGGCGAGGGGAGGAGGGGAGGAGAGGAGGGGAGAGGAGGGGAGGAGAGGAGGGGAGGAGAGGAGGGGAGGCGAGGCGAGGGGAGGAGAGGAGGGGAGGCGAGGGGAGGAGAGGAGGGGAGGCGAGGGGAGGAGAGGAGGGGAGGCGAGGGGAGGCGGGGAGGCGAGGGGAGGAGGGGAGGCGAGGGGAGGAGAGGAGGGGAGGCGAGGGGAGGAGAGGAGGGGAGGAGGAGAGGAGGGGAGGAGGAGAGGAGGGGAGGAGGAGAGGAGGGGAGGAGGAGAGGAGGGGAGGAGGAGAGGAGGGGAGGAGGAGAGGAGGGGAGGAGGAGAGGAGGGGAGGAGAGGGGAGAGGAGGGGGGGAGAGGAGGGGAGGAGAGGAGGGGAGGCGAGGGGAGGAGGGGAGGAGAGGAGGGGAGGCGAGGGGAGGAGGGGAGGAGAGGAGGGGAGAGGAGGGGAGGAGAGGAGGGGAGGAGAGGAGGGGAGGCGAGGGGAGGAGGGGAGGAGAGGAGGGGAGGCGAGGGGAGGAGAGGAGGGGAGGCGAGGGGAGGAGAGGAGGGGAGGCGAGGGGAGGAGAGGAGGGGAGGCGAGGGGAGGAGAGGAGGGGAGGCGAGGGGAGGAGAGGAGAGGAGGGGAGGCGAGGGGAGGAGAGGAGGGGAGGCGAGGGGAGGCGAGGGGAGGAGAGGAGGGGAGGCGAGGGGAGGAGAGGAGGGGAGGCGAGGGGAGGAGGAGAGGGGAGGAGAGGAGGGGAGGCGAGGGGAGGAGGAGAGGAGAGGGGAGGAGGAGAGGAGAGGGGAGGAGGAGAGGAGAGGAGAGGAGAGAGGGGAGGAGGAGAGGAGAGGGGAGGAGAGGGGAGGAGGAGAGGAGAGGCGAGGAGGAGAGGAGAGGCGAGGAGAGGGGAGGAGGAGAGGAGAGGCGAGGAGGAGAGGAGAGGCGAGGAGAGGGGAGGAGGAGAGGAGAGGAGGGGAGGAAGAGAGGCGAGGAGGAGAGGCGGAGAGGCTAGGAGGAGAGGCGGAGAGGCGAGGAGGAGAGGCGAGGAGGAGAGGCGAGGAGGAGAGGCGAGGAGGAGAGGCGAGGAGGAGAGGCGAGGAGGAGAGGAGGAGAGGCGAGGAGGGGAGGAGAGGCGAGGAGGGGAGAAGGAGAGGAGGGGAGACGAGGAGAGGAGAGGAGGGAGAGAGGAGGAGAGGAGGGAGAGAGGAGGCGAGCAGGAGAGGAGAGGAGGGGGTGAGGAGGCCAGGGGGAGAGGAGGAAAGGGGGTGAGGAGGCGAGGAGGTGAGGGGGCGAGGAGGTGAGGCGAGGGGGAGAGGCGGAGAGGAGGAGGGGAGGCGAGGGGGTGAGGAGGAGAGGCGGCGAGGGGGAGAGGAGGAGAGGCGGCGAGGGGGAGAGGAGGAGAGGCGGCGAGGAGGGGAGGAGAGGGGGCGAGGAGGGGAGGAGGCGAGAGAGAGGAGGAGGAAAGGGGGTGAGGAGGAGAGCAGAGGAGGCAAGGGGGAGAGGAGGCTAGGGGGAGAGCGGGCGAAGAGGAGAGGAGGGACAGGTGGCGAGGGGGGAGAGGCGGCGAGCGGGAGCGAAGAGTAGAGGCGAGGAGGGAGAGGTGGCGAGGGGGGAGAGGTGGCGAGGGGGGAGAGGTGGCGAGGGGGGAGAGGGGGAGAGGTGGCGAGGGGGAAGAGGGGGAGAGGTGGCGAGGGGGAGGAGGAGAGGTGGCGAGGGGGAGGGGGAGAGGTGGCGAGGGGGAGAAGTGGAGAGGGGGGAGAGGTGGCGAGGGGGAGAGGTGGCGAGGGGGGAGAGGTGGCGAGGGGGGAGAGGTGGCGAGGGGGGAGAGGTGGCGAGGGGGGAGAGGTGGCGAGGGGGGAGAGGTGGCGAGGGGGGAGAGGTGGCGAGGGGGGGAGAGGTGGCGAGGGGGGGAGAGGTGGCGAGGGGGGGAGAGTTGGCGAGGGGGGAGAGGGGGGAGAGGCGGAGAGGGGGGATAGGCGGAGAGGGGGGAGAGGCGGAGAGGGGGGATAGGCGGAGAGGGGGGAGAGGCGGAGAGGGGGGATAGGCGGAGAGGGGGGAGAGGAAGCGAGGGGGGAGGTGGCGAGCGGGAGAGGAGAGGAGAGGGGAGAGGGGGCGAGGGGGAGAGGAGAGGCGGCGAGAGAGGAAAGACGGCGAGGGGGAGAGGAAAGAGGCGGCGAGGCGGAGTGGAGAGGAGAGAGGCGGCGAAGGGGAGAAGAGAGGCGGCGAAGGGGAGAAGAGAGGCGGCGAAGGGGAGAAGAGAGGCGGCGAAGGGGAGAAGAGAGAGGCGGCGAAGGGGAGAGGAAAAGAGGGAGAGGAAAGGAGAGAGGGGGAGAGGAAAGGAGAGAGGCGGCGAGGGAGAGGGGGAGAGGCGGCGAGGCGGCAAGGGGGAGAGGAGAGGGGAGAGAGGCGGCGAGCTAGAGAGGAGAGAGGCGGCGAAGAGAGGTACTTCTGCATGGATTCCTCAGAAACATCATCACACGCTCCTGAGGAATCCATGCAGCTGCTGCAGACAAATCATCACACGCTCCTGAGGAATCCATGCAGCTGCTGCAGACAAATCATCACACGCTCCTGAGGAATCCATGCAGCTGCTGCAGACAAATCATCACACGCTCCTGAGGAATCCATGCAGCTGCTGCAGAAAAATCATCACACGCTCCTGAGGAATCCATGCAGCTGCTGCAGAAAAATCATCACACGCTCCTGAGGAATCCATGCAGCTGCTGTAGAAATATCATCACACGCTCCTGAGGAATCCATGCAGCTGCTGCAGAAATATCATCACACGCTCCTGAGGAATCCATGCAGCTGCTGCAGAAATATCATCACACGATACTGAGGAATCCATGCAGCTGCTGCAGAAAGCGCTGGATTTACAACAAATGTGACTACATGCACTCAGCGGACGGGGCAGCGATTCCCCTGAGAGAAAACTGCTTTATTAAGAAACAAGTGCAGCACATCACCCAATAACCCGGATGATAAAATGCCTGACTAGAGGAAGTGTGCGCTGGATGTGACAGTATTCCAGTGGAGCAGTGGTCTGTGTCCGCACTCACCCATGTCGTACGCTATGAAGTCATTAGAGAAGCACTTGGCTCCGTAGCTCATGGACGTGTCATTGTGAGTGTTCCCCCCAAACACCAGCATGGTGCCGCTGACGATCACCGCCGAGTGCAGGTAGCGGAAGAACTTGCTGTCTTTAAGGATTGTCCTGGATTATGAAAAGATGCAAAACAATAGTGATGTATGGTGGAAGGTAAAATCAGCCATTATATTTAACCCTGTGACTACTGGGACATTGTACACGATTAGCGGAAGAATTCAGTGGTGCAGGTGCGTACTGTGACCACCAGAGGGCAGCGTCACACAGACTAATTCCTCGCGCTCCCTATGTGACACGCAGCGATTGCGCCCCGTCCCCGTAACTCACCACATGCTGCTGTCCACCTCGTACTTGTACAGGTCGTCGGCCAGGCGATACTTATTTGCGGTGAAGGCTTTGTACCCGCCGTGGATATAGATGGATCGGGTGGTTTCATCATAAACGCTACTGTGGCCGTATCCACCTTGGACCAAAGCCCCTTGTGTCTCAATCACCTCCCAAACATTAGTGTCTATAAAGAACAACAAAAAGAGAAAGAGAAAGAATTTACATAACGTCTGTTAAATAGCAAAAAAAAAAATTTTAAAAATGCCACCTGTGAAGCTCAGCCCAAAACAGTGCAGTAAAAAGTGAAGGGAATTAAATAAACACAGTGTAGATTAAAAAGAAGAAGCAAAAGTAAAAAAAAAATGGCAAAGAAAAAAGGGCAAAAAGAATAGTAAGAAAAAGGCAAAAAGAAAAAACAGTAATAAATGAAAAAGTCAAAAATGAAAAAAAACGTTATTGAACAGTTCATAAAATCCTGATCAAAATATCAAATAATTTAACCTGTAAAAAGAGAAAAATCCAAAGGAAAAACAAATACATTGGAATGCAAAAACTGACGCTTTTCAGGCGCCGCACCTACAAAATGGAATAACAACTGATCATATTGTTGTCAGACCCTGAAATCAGAAATACAGAGTCCTCACATGGCTCCATCAATGGAAACAAATTAAGAATACGCTAGATATCAAAAAATGGTGACTATTTATTTTTTTCCTTATTTACCAATCTCTAACAGCTAATTAAAAAAAAAAATCATCTACAAAAAGGAAAAAAAGAACTACAACCATCTTTAAATGGATGGTGGTTAAAGTCTGTGTGAGACTGGAGCAGCAGTGAGCATGTGCGACCACCATTCCGGCAGGCGGGGCAGTGGTCGCACATGCTCACAATTCAGCACACACCCTACCGTCCATTACCATCAAA
Source organism: Ranitomeya variabilis (assembly GCF_051348905.1). NCBI lineage: Eukaryota > Metazoa > Chordata > Amphibia > Anura > Dendrobatidae > Ranitomeya > Ranitomeya variabilis. The sequence goes on from NC_135232.1 coordinate 1,135,786,511, forward strand.
GAGTCTCGCGTGACGGCATGCCGTATCTGCTGGGAGAGCCAATTAATTAAAGGGGGCTTGTAATCATAAGTAAGGTAATGAGAGGCCGCGCACCCCCCAGAACAGACAGTGTGAGGATGTACACATAGCAATTATTGAGGACCCGTCACTCACCCAAGTTATATCTCTGGATGCTGCTGATGTAGCCATGAAGGGGACAATGGCCAAAAAATACCAGCATGACCGTACTGTTGTCCTTCAGAGTGACGATGTGGGCAGAGTGTCCAACCACAGCGTACTGCTCCTTGGCGTTGGGTGAGAGCTGTTCCCAGGACTGGTTCTGAACGTGGAACACCCACAGCTGGTTGGAAACGTTCCCTGTGGAGTCTATCTTACCGCCATACATGTACATCTTATCCTAGGAGACAAAGACAAAGGTCCTGAAATAACCTGACTTCCATTTATCTATGGATGAGCAGATATACACAGCCACCACTAGGGGGAGCTCACTACATACAGATTATACAGCCACCACTAGGGGGAGCTCACTACATACAGATTATACAGCCACCACTAGGTGCAGCTCACTACATACAGATTATACAGCCACCACTAGGGGGAGATCACTACATACAGATTATACAGCCACCACTAGTGGGAGCTCACTATATACAGATTATACAGCCACCACTAGGGGGAGCTCACTACATACAGATTATACAGCCACCACTAGGTGGAGCTCACTACATACAGATTATACAGCCACCACTAGGTGGAGCTCACTATATACAGATTATACAGCCACCACTAGGGGGAGCTCACTACATACAGATTATACAGCCACCACTAGGGGGAGATCACTACATGCAGATTATACAGCCACCACTAGGGGGAGCTCACTACATACAGATTATACAGCCACCACTAGAGGGAGCGCACTACATACAGATTATACAGCCACCACTAGGGGGAGATCACTACATACAGATTATACAGCCACCACTAGGGGGAGATCACTACATACAGATTATACAGCCACCACTAGAGGGAGCTCACTGCATACAGATTATACAGCCACCACTAGGTGGAGCTCACTACATACAGATTATACAGCCACCACTAGGGGGAGATCACTACATGCAGATTATACAGCCACCACTAGGGGGAGCTCACTACATACAGATTATACAGCCACCACTAGAGGGAGCGCACTACATACAGATTATACAGCCACCACTAGAGGGAGCTCACTGCATACAGATTATACAGCCACCACTAGAGGGAGCTCACTACATACAGATTATACAGCCACCACTAGGGGGAGCTCACTACATACAGATTATACAGCCACCACTAGGTGGAGCTCACTACATACAGATTATACAGCCACCACTAGGGGGAGTTCACTACATACAGATTATACAGCCACCACTAGGTGCAGCTCACTACATACAGATTATACAGCCACCACTAGGTGGAGCTCACTACATACAGATTATACAGCCACCACTAGGGGGAGATCACTACATGCAGATTATACAGCCACCACTAGGGGGAGCTCACTACATACAGATTATACAGCCACCACTAGAGGGAGCGCACTACATACAGATTATACAGCCACCACTAGGGGGAGATCACTACATACAGATTATACAGCCACCACTAGGGGGAGATCACTACATACAGATTATACAGCCACCACTAGAGGGAGCTCACTGCATACAGATTATACAGCCACCACTAGGTGGAGCTCACTACATACAGATTATACAGCCACCACTAGGGGGAGATCACTACATGCAGATTATACAGCCACCACTAGGGGGAGCTCACTACATACAGATTATACAGCCACCACTAGAGGGAGCGCACTACATACAGATTATACAGCCACCACTAGAGGGAGCGCACTACATACAGATTATACAGCCACCACTAGAGGGAGCTCACTGCATACAGATTATACAGCCACCACTAGGGGGAAGCTCACTATATACAGATTATACAGCTACCACTAGGTGGAGCTCACTACATACAGATTATACACCCATCACTAGGGGGAGCTCACATAATATAAAATACAAAATAATAAGACAACTGTGTTCCAGATAACCCTCTCTAACTTTTGTAAAAATCTGGTGGTTGATTTTAATAAAGCGTTTTATGTAATTCAGCAAGCACAGAACTAAAATATGATGTCCTGTACCATTCACGTCCACACCTCTGTGCACTGACTGAGTCTGGCATTGTTGTATTTGTAGTTCCCCAACCTCAGGAGACTATGAACACAAGATGTTACCTTATATAACGCCAAGGAGTGTCCATATCGGACGGCGACCGTGCTGACAGAACTGTTCAGCAGCCACTTGTGAGAGATCAGGTCGTACCTGTAGGAAACACAATCTGGTTACTGCTGAAGCCCACGGATCATCCAGGGGTGCAAGAACTGATCCCCTAACCTACAAGTAAAATCTAACACCCTTCCCCAGGGATTACAAGATAACACGTTTTCTAGAAATTATTAGGGTCGATCACCGTTTTTAAGATCTCTGCTTGCTGTCACCGAACTGCAAACAGTTTAATAAACCCAAGCTGCTCACAGAGCTGAGGGTTTGGTACTTGGTATCAGTCCGAAGGCTAAGCACAGCAGCAGCACCTGTCCTCCCCCTGTCCTGCCGCTGTGAGAGCAGATCCAGTGTTCTTATTCACTGGCCGTAAGCAGAGATCCTGAGAAATTAAGGGTTTTGTCATAGAAATGATAAAAACTGTGGTTCTCACGCCATAACCATCTGGTAACCGTTTTGGTTGAAGGTGTAGCCGCCCACTATCCACATGACGTCGTCCAGCACCACCGCCTTGTGCGAGGCTCTGCCCAGCTGTGGAGCCCAGAACTCTTCACGTGTCCAGAACGACTGGTTGGCAGGAACGGGGATGGAGCAACCGGGACCTGAAAAAAGGGACTAAATTATAGACCTAATTATACACCGACGACTGGAGAGTGAGCGACGCAAAGTGACCAGAACAAGGGGACAATTGTAGTAGTAGTGTGGAAGAACGCGAGAGGTACGGGGAGTAGGGTAAGGTGGCTACAAACACTGCGTCCTGCAGGAGATCCAAAGGAGCTTAAAGGGATTGTCCAGGATTAGAAAAACATTGCCGCTTTCTTTTATAAACCGCGTCAACTGGGTATAGCACCTCAGCCGAGCTGCAATATCAGACACAACACACGGTCAGGAGAGAAGCTGTTTCTGAATGAAAGCAGCCATGATTTTCTAGTCCGGCCAGGCCCCATAAAACCGAAGTATACTGCCAGCGGCCCCTAATTAGGATCCGTTTTATCTTCTGACACGTCTGTTTTAATAAGCACTTCCATTCCCCATGAAATAACGCAAACAAAGCAGCTATTAGCTGAAGCTGCTCCTCACCGACTTCCTGTTCTGCAGCTATTGGCTGAAGCTGCTCCTCGCTGACTTCCTGCTCTGCAGCTATTGGCTGAAGCTGCTCCTCACCGACTTCCTGCTCTGCAGCTATTGGCTGAAGCTGCTCCTCACGGACTTCCGGTGCTGCAGCTATTGGCTAAAGCTGCTCTCACTGACTTCCTGCTCTGCAGCTATTGGCTGAAGCTGCTCCTCACTGACTTCCTGCTCTGCAGCTATTAGCTGAAGCTGCTCCTCACCGACTTCCTGCTCTGCAGCTATTGGCTGAAGCTGCTCCTCACCGACTTCCTGCTCTGCAGCTATTGGCTGAAGCTGCTCCTCACCGACTTCCTGCTCTGCAGCTATTGGCTGAAGCTGCTCTCACTGACTTCCTGTTCTGCAGCTATTGGCTGAGGCTGATCCTCACTGACTTCCTGCTCTGCAGCTATTGGCTGAAGCTGCTCTCACTGATTTCCTGCTCTGCAGCGATAGGGTGAAGCTGCTCCTCACTGACTTCCTACTCTGTAGCTATTGGCTGAAGCAGCTCCTTAAAGGCTACCTGAAGTGCTACATTTGGCTGAAGCTGCTCCTCACTCACTTCCTGCTCTGCAGCTATTGGCTGAATCTGCTCCTCACTGACTTTCTGCTCTGCAGCTATTGGCTGAAGCTGCTCCTCACCGACTTCCTGCTCTGCAGCTATTGGCTGAAGCTGCTCCTCACTGACTTCCTGCTCTGCAGCTATTGGCTGAAGCTGCTCTCACTGACTTCCTGCTCTGCAGCTATTGGCTGAAGCTGCTCTCACTGACTTCCTGCTCTGCAGCTATTGGCTGAAGCTGCTCCTCACCGACTTCCTGGTCTGCAGCTATTGGCTGAAGCTGCTCCTCACTGACTTCCGGTGCTGCAGCTATTGGCTAAAGCTGCTCTCACTGACTTCCTGCTCTGCAGCTATTGGCTGAAGCTGCTCTCACTGACTTCCTGCTCTGCAGCTATTGGCTGAAGCTGCTCCTCAAAGGCTACCTGAAGTGCTACATTTGGCTCAAGCTGCTCCTCACTGACTTCCTGATGTGCTGCTATTGGTTCTATCTGCTCCTCACCGAGTTCCTGCTCTTCAGCTATTGGTTGTATATGCTCCTCACTGACTTTCTGCTCTGCAGCTATTGGTTGAAGCTGCTCCTCACTGACTTCCGGCTCAGCTGCTATTGGCTGTATATGCTACTCAATGACTGAGGTCTACAGCTGTTGGCTGAAGCTGCCCCTCACTGACTTCCTGCTCTGCAGCTATTGGTTGTATCTGTTCCTCATTGACTTCCTGGTCTGCAGCTATTGGCTGAAGCAGCTTCTCACAGGCTACATGAAGTGCCGTTATTGGCCGAACCTGCTCCTCACTGACGACCTACACTGCAGCTATTGGCTGAAGATGATCCTCACAGGCTTCCTGAAGTGCTGCTATTGGCTGAGGCTGCTCTGCACATAAAACACTCGGTGCACCCAGACACTTCTATACACAATATATATCATGCTGTATACTTTTAGCCTTTGTATAGAGACTACAGGTTTCCTGCATATGTCCTGCCAAATTAAATCCAAGAGGGAAATCTGTGGCCAGACAGCGCCCCGATGCTGACACCTCTAATCCTTAAACACAGCGATAAGGAGAGATTATCCGCTCCTAGACGTTCAGCTGAGATTACCGTGTGGTAAGTGACCCACGGCGCGCGCTCACCCTGCCAGCCGTCGTAGCAGTCGCAGCTCTTGGTGCCGTCCACGCTGCAGTTCCCGCGCTCGGGGAAGCCGCAGTTGTCCCTGCAGTAGGGGATGTCGCAGGCCGCTCCCTTCCATTGCTCGAAGCATTCACAGCTCACGTCGCTGTCGTTCGCCTGCAAGCAGATCCCACGTCCGGAGCAGTTGTTAGGACACGTGTTTATGCTGCAATGTAAGAGGGAAAATGTAGGGTTAATGGGACACGACATCCTGCAGCCTAATGAGCTGTGATTAAAGGGGTCCATCCCACCTCATTTACCTTTGCTCTACTTAAAGGGGTTGTCTGTAATATATCGATAGAAGATTAGTGGCACAAGCAGCGTCGAGAAGGGTTATTTTCTAACATCCGCTAATATTTTCTGCATGTCCCATTGTAAGAGGTCAGCAGCCTGCGGTCTGGAAGACCCCACTCGCTGCATGCCAAAACAGACTAATGCGGTCACAGCAAACTGCAAGGGATGATGGGAGAATGTTTCACAACAGCTGGAGCACTGCTGGTTGCCGACTGCAGATCGACTGTGTATCCCCGGCATCCACCATCGCAGGGGGTAAAGAACAGAGTGGACAGGTCGCAGAAGGGGGGTGGGGGGTGGAGTTACCAGGCCACAGAGGGGTGCGGAGTGGCCGGGCAGGGGCCGCCATGGTCAGGCTGCAAAGATTGACTGCACATTACGAAGTGTTATTTTACCTGTAGCTGATATTAAAGCCGGTCAGGTTGTAGGCCGCGTCACTGAAGAAATGTAATAGAGCATATCCAGACGTAGTGGCCACTTCCGGGACCGTGTCGTTGCCTTCACTCTCAGGAATGATGACTCCACTGCAAAAAAAAAAAAAACATTAAGTAAAAAAATCCTGCATTTAAAACTTTTTTCCAGCATGATGTGGAGTGTTCCTAATCTACTTTATGTCCCAGTTACTCGCTCTGATTGCAGGCTGTGAATGGAAACACTGTACATTCAGAAGCCAAACTCTAAGACACAGAGCCCTGCAGCTGCCTGAGCAGAACGCCTGCAGTCACTGGCAGCAAGCAGGGGCTTTAATTCAGAAAAACAGTATATTTCCAGAGCTTATCGGACAGGCTGCGTACTGGGAGCAGGAGACATAGCAGGCCGTGCACATGACACAGCAGCAGGTAATGGCCCAGGCGCTGCATCGCCTCTATCACTAACATAAGATGTGCGTCAATAGCAAATTACACGACCACCGCTGGTCAGGAAGGTCATTATATATTATGGAGGTCTGACCCCACTACACCTCGTACAATAATAAACAGAGTTTACATTCCTTGGAATTATACTGATCCCGAAATATCAGGGTTTTCACCAAGAAATCAGTCTGCAGTCATCGCATTACAACTAGGGGGCAGGGTGCCGGGAGTGATCGATTTATCTACTGTTCAGCTCCTCCCCCTACCAGTGCATCCACTGTCAGCGCAGGGTTAACGAGAACAGGTCAAAGAAGTTTTTAAATTTAAACCGATTATCTCGTCCAACTGCCGCTGAGGATCGGAATCCGGAACAGGAATTCTTCCAGGACCCTCAGGTCCAATCCTACGTCCATCAGGAATTCTTCCAGGAGCCTCAGGTCCAATCCTACATCCATCAGGAATTCTTCCAGGACCCTCAGGTCCAATCCTACATCCATCAGGAATTCTTCCAGGACCCTCAGGTCCAATCCTACATCCATCAGGAATTCTTCCAGGACCCTAAGGTCCAATCCTACATCCATCAGGAATTCTTCCAGGACCCTCAGGTCCAATCCTACGTCCATCAGGAATTCTTCCAGGACCCTCAGGTCCAATCCTACATCCATCAGGAATTCTTCCAGGAGCCTCAGGTCCAATCCTACATCCATCAGGAATTCTTCCAGGACCCTCAGGTCCAATCCTACATCCATCAGGAATTCTTCCAGGAGCCTCAGGTCCAATCCTACATCCATCAGGAATTCTTCCAGGAGCCTCAAGTCCAATCCTACATCCATCAGGAATTCTTCCAGGAGCCTCAGGTCCAATCCTACATCCATCAGGAATTCTTCCAGGACCCTCAGGTCCAATCCTACATCCATCAGGAATTCTTCCAGGACCCTCAGGTCCAATCCTACATCCATCAGGAATTCTTCCAGGAGCCTCAGGTCCAATCCTACATCCATCAGGAATTCTTCCAGGACCCTCAGGTCCAATCCAACATCCATCAGGAATTCTTCCAGGACCCTCAGGTCCAATCCTACATCCATCAGGAATTCTTCCAGGACCCTAAGGTCCAATCCTACATCCATCAGGAATTCTTCCAGGACCCTCAGGTCCAATCCTACGTCCATCAGGAATTCTTCCAGGACCCTCAGGTCCAATCCTACATCCATCAGGAATTCTTCCAGGAGCCTCAGGTCCAATCCTACATCCATCAGGAATTCTTCCAGGACCCTCAGGTCCAATCCTACATCCATCAGGAATTCTTCCAGGACCCTAAGGTCCAATCCTACATCCATCAGGAATTCTTCCAGGACCCTCAGGTCCAATCCTACGTCCATCAGGAATTCTTCCAGGACCCTCAGGTCCAATCCTACATCCATCAGGAATTCTTCCAGGACCCTCAGGTCCAATCCTACGTCCATCAGGAATTCTTCCAGGACCCTCAGGTCCAATCCTACATCCATCAGGAATTCTTCCAGGAGCCTCAAGTCCAATCCTACATCCATCAGGAATTCTTCCAGGAGCCTCAGGTCCAATCCTACATCCATCAGGAATTCTTCCAGGACCCTCAGGTCCAATCCTACATCCATCAGGAATTCTTCAAGGACCCTAAGGTCCAATCCTACATCCATCAGGAATTCTTCCAGGACCCTCAGGTCCAATCCTACGTCCATCAGGAATTCTTCCAGGACCCTCAGGTCCAATCCTACATCCATCAGGAATTCTTCCAGGAGCCTCAGGTCCAATCCTACATCCATCAGGAATTCTTCCAGGACCCTCAGGTCCAATCCTACATCCATCAGGAATTCTTCCAGGACCCTAAGGTCCAATCCTACATCCATCAGGAATTCTTCCAGGACCCTCAGGTCCAATCCTACGTCCATCAGGAATTCTTCCAGGACCCTCAGGTCCAATCCTACATCCATCAGGAATTCTTCCAGGACCCTCAGGTCCAATCCTACGTCCATCAGGAATTCTTCCAGGACCCTCAGGTCCAATCCTACATCCATCAGGAATTCTTCCAGGAGCCTCAAGTCCAATCCTACATCCATCAGGAATTCTTCCAGGAGCCTCAGGTCCAATCCTACATCCATCAGGAATTCTTCCAGGACCCTCAGGTCCAATCCTACATCCATCAGGAATTCTTCCAGGACCCTCAGGTCCAATCCTACGTCCATCAGGAATTCTTCCAGGACCCTCAGGTCCAATCCTACATCCATCAGGAATTCTTCCAGGACCCTCAGGTCCAATCCTACATCCATCAGGAATTCTTCCAGGAGCCTCAAGTCCAATCCTACATCCATCAGGAATTCTTCCAGGAGCCTCAGGTCCAATCCTACATCCATCAGGAATTCTTCCAGGACCCTCAGGTCCAATCCTACATCCATCAGGAATTCTTCAAGGACCCTAAGGTCCAATCCTACATCCATCAGGAATTCTTCCAGGACCCTCAGGTCCAATCCTACATCCATCAGGAATTCTTCAAGGACCCTAAGGTCCAATCCTACATCCATCAGGAATTCTTCCAAGACCCTCAGGTCCAATCCTACGTCCATCAGGAATTCTTCCAGGACCCTCAGGTCCAATCCTACATCCATCAGGAATTCTTCCAGGACCCTCAGGTCCAATCCTGCGTCCACCAGGAATAAAAAAGCACATTTTTTTCTTCATACAGCTGGGCGTGTACCACAAATCTCTGTGGGTGTGGCTGTGCTCTGATTGGCCAGCATCAGAGGAGGAAAAAAGAAACCGCCCACAGAGCAGTCCTGCGGTATACACCAAGCTGGCGGACGGAGATATGTTCAGCTTTATTACAAGGGGAAATAACTTTGGGACCGAGTGGCACAGGAAAAAAAGGAAAACAGTTCCGGAATCAGCGGTGCTGCCCCAATTCAAGGAGGTAATACATTTTAAATTAAAAAAAAAATCCAGTGAAAGGTCCTCTTCCTGACATATAAAGTAATAGTAAGACCAATGGCAAGTCCCTGTGTGATGCGGGCTCAGGAGCTCAGCCTGCACCATTTCCCTGCAGATGATGGCGGTGTTATTCAGCCATCATCTGTCTATGACAGACACAGATGTAGGAGAGCTACGCGCAGTGCTGTTAACCTGTCATACGCCCCTGACAATCTCAGCACACAAAAGTTTTACAAACTTGAACGTTTCAGTTACTATTCTCCTTATTAAAAATAAAGAAATATTTTTTTTATTTTAAATTACACAATGTGATATGTACTTGTCTAAATCTAAGAATAAAATGAACGCCAAAATGAGATAACAAAAAACTGGCCACAGCAGCACCGAAAAAAAAAAAAGTAATAAAGTGATCAAAATGCCATGTCTACCCCGAAAAAGCCCTCATACAGCCGAAAAAATGAAAACTGATATTTTTATTGATTCCATTCTGGGCTGAAAAAAATATTTGTCGCCTTTTATTGAATTTTTTCTGGAGGGGGCAGTGATTGAAAAATAGCAATATTTCTGGTATCTAATTTTCTTTTTCGGTCTTTACCATGTTGGTTAATTTTATATCTTGATCTGATTTAATTGAATGCTGCGATGACAAAAAAAAATTATTTGGGGAGGAGAGAATTCTGGGACAGGTATAAATTGTTAAGCTACAAAAAATAAACATGCAAAATAAAAAAATTACACTGATATGTAAATAACTGGCTGCAGCAGGAGCCTCTCCCCTTTACAGTAAGAAAAAAAAAAAAAAGATTCTTAAGCCCCGCCCTTCAATTAAAGCCTAGAGACGAAAATGGCAAACATGAGCAGAAGATAATCCGTCGGTCCTGGAAGGCTGATCACAGGGAATGCAGGAAATGATGTCCATGGAGATCCTCTCGCCTTGACTTTTTGCTTACATTTCTGGGTGTACTGTCCCTTTAAGAAGTCAGCAGTAATGTGTCAGCAGGGTGGAGCCGAGCCGCGGATCGTTTCCCAGGAGGGCTACCAGCAGGATTTTATAAGCATTTATGTAAAGGGTGTGAGAACCAACACGAAAATCTGTTCTAAGAAACCAAAGTTTTCAGGATCTGAAGTTTCATTACAGGAAGAAAAAAAATTGGATTGAAGCCGTGCGAAATGGCTCAGGAGCCGAAGGGGGACAGAAATAGGGCTTCAATACCGGCGGCAACATAACGGCACTGACCGGGTACGGCAAGGGTCACAAGAAGGCACAAAATAAGGAAAAAGCACCTAAAAAACAAACAAGAGGCAAAAGGCAATTATTACAAAACACATGAAAGTTGTAAGAGAGCTAAAAAAAAACCTGATGGTCAAATTTTTTATTACATTTTTAGGTCTTAATAGAAATAATCGCAGCACCTTCAAGTAAAGCATTCTTCCCAAAATAAAAAATTATGCGCACCCGCGCTCTAAATAAACCGCAACAATGCGCTTCCAAAGCAGGGTCAGCAACAGCAGAGAATGCATCGATTTCCCCTCCCCGGTAAATGCACCGAATAACGAGGGTCAATTTATCTGGCTAAATGCTCGTGGCTTCACATAGCTGATAGCTATTAAGACCCAATAACAGTCTCTCAAATGGCATCTAACACCGAAATGTGGCACCGAGACAGTGACTACTATGGCTGGCCTCCATCCAGTGTAATCGAGATACGCACAAGCCCGAAATCACAGCCAGGGGGGAAGACACTAATGGATGGGGACAGAGGAAACAACACAGCAACCAGGGCCAGAAACAGCACAGCATGGAGACAAGGACTGCACAGCATCTACTATGTGCAGGAAGGCAACTACCATAATACCGCCCCTATGTACAAGAATATAATACTGCCCCTATGTCAAGAATATAATTACTATAATACTGCCCCTATGTACAAGAATATAACTACTATAATACCGCCCCTATGTACAAGAATATAATACCGCCCCTATGTACAAGAATATAATACTGCTCCTATGTCAAGAATATAATACTACTCCTATGTACAAGAATATAACTACTATAATACTGCCCCTATGGACAAGAATATAACTACTATAATACTGCCCCTATGGACAAGAATATAACTACAATAATACTGCTCCTATGTACAAGAATATAGCTATTATAATACTGCCCCTATATACAAGAATATAACTACTATAATACTGCCCCTATGGACAAGAATATAACTACTATAATACTGCCCCTATGGACAAGAATATAACTACTATAATACTGCTCCTATGTACAAGAATATAACTACTACAATACTGTCCCCTCTATAGAAGAATATAACTACTATAATACTGCCCCTATGTACAAGAATATAACTTCTATAATACTGTCCCCTATGTACAAGAATATAACTTCTATAATACTGTCCCCTATGTACATGAATATAACTACTATAATACTGCCCCTATGTACCAGAATATAACTACTATAATACTGCCCCTATGTACAAGAATATAACTACTATAATACTGCTCCTATGTACAAGAATATAACTACTATAGTACTGCCCCTATGTACAAGAATATAACTACTATAATACTGCCCCTATGTACAAGAATATAACTACTATAATACTGCTCTGATGTACAGAATATAACTACTATAATACTGCTCCTATGTACAAGAATATAACTACTATAATACTGTCCCCTATGTACAAGAATATAACTACTATAATACTGCTCTGATGTACAGAATATAACTACTATAATACTGCTCCTATGTACAAGAATATAACTACTATAATACTGTCCCCTATGTACAAGAATATAACTACTATAATACTGTCCCTATGTACAAGAATATAACTACTATAATACTGCCCCTATGTACAAGAATATAACTACTATAATACTGCCCCTATGTACAAGAATATAACTACTATAATACTGCCCCTATGTACAAGAATATAACTACTATAGTACTGCCCCTATGTACAAGAATATAACTACTATAATACTGCCCCTATGTACAAGAATATAACTACTATAATACTGCTCTGATGTACAGAATATAACTACTATAATACTGCTCCTATGTACAAGAATATAACTACTATAATACTGTCCCCTATGTACAAGAATATAACTACTATAATACTGCTCCTATGTACAAGAATATAACTACTATAATACTGTCCCCATGTACAAGAATATAACTACTATAATACTGTCCCCATGTACAAGAATATAATTACTATAATACTGCTCCTATGTACAAGAATATAACTACTATAATACTGCTCCTAGATGTACAAGAATATAGCTACTATAATACTGCCCCTATGTACAAGAATATAACTACTATAATACTGCCCCTATGGACAAGAATATAACTACTATAATACTGCCCCTATGGACAAGAATATAACTACTATAATACTGCTCCTATGTACAAGAATATAACTACTACAATACTGTCCCCTCTATAGAAGAATATAACTACTATAATACTGCCCCTATGTACAAGAATATAACTTCTATAATACTGTCCCCTATGTACAAGAATATAACTTCTATAATACTGTCCCCTATGTACATGAATATAACTACTATAATACTGCTCCTATGTACCAGAATATAACTACTATAATACTGCCCCTATGTACAAGAATATAACTACTATAATACTGCCCCTATGTACAAGAATATAACTACTATAACACTGCCCCTATGTACAAGAATATAACTACTATAATACTGCCCCTATATACAAGAATATAACTACTATAATACTGCCCCTATGGACAAGAATATAACTACTATAATACTGCCCCTATGGACAAGAATATAACTACTATAATACTGCTCCTATGTACAAGAATATAACTACTACAATACTGTCCCCTCTATAGAAGAATATAACTACTATAATACTGCCCCTATGTACAAGAATATAACTTCTATAATACTGTCCCCTATGTACAAGAATATAACTTCTATAATACTGTCCCCTATGTACATGAATATAACTACTATAATACTGCCCCTATGTACCAGAATATAACTACTATAATACTGCCCCTATGTACAAGAATATAACTACTATAATACTGTCCCTATGTACAAGAATATAACTACTATAATACTGCCCCTATGTACAAGAATATAACTACTATAATACTGCCCCTATGTACAAGAATATAACTACTATAATACTGCCCCTATGTACAAGAATATAACTACTATAGTACTGCCCCTATGTACAAGAATATAACTACTATAATACTGCCCCTATGTACAAGAATATAACTACTATAATACTGCTCTGATGTACAGAATATAACTACTATAATACTGCTCCTATGTACAAGAATATAACTACTATAATACTGTCCCCTATGTACAAGAATATAACTACTATAATACTGCTCCTATGTACAAGAATATAACTACTATAATACTGTCCCCATGTACAAGAATATAACTACTATAATACTGTCCCCATGTACAAGAATATAATTACTATAATACTGCTCCTATGTACAAGAATATAACTACTATAATACTGCTCCTATGTACAAGAATATAACTACTACAATACTGTCCCCTCTATAGAAGAATATAACTACTATAATACTGCCCCTATGTACAAGAATATAACTTCTATAATACTGTCCCCTATGTACAAGAATATAACTTCTATAATACTGTCCCCTATGTACATGAATATAACTACTATAATACTGCTCCTATGTACCAGAATATAACTACTATAATACTGCCCCTATGTACAAGAATATAACTACTATAATACTGCCCCTATGTACAAGAATATAACTACTATAACACTGCCCCTATGTACAAGAATATAACTACTATAATACTGCCCCTATGTACAAGAATATAACTACTATAATACTGCCCCTATGTACAAGAATATAACTACTATAATACTGTCCCCATGTACAAGAATATAACTACTATAATACTGTCCCCATGTACAAGAATATAATTACTATAATACTGCTCCTATGTACAAGAATATAACTACTATAATACTGCTCCTATGTACAAGAATATAACTACTACAATACTGTCCCCTCTATAGAAGAATATAACTACTATAATACTGCCCCTATGTACAAGAATATAACTTCTATAATACTGTCCCCTATGTACAAGAATATAACTTCTATAATACTGTCCCCTATGTACATGAATATAACTACTATAATACTGCTCCTATGTACCAGAATATAACTACTATAATACTGCCCCTATGTACAAGAATATAACTACTATAATACTGCCCCTATGTACAAGAATATAACTACTATAACACTGCCCCTATGTACAAGAATATAACTACTATAATACTGCCCCTATGTACAAGAATATAACTACTATAATACTGCCCCTATGTACAAGAATATAACTACTATAATACTGCCCCTATGTACAAGAATATAACTACTATAATACTGCCCCTATGTACAAGAATATAACTACTATAATACTGCCCCTATGTACAAGAATATAACTACTATAATACTGCCCCTATGTACAAGAATATAACTACTATAATACTGCCCCTATGTACAAGAATATAACTACTATAATACTGCTCCTATGTACAAGAATATAACTACTATAATACTGCTCTGATGTACAGAATATAACTACTATAATACTGCTCCTATGTACAAGAATATAACTACTATAATACTGTCCCCTATGTACAAGAATATAACTACTATAATACTGCCCCTATGTACAAGAATATAACTACTATAACACTGCCCCTATGTACAAGAATATAACTACTATAATACTGCCCCTATGTACAAGAATATAACTACTATAATACTGCCCCTATGTACAAGAATATAACTACTATAATACTGCCCCTATGTACAAGAATATAACTACTATAATACTGCCCCTATGTACAAGAATATAACTACTATAATACTGCCCCTATGTACAAGAATATAACTACTATAATACTGCCCCTATGTACAAGAATATAACTACTATAATACTGCCCCTATGTACAAGAATATAACTACTATAATACTGCTCCTATGTACAAGAATATAACTACTATAATACTGCTCTGATGTACAGAATATAACTACTATAATACTGCTCCTATGTACAAGAATATAACTACTATAATACTGTCCCCTATGTACAAGAATATAACTACTATAATACTGCTCCTATGTACAAGAATATAACTACTATAATACTGTCCCCATGTACAAGAATATAACTACTATAATACTGTCCCCATGTACAAGAATATAATTACTATAATACTGCTCCTATGCACAAGAATATAACTACTATAATACTGCTCCTAGATGTACAAGAATATAACTACTATAATACTGCTCCTATGTACAAGAATATAACTACTATAATACTGTCCCTATGTACAAGAATATAACTACTATAATACTGTCCCTATGTACAAGAATATAACTACTATAATACTGCTCCTATGTACAAGAATATAACTACTATAATACTGCTCCTATGTACAAGAATATAACTACTATAATACTGCTCCTATGTACAAGAATATAACTACTATAATAAGGCCTCTTTGTACAAGAATATAACTACAATACTACCCCTATGTACAAGAATATAACTACTATAATACTGCCCCCTATGTACAAGAATATAACTACTGTAATACTGCCCCATGTACAGGAATATAACTACTATAATACTGCTCCTATGTACAAGAATATAACTACTATAATACTGCTCCTATGTACAAGAATATAACTACTATAATACTGCCCCTATGTACAAGAACATAACTACTATAATACTGGCCCTATGTACAAGAATATAACTACTATAATACTGCCCCTATGGACAAGAATATAACTACTATAATACTGCCCCTATGTTAAAGAATATATCTACTATAATACTGCTCTTATGTACAAGAATATAACTACTATAATACTGCCCCTATGTACAAGAATATAACTACTATAATACTGTCCCCTCTATACAAGAATATAACTACTATAATACTGCTCCTATGTACAAGAATATAACTTCTATAATAATTTCCCCTATGTACAAGAATTTAACTACTATAATACTGTCCCCTATATACAAGAATATAACTACTATAATACTGTCCCCAATATACAAGAATATAATTCCTATAATACTGTTCATATGTACCAGAATATAACTAATATAATATTCTTGTACATAGGGGCAGTATTATAGTAGTTATATTCTTGTACATAGGGGCAGTATAACTACTATAATACTGTCCCTATGTACAAGAATATAACTACTATAATACTGCCCCTATGTACAAGAATATAACTACTATAATACTGCCTCTATGTACAAAAATATAACTACTTTAATACTGCCCCTATGTACAAGAATATAACTACTATAATACTGCCTCTATGTACAAAAATGTAACTACTATAATACTGTCCCTATGTACAAGAATATAACTACTATAATACTGCCCCTATGTACAATAGAACTACTATAATATCGTCCCTATGTACAAGAATATAACTACTATAATACTGCCCCTATGTACAAGAATATAACTACTATAATACTGCCCCTATGTACAAGAATATAACTACTATAATACTGCCTCTATGTACAAGAATATAACTACTATAATACTGCTCTGATGTACAGAATATAACTACTATAATACTGCTCCTATGTACAAGAATATAACTACTATAATACTGTCCCCTATGTACAAGAATATAACTACTATAATACTGCTCCTATGTACAAGAATATAACTACTATAATACTGCTCCTATGTACAAGAATATAACTACTATAATAAGGCCTCTTTGTACAAGAATATAACTACAATACTGCCCCTATGTACAAGAATATAACTACTATAATACTGCCCCCTATGTACAAGAATATAACTACTGTAATACTGCCCCATGTACAGGAATATAACTACTATAATACTGCTCCTGTGTACAAGAATATAACTACTATAATACTGCCCCTATGTACAAGAACATAACTACTATAATACTGGCCCTATGTACAAGAATATAACTACTATAATACTGCCCCTATGGACAAGAATATAACTACTATAATACTGCCCCTATGTTCAAGAATATATCTACTATAATACTGCTCTTATGTACAAGAATATAACTACTATAATACTGCCCCCTATGTACAAGAATATAACTACTGTAATACTGCCCCATGTACAGGAATATAACTACTATAATACTGCTCCTGTGTACAAGAATATAACTACTATAATACTGCCCCCTATGTACAAGAATATAACTACTGTAATACTGCCCCATGTACAGGAATATAACTACTATAATACTGCCCCCTATGTACAAGAATATAACTACTGTAATACTGCCCCATGTACAGGAATATAACTACTATAATACTGCTCCTATGTACAAGAATTTAACTACTATAATACTGTCCCCTATATACAAGAATATAACTACTATAATACTGTCCCCAATATACAAGAATATAATTCCTATAATACTGTTCATATGTACCAGAATATAACTACTATAATATTCTTGTACATAGGGGCAGTATTATAGTAGTTATATTCTTGTACATAGGGGCAGTATAACTACTATAATACTGTCCCTATGTACAAGAATATAACTACTATAATACTGCCCCTATGTACAAGAATATAACTACTATAATACTGCCTCTATGTACAAAAATGTAACTACTATAATACTGTCCCTATGTACAAGAATATAACTACTATAATACTGCCCCTATGTACAAGAATATAACTACTATAATATGGTCCCTATGTACAAGAATATAACTACTATAATACTGCCCCTATGTACAAGAATATAACTACTATAATACTGCCCCTATGTACAAGAATATAACTACTATAATACTGCCCCTATGTACAAGAATATAACTACTATAATACTGCCTCTATGTACAAGAATATAACTACTATAATACTGCTCTGATGTACAGAATATAACTACTATAATACTGCTCCTATGTACAAGAATATAACTACTATAATACTGTCCCCTATGTACAAGAATATAACTACTATAATACTGCTCTGATGTACAGAATATAACTACTATAATACTGCTCCTATGTTCAAGAATATAACTACTATAATACTGCTCCTATGTTCAAGAATATAACTACTATAATACTGCTCCTATACATAAGAATATAACTACTATAATACTGTCCCCATGTACAAGAATATAACTACTATAATACTGCTCTGATGTACAGAATATAACTACTATAATACTGCCCCTATGTACAAGAATATAACTACTATAATACTGCTCCTATGTTCAAGAATATAACTACTATAATACTGCTCCTATACATAAGAATATAACTACTATAATACTGCTCCTATGTACAAGAATATAACTACTATAATACTGCTCCTATGTACAAGAATATAACTACTATAATATGGTCCCTATGTACAAGAATATAACTACTATAATACTGCCCCTATGTACAAGAATATAACTACTATAATACTGCCCCTATGTACAAGAATATAACTACTATAATACTGCCCCTATGTACAAGAATATAACTACTATAATACTGCCTCTATGTACAAGAATATAACTACTATAATACTGCTCCTATGTACAAGAATATAACTACTATAATACTGTCCCCTATGTACAAGAATATAACTACTATAATACTGCTCCTATGTTCAAGAATATAACTACTATAATACTGCCTCTATGTACAAAAATGTAACTACTATAATACTGTCCCTATGTACAAGAATATAACTACTATAATACTGCTCCTATGTACAAGAATATAACTACTATAATATGGTCCCTATGTACAAGAATATAACTACTATAATACTGCCCCTATGTACAAGAATATAACTACTATAATACTGCCCCTATGTACAAGAATATAACTACTATAATACTGCCCCTATGTACAAGAATATAACTACTATAATACTGCTCCTATGTACAAGAATATAACTACTATAATACTGTCCCCTATGTACAAGAATATAACTACTATAATACTGCTCCTATGTACAAGAAGATAACTACTATAATACTGTCCCCATGTACAAGAATATAACTACTATAATACTGTCCCCATGTACAAGAATATAATTACTATAATACTGCTCCTATGTACAAGAATATAACTACTATAATACTGCCCCTATGTACAAGAATATAACTACTATAATACTGCCCCTATGTACAAGAATATAACTGCTATAATACTGCTCCTATATACAAGAATATAACTACTATAATACGGCCCCTATGGACAAGAATATAACTACTATAATACTGCCCCTATGGACAAGAATATAACTACTATAATACTGTCCCCTCTATACAAGAATATAACTACTAAAATACTGCTCCTATGTACAAGAATATAACTTCTATAATACTGTTCCCTATGTACAAGAATATAACTACTATAATACTGTCCCCAATATACAAGAATATAATTACTATAATACTGGTCCTATGTACCAGAATATAACTACTATAATACTGCCCCTATGTACAAGAATATAGCTACTATAATACTGCCCCTATGTACAAGAATATAACTACTATAATACTGTCCCCTCTATACAAGAATATAACTACTATAATACTGCTCCTATGTACAAGAATATAACTACTATAATACTGTCCCCTATATACAAGAATATAACTAGTATAATACTGTCCCCTATATACAAGAATATAACTACTATAATACTGCTCCTATGTACAAGAATATAACTACTATAATACTGCTCCTATGTACAAGAATATATCTACTATAATACTGCTCCTATGTACAAGAATATAACTACTAAAAAACTGCTTTTATGTACCAGAATATAACTACTATAATACTGCTCCTATGCACAAGAATATAACTACTATAATACTGCCCCTATGTACAAGAATAACTACTATAATACTGTCCCTATGTACAAGAATATAACTACTATAATACTGCCCCCTATGTACAGGAATATAACTACTATAATACTGCCCCCTATGTACAGGAATATAACTACTATAATACTGCCCTTATGTACAAGAATATAACTACTATAATACTGCCTCCTATGTACAGGAATATAACTACTATAATACTGCGCCTATGTGCAAGAATATAACTACTATAATGCTGTTCTTATGTACAAGAATATAACTACTATAATACTGCTCCTATGTACCAGAATATAACTGCTATAATACTGCCCCTATGTGCAAGAATATAACTACTATAATGCTGTTCTTATGTACAAGAATATAACTACTATAATACTGCTCCTATGTACCAGAATATAACTGCTATAATACTGCCCCTATGTACAAGAATATAACTACTATAATACTGCCCCTATGTACAAGAATATAACTACTATAATACTGCCCCTATGTACAAGAATATAACTACTATAATACTGCCCCCAATGAATAAGAATATAACTATGTTGACTGTCTCCACTCCTACCCTCACAGCCTCAAATCTCCTGCAAGCTGTTCACTTTGCACTGACATTTTAGAACGTCAGTGCAGAGTACAGTGTGGACTGACCAGATGTTTCTAGTCTGTGGACACAAATTCATTGAAACAATCTCAAATTCAATAACAGATTAAAAACATTCCCCAAGAAAGGGATACATTCATAAAACGTAATCTTTATTCAAGAAAGTAAACAACCATAACAATACATATTACTACCTACTACTAAAGTGCACCTAAGGGTACCGTCACACATTGAAATTTTCATCGCTGCGACGGCACGATTCGTGACGTCGCAGCGTCGTATGAATATCGCTCCAGCGTCGTAGACTGCGGTCACACGTTGCAATCACGGCGCTGGAGCGATGCCGAAGTCCCCGGGTAACCAGGGTAAACATAGGGTAACTAAGCGCAGGGCCGCGCTTAGTAACCCGATGTTTACCCTGGTTACCAGCGTAAACGTAAAAAAACAAACAGTACATACTCACCCGTCGGTGTCCTTCAGGTCCCTTGCCGTCTGCTTCCTGCTCTGAGTGCAGCCGTACAGTGAGAGCAGAGCGCAGCACCGCTGCGCTCTGCTCTCACTTTCCGGCCGGCACTAGTCAGAGCAGGAAGCAGACGGCAAGGGACCTGAAGGACACCGACGGGTGAGTATGTACTGTTTGTTTTTTTACGTTTACGCTGGTAACCAGGGTAAACATCGGGTTACTAAGCGCGGCCCTGCGCTTAGTTACCCGATGTTTACCCTGGTTACAAGCGAAGACATCGCTGGATCGCTGTCACACACAACGATCCAGCGATGTCAGCGGGTGATCAAGCGACAAAAGAAAGTTCCAAACGATCTGCTACGACGTACGATTCTCAGCAGGGTGTCTGATCGCAGTAGCGTGTCAGACACAGCGATATCGTAACGATATCGCTAGAACGTCACGAATCGTAACGTCGTAGCGATGGAAATTTCAATGTGTGACGGTACCCTAAGTCATTCACATCCTGAGTGTAACTCCAGGAGATAATTAAAATATACACAACACAAAAACAAATATTGTGGCTCACACAAAGGTGCCATAATTATAATTGTACGTCTCCCGTCTAGGAGTTTCATTGCCATTGCTTAATGCGACTGATCAGGA
Source organism: Ranitomeya variabilis (assembly GCF_051348905.1). Classification (NCBI taxonomy): domain Eukaryota; kingdom Metazoa; phylum Chordata; class Amphibia; order Anura; family Dendrobatidae; genus Ranitomeya; species Ranitomeya variabilis. The sequence goes on from NC_135232.1 coordinate 1,135,808,469, forward strand.
GAGTCGTGTACACGGACCCGGAGATTAATTGGATTAACGACACAACAGTTCATTAAATACCCCAGTAGGGGAGATAGCACCAGATACAAAGTGAGCGAATAAAGTGGTGATCATGTACGCTCACCTTCAGGACACAGCAGCCTTGTTCCAGACCCATAGTACATTTATAATATGGATGTTATTAGTATCATCTAGGCGACCCCAGAACTTACCTGAAAGCAGCGACCAATGGGGCGTATATGGAGTCTCCATCGTACACGTACAGGTGATCCCAGCTGCACTCTGTGGCGAAGTGGTTGAAGCGGAGACGCAGCACGGTGTTGTTACTGGAGAGAAAAAATGGTATATTTTATTGACATTAATTAGCAGTGAGGGGGAAGAGGCAGTACAGCAGAGCGGACAGTGTTAAGAGAGGAGGAGAGCTGATAGAAGAGCTTCACATAGACGGCTTAGGAAAGAAGCCAGTCATCTGTGCTCTAATCTCCTAGCACTGTGAGCTTCACATAGACGGGTTAGGAAAGAAGCCAGTCATCTGTGCTCTAATCTCCCAGCACTGTGAGCTTCACATAGACGGGTTAGGAAAGAAGCCAGTCATCTGTGCTCTAATCTCCCAGCACTGTGAGCTTCACATAGATGGCTTAGGAAAGAAGCCAGTCATCTGTGCTCTAATCTCCTAGCACTGTGAGCTTCACATAGACGAGTTAGGAAAGAAGCCAGTCATCTGTGCTCTAATCTCCCAGCACTGTGAGCTTCACATAGACGGGTTAGGAAAGAAGCCAGTCATCTGTGCTCTAATCTCCCAGCACTGTGAGCTTCACATAGACGGGTTAGGAAAGAAGCCAGTCATCTGTGCTCTAATCTCCCAGCACTGTGAGCTTCACATAGATGGCTTAGGAAAGAAGCCAGTCATCTGTGCTCTAATCTCCTAGCACTGTGAGCTTCACATAGACGAGTTAGGAAAGAAGCCAGTCATCTGTGCTCTAATCTCCTAGCACTGTGAGCTTCACATAGACGAGTTAGGAAAGAAGCCAGTCATCTGTGCTCTAATCTCCTAGCACTGTGAGCTTCACATAGACGGGTTAGGAAAGAAGCCAGTCATCTGTGCTCTAATCTCCTAGCACTGTGAGCTTCACATAGACGGGTTAGGAAAGAAGCCAGTCATCTGTGCTCTAATCTCCTAGCACTGTGAGCTTCACATAGACGGCTTAGGAAAGAAGCCAGTCATCTGTGCTCTAATCTCCTAGCACTGTGAGCTTCACATAGACGAGTTAGGAAAGAAGCCAGTCATCTGTGCTCTAATCTCCTAGCACTGTGAGCTTCACATAGACGGCTTAGGAAAGAAGCCAGTCATCTGTGCTCTAATCTCCTAGCACTGTGAGCTTCACATAGACGAGTTAGGAAAGAAGCCAGTCATCTGTGCTCCAATCTCCTAGCACTGTGAGCTTCACATAGACGAGTTAGGAAAGAAGCCAGTCATCTGTGCTCCAATCTCCTAGCACTGTGAGCTTCACATAGACGGGTTAGGAAAGAAGCCAGTCATCTGTGCTCTAATCTCCTAGCACTGTGAGCTTCACATAGACGGCTAAGGAAAGAAGCCAGTCATCTGTGCTCTAATCTCCCTGCACTGTGAGCTTCACATAGATGGCGTAGGAAAGAAGCCAGTCATCTGTGCTCTAATCTCCTAGCACTGTGAGCTTCACATAGACGGCTTAGGAAAGAAGCCAGTCATCTGTGCTCTAATCTCCTAGCACTGTGAGCTTCACATAGACAGGTTAGGAAAGAAGCCAGTCATCTGTGCTCTAATCTCCTAGCACTGTGAGCTTCACATAGACGGCTTAGGAAAGAAGCCAGTCATCTGTGCTCTAATCTCCTAGCACTGTGAGCTTCACATAGACGGCTAAGGAAAGAAGCCAGTCATCTGTGCTCTAATCTCCTAGCACTGTGAGCTTCACATAGACGGCTAAGGAAAGAATCCAGTCATCTGTGCTCTAATCTCTCAGCACTGTGAGCTTCACATAGACGGCTTAGGAAAGAAGCCAGTCATCTGTGCTCTAATCTCCCAGCACTGTGAGCTTCACATAGACGGCTTAGGAAAGAAGCCAGTCATCTGTGCTCTAATCTCCCAGCACTGTGAGCTTCACATAGACGGCTTAGGAAAGAAGCCAGTCATCTGTGCTCTAATCTCCTAGCACTGTGAGCTTCACATAGACGGCTTAGGAAAGAATCCAGTCATCTGTGCTCTAATCTCCCAGCACTGTGAGCTTCACATAGATGGCTTAGGAAAGAAGCCAGTCATCTGTGCTCTAATCTCCTAGCACTGTGAGCTTCACATAGAAGGCTTAGGAAAGAAGCCAGTCATCTGTGCTCTAATCTCCCAGCACTGTGAGCTTCATATAGACGGCTAAGGAAAGAAGCCAGTCATCTGTGCTCTAATCTCCCAGCACTGTGAGCTTCACATAGACGGCTAAGGAAAGAAGCCAGTCATCTGTGCTCTAATCTCCCTGCACTGTGAGCTTCACATAGATGGCGTAGGAAAGAAGCCAGTCATCTGTGCTCTAATCTCCTAGCACTGTGAGCTTCACATAGACGGCTTAGGAAAGAAGCCAGTCATCTGTGCTCTAATCTCCTAGCACTGTGAGCTTCACATAGACAGGTTAGGAAAGAAGCCAGTCATCTGTGCTCTAATCTCCTAGCACTGTGAGCTTCACATAGACGGCTTAGGAAAGAAGCCAGTCATCTGTGCTCTAATCTCCTAGCACTGTGAGCTTCACATAGACGGCTAAGGAAAGAAGCCAGTCATCTGTGCTCTAATCTCCTAGCACTGTGAGCTTCACATAGACGGCTAAGGAAAGAATCCAGTCATCTGTGCTCTAATCTCTCAGCACTGTGAGCTTCACATAGACGGCTTAGGAAAGAAGCCAGTCATCTGTGCTCTAATCTCCCAGCACTGTGAGCTTCACATAGACGGCTTAGGAAAGAAGCCAGTCATCTGTGCTCTAATCTCCCAGCACTGTGAGCTTCACATAGACGGCTTAGGAAAGAAGCCAGTCATCTGTGCTCTAATCTCCTAGCACTGTGAGCTTCACATAGACGGCTTAGGAAAGAATCCAGTCATCTGTGCTCTAATCTCCCAGCACTGTGAGCTTCACATAGATGGCTTAGGAAAGAAGCCAGTCATCTGTGCTCTAATCTCCTAGCACTGTGAGCTTCACATAGAAGGCTTAGGAAAGAAGCCAGTCATCTGTGCTCTAATCTCCCAGCACTGTGAGCTTCATATAGACGGCTAAGGAAAGAAGCCAGTCATCTGTGCTCTAATCTCCCAGCACTGTGAGCTTCACATAGACGGCTTAGGAAAGAAGCCAGTCATCTGTGCTCTAATCTCCCTGCACTGTGAGCTTCACATTGACGGCTTAGGAAAGAAGCCAGTCATCTGTGCTCTAATTTCCCAGCACTGTGAGCTTCACATTGACGGCTTAGGAAAGAAGCCAGTCATCTGTGCTCTAATCTCCTAGCACTGTGAGCTTCACATAGACGGCTAAGGAAAGAAGCCAGTCATCTGTGCTCTAATCTCCCAGCACTGTGAGCTTCACATAGACGGCTAAGGAAAGAAGCCAGTCATCTGTGCTCTAATCTCCCAGCACTGTTTAATCCTGCAGGAGATCAGAGCTGTCAACTTACAGCTCACACACTGAGAAACCTGAGCTATGTGGGGGCGTGTCCTCCCTCTAGAATGTTGCTGCCTGTTTATGATTGGGTAACTCACACAGGGCGAGGAAGACCACGCCCCCAGTGAAAATTTAACTAATAACACCCACTTGTACTGTAGAAAAGTTAACTCATTAGGTGCCAATGCTTTGGTTGCTAATATCTCCGCAACGGAGAGGCAAAATAAAATAAAAAAATACTTGTTTTATTCCGTTGTGCTGCCACTATTACATCGTGTGTCCAGCTCAATATGAAAAATTTGGTGAACAATTCCCTTTTAAGTGGTTACACAGCTTAGGGAGGCAGATACTGGCTGTATAACACTGTGCAGAGGACTCCACTCCTGATCCCACACCCGAGCAGCCTTTGAAGAGTTAAACAGATTGTCAACCTGCGACATTCCTGAAGTCTAGAAACTACAACCCCCAGCATGCCATAACAGGCACTAGTGGCTAGAGTTGCCATGTCACAGATGTAGGATTACACGGGACTGTCGTACGTCTGTCCTGGTTGACTCAAGTCTTTCCATCAGGAAAAAATTAGCACCAAACTGTAGAGAAGACGTGTCCAGAGCCGGAGTCACGGAGCTTGGTGTCTTCTGCATTTCTTGATCAGGCAGAGGACCCCTTTACGTTACAGTGTACAGGTATTATATGGCACTTTGTACAGGGCGAGGTACAGGGCGAGACACCAGGCACCTGTGTCATACGCCGCCCTCTGCACGACAACAACCTGCAGGGTGCAGATGTGTATCAGATGTGAATGACAGCGCTCCGCAGTAAATGAGCACTAAAGGCTGATCCATGTGATGCGATTGTGGCAATCGCTCTGCCAGACACAGTGTGACTAGCGGTCATGTAACCCTGGTGTGTATGGACCAGTATATGTGACTACGGAGGCGGCTATGAGTCGGCCCTGTTGCCCCCTGTGGGACCGGTGTCTGCTGTACATCTTCCTGCTGTATGGACCAGTATATGTGACTATGGAGGTGTCTATGAGCCGGCCTTATTGCCCCCGTGGAGCCGGTGTCTGCTGTACACCTTCCTGCTGTATGGATCAGTATATGTGACTATGGAGGTGTCTATGAGCCGGCATTATTGCCCTCGTGGGGCCGATGTCTGCTGTACACCTTCCTGCTGTATGGACCAGTATATGCGACTATGGAGGCGGCTATGAGCCGGCCTTATTGCCCCCGTGGGGCCGGTGTCTGCTGTACACCTTCCTGCTGTATGGACCAGTATACGTGACTATGGAGGCGGCTATGAGCCGGCCTTATTGCCCCCGTGGGGCCGATGTCTGCTGTACACCTTCCTGTTGTATGGACCAGTATATGTGACTATGGAGGAGTCTATGAGCCGGCCTTATTGCCCCTGTGGCGCCGGTGTCTGCTGTACACCTTCCTGCTGTATGGACCAGTATATGCGACTATGGAGGCGGCTATGAGCCGGCCTTATTACCCCCGTGGGGACGGTGTCTGCTGTACACCTTCCTGCTGTATGGACCAGTATATTTGACTATGGAGGGGTCTACGAGCTGGCCTTATTGCCCCCGTGGGGCCGGTGTCTGCTGTACACCCTCCTGCTGTCTGGACCAGTATATGTGACTATGGAGGAGTCTATGAGCCGGCCTTATTGTCCCTGTGGGGCCGGTGTCTGCTGTACACCTTCCTGCTGTCTGGACCAGTATATGTGATTATGGAGGAGTCTATGAGCCGCCCTTATTGCCCCCGTGGGGTCGGTGTCTGCTGTACACCTTCCTGCTGTATGGACCAGTATATGAGAGTATGGAGGCGGCTATGAGCCGGCCTTATTGCCCCCGTGGGGCCGGTGTCTGCTGTACACCCTCCTGCTGTCTGGACCAGTATATGCGACTATGGAGGGGTCTATGAGCCGGCCTTATTGTCCCCGTGGGGTCAGTGTCTGCTGTACACCTTCCTGTTGTATGGACCAGTATATGTGACTATGGAGGAGTCTATGAGCCGGCCTTAGTGCCCCCGTGGGGCCGGTGTCTGCTGTACACCCTCCTGCTGTCTGGACCAGTATATGTGACTATGGAGGTGTCTATGAGCCGGCCTTATTGCCCCTGTGGGGCCGATGTCTGCTGTACACCTTCCTGCTGTCTGGACCAGTATATGTGATTATGGAGGAGTCTATGAGCCGGCCTTAGTGCCCCCGTGGGGCCGGTGTCTGCTGTACACCCTCCTGCTGTCTGGACCAGTATATGTGACTATGGAGGAGTCTATGAGCCGGCCTTATTGCCCCCATGGGGCCGGTGTCTGCTGTACACCCTCCTGCTGTCTGGACCAGTATATGCGACTATGGAGGGGTCTATGAGCCGGCCTTATTGCCCCCGTGGGGTCAGTGTCTGCTGTACACCCTCCTGCTGTCTGGACCAGTATATGCGACTATGGAGGAGTCTATGAGCCGGCCTTATTGCCCCCGTGGGGTCAGTGTCTGCTGTACACCTTCCTGCTGTCTGGACCAGTATATGTGACTATGGAGGAGTCTATGAGCCGGCCTTAGTGCCCCCGTGGGGCCGGTGTCTGCTGTACACCCTCCTGCTGTCTGGACCAGTATATGTGACTATGGAGGGGTCTATGAGCCGGCCTTATTGCCCCTGTGGGGCCGATGTCTGCTGTACACCTTCCTGTTGTATGGACCAGTATATGTGACTATGGAGGAGTCTATGAGCCGGCCTTATTGCCCCGTGGGGCCGGTGTCTGCTGTACACCTTCCTGCTGTATGGACCAGTATATGTGACTATGGAGGAGTCTATGAGCCGGCCTTATTGCCCCTGTGGGGCCGATGTCTGCTGTACACCTTCCTGCTGTCTGGACCAGTATATGTGACTATGGAGGTGTCTATGAGCCGGCCTTATTGCCCCCGTGGGGCCGGTGTCTGCTGTACACTTTCCTGCTGTCTGGACCAGTATATGTGACTATGAAGGCGGCTATGAGCCGGCCTTATTGCCCCTGTGGGGCCGATGTCTGCTGTACACCTTCCTGCTGTCTGGACCAGTATATGTGACTATGGAGGAGTCTATGAGCCGGCCTTATTGCCCCTGTGGGGCCGATGTCTGCTGTACACCTTCCTGCTGTCTGGACCAGTATATGCGACTATGGAGGAGTCTATGAGCCGGCCTTATTGCCCCCGTGGGGTCAGTGTCTGCTGTACACCTTCCTGCTGTCTGGACCAGTATATGTGACTATGGAGGAGTCTATGAGCCGGCCTTAGTGCCCCCGTGGGGCCGGTGTCTGCTGTACACCCTCCTGCTGTCTGGACCAGTATATGTGACTATGGAGGGGTCTATGAGCCGGCCTTATTGCCCCTGTGGGGCCGATGTCTGCTGTACACCTTCCTGTTGTATGGACCAGTATATGTGACTATGGAGGAGTCTATGAGCCGGCCTTATTGCCCCGTGGGGCCGGTGTCTGCTGTACACCTTCCTGCTGTATGGACCAGTATATGTGACTATGGAGGAGTCTATGAGCCGGCCTTATTGCCCCTGTGGGGCCGATGTCTGCTGTACACCTTCCTGCTGTCTGGACCAGTATATGTGACTATGGAGGTGTCTATGAGCCGGCCTTATTGCCCCCGTGGGGCCGGTGTCTGCTGTACACTTTCCTGCTGTCTGGACCAGTATATGTGACTATGAAGGCGGCTATGAGCCGGCCTTATTGCCCCTGTGGGGCCGATGTCTGCTGTACACCTTCCTGCTGTCTGGACCAGTATATGTGACTATGGAGGTGTCTATGAGCCGGCCTTATTGCCCCCGTGGGGCCGGTGTCTGCTGTACACTTTCCTGCTGTCTGGACCAGTATATGTGACTATGGAGGCGGCTATGAGCCGGCCTTATTGCCCCCGTGGGGCCGGTGTCTGCTGTACACTTTCCTGCTGTCTGGACCAGTATATGTGACTATGAAGGCGGCTATGAGCCGGCCTTATTGCCCCCGTGGGGCCGATGTCTGCTGTACACCTTCCTGCTGTCTGGACCAGTATATGTGACTATGGAGGCGGCTATGAGCCGGCCTTATTGCCCCGTGGGGCCGGTGTCTGCTGTACACTTTCCTGCTGTCTGGACCAGTATATGTGACTATGAAGGCGGCTATGAGCCGGCCTTATTGCCCCCGTGGGGCCGGTGTCTGCTGTACACCTTCGTGTGGTCGGTAGTGATTGTGAGGCTGTGGGTGCACGCGGCACCGGCTGTATAATCCGAAGGGTGGGACATGTTACATTTTGGGCACAGGTCAGTGGTGACCGCCATCCTCAGGGAGTAGGACGCCTGTGCACAGCACCGCGCAGCGCAGGCCGCCGGCGCCCTCCTTCTCACCTTTAGACTTTGGCCGCCGGTCATATCTGTTATTTACCTTGTGAATCCAGCGCTCGCCAAACATCACACAGCGACCGACAGAAAGAGGGCACCGCACCCCCGCTCCTACTGTACATGGTGTATTATATGGAGAAAAGTATGTGCCCCCGCAGCCCCCCAGGAGCGTCTCTGACCTCCCATCCTGCACCCATAGACATTACTAGATTTTGGAGGCGTCTTTGAGAATTTTTGCCCCTTCATCCTGAAGAGTATTTCTATGGATGTTCTACACTGGAGAGTGAGGGGCTAGAGGTTATACAGCAGGGGGACGCGGAATACACAACGGTGGGGCTGGAGGTTATACACCGGGGGGACGAGGGGCTGGAGGTTATACACCGGGGGGGACGTGGGGCTGGAAGTTATACATCGGGGGGAAACGAGGGGCTGGAGGTTATAGACCAGTGGGACGAGGGGCTGGAAGTTATACATCGGGGGGACAAGGGGCTGGAGGTTATACACCGGGGGGACGAAGGGCTGGAGGGGCCATGTATTACACACCCGGAGGGTGAGGGGCCATGTATTACACACCCGGAGGGTGAGGGGCCATGTATCACGCACCCGGAGGGTGAGGGGCCATGTATCACGCACCCGGAGGGTGAGGGGCCATGTATCACGCACCCGGAGGGTGAGGGGCCATGTATCACGCACCCGGAGGGTGAGGGGCCATGTATCACGCACCCGGAGGGTGAGGGGCCCATGTATTGCGCACCCGGAGGGTGAGGGGCCATGTATTACGCACCCGGAGGGTGAGGGGCCATGTATTACACACCCGGAGGGTGAGGGGCCATGTATTACACACCCGGAGGGTGAGGGGTCATGTATTACGCACCCGGAGGGTGAGGGGTCATGTATTACGCACCCGGAGGGTGAGGGGCCATGTATCACGCACCCGGAGGGTGAGGGGCCATGTATCACGCACCCGGAGGGTGAGGGGTCATGTATTACACACCCGGAGGGTGAGGAGCCATGTATCACGCACTCGGAGGGTGAGGGGCCCATGTATTGCGCACCCGGAGGGTGAGGGGCCATGTATTACGCATCCGGAGGGTGAGGGGTCATGTATTACACACCCGGAGGGTGAGGGGCCATGTATTACACACCCGGAGGGTGAGGGGCCATGTATTACGCACCCAGAGGGTGAGGGGCCATGTATTACGCACCCGGAGGGTGAGGGGCCATGTATTACACACCCAGAGGGTGAGGGGCCATGTATCACGCACCCGGAGGGTGAGGGGCCATGTATTACGCACCCAGAGGGTGAGGGGCCATGTATTACACACCCGGAGGGTGAGGGGCCATGTATTACGCACCCAGAGGGTGAGGGGCCATGTATTACGCACCCGGAGGGTGAGGGGCCATGTATTACACACCCAGAGGGTGAGGGGCCATGTATTACACGCTCGCTGGGCCACGGGCCGATGTGAGCACTGGCTATCTCTGTACGACGCTGAGGAATACGTTGCCGCTATATTTATCAGGAACGCAGAAAATATTGTGGACGTAATCAGATCTCCAGACTGGAAGCCCCTCTCCCTGCTCTGAACATATCATGCCGCACATTAAACCCGCCAGTGCGTTCCATATGGCGGCACACGTGACTCACCTCCCTTCGATCAGCCAGGTGCATTTGGTCTTGGTCTTGTAGTTCCCGGGGCCGTCCGTCACTGTGCCACTGGGTCCACTTAGCCTGCAAAGAGAAGGAGACAAATGTAATAAAACTGAAGGCGACACGTGGCTGTAACATACCGTACATTACTGTATACACCTGTACAACGCCGGAGGAAGAAACACTGCAGGCGACTGCCCAAGGGGGAGAGAAGAGGCGCCGTCACGTGGGTGGGCGGGGCATTATTGGGTGGGAGGGGCTTACTGTCTGGTTTCCTATTACAGTGGGGGGAGGCTCCTGCTGCAGTTACAGCCACGCAGGGGTCAGCTTTCAAGCTTTTGAGAAGGAAAGTCTGGCAGGCATATAGGATTATTTATGTATATTTTTTGTAATGTGAGATAGGACAAGATAGCAGAGGAGGAATCAGAGGAACGATTAGACAGAAAGACACTGTACAAGAGCGAGCGACGAGCTCCGTCTATGCTGCTCATCTTATATATAAACTGATGGGGGTGCCGCTCGTCTGTCTGCAGTAACCCGCACCCAAACCTCATCTGATGAGCACAATGGGATGCCCCAACGGAAGCTTCCCAATTCAAGCATGTGTTCATTAGTTTGGGTTATAATACCGCCTCCATGCTTTACACTGCAACACAGTCTCTTCCGACCCACAAGACCGCCACGCACATCTGAAATCTGTGTAAAAGACACCGCTAAGCCTCCTCCTGTGTCCGATAGGAAATTACGCCACAGCTCACACAACGCCAATGGGTAAATGCAGATAAAATAAGTGAGGAGTTCCTTTACTGTGGAGGGTCCGGTCCTGAAACGGGCGGGAAACTACACGCTCGAAAATCGCAGACTAAGAAATATCTGCCGACATAAAACTTTAGTCTCTGATCTAGCAGTGGCTCTATGCGGGTGGTTCCGGACTATGGGATGCCGGAGTTAAGGATCCGTGGAGCTGCAGAGACGGCTGCCAGACACAGCCAGACTCCCCAAAGAGAAGGGAAACAAGAATTGGCTTCTTGATCTCTGGAAACACTGAACTACTGCCGAGTATGCTTCTTCCTCCAGACCCAGTGATTATATAGTCGCTGTGTGTAAGGAGAGAAGGAGCTGCTCTGCTATGCAGCCAGGAGGCGGAATTCCCCCTGTAACTGGGGTTAATATACCAGCTCCAGTTACAGGGGAAATAAACAATATAGATTTAAAAAAAATAATAATGTATTATAATGTTAAAAAAAAAACTTTAAAAACGTCTTAAGGCTTTAATGAGAAAAAAAATGAACTTCTTTGAATTTACCAAATGGCTGCAATGAAACAAAGAGTGAAAAATTTAAAGGAGTCTGAATACTTTCCGTACCCACTGTAAGTATTTGATCCCTTGCTGATTTTGTAAGTTTTCCCACTGACAAAGACATGAACAGTCTATAATTTTAAAGGTAGGTTAATTTTAACATTGAGAGTTAGAATATTAAAAATAAAATCCAGAAAATCACATTGTATAAATTATATACATTTGCATTTTGCAGTGAGAAATAAGTATTTGATCCCTCTGGCAAACAAGACTTAATATTTGGTGGCAAAACCCTTGTTGGCAAGCACAGCAGACTTTTTTTTTAGTTGATGATGAGGTTTGAGCACATCAGGAGGAATTTGTTCCACTCCTCTTTGCAGATCATCTCTAAATCGTTAAGATTTTGAGGCTGTCGCTTGGCAAATCGGAGCTACAACTCCCTCCATAAGTTTTCTATGGGATTAAGGTCTGGAGACTGGCTGGGCCACTCCATGACCTTAATGTGCTTATTTTTGAGCCACTCCTTCGTAGTGTTGGCTGTGCGTTTTGGGTCATTGTCTTCCTGGATGACCCAGCCACGACCCACTTTTAATGTCCTGGCGGAGGGAAGGTGATTGTCACTCAGAATTTTATGGTACATGGCTCCATCCATTCTCCCATTGATGCGGTGAAGTAGTCCTGTGCCCTTAGCAGAGAAACACCCCAAAAGCATAATGTTTCCACCTCCATGCTTGACAGTGGGGATGGTGTTCTTTGGGTCATAGGCAGCATTTCTCTTCCTCCAAACACAGCGAGTTAATGCCAAAGGCCTCAATTTTTGTCTCATCTGACCACAGCACCATCTCCCAATCACTCACAGAATCATCCAGGTGTTCACTGGCAAACTTCAGATGGGCTGTACATGTGCCTTCTTGATCAGGGGGACCTTGCGGGCACTGCAGGATTTTACACCTTTATGACAGAATGTGTTACCAATGGTTTTCTTGGTGACTGTGGTCCCAGCTGCCTTGACATCATTAACAAGTTCCCCCCATGTAGTTTTAGGCTGATCTCTCACCTTCCTCATGATCTAGGATACCCCACGAGGTGAGATTTTGCATGGTGTCCCAGATCGAGGTCGATTCACAGTCATTTTGTATTTCTTCTATTTTCTTACTATTGCACCAACAGTTGTCTCCTTCTCACCCAGCGTCTTACTTATGGTTTTGTAGCCCATTCCAGCTTTGTGCAGGTCTATGATCTTGTCCCTGACATCCTTATAAAGCTCTTTGGACTTGCCCATGTTGTAGAGGTCAGAGTCTGACTGATTGAGTCTGTGGACAGGAGTCTTTTATAAAGGTGACTTGTAAGACAGCTGTCTATAATGCAGGTAACGACTTGATTAGGAGTCTAACTGACCTGTAGGAGCCAGAACTCTCAATGGTTGGTAGGGATCAAATACTTATTTCTCACTGCAAAATGCAAATCAATTTATATAATTTATACAATGTGATTTTCTGGATTTTTTTTTTTTATATTCTATCTCTCAATGTTAAAATTAATCTACCCTTAAAAGTATAGACTGTTCATGTCTTTGTCAGTGGGCAAACTTACAAAATCAGCAAGGGATCAAATACTTATTTCCCCCACTGTATATATGCATTTGATTCTATTTATATTATCACATGGGTATTGGTGTTAGTTAATGCATATTGGATAAAAACTAGTTTAAGGGATTCTATGTTCATGTCAAACATGAATATCCAAACAAGAATTTTTTAATTTTTTTTTTATAGCCGTTAAAAGTGCACGTGTGAAAAAAAAAAAAAAAAGCTAAAGTCGGGGAAAAAAATAACAAAATTGACAAAATGAAATGAAATTGAAAAAATAACAGGAGTGGAACAATCAGGGGAAAAGTATAATAACAAGTGACCACTTCTGTATTTATCACCCACTCCTGGTTTGGCTTACAAATACTGAGCGTGTGAACGAGGCCTTGGGCTGCCTTTCCAGGATTCAGTCCTATGAGACCTCAGAGTGTTACACACGTGTTCTCAGGGCAATTTGAGGCTTTTTCAGCATGAGATTCGCTGCAAATCAAGTTTTTGGGGAATACTTTGTCGCATCTGGCGAATTCGAATGTCAAAATATTGGCTCATCTCTAGTTGCTTGTAATATAAGACAAATGTTTCGTCTTCGTAAGATACAATTACTAGAACTGACGAAAACTATGTGAAAAGCAATGTGAGAATCTCAATGTCAGGAGGGTGCAGCAAAAGCTGTGGCATTTATGTTATGTCTTTAACAGTATAAGTCAAGGCGCTGCCAGCGACCCGACCTGAGGGTGAGCCATTGTTTATGTGGCATCGCTCAAGGAAATAAATGACAGAGCAGCTGTCGCTCCCTATAATACGAGATGACCCTTCACTTCTCCTTGGGCGCGAATACTTCCTTATTCTTCTTTGAATAACAGCTTGTATTGTATAACTAATTGCTGCGGCGGAGCAAAGTCCGAGCTCTGTGCCTTATACGACCATTGTTACTACCAATAAATGCAGAAATCTTACCAGTGCTGTACGTCACGGCTCGTCACAAGTGCACTGTTGGATATGTCACGCCTGCAAATGCAGAACAGGTGCACAGGCGTGATTTCCTTTTTTTTATATATATTTATTGCTTTTCCAGGGGGGGGGGGAAGTTGAATGAAACAAACTTTTGAACAAGTGTAATAAACTTTTTTCTTTTTCTTTTTTTTTTAAGCCCGCCCAGTACATCATCGCCTTCCTGGGGATTTCAGGTGTCCATCTGCAGCTCGGCTTCTTCAGATTGGCATCGCCACCGAGGGCCGCACAAAGCTACAACCTCGGACCTGGCAAATAGATTTACTCAATAGATCCCAATCAATTGCCAGCGAAAAGGGCTGGAAAAAAAATGCTCTTAGGCCATGTTCACACTGCGTAAAAGAGGTTTTTTTTTCTGTAGCTTTTTTTTACGACGCCTGTTTCAGCAGCTGAGCTAGACCCTGCTCTACTGAGCATGTGCGGGTTGTCAATTCCAGTGTATGCTCAGTAGATTCTGTCGCCTCAACTGTCTTTAATCAATTTGCAATTGTAAGATTTCTCCTTTTCTCAGTAGATTTTACTACTGTGCAATATGTATAGTGATAGTGCGCTCCCTCTTCGTCGGCTCTGAGCAGAAGAACCGCCTAGAGAACACACTGTCAGTGCACATAGTAAGAATACCCAGCATTGTGCAGGAAAAGCACAGACCAGCACCGCCTCCGTAAGTGATGGCACTTACAGGGATGGCACTGGTCTCTGCTCTTACAATGAGCACCGACAGTGCGCTCTCTTTCAGCTTCATTACTTCTGCTGAGAGTCAACAAGAGAGAGCACTGTCATTGTGCATATTGCATTGAGGCAGAAACTTCTGAGAATCTAAAATCGAAGGCGTTTCCTCCACCAGGATTCCTCAGGGGAAATGTTTGCGACTAAACAGTCTACAGGGAGGGTATTGTGGGATGCACTGCTGTGACCTAGGCTACCACATAACCGTCCATGCAATTCTGCACAAGGTCTGACTACTTCTTTAGTTATTACCATAAACTACTGGTTGCAACATCTCTATACACTGCGATATTTCACGTCTCATTACTCACCATGTGGCGACACTTTGTATGAGGAGCCTCAGGATTATCTCACCACCTATTGCCGCCTTTCTGTACTTAGTAGAAGTTTTATTTCACCTCTCACATTTTGCTGCTATTATTAAATGACAATATGCTAATAATAAGCAACGAGGTCGTCCTACCTGTGTCAGTATAATAACCCGGTGAAGCGTCTCGCTTCCTGCTTCAATTCCATAATTAAACCACGTGACACAACGAAGCCAAACAAGCCGCCATGTCAGCCGGCAGGGACGGCCATAAAGGACTTAAGGATGTGATAAAATGATCACCAGTAATCCCCACAATGGTGGAGCCTGCGCCACAGCAGAGGAGCCAGAATAATGCACAATTAGCAGTGTATCCTGACAGCACTAAGCGTCGCAGCGAGACCCCCATACAGGCGTCAGTGAACCCCCCCTCACAGCCAGCTACCTCCATCCATCCTGAGAACGGCGCACACCCCGGAGCCCACCAGAGACCCCGACAGCATCAAAATATCCGATTTATACCTATTAGGAGAAAAGCTGTCTGGTGCCAGCGGGCGCTCCACCAGCATAGCCGGACACACAGTGCCTGCAACAGGAGCATGTCAACAGCTGAAGCGTGCCATGAGGTTCCGCAGCAGCTGCAGCTGTTTAGTCAGGGACGGACCAGCATCGGGAGACTGGGCAGAGACTTGGGACTGGTTCTGGTTGGCACATTTCAGAGCAGCACTGTTTCATCCGTCAGAGGAGGTGAGGATAACCGCCCAGCGGCCGTGAGCCCCGACCCAGCGCGGCCGTGAGCCCCGACCCAGCGCGGCCGTGAGCCCCGACCCAGCGCGGCCGTGAGCCCCGACCCAGCGCGGCCGTGAGCCCCGACCCAGCGCGGCCGTGAGCCCCGACCCAGCGCGGCCGTGAGCCCCCGACCCAGTGCGGCCGTGAGCCCCCGACCCAGTGCGCCCGACCCAGCGCGGCCGTGAGCCCCCGACCCAGCGCGGCCGTGAGCCCCCGACCCAGCGCGGCCGTGAGCCCCCGACCCAGCGCGGCCGTGAGCCCCCGACCCAGCGCGGCCGTGAGCCCCCGACCCAGCGCGGCCGTGAGCCCCCGACCCAGCGCGGCCGTGAGCCCCCGACCCAGCGCGGCCGTGAGCCCCCGACCCAGCGCGGCCGTGAGCCCCCGACCCAGCGCGGCCGTGAGCCCCCGACCCAGCGCGGCCGTGAGCCCCCGACCCAGCGCGGCCGTGAGCCCCCGACCCAGCGCGGCCGTGAGCCCCCGACCCAGCGCGGCCGTGAGCCCCCGACCCAGCGCGGCCGTGAGCCCCCGACCCAGCGCGGCCGTGAGCCCCCGACCCAGCGCGGCCGTGAGCCCCCGACCCAGCGCGGCCGTGAGCCCCCGACCCAGCGCGGCCGTGAGCCTCCGACCCAGCGCGGCCGTGAGCCCCCGACCCAGCGCGGCCGTGAGCCCCCGACCCAGCGCGGCCGTGAGCCCCCGACCCAGCGCGGCCGTGAGCCCCCGACCCAGCGCGGCCGTGAGCCCCCGACCCAGCGCGGCCGTGAGCCCCCGACCCAGCGCGGCCGTGAGCCCCCGACCCAGCGCGGCCGTGAGCCCCCGACCCAGCGCGGCCGTGAGCCCCCGACCCAGCGCGGCCGTGAGCCCCCGACCCAGCGCGGCCGTGAGCCCCCGACCCAGCGCGGCCGTGAGCCCCCGACCCAGCGCGGCCGTGAGCCCCCGACCCAGCGCGGCCGTGAGCCCCCGACCCAGCGCGGCCGTGAGCCCCCGACCCAGCGCGGCCGTGAGCCCCCGACCCAGCGCGGCCGTGAGCCCCCGACCCAGCGCGACCGTGAGCCCCCGACCCAGCGCGGCCGTGAGCCCCCGACCCAGCGCGGCCGTGAGCCCCCGACCCCACATTGTGACGGGGAAAACTGAAATATTCACAGGAAATATGACAGCCTTCAGTATCAGAGCACCCACGGAGCACACAGGAGAGCCGCCTAGAACACATGGACAGCCACGTCAGCATTTTCGTTCTTTTAAATCCGTGTATTTGGCCGTAAAATCATTTTTTCTTGCTTAATAAGTTCAAAGAAACGTTCAAGAAGCCCCTGATTGTTCCGCAGCACCAGGCTCCACCGCTGCACGCACGTGTCCACTGCTCGGGGCCAGGAAAGGCCGGAAATATGGAAGAACCATGTCCTCACCCGACCTAAACCCTACTGACAACTTCTGGCCCTTTCTTGTGTCATGAAAAATAATGTAAAAAATTAAAAATGTTAATGTTTAAATATTTTTTACAATGTAAATTTTCTCCTTCAAGGTATAAAATATAAGTTTTGATATTTTCCACTTTTAAACACTAGGGGGAGCCGCTATTGTAACCCTGCAGTAGTGCTCGCTCGCATTACGGCTGTAGTAAAAGTGGGCGGAGTCTGCCCCATGTGACTGAAGTCTCCTCCCCTTCTGGGCGTCTGTACAAGGAGAAGGGAGGGGACACGTAGGCCATAAGGTGGTGACTGCGATGTGGGCGGCCGGCAGCACAGAACCTGTGAGCGGAAACTGAGCTGCACTCTGTACCACATAACAAGATTAGATACACAGCCTGTACCACACATAACAGCCGGATATGGTAACGTTCACATTTGCGTTATTGGGCGCAGCGTCGTCGACGCATACCGACGCATGCATCATGCACCCCTATCTTTAACATGGGGGGCACATGGACATGCGCCGGTATGCGTTGTAATGCGTTTTACGACGCATGCGTCATATTGACGCACAAGACAGGGCGCAGAGGACGCTACTTGTAGCATTTTCCCTGCGACGAAAGTCCTGATCCTTACTATCTTATGACAACGCATGCGTCGCAAAACGCTGCATTGTGTACATGCGTTGTTGGTTGCGTCGCCGACGCTGCGCCCAACAATGCAAATGTGAACGTAGCCTTAGATACACAGCCTGTATCACACATAACAGGATTAGATACACAGCCTGTATCTGACATAAAACGATTACCGTATATACTCGAGTATAAGCCGAGATTTTCAGCCCAAATTTTTGGGCTGAAAGTGCCCCCTCGGCTTATACTCGAGTCATGATCGGTGGTGGGGTCGGCGGGTGAGCACCGTCATATACTCACCTGCTTCCGGGGCTCCTGGCGCTCCCCCTGCACGTCCCACGGTCTCCGGGTGCAGCAGCCTCTTCCCCTGAGCGGTCACGTGGGACCGCTCATTAGAGAAATGAATAGGCTGCTCCACCCCCCATAGGGGCGGAGCCGCCTATTCATTTCTCTAATGAAGCGGTGCCGGTGACCGCTGATAGAGGAAGAGGCTGCGGCACCGAAGACAGGCAGGGGGAAGGAGCGGGACGCCGGGAGCAGGTAAGTATCGCATATTCACCTGTCCTGGTTCCACACGCCGGGCGTCGCGCCATCTTCCCGGCGTCTCTCTGCACTGACTGCAGGCAGAGGGCGCGATGACGCATATAGTGTGCGCGCCGCCCTCTGCCTGATCAGTCAGTGCGGAGAGACGCCGGGAAGATGGCGCCGAGGAGCTGCAAGAGAGGTGAGTATGTGTTTTTTTTTTTTTTATTGCAGCGGCAGCAGCAGCACATATTTATGTGGAGCATCTATGGGGCAATGGTGCAGAGCAGTATATGGCAGAGCTATGGGGCAACGGTGCAGAGTATTATATATATATATGGCAGAGCTATGGGGCAACGGTGCAGAGCATTATATATATGGCACAGCTATGGGGCAATGGTGCAGAGCACTATATGGCACAGCTATGGGGCAACAGTGCAGAGCACTATATGGCACAGCTATGGGGCAACGGTGCAGAGCACTATATGGCACAGCTATGGGGCAACGGTGCAGAGCACTATATGGCACAGCTATGGGGCAATGGTGCAGAGCACTATATGGCACAGCTATGGGGCAACGGTGCAGAGCACTATATGGGACAGCTATGGGGCAACGGTGCAGAGCACTATATGGCACAGCTATGGGGCAATGGTGCAGAGCACTATATGGCACAGCTATGGGGCAACAGTGCAGAGCACTATATGGCACAGCTATGGGGCAACAGTGCAGAGCACTATATGGCACAGCTATGGGGCAACGGTGCAGAGCACTATATGGCACAGCTATGGGGCAACAGTGCAGAGCACTATATGGCACAGCTATGGGGCAATGGTGCAGAGCACTATATGGCACAGCTATGGGGCAACGGTGCAGAGCACTATATGGCACAGCTATGGGGCAACGGTGCAGAGCACTATATGGCATAGCTATGGGGCAACGGTGCAGAGCACTATATGGCACAGCTATGGGGCAACAGTGCAGAGCACTATATGGCACAGCTATGGGGCAATGGTGCAGAGCACTATATGGCACAGCTATGGGGCAACGGTGCAGAGCACTATATGGCACAGCTATGGGGCAACGGTGCAGAGCACTATATGGCACAGCTATGGGGCAATGGTGCAGAGCACTATATGGCACAGCTATAGGGCAACAGTGCAGAGCACTATATGGCACAGCTATGGGGCAACAGTGCAGAGCACTATATGGCACAGCTATGGGGCAACGGTGCAGAGCACTATATGGCACAGCTATGGGGCAATGGTGCAGAGCACTATATGGCAGAGCTATGGGGCAATGGTGCAGAGCACTATATGGCAGAGCTATGGGGCAATGGTGCAGAGCACTATATGGCAGAGCTATGGGGCAATGGTGCAGAGCACTATATGGCAGAGCTATGGGGCAATGGTGCAGAGCACTATATGGCACAGCTATGGGGCAATGGTGCAGAGCACTATATGGCACAGCTATGGGGCAATGGTGCAGAGCACTATATGGCAGAGCTATGGGGCAATGGTGCAGAGCACTATATGGCAGAGCTATGGGGCAATGGTGCAGAGCACTATATGGCAGAGCTATGGGGCAATGGTGCAGAGCATTATATGGCACAGCTATGGGGCAATGGTGCAGAGCACTATATGGCACAGCTATGGGGCAATGATGCAGAGCACTATATGGCACAGCTATGGGGCAATGGTGCAGAGCACTATATGGCACAGCTATGGGGCAATGGTGCAGAGCACTATATGGCACAGCTATGGGGCAACGGTGCAGAGCACTATATGGCACAGCTATGGGGCAACGGTGCAGAGCACTATATGGCATAGCTATGGGGCAACGGTGCAGAGCACTATATGGCATAGCTATGGGGCAACGGTGCAGAGCACTATATGGCACAGCTATGGGGCAATGGTGCAGAGCACTATATGGCACAGCTATGGGGCAACGGTGCAGAGCACTATATGGCACAGCTATGGGGCAACGGTGCAGAGCACTATATGGCATAGCTATGGGGCAACGGTGCAGAGCACTATATGGCACAGCTATGGGGCAACGGTGCAGAGCACTATATGGCACAGCTATGGGGCAATGGTGCAGAGCACTATATGGCACAGCTATGGGGCAACGGTGCAGAGCACTATATGGCACAGCTATGGGGCAACGGTGCAGAGCACTATATGGCACAGCTATGGGGCAATGGTGCAGAGCACTATATGGCACAGCTATGGGGCAACGGTGCAGAGCACTATATGGCACAGCTATGGGGCAACGGTGCAGAGCACTATATGGCACAGCTATGGGGCAATGGTGCAGAGCACTATATGGCAGAGCTATGGGGCAATGGTGCAGAGCACTATATGGCAGAGCTATGGGGCAATGGTGCAGAGCACTATATGGCACAGCTATGGGGCAATGGTGCAGAGCACTATATGGCACAGCTATGGGGCAATGGTGCAGAGCACTATATGGCAGAGCTATGGGGCAATGGTGCAGAGCACTATATGGCAGAGCTATGGGGCAATGGTGCAGAGCACTATATGGCAGAGCTATGGGGCAATGGTGCAGAGCACTATATGGCAGAGCTATGGGGCAATGGTGCAGAGCATTATATGGCACAGCTATGGGGCAATGGTGCAGAGCACTATATGGCACAGCTATGGGGCAATGATGCAGAGCACTATATGGCACAGCTATGGGGCAATGGTGCAGAGCACTATATGGCACAGCTATGGGGCAATGGTGCAGAGCACTATATGGCACAGCTATGGGGCAACGGTGCAGAGCACTATATGGCACAGCTATGGGGCAACGGTGCAGAGCACTATATGGCACAGCTATGGGGCAACGGTGCAGAGCACTATATATATGGCACAGCTATGGGGCAACGGTGCAGAGCACTATATATGGCACAGCTATGGGGCAACGGTGCAGAGCACTATATATATGGCACAGCTATGGGGCAACGGTGCAGAGCACTATATATATGGCACAGCTATGGGGCAACGGTGCAGAGCACTATATGGCAGAGCTATGGGGCAACGGTGCAGAGCACTATATGGCACAGCTATGGGGCAATGGTGCAGAGCATATATATATATGGCACAGCTATCTATGGGGCAACGGTGCAGAGCATTGTATATATGGCACAGCTTTATGTGGAGTATCTATGGGGCAACGGTGCAGAGCATTGTATATATGGCACAGCTTTATGTGGAGCATCTATGGGGCCATAATGAATGGTATGGAGTATCTATTTCTAATTTTGAAATTCACCGGTACCTGCTGCATTTTCCACCCTAGGCTTATATTCGAGTCAATAAGTTTTCCCAGTTTTTTGTGGCAAAATTAGGGGGGTCGGCTTATACTCGGGTCGGCTTATACTCGAGTATATACGGTAGATACACGTCTCAGCAGACTGACTGCATTATGGCTGCATCACACACGATGGGCTTAGCTACACAGCTGCATCACACACAATAGGCTTAGATACGTGGCTGCATTACACACAATAGGCTTAGCTACACAGCTGCATCACACACAATAGGCTTAGATACGTGGCTCTGCTCAGTCAGTGTGAAGCCTCATGAGA
Source organism: Ranitomeya variabilis (assembly GCF_051348905.1). Classification (NCBI taxonomy): domain Eukaryota; kingdom Metazoa; phylum Chordata; class Amphibia; order Anura; family Dendrobatidae; genus Ranitomeya; species Ranitomeya variabilis. Next base: position 1,135,830,019 of record NC_135232.1, read on the forward strand.
GGTGTGGGACGTGTGGGTGAGTCTTTACACTGAGCAGAGCCGATCCCAGCACAGCACAGCAATGATTACAGCCCTGTGCTCCTATACTGCGGTGACAGCGGCGGTGAGCGCAGGTCAGCAGCCGGGGATTGTACTACTAATCCCAGAGCAGCGTGCGGCGGTGACTTCTTTGAGGGCCAGAACAGTTCAGTATCCTGGGATTAGTAGTACAATGTCAGCATGCTGGCCTGCACTCACTGCTCGTCGCCCTGATGCTCTGCTCAGCACCGCTGCCCAGCCCTCCTGCCACCACTCGCAGCTCTATACTGAGCGCTGACACGGGGAAGTTGTAGCTCAGAGCAGCGCTCTAGACTACACCAATATGGCGCCTGGCTCCCCCCACAGCTGCGGACTGGACAGGGAGCGAGCGCAGCACAGTACAGGAGGTCAATCACTGACCGCAGGCTCCTATGTACGGGGGCTGCCGAACTCTGACACCTACACTCCCTGAGACAGCCGAAACAATACATGTTATATTGTTTATAAAATAACTGATTATATAATAAAAAATCACAAAAGGGAGATCGGCTTCTGGGCAGGAGAGCGGGCCCCGGGCAGGAGAGCGGGCTCTGGGCAGGAGAGCGGGCTCCGGGCAGGAGAGCGGGCCCCGGGCAGGAGAGCGGGCTCTGGGCAGGAGAGCGGGCCCCGGGCAGTGTCTGGGCGCCCATTAAGGGGAAAGGTCAGAAATGTATTTTGTACAATCAGCTGTTCCTTCTTATTCTCATGTAACAGATGGAAAGAAACAACAGAGGGGAAAACGTTACATTTCTCATTTAGTTACATAATAATTGTGCACAGAAAAACATTAAAAAAAGAGATAACCTGAGACTCCGACATATTCAAGGCTCAGAATTATTAACCCTCTGACCTGATGACAGCGCTGGAGATGCCGAACAATTCTGTACACACTATATGCAGCGCGCACACTATATGCAGCGCGCACTATATGCAGCGCGCACACTATATGCAGCGCGCACACTAGAATACAGAGCGCACACTAGAATACAGAGCGCACACTAGAATACAGAGCGCACACTAGAATACAGAGCGCACACTAGAATACAGAGCGCACACTAGAATACAGAGCGCACACTAGAATACAGAGCGCACACTAGAATACAGAGCGCACACTATATACAGAGCGCACACTAGAATACAGAGCGCACACTAGAATACAGAGCGCACACTAGAATACAGAGCGCACACTAGAATACAGAGCGCACACTAGAATACAGAGCGCACACTATATACAGAGCGCACACTAGAATACAGAGCGCACACTAGAATACAGAGCGCACACTAGAATACAGAGCGCACACTAGAATACAGAGCGCACACTAGAATACAGAGCGCACACTATAATACAGAGCGCACACTATAATACAGAGCGCACACTAGAATACAGAGCGCACACTATATACAGAGCGCACACTATATACAGAGCGCACACTATATACAGAGCGCACACTATATACAGAGCGCACACTATATACAGAGCGCACACTATATACAGAGCGCACACTATATACAGAGCGCACACTATATACAGAGCGCACACTATATACAGAGCGCACACTATATACAGAGCGCACACTATATACAGAGCGCACACTATATACAGAGCGCACACTATATACAGAGCGCACACTATATACAGAGCGCACACTATATACAGAGCGCACACTATATACAGAGCGCACACTATATACAGAGCGCACACTATATACAGAGCGCACACTATATACAGAGCGCACACTATATACAGAGCGCACACTATATACAGAGCGCACACTATATACAGAGCGCACACTATATACAGAGCGCACACTATATACAGAGCGCACACTATATACAGAGCGCACACTATATACAGAGCGCACACTATATACAGAGCGCACACTATATACAGAGCGCACACTATATACAGAGCGCACACTATATACAGAGCGCACACTATATACAGAGCGCACACTATATACAGAGCGCACACTATATACAGAGCGCACACTATATACAGAGCGCACACTATATACAGAGCGCACACTATATACAGAGCGCACACTATATACAGAGCGCACACTATATACAGAGCGCACACTATATACAGAGCGCACACTATATACAGAGCGCACACTATATACAGAGCGCACACTATATACAGAGCGCACACTATATACAGAGCGCACACTATATACAGAGCGCACACTATATACAGAGCGCACACTATATACAGAGCGCACACTATATACAGAGCGCACACTATATACAGAGCGCACACTATATACAGAGCGCACACTATATACAGAGCACACACTGTACAGTCACCATATATTCAATATGTCACACACTGTATATACTACATAGAATCATAGAATGTTGGAGCTGGAAAGGACCTCCTGGGTCCTCGTGTCCAACCCCCCCTGCTCAATGCAGGATTCACTAAACCATCTCAGACAGATGTCTGTCCAGCCTCTGTTTGAAGACTTCCATTGAAGGTGCACTCACCACCTCTAGTGGTAGCCTGTTCCACTCATTGATCACCGTCACTGTCAAAACGTTTACTCTAATATCCAATCTGTATTTTCTCCCTTTCCGTTTCATTCCATTGCTTCTAGTCTTTCCATGTGCAGATGAGAATAATGATGATCCCTCTACAATGTGACAGCCCTTCAGATATTTGTAGACAGCTCTTAAGTCTCCTATTAGGGTATGTTCCCACAGTCGGTAATCGCTGCAGGTTGGACGCTGCATACATCCGCAGCGTCCAGATGTTACAGCAGAGTGGATGGAATTTATTCAAGAAATCCCATGTCCACTATGCGTGCACGGACGCCCGCGGCTTCCCTGCGCAGACGGACATACAGTGTGTCTATCCAGACCGCAATATACTGCTCAGTCTCCGCAATATAAATATCACACAGAAAAGGCCCTAAATGAAAAAATACCATTAAAAATATGACTTTTATTAAATAATGCCTTAAAATATGTCTCTTAACCAGTGCTCTATACAAAACCGTCACCATAAAACACACATGCTACAGGAAAGGCAAAGGTAGTGCCTAATCCTATGCTGCACTATATACCATGCACCCTACCTACCAGCGGAGGTTGGCACCCTATACCTGCGCAAGTGGCGCCCCCGCTAACCGTCATCAGTCCCTCCTATCTCTAGATGGCACGTTAATGGCGCCCCCGCTCCTCGACGGCTGTCCCCACACAAACACTATTCTGATGGATGTGAGGGCTTCTCGTGCTGTAAGGGGCTTTAGTGTTTGTGTGGGGACAGCCGTCGAGGAGCGGGGGCACCATTAACGTGTCATCTAGAGATAGGAGGGACGGACGATGGTGAGCGGGGGCGCCACTTGCGCAGGTATAGGGTGCCAACCTGGTAGGTAGGGTGCATGGTATATAGTGCAGCATAGGATTAGGCACTACCTTTGCCTTTCCTGTAGCATGTGTGTTTTATGGTGATGGTTTTGTATAGAGCACTGGTTAAGAGACATATTTTAAGGCATTATTTAATAAAATAAATATTTTTAATGGTATTTTTTCATTTAGAGCCTTTTCTGTGAGCTTTTTTGTTAATTAGGACCCTATAAGGTATATACATTTCTCTGTGAATAATATAAATATCACCCGTCCAATGTATTGGTCTGCGTCATGTGCAGTCTGTGAACTATTAATACACCCAAGTCATTTTCACACGTGCTGTTGCTTAGTTCTATTGCTCCCATTCTGTAGATGTAATTTTTGTTTTTCTTGCCCAGATGTAGAATCCTGTATTTCTCCCTTTTAAATACCATTCTATTAGTCGCTGCCCATTCTTCAAGCTTATCTAGATCCTTCTGAATCCTTTGTCTTCCCTAGTGTCAGCTATCTCTCCTAGCTTTGTGTCTTCTGCTAATTGGATTCATTTTCCTTCAGTTCCTTGATCTAGATCATTTATAAAAATGTTGAACAACACTGGGACCAGGACAGAGCCTTGTGGTACCCCACCTGAGACACTCTTCCAATTGGATGTGCAGCCGTTTATTACCATTCGTTGAGTACACTCAGTGAACCAGTTATGAATCCACATAACCGTAGCCTTGTCCATTCCATACTTAGTCATTTTTTCAATAAGGATAGTATGAGATACTTTATCAAATGCTTTGCTGAAGTCGAGATATACTATATCTACAGCATTTCCCTGATCCACACAGTCAGTGATTCCATCATAGAAGGAAATTAGATTAGTCTGGCATGACTTGTTTGCTACAAACCCATGTACAGTATACCACACATTGCATATAGCACACAGTCACGTAAACACTATAAATATAGGATATGCACAATATATACACTCAGTATCATTCACTATAAACACAACACACTATACATGGAGTATCACTGCATCGATACACATTACATAGTAAATATACAGCATGCACAGTGCACACTGTATACACAGTATATCACACTACACATACACTGTCAATTTCACCTTTAGCCTAGCCTTTCCCGCTCTGGCCTAGTCACAACCATTAACTCTTGCTTTCCCTACTGTTAAACAACATACATTATTAACTCCAATAACACATAGCACATGCCTCATTAAACTTGACAACAAATTTTCCATTTGATAATCACAGTGTGAACGCTGCTGACTGGCATTATCAATTCCTTGCATATCTTTCTGTATCGCTTTCTTGTTTTGTACAGTTCATCTACCTTTTCCCATAGATCCATTGACAATTCTTTTGCTTTCCCCATGACTCACAATCCAGAAATGTCAGTGGCTGGATGAAAGATGCAAGAGTCTGTCTGGATCCCAGAAACTCCATCAGCTTTTATGCACATACCCCGATTACAAGCAAACAAGTCACAGGTGAGGATGTTACCGTTAGTAGCCATTCACACACATTTGTGTCACCTTCTGTGCATGTTATCAGGACAAAATCACCAGGGGATGTGAACTTTTGATCAGGGTCATTTGGATGTTTTGGGTTGTCATTATGGTTTAGAAAGAGAAAACACAGTAGTGTGACAATAAATGGCTTCACCCAACCACTAACCATGAGTGGAGGAAAAGTTTTGGTGTCATCATTCATATTCTCTGAAAAAAGACCAAGAAAGGAAATATTCTGTCGGGGTATGTAAAAGTGTGCACAACTGTGCACTGTACATTTTGTCACATACTGTTTATATCACACCCAGCATGAGACGCAGTATTATGTACACAGTACACACTATGTATCTCACACACTGCATATACTCAGTACACACTATATATATCACAGCGACAGGCCGAAAACATCACTGCCCTAGAGGAGATCTGCATGGAGGAATGGGCCAACATACCAACAACAGTGTGTGGCAAGCTTGTGAAGACTTACAGAAAACGTCTGACCTCTGTCATTACCAACAGGAAATATAACAAAATACTGAGATGAACTTTTGTTAATGACCAAATACTTATTTTCCACCATAATTTGCTAAATAAATCTTCCAAATCAGACAAGGTGATTTTCTGGATTTGTTTTCTCATTTTGACTCTCAGGCCATGTGCACAGGTTCAGTATTTTTCGTGTTTTTTCGCTATAAAAACGTGATAAAAACGCGAAAAAAACCGCTTACATATGCCTCCTATTATTTACAGTGTATTCCGCATTTCTTGTGCAAATGTTGCATTTTTTCCGCGAAAAAAATCGCATTGCGGAAAAAAAAGCAACATGTTCATTAAATTTGCTGAATTGCGGGGATTCCGCACACCTAGGAGTGCACTGATCTGCTTACTTCCCGCACGGGGCTGTGCACACCATGCGGGAAGTAAGCAGATTATGTGCGGTTGGTACCCAGGGTGGAGGAGAGGAGACTCTCCTCCATGGACTGGGCACCATATAATTGCTAAAAAAAAAAAAAGAATTAAAATAAAAAATAGTGATATACTCACCTTCGATAGCCCCGGAGTCTTCCCGCCTCTCAGCGGTGCACGCTGCCGCTTCCGTTCCTATAGATGCTCTGTGTGAAGGACCTGCGATGACGTCGCGGTCTTGTGATTGGTCGCGTGACCGCTCATGTGACCGCGACGTCATCGAAGGTCCTGCACACACACACCATCTATAGGAACAGACGCCGCTGAGGAAATCGGCTGTCTGCAGGTGAGTATAACCATTTTTTTTAAACATTCTATCTTTTACTATTGATGCTGCATAGGCTGCATCTATAGTAAAAAGTTGGTCACATTTGTCAAACACTATGTTTGACAAGTGTGACCAAACTGTCAGTCAGTTTTCCAAGCGATGCTACAGATTGCTTGGAAAACTAGCATTCTGCAAGCTAATTTCGCTTGCAAAATGCTAAAAAAAAACGAGAAAAAAACGGGAAAAAAATGCAAAAAAAAATGCGGATTTCTTGCAGAAAATTTCCGATTTTCTTCAGGAAATTTCTGCAAGAACTCCTGACGTGTGCACATACCCTAATAGTTGTGGTCTACCTATGATGTCAATTGCAGGCCTCTCTCATCTTTATCAGTGGGAGAACTTGCACTATTGGTGGCGGACTAAATACCTCACACACTGTATATACAATGTACACTCACTATAACACACTGTATATACACAGTACACTATATACCCGAGCCTTACACTATGGCTGGTCCGAATAACTAAAGCAATTGTTACCATCCACCTCTTGTGTCTCCCCTTTTCCTCATAGATTGTAAGCTTGCGAGCAGCAGGGCCCTCATTCCTCCTGGTATCTGTTTTGAACTGTGATTTCTGTTATGCTGTAATGTCTATTGTCTGTACAAGTCCCCTCTATAAGTTGTAAAGCGCTGCGGAATATGTTGGCGCTATATAAATAAAAATTATTATTATATTACACACTGTATATCACATATGACACGCAGTGTATACACAGTATCACACACACGCACGATATATATCACACCCAGTATGTATACAGACACACAGTATATGACACCCAGTATGACACGCAGTATATACACAGCACACACACTGTATACATATCACACACATATATATCACACACACTGTACACATATCACACACTGTATATAAATCACACACACTGTATACATAGCAAACACACTGTATACATATATCACACACGTACCGTATATACTCGAGTATAAGCCGAGATTTTCAGCCCACTTTTTTGGGCTGAAAATGACCCTCTCGGCTTATACTCGAGTCAGTGTCTGCGGGGGGGTCGGCGGGGGAGGGGGAGCGGCGCGGTGACATACTCACCTGCTCCTAGCGCGGTCCCTGCATGTCCGATGGTCTCCGGGAGCCGGCGGTATCTTCCTGTGTAGAGCGGTCACGTGGTACCGCTCATTACTATTAATGAGCGGTACGTGACCACTGAACACAGGAAGATGCCGCCGGCTCCCGGAGACCATCTGACAGTGAGACACTGCCAGGGACCGCGCCGGGAGCGGGTGAGTATATCGGGGGAGGGGGAGCATTGCGCGATAGTCACCTGTCCACCGTTCCATCGCTGCGCGCTGCTCTGTCTTCCGTCCTCTGGCTGTGACTGTACAGGTCAGAGGGCGCGATGACGCGATTAGTGTGCGTGCCGCCCTCTGCCTGAACAGTCAGTGCGGAGGATGGAAGACAGAGCAGCACGCAGCGATGGAACGTGGAAGGTGACTATCGCAAATGCCGGGGTCGGAGCGAAGAGAGGTGAGTATGTGATTTTTTTTATTTTAATCGCAGCAACAGCATATGGGGAATAATGTGTGGAGCATCGTATGGGGCCATATATGAGGAGCATGTCATGGGGCCATATATGAGGAGCATGTCATGGGGCCATATATGTGGAGCATGTCATGGGGCCATATATGAGGAGCATCGTATGGGGCCATATATGAGGAGCATTGTATGGGGCCATATATGAGGAGCATCTCATGGGGCCATATATGAGGAGCATGTCATGGGGCCATATATGTGGAGCATGTCATGGGGCCATATATGTGGAGCATCGTATGGGGTCATATATGTGGAGCATCTCATGGGGCCATATATGAGGAGTATGTCATGGGGCCATATATGAGGAGCATGTCATGGGGCCATATATGAGGAGCATGTCATGGGGCCATATATGTGGAGCATGTCATGGGGCCATATATGAGGAGCATGTCATGGGGCCATATATGAGGAGCATGTCATGGGGCCATATATGAGCATGTCATGGGGCCATATATGTGGAGCATCTCATGGGGCCATATATGAGGAGCATGTCATGGGGCCATATATGAGGAGCATGTCATGGGGCCATATATGAGGAGCATGTCATGGGGCCATATATGAGGAGCATGTCATGGGGCCCCATATATGTGGAGCATGTCATGGGGCCCCATATATGTGGAGCATGTCATGGGGCCATATATGAGGAGCATGTCATGGGGCCCCATATATGTGGAGCATGTCATGGGGCCATATATGTGGAGCATGTCATGGGGCCATATATGTGGAGCATGTCATGGGGCCATATATGTGGAGCATCTCATGGGGCCATATATGTGGAGCATCTCATGGGGCCATATATGTGGAGCATCTCATGGGGCCATATATGAGGAGCATGTCATGGGGCCATATATGAGGAGCATGTCATGGGGCCATATATGAGGAGCATGTCATGGGGCCATATATGAGGAGCATGTCATGGGGCCATATATGAGGAGCATGTCATGGGGCCATATATGTGGAGCATCTCATGGGGCCATATATGAGGAGCATGTCATGGGGCCATATATGAGGAGCATGTCATGGGGCCATATATGTGGAGCATCTCATGGGGCCATATATGTGGAGCATCTCATGGGGCCATATATGAGGAGCATCTCGTGGGGCCATATATGAGGAGCATGTCATGGGGCCATATATGAGGAGCATGTCATGGGGCCATATATGAGGAGCATGTCATGGGGCCATATATGAGGAGCATGTCATGGGGCCATATATGTGGAGCATCTCATGGGGCCATATATGTGGAGCATCTCATGGGGCCATATATGTGGAGCATCTCATGGGGCCATATATGAGGAGCATGTCATGGGGCCATATATGTGGAGCATCTCATGGGGCCATATATGAGGAGCATCTCGTGGGGCCATATATGAGGAGCATGTCATGGGGCCATATATGAGGAGCATGTCATGGGGGGGGGGGGGGAAGAGAGAGAGAGAGAAAAAAATATATATTCCTTCATTGGGTTTCGTGTTTCGGCCGAAACCCGACTTTTCACGGTGGTCGGCCGATTTCACTCGACTCGACTTTTAAGACAGTCGGGTTTCACAAAACCCGACTCGACCCTAAAAAACTAAAGGGCGCTCAACCCTAGTCATGGGGCCATATATGAGGAGCATCTCATGGGGCCATATATGAAAAGCATCTTATGGGGCCCTAATGTGTGGAGCATGTCATGGGGCCACAATGTATGGAGCGTCTTATGGGGCCATTATTAACCTTTGTGCAGCATTGTATGGGGCATATTTTAATATGGAGCATCTTATGGGGCCCATCATGAACAGTATGGAGCATTATATGGGGCTCCTGATTCAATATGGATATTCAAAGACACGTAACCTACTGATGTCTCAAGTAATTTTACTTTTATTGATATCTATTTTTATTTTTGACGTTAACCGGTAGCTGCTGCATTTCCCACCCTAGGCTTATACTCGAGTCAATAAGTGTTCCCAGTTTTTTGTGGCAAAATTAGGGGGGGTCGGCTTATACTCGGGTCGGCTTATACGGTGTATATATATCACGCACACTGTATATATAGATCACACACACACTGTATATATATCACACACACACTGTATATATATCACACACACACTGTATATATAGATCACACACACACTGTATATAGATCACACACACACTGTATATATATCACACACACACTGTATATATATCACACACACACTGTATATATATATATCACACACACACACACTGTATATATATATCACACACACTGTATATATATATCACACACACACTGTATATATATATATATATATATAGATCACACACACTGTATATAGATCACACACACACTGTATATAGATCACACACACTGTATATATATATATATAGATCACACACACACTGTATATATAGATCACACACACACTGTATATAGATCACACACACACTGTATATAGATCACACACACACTGTATATAGATCACACACACACTGTATATATATATATATCACACACACACACACTGTATATAGATCACACACACTGTATATATAGATCACACACACACTGTATATATATCACACACACTGTATATATATCACACACACTGTATATATATCACACACACACTGTATATATATATATATATATCACACACACACACACACTGTATATAGATCACACACACTGTATATATAGATCACACACACACTGTATATATATCACACACACTGTATATATATCACACACACTGTATATATATCACACACACACACTGTATATAGATCACACACACACTGTATATAGATCACACACACACTGTATATAGATCACACACACTGTATATATAGATCACACACACACTGTATATATATCACACACACACTGTATATATATATATATATCACACACACTGTATATATATATATATAGATCACACACACACTGTATATATAGATCACACACACACTGTATATAGATCACACACACACTGTATATAGATCACACACACACTGTATATAGATCACACACACACTGTATATATATATATATCACACACACACACACACACTGTATATAGATCACACACACTGTATATATAGATCACACACACACTGTATATATATCACACACACTGTATATATATCACACACACTGTATATATATCACACACACACTGTATATATATATATATATATCACACACACACACACACTGTATATAGATCACACACACTGTATATATAGATCACACACACACTGTATATATATCACACACACTGTATATATATCACACACACTGTATATATATCACACACACACACTGTATATAGATCACACACACACTGTATATAGATCACACACACACTGTATATAGATCACACACACTGTATATATAGATCACACACACACTGTATATATATCACACACACACTGTATATATATATATATATCACACACACACACACTGTATATATATCACACACACTGTATATATATATATATATATATATCACACACACTGTATATATATCACACACACAGTATATATATATATCACACACACACACACTGTATATAGATCACACACACTGTATATATATACACATCACACACCCGGTCTATGTGCCCCCCCAGTAGGCCCGTGTCCCGGCCGAGCCCCCCGGCCCTGCTGTCCGCTCTCACCTGAACCTCCCCCCGCAGTGCTGGCACTGCTCTCCGGTCCAGCCGGGCTCACACTGGCACTGGCCGCTGCCGGGCTGGCACACGCCGTTCACACAGGGCTTGTCGCACTCCTTGGCCCCCAGCACCGGGCACACGGACAGCTGGAGCAGGACGAGCAGCAGCGCCGCAGTCCGCATGTCTCTCCCGGGCCGGCGCGCTCACTCCGGGGCTCTCTCCTCCGCTCACTCCGATGTCGTCACCGGGCTGCCAGGCCTGACCCGGGGGCGGGGCTCACCGCGGTCACGTGTGCCCTGCGCTCCATTCTAGAAGCGACCACTCAGACGGCCGGACGGGGGAGCGTCAGTGTCTCCTCAGCGCTCCTCAGTGGTCTGCGCTGCGCCGTCTCCATGGAGACCCTGAGAGCTTCCTCCACTGTCAGGTCATTCACATAGGACATGTGTACATGACAGGACTATCCCCAACCGGAGGAGCCGCCCTCCTCATAGGCCCTGCTGCACCCGGAGCAGAGTGCTCAGCTATAGGAGGACAGGCTGTACAGTCATCATCTATGGGAGGACAGACTGTATAGTCATCATCTATGGGAGGACAGGCTGTATAGTCATCATCTATGGGAGGATAGGCTGTATAGTAATCATCTATGGGAGGATAGGCTGTATAGTCATCATCTATGGGAGGATAGGCTGTATAGTAATCATCTATAGGAGGATAGGCTGTATGGTAATCATCTATGGGAGAAAAGGCTGTATAGTAATCATCTATGGGAGGACAGACTGTATAGTAATCATCTATGGGAGTACAGACTGTATAGTCATCATCTATGGGAGGACAGGCTGTATAGTAATCATCTATGGGAGGATAGGCTGTATGGTAATCATCTATGGGAGGATAGGCTGTATAGTAATCATCTATGGGAGGATAGGCTGTATGGTAATCATCTATGGGAGGACAGACTGTATAGTCATCATCTATGGGAGGATAGGCTGTATAGTCATCATCTATGGGAGGATAGGCTGTATGGTAATCATCTATGGGAGGACAGACTGTATAGTCATCATCTATAGGAGGATAGGCTGTACAGTAATCATCTATAGGAGGACAGACTGTATAGTAATCATCTATGGGAGGACAGACTGTATAGTCATCATCTATAGGAGGATAGGCTGTACAGTAATCATCTATAGGAGGACAGGCTGTATAGTCATCATCTATGGGAGAATAGACTATATAGTCATCATCTATGGGAGCATAGGCTGTATAGTAATCATCTCTGGGAGGACAGACTGTATAGTCATCATCTATGGGAGGATAGGCTGTATAGTAATCATCTATAGGAGGACAGGCTGTATAGTAATCATCTATAGGAGGATAGGCTGTATAGTCATCATCTATGGGAGGATAGGCTGTATAGTAATCATCAATAGGAGGGTAGGCTGTATAGTAATCTATGGGAGGATAGGCTGTATAGTAATCATCTATGGGAGGGCAGGCTGTATAGTAATCACCTATAGGAGGGTAGGCTGTATAGTAATCATCTATGGGAGTACAGACTGTATAGTCATCATCTATGGGAGGGTAGGGTGTATAGTAATCATCTATAGGAGGGTAGGCTGTATAGTAATCATCTATGGGAGGACAGACTGTATAGTAATCATCTATGGGAAGATAGGCTGTATAGTCATCATCTATGGAGGACAGACAGTACAGAAATCATCTATAGGAGCATAGCCTGTACAGTAATCATCTATAGGAGGATAGGCTGTATAGTCATCATCTATGGAGGACAGACTGTACAGAAATCTATAGGAGAATAGGCTGTACAGTAAAATAATCATTTATGGGAGGATAGGCTGTGTAGTAATCATCCGTAGGAGTATAGCCTGTACAGTAATCATCTATGGGAAGATAGGCTGTATAGTCATCATCTATGGAGGACAGGCTGTACAGTAATCATCTATAGGAGGATAGGTTGTACAGTAATCATCTATAGGAGGATAGGCTATATAGTCATCATCTATGGGAGAATAGACTGTATAGTAATCATCTATGGGAGGATAGGCTGTATAGTCATCATCTATGGGAGCATAGACTATATAGTAATCATCTATGGGAGCATAGGCTGTATAGTAATCTATAGGAGGACAGGCTGTATAGTAATCATCTATAGGAGGATAGGCTGTATAGTAATCATCTATGGGAGAATAGGCTGTATAGTAATCATCTATAGGAGGACAGGCTGTATAGTAATTATAGGAGGATAGGCTGTATAGTAATCATCTATGGGAAGACAGACTGTATAGTAATCATCTATGGGAGGACAGGCTGTATAGTAATCATCTATGGGAGAATAGACTGTATAGTCATCATCTATGGGAGGATAGGCTGTATAGTAATCTTCTATAGGAGGGTAGGCTGTATAGTAATCTATGGGAGGATAGGCTGTATAGTAATCATCTATGGGAGGGTAGGCTGTATAGTAATCATCTATAGGAGGGTAGGCTTTATAGTAATCATCTATGGGAGTACAGACTGTATAGTCATTATGGGAGGGTAGGGTGTTTAGTAATCATCTATAGGAGGGTAGGCTGTATAGTAATCATCTATGGGAGGACAGACTGCATAGTCATCATCTATGGGAGGGTAGGGTGTATAGTAAGCATCTATGGGAGGGCAGACTGTATAGCAATCATCTATGGGAGGATAGGCTGTATAATAATCATCTATGGGAGGATAGGCTGTATAGTAATCATCTATGGAAGGACAGACTGTATAATAATCATCTATGAGAGGACAGACTGTATAGTCATCATCTATGGGAGGACAGGCTGTATAATAACCATCTATGGGAGGACAGACTGTATAGTCATCATCTATGGGAGGATAGACTGTATAGTAATCATCTATGGGAAGACAGACTGTATAGTAATCATCTATGGGAGGACAGGCTGTATAGTAATCATCTATGGGAGAATAGACTGTATAGTCATCATCTATGGGAGGATAGCCTGTAGAGTAATCATCTATGGGAGGGTAGGCTGTATAGTAATCATCAATGGGAGGGTAGGCTGTATAGTAATCATCTATGGGAGGATAGGCTGTATAGTAATCATCTATGGGAGGATAGGCTGTATAATAACCTTCCATGGGAGGACAGACTATATAGCCATCATCTATGGGAGGATAGACTGCATAATAATCATCTATAGGAGGGCAGACTGTACAGTAATCATCTATGGGAGGATAGGCTGTATAGTAATCATCTATGGGAGGATAGGCTGTATAGTAATCATCTATGGGAGGGTAGGCTGTATAATAACCATCTATGGGAGGGTAGGCTGTATAGTAATCATCTATGGGAGGATAGGCTGTATAGTAATCATCTATGGGAGGATAGGCTATATAGTAATCATCTACGGGAGGATAGGCTGTATAGTAATCATCTACAGGAGGATAGGCTGTATAGTAATCATCTACGGGAGGGTAGCCTGTAGAGTAATCATCTATGGGAGGGTAGGCTGTATAGTAATCATCAATGGGAGGGTAGGCTGTATAGTAATCATCTATGGGAGGATAGGCTGTATAGTAATCATCTATGGGAGGATAGGCTGTATAATAACCTTCCATGGGAGGACAGACTATATAGCCATCATCTATGGGAGGATAGACTGCATAATAATCATCTATAGGAGGGCGGACTGTACAGTAATCATCTATGGGAGGATAGGCTGTATAGTAATCTTCTATGGGAGGACAGACTGTATAGTAATCATCTATGGGAGGACAGGCTGTACAGTAATCATCTATGGGAGGATAGGCTGTATAGTAATCATCTATGGGAGGATACACTGTATAGTAATCATGTACAATATGGACAAGATATCACCTCCCTACTAACCAGAATCCCTCAATGTCTGTCCGCTATTTCATCCTCCTTCTCCGCTAGATTTCTAAAACATAACATCGACAAAACTGAATTCATCATCTTTCCCCATCTCACTAGACCCCCACAACAAACCTATCCATTACAGTACATTACGGCTGCCCACTCTCCCCAGTCCCACAAGCTCGCTGCCTCGGGGTAATCCTTGACACTGATCTCTCCTTCAAACCACATATCCAAGCCCTTTCCACTTCCTGCCGACTTCAACTCAAAAATATTTCACAGATCCGTACATTCCTAAACCAAGAATCTTCAAAAACCCTAGTCCATGCCCTCATCATCTCCCGCCTTGATTACTGCAACCTCCTGCTCTGTGGCCTCCCCTCTTGCACCCCTCCAATATATTCTAAACTCTGCTGCCCGACTAATCCACCTGTCCCCCCGCTATTCTCCGGCCTCTCCCTTATGTCAATCCCTGCACTGGCTCCCCATTACCCAAAGACTCCAGTACAAAACCCTAACCATGACGTACAAAGCCATCCACAACCTGTCTCCTCCATACATCTGTGACCTCGTCTCCCGGTACTTTCCTGCACGCAACCTCCAATCCTCACAAGATCACCTTCTCTACTCCCCTCTTATCTCCTCTTTCCACAATCACATACAAGATTTCTCTCGCGCATCACCCCTACTCTGGAACCCTCTACCACAACATCTCAGACTCTCACCTACCATCAAAACCTTCAAAAAGAGCCTGAAGACCCACCTCTTCCGACAAGCCTACAACCTGCAGTAACCACCGATCAACCAAACCACTGCGCGACCAGCTCTGCCCTCGTCTACTGCATCCTCATCCATCCCCTGTAGATTGTGAGCCCTCGCGGGCAGGGTCCTCTCTCCTCCTGTACCAGTCGTGATTATTGTACTTGTTTTTATTATGTATACCCCTCCTCACATGTAAAGCGCCATAGAATAAATGGTGCTATAATAATTAATAATAATTAATAAATAATAATAATAGACTGAGGATAGACTGTACAGTAATCATCTATGGGAGGAAGGAATTTATAGTAATCATCTATGGAAGGACAGACTATAGTAATCATCTATGGGAGGATAGGCTGTATAGTAATCATCTATGGGAAGACAGACTGTATAGTAATCATCTATGAAAGGACAGACTGTATAGTAATGATATATGGGAGGATAGGCAGTATAGTCATCATCTATGGGAAGACAGACTGTATAGTAATTATCTATGGGAGGACAGACTGTATAGTAATCATCTATGGGAGGACAGGCTGTATAGTCATCATCTATGGGAGGATGGACTGTATAGTAATGATCTATGGGAGGATAGGCAGTATAGTCATCATCTATGGGAAGACAGACTGTATAGTAATTATCTATGGGAGGACAGGCTGTATAGTAATCATCTATGGGAGGACAGGCTGTATAGTCATCATCTATGGGAGGATGGACTGTATAGTAATGATCTATGGGAGGATGGACTGTATAGTACACTGTGTTCCAAATTATTATGCAAATTGGATTTAAGTGTCTTAAAGATTTAATTGTTTTGTTTTTCAAATAAACTCGTGGATGGCATTGTGTCTCAGGGCTCAATGAATCACTGAAATCAATCTTAAACACATGTGATAATTAGTTTTCCAGGTGATTCTAATTAAAGGAAAACTACTCAAAAATGATGTTCCACATTATTATGCAGGTCACAGGTTTCAAGCAGTATGGGAAATAAAAAAGATCTCTCTGCTGCTGAAAAGCCTTAAATAGTGCAATGCCTTGGACAAGGTATGAAAAAATTAGATATTTCACGAAAACTTAAGCGTGATCATCATACTCTGATGAGATTTGTGACTGAAACAGAGCACAGACAGAGTTCATGCAAATAAAGGCATAATGAGGAAGTTTTCTGGCAGACAAATTCATTGGATTAAGACAGCAGCTGCCAAAATACTATTACAAAGCAGCAAACAGTTATTTGAAGCTGCTGGTGCGTCTGGAGTCCCTCGAACCTCAAGGTGTAGGATCCTTCAAAGGCTTGCTGTGGTTCATAAGCCTACTATTCGGCCACCCCTAAACAGTGTTCACAAGCAGAAACAGCTGCAGTGGGCCCACACATACATGAAGACTAATTTTCAAACAGTCTTGTTTACTGATGAGTGTCGAGCAACTCTGGACGGTCCAGATGGATGGAGTAGTGGATGGTTGGTGGATGGCCACCATGTCCCAACAAGGCTGCGACATCAGCAAGGAGGATGAGGAGTCATGTTTTGGGCTGGAATCATGGGGAAACAGCTGGCAGGGCCCTTTAAGGTTCCTGAAGGTGTGAAAATGACCTCAGCAAAGTAAACAGAGTTTCTGACTGACAACTTTCTTCCATGGTCTAAAAAGCAGAAACGTGCCTTCAGGAGCAAAATCATCTTCATGCTGACAATGCACCATCTCATGCTGCAAAGAAAACCTCTCAGTCATTGGCTGATATGGGCATAAAAGGAGATAAACTCATGGTGTGGCCACCATCTTCCCCTGACCTCAACCCTATAGAGAACCTTTGGAGTATCATCAAACAAAAGATCTATGAGGGTGGGAGGCAGTTCACATCCAAACAGCAGCTCTGGGAGACTATTCTGACTTCATGCAAAGAAATACAAGCAGAAACTCTCCAAATACTCACAAGTTCAATGGATGCAAGAATTGTGAAGGTGATATCAAAGAAGAGCAGGGCCGCCATCAGGGCATTACAGCCGTGACTGGCGTATGGGGCCCGGTGGGCAGAGAGGGCCCGCATCGGGCCCCGTCTCATCTGCCCATCGGGCCCCTACCGGCAGCCGCAGGCTGAACCGGGCCCTTAGCTGCGGCCGGCGCTGCAGCGCTATTGAAGTGCGGGCCCGAGCCCGCACGTCAATAGTTAACAGCCGCCAGCCAATCTGAGGCTGGCAGCTGACGTCAGCCGCAGCGTGCATGGTGCAGAGCGCTGGACACAGGAGGGGGCAGAGCGCTGGACACAGGAGGGGGCAGAGCGCTGGACACAGGAGGGGGCAGAGCGCTGGACACAGGAGGGGGCAGAGCGCTGGACACAGGAGGGGGCAGAGCACTGGACACAGGAGGGGGCAGAGCGCTGGACACAGGAGGGGGCAGAACGCTGGACACAGGAGGGGGCAGAGCGCTGGACACAGGAGGGGGCAGAACGCTGGACACAGGAGGGGGCAGAACGCTGGACACAGGAGGGGGCAGAGCGCTGGACACAGGAGGGGGCAGAGCGCTGGACACAGGAGGGGACAGAGCGCTGGACACAGGAGGGGGCAGAGCGCTGGACACAGGAGGGGGCAGATCGCTGGACACAGGAGGGGGCAGAACGCTGGACACAGGAGGGGGCAGAGCGCTGGACACAGGAGGGGGCAGAACGCTGGACACAGGAGGGGGCAGAGCGCTGGACACAGGAGGGGGCAGAGCGCTGGACACAGGAGGGGGCAGAGCGCTGGACACAGGAGGGGGCAGAACGCTGGACACAGGAGGGGGCAGAGCGCTGGACACAGGAGGGGGCAGAGCGCTGGACACAGGAGGGGGCAGAGCGCTGGACACAGGAGGGGGCAGAGCGCTGGACACAGGAGGGGGCAGAGCGCTGGACACAGGAGGGGGCAGAACGCTGGACACAGGAGGGGGCAGAGCGCTGGACACAGGAGGGGGCAGAGCGCTGGACACAGGAGGGGGCAGAGCGCTGGACACAGGAGGGGGCAGAACGCTGGACACAGGAGAGGGCAGAACGCTGGACACAGGAGGGGGCAGAACGCTGGACACAGGAGGGGGCAGAACGCTGGACACAGGAGGGGGCAGAGCGCTGGACACAGGAGGGGGCAGAACGCTGGACACAGGAGGGGACAGAACGCTGGACACAGGAGGGGGCAGAGCGCTGGACACAGGAGGGGGCAGAACGCTGGACACAGGAGGGGGCAGAACGCTGGACACAGGAGGGGGCAGAGCGCTGGACACAGGAGGGGGCAGAACGCTGGACACAGGAGGGGGCAGAGCGCTGGACACAGGAGGGGGCAGAGCGCTGGACACAGGAGGGGGCAGAACGCTGGACACAGGAGGGGGCAGAACGCTGGACACAGGAGGGGGCAGAGCGCTGGACACAGGAGGGGGCAGAGCGCTGGACACAGGAGGGGGCAGAGCGCTGGACACGGGGGGCAGAGCGCTGGACACGGGGGACAGAGCGCTGGACACAGGAGGGGGCAGAACGCTGGACACAGGAGGGGGCAGAACGCTGGACACAGGAGGGGGCAGAGCGCTGGACACAGGAGGGGGCAGAACGCTGGACACAGGAGGGGGCAGAGCGCTGGACACAGGAGGGGGCAGAGCGCTGGACACAGGAGGGGGCAGAACGCTGGACACAGGAGGGGGCAGAGCGCTGGACACAGGAGGGGGCAGAGCGCTGGACACAGGAGGGGGCAGAGCGCTGGACACAGGAGGGGGCAGAGCGCTGGACACAGGAGGGGGCAGAGCGCTGGACACAGGAGGGGGCAGAGCGCTGGACACAGGAGGGGGCAGAACGCTGGACACAGGAGGGGGCAGAGCGCTGGACACAGGAGGGGGCAGAGCGCTGGACACAGAAGGGGGCAGAACGCTGGACACAGGAGGGGGCAGAGCGCTGGACACGGGGGGGCAGAGCGCTGGACACAGGAGGGGGCAGAATGCTGGACACGGGGGGGCAGAACGCTGGACACAGGAGGGGGCAGAATGCTGGACAAGGGGGGCAGAACGCTGGACACAGGAGGGGGCAGAACGCTGGACACGGGGGGCAGAGCCCTGGACACAGGGGGGGGCAGAACGCTGGACACAGGGGGGGCAGAACGCTGGACACAGGGGGGGCAGAACGCTGGACACAGGGGGGGCAGAACGCTGGACACAGGGGGGGCAGAGCGCTGGACACAGGGGGGCAGAGCGCTGGACACAGGGGGGGGCAGAGCGCTGGACACAGGGGGGCAGAGCGCTGGACACGGGCAGAGCGCTGGACACGGGCAGAGCGCTGGACACGGGCAGAACGCTGGACACGGGCAGAACGCTGGACATTGGGGCAGAAAGATGCACACAGGGGCAGAAAGATGCACACAGGGGCAGAAAGCTGCACACGGGCAGAAAGCTGGGCACAGGGGGGGCAGAAAGCTGGACACAGGGGGGCAGAAAGCAGGACACAGGGGGGCAGAAAGCAGGGCACAGGGGGGCAGAAAGCAGGGCACAGGGGGGCAGAAAGCAGGGCACAGGGGGGCAGAAAGCTGGGCACAGGGGGGCAGAAAGCTGGGCACGGGGGCAGAAAGCTGGGCACAGGGGGGCAGAAAGCTGGGCACAGGGGGGCAGAAAGCTGGGCACAGGGGCAAAAAGCTGGACACAGGGGCAGAAAGCTGGACACAGGGGCAGAAAGCTGGACACGGGGCAGAAAGGAGAAACAGGGCAGGATGACAGACACTGGGGCATGACTGGAGACACTGGGGCATGACTGGAGACACTGGGGCAGGAATGGAAACAGATGGGGCAGAATTGAGAAATGGGGGCCTGTCATGGTTCCCAATGGCAAGGGAACGTAAAAAACACATAAGTAACGAACGAGCTCTCAGGTGATGGAAACTCGAGTTGACCGTGAGCTAAATCTACCACACAACTAACAGTAGCCAGGGAGCATACCTACGGCTTCCTATATGCCACGCGCCAGCCGGAGGACTAACTACGCCTGGTAGAGGAAGAAACAGACCTGGCTTACCTCTAGGGAAATACCCCAAAAGATGATAGCAGCCCCCCACATGTAATAACGGTGAATTAAGAAGAAAAGACATACACAGTATGAAAGTAGATTTAGCAAAGAGAGGTCCACTTACTAGATAGCAGAAGGATACAAAAGAGGACTTCACGGTCAACTGAAAACCCTTTCAAAAACCATCCTGAAATTACTTTAAGACTCCTGTGTCAACTCATGACACAGGAGTGGCAATTTCAGCCCGCAAGAGCTTCCAGCTACAGAGGATTACAAAAACTGCAAACTGGACAAAAGGTACAAAACAAAAGGACAAAGTCCACTTAGCTGATCAGCAGACTAGTAGCAGGAACATGCAACCGAAGGCTCTGGTTACAATGATGACCGGCAAGGAAATGACTGGAGAGCAAGGCTAAATAGGAAACTCCCAAACACTGATGGAAGCAGGTGAACAGAAGAAGCAAAGTGCAAACAAGTCACCAGTACCACCAGCAACCACCAGGGGAGCCCAAAAAGCGGATACACAACAGTACCCTCCCCTTAAGGAGGGGGCACCGAACCCTCACAAGAACCGCCAGGGCGATCTGGATGAGCCCTATGAAAGGCACGAACCAAATCCGAGGCATGAACATCAGAGGCTGTTACCCAAGAATTATCTTCCTGACCATAGCCTTTCCATTTAACCAGATATTGAAGTCTCCGTCTGGAAATACGGGAGTCCAAGATCTTCTCCACGACGTACTCCAATTCACCCTCCACCAGCACAGGAGCAGGAGGTTCAGTAGAAGGAACCACCGGTACCTCATATCTCCGCAACAACGACCGATGGAACACATTATGGATAGCGAAAGATGCCGGGAGGTCCAAACGAAAGGAAACAGGGTTAAGAATCTCCAAAATCCTATAAGGACCGATGAACCGAGGCTTAAATTTGGGAGAAGAAACCCTCATAGGGACAAAACGGGAAGACAACCACACCAAGTCCCCAACGCGAAGGTGGGGACCAACACGACGACGACGGTTAGCAAACTGCTGAGTCCTCTCCTGCTTCAGCCCAAACAATTAACACTTTGTGGGCCGGTCATACTGTCAAGGTTCCCAATGGCAAGGGAACGTAAAAAACACATAAGTAACGAACGAGCTCTCGGGTGATGGAAACTCGAGTTGACTGTGAGCTAAATCTACCACACAACTAACAGTAGCCAGGGAGCATACCTGTTATGACCCCAATGGCGAGGGTCTCAGAGATATCAGCAAGTCTGCGAAGTACAAAAATCCAGCTCATAGGGCAGTGGTAACTGGGTTGACCATATATCTACTCCTAATGCCAACACTAGAAGTAGCCGGGGAACATGCCTACGTTGGTCGCTAGATGTCTCGCGCCAGCCGGAGGACTAACTACCCCTAGAAGAGGAAAACAAAGACCTCTCTTGCCTCCAGAGAATAGACCCCAAAAGTAGGATACAAGCCCCCCACAAATAATAACGGTGAGGTAAGAGGAAATGACAAACACAGAGATGAACTAGGTTTAGCAAAGAGAGGCCCGCTTACTAATAGCAGAATGTAGTAAGATAACTTATATGGTCAACAAAAACCCTAACAAAATTCCACACTGGAGATTCAAGAACCCCCGAACCGTCTAACGGCCCGGGGGGAGAACTCCAGCCTCCCTAGAGCTTCCAGCAAGGAAAGGATACAGATAATGAACAAGCTGGACAAAAATGCAAACAAAAACAAATAGCAAAAAGCAAGAAAGCGGACTTAGCTTAATCACGCAGGAACCAGGATCAGTAGACAAGAGCACTACAGATTAGCTCTGATATCAACGTTGCCAGGCATTGAACTGAAGGTCCAGGGAGCTTATATAGCAACACCCCTGACCTAACGACCCAGGTGAGCATACAAGGGATGATAGACATACCCAGAGTAAAATCACTAGTAGCCACTAGAGGGAGCCAAAAGGTAAATTCACAACAGTACCCCCCCCCTTAGTGAGGGGTCACCGAACCCTCACCAAGACCACCAGGGCGATCAGGATGAGCGGCGTGAAAGGCACGAACTAAATCGGCCGCATGCACATCAGAGGCGACCACCCAGGAATTATCCTCCTGGCCATAGCCCTTCCACTTGACCAGGTACTGAAGCCTCCGCCTGGAGAGACGAGAATCTAAGATCTTCTCCACCACGTACTCCAACTCGCCCTCAACCAACACCGGAGCAGGAGGCTCAGCAGAAGGAACCACAGGCACAACGTACCGCCGCAACAAGGACCTATGAAATACGTTGTGAATGGCAAACGACACCGGAAGATCCAGGCGAAAGGACACAGGATTAAGGATCTCCAATATCCTGTAAGGACCAATGAATCGAGGCTTAAATTTGGGAGAGGAGACCTTCATAGGAACAAATCGAGAAGACAGCCATACCAAATCCCCAACACGAAGTCGGGGACCCACACCGCGGCGGCGATTGGCAAAACGCTGAGCCTTCTCCTGTGACAACTTCAAGTTGTCCACCACATGATTCCAGATCCGCTGCAACCTATCCACCACAGAATCCACTCCAGGACAGTCAGAAGGCTCCACATGTCCCGAGGAAAAACGAGGATGGAAACCGGAGTTGCAGAAAAATGGCGAAACCAAGGTGGCAGAACTAGCCCGATTATTAAGGGCAAATTCAGCCAACGGCAAGAAGGTCACCCAATCATCCTGATCAGAAGAGACAAAACACCTCAAATACGCCTCCAGAGTCTGATTAGTTCGTTCCGTTTGTCCGTTAGTCTGTGGATGAAAAGCGGAGGAAAACGACAAATCAATGCCCATCCTACCACAAAAGGATCGCCAGAACCTGGAAACAAACTGGGATCCTCTGTCCGACACAATATTCTCAGGAATGCCGTGCAAACGAACCACGTTCTGGAAGAACACAGGAACCAGATCAGAAGAGGAAGGCAGCTTAGGCAAAGGAACCAGATGGACCATCTTGGAGAAACGATCACATATCACCCAGATGACAGACATGCCCTTAGACACCGGAAGATCCGAAATGAAATCCATAGAGATGTGTGTCCAAGGTCTCTTCGGGACAGGCAAGGGCAAGAGCAACCCGCTGGCACGAGAACAGCAAGGCTTAGCTCGAGCACAAGTACCACAGGACTGAACAAATGACCGCACATCCCTTGACAAGGAAGGCCACCAAAAGGACCTGGCCACCAGATCTCTGGTGCCAAAAATTCCCGGGTGCCCTGCCAACACTGAGGAATGAACCTCGGAAATGACTCTGCTGGTCCATTTAGCAGGCACAAACAATCTGTCAGGTGGACAAGAGTCAGGCCTACCAGCCTGAAATCTCTGCAACACACGTCGCAGATCTGGAGAAATAGCTGACAAGATAACTCCTTCCTTAAGAATACCCTCAGGTTCAGCGACTCCAGGAGCATCAGGCACAAAGCTCCTAGACAGAGCATCGGCCTTCACATTCTTAGAACCTGGTAAATACGAGACCACAAAGTCAAAACGGGAGAAAAACAATGACCAGCGGGCCTGTCTAGGATTCAGGCGTTTAGCAGACTCGAGATACATCAAATTTTTGTGATCAGTCAAGACCACCACACGATGCTTAGCACCCTCGAGCCAATGACGCCACTCCTCAAATGCCCACTTCATGGCCAACAACTCCCGATTGCCCACATCATAATTTCGCTCTGCCGGCGAAAATTTCCTAGAGAAAAAGGCACAAGGTCTCATAGTAGAGCAACCAGGGCCTCTCTGCGACAAAACGGCCCCTGCCCCAATCTCCGAAGCATCCACCTCAACCTGAAAGGGAAGTGAGACGTCAGGCTGGCACAAAACAGGCGCCGAAGTAAACCGGCGTTTCAACTCCTGGAAAGCCTCCACGGCAGCAGGAGCCCAGTTAGCTACATCAGAGCCTTTCTTGGTCATATCCGTCAGCGGTTTAACAACGCTAGAGAAATTTGCGATAAAACGACGGTAGAAGTTAGCAAAACCCAAGAACTTCTGAAGACTCTTAACTGACGAGGGTTGAGTCCAATCATGAATAGCTCGGACCTTGACTGGGTCCATCTCCACAGCAGAAGGGGAAAAAATGAACCCCAAAAAGGGAACCTTCTGTACACCAAAGAGACACTTTGAGCCTTTTACAAACAAAGAATTTTCACGCAGAATCTCAAAAACCATCCTGACCTGCTCCACATGCGAGTCCCAATCATCAGAAAAAAACAGAATATCATCCAGATAAACGATCAAAAATTTATCCAGATACTTCCGGAAAATATCATGCATAAAGGACTGAAAAACTGAAGGTGCATTAGAGAGCCCAAATGGCATCACCAAGTACTCAAAATGACCTTCGGGCGTATTGAATGCGGTCTTCCATTCATCGCCCTGCCTAATGCGCACAAGGTTGTACGCACCACGAAGGTCTATCTTGGTGAACCACTTGGCACCTTTAATCCGGGCAAACAAATCTGACAACAGCGGCAAAGGATACTGAAATTTGACAGTGATCTTATTTAAAAGCCGATAGTCAATACAAGGCCTCAAAGATCCGTCCTTTTTGGCCACAAAAAAGAATCCCGCACCAAGAGGGGAAGAAGAAGGACGGATATGCCCCTTCTCAAGAGACTCCTTGATATATGAACGCATCGCGGTATGTTCAGGTACCGACAGATTAAACAGTCTCCCCTTAGGAAACTTACTGCCAGGAATCAAATCTATTGCACAGTCACATTCCCTATGAGGAGGCAGTGCACTGGACTTAGACTCGCTGAAGACATCCTGATAATCAGACAAATACGCCGGAACTTCCGAAGGCGTAGAAGATGCAATAGACAAGGGCAGGGAATCTCCATGAATTCCATGGCAGCCCCAGCTTGACACTGACATAGCCTTCCAGTCCAAGACTGGATTATGGGTCTGTAACCATGGCAAACCCAAAACAACCAAATCATGCATCTTATGCAGAACAAGAAAACGTATCACCTCCCGATGTTCGGGAGTCATGCACATGGTAACCTGTGTCCAAAACTGCGGTTTATTTTTTGCCAATGGCGTAGAGTCAAT
This sequence comes from Ranitomeya variabilis, assembly GCF_051348905.1. NCBI lineage: Eukaryota > Metazoa > Chordata > Amphibia > Anura > Dendrobatidae > Ranitomeya > Ranitomeya variabilis. The sequence continues at coordinate 1,135,856,194 of NC_135232.1, forward strand.
GCCCCTAAGAGGGATAGGATTTTCCAATGGCTCAAGCACAAATCCGCAGCGCTTGGCAAATGACAGATCCATAAGGCTCAGGGCAGCACCCGAGTCCACAAACGCCATGACAGGATACGATGACAGTGAGCAAATCAAAGTTACAGATAGAATAAATTTAGGTTGCAAATTACCAATGGCGACCGGACTAACAACCTTAGTAAGACGTTTAGAGCATGCTGAGATAACATGTGTAGAATCACCACAGTAGTAACACAAGCCATTCTGGCGTCTATGAATTTTCCGCTCATTTCTAGTCAGGATTCTATCACATTGCATTAAATCAGGTGCCTGTTCAGACAACACCATGAGAGGATTTGCGGTTTTGCGCTCCCGCAACCGCCGGTCGATTTGAATAGCCAGGGCCATAGAATCATTCAGACCTGTGGGAATGGGAAAACCCACCATCACATTCTTAATGGCTTCAGAAAGGCCATTTCTAAAATTTGCAGCCAATGCACACTCGTTCCACTGGGTCAGCACGGACCATTTCCGAAATTTTTGGCAATACACTTCGGCCTCGTCCTGGCCCTGAGACATCGCCAGCAAGGCTTTTTCTGCCTGAATCTCAAGATTGGGTTCCTCATAAAGCAAACCGAGCGCCAGAAAAAACGCATCAATGTCAGCCAATGCCGGATCTCCTGGCGCCAGCGAGAAGGCCCAATCCTGAGGGTCGCCCCGTAAAAAAGAAATAACAATTTTTACTTGCTGAGCGGAGTCTCCAGATGAACAGGGTTTCAGGGACAAAAACAATTTACAATTATTCCTGAAATTTCTAAATTTAAATCGGTCTCCGGAAAATGGTTCAGGAATCGGTATTTTAGGTTCTGACCTAGGATTTCTGGTAACATAATCTTGTATGCCCTGCACACGAGCAGCAAGCTGGTCCACACTTGTAATCAAGGTCTGGACATTCATGTCTGCAGCAAACACAAGCCACTCAGAGTTAAAGGGGAAAAGAAAAAAAAATGAGAAAGAGAAAAAAAAACTCAGAACTTTCTTTCTTATAATCCCGCTTCTGCAATGCATTTAACATTTAATACTGGCCTGGCAAACTGTTATGACCCCAATGGCGAGGGTCTCAGAGATATCAGCAAGTCTGCGAAGTACAAAAATCCAGCTCATAGGGCAGTGGTAACTGGGTTGACCATATATCTACTCCTAACGCCAACACTAGAAGTAGCCGGGGAACATGCCTACGTTGGTCGCTAGATGTCTCGCGCCAGCCGGAGGACTAACTACCCCTAGAAGAGGAAAACAAAGACCTCTCTTGCCTCCAGAGAATAGACCTCAAAAGTAGGATACAAGCCCCCCACAAATAATAACGGTGAGGTAAGAGGAAATGACAAACACAGAGATGAACTAGGTTTAGCAAAGAGAGGCCCGCTTACTAATAGCAGAATGTAGTAAGATAACTTATATGGTCAACAAAAACCCTAACAAAATTCCACACTGGAGATTCAAGAACCCCCGAACCGTCTAACGGCCCGGGGGGAGAACACCAGCCACCCTAGAGCTTCCAGCAAGGTCAGGATACAGATTATATACAAGCTGGACAAAAATGCAAACAAAAACAAATAGCAAAAAGCAAGAAAGCGGACTTAGCTTAATCACGCAGGAACCAGGATCAGTAGACAAGAGCACTACAGATTAGCTCTGATATCAACGTTGCCAGGCATTGAACTGAAGGTCCAGGGAGCTTATATAGCAACACCCCTGACCTAACGACCCAGGTGAGCATACAAGGGATGATAGACATACCCAGAGTAAAATCACTAGTAGCCACTAGAGGGAGCCAAAAGGTAAATTCACAACACATACCTACGGCTTCCTATATGCCACGCGCCAGCCGGAGGACTAACTACGCCTGGTAGAGGAAGAAACAGACCTGGCTTACCTCTAGGGAAATACCCCAAAAGATGATAGCAGCCCCCCACATGTAATAACGGTGAATTAAGAGGAAAAGACATACACAGTATGAAAGTAGATTTAGCAAAGAGAGGTCCACTTACTAGATAGCAGAAGGATACAAAAGAGGACTTCACGGTCAACTGAAAACCCTTTCAAAAACCATCCTGAAATTACTTTAAGACTCCTGTGTCAACTCATGACACAGGAGTGGCAATTTCAGCCCGCAAGAGCTTCCAGCTACAGAGGATTACAAAAACTGCAAACTGGACAAAAGGTACAAAACAAAAGGACAAAGTCCACTTAGCTGATCAGCAGACTAGTAGCAGGAACATGCAACCGAAGGCTCTGGTTACAATGATGACCGGCAAGGAAATGACTGGAGAGCAAGGCTAAATAGGAAACTCCCAAACACTGATGGAAGCAGGTGAACAGAAGAAGCAAAGTGCAAACAAGTCACCAGTACCACCAGCAACCACCAGGGGAGCCCAAAAAGCGGATACACAACAGGGGCCTGATTGGAGACGGGGCAGAATGGTGATACGGGCATGATTGGAGACACTGGAGGCAGGATTGGAGACAGATGGGGCAGGATCATGGGGCAGGATGGATACAATGGAGACAGATGGGGCAGGATGGGGAGATCATATGGGGCAGGATGGATACTCATTAGGGCAGGATGGGAGAACATATGGCTGACCCCAGTAATGAGACACACGGGGCCAGGATGGCGAATATTATTACCATAGGGGCTAATTAAGGGATATTATTACTGCAGTGATGTATTTATTTTATTTTTTGAGTACACTGTTTTAAATGGAGGGGCGGTCCTATTACTGTGTACTGTAGAGTGACACTATGTCGCCTTCTTCATGTGGTGTAATGTAGAAGTTGGGAAAATTAAGTAATGTGTTCTGCAAGTGGAACTCGAGATAACTGTGTTATTTCCTGCAGAGACGAGTCCTGGCTGCATGAAGTGATGGCGGTCTGTGCGGGATGAAAGATGAAGGACTTCACCTAGAGACGTCACTGGTGAGTCAGTGTTACCTATACACTGACACTATACACTGTATACTATATACAGAGGTCCTGTGTATAATATCACCAGTGATCACTGTATTACCTATACATTATATACAGAGCTCCTGTGTATAATGTCACTGGTGATCACTGGATTACCTGTACACATACACTGCATACTAAGTACAGATCTCCTGTGTATAATGGCACTTATGGTGATAGTATTGTGGTTTTTTTTATCATTGATCAGTATTGTAGTATTCAGTCACTATGTGTTGGTAATATGTGGTCTGTTCATGATGTTGTGGCATTTGTTCCTTGTATTTGATATTATTCGATCACTGTGGTGGTAATATGTGGTCTGGTCATGATGTTGTGGTATTTGTTCCTTGTATTTGATATTATTCGATCACTGTGGTGGTAATATGTCATCTGGTCATGGTGTGGCGGTATTTGTGCCTTGTAGATAGTATTATAGGTCACTGTGGTGATAATATGGTGTCTAGTCATGGTGCTGTGGTATTTGTTCCTTGTATGTGGTATTATAGGTCATTTTAAAAATTGAAAAATAAAAATATACCTAAATTGTACTGCATATTTTAACAAATATTTAATAGGTTACAGTAGAGTAGGGCCCGGCCAAAAGTGTCTACCTTGTCATTTTGGTGGCTTAAAAAAATCTATTGGCCAAAACAAAAGCTGCCGGCTACATGTGTGATCTGGTGATGGGAACTGTCAATGTGTGAGATTTTCCAAGAGAGAGCGGTGGGACTGTGGACAGTTTGAGGGGTGGAGGAGGGGCTGGGGTGGAGCCTGGGTGGAGTCTCAATGGGGCCCCGGAAATTTTGCCAGTATGGGGCCCCGAAATTTCTAGTGGCAGCCCTGAAGAAGAGTTCCTATGGTAACATGTAACTTGGCCTGTTAGGATGTTTTGGAGTTAAATAGCTTTTTTGTTCAGTGAATGTGACCTCCTAATGCTGCAAATTCCACAAATGAGCATTTTCAGTTCTTTAAAACAGATCAAATGTTTAGAAATTCTACTGTGCATAATAATTTGGAACAGTGCATTTTGAGTTTTTGTTCATTTTGGAGATTATACTGTTATCATTGGGAGGTTTCTTCAATAAAATTCGATGTATACTCTAACGGGTGATGACTAGTGTTGAGCGATACCATCCGATACTTGAAAGTATCGGTATCGGAAAGTATCGGCCGATACCGGCAAAGTATCGGATCTAATCCGATACCGATACCCAATACCAATACAAGTCAATGGGACTCATGTATCGGACGGTATTCCTGATGGTTCCCAGGGTCTGAAGGAGAGGAAACTCTCCTTCAGGCCCTGGGAACCATATTAATGTGTAAAATAAAGAATTAAAATAAAAAATATTGCTATACTCACCTCTCCGACGCAGCCTGGACCTCACCGAGGGAACCGGCAGCGTTCTTTGCTTAAAATGCGCGCTTTTCCTTCCTTCCATGACGTCACGGCTTCTGATTGGTCGCGTGCCGCCCATGTGGCCGCGACGCGACCAATCACAGCAAGCCGTGACGTAATTTTCAGGTCCTTCTAGGCATTCAGTATTTTAAAATTACGTTCCGGCTTTGTGATTGGTCGCGTCGCGGTCACATGGGCGACGCGACCAATCACAAGCCGTGACGTCACGGGAGGCAGGACACGCGCATTTTTAAAATTACGTCACGGCTTGTGATTGGTTGCGTGCCGCCCATGTGATCGCGACGCGACCAATCACAGCAAGCCGTGATGTAATTTCAGGTCCTGATGCCTATTTCTGCATTCAGGACCTGAAATTACGTCACGGCTTGCTGTGATTGGTTGCGTGCCGCCCATGTGACCGTGACGTCACGGAAGGCTTCAGGATCCTCAGTCCGGAATACGGTCAACCAGGCTGTGCAAGTCCGGCCGGTCCGATGGCACCTCCAGAGTTTCCTTTGCAGGTGGAAATCTGTGCCTACCTTCTAGCGCTTGTGTGTTGTGGTCCTCCCCTGCTGTGCTTACGGGATAGTCCCCACAACTGTTGTGTCTGTTTCTCGTGTTCCCTCACAACTCGATTCTGATGTTCTTCTTCGTCCCCCAGATGATATGGCTAGGACGCACCCGTATGACGGGTAGGCTCGGAGCTCTTCCGGGACCCTAGTGTCGCCCTTCTCCTGTTGTTGCCCCCTGTGTCTTCGTAGGTGATTTGTGTGAGACAGCCCGCCTATAACTGACTGTCCTGCCGTAGGTTTGAAGTATTGCTTGGAGCGCTATACTTCCTCGGCGTTCCGGCCACCGGCTACGCGCCTCAGTAGGATGTTGCCTCGTCTTACAGCACGACTCCTACTGGTGTTTCTCCTTGTTGCGTTGATCTCGTTTCTCACTCAGCACAATAAACCTCGCTTCTTATCCTTTCTTAGGGCACCGCCGCTATCTAGTGCAGGCGCGGTCCCGTAACGTTCTCTCTGTTCGCTAGGCCTCTGTCAGGATCCCACCCCTGACAGGGACCCCCCTGAGTCTCTCCCCGCAACACCCTCTGCCACAGGATGTTGCCTGTTCGATTCCCAGTCAGCTTCTCTCTAACTTCCTGTCTAACCCCCAGTTTTAACAGACTGTGAGGAGTGGCCTAATGAATAGTACCCTTAGCTCCCCCTGGAGGCCAGACTGTGAAGTGTATTGGTGTCTGTGATACCTGGTCAGGTGAACTCCTTCAGTGCCATCAGACGTACCATAGCCCCCCTTAGTGGCGGAGCCACAGTACTGCAACGACCAGGACTCTGAGGCGCTGCAGATAGAAAGTATAATGACAGACAATTCTCTTTACTCTTCCTTCTAGACCTGTCCTCTGCCTTTGACATAGTTGACCACTGCCTCGTACTACAGATCCTCTCCTCCTTTGGTGTCAAAGACCTCGCCCTATCCTGGATCTCCTCATACCTTACCAACCGCACATTTAGCGTTTCCTACTCCCATACTACCTCATCATCTCGCCCCCTCTCTGTTGGTGTCCCTCAAGGCTCTGTCCTTGGGCCCTTACTCTTCTCAATCTATACACTCGGCCTGGGACAACTCATAAAGTCCTATGGCTTCCAGTACCATTTATATGCTGATGACACTCAGATCTACCTCTCTGGCCCAGACGTCACCTCTCTGATCTCCAGAATCCCAGAGTGTCTATGAGCCATATCCTCCTTCTTCTCCTCTCGCTTCCTCAAGCTCAATGTGGAGAAATCTGAACTAATTATCTTTCCTCCATCTTGCACATCTTCCCTACCTGATCTATCTATCAAAATAAATGAAATCACACTTTCCCCTGTCCCCAAAATCCGCTGCCTCGGAGTAACCCTGGATTCTGCCCTGTCCTTCAAACCGCACATAAAAGCTCTCGCCACCTTCTGTCGCCTCCAGCTCAAAAATATCTCCAGAATCCGTCCTTTCCTCAACCCTCTACCAAAATGTTTGTGCATGCCCTCATCATCTCCTGCCTCGACTACTGCAACATCCTCGTCTGTGGCCTCCCTGCTAACACTCTCGCACCCCTCCTGTCCGTCCTTAGCTGCCCGACTAATTAATCTCTCTCCTCGCTACACTCTTGTTTCCCCTCTTTGCAAATCCCTTCAGTGGTCCCAATTTCCCAGCGTATCCAGTTTAAACTACTAACACTGACCTACAAAGCCATCCATACCCTTTCTCCTCCGTATATTTCCAAACTAACCTCTCAATATCTTCCTTCACGTAATCTCCGGTCCATCCAAGACCTCCTTCTCTCCTCCACGTGCAGCGCCCCAGAGTCCTGGTCGTTGCAGTAATGTCGCTCTGCCACTAAGGGGAGTGATGGTACGTCTGATTGCACTAAAGGAGTTCACCTGACCAGGTATCACAGACACACATTACACTCCACACTCCGGCCACCAGGGGGGTGGTTCTATCTATTAGGCCACTCCTCACACTCTGGTAAAACTGGGGGTTGGACAGGAAGTTAGGGAGAAAGGAGCCCGGGAGAGTTCGGGAGAGGACCTGTCAGGGGTGGGATCCTGACAGCGGCCTAGCAAAAAAGACAGATCGTTACGGAGCTGTGCCTGTAAGGTATAGCGGCAGGCTCCTTAGAAAGGAGACAAAGCGGAGTATATTGTGGAGAAGTGAGAAGCGAGATCACAGTACGGAGGAGATAGAACCAGATGAGTCGTGCCCTTAAGACCGAGGCAACATCCTTCTGAGGCACGTAGCCGGTGGCCGGAGCACCGAGGAAGTAAGAGACTCTACGTATTACTTCAAACAGCGGCCGGGCTGTTAACTTTAGGTTGGCTGTCTCACCTAAATCACCTAACGAAGACAAAGGAGGCAATTGTGGGAGAGGGGCGTCACTAGGGTCCCAGAATAAGTCCAGGCCTACCCCGTCATACGGGTGCGTCCTATCCATATCATCTGGGGGACAGAGAGAGAGAACATCACAACAGACACACCAGTGGTGAGGACTATCCTGTGGTACTCAGCAGGGAGGTACTACAACACACAGGCGCTAGAAGGTAGGCACTGATTTCCACCTGCAAAGGGAACTCTGGATGTGCCTTCGGACCGGCCGGTCTCAGCCAGCCCTGTTAGCAGTGCTCTGGATTGTGGATGCCGAAGCCTTCAGTAAAGAGGTAAAGAGACTGCAACCCTGTGTCCTCGTTATTCATCGCACCACGCACCACCACCTTTAATTGGATGCCCCTTAGCAGGGTCACGGACCGGGCCTAGCCACCGTGACAACCCCAGGACTGAGACTGGGAGGCCCGGTATCGAGTACCCCGCGGCCCTGCGTCTGGGGGCGCTCCACACGCTTATTCGCTCCTCACCCAATCGCCTCCAAGACTTCTCCCGAATATCCCCCATCTTCTGAAATTCTGTGCCCCAACATGTCCGGTTATCCACCACATTTGGATCCTTCAAAAGAAACCTGAAAACTCATTTCTTCAAAGAAGCTAACAACCTGTAATGACCACACGGCCACCTCAACACCATTGGAGCTACTGCAACCCCCGACCTGCTGTCTCCTTCCCCACAATCCTGTAGAATGTAAGCCCGCAAGGGCAGGGTCCTCGCCCCTCTGTACCAGTCTGTCATTGTTAGTTTGTTTACTGTAAGTGATATTTGTATTTTGATGTAACCCCTTCTCATGTACGGCACCATGGAATCAATGGTGCTATATAAATAATAATAGTATAATGGTCAGCTATAAGGAGGATAGACTGTATAATGGTCAGCTATAAGGAGGATAGATTGTATAATGGTCAGCTATAAGGAGGATAGACTGTATAATGGTCAGCTATAAGGAGGATAGACTATAATGGTCAGCTATAAGGAGGATAGACTGTATAATGGTCAGCTATAAAGAGGATATACTGTATAATGGTCAGCTATAAAGAGGATAGACTGTATAATGGTCAGCTATAAAGAGGATAGACTGTATAATGGTCAGCTATAAGGAGGATAGACTATAATGGTCAACTATAAGGAGGATAGACTGTATAATGGTCAGCTATAAGGAGGATAGACTGTATAATGGTCAGCTATAAGGAGGATAGATTGTATAATGGTCAGCTATAAGGAGGATAGACTGTATAATGGTCAGCTATAAGGAGGATAGACTATAATGGTCAGCTATAAGGAGGATAGACTGTATAATGGTCAGCTATAAAGAGGATAGACTGTATAATGGTCAGCTATAAAGAGGATAGACTGTATAATGGTCAGCTATAAGGAGGATAGACTGTATAATGGTCAGCTATAAGGAGGATAGACTATAATGGTCAGCTATAAGGAGGATAGACTGTATAATGGTCAGCTATAAGGAGGATAGACTGTATAATGGTCAGCTATAAGGAGGATAGTCTGTATAATGGTCAGCTGTAAGGAGGCTTGACTGTATAATGGTCAGCTATAAGGAGGATAGACTGTATAATGGTCAGCTATAAAGAGGATAGACTGTATAATGGTCAGCTATAAGGAGGATAGACTGTATAATGGTCAGCTATAAGGAGGATAGACTATAATGGTCAGCTATAAGGAGGATAGACTGTATAATGGTCAGCTATAAGGAGGATAGACTGTATAATGGTCAGCTATAAAGAGGATAGACTGTATAATGGTCAGCTATAAGGAGGATAGACTGTATAATGGTCAGCTATAAGGAGGATAGACTATAATGGTCAACTATAAGGAGGATAGACTGTATAATGGTCAGCTATAAGGAGGATAGACTGTATAATGGTCAGCTATAAGGAGGATAGATTGTATAATGGTCAGCTATAAGGAGGATAGACTGTATAATGGTCAGCTATAAGGAGGATAGACTATAATGGTCAGCTATAAGGAGGATAGACTGTATAATGGTCAGCTATAAAGAGGATAGACTGTATAATGGTCAGCTATAAAGAGGATAGACTGTATAATGGTCAGCTATAAGGAGGATAGACTGTATAATGGTCAGCTATAAGGAGGATAGACTATAATGGTCAGCTATAAGGAGGATAGACTGTATAATGGTCAGCTATAAGGAGGATAGACTGTATAATGGTCAGCTATAAGGAGGATAGACTGTATAATGGTCAGCTATAAGGAGGATAGACTGTATAATGGTCAGCTATAAGGAGGATAGACTGTATAATGGTCAGCTATAAGGAGGATAGACTGTATAATGGTCAGCTATAAGGAGGATAGACTGTATAATGGTCAGCTATAAGGAGGATAGACTGTATAATGGTCATCTATAAGGAGGATAGGCTGTATAATGGTCAGCTATAAGGAGGATAGACCGTATAATGGTCAGCTATAAGGAGGATAGACTGTACAATGGTCAGCTATAAGGAGGATAGTCTGTACAATGGTCAGCTATAAGGAGGATAGAGTGACTGTACAATGGTCAGCTATAGGGAGGATAGACTGTATAATGGTCAGCTATAGGGAGGATAGACTGTATAATGGTCAGCTATCAGGAGGATAGTTTGTATAATGGTCAGATATTGGTAAACTCTCAGACTAAGGTTGGGTGAAGGAAGATCTTGCTGGTTGTATAATATGTCAGTAGAGGCTATCCTCCAGGACGATTTCCTATCCCGGGACCTGTGCGGCAGGTTATCAGTTCATCACAGGCTCCCGATGACTTCTCTGCATGATTCCAGGGGTCGGTGTCTTCTGTCTCTTTAGTGGTTCGGGTTTGATTTTGGCCAATTCTTCTTCAAAACTGGAATAATGGAAAATGTGATACAGAACAAACGTAATGACTCATTTCTACGTACGACCCGGGCAACATTCCAGATCCCAGGAATTACGGATCATTTATGTATCAGCCTGACCTTTCTCCCACAATAGTCTGAATAGCCCTCATTTCTCTGTAATTCGTCACATTTATTGTGAAAATCGATCCTGAATATTTATCCTCGCTGGCGCAGTGACAGGTCCACGAGTGATCGGCTCTGCATAGTGCGGGGTATTGACACCTTTTTGCCCTTTTTTAAGGTTGCCCCATGTTTTAACATGATTCCCTCCATAGACCCTGGAGCATGTGTCAAGGAATGTACAGAAGATAGAAAAAAAAGTCTACACGCCTCTAGTAAATTGACAGTTTTTTGTCTCATAAAAAAATAATTTAAAGAAAAATAATTTCAGAACTTTTTCCACCTTTAGGCCATGTTCACACGTTACGTTACGTTTTTGGGGCGTTTTTTAATGCAAATTTTAAGCTGTGTTTTGCAGTACCAGCAAAAGCTATAAGATTTCGGAAATTTCATGTATACGTATTTTTTTCCTGCCTGACTTGGAAATCTGCAGCAAAAAAAATTTCATTTTTTTCAGCATTTTTTACGAATTTTTTCAGCATTTTTTTCCCCGATAGAAAGCAATGAGTTAAGTGCAAAATCAGATATCAGGTTTTACTGCTTTTTTTATGCAAAAACCTTAAGGAAGTTGCATCATGATTTTTGGGAGGCACTAAACTTTTTCAGCATGCAAAAGGGACAACAAAAACGCAGCAAAAAAAAAAAAACACAGTAATTGCACAGAAAAAGACCCCAGCAAACCCTGCCGCAAAAATTAACATCAATTCTGATTAACCCACCCTACATAAAGTTTCACTTTTTTAGGAGGATTTTCCTGACATTTATTTACATTTCACAGCACAATCCAGGGTTTGTAAACAGCTGACAACACAGCAAAAGGATCTCATTGTTGAAAGTTATGAGTCAGGAGAAGGGTACAAAAAATGTCCAAGGCATTTGATCTACCATGGACACTGATTACGTCATAGAAAAGTGGCTTTAATTTGGCACAATAGTGACATTACCTAGAACTGGACGTCGCTCAAATATTGAAGAAAAGAAGAAAATTTGCTGAAAAGAGGACGATAGCAACATTGAACGAGCTGCAGGGATTTTGGCCAGTACTGGATGTGACAACAATCTCCTGTATTCTCTATATGTCTGGCCTATAGGGTAGGTGACAAAATGGAAGCTTTTTCTTATATAGAAAAACATCTAAGCCTGCTATGTTTTCGCAAAACCTTTATCAAGTCTGCCAAAAAAAAGGTGGAAAAATGAGTTATGGTCTGATGAGTCCAATGTGGAACTTTTGGGCCATAATTCCAAAAGTTGCTAAGTCAATACTAGGCATAACCAGAAGAACATCATTCCTACAGTGAGGCATGGTGGGGGGCAGCATTGTGCTTTGGAGCCCTTTTTCAGCAGCTGGAAATAAGGCTATAGTGAAGGTGGAGACATTTCCAAAAATCTGTCTATTTTGCAAAAAAAACTTCAGACTTTTGTTAAGAAGATGAGGAATTTCAGCTTTCAGGAAGACATCCACCATAAGCAATCTCCAAATAAAAAAAAGAACGCCGATCAGAGTTTTGGAAGGAGTCATCCAGGGCCCAGACCTGAATCCAATAGATCTGTGGATGACCTGAAGAGGGCGCTATACAGAGGAGATGGCCCAGCTATCTGGCAGCTGTGGAGATACTGCAAGGAAGAGTGGGCAATTCTAGATGTGCTGCTCTGATTGACTCCGACCAAAAAAGGCCGAATGCTGTCAAAGGGGACTTCAACAAAATATTCGTTTAAGGGTGTGCAGATTTATGCAACCTCTTTATTTTAGTTCTTTATTTTTATTTTTCCACTTCAAAAGATTTCATTTTATTTTTCAATGGATTTGTACAGATTATGGGTGGCATAAAAGGTGGAAAAAGTCCTAAAATGATTCTGGTAGGAATTTTTTTTTTTACATGACAAAAACCTGGCATTGTAACAGGTGTGTAGACTTTTTATATCCTCTGTATACTACTCATAGTTTGGTTGCTTTGATTGTCTTTTTTTTTTTTTTTACTAAAAAATAACCTAGGATGTTATGTCCCTTTACATATAGGTAAGATGTAGAGGCCTATGGTAGTAGAGTGGCTTCCCGCGAATACCGGCCTATACAGGTCTCAGTTGAAGAACTTTATTCGGAAGGAGGCAACAAGCTTGATGGTTACACAGTTACACAAGAGGTTGACCTCAAGGAGGTAGATGGATGACACGTGGGAGAATTTGCTGGCAATCTCCTCAGCAGCTCTTCCATCACACTGGTGCAGTCCTTCTGTTTGGCAGCAATGTCCTGCCTGTCTGCCACCGTGGACACACATGTAACTTACACTGCTTAGTTGCCGCACCCCAGTTCATCATGTGCTGGCACCAGTCTCCTATATCTGGTGGTCAGTGCTGGTCCACACAGGAGGCGGGTAATGGCTACTGCTGGGTATCCGGACGTCCTGTCCCTCCAGGCGCAGCAGAGAGGACCTGTAGGGTGAAGAGGACGAGTTCAGGTCAAGCGCGTTATTCCTGCCCAGAAGGGACTGACAAGAGTCACATTGTACGCTGCTAACCAGAAGCTTCCTGTGTTAGGAGACGCTGGTACATTGTTTCTCTGTATTGACCCTTTAAGGAGATCGTACCCCTTTTCCTAAGGACTTGGTGTGGGACTGTGTTTACCAGTCCGTGACCTGAGAACGACACTTATCTGTTGTGCTGAGTAATATGTGTCTGCGCTAAGTGACTGGTGCAAGGTCCGCATTGTTTACAGATCATAGCACATTTGTCCTTTTCATGAGACTAAGAGATCTGATACAGGAAAGAAATATATCTTTGTACCGTGTTAGCCAGTAGATAGAAAAATATTTAGAATTGAGAGTCCTCAGTGGTTGATACCTTTTAATGGCTAACTGAAAAGATGGTAACAAATTGCAGCTTTCGAGACTACACAGGTCTCTTCATCAGGCAAAGACTAATACAAATTCTGAAGAATCACATATTTATACATAACAGCATAGAAAAAAAAAAAGGGGAAAAACCATGGATAAGACAGGTGACATGAAGCAGAATTACCATGGGTGATAAACAGTTATGTCCATAAATATTGGGCCAGTTCTTAGATAAGGAATGTTTTATTGGGGTCTCGTTCTGTTGTGATGACCCCACATGGTCTGAAGGGCAAGTTCCTTAGTTCCTTAGTTAATGTAAAAAGACATAAATCCGTGTGACACATTCATTCCTGCAGTTAGAGTGTCAAAGGTCGTCATCAGTTTATATTCCCAGACTCTTCTGTCTTTCTGTGATTTGAAGTCACCTTTTAGCACAAGTAATTTCATGTCCATAATGTTATGATTTGGGAGACAGAAATGAATTGCCACAGGTAGATCCATTCATTTTTCTCTTATTGTATGGCGATGAGAGTTCATCCTTGTTCTCAGTTTCTGCCCTGTCTCCCCCACATACAGACCCCCAGTTGGACATTTAGTACAAATAATTAGGTACACCACATTAGACGTGTCGCAGCTGAAAGTACCTGGGATCTTGTAGTCCTGATGTGAATTGGGAATCTTTATCTTGTCCGTGGTCATTATAAGTGGACAGGTTTTACATTTTTTCTGGTTGCAAGGAAAGGTTCCTGCAGCTGTTGGAGAGGACAGGGAGCTTCTGACAATGATGCTTCTTAGATTTGGGGGCTGCCTAAAACACAGTAGTGGGGGGTCTGGAAATAGGGATTGTAATCGGGCATCTTTTTGTAGTAAAGGCTGTAATTTCCGTGCAGCTCCCCTTAGCGCCTCCTGATTTGGATTGTAGGTAACTACTAGAGGCACCCGGTTATTTTCTTCTTTAGTTTTGTAATGTAGCAGGTGATTCCGTGATATTCTGGTGGCTCTTGTGATCTGATTCTCAATTGTTCTTGGATGGTAGCCCTGATTCAAAAAGGTCTGAGGTGACCAAGGTGTTCATCCCTATCCATTGGGTTGGAACATATACGATTGTATCTGATGGCTTGGCTGTAGACAATAGTTTTTTATGTGTTTTGGATGGAATCTGTCCCATTTAAGGTATGTTGGACGGTCGATTGGCTTCTGATACAGGGATGTCTCTATTTTATTGTTCTGCAGCTTAATGATGGTGTCCAGAAAGTTAATTTCAGTGCAGGAGTAGTTGAGTGTCAAGTTGATGGTGGGATGAAATTGATTAAACTGTTCATGGAACGTCTTTAGCTGTGGCTCAGGCTCCGTCCAGATGATTAAAATGTCATCAATGTAGTGGTAGTAGGCCAGAAGCCTGATGGGACATGAGGACAAAAAGTCGCTTTCAAGCTTGGCCATAAAGAGATTTGCATACTGTGGGGCCATTTTACTTCCCATTGCTGTGCCAGTCTCCTGTAGATAGATCTTCTTGTCAAATTCAAAGTAATTGTGGGTGAGGATGAATTTTATAAGTTTCACCACAGAATTTGCATCAGTCCCTGTGTTTTCCAGTAAGAATTTGCAGGCATTCAATCCATCCTGGTGTGGGATATTGGAGTACAAAGATTCCACATCCATGGTGGCCAGGATGGTTCCTTCTGGTAGAGGACCTATTGCTGATAGTTTATTCAATAGGTCAGTTGTGTCCTGAATGAAGCTGGGTGTGTCCTTTACCAGGGGTTTAAGAATACCCTCTACCCATCCAGATACCTGCTCAGTAAGGTGCCCACACATGAGATAATTGGTCTTCCTGGGTTTCCAGATTTGTGGAAGATAAAGATCCCCAACTCACATCAGGACTACAAGATCCCAGGTACTTTCAGCTGCGACACTTCTAATGTGGTGTACCTAATTATTTGTACTAAATGTCCAACTGGGGGTCTGTATGTGGGGGAGACAGGGCAGAAAGTGAGAACAAGGATGAACTCTCATCGCCATACACTAAGAGAAAAATGAATGGATCTACCTGTGGCAATACATTTCTGTCTCCCAAATCATAACATTATGGACAAGAAATTACTTGTATTAAAGGGTAACTTCAAATCCCAGAAAGACAGAAGAGTGAATGTGTCGCACGGATTTATTTCTTTTTACATCAACTAAGGAACTTGCCCATCAGACCATGTGGGGTCATCACAACAGAACGAGACCCCAATAAAACAATCCTTATCTAAGAACTGGTCCAACATTTATGGACATAACTGTTTATCACCCATGGTAATTCTGCTTCATGTCACCTGTCTTATCCATGGTTTTTCCCCTTTTTTTTTTTTTCTATGCTGTTGTGCATAAATATGTGATTCTTCAGAATTTGTATTAGTCTGTGCCTGATGAAGAGACCTGTGTAGTCTCGAAAGCTGCAATTTGTTACCATCTTTTCAGTTAGCCATTAAAAGGTATCAACCACTGAGGACTCTCAATTCTAAATATTTTTCTAAGAGATCTGAGACACTATTGTAGCCACATGTAAGAAAGGTATCCACTTATGTCAGAGTCTTATGAAGGCAGCCAGCCAGAAGAAGCGACTTCTGTGTATACTGTACTGAAGCTTACATGATATACCGCCATACTGTACTGCTGAAGATTACAGGACAGACATACCGCCATACTGTACTGCTGAAGATTACAGGACAGACATACTGCCATACTGTACTGCTGAAGATTACAGGACATACCGCCATACTGTACTGCTGAAGATTACAGGACAGACATACCTCCATACTGTACTGCTGAAGATTACAGGACAGACATACCGCCATACTGTACTGCTGAAGATTACAGGACAGACATACCACCATACTGTACTGCTGAAGATTACAGGACATACCGCCATACTGTACTGCTGAATATTACAGGACAGACATACCGCCATACTGTACTGCTGAAGATTACAGGACAGACATACCGCCATACTGTACTGCTGAAGATTACAGGACAGACATACCGCCATACTGTACTGCTGAAGATTACAGGACAGACATACTGCCATACTGTACTGCTGAAGATTACAGGACAGACATACCGCCATACTGTACTGCTGAAGATTACAGGACAGACATACTGCCATACTGTACTGCTGAAGATTACAGGACATACCGCCATACTGTACTGCTGAAGATTACAGGACAGACATACCGCCATACTGTACTGCTGAAGATTACAGGACAGACATACCACCATACTGTACTGCTGAAGATTACAGGACATACCGCCATACTGTACTGCTGAATATTACAGGACAGACATACCGCCATACTGTACTGCTGAAGATTACAGGACAGACATACCGCCATACTGTACTGCTGAAGATTACAGGACAGACATACCGCCATACTGTACTGCTGAAGATTACAGGACAGACATACCGCCATACTGTACTGCTGAAGATTACAGGACAGACATACCGCCGTACTGTACTGCTGAAGATTACAGGACAGACATACCGCCATACTGTACTGCTGAAGATTACATGACAGACATACCGCCATACTGTACTGCTGAAGATTACAGGACAGACATACCGCCATACTGTACTGCTGAAGATTACAGGACAGACATACTGCCATACTGTACTGCTGAATATTACAGGACAGACATACCACCATACTGTACTGCTGAAGATTACAGGACAGACATACCGCCATACTGTACTGCTGAAGATTACAGGACAGACATACCGCCATACTGTACTGCTGAAGATTACAGGACAGACATACCACCATACTGTACTGCTGAAGATTACAGGACAGACATATCACCATACTGTACTGCTAAAGATTACAGGACAGACATACCGCCATACTGTACTGCTGAAGATTACAGGACATACATACCACCATACTGTACTGCTGAAGATTACAGGACAGACATACCGCCATACTGTACTGCTGAAGATTACAGGACAGACATGCCGCCATACTGTACTGCTGAAGATTACAGGGCAGACATACCGCCATACTGTACTGCTGAAGATTACAGGACAGACAAGCCGCCATACTGTACTGCTGAAGATTACAAGACAGACACACCGCCATACTGTACTGCTGAAGATTACAGGACATACCGCCATACAGTACTGCTGAATATTACAGGACAGACATACCGCCATACTGTACTGCTGAAGATTAAAGGACAGACATACCACCATACTGTACTGCTGAAGATTACAGGACATACCGCCATACAGTACTGCTGAATATTACAGGACAGACATACCGCCATACTGTACTGCTGAAGATTACAGGGCAGACATACCGCCATACTGTACTGCTGAAGATTACAGGACAGACATACCACCATACTGTACTGCTGAAGATTACAGGACAGACATACCACCATACTGTACTGCTGAAGATTACAGGACAGACATACCGCCATACTGTACTTCTGAAGACTACAGGGCAGACATACCGCCATACTGTACTGCTGAAGATTACAGGACAGACATACCACCATACTGTACTGCTGAAGATTACAGGACAGACATACTGCCATACTGTACTGCTGAAGATTACAGGACAGACATACCGCCATACTGTACTGCTGAAGGTTACAGGACAGACATGCCGCCATACTCTACTGCTGAAGATTACAGGACAGACATACCGCCATACTGTACTGCTGAACATTACAGGACAGACATATCACCATACTGTACTCCTGAAGATTACATGACAGACATATCACCATACTGTACTGCTGAAGATTACAGGACAGACATACCGCCATACTGTACTGCTGAACATTACAGGACAGACATATCACCATACTGTACTGCTGAAGATTACATGACAGACATATCACCATACTGTACTGCTGAAGATTACAGGACAGACATACCACCATACTGTACTGCTGAAGATTACAGGACAGACATACCACCATACTGTACTGCAGAAGATTACAGGACATACCGCCATACTGTACTGCTGAAGATTACAGGACAGACATACCGCCATACTGTACTGCTGAACATTACAGGACAGACATATCACCATACTGTACTGCTGAAGATTACAGGACAGACATACCGCCATACTGTACTCCTGAAGATTACAGGACAGACATACCACCATACTGTACTGCAGAAGATTACAGGACATACCGCCATACTGTACTGCTGAAGATTACAGGACAGACATACCGCCATACTGTACTGCTGAAGATAACAGGACAGACATACCGCCATACTGTACTGCTGAAGATTACAGGGCAGACATACCGCCATACTGTACTGCTGAATATTACAGGACAGACATACCACCATACTGTACTGCTGAAGATTACAGGACATGCATACCTCCATACTGTACTGCTGAAGATTACAGGACAGACATGCCGCCATACTGTACTGCTGAAGATTACAGGACAGACATACCGCCATACTGTACTGCTGAAGATTACAGGACAGACATACCGCCATACTGTACTGCTGAATATTACAGGACAGACATACCGCCATACTGTACTGCTGAAGAGTACAGGACAGACATACCGGCAAAATGTACTGCTGAACATAACAGGACAGCCATACCGCCATAGTGTACTGCTGAACATTACAGGACAGACATACCGCCATACTGTACTGCTGAACATTACAGGACAGACATACCGCCATACTGTACTGCTGAAGATTACAGGACAGACATATAACCATACTGTACTGCTGAAGATTACATGACAGACATACCGCCATACTGTACTGCAGAAGATTACAGGACAGACATACCGCCATACTGTACTGCTGAAGATTACAGGACAGATATACTGCCATACTGTACTGCTGAAGATTACAGGACAGACATACCGCCATACTGTACTGCTGAAGATTACAGGACAGACATACCGCCATACTGTACTGCAGAAGATTACAGGACAGACATACCGCCATACTGTACTGCTGAAGATTACAGGACAGACATACCGCCATACTGTACTGCTGAAGACTACAGGGCAGACATACCGCCATACTGTACTGCTGAAGATTACAGGACAGACATACCACCATACTGTACTGCTGAAGATTACAGGACAGACATACCACCATACTGTACTGCTGAAGATTACAGGACAGACATGCCGCCATACTCTACTGCTGAAGATTACAGGACAGACATACCGCCATACTGTACTGCTGAACATTACAGGACAGACATACCGCCATACTGTACTGCTGAAGATTACATGACAGACATACCACCATACTGTACTGCTGAAGATTACATGACAGACATACCGCCATACTGTACTGCAGAAGATTACAGGACATACCGCCATACTGTACTGCTGAAGATTACAGGACAGACATACCACCATACTGTACTGATGAAGATTACAGGACAGACATACCGCCAAAATGTACTGCTGAATATTACAGGACAGACATACCACCATACTGTACTGCTGAAGAGTACAGGACAGACATACCGCCAAAATGTACTGCTGAACATAACAGGACAGCCATACCGCCATAGTGTACTGCTGAACATTACAGGACAGACATACCGCCATACTGTACTGCTGAACATTACAGGACAGACATACCGCCATACTGTACTGAAGATTACAGGACAGACATATAACCATACTGTACTGCTGAAGATTACATGACAGACATACCGCCATACTGTACTGCAGAAGATTACAGGACAGACATACCGCCATACTGTACTGCTGAAGATTACAGGACAGACATACTGCCATACTGTACTGCTGAAGATTACAGGACAGACATACCGCCATACTGTACTGCAGAAGATTACAGGACAGACATACCGCCATACTGTACTGCTGAAGATTACAGGACAGACATACTGCCATACTGTACTGCTGAAGATTACAGGACAGACATATCACCATACTGTACTGCTGAAGATTACATGACAGACATACCGCCATACTGTACTGCACAAGATTACAGGACAGACATACCGCCATACTGTACTGCTGAAGGTTACAGGACAGACATACTGCCATACTGTACTGCTGAAGATTACAGGACAGACATACCGCCATACTGTACTGCAGAGGATTACAGGACAGACATACCTCCATACTGTACTGCAGAAGATTACAGGACAGACATACCACCATACTGTACTGCTGAAGATTACAGGACAGACATACCGCCATACTGTAGTGCAGAAGATTACAGGACAGACATACCGCCATACTGTACTGCTGAAGATTACAGGACAGACATACCGCCATACTGTACTGCTGAAGATTACATGACAGACATACCACCATACTGTACTGCTGAAGATTACATGACAGACATACCACCATACTGTACTGCAGAAGATTACAGGACATACCGCCATACTGTACTGCTGAAGATTACAGGACAGACTTACCGCCATACTGTATTGCTGAAGATTACAGGACAGACATACCGCCATACTGTACTGCTGAAGATTACAGGGCAGACATACCGCCATACTGTACTGCTGAATATTACAGGACAGACATACCACCATACTGTACTGCTGAAGATTACAGGACATGCATACCTCCATACTGTACTGCTGAAGATTACAAGACAGACATGCCGCCATACTGTACTGCTGAAGATTACAGGACAGACATACCGCCACACTGTACTGCTGAAGATTACAGGACAGACATACCGCCATACTGTACTGCTGAATATTACAGGACAGACATACCACCATACTGTACTGATGAAGATTACAGGACAGACATACCACCATACTGTACTGCTGAAGAGTACAGGACAGACATACCGCCAAAATGTACTGCTGAACATAACAGGACAGCCATACCGCCATAGTGTACTGCTGAACATTACAGGACAGACATACCGCCATACTGTACTGCTGAACATTACAGGACAGACATACCGCCATACTGTACTGCTGAAGATTACAGGACAGACATATAACCATACTGTACTGCTGAAGATTACATGACAGACATACCGCCATACTGTACTGCTGAAGACTACAGGACAGACATACCGCCATACTGTACTGCTGAAGATTACAGGACAGACATACTGCCATACTGTACTGCTGAAGATTACAGGACAGACATACCGCCATACTGTACTGCAGAAGATTACAGGACAGACATACCGCCATACTGTACTGCTGAAGATTACAGGACAGACATACCGCCATACTGTACTGCTGAAGATTACAGGACAGACATATCACCATACTGTACTGCTGAAGATTACATGACAGACATACCGCCATACTGTACTGCACAAGATTACAGGACAGACATACCGCCATACTGTACTGCTGAAGGTTACAGGACAGACATACTGCCATACTGTACTGCTGAAGATTACAGGACAGACATACCGCCATACTGTACTGCAGAAGATTACAGGACAGACATACCTCCATACTGTACTGCAGAAGATTACAGGACAGACATACCACCATACTGTACTGCTGAAGATTACAGGACAGACATACCGCCATACTGTAGTGCAGAAGATTACAGGACAGACATACCGCCATACTGTACTGCTGAAGATTACAGGACAGACATACCGCCATACTGTACTGCAGAAGATTACAGGACAGACATACCGCCGTACTGTACTGCTGAAGATTACAGGACAGACATGCCGCCATACTGTACTGCTGAAGATTACATGACAGACATACCGCCATACTGTACTGCAGAAGATTACAGGACAGACTGTTGTGAATTCTGCTCTTGTGCTCCCTCCGGTGGTTGTTGGTGGTAGTGCAGTTGTCTTGGGGTTGTAATCCAGGGCAGGTGTTTCTGCTGATTGCAGCTCTACTAGGTATTAAGGTGTGCAGGATCCATGAGTCCTTGCCAGTTGTCCATTGTACCTGGAGGGATTGCATCTCTCTCTGGCTCCTCATGCCCTGCTGCCAATTCAGCTAAGATAAGTGTCTGGTTTTTTGTCTCTGTGCACACATGCAGTGTGCTTTGCAATTCAGTGCAATTCATTGTGTTTTTGTCCAGCTTAGACTTTGTTTGGATTTTTCAGTCATGCTGGATTCTCAGGAGATGCAGATATACTTTCTATGTCTTTAGTTACATGTAGAATATTTGTATTATCTGCTGTGGATATTTTTAGGATTTTAATACTGACCGCTTAGAATTCTGTCCTGTCCTTTTCTATTTAGCTAGAAGTGCCTCTTTTGCTAAATCCTGTTTTTCTGCCTGCGTGTGTCTTTCCTCTTATACTCACATTCAATATTTGTGGGGGGCTGCCTATCCTTTGGGGTTCTGCTCTGAGGCAAGATAGAATTCCCATTTCCATCCATAGGGGTATTTAGTCCTCCGGCTGTGTCGAGGTGTCTAGGACGTGTTAGGTACATCCCACGGCTACTTCTAGTTGCGGTGTTAGTTTAGGGTTTGCGGTCAGTACAGGTACCACCTACTCCTGAAAAAGTCTCTCATGCGGCTCCACGGTCACCGGATCATAACAGTACAACTGGACCAACAATGAGTTAAATGCATCTCAGAAGAAGGGAAGAAAGAGCCTTTTTTTTTTTCTGTAGCCTGCTTTGTCTTTTCTTCCCTCTTTTCCTCTGGGTGACTGAGGAGTCTTGTGCTAGCATGGATGTTCAGGGATTAGTTTCTCGTGTAGACCAGCTTGCTGCTAGGGTACAGGGTATTTCTGATCATATTGTTCAGACTCTGCTTTTAGAGCCTAGGATTCCTACTCCTGATTTGTTTTTTGGGGACAGGTCCAAATTTTTGAGTTTTAAAAACAACTGTAAACTGTTTTTTGCTCTGAAGCCTCGTTTGTTGTGAATTCCGTTCTCGGGCTCCCTCCTGTGGTCATGAGTGGTACTTTGTGAGTTCTGTTCATGGGCTCCCTCTGGTGGCTTTTAGTGTTACGGCTGGTCTGTAGCTGGACTCCAGCTGCCTCGTTTCCTGCTAGGCCTGCTGCCTATTTAACTCCATCTGGACCTTTACTTGTTGCCTGCTGTCGTTGTATTCAGTACTGGTTCAGATCTCTCTGGGACTTCCCTTGTGACCTGTCTCCTCGTGAGAAGCTAAGTTCATGCTAGTCCTTTTTGCTCATTTCTATTTGAAAATGTTTCTCAGTATGTTATGAGTTCAGTCCAGCTTGCTTATATGCTATTTGATTGCTAGCTGGAAGCTCTGGGGTGCGGAGTTGCGCCCCTCACATCGTGAGTCGGTGTGGGGGTCTTTTTGTATTCTCTGCGTGGATACTTTTGTAGTATTTTATACTCACCGCACAGATTCCTTGCTATCTTCTGACTTTTTAGTTATTAGCGGGCCTCATTTGCTAAAACCTATTTTCATTTCTATGTTTGTGTTTTCCCCTTAAACTCACCGTTATTATTTGTGGGGGGCTGCTTACACTTTGGGGAAAATTTCTCTGAGGCAAGTGAGGCTTTGTTTCTCTCTAGGGGTAGCTAGTTTCTCAGGCTGTGAACGAGGCGTCTAGGCCGAGTTAGGAACGCTCCACGGCTGCCTATAGTGTGGTTTGATAGGATCAGAATTGCGGTCAGTAAAGTTCCCACATTCCCAGAGCTTGTCCGTATTTTTGGGTTTACTTATCAGGTCAGTTCATGTGTTCTAACCACCAGGATCATAACAGTACAGCAGACCCGTAAAGTGTTAAAGCATCGCGTGGTGGTCTTGACGGATCACAAGAATTTGATTTATCTTGAGTCTGCCAAGCGGTTAAATCCTAGATAAGCTCGATGGTCGCTGTTTTTCTCCCGTTTTGATTTCGTGGTTTCATACCTTCCGGGCTCAAAGAATGTGAAGGCTGATGCCCTTTCTAGGAGTTTTGTGCCTGACTCTCCGGGAGTTTCTGAGCCGGCTGGTATCCTCAGAGAGGGGGTGATCTTGTCTGCCATCTCCCCTGATTTGCGGCGGGTGCTGCAGGAGTTTCAGGCCGATAGACCTGACCGTTGTCCACCGGAGAGACTGTTTGTCCCGGATAGATGGACCAGTAGAGTTATTTCCGAGGTTCATTCTTCAGTGTTAGCGGGTCATCCTGGGATCTTTGGTACCAGGGATTTGGTGGCTAGGTCCTTTTGGTGGCCTTCTTTGTCGCGGGATGTGCGTTCCTTTGTGCAGTCCTGTGGGATTTGTGCTCGGGCCAAGCCTTGCTCTTCTCATGCAAGTGGATTGCTTTTGCCTTTGCCTGTCCCGAAGAGGCCTTGGACGCATATTTCCATGGATTTTATTTTGGATCTTCCAGTTTCTCAGAGGATGTCTGTCATCTGGGTGGTTTGTGATCGTTTTTCTAAAATGGTCCATTTGGTGCCTTTGCCTAAGTTACCCTCCTCCTCTGATTTGGTTCCGCTGTTTTTTCAGAATGTGGTCCGTTTGCATGGTATTCCGGAGAACATTGTGTCTGACAGAGGGTCCCAGTTTGTGTCCAGATTTTGGCGGTCCTTTTGTGCTAAGATGGGCATTGATTTGTCTTTTTCTTCGGCCTTCCATCCTCAGACGAATGGCCAAACCGAACGTACGAATCAGACCTTGGAAACTTATCTGAGATGTTTTGTTTCTGCTGATCAGGATGATTGGGTGACTTTTTTGCCATTGGCTGAGTTCGCCCTCAATAATCGGGCTAGTTCCGCTACTTTGGTTTCGCCTTTTTTTTGTAATTCTGGTTTTCACCCTCGTTTTTCTTCAGGTCAGGTTGAACCTTCTGACTGTCCTGGGGTGGATTCTGTGGTGGATAGGTTGCAGCAGATTTGGAACCACGTAGTGGACAATTTGACGTTGTCACAGGAGAAGGCTCAGCTCTTTGCTAATCTCCATCGCTGTGTGGGTCCCCGACTTCGTGTGGGGGATTTGGTATGGTTGTCATCTCGTTATGTTCCTATGAAGGTTTCCTCTCCTAAGTTCAAACCTCGTTTCATCGGTCCTTATAAGATTTTGGAAATCCTCAATCCGGTGTCATTTCGTTTGGACCTTCCAGCATCTTTTGCCATTCATATTGTGTTCCATAGGTCATTGTTGCGGAGGTATGTGGTGCCTGTGGTTCCGTCTGTTGACCCTCCTGCTCCGGTGTTGGTCGAGGGAGAAGTGGAGTATGTGGTGGAGAAGATCTTGGATTCTCGTATTTCGAGACGGAAGCTTCAGTACTTGGTTAAATGGAAGGGCTATGGTCAGGAGGATAATTCCTGGGTTGTTGCCTCTGATGTCCATGCTGCCGATTTGGTTCGTGCCTTTCATTTGGCTCGTCCTGATCGGCCTGGGGGCTCTGGTGAGGGTTCGGTGACCCCTCCTCAAGGGGGGGTACTGTTGTGAATTCCGTTCTCGGGCTCCCTCCTGTGTTCATGAGTGGTACTTTGTGAGTTCTGTTCATGGGCTCCCTCTGGTGGCTTTTAGTGTTACGGCTGGTCTGTAGCTGGACTCCAGCTGCCTCGTTTCCTGCTAGGCCTGCTGCCTATTTAACTCCATCTGGACCTTTACTTGTTGCCTGCTGTCGTATTCAGTACTGGTTCAGATCTCTCTGGGACTTCCCTTGTGACCTGTCTCCTCGTGAGAAGCTAAGTTCATGCTAGTCCTTTTTGCTCATTTCTATTTGAAAATGTTTCTCAGTATGTTATGAGTTCAGTCCAGCTTGCTTATATGCTATTTGATTGCTAGCTGGAAGCTCTGGGGTGCGGAGTTGCGCCCCTCACATCGTGAGTCGGTGTGGGGGTCTTTTTGTATTCTCTGCGTGGATACTTTTGTAGTATTTTATACTCACCGCACAGATTCCTTGCTATCTTCTGACTTTTTAGTTATTAGCGGGCCTCATTTGCTAAAACCTATTTTCATTTCTATGTTTGTGTTTTCCCCTTAAACTCACCGTTATTATTTGTGGGGGGCTGCTTACACTTTGGGGAAAATTTCTCTGAGGCAAGTGAGGCTTTGTTTCTCTCTAGGGGTAGCTAGTTTCTCAGGCTGTGAACGAGGCGTCTAGGCCGAGTTAGGAACGCTCCACGGCTGCCTATAGTGTGGTTTGATAGGATCAGAATTGCGGTCAGTAAAGTACCCACATTCCCAGAGCTTGTCCGTATTTTTGGGTTTACTTATCAGGTCAGTTCATGTGTTCTAACCACCAGGATCATAACACTCGTTCCTCTGGTGATCCCATTCAGCAGGTTAAAATTGTCATCTCCTTGTTGCGTGGTGACCCTCAGGATTGGGCATTTTCCCTGGAATCTGGGAATCCGGCCTTGCTTAATGTAGATGTCTTTTTTCAGGCTCTAGGATTATTATATGATGAACCAAATTCTGTGGATCAAGCGGAGAAGACCTTGTTGGCCCTGTCTCAGGGTCAAGAAGCGGCAGAATTGTATTGTCAGAAATTTAGAAAATGGTCTGTGCTGACTAAATGGAATGAGGATGCTTTGGCGGCAATTTTCAGAAAGGGTCTTTCTGAATCTGTTAAAGATGTTATGGTGGGGTTTCCCACGCCTGTTGGTCTGAGTGATTCTATGTATCTGGCCATTCAGATTGATCGGCGCTTGCGGGAGCGCAGAACTGTGCGCGCTGTGGCGTTGTCCTCAGAGCAGATGCCTGAGCCAATGCAGTGTGATAGGATTCTGTCTAGAACGGAACGACAAGGATTCAGACGTCAGAATAGGTTGTGTTTTTATTGTGGCGACGCTTCTCATGTCATTTCAGTCTGCCCAAAGCGTACAAAGAGAATCGCTAGTTCATTTACCATCAGTACTGTACAACCTAAATTTCTGTTATCGGTGTCCTTGATTTGCTCATTGTCATCATTTTCTGTCATGGCGTTTGTGGATTCAGGCGCCGCCTTGAACTTAATGGACTTTGAGTTTGCCAGGCGTTGTGGTTTCCCCTTGCAGTCTTTGCAGAACCCTATTCCTTTAAGGGGCATTGATGCTACACCTTTGGCTAAAAATAAACCCCAGTTCTGGACACAGGTGACCATGTGCATGGCGCCAGCCCATCAGGAAGATTGTCGTTTTCTGGTGTTGCATAATTTGCATGATGCTATTGTGCTGGGTTTTCCATGGTTGCAGATACATAATCCTGTGTTGGATTGGAAGTCTATGTCTGTGACTAGTTGGGGTTGTCAGGGGGTTCATAATGACGTTCCTGTGATGTCAATCTCCTCTTCCTCCTCTTCTGAAGTTCCAGAGTTTTTGTCTGATATTCAGGATGTATTCGATGAGCCCAAGTCCAGTTCCCTTCCACCGCATAGGGACTGTGATTGTGCTATTGACTTGTTGCCAGGATGTAAGTTTCCTAAGGGCCGACTTTTCAACCTGTTTGTGCCTGAACATACCGCCATGCGGAGTTATGTTAAGGAGTCTTTGGAGAAAGGGCATCTTCAGCCATCTTCTTCACTGTTGGGAGCGGGATTTTTTTTTGTTGCTAAGAAGGATGGCTCCTTGAGACCCTGTATTGATTATCGCCTCTTGAATAAGATCACGGTCAAGTTTCAATACCCTTTACCTTTGCTTTCCGATTTGTTTGCCAGGATTAAGGGGGCTAGTTGGTTTACTAAAATTGACCTTCGGGGGGCATATAATCTTGTTCGTATTAAGCAGGGTGACGAATGGAAAACTGCGTTTAATACGCCCGAAGGCCATTTTGAATACCTTGTGATGCCATTCGGGCTCTCTAATGCTCCATCTGTTTTTCAGTCCTTCATGCATGATATCTTCCGGAATTATCTTGATAAATTCATGATTGTATATTTGGATATTTTAATTTTTTCCGATGATTGGGAGTCTCATGTGAAACAAGTCAGGATGGTATTTCAGATCCTTCGTGATAATGCCTTGTTTGTGAAGGGGTCTAAATGTCTCTTTGGAGTGCAGAAGGTTTCTTTTTTGGGCTTCATTTTTTCTCCCTCATCTATAGAGATGGATCCGGTTAAGGTTCAGGCCATTCATGATTGGATTCAGCCCACATCCGTGAAGAGCCTTCAGAAATTTTTGGGCTTTGCTAATTTTTATCCCCGTTTCATTGTTAACTTCTCCAGTGTGGTTAAACCCCTGACCGATTTGACGAAGAAAGGCGCTGATGTAACGAATTGGTCCTCTGTGGCTGTCTCTGCCTTTCAGGAGCTTAAACGCCGATTTACTTCTGCCCCGGTGTTGCGTCAGCCGGATGTTTCTCTTCCGTTTCAGGTTGAGGTTGACGCTTCCGAGATTGGGGCAGGGGCCGTTTTGTCTCAGAGGAATTCTGATGGTTCCTTGATGAAACCGTGTGCCTTCTTTTCCCATAAGTTTTCGCCTGCTGAACGCAATTATGATGTCGGCAATCGGGAGTTGTTGGCTATGAAGTGGGCGTTTGAGGAATGGCGACATTGGCTTGAGGGAGCCAAGCACCGTATTGTGGTCTTGACCGATCATTAAAATCTGATTTACCTCGAATCTGCCAAACGGCTGAATCCTAGACAGGCTCGATGGTCCCTGTTTTTCTCCCGTTTTGATTTCGTGGTCTCGTATCTTCCGGGTTCTAAGAATATTAAGGCTGATGCCCTCTCTAGGAGTTTTTTTCCTGATTCTCCTGAGGTACTTGAGCCGATCGGCATTCTGAAGGAAGGGGTGGTCCTTTCTGCCATTTCCCCTGATTTGCGACGGGTTCTGCAGGAATTTCAGGCTGACAAACCTGACCGCTGTCCAGTGGGGAAACTGTTTGTTCCTGATAGATGGACTAGTAGAGTGATTTCTGAGGTTCATTGTTCTGTGTTGGCTGGCCATCCTGGTATTTTTGGTACCAGAGATTTGGTTGGTAGGTCCTTTTGGTGACCTTCTTTGTCGCGTGATGTGCGTTCTTTTGTGCAGTCCTGTGGGACTTGTGTGCGGGCCAAGCCTTGTTGTTCCCGTGCTAGTGGGTTGCTTTTGCCTTTGCCGGTCCCTGAGAGGCCCTAGATGCATATTTCTATGGATTTTATTTCGAATCTTCCGGTTTCCCAGAGGATGTCGGTTATCTGGGTGGTTTGTGACCGGTTTTCTAAGATGGTTCATTTGGTGCCTTTGCCTAAATTGCCTTCCTCTTCTGATTTGGTTCCGTTGTTTTTTCAGCATGTGGTTCGTTTGCATGGTATTCCGGAGAATATTGTGTCCGACAGAGGTTCCCAGTTTGTTTCTAGGTTTTGGCGGGCCTTTTGTGCTGGGCTGGGCATTGATTTGTCTTTTTCTTCCGCATTTCATCCTCAGACAAATGGCCAGACCGAGCGAACTAATAAGACTTTGGAAACTTATTTGAGATGCTTTGTGTCTGCTGATCAGGATGATTGGGTGGCTTTCTTGCCATTGGCCGAGTTTGCCCTTAATAATCGGGCTAGTTCGGCTACCTTGGTTTCGCCCTTCTTTTGTAATTTTGGTTTTCATCCTCGTTTTTCTTCGGGGCAAGTTGAACCTTCTGATTGTCCTGGTGTGGATTCTGTGGTTGATAGGTTGCAGCAGATTTGGGCTCATGTGGTGGACAATTTGGTGTTGTCTCAGGAGGAGGCTCAGCGTTTTGCTAACCGTTGTCGGTGTGTTGGTTCGCGGCTTCGGGTTGGGGATTTGGTCTGGTTGTCTTCCCGTCATGTTCCTATGAAGGTTTCTTCCCCTAAGTTTAAGCCTCGGTTTATTGGTCCTTATAGGACTTCTGAGATTATCAATCCGGTGTCTTTTCGTTTGGCCCTTCCGGCCTTTTTTGCCATCCATAATGTTTTCCATAGATCTTTATTGCGGAAATATGTGGTGCCCGTTGGTCCCTCTGTTGATCCTCCTGCCCCTGTGTTGGTTGATGTCCATGCTGCTGATTTGGTCCGTGCCTTTCATCTGTCTCGTCCTGATCAGCCTGGGGGCTCTGGTGAGGGTTCGGTGACCCCTCTTCAAGGGGGGGGTACTGTTGTGAATTCTGCTCTTGGGCTCCCTCCGGTGGTTGTTGGTGGTAGTGCAGTTGTCTTGGGGTTGTAATCCAGGGCAGGTGTTTCTGCTGATTGCAGCTCTACTAGGTATTTAGGTGTGCAGGATCCATGAGTCCTTGCCAGTTGTCCATTGTACCTGGAGGGATTGCATCTCTCTCTGGCTCCTCATGCCCTGCTGCCAATTCAGCTAAGATAAGTGTCTGGGTTTTTTTGTCTCTGTGCACACATGCAGTGTGCTTTGCAATTCAGTGCATTTCATTGTGTTTTTGTCCAGCTTAGACTTTGTTTGGATTTTTCAGTCATGCTGGATTCTCAGGAGATGCAGATATACTTTCTATGTCTTTAGTTACATGTAGAATATTTGTATTATCTGCTGTGGATATTGTTAGGATTTTAATACTGACCGCTTAGAATTCTGTCCTGTCCTTTTCTATTTAGCTAGAAGTGCCTCTTTTGCTAAATCCTGTTTTTCTGCCTGTGTGTGTCTTTCCTCTTATGCTCACAGTCAATATTTGTGGGGGGCTGCCTATCCTTTGGGGTTCTGCTCTGAGGCAAGATAGAATTCCCATTTCCATCTATAGGGGTATTTAGTCCTCCGGCTGTGTTGAGGTGTCTAGGACGTGTTAGGTACATCCCACGGCTACTTCTAGTTGCGGTGTTAGTTTAGGGTTTGCGGTCAGTACAGGTACCACCTACTCCTGAGAAAGTCTCTCATGCGGCTCCACGGTCACCGGATAATAACAACAGACATACCATCATACTGTACTGCTGAAGATTACAGGACAGACATACCGCCATATTGTACTGCTGAAGATTACAGGACAGACATATCACCATACTGTACTGCTGAAGATTACAGGACAGATATACTGCCATACTGTACTGCAGAAGATTACAGGACAGACATACCGCCATACTGTACTGCTGAAGATTACAGGACAGACATACTGCCATACTGTACTGCTGAAGATTACAGGACAGACATACCGCCATACTGTACTGCTGAAGTTTACAGGACAGACATACCGCCATACTGTACTGATGTTGTATATTACAGGACAGACATACCGCCAAACTGTACTGCTGAAGATTACAGGACAGACATACCACCATTCTGTACTGATGCTGTATAATACAGGACAGACATACCGCCATACTGAACTGCAGAAGATTACAAGACAGACAAACCGCCATACTGTGCATATGCTGTATATTACAGGACAGACATACCGCCATACTGTACATATGCTGTATATTACAGGACACACATACCGCCATACTGTGCTTATGCTGTATATTACAGGACAAACGTACTGCCATACTGTTCTGATGCTGTGTATTACAGGACGGACATACTGCAATACTGAACTGATGCTGTATCTTACAGGGCACACATACCGCCATACTGTTCTGATAGTGTACATTCTCATAAGGAATGTCATCTGTCTGGTTTGTACATGCCTCCCCTCACTTGCTCGTGACCTCGCCCTCTGTACTTTCCCCCTTTTCAAGCGTTTTCATAACTTGAGTCATCACAGGATATTTCTCGGTTGGGCGTATCTACAGGTGAAGGTATATAGCGGCATAAACAGGAGACAGGAAGCCCAGTGAGGGAAAAGCAGGCGAATAACTGTAACTCGTGGTGTCACACGTCAGTGACTACTGGAGTCCCAGAAATGTGTCCTACACAGAAGTAGCACTGTCTAGAGAACAGGGACCACCAGAGGAACTTATAGACCCAGAAGTCAGAACATCCGCCACAAACACAAGTGCACTGTCACAGTTTGTTACTATCAGGCATCTCACAGCGCTCAGTTTTTGCTTACTATTGTGTGAAGTATACAAGGATGATATTTACATAGGGGCAGTATTACAGTAGTTATATTCTTGCACATAGGAGCAGTGTTATAGTAGTTATATTCTTGTACATAGGGGGCAGCATTATAGTAGTTATATTCTTGTACATAGGGGCAGTATTATAGTAGTTATATTCTTGTACATAAGGGCAGTATTATAGTAGTTATATTCTTGTACATAGGAGCAGTATTATAGTAGTTATATTCTTGTACATAGGAGCAGTATTATAGTAGTTATATTCTTGTACATAAGGGCAGTATTATAGTAGTTATATTCTTGTACATAGGGGCAGTATTATAGGTAGTTATATTCTTGTACATAGGGGCAGTATTATAGTAGATATATTCTTGTACATAGGGGGCAGTATTATAGTAGTTATATTCTTGTACATAGGGAGCAGTATTATAGTAGTTATATTCTTGTACATAGGAGCAGTATTATAGTAGTTATAATCTTGTACATAGGAGCAGTATTATAGTAGTTATATTCTTGTACATAGGAGCAGTATTATAGTAGTTATATTCTTGTACATAGGTGCAGTATTATAGTAGTTATATTCTTGTACATAAGGGCAGTATTAAAGTAGTTATAATCTTGTACATAGGAGCAGTATTATAGTAGTTATATTCTTGTACATAGGAGCAGTATTATAGTAGTTATATTCTTGTACATAGGAGCAGTATTATAGTAGTTATAGTCTTGTACATAGGGGCAGTATTATAGTAGTTATATTCTTGTACATAGGAGCAGTATTATAGTAGATATATTCTTGCACATAGGGGCGGTATTATAGTAGTTATATTCTTGCACATAGGAGCAGTATTATAGTAGTTATATTCTTGCACATAGGAGCAGTATTATAGTACCGTATATACTCGAGTATAAGCCGACCCGAGTATAAGCCGACCCCCCTAATTTTGCCACAAAAAACTGGGAAAACTTATTGACTCGAGTATAAGCCTAGGGGGGAAAATGCAGCAGCTACCGGTAAATGTCAAAAGTAATAATAGATACCAATAAAAGTAAAATTAATTGAGACATCAGTAGGCTAAGTGTCTTTGAATATCCATATTGAATCAGGAGCCCCATATAATGCTCCATACTGTTCATTATGGCCCCATAAGATGTTCCATATTAAAATATGCCCCATATAATCCTGCATAAAGGTTAATAAAGGCCCCATAACATGCTCCATAGACACATTTGCCCAATATAATGCTGCACAAATGCTGATTATGGCCCCATAAGATGCTCTATAAAGATATTTGCCCCTTATAATGCTGCACAAACGTTATGGCCCTATAAGATGCAGACACTTGCCCCATATGCCGTAGTGCCCTACAAACGTTAATTATGGCCCCATACAGACACTTGCCCCATATAGTGCTGCACAAACATTATGCCCCTATATAGTGCTGCAGAAACGTTATGGCCCCATATAGTGCTGCAGAAACGTTATGGCCCCATATAGTGCTGCAGAAACGTTATGGCCCCATATAGTGCTGCAGGAATGTTATGGCCCCATATAGTGCTGCAGGAATGTTATGGCCCCATATAGTGCTGCAGGAATGTTATGGCCCCATATAGTGCTGCAGGAATGTTATGGCCCCATATAGTGCTGCAGGAATGTTATGGCCCCATATAGTGCTGCAGAAACGTTATGGCCCCATATAGTGCTGCAGAAACGTTATGGCCCCATATAGTGCTGCAGAAACGTTATGGCCCCATATAGTACTGCAGAAACGTTATGGCCCCATATAGTGCTGCAGGAATGTTATGGCCCCATATAGTGCTGCAGGAATGTTATGGCCCCATATAGTGCTGCAGGAACGTTATGGCCCCATATAGTGCTGCAGGAATGTTATGGCCCCATATAGTGCCGCAGGAATGTTATGGCCCCATATAGTGCTGCAGGAATGTTATGGCCCCATATAGTGCTGCAGGAATGTTATGGCCCCATAGATGCTCCATACAGACACTTGCCCCATTTGCTGCGATAAAAAAAATAAATCACATACTCACCTCTCCGTCGCTCAGGCCCCCGGCACTTTCAGTAGTCACCTCTCCTCGTTCCGGGCGCCGATCTGTCTCCAGCACTGACGTTCAGCAGAGGGCACGCACTGACCACGTCACCGCGCCCTCTGACCTCAGCGTCACTGCTGGAGACAGATCGGCGCCCGGAACGAGGAGCAGGTGACTATCGCGCAGCGCTGCGCTCCCCTCCCCGTATACTCACCTGGTCCTGCCGCTGTGTAGATCCTGCTTCTCCGACGCCGCAGCGCTTCATCCTGTACTCAGCAGTCCCTATGGGAGGTGGAGCCGAATATTCACTTACTATAATGAGCGAGACCATGTGACCGCTGAGTACAGGAAGAAGCTGAAGCTGCTGCTGCTGGCGCCGGGGAAGCAGGGACCGCGCCTGGACTAGGTGAGTATTTTTACACAGCCCCCGCTCCCCCTCCCCTGCCGACCCCCGGTATGACTCGAGTATAAGCCGAGAGGGGCAATTTCAGCCCAAAAAAGTGGGCTGAAAATCTCGGCTTATACTCGAGTATATACGGTAGTAATATTCTTGTACATAGGGGCAGTATTATAGTAGTTATATTCCTGTACATAGGAGCAGTATTATAGTAGTTATATTCTTGTACATAGGGGCAGTATTATAGTAGTTATATTCTTGTACATAGGGTGCAGTATTATACTAGTTATATTCTTGTACATAGGAGCAGTGTTATAGTAGTTATATTCTTGTACATAGGAGCAGTATTATAGTAGTTATATTCCTGTACATAGGAGCAGTATTATAGTAGTTATATTCTTGTACATAGGGGCAGTATTATAGTAGTTATATTCTTGTACATAGGAGCAGTATTATAGTAGTTATATTCTTGCACATAGGAGCAGTGTTATAGTAGTTATATTCTTGGATATAGGGTCAGTATTATAGTAGTTATATTCTTGTACATAGGGGCAGTGTTACAAACGCAGCTCTCCTGCGTCGCGGTTCTCACCGCTCCAGCGTGTCAAACGCAGCGCTCCTGCGTTCTCGTTCCACCACTGCTGCGTCCCGATTTGCTCGCCCCTTTGTCTCCCCTGCACTTCCGGTTTCCAGGTCCTCAGCTGGTATCCTGTCTCTGCGCAGACGCTCTAGCTTCCCTCCTGGACGCAGGTCCAGCCTCCCAGCTACTGCCCACTGAGGTCATGGGGTCTGGCCTCATCCAATCCTGTTCTTGCTCCTGCTATAAAAGGCAGGTTCACCTGTTCCTCTGCGCCTGATTGTCATTAGCCTTTGCTTGTGCGTCTGGCCCCTTCCGTTACTAAGCCTTGTACCTACTCCGTTTGGTTCCTTGTACCTACTCCGTTTGGTTCCTCGCCTTGTCTCCTGGTTCGCCCCCTTCTCCCTTCCAGTACCCGCTCCTTTCCTTAGTCTTTTGTTTCTTTGTTTCCTCAGCCTTCCAGTATCTCCAGCCTAGGCAGTCTTCCTTCCTGGAGCCGTCCCTCTTGGTACTCCACCGTGGGTAAGTGACCTCTGGGCTTGCTCCTAAACAATCCCTGTATAGGGGTTGGTTTCTCTCTAGGTCCGCTCGCCCAGGGGTAGTTCCCCCGCGGTCCAGAGGGTCCACTCTAGTTTCGTTCCTGCTCGTGATAGTACAATCAGGCCATGGACCCCGCAGGTACCTCTTTTTCGGCTCAGAAGGAACTGGCCCATTTACGTGACAACCAGCAGCGTATCATGGCTTTCATGAAAACCATGGAGTCGCTTAACCTCTCTACAAGCCGCTGATCCCGTAAATGCCGCTCAGCTTACTAGCCTCCAACAGGAGCTCTCGCAGCAGCGTGATACTCAGTCCCGCATGCTGAGCTATATGGCGTCGATTGATGACCGCCTGTTTAATTTACAGTCCGCTCCCTCTGCTTCTGCCCAAACATCCCCTCTTGACTCCGGTCCTTCTGCCACTCCACATCCTCCTCCTCGTCTGGGTAAACCTCCTAGGTACGGTGGCGACCCAAAACTTTGCAGAGGGTTTTTGAACCAATGCCGTCTCCATTTTGAGCTTCTTCCCCAGCAGTACCCCTCTGACCGAGCCAAAGTGGCGTTCATTGTATCTCATCTGGAAGGAGAGGCCCTAGCTTGGATTAATCCATTGTGGGAACGTGATGATCCTGTAGTCTCCCATTTAGAGAATTTTCTCGAGACCTTTCGTAAGGTCTTTGATGAACCCGGACGTCTGGCTTCTACCACGGAGTCCCTCTTTAATTTACGTCAGGGATCATTATCCGTAGGACAATACGCCATCCGTTTTCGGACTTTGGCATCAGAGCTTGGCTGGAACAATGAGGCTCTAGTGGGGGCCTTCTGGCGGGGTTTGTCCAGCCGAATTAAAGATGAGCTTGCCGGACGTGACACTCCGACTACTCTGGAAGACCTTATTTCCCTCGCCACTCGGATTGATCTCCGCTTCCAAGAACGGTCTCGAGAGTCCGCAAGAGAGAGGAGACCTAATTCCTCTGCTTCCACCTTTCGCCAGCCTAGTAGTCCTCGTACCTCTGTCTCTACTACCTCTACCTCTCCTGTCTCTGAACCCATGCAGGTAGATCGATTAAGGATAGCAGAGCAGCGCCGTAAGGAGAGACGTACCCAGGGTCTCTGTTTTTATTGTGGTAGTGCCGCTCATTTGCTTCGCAGTTGTCCTGATAGGCCGGAAAACTCCTCCGCCTAGGACAGGTAAGAGAGGCCTCCCTAGGTGATCCTGTCTCCTCTCAACCTTTGACTCTTTCAGTTTTACTTGTTTCCAACCAGGTTCGTTTCTCCGAGATCGCGTATGTGGATTCGGGCGCGGCAGGCAATTTTATCAGCCTTGAGGCGGTTCGGAGGCTTCGCATCCCAGTAATCTCGTTGGACTCCCCTCGCCTGGTTGCATCAGTGGACGGAAGACTTCTGCAGGACGCTATTTCGTTAGTCACAGAAGAAGTTGAGCTACAGATCGGCGCTCTTCATCATGAAAAGATTGCCTTTTATGTTCTACCGAGTCTTTCCCACGCCATTTTGCTTGGTCTTCCGTGGCTCAGACTTCATGAGCCTACTCTTAATTGGCGATCCGGAGATGTTCTGCGATGGGGCCCTACTTGCCATGATCGGTGTCTACGTTCTGTGCGTCCTGTGTTTCTTACTCAATCCACTAGTGTTCCGGTTGGTCTACCTTCACCCTATTGGTCGTATGCTGATGTCTTCGACAAGAGGGAAGCAGAAGGCCTCCCGCCACATCGCTCCTACGATTGTCCGATTGATCTCCTTCCCGGCTGTTCTCCTCCAAGAGGAAGAATCTACCCCCTCTCTGCTGCAGAAACTAAGTCCATGTCCGAGTATATTCAAGAAAATCTTGCAAAAGGATTTATCCGAAAATCTTCCTCCCCTGCAGGAGCAGGTTTTTTCTTTGTAAAGAAGAAAGATGGTTCTCTACGACCGTGTATAGACTATCGTGGGCTAAACAACATCACAGTCAAGAATAGGTATCCTCTGCCTCTGATACCCGAGCTCTTTGACCGTCTCCGAGGAGCCCGCATCTTTACAAAACTTGACTTGCGTGGAGCTTACAATTTAGTCCGAATCCGCTCCGGTGACGAGTGGAAAACCGCCTTTAACACTCGGGATGGACACTACGAGTACCTGGTCATGCCTTTCGGCCTGTGTAATGCTCCCGCGGTTTTTCAAGAATTCGTCAACGATATCTTCCGAGACCTCCTCTACATATGTGTAGTGGTTTATTTGGATGACATTCTTGTATTTTCCCCAGACCTTCCATCTCATCGAAGGAGTGTGCGCAAAGTTCTGCAACGTCTGCGGGATAACCACCTGTATGCCAAGTACGAGAAATGTGTCTTCGAGCAAACTTCCTTGCCTTTTCTTGGGTACATCGTTTCGGATTCTGGTCTCAAGATGGATCCCGAGAAGGTGAATGCCATTCTCAACTGGCCACAGCCCTGTGGAGTAAAAGCCATCCAACGCTTTATTGGTTTCGCCAACTACTACAGGCAATTCATCCCGCATTTTTCTTCAATCATCAGTCCTCTTTCTGTTCTTACTCGAAAAAGTTCCGGTTCCAAGAAGTGGTCTCCAGAGGCTGAAAAATCTTTTCTTTTGCTTAAAGAATCGTTTTCCTCCGCTCCAGTTTTGCATCATCCGGAGGTGAACAAGCCCTTCGTCCTGGAAGTAGACGCCTCTTCCTCAGGAGCTGGAGCTGTGCTCTCTCAAAAGACTTCCGGCGGTCAAATGGTTCCCTGCGGCTTCTTCTCTAAGGCCTTTTCGACTTCTGAACGGAACTATACTATAGGAGATCGAGAGTTGTTAGCCATCAAGTTGGCCTTGGAGGAATGGAGATATCTTCTTGAAGGATCTGTACATCCGTTCGTAATCTATTCTGATCATAAGAATCTTGCATATCTGCAGACTGCGCAAAGACTAAACCCCCGACAAGCCAGATGGTCCCTGTTTTTCGCTCGTTTCGAGTTCGAGCTGCGCTTCCGGCCAGGCTCTAAGAACATTAGAGCAGATGCTCTGTCAAGGTCTTTTCAGTCTCCTGATGCTGAGGAGGAACCTACATACATCATAGACCCTTCTAAGGTCTTGACTGTTGCTCCTGTACAGTTGATTCACCCTCCACCCGGAAAAACCTTAGTCTCGGAGGCAGACATAAGAAGAGTGTTAACTTGGGGTCATTCTTCTAAACTGGCGGGGCATGCTGGTTCCAAAAAGACGTTCCTCCTTATCTCTCGGTACTACTGGTGGCCTACTCTGCGCCAAGACGTCAAAGAATTTGTCGCCTCTTGTCCCTCGTGTGCCAGGAACAAAGTGCCTAGGCAACTACCGTATGGAAATCTGCTACCTCTTCCTGTGCCATCAGCACCTTGGCTACATATTGCCATGGATTTCATTACCGACTTACCCACCTCTTCTGGATGTACAGTCATTCTTGTTGTAGTGGACAGGTTCTCGAAGATGGCCCACTTTATTCCGCTGCCCGGTTTACCTTCTGCTCCTGAGTTGGCGGACATTTTTATCCTGAACATCTTTAAACTTCATGGTTTACCACTACACATTGTATCGGACAGAGGTGTACAATTTACTTCCCGTTTCTGGAGAGCCATGTGCAAACTTCTAGGGGTGACTCTGGACTTTTCTTCCGCGTATCACCCTCAGACTAACGGTCAAGTGGAACGAACCAATCAGACTCTAGCCGCCTATCTACGACATTTTTCTAATGCTCATCATAACGACTGGGTAAACCTTCTTCCTTGGGCTGAATTTGCCTACAATAACCATTCCAGCGAAGCCTCTGCAAGAACTCCCTTCTTCATCGTATTCGGACAACATCCTGGTGTGCCGCTACCAGTCTCCTCTACCTCCGGTGTTCCGGCAGCCGATTCTCTGGTCTGCGAGTTTTCCACTGTCTGGAATGAAGTCAAAGAGTCGCTCGACAAAGCATCTTTGAGAATGAAAAGGCAAGCAGACAAAAGGCGTCTTGATCCACCTTCTTTTCTACCAGGTGACAAGGTCTGGCTTTCCTCTAGGTACATCAGACTCAAGATCCCGTCCTACAAACTTGGGCCACGATTCATTGGTCCCTTCGAGATTCTGCGTCGAGTCAACGAAGTCGCATACAAGCTGAAATTGCCTGCCTCGCTCCGTATACCCAATACCTTTCATGTCTCTCTTCTCAAACCCACTGTCTTTAACCGCTTTCATCCCTCTTCTCGCACGTCTCCCCTACCAGTTAGCTCTGACAACGTCTTTGAGGTCAAGGATATTTTGGCTGTTAAAAAGGTTCGGGGTAAAGAGTTTTTTCTAGTAGATTGGAAAGGGTTTGGTCCTGAGGAGAGGTCCTGGGAACCTTTAGAAAACATTGATGCCCCTCGTATTCTTGGTAAATTCCTTGCTACTCTTCGTAAAGGGGGGTGTAAGAAGGGGGGTACTGTTACAAACGCAGCTCTCCTGCGTCGCGGTTCTCACCGCTCCAGCGTGTCAAACGCAGCGCTCCTGCGTTCTCGTTCCACCACTGCTGCGTCCCGATTTGCTCGCCCCTTTGTCTCCCCTGCACTTCCGGTTTCCAGGTCCTCAGCTGGTATCCTGTCTCTGCGCAGACGCTCTAGCTTCCCTCCTGGACGCAGGTCCAGCCTCCCAGCTACTGCCCACTGAGGTCATGGGGTCTGGCCTCATCCAATC
This sequence comes from Ranitomeya variabilis, assembly GCF_051348905.1. NCBI lineage: Eukaryota > Metazoa > Chordata > Amphibia > Anura > Dendrobatidae > Ranitomeya > Ranitomeya variabilis. Next base: position 1,135,896,377 of record NC_135232.1, read on the forward strand.
CTGTTCTTGCTCCTGCTATAAAAGGCAGGTTCACCTGTTCCTCTGCGCCTGATTGTCATTAGCCTTTGCTTGTGCGTCTGGCCCCTTCCGTTACTAAGCCTTGTACCTACTCCGTTTGGTTCCTTGTACCTACTCCGTTTGGTTCCTCGCCTTGTCTCCTGGTTCGCCCCCTTCTCCCTTCCAGTACCCGCTCCTTTCCTTAGTCTTTTGTTTCTTTGTTTCCTCAGCCTTCCAGTATCTCCAGCCTAGGCAGTCTTCCTTCCTGGAGCCGTCCCTTTTGGTACTCCACCGTGGGTAAGTGACCTCTGGGCTTGCTCCTAAACAATCCCTGTATAGGGGTTGGTTTCTCTCTAGGTCCGCTCGCCCAGGGGTAGTTCCCCCGCGGTCCAGAGGGTCCACTCTAGTTTCGTTCCTGCTCGTGATAGGCAGTATTATAGTAGTTATATTCTTCTACATAGGGGCAGTATTATAGTAGTTATATTCTTGTACATAGGAGCAGTATTATAGTAGTTATATTCTTGTACATAGGGGCAGTATTATAGTAGTTATATTCTTGTACATAGGAGCAGTATTATAGTAGTTATATTCTTGTACATAGGGTCAGTATTATAGTAGTTATATTCTTGTACATGGGGCAGTATTATAGTAGTTATATTCTTGTACATAGGGGCAGTATTATAGTAATTATATCCTTGTACATAGGAGCAGTATTATAGTAGTTATTGTCTTGTACATAGGGGGCAGTATTATAGTAGTTATATTCTTGTACATAGGGGCAGTATTATAGTAGTTATATTCTTGTACATAGGGGCAGTATTATAGCAGTTATATTCTGGTACATAGGAGCAGTATTATAGTAGTTATATTCTTGTACATAGGAGCAGTATTATAGTAGTTATATTCTTTTACATAGAGGACAGTATTATAGTAGTTATTTTCTTGTACATAGGGGCAGTATTATAGCAGTTATATTCTGGTACATAGGAGCAGTATTATAGTAGTTATATTCTGGTACATAGGAGCAGTATTATAGCAGTTATATTCTGGTACATAGGAGCAGTATTATAGTAGTTATTTTCTTGTACATAGGGGCAGGATTATAGTAGTTATATTCTTGTACATAGGAGCAGTATCATAGTAGCTATATTCTTGTACATAAGGGCAGTATTATAGTAGCTGTACACTGCTCTAAAAAATAAAGGGAACACTTAAACAACAGAATAAAACTTCTGTGAAATCAAACTGTCCACTTAGGAAGCAACACTGACTGACAATCAATGTCACATGCTGTTGTGCAAATGGAATAGACAACAGATGGAAATTATTGACAATTATCAAGACACACTCAATAAAGGAATGGTTCTGCAGGTGGGGATCACAGACCACATCTTAGTACCAATGCTTTCTGGCTGACGTTTTGGTCACTTTTGAATGTTGGTTGTGCTTTCACACTCGTGGTAGCATGAGGCGGACTCTACAACCTGTTATGACCCCAATGGCGAGGGTCTCAGAGGAACGTGGAAGTCTGCAGAATACAAAAATCCAGCTCATAGGGCAGTGGTAACTGGGTTGACCATATATCTACTCCTAACGCCAACACTAGAAGTAGCCGGGGATCATTCCTACGTTGATTCTAGATGACACGCGCCAGCCGGAGAATCTAGCTACCCCTAGTAGAGGAAAACAAAGACCTTTCTTGCCTCCAGAGAAGGGGACCCCAAAGCTGGATAGAAGCCCCCCACAAATAATGACGGTGAGGTAAGAGGAAATGACAAACACAGAAATGAACCAGGTTTAGCACAGAGAGGCCCGCTTACTGATAGCAGAATAAAGAAAGGTAACTTATATGGTCAACAAAAACCCTATCAAAATCCACACTGGAAATTCAAGAACCCCCGAACCGTCTAACGGTCCGGGGGGAGAACACCAGCCCCCTAGAGCTTCCAGCAAAGGTCAGGATATAGATTTGGAACAAGCTGGACAAAAATACAAAACCAAAACAAATAGCAAAAAGCAAAAGGCAGACTTAGCTGATATAACTGGAACCAGGATCAGTAGACAAGAGCACAGCAGACTAGCTCTGATAACTACGTTGCCAGGCATTGAACTGAAGGTCCAGGGAGCTTATATAGCAACACCCCTAACTAACGACCCAGGTGCGGATAAAAGGAATGACAGAAAAACCAGAGTCAAAAAACTAGTAACCACTAGAGGGAGCAAAAAGCAAATTCACAACAGTACCCCCCCCTTAGTGAGGGGTCACCGAACCCTCACCACGACCACCAGGGCGATCAGGATGAGCGGCATGAAAGGCACGAACTAAATCGGCCGCATGAACATCAGAGGCGACCACCCAGGAATTATCCTCCTGACCATAGCCCTTCCACTTGACCAGGTACTGAAGCCTCCGCCTGGAGAGGCGAGAATCCAAGATCTTCTCCACCACGTACTCCAACTCGCCCTCAACCAACACCGGAGCAGGAGGCTCAGCAGAAGGAACTACAGGCACAATGTACCGCCGCAACAAGGACCTATGAAATACATTGTGAATAGCAAACGACACAGGAAGATCCAGACGAAAAGATACAGGATTAAGGATTTCCAATATCTTGTAAGGCCCAATAAAACGAGGTTTAAATTTGGGAGAGGAGACCTTCATAGGAACAAAGCGGGAAGAAAGCCACACCAAATCCCCAACGCGTAGTCGGGGACCCACACCGCGGCGGCGGTTGGCAAAGCGCTGAGCCTTCTCCTGTGACAACTTCAAGTTGTCCACCACATGATTCCAGATCTGCTGCAACCTATCCACCACAGAATCCACCCCAGGACAGTCAGAAGGCTCCACATGACCCGAAGAAAAGCGAGGATGGAAACCAGAGTTGCAGAAAAAAGGCGAAACCAAGGTGGCGGAACTAGCCCGATTATTAAGGGCAAACTCAGCCAACGGCAAGAATGTCACCCAATCGTCCTGATCAGCAGAGACAAAACACCTCAAATAAGCCTCCAAAGTCTGATTGGTTCGCTCCGTCTGTCCATTAGTCTGAGGATGGAAAGCAGACGAAAACGACAAATCAATGCCCATCCTACTACAAAAGGATCGCCAGAACCTGGAAACGAACTGGGATCCTCTGTCTGACACAATATTCTCAGGGATGCCGTGCAAACGAACCACGTTCTGGAAAAACACAGGAACCAGATCGGAAGAGGAAGGCAGCTTAGGCAAAGGAACCAAATGGACCATCTTGGAGAAGCGATCACATATCACCCAGATAACGGACATGCCCTGAGATAGCGGAAGATCAGAAATGAAATCCATGGAGATATGTGTCCAAGGTCTCTTCGGGACAGGCAAGGGCAAGAGCAAACCGCTGGCACGAGAACAGCAAGGCTTAGCTCGAGCACAAGTCCCACAGGACTGCACAAATGACCGCACATCCCTTGACAAGGAAGGCCACCAAAAGGACCTGGCCACCAGATCTCTGGTGCCAAAAATTCCCGGGTGACCTGCCAACACCGAGGAATGAACCTCGGAAATGACTCTGCTGGTCCACTTATCCGGGACAAACAGTCTGTCAGGTGGACAAGACTCAGGCCTATCAGCCTGAAATCTCTGCAACACACGTCGCAGATCCGGAGAAATAGCTGACAAGATAACTCCATCTTTAAGAATACCAACAGGATCAGCGACTCCAGGAGCATCAGGCACAAAGCTCCTAGAAAGAGCATCGGCCTTCACATTCTTTGAACCTGGTAAATACGAGACAACAAAATCAAAGCGGGAGAAAAACAATGACCAGCGGGCCTGTCTCGGATTAAGGCGTTTAGCAGACTCGAGATACATCAGATTTTTGTGATCAGTCAAGACCACCACACGATGCTTAGCACCCTCGAGCCAATGACGCCACTCCTCAAATGCCCATTTCATGGCCAACAACTCCCGATTGCCCACATCATAATTTCGCTCGGCAGGCGAAAATTTCCTAGAGAAAAAGGCACAAGGCTTCATAACAGAGCAACCAGGGCCTCTCTGCGACAAAACGGCCCCTGCCCCAATCTCCGAAGCATCCACCTCAACCTGAAAGGGAAGTGAGACGTCAGGCTGGCACAAAACAGGCGCCGAAGTAAACCGGCGTTTCAACTCCTGGAAAGCCTCCACGGCAGCAGGAGCCCAGTTAGCTACATCGGAGCCCTTCTTGGTCATATCCATCAAAGGTTTCACAATGCTAGAAAAATTAGCGATAAAACGACGGTAGAAGTTAGCGAAGCCCAAGAACTTCTGAAGACTCTTAACTGACGAGGGCTGAGTCCAATCAAGAATAGCTCGGACCTTGACTGGGTCCATCTCCACAGCAGAAGGGGAAAAAATGAACCCCAAAAAGGGAACCTTCTGTACACCAAAGAGACACTTTGAGCCCTTGACAAACAAAGAATTTTCACGCAAAATTTTAAAGACCAACCTGACCTGCTCCACATGCGAATCCCAATTATCAGAAAAAACCAAAATATCATCCAGATAAACAATCAAAAATTTATCCAGATACTTCCGGAAAATGTCATGCATAAAGGACTGAAAAACTGAAGGCGCATTGGAGAGCCCAAAAGGCATCACCAAGTACTCAAAATGACCTTCGGGCGTATTGAATGCGGTTTTCCATTCATCACCTTGCTTAATGCGCACAAGGTTGTACGCACCACGAAGGTCTATCTTGGTGAACCACTTGGCACCCTTAATCCGGGCAAACAAGTCAGACAACAGCGGTAAAGGATACTGAAATTTGACAGTGATCTTATTTAAAAGCCGATAATCAATACAAGGTCTCAAAGATCCGTCCTTTTTTGCCACAAAAAAGAATCCCGCACCAAGAGGGGAAGAAGACGGACGAATATGTCCTTTTTCCAGAGACTCCTTGATATATGAACGCATAGCGGTATGTTCAGGTACCGACAGATTAAACAGTCTTCCCTTAGGAAACTTACTGCCTGGGATCAAATCTATAGCACAGTCACAGTCCCTATGAGGAGGCAGTGCACTGGACTCAGACTCACTGAAGACATCCTGATAATCAGACAAATACTCCGGAACTTCCGAAGGCGTAGAAGAAGCAATAGACACAGGCAGGGAATCCCCATGAATACCACGACAGCCCCAACTTGAGACTGACATAGCCTTCCAGTCCAGGACTGGATTATGGGTCTGTAACCATGGCAGCCCTAAAACGACCAAATCATGCATTTTATGTAAAACCAGGAAACGTATCACCTCGCGGTGTTCAGGAGTCATGCACATGGTAACCTGAGTCCAATACTGCGGTTTATTTGCTGCCAATGGTGTAGCATCAATACCCCTAAGAGGAATAGGATTTTCTAATGGTTCAAGAGTAAATCCACAGCGTTTAGCAAATGAGAGATCCATGAGACTCAGGGCAGCACCTGAATCTACAAACGCCATGACAGGATAAGATGACAGTGAGCAAATCAAAGTTACAGACAGAATAAATTTAGGTTGCAAATTACCAACGGTGACAGGACTAACAACCTTAGCTATACGTTTAGAGCATGCTGAGATAACATGTGTAGAATCACCACAGTAGTAGCACAAGCCATTCCGGCGTCTATGAATTTTCCGCTCATTTCTAGTCAGGATTCTATCACATTGCATTAAATCAGGTGTCTGTTCAGACAACGCCATGAGGGAATTTGCGGTTTTTCTATCACATTGCACCGAATTAGGTGTCTGTTCAGACAACACCATGAGGGAATTTGCGGTTTTGCGCTCCCGCAACCGCCGGTCAATTTGAATAGCCAGTGCCATAGTATCATTCAGACCTGTGGGAATGGGAAAACCCACCATAACATTCTTAATGGCTTCAGAAAGGCCATTTCTAAAATTAGCGGCCAGTGCACACTCGTTCCAATGTGTCAGCACGGACCATTTCCGAAATTTTTGGCAATACACTTCAGCCTCGTCCTGCCCCTGAGACATAGACAGCAAGGCCTTTTCTGCCTGAATCTCAAGATTGGGTTCCTCATAAAGTAAACCGAGCGCCAGAAAAAACGCATCAAGATCAGCCAATGCCGGATCTCCTGGCGCCAGCGAAAAAGCCCAATCCTGAGGGTCGCCCCGTAAGAACGAAATAACAATTTTTACTTGCTGAGCAGAATCTCCAGATGAACAGGGTCTCAGGGACAAAAACAATTTACAATTATTCACGAAATTCCTAAACTTAAACCTGTCTCCGGAAAACAGTTCAGGAATCGGTATTTTAGGTTCTGACCTAGGATTTCTGATAACATAGTCTTGTATGCCCTGCACACGAGTAGCCAGCTGGTCCACACTTGTAATCAAGGTCTGGACATTCATGTCTGCAGCAAGCATAGCCACTCTGAGGTAAAGGGGAAGGAGAAAAAAAAAACTCAGAATCTTCTTTCTTATAATCCCTCTTCTGCAATGCATTAAACATTTAATACGGGCCTGGCAAACTGTTATGACCCCAATGGCGAGGGTCTCAGAGGAACGTGGAAGTCTGCAGAATACAAAAATCCAGCTCATAGGGCAGTGGTAACTGGGTTGACCATATATCTACTCCTAACGCCAACACTAGAAGTAGCCGGGGATCATTCCTACGTTGATTCTAGATGACACGCGCCAGCCGGAGAATCTAGCTACCCCTAGTAGAGGAAAACAAAGACCTTTCTTGCCTCCAGAGAAGGGGACCCCAAAGCTGGATAGAAGCCCCCCACAAATAATGACGGTGAGGTAAGAGGAAATGACAAACACAGAAATGAACCAGGTTTAGCACAGAGAGGCCCGCTTACTGATAGCAGAATAAAGAAAGGTAACTTATATGGTCAACAAAAACCCTATCAAAATCCACACTGGAAATTCAAGAACCCCCGAACCGTCTAACGGTCCGGGGGGAGAACACCAGCCCCCTAGAGCTTCCAGCAAAGGTCAGGATATAGATTTGGAACAAGCTGGACAAAAATACAAAACCAAAACAAATAGCAAAAAGCAAAAGGCAGACTTAGCTGATATAACTGGAACCAGGATCAGTAGACAAGAGCACAGCAGACTAGCTCTGATAACTACGTTGCCAGGCATTGAACTGAAGGTCCAGGGAGCTTATATAGCAACACCCCTAACTAACGACCCAGGTGCGGATAAAAGGAATGACAGAAAAACCAGAGTCAAAAAACTAGTAACCACTAGAGGGAGCAAAAAGCAAATTCACAACAACAACCCACACACGTGGCTCAGGTAGTGCAGCTCATCCAGGATGGCACATCAATGCGAGCTGTGGCAAGAAGGTTTGTTTTGTCTGTCAGCGTAGTGTCCAGAGGCTGGAGGTGCTACCAGGAGACAGGCCAGTACACCAGGAGATGTGGAGGGAGCCGTAGGAGGGCAACAACCCAGCAGCAGGACCGCTACCTCCGCCTTTGTGCAAGGAGGAACAGGAGGAGCACTGCCAGATCCCTGCAACATGACCTCCAGCAGGCCACAAATGTGCATGTGTCTGCACAAACGGTTAGAAACTGACTCAATGAGGATGGTCTCAGTGCCCGAAATCCACAGATGGGGGTTGTGCTCACAGCCCAACACCATGCAGGACGCTTGGTATTTTCCATAGAACACCAGGATTGGCAAATTCGCCACTGGCACCCTGTGCTCTTCACAGATGAAAGCAGGTTCACAGTGAGCACATGTGACAGACGTGACAGAGTCTGGAGACGCCGTGGAGAGCGATCTGCTGCCTGTAACATCCTTCAGCATGACCGGTTTGGTAGTGGGTCAGTAATGGTGTGGGGTGGCATTTCTTTGGAGAGCCGCACCGCCCTCCATGTGCTTGCTAGAGGTAGCCTGACTGCCATTAGGTACCGAGATGAGATCCTCAGACCCCTTGTGAGACCATATGCTGGTGTGGTTGGCCCTGGGTTCCTCCTCATGCAGGACAATGCCAGACCTCATGTGGCTGGAGTGTCAGCAGTTCCTGCAAGATGAAGGCATTGAAGCTATGGACTGGCCCGCCTGTTCCCCAGACCTGAATCCGATTGCGCACATCTGGGACATCATGTCTCATTCCATCCACCAATGTCACGTTGCACCACAGACTGTCCAGGAGTTGGCAGATGCTCTAGTCCTGGTCTCGGAGGAGATCCCTCCGGAGACCATCCACTGCCTCATCAAGAGCATGCCCAGACATTGTAGGGAGGTCAAACAGGCACGTGGAGGCCACACACACTACTGAGCATCTTTTCCTTGTCTTGAGGCATTTCCACTGAAGTTGGATCAGCCTGTAATTTGATTTTCCATTTTGATTTTAGCATCATTCCAACTCCAGACCTCCATGGGATGTTCATTTTGGTTTACATTGATCATTGTTATGTTTTATTGTTATGAACACATTCCACTATGCAATGAATACAAATTTACAACTGGAATATTTCATTCAGTGATATTCAGGATGTGGGATTTTAGTGTTCCCTTTATGTTTTTTGAGCAGTGTATATTCAGGTTTATTCACCTTTTGGACTGACGACAGCACTGGAGATGTTTAATAATAAGATGAATAGCCAGTAATATAATCGTTTCCCTTTGTAGATTATGACGGGGCTGACGCATTGCCGGTGGAGCAGGGTGTTGGACTATTAGGGCACTTTTTTTTTACTATTTTTACAGTTACATCCCAGCCAGGTGACATTCCTTGCTGTGCAGTATGGGGGATTAGTGGTGGTTTGTGTTTGTGCGTCATTGTAGAGCAGCGAGACGTTGTATCACCTGTAGACGCGTTACATGCTTGTGTCTATATGTCTTTACTTTATATTATTTTCCTGATACATTGTATTAGAATAATGTTTTTCTCCCTTTAATACACAGTTTCCAAACATCTGCTTCCAAAACAATAAGGATTTCCAACTGGCGTAGATCATGTACTAGGGTGCCGGATTTAGGAAATCCATTTTAATACATTTTATTAGGTTTGGGACAGTGCCTACACATAGCACGTCCCGCTCTGGAGGACCGGCCACATCCATACATTACATTGACCACTCATTTTAAGTGCAATGCCTCATTTCTCCTCCAGAGGCACTGTAGATTATAGAACACTTTCTGAAAGTTCTCTCTTGATTATAAGCAATCACCAAAAAATCAGGAAATCCTGCGATCAGTCTTTTCTTGGAAGAACCGTTTAACAAAAGTTTATTTTCAGAATGGAGAAACTTTTTAAGCTATTTTCCCCGGCAATTAAAAAAATATACTCTATTTAATCAAATTATTTGTAGTAATTATCATTTTACCCTTTAGGGCTTGTTCTCAAGTTCTTTAATCTCGTGACTGTCTATGCTGCATCATTATTTCACGGAGGTAGTACAGGCGTATGGAGCGAGCTCAGGAGCTGAGGCCAGTTCATGTAAGGTAGATGTCGGCTGTGTTGTACAGCCAGCATCTGCATGTAATGGCAGCGACCAGAGCAGTGCTCCGATTGCTGCTGGTAACCTCTTTTAAATGCCACTGTCAATCACTATCAGCAGCATTTAAGCCTTCCAATCCTGCTAGGGTGTTCCAGGCGCCCATTGCCAGCCCTTGCGATTGGCAATGAGTTGTGATGGAACAGACTTTCATCATTGCCATGTTCGTGCTCCTGTGAAGCGTAGACCATTATTGGGTCTATGTTCTGCAATACTGTAGAACTATCACAGATACAAAACTCTATGAGGACTAAAAAAGAAAAAAAAAGGCCCTTAAAAAAGTGTTTAAAAATATAGCATTCGGCTCGTTCCTGCTTCTGGAAAGGTGTGAGCAGCCGGGGATCCCAGCGAGCGGATACCTTATGCATGTGAAGATGGTCTTGGATGACTTTTTCCACCGACCCCACACTAATCTTGACATTTTGGGCTAGATGGTGAATAGTTACACGTTGATTTTCCACAATGGCGACCTCCACTTGCTGGATGGTGTGTTCATCAATAGCAGAGTGGGGTCGCCATGGAATTGCAGTGTTTGCACCGAAGACCGACCACTTTTGTATTGACGATGCCAGTTCTTGACTACATCATATGATGGGGAATCATCACCATAAACCTCTTTCATCTCATCGAACGTCTCCTTTGGTGTGTGGCCTTCAGTAAAGGAACCTGATGACTGCTCTGTATCCACTGGGTCCATTATCAAACCACACACCACGTCAGCACCTGTAAAATCAAGACCGTTATCAGTTCTGAGCTGCAAATTGGCACAAAATCTACAGAGACTGATATCATTACACATGTGCAGTGTCAGCGTCCTGTGATAATAGAAGTGGGTCAGGGGAATCTTTAATGAACGCCCCTCGTATAATGCTGAATATCTGCCCCCAACCCATTCCATTTAAATAAAAAATCAAAATGTCAAAATTGCAGATTTCTATTCACAGCATAACTCAGACAAAAAACGCAATAAAAAGTGACTAAAATGTCAAAGTTCCAAAGCATAAAAATAAAATCTGTGAGTTGGCACACAAAAAATAAGCTCCATCAAGGAAAAAATAAAACAAATACTAGTCTCTAAAAATCCTGCCACAAGACAATTTATTTGTACAAAATTCCGAATTTTATTAAGCCACTGATACAGTCATAAAAAAAACTTTGCATGTTTGATATCATCATAATTGTACAGACCTGAAGAATCAAAAAGAGTTCAAAGTCATAGTGGTATTATTGTTTTTGTTCATCATTTCCCCTCACTTACATTTTCATTTTCTCATTATATTATATGGTAAATTGAAAGGTGTCAAGGAAAACTACAATTCATCCCGCAGAAGAAAAAAATGAAGCCCTCATATGCCTTAGGCAAGGAGTGCAGCGCTTGCAAGCTCTTGGCTGTAGATCTTGAAAGCGCTGTTCTGCCAAAAAAAAAACTTTATTTGGTGCATGCGACCAATATTTTGCTTTATTAAAAAAAGTAACTTGGTTTCCAGAAACCTTGCAATTACAAAATGACTAGCGGATGCAGTAACGGACGGGGAAGTGGAAGTGATGATGATGGTGCATGCAGAAGCTGAAGACGTGGGGCAGATGTGACTACGCCCGTTGCTGGAGCACAAGAAACATGTCCATCCACAACACATAGGTTCCTGTCCCACTTTGCAGGGAGGCACAGTACATCACTTCTGAAGCCAGAACAGTGCGAATAGGTGGTCGGTTGGATAGCAGATAATGCTTCCAGCAGGCTTGGCAGCACCACCCAGTCTTCCACAAGGTCCAGTTTCACCAGACTAAAGTCTTTATCACTTAATCCTCACCCTGATCCTCCTTCCTCCCACCATGTAGAGTCCCAGGAGACTAGTGATCCCACACTAGGACATGCCGAGGAGCTCTTTAAAACATCATGTCCTAATTATGGCCTCTCAACCTGCATACTCCAAGAGGGACTGGAGGACATGCTGTTTAGTGATGCACAAAACTTAGAGCAGATACGGCCAAAAGAAGATGATGGTGGGGAATGGCAAATTTTGTCTAAGGAGGTAGTTGATGATGAAACACAGTTACCTATCAGTCAGATTGTTGTTAAGTCACTAAGCCAGGAGGACCAAGGTGGAAGACTAGGTGGTGGATGACAAAGTCACAGAACGCAACCTGGGAAGCTGTCATGTAGAGCACCACCAGCAGTGCTGAGGGGGAGGGATCAATAGCACCAAAACAGGCAGGAAGAGGCAGCGGGTGATTAGAGAGAGAAGGCAGACAACTGTTCCACAGAGCACCGACACTCATGAGTTTCTCTGTCAAAGAGTTAGGTATTCCCCAGTCTGGAACTTTTTTAAAGAGAGTTCTGAGACAAAAAAAATGGTCACTCATAACCTGTGCTATGCCAAGATCAGCAGGAGCCTGACCACTAAAAGCCTAGCCACCACCAGCATGATGAGGCATGTCATCTTGCATCCGACTTGATGGGCAAAATGCCTGGTTCCATGACTGGTGCCATCGGGTGACGCCACTGCCCCTTCCCCTGTGCTAGATGCTTTCCAATCCCCTGTCCGTAACACTGGCACAGATGAATCCAGCCCTGCACTTATCCTTGCACATTCTGATTTACCATCATAAGGCACTGACAAAAACTTGTCCCAGCCCAGCGTACAGCTGTTCCTACCCCAGGCCTTGGAAGGAAAAAGAAAGTTCCCAGCCATCCATCCAAAGTCTCAAATGCTAAACTGGCACATTTCTAGGCTGCTTGCCGTGGAAATGTTGCCATTTAGGTTTGTAGACATGGGGGACTACAAGAAATCAAGAACTAAAAATGTGAAAGTCAGTAATAGTAGTTTCCGGACTTGACGCTTTGATGTCTTCCTTGGTCTACCAGTATGTTTGCCTTTAACAACCTTCCCATGTTGTTTGTATTTGGTCCAGATTTTAGACACAGCTGACTGTTAACAACCAACATCTTTTGCAACATTGTGTGATGATTTACCCTCTTTTAAGAGTTTGATAATCCTCTTCTTTGTTTCAATTGACATCTCTCGTGTTGGAGCCGTGATTTATGTCCTTCCACTTGGTGCAACAGCTCTCCAAGGTGTGATCACTCATTTTTAGATGCAGACTAACGAGCAGATCTAATTTGATGCAGGTGTTATTTTTGGGTCTGAAAATTTACAGGGTGATTCCATCATTTTTTTCTCAGAATTGAGTGATTCCATAATTTTTCTCCTATGCTTGGTTAAAAAAAGTAACCATTACTGACTACCACATTTTTTGTTCTTGATTTATTTTAGTGTTTCTTAGAGCCAGAAAGTTGCCATTTGAAATGACTTTAGTTTTGTGCCATGTCTGTGATCTGCTTTTTATCTACAAAATTAAACAACTGAATGAACATCCTCTAAGGCTGGTGATTACATAATTTTTGCCAGGGGTTGTATAATGCACGCTCCATAGGCAGACTCTATATTATATAATGCACCCCCCATATGCAGATGGAGCGCCGCCGTGGGGTACTCGGTACTGGGTCCTTCGGTTCTCGGGGGGATGTCATGTGCAAAAGGGGAAAGGTCTTTAAAGGGGAAATGTTCGTGACGCCACTTGTGGTATTAGGTCAGGATGACCGACGCTGCTTTAAGGGGTCCGCTGGGGTGATGTTATGGCAGCTAGATGGTATACCTTCCCACAGGTGAAGTGTGTCCCCAGGGCTTACCAATGTGTAGATGGTGAATGGTGTGAAGTGCAGTGAAGAACGAGAACACAAGGTTGCAGTCTCTTTACCTTTACTGAAGGCTTCAGCATCCACAGTCCAGAGCACCAGATCACAGGGCAGGCAGAGTCCGGCCGGTCTGAAGGCAAATCCAGAGTCCCCTTATCCAGGTGGAAATCAGTAGCCTTCCTCTAGCGCCTGGGTGTTGTAGTACCTCCCTGCTGAGCTTCTCATAAGGTCCTCACAACTGTTGTAGATGTTCTAGATGTTATGTCTCTCTCTGTCCCCCAGATGAACAGGACAACCCGTATGACCGGTGGCCTGAGGCTTTTTACAGGGACTCTAGCACGCCCCGGCCTCTCGTGGGTGCCACCTTGCCTCCTAGGTATGGGGCGGATCAGTAACTTGCAATTAGCTGTCCTGCCGGTCTCTGGAGCAAGGCATAAAGGACTGTTGCTCCCTCAGTGTTCTGGCTACCAGGATCCTGCGCCTCAGAAGGAGGCAGCCTGTGCAGGGCAGAACTCCTTCTGGTTTCCACTCCTTTTGCTATGACTTCTTCTCACTCTCTACAATACAATTCTCTGTTTGTGTCCTTTCTTAGGAACTGCCACACGTGGGGCAGGCGCAGCTCCATGACCTTCTGTCTAGGCCCCTGACAGGATCCCACCCCTGTCAGGGACCAACTACCTGAGCCGAAGCTCAACCAGCAACTGCCTAACTTCCTCTCCAGGCCACCAGTTTTACCTAAGTGTGAAGAGTGCCCTAATAAATAGGAGCATAGCTCCCCCTGGTGGACTGGAGTATGAAATGTGTTGTATGGTTTGTGATACCTGGTAAAGAGATCTCCTTTATTGCCTCCAAACGTAACATCACTCCCCCCAAGAAAAGAATGATATTACTGCAACGATCAGGACCCTGGGGCGCTGCACAGACTCTATATTATATACTGCACCCCCATAGGCAGACTCTATATTGTATAATTCACTCCCCATAGCCAGCCTATAAAGTATAGTGCACCTCCATAGGCAGGCTCTATAAAATATAATGTACCCCCCATAGGCATACTCTATAGTATAATGCAGCCCTTCATAGGCAGACTCTATAAATTATACTGCACGCCCATAGGCAGACTCTATATACACCGTGTTCCAAATTGTTATGCAAATTGGATTTAAGTGTCATAAAGATTTAATTGTTTTGTTTTTCAAATAAACTCGTGGATGGTATTGTGTCTCAGGGCTCAATGGATCACTGAAATCAATCTTAAACACATGTGATAATTAGTTTTCCAGGTGATTCTAATTAAAGGAAAACTACTTAAAAATGATGTTCCACATTATTAAGCAGGCCACAGGTTTCAAGCAGTATGGGAACTAAAAAGGATCTCTCTGCTGCTGAAAAGCGTTAAATAGTGCAATGCCTTGGACAAGGTATGAAAACATTAGAGTGATCATCACACTGTGAAGAGATTTGTGACTGAAACAGAGCACAGAGTTCATACAGATAAAGGCATAATGAGGAAGGTTTCTGCCAGGCAAGTTCATTGGATTAAGAGAGTATCTACCAAAATACCACTACAAAGCAGCAAATAGTTATTTTAAGCTGCTGGTGCCTCTGGAGACCCTCTAATCTCAAGGTGTAGGATCCTTCAAAGGCTTGCTGTGGAGCATTATCAGTCATTGTACAGGAGGAGGAGGTGAGCTGTGACATCACCTATTGTGAATGGTGGATCCTGTGTTATCTACTGTATATAGAGGTGTTATCAGTCATTGTACAGGAGGAGGAGGAGAGCTGTGACATCACCTATTGTGTATGGTGGATCTTATGTTATCTACTGTATATAGAGGTGTTATCAGTCATTGTACAGGAGGAGGTGAGCTGTGACATCACCTATTGTGAATGGTGTATCCTGTGTTATCTACTGTATATAGAGGTGTTATCAGTCATTGTACAGGAGGAGGAGGAGGTGAGCTGTGACATCACCTATTGTGAATGGTGTATCCTGTGTTATCTACTGTATATAGAGGTATTATCAGTCATTGTACAGGAGGAGGCGGTGAGCTGTGAAATCACCTATTGTGAATGGTGGATCCTGTGTTATCTACTGTATATAGAGGTGTTATCAGTCATTGTACAGGAGGAGGAGGTAGGCTGTGACATCACCTATTGTGAATGGTGTATCCTGTGTTATCTACTGTATATAGAGGTGTTATAAGTCATTGTACAGGAGGAGGAGGTGAGCTGTGAAATCACCTATTGTGAATGGTGTATCCTGTGTTATCTACTGTATATAGAGGTGTTATCAGTCATTGTACAGGAGGAGGAGGTAGGCTGTGACATCACCTATTGTGAATGGTGAATCCTGTGTTATCTACTGTATATAGAGGTGTTATCAGTCATTGTACAGGAGGAGGCGGTGAGCTGTGAAATCACCTATTGTGAATGGTGGATCCTGTGTCATCTACTGTATATAGAGGTGTTATTAGTCATTGTACAGGAGGAAGAGGTGAGCTGTGACATCTCCTTTTGTGCATGGTGGATCCTATGTTGTCTACTCTATATAGAGGTGTTATCAGTCATTGTACAGGAAGAGGAGGTGAGCTGTGACATCACCTATTGTGAATGGTGGATCCTGTGTTATCTACTGCATATAGTGGTGTTATCAGTCATTGTACAGGAGGAGGAGGTGAGCTGTGGCATCATCTATTGTGAGTGATTGATCCTGTGTTATCTACTGTATATAGAGGTGTTATCAGTTGTTACGGTACCCCCCAAGCACCCAGAATATGTTGTGCAGTTATATGTATGTATAATAGGCTCCATGTGAGATGCATCAGCCCACAGGCTGCGCCCCTGGGCAGAGGGGACAAGATATCCCCCTTCTGACCTCCCCCTCCTTTGTAATTCCCACAGTAAATATCGGCAGGCTCCCGCCACCTGCGGCTATTGTAATGTATGTCTGGCCTGCCGCTTTTCAAGTGGCCTGCCCTCTGTATCTGTGTGATATATTCTGTGTCCTGTGAGTAAAGTGTTGTCACACTGGAAATACGTGGAGAAGCAGTGATCTTTTATATGCGCCCATGTAACCAAGCAATTTCAGCCAGCGTCCTTCATTCAGACTCCAGCCAAAGCAGCGTGGACCTCCTGAAAAACAGGGTGGTACTAAAAGAGGTACTCCAGCATGGTAGTCCCCGTCTCACTGGTGGCAGACAGCGGGATGTGATACCCCGTCTACAGGAGGAAAGGAATGAATGGAAAACAACTACCAGAAGTTAAAGAGGACTACATTAAAAGATCTGGTGGAAGCCCGAGGGTTAATCACCAGCAACAAAACAAAAGCGGATTTGATAGCAGCCATCATAGAACACGACAGTGCAGCGCCCCCCAATGTGAACGTGGAGGAGACTGAATTCCAGAGGGAGGTAAAGAACAGACTGGCATTCTATGGCCCAAACCCTGCAGTAGAGATCATACGAGAGGTGATGGCTGATGTGCGTACTGATCTGAAGGAAAAGATGGCCGAGCGGACCAGGATAGAGCTAGCCAAGATGGAGTTGGCAGAGCGGACCAAAGTGGAGTTGGCCAAGATGGAGAGTCAGCGAGCAGGGGGAGCTCTGGCCTCTGCCCAGGTACCTTCAACAGTAAGCCACAACAAGATCCAGTATAATGCCTTCCGACAGTTGGGGGAGGCAGAGGAAGACATTGATGGCTTTCTGCAGGACTTTGAGCGGCAGTGTGCCCTTCATCAAGTGAAGCCGGAGGAACGAGTTCAGATTCTGGCCAGCAAGCTGACCGGCCGGGCAGCGGACGCCTATCGCACGGTACCTGATGAGGACCGTATGGACTATGACCGGATCAAAGAAATTATCTTGACCCGGTATGCGTTGACACCAGAGGCATACCGCCAAAAGTTCCGTGGACTTATAAAACAAGTAACCGATACCCAATGGGCCTGTAAATTACGGCGGTCACTGCTACAGTGGGTACAAGGGAGCCAAGCAACCACTAAGGAGGACGTCCTCCAGCTCTTCTTGTTAGAATGATTCTTTAATGGACTAACCCCCGAGACACAGGAATGGCTTCGGGACAGGCGGCCAACGACTCTTGAGGAGGCTGCTCGTCTGGCCGATGAACATCATGATGCCAGGAGGCCTCAGTTGTCCGGATCAAAGATGGTCACCAGGGGTCCCCCCATGGACCTGGAGGTCCCCAAACCACAGAAGATTGTAGGGGGACCAGCTAAAAACCCGGCCTACCACAGTCCCCCTGGGGCGCGATGCCACACCTGCCATCAGCTGGGACACCTGCAAAGACAATGTCCCAACCGGACTCAGCATACCCAGTGGCCAAAGATGGGAACAGCTACCTTCAGCCAGGCCGCTGTACACTGCTACCAAGGCGAAGCTGACACGGCATTGGAGGCTACCAGGGGGTAGACGAGATGGAGGAAGTGCTGCATGAAGTAGACCCCGTGCAGGCAGCCTGGGCAGATAATCAACAACAGCATCGACAGGTCGTGTGGGTTAATGGGAAACGTATGCAGGGACTAAGAGATTTCGGGGCAACTTTGACCCTTGTGAAGCCTCATCTTGTCCGGGACCAAGAAAAGACGGACCGGACAGTGGCAGTCCATGTAGCAGGGGGAGCCATACATCGACTGCCCACTGCCAGGATTCACCTGAACTGGGGAGTCGGGGATGGCCTTGTTGAGGTCGGCTTGATGGAGGATTTGCCTGCAGACGTCTTGCTGGGAAATGACTTGGGGCCCATGTTGTCTGCCTTCTCGGTTGCCCCTCTGGCTGAGACATATCCTGTGACCACCCGGAGACAAGCTCGAGCTGCGGAGGCGGAATCACACTTAGAGGAGGCCCAGGTAAGACATCCCAGCCCTACACGTTGTTACATCCTCCGCTACGCTCCAGCGTCCTCGTTCCTTCGCTCCAGCGTCCCGGTCTGCATGCTCCTCTGCAGGTGTTCTTTCTCTGCGCAGGCGCTCTAGCTTCCCTGTAGCTCGCAGGCCCAGCGTCTCTGTTACCTCCTCCTGAAGTCACATGTTCTTTCCATCCAATCCTGTTCCTGCTCCTCCTATAAAAGGTAGTTCTTCCTGCTTCCTGGTGCCTGATTGTATTAGCACGTTTGCTATTACGTTTGGCCCTTCGTATTCCCTGCTCAAGTACCTGCACTCTGTGCCTTACCGTGCTACCTTCCGGTTCTCTCTGGTTCACTCCGTTTCCTCCTTGTTGTTACCTGCAGTCCCCGTTCTTCTTTTCCTGTGGTTTACCTATGGTCTTTGTTTTGTTTTCCTTCCCTCAGCTCCGCTCCGTTCCTGCCTCCCAGCCCTCCGGGCTCTCTAGCTGCTTCCCGTATTCTTCCTCAGTATCCTGCATTCGTTTATCTCTCTTCCTGGAGCCGTCCCTACTGGTATCTCACCGTGGGTAAGTGACCTCTGGGCTTGCTCCTTGCGGTCCCTGTATAGGGGTCGTTATCACCTAGGTCGCTCGCCCAGGGGTAGGGCTCCCCACGGTCCAGAGGGTCCACTCTTGTCTCTCCTAGTTCGCTATAGTACAATCAGGCCATGGACCCCGCGGGTACCCCTTTCTCGGCCCAGAAAGAGCTAGCCCATTTGCGTGAAAACCAACGGTGCATAATGGCTTTTATGAAGTCTATGGAGTCCCGCCTTACCTCGATACAGACTTCAGACCCAGTTAACGCCGCCCAGTTAGTTAGTCTCCAACAAGAGCTTGCCCAGCAACGCGATACCCAATCCCGCATGCTGAGTTATATGGCCTCTATTGATGACCGTTTGTTTAGTCTCCAGTCTGCCCCAGCTGTGGTCACACAAGCCTCTTCCCTTGACTCCAGTCCTCCATCTACCGCTCACCCTCCCCCTCGTTTGGGTAAACCTCCCAGGTACTCTGGCGATCCAAAACTTTGCAGGGGTTTTTTAAATCAATGCCGCCTCCACTTTGAGCTTCTCCCACTTCAGTATCCATCAGATCGGGCGAGAGTGGTGTTCATAGTGTCTCATCTTGAGGGGGAGGCATTAGCTTGGGTGAACCCCTTATGGGAGCGTGACGATCCCGTTGTCAGCCACCTGGAGGACTTTCTTGAGACGTTTCGGAAAGTTTTCGATGAGCCCGGACGTTTAGCCTCTACGACCGAGTCTCTCTTTAATCTGCGTCAGGGTTCTTCCTCCGTTGGACAATATGCCATCCGCTTTCGTACTTTGGCCTCGGAGTTAGGGTGGAACAATGAGGCTCTTGTGGGTGCTTTCTGGCGAGGCCTGTCCAGCCGTATTAAAGACGAGCTCGCCGGTCGTGACACTCCAACTACCCTGGAGGACCTTATCTCTCTCGCCACTCGGATCGACCTCCGCTTCCAGGAGCGTTCGCGGGAGTCTGCTCGAGAGAGGAGATCTATGCCTGTCTCCGCTACCTTCCGTCAGTCTAGTATTTCTCGTGCTCCCGTTTCTGTTCCCTCTACTGTTCCAACCTCTGAACCTATGCAAGTGGATCGAGTTAAAATGGCGGAACAACGCCGCAAAGAGAGACGCACCCAGGGCCTCTGCTTCTATTGTGGTAGTGCAACCCATTTACTCCGCAGTTGCCCTGACAGACCGGAAAACTCTTCCGCCTAGGACAGGTAAGAGAGGCCTCCCTAGGTGCCCGCGTTTCCTCTCAACCTTTGACTCTTTCCATTCTTTTTTTCTCTAACCAGCATCAATCTTCCGAGGTGGCGTATGTGGATTCTGGAGCGGCAGGCAATTTTATCAGTCTTGAGGCGGTTCGGAGGCTTCGCGTACCAGTAATCTCTTTGGACACTCCCCGTCTAATCGCCTCTGTGGATGGAAGACCTTTACAAGATGCAATTTCCCTCGTCACTGAAGAGGTGGAGATACAAATTGGGGCCCTTCATCGCGAGAAGATCGCTTTTTATGTTCTGCCTAACCTTTCCTACGCCTTCCTGCTGGGTCTCCCTTGGCTTCGACTACATGAGCCCACACTGAATTGGCGCACTGGAGATGTACTTCGGTGGGGTCCTTCGTGCCATGATCGTTGCCTTCGGTCTGTATGTCCGGTTTCTCGTACCCAGCCTGCTGAAGTTCCTGACGGGTTACCTTCTCCTTACTGGTCTTACGCTGACGTCTTCAACAAGCGAGAGGCTGAGAATCTTCCTCCCCATCGTTCTTACGATTGTCCTGTGGAGCTTCTTCCCGGCCGTTCTCCACCTAGGGGAAGGATTTACCCGCTTTCTGCAGCTGAGACCAAATCTATGTCTGAGTACATACAAGAGAACCTAGCTAAAGGATTCATCCGGAAATCCTCCTCCCCTGCTGGAGCAGGGTTCTTCTTTGTGAAGAAGAAGGACGGTTCCTTAAGACCTTGTATAGACTATCGGGGTTTGAACAGCATCACGATTAAGAATCGGTATCCTCTGCCCCTTATTCCGGAGCTCTTCGATCGCCTCCGTGGCGCTCGTATTTTTACTAAGTTGGATTTACGAGGCGCTTACAATTTGGTCCGGATCCGCTCTGGTGATGAGTGGAAAACAGCTTTTAACACCCGGGATGGACATTACGAGTATTTAGTCATGCCTTTCGGTCTCTGCAACGCTCCTGCGGTTTTCCAAGAGTTCGTTAACGATGTGTTCCGGGATCTTCTGTACTCTTGTGTTTTGGTTTATTTGGATGATATCCTTATTTTTTCTTCTGATCTTCCGTCACATCGCAGGAGTGTCCGCGAGGTCTTGCAACGCCTAATAGAAAACCACTTGTATGCCAAGATAGAGAAGTGCTTGTTTGAGCAAACCTCACTACCTTTCCTTGGTTACATTGTCTCTGACTCCGGCCTTAAGATGGACCCTGAGAAGGTGAATGCCATTATTAACTGGCCACGGCCCTGCGGAGTGAAAGCCATTCAACGCTTCATCGGATTCGCCAATTACTACAGGCAATTCATCCCACATTTCTCCTCCATGATTCGTCCTCTCTCTTCTCTCACTCGCAAAGGTTCCTGCTCCAAGGATTGGTCTCCTGAGGCCGAGAAGTCCTTTGTCCTTCTCAAGAGATCTTTTTCTTCTGCCCCAGTCTTGCATCACCCGGAGGTGAACAAGCCTTTTATTCTGGAAGTTGACGCCTCCTCTACCGGAGCTGGAGCTGTGCTCTCACAAAAGACTCCTGAGGGTCTAACGGCACCGTGCAGCTTCTTCTCAAAAGCCTTTTCACCCTCTGAACGAAATTACACAATTGGAGATCGAGAATTGCTGGCCATCAAATTGGCTCTAGGCGAGTGGAGATATCTACTGGAGGGCTCGGTGCACCCGTTTGTAATCTTCTCCGATCACAAGAATCTTACTTACCTACAGACTGCGCAAAGATTGAATCCACGTCAAGCTAGATGGTCCTTGTTCTTTGCTCGCTTTGAGTTCGAACTTCGTTTTCGGCCCGGCAACAAAAACATAAGAGCTGACGCCCTGTCCAGGTCCTTCCAATCGTCAGATACCGTGGAGGAGCCAGCTTACATCATTGACCCTACTAAGATGGTCACCGTAGCCCCTTTACGGATGTTCCAACCTCCTCCGGGCAAAACTCTTGTCTTGGATGAAGACACTAAGAGGGTCTTATCTTGGGGCCATTCTTCCAAATTGGCTGGTCATGCCGGTATTAGAAAAACTTTTCTTCTCATTTCGCGTTACTATTGGTGGCCTACTTTACGTCAAGACGTAAAGGACTTCGTAGCCTCTTGTCCTTCTTGTGCCAGAAACAAGGTACCCAGGCGACTACCGCATGGAAATCTCCTTCCTCTTCCTGTTCCGTCCGCACCTTGGCAACACATCGCAATGGACTTCATCACCGATCTACCTTGCTCTTCTGCCTGCACGGTCATCCTCGTCGTTGTGGACAGATTCTCTAAGATGGCTCACTTCATTCCATTATCCGGTTTACCTTCAGCTCCTGAGTTGGCTAACATTTTTATTCTTAACATCTTCAAATTCCATGGTCTTCCTCAACACATCGTGTCAGACAGAGGGGTTCAATTTACTTCCCGCTTTTGGAGAGCTTTGTGCAAACTTTTAAAGGTGAATCTGGACTTCTCTTCCTCGTATCACCCTCAAACTAACGGTCAAGCAGAACGTACCAACCAAACCTTGGCTGCTTATCTTCGGCATTTTTCTAATGCTCACCATAATGACTGGGTCGAACTACTTCCTTGGGCGGAGTTTGCCTATAACAACCATTCCAGCGAGTCCTCCGCAAAGTCTCCATTTTTTGTTGTTTTTGGACGGCATCCAAGTGTTCCCCTACCGGTTTCTCCTGCCTCTGGTGTTCCAGCTGCTGACTCTACGGCTCTCAACTTTTCTTCCATCTGGAGCGAGGTCAAAGGGACCTTAAATCTAGCTTCTTCTAGAATGAAGAGACAAGCAGACAAGAGGCGTTTAGATTCTCCTCCTTTTTCTCCTGGTGACAAAGTTTGGCTTTCTTCAAAATTCATCAGACTCAAGATTCCTTCCTACAAGCTTGGTCCACGGTTCATCGGTCCTTTTGAGATTCTACGTCGAGTCAACGAAGTCGCCTACAAGCTGAAATTGCCTGCTTCGCTCCGTATACCCAATACGTTTCATGTCTCTCTTCTCAAACCAGCCGTCTTTAACCGTTTTCATTCTCCCTCTTGTTCCTCTTCTCAACCTGCCAGCACGGACAACATTTTTGAGGTTAAGGACATTTTGGCTGTTAAAAAGGTTCGGGGAAAAGAGTTTTTTCTGGTGGACTGGAAGGGTTTTGGTCCGGAGGAGAGGTCCTGGGAGCCCTTGGAGAACATTGATGCTCCTCGTATTCTCAATAGGTTTTTTGCTACTCTTCGTAAAGGGGGGTATAAGAAGGGGGGTACTGTTACATCCTCCGCTACGCTCCAGCGTCCTCGTTCCTTCGCTCCAGCGTCCCGGTCTGCACGCTCCAGCGTCCCGGTCTGCATGCTCCTCTGCAGGTGTTCTTTCTCTGCGCAGGCGCTCTAGCTTCCCTGTAGCTCGCAGGCCCAGCGTCTCTGTTACCTCCTCCTGAAGTCACATGTTCTTTCCATCCAATCCTGTTCCTGCTCCTCCTATAAAAGGTAGTTCTTCCTGCTTCCTGGTGCCTGATTGTTTTAGCACGTTTGCTATTACGTTTGGCCCTTCGTATTCCCTGCTCAAGTACCTGCACTCTGTGCCTTACCGTGCTACCTTCCGGTTCTCTCTGGTTCACTCCGTTTCCTCCTTGTTGTTACCTGCAGTCCCCGTTCTTCTTTTCCTGTGGTTTACCTATGGTCTTTGTTTTGTTTTCCTTCCCTCAGCTCCGCTCCATTCCTGCCTCCCAGCCCTCCGGGCTCTCTAGCTGCTTCCCGTATTCTTCCTCAGTATCCTGCATTCGTTTATCTCTCTTCCTGGAGCCGTCCCTACTGGTATCTCACCGTGGGTAAGTGACCTCTGGGCTTGCTCCTTGCGGTCCCTGTATAGGGGTCGTTATCACCTAGGTCGCTCGCCCAGGGGTAGGGCTCCCCACGGTCCAGAGGGTCCACTCTTGTCTCTCCTAGTTCGCTATACACGTATTCCCATAGCCAGACAAATTTCTTGGGCCACCCCAGCTGAATTTAAGAGGGAATTACTTGAGGATCCTTCATTGGAGGGATATCGTGGGAAGGCACAGGAGGGGAGAGGAGTACTGGAAGGGGATGAGTTTGTATGGAAGCAGGGACTCCTCTACATAGAGCAGCACCACACAGGGACGAGCCCCACTATAAAACGACAGCTGGTAGTTCCCAAGAAGTATAGGCAGGAGTTACTGCGAATCTCTCATGACATACCCTTGGCCGGGCACTTCGGCATCAGTCGCACCAGGCATCGTCTGACACAAAACTTCTTTTGGCCAGGGGTAACCTATGATGTTCGTCAGTACTGCCAGACCTGTGACAGTTGCCAGCGCATTGGCAAGAGTGGAGATCGATGCAAGGCCAAATTACGCCCCCTCCCCATTGTGGAGGAACTATTTAGCCGAGTAGCGGTCGATCTGATAGGGCCGTTAGCCAAACCCAGTCCGTCAAGGAAAAGGTATATATTGACAGTGGTAGATTATGCCACACGGTATCTCGAGGCGGTTGCGTTACCTAACATACTGGCAGAGACGGTGGCGGCTGCCCTGCTCCAGGTTTTCTCACGGGTTAGATTTCCCCGGGAGATTATCTCGGACCAGGGTACCCAGTTTACAGCAGAGGTGACCAACCAACTGTGGAAGCTGTGCGCAGTAAAGTCCATTAGAAGCACCCCGTATCACCCGCAAACCAATGGGTTGTGTGAACGCTTTAACGGGACGTTAAAACAACTCATTGGGACTTTTACCAGGACCTACAGGGACTGGGAGAAATTCTTGCCACACCTCCTGTTTGCCTATCGGGAGGTGCCCCAAGAATCCACGGGGTTCTCCCCGTTCAAACTGGTATATGGGAGGCGGGTAAGGGGACCCCTAGACTTAGTGCTAGAACACTGGGAAGGGGAGGGCATCATAGAAGGGGTACCTATTGTACCCTATGTGCTGGAATTCCGGGACCGCCTACAGGAGCTGACCCAGGCTGTACGTGGGAACATGCAGGTGGCCCAGCGGCGCCAGCGCATATGGTACGATCGGAGGGCCAGAGAACGCACCTTGCAAATAGGACAGAAGGTCCTGGTGTTAGAGCCCACTAGGCAGAACAAGTTCTAAGCTGCATGGCAGGGGCCCTACCAGGTAGTGGGGAAAATAGCCGACACCAACTATAATGTCGCCGATTGTGACGACCCCAGGGTTATCTGCATATTCCACGTGAACATGCTGAAGCCCTACCGGGAGCGCCCTGAAGAGGTAGTGGCCATCTGTGCACCTGAAGCAGAGGATTTAGCTGGACTCCCCTTGCCTGATGTCTTAGGGGAGAGGACTCAGTCTAAAACATGGGACCAGGTACACTGGGGTGAAGACCTAGGTCCCCGGGAGAGACAGCAGGTGGAGACGTTGTTGAGGCAGCGACAGAGGATGTTTTCGGGGAGACCAGGGTACACTCGCCTGGCACAACACAAGGTTGAGACCCAGGATCAGACCCCCCTGAGACAACCCCCCTTCCGTGTCCCTGAGTCTGTACGAGAAGGGATGCGACAACAGATACAAGAGATGTTGTGTTTAGGGGTCATTGAAGAGTCAGATAGTCCCTGGGCATCCCCCGTAGTGTTAGTGCCCAAGAAGGATGGGACTACATGGTTTTGTGTAGACTATCGTAAGCTCAATGAGAAAACGGTGACGGATGCGTATCCCATGCCGCGTGTGGATGAGTTGTTAGACCGGCTGGCGGGGGCAAAGTATTTGACCACCATCGATCTATGCAAAGGCTACTGGCAGATTCCCCTTAGTCCTGACGCTATTCCCAAGTCTGCATTTGTCACCCCGTTCGGCTTATTCCAGTTTCGAGTTATGCCATTCGGGATGAAGACTGCCCCGGCGACCTTCCAGAGGCTGGCTGACCGGCTTCTGGATGGTCTCCAGGACTATGCTTGTGCCTACCTGGATGACATCGCCATCTACAGCGCGACATGGGAAGAGCATCTAAATCACCTAGAGACAGTATTGGACAGGATCCACAAGGCCGGAATCACCCTGAACCCAAACAAGTGTCACGTGGGCAAAGCGGAGGTTCAGTATTTAGGGCATTGGGTGGGAAGTGGGAAACAGCGACCAGAACCAGCCAAGATTGAGGCCATAGCCAAATGGACCACCCCACGCACTAAAACCCAGGTCATGGTGCTTCTAGGGACAGCGGGGTATTACAGAAAACTCGTTAAAAAAACAGCAGTGTAGCCAAGCCCCTCACTGATCTGACCCGTAAGAACCAACCCCGCCAGGTAACCTGGACTCCAGAGTGTGAGGAAGCCTTCCGCCAGCGTACAGGAGGGGGGGAATATGAGCCATGCATACAGGGGGGGATATGAGCCATGCATACAGGAGGGGGGGAATATGAGCCATGCATATGGGATGGGAGAGAGATGAGCTATGCATACAGGAGAGGGGGGATATGAGCCATGCATACAGGGGGGGAATATCAGCCATGCATACAGGGGGGGGGATATGAGCCATGCATACAGGAGCGGGGAATATGAGCCATGCATATGGGATGGGAGGAAGATCAGCCATGCATGCAGGATGGTTGAGATGAGCCATGCATACAAGATGGGAGGGGGTCATTATACAGTATTGAGCATCATGTGGGGTCATTATACAGTATGGAGAACTGTGTGTGGCCATTATACAGTATGGAGCATCATGTGTGGCAATGGCCATTATACAGTATTGAGCAGCATGTGTGGCCATTATACAGTATGGAGCATCATGTGTGGCCATTATACAGTATTGAGCATCATGTGTGGCCATTATACAGTATTGAGCATCATGTGTGGCCATTATACAGTATGAAGCATCATGTGTGGCCATTATACAGTATGGAGCATCATGTGTGGCCATTATACTGTATGGAGCATCATGTGCGGTCATCATACAGTATGGAGCATCATGTGTGGCCATTATACAGTATCGAGCATCATGTGAGGCCATTATACAGTATGGAGCACTGTGTGGCCATTATACAGTATGGAGCACTGTGTGGCCATTATACATTATTGAGCATCATGTGTGGCCATTAAACACTATGGAGCATCATGTGTGGCCATTTGTTGTGAATTTGCTTTTTGCTCCCTCTAGTGGTTACTAGTTTTTTGACTGTGGTTTTTCTGTCATTCCTTTTATCCGCACCTGGGTCGTTAGTTAGGGGTGTTGCTATTTAAGCTCCCTGGACCTTCAGTTCAATGCCTGGCAACGTAGTTATCAGAGCTAGTCTGCTGTGCTCTTGTCTACTGATCCTGGTTCCAGTTATATCAGCTAAGTCTGCCTTTTGCTTTTTGCTATTTGTTTTGGTTTTGTATTTTTGTCCAGCTTGTTCCAAATCTATATCCTGACCTTTGCTGGAAGCTCTAGGGGGCTGGTGTTCTCCCCCCGGACCGTTAGACGGTTCGGGGGTTCTTGAATTTCCAGTGTGGATTTTGATAGGGTTTTTGTTGACCATATAAGTTACCTTTCTTTATTCTGCTATCAGTAAGCGGGCCTCTCTGTGCTAAACCTGATTCATTTCTGTGTTTGTCATTTCCTCTTACCTCACCGTCATTATTTGTGGGGGGCTTCTATCCAGCTTTGGGGTCCCCTTCTCTGGAGGCAAGAAAGGTCTTTGTTTTCCTCTACTAGGGGTAGCTAGATTCTCCGGCTGGCGCGTGTCATCTAGAATCAACGTAGGAATGATCCCCGGCTACTTCTAGTGTTGGCGTTAGGAGTAGATATATGGTCAACCCAGTTACCACTGCCCTATGAGCTGGATTTTTGTATTCTGCAGACTTCCACGTTCTTCTGAGACCCTCGCCATTGGGGTCATAACAGTTTGCCAGGCCAGTATTAAATGTTTAATGCATTGCAGAAGAGGGATTATAAGAAAGAAGATTCTGAGGTTTTTTTTTTTTTCTTCTTCCCCTTTACCTCAGAGTGGCTATGCTTGCTGCAGACATGAATGTCCAGACCTTGATTACAAGTGTGGACCAGCTGGCTACTCGTGTGCAGGGCATACAAGACTATGTTATCAGAAATCCTAGGTCAGAACCTAAAATACCGATTCCTGAACTGTTTTCCGGAGACAGGTTTAAGTTTAGGAATTTCGTGAATAATTGTAAATTGTTTTTGTCCCTGAGACCCTGTTCATCTGGAGATTCTGCTCAGCAAGTAAAATTGTTATTTCGTTCTTACGGGGTGACCCTCAGGATTGGGCTTTTTCGCTGGCGCCAGGAGATCCGGCATTGGCTGATCTTGATGCGTTTTTTCTGGCGCTCGGTTTACTTTATGAGGAACCCAATCTTGAGATTCAGGCAGAAAAGGCCTTGCTGGCTATGTCTCAGGGGCAGGACGAGGCTGAAGTGTATTGCCAAAAATTTCGGAAATGGTCCGTGCTGACACATTGGAACGAGTGTGCACTGGCCGCTAATTTTAGAAATGGCCTTTCTGAAGCCATTAAGAATGTTATGGTGGGTTTTCCCATTCCCACAGGTCTGAATGATACTATGGCACTGGCTATTCAAATTGACCGGCGGTTGCGGGAGCGCAAAACCGCAAATTCCCTCATGGTGTTGTCTGAACAGACACCTAATTCGGTGCAATGTGATAGAAAAACCGCAAATTCCCTCATGGTGTTGTCTGAACAGACACCTGATTTAATGCAATGTGATAGAATCCTGACTAGAAATGAGCGGAAAATTCATAGACGCCAGAATGGCTTGTGCTACTACTGTGGTGATTCTACACATGTTATCTCAGCATGCTCTAAACGTATAGCTAAGGTTGTTAGTCCTGTCACCGTTGG
Source organism: Ranitomeya variabilis (assembly GCF_051348905.1). Classification (NCBI taxonomy): domain Eukaryota; kingdom Metazoa; phylum Chordata; class Amphibia; order Anura; family Dendrobatidae; genus Ranitomeya; species Ranitomeya variabilis. The sequence goes on from NC_135232.1 coordinate 1,135,924,976, forward strand.
TAATTTGCAACCTAAATTTATTCTGTCTGTAACTTTGATTTGCTCACTGTCATCTTATCCTGTCATGGCGTTTGTAGATTCAGGTGCTGCCCTGAGTCTCATGGATCTCTCATTTGCTAAGCGCTGTGGTTTTACTCTTGAACCATTAGAAAATCCTATTCCTCTTAGGGGTATTGATGCTACGCCATTAGCAGAAAATAAACCGCAGTATTGGACACAGGTTACCATGTGCATGACTCCTGAACACCGCGAGGTGATACGTTTCCTGGTTTTACATAAAATGCATGATTTGGTTGTTTTAGGGCTGCCATGGTTACAGACCCATAATCCAGTCCTGGACTGGAAGGCTATGTCAGTCTCAAGTTGGGGCTGTCGTGGTATTCATGGGGATTCCCTGCCTGTGTCTATTGCTTCTTCTACGCCTTCGGAAGTTCCGGAGTATTTGTCTGATTATCAGGATGTCTTCAGTGAGTCTGAGTCCAGTGCACTGCCTCCTCATAGGGACTGTGACTGTGCTATAGATTTGATCCCAGGCAGTAAGTTTCCTAAGGGAAGACTGTTTAATCTGTCGGTACCTGAACATACCGCTATGCGTTCATATATCAAGGAGTCTCTGGAGAAAGGACATATTCGTCCGTCTTCTTCCCCTCTTGGTGCGGGATTCTTTTTTGTGGCAAAAAAGGACGGATCTTTGAGACCTTGTATTGATTATCGGCTTTTAAATAAGATCACTGTCAAATTTCAGTATCCTTTACCGCTGTTGTCTGACTTGTTTGCCCGGATTAAGGGTGCCAAGTGGTTCACCAAGATAGACCTTCGTGGTGCGTACAACCTTGTGCGCATTAAGCAAGGTGATGAATGGAAAACCGCATTCAATACGCCCGAAGGTCATTTTGAGTACTTGGTGATGCCTTTTGGGCTCTCCAATGCGCCTTCAGTTTTTCAGTCCTTTATGCATGACATTTTCCGGAAGTATCTGGATAAATTTTTGATTGTTTATCTGGATGATATTTTGGTTTTTTCTGATAATTGGGATTCGCATGTGGAGCAGGTCAGGTTGGTCTTTAAAATTTTGCGTGAAAATTCTTTGTTTGTCAAGGGCTCAAAGTGTCTCTTTGGTGTACAGAAGGTTCCCTTTTTGGGGTTCATTTTTTCCCCTTCTGCTGAGCCTCCTGCTCCGGTGTTGGTTGAGGGCGAGTTGGAGTACGTGGTGGAGAAGATCTTGGATTCTCGCCTCTCCAGGCGGAGGCTTCAGTACCTGGTCAAGTGGAAGGGCTATGGTCAGGAGGATAATTCCTGGGTGGTCGCCTCTGATGTTCATGCGGCCGATTTAGTTCGTGCCTTTCATGCCGCTCATCCTGATCGCCCTGGTGGTCGTGGTGAGGGTTCGGTGACCCCTCACTAAGGGGGGGGTACTGTTGTGAATTTGCTTTTTGCTCCCTCTAGTGGTTACTAGTTTTTTGACTCTGGTTTTTCTGTCATTCCTTTTATCCGCACCTGGGTCGTTAGTTAGGGGTGTTGCTATTTAAGCTCCCTGGACCTTCAGTTCAATGCCTGGCAACGTAGTTATCAGAGCTAGTCTGCTGTGCTCTTGTCTACTGATCCTGGTTCCAGTTATATCAGCTAAGTCTGCCTTTTGCTTTTTGCTATTTGTTTTGGTTTTGTATTTTTGTCCAGCTTGTTCCAAATCTATATCCTGACCTTTGCTGGAAGCTCTAGGGGGCTGGTGTTCTCCCCCCGGACCGTTAGACGGTTCGGGGGTTCTTGAATTTCCAGTGTGGATTTTGATAGGGTTTTTGTTGACCATATAAGTTACCTTTCTTTATTCTGCTATCAGTAAGCGGGCCTCTCTGTGCTAAACCTGATTCATTTCTGTGTTTGTCATTTCCTCTTACCTCACCGTCATTATTTGTGGGGGGCTTCTATCCAGCTTTGGGGTCCCCTTCTCTGGAGGCAAGAAAGGTCTTTGTTTTCCTCTACTAGGGGTAGCTAGATTCTCCGGCTGGCGCGTGTCATCTAGAATCAACGTAGGAATGATCCCCGGCTACTTCTAGTGTTGGCGTTAGGAGTAGATATATGGTCAACCCAGTTACCACTGCCCTATGAGCTGGATTTTTGTATTCTGCAGACTTCCACGTTCTTCTGAGACCCTCGCCATTGGGGTCATAACAGCCATTATACAGTATGGAGAACTGTGTGTGGCCATTATACAGTATTGAGCATCATGTGTGGCCATTATACAGTATGGAGAACTGTGTGTGGCCATTATACAGTATGGAGCATCATGTGTGGCCATTATACAGTATGGAGCATCATGTGTGGCCATTATACAGTATGGGGCACTGTGTGGCCACATTTATTTTTGTTTATAATTATTGTATATGAAACAGTGTGATCAGCAGTGCTAAATGGGTGTGGTTGGGACGTGGATATGGGTGTGACTAGTTGTGAAATGGGTGTGGTCAGAGGCGTGGCCTAAAATTTGCCGCGGCGCACTACGCGCGCTGCAAACTTTATACCTCTTTCCCTTCTTCAAAAGTTGGGAGGTATGGTACCGCATTTGCCAGATCACGGCAAGTGCCACAAATCCCATAGGGAATGAATGAGGCCGAACGCAGTGTTGCCGTAAGTGATCCGTTACGCGGCAGATGCAGAAAAACTGCCGGATCTGCTGCAAAAGGCGAGTTTCACATCAGCGATTCTTGCCAAAGTCACTGCCGATAGTGTCATACTCACCAAAGGGGAAGGCAGCACTAAAAGTGACTAGGGCAGCAGAAACTCTAAATACGGCCCTGTGTGTCACATAACTCTCTCGTTTAACAGAATTAAAATTAAAAATTTGAAAATTGCAAAATTTTCAAAATTTTAGCCAAATTTCCATTTTTTTCACAAATAAGCACAAAAATTATCGACCTGAATTTACCACTAACATGAAGCCCAATATGTCACGAAAAAACAATCTCAGAATCGCTAGGATCCGTTGAAGCTTTCCTGAGTTATTACCTCATAAAGGGACACTGGTCAGAATTGCAAAAAACGGTCAGGTTATTAAGGTCAAACTAGGCTGGGTCATGAAGGGGTTAATATGTACAGCTGCCAGTGTGATGCTTACTTTGTATATTGCACTATTGGCACTTTATTACTATATCTACTTATTTGATGTTGAATATAGATCCATTATACTATCCTGAACTATTTGACTTTATGTAATTACCGTTATCCATGTTCACACCATTGAGAATTGAGAAATATCATTTTGAGATTATCACTTGCTTTATGTGTGCAGCCTACATGACATACGTAGTAATTTATTTCTGAAATCCTGCGACCTTCTTTTGGCCTGCATGTGGCACTATGTTGTCGTCCATTCCTTCTCTATTTGCGTCCCAATATAATTAATTATTTATTTGTTATTGTTGTCTGAATAATTTTGAATATTTCAATACATTTTCTTTACATTTTATTCACTCTAGTGTCCATTTTCTTTTGGGTTTTTCTCTTTATTAGGTGGTCTGGCTCTGGCGCCCTCCCAATCCGACGGCTCCTATACAGCTCTAGCCCTCGGGTGGAGTTCCCCTGTAAGTGAGGTCGGGCAATGAATACCATGCTGAAGACATGGGGGGCACCGAGGAAGCAGGCCCTCAATGAATGTGACATTGCCACCGGCGGCCCCCACCGGCGGCCATCAGCTCCCGCTCCTCATTATCTCTGCTCAGTGAAGGGCAGCGGAGGAGAGGCGGCTCAGGCGGCTTTCAAAAATGAGATTTCTTAAGCAGATTATTGCTGTGACTGTGGGGTCCGAGCCGGACGTCTATGAATTAATAACGTTCCTTTCTGACGGGGAGGCGTAGGAAGTCCCATGTAAGGGCTGCGACGTGCTTTAATATCATGCAGATGACACGGCGCTGAGCTCTGACCGATCGATTATCGCGGCTTTAATGCCTCGTCCTCATGGTTTTCTAATTAACCGTGTGTGTCGCAGATGCCACCGGTAACCCTGTAGATGCCAGGGCACGGGCGCTCCGGCCCGACGGAGAAATTAGGGCAAAACTGGGTCATTATAAGAAAGTTATATAATACACATACAGGTATGTTCACACTTAGCGGTTTTTTTTTTGCATGAAAAATTACGTCTTTTTTGCATTTTTATGCTATTTTGATTTTTAAGCTTTTTTTTTAAATCTCAAACGGGAAAAACTGCAGTAGAAACGCTGCAAGAATCAATATGCCTATCTTCAAGAAAATGCACCCAGGAGGAAGAAAATGAGACTTCTGGATTTCACACTTCCTCTGCAATTATTGGAGCCACGTAGGTGAACAGATGTGGGGCCACCTCTTCATTGCTGGCAGCGTGAGATGGGGGTCTCGTTCTCAAGCTGGGTCAGAATCCACATTTATCAGACTGTAATGGCACGTCCTGCTGACAAATGTCCAAGATGGGCAGTGGGATCTGTGTCATGCTTCATCTGCCCTGAAGGGGCGCTGTTAAAAACCCCAAACACTTAGAAATTTAATATTTGCTTCTTTTTCCCCTGCAGATTACAGCTGATTATTGAGAGTCCTGGCAGGATGGACGCAGGGGGATTAATGACTCTTTCATCTAAAAGAGGTTTTAGAAACTCATCTGAGCCAATAGTTCTGTTTTGGCAATGGCTGATTGTCTTTTTGCTGCTCCAATGCCATAATAAATGCCAAACAAGAAATGCAAAATGTAAAACCTGCAGGAAATCCGCAGCATATCAGTCCCTCTGTCCGAGAACTGAAATGTGACTATATCTTTCTCATGTATGGTCATCGTACCTGGTGTTTTCCTGACTGGCTCCTGCATCCAACATGACCAGAGCGGTGACATGGGGGCAAAATAGTAGACATGACCCCAGCCTCTCCTGCCTTTCCTATGCTGTGAAGGCATAGTTCACACTGCTCTCTACTGTACGTGGTCTTCCCCTTTCTTTGCTTGTAGCCTGCAGCCAGTTTTGGTTTTCCCCTTCTTTGTCTGCAGTTTGCAGCCAGTTTTGTACTTCCCCTTCTCTTCCTGTAGTATGTGGCCTTTTTTGGTTTTCTCTTTCTTTGTCTTTAGTTTGGGGACAGTTTTGGTATTCCTCTTCTTTGCCTTTAGTCTGCAGCCATTTTTGGCCTTCCCCATCTTTGCCTGAGCCATTTTTGGTCTTACCCTTCTTTGCCTGTAGTCTGCAGCCAATTTTGGTCTTCACATTCTTTGCTTGTAGTCTGTGGCCAGTTTGGATCTTCCCCTTCTTTTCCTATAGTCTGTTGCCATTTTTGGTCTTCCCCTTCTTTGCCTGTAGTCTGCAGCCAGTTTTAGTCTTCCCCTTCTTTGCATTTAGTCTGCGGCCATTTTTGGTCTACTCCTTCTTTGCCTGTAATCTGCAGGCAATTTTGGTCTTCCCATCCTTTGCCTGTTGTCTGCCTCCAGTTTTGGTCTTCCATTTCTTTGCCTGAGACAATTTTTGGTCTTCCCTTTCTTTGCCTGTAGTCTGCAGCCAGTTTTAGTCTTCTCCTTCTTTGCCTGTAATATGCAGCCAGTTTGGGTCTTCCCTTTCTTTGCCTGCAGTGTACAACTAGTTTTGGTCTTCCCCTACTTTGCTTGTTGTCTGCCTCCAGTTTTGGTCTGCTCTTTCTTTGCCTGTAGTCAGTTTTGGTCTTCCCCTTTTTTTCGTTTAGTCTGCGGCCATTTTTGGTCTTCCCCTTTTTTGCCTGAGACATTTTCGGTCTTCCCCTTCTTTGCCTGTAGTTTGTGGCCATTTTTGGTTTTCCCCTTCTTTGTCTGTAGTATGCAGCCAACTTTGGTCTTCTCTTTGTTTGCTTGTAGTCTTCTTTGCCCTTCTTTGCCTGAGCCAGTTTTGGTTTGCCCCTCCTTTGCCTGTAGTCTGCAGCCAGTTTTGGCCTTCCCTTTCTTTTTCTGTAGTCTGCAGCCAGTTTTAGTCTTCCCCTTCTTTGCCTAAGACATTTTCGGTCTAACCCTCTTTAGTCTGTTGTCTGCCTCCAGTTTTGGTCTTCCCCTTCTCTGCCTGTAGTCTGCAGCCAATTTTGGCCTTCCCTTTCTTTGCCTGTAGTCTGTAGCCAGTTTTGGCCTTCCCTTTCTTTGCCTGTAGTCTGCGGCCAATTTGGTTCTTCCCCTTCTTTTCCTGTAGTCTGCGCCCACTTGGTTCTTCCCCTTCTTTTCCTGTAGTCTGCGGCCAGTTTTGGTCTTCCCCTTCTTTGCCTGTATTCTGCAGCCAGTCTTGGTCTTCCCCTTCCTTGCCTGTAATCTACAGAAAATTTTGCTCTTCACCTCCTTTGCCTGTTGTATGCCTCCAGTTTTGGTCTTCTCTTTCTTTGCCTGTAGACTGCAGCCAGTTTTGTGTTCCCCTTCCTTGCCTGTAGTCGGTGGCCAGTGTTGGGCTTCACTCTCTTTGCCTGAGACAATTTTAATCTTCCCCTTCTTTGCCTGTAGGCTGCTGCCAGTTTTGGTCTTCCCCTTCTTCGTCTGCAGTCTGCAGCCAGTTTGAATCTGCTCCTTCTTTGCCTGTTGTATGCAGCCGATTTGGGTCTTTCCTTTCTTTTTCTGCAGTCTGCAGCCAGTTTTGGTCTTCCCCTCATTTGCCTGTAGTCTGCAGCCAGTTTTGGTCTTCCCCTTCTTTTTCTGTACTCTGCGGACAGTTTTGGGCTTCCCCTTCTTTGCCTTTAGTCTGTGGCCATTTTTGGTCTTCCCCTTTTTTGCCTGAGACATTTTTGGTCTTCCCCTTCTTTACCTGTACTCTGCAGCCAATTTTGGGCTTCCCTTTCTTTGCCTGTAGTCTGTAGCCAGTTTTGGTCTTCCCCATCTTTGCCTGAGCCTTTTTCGGTCTTCCTCTCCTTTGCCTGTTGTCTGCCTCCAGTTTTGGTCTTTCCCTTCTGTGCCTGTAGTCTGCAGCCAGTTTTGGTCTTCCCCTTCTTTGCTGTGCCTGAGCCAATTTTGGTCTTCCCTTTTTTTGCCTATAGTGTGGGGCCAGTTTTGGTCTTCCCCTTCTTTGCCTGCAGGTTGCAGTGATTTGGAGCAGTAGTTTGCAGTGATACGTAGGTGTGGGGCTATCAGAGCATGCCCACCACATCCGCAGGTTTCAGCACTCTGATTTTTTCCACCTTTCCATGCACACATGGATGACTTGCGGCCTCATTAGGGCTGGGCTGCTCTAGTGACGTCTTGATATTGTCCTCTGCCTTTGTTTTCCTGGTTTCTCCACCATATAAAGGCTCCTTTAATGTCTTGCTGTTGCAGAGAACTTACACATCCGTTTTGAAGCTGATCCACATTAGAGTTTGCATAGATTCAATGAGTTCAGATGAAAGGCCGCCATTTATCCTGCATCAGAATGACTCCTGTAGGACGCAGCGCTATTGTTGTGAATTTGCTTTTTGCTCCCTCTAGTGGTTACTAGTTTTTTGACTCTGGTTTTTCTGTCATTCCTTTTATCCGCACCTGGGTCGTTAGTTAGGGGTGTTGCTATATAAGCTCCCTGGACCTTCAGTTCAATGCCTGGCAACGTAGTTATCAGAGCTAGTCTGCTGTGCTCTTGTCTACTGATCCTGGTTCCAGTTATATCAGCTAAGTCTGCCTTTTGCTTTTTGCTATTTGTTTTGGTTTTGTATTTTTGTCCAGCTTGTTCCATATCTACATCCTGACCTTTGCTGGAAGCTCTAGGGGGCTGGTGTTCTCCCCCCGGACCGTAAGACGGTTCGGGGGTTCTTGAATTTCCAGTGTGGATTTTGATAGGGTTTTTGTTGACCATATAAGTTACCTTTCTTTATTCTGCTATCAGTAAGCGGGCCTCTCTGTGCTAAACCTGGTTCATTTCTGTGTTTGTCATTTCCTCTTACCTCACCGTCATTATTTGTGGGGGGCTTCTATCCAGCTTTGGGGTCCCCTTCTCTGGAGGCAAGAAAGGTCTTTGTTTTCCTCTACTAGGGGTAGCTAGATTCTCCGGCTGGCGCGTGTCATCTAGAATCAACGTAGGAATGATCCCCGGCTACTTCTAGTGTTGGCGTTAGGAGTAGATATATGGTCAACCCAGTTACCACTGCCCTATGAGCTGGATTTTTGTATTCTGCAGACTTCCACGTTCCTCTGAGACCCTCGCCATTGGGGTCATAACAGTTTGCCAGGCCAGTATTAAATGTTTAATGCATTGCAGAAGAGGGATTATAAGAAAGAAGATTCTGAGTTTTTTTTTTTTTTTTTTTTTCTTCTTCCCCTTTACCTCAGAGTGGCTATGCTTGCTGCAGACATGAATGTCCAGACCTTGATTACAAGTGTGGACCAGCTGGCTACTCGTGTGCAGGGCATACAAGACTATGTTATCAGAAATCCTATGTCAGAACCTAAAATACCGATTCCTGAACTGTTTTCCGGAGACAGGTTTAAGTTTAGGAATTTCGTGAATAATTGTAAATTGTTTTTGTCCCTGAGACCCTGTTCATCTGGAGATTCTGCTCAGCAAGTAAAAATTGTTATTTCGTTCTTACGGGGCGAACCTCAGGATTGGGCTTTTTCGCTGGCACCAGGAGATCCGGCATTGGCTGATATTGATGCGTTTTTTCTGGCGCTCGGTTTACTTTATGAGGAACCCAATCTTGAGATTCAGGCAGAAAAGGCCTTGCTGGCTATGTCTCAGGGGCAGGACGAGGCTGAAGTGTATTGCCAAAAATTTCGGAAATGGTCCGTGCTGACACATTGGAACGAGTGTGCACTGGCCGCTAATTTTAGAAATGGCCTATCTGAAGCCATTAAGAATGTTATGGTGGGTTTTCCCATTCCCACAGGTCTGAATGATACTATGGCACTGGCTATTCAAATTGACCGGCGGTTGCGGGAGCGCAAAACCGCAAATTCCCTCATGGTGTTGTCTGAACAGACACCTAATTCGGTGCAATGTGATAGAAAAACCGCAAATTCCCTCATGGTGTTGTCTGAACAGACACCTGATTTAATGCAATGTGATAGAATCCTGACTAGAAAGGAGCGGAAAATTCATAGACGCCGGAATGGCTTGTGCTACTACTGTGGTGATTCTACACATGTTATCTCAGCATGCTCTAAACGTATAGCTAAGGTTGTTAGTCCTGTCACCGTTGGTAATTTGCAACCTAAATTTATTCTGTCTGTAACTTTGATTTGCTCACTGTCATCTTATCCTGCCATGGCGTTTGTAGATTCAGGTGCTGCCCTGAGTCTCATGGATCTCTCATTTGCTAAGCGCTGTGGTTTTACTCTTGAACCATTAGAAAATCCTATTCCTCTTAGGGGTATTGATGCTACACCATTGGCAGCAAATAAACCGCAGTATTGGACTCAGGTTACCATGTGCATGACTCCTGAACACCGCGAGGTGATACGTTTCCTGGTTTTACATAAAATGCATGATTTGGTCGTTTTAGGGCTGCCATGGTTACAGACCCATAATCCAGTCCTGGACTGGAAGGCTATGTCAGTCTCAAGTTGGAAAAAAACGAAAATTTCCAGCTTGCTCTTGATAAAATACAAAATTTTAATCCAATAAATTAAAATGACAGTACAGGCTCCATGGACCCACCATAACCCCCAGAGGGTGAGCGACGCGTTTCGACTGACAAGCAGTCTTTATCCAAGCTAATTTTCCCTATACAGACACCGTTATTTAAGGACCTGACAACCAATAAGGATGCCGTGTGAAAATCACATGGCATGATCAATCAACAGGTCCTAAGGAAGTATGTGTCATTGAAGCACAACTACAACAATTAAAATACAAGAATTGCAAAAGAATTTTACATATATGTGCAGAAATAAACATGAGAAACAATATACAAATATACAAGACGAAACATGATCCAAACTATATGATATATATACAAAATTGGAAAAAGACGGATATCAGTAATGAAACATAATCTCATTTCTGCGGTTGAGTCCGTCAGGGAATCTTGTGCCCAGCATGAAGATCCAATACGCCTCCCGGGTAAGTAACGTTCTATGTAAGTCACCTCCACGATGAGATCTATTCACCCTTTCAATGCCAGAGACTCTAAAGGATGAAATATCCCGTGAATGATGATCTATAAAATGCTTAGCTGCAGAAGAAATATTACGAGTAAAATTTCTTTCATTAGAGATATCGTGCAAATGCTCTGAAATCCGATTTTTTAGCTTACGAATAGTGCAACCAACATAAGACTTATTACAAGCAGCACAATCAATTTTATATATTACATACCGGGTATTACAGTTGATAAATTTATTTATATGAAAAACGCTGGAACCCGTATGATCAGTAAAGGATTTGGTAGTAATTACATGTCTGCAGGTGGAACAATTGCGGACATTGCATTTATAGCTACCCTTACAATTTAACCATGTAGGTTGCGGTTTCTCAGAAATAAACAAACTAGGTGATAAAATGTTCCCAAGGGTGGGTGCTCTCCTAGCTACAACATTGCATCCACCTTGTAAAATTTTAAATAAAATTGGATCTTCATATAGAATTGGAATGAATTTGTTAATAAGAGCTTTAATATTATAAAATTGTGGACTATATTGTAAACAAACAAATGGTTTATCACTCCTTTGATTATTGACCAATTCAGAACTAGATGAAATGTTTTTATTTGAATTAGTATTTTTTGTTTTTCCCGAGCTATCAATGCTATCAGAATTCGAATGAATAATGGGAGATGCAATGTTGAAAGCTCTGTTGAGCATCCAATTGGGATAACCTCTTTTATTAAATTTAGCACAAGACCTGGCAATGTCCTGTTTGAAAAAATTGTTATTGTTACTATTCCTCTTTAATCTGATGAACTCACCAACCGGAACCGATCGAACAGTGTGTTTGGGATGGCTACTTTTGGCGTGCAATATAGAATTCCCTGCCAATGGTTTGAAATAAGTCTGGGTAGAAATCAATTCATTCGCCACTCCCGTGAGTTCTAAATCAAGAAATGAAATTTTGAATAAATCATGAACAAAAGTAAATTTAATATTGAACTCATTATTGTTAATGTATGAGATAAATTCTGGTATGACAGATACATCGCCCCTCCAAATGATGAGTGTGTCGTCGATGTATCTGCCATACCAGAATATATGGGAAGAAAAATGATTGGAATGGGAAAATAAAAAATGATGTTCCCAATACGCCATAACCAAATTTGCCAAAGAAGGTGAAAACTTGGCCCCCATTGCGACTCCGGCACACTGCAAATAATAAACAGAATTAAACGAAAAAAAGTTGTGAGTTAACAGAAAAAACGTCACCTGCAACATATATTGAATTAAATCCTGTGAATAATGACTGTATGAATTTAAATGAAATTCCAACACTTGAAGTGCTAAATTATGTGGGATGCACGTATATAAAGAAACTACGTCGCAGCTAAGCCATGAAAAATCAGATAGCCAAGTTTTATGAGACATGATGTCAATTATGTCACCGGTATCTCTGATGTGCCCTGGTAGTCTTAGAACTAGTGGTTGTAATAGAGAATCTAACCACTGACCCATGCGTTCATTTATGGATCCTATACTGGAAATTATCGGACGCATTGGGGGAAAATCTTGATGTTTATGAATTTTAGGCAAACCGTGCATTATTGGAGTTACAGGGCATAAAATTGTTAAAAAATCCGCCTGTTTTCTAGATATAACACCAAGAGATAAACCATCCTGTATTATGTCATCCATTTTCTTTTTAAAATTAATTGTGGGATCAGATTTTAATTTACTATAGGTGGTAGTGTCTGATAGTAAGTCCATAATGGCACGTTCATATTCAGAAGAGTCCATAATAACTACCACTCCTCCTTTATCACTCATTTTTATGGTAATGTCTTTCATATCCTGTATCTGTTTAATGATACATCTTTGTTTTGATGTCAGATTGGATGTACTAAATGCCGGTTCTCCATGTTTCAGTTGTTTAAGTTCCCGTTCAAGAACCTCTTGAAAGCGATTCATGCAATCAGCCCTAGATTGAATCGGGTAAAAAAAGGGATTTTTTAGTTTCAAATGATTGGATTGATTGATAAGAGGATTGGAGCTAATATCACGATCCTGCAATTCCTGCAATGTTAATAAAGTCTGTTGTTCCTGAAAATCAAGAGAATGAAATTCATTTTTTACAATACAATCCTGGTTGTCACAAATATCTGAATTGTCAGCCCAAAAGTGTTTTTTTACCGTAAGATTCCGGACGAATTTATTGATGTCTAATAAAGTTGAAAATAAATTAAAATTATGATCTGGAACAAAATTAAGTCCGTAAGACAACAATTTTAACTGCTCATCCGAAAAATCACGGGAAGAAAGATTTAGTACATTCAGGAAATTTACTTCGGTGTGAATTTCTTTTGGCGTGTTTGCATGCCAGAACTGCCTTCTATGTTTCCGGCCGCCACGCCTTTTGCGTTTTTTGTAATGATCTTATTTTTAGTAGAATTGCATACAGCAGAATCATTTAGAGACGCATCTGACACATTAAAACCATTATCGCCAGAATCTCCTTCATGGGAACTGAAACTGACATTTCTCCTAGAATACCTCCTTTTATAATTGCTTTGTCTCAAAATAGATTTAGGAGTTCTGGAAAAGAAATCCCATTCATAGACTTTATTCGATGTATAGTCTTCCAAGTCCCGTTGAAATTTCCGCTTTTTTCTGAGCATGATATCGTCTTCAAGTTTGACTAATTCATCTTGGATTTTTTTGAAACAAATGTTTTCATCCAATACAATATTAAATGAGTTAAGTTCCATTTTAGCACTGTCAATGTCTTTTTGTATATCAGATAACTTCAACTCTTCATGCTTGATAATCAAACGCATTAAGTTGAGTGAACATGTGCTTAGAATTAGATTCCAATCACTTGAGAATGTTTCACTAAAGTTTGTGGTGGATTTTTTCTTTATTCGTAAGCCTCTAGGAATCATGTCCTTTGAGACATAATTTTGCAACATAGTTAAATCCCACCAAACCTTAGTTTCTTGAATCATGGATTTTTGTAACCGAGTAAAAATGTCTGTAACATCAGCAGAGTCACTATTGGAGTGTGGCACATCAGAAAATACTTGTGCAGCCTTTTGAGCACGATTCCTTATATTTTCCGTCATGTTACAAAAATTTGAAAAAATAATAATTATAAAAATAATAAGAAAAACAAAACAAAACAACAGTGAATGAAATTCAAGGATGTACGTTACCCTCGTAGAATTATGGGGTGGTGAGTCCAACAATGGAAAGCCAAATAGTCTAGATCAGGTGCACGGCAATTGGCATCACATGAAAAGAAAAAAGGTTGAGGAGCCAGCCCACTGATCCTGGAGAGAAGCACGGAAGCAGTCCCAATGGAGCGTAGATAAATAGAAAAAAACTAAAATTTCCAGCTTGCTCTTGATAAAATACAAAATTTTAATCCAATAAATTAAAATGACAGTACAGGCTCCATGGACCCACCATAACCCCCAGAGGGTGAGCGACGCGTTTCGACTGACAAGCAGTCTTTATCCAAGCTAATTTTCCCTATACAGACACCGTTATTTAAGGACCTGACAACCAATAAGGATGCCGTGTGAAAATCACATGGCATGATCAATCAACAGGTCCTAAGGAAGTATGTGTCATTGAAGCACAACTACAACAATTAAAATACAATCATTTTCATTCTCTAAATGATTCTGCTGTATGCAATTCTACTAAAAATAAGATCATTACAAAAAACGCAAAAGGCGTGGCGGCCGGAAACATAGAAGGCAGTTCTGGCATGCAAACACGCCAAAAGAAATTCACACCGAAGTAAATTTCCTGAATGTACTAAATCTTTCTTCCCGTGATTTTTCGGATGAGCAGTTAAAATTGTTGTCTTACGGACTTAATTTTGTTCCAGATCATAATTTTAATTTATTTTCAACTTTATTAGACATCAATAAATTCGTCCGGAATCTTACGGTAAAAAAACACTTTTGGGCTGACAATTCAGATATTTGTGACAACCAGGATTGTATTGTAAAAAATGAATTTCATTCTCTTGATTTTCAGGAACAACGGACTTTATTAACATTGCAGGAATTGCAGGATCGTGATATTAGCTCCAATCCTCTTATCAATCAATCCAATCATTTGAAACTAAAAAATCCCTTTTTTTACCCGATTCAATCTAGGGCTGATTGCATGAATCGCTTTCAAGAGGTTCTTGAACGGGAACTTAAACAACTGAAACATGGAGAACCGGCATTTAGTACATCCAATCTGACATCAAAACAAAGATGTATCATTAAACAGATACAGGATATGAAAGACATTACCATAAAAATGAGTGATAAAGGAGGAGTGGTAGTTATTATGGACTCTTCTGAATATGAACGTGCCATTATGGACTTACTATCAGACACTACCACCTATAGTAAATTAAAATCTGATCCCACAATTAATTTTAAAAAGAAAATGGATGACATAATACAGGATGGTTTATCTCTTGGTGTTATATCTAGAAAACAGGCGGATTTTTTAACAATTTTATGCCCTGTAACTCCAATAATGCACGGTTTGCCTAAAATTCATAAACATCAAGATTTTCCCCCAATGCGTCCGATAATTTCCAGTATAGGATCCATAAATGAACGCATGGGTCAGTGGTTAGATTCTCTATTACAACCACTAGTTCTAAGACTACCAGGGCACATCAGAGATACCGGTGACATAATTGACATCATGTCTCATAAAACTTGGCTATCTGATTTTTCATGGCTTAGCTGCGACGTAGTTTCTTTATATACGTGCATCCCACATAATTTAGCACTTCAAGCGTTGGAATTTCATTTAAATTCATACAGTCATTATTCACAGGATTTAATTCAATATATGTTGCAGGTGACGTTTTTTCTGTTAACTCACAACTTTTTTTCGTTTAATTCTGTTTATTATTTGCAGTGTGCCGGAGTCGCAATGGGGGCCAAGTTTTCACCTTCTTTGGCAAATTTGGTTATGGCGTATTGGGAACATCATTTTTTATTTTCCCATTCCAATCATTTTTCTTCCCATATATTCTGGTATGGCAGATACATCGACGACACACTCATCATTTGGAGGGGCGATGTATCTGTCATACCAGAATTTATCTCATACATTAACAATAATGAGTTCAATATTAAATTTACTTTTGTTCATGATTTATTCAAAATTTCATTTCTTGATTTAGAACTCACGGGAGTGGCGAATGAATTGATTTCTACCCAGACTTATTTCAAACCATTGGCAGGGAATTCTATATTGCACGCCAAAAGTAGCCATCCCAAACACACTGTTCGATCGGTTCCGGTTGGTGAGTTCATCAGATTAAAGAGGAATAGTAACAATAACAATTTTTTCAAACAGGACATTGCCAGGTCTTGTGCTAAATTTAATAAAAGAGGTTATCCCAATTGGATGCTCAACAGAGCTTTCAACATTGCATCTCCCATTATTCATTCGAATTCTGATAGCATTGATAGCTCGGGAAAAACAAAAAATACTAATTCAAATAAAAACATTTCATCTAGTTCTAAATTGGTTAATAATCAAAGGAGTGATAAACCATTTGTTTGTTTACAATATAGTCCACAATTTTATAATATTAAAGCTCTTATTAACAAATTCATTCCAATTCTATATGAAGATCCAATTTTATTTAAAATTTTACAAGGTGGATGCAATGTTGTAGCTAGGAGAGCACCCACCCTTGGGAACATTTTATCACCTAGTTTGTTTATTTCTGAGAAACCGCAACCTACATGGTTAAATTGTAAGGGTAGCTATAAATGCAATGTCCGCAATTGTTCCACCTGCAGACATGTAATTACTACCAAATCCTTTACTGATCATACGGGTTCCAGCGTTTTTCATATAAATAAATTTATCAACTGTAATACCCGGTATGTAATATATAAAATTGATTGTGCTGCTTGTAATAAGTCTTATGTTGGTTGCACTATTCGTAAGCTAAAAAATCGGATTTCAGAGCATTTGCACGATATCTCTAATGAAAGAAATTTTACTCGTAATATTTCTTCTGCAGCTAAGCATTTTATAGATCATCATTCACGGGATATTTCATCCTTTAGAGTCTCTGGCATTGAAAGGGTGAATAGATCTCATCGTGGAGGTGACTTACATAGAACGTTACTTACCCGGGAGGCGTATTGGATCTTCATGCTGGGCACAAGATTCCCTGACGGACTCAACCGCAGAAATGAGATTATGTTTCATTACTGATATCCGTCTTTTTCCAATTTTGTATATATATCATATAGTTTGGATCATGTTTCGTCTTGTATATTTGTATATTGTTTCTCATGTTTATTTCTGCACATATATGTAAAATTCTTTTGCAATTCTTGTATTTTAATTGTTGTAGTTGTGCTTCAATGACACATACTTCCTTAGGACCTGTTGATTGATCATGCCATGTGATTTTCACACGGCATCCTTATTGGTTGTCAGGTCCTTAAATAACGGTGTCTGTATAGGGAAAATTAGCTTGGATAAAGACTGCTTGTCAGTCGAAACGCGTCGCTCACCCTCTGGGGGTTATGGTGGGTCCATGGAGCCTGTACTGTCATTTTAATTTATTGGATTAAAATTTTGTATTTTATCAAGAGCAAGCTGGAAATTTTCGTTTTTTTCTATTTATCTACGCTCCATTGGGACTGCTTCCGTGCTTCTCTCCAGGATCAGTGGGCTGGCTCCTCAACCTTTTTTCTTTTCAGTCTCAAGTTGGGGCTGTCGTGGTATTCATGGGGATTCCCTGCCTGTGTCTATTGCTTCTTCTACGCCTTCGGAAGTTCCGGAGTATTTGTCTGATTATCAGGATGTCTTCAGTGAGTCTGAGTCCAGTGCACTGCCTCCTCATAGGGACTGTGACTGTGCTATAGATTTGATCCCGGGCAGTAAGTTTCCTAAGGGAAGACTGTTTAATCTGTCGGTACCTGAACATACCGCTATGCGTTCATATATCAAGGAGTCTCTGGAGAAAGGACATATTCGTCCGTCTTCTTCCCCTCTTGGTGCGGGATTCTTTTTTGTGGCAAAAAAGGACGGATCTTTGAGACCTTGTATTGATTATCGGCTTTTAAATAAGATCACTGTCAAATTTCAGTATCCTTTACCGCTGTTGTCTGACTTGTTTGCCCGGATTAAGGGTGCCAAGTGGTTCACCAAGATAGACCTTCGTGGTGCGTACAACCTTGTGCGCATTAAGCAAGGTGATGAATGGAAAACCGCATTCAATACGCCCGAAGGTCATTTTGAGTACTTGGTGATGCCTTTTGGGCTCTCCAATGCGCCTTCAGTTTTTCAGTCCTTTATGCATGACATTTTCCGGAAGTATCTGGATAAATTTTTGATTGTTTATCTGGATGATATTTTGTTTTTTTCTGATAATTGGGATTCGCATGTGGAGCAGGTCAGGTTGGTCTTTAAAATTTTGCGTGAAAATTCTTTGTTTGTCAAGGGCTCAAAGTGTCTCTTTGGTGTACAGAAGGTTCCCTTTTTGGGGTTCATTTTTTCCCCTTCTGCTGTGGAGATGGACCCAGTCAAGGTCCGAGCTATTCTTGATTGGACTCAGCCCTCGTCAGTTAAGAGTCTTCAGAAGTTCTTGGGCTTCGCTAACTTCTACCGTCGTTTTATCGCTAATTTTTCTAGCATTGTGAAACCTTTGACGGATATGACCAAGAAGGGCTCCGATGTAGCTAACTGGGCTCCTGCTGCCGTGGAGGCTTTCCAGGAGTTGAAACGCCGGTTTACTTCGGCGCCTGTTTTGTGCCAGCCTGACGTCTCACTTCCCTTTCAGGTTGAGGTGGATGCTTCGGAGATTGGGGCAGGGGCCGTTTTGTCGCAGAGAGGCCCTGGTTGCTCTGTTATGAAACCTTGTGCCTTTTTCTCTAGGAAGTTTTCGCCTGCCGAGCGAAATTATGATGTGGGCAATCGGGAGTTGTTGGCCATGAAATGGGCATTTGAGGAGTGGCATCATTGGCTTGAGGGTGCTAAGCATCGTGTGGTGGTCTTGACTGATCACAAAAATCTGATGTATCTCGAGTCTGCTAAACGCCTTAATCCGAGACAGGCCCGCTGGTCATTGTTTTTCTCCCGCTTTGATTTTGTTGTCTCGTATTTACCAGGTTCAAAGAATGTGAAGGCCGATGCTCTTTCTAGGAGCTTTGTGCCTGATGCTCCTGGAGTCGCTGATCCTGTTGGTATTCTTAAAGATGGAGTTATCTTGTCAGCTATTTCTCCGGATCTGCGACGTGTGTTGCAGAGATTCCAGGCTGATAGGCCTGAGTCTTGTCCACCTGACAGACTGTTTGTCCCGGATAAGTGGACCAGCAGAGTCATTTCCGAGGTTCATTCCTCGGTGTTGGCAGGTCACCCGGGAATTTTTGGCACCAGAGATCTGGTGGCCAGGTCCTTTTGGTGGCCTTCCTTGTCAAGGGATGTGCGGTCATTTGTGCAGTCCTGTGGGACTTGTGCTCGAGCTAAGCCTTGCTGTTCTCGTGCCAGCGGTTTGCTCTTGCCCTTGCCTGTCCCGAAGAGACCTTGGACTCATATCTCCATGGATTTCATTTCTGATCTTCCGCTATCTCAGGGCATGTCCGTTATCTGGGTGATATGTGATCGCTTCTCCAAGATGGTCCATTTGGTTCCTTTGCCTAAGCTGCCTTCCTCTTCCGATCTGGTTCCTGTGTTTTTCCAGAACGTGGTTCGTTTGCACGGCATCCCTGAGAATATTGTGTCAGACAGAGGATCCCAGTTCGTTTCCAGGTTCTGGCGATCCTTTTGTAGTAGGATGGGCATTGATTTGTCGTTTTCGTCTGCTTTCCATCCTCAGACTAATGGACAGACGGAGCGAACCAATCAGACTTTGGAGGCTTATTTGAGGTGTTTTGTCTCTGCTGATCAGGACGATTGGGTGACATTCTTGCCGTTGGCTGAGTTTGCCCTTAATAATCGGGCTAGTTCCGCCACCTTGGTTTCGCCTTTTTTCTGCAACTCTGGTTTCCATCCTCGCTTTTCTTCGGGTCATGTGGAGCCTTCTGACTGTCCTGGGGTGGATTCTGTGGTGGATAGGTTGCAGCAGATCTGGAATCATGTGGTGGACAACTTGAAGTTGTCACAGGAGAAGGCTCAGCGCTTTGCCAACCGCCGCCGCGGTGTGGGTCCCCGACTACGCGTTGGGGATTTGGTATGGCTTTCTTCCCGCTTTGTTCCTATGAAGGTCTCCTCTCCCAAATTTAAACCTCGTTTTATTGGGCCTTACAAGATATTGGAAATCCTTAATCCTGTATCTTTTCGTCTGGATCTTCCTGTGTCGTTTGCTATTCACAATGTATTTCATAGGTCCTTGTTGCGGCGGTACATTGTGCCTGTAGTTCCTTCTGCTGAGCCTCCTGCTCCGGTGTTGGTTGAGGGCGAGTTGGAGTACGTGGTGGAGAAGATCTTGGATTCTCGCCTCTCCAGGCGGAGGCTTCAGTACCTGGTCAAGTGGAAGGGCTATGGTCAGGAGGATAATTCCTGGGTGGTCGCCTCTGATGTTCATGCGGCCGATTTAGTTCGTGCCTTTCATGCCGCTCATCCTGATCGCCCTGGTGGTCGTGGTGAGGGTTCGGTGACCCCTCACTAAGGGGGGGGTACTGTTGTGAATTTGCTTTTTGCTCCCTCTAGTGGTTACTAGTTTTTTGACTCTGGTTTTTCTGTCATTCCTTTTATCCGCACCTGGGTCGTTAGTTAGGGGTGTTGCTATATAAGCTCCCTGGACCTTCAGTTCAATGCCTGGCAACGTAGTTATCAGAGCTAGTCTGCTGTGCTCTTGTCTACTGATCCTGGTTCCAGTTATATCAGCTAAGTCTGCCTTTTGCTTTTTGCTATTTGTTTTGGTTTTGTATTTTTGTCCAGCTTGTTCCATATCTACATCCTGACCTTTGCTGGAAGCTCTAGGGGGCTGGTGTTCTCCCCCCGGACCGTTAGACGGTTCGGGGGTTCTTGAATTTCCAGTGTGGATTTTGATAGGGTTTTTGTTGACCATATAAGTTACCTTTCTTTATTCTGCTATCAGTAAGCGGGCCTCTCTGTGCTAAACCTGGTTCATTTCTGTGTTTGTCATTTCCTCTTACCTCACCGTCATTATTTGTGGGGGGCTTCTATCCAGCTTTGGGGTCCCCTTCTCTGGAGGCAAGAAAGGTCTTTGTTTTCCTCTACTAGGGGTAGCTAGATTCTCCGGCTGGCGCGTGTCATCTAGAATCAACGTAGGAATGATCCCCGGCTACTTCTAGTGTTGGCGTTAGGAGTAGATATATGGTCAACCCAGTTACCACTGCCCTATGAGCTGGATTTTTGTATTCTGCAGACTTCCACGTTCCTCTGAGACCCTCGCCATTGGGGTCATAACAGCTATTGGAGGACCTGGGTGGCATGCTGCTAATGTGTGAGACGGCCGCCGGGCTTCTTACATCCACCTCTTCTGAAGATTGTCATTGACTCAACTACAATCGGTGTTACAGGAGTCCAGGGCGAAGGAGGGGAGAGGACACAACTGTGAGCTACAGCGACTGAAGGGACAGAGCTAAAGAGTACTTATCCGAGAAAAAAATCACAACATTCTCAGTCCTTGACTCGACCTCTGCTGTCAAGTGATCAAAAAATCTATTATGTTTTTTTGTCCTCAAAAGCTGGAGAGTGACTGATGAACCTTGTAAATCTGCTCTCCAGAAACTATAAGTAGCTTAATAAGGGTGTCATGTGCAAGAACCAGAGGCAGAAGCGACACTATTCAAATGGTGTACTTTTTAATGAGATGGTGTATTTTTAATCTATGTAATGGTCTATTTTTCTTCCATGTGATGGTCCAGTTTTCATCCATGCAATGGTTCATTTTTCATCCATGTGATGCTCCATTTTTCATCCATGTAGTGGTCGATTTTTCATCAAAGTTGTCAGGAACATGAGGTATTTGATTGTGTATTATTGTGCACACTGAGCTCTGCTACATCCAGGAGCAGAGAACAGACACGCTGTGGGCCATTCCGACCCCCCTCCCTTTTCACTCTGCCTGCCGCTTGTGTGTGTGTGAATCAAAACCCCTCAGTTCCCCTCCTCCCATTAGAATTGTTATGGTTCTACACTGCAAATACCAGACTCTGTGAAAACTACTCATTCCCTCCTCCCTCATAATACCAGCGAAAACTGGTATAGCCACTTCCAAACTGCATGGGATTCTTTGTTCTATTGAGGTGATATATTCTGGCACCGATGCGGGTTAGAGAAATAAAATTATATATTCCAGATGTCCATCGATAGAGCTATCACTCACTGAAACCGCTAGCCGCTAAACGCAACAAGGGCAAAGCGTGGATTTCTCATTAAGCGGTTCATGTAAGTACACCGTGCTTACACTTAAAAGAATCGCCCCGACGTGGTGCACCTCATAAACCTGGTGTATTTCGTATACGAGATTCATACAGTAAAAAAAAATAGTTCCCAAGCTCCAAGTAAAGGGGAGGTTTCAGCCTCCCAGTGAGGTTACCACAGGGGGAGGGCCTTGGTTTTAGGCTATGAATAACTGTGTGAAGCAAGCCGTCTTCAGTGCCTTTTGTCCGGGATCTAGCTGTAAGCCAGGGATGATGCATCTGGCTATATGCCCACCATCCCCCACAGCACACAGCCCGCCGTGATGATGCAATGACATAACGACACGTAAGTGTTCTTTTCACTTTTAATCCTTTTTTTTATTTGTTATTGTATTGTACACATGATTTGTCTTCTTTATAATATCTTTTTATACTTTGAAAACACTGCCTACCTTTTTTTGGAGTAAAATATACAATTTACTAGCTTGTCTCTCCTTGTTCTATAACGAACTGTCATGTCCTCTGATGTGAATTATGCTACTGATTTGGGTTGGCTCTGGACCCGCTAATACTTAGAAAATCGAAGCTGGTGGCAGCATACTTCGTCCTGTGCAATCGGGCATCTTTGCAGTGACCGGCGGCGTTCAAAATGATTGTTCCCACCTGTGTGGGAGTAGTTATATCACCCTCGTTGCAGCGTGCCCAATAGCCAGTACATAGCAGGCAGCCTTTCTGGCGACTAATTACCCTAGGTAATTAGTGTAAAGGGGGTGCCAGTGAGCTGCAAGTTCCAAACCGGAACTGGGAAATGGGATATAGATAAATCCCCTTCAGAAGGAACCGGGGGTAACCAAACAACCCCGGTTAGTGACAAATTGGTGTGAGTGGTGGGGATGATAAAGGTTTTTCATTCATGTGATGCTCCATTTTTCATCCATGTAGTAGTCTATTTTTCATACATGTAATGGTCCATTTTTCATTCATGTGCTGCTCCATTTTTCATCCATGTAGTAGTCCACTTTTCATCCATGTAATGGTCCATTTTTCATCCATATTTTGGTGAAATCTGTGTATATATATATATATATATATATATATATATATATATATATATATATATATATATATATAAATAAAAGAGTTTCTGGCAAAGCCAGCTTACCGCTTTGAAGAAACCGGAACACATCCATCCTTCATTCATGTGATGCTCCATTTTTCATCCATGTAAATTCTCCATTTTTCATACATGTAATGGTCTATTTTTCATTCATGTGATGCTACATTTTTCATCCATGTAGTGGTCCATTTTTCATCCATGTAGTAGTCCATTTTTCACCCATGTAATGCTCCATTTTTCATCCATGTAATGGTCCATTTTTCATCCATGTAGTAGTCCATGTTTCATCCATGTAATGCTCCATTTTTCATCCATGTAATGGTCCATTTTTCATCCATGTAGTGGTCCATTTTTCATCCATGTAATGCTCCATTTTTCATCCATGTAATGCTCCATTTTTCATCCATGTAGTGGTCCATTTTTCATCCATGTAGTGGTCCATTTTTCATCCATGTAGTAGTCCATTTTTCATCCATGTAATGCTCCATTTTTCATCCATGTAATGCTCCATTTTTCATCCATGTAATGCTCCATTTTTCATCCACGTAATGGTCCATTTTTCATCCACATAATGGTCCATTTGTCTTCCACATAATGGTACATTTTTCATCCATGTGCTGACAGGGCAGCTGTACCTAGCTCCTGTGAATGATTTTGCTCTAAGCGTTGGATAATTTTGCAGGCCTATACACTTGAATGGCGAACTGTGTAAGCACAGAAGGACATAACTACTGTAATATTATTTCATGCACTAGTCCGCAGTAAAAGACATGTGACTAGCCCCACGGTGTCTGAATGATGATGACGTCTGAATAAGCCCCCGCTGATACCAGTGTCAGGGTGGAGGCTTCTCCTCTCTCATGTAAGCAGAGACTACGGCAGGTTATGGTCGCACAATGTCTGACTGTGTTCTGGTTCCACCGTTTGGATGCCTTGATTTTAGCACTGTTTGGCAGTATTATTTAGGCACTGTATGGGTTTATTGTTTGAGCACTGCATGGCACTATTTTACGTGCACTACAGAATTAATAAAGTAGTTGTCCGCAGCGTTATAAGATCAATAGAAAAAAGGTTGTAAGCACTGCACGTGCTCTGCTGTCTAGCAGAGGTGGTCGGTCTCCTAGGCAACAAGCTGTAAGCAAAGAAAAAGTGTTAATATCTTAAGAACAGCTGAAAATTTTAATAAGCTTTAAATTGCAAAATTGCTTAATTTTACAAAAGCTCAGTATCCATCTATGAAGATGAGACTAACCTTTTAAAGGGGACCTGTCACCAGGTCAAAAGTGGACAGTTTTTGCTCTTATTTTCTCTTATTTTCCCTCCGCTTCCCTGTTTATTCTATTTTTGTTCTTTTAAAAACCACCATACGGTTCCAGATATATGGACTTTTTTATTCAGAATTAATTTTTGTATTTTTTTTTTACAAAGATGGTGTTACTCACGTTAGCCACGCCCCAGAGGATCCTGTGAGCTCCGCCCCTTTGGTGAAACCCATAAAAATCAGCATTAGATAAAAAGGCCAATATCTCTGGAACCATGTGGCGGATTTTGAAAAAAAAAATATTTTGTTATATTTCCTTTGTTGGCAATGACAGTGGTCAAACGTTTTCTGTAAGTCTTCACAAGGTTGGCACACACTGTTGGTGATATGTTGGCCCATTCCTCCATGCAGATCTCCTCTAGTGCAGTGATGTTTTGGGCCTGTCGCTGGGCAACAAGGACTTTCAATGCTCTCCAAAGGTTTTCTATAGGATTGAGATCTGGAGAATGGCTAGGCCACTCCAGGACCTTCATATGCTTCATACGAAGCCACTCCTTCGTTGCCCTGGCGGTGTGCTTGAGATCATTATCATGCTGAAAGACCCATCCACATTTCATCTTCAATGCCCTTGCTGATGGAAGGAGGTTTGCACTCAAAATCTCACGATACATGGCCCCATTCATTCTTTCATGTACATGGATCAGTCGTCCTGGTCCCTTTGCAGAGAAACAGCCCCAAAGCATGATGTTGCCACCTCCATGCTTCACAGTAGGTATGGTGTTCTTTGGATGCAACTCAGCATTCTGTCTCCTCCAAACACGATGAGTTTTGTTTCTACCAAACAGTTCTACTTTGGTTTCATCAGACCATATGACATTCTCCCAATACTTTTCTGGATAATCCAAATGCTCTCTAGCAAACTTCAGATGGGTCCCTTAAGCAGTGGGACACGTCTGGCACTGCAGGAGTTGAGTCCCTGGCGGCGCAGTATGTTACTGATGGTACCCTTTGTTACGGTGGTCCCAGCTCTATACAGGTCATTCACTAGGTCATCCGTGTGGTTCTAGGATTTTAGCTCACCATTCTTGTGATAATTTTGACCCCACGGGGTGAGATCTTGCGTGGAGCCCCAGATCGAGGGAGATTATCAATGGTCCTGTATGTCTTCCATTTTCTTATTATTGCTCTCACAGTTGATTTCATCACACCAAGCTGCTTGCCCAGAGGCGTAGCTAGGGTTTTAGTTCGGGGGGGGGGGGGGGCGAAGCTTCTGAGTGGGCCCCTAATCAGGTAACCTTGATTACAACTGGGTGACGCACCTTAATAGTGGAGGAGAACCTCAGCAGATGACCGCGCTATTACTGAAGATAATCTCTATATAAAGACCAACATAGATATTACCGCCATATGGTCAGTGGTAGATACCAGCCCTGCAGAACATATAAGAGATCACAGCAGTTACAGATAATGACGTACCACTGACGTTCTTTCAGATGGAATCGCTCATTTTTCCCGTCTTTTCCATCTGGCCCAGACTGACATGACAACTTCTCATCCTGCTGATACCCCAATAATGAGCCGCTGCTGCCGTATGTGTCCATACTACTGCCCCTACTGTGTGGTTCACTGTGCCTTCTAAATTCTAAAGCCTCCCTCTATAATATAGTAATGCTGGGCGCAAGTGCACTAGAAAACAGTGCCCACATTTTGTCCCCTAAAATGTAATATTGCCCCTTTGACAGTCACAGTAACCTGAGTTCCCCTATAACAATAAGTGCCCACTTTACATTTAATAATGTTCTGAGTCTCCCCCTGTACAGCTCCCCTATACACAGTATGATGCTCTCATACACAGTATAATGCCCCCTCACTGTATAGTACCACCCGCACAGTATACTGACACCTTAGTAGCCCCCAAACTGATGGCTCCAACACTGTATGATGGTCTCCTCACTGTAATCCTCACACTTTACGATGGCCCCCTAGATAGCCTCCATATAGCATAATGCACCATAGTCCTCAATATAGTATAATGCACTCCCCATACTCTGTATAGTATAATGCACCCCGATAAGCAGACCCTGTAGTATAAGGCAGCACCCCCACAGGCAGACCCTGTAGTATAAGGCAGCACCCCCATAGGCAGACTCTGTAGTATAAGGCAGCACCCCGGTAAGCAGACCCTGTAGTATAAGGCAGCCTCCTCATAGGCAGACCCTGTAGTATAAGGCAGCACTCCATAGGCAGACCCTGTGGTATAAGGCAGCACCCCCATAGGCATACCCTGTAGTGTAAGGCAGTACCCCCATAGGCAGATTCTGTAGTATAAGGCAGCACCCCCGGAGGCAGACCATGTAGTATAAGGCAGCACCCCCATAGGCAGACCCTGTAGTATAAGGCATCACCGCCATAGGCAGACTCTGTAGAATAAGGCAGCACCCCCATAGACAGACCCTGTTGTATAAGGCAGCACCCCCATAAGCAGACCCTGTAGCATAAGGCAGCACCCCCATAAACAGATTCTGTAGTTTAAGGCAGCACCCCATAGGCAAACCCTGTAGTATAAGGCAGCCTCCCCATAGGCAGACCCTGTAGTATAAGGCAGCACCCCATTGGCAGACCCTGTAGTATAAGGCAGCACCCCCATAGGCAGATCCTGTAGTATAAGGCAGCCTCCCCATAGGCAGATCCTGTAGTATAAGGCAGCACCCCATAGGCAGACCCTGTAGTATAAGGCAGCACCCTATAGGCAGACCCTGTAGTATAAGGCAGCACCCCCATAGGCAGACCCTGTAGTATAAAGCAGCACCCCCATAGGTAGACCCTGTAGTATAAGGCAGCCCCCCATAGGCAGAGCCTGTAGTACAAGGCAGCACCCCCATAGGCAGACCCTGTAGTATAAGGCAGCACCACATAGGCAGACCCTGTAGTATAAGGCAGCACCCCCATAGGCAGACCCTGTAGTATAAGGCAGCACCCCCATAGGCAGACCCTGTAGTATAAGGCAGCACCCCATAGGCAGACCCTGTAGTATAAAGCAGCACACCTATAGGCAAACCCTGTAGTATAAGGCAGCACCCCCATAGGCAGACCCTGTAGTATAAGGCAGCACCCCCATAGGCAGACCCAGTAGTATAAGGCAGCATCCCCATAGGCAGACCCTGTAGTATAAGGCAGCACCCCATAGGCAGACCCTGTAGTATAAGGCAGCACCCCATAGGCAGACCCTGTAGTATAAGGCAGCACCCCCATAGGCAGACCCTGTAGTATAAGGCAACACCCCTATAGGCAGACCCTGTAGTATAAGGCAGCACCCCCATAGGCAGACCCTGTAGTGTAAGGCAGCACCCCATAGGCAGACCCTGTAGTATAAGGCAGCACCCCATAGGCAGACCCTGTAGTATAAGGCAGCACCCCATAGGCAGACCCTGTAGTATAAGGCAGCACCCCTATAGGCAGACCCTGTAGTATAAGGCAGCAACCCCATAGGCAGACCCTGTAGTGTAAGGCAGCCCCATAAAAAAGTAAATAGTCACCTCTCTTCCTCTTTGTTCCCATGGTGCTCCGAGCTCTCGCTCATCTCCTGACAGTGGGCGCTGGGTAGTGATGTCATCGCACCCGCTGTCAGTGTCGGCGTCAGACGCTGACAGGGGGATGATGGAAGAAGGAGCATAGCACAGCGCTCCTTCCCTCATCAATGCGGTCAGCTGTATTGGCTTAATGCCAAAACAGCTGACCTTGCGATGACGGGTGAGGGGCCCACTGCTGGCATCAGGCCCCCCCCGCCTGCTCAGGGGCCCCATAGCAGCAGAGCAGGGAGATCGATTCTCCCTGCTCTGCCGCAGAATGTAACTATCGACGCGGGCAGCGTAGTTCCGGGTGGGCCCCCTCTGAGCACCGGGGCCACTGCACCCTCTGCCCCCACGGTAGCTACGCTACTGTGCTTGTCTATTGCAGATTCAGTCTTCCCAGCCTGGTGCAGGGCTACAGTTTTGTTTCTGGTGTCCTTCGACAGGTCTTTGGTCTTCACCATAGTGGAGTTTGGAGTGTGACTGTTTGAGGTTGTGGACAGGAGTCTTTTATACTGATAAGAAGTTCAAACAGGAGCTATTACTACAGGTAATGAGTGGAGGACAGAGGAGCCTCTTAAAGAAGAAGTTACAGGTCTGTCAGAGCCAGAAATCTTGCATGTTTTTAGGTGACCAAATACTTATTTTCCACCATATTTTGCAAAATAAATCTTACCAAATCAGACAAGGTGATTTTCTGGATTTGTTTTCTCATTGTGACTCTCATAGTTGTGGTCTACCTATGATGTCAATTACAGGCCTCTCTCATCTTTTTAAGTGGGAGAACTTGCACAATTGGTGGCTGACTAAATACTTTTTTCCCCACTGTATGTCCTGTTTTAGTATATTGATGGACAACCAATTTTAACATATATTGGTGGTGGTCATATTTGGCATTGGTGATAGAGCAGAACCAGCTGTGAATTCGGCGCTGCCTCCGTTGTCACAGACCTGCTACAATACGTTCTATTCATACATGAGGTTTAATATCTTCCATGTGAATCTTATTTTCGGATCTCAGAAACGTCTCCAGTGGCGGCACAATCACACTCACATTCTGTGCTGCTGCCAGAAATGCAGAACGGATATAGTCCAGACAGAGGATATATTAGCATCTCACCTTTTTGGAGTCAGGCAGGGATTTGATACATTTTTTTCCCATTTCTATACTTTTGTGACATGACATTCTTCTATATTTAATATCAGTTTTAGACTTTCTTTTAGAGGGTTTGCAATAAAAATGTCTCAAAAGCATTGCTGTACAGCCCTGCCAGGACCTTCTCCCTGGCAGATCGATCATTCCCTGCACTTTTCGGTACACGTCCCGCTGCACCCAATAGAGAGCAGAAGATGGCGAGGATGGCAGTCACACCGACTGTCAGCGATGTGACGAGAATGGAGAAAAGGGAGGGAAGCCAGGAACAAGCTGTGGTGGTTTGTAAGTTAAGAGAGAAGACTGGGAGTCTGGACTGCAGCCCATGAGATTGCATGCTTGGCACGCAACTTTATACATAATCTGTAGGAACAGACTTTTGACCTGAATTTCAGAGCAATGTGAAATTTTACTTTAGTGACTGGTGCATTTCTAAATATGACATCTCATAATTACTCATCTACGTTGCGGAGATATTAGCTTGTAAAGTTTAGATTTCAATTTATGATCTGTCCAATGGGGCATTGCCAGAGTTTCTTCTTTGGGGGCGTGTTGTTTTTCCTCTGCATGATGTTGACCAATCATAGGCAGGAGGTGTCCTGCAGGGAAAAAAGAACACGCCCCCTGAAGATGTGAAGAAGATGCTTTCTCCTGTGAAATCTAATGAGAGATACCCCTGCTCTCAGCTCTGATCTCTGCAGCTACAGTGTGGAGTAAAGCAGAACTAAGTGTCATTACAATACCTTCAGCTTTCATCAAACAGCAGTCAGTCCGAGGGGAAGGGCAAATCGGCAGAGATGTGTTTCATTATAATCACCTCCAGCTTTCATCTCACAGCAGTCAGTCTGAGGGGAAGGGGAAATTAGCAGAGATGTGTTTCATTATAATCACCTCCAGCTTTCATCTCACAGCAGTCAGTCTGAGGGGAAGGGGAAATTAGCAGAGATGTGTTTCATTATAATCACCTCCAGCTTTCATCTCACAGCAGTCAGTCTGAGGGGAAGGGGAAATCAGCAGAGACATGTTTCATTATAATCACCTCCAGCTTTCATCTCACAGCAGTCAGTCTGAGGGGCAGGGGAAATCAGCAGAGACATGTTTCATTATAAACACCTTCAGCTTTCATCTCACAGCAGTCAGTCTGAGGGGAAGGGGAAATCAACAGAGATGTGCTTCATTATAATCACCTCCAGCTTTCAACTCACTGCAGTCAGTGTGAGGGGAAGGGGAAATAAGCACAGATGTGTTTCATTATAATCACCTCCGGCTTTCATGTCACTGCAGTCAGTGTGGGTGGGGTGTGAATACAGCAAAGTTGAATGTGATTACAACACTTTCAGCTTTCATCTCACAGCAGCCAGTGTGAGGGGAGGGGTAATACATCAGAGCTGTGTGTCATTATATGCCCTTCCAGCCTTCATCTCAAGGAGGTCAGTGTGAGTGTGGAGTGTGAATACAGAAAAGCTGAGTGTGATTGTGAAGCCTTCAGCTTTCATCTCACAACAATCAATGTGAGGGGAGGGGGAATAAAGGAACACAGCAGGGCTGTGTGTTATTACAAACACCTCTAGCTTTCATCTCATGGCAGTCAGCTTAAGGGGAGAATAGAGCTGACAGCACTGTGAGAAGAGAACTGTGGTTACTGTGGCGTTTGTAATGACACGGATCTCTACTCCTCCCCCTTCACACTGACTGCTGTGAGAAGAACATTGGAAGTGTTTGTAATGACACTCAGATCTGCTCTATTCTGCACAGAAGCTACATCAATCATGGCGTTCTACCATTACATCTCACAGGAGAAAAAAATGTTATTGTGACATTCTGGGGACTCGTTTTTATCCCCTTTCATGACTCCTCCTACTTGATTATGTATTATGGTAATTAATTTATTAAACAGATACTAAATGTAAGTCATGGATGCTTTTAAAATAAAAAAATGGATCCTCATTCACGTAATAGCAGCACTGTGGATCCAGCTCAAGTCACTCTTGAGGTTTGCCATGGCTCAGGAAGTGATGTCTGCTTCATTCTAAAGTCACAAGTCTGCTGAAGCCTGTGATGGGCTGCAGTGGTCAGGTCACTACATGAGTGCATCATCTGATGTTTCTCTTTTAGTCACCTGACTACTGCAGCCCATCCTGGTTCTGTGAATTTGTAATTTAGAAAACGTTTTTCCTAACTAGGGCAGACCTCTGGAGCTGCCTATAATGGATCCGTTGCTACCGTTGAGTATGCCTCCATTTTTTTAATTTTGAGAAGCATCCATTCCTAAAAAAAAAAAAAAGGTTTCTCTATCAGATGCCCCCTTTAACATTCATAGGAATTTAGACAAGTTTATAAATCTGAATAATATAAATATATTTTCGATGTTATCAATCTTAGGCTGCTTTTATTAAAGTGAATCTGTCAGCAGGTATTTACTATTTAATCTGAGAGCAGCATGATGTAGGGACAGAGACTATGATTTCAGTGATGTATCACTTATTGGGCTGCTTGCTGCAGTTTTGATAGAATCCTTGTTTTCTCTCCTGTAGATGTGGCAGTACTCAGAATGCGGAGCTATGTATAACCCGCCTACACCCCTGATTGGCAGCTTCCTGTGTATACTGTACGCTGTCAGCCAATCACTGGTGGGGGTGGGGTTATCCTGGAATGGTATGCACATCACACCTAGTCCTGCAGTGATAATCTCCTGCTTATAAAACACTGATTGTATTGAACATGTTACAGATTTCCTGAATTCTGGGATAAATGAATGGCATCAATGTAGCAAATTGTAACTGAATGATAAGGCGACGTCTCATGTATTTCTTATCATACCACTCTGTCTCTGCTGGTGTCCCCCAAGTCTCTGTCCTGGGACCCCTACTGTTCTCCATTTATCCCTGGGGCTTCCAGCACCTCATACATACTGATAGCACGTATAGCACCCACCTCTCTGCTGTCCACAGTCCCACAGTGTCTATCAGATACATCCTATGTCTTCTTGGCTTTCTTAAACTTCTACACAGAGAAATGTGAACTCATTATCTTCCCACCACCTCACTATAGTCCCCAACAAGTCTTCACAATCACTGCAAACGGCTCCATAATTTCCCGTCTCACAAGTCCGCTGCCCCTGGTCACCTCTCACTCCCCACTGCCGCCTCCAACAAAGAAAGACATTTCTGGAAATTATCCTCTCAGCTTTGAATCAATAAATATGGTGGTGCTTGCCCTCATCATCTCCCACCTGGACTACTGTAGCAAAACTTTCTGCAGTCTTCAATCTTGCATTTAGCACTGCTGCCCAATTAATTCATCTCTCCCCTCATTTCTCTTTTTTCCCTCTCCACTGTCAATCCCTTCACTGACTCCCCCAATGTCATCCATAAGCTGACCTAATCTCCATCACGTAATCTCTGGTCCTGACTCCTCACAAGATCTCCTTTTCTCCTGTCCTCTCGTCTGTTTCTCACACAACCATCTATAAGATTTCTCCCGCGGTTCTCCCTTACTCTGGATTTTGCTACCCCAAGCCCAACTCTCCCCCGACCTTTGAAACCTTCAAACATAATCTGAAAACCCACCTCCACAATGCATTTAATGAGTGTAAATGTTGTGCAGCCCCCTAAGCTAAGGGAGGAAAACTTATTTAGGCTCTTCTGTTTAGGAGAGCTGGTGGTTGGAGACTTGTTGCTGTGCACAGCACAGACAGACAAGAGAGGCTTCTATTCTCTTGTCTCTATGTATTCATAAGCTCTCAGCATGGAGGACAATGTACAGCAGTACTGAGCAAGGTAGCTGTGCAACAAGCACTTTGGTATGATAAAATACTTACCACAAAGCAGTAGAGGACATTATACAGAAGGACTGAGCAGAGTAGAAAGTGGCAGCATGGAGGGAATAATACAAAAGAGTACTGAACATTATAGCTGTGAATCCAGCACATAGATGAGATAATACACTAAAACCCTTACTAGAAAGCAGCAGCAGAAAACATTATACAGCATTACTGAGCATTGCAGCTGTGAATCCAGCTCTGGGGGTGAGATATAACACTTACTAAAAAAAAATCAGGGTGATCAGTCTCTGCCTGCTTCTGCTCATCATCCTCTCAGTAGACTTAAATAGACAGCTGTAACCTGATCTCTCAGTGAGCTGAAAGAACATCTTGTCTTGACTAAGAGAATTTCAGCAGTTTTTCTGAGTGAATGTTGAATTAACTAGACAAGGGTAAAGAGATAAATGGTCAGCTGTATAGCAAAGCTCTAGGAAACCGTTCACCGCTGATAAACCACAGAGGTGGCTGGTAACATAAGCAATAAGGAGTAAACAATAACCCCTCTGTTTATACAAGCACCTTGGGATGTTACCCATTTACGAGCCTAAGACAACCCCTTTATTACAGATTTATATAAGGCGGACTGTGGACAGAGTTAAATGAATCTACATCAATCCTTGCTGATGAAACCTGCAGTGAGAATCTGGGACTTGTGGTTCTGTAGCACTGGAGGCAGTCACCCAAACCAGAAAATCTAATATGTATGTACCCCCAGTATGGGTAACTGCGCACAGAGGCGAGGACGTGCCTGCACTCACCCACATCCTGTTCTTGTGGGATTTCGTTTTACTCCGCCACAGAACACATGATGCCAGGAAAATAATAAGATGATTGTCCAGGACGATGGGAAATAGGCTGGATGATGGGTGTGATGTCACCTTGTCTGATTTGGTAAGATTTATTTAGCAAATTATGGTGGAAAATAAGTGTTTGGTCATTAGCAAAAGTTCATCTCAATGTTTTGTTATATATCCTTTGTTGGCAATGACAGAGGTCACACGTTTTCTGTAAGGCTTCACAAGGTTGCCACACACTGTTGTTGGTATGTTGGCCCATTCCTCCATGCAGATCTCCTCTAGAGCAGTGATGTTTTGGGCTTTTCGCTTGGCAACACGGACTTTCAACTCCCTCCAAAGGTTTCCTATGGGGTTGAGATCTGGAGACTCGCTAGGCCACTCCAGGACCTTCTTATGCTTCTTACGAAGCCACTCCTTCGTTGCCCTGGCGGTGTGCCTGGGATCATTATCATGCTGAAAAACCCATCCACGTTTCATCTTCAATGCCCTTGCTAATGGAAGGGGGTTCTCGGTTTCAATTTTCCATTACATTTCGCCAGGGGTCTAAAAATGTTAAGGCTGATGCTTTATCCCAGAGCTTTGATCCAGTGTCTCCTCCTGAGCCTCCATCCTCCATTCTTCAACCTGGGGTGGTGTGACGCCACCTGTGGTATTTGGTCAGTGGGGACCGACGCTGCTTTAATGGGTCCACTGGGGTGATGTTATGGCAGCTAGATGGTATACCTTCCCACAGGTGAAGTGTATCCCCAGGGCTCCCGGTGTATAGATGGAAGATGGTGAGTGGTGCAGTAAGGAATGAGGACACAGGTTTGCAGTCTCTTTACCTGGTTTACTGAAGGCTTCAGGCAGCCACAGTTCAGGGCACCAGATCACAGGGCAGGCAGGATCTGGCCGGCTTGGAGGCAAGTTAGGAGTCCCCTTATCCAGGTGGAAATCAAAGCCTTCCTCTAGCGCCGTGGTGTTGTAGTCCCTTACTGCCTATAGCTTCAGTTAAGGTCCTCACAGATGTTCTCTCTCTGTCCCTAGTATAGGATAGGACATGACCCGTATGACTGGTTGACTGGTGACTTGAGTCTGTTTAGAGGGACTCTAGCACGCCCCAGGCTCTAAGGCTGTCACCGTGCCTCCTGGGTATTAAGGCGGACAGGTAACTTGGATTTCAGCTGTCCTTGCCGGTCTCTGATGTAAGTCGTGGAGGGCCTTACAACCTCGATGTTCCGGTTACCGGTCTCTGCGCCTCAGAAGGAGGCAACCTGCTCGTGGCTGGTCTCCCACTGGTATTCCTCTCCTGTGCTTCACTCTCCTGCATGCTCACTGCAATATATTTGGCTTTCAGTGTCTCTTTCCAGGAGCTGCAGCACTGCGGCTACACAGCTCCGTAAACCCTCTTCTGCCTCAGACTGCTCCAGTCTGTTTCCTGGCAAGAACTGACTAACTTTCCCTACAGACTACCATATATATAGGGAGTCACCTAGTAAATAGGATTAAAAGCTCCCCCTGGTGGCCTGGAGTGTGAATGTGTTGCATGCTTTTGTTTACCTGGTGACAGTTATCCCTTCTTGCCTCCAAACGTAACATCACTCTCCCCGTGAGGAAAGCAATGCTACTGTGACGACCAGGACCCTGGGGCGCCACATGGACAGATTTTCTAAACAAGCTAATTTTGGACCCTTATTTGCTTTCCCCTCAGCGGAAACCTTATCCAGACTTTGTGCAACACGTGATCCATCTGCATGGTGTGCCGATGAATGTGGTATCTGACATAGGTGTGCAGTTTGTGGCTAAGTTTTGTAGGGCATTTTGTAAACAATTGGGGATTGCTTTGTCTTTTTACTCAGCTTATCACCCTGAGTCTAATATTTGGCTGAGAATGCTGTAGATGAGCCCTGAAAGGCAGTGGCGGTATCTTATAGCAGCAAAACGAGGTGACAGGTTCCATTTAAGTGTTTAAGTGGGAGAACTTGCACAACTGTTGGCTGACGAAATACTTTTTTTCCCCACTGTGTATGCTAGTGCTGTGGTTATGGCCTGGCGGTATTATTTGTCTCCTTGATTGTAACATTGGTGGTATTGTTGGTCTTGGTACAGTCATTCTGATAATGATTAGTATGGTGGCTGCATTCCGTCACTATGTGGCGGTATTATTCAACATTATAAGGCGGTATTATAGTTAATTTTCTTCTTGCAGTAAATCTGTATTTGCTGCGTCAGCCATATAGAGACCCCCATCTATGGTAGTGGGTATGGGGGGGCTGCATGGCTCTGTGCTTTCACATGCCAGGGCTGAATTTTGGTTGTACAGGACAGGGCTGGAAGCTGCATATACTATACTGGGTTCCCCGGCACGGAGCGCAGAACGTGATGTGAATGTGACCAGCGGCAGAATAGACTTTGCTATTGATCATTAACTGCCTGGCTGTGTATTTTATTGTGCATGAAGGTGCAAGGAGAAAGCGGAAAATGCTAAAGTTTCCCAGAAAGTTTCCAAACAAATGAGATGGAGTCACCGCCAAGCATCATTAGGGGAGACTTGTGACCTCCAGCAAACTACTGCACTAATAAAACCAGCCAGGCGTTCACAGACGGGAGTCGCCCACCTGCCATGTTGTGCCCCTCCGTGCAGCGATTGTCTGGCTGCATCATGAATATTCATGCCGAGGTCTGAAAATGTATAGTGCAAGTTATAGGAAAATAAGTCTCTGCAGCAAGAGCTCTTATCAGGGCAAAGCGAAATCCTGGTTCCACTTGTAGCTCTGTAGTGCCACCTTTTGGAGGCTGCGGCCTTGTATATCTGTCTCCGGCCCTTTAATGAGCCTTGCAAACCACAGTCTTCTCCAAAAAGAACTGTTTCTGGGTTGAGCATGGCGTTGGTTGGATCTCAATGGTTATACATCCAATACTAAAACCAATTACGAGTAATGAAAAAATTCCAATAATCCAGCATACATTGGCCTACCAAGATGCGAAATTATCACCGGCCCTTGCACTACCTGACACATTGATGCACCCTGCGTATGTACCTTGGAACAGCAGAGTCGAGGATGAGTGTATGTGTGAGGAGATGGACATATTGCCCACATTCCCTTCTTGAAGAAACAAGTACAGTTGTGCTCAAAAGTTTACATACCCCAGCAGAAGTTTTGCTTTCTTTGCCTTTTTTCAGAGAATATGAATGATAACACCAAAACTTTTTTTCCACTCATGGCTAGTGGTTGGGTGAAGCCGTTTGTTATCAAACTCCTGTGTTTTCTCTTTTTATAAAATAATGACAACCCAAAACATCCAAATGGCCCTGATCAAAAGTTCACATACCGTGGTGATTTTGGCCTGATAACATGCACAGAAGTTGACACAAATGGGTTAGAATGGCTACTAAAGGCATCATCCTCACCTGTGACCTGTTTGCTTGTAATCAGTGTGTGTGCATAAAAGCTGAGTGAGTTTCTGGGATCCAGACAGACTCGTACATCTTTCAGCCAGCCACTGACATTTCTGGATTATGAGTCATGGGGAAAGCAAAAGAATTGTTAACGGATCTAAGGGAAAAGGTAGTTGAACTGTATAAAACAGGAAAGGGATACAGAAAGATATCCAAGGAATTGATAATGCCAGTCAGCGGCGTTCAAACTGTGATTAACAAATGAAAAATCAGGGGCTCTGTAAAAACAAAACCACGGTCAGGTAGACCAACAAAAATGTCGTCGACAACTGCCAGGAAAATTGTTCAGGATGCAAAGAAAAACCCACAAAAAACATGAGCTTAAATACAGGACTCTCTGAAAACTAGCAGTGTGGCTGTTTCACGATGCACAATAAGGAGGAACTTGAAGAAAAATGGGTTGCACGGTCGAGTCGCCAGAAGAAAGCCATTACTGCGCAAACGCCACAAAGTATCTCGCCTACAATATGCAAAACAGCACAGAGACAAGCCTCAAAACTTGTAGAACAACATAATTTGGAGTTATTATTATTATTATTTATTATTATAGCGCCATTTATTCCATGGCGCTTTACATTTGAGGAGGGGTATACATAATAAAAACAAGTACAATAATCTTGACCGATACAAGTCACAACTGGAACAGGAGGAGAGAGGACCCTGCCCGCGAGGGCTCACAATCTACAAGGGATGGGTGAGGATACAGTAGGTGAGGATAGAGCTGGTCGTGCAGCAGTTTGGTCGATTGGTGGTTACTGCAGGTTGTAGGCTTGTCGGAAGAGGTGGGTCTTCAGGTTCTTTTTGAAGGTTTCGATGGTAGGCGAGAGTCTGATATGTTGTGGTAGAGAGTTCCAGAGTAGGGGGGATGCACGAGAGAAATCTTGTATGCGATTGTGTGAAGAGGAGATAAGAGGGGAGTAGAGAAGGAGGTCTTGTGAGGATCGGAGGTTGCATGCAGGAAAGTACCGGGAGACGAGGTCACAGATGTATGGAGGAGACAGGTTGTGGATGGCTTTGTACGTCATGGTTAGGCTTTTGTACTGGAGTCTCTGGGTAATGGGGAGCCAGTGAAGGGATTGACAGAGGGGAGAGGCCGGGGAATAGCGGGGGGACAGGTGGATTAGTCGGGCAGCAGAGTTTAGAATAGATTGGAGGGGTGCGAGAGTGTTAGAGGGGAGGCCACAGAGCAGGAGGTTACAGTAGTCGAGGCGGGAGATGATGAGGGCATGGACTAGGGTTTTTGCAGATTCTTGGTTTAGGAATGTACGGATCCGTGAAATATTTTTGAGTTGGAGGCGGCAGGAAGTGGAAAGGGTTTGGATATGTGGTTTGAAGGAGAGATCAGTGTCAAGGATTACCCCAAGACAGCGGGCTTGTGGGACTGGGGAGAGTGGGCAGCCGTTTACTGTAATGGATAGGTTCGTTGGGGAGGTCGCGTGAGATGGGGGAAAGATGATGAATTCTGTTTTGTCCATGTTAAGTTTTAGAAATCTAGCGGAGAAGAATGATGAAATAGCGGATAGACATTGAGGGATTCTGGCTAGAAGGGTGGTGATATCTGGTCCAGAGATGTAGATCTGTGTGTCATCAGCATAGAGGTGATACTGAAAGCCGTGAGATTCTATGAGCTGTCCCAGGCCAAAGGTGTAAATGGAGAAGAGCAGGGGCCCTAGAACTGAACCTTGCGGGACTCCGACAGATAGGGGGCGAGGTGAGGAGGTGGTGTGTGAGTGGGAGACGCTGAATGTCCGGTCTGTTAGGTATGATGAGATCCAGGATAGGGCCAAGTCTGTGATGCCAAGGGATGAGAGGGTCTGGAGCAACAGGGAATGGTCCACTGTGTCAAAGGCAGAGGACAGGTCCAGGAGGAGGAGGATAGAGTAGTGCCGCTTGCTCTTGGCGGTTAATAGGTCATTGGTGACCTTAGTTAGGGCAGTTTCAGTGGAGTGGTGTGACCGGAAGCCAGATTGAAAGCGGTCGAAGAGGGAGCAGGAAGATAGATGGGAGGACAGTTCAAGATGGACGTGTTGTTCCAGTAGTTTTGAGGCATAGGGGAGAAGTGATATGGGGCAATAGCTAGATACAGAGGATGGGTCAAGAGAGGGCTTTTTGAGGATAGGTGTGATTGAGGCATGTTTAAAGCTTGAGGGGAAAACACCAGTTGTTAGTGATAGGTTGAAGAGATGGGTTAGGGTTGGGATGAAGATTGTGGTGAGGTTTGGGATGAAGTGGGATGGGATCGGATCAAGTGCGCAGGTGGTGAGATGCGATCTTGAGAGTAGAGTGGAGAGTCTGTCTTCTGTAATGGTGGAGAAGTTGGTTTTGGAGGTGGAGGGCAGGGAAGTCGGGAGGAAGGGTTCTGGGGGTTGTCGACTGAAACTGTCTCTGATGTTCTCAATCTTCTGCTTGAAAAATGAGGCAAAGTCTTCAGCAGAGATGAGTGGGGAGGGAGGAGGCGCTGGGGGGCGGAGGAGAGAATTGAAGGTGTTGAATAACTGTTTGGGGTTGTGGGACAGGGAGGAAATAAGAGATGAGAAGTAGGTTTGTTTTGCTGTGGCGAGTGTGGTCTTGAAGGTAGTGAGGGACTGTTTGAATGCGATGAAGTGCTCATTGGAGTGGGATCTTTTCCATCTCCGCTCTGCAGCCCTGGAAGCTCGCCTCAGTTCTTTGGTCAGGTGGGTGTGCCAAGGCTGTCTGTTGATTTTGTGAGCTTTGGTATGTGTGAGAGGGGCAACCGATTCCAAGGCTACAGCTATTGTGGTGTTGTATAGAGTGGCGGCGTCATCCGCATTGTGTAGGGAGCTTATGAGTTATGAGACCAAAGTTGAACTTTTTAGCCCCAACCATATCATGATGAAAAGAACACCATTCCTACTGTAAAGCACGGAGGTGGATCGCTGATATTTTGGAGATGTGTGCGAGAAACTTGGTCAAAGTTGAAGGAAAGATGAATGTAGCTCGTTATCAGCAAATACTGGAGGCAAATTTGCACTCATCAGCCCAGAAGCTGCGCATGGGACGTACTTGGATGTTCCAACATGACTACGATCTAAAACAAAAGGCCAAGTCGACCTGTCATTGGCTAAAGC
The DNA here is from genome assembly GCF_051348905.1 of Ranitomeya variabilis. Classification (NCBI taxonomy): domain Eukaryota; kingdom Metazoa; phylum Chordata; class Amphibia; order Anura; family Dendrobatidae; genus Ranitomeya; species Ranitomeya variabilis. The sequence goes on from NC_135232.1 coordinate 1,135,964,605, forward strand.
AGAACAAAGTGAAGGCTCTGGAGTGGCCATCTCAGTCTCCTGACCTCAATATCATTGAGCCACTCTGGGGAGAAATCAAGCGCGCAGTTCATGCTAGACAGGCCAGGAATTTACAGGAACTGGAAGCTTTTTGCCAAGAAGAGTGGGCAGCTTTACTGTCATGATTCTCAATGGCGAGAGAACCTAGCCCAGCATATATGAGAACTAGCTCTTGGAAGATGGAAACTATACTGACCATGAACTAAACCTGCCGCACAACTAGAAGTGGCCGGGTAGCATGCCTACGTTTTTTTATCCCTAGATGCCCAGCGCCAGCCGGAGAACTACCTAATCCTAGCAGAGGAAAAGACAGTCCTGGCTCACCTCTAGAGAAATTTCCCCAAAAGGCAGACAGAGGCCCCCACATATATTGGCGGTGATTTTAGATGAAATGACAAACGTAGTATGAAAATAGGTTTAGCAAAATCGAGGTCCGCTTACTAGATAGCAGGAAGACAGAAAGGGCACTTTCATGGTCAGCAGAAAACCCTATCAAAACACCATCCAGAAATTACTTTAAGACTCTAGCATTAACTCATAACACCAGAGTGGCAATTTCCGATCACAAGAGCTTTCCAGACACAGTAACGAAACAGCAGCTGTGAACAGGAACAAAATGCAAAAACACACAAGGACAAAAGTCCAACTTAGCTGGGAGTTGTCTGGTAGCAGGAACATGCACAGAAAGGCTTCTGATTACATTGTTGACCAGCATGAAACTGACAGAGGAGCAAGGTTATATAGCGACTCCCACATCCTGATAGGAGCAGGTGAACAGAGGGGATGATGCACACAAGTTCAATTCCACAAGTGGCCACCGGGGGAGCCCAGAATCCAATTTCACAACAGTACCCCCCCCTCAAGGAGGGGGCACTGAACCCTCACCAGAACCACCAGGGCGATCAGGATGAGCCCTATGAAAGGCACGGACAAGATCGGAGGCATGAACATCAGAGGCAGTGACCCAAGAATTATCCTCCTGACCGTATCCCTTCCATTTGACCAGATACTGGAGTTTCCGTCTGGAAACACGAGAGTCTAAGATCTTTTCCACAACGTACTCCAACTCACCCTCAACCAACACCGGAGCAGGAGGCTCAACGGAAGGCACAACCGGTACCTCATACCTGCGCAACAATGACCGATGAAAAACATTATGAATCGAAAAGGATGCAGGGAGGTCCAAACGGAAGGACACAGGGTTAAGAATCTCCAATATCTTGTACGGGCCGATGAACCGAGGCTTAAACTTAGGAGAAGAAACCCTCATAGGGACAAAACGAGAAGACAACCACACCAAGTCCCCAACACAAAGCCGAGGACCAACACGACGACGGCGGTTGGCAAAAAGCTGAGTCTTCTCCTGGGACAACTTCAAATTGTCCACCACCTGCCCCCAAATCTGATGCAACCTCTCCACCACAGCATCCACTCCAGGACAATCCGAAGATTCCACTTGACCGGAGGAAAATCGAGGATGAAACCCCGAATTACAGAAAAACGGGGACACCAAGGTGGCAGAGCTGGCCCGATTATTGAGGGCGAACTCCGCCAAAGGCAAAAAAGCAACCCAATCATCCTGATCCGCAGACACAAAACACCTCAAATATGTCTCCAAGGTCTGATTAGTCCGCTCGGTCTGGCCATTAGTCTGAGGATGGAAAGCAGACGAAAAAGACAAATCTATGCCCATCCTAGCACAGAATGCCCGCCAAAATCTAGACACGAATTGGGTCCCTCTGTCAGAAACGATATTCTCCGGAATACCATGCAAACGAACAACATTTTGAAAAAACAGAGGAACCAACTCGGAAGAAGAAGGCAACTTAGGCAAGGGAACCAGATGGACCATCTTAGAGAAACGGTCACACACCACCCAGATGACAGACATCTTCTGAGAAACAGGCAGATCCGAAATAAAATCCATCGAGATGTGCGTCCAAGGCCTCTTCGGGATAGGCAAGGGTACCAACAATCCACTAGCCCGAGAACAACAAGGCTTGGCCCGAGCACAAACGTCACAAGACTGCACAAAGCCTCGCACATCTCGTGAGAGGGAAGGCCACCAGAAGGACCTTGCCACCAAATCCCTGGTACCAAAGATTCCAGGATGACCTGCCAACGCAGAAGAATGAACCTCAGAGATGACTCTACTGGTCCAATCATCAGGAACAAACAGTCTACCAGGTGGGCAACGATCAGGTCTATCCGCCTGAAACTCCTGCAAGGCCCGCCGCAGGTCTGGAGAAACGGCAGACAATATCACTCCATCTTTAAGGATACCTGTGGGCTCAGAATTACCAGGGGAGTCAGGCTCAAAACTCCTAGAAAGGGCATCCGCCTTAACATTCTTAGAACCCGGTAGGTACGACACCACAAAATTAAACCGAGAGAAAAACAACGACCAGCGCGCCTGTCTAGGATTCAGGCGCCTGGCAGACTCAAGGTAAATTAAATTTTTGTGGTCAGTCAATACCACCACCTGATGTCTGGCCCCCTCAAGCCAGTGACGCCACTCCTCAAAAGCCCACTTCATGGCCAAAAGCTCCCGATTCCCAATATCATAATTCCGCTCGGCGGGCGAAAATTTACGGGAGAAAAAAGCACAAGGTCTCATCACGGAGCAGTCGGAACTTCTCTGCGACAACACCGCCCCAGCTCCGATTTCAGAAGCGTCGACCTCAACCTGAAAAGGAAGAGCAACATCAGGCTGACGCAACACTGGGGCGGAAGAAAAGCGGCGCTTGAGCTCCCGAAAGGCCTCCACAGCATCAGGGGACCAATCAGCAACATCAGCACCCTTCTTAGTCAAATCAGTCAATGGTTTTACAACATCAGAAAAACCAGCAATAAATCGACGATAAAAGTTAGCAAAGCCCAAAAATTTCTGAAGACTCTTAAGAGAAGAGGGTTGCGTCCAATCACCAATAGCCTGAACCTTGACAGGATCCATCTCGATGGAAGAGGGGGAAAAAATGTATCCCAAGAAGGAAATCTTTTGAACCCCAAAAACACACTTAGAACCCTTCACACACAAGGAATTAGACCGCAAAACCTGAAAAACCCTCCTGACCTGCTGGACATGAGAGTCCCAGTCATCCGAAAAAATCAGAATATCATCCAGATACACAATCATAAATTTATCCAAATAATCGCGGAAAATGTCATGCATAAAGGACTGGAAGACTGAAGGGGCATTTGAAAGACCAAAAGGCATCACCAAATACTCAAAATGGCCCTCGGGCGTATTAAATGCGGTTTTCCACTCATCCCCCTGCTTGATTCGCACCAAATTATACGCCCCACGGAGATCAATCTTAGAGAACCACTTGGCCCCCTTTATACGAGCAAACAAATCAGTAAGCAGTGGTAACGGATATTGATATTTAACCGTGATTTTATTCAAAAGTCGATAATCAATACACGGCCTCAAAGAGCCATCTTTCTTAGACACAAAGAAAAAACCGGCTCCTAAGGGAGATGACGAAGGACGAATATGTCCCTTTTCCAAGGACTCCTTTATATATTCTCGCATAGCAGCGTGTTCAGGCACAGACAGATTAAATAAACGACCCTTAGGGTATTTACTACCCGGGATCAAGTCTATGGCACAATCGCACTCCCGGTGCGGAGGTAGTGAACCAACCTTGGGTTCTTCAAAAACGTCACGAAAGTCAGACAAGAATTCAGGAATCTCAGAGGGAATAGATGATGAAATAGAAACCAAAGGTACGTCCCCATGAGTTCCTTTACATCCCCAGCTTAACACAGACATAGCTCTCCAGTCGAGGACTGGGTTATGAGATTGCAGCCATGGCAATCCCAGCACCAAAACATCATGTAGATTATACAGCACCAGAAAGCGAATAACCTCCTGGTGATCCGGATTAACACGCATAGTCACTTGTGTCCAGTATTGTGGTTTATTACTAGCCAATGGGGTGGAGTCAATCCCTTTCAGAGGTATCGGAGCCTCCAATGGCTCCAAATCATACCCACAGCGTTTGGCAAAGGACCAATCCATAAGACTCAAAGCAGCGCCAGAGTCGACATAGGCGTCCGCGGTAATAGATGACAAAGAACAAATCAGGGTCACAGATAGAATAAACTTGGACTGTAAAGTGCTAATTGAAACAGACTTGTCAGGCTTCTAGTACGCTTAAAGCATGCTGATATAACATGAGTTGAATCACCACAATAGAAGCACAACCCATTTTTTCGTCTAAAATTCTGCCGCTCGCTTCTGGACAGAATTCTATCACATTGCATATTTTCTGGCGTTTTCTCAGTAGACACCGCCAAATGGTGCACAGGTTTGCGCTCCCGCAGACGCCTATCGATCTGAATAGCCATCGTCATGGACTCATTCAGACCCGCAGGCACAGGGAACCCCACCATAACATCCTTAATGGCATCAGAGAGACCTTCTCTGAAAATCGCCGCCAGGGCGCACTCATTCCACTGAGTAAGCACAGACCATTTGCGGAATTTTTGGCAGTATATTTCAGCTTCATCTTGCCCCTGAGACAAGGACATCAAGGCCTTTTCCGCCTGAAGCTCTAAATGAGGTTCCTCATAAAGCAACCCCAAGGCCAGAAAAAACGCATCCACATTGAGCAACGCAGGATCCCCTGGTGCCAATGCAAAAGCCCAGTCTTGAGGGTCGCCCCGGAGCAAGGAAATTACAATCCTGACCTGCTGTGCAGGGTCTCCGGCAGAGCGAGACTTCAGGGACAAAAACAATTTGCAATTATTTTTAAAATTTTGAAAGTGAGATCTATTCCCCGAGAAGAATTCAGGCAAAGGAATTCTAGGCTCAGACACAGGTGCATGAACAACAAAATCTTGCAAATTTTGTACCTTTGTGGCGAGTTTATTCAAACCTGCAGCTACACTCTGAAGATCCATTTGAAACAGGTGAACACAGAGCCATTCAAGGATTAGAAGGAGAGAAAGAGAGGGAGGCTGCAGTATAGGCAGACTAGCAAGTGATTCAATTAAGAGCACACTCAGAACTAGAGGAAAAAAAAAAAAAAAAATTGTAGCAGACTTCTTTTTTCTCTCCTTTCTCAGCCAGTAATTTAACCCTTTTTTTGGGCCGGTCAAACTGTCATGATTCTCAATGGCGAGAGAACCTAGCCCAGCATATATGAGAACTAGCTCTTGGAAGATGGAAACTATACTGACCATGAACTAAACCTGCCGCACAACTAGAAGTGGCCGGGTAGCATGCCTACGTTTTTTTATCCCTAGATGCCCAGCGCCAGCCGGAGAACTACCTAATCCTAGCAGAGGAAAAGACAGTCCTGGCTCACCTCTAGAGAAATTTCCCCAAAAGGCAGACAGAGGCCCCCACATATATTGGCGGTGATTTTAGATGAAATGACAAACGTAGTATGAAAATAGGTTTAGCAAAATCGAGGTCCGCTTACTAGATAGCAGGAAGACAGAAAGGGCACTTTCATGGTCAGCAGAAAACCCTATCAAAACACCATCCAGAAATTACTTTAAGACTCTAGCATTAACTCATAACACCAGAGTGGCAATTTCCGATCACAAGAGCTTTCCAGACACAGTAACGAAACAGCAGCTGTGAACAGGAACAAAATGCAAAAACACACAAGGACAAAAGTCCAACTTAGCTGGGAGTTGTCTGGTAGCAGGAACATGCACAGAAAGGCTTCTGATTACATTGTTGACCGGCATGAAACTGACAGAGGAGCAAGGTTATATAGCGACTCCCACATCCTGATAGGAGCAGGTGAACAGAGGGGATGCTGCACACAAGTTCAATTCCACAAGTGGCCACCGGGGGAGCCCAGAATCCAATTTCACAACACTTTACCATCTGAGAAAATAAAGAACTTCGTCCACAACAACCACAAAATACTTCAAGCTGTCATTGATGTTAGAGGGGGCAATAAACGGTGTTAAGAAATCGAGTATGAGAACTTTTGATCAGGGTCATTGTGAGGTTTTGGGTGGTCATTATGATTTAAAAAGGGAAAACACAGTAGTTTCACAATAAATTGCTTCACCCAACCACTAACCATGAGTGGAGAAAAAGTATTGGTGTTATCATTCATATTCTCTGAAAAACGTTTGACCACAACTGTATATTGTTGTGATGTATAATGGGATGTGTGCTATGTGTGGAGCGCCCCCAGTAGGGCTATGGGGTACTCGGTACCGGGTCCTTCGGTTCTCGGTGGGGATGTCACGGTGGCTGACCCGGTCCGTGGCCCTAGGGAACGTCCGTTGAAAATGGGGAAAGGTCTTTAAAGGGATAATGTTCGTGACGCCACCTGTGGTATTCGGTCAGGGTGACCGACACTGCTTAGGGGTCCGCTGGGGTGGTGCTATGGCAGCTAGATGGTATACCTTCCCACAGGTGAAGTGTATCCCCAGGGCTTCCCAGTGTGTAGATGGTAGATGGTGTGAGGCGCAGTGAAGAACGAGGACACAAGGTTGCAGTCTCTTTACCTTTACTGAAGGCTTCGGCATCCACAGTCCAGGGTACCGACCACAGGGTAGGCAGAGTCCAGCCGGTCCGAAGGCAAATCCAGAGTCCCCTTATCCAGGTGGAAATCAGTAGCCTTCCTCTAGCGCCTGGGTGTTGTAGGACCTCCCTGCTGAGCTTCTCGGTAAGGTCCTCACAACTGATGTTAGTGTTCTAGATGTTATTTCTCTTTCTCTCTGTCCCCCAGATGGAATGGATAGGACAAACCCGTATGACTGGTGGCCTGAGGCTTTTTACAGGGACTCTATCACGCCCCGGCCCCCACAAGTTGCCACCGTGCCTCCTGGGTATAGGTCGGGCAGGTAACGTGGAATTATCTGTCCTGCCAGTCTCTGAAGTAAAGCGTAGAGATCCTTACTCCTTCGGTATCCTGGCTACCGGATTCCTGCGCCTCAGAGGGAAGCAGCTTGCTCCTGGCTGATCTCCCTCTGATATTCCTCTCCTGTGCTCTGCTTTCCTGCACACTACCTGCAATATGTTCACTTTTGTGTCTTCTTCCAGGAGCCGCAGCACTTCAGGCTCCAGGACTCCTTCCTCTCCCTCTGTCCTCCTGACAGGAACTAAACTCTGAACCCCTTTTCCCTCCAGATCAGGATGTTTTATAGGGGAGTTCACCTTAAACAGGCTTAGAGCTCCCCCTTCTGGTCTGGAGTGTGAACATGTTGCATGCATAATGTTACCTGATAAAGAGATCTCCTTTATTGCCTTCAGACATAATATCACTCCCCCTGGTGGAAGAACGACATTACTGCAACAACCAGGACTCTGGGGCGCTGCACTCCCCCGTTAAATCCAGTACTCCCGGACTGGGAAAAGAAAACAGCAATACATTCGCAAAAAGATATGTAAATTTATAAAAACATTTGAACAATGACAAAACTTTGGCTTCCCTTTATGGGAGGTGAGGACACTTGAACGTTGCAAAAACCAGTTTGTAAAAGTACATCTGTATTGTCTTTAGACAGATGAATCAAGGAAGGGCTCTTACCCACGATAGCAAAGTGGGCAGAACCAGAGTGCACCTTGGAGGTGCCAAACTATTTACAAAGAAAGTCTTTGGGTAAGCATTGTCCATTACTGCAATGTCCATTTTTTAAACCTGTAACAAAGATGAGCGAGCAATCTAAACATATAACAGCAATTATTAACACTTTTAATCCCTATAACGAGCTGGGATTTGACTCTTGGTGCTACGTGTAGACCTGCGTAGTTCCTGAGCTACTGTGTCTGTTGTAGCGTACCCCCTAGTGCATGTACTATGTGTAGGTATACTAGGTAGTCGTCTGCGTGGTCTCAGATTCACCATGGGTCTAACAGTTTCACCAATAGCAGAGGGTGGATTTGCCGATTCGACTGCTGGCATGACGTTTTCTGTTGGAATCTGCTGTTGCTGAGTCACTGTTGAGGTGACGGTTGCCGCTTGAACCTGTTGGTGCGGGGCCTCTTCAGGTTCTGGATGGCTCTGAGTCGCATTTTGTTCTGATGTTCCCAGCTGGGAAAAAGTCAAGACAGGTATCACAATGCCCTTATTTATTTGAGTCCAGGACTGGGGAAAATCTCCAAGAACAGTGTGTATTATCTTCTCTTCCATAGGTGGAGATGTTCCTGGATCTGTTTCTCTGTTCCTCAATTTATCAGGGCATTTCTTGAGATGGTCTCAGGATGCTGCCGTCGAAGTTTCTCCTCCATCTTTGCTGATAAGACAAACTTTAGTATTGTCAAAGTTGGACGGTAAGATGGTATATGCTCTGCTTACCACTGGTCATCAAGTTTGTTCATTCTTCTTTTACGCTTTAACACTTGTTCACCTGGTGACAAGGGAATTGCAGGAGCACGTTGATTGTAATCTCTCTCTTGTTTTTGTCTGGCTTGAGATAGACTTCTTTCAACACACTCTTGCACTTGACGGTACCTTTGCTGTCTTTCTGTATCCCAATCTGCATCAGACGATGGATTTTCTGGGGTTAGGACTCCCATATCTAGATCAGAGTCAAAACAAAAGAAAGTCAAAACCGCACCCTTTCATATATAAACTGAAGGTCTCAGCGGACACAAGGGCGCACGTCCAAAACCAGGGAGCCCATCCCGGCCAGTATCAAGACCACAAAGAACAAAAAGACAGCGCCACAATGGATGGTGAAAAAATAGGAGCTTACATTTATTCTGCCTCCTGTAGCGACGTTTCGGTCAACAGTGCTTGATAAAGGTCTGTTGACCGAAACGTCGCTACAGGAGGCAGAATAAATGTAAGCTCCTATTTTTTCACCATCCATTGTGACGCTGTCTTTTTGTTCTTTGTGGTCCCATATATAGATCGACAGGTAGTTTGCTGGATCTTTCTCTCATCAGATATGCTGGAGTACAGTTGGTGGAATTCACTGGAATGTGGTTGTACAGATCTACCAAGTCTGGCAACTTTTCTGGCCATAAGTTCCGTTCTTCCACAGGCAAGGTCTTCAGTAAGTCGATTACCTTAGTTCATCTTTTCGCAAATTCCGTTGGTTTGTGGATGATACGGTGTTGTTCTGATCTTTTTGCATCCGTATAAGTTGCAGAACTCTTGGAATACCTCTGCTTCAAAGGCTGGACCTTGATCAGTAAGGACCTTCTCTGGGTATCCGTGTGGTCTGCAAAAGTACCATTGAAAGGCCTTGGCTGCTGTTCTTTCTGTCAAATCCTTGACAGGTACAACTACCAGGAATCTGGGGTAGTGATCCACTATGGTCAGGGCATAGACATAGCCTGACTGGCTTGGTGTTAGCTTCACGTGGTCTAAGGCTACCAGTTCAAGTTGCTGTTTGGTGACTATGGGTTGTAGGGGAGCCCTCGGGCTGTCACGGTCCTTCCTGCGTAGGCTACATGGGCCACACTCTCGGCACGACTTTTCGATGGTTTTTCTCATGCCAACCCAGTAGAACCTTCCACGAAATAGACTCTCCAACTTCCTCCATCCGAAGAGTCCTGCTCCATCGTGGTACGCTTCCAGAACCATTGGCGCATCTTGTCTTGGGACTACTATCTGCCATACCAACTCATGAGTGCGTGGGTCGATGCTTCTTTGGCACAGCTTACCATCGTAGATAAATAATCTGCCTTTCTCCTTCCACAGTTGTTGCATCTCTTGTGGATCGTCTGAGCCAGGGTGTGAACCTGCCTGCGTCAGGAGTTCTTTCGCCCGACGGACCGCGGGGTCACTGTCCTGGGTCTCTGCCCATCCATGGTGGGGAAGGGGATTCAGCATGGCGTCCTGCTTGTTCTTGTGCCTGTTCCTCACATGATGGGAATACTGAGAGGCCTTTGGGCGATGGAAAGCTGGCAACTCTATTTCTTCGAGGGTTTCCGAGTCTTCTCCCGTTTCTGGCAAGTTGGGCATTCTGGACAATGCATCGGCATTCGCATTCTTGTGCCCTGCCCGGTACTTGATAGTGAAATCATAATTGGACAACCGGGCCATCCACCGCTGCTCTAAGGCACCAAGTTTTGCTGTGTCCAAGTGTGTCAGTGGATTGTTGTCCGTGAAGACTGTGAATTTCGCTGAGGCCAGGTAATGCTTGAATCTCTCCGTCACTGCCCAGACGATGGCGAGGAACTCCAGCTTAAAGGAACTGTAGTTGTCAGGGTTCCTTTCAGTGGGACAAAGTTTCCTGCTGCCGTAAGCGATTACCCTTTCTTTGCCTTTCTGGACCTGGGACAACACGGCTCCCAGTCCCATGTTGCTGGCATCCGTATACAGCACAAACGGTTGGTCATATTCAGGGTAGGCCAGTACCTCTTCTCCTGTCAGAGCTGACTTCAAACAAATCCATCGTTCTAGTCAAATGGGGTATTCTTACCCTTGGTTTTCTTGGATTGGCCCACTAACAGGTCATATAGTGGTGCGGCTTTCTTGGTGAAGTCTTTGATAAATCTTCTGTAATAGCCTACCAACCTGAGGAACTGCCAGACTTCATGGAGGTTGCTGGGCTTCGGCCAGTCTCTGATCACAGTGACCTTGTCAGGGTCTGGGGCCACTCCTTCGGCACTCACTACATGGCCCAGGTACTGCACTTTGGGCTTTAGCAGATGGCATTTAGATGGTTTTACCTTTAGACCAAAGTTAGACAAAGCTTCGAACACCTCGGCCAGGTGCTCCAGATGGTCCTCATAAGTCTTGGAGAAGACATGACATCGTCCAGATATAGCAATACGGTTTCAAAGTTCTTGTGTCCAAGACAGCACTCCATCATCCTCTGGAACGTTCCTGGGGCGTTGCACAGTCCGAATGGCATGTAGTTGAATTCACAGAGACCCATCGGTGTGGTGAAGGCTGTCTTCTTCTTGTCCGCCTCTGCTCCGGGAACCTGCCAGTACCCACTGGTCAGATGCAAGGTAGAGAAGTAGTTAGCATATTTTAAAGCAGCTAACGACTCTTCTATTCTGGGCAGTGGGTATGCATCTTTATGTGTAAGGCGGTTTATCTGCCTATAATCAACACACATCCTCATCGTGCCATCCTTAGTGACGAAGACTAATGGAGCTGCCATGGGGCTACAACTGTCTCTCACTACCCCAGGCTCCTTCATCTCTCGCAACATGTCTTTGGCACACTGATAATGAGCTGGGGGCACAGGACGGTATCTCTCTTTAATAGGTGGATGATTTCCCGTGGGGATATGATGTTGAATCCCTTTTACCTGCCCAAAATCTAGGGGGTGCTTGCTGAATACCCGCTCATACTCATGAACCACCCTGTAAGCCCCTTGTTTTTGGTGTGACGGGGTAGAGTCAGTGCCCACGTGTAATTTCTGACACCAATCTTCCAGTTGTCCTGCAGAGCCATTGTCCTCCGCTTGGTTGGATAAGACCAAGGGTTCTGTTGCCACATTATTATCAACAGCAAACAGTTTGGCAAGTGTGGCATATTTGGTTAGGTGGACCTCTTCCTCTCCACAGTTAAGGACACGCACTGGTACCCTCCCCTTGCAGACATCAACCACCCCTCTGGCTGTCAGGAGAGTAGGCCTACTATCTGAATACACAGGTTCTACCAGGGCCTGGTAGTCTTTACCTCTGAGGCCTATTGCTGCCCGACACCATATTAACATTTCGCTCCTGGGGGGTATTGCAATGGGGATTGAATCACTCACTGTGGCACGGCCAATTTCTCCACCAGACAATTCTACCTGTTGTCTCTGCACCAGAGCTCGGATTTCTTTCTGTAGGACACGTTGCTCACTGGAACCAGCAGTTTCGGCCACCTGTTGTAACAAGACAATAACCTCTGCAAGACAATTTTCTATGACACTAGTACCAATGGTCATCATAGGGTTACATTCACGGCGACCAATATCAACAATCACAATCCCTTGGGATTTTAACTCTACCCGACCCACTTTAATGGTGACCTCTTTGTATCCCACTTGTGGTAAGGGCTGACCGTTACTGGCTACTATGGTGAAATCATCATCAGGGCCACGAGTAATGTCTGTGTCAGCCCAATAATGTTTAGAAAGGATGTAAGGCATAGTTGTCACCTGAGAACCGGTGTCCAACAGAGCGTTCATGGGAATACCGTCGACCACAACGGGGAGAACAGGTCGTCCTCCAATGTACTTGGCTCGCCAGTTGTTTGGGCCTAGTCGTCCTTCTCCTGGGGGTTGGGCCCTCTACCCCAGGGGTTGCTCGTTTAAATGACAGTACCTTGCAATGTGGCCTGCCTGATTGCAGCGGCGGCAGATGGGTCGTCCGTCCTGATGATAGCGATTGTCGTCTCTGCCTCTGGTCGGCGGGATCCTCTTCTGTCGTCGCCAGGGAACATCCTCCGGTCTGGAAGCCAGTTTGATCTTCTCCTTGGGGGCCTCCTGTAGTGAGTGCACGGTCCGGGCTAATGCAGCAACGTTCTTGGTCAGCTCCTGTAGCTGGAGGCGTAGTCTGGCGGGGGAATCATCTTCAAGGATCTGGGCATCGGCCTCAGCAGAGACTTGAGGATAGGGCGCCACCTCCTGGTGGTACGTGAGGGCTGGACGCCTAGAGGGAACTGCACGACTGAGCTGCTGTTCCTGTAGCACCTGGATGGCCTTGTCTTTGAACTGCACAAAGGTCAGGTCAGGATTCTGCATGGCCAAGAGGTGCAGTTGAGCCCTTTGGTTATTGCACAGGAGTAACTCCATGAACCGCTCCTTTAAGAGTTTGTCCTCATCTGGCACACTATTAGGGTCAACCTGCCTGATTGCCCGCAGTGGTTCCTGGAGATTAAGGGCATAGTCCCGTAGGCTATCCTGCGGCCTCTGCTTGCACCCATAGAACGTCAATTTAATTTCTGTAGCGGTGCGGGTGTCAAAGGTGGTCTTAAGTCTGGCAAAGACCCGCTGTACAGTCTTTTTATCTGCAGCTGGCCAGGATTTCACCTCCCTCTGGGCCGCTCCAAACAGTTGGCCCGTTATAATGTGAACTTCCTGATGCTCTGTCAGGGGATAAACTTCAAGCAGGCTGCAGAGTCTTTCTTTAAAGTCAGCTAACGTATGCGATTCCCCGGAATATTGTGGGAGCCAGGCTGCTCCAGATATGTATGGCATGCACAAGGGCATGATGGCCGCTGTAGCTGAGGCGGTGCCTGGCTGGCTGATAGGAGCAGCGGGCTCTGTGGCTGCGCCTATCGTGGGGCCTGCGGGCACGTCCGCTGTGAGGCCTGGAGGTGCTACTAGGTCTGCGGCTGCGACCGCCGCCAACTCTCCTCCCGGATGAGACATGGCAATTTCCCCTCGCTAACCTGATAGAAGCCGGCGTCTCCTTTTGCGGCTCCGCTGTACGACGTCTTCACTTCCGGCGTTCCAGGTAGCAGTGCGGCACCCGTTCTTCCTGCTTCGCGCTCGTTTCGGCTAGCTCCACCCACGAAGGTACGTCTCCTCCCCCTCGCGCTCCATGCTGCGCGGCAATGGCGGATTTTGGTGGGAATTTTGGCGGCAAATGGCAATACACAGTTCTTTAGTAATTCACAGTTCAAATACAGTTCTGGCACAGTTCTTAGGCGCACATGACCCGATTTTCAGGCTTAAGTAGATCCTGTTCATGACGCCAAAAGATTGGAGCGCCCCCAGTAGGGCAGTGGGGTACTCGGTACCGGGTCCTTCGGTTCTCGGTGGGGATGTCACGGTGGCTGACCCGGTCTGTGGCCCTAGGGAACGTCCGTTGAAAATGGGGAAAGGTCTTTAAAGGGATAATGTTCGTGACGCCACCTGTGGTATTCGGTCAGGGTGACCGACGCTGCTTAGAGGTTCACTGGGGTGATGTTATGGCAGCCAGATGGTATACCTTCCCACAGGTGAAGTATGTCCCCAGGGCTCCCAGTGTGTAGATGGTGGATGGTGAGAGGCGCAGTGAAGAACGAGGACACAAGGTCGCAGTCTCTTTATCTTTACTGAAGGCTTCAGCATCCACAGTCCAGAGCACCGGATCACAGGGCAGGCAGAGTCCGGCTGTTCTGAAGGCAAATCCAGAGTCCCCTTATCCAGGTGGAAATCAGTAGCCTTCCACTAGCGCCTGTGTGTTGTAGTACCTCCCTGCTGAGCTTCTCGGTAAGGTCCTCACAACTGTTGTAGATGTTCTAGATAGTTACCGTATATACTCGAGTATAAGCCGACCCGAGTATAAGCCGACCCCCCTAATTTTGCCACAAAAAACTGGGAAAACGTATTGACTCGAGTATAAGCCTAGGGTGGAAAATGCAGCAGCTACCGGTGAATTTCAAAATTAAAAATAGATGCTCCATACCGTTCATTATGGCCCCATAGATGCTCCACATAAAGCTGTGCCACATATAATGCTCTGCACCGTTCATTATGGCCCCATAGATGCTCCACATAAAGCTGTGCCATATATACAATGGTCTGCACCGTTGCCCCATAGATAGCTGTGCCATATATATAGTGCTCTGCACCGTTGCCCCATAGCTGTGCCATATATATAATGCTCTGCACCATTGCCCCATAGCTGTGCCATATATATAGTGCTCTGCACCATTGCCCCATAGCTGTGCCATATAGTGCTCTGCACCGTTGCCCCATAGCTGTGCCATATATATAATGCTCTGCACCGTTGCCCCATAGCTGTGCCATATAGTGCTCTGCACTGTTGCCCCATAGCTGTGCCATATATATAGTGCTCTGCACCATTGCCCCATAGCTGTGCCATATATATAATGCTCTGCACCATTGCCCCATAGCTGTGCCATATATATAGTGCTCTGCACCGTTGCCCCATAGCTGTGCCATATAGTGCTCTGCACCGTTGCCCCATAGCTGTGCCATATATATAGTGCTCTGCACCGTTGCCCCATAGCTGTGCCATATATATAGTGCTCTGCACCGTTGCCCCATAGCTGTGCCATATAGTGCTCTGCACCATTGCCCCATAGCTGTGCCATATATATAGTGCTCTGCACCGTTGCCCCATAGCTGTGCCATATAGTGCTCTGCACCATTGCCCCATAGCTGTGCCATATATATAGTGCTCTGCACCGTTGCCCCATAGCTGTGCCATATAGTGCTCTGCACCGTTGCCCCATAGCTGTGCCATATATATAATGCTCTGCACCGTTGCCCCATAGCTGTGCCATATATATAGTGCTCTGCACCGTTGCCCCATAGCTGTGCCATATATATAATGCTCTGCACCGTTGCCCCATAGCTGTGCCATATATATAGTGCTCTGCACCGTTGCCCCATAGCTGTGCCATATATATAATGCTCTGCACCGTTGCCCCATAGCTGTGCCATATAGTGCTCTGCACCATTGCCCCATAGCTGTGCCATATATATAGTGCTCTGCACCGTTGCCCCATAGCTGTGCCATATAGTGCTCTGCACCGTTGCCCCATAGCTGTGCCATATATATAGTGCTCTGCACCGTTGCCCCATAGCTGTGCCATATATATAGTGCTCTGCACCGTTGCCCCATAGCTGTGCCATATAGTGCTCTGCACCATTGCCCCATAGCTGTGCCATATATATAGTGCTCTGCACCGTTGCCCCATAGCTGTGCCATATAGTGCTCTGCACCGTTGCCCCATAGCTGTGCCATATATACAATGCTCTGCACCGTTGCCCCATAGCTGTGCCATATATACAATGCTCTGCACTGTTGCCCCATAGCTGTGCCATATATATAGTGCTCTGCACCGTTGCCCCATAGCTGTGCCATATATATAATGCTCTGCACCATTGCCCCATACCTGTGCCATATAGTGCTCTGCACCATTGCCCCATAGCTGTGCCATATAGTGCTCTGCACCGTTGCCCCATAGATACTCCACATAAATCTGTGCCATTGCTGCTGCTGCAATAAAAAAAAACCACATACTCACCTCTCTTGCTTGCAGCTCCTCAGCGTCCCGTCCCGGCGTCTTTCCGCACTGACTGATCAGGCAGAGGGCGGCACGCACACTATATGCGTCATCGCGCCCTCTGACCTGCACAGTCAGTGCGGAGAGATGCCGGGAAGATGGCGCGGCGCCCGGCGTGTGGAACGAGGGAAGGTAAATATGACATACTTACCTGCTCCCGGCGTCCCGCTCCTTCCCCCGGACAGCTGGTCTTCGGTGCCGCAGCCTCTTCCTCTGTCAGCGGTCACCGGCACCGCTGATTAGAGAAATGAATAGGCGGCTCCGCCCCTATGGGAGTGGAGTCCATATTCATTTCTCTAATGAGCGGTCCCACGTGACCGCTCAGGGGAAGAGGCTGCGGCACCCGGAGACCGTGGGACGGGCAGGGGGAGCGACAGGAACGCCGGAACTAGGTGAGTATATGACAGTCCTCACCCGCCGACCCCACCACCGATCATGACTCGAGTATAAGCCGAGAGGGGCACTTTCAGCCCAAAAATTTGGGCTGAAAATCTCGGCTTATACTCGAGTATATACGGTATTTCTCTTTCTCTCTGTCCCCCAGATGGAATGGATAGGACAAACCCGTATGACTGGTGGCCTGAGGCTTTTTACAGGGACTCTATCACGCCCCGGCCCCCACAAGTTGCCACCGTGCCTCCTGGGTATAGGTCGGGCAGGTAACGTGGAATTATCTGTCCTGCCGGTCTCTGAAGTAAAGCGTAGAGATCCTTACTCCCTCGGTATTCTGGCTACTGGATTCCTGCGCCTCAGAGGGAAGCAGCTTGCTCTTGGCTGATCTCCCTCTGATATTCCTCTCCTGTGCTCTGCTTTCCTGCACACTCCCTGCAATATGCTCACTTTTGTGTCTTCTTCCAGGAGCCACAGCACTTCAGGCTCCAGGACTTCTTCCTCTCCCTCTGTCCTCCTGACAGGAACTAAACTCTGAACTCCTTTTCCCTCCAGATCAGGATGTTTTATAGGGGAGTTCACCTTAAACAGGCTTAGAGCTCCCCCTTCTGGTCTGGAGTGTGAGCATGTTGCATGCATAATATTACCTGATAAAGTGATCTCCTTTATTGCCTTCAGACGTAATATCACTCCCCCTGGTGGAAGAACGACATTACTGCAACGACCAGGACTCTGGGGCGCTGCATGTGCTATTGGAGTTAATGATGTATGTTGTTTAACAGTAGGGAAAGCAAGAGTTAATGGTTGGGACTAGCCCAGAGTGGGAAGGACTAGGCTAAAGGGAAAGTGACAGTTTCCTGTTAGTGAGTTGGATAGGGTCTAGATTGTATAAAGAAAGGACCTAAGGTTGGATGTGAGAAGTGCCATGTTCTGCTGCATCCCTAGACAGAGAGAAGACCTAGACAGAGATGGTGTGATCCGGAGCAGTAAAGAGGAAAAGTGACTGGGAGACAGTGATTCTCCAGAGATGGGTCCTGGAATAGGACGCCCAGCAGTAAGATGCAGAGTTTATAACTCCTGAGGATAAAGGGCCTAGGCAGGACTGAGTAGATGAGACAAATAGAGCAGGAGTTTCAGAGCATCAGCATTCCGGCCATACTGGCACCCAGTAGCGTAGCTAGGGGGGGGCAGAGGGGGCCATCGCCCCGGGCCCAGCGCTCTGAGGGGGCCCACCGGGAGCTACGCCACTGTAGCTGCATCTGCGGCAGAGCAGGGAGAATCGATCTCCCTGCTCTGCCGCTATGGGGCCCCTGAGCAGGCGGGGGGAAGGCCCGATGCCAGCAGTGGGCCCCCCCCGCCCGTCATCGCACGGTGAGCTGTATCGGCATCTAGCCGATACAGGTCACCGCAGTGATGAGGGAAGGAGCACTGCGCTCCTTCCCCCATCATCCCCCACACCGTCTGACAGCGGGGCGCGATGACGTCACAGCCCAGTGCCCGCTGTCAGATGAGCAGGAGCAGGAAGCACCGCTGGAACAAGGAGTTAGAGAGGTGAGTATTTACTGTGTTTTTATGGGGGCTGCCTTATTGTACAGTATCTGCCTATAAGGGGGGGGGGGAGTGCTGCCTTATTGTACAGGATCTGCCTATAAGGAGAGGGGGAGTGCTGCCTTATTGTACAGTATCTGCCTATAGGGGGGGAGTGCTGCCTTATTGTACAGTATCTGCCTATAAGGGGGGGACTGCTGCCTTATTGTACAGTATCTGCCTATAAGGGGGGGAGTGCTGCCTTATTCTACAGGATCTGCCTTTGGGGGGTGCTGCCTTATACTACAGGTCTGCCTATGGGGGGTGCTGCTTTAAACTACAGGGTCTGCCTATAGGGGTGCTGCCTTGTCCTATATTGAGGACTATCTGGCACATTATACTATATGGAGGTTATCTATGGGGCCATCATACAGTGTGGGGATTACAGTGTTGGAGCCATCAAACAGTTTGAAGGCTACTAAGGGGTCAGTATACTGTGTGGGTGGTACTATACAGTTAGGGGGCATTATACTGTGTATAGGGGACCTGTACATGGGGGAGACTCTGGACATTGTTAAATGTAAAGTGGGCACTTATTGTAATAGGGGAACTCAGGTTACTGTGACTATCAAAGGGGCACACAGAGGGCATTATTACTTTCAAAAAGGCAAAATGTGGGCTCTGTTTTCTAGGGCACTTGCACCCGGCATTACTATAATATAGAGGGGTGCTTTAGAATTTAGAGGGTACAGAGAACCACAGAGTAGGTGCAGTAATAGGGACACATACGGCAGCAGCGGCTCAGTATTGGGGTATCAGGGGCAGTAATATGGACACATACGGCAGCAGCGGCTCAGTATTGGGGTATCAGGTGCAGTAATAGGGACACATACGGCAGCAGCGGCTCAGTATTGGGGTATCAGGTGCAGTAATAGGGACACATACGGCAGCAGCGGCTCAGTATTGTGGTATCAGGTGCAGTAATAGGGACACATACGGCAGCAGCGGCTCAGTATTGGGGTATCAGGTGCAGTAATAGGGACACATACGGCAGTAGCGGCTCAGTATTGGGGTATCAGGTGCAGTAATAGGGACACATACGGCAGCAGCGGCTCAGTATTGGGGTATCAGGGGCAGTAATAGGGACACATACGGCAGCAGCGGCTCAGTATTGGGGTATCAGGGGCAGTAATAGGGACACATACGGCAGCAGAGGCTCAGTATTGGGGTATCAGGTGTAGTAATAGGGACACATATGGCAGCAGCGGCTCAGTATTGGGGTATCAGGTGCAGTAATAGGGACACATATGGCAGCAGCGGCTCAGTATTGGGGTATCAGGGGCAGTAATAGGGTCACATACGGCAGCAGCGGCTCAGTATTGGGGTATCAGGTGTAGTAATAGGGACACATACGGCAGCAGCGGCTCAGTATTGGGGTATCAGTTGCAGTAATAGGGACACATACGGCAGCAGCGGCTCAGTATTGGGGTATCAGGTGCAGTAATAGGGACACATACGGCAGCAGAGGCTCAGTATTGGGGTATCAGGTGCAGTAATAAGGACACATACGGCAGCAGCGGCTCAGTATTGGGGTATCAGGTGCAGTAATAGGGACACATACGGCAGCAGCGGCTCAGTATTGGGGTATCAGGGGCAGTAATAGGGACACATACGGCAGCAGTGGCTCAGTATTGGGGTATCAGGTGCAGTAATAGGGACACATACGGCAGCAGCGGCTCAGTATTGGGGTATCAGGTGTAGTAATAGGGACACATATGGCAGCAGCGGCTCAGTATTGGGGTATCAGGGGCAGTAATAGGGACACATATGGCAGCAGCGGCTCAGTATTGGGGTATCAGGTGCAGTAATAGGGACGCATACGGCAGCAGCGGCTCAGTATTGGGGTACCAGGTGCAGTAATAAGGACACATACGGCAGCAGCGGCTCAGTATTGGGGTATCAGATGCAGTAATAGGGACATATATGGCAGCAGCGGCTCAGTATTGGGGTATCAGGTGCAGTAATAGGGTCACATACAGCAGCAGAGGCTCAGTATTGGGGTATCAGGGGCAGTAATACGGACACATATGGCAGCAGCGGCTCAGTATTGGGGTATCAGGGGCAGTAATAGGGACACATACGGCAGCAGCGGCTCAGTATTGGGTTATCAGGGGCAGTAATAGGGACACATACGGCAGCAGAGGCTCACTATTGGGGTATCAGGGGCAGTAATAGGGACACATACGGCAGCAGAGGCTCAGTATTGGGGTATCAGGTGCAGTAATAGGGTCACATACGGCAGCAGGGGCTCAGTATTGGGGTATCAGGGGCAGTAATAGGGTCACATACGGCGGCAGGGGCTCAGTATTGGGGTATCAGGGGCAGTAATAGGGACACATACGGCAGCAGTGGCTCAGTATTGGGGTATCAGGGGCAGTAATAAGGACACATATGGCAGCAGAGGCTCAGTATTGGGGTATCAGGGGCAGTAATAGGGACACATATGGCAGCAGAGGCTCAGTATTGGGGTATCAGGGGCAGCAATAGGGACACATACGGCAGCAGCGGCTCAGTATTGGGGTATGAGGTGCAGTAATAGGGACACATACGGCAGCAGCGGCTCAGTATTGGGGTATAAGATGCAGTAATAGGGACACATACGGCAGCAGCGGCTCAGTATTGGGGTATCAGGTGCAGTAATAGGGACACATTCGGCAGCAGCGGCTCAGTATTGGGGTATCAGGTGCAGTAATAGGGACACATACGGCAGCAGCGGCTCAGTATTGGGGTATCAGATGCAGTAATAGGGACACATACGGCAGCAGCGGCTCAGTATTGGGGTATCAGGTGCAGTAATAGGGACACATACGGCAGCAGCGGCTCAGTATTGGGGTATCAGGGGCAGTAATAGGGACACATACGGCAGCAGAGGATCAGTATTGGGGTATCAGGGGCAGTAATAGGGACACATACGGCAGCAGAGGCTCAGTATTGGGGTATCAGGGGCAGTAATAGGGACACATACGGCAGCAGCGGCTCAGTATTGGGGTATCAGGTGCAGTAATAGGGACACATATGGCAGCAGAGGCTCAGTATTGGGGTAACAGGGGCAGTAATAGGGACACATACGGCAGCAGAGGATCAGTATTGGGGTATCAGGGGCAGTAATAGGGACACATACGGCAGCAGCGGCTCAGTATTGGGGCATCAGATGCAGTAATAGGGACACATATGGCAGCAGAGGCTCAGTATTGGGGTATCAGGGGCAGTAATAGGGACACATACGGCAGCAGCGGCTCAGTATTGGGGTATCAGATGCAGTAATAGGGACACATACGGCAGCAGCGGCTCAGTATTGGGGTATCAGGTGCAGTAATAGGGACACATACGGCAGCAGCGGCTCAGTATTGGGGTATCAGGGGCAGTAATAGGGACACATACGGCAGCAGCGGCTCAGTATTGGGGTATCAGGAGCAGTAATAGGGACACATACGGCAGCAGGGGCTCAGTATTGGGGTATCAGGGGCAGTAATAGGGTCACATACGGCGGCAGGGACTCAGTATTGGGGCATCAGATGCAGTAATAGGGACACATATGGCAGCAGAGGCTCAGTATTGGGGTATCAGGGGCAGTAATAGGGACACATACGGCAGCAGCGGCTCAGTATTGGGGTATCAGATGCAGTAATAGGGACACATACGGCAGCAGCGGCTCAGTATTGGGGTATCAGATGCAGTAATAGGGACACATACGGCAGCAGCGGCTCAGTATTGGGGTATCAGATGCAGTAATAGGGACACATACGGCAGCAGCGGCTCAGTATTGGGGTATCAGGTGCAGTAATAGGGTCACATACGGCAGCAGCGGCTCAGTATTGGGGTATCAGGTGCAGTAATAGGGACACATACGGCAGCAGAGGCTCAGTATTGGGGTATCAGGGGCAGTAATAGGGACACATACGGCAGCAGCAGCTCAGTATTGGGGTATCAGGTGCAGTAATAGGGACACATACGGCAGCAGCGGCTCAGTATTGGGGTATCAGGTGCAGTAATAGGGACACATACAGCAGCAGCGGCTCAGTATTGGGGTATCAGGTGCAGTAATAGGGACACATACGGCAGCAGCGGCTCAGTATTGGGGTATCAGGGGCAGTAATAGGGTCACATACAGCAGCAGAGGCTCAGTATTGGGGTATCAGGGGCAGTAATAGGGACACATACGGCAGCAGCGGCTCAGTATTGGGGTATCAGGGGCAGTAATAGGGTCACATACGGCAGCAGCGGCTCAGTATTGGGGTATCAGGTGCAGTAATAAGGACACATAGGGCAGCAGCGGCTCAGTATTGGGGTATCAGGTGCAGTAATAGGGACACATACAGCAGCAGCGGCTCAGTATTGGGGTATCAGGTGCAGTAATAAGGACACATAGGGCAGCAGCGGCTCAGTATTGGGGTATCAGGTGCAGTAATAGGGTCACATACGGCAGCAGCGGCTCAGTATTGGGGTATCAGGTGCAGTAATAGGGACACATACGGCAGCAGCGGCTCAGTATTGGAGTATCAGATGCAGTAATAGGGACACATACGGCAGCAGCGGCTCAGTATTGGGGTATCAGATGCAGTAATAGGGACATATACAGCAGCAGCGGCTCAGTATTGGGGTATCAGGGGCAGTAATAGGGACACATACGGCAGCAGTGGCTCAGTATTGGGGTATCAGGTGCAGTAATAGGGACACAAACGGCAGCAGCGGCTCAGTATTGGGGTATCAGGTGGAGTAATAGGGACACATATGGCAGCAGCGGCTCAGTATTGGGGTATCAGGTGCAGAAATAGGGTCACATACGGCAGCAGCGGCTCAGTATTGGGGTATCAGGTGCAGTAATAGGGACACATATGGCAGCAGTGGCTCAGTATTGGGTTATCAGGGGCAGTAATAGGGACACATATGGCAGCAGCGGCTCAGTATTGGGGTATCAGGGGCAGTAATAGGGACACATACGGCAGCAGCGGCTCAGTATTGGGGTATCAGGTGCAGAAATAGGGTCACATACGGCAGCAGCGGCTCAGTATTGGGGTATCAGGTGCAGTAATAGGGACACATACGGCAGCAGCGGCTCAGTATTGGGGTATCAGGTGCAGTAATAGGGACACATACGGCAGCAGCGGCTCAGTATTGGAGTATCAGGTGCAGTAATAGGGACACATACAGCAGCAGCGGCTCAGTATTGGGGTATCAGGTGCAGTAATAGGGACACATACGGCAGCAGCAGCTCAGTATTGGGGTATCAGGTGCAGTAATAGGGACACATACGGCAGCAGCAGCTCAGTATTGGGGTATCAGGTGCAGTAATAGGGACACATACGGCAGCAGCGGCTCAGTATTGGGGTATCAGGGGCAGTAATAGGGACACATATGGCAGCAGCAGCTCAGTATTGGGGTATCAGGGGCAGTAATAGGGACACATACGGCAGCAGAGGCTCAGTATTGGGGTATCAGGTGCAGTAATAGGGACACATACGGCAGCAGCGGCTCAGTATTGGGGTATCAGGTGCAGTAATAGGGACACATATGGCAGCAGCGGCTCAGTATTGGGGTATCAGGTGCAGAAATAGGGTCACATACGGCAGCAGCGGCTCAGTATTGGGGTATCAGGTGCAGTAATAGGGACACATACGGCAGCAGCGGCTCAGTATTGGGGTATCAGGGGCAGTAATAGGGACACATACGGCAGCAGAGGATCAGTATTGGGGTATCAGGGGCAGTAATAGGGACACATACGGCAGCAGAGGCTCAGTATTGGGGTATCAGGGGCAGTAATAGGGACACATACGGCAGCAGCGGCTCAGTATTGGGGTATCAGGGGCAGTAATAGGGACACATACGGCAGCAGCGGCTCAGTATTGGGGCATCAGATGCAGTAATAGGGACACATATGGCAGCAGAGGCTCAGTATTGGGGTATCAGGGGCAGTAATAGGGACACATACGGCAGCAGAGGATCAGTATTGGGGTATCAGGGGCAGTAATAGGGACACATACGGCAGCAGCGGCTCAGTATTGGGGCATCAGATGCAGTAATAGGGACACATATGGCAGCAGAGGCTCAGTATTGGGGTATCAGGTGCAGTAATAGGGACACATACGGCAGCAGCGGCTCAGTATTGGGGTATCAGGTGCAGTAATAGGGACACATACGGCAGCAGCGGCTCAGTATTGGGGTATCAGGGGCAGTAATAGGGACACATACGGCAGCAGCGGCTCAGTATTGGGGTATCAGGAGCAGTAATAGGGACACATACGGCAGCAGGGGCTCAGTATTGGGGTATCAGGGGCAGTAATAGGGTCACATACGGCGGCAGGGACTCAGTATTGGGGCATCAGATGCAGTAATAGGGACACATATGGCAGCAGAGGCTCAGTATTGGGGTATCAGGGGCAGTAATAGGGACACATACGGCAGCAGCGGCTCAGTATTGGGGTATCAGATGCAGTAATAGGGACACATACGGCAGCAGCGGCTCAGTATTGGGGTATCAGATGCAGTAATAGGGACACATACGGCAGCAGCGGCTCAGTATTGGGGTATCAGGGGCAGTAATAGGGACACATATGGCAGCAGCAGCTCAGTATTGGGGTATCAGGGGCAGTAATAGGGACACATACGGCAGCAGAGGCTCAGTATTGGGGTATCAGGTGCAGTAATAGGGACACATACGGCAGCAGCGGCTCAGTATTGGGGTATCAGGTGCAGTAATAGGGACACATATGGCAGCAGCGGCTCAGTATTGGGGTATCAGGTGCAGAAATAGGGTCACATACGGCAGCAGCGGCTCAGTATTGGGGTATCAGGTGCAGTAATAGGGACACATACGGCAGCAGCGGCTCAGTATTGGGGTATCAGGGGCAGTAATAGGGACACATACGGCAGCAGAGGATCAGTATTGGGGTATCAGGGGCAGTAATAGGGACACATACGGCAGCAGAGGCTCAGTATTGGGGTATCAGGGGCAGTAATAGGGACACATACGGCAGCAGCGGCTCAGTATTGGGGTATCAGGGGCAGTAATAGGGACACATACGGCAGCAGCGGCTCAGTATTGGGGCATCAGATGCAGTAATAGGGACACATATGGCAGCAGAGGCTCAGTATTGGGGTATCAGGGGCAGTAATAGGGACACATACGGCAGCAGCGGCTCAGTATTGGGGTATCAGATGCAGTAATAGGGACACATACGGCAGCAGTGGCTCAGTATTGGGGTATCAGGTGCAGTAATAGGGACACATACGGCAGCAGCGGCTCAGTATTGGGGTATCAGGGGCAGTAATAGGGACACATACGGCAGCAGCGGCTCAGTATTGGGGTATCAGGAGCAGTAATAGGGACACATACGGCAGCAGGGGCTCAGTATTGGGGTATCAGGGGCAGTAATAGGGTCACATACGGCGGCAGGGACTCAGTATTGGGGCATCAGATGCAGTAATAGGGACACATATGGCAGCAGAGGCTCAGTATTGGGGTATCAGGGGCAGTAATAGGGACACATACGGCAGCAGCGGCTCAGTATTGGGGTATCAGATGCAGTAATAGGGACACATACGGCAGCAGCGGCTCAGTATTGGGGTATCAGATGCAGTAATAGGGACACATACGGCAGCAGCGGCTCAGTATTGGGGTATCAGATGCAGTAATAGGGACACATACGGCAGCAGCGGCTCAGTATTGGGGTATCAGGTGCAGTAATAGGGTCACATACGGCAGCAGCGGCTCAGTATTGGGGTATCAGGTGCAGTAATAGGGACACATACGGCAGCAGAGGCTCAGTATTGGGGTATCAGGGGCAGTAATAGGGACACATACGGCAGCAGCAGCTCAGTATTGGGGTATCAGGTGCAGTAATAGGGACACATACGGCAGCAGAGGATCAGTATTGGGGTATCAGGGGCAGTAATAGGGACACATACGGCAGCAGCGGCTCAGTATTGGGGTATCAGATGCAGTAATAGGGACACATATGGCAGCAGAGGCTCAGTATTGGGGTATCAGGGGCAGTAATAGGGACACATACGGCAGCAGCGGCTCAGTATTGGGGTATCAGATGCAGTAATAGGGACACATACGGCAGCAGCGGCTCAGTATTGGGGTATCAGGTGCAGTAATAGGGACACATACGGCAGCAGCGGCTCAGTATTGGGGTATCAGGAGCAGTAATAGGGACACATACGGCAGCAGGGGCTCAGTATTGGGGTATCAGGGGCAGTAATAGGGTCACATACGGCGGCAGGGACTCAGTATTGGGGCATCAGATGCAGTAATAGGGACACATATGGCAGCAGAGGCTCAGTATTGGGGTATCAGGGGCAGTAATAGGGACACATACGGCAGCAGCGGCTCAGTATTGGGGTATCAGATGCAGTAATAGGGACACATACGGCAGCAGCGGCTCAGTATTGGGGTATCAGATGCAGTAATAGGGACACATACGGCAGCAGCGGCTCAGTATTGGGGTATCAGATGCAGTAATAGGGACACATACGGCAGCAGCGGCTCAGTATTGGGGTATCAGGTGCAGTAATAGGGACACATACGGCAGCAGAGGCTCAGTATTGGGGTATCAGGTGCAGTAATATGGACACATACGGCAGCAGCGGCTCAGTATTGGGTATCAGGTGCAGTAATAAGGACACATATGGCAGCAGCGGCTCAGTATTGGGGTATCAGGTGCAGTAATAGGGACACATACGGCAGCAGCGGCTCAGTATTGGGGTATCAGGTGCAGTAATAGGGTCACATACGGCAGCAGCGGCTCAGTATTGGGGTATCAGGTGCAGTAATAGGGACACATACGGCAGCAGAGGCTCAGTATTGGGGTATCAGGGGCAGTAATAGGGACACATACGGCAGCAGCAGCTCAGTATTGGGGTATCAGGTGCAGTAATAGGGACACATACGGCAGCAGCGGCTCAGTATTGGGGTATCAGGTGCAGTAATAGGGACACATACAGCAGCAGCGGCTCAGTATTGGGGTATCAGGTGTAGTAATAGGGACACATACGGCAGCAGCGGCTCAGTATTGGGGTATCAGGTGCAGTAATAGGGACGCATACGGCAGCAGCGGCTCAGTATTGGGGTATCAGGTGCAGTAATAGGGACACATACGGCAGCAGCGGCTCAGTATTGGGGTATCAGGTGCAGTAATAAGGACACATAGGGCAGCAGCGGCTCAGTATTGGGGTATCAGGTGCAGTAATAGGGACACATACGGCAGCAGCGGCTCAGTATTGGGGTATCAGGTGCAGTAATAGGGACACATACAGCAGCAGCGGCTCAGTATTGGGGTATCAGGTGCAGTAATAAGGACACATAGGGCAGCAGCGGCTCAGTATTGGGGTATCAGGTGCAGTAATAGGGTCACATACGGCAGCAGCGGCTCAGTATTGGGGTATCAGGTGCAGTAATAGGGACACATACGGCAGCAGCGGCTCAGTATTGGGGTATCAGGTGCAGTAATAGGGACACATACGGCAACAGCAGCTCAGTATTGGGGTATCAGGTGCAGTAATAGGGACACATACGGCAGCAGAGGCTCAGTATTTGGGTATCAGGTGCAGTAATAGGGACACATACGGCAGCAGCGGCTCAGTATTGGGGTATCAGATGCAGTAATAGGGACACATACAGCAGCAGCGGCTCAGTATTGGGGTATCAGGGGCAGTAATAGGGACACATACGGTAGCAGCTCAGTATTGGGGTATCAGGTGCAGTAATAGGGACACATACGGCAGCAGTGGCTCAGTATTGGGGTATCAGGTGCAGTAATAGGGACACAAACAGCAGCAGCGGCTCAGTATTGGGGTATCAGGTGGAGTAATAGGGACACATATGGCAGCAGCGGCTCAGTATTGGGGTATCAGGTGCAGAAATAGGGTCACATACGGCAGCAGCGGCTCAGTATTGGGGTATCAGGTGCAGTAATAGGGACACATATGGCAGCAGCGGCTCAGTATTGGGTTATCAGGGGCAGTAATAGGGACACATATGGCAGCAGCGGCTCAGTATTGGGGTATCAGGGGCAGTAATAGGGACACATACGGCAGCAGCGGCTGAGTATTGGGGTATCAGGTGCAGAAATAGGGTCACATACGGCAGCAGCGGCTCAGTATTGGGGTATCAGGTGCAGTAATAGGGACACATACGGCAGCAGCGGCTCAGTATTGGGGTATCAGGTGCAGTAATAGGGACACATACGGCAGCAGCGGCTCAGTATTGGAGTATCAGGTGCAGTAATAGGGACAAATACGGCAGCAGCGGCTCAGTATTGGGGTATCAGGTGCAGTAATAGGGACACATACGGCAGCAGCAGCTCAGTATTGGGGTATCAGGGGCAGTAATAGGGACACATATGGCAGCAGCGGCTCAGTATTGGGGTATCAGGTGCAGAAATAGGGTCACATACGGCAGCAGCGGCTCAGTATTGGGGTATCAGGTGCAGTAATAGGGACACATACGGCAGCAGCGGCTCAGTATTGGGGTATCAGGGGCAGTAATAGGGACACATATGGCAGCAGCGGCTCAGTATTGGGGTATCAGGTGCAGAAATAGGGTCACATATGGCAGCAGCGGCTCAGTATTGGGGTATCAGGTGCAGTAATAGGGACACATATGGCAGCAGCGGCTCAGTATTGGGGTATCAGGGGCAGTAATAGGGACACATACGGCAGCAGCGGCTCAGTATTGGGGTATCAGGTGCAGAAATAGGGTCACATACGGCAGCAGCGGCTCAGTATTGGGGTATCAGGTGCAGTAATAGGGACACATACGGCAGCAGCGGCTCAGTATTGGGGTATCAGGTGCAGTAATAGGGACACATATGGCAGCAGCGGCTCAGTATTGGGGTATCAGGGGCAGTAATAGGGACACATATGGCAGCAGCGACTCAGTATTGGGGTATCAGGGGCAGTAATAGGGACACATACGGCAGCAGCGGCTCAGTATTGGGGTATCAGGGGCAGTAATAGGGACACATATGGCAGCAGCGGCTCAGTATTGGGGTATTAGGTGCAGTAATAGGGTCACATACGGCAGCAGAGGCTCAGTATTGGGGTATCAGGGGCAGTAATAGGGACACATACGGCAGCAGCGGCTCAGTATTGGGGTATCAGGTGCAGTAATAGGGACACATATGGCAGCAGTGGCTCAGTATTGGGGTATCAGGTGCAGTAATAGGGACACATACGACAGCAGAGGCTCAGTATTGGGGTATCAGGTGTAGTAATAGGGTCACATACGGCAGCAGTGGCTCAGTATTGGGGTATCAGGGGCAGTAATAGGGACACATACAGCAGCAGAGGCTCAGTATTGGGGTATCAGGGGCAGTAATAGGGACACATACGGCAGCAGCGGCTCAGTATTGGGGTATCAGGTGCAGTAATAGGGACACATACGGCAGCAGCGGCTCAGTATTGGGGTATCAGGTGCAGTAATAGGGACACATACGGCAGCAGCGGCTCAGTATTGGGGTATCAGGTGCAGTAATAGGGACACATATGGCAGCAGCGGCTCAGTATTGGGATATCAGGGGCAGTAATAGGGTCACATACGGCAGCAGCGGCTCAGTATTGGGGTATCAGGGGCAGTAATAGGGACACATACGGCAGCAGCGGCTCAGTATTGGAGTATCAGCAGGATGAGGAGTTTGTGCAGGTTGGGAATAGATGGTGATGGGGCTGGAATATGAGAAGTGAAACGTGTCTTTGTTGGTTTCCCTGCAGACGAGTCCTGGCTGGAAGAAGTTGTCATGTCGGTCTGGGCCAGATGGAAAAGACAGGAAAAGTTACGACTCCATCATAAAGAACGTCAATGGTAAGAGATTGTCTGTAAGGCTTCTTTCACACTAGCGTCGGGCTCGGCCCGTCGCCGTGCGTCGGGCCGAGGTCCCCGACGCTAGCGTTATCCCCGCCGCACAACGGGGGCAGCGGATGCATTTTTCCAGCGCATCTGCTGCCCCATTGTGAGGTGCGGGGAAGTGCGGGGAGGTGGGGGCGGAGTTCCGGCGGAGTTCCGGCCGCGCATGCGCGGTCGGAAAAAGCGGACCGTCGGGAGCAAAAAACGTTACATGTAACGTTTTTTGCTCCCGACGGTCCGCCACAGCACGGCGCAACCGTCGCAGGACGGTTGCGACGTGTGTCATTGCGTCGCAAATGCGTCGCTAATGTTAGTCAATGCAGAAAAAACGCATCCTGCAAGCACTTTTGCAGGATGCGTTTTTTCGGCAAAACGACGCATTTGCGACGTAATGCAGTTAACGCTAGTGTGAAAGTAGCCTAACTGTTCTGTGATCTGTTATATGTTCTGTAGGGGTGGGATCACTATCTACCACTGACCATATGGCGGTAATATCCATGTTGGTCGTTATATAGAGATTATCTTCAGTAACAGCGCGGTCATCTGCTGAGGTTCTCCTCCAATATTAGGGGGCGTCATCGAGTTGTAATCAAGGTTACCTGGTTAGGGGCCCACTCAGAAGC
Source organism: Ranitomeya variabilis (assembly GCF_051348905.1). NCBI lineage: Eukaryota > Metazoa > Chordata > Amphibia > Anura > Dendrobatidae > Ranitomeya > Ranitomeya variabilis. The sequence goes on from NC_135232.1 coordinate 1,135,994,988, forward strand.
TTCGCCCCCCCCGGACCAAAACCCTAGCTACGCCTCTGCTGGCACCATAACTCCCCTAAGGGGAAAAGGAGATGCAAAGCCGCGGGTTGAGTAAAGGACTCTCGCTAAGCTGAACTGTAGTCTCAAGCTGGGTTGTGATGAAGAAGTGAGGAACAGTGAAGACAGAAGACAGAGAAGAGAAAGGGACTAAATTTGTGTAAGAAAAATGTTGCACATTATCAAGGAAACGTTTGAGAAGATATGAACCCACTATCTACTGTATATAAACCTCCTGTCATGAATGTGCCGCATGCTGCTGGGACCTGTGCTACATCAGAGATAAGAAGATCGCGGCATTTAGCTGAGCACGCCTCCTCATTAAATCTACACAGCCTATCATTAGTTAACAGGTGTTTGTGGCATGGAAACCGTTTTAGAGTTCCTGGTGGTCTATTGGCTGTGCTGCTTATTGGAATGACACCCTCCATTATATATACCTGTGTCTGGTTTCCCTCCATGTAAGCAATAGAGTCTTCATTCTGTTGCTTCATTGGAGAAGTTGCTCTGGAGTGTCGCTCTTGTCCTTTTGAGATTGTTGGATACGGTTTGTTGTGAATACCTCTTCCTTCCCTTTTTGGCGCTCCTTTGTGTTTCTCTTCTGCCTTATTGCTGAGCTCCTATCTCCCCTTTGTGTTTTGTTCTGTGTGCCTGTCGTTTGTGCATTGGTTTTCTCCTGCCTGTCCAGCCTGTGTTACACCTTTCATTCCTGCCCCTTTCCTCCCTGGGGGGAGGGTGGGAGAGGTGTGAGAACCAGGCATCTCCACCTTCAGGAGTAACCCCGGTGTTAGGGATAGAGTTAGACTTCCCTAGATTATGGACAGTATAGGGTCCTTGTCCCACGGCATTCCTATGGTCACAGCGTGACCCCCCCAAAATTAATGTTCAGTAAAAAGTTTATTTTATATATGTTGTCTCCCGCCTTCAACTGCAAAACATCTGGTCCTGGCCAACGAGCAACATTGGTGTCATGCGGTCTGTCCAAGTGTAGTGCAAGAGACAAGTACCTCGCCCACGACTACCACCCTGCGCCACGTTACATATGCACCTTGTAACAGCAGAGCCCAGGATAAGTGTATGCACCTTGTAACATTAGATCCGAGGATGAGTATATGCACCTTGTGTTACGCTCACGCCTGAACTGGATATCGCGAACGTGGATTGTGGTCCAACTGTACTGTGGACCAAGAAGAGCCTGGATGGGTGTGACTAAGTTCCTCCTCAAGACTGACCCCACATGCACAGCAACTGACGAACAGGGTACCGCAAACACGGACTCTGTTCAAAAGCAGTAGACTGGGTCAGGTTCACACATCCAGCTGAGGATGAGTGTATGCACCTAGTAATAGCAGAGCTGAGGATGAGTGTATGCACCTAGTAATAGCAGAGCTGAGGATGAGTGTATGCACCTAGTAATAGCAGAGCTGAGGATGAGTGTATGCACCTAGTAATAGCAGAGCTGAGGATGAGTGTATGCACCTAGTAATAGCAGAGCTGAGGATGAGTGTATGCACCTAGTAATAGCAGAGCTGAGGATGAGTGTATGCACCTAGTAATAGCAGAGCTGAGGATGAGTGTATGCACCTAGTAATAGCAGAGCTGAGGATGAGTGTATGCACCCAGTAATAGCAGAGCTGAGGATGAGTGTATGCACCTAGTAATAGCAGAGCTGAGGATGAGTGTATGCACCTAGTAATAGCAGAGCTGAGGATGAGTGTATGCACCTAGTAATAGCAGAGCCGAGGATGAGTGTATGCACCTAGTAAAAGCAGAGCCGAGGATGAGTGTATGCACCTAGTAATAGCAGAGCTGAGGATGAGTGTATGCACCTAGTAATAGCAGAGCTGAGGATGAGTGTATGCACCTAGTAATAGCAGAGCTGAGGATGAGTGTATGCACCTAGTAATAGCAGAGCTGAGGATGAGTGTATGCACCTAGTAATAGCAGAGCCGAGGATGAGTGTATGCACCTAGTAATAGCAGAGCCAAGGATGAGTGTATGCACCTAGTAATAGCAGAGCCGAGGATGAGTGTATGCACCTAGTAATAGCAGAGCCGAGGATGAGTGTATGCACCTAGTAATAGCAGAGCCGAGGATGAGTGTATGCACCTAGTAATAGCAGAGCTAAGGATGAGTGTATGCACCTAGTAATAGCAGAGCTGAGGATGAGTGTATGCACCTAGTAATAGCAGAGCCGAGGATGAGTGTATGCACCTTGTAATAGCAGAGCCGAGGATGAGTGTATGCACCTAGTAAAAGCAGAGCCGAGGATGAGTGTATGCACCTAGTAATAGCAGAGCCGAGGATGCGTGTATGCACCTAGTAATAGCAGAGCCGAGGATGAGTGTATGCACCTAGTAATAGCAGAGCTGAGGATGAGTGTATGCACCTAGTAATAGCAGAGCTGAGGATGAGTGTATGCACCTAGTAATAGCAGAGCCGAGGATGAGTGTATGCACCTAGTAATAGCAGAGCCGAGGATGAGTGTATGCACCTAGTAATAGCAGAGCTGAGGATGAGTGTATGCACCTTGCAATAGCAGAGCTGAGGATGAGTGTATGCACCTAGTAATAGCAGAGCCGAGGATGAGTGTATGCACCTAGTAATAGCAGAGCCGAGGATGAGTGTATGCACCTAGTAATAGCAGAGCTGAGGATGAGTGTATGCACCTAGTAATAGCAGAGCTGAGGATGAGTGTATGCACCTAGTAATAGCAGAGCTGAGGATGAGTGTATGCACCTAGTAATAGCAGAGCTGAGGATGAGTGTATGCACCTAGTAATAGCAGAGCTGAGGATGAGTGTATGCACCTAGTAATAGCAGAGCTGAGGATGAGTGTATGCACCTAGTAATAGCAGAGCCGAGGATGAGTGTATGCACCTAGTAATAGCAGAGCTGAGGATGAGTGTATGCACCTAGTAATAGCAGAGCCGAGGATGAGTGTATGCACCTAGTAATAGCAGAGCTGAGGATGAGTGTATGCACCTAGTAATAGCAGAGCTGAGGATGAGTGTATGCACCTAGTAATAGCAGAGCTGAGGATGCGTGTATGCACCTAGTAATAGCAGAGCCGAGGATGAGTGTATGCATCTAGTAATAGCAGAGCTGAGGATGAGTGTATGCACCTAGTAATAGCAGAGCCGAGGATGAGTGTATGCACCTAGTAATAGCAGAGCCGAGGATGAGTGTATGCACCCAGTAATAGCAGAGCCGAGGATGAGTGTATGCACCAAGTAAAAGCAGAGCCGAGGATGAGTGTATGCACCTAGTAATAGCAGAGCCGAGGATGAGTGTATGCACCTAGTAATAGCAGAGCCGAGGATGAGTGTATGCACCCAGTAATAGCAGAGCTGAGGATGAGTGTATGCACCAAGTAAAAGCAGAGCCGAGGATGAGTGTATGCACCTTGTAATAGCAGAGCCGAGGATGAGTGTATGCACCTAGTAATAGCAGAGCCGAGGATGAGTGTATGCACCTAGTAATAGCAGAGCCGAGGATGAGTGTATGCACCTAGTAATAGCAGAGCTAAGGATGAGTGTATGCACCTAGTAATAGCAGAGCTGAGGATGAGTGTATGCACCTAGTAATAGCAGAGCTGAGGATGAGTGTATGCACCTAGTAATAGCAGAGCCGAGGATGAGTGTATGCACCTAGTAATAGCAGAGCTGAGGATGAGTGTATGCACCAAGTAAAAGCAGAGCCGAGGATGAGTGTATGCACCTAGTAATAGCAGAGCTGAGGATGAGTGTATGCACCTAGTAATAGCAGAGCTGAGGATGAGTGTATGCACCTAGTAATAGCAGAGCTGAGGATGAGTGTATGCACCTAGTAATAGCAGAGCTGAGGATGAGTGTATGCACCTAGTAATAGCAGAGCTGAGGATGAGTGTATGCACCTAGTAATAGCAGAGCCGAGGATGAGTGTATGCATCTAGTAATAGCAGAGCTGAGGATGAGTGTATGCACCTAGTAATAGCAGAGCTGAGGATGCGTGTGTGTACAGCGCCCCAGAGTCCTGGTCGTTGCAGTATTGTCGCTCTTCCACAAGGGGGGGTGATGGTACGTCTGATGGCACTAAAGGAGTTCACCTGACCAGGTATCACAGTCACATATTACACTTCACACTCCGGCCACCAGGGGGAGCAAAGGGTTCTATGTATTAGGCCACTCCTCACACTCTGGTAAAACTGGGGGCTGGATAGGAAGTTAGAGAGAAGCTGACTGGCTTTCGCCCAGGGAACATCTAGTGAGAGAGAGAGTTGATTGGGAAGACTCAGGAGGGTCCCTGTCAGGGGTGGGATCCTGGCAGTGGCCTAGCACGAGACGGATCGTTACGGAGCCGTGCCTGCACCTCATTGCAGCGGCATCCTAAGAAAGGACACGAAGCGAAGGATATTGTGGAGAAGTGAGAAACGAGATCAACGCAACAAGGAGAAAACACCAGTAGGAGTCGTGCCCCGAGATCAGCAACATCCTACTGAGGCGCGTAGCCGGTGGCCGGAACGCCGAGGAAGTAAAGTAATAGGCTCTACGCATTATTTTGAACTACGGCCGGGCAGTTAACTCTAGGTTGGCTGTCTCACCTATACACCTAATGAAGACAACGGAGGCAATTGTGGGAGAGGGGCATCTCTAGGGTCCCTATAAAATAACTCCAGGCCTACCCCTTCATATGGGTGCGTCCTATCCAAACCATCTGGGGGACGGAGAGAAAGAACAGAAACATACATGACAGTTGTGAGGACTATCCCGTGGTGCTCAGCAGGGAAGTACTACAACACCCAGGCGCTAGTAGGTAGGCTACTGATTTCCACCTGCAAAGGGAACTCTGGATGTGCCTTCGGACCGGCCGGACTCAGCCAGCCCTGTTAGCAGTGCTCTGGATTGTGGATGCTGAAGCCTTCAGTAAAGAGGTAAAGAGACTGCAACGCTGTGTCCTCGTTATTTACTGCGACCTACACCATTACCATCTACTCATCAAGGGAAGCCCTGGGGACACACTTCACATGTGGGAAGTTACAACATCTAGTTGCCATTCCATCACCCCAGCGGACCCCTAGCAGCGTCGGTCACCCTGACCGAATACCAAAGGTGGCGTCACGAAGACTTGACAAACAAGACCTATTAATTGGACGCCCCTCAAAGGGCCACGGACCGTTTCAGGCCACCATGACATCCCCCGAACCGAAAGACCCGGTACCGAGTACCTCATTGCCCTTAACGTGGGGGCGCTCCAAACTTGGCGTCACTAACAGGATCTACTTAAGCCTGAAAATCAGGTCATGTGTGCCTTGGAACTGTGACTTGAATCGTGATTTATTGCAAAGACTGTGTATTGCTATTTGCCGCCAAAAAAAATTCCTGCCAAAACCACCGCCATTACAGCGCAACGAGGAGCGCAGGAGAAGAAGAAGGGCATGGATTTGTGGGCGTGGACAAGCTGAAGAGCACGAAGAACAATGGCCGCCCAGTCTAAATATTTCTGCACCTTGAGGACGTGTCCGTCAGCAGCCGAGATCCGCCTCCTGATTCTGAATGGAGGGCGGAGACAAAGAAAGCGAAACCGCCCATGAAGGAGAGAGCGAGAAAAGGACCAGGAAGTGAGCCACATGGAGGACGCCATGGCCAGCTGCTCAGAACCAGAATGCGGGGTTGAAGCAGAGGACTCCCCCAGCTACCCGGAGGAGCACAGCAGCCAAATCTCCACAGTCGGCACCGACCTCCTGCAGATTAAGATGGAGGACTTGATAGATCAGCTCCTGCAACTACGGGTGAGGACCAAGGACCCGTACCAGGTGGCGCCGGTGGAGGATCCCCCGACATCGGTCCCTGCACCGCTACCAGAGCTGCTACCGATATTCCCACCGATGCTGCCGCCAGCAGGGCCAGTCGCTGAGGAGGACACCGCACCGTCCGGTAAGCACGCTGACCCTGCCCCGCCAGCAGAGGACCTGCTGATAGGCCCCGTCGCAGCGCCACCTTCCCCGGGGACCCACAGATTCCAGCACCTTGCACCCTGGGACCAGGCCATGGGCATGGAGTCATTCTTAAAGGCCCCGATTTCATCAACCACCTTGCCAGGTGAGGTCTATGCAGAGTGGACTGTATGCCGCTGGGTGAACCCAGGGTCGGACTTCATGGGGTTCCCATTGCTACCTGCAGAGCTACGGCCGCCAGAACAAGAGTAAACCTCGGAACCCCGAACCATGTAAATAGTTAATTGTGTGTTTTCCTTGCTGCTTTAAACCCGATCAGGGTTAGTTCTTAAAGGGATCCCTTTGTTGACCCGGGATCCCTATTGTTTTATGTTTTTGCACAAGTTCATCATTGTTTTAAAAGACTGCCGAATCATGGACGGTGAATGATTCACAAACTGTTGCTGTATATAGTTTGCACCTTCTTAAGGGTGCCCCCTACTGGTTTTACAAGAAGAAGAGCTTTTTGAAGAGACTGTTCTTGATTACAGCGCAGAAGTTCTTGCATCAAACAGACTTGCAACTTGAGAGTTTGCATTACCTCAGAAGATACTTAGTTTCCCTCTTACAGGGAATGTCTAGTTGTTGCACTTAGCTTAAATCATAATGTGCCTTAAAATAGTTAGACAGTAATAATGTTTTACATAGTGGTAGTATGTAGTTAGAAAGATAGTGATAAGGAATAGAAATGTTGATAATGTTGTTTGAATAAAACTGAAGTTAAAGTGATTACTAGAACTGATGATAGAAAGCCAAGGAAATGATGCAGTAGGCCCGTGGGGGTAGATAAGAGAGTCCTGCATATGAGGAAGAGAACCAAAGAGAAACGTTGATTTGCACTTTTAATCTTATAATATACCTTTAGTGGGTACCTACCCTTACGCCCTTAAAGGAAAAGTTAAATTATTGTTCAAGAAAAGTTTGCACTTAGTAGATAGTAGATAGTATGCCCGGCTGGGTAATGATAGTTATTTATAGCTAGTTATTTGATAAGTGTTATTTAAAATCTTTTACACAATGTAAATATGTTTTTGTTTGTAACGTTCAAGTGTCCCCACCTCCCATAAAGGGAAGCATTGTTAAACTTACTTGTTTACAGCATTCCAAAATTTTGTATGTCTTTTGCTAACATGTATTGTTGTTCTTCTTTTCCCAGTCTGGGAGTACTGGATTTAACGGGGGGGGGGGGGGGGGGAGTGCAGCGCCCCAGAGTCCTGGTCGTTGCAGTATTGTCGCTCTGCCGCTAAGGGGAGTGATGTTACGTCTGTTGATACTAAAGGAGTTCACCTGACCAGGTATCACAGTCACACACTACACTTCACACTCCGGCCACCAGGGGGAGCAAAAGGTTCTAAGTATTAGGCCATTCCTCACACTCTGGTAAAACTGGGAGTCGGATAGGAAGTTAGTGAGAAGCTGACTGGGTTTTGCCCAGGTAACATCTAGTGAGAGAGAGCGTTGCTTGGGAAGACTCAGGGGGGTCCCTGTCAGGGGTGGGATCCTGGCAGTGGCCTAGCACAAGACAGATTGTTACGGAGCCGTGCCTGCACCTCATTGCGGCGGCATCCTAAGAAAGGACACAAAGCGAAGGATATTGTGGAGAAGTGAGAAACGAGATCACAGCACAAAGGAGACAACACCAGAAGGAGTCCTGCCATAAGATCGGTAACATCCTTCTGAGGCGCGTAGCCGGCGGCTGGAACGCCGAGGAAGTAATAGACTCTACGCATTAGTTTAAACTACGGCAGGGCAGTTAACTTTAGGTTGGCTGTCTCACCTTTTACATCTAATGAAGACAACGGAGGCAATTGTGGGAGAGGGGCGTCTCTAGGGTCCCTATAAAATAACTCCAGGCCTACCCCGTCATACGGGTGCATCCTATCCAAACCATCTGGGGGATGGAGAGAAAGAACAGAAACATACATGACAGTTGTGAGGACTATCCCGTGGTGCTCAGCAGGGAGGTACTACAACACCCAGGCGCTAATAAGTAGGCTACTGATTTCCACCTGCAAAGGGAACTCTGGATGTGCCTTCGGACCGGCCGGTCTCAGCCAGCCCTGTTAGCAGTGCTCTGGATTGTGGATGCCGAAGCCTTCAGTAAAGAGGTAAAGAGACTGCAACCCTGTGTCCTCGTTATCTACTGCGACCTACACCTACTCATCAAGGGAAGCCCTGGGGATACACTTCACCTGTGGGAAGTTACATCTAGCTGCCATTCCATCACCTCAGCGGACCGCTAGCAGCGTCGGTCACCCTGACCGAATACCACAGGTGGCGTCACGAACACTAGACAAACAAGACCTATTAATTGGACGCCCCTCAAAGGGCCACGGACCGGGTCAGGCCACCATGACATCCCCCGAACCGAAAGACCCGGTACCGAGTACCCCATTACCCTTAACGTGGGGGGTGCTCCATGTGCACCTTGCAATAGCAGAGCTGAAAATGTGTGTTTGCACCTAGTAATAGCAGAGCTGAGGATGAGTGTATGCACCTAGTGATAGCAGAGCTGAGGATGAGTGTATGCACCTAGTAATAGCAGAGCTGAGGATGAGTGTATGCACCTAGTAATAGCAGAGCTGAGGATGAGTGTATGCACCTAGTAATTACAGAGCTGAGGATGAGTGTATGCACCTAGTAATAGCAGAGCTGAGGATGAGTGTATGCACCTAGTAATAGCAGAGCTGAGGATGAGTGTATGCACCTAGTAATAGCAGAGCTGAGGATGAGTGTATGCACCTTGCAATAGCAGAGCTGAGGATGAGTGTATGCACCTAGTAATAGCAGAGCTGAGGATGAGTGTATGCACCTAGTAATAGCAGAGCCGAGGATGAGTGTATGCACCTAGTAATAGCAGAGCTGAGGATGAGTGTATGCACCTAGTAATAGCAGAGCTGAGGATGAGTGTATGCACCTAGTAATAGCAGAGCTGATTATGAGTGTATGCACCTAGTAATAGCAGAGCTGATGATGAGTGTATGCACCTAGTAATAGCAGAGCTGATTATGAGTGTATGCACCTAGTAATAGCAGAGCTGAGGATGAGTGTATGCACCTTGTAGCAGCAGAGCTGAGGATGAGTGTATGCACCTAGTAATAGCAGAGCTGAGGATGAGTGTATGCACCTAGTAATAGCAGAGCTGAGGATGAGTGTATGCACCTAGTAATAGCAGAGCTGAGGATGAGTGTATGCACCTTGTAGCAGCAGAGCTGAGGATGAGTGTATGCACCTAGTAATAGCAGAGCTGAGGATGAGTGTATGCACCTTGTAGCAGCAGAGCTGAGGATGAGTGTATGCACCTAGTAATAGCAGAGCTGAGGATGAGTGTATGCATCTAGTAATAGCAGAGCTGAGGATGAGTGTATGCATCTAGTAATAGCAGAGCTGAGGATGAGTGTATGCACCTAGTAATAGCAGAGCCGAGGATGAGTGTATGCACCTAGTAATAGCAGAGCTGAGGATGAGTGTATGCGCCTAGTAATAGCAGAGCTGAGGATGAGTGTATGCACCTAGTAATAGCAGAGCTAAGGATGAGTGTATGCACCTAGTAATAGCAGAGCTAAGGATGAGTGTATGCACCTAGTAATTACTGAGCTGAGGATGAGTGTATGCACCTAGTAATAGCAGAGCTGAGGATGAGTGTATGCACCTAGTAATAGCAGAGCTGAGGATGAGTGTATGCACCTAGTAATAGCAGAGCTAAGGATGAGTGTATGCACCTAGTAATAGCAGAGCTGAGGATGAGTGTACGCACCCAGTAATAGCAGAGCTAAGGATGAGTGTATGCACCTAGTAATAGCAGAGCTAAGGATGAGTGTATGCACCTAGTAATAGCAGAGCTGAGGATGAGTGTATGCACCTAGTAATAGCAGAGCTGAGGATGAGTGTATGCACCTAGTAATAGCAGAGCTGAGGATGAGTGTATGCACCCAGTAATAGCAGAGCTGAGGATGACTGTATGCACCCAGTAATAGCAGAGCTGGGGATGAGTGTATGCCCCTTGGTACAGCAGAAGTGAGGATGTGGCCAACAACCAGCAGAGCTGAGTTTGTGGATAAGCAAAGACAAGTGGAACAGCAGAGTAGAGTTTCACAGGAAACTCACTTTACGGTATATGGAGGAGAGCTGGGTTTTGTTTGGAGTCTCACTTGTCAGAATATGCAGCAGAGCTCAGCAGAATGGCTGCGCTGAGTCTGTCAGGGGGCACAGAATAAGGCCAAATTAAAAAAAGAAGTCTAGTAGCATGGTAGGGATAAGGACTACCTGAATACTCCGGCAACATACCACTACCTGAGTCAGCCTAAAAAAGCCTATGCAGGTGATCAGAGGTAACTCGACGTGCCCGGGATCAGAGGGAGCCAGCCAATGTGATAGGAAGCTGGTGTGGGGGTCGGAACTGGTGAGTAACAATGTGAGTCGCCCACCAGGGCCGTGTGGTACTTGGTACCGGGTCCGGACTTAAAGGGGATGTCACGGTGGTTGCGACCTGGTCCGTGGCCCTGGGCGCCCAATAAAAGGGAAAAGTCTTTTAAGGGGATTGGTAAATGAAGTCTATTGTTCGTGACGCCACCTGTGGTCCTCGGTCATTAGGGACCGAAGCTGCTTAAAGGGGTCCTCTGGGGTGATGGTATGGTGGCTAGATGGTGACTTCCCACAGGTGAAGTGGGGTCCCCAAGGCTCCCAAAGTGTGTGGCAAGGATGTTGTTTGCCAACGAATAAGTAGAGGACACAAGTTGTAAAGTCATTACCTGGATTACTGGTGGTAGTCCACAGTCCAGGGTACCAGGCACGGATGGTGATGTGGTCTGGCCGGCTTGGAGGCAAAGGTGATACCTCTCCCAGGTGAGGTCCGTAAGCCTTTCCTACTTGTGCTAAGATGTCGAGGTCCCTGCTGCTTGTAGCTCGCTGGCAAGGAATCCTCTCTCTCCTGTCCTGCGACAGTTGCCTGCACAGTAGGCAGTTTGAGCCTTTTTATAGGGTTTCTACCACGACCCGGGCTCTTAGAGTACTGCTGTACCTCAGGCTTGGTGGGGGCAGTTAACGTGTAGTCTAGTGCCCTCCGGTTCTGCTATGTGTCTTAGAGTCCCACAATAGCCTCGGGCTCCCGGTACCCGGTTTCTGCACTTCAGTTCAGAGGGTGCCCGGTCACAGTTCCCCTCTGAGCCCTATTCCACTACTGTGCTCCTTTCCTCAATGCTCCACTGCATACAACCTTTCAGGTTCTCCTCTTCCCAGAGGCTGCAGCTCCCACGTGGATGCTAGGCTGTCATGATTCCCAATGGCAGGGAATCATCAAAACACAAAAATAACGGACGAGCTCTGGGTGATGGAATCTCGAGCTGACCGTGAGCTAAATCTACCACACAACTAATAGTAGCCAGGGAGCATACCTACGACTTCCTAAATGCCACGCGCCAGCCGGAGGACTAACTACGCCTGGTAGAGGAAGGAACAGACCTGGCTTACCTCTAGGGAAATACCCCAAAAGATGATAGCAGCCCCTCACATGTAATAACGGTGAGTTTAAGAGGAAAAGACATACACAGTATGAAAGTAGATTTAGCAAAGAGAGGTCCACTTACTAGATAGCAGAAGGATACAAAAGAGGACTTCACGGTCAACTGAAAACCCTTTCAAAAAAACCATCCTGAAATTACTTTAAGACTCCTGTGTCAACTCATGACACAGGAGTGGCAATTTCAGCCCGCAAGAGCTTCCAGCTACAGAGAATAACAAAAACTGCAAACTGGACAAAAGATACAAAACAAAAGGACAAAGTCCACTTAGCTGATCAGCAGACTAGTAGCAGGAACATGCAACCGAAGGCTCTGGTTACAATGATGACCGGCAAGGAAATGACTGGAGAGCAAGGCTAAATAGGAAACTCCCAAACACTGATGGGAGCAGGTGAACTGAGACAGCAAAGCACACACAAGTCACCAGTACCACCAGCAACCACCAGGGGAGCCCAAAAAGCAGATTCACAACAGTACCCCCCCCTTAAGGAGGGGGCACCGAACCCTCACGAGAACCGCCAGGGCGATCTGGATGAGCCCTATGAAAGGCACGAACCAAATCCGAGGCATGAACATCAGAGGCAGTTACCCAAGAATTATCTTCCTGACCATAGCCCTTCCATTTAACCAGATATTGAAGTCTCCGTCTGGAAATACGGGAATCCAAAATCTTCTCTACAACGTACTCCAATTCACCCTCCACCAGCACAGGAGCAGGAGGTTCAGTAGAAGGAACCACCGGTACTTCATATCTCCGCAACAACGACCATCGTGCCTGTCTAGGATTCAGGCGCCTGGCAGAATCTAGATAAATCAGATTCTTGTGATCAGTCAAAACTACCACCTGATGTCTGGCACCCTCAAGCCAATGACGCCACTCCTCAAATGCCCACTTCATGGCCAAAAGCTCCCGATTACCAACATCATAGTTTCGCTCGGCGGCCGAAAATTTTCGAGAAAAGAACGCACAAGGTCTCATCACTGAGCAGTCGGAACTTTTCTGCGACAAAACCGCCCCCGCTCCGATCTCGGAAGCATCGACCTCAACCTGAAAGGGAAGAGAAACATCAGGCTGGCGCAACACAGGGGCAGACAAAAAGCGGCGCTTAAGCTCCCGAAAGGCCTCCACGGCAGCAGGGGACCAATTGGCAACATCAGCACCCTTCTTGGTCAAATCCGTCAGAGGTTTAGCAACGCCAGAAAAACCAGTTATAAATCGACGATAAAAATTAGCAAAGCCCAAGAATTTCTGAAGACTCTTAAGAGAAGTAGGCTGCGTCCAGTCACAAATAGCCCGAACCTTGACAGGGTCCATCTCAATAGAAGAAGGGGAAAAAATGTACCCCAAAAAGGAAATCTTTTGAACCCCAAAAACACACTTTGAACCCTTTACACACAAAGAATTCTCCCGCAAAACCTGAAAAACCCTCCTGACCTGTTGAACATGAGACTCCCAGTCATCAGAAAAAATCAAAATATCATCCAAATACACAATCATAAATTTATCCAAATATTCACGGAAAATATCATGCATTAAGGACTGAAAGACTGAAGGTGCATTAGAAAGGCCGAAAGGCATTACTAAATACTCAAAATGGCCCTCAGGCGTATTAAATGCGGTTTTCCACTCATCCCCCTGCTTAATTCGCACCAAATTATACGCCCCATGAAGATCAATCTTAGAGAACCACTTAGCCCCCCTTATGCGAGCAAACAAATCAGTCAGCAAAGGCAACGGATACTGATATTTGACTGTAATTTTATTCAGGAGTCGATAATCAATACAAGGCCTCAGAGAGCCATCCTTTTTAGATACAAAGAAAAAAACGGCTCCTAAAGGAGATGAAGAAGGACGAATATGTCCCTTTTCCAGGGACTCCTTAATATACTCGCGCAAAGCAGCATGTTCAGGTACAGATAGGTTAAACAAACGACCCTTTGGAAATTTACTGCCAGGAATCAGATCTATGGCGCAATCACAATCTCTGTGGGGAGGGAGTGAACCAATTTTTGGCTCCTCAAAAATATCACGATAATCAGACAAAAATGCCGGAATCTCAGAGGGAATAGATGACGAAATGGAAACCAAAGGTATGTCCCCATGAGCCCCCCGACATCCCCAGCTTAACACAGACATTGTTTTCCAGTCAAGGACTGGGTTATGAGATTGCAACCATGGTAATCCAAGCACCAAAACATCATGCAAATTGTACAACACAAGGAAGCGAATCACCTCCTGATGGTCTGGAGTCATACGCATAGTCACTTGCGTCCAGAATTGTGGTTTATTACAAGCCAAAGGCGTAGAATCAATACCCTTCAGAGGTATAGGGACTTCCAGAGGCTCTAAATCAAACCCACAGCGCCTGGCAAAGGACCAATCCATAAGACTCAGAGCGGCGCCAGAGTCCACATAGGCATCCACGGTAATAACTGATAATGAACAAATCAAGGTTACAGACAGAATAAATTTAGACTGTAAAGTGCCAATTGAAATAGACTTGTCAACCTTCCTTGTACGTTTAGAGCATGCTGATATAACATGAGCAGAATCACCACAATAGAAGCATAACCCATTTTTACGCCTATAATTCTGCCGCTCGCTTCTGGACAGAATTCTGTCACATTGCATTTTCTCTGGCGTCTCTTCAGAAGATACCGCCAAATGGTGCACGGGTTTGCGCTCCCGCAAACGCCGATCAATCTGAATAGCCATTGTCATGGACTCATTCAGACCTGTGGGCGCAGGGAACCCGACCATAACATCTTTAACGGCATCAGAAAGGCCCTCTCTGAAATTTGCCGTTAGGGCGCACTCATTCCACTGAGTAAGCACAGACCATCTACGAAATTTTTGGCAGTATATCTCAGCTTCATCTTGCCCTTGAGATAGGGCTATCAAAGCTTTTTCAGCTTGAATCTCCAAATTAGGTTCCTCATAAAGCAACCCTAAAGCCAGAAAAAACGCATCCACATTGAGCAACGCAGGATCCCCTGGTGTCAATGAAAATGCCCAATTTTGAGGGTCACCTCGCAGCAAAGAGATTACAATCTTAACCTGCTGGACAGGATCTTCAGAGGAGTGAGGTCTGAGAGAAAGGAACAATTTACAATTATATTTGAAATTCAGGAACCGAGATCTATCTCCGGAAAACACCTCTGGTGTAGGAATTTTAGGTTCAGACATCGGAGTATGTATAACAAAATCTTGTAAATTTTGAACCTTGGTAGCAAGATTATTTAAACCTACAGCCAAACTCTGAGGGTCCATCTTTAAACAGGTGAGATCAGAGCCATTCAAGGATTAGAAGGAGAGAAAGGCAAAGGCTGTAATTAGAGCTGAAATGCAACTGATCCAACTATGGAGCAAGCATAGGGGGAAAAAAAAAAAAAATTCTACAGACTTCTTTTTTTCTCTCCTTTCTTCTGCCAATAACTACTGTCATGATTCCCAATGGCAGGGAAACATCAAAACACAAAAATAACGGACGAGCTCTGGGTGATGGAATCTCGAGCTGACCGTGAGCTAAATCTACCACACAACTAATAGTAGCCAGGGAGCATACCTGATTAACCCTAGATGCCACGCGCCAGCCGGAGGACTAACTACGCCTAGTAGAGGAAGGAACAGACCTGGCTTACCTCTAGGGAAATACCCCAAAAGATGATAGCAGCCCCCCACATGTAATAACGGTGAGATTAAGAGGAAAAGACATACACAGTATGAAAGTAGATTTAGCAAAGAGAGGTCCACTTACTAGATAGCAGAAGGATACAAAAGAGGACTTCACGGTCAACTGAAAACCCTTTCAAAAAAACCATCCTGAAATTACTTTAAGACTCCTGTGTCAACTCATGACACAGGAGTGGCAATTTCAGCCCGCAAGAGCTTCCAGCTACAGAGAATAACAAAAACTGCAAACTGGACAAAAGATACAAAACAAAAGGACAAAGTCCACTTAGCTGATCAGCAGACTAGTAGCAGGAACATGCAACCGAAGGCTCTGGTTACAATGATGACCGGCAAGGAAATGACTGGAGAGCAAGGCTAAATAGGAAACTCCCAAACACTGATGGGAGCAGGTGAACTGAGACAGCAAAGCACACACAAGTCACCAGTACCACCAGCAACCACCAGGGGAGCCCAAAAAGCGGATTCACAACACTAGGCCTCCCTGTCTGTTCCAGAGCCAGATGTCCTTCTCACTCAGTGTCTCTCTCAGACTGGCTAACTCCTCCTCCAGACCAGGATACTTAAAGGGAACCCGTCACCCCCAAAATCGAAGATGAGCTAAGCCCGATGTATCCTGAAAGATGAGAAAAAGAGGTTAGATTATACTCACCTGGGCATCGCGGTCCGGTCCGGGGCCTCCCATCTTCTTATGATGACATTCTCTTCTTGTAGTCACGCTGCGGCTCCGGCGCAGGTGTACTTTGTCTGCCCTGTTGAGGGCAAAGCAAAGTACTGCAATGCGCAGGCGCCGGGCCTCTCTGACCTTTCCCGGTGGACCGGACCGTGACGCCCATAGGACCAGAACCGCAGCGGGAATGCGCCTGGGTGAGTATAATCTAACCTCTTTTTCTCATCTTTCAGGATACATCTTCGATTTTGGGGGTGACAGGTTCCCTTTAAAGCTGAAGGTAGCTCCCCTGAATCCGGGTCCTGAGCTCCCCCTCCTGGCCTGGACTCAGAATGTGTTGTGTGTGAGTGCCTTACCTGGTAAAGAGAATCCTCCTTGCCTCCACGCATGATATCACCCTCCCTGAAAGGAAGGTAACATCACTGCAACAACCGGTTGCCTGGGGTGTTACAAGTGTTACACAGTATATGTTTCCTTTTAGGTCTTTTTTGTTTTTACATTTTACGTATTTTTGTACTTTTTCATTCTTCCTAGGGACTTACAGAGTGCGGTGCTGGTGGCATTGGATTTCCAGCCCTTTGGCTGTACCGTTCCGTGAGCATACTTACTGCTCCCTTTCTTAACCGACAAGGAGGATCTGGTATCATCCTTAACGTCCTCGCACCAGTCGGCCATTTCTCTGACTCTGAAAACTGAGTGGACACATCTCTGACCAGGAGGCTGGAATTAGACCTCAACAACCCTCCACTGGTGTCAGGACAGATGGTGGCCCTCACACAGAAATACGAAGCGGGGCGGTGCGACTTTCTCACTCAGAGCTCCGCTGCTTCTGTCGTGACAAGAATACGTGACTTTTGTCTTCCGACCTCCCCACGTGAAAGCGTCATCTAATCCTGCCTGCAGTCAGAATGAGGTTATTTACCAGCTTGGCGCCTGCGGTCACTGTCCTGCCCGAGGAGCTGTCACCTGATGTCACTGTGACATTGACGTTCCCCGCCATACCACCTGACGAGAGGTGAAGAGATCCGGCTTAACCTAATTAAATAATAGGATCTGCAGGGCTGTCTGAGGGCCATAGATGTTCATAAGCCGGAGCCGTCTACCATGGACGGTGACCTCCATTCCTTCTCATCCCCTCGTATAAGCCCTGGAGTCGTCAGTGTCGTTCTCTGCCCCAGGTTCACAGGACACGCTTTATTTCCTCCTTTAGTGCTCTTTCTTCCAGACAAAAACGCTGTTGGTCCTGATACAAAATGGAAACAAAACAATACGATATATACAAGTACATAAAATAAGAAGGAATGACGAAAGAAAATTACTAACCCTGCTCATGGGAAGAGCTCAGAGCTTAGCAGAGGGAAGCACTCCGATGAGGAAAATGGACAGAACCAACAGCGAACTATGTCTTCCCAGAGTGACCAAAGACCCAAATCCAAACACTGCTTTTTATTACCTCAAGGTTATGCCCACATACTTCCCCTTGAACTCACGTGGGGGGCAGATTGTGAGATATGCCTGGTCTGTCAGAAGTTTATGAGATCTCCAACTTACAGGATATCTTCACCCCTGGAGGTCCCAGGTGGTAGATAGTGTTGTAATATTTTTTATTGTGATGGATAGCATCATCTATTGGATCGTTATTATGATGGAGGGGTCAGAATAAACTTACAGTGATGTGAGTGAATGCTCTCTGTTCGTCCTTTCGCTACAAAGCTGAAAATGTATCTCCCATAATTATCGGATCAATGCAAGCCCCAATATTCCTATCTGGACACTGGCATCGGCAGGTCTGCGACAGATTCTTTGATGAGAGGAAGCTTCCGCCTGGGGAGGCAGTTCTCCTCTTCGGCATAAACGAATATCCATTTTGGTATCTTCCTGTGTTAATTACCTGGCCACTGCAGGGGGTCTCTGCTTCAAAGGGGCTGGAGGTGTCAGCTCTCTATCTATAACGTACCTTGTTACGTCTCCTCTCTTGAGATGTCTTATAGATTTTTAATTTGTCATTTAAAAATATGGCACCGTTTGCTTTTCACCGACATTTTTTTTCCTGCACATTCAACTTTGATGTGGTCCGTGCTCATAAATTCGCTGAGAGGAGCTCAGAAAAGGAAAGATAAGAGCTACAAAGTCTCCGGTAAAATGTCAGAATGAGCTCACTGATGGATCCTCAGTTATATCATTCTGCAACCAGCAATAAGGTAAATGGTGCAAACCTTCTGACGACAGCCAACCGTAAAAATATTTTGTCTGCAAATACATGTATTTAAAAAAAAAATGTACTCAAAGGGGGACAACCCCTTTAAAAACTCCTCCTCTGGAGCATAAGGGCAACGTGTGGGGATCTGCAGGAATCTGCCTGCCCAGAATGTTAGAGACATTTACTGGAGAAGTCGCCTCAATGAGAAAAAAGCAAAAATCTGCAAATATTGAGATAAAAGCAGGAAACCGCTTCCTCTGCCGCCACCTGGAGGCCACGGGGGGTAACACACGTTCGTGGCTTATAAAGGTTTGTGTCGTCACCTTCTCCCTTCTGGAGCGCACCTGTGGCCCCCGAATTCCTGCTTGCTGGGGGACCGTGCACTCCTGAAGATTAACAGTTCAGACCAGCGGCATGACTGAGCGCGAGTGTGCGATCTCCCGTGTGCAAGCGGAGGCAGCGTTATGTCTGCTCAGGGCCGGACTCAGACAAAGTGGGGCCCTGAGAAAAAAATAAAAATGGGGCCCCAAATGCCAACATAAGGCACCGTCACTCGGAAACGTCCAGACAAAGAACAATCACTAAAAGATCAATCTGCCCCACACACAGCATGTTATCGGCAGCACATCTGCTGGCTACACCACAATGTGCTGCCGAGAGCGACGACGGTTGTGGGTCACTAATCTCCATAAGAATCTATCTCAGATGTGTATGAAGCGTCTGGTCTCACGGGACGAGGGGACGAGGGGACGCCATCACCCCAGCAGCCAGTGGTCGCTCGGATCGTTGGGTGATTGCTGCCATGTTTACACCATGATTGATCTTCTGCAGTGTCGGTGCTTGTAGATCTGTATGTTACACAAACTCTATGCCGCACACACTGTACGTTACACACACTGCATACTGCACACACTGTACGTTATACACACTGCATACTGCACACACTGTACGTTATACACACTGCATACTGCACACACTGTACGTTACACAAACTCTATGCCGCACACACTGTACGTTACACACACTGCATACTGCACACACTGTACGTTATACACACTGCATACTGCACACACTGTACGTTACACAAACTCTATGCCGCACACACTGTACGTTACACACACTGCATACTGCACACACTGTACGTTATACACACTGCATACTGCACACACTGTACGTTATACACACTGCATACTGCACACACTGTACGTTACACACACTCCATACTGCACACACTGTACATTACACACACTCCATACTGCACACACTGTATGTTACACACACTCCATACTGCACACACTGCACTTTATACACACTGCATACTGCACACACTGTACGTTATAAATACTGCATACTGCACACACTGTACGTTATGCATACTGCACACACTGTACGTTATACACACTGCATACTGCACACACTGTACGTTACACACACTACATACTGCACATACTGTATGTTACACACACTGCATACTGCACACACTGTATGTTACACACACTGCATACTGCACACACTGTACGTTACACATACTCCATGCTGCACACACTGTACGTTATACACACTGCATACTGCACACACTGTACGTTATACATACTGCATGACGCACTCACTGTACGTTATACAGACTCCATACTGCACACACTGTACATTACACACACTCCATACTGCACACACTGTACGTTACACACACTCCATACTGCACACACTGTACTTTATACACACTGCATACTGCACACACTGTACGTTATACACACTGCATACTGCACACACTGTACGTTATAAATACTGCATACTGCACACACTGTACGTTATGCATACTGCACACACTTTACGTTATACACACTGCATACTGCACACACTGTATGTTACACACAATGCATACTGCACACACTGTACGTTACACATACTCCATGCTGCACACACTGTACGTTATACACACTGCATACTGCACACACTGTACGTTATACATACTGCATGACGCACTCACTGTACGTTATACACATTCCATACTGCACACACTGTACATTACACACACTCCATGCTGCACACACTGTACATTACACACACTCTATGCTGCACACACTGTATGTTACACACACTCCATGCTGCACACACTGTACGTTACACACACTCCATGCTGCACACACTGTACATTACACACACTCCATACTGCACACACTGTACATTACACACACTCCATGCTGCACTCACTGTATGTTGCACACACTCCATGCTGCACACACTGTACGTTACACAGGCTCCATGGTGCACTCACTGTACGTTATACACACTCCATACTGCACACACTGTACGTTACACACACTGTACGTTACACACACTCCATGCTGCACACACTGTACGTTACACAGGCTCCATGCTGCACTCACTGTACGTTATACACACTCCATACTGCACACACTGTATGTTACACACACTCCATGCTGCACACACTGTACGTTACACACACTCCATGCTGCACACACTGTACGTTACACACACTCCATACTGCACACACTGTACGTTACACACACTCCAGCTGCACACACTGTACGTTATACACACTCCATACTGCACACACTGTACGTTACACACACTCCATGCTGCACACACTGTACGTTATACACACTCCATACTGCACACACTGTACGTTACACACACTCCATGCTGCAAACACAGTACGTTACACACACTCCATACTGCACACACTGTATGTTACAGACACTCCATGCTGCACACACTGTACATGACACGCACTCCATGCTGCACTCACTCTATGTTACAGACACTCCATGCTGTACAAATATACAGGGGCTTCTCACAAAATTAGAATATCATCAAAAAGTTAATTTATTTCAGTTCTTCAATACAAAAAGTGAATCTCCTATATTCTATAGAGTCATTACACACAGAGTGATCTATTTCATGTGTTTATTTCTGTTAATGTTGATGATTATGGCTTACAGCCAAGGAAAACCCAAAAGTCATTATGTCAGTAAATTAGAATACTTTATAACACCACCTTGAAAAATGATTTTAACATCTGAAATGTTGGCGTACTGAAATGTATGTTCAGTAATTGCACTCAATACTTGGTCAGGGCTCCTTTTGCATCAATTACTGCATCAATGCGGCGTGGCATGGAGGCAATCAGCCTGTGGCGCTGCTGAGGGGTTATGGAAGCCCAGGTTGCTTTGATAGCAGCCTTCAGCTCGTCTGCATTGTTGGGTCTGGTGTCTCTCATCTTCCTCTTGACAATACTCCATAGATTCTCTATAGAGTTAAGGTCAGGCGAGTTTGCTGCCAATCAAGCCCAGTGATACTGTTGTTTGTACACCAGGTATTGGTACTTTTGGCAGTGTGGACAGGGGCCAAGTCCTGCTGGGGAATGACATTTCCATCTCCAGAAAGCTTGTCGGCAGAGGGAAGCATGAAGTGCTCTAAAATGTCCTGGTAGACGGCTGCGGTGACTTTGGTCTTGACAAAACACAGTGGACCTACACCAGCAGATGACATGGCTCCCCAAACCATCACTGATTGTGGAGACCTCACACTAGACCTCCAGCAGCTTGGATTGTGGCCTCCACTCTTCCTCCAGACTCTGGGACCTGGATTTCTAAATGAAATGCAAAATTTATTTTCATCTGAAAAAAACACCTTGGACCACTGACAACAGTCCAGTTATTTTCTCCTTGGCCCAGGTAAGAGGCTTCTGGCGTTGTCTATTGACCTTTGGTGGCTTCCCCTCCTTGTGGAGCGTGTCAGTGACGCCTTCTGGACATCTGTCAGTCAGCAGTCTTCCCCATGATTGTGGAGCTACTGAAACAGACTAAGGGACCTTTGTAAACGCTTAGGAAGCCTTTACAGGTGATTTTTTGTTCATTATTCTAATTTACTGAGATAACGACTTTTGGGTTTTCATTGGCTGTAAGCCATAATCATCAACATTAACAGAAATAAACACCTGAACTAGATCACTCTGTGTGTAATCTACTATATAATATAGGAAATTCACTTTTTGTATTAAAGAATTGAAATAAATTAAATTTTTGATGATATCCTAATTTGCGAGAAGCTCCTGTGCTCCATACTGCACACACTGTACGTTACACACACTCCATGCTGCACACACTGTACGTTACACACACTCCATGCTGCACACACTGTACGTTATACACTCCATACTGCACACACTGTACGATACACACACTCCATACTGCACACACTGTACGTTACACACTCCATACTGCACACACTGTACGTTGTACACTCATACTGCACACACTGTACGTTATACACTCATACTGCACACACTGTACGTTATACACTCATACTGCACACACTGTACGTTATACACTCATACTGCACACACTGTACGTTATACACTCCATACTGCACACACTGTACATTATACACACTCCATACTGCACACACTGTACGTTACACACACTCCATACTGCACACACTGTACGTTATAAACACTCCATACTGCACACACTGTACGTTATACACACTCCATACTGCACACTCTGTACGTTACACACACTCCATACTGCACACACTGTACGTTACACACACTCCATACTGCACACACTGTACGTTATACACACTCCATACTGCACACACTGTACGTTACACACACTCCATGCTGCACACCCTGTACGTTACACACACTCCATACTGCACACACTGTACGTTACACACACTCCATGCTGCACACACTGTACGCTACACACACTCCATGCTGCACACACTGTACGTTACACACACTCCATGCTGCACACACTGTACGTTACACACACTCCATGCTGCACACACTGTACGTTACACACACTCCATGCTGCACAGACTGTGCGTTACACACACTCCATACTGCACACACTGTACGTTACACACACTCCATGCTGCACACACTGTACGCTACACACACTCCATGCTGCGCACACTGTACGTTACACACACTCCATGCTGCACACACTGTACGTTACACACACTCCATGCTGCACACACTGTACGCTACACACACTCCATGCTGCACACACTGTACGTTACACACACTCCATGCTGCACACACTGTACGTTACACACACTCCATGCTGCACACACTGTACATTACACACACTCCATGCTGCACACACTGTACGCTACACACACTCCATGCTGCACACACTGTACGCTACACACACTCCATGCTGCACACACTGTACGTTACACACACTCCATGCTGCACACACTGTACGTTACACACACTCCATGCTGCACACACTGTACGTTACACACACTCCATGCTGCACACACTGTACGTTACACACACTCCATGCTGCACACACTGTACGTTACACACACTCCATGCTGCACACTCTGTACGTTACACACACTCCATACTGCACACACTGTACGTTACACACACTCCATGCTGCACACACTGTACGCTACACACACTCCATGCTGCACACACTGTACGTTACACACACTCCATGCTGCACACACTGTATGTTACACACACTCCATGCTGCACACACTGTACGCTACACACACTCCATGCTGCACACACTGTACGTTACACACACTCCATGCTGCACACACTGTACGTTACACACACTCCATGCTGCACACACTGTACGTTACACACACTCCATGCTGCACAGACTGTGCGTTACACACACTCCATACTGCACACACTGTACGTTACACACACTCCATGCTGCACACACTGTACGCTACACACACTCCATGCTGCACACACTGTACGTTACACACACTCCATGCTGCACACACTGTATGTTACACACACTCCATGCTGCACACACTGTACGCTACACACACTCCATGCTGCACACACTGTACGTTACACACACTCCATGCTGCACACACTGTACGTTACACACACTCCATGCTGCACACACTGTACGTTACACACACTCCATGCTGCACACACTGTACGTTACACACACTCCATACTGCACAACTGTACATTATACACACTCCATGCTGCACACACTGTACGTTACACACACTCCATACTGCACACACTGTACGTTATACACACTCCATGCTGCACACACTGTACGTTACACACACTCCATGCTGCACACACTGTACGCTACACACACTCCATGCTGCACAGACTGTGCGTTACACACACTCCATACTGCACACACTGTACGTTACACACACTCCATACTGCACAACTGTACATTATACACACTCCATGCTGCACACACTGTACGTTACACACACTCCATACTGCACACACTGTACGTTACACACACTCCATACTGCACAACTGTACGTTATACACACTCCATGCTGCACACACTGTACGTTACACACACTCCATGCTGCACACACTGTACGCTACACACACTCCATGCTGCACAGACTGTGCGTTACACACACTCCATACTGCACACACTGTACGTTACACACACTCCATACTGCACAACTGTACATTATACACACTCCATGCTGCACACACTGTACGTTACACACACTCCATACTGCACACACTGTACGTTACACACACTCCATACTGCACAACTGTACATTATACACACTCCATGCTGCACACACTGTACGTTACACACACTCCATACTGCACACACTGTACGTTATACACTCATACTGCACACACTGTACGTTATACACTCATACTGCACACACTGTACGTTATACACTCATACTGCACACACTGTACGTTATACACTCATACTGCACACACTGTACGTTATACACTCCATACTGCACACACTGTACATTATACACACTCCATACTGCACACACTGTACGTTACACACACTCCATACTGCACACACTGTACGTTATAAACACTCCATACTGCACACACTGTACGTTATACACACTCCATACTGCACACTCTACGTTACACACACTCCATACTGCACACACTGTACGTTATACACACTCCATACTGCACACACTGTACGTTACACACACTCCATGCTGCACACCCTGTACGTTACACACACTCCATACTGCACACACTGTACGTTACACACACTCCATGCTGCACACACTGTACGCTACACACACTCCATGCTGCACACACTGTACGTTACACACACTCCATGCTGCACACACTGTACGTTACACACACTCCATGCTGCACACACTGTACGTTACACACACTCCATGCTGCACACACTGTACGTTACACACACTCCATGCTGCACACACTGTACGTTACACACACTCCATACTGCACAACTGTACATTATACACACTCCATGCTGCACACACTGTACGTTACACACACTCCATACTGCACACACTGTACGTTATACACACTCCATGCTGCACACACTGTACGTTACACACACTCCATGCTGCACACACTGTACGCTACACACACTCCATGCTGCACAGACTGTGCGTTACACACACTCCATACTGCACACACTGTACGTTACACACACTCCATACTGCACAACTGTACATTATACACACTCCATGCTGCACACACTGTACGTTACACACACTCCATACTGCACACACTGTACGTTACACACACTCCATACTGCACAACTGTACGTTATACACACTCCATGCTGCACACACTGTACGTTACACACACTCCATGCTGCACACACTGTACGCTACACACACTCCATGCTGCACAGACTGTGCGTTACACACACTCCATACTGCACACACTGTACGTTACACACACTCCATACTGCAAAACTGTACGCTACACACACTCCATGCTGCACACACTGTACGTTACACACACTCCATGCTGCACACACTGTACGTTACACACACTCCATGCTGCACACACTGTACGTTACACACACTCCATGCTGCACAGACTGTGCGTTACACACACTCCATACTGCACACACTGTACGTTACACACACTCCATGCTGCACACACTGTACGCTACACACACTCCATGCTGCACACACTGTACGTTACACACACTCCATGCTGCACACACTGTATGTTACACACACTCCATGCTGCACACACTGTACGCTACACACACTCCATGCTGCACACACTGTACGTTACACACACTCCATACTGCACACACTGTACGTTACACACACTCCATGCTGCACACACTGTACGTTACACACACTCCATGCTGCACACACTGTACGTTACACACACTCCATACTGCACAAC
Organism: Ranitomeya variabilis; assembly: GCF_051348905.1. NCBI lineage: Eukaryota > Metazoa > Chordata > Amphibia > Anura > Dendrobatidae > Ranitomeya > Ranitomeya variabilis. The sequence goes on from NC_135232.1 coordinate 1,136,021,226, forward strand.
TGTACATTATACACACTCCATGCTGCACACACTGTACGTTACACACACTCCATACTGCACACACTGTACGTTATACACACTCCATGCTGCACACACTGTACGTTACACACACTCCATGCTGCACACACTGTACGCTACACACACTCCATGCTGCACAGACTGTGCGTTACACACACTCCATACTGCACACACACTCCATACTGCACAACTGTACATTATACACACTCCATGCTGCACACACTGTACGTTACACACACTCCATACTGCACACACTGTACGTTACACACACTCCATACTGCACAACTGTACGTTATACACACTCCATGCTGCACACACTGTACGTTACACACACTCCATGCTGCACACACTGTACGCTACACACACTCCATGCTGCACAGACTGTGCGTTACACACACTCCATACTGCACACACTGTACGTTACACACACTCCATACTGCACAACTGTACATTATACACACTCCATGCTGCACACACTGTACGTTACACACACTCCATACTGCACACACTGTACGTTACACACACTCCATACTGCACAACTGTACATTATACACACTCCATGCTGCACACACTGTACGTTACACACACTCCATACTGCACACACTGTACGTTATACACTCATACTGCACACACTGTACGTTATACACTCATACTGCACACACTGTACGTTATACACTCATACTGCACACACTGTACGTTATACACTCCATACTGCACACACTGTACATTATACACACTCCATACTGCACACACTGTACGTTACACACACTCCATACTGCACACACTGTACGTTATAAACACTCCATACTGCACACACTGTACGTTATACACACTCCATACTGCACACTCTGTACGTTACACACACTCCATACTGCACACACTGTACGTTACACACACTCCATACTGCACACACTGTACGTTATACACACTCCATACTGCACAAACTGTACGTTACACACACTCCATGCTGCACACCCTGTACGTTACACACACTCCATACTGCACACACTGTACGTTACACACACTCCATGCTGCACACACTGTACGCTACACACACTCCATGCTGCACACACTGTACGTTACACACACTCCATGCTGCACACACTGTACGTTACACACACTCCATGCTGCACACACTGTACGTTACACACACTCCATGCTGCACAGACTGTGCGTTACACACACTCCATACTGCACACACTGTACGTTACACACACTCCATGCTGCACACACTGTACGCTACACACACTCCATGCTGCACACACTGTACGTTACACACACTCCATGCTGCACACACTGTACGTTACACACACTCCATGCTGCACACACTGTACGTTACACACACTCCATGCTGCACACACTGTACGTTACACACACTCCATACTGCACAACTGTACATTATACACACTCCATGCTGCACACACTGTACGTTACACACACTCCATACTGCACACACTGTACGTTATACACACTCCATGCTGCACACACTGTACGTTACACACACTCCATGCTGCACACACTGTACGCTACACACACTCCATGCTGCACAGACTGTGCGTTACACACACTCCATACTGCACACACTGTACGTTATACACACTCCATACTGCACAACTGTACATTATACACACTCCATGCTGCACACACTGTACGTTACACACACTCCATACTGCACACACTGTACGTTACACACACTCCATACTGCACAACTGTACGTTATACACACTCCATGCTGCACACACTGTACGTTACACACACTCCATGCTGCACACACTGTACGCTACACACACTCCATGCTGCACAGACTGTGCGTTACACACACTCCATACTGCACACACTGTACGTTACACACACTCCATACTGCACAACTGTACATTATACACACTCCATGCTGCACACACTGTACGTTACACACACTCCATACTGCACACACTGTACGTTACACACACTCCATACTGCACAACTGTACATTATACACACTCCATGCTGCACACACTGTACGTTACACACACTCCATACTGCACACACTGTACGTTATACACTCATACTGCACACACTGTACGTTATACACTCATACTGCACACACTGTACGTTATACACTCATACTGCACACACTGTACGTTATACACTCCATACTGCACACACTGTACATTATACACACTCCATACTGCACACACTGTACGTTACACACACTCCATACTGCACACACTGTACGTTATAAACACTCCATACTGCACACACTGTACGTTATACACACTCCATACTGCACACTCTGTACGTTACACACACTCCATACTGCACACACTGTACGTTACACACACTCCATACTGCACACACTGTACGTTATACACACTCCATACTGCACAAACTGTACGTTACACACACTCCATGCTGCACACCCTGTACGTTACACACACTCCATACTGCACACACTGTACGTTACACACACTCCATGCTGCACACACTGTACGCTACACACACTCCATGCTGCACACACTGTACGTTACACACACTCCATGCTGCACACACTGTACGTTACACACACTCCATGCTGCACACACTGTACGTTACACACACTCCATGCTGCACAGACTGTGCGTTACACACACTCCATACTGCACACACTGTACGTTACACACACTCCATGCTGCACACACTGTACGCTACACACACTCCATGCTGCACACACTGTACGTTACACACACTCCATGCTGCACACACTGTACGTTACACACACTCCATGCTGCACACACTGTACGTTACACACACTCCATGCTGCACACACTGTACGTTACACACACTCCATACTGCACAACTGTACATTATACACACTCCATGCTGCACACACTGTACGTTACACACACTCCATACTGCACACACTGTACGTTATACACACTCCATGCTGCACACACTGTACGTTACACACACTCCATGCTGCACACACTGTACGCTACACACACTCCATGCTGCACAGACTGTGCGTTACACACACTCCATACTGCACACACTGTACGTTATACACACTCCATACTGCACAACTGTACATTATACACACTCCATGCTGCACACACTGTACGTTACACACACTCCATACTGCACACACTGTACGTTACACACACTCCATACTGCACAACTGTACGTTATACACACTCCATGCTGCACACACTGTACGTTACACACACTCCATGCTGCACACACTGTACGCTACACACACTCCATGCTGCACAGACTGTGCGTTACACACACTCCATACTGCACACACTGTACGTTACACACACTCCATACTGCACAACTGTACATTATACACACTCCATGCTGCACACACTGTACGTTACACACACTCCATACTGCACACACTGTACGTTACACACACTCCATACTGCACAACTGTACATTATACACACTCCATGCTGCACACACTGTACGTTACACACACTCCATACTGCACACACTGTACGTTATACACTCATACTGCACACACTGTACGTTATACACTCATACTGCACACACTGTACGTTATACACTCATACTGCACACACTGTACGTTATACACTCCATACTGCACACACTGTACATTATACACACTCCATACTGCACACACTGTACGTTACACACACTCCATACTGCACACACTGTACGTTATAAACACTCCATACTGCACACACTGTACGTTATACACACTCCATACTGCACACTCTGTACGTTACACACACTCCATACTGCACACACTGTACGTTACACACACTCCATACTGCACACACTGTACGTTATACACACTCCATACTGCACAAACTGTACGTTACACACACTCCATGTTGCACACCCTGTACGTTACACACACTCCATACTGCACACACTGTACGTTACACACACTCCATGCTGCACACACTGTACGCTACACACACTCCATGCTGCACACACTGTACGTTACACACACTCCATGCTGCACACACTGTACGTTACACACACTCCATGCTGCACACACTGTACGTTACACACACTCCATGCTGCACAGACTGTGCGTTACACACACTCCATACTGCACACACTGTACGTTACACACACTCCATGCTGCACACACTGTACGCTACACACACTCCATGCTGCACACACTGTACGTTACACACACTCCATGCTGCACACACTGTACGTTACACACACTCCATGCTGCACACACTGTACGTTACACACACTCCATGCTGCACACACTGTACGTTACACACACTCCATACTGCACAACTGTACATTATACACACTCCATGCTGCACACACTGTACGTTACACACACTCCATACTGCACACACTGTACGTTATACACACTCCATGCTGCACACACTGTACGTTACACACACTCCATGCTGCACACACTGTACGCTACACACACTCCATGCTGCACAGACTGTGCGTTACACACACTCCATACTGCACACACTGTACGTTATACACACTCCATACTGCACAACTGTACATTATACACACTCCATGCTGCACACACTGTACGTTACACACACTCCATACTGCACACACTGTACGTTACACACACTCCATACTGCACAACTGTACGTTATACACACTCCATGCTGCACACACTGTACGTTACACACACTCCATGCTGCACACACTGTACGCTACACACACTCCATGCTGCACAGACTGTGCGTTACACACACTCCATACTGCACACACTGTACGTTACACACACTCCATACTGCACAACTGTACATTATACACACTCCATGCTGCACACACTGTACGTTACACACACTCCATACTGCACACACTGTACGTTACACACACTCCATACTGCACAACTGTACATTATACACACTCCATGCTGCACACACTGTACGTTACACACACTCCATACTGCACACACTGTACGTTATACACACTCCATGCTGCACACACTGTACGTTACACACCCTGTACAGCACATTACTTACAGGCTACAGCTGGGGAATAGGAATTTTTTAAAACATTTTTGTGCATGAAAAAGGCGTCCTGCAGATCCTGGGATCTGCTGGGATCAAATTGATAATTGCTGTTGGGAAAGTGAAGCATTGGATCCTGTGTTCTGTAAGGTGTGGATGTCTTCTGTGTTAGTGCAGAGGTCCACAGCGATGTCACGTATCGTGGCCCCCGAGTCCCCACTGCTGACACCACACAGTATATCCTATAGGTACTACGTGTCCAGCAGCCATGGATAGAACAGGTATATAGTAACCCCCAACCTACTGTCTCCTTCCCCATAATCCTGCAGAATGTAAGCCCGCCAGGGCAGGGTCCTCGCCCCTCTGTATCAGTATGTCAGTATAAGTTTGTTTACTGTAAGTGATATCTGTAACTTGTATGTAACCCTTCTCATGTACAGCACCATGGAATCAATGGTGCTTTATAAATAAATAAATAATAATAATAATAATAATAATAGCAGGGACCAGTCACTGAATCCTCCACCTGCAGGCATAAAGCTGGCCACTAGAGGTCGCCCCTGGCCAGCAGTAATGATCAGCAGGACGCCAGCATTCTCAGACTCTCCCCAGGAGGGGGCGCTGCCGGACAGCCCAGAACTGCTGAGGTTCCGCTCCTCTGTGCTGCGGACACTTTCTCCATATGTATGGATTGTATATGTGTGGATTGTATATGTATGGATTGTATATGTGTGGATTGTATATGTGTGGATTGTATATGTGTGGATTGTATATGTATGGATTGTATATGTGTGGATTGTATATGTATGGATTGTATATGTATGGATTGTATATGTGTGGATTGTATATGTGTGGATTGTATATGTATGGATTGTATATGTGTGGATTGTATATGTGTGGATTGTATATGTATGGATTGTATATGTGTGGATTGTATATGTATGGATTGTATATGTGTGGATTGTATATGTGTGGATTGTATATGTGTGGATTGTATATGTGTGGATTGTATATGTGTGGATTGTATATGTATGGATTGTATATGTGTGGATTGTATATGTGTGGATTGTATATGTGTGGATTGTATATGTGTGGATTGTATATGTGTGGATTGTATATGTATGGATTGTATATGCGTGGATTGTATATGTATGGATTGTATATGTATGGATTGTATATGTGTGGATTGTATATGTGTGGATTGTATATGTATGGATTGTATATGTGTGGATTGTATATGTGTGGATTGTATATGTGTGGATTGTATATGTGTGGATTGTATATGTGTGGATTGTATATGTGTGGATTGTATATGTGTGGATTGTATATGTGTGGATTGTATATGTATGGATTGTATATGTGTGGATTGTATATGTGTGGATTGTATATGTGTGGATTGTATATGTGTGGATTGTATATGTGTGGATTGTATATGTATGGATTGTATATGCGTGGATTGTATATGTATGGATTGTATATGTATGGATTGTATATGTGTGGATTGTATATGTGTGGATTGTATATGTATGGATTGTATATGTGTGGATTGTATATGTGTGGATTGTATATGTGTGGATTGTATGTGTATGGATTGTATGTGTATGGATTGTATATGTGTGGATTGTATATGTGTGGATTGTATATGTGTGGATTGTATGTGTATGGATTGTATATGTATGGATTGTATATGTGTGGATTGTATATGTGTGGATTGTATGTGTATGGATTGTATGTGTATGGATTGTATATGTGTGGATTGTATATGTGTGGATTGTATGTGTATGGATTGTATGTGTATGGATTGTATATGTGTGGATTGTATATGTATGGATTGTATATGTGTGGATTGTATATGTGTGGATTGTATATGTGTGGATTGTATATGTGTGGATTGTATATGTGTGGATTGTATATGTGTGGATTGTATATGTGTGGATTGTATATGTGTGGATTGTATATGTGTGGATTGTATATGTGTGGATTGTATATGTGTGGATTGTATATGTGTGGATTGTATATGTGTGGATTGTGTATGTGTGGATTGTATATGTGTGGATTGTATATGTATGGATTGTATATGTGTGGATTGTGTATGTGTGGATTGTATATGTGTGGATTGTATATGTGTGGATTGTATATGTGTGGATTGTATATGTGTGGATTGTATATGTGTGGATTGTGTATGTGTGGATTGTGTATGTGTGGATTGTGTATGTGTGGATTGTGTATGTGTGGATTGTGTATGTGTGGATTGTGTATGTGTGGATTGTATATGTGTGGATTGTATATGTATGGATTGTATACGTGTGGATTGTATACGTGTGGATTGTATACGTATGGATTGTATACGTGTGGATTGTGTATGTGTGGATTGTATATGTGTGGATTGTATATGTGTGGATTGTATATGTGTGGATTGTATATGTGTGGATTGTGTATGTGTGGATTGTGTATGTGTGGATTGTGTATGTGTGGATTGTATATGTGTGGATTGTATATGTGTGGATTATATATGTGTGGATTGTATATGTGTGGATTATATATGTGTGGATTGTGTATGTGTGGATTGTGTATGTGTGGATTGTGTATGTGTGGATTGTGTATGTGTGGATTGTGTATGTATGGATTGTATATGTGTGGATTGTATACGTGTGGATTGTGTATGTATGGATTGTATATGTATGGATTGTATGTGTGGATTGTATATGTGTGGATTGTATATGTGTGGATTGTATATGTGTGGATTGTATATGTGTGGATTGTATATGTATGGATTGTATATGTGTGGATTGTATATGTGTGGATTGTATATGTGGATTGTGTATGTGTGGATTGTATATGTGTGGATTGTATATGTGTGGATTGTATATGTGTGGATTGTATATGTATGGATTGTATATGTGTGGATTGTATATGTGTGGATTGTATATGTGTGGATTGTATATGTGTGGATTGTATATGTGTGGATTGTATACGTGTGGATTGTATACGTATGGATTGTATACGTGTGGATTGTATACGTGTGGATTGTATACGTGTGGATTGTGTACGTGTGGATTGTATACGTATGGATTGTATACGTGTGGATTGTGTATGTGTGGATTGTATATGTGTGGATTGTATATGTGTGGATTGTATATGTGTGGATTGTATATGTGTGGATTGTATATGTGTGGATTGTATATGTGTGGATTGTGTATGTGTGGATTGTGTATGTGTAGATTGTATATGTGTGGATTGTATATGTGTGGATTGTATATGTGTGGATTGTATATGTGTGGATTGTATATGTGTGGATTGTATATGTGTGGATTGTATATGTGTGGATTGTATATGTGTGGATTGTATATGTGTGGATTGTATATGTGTGGATTGTATACGTGTGGATTGTATACGTGTGGATTGTATACGTATGGATTGTATACGTGTGGATTGTGTATGTGTGGATTGTGTATGTGTGGATTGTATATGTATGGATTGTATATGTGTGGATTGTGTATGTGTGGATTGTATATGTGTGGATTGTATATGTGTGGATTGTGTATGTGTGGATTGTGTATGTGTGGATTGTATATGTGTGGATTGTATATGTGTGGATTGTGTATGTGTGGATTGTGTATGTGTGGATTGTATATGTGTGGATTGTATATGTGTGGATTGTATATGTGTGGATTGTATATGTGTGGATTGTATATGTGTGGATTGTATATGTGTGGATTGTATATGTGTGGATTGTGTATGTGTGGATTGTGTATGTGTGGATTGTATATGTGTGGATTGTATATGTGTGGATTATATATGTGTGGATTATGTATGTGTGGATTGTGTATGTGTGGATTGTGTATGTGTGGATTGTGTATGTGTGGATTGTGTATGTGTGGATTGTGTATGTGTGGATTGTGTATGTGTGGATTGTGTATGTGTGGATTGTATATGTGTGGATTGTATATGTGTGGATTGTATATGTGTGGATTGTATATGTGTGGATTGTATACGTGTGGATTGTATACGTGTGGATTGTATACGTGTGGATTGTATACATATGGATTGTATACATATGGATTGTATACGTGTGGATTGTATACGTATGGATTGTATACGTATGGATTGTATACGTGTGGATTGTATACGTGTGGATTGTATATGTGTGGATTGTATATGTGTGGATTGTATATGTGTGGATTGTATATGTGTGGATTGTGTATGTGTGGATTGTATATGTGTGGATTGTGTATGTGTGGATTGTATATGTGTGGATTGTATATGTGTGGATTGTATATGTGTGGATTGTATATGTGTGGATTGTATATGTGTGGATTGTATATGTGTGGATTGTATATGTGTGGATTGTATATGTGTGGATTGTATATGTGTGGATTGTATATGTGTGGATTGTATATGTGTGGATTGTATATGTATGGATTGTATATGTGTGGATTGTGTATGTGTGGATTGTATATGTGTGGATTGTATATGTGTGGATTGTATATGTGTGGATTGTATATGTGTGGATTGTATATGTGTGGATTGTGTATGTGTGGATTGTGTATGTGTGGATTGTGTATGTGTGGATTGTGTATGTGTGGATTGTGTATGTGTGGATTGTGTATGTGTGGATTGTATATGTGTGGATTGTATATGTATGGATTGTATACGTGTGGATTGTATACGTGTGGATTGTATACGTATGGATTGTATACGTGTGGATTGTGTATGTGTGGATTGTATATGTGTGGATTGTATATGTGTGGATTGTATATGTGTGGATTGTATATGTGTGGATTGTGTATGTGTGGATTGTGTATGTGTGGATTGTGTATGTGTGGATTGTATATGTGTGGATTGTATATGTGTGGATTGTATATGTGTGGATTGTATATGTGTGGATTATATATGTGTGGATTGTGTATGTGTGGATTGTGTATGTGTGGATTGTGTATGTGTGGATTGTGTATGTGTGGATTGTGTATGTGTGGATTGTATACGTGTGGATTGTATACGTGTGGATTGTGTATGTATGGATTGTATATGTATGGATTGTATGTGTGGATTGTATATGTGTGGATTGTATATGTGTGGATTGTATATGTGTGGATTGTATATGTGTGGATTGTATATGTATGGATTGTATATGTGTGGATTGTATATGTGTGGATTGTATATGTGTGGATTGTATATGTGTGGATTGTATATGTGTGGATTGTATACGTGTGGATTGTATACGTATGGATTGTATACGTGTGGATTGTATACGTGTGGATTGTATACGTGTGGATTGTGTACGTGTGGATTGTATACGTATGGATTGTATACGTGTGGATTGTGTATGTGTGGATTGTATATGTGTGGATTGTATATGTGTGGATTGTATATGTGTGGATTGTATATGTGTGGATTGTATATGTGTGGATTGTATATGTGTGGATTGTGTATGTGTGGATTGTGTATGTGTAGATTGTATATGTGTGGATTGTATATGTGTGGATTGTATATGTGTGGATTGTATATGTGTGGATTGTATATGTGTGGATTGTATATGTGTGGATTGTATATGTGTGGATTGTATATGTGTGGATTGTATACGTGTGGATTGTATACGTGTGGATTGTATACGTGTGGATTGTATACGTGTGGATTGTATACGTATGGATTGTATACGTGTGGATTGTGTATGTGTGGATTGTGTATGTGTGGATTGTATATGTATGGATTGTATATGTGTGGATTGTGTATGTGTGGATTGTATATGTGTGGATTGTATATGTGTGGATTGTGTATGTGTGGATTGTGTATGTGTGGATTGTATATGTGTGGATTGTATATGTGTGGATTGTGTATGTGTGGATTGTGTATGTGTGGATTGTATATGTGTGGATTGTATATGTGTGGATTGTATATGTGTGGATTGTATATGTGTGGATTGTATATGTGTGGATTGTATATGTGTGGATTGTATATGTGTGGATTGTGTATGTGTGGATTGTGTATGTGTGGATTGTATATGTGTGGATTGTATATGTGTGGATTATATATGTGTGGATTATATATGTGTGGATTGTGTATGTGTGGATTGTGTATGTGTGGATTGTGTATGTGTGGATTGTGTATGTGTGGATTGTGTATGTGTGGATTGTGTATGTGTGGATTGTATATGTGTGGATTGTATATGTGTGGATTGTATATGTGTGGATTGTATACGTGTGGATTGTATACGTGTGGATTGTATACGTGTGGATTGTATACGTGTGGATTGTATACATATGGATTGTATACATATGGATTGTATACGTGTGGATTGTATACGTATGGATTGTATACGTATGGATTGTATACGTGTGGATTGTATACGTGTGGATTGTATATGTGTGGATTGTATATGTGTGGATTGTATATGTGTGGATTGTATATGTGTGGATTGTGTATGTGTGGATTGTATATGTGTGGATTGTATATGTGTGGATTGTGTATGTGTGGATTGTATATGTGTGGATTGTATATGTGTGGATTGTATATGTGTGGATTGTATATGTGTGGATTGTATATGTGTGGATTGTATATGTGTGGATTGTATATGTGTGGATTGTATATGTGTGGATTGTATATGTGTGGATTGTATATGTGTGGATTGTATATGTGTGGATTGTATATGTGTGGATTGTATATGTGTGGATTGTATATGTGTGGATTGTATATGTGTGGATTGTATACGTGTGGATTGTATACGTATGGATTGTATACGTATGGATTGTATACGTGTGGATTGTGTATGTATGGATTGTATATGTGTGGATTGTATATGTGTGGATTGTATATGTGTGGATTGTGTATGTGTGGATTGTGTATGTGTGGATTGTGTATGTGTGGATTGTATATGTGTGGATTGTGTATGTGTGGATTGTGTATGTGTGGATTGTGTATGTGTGGATTGTATATGTGTGGATTGTATATGTGTGGATTGTATATGTGTGGATTGTATATGTGTGGATTGTGTATGTGTGGATTGTGTATGTGTGGATTGTGTATGTGTGGATTGTATATGTGTGGATTGTATATGTGTGGATTGTATATGTGTGGATTGTGTATGTGTGGATTGTGTATGTGTGGATTGTGTATGTGTGGATTGTGTATGTGTGGATTGTGTATGTGTGGATTGTGTATGTGTGGATTGTGTATGTGTGGATTGTGTATGTGTGGATTGTATATGTGTGGATTGTATATGTGTGGATTGTATATGTGTGGATTGTATATGTGTGGATTGTATATGTGTGGATTGTATATGTGTGGATTGTATACGTATGGATTGTATACGTATGGATTGTATACGTGTGGATTGTATACGTATGGATTGTATACGTATGGATTGTATACGTGTGGATTGTATACGTGTGGATTGTATATGTGTGGATTGTATATGTGTGGATTGTATATGTGTGGATTGTATATGTGTGGATTGTATATGTGTGGATTGTATATGTGTGGATTGTATATGTGTGGATTGTATATGTGTGGATTGTGTATGTATGGATTGTATATGTATGGATTGTGTATGTGTGGATTGTGTATGTGTGGATTGTATATGTGTGGATTGTATATGTGTGGATTGTATATGTGTGGATTGTATATGTGTGGATTGTATACGTGTGGATTGTATACGTATGGATTGTATATGTGTGGATTGTATATGTGTGGATTGTATATGTATGGATTGTATATGTATGGATTGTATATGTGTGGATTGTATATGTGTGGATTGTATACGTGTGGATTGTATACGTATGGATTGTATACGTGTGGATTGTATATGTGTGGATTGTATACGTGTGGATTGTATACGTATGGATTGTATATGTGTGGATTGTATATGTGTGGATTGTATATGTGTGGATTGTGTACGTGTGGATTGTATACGTGTGGATTGTATACGTATGGATTGTATATGTGTGGATTGTATATGTGTGGATTGTATATGTGTGGATTGTATATGTGTGGATTGTATATGTGTGGATTGTATATGTGTGGATTGTATATGTGTGGATTGTATATGTGTGGATTGTATATGTGTGGATTGTATATGTGTGGATTGTATATGTGTGGATTGTATATGTGTGGATTGTATACGTATGGATTGTATACGTGTGGATTGTATATGTGTGGATTGTATATGTGTGGATTGTATATGTGTGGATTGTATATGTATGGATTGTATATGTGTGGATTGTATATGTGTGGATTGTATACGTGTGGATTGTATACGTATGGATTGTATATGTGTGGATTGTATATGTGTGGATTGTATATGTGTGGATTGTATATGTGTGGATTGTATATGTGTGGATTGTATACGTATGGATTGTATATGTGTGGATTGTATATGTGTGGATTGTATATGTGTGGATTGTATATGTGTGGATTGTATATGTATGGATTGTATATGTGTGGATTGTATATGTGTGGATTGTATACGTGTGGATTGTATACGTATGGATTGTATATGTGTGGATTGTATATGTGTGGATTGTATATGTGTGGATTGTATATGTGTGGATTGTGTACGTGTGGATTGTATACGTGTGGATTGTATACGTATGGATTGTATATGTGTGGATTGTATATGTGTGGATTGTATATGTGTGGATTGTATATGTGTGGATTGTATATGTGTGGATTGTATATGTGTGGATTGTATATGTGTGGATTGTATATGTATGGATTGTATATGTGTGGATTGTATATGTGTGGATTGTATATGTGTGGATTGTATATGTGTGGATTGTATATGTGTGGATTGTATATGTGTGGATTGTATACGTATGGATTGTATACGTGTGGATTGTATATGTGTGGATTGTATATGTGTGGATTGTATATGTGTGGATTGTATATGTATGGATTGTATATGTGTGGATTGTATATGTGTGGATTGTATACGTGTGGATTGTATACGTATGGATTGTATATGTGTGGATTGTATATGTGTGGATTGTATACGTGTGGATTGTATACGTATGGATTGTATATGTGTGGATTGTATATGTGTGGATTGTATATGTGTGGATTGTATATGTGTGGATTGTATATGTGTGGATTGTATATGTGTGGATTGTATATGTGTGGATTGTATACGTATGGATTGTATATGTGTGGATTGTATATGTGTGGATTGTATATGTGTGGATTGTATATGTGTGGATTGTATATGTGTGGATTGTATATGTGTGGATTGTATATGTGTGGATTGTGTACGTGTGGATTGTATACGTGTGGATTGTATACGTATGGATTGTATATGTGTGGATTGTATATGTGTGGATTGTATATGTGTGGATTGTATATGTGTGGATTGTATATGTGTGGATTGTATATGTGTGGATTGTATATGTGTGGATTGTATATGTATGGATTGTATATGTGTGGATTGTATATGTGTGGATTGTATACGTATGGATTGTATACGTATGGATTGTATACGTGTGGATTGTATACGTGTGGATTGTATACGTGTGGATTGTATATGTGTGGATTGTATACGTGTGGATTGTATATGTGTGGATTGTATATGTGTGGATTGTATATGTGTGGATTGTGTATGTGTGGATTGTATACGTGTGGATTGTATATGTGTGGATTGTATATGTGTGGATTGTATACGTATGGATTGTATATGTATGGATTGTAGGACGCCGGACAAGGCAGGAGGGACACAAATAATAGCTGGATACTAGAAATAAGACCGAAAAATCCTAAATAACTCTGAAAAAGTAGCAGTGGAAAAAAATAACTAATAATATTAATAAATACAAAACTGTGTGATAATAATAAAACTTCCAAAAGAATAATAAAGAATACTAAAAAATAATGATATATAAATAATAAAAATAATTGATAAATCAATAATAACAATAATATAAATGATAATAAATGATATAATAATATTAAAATATAAAATCATAATAAAATAATAAATGCTATAATAATATAGAGAAATAAATGCTGAATACTAATTATAATATAATATAATTACAAAAATAAATGATAAATCAATAGTGGCAATAATGTAAATAATGATGAATGCTAAATACATGAGAAAATAATAACATAAATGATGGTAATGAATGATAACAATAGCATCATATAAATAATGCAAATGATAAATGATAAATTAATAATAATACAATTATATGAACAAAATTATAATAATATTAATAGTAATAAGAAATACATAGAAAATAGTGACCCGGCAGCGCCATCTTGCGGCCGCCGCCAGCACTGCAGCAGCACGGGTCAATGACACTGAGCCGCAGTCACGCACTAGCACTGGTTTGTTTATGGGAGAACGTACCAAGGTGCCGGGGGGGGATCCTAATTACTAGTACCGACCAGCCTGTATGATCACCGACATGAACCGCAGATTAGAGCTCTCGCGCTACACTGCAGCTTCTCCCTGAACACTGACAGAATAATAATAAAACCATAGATGATTTCACCAGTTTTACTAAAACGACTCCCCCTCTCCATCTGGGAGAAGTGGTAGGGGCCGTCGCCCGGGTGGTGGTGTTGGCATTGCCGATGGGGCCGTTATGGGTGTGAGGTCGGGAGCGCGGAGCGTGACGTGTGCGCGCCTCACGGTTAACTCCTTGCTGTCCGCAGGGTGACCGCGGTGACTGTAACACTGCCCCACATCCGAGTGTGACAGCCCTGCGGGATGTACCAAGTCTCGTCAGCGACAGGGGGAGTGGGATGTACCATGTCTTATCAGAGGGGGAGGCCGCTCCTTTTTGGCCCTTATTTGGGGACAGAAGAGGTCGGAGTTTCTCTGATTGGAATTTTTTTTAATTTTTTTAAAGTGTTAAAATTTTTTGGGGAAAGTTCCTAAAAAACCCAAATGTCTCCTGTGTCACCATTTTCCGGTCCCCGGCCGCTGTAGCTCTCGTCTTTGCGTCCTGAGCCGACGTTCTCGTCGTTCCTGGCGTTTGTACTTTTTTCCTCTTTACGACGTTTTCCCATTGCGTCATTGCTGGATTTTTCTAGATCGGACTCCGGATGCGGATTTTTACCACATATGGGAATTTTTTGACTCTTTTTTAATACAGGACAAGAGGGAGGTCCGAAATGTCATAGACCATGTAGGATGTTTTATAATGACCTTTACTCGGCTCCTCACCCTGGGGGACGTGATCCTGCGCTCGTCCCATCCCCTGTGCTTTACACTGCAATGCTCCAGTTGCCATGGCGAACGGCTGTATACCACGTGCCCTGAGCCTTCGCCGCCGACCCCTGTGGATAGGCAGTACATTGTGATTTTGGGACTTCCCCTTTAAATGGGTGATCCTGCCGCCCTACAGATACCTGTGTGCAAGCGGCGTGGATCGCGCTCCTGGCATCGTCATTATGATCGGCCAATATATGGCGGTATTATGTGGGCACTGTATAACAGCGCTATATAGTCGTCATAGAGCGGGATTACCAGGCATCACATGGCGGCACTATATACACTGCTGAAAAAATAAACGGAGCACTAAAATCCCACATCCTAGATATCACTGAATGAAATATTCCAGTTGTAAATCTTTACTCATTACATAGTGGAATGTGCTGAGAACAATAAAACCCAAAAATGATGAATGTAAATCACAACTAATATCCCACGGAGGTCTGGAGTTGGAATGATTCTCAAAATCAAAGTGAAAATGAAGTTACAGGCTGATCCAACTTCAGTGGAAATGCCTCATGACAAGGAAATGATGCTCAGTAGTGTGTGTGGCCTCCACGTGCCTGTATGACCTCCCTACAATGCCTGGGCATGCTCCTGATGAGGCGGCGGATGGTCTCCTGAGGGATCTCCTCCCAGACCTGGACTAAAGCATCTGTCAACTCCTGGACAGTCTGTGGTGCTACCTGACGTTGGTGGATGGAGCGAGACATGATGTCCCAGATGTGCTCAATCAGATTCAGGTCTGAGGAACGGGCGGGCCAGTCCATAGCTTCAGTGCCTTCATCTTGCAGGAACTGCTGACACATTCCAGCCACATGAGGTCTGGAATTGTCCTGCATTAGGAGGAACCCAGGGCCAACCGTACCAGCATATGGTCTCACAAGGGGTCTGAGGATCTTATCTCGGTACCTAATGGCAGTCAGGATACCTCTGGTGAGCACATGGAGGGCTGTGCGGTCCTCCAAAGAAATGCCACCCCACACCATTACTGACCCACTGCCAAACCGGTCATGCTGAAGGATGTTGCAGTCAGCAGATCGCTCTCCACGGCGTCTCCAGACTCTGTCACGTCTGTCACATGTGCTCAGTGTGAACCTGCTTTCATCTGTGAAGAGCACAGGGCGCCAGTGGTGAATTTGCCAATCCTCATGTTCTGTGGCAAATGCCAAGTGTCCTGCACGGTGTTGGGCTGTGAGCACAACCCCCATCTGTGGACGTCGGGCACTCAGACCATCCTCATGGAGTCGGTTTCTAACAGTTTGTGCAGACACATGCACATTTGTGGTCTGCTGGAGGTCATTTTGCAGGGCTCTGGCAGTGCTCCTCCTGTTCCTCCTTGCACAAAGGCGGAGGTAGCGGTCCTGCTGCTGGGTTGTTGCCCTCCTACAGCCCCCTCCACATCTCCTGTGGTACTGGCCTGTCTCCTGGTAGCGCCTCCAGCCTCTGGACACTATGCTGACAGACACAGCAAACCTTCTTGCCACAGCTCGCATTGATGTGCCATCCTGGATGAGCTGCACTACCTGAGCCACTTGTCTGGGTTGTAGAGTCGTCTCATGGTACTGTACCTCTAGGGGTGATAGCAATGACAAAATGCAAAAGTGACCAAAAACAACAACCAAAAAGAATGAGAACAGAGAAATGGTCTGTGGTCACCCCCTGCAGAACCACTGCTTTATCGGGGTTGTCTTACCAATTGTCTATTATTTCTCCCTGATATCTGTTCCATTAGCACAACAGCAGAAGACATGGACTCACAATCAGTGCTGCTTCCTAACTGGACAGGTAGATTTCACAGAAGTGTGACTAACTAGGAGTTACATTGTGTTCCCTTTATTTTGTGAGCGGTGTAGTTGTCATTGAACGGTATTACCGCACCCTGTATAGAAGCGTTAGGCATCACATGACGGTATTACAGCACTATACATTGGTATTATGTGAGCATTGTATGGCAGCACTATTTAGGCACCATAGAACAGTATTACTGCACCCTGTATAGAAGCATTAGGCATCACATGGCGGTATTACAGCACTATACATTGGCATTATGTGGGCACTGTATGGCAGCACTATCACTGCACAATGTATGGAAGCATTAGGCATCACATGACGGTATTACAGCACTATACATTGGCATTATGGGGGCACTGAATGGCAGCACTATTTAGGCACCATAGAACGGTATTACTTCACCCTGTATAGAAGCGTTAGGCATCGCATGGCGGTATTACAGCACTATACATTGGTATTATGTGAGCACTGTATGGCAGCACTATTTAGGCACCATAGAACGGTATTACTTCACCCTGTATAGAAGCGTTAGGCATCACATGACGGTATTACAGCACTATACATTGGCATTATGTGGGCACTGTATGGCAGCACTATCACTGCACAATGTATGGAAGCATTAGGCATCACATGACGGTATTACAGCACTATACATTGGCATTATGGGGGCACTGAATGGCAGCACTATTTAGGCACCATAGAACGGTATTACTTCACCCTGTATAGAAGCGTTAGGCATCGCATGGCGGTATTACAGCACTATACATTGGTATTATGTGAGCACTGTATGGCAGCACTATTTAGGCATCACATGACGGTATTACAGCACTATACATTGGCATTATGGGGGCACTGAATGGCAGCACTATTTAGGCACCATAGAACGGTATTACTTCACCCTGTATAGAAGCGTTAGGCATCGCATGGCGGTATTACAGCACTATACATTGGTATTATGTGAGCACTGTATGGCAGCACTATTTAGGCACCATAGAACGGTATTACTTCACCCTGTATAGAAGCGTTAGGCATCACATGACGGTATTACAGCACTATACATTGGCATTATGTGGGCACTGAATGGCAGCACTATTTAGGCACCATAGAACGGTATTACTGCACAATGTATGGACGCATTAGGCATCACATGGCGGTGTTACAGCACTATACATTGGCATTATGTGGGCACTGTATGGCAGCACTATTTAGGCACCATAGAACGGTATTACTGCACAATGTATGGACGCATTAGGCATCACATGGCGGTATTACAGCACTTTACATTGGCATTATGTGGGCACTGTATGGCAGCACTATTACTGCACAATGTATGGACGCATTAGGCATCACATGGCGGTATTACAGCACTATACATTGGCATTATGTGGGCACTGTACGGCAGCACTATTTAGGCACCATAGAACGGTTTTACTTCACCCTGTATAGAAGCGTTAGGCATCACATGGCGGTATTACAGCACTATACATTGGCATTATGTGGGCACTGTATGGCAGCACTATTTAGGCACCATAGAACGGTTTTACTTCACCCTGTATAGAAGCGTTAGGCATCACATGGCGGTATTACAGCACTATACATTGGCATTATGTGGGCACTGTATGGCAGCACTATTACTGCACAGTGTATGGAAGCGTTAGGCATCACATGGTGGTATTACAGCAATATACATTGGCATTATGTGGGCACTGTATGGCAGCACTATTACTGCACAGTGTATGGAAGCGTTAGGCATCACATGGCGGTATTACAGCACTATACATTGGCATTATGTGGGCACTGTATGGCAGCACTATCACTGCACAGTGTATGGACGCATTAGGCATCACATGGCGGTATTACAGCACTATACATTGGCATTATGTGGGCACTGAATGGCAGCACTATTACTGCACAGTGTATGGAAGCGTTAGGCATCGCATGGCGGTATTACAGCACTATACATTGGCATTATGTGGGCACTGTATGGCAGCACTATTTAGGCACCATAGAACGGTTTTACTTCACCCTGTATAGAAGCGTTAGGCATCACATGGCGGTATTACAGCACTATACATTGGCATTATGTGGGCACTGTATGGCAGCACTATTACTGCACAGTGTATGGAAGCGTTAGGCATCACATGGTGGTATTACAGCACTATACATTGGCATTATGTGGGCACTGTATGGCAGCACTATTACTGCACAGTGTATGGAAGCGTTAGGCATCACATGGCGGTATTACAGCACTATACATTGGCATTATGTGGGCACTGTATGGCAGCACTATCACTGCACAGTGTATGGACGCATTAGGCATCACATGGCGGTATTACAGCACTATACATTGGCATTATGTGGGCACTGAATGGCAGCACTATTACTGCACAGTGTATGGAAGCGTTAGGCATCACATGGCGGTATTACAGCACTATACATTGGCATTATGTGGGCACTGTATGGCAGCACTATCACTGCACAGTGTATGGAAGCGTTAGGCATCACATGGCGGTATTACAGCACTATACATTGGCATTATGTGGGCACTGTATGGCAGCACTATTACTGCACAGTGTATGGAAGCGTTAGGCATCACATGGCGGTATTACAGCACTATACATTGGCATTATGTGGGCACTGTATGGCAGCACTATCACTGCACAGTGTATGGACGCATTAGGCATCACATGGCGGTATTACAGCACTATACATTGGCATTATGTGGGCACTGAATGGCAGCACTATTACTGCACAGTGTATGGAAGCGTTAGGCATCACATGGCGGTATTACAGCACTATACATTGGCATTATGTGGGCACTGTATGGCAGCACTATCACTGCACAGTGTATGGAAGCGTTAGGCATCACATGGCGGTATTACAGCACTATACATTGGCATTATGTGGGCACTGAATGGCAGCACTATTACTGCACAGTGTATGGAAGCGTTAGGCATCACATGGTGGTATTACAGCACTATACATTGGCATTATGTGGGCACTCTATGGCAGCACTATTACTGCACAGTGTATGGAAGCGTTAGGCATCACATGGCGGTATTACAGCACTATACATTGGCATTATGTGGGCACTGTATGGCAGCACTATCACTGCACAGTGTATGGAAGCGTTAGGCATCACATGGCGGTATTACAGCACTATACATTGGCATTATGTGGGCACTGTATGGCAGCACTATCACTGCACAGTGTATGGAAGCGTTAGGCATCACATGGCGGTATTACAGCACTATACATTGGCATTATGTGGGCACTGTATGGCAGCACTATCACTGCACAGTGTATGGACGCATTAGGCATCACATGGCGGTATTACAGCACTATACATTGGCATTATGTGGGCACTGAATGGCAGCACTATTACTGCACAGTGTATGGAAGCGTTAGGCATCACATGGCGGTATTACAGCACTATACATTGGCATTATGTGGGCACTGTATGGCAGCACTATCACTGCACAGTGTATGGACGCATTAGGCATCACATGGCGGTATTACAGCACTATACATTGGCATTATGTGGGCACTCTATGGCAGCACTATCACTGCACAGTGTATGGAAGCGTTAGGCATCACATGGCGGTATTACAGCACTATACATTGGCATTATGTGGGCACTGTATGGCAGCACTATCACTGCACAGTGTATGGAAGCGTTAGGCATCACATGGCGGTATTACAGCACTATACATTGGCATTATGTGGGCACTGTATGGCAGCACTATCACTGCACAGTGTATGGACGCATTAGGCATCACATGGCGGTATTACAGCACTATACATTGGCATTATGTGGGCACTGAATGGCAGCACTATTACTGCACAGTGTATGGAAGCGTTAGGCATCACATGGCGGTATTACAGCACTATACATTGGCATTATGTGGGCACTGTATGGCAGCACTATCACTGCACAGTGTATGGACGCATTAGGCATCACATGGCGGTATTACAGCACTATACATTGGCATTATGTGGGCACTCTATGGCAGCACTATCACTGCACAGTGTATGGAAGCGTTAGGCATCACATGGCGGTATTACAGCACTATACATTGGCATTATGTGGGCACTGTATGGCAGCACTATCACTGCACAATGGATGGACGCGTTAGGCATCACACTGGATGGCGGGTTTATTCGGACACTATACGGCAGTTTTATTTGATGACTGTTCGCCGGCATTATTTGGGCCATGTTATTTTGTGAGGAAACGTCTGATGCGGCAGCACCTTGTACCGCCACTCACAGACCTCAGTAAACCGCTCCTCGTTGCCCGTAGCGACCAATCAGAGCTCAGCTTTTATTTTTTACACAGCTGAGGTAAACTGAAAGCTGCACCCCAACTGGTTGCTACGGGCAACTAACACCGTTTTCTTTCCGGTTTATCTGTGCGACGTTGAAAACTGGTATTAAATGTCTCCTGCTAAACGTCCCCCTCCCGTAGAGCGCCGGGAGGAAGGGCAGGAAGCCGCTTTTCTATTTTTGTTTCGGCTTCTCCTATGTTGTGGGATACGCGCGCGCTCCCGCAGGTTGCCGGCCCCCAACGCGCATGCGCTGAGGCAGGAGAGGCAGCGGGGACGCGCGCTGCAGTCGGGGACGCGCCTGGAGGCAGACAGAGGTCGGTGAGGAGACGCGAGGTAACGGGGACATGCCGCACCGTGTGCACCGGGAGGACACGGCGTGATCTGCAGCCACACACGGCGCCATCATGTCCCAGAGGAGACGCAGCCGCTACCAGAGCTGCCGCCCTGCTGCCAGGTACGTGCCGGCCTCACTGTCTGGGTGTGACAGCCATTATGTGTGTATGGAGGGGACCCCGGGGAACCACAGCTCCCAGCATGCCAGGGCCTGGTCGTCAACCTGGAAACGGAATAAAATGGCGAATGTGGCGATACGTCCGGATTACGGCAATGGCGACCCCGTATTTCATCACGTCGGTTACCATGGTAACACATCACCCTGCGCTGCTACACTGTGACGGAAACGCGAGACGACGGGAAGGGATTTCTAGATCTCGGCGCTTGGTTGTCAGAAGGTTTGTGGTGACGGTTTGTTGTTGGACTCTGCCGCGTTGCTATGGAGATGTCGCTGCTGCGTTGCTATGGAGATGTCGCTGCTGCGTTGCTATGGGGATGTCGCTGCTGCGTTGCTATGGAGATGTCGCTGCTGCGTTGCTATGGAGATGTCGCTGCTGCGTTGCTATGGAGATGTCGCTGCTGCGTTGCTATGGAGATGTCGCTGCTGCGTTGCTATGGAGATGTCGCTGCTGCGTTGCTATGGAGATGTCGCTGCTGCGTTGCTATGGGGATGTCGCTGCTGCGTTCATATGGAGATGTCGCTGCTGCGTTGCTATGGGGATGTTGCTGCTGCGTTGCTATGGAGATGTCGCTGCTGCGTTGCTATGGGGATGTTGCTGCTGCGTTGCTATGGAGATGTCGCTGCTGCGTTGCTATGGAGATGTCGCTGCTGCGTTGCTATGGGGATGTCGCTGCTGCGTTCATATGGAGATGTCGCTGCTGCGTTGCTATGGGGATGTCGCTGCTGCGTTGCTATGGAGATGTCGCTGCTGCGTTGCTATGGAGATGTCGCTGCTGTCTGTCAGGCTCCGCTGTCACTTGCTGCCATTGAGAGGGGTCCCGGGCCCCAGGTACGTGAGGGGCGTCCTTCTCTCCCAGTAGGACCCCCGCCTGCTGTCACTGAATGAGGACACAAGTATTCGCACCCCGGGGCTAAAACCCTGTACAGACCTGACACCCACTGCAGGAATTCCTACATAGAGAAAAGTATGTGCCCCCCTCCTACAGCCATAGGCATAACTATGGAGTGGCTCCATCACTGCCCAGGACACGGCTCCCCCAGAGCCCAGCGATGGCCGCTTTACACCACTCCATCCGACGCTCGGCCTTGTGCTTGGTGATGTACGGCTGCAGAGGAGGTGTGGAGTCTGCAGTTACGGGGGCAGCAGAGCGGTGGTGACCTTTCTGCCCCCCGCTCTGTAACATTACACTCTAACATTACGGGGTCTCCACTTCATGCCGTTCTTTACACTTTTCGGTAATATGGACGGACTTGTTACCCCGGTGGCTCCTAGTAGAGGACCGCGCTGAGCTCTGCACCTCCGGCCTTTGTAGATGGTCCGGTCACTATCAGCTTGGGATTTCGGTGGGACCGGCCGACCATGAGATGTCTATGGGGGGCCACAGATGATGTCGGGGAAGAGAAAGAGAGTTGGAATTCTAGCGTCAGATCCTGTTATTTTCAGGAGAAATAAGCCTCTGCTAGAGGTGACCGGCAGCCGTTCACTCCTCTCTCCCCATTGACAACACATGAATGCTCTGGTGAGCACTTATGTTTATGGGGATTCAGGAGAAAGTCTGTTCACACCATGGTAGAATCTGGTCAGAAACCCAAAGCTTCTGATGATTGCTACGGATCAGCATATGAGCCACAATCGGTGGAGATCCACCATGGTGACCTCTGCAGAAAATGACAGCTCATCCATCTGCGCTGCTTTAAGGTGCATCTCTCAGCTATATGACAGTGATATTCTGCAGGTGACAGTGTAGCTCAGAGCTGTCCTGTAGGTGACGGTGTAGCTCAGAGCTGTCCTGTAGGTGACGGTGTAGCTCAGAGCTGTCCTGTAGGTGACGGTGTAGCTCAGAGCTGTCCTGTAGGTGACAGTGTAGCTCAGAGCTGTCCTGTAGGTGACGGTGTAGCTCAGAGTTGTCCTGTAGGTGACGGTGTAGCTCAGTACTGTCCTGTAGGTGACGGTGTAGCTCAGAGCTGTCCTGTAGGTGACGGTGTAGCTCAGTACTGTCCTGTAGGTGACAGTGTAGCTCAGAGCTGTCCTGTAGGTGACGGTGTAGCTCAGAGCTGTCCTGTAGCTGACGGTGTAGCTCAGAGCTGTCCTGTAGGTGACGGTGTAGCTCAGAGCTGTCCTGTAGCTGACAGTGTAGCTCAGAGCTGTCCTGTAGGTGACGGTGTAGCTCAGTACTGTCTTGTAGCTGACAGTGTAGCTCAGAGCTGTCCTGTAGCTGACAGTGTAGCTCAGTACTGTCCTGTAGGTGACAGTGTAGCTCAGAGCTGTCCTGTAGGTGACAGTGTAGCTCAGTACTGTCCTGTAGGTGACGGTGTAGCTCAGAGCTGTCCTGTAGGTGACAGTGTAGCTCAGTACTGTCCTGTAGCTGACGGTGTAGCTCAGAGCTGTCCTGTAGGTGACAGTGTAGCTCAGTACTGTCCTGTAGGTGACCGGGTAGCTCAGAGCTGTCCTGTAGGTGACACTGTAGCTCAGAGCTGTCCTGTAGGTGACGGTGTAGTTCAGAGCTGTCCTGTAGGTGACGGTGTAGCTCAGTACTGTCCTGTAGGTGACAGTGTAGCTCAGAGCTGTCCTGTAGGTGACAGTGTAGCTCAGTACTGTCCTGTAGGTGACCGGGTAGCTCAGAGCTGTCCTGTAGGTGACACTGTAGCTCAGAGCTGTCCTGTAGGTGACAGTGTAGCTCAGAGCTGTCCTGTAGGTGACAGTGTAGCTCAGAGCTGTCCTGTAGGTGACAGTGTAGCTCAGAGCTGTCCTGTAGGTGACACTGTAGCTCAGAGCTGTCCTGTAGGTGACGGTGTAGTTCAGAGCTGTCCTGTAGGTGACGGTGTAGCTCAGTACTGTCCTGTAGGTGACAGTGTAGCTCAGAGCTGTCCTGTAGGTGACAGTGTAGCTCAGTACTGTCCTGTAGGTGACCGGGTAGCTCAGAGCTGTCCTGTAGGTGACACTGTAGCTCAGAGCTGTCCTGTAGGTGACGGTGTAGTTCAGAGCTGTCCTGTAGGTGACGGTGTAGCTCAGTACTGTCCTGTAGGTGACAGTGTAGCTCAGAGCTGTCCTGTAGGTGACAGTGTAGTTCAGAGCTGTCCTGTAGGTGACGGTGTAGCTCAGTACTGTCCTGTAGGTGACGGTGTAGCTCAGTACTGTCCTGTAGGTGACCGGGTAGCTCAGAGCTGTCCTGTAGGTGACACTGTAGCTCAGAGCTGTCCTGTAGGTGACGGTGTAGTTCAGAGCTGTCCTGTAGGTGACGGTGTAGCTCAGTACTGTCCTGTAGGTGACGGTGTAGCTCAGAGCTGTCCTGTAGGTGACAGTGTAGCTCAGTACTGTCCTGTAGGTGACAGTGTAGCTCAGAGCTGTCCTGTAGGTGACAGTGTAGCTCAGAGCTGTCCTGTAGGTGACGGTGTAGTTCAGAGCTGTCCTGTAGGTGACAGTGTAGCTCAGAGCTGTCCTGTAGGTGACAGTGTAACTTTGGGCTATATGGCTGTCATAAATTATGATGTAGCTCATGGCTCTATAACTGTCCAACAGGTGACATTGTAACCTGGGTATCTATTACTGTCCTGTAGGTGACAGTGTAGCTCAGTACTGTCCTGTAGGTGACAGTGTAGCTCAGAGCTGTCCTGTAGGTGACAGTGTAGCTCAGAGCTTTCCTGTAGGTGACAGTGTAGCTCAGTACTGTCCTGTAGGTGACGGTGTAGCTCAGTACTGTCCTGTAGGTGACGGTGTAGCTCAGAGCTGTCCTGTAGGTGACGGTGTAGCTCAGAGCTGTCCTGTAGGTGACGGTGTAGCTCAGTACTGTCCTGTAGGTGACAGTGTAGCTCAGTACTGTCCTGTAGGTGACGGTGTAGCTCAGAGCTGTCCTGTAGGTGACGGTGTAGCTCAGTACTGTCCTGTAGGTGACGGTGTAGCTCAGTACTGTCCTGTAGCTGACGGTGTAGCTCAGAGCTGTCCTGTAGCTGACGGTGTAGCTCAGAGCTGTCCTGTAGGTGACGGTGTAGCTCAGTACTGTCCTGTAGGTGACAGTGTAGCTCAGAGCTGTCCTGTAGGTGACAGTGTAGCTCAGAGCTGTCCTGTAGGTGACGGTGTAGCTCAGTACTGTCCTGTAGGTGACGGTGTAGCTCAGAGCTGTCCTGTAGGTGACGGTGTAGCTCAGAGCTGTCCTGTAGCTGACGGTGTAGCTCAGAGCTGTCCTGTAGGTGACGGTGTAGCTCAGAGCTGTCCTGTAGGTGACAGTGTAGCTCAGAGCTGTCCTGTAGGTGACAGTGTAGCTCAGAGCTGTCCTGTAGGTGACACTGTAGCTCAGAGCTGTCCTGTAGGTGACGGTGTAGTTCAGAGCTGTCCTGTAGGTGACGGTGTAGCTCAGTACTGTCCTGTAGGTGACAGTGTAGCTCAGAGCTGTCCTGTAGGTGACAGTGTAGCTCAGTACTGTCCTGTAGGTGACCGGGTAGCTCAGAGCTGTCCTGTAGGTGACACTGTAGCTCAGAGCTGTCCTGTAGGTGACGGTGTAGTTCAGAGCTGTCCTGTAGGTGACGGTGTAGCTCAGTACTGTCCTGTAGGTGACAGTGTAGCTCAGAGCTGTCCTGTAGGTGACAGTGTAGTTCAGAGCTGTCCTGTAGGTGACGGTGTAGCTCAGTACTGTCCTGTAGGTGACGGTGTAGCTCAGTACTGTCCTGTAGGTGACCGGGTAGCTCAGAGCTGTCCTGTAGGTGACACTGTAGCTCAGAGCTGTCCTGTAGGTGACGGTGTAGTTCAGAGCTGTCCTGTAGGTGACGGTGTAGCTCAGTACTGTCCTGTAGGTGACGGTGTAGCTCAGAGCTGTCCTGTAGGTGACAGTGTAGCTCAGTACTGTCCTGTAGGTGACAGTGTAGCTCAGAGCTGTCCTGTAGGTGACAGTGTAGCTCAGAGCTGTCCTGTAGGTGACGGTGTAGTTCAGAGCTGTCCTGTAGGTGACAGTGTAGCTCAGAGCTGTCCTGTAGGTGACAGTGTAACTTTGGGCTATATGGCTGTCATAAATTATGATGTAGCTCATGGCTCTATAACTGTCCAACAGGTGACATTGTAACCTGGGTATCTATTACTGTCCTGTAGGTGACAGTGTAGCTCAGTACTGTCCTGTAGGTGACAGTGTAGCTCAGAGCTGTCCTGTAGGTGACAGTGTAGCTCAGAGCTTTCCTGTAGGTGACAGTGTAGCTCAGTACTGTCCTGTAGGTGACGGTGTAGCTCAGTACTGTCCTGTAGGTGACGGTGTAGCTCAGAGCTGTCCTGTAGGTGACGGTGTAGCTCAGAGCTGTCCTGTAGGTGACGGTGTAGCTCAGTACTGTCCTGTAGGTGACAGTGTAGCTCAGTACTGTCCTGTAGGTGACGGTGTAGCTCAGAGCTGTCCTGTAGGTGACGGTGTAGCTCAGTACTGTCCTGTAGGTGACGGTGTAGCTCAGTACTGTCCTGTAGCTGACGGTGTAGCTCAGAGCTGTCCTGTAGCTGACGGTGTAGCTCAGAGCTGTCCTGTAGGTGACGGTGTAGCTCAGTACTGTCCTGTAGGTGACAGTGTAGCTCAGAGCTGTCCTGTAGGTGACAGTGTAGCTCAGAGCTGTCCTGTAGGTGACGGTGTAGCTCAGTACTGTCCTGTAGGTGACGGTGTAGCTCAGAGCTGTCCTGTAGGTGACGGTGTAGCTCAGAGCTGTCCTGTAGCTGACGGTGTAGCTCAGAGCTGTCCTGTAGGTGACGGTGTAGCTCAGAGCTGTCCTGTAGGTGACAGTGTAGCTCAGAGCTGTCCTGTAGCTGACAGTGTAGCTCAGAGCTGTCCTGTAGGTGACAGTGTAGCTCAGAGCTGTCCTGTAGGTGACGGTGTAGCTCAGAGCTGTCCTGTAGGTGACGGTGTAGTTCAGAGCTGTCCTGTAGGTGACAGTGTAACTTTGGGCTATATGGCTGTCATAAATTATGATGTAGCTCATGGCTCTATAACTGTCCAACAGGTGACATTGTAACCTGGGTATCTATTACTGTTCTGTAGGTGACAGTGTTGCTCAGGGCTCTGTGACTTATTCTATAAGTGACAGTGTAGCTCTGGTGTCTATTACTATTCTGTAGATAACTGTCCTGTAGGTGTCGGTGTAGCTTATGACCCTATGATTTCCTGTTGGTGGCGGTGTAGCTGTATGACTGTACTGTAGGTGACGGTGTAGCTTTGGTCTCGATAACTGTCCTTTAGGTGCTCGTGTAGCTCAGGGCTCTAGGACTGTCCAGTAGGTGATGGTGTAGCTCATGGCTGTATGGCTATACTGTAGGTGACTGTAGCTTTTGTCTCTTAGTGTTGTATGTGACGGTGTACTTCAGGGCTCTGACTTCCCTGTTGGTGATGGTGTAGCTCATGGTTGTATGACTGTTCTGTAGTTGAAGGTGTAGCTCAGGGCTCTGTAATTGTGCTGTAGTTGACTATGTAGGTCAAGTCTCTACGATAGGCCTGTAGCTGAAGCGGTAGCTTGGGTTGCCGACAGTCCTGTAGGTGACAGTGTATTCTGGGGCTTTATGACAATATTGCATGGGATTGTGTCACTTGGGGCTCTATTACTGTTTTGTGATGACAATGTAGCTCAGGGACCTGTGTCTGTCCTGTAGGTGACAATGTAGCTCATCCCGTGTAGGTGATAGTGTAGCTCAGAGTTCTATGACTTTCCTGTAGATTACGGTGTAGCTCAGGGCTCTATGACAGTCCTTTTAGGCGATGGTGTAGCTCAGTGTCTGATTGTCCTGTAGGTGACGTTGTAGCTCAAGGCTGTATAATTGTTTATAATAATGTAAAATTTTGCCGCTACAAAAATGCAACATGTAGCGTCGGCCGCGCCCCGGCAGTTGCGGCATGACAACGCATACAAACGCATGTCCTTGCGTCCCCAATGTTAAAGATAGGGACGCATGCGTTGATATGCGTCGACAGACGCAAATGTGAACGTAGCCTAACTGTACTGTAAGTGACAATGTAGCTCGGAGCTGTATTGCTGTTCTGTAAGTAACGATGTAGCTCAGCGCTGTGTGACTGTATTGTAGGAGACAGTGTAGCTCAGGGCTCTATGGCTTCCTGTATATGATGGTGTGGCTCAGGGTTCGACGACTTCTTGTATGTGACAGTGTAGATCTGTGCTTTGACTGTCTTGTATGTGACTGTGTAGTTCATTGTTCTATGACTGTTCTATAGGTGACGGTAAAGCTTTGGGTTGTATGACTATCCTCTAGGTGACTGTGCAGCTCTGGGCTCTATGACTTCCTTTAGGTGACCGTGTAGCTTAGGGTTCGAAGACTTCCTGTAGGTGATAGTGTACTTTACGGCTTTATGACTTGCTGTAGGTGACGGTGTAGCTCAGGACTCTATGGCAGTGCGGTAGGTGACGGTGTGGCTCAGGGCACTGACTTCCTGTAGGTGGTGGTGTAGCTCAGGGCTCTATGGCAGTGCAGTAGATGACGGTGTAGTGCAGGGCTCTATGATTTCTTATAGGTAATAGTGTAGCTCAGAGCACTATTACTTCCCGTAGGTGACGGTGTAGCTCAGTGCACAATGGCAGTGTCATAGGTGACAGTTTGGCTCAGGGCACTATGACTTCCGGTAGGTCATGGTGTAGCTCACAGCACCATGTATCATGTATGTGACAGTGTAGCTCAGGCCTGTATGACTATCCTGTATGTGACTTTGTTGCTTGGGGCTCTATGGCAGTACGGTAGGTCATGGTGTAGCTCAGGGCACTATGACTTCCAGTAGGTCATGGTGTAGCTCAGGGCACTTTTACTTCCGGTAGGTCATGGTGTAGCTCTGGTCTCTATGTATTTCTCTGTATAGTTGATGGTGGAGGTCAGGGTACTATGACTTCTTGTAGGTGACGGTGTAGCTCTGGGCACTATGACATCCTGTAGGTGACGGTGTAGCACATGACTCTATGGCTTCCTGTTGGTGACGGTGTAGCTTAGGGCACTTTGACTTCCTGAAGGTGATGGTGTAGCTCAGGTCTATATGGCTTCCTGTATGTGATGGTGTAGCTCAGGGTTCGATGACTTTCTGAACATGACTGTGTAGATGTGTGCTCTGACTGTCTTGTGTGTGACTGTGTAGTTCATTATTCTATGACTGTTCTAGGTGACGGTGTAGCTGTATCACTATCCTGTAGGTGACTGTGTACCTCAGGGCACTGTGACTTCCTGTAGGTGACGGTGTAGCTCAGGACTCTATGGCAGTGCAGCAGGTGATGGTGTCGCTTTGGGCACTGTGACTTCCTGTAGGTGACGGTGTAGCTCAGGACTCTATGGCAGTGCAGCAGGTGATGGTGTCGCTTTGGGCACTGTGACTTCCTGTAGGTGACGGTGTAGCTCAGGACTCTATGGCAGTGCAGCAGGTGATGGTGTCGCTTTGGGCACTGTGACTTCCTGTAGGTGATGGTGTAGCTCAGGACTATATGGCAGTGCAGCAGGTGATGGTGTCGCTTTGGGCACTGTGACTTCCTGTAGGTGATGGTGTAGCTCAGGGCTCTATGGCAGTGTGGTAGACGACTGTGTAGCTCAGGGCACTATGACTTCCTGTAGTTGACAGTGTAGCTCAGAGCTCAACTTTCTGTAGGTGATGGTGTAGCTCCGGGAACTATAACTTGCTGTAGGTGACTGTGTAGCTCAGAGCACTGTGGCAGTCCGGTAGGTCATGGTTTAGCTCTGGGCACCATGATTTCCTATTTGTGACGGCATATATATGGACTGTATGACTATCCTGTAAGTGACAGTGTATCTCGGTGCTCTATGGCTGTACAGTAGGTGACTGTAGTTCAGGGCACTATGACCTCCAGTCGGTCTCGGTGTAGCACAGGGTACTATTACTTCCTCTAGGTGATGATGTATCTCATGGCACTATGACTTTTTGTAGGTGGTGGTGTAGCTTAGGGCACTGTGAGCTTGGATCTTTGACTGTCCTTCTCTGTATAGTTGATGGAGGAGCTCCGGGTCTCTATGACTGTCCTTCTCTGTATAGTTGATGGAGGAGCTTGGGTCTCTATGACTGTCCTTCTCTGTATAACTGATGGAGGAGCTCCGGGTCTCTATGACTGTCCTTCTCTGTATAGTTGATGGTGGAGCTCGGGTCTCTATGACTGTCCTTCTCTGTATAGTTGATGTTGGAGCTCGGTCTCTATGACTGTCCTTCTCTGTATAGTTGATGGAGGAGCTCCGGGTCTCTGATTGTCCTTCTCTGTATAGTTGATCGAGGAGCTCCGGGTCTCTATGACTGTCCTTCTCTGTATAGTTGATGGAGGGGCTCCAGGTCTCTATGACTGTCCTTCTCTGTACAGTTGATGGAGGAGCTCCGGGTCTCTATGATTGTCCTTCTCTGTATAGTTGATGGAGGAGCTCCGGGTCTCTATAACTGTCCTTCTCTGTATAGTTGATGTTGGAGCTCCGGGTCTCTATGACTGTCCTTCTCTGTATAGTTGATGGAGGGGCTCCGGGTCTCTATGACTGTCCTTCTCTGTATAGTTGATGTTGGAGCTCCGGGTCTCTATGACTGTCCTTCTCTGTATAGTTGATGGAGGGGCTCCGAGTCTCTATGACTGTCCTTCTCTGTATAGTTGTTGTTGGAGCTCGGTCTCTATGACTGTCCTTCTCTGTATAGTTGATGTTGGAGCTCGGTCTCTATGACTGTCCTTCTCTGTATAGTTGATGGAGGAGCTCCGGGTCTCTATGATTGTCCTTCTCTGTATAGTTGATGGAGGAGCTCTGGGTCTACGACTGTCCTCTGTATAGTTGATGTTGGAGCTTCGGGTCTCTATGACTGTCCTTCTCTGTATAGTTGATGGAGGAGCTCCGGGTCTCTATGACTGTCCTTCTCTGTATAGTTGATGAAGGAGCTCTGGGTCTATGACTGTCCTTCTCTGTATAGTTGTTGTTGGAGCTCTGGTCTCTATGTCTGTCCTTCTCTGTATAGTTGATGTTGGAGCTCCGGGTCTCTATGACTGTCCTTCTCTGTATAGTTGATGGAGGGGCTCCGGGTCTCTATGACTGTCCTTCTCTGTATAGTTGATGTTGGAGCTGCGGGTCTCTATGACTGTCCTTCTCTGTATATTTGATGGAGGAGCTCGGTCTCTATGACTGTCCTTCTCTGTATAGTTGATGGAGGGGCTCCAGGTCTCTATGACTGTCCTTCTCTGTATAGTTGATGTTGGAGCTCTGGGTCTCTATGACTGTCCCTCTCTGTATAGTTGATGTTGGAGCTCCGGGTCTCTATGACTGTCCTTCTCTGTATAGTTGATGGAGGAGCTCGGTCTCTGTGACTGTCCTTCTCTGTATAGTTGATGGAGGAGCTCGGTCTCTGTGACTGTCCTTCTCTGTATAGTTGATGGAGGAGCTCGGTCTCTGTGACTGTCCTTCTCTGTATAGTTGATGTTGGAGCTCCGGGTCTCTATGACTGTCCTTCTCTGTATAGTTGGCGGAGGAGCTCCAGGTCTCTATGACTGTCCTTCTCTGTATAGTTGATGTTGGAGCTCTGGGTCTCTATGACTGTCCTTCTCTGTATAGTTGTTGTTGGAGCTCTGGATCTCTATGACTGTCCTTCTCTGTATAGTTGACGGAGGAGCTCCAGGTCTCTGTGACTGTCCTTCTCTGTATAGTTGTTGTTGGAGCTCCGGCTCTCTATGACTGTCCTTCTCTGTATAGTTGATGGAGGAGCTCTGGGTCTATGACTGTCCTTCTCTGTATAGTTGTTGTTGGAGCTCTGGTCTCTATGACTGTCCTTCTCTGTAAAGTTGGTGGAGGAGCTCGGGTCTCTATGACTGTCCTTCTCTGTATAGTTGATGTTGGAGCTCCGGGTCTCTATGACTGTCCTTCTCTGTATAGTTGTTGTTGGAGCTCGATCTCTATGACTGTCCTTCTCTGTATAGTTGATGTTGGAGCTCGGTCTCTATGACTGTCCTTCTCTGTATAGTTGATGTTGGAGCTCGGTCTCTATGACTGTCCTTCTCTGTATAGTTGATGGAGGAGCTCCGGGTCTCTATGATTGTCCTTCTCTGTATAGTTGATGGAGGAGCTCTGGGTCTACGACTGTCCTCTGTATAGTTGATGTTGGAGTTCCGGGTCTCTATGACTGTCCTTCTCTGTATAGTTGATGTTGGAGCTTCGGGTCTCTATGACTGTCCTTCTCTGTATAGTTGATGGAGGAGCTCCGGGTCTCTATGACTGTCCTTCTCTGTATAGTTGATGAAGGAGCTCTGGGTCTATGACTGTCCTCTGTATAGTTGTTGTTGGAGCTCTGGTCTCTATGTCTGTCCTTCTCTGTATAGTTGATGTTGGAGCTCCGGGTCTCTATGACTGTCCTTCTCTGTATAGTTGATGGAGGGGCTCCGGGTCTCTATGACTGTCCTTCTCTGTATAGTTGATGTTGGAGCTGCGGGTCTCTATGACTGTCCTTCTCTGTATAGTTGATGGAGGAGCTCGGTCTCTATGACTGTCCTTCTCTGTATAGTTGATGGAGGGGCTCCAGGTCTCTATGACTGTCTTTCTCTGTATAGTTGATGTTGGAGCTCTGGGTCTCTATGACTGTCCCTCTCTGTATAGTTGATGTTGGAGCTCCGGGTCTCTATGACTGTCCTTCTCTGTATAGTTGATGGAGGAGCTCGGTCTCTGTGACTGTCCTTCTCTGTATAGTTGATGGAGGAGCTCGGTCTCTGTGACTGTCCTTCTCTGTATAGTTGATGTTGGAGCTTCGGGTCTCTATGACTGTCCTTCTCTGTATAGTTGATGGAGGAGCTCGGTCTCTGTGACTGTCCTTCTCTGTATAGTTGATGTTGGAGCTTCGGGTCTCTATGACTGTCCTTCTCTGTATAGTTGGCGGAGGAGCTCCAGGTCTCTATGACTGTCCTTCTCTGTATAGTTGATGTTGGAGCTCCGGGTCTCTATGACTGTCCTTCTCTGTATAGTTGATGGAGGGGCTCCGGGTCTCTATGACTGTCCTCTGTATAGTTGATGTTGGAGCTCCGGGTCTCTATGACTGTCCTTCTCTGTATAGTTGATGGAGGGGCTCCGGGTCTCTATGACTGTCCTTCTCTGTATAGTTGATGTTGGAGCTGCGGGTCTCTATGACTGTCCTTCTCTGTATAGTTGATGGAGGAGCTCGGTCTCTATGACTGTCCTTCTCTGTATAGTTGATGGAGGGGCTCCAGGTCTCTATGACTGTCTTTCTCTGTATAGTTGATGTTGGAGCTCTGGGTCTCTATGACTGTCCCTCTCTGTATAGTTGATGTTGGAGCTCGGTCTCTGTGACTGTCCTTCTCTGTATAGTTGATGGAGGAGCTCGGTCTCTGTGACTGTCCTTCTCTGTATAGTTGATGTTGGAGCTTCGGGTCTCTATGACTGTCCTTCTCTGTATAGTTGATGGAGGAGCTCGGTCTCTGTGACTGTCCTTCTCTGTATAGTTGATGTTGGAGCTTCGGGTCTCTATGACTGTCCTTCTCTGTATAGTTGGCGGAGGAGCTCCAGGTCTCTATGACTGTCCTTCTCTGTATAGTTGATGTTGGAGCTCTGGGTCTCTATGACTGTCCTTCTCTGTATAGTTGTTGTTGGAGCTCTGGATCTCTATGACTGTCCTTCTCTGTATAGTTGACGGAGGAGCTCCAGGTCTCTATGACTGTCCTTCTCTGTATAGTTGATGTTGGAGCTCCGGGTCTCTATGACTGTCCTTCTCTGTATAGTTGATGGAGGGGCTCCGGGTCTCTATGACTGTCCTCTGTATAGTTGATGTTGGAGCTCCGGGTCTCTATGACTGTCCTTCTCTGTATAGTTGATGGAGGGGCTCCGGGTCTCTATGACTGTCCTTCTCTGTATAGTTGATGTTGGAGCTCCGGGTCTCTATGACTGTCCTTCTCTGTATAGTTGATGTTGGAGCTCCGGGTCTCTATGACTGTCCTTCTCTGTATAGTTGATGTTGGAGCTCCGGGTCTCTATGACTGTCCCTCTCTGTATAGTTGATGTTGGAGCTCCGGGTCTCTATGACTGTCCTTCTCTGTATAGTTGATGGAGGAGCTCGGGTCTCTATGACTGTCCTTCTCTGTATAGCTGATGGAGGAGCTTCTGGTCTGTGGCTGCTCCTCAGCTTGTTGTGGATGTGAAGCTCAGTTGTTAGGGAGGAAGTCATCAATTAGTGGGATCTGAGTCCTGGCGGAGCTCTCTGCATCTTCCCCTCCCCCGGCTGCTGACACAGACCCCATATCATGTCCCAGCTTTTGGTTGGTGAAATGATTTCTCCACCTCCTGTGAATAGGGAGGACAGAGAGTCGCCATGCTGGCGCTGGGGTTACTGGGGGATTTCCAGTGATCTCACTCCCACCAATAACAATGGGCTGATTATTCTGTTATTTCCCAGTAATGGGATAAAAGAACTTGGACATCGGCTATGTGATTGCATGCAGATGTAGCCGGGGAAATGCAGACTGGCATGGCACATACTGAAAT
This sequence comes from Ranitomeya variabilis, assembly GCF_051348905.1. Taxonomy (NCBI): domain Eukaryota; kingdom Metazoa; phylum Chordata; class Amphibia; order Anura; family Dendrobatidae; genus Ranitomeya; species Ranitomeya variabilis. The sequence continues at coordinate 1,136,057,479 of NC_135232.1, forward strand.
GAATGAGCCTCCTACACGAAACCATGAGACTCTATGGGATGTAGACCCACAAAGCTGTTCACTGCCGTACGTTGGAGGCGTCCGTGCACACATACTCCAAGGACCTTATCTTTGGCCGTAGGCTATGTGCACATGTTGCGGATTTTTTTGCGGATCCGCAGCGTTTTTTCCGCTCAGAATTGCACCAGATCCGCAAAGGGTAGCTCAAGCAATGTTAATCAATGGGAATCCAGAATTGTTGTGCACATTCTGCATAAAATTCCACACTGATTCGTAGCGTTTTATTTTCCGCAGCACGTAAATTCTTTTTGCGGATCTGCTGCGTTTCTGCACGCAGTGAATTAAATTGAGTCAGTGAAATCCGCAGCTAAACCGCAGGTGTAAAAAGGTCTGCGGATTTGTGTGCCAAAAACGCTGCGGAAAGGAAGGAAGAAGAGTATGTGGGTGGAGACTGTGTGAGCGGAGAATATGTGCGTGTCTGTCTGCGCGTGTGTGTAGCCAGGCATCGTCTGATGGGACTACTACTCCCATCCCGCTATGTCTGCTGTCACATACAACGGTTACAGCATGAGACGATGATGGGACAGTATTCCTATCATCCGGCGACTGTGTTAAATTGCAAAACAAAAAAAAAAACAGTCATACTCACCAAATACCTAATCCCTGACGCCCGAGTCTCCTGCAACAAAAATAAAATAATAAACAAACATATACTCCCTGTCTGCCGCAGTCCATTTAATAACGAGTGTCCCACGACGATCTCATGTGTAGAACAGTTACATCGGGAGATGTGACCGCTCTACCCGGCCTTCGGTGATACACTGACAGGAGGTAATCGCTCCTGCAGTGTATCACTGCGCCTCCATGAGAGTTCACCGGAGTTCGTGCTGCCACTTGCGAAAATTCTCACGCAGCGGTGCCATAAGTGACAGCACGAACTCCTGTGAACTCCCAGTGATACACTGCAGGAGCGATTACCTCCTTTCACCTGTATCACAGGAGGCTGGGTAGAGCGGTCATATCTCCCAATGTAACTGTTCTACACCTGAGAACGTCGTGGGACACTCGGTAAATGGTCTACTTCGGACAGGGAGTATTATATGTGGGTTAATTATTTTTGTTGCAGGAGACCAAGGGATTCGGGGATTAGGCGATGCAGTAAGTATGGTAAATTAAGATTCAATAAAGGAGTCTGTGTGATTTTTTTCAAATAAAGGATTTAATTACATACAGTTACGTCCATATATATTTGGACAGACAACATTTTTCTAATTTTGGTTATAGACATTACCACAATGAATTTTAAACAAAACACTTCAGATGCAGTTGAAGTTCAGACTTTCTGCTTTCATTTGAGGGTATCCACATTAAAATTGGATGAAGGGTTTAGGAGTTTCAGCTCCTTAACATGTGCCACCCTGTTTTTAAAGGGACCAAAAGTAATTGGACAGATTAAATAATTGTAAATAAAATGTTCATTTCTAGTACTTGGTTGAAAACCCTTTGTTGGCAATGACTGCCTGAAGTCTTGAACTCATGGACATCACCAGACGCTGTGTTTCCTCCCTTTTGATGCTCTGCCAGGCCTTCACTGCAATGGTTTTCAGTTGCTGTTTGTTTGTGGCCTTTCTGTCTGAAGTTTAGTCTTTAACAAGTGAAATGCTGCTCAATTGGGTTGAGATCAGGTGACTGACTCGGCCATTCAAGAATATTCCACTTCTTTGCTTTAATAAACTCCTGGGTTGCTTTAGCTTTGTGTTTTGGGTCATTGTCCATCTGTAGGATAAAACGACGACCAATCAGTTTTGCTGCATTTGGCTGGATCTGAGCACACAGTATGGCTCTGAAGACCTCAGAATTCATTCGGCTGCTTCTGTCCTGTGTCACATCATCAATAAACACTAGTGACCCAGTGCCACTGGCAGCCATGCATGCCCAAGCCATCACACTGCCTCCGCCGTGTTTTACACATGATGTGGTATGCTTTGGATCATGAGCTGTACCACACCTTTGCCATGCTTTTCTCTTTCCATCATTCTGGTAGAGGTTGATCTTGGTTTCATCTGTCCAAAGAATGTTCCTCCAGAACTGTGCTGGCTTTTTTAGATGTTTTTTAGCAAAGTCCAGTCTAGCCTTTTTCTTCTTGATGCTTATGAGTGGCTGCACCGTGCAGTGAACCCTCTGTAGTTACTTTCATGCAGTCTTCTCTTTATGGTAGATTTGGATATTGATACGCCGACCTCCTGGAGAGTGTTGGTCACTTGGTTGGCTGTTGTGAAGGGGTTTCTCTTCACCATGGAGATTATTCTGCGATCACCCACCACTGTTGTCTTCCGTGGGCGCCCAGGTCTTTTTGCATTGATGAGTTCACCAGTGCTTTCTTTCTTTCTCAGGATGCACCAAACTGTACATTTTGCCACTCCTAATATTGTAGCAATTTCTCGGATGGGTTTTTACTGTTTTCGCAGCTAAGGCCTCTTTCACACTTCAGTTGTTTGGCGTCAGTCTAAATCCGCCATTTTCCTCAAAAAACGGATCCGTTTTTTTTCTCGACGGATCCGTTTTTTTCCCCCATAGACTTGCATTAGCGACGGATTGTGACGGATGGTCGTCCGTTCCATCCGTCATGCGACGGATCCGTCAAAATTTGGCGGACGTCATCTAGACATTGACGGTCATTGCAACGTTTTTTGTCTGCGTTGAAATGGCGGATCGCGACGGATCCGTCGCATCCGTCATTTCATATAATGGCCACCTATGGGCGACGGATCCGTCGCGACCGTCATTTCGGTGGATCCGTCGCCCCAATCCGTTTTTTCAATTGCGCATGCTCCAAAAAGTATATACAACCCCCGAGTAACGGATCCGTCAAAAAAACGGATCCGTTACATCCGTTTTTTCAACTATTGTGACGGATCCGTCGATCCATCATTATGTCGGAAGTGACTGACGCCAAAAAACTGAAGTGTGAAAGAAGCCTTAAGGATGCCTTGTTTCACCTGCATGGAGAGCTCCTTTGACCACATGTTTTCTTCACAGCAAAACCTTCCAAATGCAGCACCACACCTCAAATCAACTCCAGGCCTTTTATCTACATAATTGAGAATGACATAACGAAGGGATTGCCCACACCTGTCCATGAAATATCCTTGGAGTCAATTGTCCAATTACTTTTGGTCCCTTTAAAAACAGGGTGGCACATGTTAAGGAGCTGAAACTCCTAAACCCTTCATCCAATTTTAATGTGGATACCCTCAAATGAAAGCTGAAAGTCTGAACTTCAACTGCATCTGAATTGTTTTGTTTAAAATTCATTGTGGTAATGTCTATAACCAAAATTAGAAAAATGTCTCTGTCCAAATATATATGGACTTAACTGTATATATATACACACACATATGTATATGTGTGTGTGTATGTATGTATATATATATATAATGTCAGCCAGATACCCTCATTAATTACCACGGATTAGCAATGGAGAAGCGTCAATAAGACACATATCCATTCTTACTGCATTGCCTAATTCCCAAATCCCTCGATCTCCTGCAACAAAAATAAACACACAGACACCCACGCGCACACACACACCCGCGCGCGCGCACACACCCGCGCACACACACACAGACACCCGCGCACACACACACAGACACCCGCGCACACACACACAGACACCCGCGCACACACACACAGACACCCGCGCACACACACACAGACACCCGCGCCCACACACACGCACACGGACACACACACACGCACATGGACACCCGCGCACACACACACACACACACGGACACCCGCGCACACACGGACACCCGCTCGCACACACACACACTGACACCCGCGCACACACGGACACCCGCACGCTCACTCCCACAGATGATCACGCCCACGCACACATTCTCCGCCCACGCACACATTCTCCGCCCACGCACACATTCTCCGCCCACGCACACATTCTCTGCCCACGCACACATTCTCTGCCCACGCACACATTCTCTGCCCACGCACACATTCTCTGCCCACGCACACCTTCTCTGCCCACGCACACATTCTCCGCCCACGCACACATTCTCCGCCCACGCACACATTCTCCGCCCATGCACACATTCTCCGCCCACGCACACATTCTCCGCCCACACACATTCTCCGCCCACACACATTCTCCGCCCACGCACATTCTCCGCCCACACACATTCTCCGCCCACACACATTCTCCGCCCACACACATTCTCCGCCCACGCACACATTCTCCGCACACATTCTCCGCCCACGCACACATTCTCCGCCCACGCACACATTCTCCGCCCACGCACACATTCTCCGCCCACGCACTCCTCATCCTTCCTTTCTGCATCGTTTTTGGCACTCATGTCCGCAGCAAATCCACAGACCTTTTTACACCTGCGGTTTTGCTGCAGATTTGACTGACTTAGTGTCAGTCAATGGGTGCAGAAGCGTAGCAGATCCGGAAAAAGAATTGACATGCTGCAGAAAATAAAACGCGAATCAGTGCGTAATTTTCTGCAGCATGTGCACAACAATTCTGGATTCCCATTGATTAACATTGCCTGAGCTACCCTTTGCGGATTTGGTGCAAATCCGCACTGAAAAAACTGCGGATCCACAACAAAATCTGCAATGTGTGCACATATCTTAATGGTGGCTGCCTGCTGGTGTGAGCTAAGCACACTGCATCAAGTCTGTCCTGATCGTCTGTTCCATTGTTTCTATGATGGTAAACTAAGACAATGGTCTGGATACACCTAGCACAAGCTCTTTATGGGTTATTGCAGAATTGCAGGTGAGCTGCTATCCACGGGACAGGGCACAACTTCCTGACTGCCCGGGGTCGGAGCGTTGGGGCTCCTCAGAGCCTGCCTCAGATAGAGCCGAGCTCTCCCCTGGTGCCGAGCCGAGCGCTCCCCGGTGCCGAGCCGAGCGCTCCCCTGGTGCCGAGCCGAGCGCTCCCCGGTGCCGAGCGCTCCCCTGGTGCCGAGCCGAGCGCTCCCCGGTGCCGAGCGCTCCCCGGTGCCAGGCCGAGCGCTCCCCGGTGCCGAGCCGAGCGCTCCCCTGGTGCCGAGCCGAGCGCTCCCCTGGTGCCGAGCCGAGCGCTCCCCGGTGCCGAGCTGAGCGCTCCCCGGTGCCAGGGTTTTGAATTGTAATGGGCCATGTCCGGTTCTGGTGGGACGCTCACCGTCTTCACTGGAGGTGGGCTGTGTGATTTCTGTGCCATGGACAGACACTACTTTTTAAAGGTCTTCCCTGACAACAGTCAGATCACAAAGTGTCCTCCAGCTATGATCTCCACATGACGTTTCCCTGCGGCGCCACCTCAGGGGAAATTATGTATTACATGGGGCCCATCCTCATCATTTGGGATTTCTGTATAATGCAGGACGAGCTCTTAAGAGAGGGCGACCCTCCTTATAACCAAGAGATGAGGATCCTGCTATGTGCTCAAAACATTTTTGTGATACATTTTTGCAGCAGAAACTCTTCCAAATCCTCCACAAAAAGTTTAAATTTACATTCAGTTCATGCTCCAAAAACTCAGCAAAAAACCTGCGGGGCCGATTGGTCAAAGCTTTTATACCAGAATAGTCGCTCTGAGAAGTCGCAATTACTGGATTTAGCGCCTTGTGTTCCATGGAGGCCGCTGTAGTGTGCGCAGTGTGCACAGAGCCCAGAAGTCACAGGTCCCCAGGGGCCGTTAGGACAATGGGGTTCCTATTCCTAAACTTGGGGCAGAGGCGCTGATACTGCTGTGTCCAGGGCTTAATGCAGTCACACGGGTAATAACGGGGGGCTCCGCGTCCATGAGGGCGAATGTGAAGCATATATGCTACTTTCACACTAGCGTCGTGCACTGCACGTTGCTATGCGATGTTGCGGCGCACCGACGCTAGCTGTGGAAGCGCCGCACAACGGGGGCAGCGGATGCTGTTTTTCCACGCATCCGCTGCCCCATTGTGAGGTGCGGGGAGGCGGGGGAGGAGTTCCGGCCGTGCATGCGCGGTCGGAAATGCTGTAGACGACGCACCAAAAAACGTTACATGTAAAGTTTTTTTGGTGACGACGGTCCGATGCAACACGACGCAACCGTCGCACTGCGTCACTAATGCTAGTCTATGGAGAAAAACGCATCCTGCAAGCACTTTTGCAGGATGCGTTTTTTGTCCAAAACGACGCATAGCGACGTACAGTGCACGACGCTAGTGTGAAAGTAGTAGTAGTGAGAAGATGATGAAGTGACTGCACATGGCGGGGAGCGGCCTCAGGACGGGGGAGCGACAGGAAGCTGCTGGCCCCCAGGGGACGGCTAACACGGTGCACATGGCGCCACATTGTATATGGCGGGACGTCTGTGGTTAGTACTATCACCATTGCTGAGATACTGAAGGCGAGGACCCGGCTGGTTGTACAGGCTCACTATTCATCCACATACAGTGACCTCGCACACGCTTTGAATTATGAGGATTTTTCCTTTTTTTTCAATATACATTTTTCTTCTGTTGATCAGAAATGTAAAACTTCTGCGTGCGGAGAATCTTTCGTCATCCAGAAGCTGGAAGGGCTTTTCTCCAGTTGTGTCTTGCTTTTCAGGAGGAGCAGCAGCTAGGGGACTGGCCCCGGGGGCATTTGCCCTTCTGCCCCCTGGCCCGGCCTGCCCTGATACCCAGTTGTGTCTTAGCTTTCAGCAGGAGCAGCTGCCGCTTCTGCCTTTCCTCCTGCCTGCGTCATTGTTGTGCCGGAGGTGAGCACCACTTCATCTGCTGTCAGCATTTGTTGCAATGGATCAGTGCTGGGAAGGTGTCCCAGGAGGATTGTGCAGACAGGGTGCTATTGTAGCAAACCCTCACCTGTGGGCAGTACTAGGCCTCTTGGCACAGTGTGAATTTATGGAGCAGAGACCCATAACATGGCATCCATTGCCCGCTGTTTTTCTTGGTGACCCAGGCACTGGTACATGGCAGGTGGGGGTATTTCTTGGTGACCCAGACACTGGTACATGGCAGGTGGGGGTATTTCTTGATGACCCAGGCACTGGTACATGGCAGGTGGGGGTACTTCTTGGTGACCCAGGCGCTGGTACATGGCAGGTGGGGGTATTTCTTGGTGACCCAGGCACTGGTACATGGCAGGTGGGGGTATTTCTTGGTGACCCAGGCACTGGTACATGGCAGGTGAGGGTATTTCTTGGTGACCCAGGCACTGGTACTTGGCAGGTGGGGGTATTTCTTGATGACCCAGGCACTGGTACATGGCAGGTGGGGGTACTTCTTGGTGACCCAGGCACTGGTACATGGCAGGTGGGGGTATTTCTTGGTGACCCAGGCACTGGTACATGGCAGGTGGGGGTATTTCTTGGTGACCCAGGCACTGGTACATGGCAGGTGGGGGTATTTCTTGATGACCCAGGCACTGGTACATGGCAGGTGGGGGTATTTCTTGGTGACCCAGACACTGGTACATGGGGGGGGGGGTATTTCTTGGTGACCCAGACACTGGTACATGGCAGGTGGGGGTATTTCTTGGTGACCCGGGCACTGGTACATGGCAGGTGGGGGGTATTTCTTGGTGACCCAGGCACTGGTACATGGCAGGTGGGGGTATTTCTTGGTGACCTGGGCACTGGTACATGGCAGGTGGGGGTATTTCTTGGTGACCCGGGCACTGGTACATGGCAGGTGGGGGTATTTCTTGGTGACCCGGGCACTGGTACAAGGCAGGTGGGGGGTATTTCTTGGTGACCCAGGCACTGGTACATGGCAGGTGGGGGTATTTCTTGGTGACCCGGGCACTGGTACATGGCAGGTGGGGGTATTTCTTGGTGACCCGGGCACTGGTACACGGCAGGTGGGGGGTATTTCTTGGTGACCCAGGCACTGGTACATGGCAGGTGGGGGTATTTCTTGGTGACCCGGGCACTGGTACATGGCAGGTGGGGGTATTTCTTGGTGACCCGGGCACTGGTACACGGCAGGTGGGGCAGTCTTCAGGTTACCTATCTGTGTCAGACTCCATGGGGGGTGAGGTGCTGGTACACGGCAGGTGGGGGGTATTTCTTGGTGACCCAGGCACTCGTATACGATGCAATCCAGTAACTGGATCCATAGGTTGCCCTTCCTGGGGTCATTGGGGACCCCCTAGATCTGTTCTGCCCCCTCCCGGACGTACAGTAACCTGCACACCGCCCTGTGTGATCCTCACCACTCAGTAATGACACAGATATTGTAGCTGATGATCCTCTTGGGCTTCAGCCTTCGCATTGTGGCATCTGTTGTGGATTCTGTTTTTGGGCTCCCTCTGGTGGTTACAACTGGTACTGGGTGACTTTGGTGGGTTGCGGTCTCTGGTTTCCACTTGTCCATCAGAGGCTGGGTGTTTCCTATTTAACCTGGCTTTCCTGTCATTCCCTTGCCGGCTATCAATGTATCAGTGTGTCTCTGTTACCTTTGCTACCTGCTCCTAGGCCTTCAAGACAAGCTAAGTCTGGATTTCCCTGTTTCATGTTTGCTTTCATGTTTTTTGTCCAGCTTGCAGATATGTAATTCTCTGCTGCTGGTTGCTCTAGTGGGCTGAAATTACCACTCATGTACCATGAGTTGGCACATGAGTTCAAGTAATTTCAGGATGGTATTTTGAAGGGTTTTAAGCTGACCGCGCAGTTCACCTTTTGTATCCTCTGCTATCTAGCTTAAGCGGGCCTCATTTTGCTGAATCTGTTTTCATAACTACGTTTGTGCCTTCCTCTCATTTCACCGTCATTATATGTGGGGGGCTGCTATTTCTGTGGGAATATTTCTCTGGAGGCAAGATAGGTCTGTGATTCTTCTGATAGGGGTAGCTAGATCTCCGGCTGGTGCGAGACGTCTAGAGTCCCCCCAGGAACGTTCCCCGGCTGCTGTTAGTTGAGTGTTGAGGTTCAGGATCGCGGTCAGCTCAGGTTCCATCACCCTAGAGCTCGTCCTGTTTTTGCCCGTGTTATGTGTTTAATTCCCTGCCATTGGGAACATGACAGTATAGCCGGCCCACAAAGTGTTAATTGTTTGGGCTGAAGCAGGAGAAAAAGAAGTGTTGAAGGGAAAATTTTTTTTTTTCCCCTCAGAGTTTTGCTGCCTAGCCCTTAATTGCGTCTAGCTGCTTCTTACCTCCTCTTAACCCTTGAATGGCTCTGACCTTAGCTGTTTAACATGGATGTCCAGAGTTTGGCTTCCAGCCTGAATAATCTTGCTGCAAAAGTTCAAAATATACAGGATTTTGTTGTTCACACTCCTATGTCTGAACCTAGAATTCCTATTCCAGAGTTTTTTTCTGGAGATAGATCTACCTTCCTGAATTTCAGGAACAATTGCAAATTGTTTCTTTCTTTGAAATCTCGCTCCTCTGGAGACCCTGTTCAGCAGGTCAAGATTGTAATATCTTTCCTGCGGGGCGACCCTCAGAATTGGGCATTTGCATTGGCACCAGGGGATCCTGCATTGCTCAGTGTGGATGCGTTTTTTCTGGCACTGGGATTGCTCTATGAGGAACCTAACCTGGAGATTCAGGCTGAAAAGGCTTTATTAGCCCTCTCTCAGGGGCATGATGAAGCGGAAGTATATTGTCAAAAATTTCGGAAATGGTCGGTGCTTACTCAGTGGAATGAGTGCGCCCTGGCTGCAAACTTCAGAGATGGTCTTTCTGAGGCCATTAAGGATATTATGGTGGGGTTCCCTGCGCCTACAGGTCTGAATGAGTCTATGGCTATGGCCATTCAGATTGATTGGCGTTTACGGGAGCGCAAACCTGTGCACCAGTTGGCGGTGTCTTCTGAAGAGGCACCTGAGACTATGCAATGTGATAGAATTCAGTCCAGAAGTGAACAGCAAAATTATAGGCGGAAAAACGGATTGTGTTTTTATTGTGGTGATTCAGCTCATGTTATATCAGCATGCTCTAAACGCACAAAAAAGGTTGATAAATCTTTTGCCATTAGTACTCTGCAGTCTAAGTTCATTTTGTCTGTAACTCTGATTTGTTCACTGTCATCCATTTCCGTCGATGCTTATGTGGATTCGGGCGCTGCCCTGAGTCTTATGGATTGGTCATTTGCCAAACTCTGCGGTTTTAGTCTGGAGCCTCTGGAAGTTCCTATTCCTTTGAAGGGAATTGACTCTACACCATTGGCTATGAATAAACCGCAGTATTGGACACAAGTGACCATGCGCATGACTCCCGTTCATCAGGAGGTGATTCGCTTCCTTGTACTGTATAATTTACATGATGTACTAGTGCTTGGTCTGCCATGGTTACAAACTCATAATCCTGTCCTGGATTGGAAAACAATGTCTGTGTTAAGCTGGGGATGTCAGGGGGTTCATGATGATGCACCTCTGATTTCAATCGCTTCATCTACTCCTTCTGAGGTCCCTGCGTTTTTGTCTGACTATCGGGATGTTTTTGAGGAGCCTAAGCTCAATTCGCTCCCTCCTCATAGGGATTGTGACTGTGCTATAGAATTAATTCCTGGCAGTAAGTTCCCTAAGGGTCGTTTATTTAATCTGTCAGTGCCAGAGCATACTGCTATGCGGAATTATATTAAGGAGTCCTTGGAAAAGGGACATATTCGTCCATCTTCGTCCCCTCTGGGAGCAGGTTTTTTTTTGTGGCAAAAAAAGATGGTTCCCTGAGGCCTTGTATAGATTATCGCCTTCTGAATAAGATTACAGTCAAATATCAGTATCCATTGCCATTATTGACTGATTTGTTTGCTCGCATTAAGGGGGCTAGGTGGTTCACTAAGATAGATCTTCGCGGTGCGTATAATCTTGTGCGGATAAAGCAGGGTGATGAGTGGAAAACCGCATTTAATACGCCTGAGGGCCATTTTGAGTATTTGGTAATGCCTTTTGGACTTTCTAATGCTCCTTCAGTCTTTCAGTCCTTTATGCACAATATTTTCCGTGAATATCTGGATAAGTTTATGATTGTGTATTTGGATGATATTTTGGTGTTTTCTGATGACTGGGAGTCTCATGTTCTACAGGTCAGGAAGGTGTTTCAAGTCCTGCGGGCCAATTCTCTGTTTGTGAAGGGCTCAAAATGTCTCTTCGGAGTCCAGAAGATTTCTTTTTTGGGGTACATTTTTTCTCCTTCTACTATTGAGATGGATCCCGTCAAGGTTCAGGCGATTTGTGACTGGACACAACCTACATCTGTTAAGAGTCTTCAGAAGTTCTTGGGTTTTGCTAATTTTTATCGTCGGTTCATTACTAATTTTTCCAGTGTTGTTAAACCTTTGACTGATTTGACTAAAAAGGGTGCTGATGTTGCTAATTGGTCTCCTACGGCTGTGGAGGCCTTTCAGGAACTTAAGCGCCGGTTTTCTTCTGCTCCTGTGTTATGTCAACCAGATGTTTCACTTCCTTTTCAGGTTGAGGTTGATGCTTCCGAGATTGGAGCGGGGGCGGTTTTGTCACAGAGAAGTTCCGATGGCTCGGTGATGAAGCCATGTGCGTTCTTTTCTAGAAAATTCTCGCCCGCCGAGCGCAATTATGATGTGGGTAATCGGGAGCTTTTGGCCATGAAGTGGGCATTTGAGGAGTGGCGTCATTGGCTTGAGGGTGCTAGACATCGTGTGGTGGTCTTGACTGATCACAAAAATCTGATTTACCTTGAGTCTGCCAGGCGTCTGAATCCTAGACAGGCTCGTTGGTCGTTGTTTTTTTTTCGTTTCAATTTTGTGGTTTCATACCTGCCAGGTTCAAAGAATGTGAAGGCTGATGCTCTTTCCAGGAGTTTTGTGCCTGACTCTCCTGGAGACTCTGGGCCTACTGGTATCCTTAGGGATGGGGTAATATTGTCCGCCGTCTCCCCAGACTTGCGACGTGCATTGCAGGAGTTTCAGGCGGATAAACCTGATCGTTGTCCACCAGAAAGACTGTTTGTTCCGGATGATTGGACCAGTAGAGTCATCTCCGAGGTCCATTCTTCTGTGTTGGCTGGTCATCCTGGAATATTTGGTACTAGAGACTTGGTGGCCGGGTCTTTTTGGTGGCCTTCCTTGTCAAGGGATGTGCGCACCTTTGTGCAGTCTTGTGAAGTGTGTGCTCGGGCTAAGCCTTGCTGTTCTCGGGCCAGTGGGTTGTTGTTATCCTTGCCTATCCCGAAGAGGCCTTGGACGCACATTTCCATGGATTTTATTTCAGATCTCCCTGTCTCACAGAAAATGTCCGTTATCTGGGTTGTGTGTGACCGCTTTTCTAAGATGGTTCATTTGGTACCCTTGCCTAAGTTGCCTTCCTCCTCTGAGTTGGTCCCTTTATTTTTTCAGAACGTGGTTCGTTTGCATGGGATTCCGGAGAATATCGTTTCTGACAGGGGATCCCAGTTTGTGTCTAGATTTTGGCGGACGTTTTGTGCTAAGATGGGCATTGATTTGTCTTTCTCGTCTGCATTCCATCCTCAGACGAATGGCCAGACGGAGCGAACTAATCAGACCTTGGAAACTTATTTAAGGTGTTTTGTTTCTGCTGATCAAGATGACTGGGTTGCCTTTTTGCCACTGGCCGAATTTGCCCTTAATAATCGGGCTAGTTCTGCTACTTTGGTTTCTCCTTTCTTTTGTAATTCGGGGTTTCATCCTCGTTTTTCCTCTGGTCAGGTGGAGCCTTCGGATTGTCCTGGAGTGGACGTGGTGGTGGACAGGCTACATCAGATTTGGAATCAGGTGGTGGACAATTTGAAGTTGTCTCAGGAGAAGACTCAGCAGTTTGCTAATCGCCGTCGCCGCGTGGGTCCCCGACTTCTTGTTGGGGACTTGGTGTGGTTGTCTTCTCGTTTTGTCCCTATGAAGGTCTCTTCTCCTAAGTTCAAGCCTCGGTTCATCGGTCCTTATAAGATCTTGGAGATTCTTAACCCTGTATCTTTTCGTTTGGATCTCCCAGCATCGTTTGCTATTCATAATGTGTTCCATCGGTCGTTATTGCGGAGGTATGAGGTGCCCGTTGTTCCTTCGGTTGAGCCTCCTGCTCCGGTGCTGGTGGAGGGAGAATTGGAGTATGTTGTTGAGAAGATCTTGGATTCTCGTGTTTCCAGACGTAAACTCCAGTATTTGGTTAAGTGGAAGGGTTATGGTCAAGAGGATAATTCCTGGGTGGTCGCCTCTGATGTTCAAGCGACTGATTTGGTCCGCGCCTTCCATAGAGCTCATCCTGATCGCCCTGGGGGTTCTCGTGAGGGTTCGGTGACCCCTCCTCAAGGGGGGGGTACTGTTGTGGATTCTGTTTTTGGGCTCCCTCTGGTGGTTACAACTGGTACTGGGTGACTTTGGTGGGTTGCGGTCTCTGGTTTCCACTTGTCCATCAGAGGCTGGGTGTTTCCTATTTAACCTGGCTTTCCTGTCATTCCCTTGCCGGCTATCAATGTATCAGTGTGTCTCTGTTACCTTTGCTACCTGCTCCTAGGCCTTCAAGACAAGCTAAGTCTGGATTTCCCTGTTTCATGTTTGCTTTCATGTTTTTTGTCCAGCTTGCAGATATGTAATTCTCTGCTGCTGGTTGCTCTAGTGGGCTGAAATTACCACTCATGTACCATGAGTTGGCACATGAGTTCAAGTAATTTCAGGATGGTATTTTGAAGGGTTTTAAGCTGACCGCGCAGTTCACCTTTTGTATCCTCTGCTATCTAGCTTAAGCGGGCCTCATTTTGCTGAATCTGTTTTCATAACTACGTTTGTGCCTTCCTCTCATTTCACCGTCATTATATGTGGGGGGCTGCTATTTCTGTGGGAATATTTCTCTGGAGGCAAGATAGGTCTGTGATTCTTCTGTTGGGGTAGCTAGATCTCCGGCTGGCGCGAGACGTCTAGAGTCCCCCCAGGAACGTTCCCCGGCTGCTGTTAGTTGAGTGTTGAGGTTCAGGATCGCGGTCAGCTCAGGTTCCATCACCCTAGAGCTCGTCCTGTTTTTGCCCGTGTTATGTGTTTAATTCCCTGCCATTGGGAACATGACAGGCATCATGGTGAATGTCGGAGGTCATTGGGCTTTGATCTGTTGGCTAATGACGGCCTCCATTATGATAATTTCCCCGTCACTTCTGACGATCCCTGTATGATTTCATGCTGAGGACATTCTCCGTACTCCGCACTGGTTACATTATACACGAGCAGAGATTTACCCACAGGAGATTTCTCTCAATGATGAATCCCTCGAGGAATTATCCACCGGGGTCTGTCGTAACATGAGCAATGGTTGTTTACCTGCACGCCCTTCTGTAATATCCCCATAGGGAGAGGACGGCTTCTCCTCCGCTGGAGGCTTTCCACTGGGGAGACTTTACTCTGTAATGTTCGTTTGTACCAACCTTTGTCGCCTCCAGTCACCGCCCAGCAGGGGGCATGAAAATAATGATTGGTGCTGTCTACAGTATCGAAAGTGAGGGGGAAAGAACGATCGCACAGACCCTCCATTATTGGTAACTGAGAGCCAGTCAACGTCCCATAAAACTCTAGAGGTGTTATCAGTCATTATACAGGAGGAGGAGGAGGTGAGCTGTGATATTATTTATTGTGAATGATGGATCCTGTGTAATCTACTGTATATATGTCACAGCTCACCTCCTCCTGTACAATGACTGATAACACCTCTATAGTTTCCTCGGCTGTCTCGTCGCCCTCCTCCTCCTCGGCTGTCTCGTCGCCCTCCTCGGCTGTCTCGTCGTCCTCCTCGGCTGTCTCGTCGTCCTCCTCGGCTGTCTCGTCGTCCTCCTCGGCTGTCTCGTCGTCCTCCTCGGCTGTCTCGTCGTCCTCCTCGGCTGTCTCGTCGTCCTCGGCTGTCTCGTCGTCCTTCTCGGCCGTCTCGTGCTGATCCCCTCCTTGGCCTTCTCGTTCTGATCTGCCTCCTCGGCCCTCTCGTCCTGATTCCTCTCCTCGGCCTTCTCGTCCTGGTCCGCCTCCTCGGCCCTCTCGTCCTGGTCCGCCTCCTCGGCCCTCCCGTCCTGGTCCGCCTCCTCGGCCCTCTCGTCCTGGTCCGCCTCCGCGGCCCTCTCGTCCTGGTCCGCCTCCTCGACCCTCTCGTCCTGGTCCGCCTCCTCGACCCTCTCGTCCTGGTCCGCCTCCTCGGCCCTCTCGTCCTGGTCCGCCTCCTCGGCCCTCTCGTCCTGGTCTGCCTCCTCGGCCCTCTCGTCCTGGTCCGCCTCCTCGGCCCTCTCGTCCTGGTCCGCCTCCTCGGCCCTCTCGTCCTGGTCCGCCTCCTCGGCCCTCTCGTCCTGGTCCGCCTCCTCGGCCCTCTCAATGATGAATCCCTCGAGGAATTATCCACCGGGGTCTGTCGTAACATGAGCAATGGTTGTTTACCTGCACGCCCTTCTGTAATATCCCCATAGGGAGAGGACGGCTTCTCCTCCGCTGGAGGCTTTCCACTGGGGAGACTTTACTCTGTAATGTTCGTTTGTACCAACCTTTGTCGCCTCCAGTCACCGCCCAGCAGGGGGCATGAAAATAATGATTGGTGCTGTCTACAGTATCGAAAGTGAGGGGGAAAGAACGATCGCACAGACCCTCCATTATTGGTAACTGAGAGCCAGTCAACGTCCCATAAAACTCTAGAGGTGTTATCAGTCATTATACAGGAGGAGGAGGAGGTGAGCTGTGATATTATTTATTGTGAATGATGGATCCTGTGTAATCTACTGTATATATGTCACAGCTCACCTCCTCCTGTACAATGACTGATAACACCTCTATAGTTTCCTCGGCTGTCTCGTCGCCCTCCTCCTCCTCGGCTGTCTCGTCGCCCTCCTCGGCTGTCTCGTCGTCCTCCTCGGCTGTCTCGTCGTCCTCCTCGGCTGTCTCGTCGTCCTCCTCGGCTGTCTCGTCGTCCTCCTCGGCTGTCTCGTCGTCCTCCTCGGCTGTCTCGTCGTCCTCCTCGGCTGTCTCGTCGTCCTCGGCTGTCTCGTCGTCCTTCTCGGCCGTCTCGTGCTGATCCCCTCCTTGGCCTTCTCGTTCTGATCTGCCTCCTCGGCCCTCTCGTCCTGATTCCTCTCCTCGGCCTTCTCGTCCTGGTCCGCCTCCTCGGCCCTCTCGTCCTGGTCCGCCTCCTCGGCCCTCCCGTCCTGGTCCGCCTCCTCGGCCCTCTCGTCCTGGTCCGCCTCCTCGGCCCTCTCGTCCTTGTCCGCCTCCTCGGCCCTCTCGTCCTGGTCCGCCTCCGCGGCCCTCTCGTCCTGGTCCGCCTCCTCGACCCTCTCGTCCTGGTCCGCCTCCTCGACCCTCTCGTCCTGGTCCGCCTCCTCGGCCCTCTCGTCCTGGTCCGCCTCCTCGGCCCTCTCGTCCTGGTCTGCCTCCTCGGCCCTCTCGTCCTGGTCCGCCTCCTCGGCCCTCTCGTCCTGGTCCGCCTCCTCGGCCCTCTCGTCCTGGTCCGCCTCCTCGGCCCTCTCGTCCTGGTCCGCCTCCTCGGCCCTCTCGTCCTGGTCCGCCTCCTCGGCCCTCTCGTCCTGGTCCGCCTCCTCGGCCCTCTCGGCCTGGTCCGCCTCCTCGGCCCTCTTGGCCTGGTCCGCCTCCTCTGCCCTCTCGTCCTGGTCCGCCTCTGCCCTCTGCCCTCTCGTCCTTGTCCGCCTCCTCCTCGGCCATCTCGTCCTGCTCCTCCTCGGCCGTCTCGTCCTGCTCCTCCTCGGCCGTCTCGTCCTGCTCCTCCTCGGCCGTCTCGTCCTGCTCCTCCTCGGCCATCTCGTCCTGCTCCTCCTCGGCCGTCTCTTCCTGCTCCTCCTCGGCCGTCTCGTCCTGCTCCTCCTCGGCCGTCTCTTCCTGCCCCTCCTCCTCCTCGGCCATCTCGTCCTGCTCCTCCTCGGCCATCTCTTCCTGCCCCTCCTCCTCCTCGGCCCTCTCGTCCTGCCCCTCCTCCTCCTCTGCTGTCTCGTCCTGCTCCTCCTCCTCCTTGGCCGTCTCGTCCTTCTCCTCCTCCTCGGCCATCTCGTCCTGCTGCTCCTCCTCCTCGGCCGTCTCGTCCTGCTCCTCCTCCTCGGCCCTCTCGTCCTGGTCCACCTCCTCGGTCCTCTCGTCCTGCTCCTCCTCGGCCCTCTCGTCCTGCTCCTCCTCGGCCGTCTCGTCCTGCTCCTCCTCGGCCGTCTCGTCCTGCTCCTCCTCGGCCCTCTCGTCCTGCTCCTCCTCGGCCCTCTCGTCCTGCTCCTCCTCGGCCCTCTCGTCCTGCTCCTCCTCGGCCCTCTCGTCCTGCTCCTCCTCGGCCGTCTCGTCCTGCTCCTCCTCGGCCGTCTCGTCCTGCTCCTCCTCGGCCCTCTCGTCCTGCTCCTCCTCGGCCGTCTCGTCCTGCTCCTCCTCGCCCGTCTCATCCTTGTCCTGGGCTTGTAGTCACCATGTCTTTTCTTGCAGATGTAATCATCCTGATATTATTTATTGTGAATGATGGATCCTGTGTAATCTACTGTATATATGTCACAGCTCACCTCCTCCTGTACAATGACTGATAACACCTCTATATACAGTAGATAACACAGGATCCTCCATTCACAATAGGTGATGTCACAGCTCACCTCCTCCTCCTGTACAATGACTGATAACACCTCTATATACAGTAGATAACACATGATCCACCATTTACAATAGGCGATGTCACAGCTCACCTCCTCCTGTACAATGACTGATAACACCTCTATATACTGCAGATAACACAGGATCCACCATTCACAATAGGTGATGTCACAGCTCACCTCCTCCTCCTGTACAATGACTGATAACACCTCTATATACAGTAGATAACACAGGATCCCCCATTCACAATAGGTGATGTCACAGCTCACCTCCTCCTGTACAATGACTGATAACACCTCTATATACAGTAGATAACACAGGATCCACCATTCACAATAGGTGATGTCACAGCTCACCTCCCCCTCCTGTACAATGACTGATAGCACCTCTATATAAAGTAGGTAGCACAGGATCCACCATTCACAATAGTTGATGTCACAGCTCACCTCCCCCTCCTGTACAATGACTGATAACACCTCTATATACAGTCGATAACACAGGATCCACCTTACACAATAGGTGATGTCACAGCTCACCTCCTCCATCTCCAGTACAATGACTGATAACACCTCTATATACAGGAGATAACACAGGATCCACCATTCACAATAGGTGATGTCACAGCTCACCTCCTCCTGTACAATGGCTGATAACACCTCTATATACAGTAGATAACACAGGATCCACCTTTCACAATAGGTGACGTCACAGCTCACCTCCCCTTCCTCCTGTACAATGACTAATAACACCTACATGTTTCTTATTCATCTGATTGATGTATGATGAGTGCAGTGTGACCCCAGAGATCCCCTCGGAGGATGAGAATGAAGGGTCCCGAGCCCCCGCTTTTCTCTATGTGACCTCCTAGAGATCTGCTCTTTGTAGCGGGACCTTTCTTCCTCTTCTGCCTCTTTGTAGCCGTTTCCTTCCTGCGGTTCCTTTATGATTATTTCTGACTTTTTCCTGGCGGTGCCCGGCAGCGCCATTCTTGCTCCTCGTCCTTTCTGCAGGGTGACAATCTGGTTTTGTGCTGGACAACAATCATCTGTTTGTGCCGGCCACGTCTCTGCGGTCACGCCACGTCTCTGTGGTCACGGTCCACGTTATCAGGGAATAGTCCGGATTCCTTGCAGTCCTCTGATCACGGCTGACACCAGTGTGTTATTACGGGGGTGAAGCTCGTTGTTCCTAATCTTTTTTTCGGATTTCTGGAGCAGGGTTAGGTCCGTCTCTGAATGACACCTCCTCTGCTCAATAATTAGGTAGATTTGTAGCTTTGTAATAACGGGGGTCCGATCGGAGGGCTGTATCGGCGTAAGCTCAGTCCTTGCAGGCGACCTTGCACTAAGAGGATTTTAGCTCAAACATCCAGTCTTCTTCATGTTCATATGCAAATAAGACGCTGTGAGCACTATGGGCGGGGCATGCGTTCTGAAGGACCCTTCCTACAACAGATTGGCCTGCTGACTTAGTGCTGTCAATCAATGCATTGGGGCGGAGCTAGCTGCAGAAGCTGGGAAGGGCGCTTGTATCACACAGCCCCTCCCATGGTGCTCTAAGTGCATTATTTGCATATGAACAGGAAGGTTTTCACCCAGATTTTTAGACTGAGGGTCCTTTTTGCACAAGGTCCCTACAAGGAGTGAGGTTGTGGGTTGGCGGACCCTTGATTCTTGCTCTGATTTTTCCTTGTGGTGGTCTCTCGTATAACACGCTTTTTTTTTCCGCTCTTTAGCTGCAGTCGTCTGAGGAAAATACAAGAAATCCTCACAAAATCCAGCAAATCCTCTCCGGACGGCATCCTGTGTATACTGGGTAAGGGGCTGACATGGGCGCCGTGCCCGCTGTTACGCAGACTACTCCATACCGGGGCTGTGGCGTGGGCAAGCCGAACCTCCGACTACACGACTCCGACCCCACAGCCCCGGGCACTGCTGACATGGACATGACCTGCCACAGATTAATCTCAAAGAAAAGCCGAGAAACTGAGATCAGGAACAGAGCCGACATTTATAGGACATTCATCACTTTCCCAAATTATTGTAAAACGCTTTATAGCACATCCTCCACTGTACTGCTGCACCCAGTGTATTATAGATTATATACCAACTCCACCAAAATGGACACCGACCCCACAGCCATCGTCCAAACTGAAGATTTTCTGGGGTTGGAAGGGGGCATGATTAGTAAGATACCTGGGTTGGCTGTGTGTAGGGAGCTTGTGCCGACTGTGATGAGTGGGGTACAGCGGCTGGTGGTGTGGGGTACAGCGGCTGGTGGTGTGGGGTACAGCGGCTGGTGGTGTGGGGTACAGCGCCTGGTGGTGTGGGGTACAGCGGCTGGTGGTGTGGGGTACAGGGGCTGGTGGTGTGGGGTACAGGGGCTGGTGGTGTGGGGTACAGGGGCTGGTGGTGTGGGGTACAGGGGCTGGTGTGGGGTAAAGCGGCTGGTGGTGTGGGGTACAGCGGCTGGTGGTGTGAGGTACAGGGGCTGGTGGTGTGGGGTACAGGGGCTGGTGGGTTGGGGTACAGAGGCTGGTGGTGTGGGGTACAGCGGCTGGTGGTGTGGGGTACAGGGGCTGGTGGTGTGGGGTACAGAGGCTGGTGGTGTGGGGTACAGAGGCTGGTGGTGTGGGGTACAGCGGCTGGTGGTGTGGGGTACAGGGGCTGGTGGTGTGGGGTACAGATGCTGGTGGTGTTGGGTACAACGGCTGGTGGTGTGTGGTACAGAGGCTGGTGGTGTGTGGTGCAGAGGCTGGTGGTGTGGGGTACAGCGGCTGTGATTAGGGTGGCGCAGGGGTCGGTGGTGTGGGGTACAGGGGCCGGTGGTGTGGGATTAACCCTGGTCTCTGCAGTCTCCTTTATGATGTATGTCTTTGCTTCCAGGCATTGACAGCCGCTACAATGACGGCTGCAGGGATCTGGCCAATTATCTCCTCTTTAATCTGTACAGCCAGAGAAGTGTGGAGTTTGAGAAGAGCGGATTTCCAGAGGAAGTTCTAGATGGTAGGTTGTCGGTACAACACCTCGGCTGTCTCGTCATCCTCCTTCTCCTCAAGTGTCTTGTCGTCCTCCTCCTCGGCTGTCTCGTCATCCTCCTCCTCGGCTGTCTCGTCGTCCTCCTCCTCCTCGGCTGTCTCGTCGTCGTCCTCCTCCTCGGCTGTCTCGTCGTCCTCCTCCTCGGCTGTCTCGTCGTCCTCCTCCTCGGCTGTCTCGTCGTCCTCCTCGGCTGTCTCGTCGTCCTCCTCGGCTGTCTCGTCGTCCTCCTCGGCTGTCTCATCGTCCTCGGCTGTCTCGTTGTCCTTCTCGGCCGTCTCGTGCTGATCCCCTCCTTGGCCTTCTCGTTCTGATCTGCCTCCTCGGCCCTCTCGTCCTGATTCCTCTCCTCGGCCTTCTCGTCCTGGTCCGCCTCCTCGGCCCTCTCGTCCTGGTCCGCCTCCTCGGCCCTCCCGTCCTGGTCCGCCTCCTCGGCCCTCTCGTCCTGGTCCGCCTCCTCGGCCCTCTCGTCCTTGTCCGCCTCCTCGGCCCTCTCGTCCTGGTCCGCCTCCTCGGCCCTCTCGTCCTGGTCCGCCTCCTCTGCCCTCTCGTCCTTGTCCACCTCCTCCTCGGCCATCTCGTCCTGCTCCTCCTCGGCCGTCTCTTCCTGCTCCTCCTCGGCCGTCTCGTCCTGCTCCTCCTCGGCCGTCTCGTCCTGCTCCTCCTCGGCCGTCTCTTCCTGCTCCTCCTCGGCCATCTCGTCCTGCTCCTCCTCGGCCGTCTCTTCCTGCCCCTCCTCCTCCTCGGCCATCTCGTCCTGCTCCTCCTCGGCCCTCTCTTCCTGCCCCTCCTCCTCCTCGGCCCTCTCGTCCTGCCCCTCCTCCTCCTCGGCCCTCTCGTCCTGCCCCTCCTCGGCCGTCTCGTCCTGCCCCTCCTCCTCGATCGTCTCTTCCTGCTCCTCCTCGGCCATCTCTTCCTGCCCCTCCTCCTCGGCCCTCTAGTCTTGCTCCTCCTCGGCCGTCTCGTCCTGCCCCTTCTCCTCCTTGGCCATCTTGTCCTTCTCCTCGGCCGTCTCATCCTGCCGCTCCTCCTCCTAGGCCGTCTCATCCTGCTCCTCCTCTGCTGTCTCGTCCTGCCCCTCCTCCTCCTCTGCTGTCTCGTCCTGCTCCTCCTCCTCCTTGGCCGTCTCGTCCTTCTCCTCCTCCTCGGCCGTCTCGTCCTGCTGCTCCTCCTCCTCGGCCGTCTCGTCCTGCTCCTCCTCCTCGGCCCTCTCGTCCTGGTCCGCCTCCTCGGCCCTCTCGTCCTGGTCCGCCTCCTCGGCCCTCGTCCTGGTCCGCCTCCTCGGCCCTCTCGTCCTGCTACTCCTCGGCCCTCTCGTCCTGCTCCTCCTCGGCCCTCTCGTCCTGCTCCTCCTCGGCCCTCTCGTCCTGCTCCTCCTCGGCCGTCTCATCCTGCTCCTCCTCGGCCCTCTCGTCCTGCTCCTCCTCATCCTCGGCCGTCTCGTCCTGCTCCTCCTCGGCCGTCTCGTCCTGCTCCTCCTCGGCCGTCTCGTCCTTGTCCTGGGCTTGTAGTCACCATGTCTTTTCTTGCAGATGTAATCATCCTGATCCGCTCGGACAGCGTCCACCTGTACTGTAACCCTGTGAACTACTCCTACCTGTTGCCGTACGTCAGCTGCTGGAGGAACCTGCACGTCCACTGTATGAACCAAAATGAGGCACGTTGTCTCGCCCATAATCGCCTGTCACTCGTGTGCTGCCTGCTCGTCCGTGGAGCTGACGCTCGATTACATGAAGCAGACGTCTAAGTCAGTTTCTTCTTTCTCATCCATAGTACGAAGATGAAGAAGCTGCAGAAGAGTTTAAAATTGCAAGTTTCGTGAACATGGTGCGAGACTGCCGCCGTATCGGGATCCCATACAGCTCCCAAGGTCAGCAGTGTTGGACCCGTCGTGGTCCAGGGGCTCAGCGGCCCCATCAGATCCCTGTGACTTACTATTGGGACAGGTGTATGCTGTGTTCTGGCCATGGGCCCGGATCCCGTGTCCCCGCCGGTCTCCGGTAGTGGAGGAGTGAATGCCTCCGTCCCTGGTGATCTGATGGGTGATAGAGAGCCTATTGCCCGCTTGCCTCGGGTACATCCATAGCGTGACCCTTACCCTTGTGTCCCCCTCAGGTCACCTCCAGTCATTCGATATGTTCATAGTGGAGAAGTGGCCGATTGTGCAGGCGTTTGCTCTGGAGGGCATCGGAGGCGGGGGCTTCTTTACAATGAAATACGAGGTATGTGATATAACTACTGTCCCCAGCCTCCTGCTGCGTGGGGTAAGACATTAGGTATTGTGGCCTTCTGTCCAGCACCCTCGAGTAACATTGCCTCTGACACCTGCTGAGAAGACGCTGTCAATAGGCAAAACTGCTGTGTGTGTGATCATATCACGTATGTCACGTCCTGCAATCACGGTGTGTCTTACAGCTGATGGACGTGAGCGAGAGTCTGTGGAGAGTGTACAGCATCATGGACCCCGTCTCTCTAGAGGAGCTGGTAATGGAGGTACGACTATCAAGATAGAGGTTATGCTGGTCACTGCATACATACAGTGGCTTATGAAAGTATTCCCCTCCTTGGCTTTTCACTCAATTTGTGTATAAATATTTTTGTAATCCGATTTGTGTGTGATACATCATCTTGAGAAAAAGGCATACATTAAATTTATGGGATCAAATAACTGTGGCATGTGCATATGTATTCACCCCTTTTGCGATAAAGCCCCTAAAAATTTCTGGTGTAAAATTACCTTCATAAGTCATATGCTTAGTGACAGGACGTCCCCCTGTGGGCAATCTAATTATCATACGTCTGTCAGTATATGCACTTTACCTTTTCTGTAAAGGTACCTTCACACGAAACGACTTTACAACGAGAACGACAACGATCCGTGACGTTGCAGCGTCCTGGATAGCGATATCGTTGTGTTTGACACGCAGCAGCGATCTGGATCCTGCTGTGATATCGCTGGTCGGAGCTAGAAGTCCAGAACTTTATTTGGTCGTCAGATCGGCGTGTATCGTCGTGTTTGACAGCAAAAGCAACGACGCCAGCAATGTTAAACATGGAGCTAACGACCTGTGAGAACGATAAGTGCGTCACCGCTACGTCACAGGATCGCTCCTGCGTCGTTCTGGAGCTGCTGTGTTTGACATCTCTACAGCGATGTAAACAGCGACGCTGCAGCGATCAGATCGTTGTCGTTCTCGTTGTAGAGTCGTTTCGTGTGAAGGTACCTTAAGACCACAGAGGCTGCAACACAATTAAGCAAGATTCACCACTAATCAAACACCATGAAGACCAAGGAGATCTCCAAACAACCCCATGAAGACCAAGGAGATCTCCAAACAACTCCATGAAGACCAAGGAGATCTCCAAACAACCCCATGAAGACCAAGGAGATCTCCAAACAACCCCATGAAGACCAAGGAGATCTCCAAAACAACACCACGAAGACCAAGAAGATCTTCAAACAATACCACGAAGATCAAGGAGATCTCCAAAACAACATCACGAAAACCAAGGAGATCTCCGAACAACACCACGAAGACCAAAGAAGAACTTTAAACAACACCATGAAAACCAAGGAGATCTCCAAACAACACCACGAAGACCAAGTAGATCTCCGAACAACACCATGAAGACCAAGGAGATCTCCAAACAAGTCATGGACAAAGTTGTTCAGATGTACAAGTTAGTGTTGGATTATAAAAATGTAAAGAACATGGTGTCACAACAAACCTGCCAAGAGAGGGCGCGCCCACCAAAACTCTCTGCCCGGGCAAGGAGGGCGTTAATTAGAAAAGGCAACACTGAGGCCAAAGGTAACCCTGAAGGAGCTGCAGAGTTCACAAGCAGACTCTAGAATATCTGTCTACAACCCCTGGCAAAAATTATGGAATCACCGGCTTTGGAGGATGTTCATTCAGTTGTTTAGTTTTGTGCCATGTCTGTGATCTGCTTTTTGTCTACAAAATTTAAGTAATTTCAAATGGCAACTTTCTGGCTTTAAGAAACACTAAAAGTAATGAAGAACAAAAAATGTGGTAGTCAGTAGGGTTGAGCGACCTTGACTTTTTTAGGGTCGAGTCATGTTTCACGAAATCCGACTGTTGGAAAAGTCGAGTCGGGCGAAATCGGCCGATTACTGCGCAAAGTCGAGGATCGGCCGGAACACGAAACCCTATGCACGTCAATGGGGATAATTTATTTATATATATATATATATATATATATATATATATATATATATATATATATATATATATATATATATATATACACTCACCGGCCACTTTATTAGGTACACCATGCTAGTAACGGGTTGGACCCCCTTTTGCCTTCAGAACTGCCTCAATTCTTCGTGGCATAGATTCAACAAGGTGCTGGAAGCATTCCTCAGAGATTTTGGTCCATATTGACATGATGGCATCACACAGTTGCCGCAGATTTGTCGGCTGCACATCCCAAAGATGCTCCATACAAGGCAGGATGGATCCATGCTTTCATGTTGTTTACGCCAAATTCTGACCCTACCATCCGAATGTCGCAGCAGAAATCGAGACTCATCAGACCAAGCAACGTTTTTCCAATCTTCTACTGTCCAATTTCGATGAGCTTGTACAAATTGTAGCCTCAGTTTCCTGTTCTTAGCTGAAAGGAGTGGTACCCGGTGTGGTCTTCTGCTGCTGTAGCCCATCTGCCTCAAAGTTCGACGCACTGTGCGTTCAGAGATGCTCTTAGGCCTACCTTGGTTGTAACGGGTGGCGATTTGAGTCACTGTTGCCTTTCTATCAGCTTGAACCAGTCTGCCCATTCTCCTCTGACCTCTGGCATCAACAAGGCATTTCCGCCCACAGAACTGCCGCTCACTGGATTTTTTTTCTTTTTCGGGCCATTCTCTGTAAACCCTAGAGATGGTTGTGCGTGAAAATCCCAGTAGATCAGCAGTTTCTGAAATACTCAGACCAGCCCTTCTGGCACCAACAACCATGCCACGTTCAAAGGCACTCAAATCACCTTTCTTCCCCATACTGATGCTCGGTTTGAACTGCAGGAGATTGTCTTGACCATGTCTACATGCCTAAATGCACTGAGTTGCCGCCATGTGATTGGCTGATTAGAAATTAAGTGTTAACAAGAAGTTGGACAGGTGTACCTAATAAAGTGGCCGGTGAGTGTATATATATATATATATATATATATATATATATATATATATATATATATATTTTCTCTCTCTCTCTCTCTCTCTCTCTCTCTCTCTCTCTCTCTCTCCCTCCCCCTCCGTCCCAGCACAGAAAATTTCGTTTTACACATTCCAAATCGCTACTGCGCACAAGCGCTAAAATGATGATAGGCGTGCACGCCCTAACCCCTATGTCATCACTCTGCCCACGCTCCTTCATTGGCTGTAAAAATGGCGCTAAACGCGTCATACGAAACGCGACTTTGGCGCCAAGATCGCGTACCGCATGGCCGACCCCACACAGGGATTGGGTCGGGTTTCATGAGACGCCGACTTTACCAAAAGTCGGCGACTTATGAAAATGAACGATCCGTTTCGCTCAACCCTAGTAGTCAGTAATGGTTACTTTTTTTAACCAAGCATAGGGGAAAAATTATGGAATCACTCAATTCTGAGGAAAAAAATTGTGGAATCACCCTGTAAATTTTCATTCCCAAAAATAACACCTGCATCAAATTAGATCTGCTCGTTATTCTGCATCTAAAAAGGAGTGATCACACCTTGGAGAGCTGCTGCACCAAGTGGACTGACATGAATCATGGCTTCAACACGAGAGATGTCAATTGAAACAAAGGATTATCAAACTCTTAAAAGAGAGTAAATCATCACGCAAAGTTGCACAAGATGTTGGTTGTTCACAGTCAGCTGTGTCTAAAATCTGGACCAAATACAAACAACATGGGAAGGTTGTTAAAGGCAAACATACTGGTTGACCAAGGAAGACATCAAAGCGTCAAGACCAGAAACTTCAAGCAATATGTCTCCAAAACAGGAAATGCACAACAAAATAAATGAAGAACGAATGGGTGGAAACTGGAGTCAATGTCTGTGACCGAACTGTAAGAAACCGCCTAAAGGAAATGGGATTTGTTTTTTTTGCTTGTTTGTTTTTCATGATTCCATAATTTTTTCCTCAGAACTGAGTGACTCCATAATTTTTCCTCTATGCTTGGTTAAAAAAGGTAACCATTACTGACTACCACATTTTTGTTCTTGATTTCTTTTAGTGTTTCTTAAAGACAGAAAGTTGCCATTTGAAATGACTTTAGTTTTGTGCCATGTCTGTCATCTGCTTTTTTTCTACAAAATTAAACAACTGAATGAACATCCTCCAAGGCCTTTGATTCCATAATTTTTGCCAGGGGTTGCATAGAGGGGGCTTTTATGGAAGAGTGGGCAGAAAAATGCCTTTACTTACACACATGAAGACATGTGGGAGACTCCCCAAATGTACGGAGGAAGGTGCTGTGGTCAGATGAGACAAAAATTTAACTTTTTAGTCACCAAGATAAATGTTATGTCTGACGCCAAAACGACACAGCTCATCATCCCAATAACACCATCCCCACAGTGAAACATGGTGGTGGCAGCATTATACTGTGGAGATGTTTTTCGGCAGCCGGGCCAGAGAAAATATAGAATCGAGGGGAAGATGGAAGGGGAGAAATACAGGGATATTCTTGAGCAAAACCTGTTTGTCAGTGATTTGAGACTGACGGGACTTCACCTTCCAAGTAGACAATGACACAAAGCATACTGCTAAAGCAACACTCGAGTGGTTTAAGGGCAAATGTGTAAATGTTTTGCAGTGACTTAGTCAAAGCCCAGACCGTAATCCAAGGGAGAATCTGTGGTCAGATGTGAAGATTGCAGGAGGAAACATCTAATCTGAAGGAGCTGGAGCAGTTTTGCCTTGAGGAATGGGCAATAATCCCAGTGGTGAGATGTGGAAAGCTCATAGAGACTTATCCAAAGGGACTGGCAGCTGTAATCGCAGGAGGCTCTACAAAGTACTGACTTTAGGGGGCGAATAATGCACACTGAAGTTTTCAGTTATTTGTTTCACAATCAAAAGAAACCAAATGTTCACAGTTGTCGGCATGTTCTTCACATGAACTGACACAAACCCTAAAAAAAAATAAGATTCCAGATTGTTAGGTAGCAAAACACGAATAATGCCAAGGGGTGAATATTTTCTCAAGCCACTGTATATTACACTACTTACCGTATTTTGTACTGATCCTAAGTTACATCCTGTATTATACCCCAGAGCTGCACTCACTATTCTGCTGGTGCAGTCACTGTGTACATACATTACATTACTGATCCTGAGTTACATCCTGTATTATACCCCAGAGCTGCACTTACTATTCTGCTGGTGCAGTCACTGTGTACATACATTACATTACTGATCCTGAGTTACATCCTGTATTATACTCCAGAGCTGCACTCACTATTCTGCTGGTGCAGTCACTGTGTACATACATTACATTACTGATCCTGAGTTACATCCTGTATTATACCCCAGAGCTGCACTTACTATTCTGCTGGTGCAGTCACTGTGTACATACATTACATTACTGATCCTGAGTTACATCCTGTATTATACTCCAGAGCTGCACTCACTATTCTGCTGGTGCAGTCACTGTGTACATACATTACATTACTGATCCTGAGTTACATCCTGTATTATACTCCAGAGCTGCACTCACTATTCTGCTGGTGCAGTCACTGTGTACATACATTACATTATTGATCCTGAGTTATATCCTGTATTATACCCCAGAGCTGCACTCTCTATTCTGCTGGTGCAGTCACTGTGTACATACATTACATTACTGATCCTGCGTTACATCCTGTATTATATCCCAGAGCTGCACTCACTATTCTGCTGGTGCAGTCACTGTATGTACATACATTACTGATCCTGAGTTACATCCTGTATTATATCCCAGAGCTGCACTCACTGTTCTGCTGGTGCAGTCACTGTGTACATACATTACATTACTGATCCTGAGTTACATCCTGTATTATACTCCAGAGCTGCACTCACTATTCTGCTGGTGCAGTCACAGTGTACATACATTACATTACTGATCCTGAGTTATATCCTGTATTATACCCCAGAGCTGCACTCTCTATTCTGCTGGTGCAGTCACTGTGTACATACATTACATTACTGATCCTGAGTTACATCCTGTATTATATCCCAGAGCTGCACTCACTATTCTGCTGGTGCAGTCACTGTATGTACATACATTACATTACTGATCCTGAGTTATATCCTGTATTATACCCCAGAGCTGCACTCACTATTCTTCTGTGCAGTCACTGTGTACATACATTACTGATCCTGAGGTATGCACTGCATTATCCTCCAGAGCTGCGCTCGTCTATTGAGGTATTCTCTCCTCTCACTATTGATCTGTACTTTGGTTGGTGAATTCTCTGCAGACAGTGAGCCAGTAGTGAATACTGCACAATCTGCATTTAGACCGTCCCTTCACTTAATGCTGCTGCGCTGCGTGTTCAGTACAGGGCATTGACCCTTCCAGCTTTTCTTGCAGGATTTGGTGACATTTCAGCACCAGTGGAGCGGTTTTTTGTCAAACTTTGAGACTGAAATTCCTTTCCTCCTAGAATTGTCGGAATCACAAGCTGGAGAGGTAAGAAGTGACGGCCGGAGCTGCGCTCCTTCACTCAGATCTTCCTAATTGCTCTAGAGGGGGGATGGGCTCTGACCTCATCGGCTTCTTCTCACCAATAATAATTATAGCTGGATTGAGAAAATAATGATTCTCATCATTGAATTGTAATGCAGGAGTAAAGTGGCTTCTGGAATCCTCCGCCATTGTGCACCGAAGTTATTTGTGTCCTATTTTGCACAGGATTCTTATGATGATGAGTTCACTGAGGAGGTGATTAGGATGTGACTCATCAGGAGCATGATCATACTGAACGGCGTACGTTATAATGAAGCACATACATCCTTATATCATTATGTAATCTCTAATTATCCTGCAGCCATTCCGGAGTTACTACAGCCACGGGATGCTCTCCAGCCACATAGCCGATAACAGGTATGTGGGGGTCACTTTAATTCACTGGTTACCGAGCAATCAGCGTTATCATAGGTGTATGTCCCAGGATGAAGCATATAACTACGGTAATACTGCTCCTATATACAAGAATATAACTACTATAATACTGCTCCTATGAACAAAAATATAACTACTATAATACTGCCCCTATGTACAAGAATATAACTACTATAATACTGCCCCATGTACAAGGTTTTAACTACTATAATACTGCTCCTATGTACAAGAATATAACTACTATAATACTGCCCCTTATGTACAAGAATATAACTACTATAATACTGCCCCTATGTACAAGAATATAACTACTATAATACTGCTCCTATATACAAGAATATAACTACTATAATACTGCCCCATGTACAAGAATATAACTACTATAATACTGCTCCTATGTACAAGAATATAACTACTATAATACTGCCCCTATGTACAAGAATATAACTACTATAATACTGCTCCTATATACAAGAATATAACTACTATAATACTGCTCCTATATACAAGAATATAACTACTATAGAACTGCCCCCATGTACAAGAATATAACTACTATAATACTGCTCCTATGTACAAGAATATAACTACTATAATACTGCTCCTATGTACAAGAATATAACTGCTATAATACTGCTCCTATGTACAAGAATATAACTACTATAATACTGCTCCTATGTACAAGAATATAACTACTATAATACTGCTCCTATGTACAAGAATATAACTACTATAATACTGCCCCTATGTACAAGAATATAACTACTATAATACTGCCCCTGTGTACAAGAATATAACTACTATAATACTGCCCCTATGTACAAAAATATAACTATTATAATACTGCCCCTATGTACAAAAATATAACTACTATAATACTGCTCCTATATACAAGAATATAACTACTATAATACTGCTCCTATATACAAGAATATAACTACTATAATACTGCTCCTATGTACAAGAATATAACTGCTATAATACTGCTCCTATGTACAAGAATATAACTACTATAATACTGCCCCTATGTGCAAGAATATAACTACTATAATAGTGCTCCTGTGTACAAGAATATAACTACTATAATACTGCTCCTATGTACAAGAATATAACTACTATAATACTGCTCCTATGTACAAGAATATAACTACTATAATACTGCTCCTATGTACAAGAATATAACTACTATAATACTGCCCCTATGTACAAGAATATAACTACTATAATACTGCCCCTATGTACAAGAATATAACTACTATAATACTGTCCCTATGTACAAGAATATAACTATTATAATACTGCTCCTATGTACAAGAATATAACTACTATAATACTGCCCCATGTACAAGAATATAACTACTATAATACTGCCCCTATGTACAAGAATATAACTACTATAATACTGCTCCTATATACAAGAATATAACTACTATAAAACTGCCCCATGTACAAGAATATAACTACTATAATACTGCCCCTATGTACAAAAATATAACTACTATAATACTGCCCCTATGTACAAAAATATAACTACTATAATACTGCTCCTATATACAAGAATATAACTACTATAATACTGCTCCTATATACAAGAATATAACTACTATAATACTGCTCCTATGTACAAGAATATAACTGCTATAATACTGCTCCTATGTACAAGAATATAACTACTATAATACTGCCCCTATGTGCAAGAATATAACTACTATAATAGTGCTCCTGTGTACAAGAATATAACTACTATAATACTGCTCCTATGTACAAGAATATAACTACTATAATACTGCTCCTATGTACAAGAATATAACTACTATAATACTGCTCCTATGTACAAGAATATAACTACTATAATACTGCCCCTATGTACAAGAATATAACTACTATAATACTGCCCCTATGTACAAGAATATAACTACTATAATACTGTCCCTATGTACAAGAATATAACTATTATAATACTGCTCCTATGTACAAGAATATAACTACTATAATACTGCCCCATGTACAAGAATATAACTACTATAATACTGCTCCTATGTACAAGAATATAACTACTATAATACTGCCCCTTATGTACAAGAGTATAACTACTATAATACTGCCCCTATGTACAAGAATATAACTACTATAATACTGCTCCTATATACAAGAATATAACTACTATAATACTGCTCCTATATACAAGAATATAACTACTATAGAACTGCCCCCATGTACAAGAATATAACTACTATAATACTGCTCCTATGTACAAGAATATAACTACTATAATACTGCTCCTATGTACAAGAATATAACTGCTATAATACTGCTCCTATGTACAAGAATATAACTGCTATAATACTGCTCCTATGTACAAGAATATAACTACTATAATACTGCTCCTATGTACAAGAATATAACTACTATAATACTGCCCCTATGTACAAGAATATAACTACTATAATACTGCCCCTCTGTACAAGAATATAACTACTATAATACTGCTCCTATGTACAAGAATATAACTACTATAATACTGCTCCTATGTACAAGAATATAACTACTATAATACTGCCCCTATGTACAAGAATATAACTACTATAATACTGCTCCTATGTACAAGAATATAACTACTATAATACTGCTCCTATGTACAAGAATATAACTACTATAATACTGCCCCTATGTACAAGAATATAACTACTATAATACTGCCCCTATGTACAAGAATATAACTACTATAATACTGCCCCTATGTACAAGAATATAACTACTATAATACTGCCTCCTATGTACAAGAATATAGCTACTATAATACTGCCCCTATGTACAAGAATATAGCTACTATAATACTGCCCCTATGTACAAGAATATAACTACTGTAATACTGCCCCTATGTACAAGAGTATAACTACTATAATACTGCCCCTATGTACAAGAATATAGCTACTATAATACTGCCCCTATGTACAAGAATGTAGCTACTATAATACTGCCCCTATGTACAAGAATGTAACTACTATAATACTGCTCCTATGTACAAGAATATAACTACTATAATACTGCCCCTATGTACAAGAATATAACTACTATAATACTGCCCCTATGTACAAGAATATAACTACTATAATACTGCTACTATGTGCAAGAATATACTACTATAATACTGCTCCTATGTACAAGAATAGAACTACTATAATACTGCCCCTATGTACAAGAATATAACTACTATAATACTGCCCCTGTGTACAAGAATATAACTACTATAATACTGCCTCCTATGTACAAGAATATAGCTACTATAATACTGCTCCTATGTACAAGAATATAACTACTATAATACTGCTCCTATGTACAAGAATATAACTACTATAATACTGCCCTCTATGTACAAGAATATAACTACTATAATACTGCCCCTATGTACAAGAATATAACTACTATAATACTGCTCCTATGTACAAGAATATAACTACTATAATACTGCTCCTATGTACAAGAATATAACTACTATAATACTGCTCCTATGTACAAGAATATAACTACTATAATACTGCTCCTATGTACAAGAATATAACTACTATAATACTGCCCCTATGTACAAGAATATAACTACTATAATACTGCCCCTATGTACAAGAATATAACTACTATAATACTGTCCCTATGTACAAGAATATAACTATTATAATACTGCTCCTATGTACAAGAATATAACTACTATAATACTGCTCCTATATACAAGAATATAACTACTATAATACTGCCCCATGTACAAGAATATAACTACTATAATACTGCTCCTATGTACAAGAATATAACTACTATAATACTGCTCCTATGTACAAGAATATAACTACTATAATACTGCTCCTATATACAAGAATATAACTACTATAATACTGCTCCTATATACAAGAATATAACTACTATAATACTGCTCCTATATACAAGAATATAACTACTATAGAACTGCCCCATGTACAAGAATATAACTACTATAATACTGCTCCTATGTACAAGAATATAACTACTATAATACTGCCCCTTATGTACAAGAGTATAACTACTATAATACTGCCCCTATGTACAAGAATATAACTACTATAATACTGCTCCTATATACAAGAATATAACTACTATAATACTGCTCCTATATACAAGAATATAACTACTATAGAACTGCCCCCATGTACAAGAATATAACTACTATAATACTGCTCCTATGTACAAGAATATAACTGCTATAATACTGCTCCTATGTACAAGAGTATAACTACTATAATACTGCCCCTATGTACAAAAATATAACTACTATAATACTGCCCCTATGTACAAGAATATAACTACTATAATACTGTCCCTATGTACAAGAATATAACTATTATAATACTGCTCCTATGTACAAGAATATAACTACTATAATACTGCCCCATGTACAAGAATATAACTACTATAATACTGCTCCTATATACAAGAATATAACTACTATAATACTGCTCCTATATACAAGAATATAACTACTATAATACTGCTCCTATATACAAGAATATAACTACTATAGAACTGCCCCCATGTACAAGAATATAACTACTATAATACTGCTCCTATGTACAAGAATATAACTACTATAATACTGCCCCTTATGTACAAGAGTATAACTACTATAATACTGCCCCTATGTACAAGAATATAACTACTATAATACTGCTCCTATATACAAGAATATAACTACTATAATACTGCTCCTATATACAAGAATATAACTACTATAGAACTGCCCCCATGTACAAGAATATAACTACTATAATACTGCTCCTATGTACAAGAATATAACTACTATAATACTGCTCCTATGTACAAGAATATAACTGCTATAATACTGCTCCTATGTACAAGAATATAACTGCTATAATACTGCTCCTATGTACAAGAATATAACTACTATAATACTGCTCCTATGTACAAGAATATAACTACTATAATACTGCCCCTATGTACAAGAATATAACTACTATAATACTGCCCCTGTGTACAAGAATATAACTACTATAATACTGCCCCTATGTACAAAAATATAACTACTATAATACTGCTCCCTATGTACAAGAATATAACTACTATAATACTGCTCCTATATACAAGAATATAACTACTATAATACTGCTCCTATGTACAAGAATATAACTACTATAATACTGCTCCTATATACAAGAATATAACTACTATAATACTGCTCCTATGTACAAGAATATAACAGCTATAATACTGCTCCCATGTACAAGAGTATAACTACTATAATACTGCCCCTATGTGCAAGAATATAACTACTATAATAGTGCTCCTATGTACAAGAATATAACTACTATAATACTGCTCCTATGTACAAGAATATAACTACTATAATACTGCTCCTATGTACAAGAATAGAACTACTATAATACTGCCCCTATGTACAAGAATATAACTACTATAATACTGCCCCTATGTACAAGAATATAACTACTATAATACTGCCCCTCTGTACAAGAATATAACTACTATAATACTGCTCCTATGTACAAGAATATAACTACTATAATACTGCTCCTATGTACAAGAATATAACTACTATAATACTGCCCCTATGTACAAGAATATAACTACTATAATACTGCCCCTTTGTACAGGAATATAACTACTATAATACTGCCCCCATGTACAAGAATATAACTACTATAATACTGCTCCTATATACAAGAATATAACTACTATAATAGTGCTCCTATGTACAAGAATATAACTACTATAATACTGCCCCTATGTACAAGAATATAACTACTATAATACTGCCCCTATGTACAAGAATATAACTACTATAATACTGCCCCTATGTACAAGAATATAACTACTATAATACTGCCTCCTATGTACAAGAATATAGCTACTATAATACTGCCCCTATGTACAAGAATATAGCTACTATAATACTGCCCCTATGTACAAGAATATAACTACTATAATACTGCCCCTATGTACAAGAATATAACTACTATAATACTGCCCCTATGTACAAGAATATAGCTACTATAATACTGCCCCTATGTACAAGAATATAACTACTATAATACTGCTCCTATGTACAAGAATATAACTACTATAATACTGCCCCTATGTACAAGAATATAACTACTATAATACTGCCCCTATGTACAAGAATATAACTACTATAATACTGCTACTATGTGCAAGAATATACTACTATAATACTGCTCCTATGTACAAGAATAGAACTACTATAATACTGCCCCTATGTACAAGAATATAACTACTATAATACTGCCCCTGTGTACAAGAATATAACTACTATAATACTGCCTCCTATGTACAAGAATATAACTACTATAATACTGCTCCTATGTACAAGAATATAACTACTATAATACTGCTCCCTATGTACGAGAATATAACTACTATAATACTGCTCCTATGTACAAGAATATAACTACTATAATACTGCTCCTATGTACAAGAATATAACTACTATAATACTGCCTCCTATGTACAAGAATATAACTACTATAATACTGCTCGTATGTACAAGAATATAACTACTATAATACTGCTCCTATGTACAAGAATATAACTACTATAATACTGCCCCTATGTACAAGAATATAACTACTATAATACTGCTCCTATATACAAGAATATAACTACTATAATACTGCCCCTATGTACAAGAATATAACTACTGTAATGCACTACTGTGATATTAATAGTCGTGTGTCAGGCTTCTCTTGCTGCTGTCTGGCCCTGTAGCTCATACGTTTTCTAGATGGACAGTGAATATTGTCTTTATAATCGCTGTATAATCTTATAAGGTTTTGTCTTTCCTGCTGCTGCTGTTTCTCGTGTGTCTGAGTTCTGCCTACTTCTTGAGCTTTCAGTCACATGAAGAGCAGCTGTTCTGCCTGTTCTAATTATATGATCTTCTCCATGTAGTCCTTTCAGACAACCCTTTGTGCTATTCGGCAGCCATTCCACCAAAGAGAACCTGAAGCCGGGCAATTTTATATTCCCTTCAGAAGGCCACTTGGTCAGGAACACGGGACCAGGAGGCAGCACAGCGAAACACATGGTAAAGACACAGCAACCTGTAATGCTTTATAGCCGTGTGGTCTGCCGAAGACCTTAATAACCTGTCATATGGTTATCCTGTACTGATCCTGAGTTCCATCCTGTATTATACCCCAGAGCTGCACTCACTATTCTGCTGGTGCAGTCACTGTGTACATACATTACTGATCCTGAGTTACATCCTGTGTTATACCCAAGAGCTGCACTCACTATTCTGCTGGTGCAGTCACTGTGTACATACATTACTGATCCTGAGTTACATCCTGTATTATACTCCAGGGCTGCACTCACTATTCTGCTGGTACAGTCACTGTGTACATACATTACATTATTGATCCTGAGTTACATCCTTTATTATACTCCAGAGCTGCACTCACTACTCTGCTGGTGCAGTCACTGTGTACATACATTACATTACTGATCCTGAGTTACATCCTGTATTATAGCCCAGAGCTGCACTCACTATTCTGCTGGTGCAGTCACTGTGTACATACATTACATTACTGATCCTGAGTTACATCCTGTATTATACCCCAGTGCTGCACTCACTATTCTGCTGGTGCAGTCACTGTGTACATACATTACATTACTGATCCTGAGTTACCTCCTGTATTATACCCCAGAGCTGCACTCACTATTCTGCTGGTGCAGTCACTGTGTACATACATTACATTGCTGATCCTGAGTTACCTCCTGTGTTGTACTGCAGAGCTGCACTCACTATTCTGCTGGTGCAGTCACTGTGTACATACATTACATTACTGATCCTGAGTTACATCCTGTATTATACCCCAGAGCTGCACTCACTATTCTGCTGGTGCAGTCACTGTGTACATACATTACTGATCCTGAGTTACATTCTGTATTATACTCCAGAGCTGCACTCACTATTCTGCTGGTGCAGTCACTGTGTACATACATTACTGATCCTGAGTTACATCCTGTATTATACCCCAGTGCTGCACTCACTACTCTGCTGGTGCAGTCACTGTGTACATACATTACATTACTGATCCTGAGTTACATCCTGTATTATAGCCCAGAGCTGCACTCACTATTCTGCTGGTGCAGTCACTGTGTACATACATTACATTACTGATCCTGAGTTACATCCTGTATTATACTCCAGAGCTGCACTCACTATTCTGCTGGTGCAGTCACTGTGTACATACATTACATTACTGATCCTGAGTTACATCCTGTATTATAGCCCAGAGCTGCACTCACTATTCTGCTGGTGCAGTCACTGTGTACATACATTACATTACTGATCCTGAGTTACCTCCTGTATTATACCCCAGAGCTGCACTCACTATTCTGCTGGTGCAGTCACTGTGTACATACATTACATTGCTGATCCTGAGTTACCTCCTGTGTTGTACTGCAGAGCTGCACTCACTATTCTGCTGGTGCAGTCACTGTGTACATACATTACATTACTGATACTGAGTTACATCCTGTATTATACCCCAGAGCTGCACTCACTATTCTGCTGGTGCAGTCACTGTGTACATACATTACATTACTGATCCTGAGTTACATCCTGTATTATACTCCAGAGCTGCACTCACTATTCTGCTGGTGCAGTCACTGTGTACATACATTACTGATCCTGAGTTACGTTCTGTATTATACTCCAGAGCTGCACTCACTATTCTGCTGGTGCAGTCACTGTGTACATACATTACTGATCCTGAGTTACATCCTGTATTATACCCCAGAGCTGCACTCACTATTCTGCTGGTGCAGTCACTGTGTACATACATTACATTACTGATACTGAGTTACATCCTGTATTATACCCCAGAGCTGCACTCACTATTCTACTGGTGCAGTCACTGTGTACATACATTACATTACTGATCCTGAGTTACATCCTGTATTATACTCCAGAGCTGCACTCACTATTCTGCTGGTGCAGTCACTGTGTACATACATTACTGATCCTGAGTTACATCCTGTATTATACCCCAGAGCTGCACTCACTATTCTGCTGGTGCAGTCTCTGTGTACATACATTACATTACTGATACTGAGTTACGTCCTGTATTATACCCCAGAGCTGCAATCCCTATTCTACTGGTGCAGTCACTGTGTACATACATTACTGATCCTGAGTTACGTTCTGTATTATACTCCAGAGCTGCACTCACTATTCTGCTGATGCAGTCACTGTGTACATACATTACTGATCCTGAGTTACATCCTGTATTATACCCCAGAGCTGCACTCACTATTCTGCTGGTGCAGTCACTGTGTACATACATTACATTACTGATACTG
Organism: Ranitomeya variabilis; assembly: GCF_051348905.1. Classification (NCBI taxonomy): domain Eukaryota; kingdom Metazoa; phylum Chordata; class Amphibia; order Anura; family Dendrobatidae; genus Ranitomeya; species Ranitomeya variabilis. The sequence continues at coordinate 1,136,096,542 of NC_135232.1, forward strand.
AGTTACATCCTGTATTATACCCCAGAGCTGCACTCACTATTCTACTGGTGCAGTCACTGTGTACATACATTACATTACTGATCCTGAGTTACATCCTGTATTATACTCCAGAGCTGCACTCACTATTCTGCTGGTGCAGTCACTGTGTACATACATTACATTACTGATCCTGAGTTACATCCTGTATTATACCCCAGAGCTGCACTCACTATTCTACTGGTGCAGTCACTGTGTACATACATTACTGATCCTGAGTTACATCCTGTATTATACCCCAGAGCTGCACTCACTATTCTGCTGGTGCAGTCTCTGTGTACATACATTACATTACTGATACTGAGTTACGTCCTGTATTATACCCCAGAGCTGCAATCCCTATTCTACTGGTGCAGTCACTGTGTACATACATTACTGATCCTGAGTTACGTTCTGTATTATACTCCAGAGCTGCACTCACTATTCTGCTGGTGCAGTCACTGTGTACATACATTACTGATCCTGAGTTACATCCTGTATTATACCCCAGAGCTGCACTCACTATTCTGCTGGTGCAGTCACTGTGTACATACATTACATTACTGATACTGAGTTACATCCTGTATTATACCCCAGAGCTGCACTCACTATTCTACTGGTGCAGTCACTGTGTACATACATTACATTACTGATCCTGAGTTACATCCTGTATTATACTCCAGAGCTGCACTCACTATTCTGCTGGTGCAGTCACTGTGTACATACATTACTGATCCTGAGTTACATCCTGTATTATACCCCAGAGCTGCACTCACTATTCTGCTGGTGCAGTCTCTGTGTACATACATTACATTACTGATACTGAGTTACGTCCTGTATTATACCCCAGAGCTGCAATCCCTATTCTACTGGTGCAGTCACTGTGTACATACATTACTGATCCTGAGTTACGTTCTGTATTATACTCCAGAGCTGCACTCACTATTCTGCTGGTGCAGTCACTGTGTACATACATTACTGATCCTGAGTTACATCCTGTATTATACCCCAGAGCTGCACTCACTATTCTGCTGGTGCAGTCACTGTGTACATACATTACATTACTGATACTGAGTTACATCCTGTATTATACCCCAGAGCTGCACTCACTATTCTACTGGTGCAGTCACTGTGTACATACATTACATTACTGATCCTGAGTTACATCCTGTATTATACTCCAGAGCTGCACTCACTATTCTGCTGGTGCAGTCACTGTGTACATACATTACATTACTGATCCTGAGTTACATCCTGTATTATACCCCAGAGCTGCACTCACTATTCTACTGGTGCAGTCACTGTGTACATACATTACTGATCCTGAGTTACATCCTGTATTATACCCCAGAGCTGCACTCACTATTCTGCTGGTGCAGTCTCTGTGTACATACATTACATTACTGATACTGAGTTACGTCCTGTATTATACCCCAGAGCTGCAATCCCTATTCTACTGGTGCAGTCACTGTGTACATACATTACTGATCCTGAGTTACGTTCTGTATTATACTCCAGAGCTGCACTCACTATTCTGCTGGTGCAGTCACTGTGTACATACATTACTGATCCTGAGTTACATCCTGTATTATACCCCAGAGCTGCACTCACTATTCTGCTGGTGCAGTCACTGTGTACATACATTACATTACTGATACTGAGTTACATCCTGTATTATACCCCAGAGCTGCACTCACTATTCTACTGGTGCAGTCACTGTGTACATACATTACATTACTGATCCTGAGTTACATCCTGTATTATACTCCAGAGCTGCACTCACTATTCTGCTGGTGCAGTCACTGTGTACATACATTACTGATCCTGAGTTACATCCTGTATTATACCCCAGAGCTGCACTCACTATTCTGCTGGTGCAGTCTCTGTGTACATACATTACATTACTGATACTGAGTTACATCCTGTATTATACCCCAGAGCTGCAATCCCTATTCTACTGGTGCAGTCACATACACTACATTCAGGTCTCCTCGGTATTTCTCTAGTACTGATATCAGTACACCCTACTTGGATATTGGGTACTGTTATACTTATTTATCTGTGTATATACTGTGTAGTTATGTGTACATACAGTGGATTGCAAAAATATTCACCCCCTTGACTTTTTACCTATTTTGTTACATTACAACTGTTGAGGGAGGATTTAAAGTGATCCTTCACGGTTAACCCAGTGATTTCCAAATTAATATATAAAGTGTTGCCGGCAACTGAAAATGACCAGACGGAGACGTGTGTCTCTGTATGGGGGATCGAGCTGATCTCTAGCCCCCGTTTATTCTGCATGACTTTATTATAATCATAGAAATTACACTTCAACCAATCAGCATAAGAACACGCTCACGGTTCTTAGCCTATAAGAATGCAGAACTTCAACCAATTAGCATAAGAACATGCTCACAGTTCTTAGCCTATAAGAATGCAGGAACAATCTGTGCGTCAAAGTTTTGTAGAACAATATACCCTCAGTCTCATATTCTGTCCAAGTTGCAACAATCAAGGTCTCATACCCTCAGTCTCATGTTCTGCCCAAGTTGCAACAATCAAGGTCTCATACCAGCGGTAAAGTTTAGCCTACTAACAAAATTTATATCAAAACAACAAAATGGAGTCGAAAAGCACAAAAATGGAGATTTTCTTAATTTCTTCCTTCACATTCCCCCCTAGATAAATTTTGTTAATTAATGTCCAACATCAGAGATACTATCCCAAGCTCTAAGCTCGAGGGGTACTGGTCTTCACATGGCTGGTGCCATGTTACCAGCCATGTCTGTTGCGGCGTACCTGTCCCCCCTGTATACTAGAATTTACGAATAACAATTGTTGATAACAGTAGTGGGGATCCTTTGAAGATAGCCATGCGCTTGGCTTCAACATCTTCATCAGATAACTTTGTGAAATCGGTGTAGAGAAGAGCAGAGATAGCAACGCTTTTGGTTTCATCATTAGTTATCCTAGTGCAGAATTTCCTAATACACACAGAAATACACCAAAAAAAACAAGTTTTAGTATTACATACATAACAAGGATAAAGGTGAATACTGGCAGCCATTTTAAATACAGTTATATCTGCAAGCATAGGAAAAAGTTATCGTTTCACAGTATAAGAGTATGGCAGTACAAAAAGTATATAAGAAAATATATTTTCACCTTGACAATCCCCCCTAAATACTAAGTTTTTCCCCTAAAGAAAGATCCTTCGAGACTGTCCATGTGATGGGAAAAGGGGAGGTGGATTTCTTCATCCAGACACCTCAGAAACTCTCCCCTAGCGAGAGGCCTCCAGGCAGCTGAACCCTTCACTAACCTCACATGGAGTTCTCCCACTGTCCCTAAACTAAATCTCTTAGCATCATCTGAGAATGGGGGGTTTTGTCTACTCTTTTGAGGGGGACATACTTAGGGATCTCCCCTGGATCAGTACCATCGTACTCTGGTGGGTCTACTTCTTGATTGAGGAAGGTGCCAATCGGAGTTGCTTTCACTAACTACCTAGGCCTGCCTAGGTGCACTAATACATCCATCATATTATCATTATTTATTTGTAAAATGAAAGGTTGGTTCTCAGGGTCAGCCAATTGTTTTTGCATAGCTAGTCAGAGGGCCTCCAGGGATAATACTCATGTATCTGTCTTACCCTACCTGATGTGGTTGGTTCTCTGGTGGTGGGGGCGACATGACATGCTGGTCTACAGCTCCTTCCCAAAAGGATTACTGTCAGCCTACTCCCAAAAGTTAATGTCTCCAGTATCCACCAACCACAATCCTGTGTCAGCTTCTTATATCACTGCATGTGATCTTGTCTGGACAGGATTCAGTGTAATTCTCTTAGGTCGGGTTGCAGCACGGGTCATACAAGTGTTAGGGCCCAAATCCTCAACTATACCCTAAAAGGCATCACAGCTATAATTAACAAATCTTTGATCTCTGTAATATATATATATTTGATCCATTCAACATTTTTATTAATCTGCACCTGTGGGATTATAGAAGCAAAGTCAGCATAAATCTGGTTCTGGGCTTTAAACTGGTCAGGCACCCCCCTTGGCACCCCAATAGCATCAATATATATTATTGGATCTTCTTCATAACTCATGTAGAGCTGATCGAGACTTCTCCTCTTTCTGGTAGGTTCATCAGGTATCTTTGGATCTCAAAGTAAAATCTTGAACTGCATGGCTAGTTTAACAGGGGTGCATTGGCCTATCCAGGCATTAGGCAACCTAGGACGGAGCTTACCATCTCCACATAACCAATAAATGTCGTACATATATTCTGTATGTTTGGTTAGCAAATCAGTATCTAGAGAACTGCTCCCTTTGTAGAAACCTGTCTCGAAGATCCCTACTAGTGTACCTGTGGTGTCGTGGGAATTATAGCAGGTGTAATTGTCAGCTAATACGGTTACTTCTCCTGGGACCTTTAGTTTAGGTTCCTCATGAATTAGTGGGACGTAATCTGGGCAATCAGTGGACTTCAAACCTTTCAACAAGTTCATGACACAGGCAGTGGTGTTGTCATCAGGAAAAAGCAATGCATGTGTGTATAGGTGTGTATTCGCAGCAGCACAAGCAATACATCCTACAGAGATATTCTGGACTCTTACATTGTATCTCACCCATTCTAACCATAGGTTTTTCCTTGGGGCTGTTTGTGTTTCTATGGAGAAAACCTCTTGCCAACTGAGACCTGGAATGGGGATCACTTCATTGACTACATTTTGCAAACGCTCACCTGGGCCTAAATTCCCATGGTATCCACTACTAAATACATAATTATAATGCCTTCCCAGTACAAATGTCTGCAGATCAGCAGATTGGGGGCTTTCGAGATTTAGGAGGGGGGGTTGACAACTTTTACCCCATTTACAGCCCCTAAGTGGTTGCAGAAGGTCTGTTAGATGCATTCTCTCACGGAGACTCCTACCCGTTCTATCCTTAGGGAACATGGCTTCGCTAGGTTTATATCCCCAATCATCCCCTGTATTCCAGGCATCAGTCTAATAATAACAATTATCGTTGTCATTTCTGGTAATACATATATAAAACTGGATGATCCCCTCTACAACCCGTTCAGTCTCGGGGCACTTGACTACATCACAAAAATCAAATCGCCAGATATTTGCCGGGGCTGTCAGGTTTACCCAGAGAATAATGGAACCAGAATTCTTATTTTTACAATAGGGACCAAAGAGGTAGGGGCGAGGATAGCCCTCAGTTCCAGGATCAAAAACAACAGCAACATTTCCCTTCAGTCACTACTGTGACTAAACACTGGTTCGGTCTCTTTTACAGTGTGAAGCGTGGATCCAGGTGCTCTTTCCTTCCAGCTTTACTGCAGTGGGGGTGACCAGGATCACCGTGTGGGGTCCTTCAAATCTCGGCTGGAGACAATCTCTGCGCACAAACTTTTTCACATACACCAGGTCTCCTGGCACAAAGGGATGGTGTCCAGGAACCTTGTCTGGGTCTGGAAAAGAACTGAAAACGGTTAAATGCACTTTGGCAAGGTGTCCATGTAAGGCCTGCACATAGCTAGTCAAGTCCCAGTACTTGAGCTGCAACTGTTGTGGAAAGAAACATTCAAGATTGGGGCCCCTGCCAAACAGAATCTCATACGGTGACAGTCCTGTCTTCCTGTTTGGGGTATATCTTACTGAAAACAAAGCTAGAGGGAGACATTCTGTCCATGGTTTACCAGTCTCTGTCATTGCCTTCTGGATTTTAAGCTTAAGAGTTCCATTTAGTCTCTCCACTTTTCCACTGCTCTGCGGATGGAGTATGCAATGCTTGATTTACCTCCAGTGCTGCCATTACCTCTGACATGATCTCTCCAGTAAAATGGGAACCCCGATCGTTTTCAATGACTTCAGGAACTCCATACCTGCATATGATCTCAGCCATCAGTTTCTTCACCGTTGTCTTAGCCGTAGCTTTGGCAACTGGGTAGGCTTCTGGCCAACCTGAAAATAAATCAATGCAGACCAACACATACTCATACGTCCCTACCCTGGGTAACTGAATATAATCAATCTGCAGTCTCTGGAATGGGTTAAAGGGGCCGGGGAGTGTGTTTGGATGGAGTTTTCACTGTCCTACTCTGATTATGTGTGGCACATATCATGCAGCTCTGTACCTGCCTTTCTGCGCAGGTGGAAAACCCCGGGGGCAATCCATTGTTTCTGTAGGGTGTCACACATGGCCGTCTTCGAGTGGTGCACATTCCCGTGCAGAACCTGTGCCATCATTGGGTACAGTACCTGTGGTAGGCAGACCTTTTCACCCCTCCCCCATAGTCCAGTGACGGTATCAGGGCAAGCCCCTATCTTTTGCCTCCTATTTTTCTCCTCCTTACTTGCCTGTTCTTGTAACCGGGCTAAGATGTCTTTCAACACAAGTGGAGATGGTGGGGTGTCTAGGTGATGTACTTGAGAGGCCACAGGAGTGCTTGCTGCAGTGCGTTACCCTTTTTGTCCATCCATCAGTGCCTTTGCTATGTGCCTTTACCTTTATGATGCCTGTTTGGGTGGGAAGCTGTAGTGCATTCATAAGTTGCTGGACTGCCTCAGCATATTTAAAGGGGTGGCCATTTGCTGTCAGGAAAGCCCTGGCTCTCCAGATAGGCCCATAACCGTGTAATGCCAAAAGCATACCTGGAATCAGTGTAGATATTTACAGTCTTACCTTCTGCTAGTTTGCTTGTGCACACATATGAGCTGGCATTGACTCTGCCTTGATTACCTCATGTTCTGAGACCACAGCATATCTGGTACAGAAGCGTCCTTGGTCATCTTGGTGACGGGATCCATCTACAAAAAGCTCAAAATCAGCATTAGAATAGGCACACTAGAGACCAGCCGTTTCCTGAGACATCAATTCTAGACAATCATGTGGTTTGGAAACCTAATCTTGTTCCTCTGGATCCATTCTAGAAAGAAAGAGTGTCCTTTTTTATGTCACCTACTCCTCCCCCCTTTGGATCCATAGGAACTAGGGGAAGAGTAGCGGGGTTCAGGACAGCGCACCTTTTTAAAATCACATTAGTAGGCATGAGAATAGCACACTGAAGTCGCAGCTGTCCAGCCATGGACATGTGGCCAGATTGTACTTGATCAAGGATACTATATACATCGTGTGGGGTGGCCATAGTCTCTCCTGTTTGCAAGGGGCCATAAGTGGCAAGGTAGGCCTGACACTCTTGGGCTATGACTGGCCCCCCCTTGGCATAACTGTCCACATCAATTGTCATCCCTGATAAATGAATGCAAACAGAACTGGCAATCTGGGTGTAATGGAATGCTGAAGAAGACATTGGCAAGATCGATAACCATGAACCAAGCAGCATCCTGAGATATCTGGGACAAAAGAGTATGTGGCTTAGACACCACCGGAGTTTCTGGAACAGTAACTGCATTAAATGCCTGTAGATCTTGTACCAGCCGGTACACAAGGGGTTGGCCGGGTGGGGTCTTTTTCTTAACGGGAAACAAGGGTGTGTTACATGGGGAAACACAGGGTATCAGGGCACCATTATCGAATAACATTTGTATTTGCCCCTTGAGACACTGCTCCTGATCATATTTCAAAGGGTATTGATGGACTTTAGAAAAAGGGGCACCAGGTTTGAGAAACACTTTTACTGGTTCTACAGGCATTATTGGGGGAGAATCTGGGTCCATCAGGACCATCATCTTGGAATTGTATTCTGGAGCGGAACTGTAATAATAAATCTGCCCCCAGTAAATTTACCGGACATAAGGGAGAGATTACGAACTGAGCAGTAACTTCAGGGAAGGGTCCCACAGGGATAGGTTTTATAAAAGTATATTTATTGGGTCTGTTATCTACTCTAATTAAAACAAGCTCTTGATCTGAGAATTGACATGGGGCTGGGGAGGGAGATTCCCAGACAGGGTTAAAAGGGATATCTTAGTATGAGACTAGATTTGTGTAAGGTGGGGAGGGCAGGGGCTGAACTCTGATAAGGAATGAAGCTTCGTCCTTGCAGCTGTGAAAAGGGGGGCTGTCAGGGGGGGCTGTCAGCGTTTAGCAAGGGAAAGGTGGGGGCTACAACTCCGGGTCTTCTTTGCTTCACAATTGTAATGGACCTCTCTACACTGGGAATTAGTAACTCCGCATACATCACAGATCCACGCAGCCGGATCATAGGGTGGAGGCGCACTAAGTTTTGGCAACCCACAGAGCTTACGGTCGGGAGAAGAGGCTTGATTTCCTGGGGAGGGACCTTATCATCAAGCAGGGACTTTCTCAATTCCTTCCGGTACCACAAAACATCCAGACTTTATCATAGGAGTAGACAACTTTCCTTTTTCAACGTAACGGTAACAAAAACAACTAGAATTCACTTTCTCTGTTGATCCTCAATTTGCTATATATCAACCATTCAACTTGCTTTTACCAGTCACTTACAAATTTCCTTCTAAAACTAGACACTAGATTTCACCTTCAATTTTCCAGATTATAATATTTCTTTGTACTTCAAAACAATATTGTCACCTTAAACAGAACACAAATCTACCAGCGCGTAATCTACACCAAGAAAATACAGAGAAACCTTGGAATGCAGCCACATTCTGGTAAGGAGGGGGCAGTAACAGGAGAGGATCACAGCATTCCTCTACACAGAGAAAGGAGGAAAACAATAGCGCAGCTGCTCGACCCCGTCCATCGGATATTTTAAAGACAAACACAGAAACAGAATCACAGCAGTTCTTAGACTTAATTAATTTCTACAAAATCTTCATCGCACAATTCACATACCAGATTGAGAATATTTTCCCTGCATTCCTGACAGATTTCTTTTCCCTTCTTTGGGCTAACAATATCAAATTTTTATCACACAATTCAAAGTCTTCTTCTTCCACGAACTGATTCTCCTTTAAAGCGAAATACCCCTTTTTAGTCGTGTATAGTTACCAGAGCAGCTGTGTGGCCTATTCCACTCAGGGTCTTTACCTGTCCCCCGCTAGGACAACCCAAAATCGCGGTACTCAGTGAAAGGAGGAGGGCGTCTTAGACTCAACCCTCCGGACACCCCTGGAAATATTTAAATCAATATATTCCTGAGTTATGCATCCTACCCATCTTCGATCACCTCAGTGAAAGGAGGAGGGCGTCTCAGACTTAACCCCTCCGGACGCCCCTGGACATACACATATATATCTATGTATTCCTGAGTTACGCATCCTACCCAATCTTCGATCACCTCACCGCTCCTGATTCTAACAGTGATCAGGAATTCAGGGTATTTTGACTGTAAAGAGAATTACATCACTGGTTAATCCGGGGTGTCCGTCCCTTATGAGGTACGGTTCAAGCACTGGGCTTCCAACGGAACTACACCTCTATATGATTCCACCCTAGAATCATCCCACCTCCGGGGACAAACCTCAGATCCTCTTTGCAGCAACAAACACAGGAAAACCACACCAAACGGTCAGTCTGGACAGTATAACTGCCAACTTACCGTGGTTGTTGTGGGGGATGATCAGTCCCAATTTTCCAGTGCCTGCGTCTGGTCCGAGGGTCCTTTGTCTTGTTGTCCTCCGGGGGGCAGAGGCGTTCCTGCTTGGATCCCGGGTTTCGGCACCAACTGTTGAGGGAGGATTTAAAGTGATCCTTCACGGTAACAAAATTTATATCAAAACAACAAAATGGAGTCGAAAAGCACAAAAATGGAGATTTTCTTAATTTCTTCCTTCACACAACCTGTGTCTAAATATTTTTTTATCCAATTTGTGTGTGGTACATCAGAGTGACAAATACGTAGGCATGCATTAAATTGTTGGGATCAAATAACTAAAAATTGGCCCGTACATATGTTTTCACTTCTTTTGCTATGAAACCTCTAAAAATCCCATGCTTAGTGACAGAATGTCCCCCTGTGAGCAATCTAAGTGTCACATCTTTGTCTGTATCTCCAAACAACCCCATGAAGACCAATGTGATCTCCAAACAACACCATGAAGTTTAAGGAGATCTCCAAACACCATGAAGACCAAGGAGATCTCCAAACAACACCATGAAGAGCAAGGAGATCTCCAAACAACACCATGAAGACCAAGGAGATCTCCAAACAACACCATGAAGAGCAAGGAGATATCCAAACACCATGAAGACCAAGGAGATCTCCAAACAACACCATGAAGACCAAGGAGATCTCCAAACAATACATATAACAACTGATACCGCGCTTGGGAACAGATCAGGAGGGAAGGGGGGGGGGGGGAAAGAGAGCTACCCCTAAATGTGAAAATGTAGCCAGACTAAGAAAATGTACAACAAAGAACAAAACTATCCACTGTACTTAATCACAAGTCGAATAGATAACTACTCATACTGTCAAGCTGCTTGCTTACTCACAAACAATGCATGTGCACCGGTAAGTATATACACTCCCGCAGGAGTAACCAAAAATGTCCGTATACTACCAGAATAATGACATATGTGTGCTACAATGACTACAAGAGATAATGGTTCTTACCATATAGGGGTGTAGTTGTGGGATGATGGCTGTATTAACAGGCTTTCACCTCGCTGTTCGTAGTGGATACCGGAAATGGTGTGCGGCGCCTCACCGCTGCACGCGGTAGGTGTATAGGTAGGATAACCTGTGAGTGGCACCTTGAGAGTAGGTGCACGGCTGTTCGTGCCGCCTGGATAGATGCCAGGTGTAATTGTTCAGTGCAGAGCCAGGGAACGTCCCGGCCGAAGACGTCCCTGGTTGTACTGAAAGAAAAAAATGGCCGCCGCTGACAAGCAGCGTGTGACGTCACTGACCAACGGAGCCTCACTAGGACCAAAAAAGCTGACCGACGCGTTTCGAAGGGAAAGCGCCCTTCTTCATCAGGCTGTAACCCTGATGAAGAAGGGCGCTTTCCCTTCGAAACGCGTCGGTCAGCTTTTTTGGTCCTAGTGAGGCTCCGTTGGTCAGTGACGTCACACGCTGCTTGTCAGCGGCGGCCATTTTTTTCTTTCAGTACAACCAGGGACGTCTTCGGCCGGGACGTTCCCTGGCTCTGCACTGAACAATTACACCTGGCATCTATCCAGGCGGCACGAACAGCCGTGCACCTACTCTCAAGGTGCCACTCACAGGTTATCCTACCTATACACCTACCGCGTGCAGCGGTGAGGCGCCGCACACCATTTCCGGTATCCACTACGAACAGCGAGGTGAAAGCCTGTCAATACAGCCATCATCCCACAACTACACCCCTATATGGTAAGAACCATTATCTCTTGTAGTCATTGTAGCACACATATGTCATTATTCTGGTAGTATACGGACATTTTTGGTTACTCCTGCGGGAGTGTATATACTTACCGGTGCACATGCATTGTTTGTGAGTAAGCAAGCAGCTTGACAGTATGAGTAGTTATCTATTCGACTTGTGATTAAGTACAGTGGATAGTTTTGTTCTTTGTTGTACATTTTCTTAGTCTGGCTACATTTTCACATTTAGGGGTAGCTCTCTTTTCCCCCCCCCCCCCTTCCCTCCTGATCTGTTCCCAAGCGCGGTATCAGTTGTTATATGTATTAGTTATCTTACAGAAGGGGCGCCATTTCTGTGGATACCAGCAGCTGGGAGTTTTCTTGGTCCATTTCGATTTGTTCGGCGGACATAAGTGGTGAGCGCCAGTGATATTTGTTTATTTATTTGTAGATCTCCAAACAACACCATGAAGAGCAAGGAGATATCCAAACACCATGAAGACCAAGGAGATCTCCAAACAACACCATGAAGACCAAGGATATCTCCAAACAACACCATGAAGACCAAGGAGATCTCCAAACAACACCATGAAGACCAAGGAGATCTCCAAACAACACGATGAAGACCAAGGAGATCTCCAAACAACACCATGAAGACCCATGAGATCTCCAAAGCTTCACCATGAAGACCAAGGAGCTCTCCAAACACCACCATGAAGAGCAAGGAGATCTCCAGCCAACACCACGAAGAGAGATCTCCAAACAAGACCAAGGAGATCTCCAAACAACACCATGAAGAGCGAGGAGATCTCCAAACAAGTCAGGGACAGAGTTGTTAAGTACAAGTCAGGGTTGGGTTATTAAAAAAAATATATATATAATATCCCAATCTCTGATGATACCCTTAGCACCTTCACATCTATTATCATCAAATGGAAAGAACATGGTACCACAACAATCCTGCCAAGAGAGGGCGCTCACAAAAACTCTCAGCCTGGGCAAGGAGGGCATTAATCAGGGAGGAAGCACAGAGGCCAAAGGTAACCCTAAAGGAGCTGCAGAGTTCACAAGCAGAGACTGGAGTATCTGTCCATACGACCACAATAAGCCGTACACTCCATAGAGGTGGCCTTTATGGAAGAATGGGCAGAAAAAAGCCTTTACTTACACAGAAAAAGACGTGGGAGACTCCCCAAATGTACGAAGGAAGTGCTACGGTCAGATGAGACTAAAATTTATCTTTTTAGTCACCAAGATAAATGTTATGTCTGGCGCCAAACCAACACAAGTCATCACCCCTATAACACCATCCCCACAGTGAAACATGGTGGTGGCAGCATTATACTGTGGGGATGTTGTGACAGGGAAAATGATCTGAGTCTAGGGGTAAGATGAATGGAGAGAAATACAGGGATATTTATGACAAAACTTGTTTCAGTCTGTCAGTGATTTGGGTCTGGAATGGAGCTTCATTTCCATCCAGACAATGACCCAAAGCATACTGCTAAAAGAACACTAGCGTGGTTAAGCAGAAACGTAAATGTTTTGGAGTTTACGAGTCAAAGACAAAACCTTAATCCAATGGAGAATCTGTGGTTAGACGTGAAGATCGGTGTCCAGGATAGGAAACATCTAATCTGAAGGAGCTGGAACAGTTTTGCCTTGAGGAATGGGCAATAATCCCAGTGGTGAGATGTGGAAAGCTCATAGAGACTTATCCAAAGGGACTGGCAGCTGTAATCGCCACAAAAGGAGGCTCCACAAAGTACTGACTTTAGGGGGCGAATTGTGTCCTATTTGTTGTTTGCTTCACAATAAAAAACGAAGAAATGTTCACAGTTGTCGGCATGTTCTTTACATGAACTGATGCAAATCCTCAAAAGAAAAAGTGAAATTCCATGTTGTGAGGTAGGAAAACATGAAGAAAACTAAGGGTGTGTATACTATCGCAAGCCACTGTATTGTATCTGTGTATACTGTTTAGTTGTGTGTGTATACTCAGATGCGATTTGTCTTTGCAGGTGGCTCAGTGCATCTCTCCTAAAGGCCCCTTAGCTTGTTCCCGGACGTACTTCTTTGGGACCACCCATGTCCCTTACTTAGGTGGGCTTCCTGCTTTCTCTGTCACTTTTCTGTATGTTGTGATTCATAACATGGCGCAGTCCTGTAGGAGGAGCTTCTGTGGTCCTGGACTACAAGTGTGTTCCCTGGTCCAGGGTCCTGCAAACAAGTATGGCCGCTGGCCCAGGGTCCTGCAGACATGTATGGCCGCTGGCCCGGGGCCCTACAGACAGGTATGACCTCTGGCCCAGGGCCCTGCAGACAAGTATGGCCGCTGGCCCAGGGTCCTGCAGACAGGTATGACCTCTGGCCCAGGGCCCTGCAGACAAGTATGGCCGCTGGCCCAGGGTCCTGCAGACAAGTATGGCCGCTGGCCCAGGGTCCTGCAGACAGGTATGACCTCTGGCCCAGGGCCCTGCAGACAAGTATGGCCGCTGGCCCAGGGTCCTGCAGACAAGTATGGCCGCTGGCCCAGGGTCCTGCAGACAAGTATGGCCTCTGGCCCAGGGTCCTGCAGACAAGTATGGCCGCTGGCCCAGGGTCCTGCAGAGGTATGACCTCTGGCCCAGGGCCCTGCAGACAAGTATGGCCGCTGGCCCAGGGTCCTGCAGACAAGTATGGCCGCTGGCCCAGGGTCCTGCAGACAAGTATGGCCTCTGGCCCAGGGTCCTGCAGACAGGTATGACCTCTGGCCCAGGGCCCTGCAGACAAGTATGGCCGCTGGCCCAGGGTCCTGCAGACAAGTATGGCCGCTGGCCCAGGGTCCTGCAGACAAGTATGGCCTCTGGCCCAGGGTCCTGCAGACAAGTATGACCTCTGGCCCAGGGTCCTACAGACAAGTATGGCCGCTGGCCCAGGGTCCTGCAGACAAGTATGGCCGCTGGCCCAGGGTCCTGCAGACAAGTATGTCCTCTGGCCCAGGGTCCTGCAGACAAGTATGTCCTCTGGCCCAGGGTCCTGCAGACATGTATGGCCGCTGGCCCAAGGTCCTGCAGACAAGTATGGCCGCTGGCCCAGGGTCCAGCAGACAAGTATGGCCGCTGGCTCAGGGCCCTGCAGACAAGTATGTCCGCTGGCCCAGGGTCCTGAAGACAAGTATGGCCGCTGGCCCAGGGTCCTGCAGACAAGTATGTCTGCTGGCCCAGGGTCCTGCAGACAAGTATGGCCGCTGGCCCAGCGTCCTGCAGATAAGTATGGCCGCTGGCTCAGGGTCCTGCAGACATGTATGGCCGCTGGCCCAAGGTCCTGCAGACAAGTATGGCCGCTGGCTCAGGGCCCTGCAGACAAGTATGGCCGCTGGCTCAGGGTCCTGCAGACATGTATGGCCGCTGGCTCAGGGCCCTGCAGACATGTATGGCCGCTGGCCCAAGGTCCTGCAGACAAGTATGGCCGCTGGCCCAAGGTCCTGCAGACAAGTATGGCCGCTGGCCCAAGGTCCTGCAGACAAGTATGGCCGCTGGCCCAGGGTCCTGCAGACAAGTATGGCCGCTGGCTCAGGGCCCTGCAGACAAGTATGGCCGCTGGCTCAGGGCCCTGCAGACAAGTATGGCCGCTGGCCCAGGGTCCTGCAGACATGTATGGCCGCTGGCTCAGGGCCCTGCAGACAAGTATGGCCGCTGGCCCAGGGTCCTGCAGATGTTTTTTCTCGGCTCCGGTGATAATTTTGGGTGGGTAATAGCCACTTTTACAATAAGATCAGACTGCTAGAGAGGACAGTGTATGAGAGGTGTGTAATCCCAGTGTAGATCACCAGTGCTGGAGGCCATTACTGGGAATGATCTGGGCAGTATTAGTGTTAGTCCTGATCCCCAGCGTTCTCCCGTCTGTAGCATCGCTCCATGTTACTACATAGGTAAGCTTTGCTTTATCGTCACTTGTAACACAAGAAGTTTCACTTTTTTTCTTCTTCCTCATTCTAGGTCATGATAATGAAACTCACAAGAAAAATGAGCAAATGTAAGTGTCCTGTATGGGCAGATCTGTTATCGGGAGGCTGGGTGCTCCTCCAGCACTGTGTGTACTGTGTGCTCTCTAACATCTACCCTCGTTATTATGCCTGCTGTGTTTGGGCTCCTGTTGTGTCGGCTGCTCATCACCACATAATCTGTCCCCTGGATCCATGCCCTCCTGTGTGGTGCACTGTATCCCCCGGCTTATCCCAGCCCCGTCCTGCGGCTCCCCAGCCGACATTACATGTCCCATTCTTGCTACATAGGTAAACTAGAGGTCTTAGTGCACATTGTGATCAACACGTGTAAGCCCATCGCTGACCTTCTGTAGATGGGACCCTGTGCTGAATACACTCACCCCTGTGACTCAGTGTAGGGTGCCTTTTCTGTAAAAGTTAAATTGAGCAAGAAGGTTGTCAGGCGTCTATAAAATACCCCACGGTAATGGAGCGTCATCTTCACCTGGTTTATACGAGAGCATTAGATAAATCAGGAAGCTACAGCCAGCGTAGTCGCCTTCTACATGGGTCACCTTCTGCGTGGGACGGCTCTTTTTTTGTCTGTCACCTCTTTTGTCGTTCGCCTCTCCCCCCTTCTGCCGGTCGCCTCTCCACCTTTCTGCCGGTCGCCTCTCCCCCCTTCCGCCTGTCGCCTCTCCCCCCTTCCGCCGGTCGCCTCTCCCCCCTTCCGCCAGTCGCCTCTCCCCCCCTTCCGCCGGTCGCCTCTCCCCCCTTCCGCCAGTCACCTCTCCTCCCTTCCGCCGGTCGCCTCTCCTCCCTTCCGCCGGTCGCCTCTCCACCCTTCCGCCGGTCGCCTCTCCTCCCTTCCGCCGGTCGCCTCTCCTCCCTTCCGCCGGTCGCCTCTCCTCCCTTCCGCCGGTCGCCTCTCCTCCCTTCCGCCTCTCCTCCCTTCCGCCTCTCCTCCCTTCCGCCTCTCCTCCCTTCCGCCTCTCCTCCCTTCCTCCTCCTCCCTTCCGCCTCTCCCCCCTTCCGCCTCTCCCCCCTTCCGCAGGTCGCCTCTCCCGCCGGTCGCCTCTCCCCCCTTCTGCCGCTCGCCTTTCCGCCAGTCGCCTCTCCCCCCCCCTTCTGCCTCTCCCCCCTTCCGCCTCTTCTCCCTTCTGCCTTTCCTCCTTCCGCCTCTCCCCCTTCCGCCCTTCGCCTCTCCCCTCTCCCGCTGGTCGCCTCTCCCGCCGGTCACCTCTCACGCCAGTCGCCTCTCACGCCAGTCGCCTCTGCCTTCTCCCGCCGTCGCCTCTTCCGCATCTCCCCTCTCCTGCCGGTCGCCTTTCCCGCCTCTGCCCTCTCCCGCCTCTTCCCTCTCACGCCGGTCGCCTCTCATGCCGGTCGCCTCTCCCCTTCTCCCGCCGGTCGCCTCTCCCCTTCTCCCGCCGGTCGCCTCTCCCGCCGGTCGCCTCTGCCCTCTCCCGCCGATCCCCTCTCCCGCCGGTCCCCCTCTCCTGCCGGTCGCCTCTCCCGCCTCTTCCCTCTCCCGCCTGTCGCCTCTCCCTCCAGTCGCCTCTGCCCTTTCCCGCCGGTCCCCTCTCCCACCTCTTCCCTCT
This sequence comes from Ranitomeya variabilis, assembly GCF_051348905.1. NCBI lineage: Eukaryota > Metazoa > Chordata > Amphibia > Anura > Dendrobatidae > Ranitomeya > Ranitomeya variabilis. The sequence continues at coordinate 1,136,113,378 of NC_135232.1, forward strand.
CCCGCCAGTCGCCTCTCCCGCCGGTCGCCTCTGCCCTCTCCCGCCGATCCCCTCTCCCGCCGATCCCCTCTCCCGCCGGTCCCCCTCTCCTGCCGGTCGTCTCTCCCGCCTCTTCCCTCTCCCGCCTGTCGCCTCTCCCTCCAGTCGCCTCTGCCCTTTCCCACCGGTCCCCTCTTCCCCCTCCCGCCGGTCGCCTCTCCCGCCTCTTCCCTCTCCCGCCGGTCGCCTCTCCCGCCTCTGCCCTCTCCCTCCGGTCCTCTCTCCCGCCGGTCGCCTTTCACGCCTCTGCCCTCTCCCGCTGTCGCCTCCTTCTCTGGACTACCCGATAGCAGAAATACCACTGAGCAGTGTCCTGTGCTGCTGCTTTAGAGACTGTCATTCTTCTCCAGCTTCATACATGGACTCCTTTGCCCAAACACTGCTCCCCTGTGAGGCCCCGGTGACGCTGCGTGCAGTGTGTAGAGACGCCCGGGAATGTCTCCGATAAGCCGTCGTGCTTGGGCTTGTGCTCGGCCCCTGCAGCGATGCACAGTGCACCTGTAACTACTCCTCCTCCGTCCTCTGCCCCGGAGGAGTCCGGCTCTGGTTACAGCCGTCCACATCTGTCCTGGTCACACGCACCCATCAGTAGCCATTTCTGCGCTGTTACAGGGCCGGCTCCCTCCCCAGCCGATCATTGGGGACTAGTGATTGTTAGATATATTCAGCCATCAAAACTGCTCGTATGAAGAGTGATCGGAGGTGAAATGGTCATTGTCGGCAGCACCTCGCTGGTGTAGACAGGACGTGCTGCCGATCACAATTATATTCTACGGACACAGAGCCGTCCTATTAACGAAGAGTTAATGACCGGCCACCCATCACTCGTACAGCCGATCATTGCACATGGCGCCTGATCTACCGGCTCCTGTAATGTGACCTCTCAATAACTTGTCTGATTTCCCGTCTAGCACCCTGCTGTCACAGATCTACGCCGCAGCGGTGGAGGCCGTTCTTACAGGGATCGCAAATTACGTCAAGCATTCCAGTTTTTCCAAGGTATCTACCATATTGGGTCAGCACCTACCCCTTGGGGCTGAGGCCTACAGCTGTCGGCCACGATGGGGGTTGTAATTAGTGTTGAGCAAATTTGCTCGGGTCCCTGCTTATTTGGCAAGCTATAGCACTTACTGCATACACTGCAGCGGGAACCCTGATACATGGAGCGTGCCGACCGATCAGCTGTCCGGCTCCGCAGCTACATGTGTCACAGTCACCACACATGCATGGAGAGCCTGCACAACAGCTGCAGATCATAGGTGTGGCTGAAGACGGGATCATGGCGTCCACATGGGGGTTATGGGAATTATATGTTCTGAGTCCCAGTCACACAGCGTTTTACGTCTCGTCACGTCCAGCCTCGTACCTCTAAAGCTGCGGTGGTAAATGTGTGTGAACGCGGCCGACAATCTGCCGCCGTCCTGCGGAGTTACAGCTATATAATCCACCTAATAACGGGCGGGGGATTAGCACTGTGAAATAACAGGAAAGCTCAGGAGGCTCCTGGAGGGTGCAGGCTGTGTAATGACTGTCCATAGTTGGTCATTAGTAGATTTTACTGTCTTACTGTCAGCCCCTCCTTAGCCTGAAGTGGCTGATAACAGAGGGCAGCAGATTGCATTGAACTTCTTGGAGAGACTTTTAGAATAAGTTGCCCTTTCACCACCTGAGAGCGGCTCACAATTGTGGAGGCCCCGGCAGTGGGGATGCATTAATTTTCAGCGTCCGTCGCCGCTCAGAACTCTTGAGACCTTCGTCTCGGCCGACCGCGTGACCTCCAGTCTCGGCCCGCCCTGTGACCTCCCGTCTCAGCCCGCCCTGTGACCTCCCGTCTCGGCCTCCGCCCCGTGACCTCCCATCTCGGCCTCCGCCCCGTGACCTCCCGTCTCGGCCTCCGCCCCGTGACCTCCCGTCTCGGCCTCCGCCCCGTGACCTCCCGTCTCGGCCTCCGCCCCGTGACCTCCCGTCTCGGCCTCCGCCCCGTGACCTCCCGTCTCGGCCTCCGCCCCGTGACCTCCTGTCTCGGCCCGCCCCGTGACCTCCTTTCTCGGCCCGCTCCGTGACCTTCTCGGCCCGCCCCGTGTCGTCCTGTCTCGGCCCGCCCCGTGTCGTCCTGTCTCGGCCCGCCCCGTGACCTCCTTTCTCGGCCCGCTCCGTGACCTTCTCGGCCCGCCCCGTGTCGTCCTGTCTCGGCCCACCCTGTGACCTCCCTTCTCGGCCCGCTCCGTGACCTCTCGGCCCGCCCTGTGTCGTCCTGTCTCGGCCCGCCCCGTGACCTCCTGTCTCGTTTTTCCACAGGCGAAGGAAGCTGCGGAGCTCAGTCTGTGGACGCTGCTGGACTCCTTTAATCTCGCTCAGATGAAAGCCGCCCTAAGGTTCGTTTCATGTTTTCCTCCCATTTTGCAGGTTCATTAATTGCTCCGTGTTTTCCTGTGATTTAGTGCTGAAGTAGCAGGAAACATGGCTGGCGACAGTGGCCGGGCTCGTCCCCTTGAGTGGCGGGGGAGGGGTGTCCTCTAATGATTGTGTCCATGTCCATATTCTGTGCCGTTATTTCCCACATTCCCTGATGTTGTCAGGTCTGTCATTGAGTTCTGTGTGGGATCTGTCTGTAGTGAGCGCCCTCTGGTAGTGGCTGCAGGGACACAGAGTTTATCATGCTTTTCAGTGATTGCTGCGCCTGCTTCTCTGTGACACAATAACCATTATAATACTGCAATGCTCTGATCTCCCCTCCGATCTCCCCTCCGATCTCCCCTCCGATCTCCCCTCCGATCTCCCCTCCGATCTCCCCTCCGATCTCCGCTCCGATCTCCCCTCCGATCTCCCCTCCGATCTCCCCTCCGATCTCCCCTCCGATCTCCGCTCCGATCTCCCCTCCGATCTCCCCTCCGACCACCCCTCCGACCTCCCCTCCGACCTCCCCTCCGATCTCCCCTCCGATCTCCCCTCCGATCTCCCCTCCGACCTCCCCTCCGATCTCCCCTCCGATCTCCCCTCCGATCTCCCCTCCGACCTCCCCTCCGACATCCCCTCCGACCTCCCCTCCGACCTCCCCTCTGACCTCCCCTCTGATCTCCCCTCTGATCTCCCCTCTGACCTCCCCTCTGATCTCCCCTCTGACCTCCCCTCTGATCTCCCCTCCGACCACCCCTCCGATCTCCCCTCCGATCTCCGTTGTTATCTCCACTCTGATCTCCGCTCTGATCTCCGCTCTGATCTCCCCTCTGATCTCCCCTCTGACCACCCCTCTGATCTCCGCTCTGATCTCCGCTCTGATCTCCGCTCTGATCTCCACTCTGATCTCCGCTCTGATCTCCGCTCTGATCTCCGCTCTGATCTCCGCTCTGATCTCCCCTCTGATCTCCGCTCTGATCTCCCCTCTGATCTCCCCTCTGACCACCCCTCTGACCACCCCTCTGACCACCCCTCTGACCACCCCTCTGACCACCCCTCTGACCACCCCTCTGACCACCCCTCTGATCACCCCTCTGATCTCCCCTCTGATCTCCCCTCTGATCTCCCCTCTGATCTCCCCTCTGATCTCCCCTCCGACCACCCCTCCGATCTCCCCTCCGATCTCCGTTGTTATCTCCGCTCTGATCTCCGCTCTGATCTCCCCTCTGATCTCCCCTCTGATCTCCCCTCTGATCTCCCCTCTGATCTCCCCTCTGATCTCCGCTCTGATCTCCGCTCTGATCTCCGCTCTGATCTCCGCTCTGATCTCCGCTCTGATCTCCGCTCTGATCTCCGCTCTGATCTCCGCTCTGATCTCCGCTCTGATCTCCGCTCTGATCTCCGCTCTGATCTCCCCTCTGACCACCCCTCTGACCACCCCTCTGACCACCCCTCTGACCACCCCTCTGATCTCCCCTCTGATCTCCCCTCCGATCTCCCCTCCGATCTCCCCTCCGATCTCCCCTCCGATCTCCCCTCCGATCTCCCCTCCGATCTCCCCTCCGATCTCCCCTCCGATCTCCCCTCCGATCTCCCCTCCGATCTCCCCTCCGATCTCCCCTCCGATCTCCGCTCCGATCTCCGCTCCGATCTCCGCTCCGATCTCCCCTCCGATCTCCCCTCCGACCACCCCTCCGACCTCCCCTCCGACCTCCCCTCCGACCTCCCCTCCGACCTCCCCTCCGACCTCCCCTCCGACCTCCCGTCCGATCTCCCCTCCGATCTCCCCTCCGATCTCTGTTGTTATCTCCACTCTGATCTCCGCTCTAATCTACCCTCTACGTTTTGTTTTAGGTCCAAAGTATCATTTCAGATGGAAGCTGTGAACAGTCTGGGCAGGTAATTATTATGTTGAGGTGGGAGTTTGTCACAGTGTATCAGTCTGCAATGTACACTCAGCAGCAGCTCACATCCTCCTGTCCTAATGCATCAGTCTACGGCTGTGGGGGCACTACAGCTACCAGCAGGCACTGACAGATGCAGCTGAGGGATTGTCCATGCGCTGAATGCAGCAGCCTGTGTAGATGGGTGAGAGGCGGACGTGGCCACTGCTGAATGTTATACAGGGAGAGTCACATTCACTGACAGCAAGCGGAGGTCACCTCTGATGCAGGGTTATAGACTTACTCCTACTTTTTCTCCTTTAGGATCGTCCCGTTGGACCATGAGGACAGCACAGACTTAATTAAATCTGTAAGTCCGGCTCAATGTCAGATTTCTGTGGCATGATCTAAAAGGATTTTTTCAGGCTTAAAAAATCAGATAATTTGTGGTCTGACACCATTAATGAGCCGTGGCTGCTCGGGAGAATGCTGCATGTAAACAACGCAGCGCCACCATCTGTGTAGTGGCCGCTCTCCGTGTTGCATGTCTGCTCCTAGTCACTGCCATAAGAGCTGAGCTGCAGTACCAGGAGTGGCCACTGCACACATAATGGAGCTGTGCTGTTTTGCAAACTGCTGATCAGTGGGGGTGTAAGTCCCTTACAAGCGGTTGTAACCGCACCTCCACGCCACGCGCCAGCACTGACTGACAGCCGACCCCAGTGCAGAGCCGCTAAACCTGCATCGTCTCATCCCCGTGACTGAAACCGGAGTGCTGCCGCTCCTCCCCGTGCACACCTGCTGCAGCTTCCCACCCTGTGCACACACGCCGCAGCTTCCCCCCCCCGTGCACACACGCCGCAGCTTCCCCCCCCCCCGTGCACACACGCCGCAGCTTCCCCCCCCATGCACACACGCCGCAGCTTCCCCCCGTGCACACACGCCGCAGCTTCCCCCGTGCACATACGCCGCACCTTCCCCCCGTGCACACACGCCCCAGCTTCCCCCCGTGCACACACGCCCCAGCTTCCCCCCGTGCACACACGCCCCAGCTTCCCCCCGTGCACACACGCCCCAGCTTCCCCCCGTGCGCACACGCCGCAGCTTCCCCGTGCACACACGCCGCAGCTTCCCCCCGTGCACATACGCCGCACCTTCCCCCCGTGCACATACGCCGCACCTTCCCCCCATGCACATACGCCGCACCTTCCCGCCCGCGCACATGCGCCGCAGCTTCCCGCCCGTGCACAAACGCCGCAGCTTCCCCCCCCGTGCACACACGCCGCAGCTTCCCCCCCCCCGTGCACACACGCCGCAGCTTCCCCCTGTGCACACACGCCGCAGCTTCCCCCCGTGCACATACGCCGCACCTTCTCCCCGTGCATATACGCCGCACCTTCCCCCCCGTGCACATACGCCGCAGCTTCCCCCCGTGCACATACGCCGCACCTTCCCCCCGTGCATATACCCCACACCTTCCCCCCGTGCGCACACGCCGCAGCTTCCCCATGCACACACGCCGCAGCTTCCCCCCGTGCACATACGCCGCAGCTTCCCCCCGTGCACATACGGCGCACCTTCCCCCCGTGCATATACACCGCACCTTCCCCCCGTGCGCACACGCCGCAGCTTCCCCGTGCACACACGCCGCAGCTTCCCCCCGTGCACATACGCCGCACCTTCCCCCCATGCACATACGCCGCACCTTCCCCCCATGCACATACGCCGCACCTTCCCGCCCGCGCACATGCGCCGCAGCTTCCCGCCCGCGCACACACGCCGCAGCTTCCCCCCCCCGTGCACACACGCCGCAGCTTCCCCCCCCCGTGCACACACGCCGCAGCTTCCCCCCCGTGCACACACGCCGCAGCTTCCCCCTGTGCACACACGCCGCAGCTTCCCCCCCCCGTGCACACACGCCGCAGCTTCCCCCCCCCCCGTGCACACACGCCGCAGCTTCCCCCCCCATGCACACACGCCGCAGCTTCCCCCCGTGCACACACGCCGCAGCTTCCCCCGTGCACATACGCCGCACCTTCCCCCCGTGCACACACGCCCCAGCTTCCCCCCGTGCACACACGCCCCAGCTTCCCCCCGTGCACACACGCCCCAGCTTCCCCCCGTGCGCACACGCCGCAGCTTCCCCGTGCACACACGCCGCAGCTTCCCCCCGTGCACATACGCCGCACCTTCCCCCCGTGCACATACGCCGCACCTTCCCCCCATGCACATACGCCGCACCTTCCCGCCCGCGCACATGCGCCGCAGCTTCCCGCCCGTGCACAAACGCCGCAGCTTCCCCCCCCGTGCACACACGCCGCAGCTTCCCCCCCCCCGTGCACACACGCCGCAGCTTCCCCCTGTGCACACACGCCGCAGCTTCCCCCCGTGCACATACGCCGCACCTTCTCCCCGTGCATATACGCCGCACCTTCCCCCCCGTGCACATACGCCGCAGCTTCCCCCCGTGCACATACGCCGCACCTTCCCCCCGTGCATATACCCCACACCTTCCCCCCGTGCGCACACGCCGCAGCTTCCCCATGCACACACGCCGCAGCTTCCCCCCGTGCACATACGCCGCAGCTTCCCCCCGTGCACATACGGCGCACCTTCCCCCCGTGCATATACACCGCACCTTCCCCCCGTGCGCACACGCCGCAGCTTCCCCGTGCACACACGCCGCAGCTTCCCCCCGTGCACATACGCCGCACCTTCCCCCCATGCACATACGCCGCACCTTCCCCCCATGCACATACGCCGCACCTTCCCGCCCGCGCACATGCGCCGCAGCTTCCCGCCCGCGCACACACGCCGCAGCTTCCCCCCCCCGTGCACACACGCCGCAGCTTCCCCCCCCCGTGCACACACGCCGCAGCTTCCCCCCCGTGCACACACGCCGCAGCTTCCCCCTGTGCACACACGCCGCAGCTTCCCCCCGTGCACATACGCCGCACCTTCCCCCCCGTGCACATACGCCGCACCTTCCCCCTCGTGCACATACGCCGCAGCTTCCCCCCGTGCACATACGCCGCACCTTCCCCCCGTGCATATACACCGCACCTTCCCCCCGTGCGCACACGCCGCAGCTTCCCCATGCACATACGCCGCACCTTCCCGCCCGCTCACATGCTCCGCAGCTTCCCGCCCGTGCACACACGCTGCAGTTTCCCCCCGTGCACACACGCCGCAGCTTCTCCCGTGCACACACGCCGCACCTTCCCCCCGTGCCCATACGCCGCAGCTTCCGTCGTGCACACACGGCGCAGCTTTCCCCCGTGCACCTACGCCGCAGCTTCCCCACGTGTGCACACCCGCAGCTTCCCCCCATGCACACATGCCGCAGCTTCCCCCGTACACACACGACGCAGCTTTCCCTGTGCACACACTCCGCAGCTTCCCTCCGCACACACACGACGCAGCTTCCCCCCCATGCACCTACGCCGCAGCTTCCCTCCGCACACACACGCTGCAGCTTCCCACCCGTGCACACACGCCGCAGCTTCCCCCACGTGCACACACGCCGCAGCTTCCCCCGTGCACACACCGCTCCCGTATTGCAGCGCTCTCTGATTGCTCTCTCATCCCTCTGTACTTGTCTTCCAGGCGTCCATGACGGTCTACGACATTCCTGACCTGCAAGGCGGCAGAGGAAATCTGGGATCTGTGGTTTTCTCCGAGTCGTTTCTGACGTCAGACATACTTGTCAGAGACAAAGGTTCACTTACTTTTGTCTGTATTTCCCATAAATCATTGACAGCGTCAGGATAGACAGCACACGTCACTGGTAATGGAGGCCGCCGGGGCCGTGTATTGGGGCACAGCCTGGGGGCCGATCGGGCACATTTTTGCACAGGTCTGTGCCCACAGGTGGGTGGTCCGCACAGATGTTTATTGTCTGGGGTGTGACTATTTATTCTGGTGCGTCCTCTTTCGGTGCCTCCGTACGCCCCGGTGATGTACAGGATGTGGGTTAGATGGTGTAAACATAGAAGCGTGAGCGTCGCCCCCGCCCCGGGCGTGCAGAGACGGGGCCACACGTGAGGCTGCTGTGCTTTGTGTAGGAGCCAGGTCAGGAGTACGGGTGGGGAGGTGACACCCGTGGATGTGCTGGTGACTGTACACACACCACCTCCAGTCACGGTGCACGCCGGCGGGGTCATCGTGGTCCTCACATCACAATTTATGGCAGATGCAGTGTGTCGGGAGAGACCTGCAGAGAACACAGGCGTGACTCCTTGTCTCCTCTCCTCCGCAGACGGAGCTCTCCCATCGGACACCAGCTACCTCATCCTGACGGCAGCCGTGCCTCGCTTTACGTCATGGCTGGTGAGTGCTGCGTCTGAACAACATGGGGCTGGGGATTACACGGAGCGCGTTCAGTTTAATGGGTCACATGCAATGCTTCACTGTAGCCTGAGCGCAGGGATTAATTGGGGGCCCACTGCCTGCCCAGTGCGCAGTGCAAAAAGCCTTAAACATATCATTTTTTAGACGCCATTTTATTTATTTACACTTTACTTTCGCCCCCATAGGTGGATGAGACTGAAGTAAAACTGTCTGAGAAAGCTGTGAATACTGTGAAGGTGAGAAGAGACGTCCGACGCCTGGGGCCAGGGCTGCTCTGGGTGTGTGAGGAGTCAGAGGGACCCTTACACTGTAATGAGAGTGCGGCAAAAGGGAGAAAATCAGCGTTATTTCACACAGGAGCCAGCAGCTGTCAGTCAGAAGTGTGCACGGAGCGGTGACAGTCACAGCAAAGAGAGCCTCTGCTGTGATCACACCCGACACTGACTGACAGCCAGCATCAGTGCACAGCCAGCTGTCAGTCAGAAGTGTGCACGGAGCGGTGACAGTCACAGCAAAGAGAGCCTCTGCTGTGATCACACCCGACACTGACTGACAGCCAGCATCAGTGCACAGCCAGCTGTCAGTCAGAAGTGTGCACGGAGCGGTGACAGTCACAGCAAAGAGAGCCGCTGCTGTGATCACACCCGACACTGACTGACAGCCAGCATCAGTGCACAGCCAGCTGTCCGTCAGAAGTGTGCACGGAGCAGTGACAGTCACAGCAAAGAGAGCCGCTGCTGTGATCACACCCGACACTGACTGACAGCCAGCATCAGTGCACAGCCAGCTGTCCGTCAGAAGTGTGCACGGAGCAGTGACAGTCACAGCAAAGAGAGCCGCTGCTGTGATCACACCCGACACTGACTGACAGCCAGCATCAGTGCACAGCCAACTGTCAGTCAGAAGTGTGCACGGAGCGGTGACAGTCACAGCAAAGAGAGCCGCTGCTGTGATCACACCCGACACTGACTGACAGCCAGCATCAGTGCACAGCCAGCTGTCAGTCAGAAGTGTGCACGGAGCGGTGACGGTCACAGCAAAGAGAGCTGCTGCTGTGATCACGTCCGACACTGACGGACAGCCGGCATCAGTGCACAGCCAGCTGTCAGTCAGAAGTGTGCACCGAGCAGTGACAGTCACAGCAAAGAGAGCGGCAGGTGTAATCATGTAATGACGCCCGACACTGACTTACAGCCGGCATCAGTGCACAGCCAGCTGTCAGTCAGAAGTGTGCACGGAGCGGTGACGGTCACAGCAAAGAGAGCCGCTGCTGTGATCATGCATGACACTGACGGACAGCCGGCATCAGTGCACAGCCAGCTGTCAGTCAGAAGTGTGCACCGAGCGGCGACAGTCACAGCAAAGAGAGCAGTGTCTGTAATCACGCCCGACACTGACGGACAGCCGGCATCAGTGCACAGCCAGCTGTCAGTCAGAAGTGTGCACAGAGCGGCGACAGTCACAGCAAAGAGAGCGACGACTGTAATCACGCCCGACACTGACTGACAGCCGGCTCTACAATGCGTCAGTGCAGCTGTCAGTCAGTGCGGCGTGGTCGTATATGGGTACAGTGTGTCCCTGAAGAAACTGGACAGAAGGAAAAAAGTTACATTTCTGTTGTACACACAGTGGTGGGTTCTGCTCCAGTACTGTCAGTCCGGAGTGAGGCCGCCGTACGGTGTGGTCGCCGTACGGTGTGGTCAGTGGGATCTCCTAGTATGAGGACAGCGGGGTCCGCCAGCCGCTGCCTAGCGCACGGTCACTGCAGATGTAACATGGTGCGGTGGTGGCGCTTGTATAACTGGCGACTGTTGTGTTGCAGGAACAAGAATCGTTTCTGGGTGGCTTCCTGTGCGGCGGTGACGGGGCGTACATGTGCTCCAGCAGCCAGCACGTCTCCCCCGAGGAAGGTAATCCGAGAGCATACATCCCAGTGCTTAAAGGGAGTGTCCCATCACAGTGCCTTTAATAGACGAGCTGTCCATGCATTATTGGTGCACACGGCACATTACATGGAGGCCGCGGATGGTGATTTCCTTGTCCCACTGTGTGATTTCTCTCTCCTTAGGTAAATTGCATTTCTTCTCGGACGGCCTCCTGTTCGTTCACCCCAGTTACGGGAGCGTGACCGTATCGAGAAGTCACATGACCTCCGCAAAGTTTTACGATGGTGTAAGTATCGTGCAGCAAATAATGAGTTTCTCCAGTGTGGGTCCACCATACTGTGGGCGCAACTTGTGCGCCCCCCATTACAGGTGCAAGTAGCAGAGCAGCCTCGGGTCTGAGGAGCCAAACCGGCCTCATACTAAATCCCTACAGAGCCGTCCTCATGTGAAGGAGGCTGGGATCAGTCTCCCTGATGAACCTGAAACCATTGAATTACCCTCCGGTGCAGTCAGCACAGCCCCCTATCTGTGCCCGCTGCCCCCCATCTGTGCCCGCTGCCCCCCACTGTACCCGCAGCCCCTGGACTTTTTTTTTGCTCTCTGACAATAGTCTCAATAGGAACTGTATATTTGCTGCACACAGCAGCGGCCATTGTGTGCTCTCCCGGCCCCCCATCCTCCAGATTATATCTCCTCTCTTCCATCCGTGGCAGACGCTGACCTTCCTGCCATTGTGGTCACTAGCGCACAAGGTGGATATTTATAGTCAGGGCACAGTGTCAGTGTGCGAGATAAGAAAGCGAGGTGAGACATTGTCACGGGGGACGGACGGGACATTTATTACACAATGTACCCATGGACGCCTTATATTGCTCTAACGTAATCCCCGGCGCTGTACAAAGATGGCGGTCACTCAGGACTTGCAGTCTAATTTCCTGGTGTAGTGAAACATATATGTGTATGGATGTATGACCCCAGGGGGGATGTCCTGAGAACACACAAAGAATTGGAAACACTTCACACCTCCTAGTACCTTTGAAGGGAAGACGTCAAATTGCCGCCTGACACTGCATTTACTCTGAGAAAGAAAGATTGCAGGAAGAGTGTTCACAGAAAAATAATGTATTCATTGGTAAAATAGCCAGGATCCAGTCACAAACCAAGGATTAGAATATTAACCGGAGAGGCTGGTCTGGAAATCTGACCCCCGGGTTGACTCTATAAATTAGGCTTTTACACATAGAAAGACCTTCACAGACATTTTGGCTGTGTGCACACTTTGCGGCGTGCTCTGCGGGTTCTCCCGCAGCGGAATTGATAAATCTGCAGGGCAAAACCGCTGCGGTTATCCCTGCAGATTTATCGCGGTTTGTTTTGCGATTTCCGCTGCGGGATTACTCCTATACTATTGATGCTGCATATGCAGCAATATGCAGCATCAATAGTAATGTTAAAAATTGGTTTATACTCACCCTCTGATGTCCCGATCTCCTCAGCGCTGCACGCGGCGCTCCGGTTCCAAAGATGCTGTGCCGAGAAGGACCTTTGTGACGTCACGGTCATGTGACCGCGACGTCATCTCAGGCCCTGCTCGCACAGCAACCCTGACCGGACGGCCGCGTGCAGCGCTGAGAGGTGAGTATAGCATCATTTTTTATTTTAATTCTTTTTTTTTTACACTATTTATGCTTCCCAGGGCCTGGAGGAGAGTCTCCTCTCCTCCACCCCGGGTAGCAACCGCACATTATCCGCTTACTTCCCGCATCGTGGGCACAGCCCCATGCGGGAAGTAAGCGGGACAATGCATTTCTATGGGTGCAGAATCGCTGCGATTCTGCACAAAGAAGTGACATGCTGCGGGTTGTAAACAGCTGCGTTTCTGCGCGGTTTTTCCCGCAGCATGTGCACTGCGGTTTGCGGTTTCCATAGGGTTTACATGTTAATGTAAACGCAATGGAAACTGCTGCGGACCCGCAGCATCAAAATCGCCGCGGATCCGCGGTAAAAACCGCAAAGTGTGAACATGGCCTTATTGTGTCACTGGCAATAATGTAACATCTGTCCTGAAAAGCTGCAGGTCGCACCCAGTTGTTAATATGTACTTTCCTGAGACAAGTAGACTTCTGTCTCCAATCTCACCAGGGGGTCCTGCTGGAAGCCAAGAAGAAAGGAAACATTTGACACCTCCTAGCTCTTGGAAGAGAGATGTTAATTGCGGCCTGATGGTATCTCTGAGAACTTTTACACAAAGGATCTCAAGAGAAAATAATATATTCATTGGTAGCGCGGCCGTGGTCCAATAAAAAAAACAAGCAATTATGATATTAACTTGAGGGGCTGGTCTAGAAACCTGACCTCCAGACCAAAGCTATACATTAGATCTGTATACCTAACAACTTGTTCACATGTGAGGGCAGCCTGAGAAGCTGATGTGTTCCACCAACTCCATTAACCCCACCCTCAGGGAACAGAAAGCAAACTACCAGTTAGATAATTTCTGTAATTTTTCTCCTGTTTATTTTTATACTGTTTTGCATAAGTTGTATGTCTTTATTATCATATTTTTATAACTTTTCTTACTGTAAGCACTGAACATTTTTGTATTAAAGTATAAAACTTTAACAAGTTGAACCTTGATTGTTCTAAAAGAATCCATAGCCTAAGGTGTGTGAGCTTTATGAGTGGTAGACATTATAAGTATTAATAATAACTCATCGCCCGTGTATTCGGTGAGTGGTAGCAGCAGCATGTATGAGCGGGTGTGTGATTTATGCTCCCACTACAGCATAGGACAGAGGTTGAATGCTGGACTGAGAGTGGGGAGATAGATTAACCCTTGCAGGCACAACCCAAGTCACATGCTGAGAACGGGCACGTGACGAACTAGTGATACCACGGAGAAGGGATCCGTGACACCACCCCTTTCTCCGGCGGACCCCTCTAGCCACCCCTTTCTCCGGCGGACCCGTCTGGCCACCCCTTTCTCCGATGGACCCCTCTGGCCACCCCTTTCTCCGGCGGACTCATCTGGCCACCCCTTTCTCCGGCGGACCCCTCTGGCCACCCCTTTCTCCGGCGGACCCATCTGGCCACCCCTTTCTCCGGCGGACCCCTCTGGCCACCCCTTTCTCCGGCGGACCCCTCTGGCCACCCCTTTCTCCGGCGGACCCCTCTGGCCCACCCATTTCTCCTGCGGACCCATCTGGCCACCTCTTTCTCCGGCGGACCCCTCTGGGCACCTCTTTCTCCGGAGGACCCTTCTGGCAACCCCTTTCTCCGGCGGACCCCTCTGGCCATCCCTTTCTCCGGCGGACCCCTCTGGCCATCCCTTTCTCTGGCAGACCCCTCTGGCCACCTCCTTCTCCAGCGGACCCCTCTGGCCACCTCCTTCTCCAGCGGACCCCTCTGGCCACCTCCTTCTCCAGCGGACCCTCTGGCCACCTCCTCCAGCGGACCCCTCTGGCCACCTCCTCCAGCGGACCCCTCTGGCCACCTCCTTTATCTTTTCTGGTATCAGCTTATCTCCCAGAGCACACAGTGCTTGGACAGTGGAAACCAACAGTCTCGGATTCTTCTCTCCCCGACATCCTCTGTCTCTCACTGTCATGTTGTTTGGCGGCTGCAGTCTGATGTGTGTGGCGGCCTGCACTCTGCGGATGGGAGCTCAATGGATTTAGTGGAATAAGTGATAAAATAAAGAGAAGTTGGAATATTATCATTCATTGTTTCAGTTTTCTTATTGAGCCCCTGGGCCGGCACAGCCTGTAGTCACAGTGACTTTCCGCTACGAGCCTCCTGATGACTCATGTCTCTCCTCCTCCTGCAGGACTCCAGCAGTGCCGCCGCCATCCTCCTCCTGGAGTATAAGAGCTCCCTGCTCCCCCACCTGCCTCTGCCGCTCCTCACTCCTGGAAACTTCATCGCATTCGCACTTTTCCCCAAGTCTAAAAGCTTCCGAAGCTTCTACTCACAGGTGATGTATGGGCGGCGGTATACTGATGGTGGTATACGGGGGGCGGTATACGGGGGGCGGTGTACAGGGGGCGGTGTACAGGGGGCGGTGTAAGGGTGGTGGTGTATGGGGCGGTGCAGTACTCTGCTGCCTGCAAGCTGCTGTAGATCCTATGTCACACCTGCTCGCTGGGGTCCAGCATATGGCCTCGGGAGCTGATAAATCATTTGTGACATTATCATTTTCTTCTATTAACAGCATTTTTATATTTTTTGTACCTGTTCTCATAAATCTTTCCCTCTAAATAAACAGGACGCTGGCATATTAATTAAATCATCCATGCTTTACACTGCAGACTGCATTTGGTGAACTCAACATGAAGGCAAATAACATATTGAGATATGGCCACCACTAGAAAGAGCTCACTACATACAGATTTATACAGCCATCACTAGGGGGAGCTCACTACATACAGATTTATACAGTCACCACTAGGGGGAGCTCACTACATACAGATTATACAGCCACCACTAGGGGGAGCTCACTACATACAGATTATACAGCCACCACTAGGGGGAGCTCACTACATACAGATTATACAGTCACTACTAGGGGGAGCTCACTACATACAGATTATATAGTCACCAATAGAGGGAGCTCACTACATACAGATTATACAGCCACCACTAGGGGGAGCTCACTACATACAGATTATACAGTCACTACTAGGGGGAGCTCACTACATACAGATTATATAGTCACCAATAGAGGGAGCTCACTACATACAGATTATGCAGCCACCACTAAGGGGAGCTCACTACATACAGATTATACAGCCACCACTAGGGGGAGGTCACTACATACAGATTATACAGTCACTACTAGGGGGAGCTCACTACATACAGATTATATAGTCACCAATAGAGGGAGCTCACTACATACAGATTATGCAGCCACCACTAAGGGGAGCTCACTACATACAGATTATACAGCCACCACTAGGAGGAGCTCACTACATACAGATTATACAGTCACTACTAGGTGGAGCTCACTACATACAGATTATACAGCCACCACTAGGTGGAGCTCACTGCATACAGATTATACAGTCACCACTAGGAGGAGATCACTATATACAGATTATACAGCCACCATGAGGGGAAGTACACTACATACAGATTATACAGCCACCACTAGAAGGAGCTCACTACATACAGATTATACAGCCACCACTAGAGGGAGCTCACTACATACAGATCTTACAGCCACCACTAGGGGGAGCTCACTACATACAGATTATACAGCCACCACTAGAGGGAGCTCACTACATACAGATTATACAGCCACCACTAGGTGCTGCTCACTACATACAGATCATACAGTCACCACTAGGAGGAGATCACTATATACAGATTATACAGTCACCACTAGAGGGAGCTCACCACATACAGATTATACAGCCACCATGAGGGGAAGTACACTACATACAGATTATACAGCCACCATTAGTGGGAACTCACTACATACAGATTATACAGTCACCATGAGGGGAAGTACACTACATACAGATTATACAGCCACGATTAGTGGGAACTCACTACATACAGATTATACAGCCACCACTAGGAGGAGCTCACTACATACAGATTATACAGCCACCATTAGGAGGAGTTCACTACATACAGATTATACAGCCACCACTAGGTGGAGCTCACTACATACAGATTATACAGCCACCACTAGGAGGAGCTCACTACATACAGATCATACAGCCACCACTAGGGGGAGCTCACTACATACAGATGATACAGTCACCACTAGGGGGAGCTCACTACATACAGATTATACAGTCACCACTAGGGAGAGCTCACTACATACAGATTACACAGCCACCACTAGGGGGAGCTCACTACATACAGATTATACAGCCACAACTAGGCGAAGCTCACTACATACAGATTATACAGTCACCACTAGAGGGAGCTCACTACATACAGATTATACAGCCACCACTAGAGGGAGCTCACTACATACAGATTATACAGTCACCACTAGGGGGAGCTCACTACATACAGATCATACAGCCACCAATAGTGGGAGCTCACTACATACAGATTATACAGCCACCACTAGGGGGAGCTCACTACATACAGATTATACAGTCTCCACTAGGTGAAGCTCACTGCATACTGATTTATATTTCCATTACTATGGGCAGCTCACTGCATGCAGCCACAACTAGGTGGCCTTCACTATCTGATCTAACATGCAGATTAACATTGTAGTCTGGCTCCTGAGCTGGGAGAGGACTGAGCCGTTTTGCAAATGATGATATAAAAGAGGCCTGTTCTATAGCAATGACTTCTATCATCTACTTTAGGTGCTGAACACATGGCAGCGGCAGAAGGAGAGTTGTGGAGTGACCCTACAGCTCATCCAGGAACACCAGCTCTCCGAGGAACAGAAGAAAATGTAGGTCCAAATTCTAAGAGGTTATCTGGGATCAAGAGAAAGTTCTGCAGTCGCTTTTTATGACTGCAGATTGCCGGATCGTGACAATGTCCAATGTGCTCACTATCAGAATTCTTCTATATTTCCAGAGTGAGTGGTCGCTCACATGAACACAAGTGTGTGCTTTGCACATTTTGCAGTTAGATACAATATTAAATTTATTTTATGCAAAAAGAAAAAAAAAGAGCATGAACCGCACATCCCAAAATCATAAGTTGATCTAAAGCCGCTAGGCAAAAATTTAAATACTGAACATGAGGTTTTCAGTTTAACATTCTGATCAGACTGTATGAAGCCCACTGCCCCTTCACGGCAAACCTCGTAGTGGGTCCTAACGCCCTAACGGAGCGGAGCCGTGCGGCGACCACCGCCACAGTGGCAATGCACCAGCAGGGCACATGGCCTGGTGCCCCACAGTACCCGTGCTGCGAGACTGAGCCCCCATGACTCCAGACCGCGCCGCCCCACCAGCACAAAGCCACAGCAACAATGGCCGCCACACAGCACCAGCACCAAAATGAAGGGAGCATTTAAACTCACCTTCCTCCAGCTCTTCAGTGAGAGCCAAAATGGGCTAGACCCCTTACTTTGCAGTCTCCTGCTAATTAAAATCACCTGAGCCAAATGGGAGGAGTGCTGGTCCAAAAAAAGAGACATTTGGCTCAGGTGATTTTAATTAGCAGGAGACTGCAAAGTAAGGGGTCTAGCCCATTTTGGCTCTCACTGAAGAGCTGGAGGAAGGTGAGTTTAAATGCTCCCTTCATTTTGGTGCTGGTGCTGTGTGGCGGCCATTGTTGCTGTGGCTTTGTGCTGGTGGGGCGGCGCGGTCTGGAGTCATGGGGGCTCAGTCTCGCAGCATGGGTGCTGTGGGACAACAGGCCGTGTGCCCTGCTGGTGCATGGCCGCTGCGGCGGTGGTCGCCGCACGGCTCCGCTCCGTTAGGGCGTTAGGACCCACTACGAGGTTTGCCGTGAAGGGGCAGTGGGCTTCATACAGTCTGATCAGAATGTTAAACTGAAAACCTCATGTTCAGTATTTAAATTTTTGCCTAGCGGCTTTAGATCAACGTATGATTTTGGGATGTGCGGTTCATGCTCTTTTTTTTTTTCTTTTTGCACAAAGCATTAAATTTATTTTAGACTCGGAAAAACCCTTTAATATGCAGGGCATCACTGCACACACAGGCGGTTTTTACTGGTCAGGTGACATAATGTCCGTACGTCCTGAAACCCATGATACTACATACCACCATAGTGTGCCTGATAAATAGAGGGGGAGTTCATTACATACAGATTATACAGCCACCACTAGGGGGAGCTCACTACATACAGATTATACAGCCACCACTAGGGGGAGCTCACTACATACAGATTATACAGCCACCACTAGAGGGAGCTCACTACATACAGATTATACAGCCACCACTAGAGGGAGCTCACTACATACAGATTATACAGCCACCACTAGAAGGAGCTCACTACATACAGATCATACAGCCACCACTAGAGGGAGCTCACTACATACAGATTATACAGCCACCTTATATTATACAGCTTAACCTCTACTGTGGGTAATATCCTGGAGGCATTCTAAGGGATGCTATACTGGAGTATCTGAAGAGGAATAACCTCATGACCCAGTATCAGCACGGGTTTACTAGGGACCGTTCATGTCAGACTAATTTGATCAATTTCTATGAAGAGGTAAGTTCCGAACTGGACCAAGGGAACAAAGTGGACGTAGTGTATATGGACTTTTCAAAAGCTTTTGATACATAAAATGAGAATAATGGGGATAGGGGAAAATATGTGTAAGTGGTTTAAGAGCTGGCTCAGGGATAGGGAACAAAGGGTGGTTATTAATGGAGCACATTCGGACTGGGTCACGGTTAGCAGTGGGGTACCGCAGGGGTCAGTATTGGGCCCTCTTCTTTTTAACATATTTATTAATGACCTTGTAGGGGGCATTCAGAGTAGAATTTCAATATTTGCAGATGACACTAAACTCTGCAGGGTAATCAATACAGGGGAGGACAATTTTATATTACAGGATGATTTATGTAAACTAGAAGCTTGGGCTGATAAATGGCAAATGAGCTTTAATGGGGATAAATGTAAGGTCATGCACTTGGGTAGAAGTAATAAGATGTATAACTATGTGCTTAATTCTAAAACTCTGGGCAAAACCGTCAATGAAAAAGACCTGGGTGTATGGGTGGATGACAAACTCATATTCAGTGGCCAGTGTCAGGCAGCTGCTACAAAGGCAAATAAAATAATGGGATGTATTAAAAGAGGCATAGATGCTCATGAGGAGAACATAATTTTACCTCTATACAAGTCACTAGTGCGACCACACTTAGAATACTGTGCACAGTTCTGGTCTCCGGTGTATAAGAAAGACATAGCTGAACTGGAGCGGGTGCAGAGAAGAGCGACCAAGGTTATTAGGGGACTGGGGGGTCTGCAATACCAAGATAGGTTATTACACTTGGGGCTATTTAGTTTGGAAAAACGAAGACTAAGGGGTGATCTTATTTTAATGTATAAATATATGAGGGGACAGTACAAAGACCTTTCTGATGATCTTTTTAATCATAGACCTGAGACAGGGACAAGGGGGCATCCTCTACGTCTGGAGGAAAAAAGGTTTAAGCATAATAACAGACGCGGATTCTTTACTGTAAGAGCAGTGAGACTATGGAACTCTCTGCCGTATGATGTTGTAATGAGTGACTCATTACTTACATTTAAGAGGGGACTGGATACCTTTCTGGAGAAGTATAATATTACAGGGTATATACACTAGATTCCTTGATAGGGCGTTGATCCAGGGAACTAGTCTGATTGCCGTATGTGGAGTCGGGAAGGAATTTTTTTCCCCAGTGTGGAGCTTACTCTTTGCCACATGTTTTTTTTTGCCTTCCTCTGGATCAACATGTTAGGGCATGTTAGGTTAGGCTATGGGATGAACTAGATGGACTTACAGTCTTCCTTCAACCTTAATAACTATGTTACTATGTTACCTCTACGGGGAGCTCACTACACACAGATTTATATAGTTACTACTAGGGGGAGCTCACTACATACAGATTTATACAGTCACCACTAGAGGGAGCTCACTACATACAGATTTATACAGCCACCACTAGTGGGAGCTCAGTCTATGTGGATTTTATGGTACTTGCCCCCATGGGTTTTCGTTGCACTTGTGTAAATTCTTTGCAGTAGCCTTTCCTAAGTAATGGCTGCAGGCAGAATATTTTAACTTAAATGGAAGCAAATATGTGCAATTCTTATATTCTCGGCATGTTTCCAGGTTATAGTCTATTGACTTGTAAATCGGGACTTGTTTTTGTCATCCTAGATGTGTCCAGTAGGTGGCACTGATGCCCTGCTGACAGGCTGTCGCTGAGTCTGGAGCGGCGGCTCCTGACTGACAGCACAGAGATTGTGCAGATATTACTACTGGCGGCCATTGATAGTTATCCAGATGACGGTTTCGGGTGTATTTATCCATTTTCCTTTTCTTTCCCAGTTACTTGAACATGCAGACTCTGTACGAGACCTTATCCTACTCAGGCCCTGAAAGATGGAGCCACCGAAAGATGCTTCCCGCCGTCCTCCCGGGACTGGAGAGGTGAGTGATCAGTATTTTCTGACTGTTTGCTGTCAGTGAATAGCAGCACAGGCCATATATGTGGATTTGCACTTTTGTTTCTGCCAGTATTCTCATTAACACTGAAGTCTGGCAGATTTCTATGGGTTATGTTTATATACTGTTAGTTACTTATATCAATTTCGTGATCTGTGTGCGGACCACCATGGTTTCCAAACTGCCCGGGGGTCTCCAGACCTAAACTCTTCGGTCTCACCAGTATTTAGAGGCTAGTGACCTCACACCAGGAGGCCAACGATGGGTCCGTAAACCCCACTACTATGCGGGGGATTACACGTCCTTTTAGGTTGTGTTTCCTGGGTGAAGCCACGTGCTAGATCCTGTATGATTTCCATATGACTTTTCTCTGCTCATTTTTCCTCAGCTTCTTGCAGCATCTGGCTGTCAGCAGCGTGGGACGAGAGCCGCTCCCGAGAACACATCTGCCAGCACTGCTTCAACACGCGGACCCCATAGCCGGGAGCCAAGCTCAAAGCGACAAGGTGACGACCGCTCCACCTCATGGACGTCATGAAATACTCTTTTGCTAAAGGGGAACTATTCAGAACCCATTAATGTGGCCTTCTCGCTGCAGTCATTAATGAGCCTTATTCCAGAATGTTGTTTAGTAGTGGGCTTCATAGGAGATTGTGCACCCGGGGGTCTGGCAGGAACGGTGTTTTCCCATTTGTTCTTTGTTGATCTGTGTCATAAAAGCTACGGTTGCCTGAATGAATGGGATCCCGAGTGACCGTCACGGGTTTTTTCCCCTGTAAATGAGGTTATTGATATAGTGGTAAAAAAGGATAATAAGTGGGATGCCAAGTAACTGTCATGGGGACGGCCACTAGTCACGGGTGTTTACCCCTGTAAATGAGATTGTTATAGTGGTAAAAAATAGCATCCCGAGTGACCGTGATGGGGACGGCCACTAGTCACGGGTGTTTACCCCTGTAAATGAGATTGTTATAGTGGTAAAAAATGGGATCCCGAGTGACCGTGATGGGGACGGCCACTAGTCACTGGTGTTTACCCCTGTAAATGAGATTGTTATAGTGGTAAAAAATAGGATCCTGAGTGACCGTGATGGGGACGGCCACTAGTCACTGGTGTTTACCCCTGTAAATGAGATTGTTATAGTGGTAAAAAATAGGATCCTGAGTGACAGTGATGGGGACAGCCACTAGTCACGGCTGTTTTTCCCCTGAAAATGAGATGTTTGGTCAGGTACAAGCAATCATATAGATCTCACTTTAAGAGATCACCCTCACAGTTACAGTGGGGAAAAAAAGTATTTAGCCAGCCACCAATTGTGCAAGTTCTCCCACTTAAAAAGATGAGAGAGGACTGTAACTGACATCATAGATAGACCACCACAACTATGAGAGTCACAATGAGAAAACAAATCCAGAAAATCACCTTGTCTGATTTGGAAAGATTTATTTTGCAAATTATGGTGGAAAATAAGTACCGTATATACTCGAGTATAAGCCGAGATTTTCAGCCCAAATTTTTGGGCTGAAAGTGCCCCTCTCGGCTTATACTCGAGTCATGATCGGTGGTGGGGTCGGCGGGTGAGGGCGCTGAGGCATACTCACCTAGTTCCGGCGTTCCTGGCGCTCCCCCTGCCCGTCCCACTGTCTTCGGTGCAGCAGCCTCTTCCCCTGTTCAGCGGTCACGTGGGACCGCTCATTAGAGAAATTAATAGGCTGCTCCACCCCCCATAGGGGCGGAGCCGCATAATTCATTTCTCTAATCAGCGGTGCCGGTGACCGCTGATAGAGGAAGAGGCTGCGGCACCGAAGACCAGCTGTCCGGGGGAAGGAGCGGGACGCTGGGAGCAGGTAAGTATCGCATATTCACCTGTCCTCGTTCCACACGCCGGGCGTCGCGCCATCTTCCCGGCGTCTCTCCGCACTGACTGTGCTGGTCAGAGGGCGCGATGACGCATATAGTGTGCGCGCCGCCCTCTGCCTGATCAGTCAGTGCGGAGAGACGCCGAGGAGCTGCAAGCAAGACAGGTGAGTATGTGTTTTATTATTTTATTGCAGCAGCAGCACAGCTATGGGGCAATAATGGATGGTGCAGAGCACTATATGGCACAGCTATGGGGCAACGGTGCAGAGCACTATATGGCACAGCTATCTATGGGGCAACGGTGCAGAGCACTATATGGCACAGCTATGGGGCAACGGTGCAGAGCACTATATGGCACAGCTATGGGGCAACGGTGCAGAGCACTATATGGCACAGCTATGGGGCAACGGTGCAGAGCACTATATGGCACAGCTATGGGGCAACGGTGCAGAGAACTATATGGCACAGCTATGGGGCAACGGTGCAGAGCACTATATATATGGCACAGCTATGGGGCAACGGTGCAGAGCACTATATATATGGCACAGCTATGGGGCAACGGTGCAGAGCATTGTATATATGGCACAGCTTTATGTGGAGTATCTATGGGGCAACGGTGCAGAGCATTGTATATATGGCACAGCTTTATGTGGAGCATCTATGGGGCCATAATGAACGGTATGGAGTATCTATTTTTAATTTTGAAATTCACCAGTACCTGCTGCATTTTGCACCCTAGGCTTATACTCGAGTCAATAAGTTTTCCCAGTTTTTTGTGGCAAAATTAGGGGGGTCGGCTTATACTCGGGTCGGCTTATACTCGAGTATATACGGTATTTGGTTATTAACAAAAGTTCATCTCAATATTTTGTTATATATCCTTTGTTGGCAATGACAGAGGTCAAACGTTTTCTGTAAGTCTTCACAAGGTTGCCACACACTGTTGGTGGTATGTTGGCCCATTCTTCCATGCAGATCTCCTCTAGAGCAGTGAAGTTTTGGGCCTGTCATCTCCCTCCAAAGGTTTTCTATGGGGTTGAGATCTGGAGACTGGCTAGGCCACTCCAGGACCTTCATATGCTTCTTACGAAGCCACTCCTTCGTTGCCCTGGCGGTGTGCTTGGGGGATCACTATCGTGCTGAAAGACCCATCCACGTTTCATCTTCAATGCCCTTGCTTATGGAAGGAGGTTTGCAATCAAAATCTCATGATGCATGGCCCCATTCATTATTTCATGTACACTGATCAGTCATCCTGGTCCCTTTGCAGAGAAACAGCCCCAATGCATGATTTTGCCACCCCCATGCTTAACGGTAGGTATGGTGTTCTTTGGATGCAACTCGGCATTCTGTCTCCTCCAAACACGATGAGTTTTGTTTCTACCAAACAGTTCTACTTTGGTTTCATCAGACCATATGACATTCTCCCAATACTCTTCTGGATAATCCAAATGCTCTCTAGCAAACTTCAGATGGGCCCGGACATGTACTGGCTTAAGCAGGGGGACAGGTCTGGCACTGCAGGATCTGAGTCCCTGGTGGCGTAGTGTGTTACTGATGGTCGCCTTTGTTACAGATGTCCCAGCTTTATGCAGGTCATAAACTAGGTCCCCCCATGTGGTTCTGGGATTTTTGCCCACCGTTCTTGTGATCATTTTGACCCCACGGGGCGAGATCTTGCGTGGAACCCCAGATCGAGGGAGATTATCCGTGGTCTTGAATGTCTTCCATTTTCTTATTATTGCTCCCACTGTTGATTTCATCACACCAAGCTGGTTGGCTATTGCAGATTCAGTGTTCCCAGCCTGGTGCAGGGCTACAATGTTGTTTCTGGTGTCCTTCGACAGCTCTTTGGTCTTCACCATAGTGGAGTTTGGAGTCAGACTGTTTGAGGTTGTGGACAGGTGTCTTTTATACTGATAACAAGTTCAAACAGGTGCCATTACTACAGGTAATGAGTGGAGGAAAGAGGAGACTCTTAAAGAAGAAGTTACAGGTCTGTGAGAGCCAGAAATCCTGCATGTTTTTAGGTTACCAAATACTTATTTCCCACCATAATTTGCAAAATAAATCTTGCCAAATCAGACGCGGTGATTTTCTGGATTTGTTTTCTCATTGTGACTCTCCTAGTTGTGGTCTACCTATGATGTCAGTTACAGGCCGCTCTCATCTTTATCAGTGGGAGAACTTGTACAATTGGTGGCTGACTAAATACTTTTTTCCCCCACTGTATAGTGGTAAATAAAAGGGATATTAAGTGGAATCCTGAGTGACCGTCATGGAGACGGCTGCTAGTCACGTGTGTTTTAACCTGTTAATGATGTAAAAAAAAAAGAAAAAAAAAGTAATAAATACGCACGTTCCCATCGTAGTCACACAGCACATTGTCTGTGGATCTTGGGGAGCAGCTGCTGATCGTGGAGGGTCTCATCTGTGACATCAGCACCATCTTCCATGTGACCGTCTGCTAGGATTTTGCCAATAATCGAGCCTTCCGGTATATTGCTGTGATAACATTACTGTTTGGTCTTGTAGGTGGCTATAAACATCATTTCTGGGCTTCCGGGAAGTCATTGCAATGAGCTGTGCGATTTTCTGGTGTCCTTCCAAAAGGAGTATGGCAGGTAAGTCCTCACACCGCAGCAACCCATAACTTACCGTCGTGCGTTATACTCCACCAGTCAGTCACCTCCTGAGCTGCGCTCACAATTCTTCAGGCTGCTACTGTTCTTCTGTCATCGGCTGTACTCTGGACCAGGCTGAATTCTGAGTGCAGCTCTGGGTGTCCGTGAAGCCTGCTCTGCGCACCTCCTTGCTGTGTCATACGTCACTTATTGGGCTATGCTGCTTCCATGTTTTGTCTGTCACTTACGTTCGCCCCCAGCCTGAGTCCTAGATCCTGCTGACTGTTTCCTCCCCTCCAGGTGGATGGTGTACCGGCAGCCCACAGACGGCACGGACGAGTTCACCAAAGCACATTTCCAGCGGTTCCTCTCCAGCATCCTTGAAGCCCAGCATCACCGCAGCGCCCGCCAGGCCGTCTATTCCAGGAAGAAGATGAGAGTGATTGCTGCTCTGGAGGGGTGAGGAGGATGAGAGTGATCATCTCTGTGCTGCCTGCTGCGCCGGTGTGAGCTGCAGTATAAAGGACACAGCGTGCAGAACCACGTAGACTAATAAGCTCTGCAGTGACATCTCACTCATGGTACATCCTGACGTTCTCCAGCACATCCATAGACAAAGGGCTGCCGAGAATTTGTGATTTTCGCTCCATTGTGATGGCACTTTCCAGAATGAGAGGGTCCTATTGCTGGACCCCCACTGATCTGAACATAAGCCCTCTTATCTGTTAATGGATGATACCTAATAATGTTGGTAGTAACCCTTTCATGTCCTGACGAGTACAAAGCAGAGTTACCCACTACAAGGTTTGCCGTGACGTGGCAGTGGGCTCCATACAGTCTGAAGGGTAAACTGAGAACCTCAGGGTCAGTTATATATATATATATATATATATATATTTTCCTAGCGGCATTAGATCAGTGTATGATTTTCGGAGGTGCTGTCCATTCTCTTTTTCAGCACAAATCAGGGTTAGCTGCAGTAGATTCCCTGCTCCTCCCGGCCCCCGAAGTAATGTGCATCTGCTTCACCCGCACTTGGGCTGACGCTCCCGCTGCCCCCCTCCCTGCTGCTGCTGAATCTCTGCCCACCTACCCTGACTGACAGCTCCTGCTGCCCCCCTCCCTGCTGCTGCTGAATCTGTGCCCACCTACCCTGACTGACAGCTCCTGCTGCCCCCCTCCCTGCTGCTGCTGAATTTGTGCCCACCTACCCTGACTGACAGCTCCCGCTGCCCCCCTCCCTGCTGCTGTTGAATCTGTGCCCACTTACCCTGGCTGACAGCTCCCGCTGCCCCCCTCCCTGCTGCTGAATCTGGGCCCACCTACCCTGACTGACAACTCCCCATTTGCCCCCTCCCTGCTGCTGCTGAACCTCCTTTCATCTACCCTGATTGACAGATCTTGAGCGACCTTCCTGCTGCTGAAGCTTTTTTCCTCTAGCCTGAGCAACAGGTCCTCAGTGTCCCTCTGCCCTGTTCCTACCTTATCTGATTGACAACTTCTCTCTTTCGCTGCTGTTGATTCTCCATCTACTTAGACTAATAGGCATCTCCTCAGAGACCATCCTCCCTGCTGCATCTCCCACCTACTCCTCAATGTGCCTCCTCCCTGCTTCTGTTGAATCTTCATCTACTTAGACTGACTGGTGACTCCTCAGAGACCCTCCTCCCTGTTGCTGCTGACTCATCCATTCATTTAGCGAGATTAGCGGCTCCTCAATGTTCCTCCTCCCTGCTGCTGTTGAATCTCCATCTACTTATTATTTTAGGCGACTCCTCAGAAACCTTCCTCCCTGCTGCATCTCCCACCCACTCCTCAATGTTCCTCCTCCCTGCTGCTGTTGAATCTCCATCTACTTATTATTTTAGGCGACTCCTCAGAAACCTTCCTCCCTGCTGCATCTCCCACCCACTCCTCAATGTTCCTCCTCCCTGCTGCTGTTGAATCTTCCTTCATCTAATCTGACACAAGACCACTCTTCTCGTGATTGCCATAAATTCCAGTAGTCGGCCCCCACTGATCTTACATTTACCACCGATTCACCACCACCTTTATGCTCGGGAGCCGTGCTCTGTCCTGGTCTAATCACATTTAGGGTAGATCACAGCAGGAACGCGCTGGTCGCCGAGCCGCACTGTCGGCTTTCTGATAATGACATCCGTGTGACATTATCAGCCGTGTGTTTAATCTGCAGCTGTAGGATTTGTGTTCATTTACTAATAAAGGCAGGTGGGATCCTGTGAGGCTGGATACACTGTAACAGATTATCAGGAGGGAGAGATCTGCCCTGATACATAGTAACAGATTATCAGGAGGGAGAGATCTGCGCTGATACATAGTAACAGATTATCCGGAGGGAGAGATCTGTTCTGATACATAGTAACAGATTATCAGGAGGGAGAGATCTGCGCTGGTACATAGTGTAGTGAAATATATATATATATATATATATATATATATATATATATATATATATATATATATATATATATATATATATATATATATATACACTCACTGGCCACTTTATTAGGTACACCTGTCCAACTTCTTGTTAACACTTAATTTCTAATCAGCCAATCACATGGCGGCAACTCAGTGCATTTAGGCATGTAGACATGGTCAAGACAATCTCCTGCAGTTCAAACCGAGCATCAGTATGGGGAAGAAAGGTGATTTGAGTGCCTTTGAACGTGGCATGGTTGTTGGTGCCAGAAGGGCTGGTCTGAGTATTTCAGAAACTGCTGATCTACTGGGATTTTCACGCACAACCATCTCTAGGGTTTACAGAGAATGGTCCGAAAAAGAAAAAAAATCCAGTGAGCGGCAGTTCTGTGGGCGGAAATGCCTTGTTGATGCCAGAGGTCAGAGGAGAATGGGCAGACTGGTTCGAGCTGATAGAAAGGCAACAGTGACTCAAATCGCCACCCGTTACAACCAAGGTAGGCCTAAGAGCATCTCTGAACGCACAGTGCGTCGAACTTTGAGGCAGATGGGCTACAGCAGCAGAAGACCACACCGGGTACCACTCCTTTCAGCTAAGAACAGGAAACTGAGGCTACAATTTGTACAAGCTCATCGAAATTGGACAGTAGAAGATTGGAAAAACGTTGCTTGGTCTGATGAGTCTTGATTTCTGCTGCGACATTCGGATGGTAGGGTCAGAATTTGGCGTAAACAACATGAAAGCATGGATCCATCCTGCCTTGTATGGAGCATCTTTGGGATGTGCAGCCGACAAATCTGCGGCAACTGTGTGATGCCATCATGTCAATATAGACCAAAATCTCTGAGGAATGCTTCCAGCACCTTGTTGAATCTATGCCACGAAGAATTGAGGCAGTTCTGAAGGCAAAAGGGGCCCAACCCGTTACTAGCATGGTGTACCTAATAAAGTGGCCGGTGAGTGTATATATATATGTGTGTGTGTGTGTGTATGTATGGATGTATGACCAGCAGTAAATTAACATCTGTCCTTAAGGTACCTTCACACTAAGCGACTTAACAACGAGAACGACAGCGATCCGTGACGTTGCAGCGTCCTGGATAGCGATATCGTTGTGTTTGACACGCAGCAGCGATCTGGATCCTGCTGTGATATCACTGGTCGTTGCTGAAAGTCCAGAACTTTATTTGGTCGTCAGATCGGCGTGTATCGTCGTGTTTGACAGCAAAAGCAACTATGCCAGCAATGTTTTACAATGGTAACCAGGGTAAATATCGGGTTACTAAGCGCAGGGCCGCGCTTAGTAACCCGATATTTACCCTGGTTACCATTGTAAAAGTAAAAAAAAAACCACTACATACTCACCCTCTGATGTCTGTCACGTCCCCCGGCGTCCGCGCTGCTGCTCAGAGCTTCCTGCACTGAATGTATCAGTACCGGCCATAAAGCAAAGCACAGCGGTGACGTCACCGCTGTGCTTTAGGGCCGGCGCTTACACAGTGCAGGGAAGCTGAAGGCGAGGGACGCGACAGACACGGTAATGTAAGTATGTAGTGTTTATTTTTTTTTACATTTACACTGGTAACCAGGGTAAACATCGGGTTACTATGCGTGGCCCTGCGCTTAGTAACCCGATGTTTACCCTGGTTACCCGGGGACTTCGGCATCGTTGGTCGCTGGAGAGCTGTCTGTGTGACAGCTCTCCAGCGACCACACAGCGACGCTGCAGCGATCGGCATCGTTGTTGATATCGCTGCAGCGTCGCTTAATGTGACGGTACCTTTAGACTGCATCTCTCACAAAGGTCATGACCTATGTTATCCTGGGCAGGCAGTCTACTGGTCTCCAGTCACCCCAGGGGGGATTTCCTGAAGACACTGGAAACATTTCACACCTTCCCACTCTTTTGAACAGACGCCAATTGCAGCATTACACTATTTACTATGAGAAAGGTCACACAAATAGGTTCAAAGAAAAGTAATGTATTCATTGGTAAAATAGCAAGGATCCAGTCACAAATCAAGGATTAGAATATTAACTGGAGAGACTGGTCTAGAAATCTGACCCCCAGGTTGACTCTATAAATTAGGCCTTTACACATAGAAAGTTGTTCACAGTGATGTGATCCATTCCATATTCATCCCCCCATCAGGGGAACTGCAAAGTTCGATAGTTCTGTAAGTTTCTCCCTTTTATTTTATCACTGTTTTTGCATATTTGCATGTCACTTTTTATTCCCATATTTTTATACTTTTTTATTGTAAGCACTGAGCCTTTTCTATTAAAGCTTAAAACTTTAATAAGTTTGAACCTTGTATGCTCTAAAGAATCCATAGCCTTAAAGTGTGTGAGCCGTATGATTGGCAGACAGTAGTAGTAATATTTCCGGGGCTCATCCCCCGTGTGTTCGGTGAGTGGTGGCAGCGTCTATGAGCGGGTGTGTGGCCGGTGTGTGATTTATGTTCCCATTACAGCATAGGACAGAGGTTGAAAGCTGGACTGAGAGAGAGGAGGTAGATTAACCCTTGCAGGCACAACCCCAAGTCGCATGCTGAGAAGCGTGTACGTGACACATAGTAGCAGATTATCCGGAGTGAGAGATCTGCGCTGAGACATAGTAACAGACAGTCTGGAGCTATTGAGCAGTGTCTACACTGGGTACTATAGTACATGTCTGCGGTATCGTTGTGTCAGAGCTGGTGGTCTTGCGTGTCTGCGGGGGGCTGATCACAGCGGACCCTCGCCTTCTGTCTGTGCTTCCCACGCTGAGCTCTGCGGCCGCTGACAGCTCTTCTTATGCTCAGTTATCACCTTCCCGTCTCTCCTCCTCCAGATACGCAGATGTGCTGGATGTAGTGCAGGCCGTGCACACTCACCCTGACCCTCTCGTCAAGTCGTCCTTCGTCATTGGCGCCGTCACCACTTGTGTGGATCCTCTGGGCTGCATCATGGAGCACAGGTGGGTGCAACTCCTGCGTGTGTTGGGGGCTCTTTCCTGCTTGAATCTGGGGGCTTTTTCCTGCTTGTATCGGGGGGGATCTTTACTGCGTGTATCGGGGAGCCCCTTTCCTCGGTGCGTCGGAGGCCCTCTTTCCTCGGTGCGTTCGGGGGTCTCTTTCTCTCTTGTGCGTATGTTTCGGGGGGCTCTTTCCTCGGTGCGTCGGGGGCCTCTCTTCTGCGTATGTGTCGGGGGGCTCTTTCCTCGGTGTGTCGGGGTGGGGGCATCTTTCCTCGGTGCGTCGGGGGTCTCTCTTCTGCGTATGTGTCGGGGGGCTCTTTCCTCGGTGCGTCGGGGGCCTCTCTTCTGCGTATGTGTCGGGGGGCCTCTTTCCTCGGTGCGTCGGGGGGGGCCTCTTTCCTCGGAGCGTCGGGGGCCTCTCTTCTGCGTATGTGTTGGGGGGCTCTTTCCTTGGTGTGTCAGGGGGGGCCTCTTTCCTCGGAGCGTCGGGGGCCTCTCTTCTGCGTATGTGTCGGGGGGCCTCTTTCCTCGGAGCGTCGGGGGCCTCTCTTCTGCGTATGTGTCGGGGGGCCTCTTTCCTCGGTGCATCGGGGGTCTCTCTTCTGCGTATGTGTCAGGGGGCATCTTTCCTCAGTGTGTCGGGAGTCTCTCTTCTGCGTATGTGTTGGGGGGCTCTTTCCTCAGTGTGTCGGGGGGGGGGCCTCTTTCCTCGGTGCGTCGGGGGTCTCTCTTCTGCGTATGTGTCGGGGGGCCTCTTTCCTCGGTGCGTCGGGGGTCTCTTCTGCGTATGTGTCGGGGGGCCTCTTTCCTCGGTGCATCGGGGGCCTCTCTTCTGCGTATGTGTCGGGGGGCCTCTTTCCTCTGTGCGTCAGGGGGCCTCTTTCCTCTGTGCGTCAGGGGGGGGCCTCTTTCCTCGTAGCGTCGGGGGCCTCTCTTCTGCGTATGTGTCGGGGAACCTCTTTCCTCGGTGCATCGGGGGTCTCTCTTCTGCGTATGTGTCAGGGGGCCTCTTTCCTCAGTGCGTCGGGAGTCTCTCTTCTGTGTATATGTGTCGGGGGGCCTCTTTCCTCAGTGTGTCGGGGGCTTCTCTTCTGCGTATGTGTCGGGGGGCCTCTTTCCTTGGTGCGTCGGGGGCCTCTCTTCTGCGTATGTGTCGGGGGGCCTCTTTCCTCGGTGCGTCGGGGGTCTCTCTTCTGCGTGTGTGTCGGGGGGCTCTTTCCTCGGTGTGTCGGGGGGGGCTCTTTCCTCGGTGCGTCGGGGGTCTCTCTTCTGCGTATGTGTCGGGGGGCCTCTTTCCTCGGTGCGTCTGGGGGGGCCTCTTTCCTCGGAGCGTCGGGGGCCTCTCTTCTGCGTATGTGTCAGCGGGCCTCTTTCCTCGGTGCGTCGGGGGTCTCTCTTCTGCGTATGTGTCGGGGGGCCTCTTTCCTCGGTGCGTCGGGGGCCTCCTGCGTATGTGTCGGGGGGCCTCTTTCCTCGGTGCGTCGGGGGCCTCTCTTCTGCGTATATGTGTCGGGGGGCCTCTTTCCTCGTTGTGTCGGGGGCCTCTCTTCTGCGTATGTGTCGGGGGGCCTCTTTCTTTGGTGCGTCGGGGGCCTCTCTTCTGCGTATGTGTCGGGGGGCCTCTTTCCTTGGTGCGTCGGGGGGCCTCTTTCCTCGGTGCCTCGGGGGCCTCTCTTCTGTGTATGTGTCGGGGGGCCTCTTTCCTCGGTGCGTCGGGGGCCTCCTGCGTATGTGTCGGGGGGCCTCTTTCCTCGGTGCGTCGGGGGCCTCTCTTCTGCGTATATGTGTCGGGGGGCCTCTTTCCTCGTTGTGTCGGGGGCCTCTCTTCTGCGTATGTGTCGGGGGGCCTCTTTCCTTGGTGCGTCGGGGGCCTCTCTTCTGCGTATGTGTCGGGGGGCCTCTTTCCTTGGTGCGTCGGGGGGCCTCTTTCCTCGGTGCCTCGGGGGCCTCTCTTCTGTGTATGTGTCGGGGGGCCTCTTTCCTTGGTGCGTCGGGGGCCTCTCTTCTGCGTATGTGTCGGGGGGCCTCTTTCCTTGGTGCGTCGGGGGGCCTCTTTCCTCGGTGCCTCGGGGGCCTCTCTTCTGTGTATGTGTCGGGGGGCCTCTTTCCTTGGTGCGTCGGGGGCCTCTCTTCTGCGTATGTGTCGGGGGGCCTCTTTCCTCGGTGCGTCGGAGGGCTTCTTTCCTCGGTGCCTCGGGGGCCTCTCTTCTGTGTATGTGTCGGGGGCCTCTGTCCTCGGTGTGTCGGGGGGGGGCCTCTTTCCTCGGTGCGTCCTCTTTCCTCGGTGCGTCGGGGGCCTCTCTTCTGCGTATGTGTCGGGGGGCCTCTTTCCTCGGTGCGTCGGGGGGGCCCTCTTTCCTCGGTGTGTCGGGGGCCTCTCTTCTGCGTATGTGTCGGGGGGCTCTTTCCTGCATATAGGGTCCGAATATGATAATAAATGTTCCTGTTTTTTTCCATTTCAAGGTTTTATTTCCCCAAGTTCCTGGAGCAGTGTCCTCACGGTATGTGTCTCACTATCCGTACACGTCAGCCAGCACAGGGTGGTCTGCGGGGTCTCATTCCTGCGTGATGTCTATGCTTCACTTACAGGTATAGTCAGCAATATTGTGTTCACCAGCCTGACCTCAGAGCAGAGGCACCCGACCCTAGGCCTCGTCCAGAAGCTGCTCCGCACCGTGAACCCTGGGGCGGCATTCATTCTAGCAGAGAAGGGGGTGATCACCAGGTAATGGTCCCGGCACAGAGTGTATAGTTAGATACCGGACCCTGGGAACGGGTAATTCTACTAACCGGGTACCGATGTAGCAGAGCTGAGCTGGTTATCAGTGTCCTGTGTGAGTTATAATAACCCTGCATCTCTTAGAAGGGAAATGGTCAAGAATAATGAACCTGTCTCTGATTCCCTGCAGGAATGAGGACATTGAGCTCGTCCTATCAGAAAGCAGCTTTTCCAGTACTCAGATGCTGAGGATGCGATATCTGATGTATCCAGGCTGGTGAGTCTCTTTATCTTTTGCAAAACCTTCTTTCTGTTTGTCTCCAGTACTGTGGGTTCTCATTGGCAATAATTCCCATTCATGACAGTAAAGGAATCCTCAAGGTATAACTGATATGTCTAGAGCAGGTCCTCAGGGGCGGAGCCAAACACAAGGACTCCTCCCCCGAGGAGCCTCTCAATGTTTTTCCCTTTAGTTGTCTCCTTCAGATTCAGAAGAACTAGAGGTCAACTAATGGTACCCCTAAACAAATAACCCTACACAGTGCTGCAGGAACGCAGTGTGTGTACCCGTACAAACATGGCGCTCAGGATCGGTAGCCATTGTACTACACATTGTGGTCTTATCACAACCGGGACCGTCCTCTCTTCTCGCAGCGTTTCTTGGATCAGCCATGAGCCAGCCGCCTCCTCGGGATTTCTGTAATCCCTCTGGGGGCCGAGTAATTGTGCTGCAGACGCGGCAGCCGCTGCTCATACCCTTTTTCTGCTGGATTAGACTTCTCTTCTAATAGACTCACAGGCTGCTCATCCCCGGGAGAGAAACCTTCCCAGATTTGTCTACATGGACGGACTTGATCCCTGGCAGATCCATCTTGAGACGCTGCGAGGATGCTGAAGTTCTATTAGTTAAAAAGAAAAAAGTTTGTGAAGAAAATGCCCTCTGTGAATTGGAGACAACATGAAAAAAAACATGCTATCAAATTGTCCTCAAATTCACAATTTATGGCACTTCAACACAATATACTATCACTTGCGGACTTAAATTGTTTTTGGCCGCATGAAGAGACCCATATATATATTTTTTAAATTACAATCTTTATTAATCAATATCACATACCGTATATACTTGAGTATAAGCCGACCCGAGTATAAGCCGACCCCCTAATTTTGTCACAAAAAACTGGGAAAACTTAATGACTCGAGTATAAGCCTAGGGGGGAAAATGCAGCAGCTACCGGTAAATGTCAAAAATAAAAATAGATACCAATAAAAGTAAAATTAATTGAGACATCAGTAGTTTAAGTGTTTTTGAATATCCATATTGAATCAGGAGCCCCATATAATGCTCCATACAGTTTATGATGGGCCCGATAAGATTCTCCATATTAAAATATGCCCCATATAATGCTGCACAAATGCTGATTATGACCCCATAAGATGCCCCATACAGATATTTGTCCCCATATCATGCTGCACATGGCCACATAAGATGCTCCATACAGATATTTGCCCCATATAATGCTGCACATGGCCACATAAGATGCCCCATACAGATATTTGCCCCATATCACGCTGCACATGGTGACATAAGATGCCCCATACAGATATTTGCCCCCATATCATGCTGCACATGGCCACATAAGATGCCCCATACAGATATTTGCCCCCATATCATGGTGCACATGGCCACATAAGATGCCCCATACAGATATTTGCCCCATATAATGGTGCACATGGCCACATAAGATGCTCCATACAGATATTTGCCCCATATAATGGTGCACATGGCCACATAAGATGCCCCATACAGATATTTGCCCCATATAATGCTGCTCATGGCCACATAAGATGCCCCATACAGATATTTGCCCCATATAATGCTTCACATGGCCACATAAGATGCTCCATACAGATATTTGCCCCATATGCTGTTGCTGCGATTAAAAAAATAAAAAAATTACATACTCACCTCTCCGGCCCCCGGCACTTGCTATAGTCACCTGCTCCCCGTTCCACCGCCGACCGCCGCTGTGTCTTCCCATCCTCTGCACCGACGATCAGGAAGAGGGCGGCGCTCACTAATCACGTCACCGTGCCCTCTGCCCTGAGCGTCACTGCGGAAGACAGCGGCGCCGACGGTGGAACGAGGGCCAGGTGAATACCGCGCACTGCCCCTGCCATACTCACCTGCTCCTGGCGCGGTTCCTTCACGTCTGTTCCGCGGCGCCGCATTTTCTTCCTGTAGTGAGTGGTCACCGTTACCGCTCATTAGAGTAATGAATATGTGGCTCCACCCCTATGGGAGGTGGAGCCCGCATATTCATTACTGTATTGAGCGGTACCATGTGACTGCTCACTACAGGAAGCAGGGACTGCGCCAGGAGTAGGTGAGTATTATTAGACAGCCCCCGCTCCCCCTCCCCTGCCGACCCCTGGGTATGACTCGAGTATAAGCCGAGAGGGGGACTTTCAGCCCAAAAAAGTGGGCTGAAAATCTCGGCTTATACTCGAGTATATACGGTAAAAAACAAAACAAGACCAGATATTATAAAACAAAGTGTCCAAGGAATGGAAAGATAAAGCTCAAACCTGTTTATGCCAACAATATATAGTCCCAACTGGATCCATGTCTAACCACTGCTTATTGTAACATTACCGTTACTATCCTTACAGGTTATAGTACACCATGTATAATGTTTCTATTAATAGTGAATGGACAACAGATATCAACAATAAATACAACGTGTGCAGCCGCTGAATATCATATGCTATACATGTATTACCAATGTCCACCATATAGTAGAAAAATATCTCTCCCATAAAACACATGCGGCTACTATAAATCCAAAGCCATAGTTACCTACGGAGTGAGATCCCCAAGGAAAAGCAGAGGTACCAGGTACGAGCCCACCGATCCTTCCTCGTGCGCCCCGACGCGCGTTTCGCCCAGAGCTTCTTCCGGATGAAGGATATTAACGGTAATGTTATAATAAGCAGTGGTTAGACATGGATCCAGTTGGGACTATATATTGTTGGCATAAACAGGTTTGAGCTTTATCTTTCCATTCCTTGGACACTTTGTTTTATAATATCTGGTCTTGTTTTGTTTTTATGTGATATTGATTAATAAAGATTGTAATTTTAAAAATATATATATGGGTCTCTTCATGCGGCCAAAAACAATTTAAGTCCGCAAGTGATAGTATGAAAAAAAACAGGTATTTTTTTTTTTAAATTGGATTATAGGTATGATGGTAAATTCTCTACCGGAGCCGTCTCACCTAAGGTGGATCGTGTCTGTCTGTGGTTCAGTCGCCCGCTGGAGAAGGCCCGATTCATGACCAGGTGCAAAAGTGAGTAATAGTATAAAGGGATGCCCCGAATATGGTACCCAGAGTCTCCTTCCCATTATGCGTCATGATGGAGTCCTGCATGATCCATATTCTATAAGAGTTGTCCCCTGCTGAATAATGAGCGGCATCGAGGGCATGGAAAGAGACAGCTGCTTTAGATGAGGGTTAGCAGGGGAAATGGGGCAGGGCTGTGCCAGAAGGGATGAGGCAGGGCATGCCAGGAGGAATGGGCATGTCGTACCAGGAGAAATGAGGCGGGGCGTGCCGGGAGGAGCAGGGCTGGATGTGCCTAGAGGAATGAGGCGGGGCATGCCGGGAGGAGCAGGGCTGGATGTGCCTAGAGGAATGAGGCGGGGCATGCCGGGAGGAGCAGGGCTGGATGTGCCCAGAGGAATGGGGTGGGTTGTGCTAGGAGAAATGAGGCGGGGCGTACCGGGAGGAGCAAAGCTGGATGTGCCCAGAGGAATGGGGCAGGGCGTGCCAGGAGAAATGAGGCGGGGCGTGCCGGGAGGAGCAGGGCTGGATGTGCCCAGAGGAATGGGGCGGGGCGTGCCAGGAGAAATGAGGCGGGGCGTGCCGGGAGGAGCAGGGCTGGATGTGCCCAGAGGAATGGGCAGAGCGTGCCAGGAGAAATGAGGCGGGGCGTAACGGTAGGAGCAAGGCTGGATGTGCCCAGAGGAATGGGGCGGGGCGTGCCAGGAGAAATGAGGCGGGGTGTGCCGGGAGGAGCAGGGCTGGATGTGCCCAGAGGAATTGGCGGGGCGTGCCAGGAGAAATGAGGCGGGGCGTGCCGGGAGGAGCAGGGCTGGATGTGCCCAGAGAAATGGGGCGGGTTGTGCCAGGAGAAATGAGGCGGGGTGTGCCGGGAGGAGCAGGGCTGGATGTGCCCAGAGGAATGGGCGGGGCGTGCCAGGAGAAATGAGGCGGGGCGTGCCGGGAGGAGCAGGGCTGGATGTGCCCAGAGAAATGGGGCGGGTTGTGCCAGGAGAAATGAGGCGGGGCGTGCCGGGAGGAGCAGGGCTGGATGTGCCCAGAGAAATGGGGCGGGTTGTGCCAGGAGAAATGAGGCGGGGCGTGCCGGGAGGAGCAGGGCTGGATGTGCCCAGAGGAATGGGCAGGGCGTGCCAGGAGAAATGAGGCGGGGCGTGCCGGGAGGAGCAAGGCTGGATGTGCCCAGAGGAATGGGGCGGGTTGTGCCAGGAGAAATGAGGCGGGGCGTGCCGGGAGGAGCAGGGCTGGGTGTGCCCAGAGGAATGGGGCAGGGCGTGCCAGGAGAAATGAGGCGGGGCGTGCCGGGAGGAGCAGGGCTGGATGTGCCCAGAGGAATGGGGCGGGGCGTGCCAGGAGAAATGAGGCGGGGCGTGCCGGGAGGAGCAAGGCTGGATGTGCCCAGAGGAATGGGGCAGGGCGTGCCAGGAGAAATGAGGCGGGGCGTGCCGGGAGGAGCAGGGCTGGATGTGCCCAGAGGAATGGGGCAGGGCATGCCAGGAGAAATTAGGTGGGGCGTGCCGGGAGGAGCAGGGCTGGGTGTGCCCAGAGGAATGGGGCAGGGCGTGCCAGGAGAAATGAGGCGAGGTGTGCCGGGAGGAGCAGGGCTGGATGTGCCCAGAGGAATGGGGCAGGGCGTGCCAGGAGAAATGAGGCGGGGCGTGCCGGGAGGAGCAGGGCTGGATGTGCCCAGAGGAATGGGGCAGGGCATGCCAGGAGAAATTAGGTGGGGCGTGCCGGGAGGAGCAGGGCTGGATGTGTGAGTGAGAATGCAGGGTTTACCAGGAGGAATGGGGTGGGGCATATAAAGTTGTACTAAGAATAGGGAGTACGATGTATCTGGGAAAGTGGCGGCAGCGTACTGGAGCCAGATGGGAGTGGCTGCAGCATACTTGGGCCAGGTGGGAGTGGCTGCAGCGTACTGGAGCTAGGTGGGCGTGGCTGCAGCGTACTTGGGCCAGGTGGGAGTGGCTGCAACGGGCCAGGTGGGAGTGGCTGTGGCATGCCAGGATGGGCCAGCACATTTTAACCTGATGGCTCGGATCTGCTCATAGGAGGGAACAATCTCTTTTTCTGACTTTTAGGACAGTCAGCTCTTTTGACCGCCTTATGCCTCCTCCGCCCACCTAATGCCTTCTCTGCCCGCCTTATACCTTCTCCGCATGCCCACCTTATGCCTCCTCTGCCCGCCTTATGCATTCTCCGCCCGCACGCCTTATTCCTCCTCCACTTGCCTTATGCCTCCTCCTCCCATCTTATTCCTTCTCCGCCCGCACTCCTTATGCCTCCTCCGCCCACCTTATGCCTCCAGCGCCCGCCTTATGCCTCCTCCGCCCGCCTTATGCCTCCACCGCCCGCTTTATGCATCCTCCGCCCGCCTTATCCCTCCTCCGCTCACCTTATACCTCCTCCGCCCGCCTTATGCCTCCTCCGCCCGCCTTTTGCCTCCTCCGCCCGCCTTTTGCCTCCTCCGCCCGCCTTTTGCCTTCTCTGCCCGCCTTATGCCTTCTCTGCCTGCCTTATGCCTTCTCTGCCCGCCTTATGCCTTCTCTGCCCGCCTTATGCCTTCTCTGCCCGCCTTATGCCTTTTCTGCCTGCCTTATGCCTCCTCCGCCCGCCTTATGCCTC
Organism: Ranitomeya variabilis; assembly: GCF_051348905.1. Classification (NCBI taxonomy): domain Eukaryota; kingdom Metazoa; phylum Chordata; class Amphibia; order Anura; family Dendrobatidae; genus Ranitomeya; species Ranitomeya variabilis. The sequence continues at coordinate 1,136,152,627 of NC_135232.1, forward strand.
CTCCGCCCGCCTTATGCCTCCTCCGCCCGCCTTATGCCTCCTCTGCCCGCCTTATGCCTCCTCTGCCCGCCTTATGCCTTTTCTGCCTGCCTTATGCCTCCTCCGCCCGCCTTATGCCTCCTCCGCCCGCCTTATGCCTTCTCCTCGCCCACCTTATGCCTCCTCCGCCCGCCTTATGCCTTCTCCTCGCCCACCTTATGCCTCTTCCGCCCGTCTTATGCCTTCTCCTCGCCCACGTTATGCCTCCTCCGCCCGCCTTATGCCTTCTCCTCGCCCACCTTATGCCTCTTCCGCCCGTCTTATGCCTTCTCCTCGCCCACCTTATGCCTCCTCCGCCCGCCTTATGCCTTCTCCTCGCCCACCTTATGCCTCTTCCGCCCGTCTTATGCCTTCTCCTCGCCCACGTTATGCCTCCTCCGCCCGCCTTATGCCTTCTCCTCGCCCACCTTATGCCTCTTCCACCCGTCTTATGCCTTCTCCTCGCCCACCTTATGCCTCCTCCGCCCGCCTTATGCCTTCTCCTCGCCCACCTTATGCCTCTTCCGCCCGTCTTATGCCTTCTCCTCGCCCACGTTATGCCTCCTCCGCCCGTCTTATGCCTCCTCCGCACTCTGTGTTTTATTTCAGGTCTAAAGTCGTCCATCAAGTCCTTCCCTTTTACAGGAAACATCTATCAGATCGTGGGCAGAGTGGCCTTCTCTGGTGAGCCGTATTGTACTTCTCCTCTGTATCTGCGGGTCTCCCCCTGTTATAGGGCTCTGGAGGGTGACCGTGTCACTTACTCTCCTCTCTTACTAGACTCTGAGCAGATGGTGGACGTCGCCCATAACACGGTGACCAACTCGCTGACGCTGCTGCCGGTGGTGGACGGTCCGGTGCCTCCCCCCGACCCCAGGAACGAGCGGCGTGATAACAGCATCCTCCAGCAGTGTGTCCTGGTGTTCACAGGCTGCGCCCTGAGAGAGGACGACCTGAAGGACTGGCTGCGGCTGTGTGCCAAGCAGGTGAGGAGGCCGGACCCCCGAAATAACCACTACAATAGATAACCAGACACAATAATCATCCCGGACCCTGTGCTCACTGTCATGTAGAAACCGCAGAGAATGCCTCCAAGAACAAGAAGGTCATTGTCCGTCCAGGAGATCCGGAGCATCCATGTAAGACGCCGTGTCTGCCGCATGGCCGCCTATTACCAGACATGTCCCTCTTTGCTCTCTTTCTTTCTTTTTTCTATTTTGTTTTTTTTTCTCTTTTATTTTATATTTCTTTATTTTTGTCTATTTTTCCGCTTTCTGTTCTTTTCCTCTCTTTGTCTTACTTGTTCTTTCTTTTTCAGTTTTCTATTTTACTCTTTTTATCCCTTTTTTCCTTCTCTTTTTTTGTTTTCTGTCTTTTTTTCTTCCACTCTTCTTTCTTTTCTTTTCATTTTTCTTTTTCGCTGTCTTTTTTTCTTTCTCACTTTTTTCTCTTTCATTTTTGCTTTCTTTTTCTGTTTTCTTTCTCAATCACTGTTTATTTTTCTTCTCATTCTTTTTTTGCTTTTTCTTTCTTTTTTAAATTCTTTTTCTTTATTTTTTTTGCTTTCTTTCCTGATCACTATTTATTTTTCTCTCTTTTTTTTTTTTTTCTTTCTTTTTTCACTTTTTTTTGCTCATTCTTTTTTGCTTTCTTTCTTTTTCTTTCTTTTTTTGCTTTCTTTCTTGATCTCTTTTTTTTCTTTTGCACTTTCCTTTTTTATCTCTCTTTTTCTCTTTCTTTCTCACATCTCTGTCTCGCTCGTATCTGGTTGTCCCCTGCAGGTGAAGCGACACCTGGATCCTCTTCCTGAAGGATATTTTTACAATGGAACCCAGTTTGTGAATTTTCTTGGAGAGAAGATGGATCACCACCCACGTATCCTTGTGCATGATGATGATGAGGGTTATCCTCAGAGACAGGGATGGTTATCAGCCATATTGGGGCCCAGTTACCAATTACAGAGGGACCCTGCAGAATTGGCCTTTCCTGAATGGCCACTTGCTTTGCTTTGTATATGGAGGTGGTGGGGGTTTATATCGGGGCTTTGATACTGATCATGTATCTATAAGATAGGCCATCAGTATGAGATTGTTGGGGGTCCGACACCTCCCACCATCAGCCGCAGCTCTGCACACTATGTAGTGGCCATGCTCTGGTACTGCTCCTCAGCTCCTATTCACTTCAATGTGAGCTGAGAGCATCCACTACGCAGTGAATGTTGCACATCCGGCTGCTGCAGAAGCTCCGGACCCTCATCAGTGGGGTGCCACGTGTCTGCTCCCCTAATTCATCAGTGTATGGCCCTGATGACTCCCTTAGGACGGTCCTGACATGGAGGACCATTCGGTTACATATGGAGCATTTCTCGTTACGTTCCTCAGACTTGGCCCTTAACTCCTGGCCCTCAGTAATGGATCAATTCATATACGATTACGTTATTGAGGCGAACAAAGAGATCGAGCGGCACAACCGGGATCTGGAGCAGCAGGAGTACTACGACGTCTTCGGGCAGAAGCTGTGAGCGCTGCGCCGTCGCCTTGATGTAGCGTTCTCCATCCCGGGCCATTAGTGAAGTGACGGTAGAGCCACAATGACCATCTGTGAGCCGCTTCTCCCTCCTGTTTATATGCCATTAGTCTTCTCCCACAATCTGCTTCATGTCCGGGGAGGAAGGGGGAGCTTGTAAATCAATGTGCACCTTATGTGTTACGTCTGTTCACAAGAGCGCGGCGGCCATGAGCCGTTGTAATGAGCCACTTAGTCACCGGTTCAGGCCGCGTCTACCATCTGCTTTAGCCACCGGCAGGTCACGTGAACCGACCATTAGCGAGTCAGGCATCGATGGTGAATGAAGAAACGTATGAAATCTCCATTCACTTCTCGCATTCTGACTCCAGAAGGCTGCGCCCGGTAACGAGCGATCGTCTCCAATTATCGGGACGCTCAATTTTAGGCTGCAGCATTGGCTGTATCACAAGAGCTGCAATCAGCCATTATGGTGACCACAAAGACCGCCTTAATATGTGCATCAATCTCTCTGCATGCAAAAAACAATAGAGACTATTTGTCAGTTGGGATTGCACAGTCACCTCCATGGAAAACAATTATTCTGGGGTCCTGCTGCCCCCTGAAGACTTATCATTGCGTAAGTTTCATGTTTCAGTATTGAGGGACTTTTTATAAAAGGATTTTATAAGCCATTCCAAACCAGCAATATGAGGGAAACATTTATGTTACTTTAACTTTCTGTACAACGGCGGTGGAGGCAGCCATAAAATGGGAAGAGCATTTACATATCACCCCACCCCATGTGATTCATTGCCAATGATCCACTACATTTACACCCCCACCATGGCTACCTGCCGCATGTTATTGTGGGGTGCACATCCTTACGCGTGCAGATTTTTGTTGAGCCCCTGAAGCCATAGATGCAGTGAGCGAAACACTCCAATGTACCAATCCTAATGTGGAGCAGAGGAGGCCAGTGTGCATCCAAAATAAAAATTAAGCAACATTGAAAACCTACCATATCTGCTTTACAGTTCTTATGCAGACCTATATGTTTCCATGGCTACAGGCGGCAAAAAACAACTTTTTTTGTTTTGCTCGTGACACAGGTGCAGCTGTCACATTATAGCATAATACAGGTGTGTGGGGGCGCATTGTGAGCTCTAGGGTACCCCAACAAGCAAAAAATCCAACTGGTTCTGACTTTTTGTCATTTGATTGTTCTGGTACCGTAGTGGGTGCAAGGTTCACCCCACTCACCTGTATTACACTTAAATGTAGTTGAGCAGCATGACCTGTGTCATGGCAAAAGTCACGGTGAAATAAGCAGCAAAAGCCACATGTGAACATACCCTAAATCAAAAGGCACAGTGGTGGTATGCTTTAACATATCAAAGATCTTTCATATAAGGAGGAAATAATTTAGAATTTCCCTCAGGCTTTACCTCTTAAGACGAGTTTCTTGCCTTTCCTAAACATGACCCGGGACCATCACTTGGGGCACATGTGAGCTTTAGCTAATTGGGATGTAATTAGACAAAGAGGCAGTTCTACTTGCTTGAAAAAGGGGAGCAACACTGTTTTGTGACACCTCCCTAATAAAGTCACTAGAAGCCATAAATTGCTCTGTTTAACACTACAAACTATTTTGACGCATAACCTGACATTCTTCCCCTTCATTTTCCTAGCATTGCTGTGGCCACGGCCTCCGTAAACATGGCTCCCATCCAGTAGGATTGTCCTGGTGACTCCTTTCTTCCTTTTTGTTATATCTGGAGCCCCGGCTCCTACCATTATTACTACCACGTTTATACATTGAGACGTGAGATAAAATCGTGTGTCGTGACGTAGAATTAGACCTGTTACTGATTTGTTTCTCGGGGGCCGATCATGCTGACTTGTCAGAGAACGAGCTGCCATGTCTTAACCATCGAGTAACCAGAGATATGTGATGTATCTATGCATGGACAGTGCCTCTGAGAACGGAGAGGGATTAGCAGGCGATGCCGGACTATTGACAGGACATGGAAATTGTAGAACATGTACCCAGCCAAAAATATTGGAATTCCAAGGCCAGAACCCAACCGGTTGGAGTTTGGCATCACTTGATTTCTTCAGTGGTGATCATTAATTTAATCTGTAAAAATTTGTGTAATCGAGGTGATCGCATTTCCGGAACGTAAAGTGGTCATAAAAAAACCTGGTATTGGTTAGCGGTACACCTCACCATCCTCGACTGGCACCTTGCCTGGAGGTATGGTACAGGCTAGATTAATGGAGCAGGTATGCCAGTATGTGTCACAGTGTCTTTGTCTTCTCTTGCTTAAAGGGGGTGCCATCCTTGCTGCTCTCGGCCGGCCGGTCTCCGCCTTTTCTTCGACTGGTCTCCAGTTTGACTGTGGTCGGGTCAGCAGGTCGCCGCCTTGGTGTCGGTCAGTTGGTCCATCCGTCACCGCCCTGTCTGTGGTATGTCAGTGTGCCACCGCTCTAGCTGCGGTCAGTCGGCCTGTTGATGCCTTGGCTGTGGTTGGCAGGCCTGTCGCTCTTGCGGTGGTTGGTCGGCCGGTCGCCACCTTGGCTGTGATCAGTCGATCGCTACCTTGGCTGTGGTCGGTTGGTCGGCCGCTGCCTTGGCTGTGGTTGGTCAGCTGGTGGCTGCCTTGGCTATGATTGGTCAGCTGGTCGCTGCCTTGGCTGTGGTTGGTCAGCTGGTGGCTGCCTTGGCTGTGGTTGGTCAGCTGGTCACTGCCTTGGCTGTGGTTGGTCAGCTGGTCGCCGCCTTGGCTGTGGTTGGCCAGCTGGTCGCCGCCTTGGCTGTGGTTGGTCAGCTGGTTGCCGCCTTGGCTGTGGTTGGTCAGATGGTCGCCGCCTTGGCTGTGGTTGGTCAGCTAGTCGCCGCCTTGGCTGTGGTTGGTCAGCTGGTCGCCGCCTTGGCTGTGGTTGGCCAGCTGGTCGCCGCCTTGGCTGTGGTTGGTCAACTGGTCGTCGCCTTGGCTGTGCTTGGTCAGCTGGTTGCCGCCTTGGCTGTGCTTGGTCAGCTGGTTGCCGCCTTGGCTGTGCTTGGTCAGCTGGTCGTCGTATTGGCTGTGGTTGGTCAGCTGGTCGTCGCCTTGGCTGTGGTTGGTCAGCTGCTCGTCATGTTGGCTGTGGTTGGTCAGCTGGTCGCCGCCTTGGCTGTGGATGGTCAGTTTGTTGCCGCCTTGACTGTGGTTGTTGAAAGCGTGGGTTCTAGTAAGGGTTTCCCTGAACTACAAAACTAAACCCGCCAGTGCAGCATAGAGAGGCAGTCGTCTGTACAGCAGAGAGACTTTCCTGTGACCACTGCAGCTCCATGTAGTAAAAAAAGTAGTCACTCAGACAGGAAGTTAAGTGGTTGCCTGGCAACTTGAGGTGCTACAACTTAAAGGGGAAGCGTTAGAAAATGAAATGAGCACAGAGTCGTTATGACATACTGCCGCTGAGTCTAGGCTTATGGCGGCAGCCTTAGCGGAGTCCTGGCATCTCGTCGCTCTGCGTTCGCACTGCTGGTCCCTCCAGGAGGATATTTTGCTTTGTGAAAGCCATACTGACGTAGAATAGAGATGTGTAGTTTACTTTTGGAGACACGGATTGTATAGGAGGTGTCTCCATCAACTCAAAAAATGCTAATTTTAATCCTTAGCTCGCTGATTGTTTTATACAAGGACGTTTGGATATATATATATATATTTTATTTATCTAATCGTCTGGATAGAGCAGTAACCCGGTGCCTGCGGTGTATCGCGGGAGGTGCGCCTGCACTGCATCGTGGGGGGCGCCGCAGTGTATCGAGGGAGGTTCGCCTGCACTGTATCATGGGGGGCGCCTGCACTGCATCGTGGTACACCTGCAGTGTATCGCGGGAGGTGCGCCTGCACTGCATCGTGGAGGGCGCCTGCAGTGTATCACGGGGGGCGCCTGCACTGCATCGTGGGGGGCGCCTGCACTGCATCGCGGGGCACCATCACGAGCTCCTGCGCTCCAGGCAGGCAGCGGGGTATGCTATTAATGATGAGCACACAGCTGGTTTATTAAAGGGACACAACCCCCATGTGGTGGAGTGCGCCCGGCATCGTGTTGAAGTCCTTTCACCAGACGGGTACTTCCCCTGAGCAGCCGGCGGCGGCGTGTCCGCCTGCTTACCTCATATATATATAGAGATTATTTTGTGATAAATTGTCAGACTGTGACGGTGCTAGTCCGGGTGAGACGGCCGTGCCTTCCAATCACCGCACATCAGCCTGTGAGCCGCACCTACCAAATCCAACCTATTCCCCTCCCCCAACACCCCGCAATTTAAGGGGTTAACGGCGCTGGTGAAAGGATATAAAACTCGCTCGTGCCATCCCTTTTTTTTGTTCGTTTCCAGCACGTTCTATATGTTATAGGAATTTTAAAAAACAATAAAAAAAAAAGTTTAAGAAAAAAAAAACTCTTTGGGGACTGAAGTTTCGGGTTCTGGATAATGGCCTGGGACGGATCCAGGGGAAAAAACGGAACTTTTCTATTTTCTTTTTTAAGTATTGCAGATACTGTAAGAACGCGGCGGAGGTTCCCGTGTGACGTTGGTGCGCAGGGATCCCGCCGCGGTAAAACGACTGAATGAATGAAGTGCCATTATACCGCGCGACCAAGGTGGTCGCCGGCACCTGGCCGCACGTAGCGTCCTCAAGGAGTTTCCTCGCTTCGCTGACCTTCACCTCCGGCAGCTTGTGTGTCTATCACAGAGTGACTGCGTCAAGATTGCTGAAGTTATAGGGGCACACGGGGCGGTTACACCCAAAGCTTCTCCCAGAGTCTTTATGGCACCACTTTTTGGAAGGTGATTTAATTCTCCCGTAAGTGTTCTGGAGTCACATACTGTGACTTAATGATAACCTGCACTCTAATCACATCTAAAGCTGCATGCAAAATGCTGCGCCCCATGTCAGCCCCGCAAAGCAATAATATAAGGGAAGGTGAGGTGGGAGATGGCGGCTGCAGATTTGTATGTGACTAGTGCATACCCTATTGCAGCAATTTGTTTAGGAGGCAATATGAAAATGATTTGTTGCAGCTTTGGATGTGACTGGAGCACAAGGCGTGATTTCAAGAAGGAGCACTATACTGAATTCATATATGATGTGTACAATATTCAGAAGTGGAGCCAGGGTGCGAATCCGGCTCAGGCCGACATGAAGCGCCGCCCGTCTCTGGGATCTTGCTCTTTCCTTCCTACTAAAAAAAATAAAAAATTCTATATATAAATGCACAAAAAATGGCGTCGGCGCAGAGCGTCTGCGCTCTCCGATTCTGAAAGCCTGCCATAAACACGACCGGAGGAGCGCGGTGCGGAGCGTAACCGTCCCAAGAAAGGTTCCTGATTTTTCTTTTCCTTCTATTGTTTTGCACATTTGTCCACGTTGTCGGATACCCGCCGGTATTCACAAAAAGGGAAAATCTTCAGAGATGAAAAACTGTGACTTAGAGATTTATTATTAATTACTTTACCTCAGAGCACTAGTGAGATGTAGCTCCAGTCTGGCCACCACCGAGAGGCGCCGACGCGCCGAGCTCTCCCTCCACACCGTGCCAAATTCACTTTATTTTGTTTTGTTTCTTTTTGTTGGATTTTACTGTTTTACTTGATTTTTTTAAGGTGTTTTTACTCTCGTCCACAGACACTACTGTAACTTCAGTAAAACTGAACCGAGTGATTGCAGCTTTTGCTATAACTATTGTATTTATTACGACTTAGTATAGAGAAATGTTTCCATTTATTTTTGTATTACTTTTAATGTTTTTACTTGCCGTTGTGCAAATCTGATTTTTACACTTAACTCCAATGTATTGCTAGATAACAATAAAGTATTTTACGTCTGTTTTTGTGTCCTGCATGTCTTTTCTTATCTATAATACTGCCCCTATTTACAAGAATATAACTACTATAATACTGCTCCTATGTACAAGAATATAACTACTATAATACTGCCCCCTATGTACAAGAATATAACTTCTATAATACTGCTCCTATGTACAAGAATATAACTACTATAATACTGCCCCTATGTACAAGAATATAACTACTATAATACTGCCCCTATTTACAAGAATATAACTACTATAATACTGTCCCCATGTACAAGAATATAACTACTATACTACTGCCCCTATGTACAAGAATATAACTACTATAATACTGATCCTATGTACAAGAATATAACTACTATAATACTGCCCCTATTTACAAGAATATAACTACTATAATACTGCCCCCTATGTACAAGAATATAACTTCTATAATACTGCTCCTATGTACAAGAATATAACTACTATAATACTGATCCTATGTACAAGAATATAACTACTATAATACTGCCCCTATTTACAAGAATATAACTACTATAATACTGCCCCCTATGTACAAGAATATAACTACTATAATACTGCCCCCTATGTACAAGAATATAACTACTGTAATGCTGCCTGTTATAAAAATGTTACAATTATACCAATATCTTTCATGCCATTCTTCAGCTTGTGCCGTTTAGTCTTAGTTTGACATTTGATGATTCCCCTCGGACCCCGGATTTGATCTGACAAATCTCCAGAAGAAATCTAAAGATGGTAAAATAACCCAGAAAGTAAATGAATTTGTTCTTTTGGATTTTGGATATCAGAGGTGATATCGGGCGCAGTGTGTGATGATTCCGTCCTCAGCCCCGGACTGTCCTCTTATCTCCTGGCTCGGTCCCTGGCACTGAGGCGTCACCCATTCCCCGTCCTATTAATACTTTGGCTCGTGTGTGATGTTATCAGCGGTCAGGCTCTGTGGAGCGCAGTGTCCCGGTGCAGATGAGTGATGGGTGATGTGGGAAATGTGCAGGGTGATTGATCCCTGCGGCCCTGGCAGTGCCCCTGATCCTCATCATTAAGCCCCTGCGATAGGGATGGGTTTATTTTCGTCCTGGTTTTCCTAGAGAGTTGAACTGATCCCATAAATAACATCGTCCCTAAATGTTCCTTGTTATTTTCTTGCCTTCATATTGGTGTTCACACTTTGCAGATTTGGTGCGGGTATTATCCTCTGCAGTATTTCAGTACTTTTTACTACCAGTAAAGTGGATTATTTATAACTTAATCCAGTCCACTTAGTCCACAGGTTGCTGGCTTATTTTGGTGCAAAATTTGGGCTTTGGTGATTTTTTTTTTTTTTTAAATCTTAATCATGGAAACCAGCTTTTGCGGGATTCTAACCATTTATTACAATAACGGACCCTAAGTCCATTGTTCTTTCATTGATTGGTTCCATTCTTTTGTGTTTTTGCAATAATAAAACACATAAAGATGTAGGAAAAAATGCTGAATATGTGCCTGGATGTTTTATGCATAAATGCTGTAAATGCAGGTTTATATATCTGCCCCAAATATGCAAAGTGTGAACCCGGCTGATGAGGGGGAGAGCTCCCGGCCGACCTGGGGGGAGAGCGCCCGGCCCACCAGGGGGAGAGCGCACAGCCGACCATGGGGAGAGCGCCCAGCCCACCAGGAAGAGAGCATCTGGCCGACCAGGGGGAGAGCGTCTGGCCGACCAGGGGGAGAGCGCACAGCCGACCATGGGGAGAGCGCCCGGCCCACCAGGAAGAGAGCATCTGGCCGACCAGGGGGAGAGCGTCTGGCCGACCAGGGGGAGAGTGCCCGGCCGGGCAGGTGGAGAGCGACCGGCTGAGCAGGGGGAAAATGACCGGACAAACGGGGAGAGTGCCCGGCCGACCAGGGGGAAAGCGACCAGCTGAACAGGGGGAGAGCACCTGGCCGACCAGGGGGAGAGCGTCCAGCCGACCAGGTGGAGAGCGACCGGCCGAGCAGGGGGAAAGCGACTGTCCGAACAGGGGGAGAGCTCCTGGCCGACCAGGGGGAGAGCTCCTGGCCGACCAGGGGGAGAGCGGCCGGCCGACCAGGTGGAGAGCGACCGGCCGAGCAGGGGGAAAGCGACCAGCTGAACAGGGGGGAGAGCACCTGGCCAACCAGGGGGAGAGCGCCCGGCCAGGCTGGGGAGAGAGCCCGGCCGTTGTCAGAACCAGATGCATTCATGGCCTCTGCGTTTCCTCCATTTCCAGTGGGCTCTATTTCCACGCTGAATGCTGGTCATAGCGGTGGGACCCTCATCTATCAGACATCTGCGGCGGTTTCTACTGAACATGGCATCTAAAGGGTTAAGCGGAGGTGGTCTCGGATAGCCCTTGCTTTTGCGATCAGCCGGTACGCGCTGCGGATTTTCCATATTTGGCCTCATGCAAACAGTGATATTTTTCTATGAGGTGCCCATAGCAATTACACGGGGCCACGTTCTACCTCCTTAGCTCTCTGATTTTCTTTGAAATTTAAGGAGACCCAGATGTACCAAAGAGATGAAACATTGCAACAAGTCCCCTCCTGTGCAAGCTGCACCTTTTGCCGATTGCTTATAATTGTTAATGCTGTTATTCACTGACAGCAAGCAGAGATGTGGAATTATGGATTTCTAAGCCCTAGGTTATACGAGGAGCAGAGGCCATAAGATCCGACATGGCTTCATGAGCAGAGGTTCTGCTCTGCATTATATTTTATTATATACTGTATGGAGCAATATACAGTTGTGCTGAAAAGTTTACATACCTCTGCAGAATTTTTGCCTTCTTGGCCTTTTTTCAGAGAATATGAATGATAACACCAAAACTTTATCTGGAGTGGCCATCTCAGTCTCCTGACCTAAATATCATTGAGCCACTCTGGGGAGATCTCAAGCGCGCAGTTCATGCTAGACAGCCCAGGAATTTACAGGAACTGGAGGCTTTTTGCCAAGAAGAGCGGGCAGCTTTACCATCTGAGAAAATAAAGAACCTCATGCACAACTACCACAAAAGACTTCAAGCTCTCATTAATGTTAGAGGGGCAATACACGGTATTAAGAAATGGGGTATGTGATCAGGGTCATTTGGATGTTTTGGGCTGTCATCGTGATTTAAAAAGAGAAAACACAGTAGTTTGACAATAAATGGCTTCAACCACTAATCATGAGTGGAGAAAAAGTTTTGGTGTTATCATCCATATTGTCTGAAAAAAATGCCAAGAAAGCAAAAATTCAGCTGGGTATGTAATCTTTTGAACCCAACTGTATGGGTACATTATACTGTATGGAGTGATATATGGGGCACATAATACTGTATTCAAGACTATATGGTGCCCATAATTCTGTTTGGAGGACTATATGTTGCACATAATATAATACTGTATGGCTGACTATGTGGTGCCCATAATATTGTATGGAGGACTATGTAGTGCACATAATTCTGTATCGAGGACTATGTGGTGCCCATAATACTGTATGGAGGACTATGTGGTGCACATAATACTATTTGGAGGACTATGTGGTGTCCATAATACTGTATGGAGGGCTAGGTTGTGAACATAATACTGTATGGAGGACTGTGGTGTGCATAATAATGTATGGAGGACTATGTGGTGCCCATAATACTGTATGGAGGACTATGTTGTGTCCATAATATTGTACAGAGGACTATGTGGTGCACATAATGCTATTTGGAGGACTATGTGGTGCACATAATGCTATTTGGAGGACTATGTGGTGCTAATAATACTGTATGGAGGACTATGTGGTGCCAATAATACTGTACAGAGGACTATACTGTCCGGTTTCTGCGCTTTTGATATCACTCATGTAATGTAAGAAGTCAGTGCAATCTTTGGCATTACTCTATACTTATATTTCTCTGCCGTACCTGTGCAATATGAATTATGGTATGTGTTGAAGCAGCCCACTGAGACTCTTTCGCCCAGGGCCCACGAAAATTTGGTTGGCGGCCCTGATAGTAGTAACCATATTTTCTAGCCTCCTGACCTGGATCTAATGTGGAGAAGGAGGCGGAACTTTAACAAATATCAGCATTTCATTTATTACCCAAGCACCGGTCAAGCCGTATTGGAACTTGCAGGAATTATCGCCATTCTCGTGATATGTTCATCTGCAGCAGTTCCTATATGGTCAGGTGTGTAGAAATCCTGCAGAGAATAAAGGGTTAATCCCCTGCGGATCAGTTCCATCCTGAGCTGATTTTAGCCTAAAATACAAGCATTTAAGTAAAAAAAAAGTCCCCCAAGGTTTTCATATCCTTTAAGAGATCACCTTAATTAAGTCCAGGAAAAAAGGGACAATAAAAAACTGAATCTGATAAGGGAATATTTATTTCACAGCAGGAGGTCTATCCTCATCACATCCTCGAGTCTTCAGACCATTTATATAAATGTGCACCCCCGATCCTTACAGAAACTCAGCCCCTCGATTCATCTATCTGTAACTGAAATGTGCTCTATTGGGACATACCCCTACATAAGCTGTATAGGAAGCGCTGCAGTGTAAAGCATGGAGGAGATAGCTGCCCACGGGCTGACCCATTGAAGTTGCACTTCAGAAGCAATGTCTTGTTCGCTTTTATTATAAGTGTTGAAGTTTATATTTAATTTTTACTAATTATGGAACTTACAGGCTGAAAGACAGAAAAAATATATATATTTTTACCATTTTTGTCTCATCTTTATTACTTAGCGATGAGATATTTGAGGTTTGACTGATATTCGAATATGGTAAATGGGTAACGCTCCTTCTAATGGCCCCCGATTGGCAATTACTGATGGTTTTCTTCTTGGATCCATGGCGCTCTCTGTCGTATGATCTTTCGGCATTGGCATCGCCCTCTATGACCCACGGTAGTAAAAAGCAGCTTTTATTCTTCTGTGGACCCAACCCATGATGATTTATTCCAAAAACTGGACCCTTTGGCTCTCAGGGATTATGATGCCAGACCTGCGGCAATCAGATGATTGGAGGGGCCCCAATGATAAAATCTACCCCAATGCCACACAGGACACATTAACATAAGGTATATTTTTATGGTGTCTTAATTTTTTCCACGTTTGTTACCCAGAAGTCGTATCGAATTTCTCGTTTTCGGTAATAAATGACATGACTATGTCCATTGTGGCGGCGTTGGGCGTCACTTTCACAGCTATTTTAATAACAGAGCCGGCGGCGCCCGTGAAAACCTTCCCCTCCCAGATCTTGTTCTTGGTTAGCTGAAGTTCTGCCTTCACGGGACCAATGACGAGGACCTTACAAGCACCAGGAATTCTCACTCTGAAGGTCTCCCAGCTTTCAATGGGAAGGAGCCCAACCCTTGGCTGCAGTAAGGCGCAGCCATGGCCCCATGCAGTGTACACTTTCGGGAAGGGTGGCAGGCTCTTGTTGGAGTAGCAGTCGATGACATAGTCACAAGCATGTGAAAACTCCTGAGGTTCTTGGACATCTTGGCGTCTCGTAAAAATGCTCAGCTTGTAACGTCCCGACTCTGGAAGATGAACGGTCAAGCTGATCTTACGGTCCAGATGGGTGAGGAAGCAGTGCCTGTCCAGGGAGCACAAGCCGTTCACTACTTTACCATTTTCTAAAAGGGGATATAAGTCCAAGTCCCACAAGGTATGGAAGGTGATGTTACATTTCCCGGTAGTTGTCGTGATGATCGGAGAAGTGTGGCTTGGGTTGGTGAGACCGTGACGTCTTGAATTGCTTCCGGGTCCACAGTGAACGCTGAGATTGGGTGGGAAGAGTTCATTATGGTTTATTGCGGTCTTACATTTTATTAGAACATTAGCCACGTTCTGAAAGTTCTCCATTTCCAGGTCTTTAACAAACAGGGACAATCTGTAGTATCCAAGGAACGGCAAGAGAAGGCAACATCCAAGCTGGTTGTCCTCCATCTGCGAGACCAGACATTTCTTACTGAAAACCTCCGACATCTCTGGGTGGGCTAGTTGAAAGGTTGCCACCAGGGGTCTGGATGTCTTAAATATAACCTTGGGTGAGCTGGTGTCCGCCATGATAAGATCCTCACCAGAATTGTAGCCGTTGACCCCAAGCTCCTCACCAGAGTTGTAGCTGATGACCCCACATTTTTTTGCTTTGTAATTTAGTCCCCAAAAGTGATATGGATTTTCCGGCAGCTTTAGAAAAGTTTTTGGCCGAGGACAGTCAATTTGATAGGAGCACACCCATTTATACGGATATTCAGCGTCAACGGGTCTGGCAAATATCATGAGCTCGTACTGTCCATGCCAAGGGGGAAAAACGCGTAGGGTCATGAGAGTCTCTTGGATGCTCAGTATACCGAAAGTCTTTTCTACCAAAGTCCTGCTGTTATCGAAGAGCTGGTAAATCTTATAGCTATATTCCCTTGGGTGTGAGCAGCCGAGTGAAATTTTGACTTCGCCGTCTTCTGTATTGAGAGAAGGGTAAAAAAAAAATTATTAAAAATTGTGTAAAACCTATGAAATCTTCTGAACATGAGTCCTACTGACACCGGAGAGCACTCAGTTACTTTGCTACAGTGCATCTCCGCTGCCTCTCTGGTTCCTGACCCAGCACCTTTGGGCGCAGGACTAGAAAAGGACAGTTCGGTGAATATCTGATTCCAAACCATCAACTTGTCCATTCACTGTCAGCAAGCAGAGTTCCTAAACTGATGAGGAGTCTTCGGAAAATATTTAAGAAGGGATTAAATCCAAAATAGATTTGCCATATTCTCCCGCCGGCGTGCACAATAATGTAATGAGATGGCCGGGTTGGCACATTAATGGGCAGAGGTGAGCCCGGCATCGTGTTCTTGCTGGGTGAGGGTGTTAGAGATAAGAACAAGGACTGCTGACCTAGATCCAGCCACTGTCAAGAAAATATCTGCCATAATATCCTGGAAACCCGGTAATAGACTTAAACCAGCAGGTTTAAGGGTTAATGCTTACTATTCTATTATGGCCTGAAGTGGTTAAAAGAGTAGATTTGTCCCTGGTGGTCTAGAGGCGTTCAGGAGTTATTATTACTCATGCAGTCGGGTTATTTAAGGGCAGAATGTAACATTTCTGGAGGTCTAGGATGGTTTATGGGTAACATATAATATCTTGTGGCCTAACATGCTGAAATTAAGGGGTGACAAATTAATATTCCTGGTTTTCTAGGGGGATTAGGAAATAATATACTGTATGGTGTCTGACATTGTCTGATGTGAATCACATATAGAAATGTATCATCAAAGAATGTGTAGACACTTGGCATCTAGTGAGCGGGGCACTATCGAAGGTGACCTGGTGTCCAGTGGGGATGGGGTATAGGAAGGCGACCTGGTATCCAGTAAGGAGGGGGTATAGCAAGGTCACCTGGTGTACCCTGGGGGGTATAGAAAGGTGACCTGGTGTCCAGTGAGGAGGGGATAGAGGAAGGTGACCTGGTGTCCAGTGAGGAGGGGATAGAGGAAGGCGACCTGGTGTCCAGTGGGGAGGGGATAGAGGAAGGTGACCTGGTGTCCAGTGAGGAGGGGATAGATGAAGGCGACCTGGTGTCCAGTGAGGAGGGGATAGAGGAAGGCGACCTGGTGTCCAGTGGGGAGGGGATAGAGGAAGGCGACCTGGTGTCCAGTGGGGAGGGGATATAGCAAGGTCACCTGGTGTACACTGGGGGTATAGAAAGGTGACCTGGTGTCCAGTGAGGAGGGGATAGAGGAAGATGACCTGGTGTCCAGTGGGGATGGGGTATAGGAAGGCGACCTGGTGTCCAGTGAGGAGGGGATAGAGGAAGGTGACCTGGTGTCCAGTGAAGAGGGGATAGAGGAAGGTGACCTGGTGTCCAGTGGGGATGGGGTATAGCAAGGTCACCTGGTGTACACTGGGGGTTATAGAAAGGTGACCTGGTGTCCAGTGAGGAGGGGATAGAGGAAGGCGACCTGGTGTCCAGTGAGGAGGGGATATAGCAAGGTCACCTGGTGTACACTGGGGGTTATAGAAAGGTGACCTGGTGTCCAGTGAGGAGGGGATAGAGGAAGGTGACCTGGTGTCCAGTGGGGATAGAGTATAGGAAGGCGACCTGGTGTACACTGGGGGTTATAGAAAGGTGACCTGGTGTCCAGTGGGAAGGGGTAGAGGAAGGTGACCTGGTGTCCAGTGGGGATGGGGTATAGGAAGGCGACCTGGTGTCCAGTGGGGATGGAGTATAGGAAGGCGGCCTGGTGTACACTGGGGGTTATAGAAAGGTGACCTGGTGTCCAGTGGGATGGAGTAGAGGAAGGTGACCTGGTGTCCAGTGAGGAGGGGGTATAGCAAGGTCACCTGGTGTACACTGGGGGGGTATAGAAAGGTGACCTGGTGTCCAGTGAGGAGGGGATAGAAGAAGGTGACTTGGTGTCCAGTGGGGATGGGGTATAGGAAGGCGACCTGGTGTCCAGTGAGGAGGGGGTATAGCAAGGTCACCTGGTGTACACTGGGGGGTATAGAAAGGTGACCTGGTGTCCAGTGAGGAGGGGATAGAAGAAGGTGACTTGGTGTCCAGTGGGGATGGGGTATAGGAAGGCGACCTGGTGTCCAGTGAGGAGGGGGTATAGCAAGGTCACCTGGTGTACACTGGGGGTTATAGAAAGGTGACCTGGTGTCCAGTGAGGAGGGGATAGAGGAAGGTGACCTGGTGTCCAGTGAGGAGGGAATAGAGGAAGGTGACCTGGTGTCCAGTGAGGATGGGGTATAGGAAGGCGACCTGGTGTACACTGGGGGTTATAGAAAGGTGACCTGGTGTCCAGTGGGAAGGGGTAGAGGAAGGTGACCTGTTGTCCAGTGGGAAGGGGTAGAGGAAGGTGACCTGGTGTCCAGTGAGGAGGGCGTATAGCAAGGTCACCTGGTGTACACTGGGGGGTATAGAAAGGTGACCTGGTGTCCAGTGAGGAGGGGATAGAAGGTGGTGACTTGGTGTCCAGTGGGGATGGGGTATAGGAAGGCGACCTGGTGTCCAGTGAGGAGGGGGTATAGCAAGGTCAACTGGTGTACACTGGGGGTTATAGAAAGATGACCTGGTATCCAGTGGGAAGGGGTAGAGGAAAGTGACCTGGTGTCCAGTGGGGAGGGGATAGAGGAAGGTGACCTGGTGTCCAGTGAGGAGGAGTTAGAGGAAGGTGACCTGGTGTCCAGTGAGGAGGGGGTAGAGGAAGGTGACCTGGTGTCCAGTGAGGAGAGGATAGAGGAAGGTGACCTGGTGTCCAGTGAGGAGGGGATAGAGGAAGGCGACCTGGTGTCCAGTGAGGAGGGGATAGAGGAAGGCGACCTGGTGTCCAGTGAGGAGGGGATAGAGGAAGGCGACCTGGTGTCCAGTGAGGAGGGGGTATAGGAAGGCGACCTGGTGTACACTGGGGGTTATAGAAAGGTGACCTGGTGTCCAGTGGGAAGGGGTAGAGGAAGGTGACCTGTTGTCCAGTGGGAAGGGGTAGAGGAAGGTGACCTGGTGTCCAGTGAGGAGGGCGTATAGCAAGGTCACCTGGTGTACACTGGGGGGTATAGAAAGGTGACCTGGTGTCCAGTGAGGAGGGGATAGAAGGTGGTGACTTGGTGTCCAGTGGGGATGGGGTATAGGAAGGCGACCTGGTGTCCAGTGAGGAGGGGGTATAGCAAGGTCAACTGGTGTACACTGGGGGTTATAGAAAGATGACCTGGTATCCAGTGGGAAGGGGTAGAGGAAAGTGACCTGGTGTCCAGTGGGGAGGGGATAGAGGAAGGTGACCTGGTGTCCAGTGAGGAGGAGTTAGAGGAAGGTGACCTGGTGTCCAGTGAGGAGGGGGTAGAGGAAGGTGACCTGGTGTCCAGTGAGGAGAGGATAGAGGAAGGTGACCTGGTGTCCAGTGAGGAGGGGATAGAGGAAGGCGACCTGGTGTCCAGTGAGGAGGGGATAGAGGAAGGCGACCTGGTGTCCAGTGAGGAGGGGATAGAGGAAGGCGACCTGGTGTCCAGTGAGGGGATAGAGGAAGGCGACCTGGTGTCCAGTGAGGAGGGGATAGCAGAAGGTGACTTGGTGTCCAGTGGGGATGGGGTATAGGAAGGCGACCTGGTGTCCAGTGAGGAGGGGGTATAGCAAGGTCACCTGGTGTACACTGGGGGTTATAGAAAGATGACCTGGTGTCCAGTGGGGAGGAGTTAGAGGAAGGTGACCTGGTGTCCAGTGAGGAGGGGATAGAGGAAGGCGACCTGGTGTCCAGTGAGGAGGGGATAGAGGAAGGCGACCTGGTGTCCAGTGAGGAGGGGGTAGAGGAAGGCGACCTGGTGTCCAGTGAGGAGGGGGTAGAGGAAGGCGACCTGGTGTCCAGTGAGGAGGGGATAGAGGAAGGCGACCTGGTGTCCAGTGAGGAGGGGATAGAGGAAGGCGACCTGGTGTCCAGTGAGGAGGGGGTATAGCAAGGTCACCTGGTGTACACTGGGGGTTATAGAAAGATGACCTGGTATCCAGTGGGAAGGGGTAGAGGAAAGTGACCTGGTGTCCAGTGGGGAGGGGATAGAGGAAGGTGACCTGGTGTCCAGTGAGGAGGAGTTAGAGGAAGGTGACCTGGTGTCCAGTGAGGAGGAGTTAGAGGAAGGTGACCTGGTGTCCAGTGAGGAGGGGGTAGAGGAAGGTGACCTGGTGTCCAGTGAGGAGGGGATAGAGGAAGGTGACCTGGTGTCCAGTGAGGAGGGGATAGAGGAAGGCGACCTGGTGTCCAGTGAGGAGGCGATAGAGGAAGGCGACCTGGTGTCCAGTGAGGAGGGGGTAGAGGAAGGCGACCTGGTGTCCAGTGAGGAGGGGATAGAGGAAGGCGACCTGGTGTCCAGTGAGGAGGCGATAGAGGAAGGCGACCTGGTGTCCAGTGAGGAGGGGGTAGAGGAAGGCGACCTGGTGTCCAGTGAGGAGGGGGTATAGCAAGGTCACCTGGTGTACACTGGGGGTTATAGAAAGATGACCTGGTATCCAGTGGGAAGGGGTAGAGGAAAGTGACCTGGTGGGGAGGGGATAGAGGAAGGTGACCAGGTGTCCAGTGAGGAGGAGTTAGAGGAAGGTGACCTGGTGTCCAGTGAGGAGGGGATAGAGGAAGGCGACCTGGTGTCCAGTGAGGAGGGGGTATAGCAAGGTCACCTGGTGTACACTGGGGGTTATAGAAAGATGACCTGGTATCCAGTGGGAAGGGGTAGAGGAAAGTGACCTGGTGTCCAGTGGGGAGGGGATAGAGGAAGGTGACCTGGTGTCCAGTGAGGAGGGGATAGAGGAAGGCGACCTGGTGTCCAGTGAGGAGGGGATAGAGGAAGGCGACCTGGTGTCCAGTGAGGAGGGGGTAGAGGAAGGCGACTTGGTGTCCAGTGAGGAGGGGATAGAGGAAGGTGACCTGGTGTCCAGTGAGGAGAGGATAGAGGAAGGTGACCTGGTGTCCAGTGAGGAGGGGATAGAGGAAGGCGACCTGGTGTCCAGTGAGGAGGGGATAGAGGAAGGCGACCTGGTGTCCAGTGAGGAGGGGATAGAGGAAGGCGACCTGGTGTCCAGTGAGGAGGGGATAGAGGAAGGCGACCTGGTGTCCAGTGAGGAGGGGATAGCAGAAGGTGACTTGGTGTCCAGTGGGGATGGGGTATAGGAAGGCGACCTGGTGTCCAGTGAGGAGGGGGTATAGCAAGGTCACCTGGTGTACACTGGGGGTTATAGAAAGATGACCTGGTGTCCAGTGGGGAGGAGTTAGAGGAAGGTGACCTGTTGTCCAGTGAGGAGGGGATAGAGGAAGGCGACCTGGTGTCCAGTGAGGAGGGGATAGAGGAAGGCGACCTGGTGTCCAGTGAGGAGGGGGTAGAGGAAGGCGACCTGGTGTCCAGTGAGGAGGGGGTAGAGGAAGGCGACCTGGTGTCCAGTGAGGAGGGGATAGAGGAAGGCGACCTGGTGTCCAGTAAGGAGGGGGTAGAGGAAGGCGACCTGGTGTCCAGTGAGGAGGGGGTATAGCAAGGTCACCTGGTGTACACTGGGGGTTATAGAAAGATGACCTGGTATCCAGTGGGAAAGGGTAGAGGAAAGTGACCTGGTGTCCAGTGGGGAGGGGATAGAGGAAGGTGACCTGGGGTCCAGTGAGGAGGAGTTAGAGGAAGGTGACCTGGTGTCCAGTGAGGAGGAGTTAGAGGAAGATGACCTGGTGTCCAGTGAGGAGGGGGTAGAGGAAGGTGACCTGGTGTCCAGTGAGGAGGGGATAGAGGAAGGTGACCTGGTGTCCAGTGAGGAGGGGATAGAGGAAGGCGACCTGGTGTCCAGTGAGGAGGGGATAGAGGAAGGCGACCTGGTGTCCAGTGAGGAGGGGGTAGAGGAAGGCGACCTGGTGTCCAGTGAGGAGGGGATAGAGGAAGGCGACCTGGTGTCCAGTGAGGAGGCGATAGAGGAAGGCGACCTGGTGTCCAGTGAGGAGGGGGTAGAGGAAGGCGACCTGGTGTCCAGTGAGGAGGGGGTATAGCAAGGTCACCTGGTGTACACTGGGGGTTATAGAAAGATGACCTGGTATCCAGTGGGAAGGGGTAGAGGAAAGTGACCTGGTGTCCAGTGGGGAGGGGATAGAGGAAGGTGACCAGGTGTCCAGTGAGGAGGAGTTAGAGGAAGGTGACCTGGTGTCCAGTGAGGAGGGGATAGAGGAAGGCGACCTGGTGTCCAGTGAGGAGGGGGTATAGCAAGGTCACCTGGTGTACACTGGGGGTTATAGAAAGATGACCTGGTATCCAGTGGGAAGGGGTAGAGGAAAGTGACCTGGTGTCCAGTGGGGAGGGGATAGAGGAAGGTGACCTGGTGTCCAGTGAGGAGGAGTTAGAGGAAGGTGACCTGGTGTCCAGTGAGGAGGGGATAGAGGAAGGCGACTTGGTGTCCAGTGAGGAGGGGATAGAGGAAGGCGACCTGGTGTCCAGTGAGGAGGGGGTAGAGGAAGGCGACCTGGTGTCCAGTGAGGAGGGGGTAGAGGAAGGCGACCTGGTGTCCAGTGAGGAGGGGATAGAGGAAGGCGACCTGGTGTCCAGTGAGGAGGGGATAGAGGAAGGCGACCTGGTGTCCAGTGATGAGGGGATAGAAGAAGGTGACTTGGTGTCCAGTGGGGATGGGGTATAGGAAGGCGACCTGGTGTCCAGTGAGGAGGGGGTATAGCAAGGTCACCTGGTGTACACTGGGGGTTATAGAAAGATGACCTGGTATCCAGTGGGAAGGGGTAGAGGAAAGTGACCTGGTGTCCAGTAGGGAGGGGATAGAGGAAGGTGACCTGGTGTCCAGTGAGGAGGAGTTAGAGGTAGGTGACCTGGTGTCCAGTGAGGAGGAGTTAGAGGAAGGCGACCTGGTGTCCAGTGAGGAGGGGGTAGAGGAAGGTGACCTGGTGTCCAGTGAGGAGGGGATAGAGGAAGGTGACCTGGTGTCCAGTGAGGAGGGGATAGAGGAAGGCGACCTGGTGTCCAGTGAGGAGGCGATAGAGGAAGGCGACCTGGTGTCCAGTGAGGAGGGGGTAGAGGAAGGCGACCTGGTGTCCAGTGAGGAGGGGGTATAGCAAGGTCACCTGGTGTACACTGGGGGTTATAGAAAGATGACCTGGTATCCAGTGGGAAGGGGTAGAGGAAAGTGACCTGGTGTCCAGTGGGGAGGGGATAGAGGAAGGTGACCTGGTGTCCAGTGAGGAGGGGATAGAGGAAGGCGACCTGGTGTCCAGTGAGGAGGGGGTATAGCAAGGTCACCTGGTGTACACTGGGGGTTATAGAAAGATGACCTGGTATCCAGTGGGAAGGGGTAGAGGAAAGTGACCTGGTGTCCAGTGGGGAGGGGATAGAGGAAGGTGACCTGGTGTCCAGTGAGGAGGAGTTAGAGGAAGGTGACCTGGTGTCCAGTGAGGAGGGGATAGAGGAAGGCGACCTGGTGTCCAGTGAGGAGGGGATAGAGGAAGGCGACCTGGTGTCCAGTGAGGAGGGGGTAGAGGAAGGCGACCTGGTGTCCAGTGGGGAGGGGATAGAGGAAGGTGACCTGGTGTCCAGTGAGGAGGAGTTAGAGGTAGGTGACCTGGTGTCCAGTGAGGAGGAGTTAGAGGAAGGCGACCTGGTGTCCAGTGAGGAGGGGGTAGAGGAAGGTGACCTGGTGTCCAGTGAGGAGGGGATAGAGGAAGGTGACCTGGTGTCCAGTGAGGAGGGGATAGAGGAAGGCGACCTGGTGTCCAGTGAGGAGGGGATAGAGGAAGGCGACCTGGTGTCCAGTGAGGAGGGGATAGAGGAAGGCGACCTGGTGTCCAGTGAGGAGGGGATAGAGGAAGGCGACCTGGTGTCCAGTGAGGAGGGGATAGCAGAAGGTGACTTGGTGTCCAGTGGGGATGGGGTATAGGAAGGCGACCTGGTGTCCAGTGAGGAGGGGGTATAGCAAGGTCACCTGGTGTACACTGGGGGTTATAGAAAGATGACCTGGTGTCCAGTGGGGAGGAGTTAGAGGAAGGTGACCTGGTGTCCAGTGAGGAGGGGATAGAGGAAGGCGACCTGGTGTCCAGTGAGGAGGGGATAGAGGAAGGCGACCTGGTGTCCAGTGAGGAGGGGGTAGAGGAAGGCGACCTGGTGTCCAGTGAGGAGGGGGTAGAGGAAGGCGACCTGGTGTCCAGTGAGGAGGGGATAGAGGAAGGCGACCTGGTGTCCAGTGAGGAGGGGATAGAGGAAGGCGACCTGGTGTCCAGTGAGGAGGGGGTATAGCAAGGTCACCTGGTGTACACTGGGGGTTATAGAAAGATGACCTGGTATCCAGTGGGAAGGGGTAGAGGAAAGTGACCTGGTGTCCAGTGGGGAGGGGATAGAGGAAGGTGACCTGGTGTCCAGTGAGGAGGAGTTAGAGGAAGGTGACCTGGTGTCCAGTGAGGAGGAGTTAGAGGAAGGTGACCTGGTGTCCAGTGAGGAGGGGGTAGAGGAAGGTGACCTGGTGTCCAGTGAGGAGGGGATAGAGGAAGGTGACCTGGTGTCCAGTGAGGAGGGGATAGAGGAAGGCGACCTGGTGTCCAGTGAGGAGGCGATAGAGGAAGGCGACCTGGTGTCCAGTGAGGAGGGGGTAGAGGAAGGCGACCTGGTGTCCAGTGAGGAGGGGATAGAGGAAGGCGACCTGGTGTCCAGTGAGGAGGCGATAGAGGAAGGCGACCTGGTGTCCAGTGAGGAGGGGGTAGAGGAAGGCGACCTGGTGTCCAGTGAGGAGGGGGTATAGCAAGGTCACCTGGTGTACACTGGGGGTTATAGAAAGATGACCTGGTATCCAGTGGGAAGGGGTAGAGGAAAGTGACCTGGTGGGGAGGGGATAGAGGAAGGTGACCAGGTGTCCAGTGAGGAGGAGTTAGAGGAAGGTGACCTGGTGTCCAGTGAGGAGGGGATAGAGGAAGGCGACCTGGTGTCCAGTGAGGAGGGGGTATAGCAAGGTCACCTGGTGTACACTGGGGGTTATAGAAAGATGACCTGGTATCCAGTGGGAAGGGGTAGAGGAAAGTGACCTGGTGTCCAGTGGGGAGGGGATAGAGGAAGGTGACCTGGTGTCCAGTGAGGAGGGGATAGAGGAAGGCGACCTGGTGTCCAGTGAGGAGGGGATAGAGGAAGGCGACCTGGTGTCCAGTGAGGAGGGGGTAGAGGAAGGCGACTTGGTGTCCAGTGAGGAGGGGATAGAGGAAGGTGACCTGGTGTCCAGTGAGGAGAGGATAGAGGAAGGTGACCTGGTGTCCAGTGAGGAGGGGATAGAGGAAGGCGACCTGGTGTCCAGTGAGGAGGGGATAGAGGAAGGCGACCTGGTGTCCAGTGAGGAGGGGATAGAGGAAGGCGACCTGGTGTCCAGTGAGGAGGGGATAGAGGAAGGCGACCTGGTGTCCAGTGAGGAGGGGATAGCAGAAGGTGACTTGGTGTCCAGTGGGGATGGGGTATAGGAAGGCGACCTGGTGTCCAGTGAGGAGGGGGTATAGCAAGGTCACCTGGTGTACACTGGGGGTTATAGAAAGATGACCTGGTGTCCAGTGGGGAGGAGTTAGAGGAAGGTGACCTGTTGTCCAGTGAGGAGGGGATAGAGGAAGGCGACCTGGTGTCCAGTGAGGAGGGGATAGAGGAAGGCGACCTGGTGTCCAGTGAGGAGGGGGTAGAGGAAGGCGACCTGGTGTCCAGTGAGGAGGGGGTAGAGGAAGGCGACCTGGTGTCCAGTGAGGAGGGGATAGAGGAAGGCGACCTGGTGTCCAGTAAGGAGGGGGTAGAGGAAGGCGACCTGGTGTCCAGTGAGGAGGGGGTATAGCAAGGTCACCTGGTGTACACTGGGGGTTATAGAAAGATGACCTGGTATCCAGTGGGAAAGGGTAGAGGAAAGTGACCTGGTGTCCAGTGGGGAGGGGATAGAGGAAGGTGACCTGGGGTCCAGTGAGGAGGAGTTAGAGGAAGGTGACCTGGTGTCCAGTGAGGAGGAGTTAGAGGAAGATGACCTGGTGTCCAGTGAGGAGGGGGTAGAGGAAGGTGACCTGGTGTCCAGTGAGGAGGGGATAGAGGAAGGTGACCTGGTGTCCAGTGAGGAGGGGATAGAGGAAGGCGACCTGGTGTCCAGTGAGGAGGGGATAGAGGAAGGCGACCTGGTGTCCAGTGAGGAGGGGGTAGAGGAAGGCGACCTGGTGTCCAGTGAGGAGGGGATAGAGGAAGGCGACCTGGTGTCCAGTGAGGAGGCGATAGAGGAAGGCGACCTGGTGTCCAGTGAGGAGGGGGTAGAGGAAGGCGACCTGGTGTCCAGTGAGGAGGGGGTATAGCAAGGTCACCTGGTGTACACTGGGGGTTATAGAAAGATGACCTGGTATCCAGTGGGAAGGGGTAGAGGAAAGTGACCTGGTGTCCAGTGGGGAGGGGATAGAGGAAGGTGACCAGGTGTCCAGTGAGGAGGAGTTAGAGGAAGGTGACCTGGTGTCCAGTGAGGAGGGGATAGAGGAAGGCGACCTGGTGTCCAGTGAGGAGGGGGTATAGCAAGGTCACCTGGTGTACACTGGGGGTTATAGAAAGATGACCTGGTATCCAGTGGGAAGGGGTAGAGGAAAGTGACCTGGTGTCCAGTGGGGAGGGGATAGAGGAAGGTGACCTGGTGTCCAGTGAGGAGGAGTTAGAGGAAGGTGACCTGGTGTCCAGTGAGGAGGGGATAGAGGAAGGCGACTTGGTGTCCAGTGAGGAGGGGATAGAGGAAGGCGACCTGGTGTCCAGTGAGGAGGGGGTAGAGGAAGGCGACCTGGTGTCCAGTGAGGAGGGGGTAGAGGAAGGCGACCTGGTGTCCAGTGAGGAGGGGATAGAGGAAGGCGACCTGGTGTCCAGTGAGGAGGGGATAGAGGAAGGCGACCTGGTGTCCAGTGAGGAGGGGATAGAAGAAGGTGACTTGGTGTCCAGTGGGGATGGGGTATAGGAAGGCGACCTGGTGTCCAGTGAGGAGGGGGTATAGCAAGGTCACCTGGTGTACACTGGGGGTTATAGAAAGATGACCTGGTATCCAGTGGGAAGGGGTAGAGGAAAGTGACCTGGTGTCCAGTAGGGAGGGGATAGAGGAAGGTGACCTGGTGTCCAGTGAGGAGGAGTTAGAGGTAGGTGACCTGGTGTCCAGTGAGGAGGAGTTAGAGGAAGGCGACCTGGTGTCCAGTGAGGAGGGGGTAGAGGAAGGTGACCTGGTGTCCAGTGAGGAGGGGATAGAGGAAGGCGACCTGGTGTCCAGTGAGGAGGCGATAGAGGAAGGCGACCTGGTGTCCAGTGAGGAGGGGGTAGAGGAAGGCGACCTGGTGTCCAGTGAGGAGGGGGTATAGCAAGGTCACCTGGTGTACACTGGGGGTTATAGAAAGATGACCTGGTATCCAGTGGGAAGGGGTAGAGGAAAGTGACCTGGTGTCCAGTGGGGAGGGGATAGAGGAAGGTGACCTGGTGTCCAGTGAGGAGGGGATAGAGGAAGGCGACCTGGTGTCCAGTGAGGAGGGGGTATAGCAAGGTCACCTGGTGTACACTGGGGGTTATAGAAAGATGACCTGGTATCCAGTGGGAAGGGGTAGAGGAAAGTGACCTGGTGTCCAGTGGGGAGGGGATAGAGGAAGGTGACCTGGTGTCCAGTGAGGAGGAGTTAGAGGAAGGTGACCTGGTGTCCAGTGAGGAGGGGATAGAGGAAGGCGACCTGGTGTCCAGTGAGGAGGGGATAGAGGAAGGCGACCTGGTGTCCAGTGAGGAGGGGGTAGAGGAAGGCGACCTGGTGTCCAGTGAGGAGGGGGTAGAGGAAGGCGACCTGGTGTCCAGTGAGGAGGGGATAGAGGAAGGCGACCTGGTGTCCAGTGAGGAGGGGATAGAGGAAGGCGACCTGGTGTCCAGTGAGGAGGGGATAGAGGAAGGCGACCTGGTGTCCAGTGAGGAGGGGATAGAAGAAGGTGACTTGGTGTCCAGTGGGGATGGGGTATAGGAAGGCGACCTGGTGTCCAGTGAGGAGGGGGTATAGCAAGGTCACCTGGTGTACACTGGGGGTTATAGAAAGATGACCTGGTATCCAGTGGGAAGGGGTAGAGGAAAGTGACCTGGTGTCCAGTGGGGAGGGGATAGAGGAAGGTGACCTGGTGTCCAGTGAGGAGGAGTTAGAGGTAGGTGACCTGGTGTCCAGTGAGGAGGAGTTAGAGGAAGGCGACCTGGTGTCCAGTGAGGAGGGGGTAGAGGAAGGTGACCTGGTGTCCAGTGAGGAGGGGATAGAGGAAGGTGACCTGGTGTCCAGTGAGGAGGGGATAGAGGAAGGCGACCTGGTGTCCAGTGAGGAGGCGATAGAGGAAGGCGACCTGGTGTCCAGTGAGGAGGGGGTAGAGGAAGGCGACCTGGTGTCCAGTGAGGAGGGGGTATAGCAAGGTCACCTGGTGTACACTGGGGGTTATAGAAAGATGACCTGGTATCCAGTGGGAAGGGGTAGAGGAAAGTGACCTGGTGTCCAGTGGGGAGGGGATAGAGGAAGGTGACCAGGTGTCCAGTGAGGAGGAGTTAGAGGAAGGTGACCTGGTGTCCAGTGAGGAGGGGATAGAGGAAGGCGACCTGGTGTCCAGTGAGGAGGGGGTATAGCAAGGTCACCTGGTGTACACTGGGGGTTATAGAAAGATGACCTGGTATCCAGTGGGAAGGGGTAGAGGAAAGTGACCTGGTGTCCAGTGGGGAGGGGATAGAGGAAGGTGACCTGGTGTCCAGTGAGGAGGAGTTAGAGGAAGGTGACCTGGTGTCCAGTGAGGAGGGGATAGAGGAAGGCGACCTGGTGTCCAGTGAGGAGGGGATAGAGGAAGGCGACCTGGTGTCCAGTGAGGAGGGGATAGAGGAAGGCGACCTGGTGTCCAGTGAGGAGGGGATAGAGGAAGGCGACCTGGTGTCCAGTGGGGATGGGGTATAGGAAGGCGACCTGGTGTCCAGTAGGAGGAGGTAGAGAAAGGCGACCTGGTGTCCAGTGAAGAGGGGTTAGAGGAAGGCGACCTGGTGTCCAGTGAAGAGGTCTTATATAGGAACGTGACCTGGTGTCCATTAGGATAACTGGGAAGATGTCCAGTGGGGAAAGGGAAACAAGTCATTTATGCAGCACAAAGTGATAAGATGTACCTTAGGTAATTAGTTTGCCATCCACAGTGAAGACGCCGCAGATAAGGACCCTGCCAGATTACTAGTATACAGTGTTCACCTATCGTCTTGCTACTTGGACAGTCTTGCCTCGGTTTCTGCTTGGATTAGTACAAGGTGAAGGTACAACTACACCAAGAATTGCAATGTCCACAGCCCCCAAAACATCAGGATATTCAGGACCCTGCGCTGCTCCGCACCACGGACAGGAGCAATAATACAATAAAACATCCTATTTCTATATGAAGTAAAGCCTTTTAATATTTACTTTCTAATGCTTGTCTTCTCTTCAACACATTTGTTGCCAAGATCTTGTCAAAATGTTGCAGATAATCCTATAATGCCTATGCACAGCGTCGCTGAAGAAATAATTGGCTCCTGCTTTGCTGCTTTCCGCTTCTACAAAGCTCAGGATAACACAGTCTGTACAGACATCTCATGTGTTACAGGGGGATTCATCCTCAGCAACAACAAAAATCACACAAGGCTTCTAACCCTCCTGGAAAGCACATGAAGGCGCAGGAGTCCGGACAACAAAAAGTGCATGCAGCAGATTAACCTTCTAAGACAGGGGCAATTAAAATTCCCCGAGGGGCCACATGAGATATGGTGACTTCAGCCTATAGGTTCAGACCTCTGCATCAGTTAATTCTGCTCAATATTAATACATTATAATTACTGTATATTAATATTAATTCTCCACATCACATCCACAGTGGTGACATGAGACTCACATAGCCTCTGATATACAGCATTTGTCCCACATCACCCCTTATATAGAGCATTTGCCTCATATCGCCTCCCTATATACATAATGAGCCCCCACATAACCTCCTATATACAGCATGAGCCTCACATAGCCTCTTATATACAGTGTGAGCCTCACATAGCCTCTTATATACAGTGTGAGCCCCACATAGCCTCTTATATACAGTGTGAGCCCCACATAGCCTCTTATATACAGTGTGAGCCCCCACATAGCCTCCTATATACAGTGTGAGCCTCACATAGCCTCTTATATACAGTGTGAGCCCCACATAGCCTCTTATATACAGTATGAGCCCCACATAGCCTCTTATATACAGTGTGAGCCCCCACATAGCCTCTTATATACAGCATGAGCCTCACATAGCCTCTTATATACAGTGTGAGCCCCCACATAGCCTCCTATATACAGTGTGAGCCTCACATAGCCTCTTATATACAGTGTGAGCCCCACATAGCCTCTTATATACAGTGTGAGCCCCACATAGCCTCTTATATACAGTGTGAGCCCCACATAGCCTCTTATATACAGTGTGAGCCCTCACATAGCCTCTTATATACAGTGTGAGCCCCACATAGCCTCTTATATACAGTGTGA
Source organism: Ranitomeya variabilis (assembly GCF_051348905.1). NCBI lineage: Eukaryota > Metazoa > Chordata > Amphibia > Anura > Dendrobatidae > Ranitomeya > Ranitomeya variabilis. The sequence continues at coordinate 1,136,182,022 of NC_135232.1, forward strand.
GCCCCACATAGCCTCTTATATACAGCGTGAGCCTCACATAGCCTCTTATATACAGCGTGAGCCTCACATAGCCTCTTATATACAGTGTGAGCCCCCACATAGCCTCTTATATACAGTGTGAGCCCCACATAGCCTCTTATATACAGCGTGAGCCCCACATAGCCTCTTATATACAGCGTGAGCCTCACATAGCCTCTTATATACAGCGTGAGCCTCACATAGCCTCTTATATACAGCGTGAGCCTCACATAGCCTCTTATATACAGTGTGAGCCTCACATAGCCTCTTATATACAGCGTGAGCCTCACATAGCCTCTTATATACAGCGTGAGCCTCACATAGCCTCTTATATACAGTGTGAGCCCCACATAGCCTCTTATATACAGCGTGAGCCTCACATAGCCTCTTATATACAGCGTGAGCCTCACATAGCCTCTTATATACAGTGTGAGCCTCACATAGCCTCTTATATACAGCGTGAGCCTCACATAGCCTCTTATATACAGCGTGAGCCTCACATAGCCTCTTATATACAGCGTGAGCCTCACATAGCCTCTTATATACAGCGTGAGCCTCACATAGCCTCTTATATACAGCGTGAGCCTCACATAGCCTCTTATATACAGTGTGAGCCCCACATAGCCTCTTAAAAACAGTGTGAGCCCCACATAGCCTCTTATATACAGCGTGAGCCTCACATAGCCTCTTATATACAGCATGAACCTCACATAGCCTCTTATATACAGCATGAGCCTCACATAGCCTCTTATATACAGTGTGAGCCTCACATAGCCTCTTATATACAGCATGAGCCCCACATAGCCTCTTATATACAGCATGAACCTCACATAGCCTCTTATATACAGCATGAGCCTCACATAGCCTCACTGCTTCAACAGCAGTCTTGAGTCGAATCGTAAGCAAGAGTATGTGGGGATAAAAATGCACCCTCGCCCTTTACCCAAGAAAAGGACATTTTCAAAGTTTTTCTATCTAACAAGACCAACAATGATCCATTTACTTTCTAAGCTCCATCCCAGTGGGGTCCTAAACTTAACTATTGTAACCTAAAGATAAGCAAGATTTTTTTTTCAACAGCGGAGGGTAATGTTCCTTTAACACAAGAAATGAGGAATTTTGAAAGTTTGTTTCACATAAGAGCAAATATTCTTTCATTTTGTAAGCTCCACCCCTGAGGAGTCCTGAGTTCTGAGCCCAACTATGATTGCATAACTTGAAGGTAAGAACGATTTATTTTTTTTTTGGGGGGGGGGGATAGGAGAGAACACAACATGCCTTTAACCCAAGTAAAGGGGAATTTTTTTTAAGGTTATAAGTCACATATTGATGTTTTAATTGTTAAACTCCATCCTTGAGGAGTCCTAAGCCCAACAATGATTGTGTAGTCTAAAAGCAAACAAGATTTTTTTTTTTTTTTAGGTGGGGGGTGGCTGTGTTTAAAAATATAATCATAACCTAAGATAAAAGGAGTAAGCAAATATTGTGCTTTTATTTTTTCTCTCCACCCCTGAGGAACCCTGAGGTAAAAAATGATTATGAAATCTGAAAGTAAGCAAAAGTTTTTGAGGTTATAAAATGTGCCCTTAATCCAAGAAAAGGGGAATTTTGAAAGCTGTTCTTCTTTTCACATGAGAGGAAATATTGTTCTTTCATTTCTATTTGTAAGCAAGCTCCACCCCCAAGGAGTCCAATCATAGTTGTGTAACCTAAAGATGTGCAAGACCTTTTTTTGCGGGAGGGATTGATAATTTGCCCCTATGTCAATAAAAAAAAAAAGAATGTTCAAAGTTTGTGTTTCACACAAGAACAAATACTGTTCTTTTATCTTTGTAAGCTCCACCCCTGAGGATTCTTTGAAGAAATAAATAATGAATATTGATAACGGTTTACTTTCTAATATAGTGGTATTACAACGAGTTAGTCATTTGGATATAGGATTGTTATCATAACAACATTTATTGCTACTGGAATTTCTAAGTTGCTGCAGATGCCCCGCAAACCCATCAGCTGCTGTTTATAGCAGTCAGATAAGGTAACTCCTTGGTAACAGGCAGAATTTCTGATGATATTGGGGAAATTTTGCATTTTTCTCAGAAGCTCTGAGAAGTGTTAATGTGTCTTAATAATTTTTTTATCATTTTCCCCTTGCTTGACCTTACAAAATGAACACCGTAATTGATTTTTGCTGTTGCCATGTTGTACCTGTTGTAAGGTGGAAATCTTTTGGAGAGATGATGAAAAGCTGAAGTCGAAAGAACTCGGAGGTCTTGAAGATTTTCTGCTCGAAATCTTCAAAAGAAACTATTGAGTCAAGCAGCTGCCAAGTCGGGTCATCGGGCCAATGAGTTTCTATGAAATCCTCGGGGTCAGTGAGGAAGAAAAAGTCTTCATATCTAAAAGAAACAAGAGTTGTCAGTTAACCCTTCCTCATCGCAGGGCCTTAAAGGGATGACGGCCAGAATATGGATCCTCTCTCTATGTAATCTTTATGCTCTCCCGATATTAGTAGAAGTATCTTTACTGGCTTTCTCCCCAACTTCAAGAAGATAAGAAAAGTGTCTTTCTATGATTCCGCAGCGCTGCATGCAAAAAAAAATTCTATATTTGGTAGACCATAGTCTATAGGCTGCATAGAATTACAGTGAGCACCATGATTACTGCCGGCCCCTCCATAAAATACAGAAGGTCCAGATAATGAATGGGAAGTAAATGTGTGGCCCAAGTGATAAAGGAACCACATGACGTCTGATATACTGCACCCCCAGAACATCCGCTAGATGGGAAATACTAAAAGTTGTCGTCTGCCATAGCCAGACCGCATTACTATAAGGAATAATCCTCCTTTCAGAGCGGAATAAAGCTTTGTGCCGCATTACACATCATCCCATATCCCCAATATACAGCGTGCATTACTAAGCCTAGTGTACAAGATCAAAACATAGTGCCAAACAGTGACAATAAAATATCATGCTATCACCATACAATAACTAAACATAATAATAAAAATAATTCTGCCAGTGTCACCACATCCTGCTACTACCTAAATAGCAATTGTGCTATTGTCATACTATGCTACCGCTATAGAGTGTCAAAATACTAATGCCCTATGAAGCACTGTACCATAGTACCACCATACAATGCTACAAATAATGCCATCAATCACCTGACCATACTACCACCATACAGGGCTATCTCCCTTCTATACTACCACCATACAGCGCTATCTCCCTACCATACTACCACCATACAGCGCTATCACCCTACCATATTACCACCATACAGCGCTATCACCCTACCATACTACCACCATACAGCGCTATCTCCCTACCATATTACCACCATACAGCGCTATCTCCCTACCATACTACCACCATACAGCGCTATCTCCCTACCATACTACCACCATACAGCGCTATCTCCCTACCATACTACCACCATACAGCGCTATCTCCCTACCATACTACTCACCATACAGCGCTATCTCCCTTCTATACTACCACCATACAGTGCTATCTCCCTACCATACTACCACCATACAGCGCTATCTCCCTACCATACTACCACCATACAGCGCTATCACCCTACCATATTACCACCATACAGCGCTATCACCCTACCATACTACCACCATACAGCGCTATCTCCCTACCATATTACCACCATACAGCGCTATCTCCCTACCATACTACCACCATACAGCGCTATCTCCCTACCATACTACCACCATACAGCGCTATCTCCCTACCATACTACCACCATACAGCGCTATCTCCCTACCATACTACCACCATACAGCGCTATCTCCCTACCATACTACTCACCATACAGCGCTATCTCCCTTCTATACTACCACCATACAGTGCTATCTCCCTACCATACTACCACCATACAGCGCAATCTCTCTACCACACTACTCACCATACAGCGCTATCTCCCTTCTATACTACCACCATACAGCGCTATCTCTCTACCATACAACCACCATACAGTGCTATCACCCTACCATACTACCACCATACAGCGCTATCATCATACCATACTACCACCATACAGCGCTATCACCCTACCATACTACCACCATACAGTGCTATCTCCCTACCATACTACCACCATACAGCGCTATCTCCCTACCATACTACCACCATACAGCGCTATCACCCTACCATACTACCACCATACAGCGCTATCTCCCTACCATACTACCACCATACAGCGCTATCACCCTACCATACTACCACCATACAGTGCTATCTCCCTACCATACTACCACCATACAGCGCTATCTCCCTACCATACTACCACCATACAGCGCTATCACCCTACCATACTACCACCATACAGCGCTATCTCCCTACCATACTACCACCATACAGCGCTATCACCCTACCATACTACCACCATACAGCGCTATCTCCCTACCATACTACCACCATACAGCGCTATCACCCTACCATACTACCACCATACAGTGCTATCTCCCTACCATACTACCACTTTACAGCGCTATCTCCCTACCATACTACCACCATACAGTGCTATCTCCCTACCATACTACCACCATACAGCGCTATCACCCTACCATACTACCACCATACAGTGCTATCTCCCTACCATACTACCACTATACAGCGCTATCTCCCTACCATATTACCACCATACAGCGCTATCACCATACTATACTACCACCTTACAGTTATATGTCCCTACCATACTACCTTAGGTGGCTCAGTGGTTAGTCCTGTAGTTTTGCATTGCTGAGGTCGTGTGTTCACTATAGACAATATCTGCAGGCAGTTTGTATGTTCTCTTAGTACTTGCATGGATCTTCAGCGCCGCCTCCACTACTGTGCATGATTGTGATCTAACCTTGGTATAAATATTCCCTCCTGCAGGTCCACAGTCCCGGACCCCCAGCAGGCGTCCAGGAGGTACCACTGTCCCGCCAGCTCCACTGCGTTCCACATATGGTTAGACTTCGTCCTGTGGGAACTGACGCCGTCATAGGACTCGGCAGCACGGCTGAAGCCAGAAATCTCTCTGCAGCATATTCCAGTTTCCCTGTTTGAAAGAATATTCATACAGTAACTGTATTTTAGGCAAATCATTTCCAGTCTTAGACCTTGTTCTCATGTGAGGGAGTGCTAGGGCCATAGTCTTGGCTGAGAATATCTGTTTACACATGCCCTGGCCTCCCGGCACATGAAAACAATGTTCCCTTTTCAGCGTACCTTCGGCTATACCTCCTGCACCATCAGGGTCCCATCTCCCAGGGTGTCCCCATGATGTACCAACCCGTTCGGTACTTCAGCATCCTCACTGTCTGGCTTAACTACTTTCAGGAGTTCCCCTGTCCGTTTCGACCCAGACATAAAAGGCATCTGCCCACGTAGTAAGCTGCCACATCTTGGAGCGACCTGCGTTTCTGTTCTGCTGTGACTTCTGCTCTCATTGCTGCTTTTACTTCTGCTGTAACCTTCGGCCACTGTCCAGCCCTGGACCTACTGGGCTCTTAACTTGAACGTTGCGGAGTCACTGCACTGTCTCGGACTCTAAAGCCCTACAGGACGCCTTGGGCTCCCTGGGTCTTCTGACTAAATACAGGAAATGCTCCTGGCTTACCCATAGCAGACTCCTCCTATTAGTTAACTATATACACTATTGTGCCTATGTGACCCCATCTTGTGGGCTAACTTAAGTACTGCACTTTCCCTACAACATACATATTTACACTACACTATACATTAATGGCATTACAACACATACATGACATAACACAAACACAGGCATAAACGCTGTGGGTTTTGTGACGAAAATCTGCTCCATCTATCAGTCCATGTAAAGTGGATGTGATTTGCTGAAAACTGACGGACATTGTGTGTAAAGACGATTCAGAACTGTGCATTTTTGGTTTATTTTTTGTGTACCTGCACATTTTACTAAATGTATAATACCGCACATTTCTTCTATGGTCACATACCTGCACATTATACTAAATGTATAATACCGCACATTTCTTCTATGGTGGTCATATCTGCACATAATGCTGTATGTATAATACCGCACATTTCTTCTATGGTCACATACCTGCACATTATACTAAATGTATAATACCGCACATTTCTTCTATGGTGGTCATATCTGCATATAATGCTGTATGTATAATACCGCACATTTCTTCTATGGTCACATACCTGCACATTTTACTGGATGTATAATACTGCACATTTCTTCTCTGGCGGTCATATCTGCACACTGTACTGGATGTATAATACCTCACATTTCTTCTATGGTCACATACCCGCACATAATAATGTATGTATAATACCACACATTTCTTCTATGGTGGTCATATCTGCACATAATACCGTATGTACAGTATTATACCGCACATTTCTTCTCTGGCGGTCATACCTGCACATTATACTGGATGTATAATACCGCACATTTCTTCTATGGTCACATACCTGCACATAATACCGTATGTTTAATACCACACATTTCTTCTATGGTGGTCATATCTGCACATAATACTGTATGTATAATACCGCACATTTCTTCTATGGTCACATTCCTGCACATTATACTGGATGTATAATACCGCACATTTCTTCTCTGGCGGTCATACCTGCACACTGTACTGGATGTATAATACCACACATTCCTTCTATGGTCACATACCTGCACATTATACTGGATGTATAGTACCGCACATTTCTTCTCTGGCGGTCATACCTGCACACTGTACTGGATGTATAATACCACACATTTCTTCTATGGTCACATACCTGCACATTATACTGGATGTATAATACCGCACATTTCTTCTATGGTCACATACCTGCACATAATACCGTATGTATAATACCGCACATTCCTTCTATGGTCACATACCTGCACATAATAATGTATGTATAATACCGCACATTTCTTCTATTGTCTCCATACCTGCACATAATACCATATGTATAATACTGCACATTTCTTCTATGGTCACATACTTGCACATAATAATGTATGTGTAATACCGAACATTTCTTCTATGGTTGCCATACCTGCACATAATACCGTATGTATAATACCGCACATTTCTTCTATGGTCACATACCTGCATATAATAATGTATGTATAATACCGCACATTTCTTCTATTGTCTCCATACCGGCACATAATACCGTATGTATAATACCGCACATTTCTTCTATGGTCACATACCTGCACATAATAATGTATGTGTAATACCGCACATTTCTTCTATGGTCACATACCTGCACATAATAATGTATGTGTAATACCGCACATTTCTTCTATGGTCACATACCTGCACATAATAATGTATGTGTAATACCGCACATTTCTTCTATGGTCACATACCTGCACATAATACCGTATGTATAATACCGCACATTTCTTCTATGGTCACATACCTGCACATAATACCGTATGTATAATACCGCACATTTCTTCTATGGTCACATACCTGCACATAATACCGTATGTATAATACCGCACATTTCTTCTATGGTCACATACCTGCACATAATACCGTATGTATATTACTGCACATTTCTTCTATGGTCACATACCTGCACAAAATACCGTATGTATAATACCGCACATTTCTTCTATGGTCACATACCTGCACATAATACCGTATGTATAATACCGCACATTTCTTCTATGGTCACATACCTGCACATAATACCGTATGTATAATACCGCACATTTTTTCTATGGTCACATACCTGCACACTGTACTGGATGTATAATACCGCACATTTCTTCTATGGTCACATACCTGCACATAATAATGTATGTGTAATACCGCACATTTCTTCTATGGTCACATACCTGCACATAATAATGTATGTGTAATACCGCACATTTCTTCTATGGTCACATACCTGCACATAATACCGTATGTATAATACCGCACATTTCTTCTATGGTCACATACCTGCACATAATACCGTATGTATAATACCGCACATTTCTTCTATGGTCACATACCTGCACATAATACCGTATGTATAATACCGCACATTTCTTCTATGGTCACATACCTGCACATAATACCGTATGTATATTACCGCACATTTCTTCTATGGTCACATACTTGCACATAATACCGTATGTATAATACCGCACATTTCTTCTATGGTCACATACCTGCACATAATAATGTATGTGTAATACCGCACATTTCTTCTATGGTCACATACCTGCACATAATAATGTATGTGTAATACCGCACATTTCTTCTATGGTCACATACCTGCACATAATACCGTATGTATAATACCGCACATTTCTTCTATGGTCACATACCTGCACATAATACCGTATGTATATTACCGCACATTTCTTCTATGGTCACATACCTGCACATAATACCGTATGTATAATACCGCACATTTCTTCTATGGTCACATACCTGCACACTGTACTGGATGTATAATACCGCACATTTCTTCTATGGTCACATACCTGCACATTTCCATACACAGACCAGCGTACCCGGCGCACACTCCTCTCCTCTTCTCCAGAACATCCTCTGTTCTGTACAATTTCTGAGAACTTCCTAGAAATCCTTTCACATCATAACCTTGGGAAGAGAAGATCAATCGTTGCAGTCACATGCAGTTTAATATGATTACACCGGGCGCCGTGCTCACCCATCGACATGAATTGTGACAGTAATTCTGAGTAATGGGGCTAAAAATGATTATCTGTTCACACGAGATGCAGATACTAACATGAGGAAGCAGAAGACATATTCAGACTTTATTCATGTAGTTCCTATAATATTTTCTAAAATACAGCAGGCCTCAGTTACCAAAAATGTTCAGCTGTCATGGCACCCATAGCAACCAATCAGAGCACAGCTTTCATTTTTTAGACTGCCCCGGAAATATGAAAGCTGCACTTTGATTGGTTGTTTAGCTCAACAAAGACAGTTTTACCGTTCGGTAGGTTGGATAAATGAGGCCTATATGACTTGGCGTCACCGTGACATCCTGCCAGGATTCAGCCTGGTGCTCAGAGGTGTAACTGGAGGCTCCTTGGCCTCAAAGCAGAATATGTAAAATATGTGACAGCCGTCCCAAATTTAGTGAAACTTTTCCAGATTTGGGGAGCTGTCCCACTGTCCCAGGAGGTCAGCGGTATGTCCCAATTTCCACTCTGCGTCCTCAGGACACAGATACAGATCAATACATGATGGAGCAGAAAGCCGTCTGTGCCACGTGCACTGTGTGAGGCTCGGCAGAGGAGGCTCGATGACTTCACTGAAAGCACCTGCTGCCCTGGGCCTCATGCAACCCTGACCGCAGCAGAGCTGCACATCTCCTCCGCTCGTCGTACAGGACCAGTGTGTTGGTGGGGCACCTTAGGGCATTACAATGTGAGGGCAAGAAACTATGGGGTGGAGCAACATAAAGTGAAGGGGTATTGTGGGGGGCAGCTGGGGTATGTGTGTCGGGGGACACTAGGCTGTGTGTGGGAAACACTATAGTGGGAACATCATACTGTACACTGTGGGAGAAACATCATACTGTGTGTGAGGAATGTACTGTGGGGACATCATACTGTGTGTGGGGGATGTACTGTGGGGGCATCATACTGTGTATGGGAGAATGTACTGTGGAGACATCATACTGTGTGTGGGGAATGAACTGTGGAGACATCATACTGTGTGTGGGGAATGTACTGTGGAGACATCATACTATGTGCGGGGGAATGTACTGTGGAGACATTATACTGTGTGTGGGGGAATGTACTGTGGAGACATCATACTGTGTGGGGGGAATGTACTGTGGAGACATCATACTGTGTGTGGGGGAATGTACTGTGGAGACATCATACTGTGTGTGGGGGAATGTACTGTGGGGGCATCATACTGTGTATGGGAGAATTTACTGTGGAGACATCATACTGTGTGGGGAATGAATTGTGGAGACATCATACTGTGTGTGGGGGAATGTACTGTGGAGACATCATACTATGTGCAGGGGAATGTACTGTGGAGATAAAGCGCCCCCACACCGCCGCAGGGCCGAGGGGTACCCGGAGCCGGGCCTCTGGGTCTCAGTCCTGGAGTTGTCACGGTGGCTAGACCCGGTCCGTGGCCCTGTCTGTCAGTGGGGGACGTTTGGTGCAGTAAGTGGTGTTGTAACGGTGCAGTTGTGGGGAGCAGGTCGCGGTAAATAACGAGGACACCAGGTTGCAGTCTCTTTACCTCTTTACTGGAGATCTCTGAGTCCTCAGTCCAGAATACGGTTCACCAAGCTGCGCAAGTCCGGCCGGTCCAATGGCACCTCCAGAGTTCTCTTCACAGGTGGAAATCGGTGCCTTCCTTCTTAGCGCTATGTGTTGTAGTCCTTCCCTGCTGTGCTTACGGAAAGTACCCCACAACTGTTGTGTCTGTTTCTTAAGTTCCCTCACAACTCGATTAAATGATGTTCTTCTAATCGTCCGTCCCTTCCTGATGTTACAGTTAGAACGGCACCCGTTTGTCGGGTAGGCCTGGAGTTCTTCCGGGACCCTAGAGTCGCCCCTCTCCCGCAATTGCCTCCCAAGACTTCATAGGTGATATGTGTTAGACAGCCCGCCTTAAACTGACTGTCCTGCCGCTGTTTAGAGTATTGCTTGAAGCTGAATGTTATAATACTCCCTCGGCGTTCCGGCCACCGGTAGTGCGCCTCAGTAGGGTGTTGCTCCGGTCTTACAGCACGACCCCTACTGGAATTCTCCTATCGCTTGATCTCGTTTCTCACTCAGCACAATCTATCTCGCTTCTAGTCCTTTCTTGGGCCCCGCCGCTTCCCGGAGCTGGCGCGGACCCGTTACGTTCTTTCCAATGCCAAGCCTCTGTCAGGATCCCACCCCTGACAGAGACCCTACTGTCTCTTCCTCCACAACACCCTCTGCCACTAGGTGTTGCTTCGTCCAATCCAGTCAGCTTTCTCATCTAACTTCCTGCCTGACCCCCAGTTTACCCACTATGGTGAGGAGTGGCCTAATGAATAGAACCCTTAGCTCCCCCCGGAGGCCCGGCTGTGAAATGTATTGGTGTCTGTGATACCTGATCAGATGAACTCCTTCAGTGCCATCGGACGCACCATGGCTCCCCATAGTGGCGGAGCCACAGTACTGCAACGACCAGGACTCTGGGGCGCTGCACTCCCCCCTGGTTAAACACAGTACTCCGGGACTGGGAAGAAAACAACAATACAAGTTAGCAAAAAGACATACAATTTTGTTGAGTGCAATGACAATAAGTATACTTGAACAGGCTTCCCTTTATGGGAGGTAAGGACACTTGAACGTTACAAACATGGCAAAAATATCATAGCAACATGCTATAATTAACTTTTCTTACCCAACCGGGTATTCTACTAAGTGCAAACATTATTAACCAATAATTTAACTTTGCCTTTAAGGATATACACTCTTAGTCCGCTAAAGACCTTCCTATAATCACATTACAAGGTATTTTTAACTTTTTCATTCTCCTACTTTGGATCTGCAGGACCGCCTGTCCTATCGGCACCAGACCTACTGCCTCTCCCTTCTGTTACAGGACCGCCCCGTTCAGCCAGGGCCTACTGCCTTTTCAACTACTATACACAGTATAGAACATAACTTTTCTTTCAGTTTGAGAACACCGAGCCGGCTCTACTTGGCTCCTATAAGGACTCACCCACTAACCCTTACGGGTTCACTTTCTGTCCTTAGTAACACTACTAACTTTCGATGGGGAACGCAGGGTTTACCTTCTATCCCCCCCCTTTTCTTATCAACATTATCAACTATCTTCTTTTCACAACATTAAACTTTCTCATTACTTCCTTTTTTTTCTTTCAGAGAACATTATCAGCATTCCTTTACAATTAACTAATGGCATACATATAACTTTTACATGTAAATATTATCATCATTTTCTTCCATTGACATTATTGCTACCGATCTTAAAGCAATATCACCATTTACGTGCAACAAATGAACATCCCCTTTAAGAGGGGACCAAATCTCTGTGAGGTAGCACATCTTCTCAAGCTACCAGTCCATACTCATCAAAGGTTCCAGTGCGGTATCTTCGCAAAGAGTCCTTGTTTAAGTAAAACCAGTAGGGAGCGCCTTTAATAAGGTGCAAACTATATACAAAAGAGTTCGGATCATGCACTGTTCATGATTCAGCAGTTTTTAAAACTTGTGCAAAACTTTTGGTAACAAAAACAAACAATAGGGATCCCGGGTCAACAAAGGGATCCATAAAAAAAAAGGGTTTAACCCTGGAAGGGTTATAGCAGCAGTACAGTAACTATTTACAGATTCATGGTATCGAGGTTTATTCTTTCAAGTCTGGGGGCGGTCTCCGTGAGTACTGCCCTCCTCCCGCCACCACATAAAGGGCATCTGCACCCTGGATAGGGGTCTGGGTACTCACGGTTCTCCTCGGAGTGATGGTCCGCAGACACTTGGCACACAGGGAGATCGGGGGAATGGCCGCAGGTCTTGGGGAATCATCAGGGGGTGGTAGTGTCACTTCCGGCTTGTATTTACGTACATGCAAGGCATACCACCCTTTATCCCCCCAGTGGCGGGTATACTTAACTCGGTCTCCTGGATAGAGATCCCGGCCTGGGTGTCCCTCAATGAGATGCGCCTCTACATCCCGCCGGTTTACAAACACTTCCAAGGCGAGACCGGGCTCCTTAATAAAGCCCCAACCTCCCTGCATCCGGAAGGTGTTCACCACGCCATATCGCTGCGGACCCCAATTCTCCTCAGTAGCCTGCCTGACTTGGGCTTTCTTCTGAAGGTCTTTCTCCCGCTCAGCCTGACGTCGGAGCTCCTTCTTGCGGGCCCACTCCTCTTCTTCCTGCCGCAGCCGTTGGCGGTATTCCCTCTGGCGGATGACCTCGACACTCTCCCCCTCCTCCTGGGCATCCCCTGGGAACCCCATCAGATTGGTAGTGGCCGCGCGGGTCCATTTGAAGGTTACCCATTCTCCCTGGAGCTGCGTGGGTTGTTTAATGGGCTGTAGGGGGCGATCGGCCGTCTGCAGAGTTTCCCAGGGCCTCTCGCATTCAATGCGGCTACACACCCGTCCGGGTGGTCGTGGTGGGGGCGAGTCTACATCCACCAATAGGGGCTCCTCAATCGCCACGCCCGGGTCGGCGCCGTTACCTGCTCCCGCCGCATCTCCGGTGTCAGTCTCCTCTGTAGTCGATGGTGAGAGCGATGCCTGGTGCGGCTCCTCGCCAGGGATGGTTGCTCGCTGGCACAGACTCCGGAACTGCCGGCACAGCTCCTCCACTTCCGCCCCGAGGATTTCCTGATTAGTGATGCAGCCTGGTAAAGACTCCGCCGGCTCCCATTGGTAGAACCTGGCACAGGTCTCCTCTCCCTCTCCGGGGTGGCTTCCGCGCTCCATGCTGCCAATCGGATTCTTCCTCGTGGTCTCCAGCAGTTCTTGTCCCTCCCCGTCCGGAGGGCGGCCTTTCTCTCCTCCACCATCCCACACTAGGAGGCGGGCCCTTCTCCTTGATGGGCATATTCTCTGGACATAGTAATAACGGTGAGGGGCGGGCTCCATTTTCGCGCCACTCTTCCAAGCTACGCCCACAAGGACACGCCCCATGCTCCCTGCGCGCCACATAGTGTTATAATGGCGGCGGTTTTGGCGGGGAATGTCGGGACACAGTCTTTGCAACATAATACAGTCCAAGCACGATAAATCACAGTTCCAAGGCACACATGACCTGATTCTTCAGGCTTAAGTAGATCCTGTTCGTGACACCAAGTTAAAGCGCCCCCACACCGCCGCAGGGCCGAGGGGTACCCGGAACCGGGCCTCTGGGTCTCAGTCCTGGAGTTGTCACGGTGGCTAGACCCGGTCCGTGGCCCTGTCTGTCAGTGGGGGACGTCCGGTGCAGTAAGTGGTGTTGTAACGGTGCAGTTGTGGGGTGCAGGTCGCGGTAAATAACGAGGACACCAGGTTGCAGTCTCTTTACCTCTTTACTGGAGATCTCTGAGTCCTCAGTCCAGAATACGGTTCACCAAGCTGCGCAAGTCCGGCCGGTCCAATGGCACCTCCAGAGTTCTCTTCACAGGTGGAAATCGGTGCCTTCCTTCTTAGCGCTATGTGTTGTAGTCCTTCCCTGCTGTGCTTACGGAAAGTACCCCACAACTGTTGTGTCTGTTTCTTAAGTTCCCTCACAACTCGATTAAATGATGTTCTTCTAATCGTCCGTCCCTTCCTGATGTTACAGTTAGAACGGCACCCGTTTGTCGGGTAGGCCTGGAGTTCTTCCGGGACCCTAGAGTCGCCCCTCTCCCGCAATTGCCTCCCAAGACTTCATAGGTGATATGTGTTAGACAGCCCGCCTTAAACTGACTGTCCTGCCGCTGTTTAGAGTATTGCTTGAAGCTGAATGTTATAATACTCCCTCGGCGTTCCGGCCACCGGTAGTGCGCCTCAGTAGGGTGTTGCTCCGGTCTTACAGCACGACCCCTACTGGAATTCTCCTATCGCTTGATCTCGTTTCTCACTCAGCACAATCTATCTCGCTTCTAGTCCTTTCTTGGGCCCCGCCGCTTCCCGGAGCTGGCGCGGACCCGTTACGTTCTTTCCAATGCCAAGCCTCTGTCAGGATCCCACCCCTGACAGAGACCCTACTGTCTCTTCCTCCACAACACCCTCTGCCACTAAGTGTTGCTTCGTCCAATCCAGTCAGCTTTCTCATCTAACTTCCTGCCTGACCCCCAGTTTACCCACTATGGTGGGGAGTGGCCTAATGAATAGAACCCTTAGCTCCCCCCGGAGGCCCGGCTGTGAAATGTATTGGTGTCTGTGATACCTGATCAGATGAACTCCTTCAGTGCCATCGGACGCACCATGGCTCCCCATAGTGGCGGAGCCACAGTACTGCAACGACCAGGACTCTGGGGCGCTGCAGAGACATTATACTGTGTGTGGGGGAATGTACTGTGGAGACATCATACTGTGTGGGGGGAATGTACTGTGGAGACATCATACTGTGTGTGGGGGAATATACTGTGGAGACATCATACTGTGTGTGGGGGAATGTACTGTGGGGATATCATACTGTGTGTGGGGGAATGTACTGTGGAGACATCATACTGTGTGTGGGGGAATGTACTGTGGGGGCATCATACTGTGTGTGGGGGAATGTACTGTGGGGACATCCTACTGTTTGTGGGGGAATGTACTGTGGGGACATCCTACTGTTTGTGGGGGAATGTACTGTGGAGACATCATACTGTGTGTGGGGGAATGTACAGTCATGGACAAAAATTTTGAGAATGAGACAAATATTAATTTTTCCAAAGTCTACTGCTTCATTTTTTCTAATGGCAATTTGCATATACTCCTGAATGTCAGAGTGATCAGCTTAACAGCAATTACTGTACTTGCAAAGTCAATATTTGTATGTGACATAAATTCCCCTTAAAGTATTAAATCTTTAATAGAATACCTTAACCCCTTCACCCCCGGAGCTTTTTCCGTTTTTCCATTTTCGTTTTTCGCTACCCTCCTTCCCAGAGCCATAACTTTTTAATTTTTCCGTCAATTTGGCCATGTGAGGGCTTATTTTTTGCGGGACGAGTTGTACTTTTGAACGACATCATTGGTTTTAGCATGTCGTGTACTAGAAAACGGGAAAAAAATTCCAAGTGCAGTGAAATTGCAAAAAAAGTGCAATCCCACACTTGTTTTTTGCTTGCCTATTTTGCTAGGTTCACTAAATGCTAAAACTGACCTGCCATTATGATTCTCCAGGTCACTACGAGTTTATAGACACCTAACATGACTAGGTTATTTTTCACCTAAGTGGTGAAAAAAAATTCCAAACTTTGCAAAAAACAAAACAAAACAAAATTGCGCCATTTTCCGATACTCGTAGCGTCTCCATTTTTCGTGATCTGGGGTCAGGTGAGGGCTTATTTTTTGCGTGCCGAGCTGGCGTTTTTAATGATAGCATTTTGGTGTAGATACGTTCTTTTGATCGCCCGTTATTGCATTTTAATGCAATGTCGTGGCGACCAAAAAAACGTAAATCTGGCGTTTCGAATTTTTTTCTCATTACGCCATATAGCGATCAGGTTAATGCTTTTTTTTTATTGATAGATCGGGCGATTCTGAACGCGGCGATACCAAATATGTGTAGGTTGGTTTTTTTTTTTATTGATTTATTTTGATTGGGGCGAAAGGGGGGTGATTTAAACTTTTATATTTTTTTTATTTTTTTCACATTTTTAAAAACTTTTTTTTTTTACTTTTGCCATGCTTCTATAGCCTCCATGGGAGGCTAGAAGCAGGCACAGCCCGATCGGCTCTGCTATGCAGCACCGATCATAAGATCGCTGCTACACAGCAGATTTGCAGGTGTGCTGTGAGCGCCGACCACAGGGTGGCGCTCACAGCCACCGGCAATCAGTAACCATAGAGGTCTCAAGGACCTCTATGGTTACCTTCCTGACACATCGCCGACCCCCGATCATGTGACGGGGGTCGGCGATGCGCTCATATCCGGCCGCACGGCCGGATGCGGTAGTTAAATGCCGCTGTCTGAGTTTGACAGCGGCATTTAACTAGTTAATAGCGGCGGGTGATCGCGATTTCACCCGCCGCTATTGCGCGCACATGTCAGCTGTAAAAAACAGCTGACATGTCGCGACTTTGATGTGCGCTCACCGCCGGAGCGCACATCAAAGCGGGGGTCCCGACATGTGACGTACTATACCGTCACATGTCGGGAAGGGGTTAAAAATACCACTTCCCAGTGAGAACAGAAAAAATATATATTGATATGGACTACAAAAAATGCTAGGTGCACCTAACCTGATAGATGACCCTCTGCTATACTGCTATCCCTGCCTGGCAGTGGAGGTTGGCACCCTGATAGAGTATTTGGCGCCCCCACTCCGCGGCGGCTGTAACCTGCTAGCCCTGTTGAATAACTAGCCAGCTATAGGTGAGAAAACAATGAGCAATTTAAAGATATGAAGAAAGCAGGAGTAGAAAAACTAAGGTGCACACTAAATAAGAACACTGTCAACCTCCATTCTTAAAATCCCACTAAAAACAATGTACTAGGGACATATAGCCAATTTGGCTAGTAAAATATTGATGTAGTTGTCCTCAGTACAGTTACAAAAAAAGGGCAAATAACTTTATGCATAATTAGTGGGAGAAAAAGGACAATTCTTTTTGACAGGAGGAAGGACATACGATATAAATGACCTGGTTCAGTCCAGATGATAGACTGTGCATGCCCACGCTTTCTTCATATCTTTAAATTGCTCATTGTTTTCTCACCTATAGCTGGCTAGTTATTCAACAGGGCTAGCAGGTTACAGCCGCCGCGGAGTGGGGGCGCCAAATACTCTATCAGGGTGCCAACCTCCACTGCCAGGCAGGGATAGCAGTATAGCAGAGGGTCATCTATCAGGTTAGGTGCACCTAGCATTTTTTGTAGTCCATATCAATATATATTTTTTCTGTTCTCACTGGGAAGTGGTATTTTTAAGGTATTCTATTAAAGATTTAATATTTTAAGGGGAATTTATGTCACATACTTTTTGATTTCCCTTTTGCATTTATAGTTTTCTTCAAAGTCAATATTTGCCCAGAAAATGAACTTTAACCCCCAAAACACATTTCAACATCATTGCAGTCCTGCCTTAAAAGGAGCAGCTAACATCGTTTTAGTGATTGATCCAGTAACACAGGTGTGGGTGTTGATGAGGACAGGGCTGGCGATCAATCAGTCATGATTAAGTAAGAATGACATCACTGGACACTTTAAAAGGAGGCTGGAGCTTGGTATCATTGTTTCTCTTCCGTTAACCATGGTTATCTCTAAAGAAACACGTGCAGCCATCATTGCACTGCACAAAAATGGCCTAACAGGGAAGAGTATCGCAGCTACAAAGATTGCACCTCAGTCAACAATCTATCGCATCATCAAGAACTTCAAGGAGAGAGCTTCCATTGTTGTCAAAAAGGCTCCAGGGCGCCCAAGAAAGACCAGCAAGTGCCAGGACTGTATCTTAGAACGGTTTCAGCTGCGGGATCGGACTACCAGCAGTGCCGAGCATGCTCAAGAATGGCAGCAGGCTGGTGTAAGTGCTTCTGCACGCACTGTGAGGTGGAGACTCTTTGAGCAAGGCCTGGTTTCAAGGAGGGCAGCAAAGAAGCCACTTCTCTCCAGAAAAAACATCAGGGACTGACTGATTCTGCAAAAGGTACAGGGAGTGGACTGCTGAGGACTGGGGCCAAGTCATTTTCTCTGATGAATCCCCTTTTTGATTGTTTGGGACATCTGGAAAACAGCTTATTCGGAGAAGAAGAGGTGAGCGCTACCACCAGTCTTGTCTCATGCCAACTGTAAAGCATCCTGAAACCATTCATGTGTGGGGTTGCTTCTCAGCCAAGGGAATCGGCTCACTCACAGTCTTGCCTAAAAACACAGCCATGAATAAAGAATGGTACCAGAATGTCCTCCAAGAGCAACTTCTCCCAACCGTCCAAGAGCAGTTTGGCGCCCAACAATGCCTTTTCCAGCATGATGGAGCACCTTGCCATAAAGCAAAGGTGATAACTAAATGGCTCATGGAACAAAACATAGAGATTTTGTGTCCATGGCCTGGAAACTTCCCAGATCTTAATCCCATTGAGAACTTGTGGTCAATCATCAAGAGACGGGTGGACAAACAAAAACCAACAAATTCTGGCAAAATGCAAGCATTGATTATGCAAGAATGGACTGCTATCAGTCAGGATTTGGTCCAGAAGTTGATTGAGAGCATGCCAGGGAGAATTGCAGAGGTCTTGAAGAAGAAAAGTCAACACTGCAAATATTGACTTGCTGCTAGTGTTGAGCGATACCTTCCGATATCGGAAAGTATCGGTATCGGAAAGTATCGGCCGATACCGACAAAGTATCGGATCTAATCCGATACCGATACCCGATCCCAATGCAAGTCAATGGGACGAAAATATCGGAATTAAAATAAACCCTTTCTTTCCTTGTAGGTTAATTCTACATGAAGGAAAACAACTAAGAATAATGTAGGATGTATTGGGGGAGGTGGCGGAGACATTAAAGGCACAGAGGTTTAGCCCAATCAAATAGAATATCAGGATTTTTATTTTTTTTTATGACGTTCGGCGTTAGAAAGATTTTGACTGTTATTTTTTCTTTTTTTATTTTGTCAGATATTGATGTTTCACTACTTCCACGCCCTTCACCTTCTTTTTTACTTCTCCCACACTTTCTTCTTCATTATCCTCATCATCAGCTTCTTTGACATCAACTTCTTCACCTTATTCATCTTCTTCTTCATCTTCTACCTATTATTTTTTTGGTTACATTGTTCATAGTCTTTTTATTTTACTATTATCTTCATCATATTCTACTTCTTCATCATATTCTTATTTGTGACAGGCATTCCCGTAGTTGTTATCTATAAAAGTTTGAAGATTACACCTTCTGTACTGCCTGTCACAAAACAGTTACATTTGTCCGCGTTCAGTTTGGCCTGCAGCATCAGGCTTTATCCAGGGGCACCACGAGGAGGAACGGACTCACCCCCATACACTGCTTAGTCTTCTTCTGCTTATAATTTAGATAATATCTTTTGCTCTGATATTTAGTCTTATGCTTAATGTTCTTCTGCTCTTTGTTCTGCAGCCTCTTGTTCTTCTGCTTCTCGGTCTTCCAGGTCGTCGTCGTCTCCAGGGTCGTCGTCTCCGGGGTCGTCATCGGGGTGGTCTTCAGGGTCGTCGTCTCTGGGGTCGTCGTCATCGGGGTGGTCTTCGGGGTCATCGTCTCCAGGGTCGTCGTCATCACGGTGGTTGTCGTCTCTGGTGTCGTCGTCATCTTAGGGGTGGTCTTCCGGGTCATCGTGTTTAGTCTCTTGAACTTGTAAATGTAGCAGAAGGTACAAGAAGGCTGAGAAAATGCCGAGAACCAGCTGATGGAACTGGAACTCGGATGGCTACCCGAAGGTCCAAGAGCCAATGGAACTACCGAGGACCAGCTGACGTTACTGGAACCCGGTTACTAAGCAGGAGGTACCCGTGCCTGAAAGCACTACCAAGGACCACCTGACGTTGGTGGAACTCGGATACCCAGAGGGAGGCACCTAAGCCAAAGGCTCTGCCCGGAACCAGCTGACGGTACTGGAACCAGGATGGGGAGCAGAAGGTACAAGAGCAAAAGACACTGCCGAGAACCAGCTGACGGTGCTGAAACCCGGATGGGTAGCCGAAGGTGCAAGAGCCAATGGAACTACCGAGGACCAGCTGACGTTACTGGAACCCGGTTACTAAGCAGGAGGTACCTGTGCCTGAAAGCACTACCAAGGACCACCTGACGTTGGTGGAACTCGGATACCCAGAGGGAGGCACCTAAGCCAAAGGCTCTGCCCGGAACCAGCTGATGGTACTGGAACCAGGATGGGGAGCAGAAGGTACAAGAGCAAAAGACACTGCCGAGAACCAGCTGACGGTGCTGGAACCCGGATGGGTAGCCGAAGGTCCAAGAGCCAATGGAACTACCGAGGACCAGCTGACGTTACTGGAACCCGGTTACTAAGCAGGAGGTACCCGTGCCTGAAAGCACTACCAAGGACCACCTGACGTTGGTGGAACTCGGATACCCAGAGGGAGGCACCTAAGCCAAAGGCTCTGCCCGGAACCAGCTGACGGTGCTGGAACCAGGATGGGGACCTATTCAAGCTTGTCTTCCTAGAGCCCCAACTAGCAGTGTTGGAGCAAAGGGTCAGCAGGAGGAGAGGGAGCAGAGTGTAGGCCGAAGCCTGCACTGGCGGCAGCTTTGGGTGTGTTGGTGTCTGCGTGGCTGTTGCAGGACACGTTGCCGGCTACACAGCAGGGGAACAGCTGGCGGTGCTGAACCCCACTGACACATTGGCTGGTGTTTTTCTCTGTGCAGCTAGCAGTACCGGGCCCCAACTGGCGGTGTTAGAGCCCAGGCTCTGCAGGGGGAGCAGAGTGTAGGCCGAAGCCTAATTGAACCAATTTCAAAGGTAACCTTTAACCCCCCCTCAGGTGTTACAAAGTAGAAGAGCCACAGCTTATGCAGCAGTAGTGCTGCACAAGTCAAAGGTTGCTCTTTTAATTTTTCTCCTTGCACACGCTGAATGAAACACGTATAACATTTAGCCCTTTATACAGTCAAACTGTGTTGGAGGCGCGAGTTCCCTTCGTAATGAGACGCAGCACAGATGTCAAGAATCCCACCTTGGTGCTGGGTGCAGCCTCCTGAGCGTTGTTATTTGCTGTACAGGAGTCTGCGCTGTCGTGTTATCCCCTGGCCTAGCGCTGTTAGCGCTGCCCATTTCTGACATCATTTAATGTCGGCCGGTGCGGTTCGCGATGACCATGATTCCCAGCCCCGCAGTGTCTTACCATTGTTAAAACACTGCGGGGCTGGGATTCATGGCCTGGCGCAGTACATATGTTCGCCTCTCACACTCGGGTCCTTACACCCGCTTCAGACTGTGCGGCGTCAGCTGATCCCTTATCGCATGCCACGGCCATGAAGCCGCACAGTCCGAAGAAGGCGGAAGGAGATGAGGGACAGGCGAACTGATGCACTGCTCATGCCCATCAAACACACCCTCGCAGTCCAAATAAATAAGACACCGAGGGGCGTTGTGTGGGTCAGGGCGGCCGCAGAGGCGCAGGCAGCCAAACAATGATGCCAGAAGACGGGCAGCGCTACCAAGGGGGTTGCAGCGTGTCATTACAAAGGAAGTCACACCTCCGGGATGGTTAAATGGTCACACAGAGGACACATTTTAGACGTGTTTTCAGTTCCACATGTGCGAGGAGAATACGTTTATGAGCCACCTTGCACACATGCAGCATTACTGCTGTACAAGGTGGCTGGAAAACATAGAAACGCCTGGGGGAGGGGGGACAGGTTCCCTTCAATTTCAGTTCTTGTGTCTGCGTGGCTGTCGCAGGACACGTTGCCGGCTACACAGCAGGGGAACAGCTGGCGGTGCTGAACCCCACTGACACATTGGCGAGGTGTTTTTCTCTGTGCAGCTAGCAGTACCGGGCCCCAACTGGCGGTGTTAGAGCCCAGGGTCAGCAGGAGGAGAGGGAGCAGAGTGTAGGCCGAAGCCTGCACTGGCGGCAGCTTTGGGTCTGTTGTGTCTGCGTGGCTGTTGCAGGACACGTTGCCGGCTGCACAGCAGGGGAACAGCTGGCGGTGCTGAACCCCACTGACACATTGGCTGGTGTTTTTCTCTGTGCAGCTAGCAGTACCGGGCCCCAACTGGCGGTGTTAGAGCCCAGGCTCTGCAGGGGGAGCAGAGTGTAGGCCGAAGCCTAATTGAACCAATTTCAAAGGTAGCCTTTAACCCCCCCTCAGGTGTTACAAAGTAGAAGAGCCACAGCTTATGCAGCAGTAGTGCTGCACAAGTCAAAGGTTGCTCTTTTAATTTTGCTCCTTGCACACGCTGAAAGGAACACGTATAACATTTAGGCCCTTACACAGTCAAACTGTTTTGGAGGCGTGAGTTCCCTTCGTAAGGAGACGCAGCACAGCTGACAAAAATGCCACCTTGGTGCTTTGCGCGGCCTCCTGAGCATCGTTATTTGTTGCACAGGAGTCTGCGCTGTCGTGTTATCCCTTGGCCTTGTGCTGTTAGCGCTGCCCGTCCTCTGACATCATTTGATGTCGGCCGGTGCGGTTCGCGATGACCATGAATCCCAGCCCCGCAGTGTCTTAACATTGTTAAAACACTGCGGGGCTGGGATTCATGGCCTGGCGCAGTACATATGTTCGCCTCTCGCTTGGGTTCTTACACCTGCTTCAGACTATGCGGCGTCAGCTGATCCCTTATCGCATGCCACGGCCATGAAGCCGCACAGTCCGAAGAAGGCGGAAGGAGATGAGGGACAGGCGAACTGATGCACTGCTCATGCCCATCAATCACACCCTCGCAGTCCACATAAATAAGACACCGAGGGGCGTTGTGTGGGGCAAGGCGGCCGCAGAGGCGCACCCAGCCAAACAATGATGCCAGAAGACGGGCAGCGTTACCAAGGAGCTTGTTGCGTGTCAATACAAAGGAAAATCACACCTGAGGGACGTTTTAATGGTCTCAGAGGACTCATTTTAGACGTGTTCCGTTCCCCATGGGCAAGGAGAATAAGTTTCTGAGCCACCTTGCACACATGCAGCATTACTGCTGTACAAGGTGGCTGTAAATCATAGAAACACCTGGGGGAGGGGGGACAGGTTCCCTTCAATTTCAGTTCTTGTGTCTGCGTGGTGGTCGCAGGACACGTTGCCGGCTACACAGCAGGGGAACAGCTGGCGGTGCTGAACCCCACTGACACATTGGCGAGGTGTTTTTCTCTGTGCAGCTAGCACATCTGGGCCCCAACTGGCGGTGTTAGAGCCCAGGGTCAGCAGGAGGAGCAGGGGGAGCGGAGTGTAGGCCGAAGCCTGCACTGGAGCAAGTTGAAAGGAAACCTTTAACCCCCCCCCCCCAGGCGTTTGTAGCTGAAAGAGCCATCGTGTACAGCACTAATGCTGGAAAAGGTAAACTTACCTCTTTTAATTATGGTCCTTGCACATGCTGAACCTAACACTTATGAAATGTGTCCCCTCACAGCGTTAAACCGTCCGGTAGGTGGAACTTTCCTTTGTCATGTGACGCAGCACAGCCGTCATTTTTACCCCCTTGGCGCCGTGCGCCGCCTCCTCAGCGTTGTTTGAATCTGTCCCGGAGCCTGCGCTGTTAGGTTAGCCCTTGGCCATGCACACATTTTGCGCTGCCCGTCTTCTGACATCATTTGGTGTCAGGCTGGCTGCGCCTGTGCGGGTGCGCTGGCCGAGATCCCGCCTCGCAGTGTCGTCTAATGTAATCCCACCGCGGGCCTGGGATCCGTGGCCATGCGCAGTGCATATCCTCGCCTCTCACTCCCCTCCCTACGGCTTCTTCAGACTGTGCGGTGTCATGGCCGTGGCATGCTATTAGGGATCAGCTGACACCGCACAGTCTGAAGAAGCCGTAGGGAGGGGAGTGAGAGGCGAGGATATGCACTGCGCATGGCCACGGATCCCAGGCCCGCGGTGGGATTACATTAGACGACACTGCGAGGCGGGATCTCGGCCAGCGCACCCGCACAGGCGCAGCCAGCCTGACACCAAATGATGTCAGAAGACGGGCAGCGCAAAATGTGTGCATGGCCAAGGGCTAACCTAACAGCGCAGGCTCCGGGACAGATTCAAACAACGCTGAGGAGGCGGCGCACGGTGCCAAGGGGGTAGGAATGACGGCTGTGCTGCGTCACATGACAGAGGAAAGTTCCACCTACCGGACGGTTTAACGGTAGGAGAGGACACTTTTCATAAGTGTTAGGTTCAGCATGTGCAAGGAGCACCACGAAAAGAGGCACTTTTTCCCTTTGCATCATTACTGCTGCACAAGGTGGCTCCTTCAGTAACAAACGCATAGGGGGGGGGACAGGTTCCCTTTAATTTAACTTGTTGTGCCTGCGTGGCGGTCGCAGTACACGTTGCCGTATACACAGCAGGGGAACAGCTGGCGGTGCTGAACCCTACTAACACATTGGCGAGGTGTTTGGCTCTGTGCGTACAGCACTTCTGGACAGCAACTAGCGGTGTTGGAGCCCAGGGACAGGTGGAGGAGGAGGTGGAGGAGATAGGAGGGATTGCCACACACACAGCAGGGGAACAGCTGACGTTACTGAACCCCAATAACAGAGGAGCGACTGTTGACTGTGCGTACAGCACTACCAGGCAACAACTAGCGGTGTTGGAGCCCAGGGACAGGAGGAGGTGGAGGAGATAGGAGGGATTGCCACACACACAGCAGGGGAACAGCTGACGTTACTGAACCCCAATAACAGAGGAGGGACTGTTGACTGTGCGTACAGCACTACTGGACGGCAACTAGCGGTGTTGGAGCCCAGGGACAGGTGGAGGAGGAGGTGGAGGAGATAGGAGGGATTGCCACACACACAGCAGGGGAACAGCTGACGTTACTGAACCCCAATAACAGAGGAGGGACTGTGCGTACAGCACTTCTGGACGGCAACTAGCGGTGTTGGAGCCCAGGGACAGGTGGAGGAGGAGGTGGAAGAGATAGGAGGGATTGCCACACACACAGCAGGGGAACAGCTGACGTTACTGAACCCCAATAACAGAGGAGGGACTGTTGGGACTGTGCGGACAGCACTTCTGGACGGCAACTAGCGGTGTTGGAGCCCAGGGACAGGAGGAGGAGGTGGAGGAGATAGGAGGGATTGCCACACACACAGCTGGGGAACAGCTGACGTTACTGAACCCCAATAACAGAGGAGGGACTGTTGGGACTGTGCGGACAGCACTTCTGGACGGCAACTAGCGGTGTTGGAGCCCAGGGACAGGAGGAGGAGGAGGTGGAGGAGATAGGAGGGATTGCCACACACACAGCTGGGGAACAGCAGACGTTACTGAACCCCAATAACAGAGGAGGGACTGTTGGGACTGTGCGGACAGCACTTCTGGACGGCAACTAGCGGTGTTGGAGCCCAGGGACAGGTGGAGGAGGAGGAGGTGGAGGAGATAGGAGGGATAGCCACACACACAGCAGGGGAACAGCTGACGTTACTGAACCCAAATAACAGAGGAGGGACTGTGCGTACAGCACTTCTGGACGGCAACTAGCGGTGTTGGAGCCCAGGGACAGGTGGAGGAGGAGGTGGAGGAGATAGGAGGGATTGCCACACACACAGCAGGGGAACAGCTGACGTTACTGAACCCCAATAACAGAGGAGCGACTGTTGACTGTGCGTACAGCACTACCAGTCAACAACTAGCGGTGTTGGAGCCCAGGGACAGGTGGAGGAGGAGGAGGTGGAGGAGATAGGAGGGATTGCCACACACACAGCAGGGGAACAGCTGACGTTACTGAACCCCAATAACAGAGGAGGGACTGTTGGGACTGTGCGGACAGCACTTCTGGACGGCAACTAGCGGTGTTGGAGCCCAGGGACAGGTGGAGGAGGAGGTGGAGGAGATAGGAGGGATTGCCACACACACAGCAGGGGAACAGCTGACGTTACTGAACCCCAATAACAGAGGAGGGACTGTGCGTACAGCACTTCTGGACGGCAACTAGCGGTGTTGGAGCCCAGGGACAGGTGGAGGAGGAGGTGGAGGAGATAGGAGGGATTGCCACACACACAGCAGGGGAACAGCTGACGTTACTGAACCCCAATAACAGAGGAGGGACTGTTGGGACTGTGCGGACAGCACTTCTGGACGGCAACTAGCGGTGTTGGAGCCCAGGGACAGGAGGAGGAGGAGGAGGTGGAGGAGATAGGAGGGATTGCCACACACACAGCAGGGGAACAGCTGACGTTACTGAACCCCAATAACAGAGGAGGGACTGTGCGTACAGCACTTCTGGACGGCAACTAGCGGTGTTGGAGCCCAGGGACAGGTGGAGGAGGAGGAGGTGGAGGAGATAGGAGGGATTGCCACACACACAGCAGGGGAACAGCTGACGTTACTGAACCCCAATAACAGAGGAGCGACTGTTGGGACTGTGCGTACAGCACTACCAGGCAACAACTAGCGGTGTTGGAGCCCAGGGACAGCAGGAGAAGCAGAGGAACACAATGTAGGCCGAAGCCTGATTGGAGAAAGTCGAAAGGGAACCTTTAACCCCCCCCCCAAGGCGTTTGTAGCTGAAAGAGCCAGCTTGTGCAGCACAAAAGATGCAAAAGGAAAAGGTGGCTCTTTTCATGATGCTCCTTGCAAACACAGAACTAAACACTTATAAAATGTGTCCCCTGATACCGTGAGACCGTCCCGGAGGTGGGACTTTCCTTCGTAATATGACGCAGAACAGCCGTCATTCCTACCTCCTTGGCGCCGTTCCCCGGCTCCTCAGCGTTGTTTGATTCCGTCACGGAGCATGCGCTGTTATGTTATCCCTTGGCCAGGCACACTTAGCGCTGCCCATCTTGACATCATTTGGTGTCAGGCTGGCTGCGCCTGTGCGGCCGCGCTGGCCGTGAGCCCGCCTCGCAGTGTCGTCTAATGTAATCCCACCGCGGGCCTGGGATCCGTGGCCATGCGCAGTGCATATCCTCGCCTCTCACTCCCCTCCCTACAGTTTCTTCAGACTGTGCGGCGTCACGGCCGTGGCATGCTATTAGGGATCAGCTGACTGCGCACAGTCTGAAGAAGGCGTAGGGAGATGAGTGAGAGGCGGAGGTTCAGATATGCACTGCGCATGTCCATGGATCTCAGGCCCCCAGTGGGATTAAATCAGAAGACACTGCGAGGCGGGCTCTCGGCCAGCGCGGACGCACAGGCGCAGCCAGCCTGACACCAAATGATGTCAGAAGATGGGCAGCGTTAAGTGTGCCTGGCCAAGGGATAACATAACAGCGCAGGCTCCGGGACGGAATCAAACAACACTGAGGAGCCGGGGCACGGCGCCAAGGGGGTAGGAATGACGGCTGTGCTGCGTCATATTACGAAGGAAAGTCCCACCTCCGGGACGGTTTTACGGTATCAGTGGACACATTTTATAAGTGTTAAGTTCTGCGTGTGCAAGGAGCTAAACAAAAATAGCTACCTTTTCCTTGTGCAGCATTACTGCTGCACAAGGTGGCTCTTTTAGTAACAAACGCCTTGGGGGGGGGGGACAGGTTCCCTTACATTTCAGTTGTTGTGTCAGCGTGGCGGTCGCAGGACACATTGCCGGCTACACAGCTGGGGATCAGCTGACGTTACTGAAACCCAATAACACTGGGTCGTATGTTTTGACTGTGCAGACGGCACTTCTGAGCCTCAACTGGCGGTGTTGGAGCCCAGGAATTAAAGTTCAGGTGGTAGAAAGATGAACACAACAGGAGACCTGGATACTGTAGACAGTCACCTAATTATTTAATCAGGAAGAGGAGTGGCAAATTCCTGCGAGATCCAGGCCTTGTTCATTTTCAGGAAAGTAAGCCGGTCAACGTTATCGGAGGATAGTCGCATGCGACGGTCAGTTAGTACACCACCTGCAGCACTAAAGACACGTTCCGATAATACACTGGCCGCAGGGCAAGACAGCACCTCCAATGCATACTGGCTTAGCTCTGGCCATGTATCCAGCTTTGAGACCCAAAACTTGAAAGGTGAAGAGCCGTCTGGGAGTACAGCAAGAGGGCAAGACATGTAGTCTGTCACCATCTGACGGAACCGTTGCCTCCTGCTGACTGGAGCCGTCTGTGATGGTGTAGACTTTTGTGGCGGGCACAGAAAACTGTGCCACAGTTGGGCCATACTGGTCTTGCCTTGGGCAGAGGCACTGCTTCTGCTCCCTCTTTGTGCAGAGCCTCCACCACTGCCTGGACGCACTGAGCTGCTTTGGAATGCACTAGCAGCACTTCTCTCAGTTGGAATAGAGAAGATGATGGAATTCACCAGTGTGTCTTGGTACTCCCGCATTTTTCGCTCCCGGTTCAACGGTGTGATGAGGCTTTCTACGTTGTCCCGGTAGCGAGGATCGAGGAGGGTGAACACCCAATAATCAGACATGTTGAGAATGTGGGCGATGCGGCGGTCGTTTCTCAGGCACTGCAGCATGTAATCCACCATGTGCTGCAGACTGCCAACTGCCCAAGAAACGCTGTCCCCTGCTGGAGGTGTGATCTCTGCCCGCTCGTCATCACCCCACCCTCGCTGTACACACTGAGTACTGGACAATTGTGTAACTCCCTCCTCTGGACGGATGTCTTCCTCCTCCATTGACTCCTCCTCATCCTCCTCACAAACTGTCCCCTGCCTACGCGTTTGTGAGGAACCACGTGGCGCTGACTGTCCAGAAGATGATGGAAATGCTGAATCCTCATCCTCCACCTCTTCCACAACATCATCCCTTAGCGCTTGCAGTGATTTTTCAAGCAGGCAGATAAGGGGGACAGTCATGCTGACTAGTGCATCATCTGCACTCGCCATCCGCGTGGAATAATCAAAGGGACGCAAAACCTGGCAGACGTCATTCATAGTGGCCCACTCTGTGGTTGTGAAGTCTGTACGGCGCTGAGTGCGACTTCTTTGCGCCTGAAGCAGCTGGTACTCCATTACAGCTTGCTGCTGCTCACACAACCGCTCCAACATATGTAACGTGGAATTCCACCTGGTAGGTAGGTCACATATGATGCGATGTTCCGGCAGGCGGTGTCGGCGCTGCAGAGCCGCAATGCGCGCTTTTGCCGTGCTGGAACGCCGCAAGTGAGCACACTCTAGGCGGACCTTGTGCAGCAGTGCATCAAGATCCGGATAGTCCCTCAAAAAACTCTGCACGACCAAATTGAGCACATGTGCCAGACATGGGATGTGAGTGAGGTTGCCGAGGCCCAGAGCTGCCACCAGATTTCGGCCATTATCACACACTACCATGCCTGGCTGGAGATTCGCTGGCACAAACCACACATCGCTCTCCTGCTTGATGGCATTCCAGAGCTCCTGCGCTGTGTGGCTTCGATTCCCCAAATAAATTAATTTCAAGACGGCCTGTTGACGTTTGGCCACGGCTGTGCTCATGTCGGTCGTAACAGGTAAACGTTCATCACGGGTCCATGTGGAGGTGGACTGTGACGGCTCCTGCAGCGATGATTCTGAGGAACTGGTGTAAGAAGAGGAGTCAATGCGTACAGAATGGATTCCTGCAATCCTTGGAGTGGGCAGGACACGTCCTGCGCCACTCGCACGGTCTGTACCCGGCTCAACGACATTAACCCAATGGGCAGTGAGGGAAAGGTATCGCCCCTGTCCATGTTGACTGGTCCACGCATCGGTGGTGAGGTGGACCTTGCTAATGACGGCGTTCAGTAGCGCGTGTTTTATGTGTCCCTCCACATGCTTGTGCAGGGCAGGGACGGCTTGCCTGCTGAAGTAAAAGCGGCTGGGCACATTGTACTGTGGGACTGCCAATGACATCAAGTCACGGAAGCTGTCAGTCTCCACCAGCCTGAATGACAGCATTTCCAGTGACAGAAGTTTGGCAATGCCTGCAGTCAGAGCCTGTGTTCGTGGGTGGTTTGACGAGAAAGGCCGCCTTTTCTCCCATGCCTGTACTACCGATGGCTGTAGACTGGGCTGGGAGTGTGTGGATGACTGGGAAAGTGGTGCTGCGGGTGGAATTACAGCGGGTCTCTGGACAACAGGGCCAGAGGTTCTTCCACGGCGATCCTGGGAGGAAGCCGAACCAGCTGCGTGTGAGCTGGAGGAAGAGGCAACACGACGAGCTGAAGAGGTGATAGCTGCCGCTGTTGGTTGGCCTAGCTCTTCAGTGTGTTTTTCTAACTCCGCCACGTGCCTGGTGCGCACATGTTTCCACATGTTGGAGGTATTGAGGTTGCTGACATTTTTCCCTCTTTTGACTTTTTGATGACACACCTTGCATTTGACATAGCAAATGTCATCTGCAACTGTGTCAAAAAAGGACCAGGCACTGCAAGTCTTGGGAGCGCCCTTTTTGGCTTTTGGAAGAGACATGCTCCTAACGGGTGCCAAAGCGGAGGCTGCAGGATCCGCAGTCTTCCCCCTCCCTCTCCCTCTTTGGGCCGTACGGGGAATCTCTTCCTCAGAGCTGCTCCCACCACCTTCCTGTCCCTCACGCCAAGATGGGTCAAGGACCTCATCATCTACACTACCCTCTGCCCCCAACTGCTCCTCCTGGGTAGTCTCAGCAGCAGAGCACGCACCAGTAAGTGGCACCTGAGTGTCATCATCAGCTGATGCGGCCTGCGATGTGGTGAACGGAGCCACTGGCCCACCTGCCAGAGGAAGAGAGAAAAAGCTGTTGGGCATCACTGCACCCTGCCTCTTCTTCCATTTCTCCAATGCTGCTTGGCTGGCCCCCTGTTTCCAAGCCAAGAGATTCAGAGAACAGAAGTAGAGACGGCTCCTGTCCTGGGCTCTCTGTCTGCCTGGGCAATTTGGCAGGTGGTGAAGAGACAGATGGCTGCTCTCCAGTGCTCTGTGTCTGAGAGGATGTGGCACTAATTGAAGTTGATGCATTAGCTGCCTTCCATCCGACAACGGCTTCAATTTGTTCTTCACGCAGCAGCGGTGTACGGCGCTCTGCGACAAAGCTGCGCATGAATGACTGTTCCCTGGTGAAAGTGGGTGCTGATGAGTCACCGGTGCCCGCAGCAGGCACAGAATCCCCACGTCCCCTCCCTGCTCCGCGCCCACGCCCACGTGCCTTACTCACTGCCTTCTTCATCTTGGTTGACTGATAAAGATAAGCAGAAAAGTACTAACGGCTTTGTGTGCTTATTCCTGAACAACTCCTAACAGGTATAAGAAACACTAATTTTCTAAAGTGTGGACTAGACTTTAATATGAGCTAATGTGGCCTACACAAATGTAAAGTGGTGTCACTGGTGTGTTTGGTGAACTTTATTATTTATTTATTTTTTGGGGGCTGAACTGACAACAGATAGAGCTGCAGTCACACGGAGACCGTGCAGACAGCCGTAAACGGCGCTGCAAGGCCCAAAAACCCTCCTCTACGTTATCCTATGTAGTGTTTTTCCACAAGTTAGCTGGAGACGGGTGGAAAGACACTAATAGGAATTTTTTGAAAAAATGTGCAGCAGCCTGCACTACTTAAAACAAAATGAAAATTGATTTTGCGGTATGACGCAGTGAAGAACCCTGAGCTGGAGACAACCAGGCTATGGCTGCTCACAGACTACAGGGCGAGCTGCAGTCACACGGAGACCGTGCAGACAGCCGTAAACGGCGCTGCAAGGCCCAAAAACCCTCCTCTACGTTATCCTATGTAGTGTTTTTCCACAAATTAGCTGGAGACGGGTGGAAAGACACTAATAGGATTTTTTTGAAAAAATTAGCAGCAGACTACACTACTTTGAAAAAAAAAAAAAAAAAAAAGAACAGTATGAGGCAATGAACCACCCTCCCTGAACTGAATACAACCAGCTATGGATGGCCTATGTGGCTGCACTCAGACTAGAGAGTGGGCTGCACACACACACACACACACACAGACCTTGCAGATCGCTGTGGAAACAGCGCTACAAGGCAAAAGCAAGGTGAATAGTAGGTGAACACAGCGGTTGCTAAATTAGCCTTTGAAAAGCACAAAGAAGCAAATCGCTATCTCTAAACTGGCCCTCAGTCAGCAAACAGCGTCCTGTCACTAACTGAATTCACAGCAGAGTGAGCGCAAAATGGCGCCAGCGACTTTTAAACTGCATCATGACATCATTTCAGCAGCCAATCACAGCCATGCCAGTAGTTTCATGCCCTCCATGCTGAACAGGATGTGCCCACACTTGGAATCATTCTCATTGGCTGAATTTGTGCAGTTTGAATCTGTGAACTTCCGATTCCGGTATCCGATACGCGGCAAGTATCGGAATCCCGGTATCGGAATACTTGCGGTATCGGAATGCTCAACACTACTTGCTGCATTAACTCATTCTGTCAATATAACCTATTGGTACTCATAATATGATTGCAATTATATTTCTGTATGTGATATAAACATCAGACAAACACTAATAAAAACCAGAGGGCAGCAGATCATGTGAAAATATAATTTTGGTGTCATTCTCAAAACTTTTGGCCATGACTGTACTATGGGGGCATCATACTGTGTGCGGGAGAACGTACTGTGGGGACATCATACTGTGTGTGGGGGAATGTACTGTGGAGACATCATACTGTGTGTGGGGGAATGTACTATGGGATATCATACTGTGTGTGGGGGAATGTACTGTGGGGATATCATACTGTGTGTGGGGGAATGTACTGTGGGGATATCATACTGTGTGTGGGGGAATGTACTGTGGGGATATCATACTGTGTGTGGGGGAATTTACTGTGGGATATCATACTGTGTGTGGGGGAATGTACTGTGGGGATATACTGTGTGGGGGAATGTACTGTGGAGACATCATACTGTGTGTGGGGGAACGTACTGTCGGGATATCATACTGTGTGTGGGGGAATGTAGTGTGGATATCATACTGTGTGTGGGGGAATGTACTGTGGGACATCATACTGTGTGGGGGAATGTACTGTGGGGATATCGAACTGTGTGTGGGGGAATGTACTGTGGGGACAGCATACTGTGTGTGGGGGAACGTACTGTGGGGATATCATACTGTGTGTGGGGGAACGTACTGTGGGGATATCATACTGTGTGTGGGGGAACGTACTGTGGGGATATCATACTGTGTGTGGGGGAACGTACTGTGGGGATATCATACTGTGTGTGGGGGAACGTACTGTGGGGATATCATACTGTGTGTGGGGGAACGTACTGTGGGGATATCATACTGTGTGTGGGGGAACGTACTGTGGGGATATCATACTGTGTGTGGGGGAATGTACTGTGGGGATATCATACTGTGTGTGGGGGAATGTACTGTGGGGATATCATACTGTGTGTGGAGGAATGTACTATGGGGACATCATATTGTGTGTGGGGGAACGTACTGTGGGGGCATCATACTGTGTGTGGGAGAATATGCAGTGGGGACATCATACTGTGTGGGGGATGAACTATGGAGGCATCATACTGTGTGGGGGAATGCACTATGGGGGCATCATACTGTGTGTGGGGAATACACTATGGGTATCATACTGTGTGTGGGAATGTACTGAGGGGACATCATACTGTGTGTGGGGGAACGTACTATGGGGGCATCATACTGTGTGTGGGGGAACATACTGTGGGACATCATACTGTGTGTGGGGGAATGTACTGTGGGGATATCATACTGTGTGTGGGGGAATGTACTGTGGGGATATCATACTGTGTGTGGGGGAATGTACTGTGGGGATATCATACTGTGTGTGGAGGAATGTACTATGGGGACATCATATTGTGTGTGGGGGAACGTACTGTGGGGGCATCATACTGTGTGTGGGAGAATATGCAGTGGGGACATCATACTGTGTGGGGGATGAACTATGGAGGCATCATACTTTGTGGGGGAATGCACTATGGGGGCATCATACTGTGTGTGGGGAATACACTATGGGTATCATACTGTGTGTGGGAATGTACTGAGGGGACATCATACTGTGTGTGGGGGAACGTACTATGGGGGCATCATACTGTGTGTGGGGGAACATACTGTGGGACATCATACTGTGTGTGGGGGAATGTACTGTGGGATATCATAATGTGTGTGTGGAGGAATTTACTGTGGGAAATCATTGTATGTGGGGGAACATACTATGGGGGCATCATACTGTGTGTGGGGGAACGCACTGTGGGGATATACTGTATGTGGGGAATGTACTGTGTGGACATCATTCTGTGTGTGGGGGATGTACTGTGGGGATATCATACTGTGTGTGGGGGAATGTACTGTGTGGACATCATTCTGTGTGTGGGGTAATGTACTTTGGGGATATCATACTGTGTGTGGGGGAATGTACTGTGGGGATATCATACTGTGTGTGGGGGAATGTACTTTGGGACATCATACTGTGTGTGGGGGAATGTACTGTGGGATATCACACTGTGTGAGGGGGAATGTACTGTGGGATATCATACTGTATGTTGGGGAATGTACTGTGGTAACATCATACTGTGTGGGGGAATGTACTGTGGGGACATCATACTGTGTGGGGGAATGCACTCTGGGGCATCATACTGTGTGTGGGGGAATGCACTATGGGGCATCATACTGTGTGTGGGGGAATGTACTGCGGGGACATCTTACTGTGTGTGGGGGAATACACTATGGGGCATCATGCTGTGTGTGGGGGAATGTACTGTGGGATATCATACTGTGTGGGGGAATGTACTGTGGGACATCAAACTGTGTGTGGGGGAATGTACTGTGGGGACATCATACTGTGTGGAGGAATGTACTGTGGGGACATTATACTGTGTGGGGGAATGCACTATGGAGGCATCATACTGTGTGGGGGAATGCACTATGGAGGCATCATACTGTGCGGGGGAATGCACTATGGGGGCATCATACTGTGTGGGGGAATACACTATGGGGCATCATACTGTGTGTGTGGGAATGTACTGTGGGGACATCTTACTGTGTGTGGGGGAATACACTATTGGGCATCATACTGTGTGTGGGAATATACTGTGGGGACATCTTACTGTGTGTGGGGAAATACACTATGGGGCATCATACTGTGTGGGGGGGAATGTACTGTGGGGATATCATACTGTGTGTGGGGGAATGTACTGAGGGGACATCATACTGTGTGTGGGGGAACATACTGGGGACATCATACTGTGTGTGAAGGAATGTACTGTGGGGACATCATATTGTGTGTGGGGGAACGTACTGTGGGGGCATCATATTGTGTGTAGGGGAATGTATTGTAGGGACATTTGTTGTGAACTCCGTTTTCAGGCTCCCTCTTGTGGTCACAGATGGTATTGTGTGACTTTGGTTTTTTGGCTCCCCCTGGTGGTTTGGTTTATTATCCTGCGGGTCTGGCTGGATCAGCTGCCTCGTTATTCACCAGGGAGGCTCCTATTTAGCTCTGCTTCACTTCCACTTGTTGCCGGCTGTCAATGTATTCAGTGCTATTCTGATTACTCCTGATTATCCCGTTTTCTGCCTCTTCAGGATAAGCTAAGTTCTGTTTGAATATTTTTTGCTCATCTGCCTGCAATATGATTTCTGTGTATGATGAGTCTAGTCCAGCTTGCTAATATGTGATTTCTTGTTGCTGGTAAGCTCTGGGGTACGGAGTTGCTTCCCCCGCACCGTTAGTTGGTGCGGGGGCTCGAGCAATCTCTGCGTGGATATTTTGAATAGGGTTTTTTTATTGACCGCACAGCTCCCTTCCTATTTTCTGCTATCTAGTATTAGCAGGCCTCATTTGCTAAATCTAATTTCATCTCTGTGTTTGTGCTTTCCCCTTAACTCACCGTTAATATTTGTGGGGGGCTATTCTATATCTTTGGGGTTATTCCACTGAGGCAAGAGAGGACTTTCTTTCCCTCCAGGAATAGTCAGTTTCTCAGGCCGTGAAGAGACGTCTAGGATTTTCAGGTAACGTTCCACGGCTACCTATAGTTGTTTGCGGAAAGGATCAGGTTGCGGTCAATCTAGTTACCACTTCCCCAGAGCTAGTCGTCTGTTCAGTTACTTAGCTA
Source organism: Ranitomeya variabilis (assembly GCF_051348905.1). Lineage (NCBI taxonomy): Eukaryota > Metazoa > Chordata > Amphibia > Anura > Dendrobatidae > Ranitomeya > Ranitomeya variabilis. The sequence continues at coordinate 1,136,218,250 of NC_135232.1, forward strand.
GTCCAACCTGCGATCCTTGCCACTAGGATCATAACAGACATGATACTGTGTGTGGTAGAATGTACTGTGGGGACATCATACTGTGTGTGGGGGAATGTATTGTGGGGACATTATACTGTGTGTGGGAGAATGTACTGTGGGAACATCATACTTTGTGTGGGGAGAATGCACTGTGGAGACATTGTACTGTGTGTGGGGGAACATTCTGTGGGGACATCATACTTTGTGTGGGGGAATGTATTGTGGGGAAATTATGCTGTGTGTGGGAGAATGTACTGTGGGGACATCATACTGTGTGTGGGGAATGCACTGTGGAGACATCATACTGTGTGTGGGGGAACGTACTGTGTGGGTGTGATGATAATGTATAATATGATTTTTTGTTTTCCCGGTTAGCACACATACTGTAGGCTCTGACCCCCCTTCTCTCTGTGTTCCTGCTTGCTGAGATGTGTGTGTGTGGATCCCAAATCCCTCATGGCCCCACCACAAGAATTTTTATTGCGCCTGTAGCCGCACAAATCTCTCTCCAGTACCAGCTGAAACTGTTCTAGTCTCTCTCAAAAGACATGAGGTTCTTTGTTCTATTATAATAAGGTAGTGGGCCACCGATTTGGGCTAGAAAAATAAGGAGTATATATTGCTAACTTCCATCGGTAGATCTGTCAAACACTGTAAGCGTGAGCAGCTAAACACAATGAGTACAAAGTGCGGATTTCTCCGGAACCATGTGGAACAACTAGGACGAATTTGGTATCATTAGGAAGCCAATTTTAAAATAAGATCAATGATGGGTGTGCTGTGATTCTGACATGTTCTCAAGCTAAGATATGAGAATTACAAGTATTGTTGGTAAAAACTGTACATCTGAGGAGAGGGGAGGGCGATGGTAACTCAAACCCCTTTAGTGATGTCACAAACCTGCAGTTATAAGTTGCTGCACTCGACCCAGCCTTCATTCTTGCCTGGGACTTCAATACAGACAGCCTCCCTGATGCATTGAGACATTTGGGCTCCGCCTACCAGCATAGTTTGCCTGAAATGATCTAAGCAAATGTGAGTTTATCTTCCTTTAATCCATATTTATTTTATAATTGCTTTGTACATACTTTGTCTCATATTGTAACATCTTTATATACCTTTTATAAACACTGCCTAGTCTTTTTATGGAGTAAAAGTTATAATATTTACTAGTTTCGTTCCCTTGCTCTAAAACGTACCCTAAGTCTTCTGAAGTTAATTACGCTACTGAATTGGGTTGGCTTCGGACCCGTTTAATTGGAGCTGGTGGCAGCATACTTGTTCTGTATATTTGGGAGTCGTTGTAGCGACGGCGGCATTGATAATTATTGTTCCTGCCTGTGTGGGAGTAGTTATAACGCCCTCTCTGCAGTGTGCCCAATAGCCAGTACATAGCAGGCAGCCTTCCTGGCGACTAAGTACCCTAGGTGCAGTACCTAGCCTGACCTGAGGGTAAGCGGGGTGCCAGAGAGCTGCAAGTTCCAAAGCGGAACTGGAAAGTGGTATCATACTGTGTGTGGGGGAATGTACTGTGGAGGGTATCATACTGTGTGTGGGGGAACGTACTGTGAGGGCATCATACTGTGTGTGGGGGAATGTACTGTGGGGGACATCATACTGTGGGTGGGGGAACATACTGTGGGGGACATCATACTGTGGGTGGGGGGACATACTGTGGGGGACATCATACTGTGTGTGGGGAAATGTACTGGGAAACACTAGAATGTCACAGATTATTACAAACAGAAGGACAGCAGCTTGGTACCAGATATACAGTGGGGCAAAAAAGTATTTAGTCATTCAGCAATAGTGCAAGTTCCACCACTTAAAAAGATGAGAGGCGTCTGTAATTTACATCATAGGTAGACCTCAACTATGGGAGACAAACTGTGAAAAAAAAATCCTGAAAATCACATTGTCTGTTTTTTTATCATTTTATTTGCATATTATGGTGGAAAATAAGTATTTGGTCAGAAACAAAATTTCATCTCAATACTTTGTAATATATCCTTTGTTGGCAATGACAGAGGTCAAACGTTTTCTGTAAGTCTTCACAAGGTTGCCACACACTGTTGTTGGTATGTTGGCCCATTCCTCCATGCAGATCTCCTCTAGAGCAGTGATGTTTTTGGCTTTTCGCTTGGCAACACGGACTTTCAACTCCCTCCAAAGGTTTTCTATAGGGTTGAGATCTGGAGACTGGCTAGGCCACTCCAGGACCTTGAAATGCTTCTTACGAAGCCACTCCTTCGTTGCCCTGGCGGTGTGCTTTGGATCATTGTCATGTTGAAAGACCCAGCCACGTTTCATCTTCAATGCCCTTGCTGATGGAAGGAGGTTTGCACTCAAAATCTCACGATACATGGCCCCATTCATTCTTTCATGTACCCGGATCAGTCGTCCTGGCCCCTTTGCAGAGAAACAGCCCCAAAGCATGATGTTTCCACCACCATGCTTTACAGTAGGTATGGTGTTTGATGGATGCAACTCAGTATTCTTTTTCCTCGAAACACGACAAGTTGTGTTTCTACCAAACAGTTCCAGTTTGGTTTCATCAGACCTTAGGACATTCTCCCAAAACTCCTCTGGATCATCCAAATGCTCTCTAGCAAACTTCAGACGGGCCCGGACATGTACTGGCTTAAGCAGTGGGACACGTCTGGCACTGCAGGATCTGAGTCCATGGTGGCGTAGTGTGTTACTTATGGTAGGCCTTGTTACATTGGTCCCAGCTCTCTGCAGTTCATTCACTAGGTCCCCCCGCGTGGTTCTGGGATTTTTGCTCACCGTTCTTGTGATCATTCTGACCCCACGGGGTGGGATTTTGCGTGGAGCCCCAGATCGAGGGAGATTATCAGTGGTCTTGAATGTCTTCCATTTTCTAATTATTGCTCCCACTGTTGATTTCCTCACTCCAAGCTGGTTGGCTATTGCAGATTCAGTCTTCCCAGCCTGGTGCAGGGCTACAATTTTGTTTCTGGTGTCCTTTGACAGCTCTTTGGTCTTCACCATAGTGGAGTTTGGAGTCAGATTGTTTGAGGGTGTGCACAGGTGTCTTTTTATACTGATAACAAGTTTAAACAGGAGCCATTACTACAGGTAATGAGTGGAGGAAAGAGGAGACTCTTAAAGAAGAAGTTACAGGTCTGTGAGAGCCAGAAATCTTGATTGTTTGTTTCTGACCAAATACTTATTTTCCACCATAATATGCAAATAAAATGATAAAAAAACAGACAATGTGATTTTCTGGATTTTTTTTCTCAGTTTGTCTCCCATAGTTGAGGTCTACCTATGATGTAAATTACAGACGCCTCTCATCTTTTTAAGTGGTGGAACTTGCACTATTGCTGACTGACTAAATACTTTGCCCCACTGTATCTGTCCTGTTTTTGGAGTATTGTGTATAATTGCACTGAATATAGTTTCCATCACAAAAATTACAAAGATTCTTAAAAAGGGACATGAATATTGACCAAAGAAAAAACAAATATTTGAGAACAGGTCACTAGGTCAGGGAATAAAATATTAAAAAATACATTTTGTCTCTGGATGGGAGGCAGCTTACTGCATCAGAAACCTTCCCCTTCACCTTAAGTCTTTTCTTATTTAGCTATGCTCCAGCCTTTTCACCTTCTTCAGGTGAAGATGAAGAGGACTCACTGATATTATGGCAAATCCACATCCATATTGCCCGTAACTTCTCAAGGTCATTAGAGGATTTTGCTGTGATTCTATGTACAATTTCTTGCTGAGAAATACTTCCAGATTGGATCTATGAAAAAGAATAAAGAAAAATACATATTCTGTTGTCCTGAATGCAGCCTATCCATCTAGAGAGAACATCGAAGAAATAGAAAATACCCGGCTGCTCGCAAATCCACGAAAAGCAACTCATACAGCAAAAAAACAGAAAAACATAAGGAGATCACAGAAGCACATACTGAGCATACCAACAAAATTAAAACTACTTAATAACAGAAACAGATTCATATTGATTGACTGGAGGGATAAGAACAAAAATGCTGCCTATACATTCACTAGAAAGCAGTGACATCACTGAGAATGCAGACTATCCATTCATTAGAGAGCGGTGAAATCACTGAGAATGCAGCCTATCCATCACTAGAGGGTGGTGACATCACTGAGAATGCCGCCTATCCATCACTAGAGAGCAGTGACATCACTGAGAATGCAGCCTATCTATTCACTAGAGAGCAGTGACATCACTGAGAATGCAGCCTACCTATTCACTAGAGAGAGGTGACATCACTGAGAATGCAGCCTATCTATTCACTAGAGAGCGGTGACATCACTGAGAATGCAGCCTATCCATTCACTAGAGAGCAGTGACATCACTGAGAATGCAGCCTATCCATTCACTAGAGAGTGGTGACATCACTAAGAATGCAGCCTATACATCACTAGAGAGCGGTGACATCACTGCGAATGCAGCCTACCCATTCACTAGAGAGCGGTGACATCACTGAGAATGCAGCCTATCCATCACTAGAGAGCAGTGACATCACTGAGAATGCAGCCTATCCATCACTAGAGAGCGGTGACATCACTGAGAATGCAGCCTATCCATCACTAGAGAGCAGTGACATCACTGAGAATGCAGCCTATCCATTCACTAGAGAGTGGTGACATCACTGAGAATGCAGCCTATCCATCACTAGAGAGCAGTGACATCACTGAGAATGCAGCCTATCCATCACTAGAGAGCGGTGACATCACTGAGAATGCAGCCTATCCATTCACTAGAGAGCGGTGACATCACTGAGAATGCAGCCTATCCATTCACTAGAGTGCGGTGACATCACTGAGAATGCAGCCTATCCATCACTAGAGAGCGGTGACATCACATCACTGAGAATGCAGCCTATCCATCACTAGAGAGCGGTGACATCATTGAGAATGCAGCCTATCCATCACTATAGAGCGGTGACATCACTGAGAATGCAGCCTATCCATCACTAGAGAGCAGTGACATCACTGAGAATGCAGCCGATCCATCACTCAAGAGTGGTGACATCACTGAGAATGCAGCCTATCCAGTCACTAGAGAGCAATGACATCACTGAGAATGCAGCCTATCCATCACTAGAGAGCGGTGACATCACTGAGAATGCAGCCTATCCATCACTAGAGAGCGGTGACATCACTGAGAATGCAGCCTATCCATTCTCTAGAGAGGTGACATCACTGAGAATGCAGCCGATCCATCACTCAAGAGTGGTGACATCACTGAGAATGCAGCCTATCCATCACTAGAGAGCAGTGACATCATTGAGAATGCAGCCTATCCATTCTCTAGAGAGCGGTGACATCACTGTGAATGCAGCCTATCCATCACTAGAGAGCGGTGACATCACTGAGAATACAGCCTATCCATTCACTAGAGAGCGGTGACATCACTGAGAATGCAGCCTATCCATTCACTAGAGAGCGGTGACATCACTGAGAATGCAGCCTATCCATTCACTAGAGAGCAGTGACATCACTGAGAATGCAGCCTATCCATTCACTAGAGAGCGGTGACATCACTGAGAATGCAGCCTATCCATCACTAAAGAGCGGTGACATCACTGAAAATGCAGCCTATCCATTCTCTAGAGAGCGGTGACATCACTGAGAATGCAGCCTATCCATTCTCTAGAGAGCAGTGACATCACTGAGAATGCAGCCTATCCATTCACTAGAGAGTGGTGACATCACTAAGAATGCAACCTATACATCACTAGAGAGCGGTGACATCACTGAGAATGCAATCTATCCATTCACTAGCGAGCAGTGACATCACTGAGAATACAAACTATCCATTCTCTAGAGAGCAATGACAACATTGAAAATGCAGCCTATCCATCACTAGAGAGCGGTGACATCACTGAGAATGCAGCCTATCCATTCACTAGAGAGCGGTAACATCACTGAGAATGCAGCCTATCCATTCACTAGAGAGCGGTGACATCACTGAGAATGCAGCCTATCTATTCACTAGAGAGCGGTGACATCACTGAGAATGCAGCCTATTCATTCACTAGAGAGCGGTGACATCACTGATAGTGCAGCCTATCCATCACTAGAGAGCAGTGACATCACTGAAAATGCAGCCTATCCATTCTCTAGAGAGCGGTGACATCACTGAGAACGCAGCCTATCCATTCACTCAAGAGTGGTGACATCACTGAGAATACAGCCTATCCATTCACTAGAGAGCGGTGACATCACTAAGAATGCAGCCTATACATCACTAGAGAGCGGTGACATCACTGAGAATGCAATTTATCCATTCACTAGCGAGCAGTGATATCACTGAGAATACAACCTATCCATTCACTAGAGAGCAATGACATCACTGAGAATGCAGCCTATCCATTCACTAGAGAGCGGTGACATCACTGAGAATGCAGCCTATCCATTCACTAGAGAGCGGTGACATCACTGAGAATGCAGCCTATCCATTCACTAGAGAGCGGTGACATGACTGAGAATGCAGCCTATCCATTCACTAGAGAGCGGTGACATGACTGAGAATGCAGCCTATCCATCACTAGAGAGCGGTAACATCACTGAGAATGCAGCCTATCCATTCTCTAGAGAGCGGTGACATCACTGAGAATGCAGCCTATCCATTCACTAGAGAGTGGTGACATCACTAAGAATGCAACCTATACATCACTAGAGAGCGGTGACATCACTGAGAATGCAATCTATCCATTCACTAGCAAGCAGTGACATCACTGAGAATACACCCTATCCATTCACTAGAGAGCAATGACATCATTGAGAATGCAGGCTATCCATCACTAGAGAGCGGTGTCATCACTGTGAATGCAGCCTATCCATCACTAGAGAGCGGTGACATCACTGAGAATGCAGCCAATCCATTCACTAGAGAGTGATGACATCACTGAGAATGCAGCCTATCCATTCACTAGAGAGCGGTGACATCACTGAGAATGCAGCCTATCCATTCACTAGAGAGCGGTGACATCACTGAGAATGCAGCCTATCCATCACTAGAGAGCGGTGCCATCACTGAAAATGCAGCCTATCCATTCTCTAGAGAGTGGTGACATCACTGAGAATGCAGCCTATCCATTCACTAGAGAGCGGTGACATCACTAAGAATGCAGCCTATCCATTCACTAGAGAGCGGTGACATCACTGAGAATGCAGCCTATCCATCACTAGAGAGCGGTGACATCACTGAGAATGCAGCCTATCCATTCACTAGAGAGCGGTGACATCACTGAGAATGCAGCCTATCCATCACTAGAGAGCGGTGACATCACTGAAAATGCAGCCTATCCATTCTCTAGAGAGCGGTGACATCACTGAGAATGCAGCCTATCCATTCACTCAAGAGTGGTAACATCACTGAGAATACAGCCTATCCATTCTCTAGAGAGTGGTGACATCACTAAGAATGCAGCCTATACATCACTAGCGAGCGGTGACATCACTGAGAATGCAATCTATCCATTCACTAGCGAGCAGTGACATCACTGAGAATACAACCTATCCATTCACTAGAGAGCAATGACATCACTGAGAATGCAGCCTATCCATTCACTAGAGAGCGGTGATATCACTGAGAATGTAGACTATCCATTCACTAGAGAGTGGTGACATCACTGCGAATGCAGCCTATCCATCACTATAGAGCAGTGACATCACTGAGAATGCAGCCTATCCATCACTAGAGAGTGGTGACATCATTGAGAATGCAGCCTATCCATCACTATAGAGCGGTGACATCACTGAGAATGCAGCCTATCCATCACTAGAGAGCAGTGACATCACTGAGAATGCAGCCTATCCATTCACTAGAGAGCGGTGACATCACTGAGAATGCAGCCTATCCATCACTAGAGAGCAGTGACATCACTGAGAATGCAGCCTATCCATCACTAGAGAGCGGTGACATCACTGAGAATGCAGCCTATCCATTCTCAGGAGAGCGGTGACATCACTGAGAATGCAGCCTATCCATCACTCAAGAGTGGTGTCATCACTGAGAATGCAGCCTATCCATTCACTAGAGAGCAGTGACATCACTGAGAATGCAGCCTAACCATTCACTAGAGAGTGGTGACATCACTAAGAATGCAGCTTATACATCACTAGAGAGCGGTGACATCACTGAGAATGCAATCTATCTATTCACTAGCGAGCAGTGATATCATTGAGAATGCAGCCTATCCATCACTAGAGAGCGGTGACATCACTGAGAATGCAGCCTATCCATCACTAGAGAGCGGTGACATCATTGAGAATGCAGCCTATCCATCACTATAGAGCGGTGACATCACTGAGAATGCAGCCTATCCATCACTAGAGAGCAGTGACATAATTGAGAATGCAGCCTATCCATCACTAGAGAGCGGTGACATCACTGAGAATGCAGCCTATCCATTCTCTAGAGCGGTGACATCACTGAAAATGCAGCCGATCCATCACTCAAGAGTGGTGACATCACTGAGAATGCAGCCTATCCATCACTAGAGAGCAGTGACATCATTGAGAATGCAGCCTATACATTCTCTAGAGAGCGGTGACATCACTGTGAATGCAGCCTATCCATCACTAGAGAGCGGTGACATCACTAAGAATACAGCCTATCCATTCACTAGAGAGTGGTGACATCACTGAGAATGCAGCCTATCCATTCACTAGAGAGCGGTGACATCACTGAGAATGCAGCCTATCCATTCACTAGAGAGCAGTGACATCACTGAGAATGCAGCCTATCCATTCACTAGAGAGCGGTGACATCACTGAGAATGCAGCCTATCCATTCTCTAGAGAGCAGTGACATCACTGAGAATGCAACCTATACATCACTAGAGAGCGGTGACATCACTGAGAATGCAATCTATCCATTCACTAGCGAGCAGTGACATCACTGAGAATACAAACTATCCATTCTCTAGAGAGCAATGACAACATTGAGAATGCAGCCTATCCATCACTAGAGAGCGGTGACATCACTGTGAATGCAGCCTATCCATCACTAGAGAGCGGTGACATCACTGAGAATGCAGCCTATCCATTCACTAGAGAGCGGTGACATTACTGAGAATGCAGCCTATCCATTCACTAGAGAGCGGTGACATCACTGAGAATGCAGCCTATCCATTCACTAGAGAGCGGTGACATCACTGAGAATGCAGCCTATTCATTCACTAGAGAGCGGTGACATCACTGATAGTGCAGCCTATCCATTCACTAGAGAGCGGTGACATCACTGAAAATGCAGCCTATCCATTCTCTAGAGAGCGGTGACATCACTGAGAATGCAGCCTATCCATTCACTCAAGAGTGGTGACATGACTGATAATACAGCCTATCCATTCACTAGAGAGTGGTGACATCACTAAGAATGCAGCCTATCCATCACTAGAGAGCGGTGACATCACTGAGAATGCAATCTATCCATTCACTAGCGAGCAGTGATATCACTGAGAATACAACCTATACATTCACTAGAGAGCAATGAAATCACTGAGAATGCAGCCTATCCATTCACTAGAGAGCGGTGACATCACTGAGAATGCAGCCTATCCATTCACTAGAGAGTGGTGACATCACTGAGAATGCAGCCTATCCATTCACTAGAGAGCGGTGACATCACTGAGAATGCAGCCTATCCATTCACTAGAGAGCGGTGACATCACTGAGAATGCAGCCTATCCATCACTAGAGAGCGGTGACATCACTGAGAATGCAGCCTATCCATTCTCTAGAGAGCGGTGACATCACTGAGAATGCAGCCTATCCATTCACTAGAGAGTGGTGACATCACTAAGAATGCAACCTATATATCACTAGAGAGCGGTGACATCACTGAGAATGCAATCTATCCATTCACTAGCAAGCAGTGACATCACTGAGAATACACCCTATCCATTCACTAGAGAGCAATGACATCATTGAGAATGCAGGCTATCCATCACTAGAGAGCGGTGTCATCACTGTGAATGCAGCTTATCCATCACTAGAGAGCGGTGACATCACTGAGAATGCAGCCAATCCATTCACTAGAGAGCGATGACATCACTGAGAATGCAGCCTATCCTGTCATGATTCCCCAATGGCATGGGAACATCAGAAACACAAAAATAACAGACTAGCTCTCGGGTGATGGAAACTCAAGCTGACCGTGACCTAAATCTACCACACAACTAACAGTAGCCAGGAAGCATTCCTACGGCTGCCTAGATGCCATGCGCCAGCCGGAGAACTAACTATGCCTGGAAGAGGAAGGAACAGACCTGGCTTACCTCTAGAGAAATCCCCAAAGATGATAGTAGCCTCCACGTATATGGACGGTGAGTACAGAGGAAAAGACATACACAGTATGAAGGTAGATTTAGCAAAGCGAGGTCCACTTACTAGATAGAGGAAGGATACAAAAGAGGACTTCACGGTCAGCTGAAAAACCCTTTCAAAAACCCATCCTGAAATTACTTTAAGACTCCTGTGTCAACTCATGACACAGGAGTGGCAATTTCAGTCCACAATTGCTTCCAGTAACAGGAAATGACAAAACTGTAAACTGGACAAGAAAAACAAAACAATAAGGACAAGAGTCCACTTAGCTGATCAGCAGACTAGTAGCAGGAACATGCAACTGAAAGACTCAGGTTACAATGATGACCGGCAAGGAAGTGACTGGAGAGCAAGGCTAAATAGGGAACTCCCAAAACTGATGGAAGCAGGTGAGCTGAGGCAGAAAAGCACACACAAGTCTCCAGTACCACCAGCCACCACCAGGGGAGCCAAAAAGCGGATCACAACAGTACCCCCCCCTTAAGGAGGGGGCACCGAACCCTCACAAGAACCGCCAGGGCGACCTGGATGAGCCCTATGAAAGGCACGAACCAAATCCGAGGCATGAACATCAGAGGCAGTTACCCAAGAATTATCTTCCTGATCATAGCCCTTCCATTTAACCAGATACTGGAGTCTCCGCCTGGAAATACGGGAGTCCAAGATCTTCTCTATAACGTACTCCAATTCACCCTCAACCAGCACAGGAGCAGGAGGCTCAGCAGAAGGAACAACCGGCACCTCGTATCTCCGCAACAACGACCGATGGAAAACATTATGGATAGCGAAAGATGCCGGGAGGTCCAAACGAAAGGAAACAGGGTTAATAATCTCCAAAATCCTATAGGGACCGATGAACCGAGGCTTAAATTTAGGAGAAGAAACTCTCATTGGGACAAAACGGGAAGACAACCACACCAAGTCCCCAACACGAAGGCGAGGACCAACCCGACGCTGGCGGTTAGCAAACCGCTGAGTCCTCTCCTGGGACAAATTCAAATTGTCCACCACTTGTTCCCAAATCCGATACAACCGATCCACCACAGCATCTACTCCAGGACAATCCGAAGACTCCGCCTGACCAGAAGAAAAACGGGGATGAAACCCCGAATTGCAAAAGAAAGGGGAAACCAAAGTGGCCGAACTAGCCCGAATATTAAGAGCAAACTCCGCCAACGGCAAAAAGGCAACCCAATCATCCTGATCCGCAGACACAAAACACCTCAAATACATCTCCAAAGTCTGATTAGTTCGCTCCGTCTGGCCATTAGTCTGAGGATGGAAGGCAGACGAAAAAGACAAATCAATGCCCAACCTGGCACAGAATGCCCGCCAAAATCTAGAAACGAACTGGGTACCCCGATCAGAAACGATATTTTCAGGAATACCATGCAAGCGAACCACATTTTGAAAAAACAAAGGAACCAACTCAGACGAGGAAGGCAACTTCGGCAATGGCACCAAATGAACCATCTTAGAAAAACGGTCACACACCACCCAGATAACAGACATCCTCTGAGAGACAGGAAGATCAGAAATAAAGTCCATCGAGATGTGCGTCCAAGGCCTCTTCGGAATAGGCAAGGGCAACAACAACCCGCTAGCCCTAGAACAACAAGGCTTGGCCCGAGCACACACATCACAAGACTGCACAAAAACACGCACATCTCGAGACAGAGATGGCCACCAGAAGGATTTAGCCACCAAATCCCTGGTACCAAAAATTCCAGGATGACCCGCCAGCGTAGAAGAATGAACCTCCGAGATGACTCTACTGGTCCAATCATCAGGAACAAACAATCTACCAGGTGGGCAGCGATCAGGTCTATCCGCCTGAAACTCTTGCAAAGCACGTCGCAGATCTGGGGAAATAGCGGATAATATCACCCCATCCTTAAGGATACCTGTAGGTTCCGAATCACCAGGGGAATCAGGCTCAAAACTCCTAGAAAGGGCATCTGCCTTCACATTCTTAGAACCTGGTAGATATGAGACCACAAAATTAAACCGAGAGAAAAACAACGACCAGCGCGCCTGTCTAGGATTCAGGCGCCTGGCAGACTCAAGATAAATCAGATTCTTGTGATCAGTCAAAACCACCACTTGATGTCTAGCACCCTCAAGCCAATGACGCCACTCCTCAAATGCCCACTTCATGGCCAAAAGCTCCCGATTACCGACATCATAATTTCTTTCGGCGGCAGAAAATTTTCGAGAAAAAAACGCACAAGGTCTCATCACTGAGCAATCGGAACTTTTCTGCGACAAAACCGCCCCCGCTCCGATCTCGGAAGCATCGACCTCAACCTGAAAGGGGAGAGAGACATCAGGCTGGCGCAACACAGGGGCAGACAAAAAGCGGCGCTTAAGTTCCCGAAAGGCCTCCACAGCGGCAGAGGACCAATTGGCAACATCAGCACCCTTCTTAGTCAAATCCGTAAGAGGCTTAGCAACACCAGAAAAACCAGTTATAAATCGACGATAAAAATTAGCAAAGCCCAAGAACTTCTGAAGACCCTTTAGAGAAGTAGGCTGCGTCCAGTCACAAATAGCCCGAACCTTGACAGGGTCCATCTCAACAGAAGAAGGGGAAAAAATGTACCCTAAAAAGGAAATATTTTGAACCCCAAAAACACACTTAGAACCCTTTACACACAGAGAATTCTCCCGCAAGACCTGAAAAACCCTCCTGACCTGCTGAACATGAGACTCCCAGTCCTCAGAAAAAATCAAAATATCGTCCAAATACACAATCATAAATTTATCCAGATATTCACGGAAAATATCATGCATAAAGGACTGAAAAACTGAAGGTGCATTAGAAAGGCCGAAAGGCATTACTAAATACTCAAAGTGGCCCTCAGGCGTATTAAATGCGGTTTTCCACTCATCCCCTTGCTTAATTCGCACCAAATTATACGCCCCACGGAGATCAATCTTGGAGAACCACTTAGCCCCCCTTATGCGAGCAAACAAATCAGTAAGCAGCGGCAACGGATACTGATATTTGACAGTGATTTTATTCAGGAGTCGATAATCAATACAAGGCCTCAGCGAGTCATCCTTTTTAGAGACAAAGAAAAACCCAGCTCCTAAAGGTGATGAAGAAGGACGAATATGTCCCTTTTCCAGGGACTCCTTAACATACTCTCGCATGGCAGCATGCTCAGGTACAGATAGGTTAAACAAACGACCCTTTGGAAATTTACTGCCTGGAATCAGATCTATGGCGCAATCACACTCTATGTGGGGAGGGAGAGAACCAATTTTAGGCTCTTCAAAAATATCCCCAAAATCCGACAAAAATGCCGGAACCTCAGAGGGAATAGATGACGAGATAGAAACCAAAGGTATGTCCCCATGAGCCCCCCGACATCCCCAGCTTAACACAGACATAGTTTTCCAGTCCAGTACTGGGTTATGAGATTGTAACCATGGTAATCCAAGCACCAAAACATCATGTAAATTATACAACACGAGGAAGCGAATCATCTCCTGATGGTCTGGAGTCATACGCATAGTCACTTGCGTCCAGAACTGTGGTCTATTACAAGCCAGAGGTGTAGAATCAATACCCTTCAGAGGCATAGGAACTTCCAGAGGCTCCAAATCAAACCCACAGCGCCTGGCGAAGGACCAATCCATGAGACTCAGAGCGGCGCCAGAGTCCACATAGGCATCCACGGTAATAACTGATAATGAACAAATCAGAGTTACAGACAGAAGAAATTTAGACTGTAAAGTGCCAATAGAAACAGACTTGTCAACCTTCCTAGTACGTTTAGAGCATGCTGATATAACATGCGCGGAATCACCACAGTAGAAGCACAAGCCATTTTTGCGCCTATAATTCTGCCGCTCGCTTCTTGACAGAATTCTGTCACATTGCATTTTCTCTGGCGTCCCTTCAGAAGATACCGCCAAATGGTGCACGGGTTTGCGCTCCCGCAAACGCCGATCAATCTGAATCGCCATTGTGATGGACTCATTCAGATCTGTGGGCGTAGGAAACCCCACCATGACATCCTTAACGGCATCAGAAAGGCCCTCTCTGAAAATTGCCGCCAGGGCACACCCATTCCACTGAGTAAGCACAGACAATTTACGAAATTTTTGGCAGTATATCTCAGCTTCATCTTGCCCTTGAGACAGGGCTATTAAAGCTTTTTCAGCTTGAATCTCCAAATTAGGTAACTCATACAGCAACCCTAAAGCCAGAAAAAACGCATCCACATTGAGCAACGCAGGATCCCCTGGTGTCAATGAAAATGCCCAATTTTGAGGGTCACCTCGCAGCAAAGAAATCACAATCTTAACCTGCTGAACAGGATCTCCAGAGGAGTGAGGTCTGAGAGAAAAAAATAATTCACAATTACATTTGAAATTCTGAAACCGAGATCTATCTCCGGAAAATACCTCAGGTGTAGGAATCTTAGGTTCAGAAATAGGGGTATGTATAACATAATCTTGTAAATTCTGAACCTTCGTAGCAAGATTATTTAAACCTGCAGCCAAACTCTGAGAGTCCATCCTTTAACCGGAGAGATCAGAGCCATTCAAGGATTAGAAGGAGAGAAAGACAAGGCTGTAAATAGAGCAGAAATACAACTGAGCCAACTAAGTAGCAAACATGTGAGGAAAAAAAAATAAAATCTACAGACTTCTTTTACTCTCCTTTCTTCTGCCAATTACTTTAACAGTGGCCGGTCATACTGTCATGATTCCCCAATGGCATGGGAACATCAGAAACACAAAATAACAGACTAGCCCTCGGGTGATGGAAACTCAAGCTGACCGTGACCTAAATCTACCACACAACTAACAGTAGCCAGGAAGCATTCCTACGGCTGCCTAGATGCCATGCGCCAGCCGGAGAACTAAGTACGCCTGGAAGAGGAAGGAACAGACCTGGCTTACCTCTAGTGAAATTCCCCAAAGATGATAGTAGCCCCCACATATATTAACGGTGAGTACAGAGGAAAAGACATACACAGTATGAAGGTAGATTTAGCAAAGCGAGGTCCACTTACTAGATAGAGGAAGGATACAAAAGAGGACTTCACGGTCAGCTGAAAAACCCTTTCAAAAACCCATCCTGAAATTACTTTAAGACTCCTGTGTCAACTCATGACACAGGAGTGGCAATTTCAGTCCACAAGAGCTTCCAGTAACAGGAAATGACAAACTGTAAACTGGACAAAAAATACAAAACAAAAAGGACAAGAGTCCACTTAGCTGATCAGCAGACTGGTAGCAGGAACATGCAACTGAAAGACTCAGGTTACAATGATGACAGGCAAGGAAGTGACTGGAGAGCAAGGCTAAATAGGGAACTCCCAAAACTGATGGAAGCAGGTGAGCTGAGGCAGAAAAGAACACACAAGTCTCCAGTACCACCAGCCACCACTAGGGGAGCCCAAAAAGCGGATCACAACACCTATCCATCACTAGAGAGCGGTGACATCACTGAGAATGCAGCCTATCCATTGACTAAAGAGCGGTGACATCACTGAGAATGCAGCCTATCCATCACTAGAGAGCAGTGACATCACTGAGAATGCAGCCTATCCATCACTAGAGAGTGGTGACATCACTGAGAATGCAGCCTATCCATCACTAGAGAGTGGTGACATCACTGAGAATGCAGCCTATCCATTCACTAGAGAGCGGTGACATCACTGAGAATGCAGCCTATCCATTCACTAGAGAGCGGTGACATCACTGAGAATGCAGCCTATCCATTCACTAGAGAGCGGTGACATCACTGAGAATGCAGCCTATCCATCACTAGAGAGCAGTGACATCACTGAAAATGCAGCCTATCCATTCTCTAGAGAGCGGTGACATCACTGAGAATGCAGCCTATCCATTCACTCAAGAGTGGTGACATCACTGAGAATACAGCCTATCCATTCACTAGAGAGTGGTGACATCACTAAGAATGCAGCCTATACATCACTAGAGAGCGGTGACATCACTGAGAATGCAATCTATCCATTCACTAGCGAGCAGTGACATCACTGAGAATACAACCTATCCATTCACTAGAGAGCAATGACATCACTGAGAATGCAGCCTATCCATTCACTAGAGAGTGGTGACATAACTGAGAATGCAGCCTATCCATTCACTAGAGAGCGGTGACATCACTGAGAATGCAGCCTATCCATTCACTAGAGAGTGGTGACATAACTGAGAATGCAGCCTATCCATTCACTAGAGAGCGGTGACATCACTGAGAATGCAGCCTATCCATCACTAGAGAGCGGTGACATCACTGAGAATGCAGCCTATCCATTCACTAGAGAGCGGTGACATAACTGAGAATGCAGCCTATCCATTCACTAGAGAGCGGTGACATCACTGAGAATGCAGCCTATCCATCACTAGAGAGCGGTGACATCACTGAGAATGCAGCCTATCCATTCTCTAGAGAGCGGTGACATCACTGAGAATGCAGCCTATCCATTCTCTAGAGAGTGGTGACATCACTAAGAATGCAACCTATACATCACTAGAGAGCGGTGACATCACTGAGAATGCAATCTATCCATTCATTAGCGAGCAGTGACATCACTGAGAATACAACCTATCCATTCACTAGAGAGCAATGACATTATTGAGAATGCAGCCTATCCATCACTAGAGAGCGGTGACATCACTGTGAATGCAGCCTATCCATCACTAGAGAGCGGTGATATCACTGAGAATGCAGCCTATCCATTCACTATAGAGCGGTGACATCACTGAGAATGCAGCCTATCCATTCACTAGAGAGCGGTGACATCACTGAGAATGCAGCCTATCTATTCACTAGAGAGCGGTGACATCACTGAGAATGCAGCCTATCCATTCACTAGAGAGCGGTGACATCACTGAGAATGCAGCCTATCCATCACTAGAGAGCGGTGACATCACTGAAAATGCAGCCTATCCATTCTCTAGAGAGCGGTGACATCACTGAGAATGCAGCCTATCCATTCACTCAAGAGTGGTGTCATCACTGAGAATACAGCCTATCCATTCACTAGAGAGTGGTGACATCACTAAGAATGCAGCCTATACATCACTAGAGAGCGGTGACTTCACTGAGAATGCAATCTATCCATTCACTAGCGAGCAGTGACATCACTGAGAATGCAGCCTATCCATTCACTAGAGAGCGGTGACATCACTGCGAATGCAGCCTATCCATCACTATAGAGCAGTGACATCACTGAGAATGCAGCCTATCCATCACTAGAGAGTGGTGACATCATTGAGAATGCAGCCTATCCATCACTATAGAGCGGTGACATCACTGAGAATGCAGCCTATCCATCACTAGAGAGCAGTGACATCACTGAGAATGCAGCCTATCCATTCACTAGAGAGCGGTGACATCACTGAGAATGCAGCCTATCCATCACTAGAGAGCAGTGACATCACTGAGAATGCAGCCTATCCATCACTAGAGAGCGGTGACATCACTGAGAATGCAGCCTATCCATCACTCAAGAGTGGTGTCATCACTGAGAATGCAGCCTATCCATTCACTAGAGAGCAGTGACATCACTGAGAATGCAGCTTAACCATTCACTAGAGAGTGGTGACATCACTAAGAATGCAGCCTATACATCACTAGAGAGCGGTGACATCACTGAGAATGCAATCTATCTATTCACTAGCGAGCAGTGATATCACTGAGAATACAACCAATCCATTCACTAGAGAGCAATGACATCACTGAGAATGCAGCCTATTCATTCACTAGAGAGCGGTGATATCACTGAGAATGCAGACTATTCATTCACTAAAGAGCGGTGACATCACTGAGATTGCAGCCTATCCATCACTAGAGAGTGGTGACATCAATGGGAATGCCTCCTATCCATTTACTAGAGAGCTGTGATATCATTGGGAATGCCTCCTATCCATCGCTAGAGAGTGGTGACATCACTGAGAATGCCTCCTATCCATCACTAGAGAGTGGTGACATCACTGAGATTGCAGCCTGTCCATCACTAGAGATCGGTGACATCAATGAGAATGCAGCCTATCTATTGGCTAGAGAGCGGTGACATCACTGAGAATGCAGCCTATCCATCACTAGAGAGCGGTGACCTCACTGAGAATGCCTCCTATCCATCACTAGAGAGCAGTGACATCACTGAGAATGCAGCCTATCCAACACTAGAGATCGGTGACATCAATGAGAATGTAGCCTATTCATTTACTAGAGAGCGGTGACATCACTGAGAATGCAGCCTATCCATTCACTAGAGAGCGGTGACATCACTGAGAATGCAGCCTATCCATTCACTAGAGAGCGGTGACATCACTGAGAATGCAGCCTATCCATTCACTAGAGAGTGGTGACATCACTGAGAATGCAGCCTATCCATCACTAGAGAGCGGTGACATCACTGAAAATGCAGCCTATCCATTCTCTAGAGAGCGGTGACATCACTGAGAATGCAGCCTATCCATTCACTCAAGAGTGGTGACATCACTGAGAATACAGCCTATCCATTCACTAGAGTGGTGACATTACTAAGAATGCAGCCTATACATCACTAGAGAGCGGTGATATCACTGAGAATGCAATCTATCCATTCACTAGCGAGCAGTGACTTCACTGAGAATACAACCTATCCATTCACTAGAGAGCAATGACATCACTGAGAATGCAGCCTATTCATTCACTAGAGAGCGGTGATATCACTGAGAATGCAGACTATTCATTCACTAGAGAGCGGTGACATCACTGAGATTGCAGCCTATCCATCACTAGAGATCAGTGACATCACTGAGAATGCAGCCTATCCTTCACTAGAGAGTGGTGACATCACTGGGAATGCCTCCTATCCATCACTAGAGAGTGGTGACATCAATGGGAATGCCTCCTATCCATTTACTAGAGAGCTGTGATATCATTGGGAATGCCTCCTATCCATCACTAGAGAGTGGTGACATCAATGGGAATGCCTCCTATCCATTCACTAGAGAGCGGTGATATCACTGAGAATGCAGCCTATCCATTTACTAGAGAGCTGTGACATCATTGGGAATGCCTCCTATCCATCACTAGAGAGTGGTGACATCACTGAGATTGCAGCCTGTCCATCACTAGAGATCGGTGACATCAATGAGAATGCAGCCTATCCATTGACTAGAGAGCGGTGACATCACTGAGAATGCAGCCTATCCATCACTAGAGAGCGGTGACATCACTGAGAATGCCTCCTATCCATCACTAGAGAGCAGTGACATCACTGAGAATGCAGCCTATCCAACACTAGAGATCGGTGACATCAATGAGAATGTAGCCTATTCATTTACTATAGAGCGGTGACATCACTGAGAATGCAGCCTATCCATCACTAGAGAGCGGTGACATCACTGAGAATGCAGCCTATCCATTGACTAGAGAGCGGTGACATCACTGAGAATGCAGCCTATCCATCACTAGAGAGCGGTGACATCACTGAGAATGCAGCCTATCCATCACTAGAGAGCGGTGACTGTTGTGAACTCCGTTTTCAGGCTCCCTCTTGTGGTCACAGATGGTATTGTGTGACTTTGGTTTTTTGGCTCCCCCTGGTGGTTTGGTTTATTATCCTGCGGGTCTGGCTGGATCAGCTGCCTCGTTATTCACCAGGGAGGCTCCTATTTATAGCTCTGCTTCACTTCCACTTGTTGCCGGCTGTCAATGTATTCAGTGCTATTCTGATTACTCCTGATTATCTCGTTTTCTGCCTCTTCAGGATAAGCTAAGTTCTGTTTGAATATTTTTTTCTCATCTGCCTGCAATATGATTTCTGTGTATGATGAGTCTAGTCCAGCTTGCTAATATGTGATTTCTTGTTGCTGGTAAGCTCTGGGGTACGGAGTTGCTTCCCCCGCACCGTTAGTTGGTGCGGGGGCTCGAGCAATCTCTGCGTGGAAATTTTGAATAGTGTTTTTTTATTGACCGCACAGTTCCCTTCCTATTTTCTGCTATCTAGTATTAGCGGGCCTCATTTGCTAAATCTAATTTCATCTCTGTGTTTGTGCTTTCCCCTTAACTCACCGTTAATATTTGTGGGGGGCTATTCTATATCTTTGGGGTCATTCCACTGAGGCAAGAGAGGACTTTCTTTCCCTCCAGGAATAGTCAGTTTCTCAGGCCGTGAAGAGACGTCTAGGATTTTCAGGTAACGTTCCACGGCTACCTATAGTTGTTTGCGGATAGGATCAGGTTGCGGTCAATCAAGTTACCACTTCCCCAGAGCTAGTCGTCTGTTCAGTTACTTAGCTAGTCCGACCTGCGATCCTTGCCACTAGGATCATAACAGGTGACATCACTGAGAATGCAGCCTATCCATCACTAGAGAGCAGTGACATCACTGAGAATGCAGCCTATCCATCACTAGAGAGCGGTGACATCACTGAGAATGCAGCCTATCCATCACTAGAGAGCAGTGACATCACTGAGAATGCAGCCTATCCATCACTAAAGAGCGGTGACATCATTGAGAATGCAGCCTGTCCATTCACTAGAGAGCGGTGACATCACTGAGAATACAGCCTGTCCATTCACTAGAGAGCGGTGACATCACTGAGAATCCCTCCTATCCATCACTAGAGAGCAGTGACATCACTGAGAATGCAGCCTATCCAACACTAGAGATCGGTGACATCAATGAGAATGTAGCCTATTCATTTACTGTATAGCGGTGACATCACTGAGAATGCAGCCTATCCATCACTAGAGAGCGGTGACATCACTGAGAATACAGCCTATCCATTGACTAGAGAGCGGTGACATCACTGAGAATGCAGCCTATCCATCACTAGAGAGCAGTGACATCACTGAGAATGCAGCCTATCCATCACTAGAGAGCGGTGACATCACTGAGAATGCAGCCTATCCATCACTAGAGAGTGGTGACATCACTGAGAATGCAGCCTATCCATCACTAGAGAGTGGTGACATCACTGAGAATGCAGCCTATCCAACACTAGAGAGCAGTGACATCACTGAGAATGCAGCCTATCCATCACTAGAGAGTGGTGACATCACTGAGAATGCAGCCTATCCATCACTAGAGAGCAGTGACATCACTGAGAATGCAGCCTGTCCAACACTAGAGAGTGGTGACATCACTGAGAATGCAGCCTATCCATCACTAGAGAGTGGTGACATCACTGAGAATGCAGCCTATCCATCATTAGAGAGTGGTGACGTCACTGAGAATGCAGCCTATCCATCAATAGAGAGCGGTGACCACTGAGAATGCAGCCTATCCATCACTAGAGAGCGGTGACATCACTGAGAATGCAGCCTATCCATCAATAGAGAGCGGTGACCACTGAGAATGCAGCCTATCCATCACTAGAGAGCGGTGACCACTGAGAATGCAGCCTATCCATCACTAGAGAGTGGTGACATCACTGAGAATGCAGCCTATCCATCACTAGAGAGCGGTGACATCACTGAGAATGCAGCCTATCCATCACTATGTAAGAGGGTGAACTGTAGTCCCACTGAGAGAGCACTAGGACCCTGTGGTTTTTGCCTGCTGCAGCAGGGGACAGACACTGCCAGACTCCCGGAGACAATGTGTGCTGGTGGGTGGGGTCTGGTGTCCTGTGTGTAAAGTGTCAGATAAGGAAGTGAGAGCAGAAAAAGCGGGAAGAGAAGGAGAAGCTGCAGTGATATAGCAAGAGACTGTGTGGATTTACTGCGAGTGTGTTGGAGAAAAAGCTTTTGAGAGACTTTTTGTTGCTTACGTTTTTCTGGAGAAGAGCTAACCTTTTATCTAACCCTGTGAGAGACTTTTTGTTGCTAACGTTTTTCTGGAGAAGAACTAACCTTTTATTTTGGAAGACTGAGACTTCACTGGAAACTCAGTACGTGTTTGAGAGTCTGTGGAGTCCCTGTGCATTGAGTGGAGAAACAAGTTTGGACAGACTGCTGATATAGAGACGGACGGGTTGTTGTGGGAGCATTTCTAGGAGCTACAGAAGCAGAGACAACATCGTGAGGCCACCAAACTAAGTCCCCGGCGTTTGGGCTCGGCATCGGCCGACAAGACAGAGGAGCCTGCTGTAACTTATTGGCGCTGAAGAAGTGGACTGGCTGCAGCCTGTGCAGATTCCTGCCTGAGACGAGATCTATCTCAGGATACGGTACCATAGTCATAGATACCCGGGTATCCCTGTTCAGAGTGTTTAATCGTTAATATTAGATGTGTATAAGTTATACTCAGTGTGCCATTCCAGGGGCTCCCTTGACTGCACTACAATCAATTTACACTTGTTCTTGTATTGAGTTGTTCTGTTAGGTAAATTGATAATTAGCCTGTTGGAGCATACACTTCTCAGGAGACCTTGGAGTGGCACAGTGATTTCAGCTGATGCTGAATTGGTGTATCTTTGGGGTGCATCTGCCTTAGTATTCTCCATACTACCTTAGTTATTTTGCCTTTGAGTAAACAACTGTTGGAGATTTCTGCCTTAGTCTTGGTTTGTGACTCACTGGATCTTATTCGGACCTCTGGTCATTACATTTTTGGCGTAGTTGGCAGGATCCAGTGTTTGTCATGGACGAGGGCGAGGGTAGAAATGACCCCGCTGTATCCGCATCTCCCTCGGGGGTTGGGGTTCCCCTGGCAGCCGCGGTGACTCCGGGAGGGTATGTGCCTGTAGGAGCTTTACTTCAGCACATGCCGAAATACGACGGGCGCAATATGGCATTGCAAGATTTGGCCGAGAGGATCCGGAGCATTCTGCGCATGTGTAATTTGACCCCCGCGTTACGCGCTGAGCTGGCATTAAATGCCCTGGAGGGCGATATTAGGCGTATGGTGATGGTGCACCCAGAATCAGAGAGGGATATATTAGAAAAGATTTTGGAACTGTTAGAGGGGAGTTTGGGGGGCCGAGCGCGTGTGGCCCAGCTTCGGTCTCTATTCTTTAATCGTCCCCAGAGAGAGTGCGAGTCCCTGATGCAGTACTCTAATATCTTGCAAGAGACGTTGAATGAGATGCAGCGACTAGACCCGGGGGCCATGGGAGCGTTCCGGGAGGTAGACCGCTTGCTCCGGGATCAATTCATCACCGGTTTAGCCAATAGACTTCTCCGGGACAAACTGTTGGAAATGGCCCGGGTTGCACCAGAATGATCTTTCTGGCAGGTTTACCGAGCTGCAGTGGAAAGGGAAGAGAAATCTGCCCATGTGCCCGAGGGGTCAGTGAACAGTGCCCAGCTGGAGGAAGGTGGGTCATCAGGGTCAGAGGGAGAGGGGCTGGTAAGCGTGGTACAAGCTTTGCGTGCTGAGGTGAAGGAGTTGAAGCTAAAATTGTCTCAACTGACAGTTGATCCCGCCTCTACCCCCTCACGGGGGCCTCCTGCCCCACCCCCTGGAACGGTGACCCCACAGATGACCAGGTCGTCCTATCAGAATGAGTCAAGCCCTCGTCCACGCGGAACAATCACCTGCTGGAAGTGTGGGTGCCAGGGACACATCTCTCGTTACTGCCAGACGCTTGCGGCCCCAGAAACCCCGTCGCCGGCTTTAAACTTCCGGCCGCTGCCATGAGAGGGCAAGCAGCAGCGGCCCCACCCGAACAAAGCCCTCGACGGAATGAGCAAGATTTGTTTGCATGTAGTCCAGTGATAGAAGCAGAGTTTGAAGGGCGGAAGATGAGGTGCTTGGTTGACACGGGATCCGAATGTACTATAATGCCTCTAGAAGTATATGAGAGATACTTCAGTCGACTAGTGATTCCAGAGGATGGCCGAGTGATACGACTGACCGCCGCAAATAATGGGCAACTGTCAGTCAAGGGGATCGTGTGGATGCAACTAAAAATGTTTGGTCAAGAGCTGGGGCAGAAAGGGGTAGTACTGGTGGATCACCCCCCTAGAAGAGGGATGGAGGTGACGCTCGGAATGAACGTGCTGCGAGACTTGAATCACCAGATGTATGCCAGTGAAGGACCCCGATACTGGGCCCGTTCGACAAGACACCGACCTACACAGAGAATTCTACACCGTCTAGTGCTGAGTTGCGACTTGCTGAAAAGTGCGGTCCCAGGTGGCCGGGTGGGCCGGGTTCGAGTGCCATCGTGGGCCCCGATCCTGCTGGGACCCAGACAAGAGGAACTCTTAATGCTGCCGGTGGGAGCTGCACAGAGATTGAATGGGCTTGAAGTGCTACTTGAGCCCGCCCAAGAGAGTTCCTCATTTGCCAAGGTACATGTGGCCCGGTCTTTGGCGATTGTGAAGAATGGACGAGTGCCGGTCCGATGCATCAATGTTATAGATGAAGCTGTTGCAATTCCCGCTGGAACCATACTGTCTGAACTGTTTGTGCCGGCAGAGAAGGTGCTGGAAAATGCAGGATTCGAACTGCGACCAGACCAACAGTCATCCTGGACATTTGCGGTCGAGGTAGGCCGGACTGAGCCTCCTACGGAGGAATGGAATGGTCATGTGATCATGGAGCAGATGGGAGTGGATCGGGAGAAGCTGACCCCCGTGCAGTTGGAGCAGTTGGAGAGAGTTTTGTGGGAACATCAAGAGACCTTTTCCCGACATGGAGAGGACTTCGGGTGTACCCAGACGATTGAGCATGAGATTCCAACGGGGGATACTCCACCCATTAGAGAAAGATATCGACAAATTCCTCTGGCGCTCTATCAAGAGGTGAAAAGCATGGTGGCCAGTATGCTGGACAACCAAGTGATCCGAGAGAGCCGGAGTCCCTGGGCGGCCCCTGTAGTCTTGATCCGCAAGAAGGATGGGACACTCTGATTTTGTGTGGACTATCGGAAATTGAACGCCCACACCGTACGGGACGCATATCCTTTACCCCGTATTGAAGAATCCCTGTCGGCCCTGGGTCGGGCCAAGTATTTCTCAACGTTGGATTTGGCAAGCGGGTACTGGCAGGTCCCAATGGCTGAAAAAGATCGGGCCAAGACGGCATTTGTCTTGCCAATGGGGCTCTTTGAGTTTAACCGGATGCCCTTTGGCCTCGCTACCGCCCCGGGAACCTTCCAACGCCTGATGGAACATTGCTTAGGCGATCTAAATTTTGAATCAGTCCTGATATATCTAGACGACATTGTGGTGTTCGGAACCTCATTTGAAGATCATCTGGAGAAGCTGCGTCAAGTTCTCCGGCGGCTCAAGAGCTACGGTCTGAAAATAAAGCCAAAAAAATGTCAACTGTTACGAGACCAGATTGAATATTTGGGGCATCTGGTGACCCCGGATGGGGTACTACCGATAGCCAGTAAGATTAAGGCGGTACAAGAGTGGCCACCTCCTTGTAACCTGCGGGAAGTGCGGGCCTTCCTGGGCCTAGCAGGATACTATCGGCGGTTTGTGCCTAAATTCTCACAAGTGGTGAGTCCCTTGAACGAACTTTTGAGAGGGACAGCGCTGGGTCCTCGAAATCGGCCCATTCCATGGGGACCCCTACAGAAAAAGGCATTTGATGAAGTGAAAACCGCCCTAACAAGTGCCCCATTGCTGGCATACGCCCGGTTTGACATCCCTTTTTTGTTGTATACCGATGGTAGTCTCCATGGGTTGGGGGCAGTACTAGCACAGGTGCAGGACGGCCGAGAGTGAGTGATTTCTTATGGCAGCAGGTCTTTAAGAGACTCCGAGCAAAATCCGGCTAACTACAGCTCATTCCGGCTGGAATTGCTGGCCCTGGTGTGGGCAATGACAGAACGCTTCGCCGAGTATCTTACAGGAGCTGAGGTGCTAGTCATGACAGATAACAACCCGCTAGCCCACTTAGAGAATGCAAAACTGGGAGCCTTGGAGCAGCGGTGGGTCGCCAGACTAGCCAAGTTCAATTACCGCATTAAATTTCGCTCGGGTCGAGAAAACGGCAATGCAGACGCATTGTCAAGAGTGCCCCTTGGGTCATCAGGGGAAGATGTTGATGAACAACTTGAGGACACTGAAACTCCAGCTTTGGGGCAGATACCTATCTTCCAAAGTGTGGTACACTCAAGTGGGGTGGCCACCGGGATGCCCTGTGTCCTGGGTAAAACACCCTCAGATTGGACAAAAGTCCAGGACGAGTGTCCGGACGTTGCACTTGTGCGCCGTTGGGTACAAAACAAGGTCTGGCCCCGTGCAGAGGACAAGGCTCAGTTGTCCATGGAAGGAATTAAACTCCTTCGACAATGGGATAAATTGTGTGTGGAACAAGGTCTTTTGTATCGTAACTTAAGGTGTACCTGCCATCGGAGCTGCAGCATCGGTACCAACTGATAATTCCTGTGGGGATGGGTCCAGTGGGCGCATGAGAAGGGGGCCCATTTCGGAAGTGAAAAGACACTTCAGTGGTTGCAGCGAGTCCTCTACTGCCCTGAGTTGGGAGGGATGGTGACAGACGCGTGTCGGCAGTGCCGAATTTGTGGGCTCAACAAAAGCCCTGAGCAGCGGGCTCCCACACAGTCTATTAAGACTTCAGCTCCGCTGGAGCTACTCATGATTGACTACGTGTTGATAGGGTACTCTACATCAGGGTATTCCTATTGCCTGGCGATGACAGATCACTTTACCAAGTATGCTGTAGCGGTGCCGACAAGAGATCAGACGGCCAAGTCGGCGGCTGAGGCCGTGTGCCGACATTTCTTCCAAGTGTTCGGGTGTCCGCAGAGAGTACATTCAGATCAAGGGGCCTGCTTTCAGGGGACGCTGATGAAGGAGTTGCACCAGCTCTATGGTATCGAGCAGTCGAGAACAACGCCTTACCACCCTCAGGGTAACGGGGCGTGTGAGCGTTTTAATCGGACCTTGTTGCAAATGTTGAGGTCCTTAGAGAGTCAGCAACAGACACGCTAGCCTGAGTATCTCCCCGAATTGATGTGGGCTTACAATAACAGGGTGCACAGTACTACTGGTTACTCGCCACACATGTTGATGTTTGGTAGACCTGGCCGAGACATTGAGGATTTGAACATGCCAGATCCCTCCTCCGTCCCCCTTTGGACTGCATCCGAGTGGGTACGAGAGCATCGGCGGCGGTTGAGGGTGGTGCATCAGGTGGTGGGCGACCGCCTTCTCCAGGTGGTTCATAGGGACACGCGACCCGTACAAACAGAATTGTTCTCTCCGGGAGACAGAGTGTTGGTGAGGACAAAACGACAGTCAGGGAAGCTGAGTGACCGATGGGAGGCGATACCGTATCTGATAAAAAAACAGGTGAATCCTGAGATTCCAGTGTACAAGGTCGAACCGGTGGGGACGGGGGGGCCAACCCGTAATTTGCACCGTAACATGCTACAACGGTGCTGGTTTGAAGATTCGGCGCCTATCCCCCTAGAGCCAGAGGCCATGTCCCAAGGGGCGGGAAATCTGAATGATCTTGAATTTGATGGTGTGCTTAATCCTGCACCTGTTTATTTGCCCCCTGTGGCCAATCTGGCCTTGTGTGATGAGAATGTTGGGAATGTGGAGGATGCTGTTGAGGAGAGCGCGTCAGGTCAACTGCTTGGTCCTGACGAGCCGCAGGAGGAGACAACTCCACTTGCGTCCGCTAACACGACCATGGAAGAGACTTTAGCTCCCCCTAGGGTTGCACCTGTTGATGTAGGAGAACTACACGATCTACGGCAGGAATACCGCCTCAGCGATATGCTCAGGATGAATTTGAGTGGGAAGGTGTGTCGAGGACGCCAACCTCTAGTGCGGTGGCATGTAAGAGGGTGAACTGTAGTCCCACTGAGAGAGCACTAGGACCCTGTGGTTTTTGCCTGCTGCAGCAGGGGACAGACACTGCCAGACTCCCGGAGACAATGTGTGCTGGTGGGTGGGGTCTGGTGTCCTGTGTGTAAAGTGTCAGATAAGGAAGTGAGAGCAGAAAAAGCGGGAAGAGAAGGAGAAGCTGCAGTGATATAGCAAGAGACTGTGTGGATTTACTGCGAGTGTGTTGGAGAAAAAGCTTTTGAGAGACTTTTTGTTGGTAACGTTTTTCTGGAGAAGAGCTAACCTTTTATTTAACCCTGTGAGAGACTTTTTGTTGCTAACGTTTTTCTGGAGAAGAACTAACCTTTTATTTTGGAAGACTGAGACTTCACTGGAAACTCAGTACGTATTTGAGAGTCTGTGGAGTCCCTGTGTATTGAGTGGAGAAACAAGTTTGGACAGACTGCTGATATAGAGACGGACGGGTTGTTGTGGGAGCATTTCTAGGAGCTACAGAAGCAGAGACAACATCGTGAGGCCACCAAACTAAGTCCCCGGCGTTTGGGCTCGGCATCGGCCGACAAGACAGAGGAGCCTGCTGTAACTTATTGGCGCTGAAGAAGTGGACTGGCTGCAGCCTGTGCAGATTCCTGCCTGAGACGAGATCTATCTCAGGATACGGTACCATAGTCATAGATACCCGGGTATTCCTGTTCAGAGTGTTTAATCGTTAATATTATATGTGTATAAGTTATACTCAGTGTGCCATTCCAGGGGCTCCCTTGACTGCACTACAATCAATTTACACTTGTTCTTGTATTGAGTTGTTCTGTTAGGTAAATTGATAATTAGCCTGTTGGAGCATACACTTCTCAGGAGACCTTGGAGTGGCACAGTGATTTCAGCTGATGCTGAATTGGTGTATCTTTGGGGTGCATCTGCCTTAGTATTCTCCATACTACCTTAGTTATTTTGCCTTTGAGTAAACAACTGTTGGAGATTTCTGCCTTAGTCTTGGTTTGTGACTCACTGGATCTTATTCGGACCTCTGGTCATTACAACTAGAGAGCGGTGACCACTGAGAATGCAGCCTATCCATCACTAGAGAGTGGTGACATCACTGAGAATGCACCCTATCCAACACTAGAGAGCGGTGACATCACTGAGAATGCAGCCTTTCCCATCACTAGAGAGTGGTGACATCACTGAGAATTCAGCCTATCCAACACTAGAGAGCGGTGACATTACTGAGAATGCAGCCTTTTCCCATCACTAGAGAGCAGGGTCCTATTCGTAATACCTGACTGCTCACAGAGAGAACATGATCATCAATGTGGGTAAAGTCTGCCGCTGACAACAGCTCTTGTCGTCTTCTCCTCTTACAGGGGTTTGCTGCTTTCCTCCATTGACCTCCTGCCCTGCCCTGATCTGTAGGCGTACTGACAGCGGGATTTTTAGATGTAAGACTTCTGTGACCTCCACTTGTCTTGGCGGGAGAAGTCTTGACCACTGGACTTTCTTGAGCCTCAGCCTTTGTTGACCAGAATGTGAAAACTTCCTTCCTATTTCCCACATTTGTCTTTGTTTTGTCTTGATGATGTGTGATTTGGAAGGATCTGGACTTTTGGCCAGCGAGCGGCTGGTGGGATGTTATACTGGAGATCTGTATCTTGTGATGGCTTCTCTTATGTAGCTCATGTCCATTTCCATTCTGGAAGTCCAGAGTCTTGGACTTGGTGGACAAGTTTATGATTCTTGTCCCTGTGATGAGATCTTCAGGATTACATGGAGGTGGTCCCTTCATACATTTCTTATATATGTTGTTATTATTTACATTTTTTATCAGAGAGATTTTGATGGGTAGAGGATTTTCACTTTGGACATTTTCTGTCCCACTGATGTTCCCACGACCCATTTCCACGAAGTCCAATGGAGAACCTAGGGGTGAAAAGCAATAAGTCAAGACTATATCTACTAGTTGATCTTGGCTACAGTATCTGTTGTCATTGCCTCCTGAATACATTGGAAAGGATGGCTGCTGTGACTACTGGGAAGCTTGGGGCGGCTGTTGTGACTACTGGGGAGCTTGGGATGGCTGCTGTGACTACTGGGGAACTCGGATGGCTGCTGTGACTACTGGGGAGCTCAGAGTGGGTGTTGTGAATACTGGGGAAATCTGTGAGCTGCTATGACTATTGGGGAACTGGGGGGTCTGCTGTGACTACTGGGGAGGTGGGAAATGGTGAGGTGGCTGCTATGACTAATAGGTAAAGGGTGTATGAGAATTGGGGATCTGTTGTGACTACTAGGGAAAAGTTGTGAGTGCTAGCTGTGACTATTTTGGAAATGGGGTGCTGTTGTGTT
Source organism: Ranitomeya variabilis (assembly GCF_051348905.1). Classification (NCBI taxonomy): domain Eukaryota; kingdom Metazoa; phylum Chordata; class Amphibia; order Anura; family Dendrobatidae; genus Ranitomeya; species Ranitomeya variabilis. The sequence continues at coordinate 1,136,248,656 of NC_135232.1, forward strand.
TACTGGTCAGTGGTGAGGTAGCTGTGACTATAAGAGTAGTGGGTAAGAGGATTCTCTGACTACTGGGGGGTTGATGTTACATCTGGACATAGAGGGGTCCTGCTGTCCATGCTATGGACGAGGTAGGCTGTTGTGAACAGGCAACTGAAGTAGGTTATCTGATGGAGAGCAGACATGGATTGTGGAAACAGAGGAAACAGTAGGTTGTACTTTTCTCCCCTTTGCAAATAAGCGTTCCTGTCTTCGAAGAACTACAGAGAGAAAAGGCTGAACTCTGGCTGAGCCACAAAGCAGATATTAATATTGTTTTTTGTGACAGATGTAGATTTTCCATGCACTTGCATTGCTGTGTGTTCTGCCCGTCAGCCCAGAGTTGGTATTGGCCAGTTGTATATGCCATGTATCATATGTATCGAAAGCTAAAATCATGATTGGAAATATGGCATTTATATCTTCCGCCTGGGACCTTCAGGGGGCAGAAATCCATAAAATTGAGGATTTCATAATTTTTGGTACCTGACCCTGCCTCTCATTTACCGGCCCCCATCCGAGGTCACCTGGGGAGTAGCAGGTACCTGGTAAAAGCAAATTCTGACTTTAAACCTTTGTTCACTACTGGGAGATGCAGCTTGCTGTAAGAACTGCACCATTTCCTAAATGGAGTGCTTCACATTGCGAGATCTGCGCCATTCCTATGTCCACAGGTGTAGTAACTTTCTTTTGTTTATATCCCTTTTATTTGATGTAACTGTAAATACTGTGTTGTTTTGTCCCCTCTGTAACATCTTTTGTATATTTTTATAAGCACTTCCTAATTGTTGGATACATAATCCTGCACTATATATAATCATGCGGTATTATACCCCAGGGCGGTAGCTTTCCGTTGTGAGGAGCTGCGGACGTCCCATGGTTATAGGGCTACTGTTATGTGACCCTCACTAAATATCCGTGTGGAATGTTGATGAAGGGTCCTCGGTGCATTGTTACATCTGCCATGTGGGGGGCAACCCTACACAAAGGGGTCTACTATTATTAGGCTGCCCGTCCAGGAGAGCTGTGAGCACAAGGAGGCCACAAGTGTATTATTAGAAGGGGACACATCCTGCGCAGTGTATTTTCCAGGGAGCCATAAAACAAGCTGTCACCGAGCTGCCATCAGAGTGACAACTGCTCCACGACAACGACTGTCTGTGGTACCAACTGTCACCTTGTATCATGTTAGTTCTTAAAGAGCTCGTCCAGTTTTATGTGAGTGCAGCACCCCAGAGTCCTGGTTGTTGCAGTACTGTGGCTCCGCCACTATGGGGAGCTATGGACGTCTGATTGCACTAAGGAGTTTCTCTGACCAGGTACACTCACACCACACTTCACACTCCGGCCACCAGGGGGGGTGGTCCTATCTAGTAGGCCACTCCTCACAACTCTGGTAAAACTGGGGGTTGGACAGGAAGACAGGGAGAAGTAGCTGGGAAGAGCTAGTGAGAGGACCTGTCAGGGATGGGATCCTGGCAGACTCCTCAGAGCAGAACAAACCAGTGAACAACGGGAATACAGTAAAGAGGAATTAGAACCAGAAGGAGTCGTGCTGTTAGACCGAGGCAACATCCTTCTGAGGCGCAAACAGTCGGTGGCCGGAACGCCGAGCAAGTAAGAGACTTTAAGTACACTGCAAACCACGGCCGGACAGCTAATTACAGGTTGGCTGTCTCACTTAACACCTAAGCAGACAACGGAGGCAGCTGTGGGAGAGGGGCGACTCTAGGGTCCCGGAAGAACTCCAGGCCTACCCCGTCATACGGGTGCGTCCTACCATATCATCTGGGGGACGGAGAAAGCGAACATCAGAGACAGACAGAAACAGTTGTGAGGACTATCCCGGGAGCTCAGCAGGGAAGAACTACAACACCCAGCGCTAGCAGGTAGACACTGATTCCCACCTGTAAAGAGAACTCCTGATGTGCCTTTGGACCGGCCGGTCTCTGACAACCCAGTTAACAGCGCTCTGGACTGAGGTCTCCAAAACCTTCAGTAAAGAGGTAAAGAGACTGCAACCTGGTGTCCTCATTATTTACCGCGACCTGCACCCCACAACTGCACCGTTACAACACCACTTATTGCACCGGACGTCCCCCACTGACAGACAGGGCCACGGACCGGGTCTAGCCACCGTGACAACCCCAGAACTGAGACTCAGAGGCCCGGCTCCGGGTACCCCTCGGCCCTGCGGCGGTGTGGGGGCGCTCCAACTTGGCGTCACGAACAGGATCTACTTAAGCCTGAAGAATCAGGTCATGTGTGCCTTGGAACTGTGATTTATTGCGCTTGAATTGTACTTTATTGAAAAGACTGTGTATTGCCATTTACCGCCAAAATTCGCCATTGCCGCGCACGGAGGGAGGAGCCTTAGCTACGTGGGCGGAATCAGCCAAAAGAAGCGCGGAACGGAAAGCGCGGTAAGGCGCCAATCCCGGAAGAGGAACTCCGACCTCCAGCAGGTTCGTGGGAGGAAGGGTCAGCCATGTCTGAGTCGGGAGGAAGAGGTCCACCTAACCAAGTATACCACGCTCGCCAAACTGTTCACTGTCAATAATAGTGTAATACAGACACCTGAACCCTTGGTCCCGTCAAACGTGGCGGAGAACAAAGGTTCTGCAGAGCACTCGAAAGACTGGTGTCGGGAATTGCATGTGGGCACTGACTCTACCCCATCTCATCAAATACAGGGGGCTTACAGGGTGGTACACGAGTACGAGCAGGTATTCAGCAAACACCCCTCAGATTTTGGGCAGGTGAAAGGGATCCAACATCACATCCCCACGGGAGATCACCGACCCATAAAAGAGAGATATCGCCCTGTACCCCCAGCTCATTACCAGTGTGCCAAGGACATGTTACGGGAAATGAAGGAGGCTGGGGTGGTGAGAGACAGCTGTAGCCCCTGGGCAGCTCCGTTAGTCCTTGTTAAAAAGAAAGATGGTACAATGAGGATGTGTGTTGATTACAGGCAGTTGAATCGCATTACACATAAGGACGCATACCCACTGCCCAGGATAGAGGAGTCTCTGGCTGCCTTAAAATCTGCTAACTACTTCTCTACCTTAGATCTCACCAGTGGGTACTGGCAGGTTCCTGTAGCGGAGGCGGACAAAGAGAAGACGGCCTTCACGACGCCAATGGGTCTCTGTGAGTTCAACTACATGCCCTTCGGATTGTGCAATGCTCCCGGAACGTTCCAGAGGATGATGGAGTGCTGCCTGGGACACCTGAACTTTGAAACCGTGCTGCTATATCTGGATGACGTCATAGTCTTCTCTAAAACCTACGAAGACCATCTGAAGCACCTGGCCGAGGTGTTTGAAGCCTTGTCCAACTTCGGCCTAAAAGTGAAACCGTCCAAGTGTCATCTGCTGAAACCTAAAGTGCAGTACCTGGGCCATGTGGTGAGCGCTGAAGGAGTGGCCCCAGACCCCGACAAGGTCACAGTGATCAAGGACTGGCCAAAGCCCAGTGACCTCCACGAAGTCCGGCAGTTCCTCGGGCTGGTAGGCTATTACCGGAGGTTCATTAAAGACTTCACCAAGAAGGCCGCACCCTTGCAAAACCTGTTGGTGGGCCAACCAAAGAAGACCAAGGGGAAGAACACCCCCTTTGACTGGAACGGGGAGCTGGAGGAATCCTTCACCTGCTTGAAGTCGGCGCTGACGGGAGAAGAGGTACTGGCTTACCCCGAATACGACCAACCGTTTGTGCTGTACACAGATGCCAGTAATGTGGGACTAGGAGCCGTGCTGTCTCAAGTCCAGAAAGGCAAAGAAAGAGTGATCGCTTACGCCAGCAGGAAACTCCGTCCCACGGAAAGGAACCCTGACAACTACAGTTCCTTCAAACTGGAATTCCTTGCCCTTGTCTGGGCAGTGACAGAGAGGTTTAAGCACTACCTGGCCTCCGCGAAATTCACCGTCTTCACGGACAACAATCCGCTAACGCATCTGGATACTGCCAAACTCGGGGCTTTGGAACAGCGGTGGATGGCCCGGCTGTCCAACTATGATTTCACCATCAAATATCGGGCAGGACACCAGAATGCCAATGCCGATGCTCTGTCCCGAATGCCCAATTTACCAGAAGTGGGAGAAGACCCGGAGGCACTTGAAGAGGTGGAGCTGCCTGCCTTCCATCGCCCCAAAGCCACTCAGAACTCTCACCATGTGAAGAACAGGCACAAGAACCAACCGGATGCCACGCTGAATCCCCTGCCCCACCACGGATGGGCAGAAACCCAGGATAGTGACCCCGCGGTCCGTCAGGTGAAGGAACTCTTGACGCAGGCTGGGTTGCACCCTGGCCCAGATGATCCACAAGAAACCCAACAGCTGTGGAAGGGGAGAAGCAAACTGTTTATCCATGATGGCAAGTTGTGCAGGAGGAGCATCGACCCACGTACTCATGAATTGGTGTGGCAGATAGTGGTGCCAAGGCGAGATGCGCCCATGGTTCTGGGAGCCTACCATGATGGAGCCGGACACTTCGGATGGAGGAAGCTGGAGAAGCTGCTCCGAGGGAGGTTCTATTGGATTGGCATGAAGAGAACCATTGAGAAGTGGTGTCGGGAGTGTGGTCCATGTAGTCTGCGCAGGAAGGACCGTGACAGTCAACGGGCTCCCCTGCGGCCTATCATCACCAAACGGCCGCTCGAACTGGTCGCGCTGGATCATGTGAAGCTGACACCTAGCCGGTCGGGCTATATCTACGCCCTTACCATCGTGGACCACTACTCCAGGTTTTTGGTGGTTGTGCCTGTCAAGGATCTAACAGCTAGGACTGCCGCCAGGGCCTTCCAGCAGCACTTTTGTAGGCCCCATGGCTACCCAGAGAAAGTACTGACCGATCAGGGGCCTGCATTCGAAGCGGAAGTGTTCCAAGAATTCTGCCAGTTGTACGGGTGTAAGAAGATCAGAACTACACCGTACCACCCTCAAACCAACGGGATGTGTGAGAAGATGAACCAGGTAGTAATCGATTTATTGAAGACCTTGCCTGTGGAGGAACGGAACCTGTGGCCGACAAAGTTGCCTGACTTGGTGGATATGTACAACCACATCCCAGTAAGTTCCACCAACTGTACTCCAGCGTACCTGATGCGAGGAAGGTCTAGTCGGTTACCCGTTGATCTGGACATGGGGGTCCTAGTACCCGAAGATACCTCGCCGGATGCAGATTGGGATGCAGAAAGGCAGCGAAGGTACTGTGAAGTACAGGAGTGTGTAGAGAGAAGTCTCGCCCAGGCTAGGCAGAAGCAAGAAAGGGACTACAACCAACACGCTCCTGCGATTCCCCTGTCACCTGGTGAGCAAGTACTTAAACGAAAGAGGAGATTACACAAGCTCGATGACCAATGGGAAGCAGAACCGTATACCATCCTGCCATCCGACTTCGACAACACAAAGGTCTGTCTCATCAGCAAGGACAGAGGGGAGACCTCGACAGCGGTATCCAGGGATCACCTTAAGGTCTGCCCCGATAAGTTAAAAGAGAGGGGCACGGCCCCAGAAATCTCCCCGCCGGTGGAAAAGGAGAAGATGTTCCATACTGTCCTTGGTGACTTTCCCCAGTCCTGGACTCAGATAAACCAAGCCGTCGTGGTACCTGTCATAATGTTTCAACAGCCGGACCCGCCAGAAACGATGGTGGTACCAGATCATCTGGCCCCGCTACCTCAACAAGCCTTACCTGATGAAGCCATGCCAACCATTGAGCCGGCAAATCCTCCCTCTGCTATCAGTGAATCTGCTGTACCCACTGTTGATAACCGCAGCTCTGAGAGCCCCAACCTGCCAGTGCTACCCAGACTCACTAGAAGTGTAGTTAGAAGACAGTGCACTACACCAGCGGTAGCAAGCATAGCGGGCCCTGTTAGGCCAATAGCAACCCCTGCGCTGCGAAGGTCCACACGCAGCACTCAAAATCAAACTCCCCTCCGCTACAAAACTTGGAGGTATTGATAAGGGCTGCTATTTAATTGAAAATGTTTGTATGCATATCTTTTTGTTACAGGTTTTTAAATGGACACTAGAGTAATGGACGGTGAATTGCTCAAAAACTTTCATAAGGGGGACCCCTTTGTTTACCCGGGGTCCCCGCTGTTTGAACCACTGAACTGAGAGTCATAAACTGTGCATGACCTAACTTTTGCAACGTTCAAGAATCCTCACCTCCCGTAAAGGGAAGCATAGTTATGTTCAATTGTTATGCTATTTCAAAAATTTGTGTGTTTCCTGTTAACATGTATTATTGTTCTTGTTTTCCCAGTCCCGGAGTACTGGATTTAACCGGGGGGGAGTGCAGCACCCCAGAGTCCTGGTTGTTGCAGTACTGTGGCTCCGCCACTATGGGGAGCTATGGTACGTCTGATTGCACTAAGGAGTTTCTCTGACCAGGTACACTCACACCACACTTCACACTCCGGCCACCAGGGGGGGTGGTCCTATCTAGTAGGCCACTCCTCACAACTCTGGTAAAACTGGGGGTTGGACAGGAAGACAGGGAGAAGTAGCTGGGAAGAGCTAGTGAGAGGACCTGTCAGGGATGGGATCCTGGCAGACTCCTCAGAGCAGAACAAACCAGTGAACAACGGGAATACAGTAAAGAGGAATTAGAACCAGAAGGAGTCGTGCTGTTAGACCGAGGCAACATCCTTCTGAGGCGCAAACAGTCGGTGGCCGGAACGCCGAGCAAGTAAGAGACTTTAAGTACTACTGCAAACCACGGCCGGACAGCTAATTACAGGTTGGCTGTCTCACTTAACACCTAAGCAGACAACGGAGGCAGCTGTGGGAGAGGGGCGACTCTAGGGTCCCGGAAGAACTCCAGGCCTACCCCGTCATACGGGTGCGTCCTACCATATCATCTGGGGGACGGAGAAAGCGAACATCAGAGACAGACAGAAACAGTTGTGAGGACTATCCCGGGAGCTCAGCAGGGAAGAACTACAACACATAGCGCTAGAAGGTAGACACTGATTCCCACCTGTAAAGAGAACTCCTGATGTGCCTTTGGACCGGCCGGTCTCTGACAACCCAGTTAACAGCGCTCTGGACTGAGGTCTCCAAAACCTTCAGTAAAGAGGTAAAGAGACTGCAACCTGGTGTCCTCATTATTTACCGCGACCTGCACCCCACAACTGCACCGTTACACCACTTATTGCACCGGACGTCCCCCACTGACAGACAGGGCCACGGACCGGGTCTAGCCACCGTGACAACCCCAGAACTGAGACTCAGAGGCCCGGCTCCGGGTACCCCTCGGCCCTGCGGCGGTGTGGGGGCGCTCCATGAGCACCATGCAGTCATTTTATAAGGGGTTTTGTTGTTGAAGATTGTGTAATGTGATAAGTGTTAATGATATGTAATGTGAACTGCTTTGTGTATTTTGATGTGCATTACTTATGTGTAGTTTGACTATAGGAACAGTTTGAGTTAATGTTTGGGACTAGCCCAAAGTGGAAGGAGCTAGTGTAAGGGAAAGTGACTGTTTTCTGCTAAGAAGACAGATAGGACCTGGAGTGCATCGTGAGTGGACTGCAAGGTCCAAGGTGAACAGTGCTGCATTCGAGGGTGATCCTAAATGAGAGGAGACCGAAGAGAAGAGATAGCGAGATCCCGAGCCTAAGTGACAGAGAGACAGAGTGGCCTTCTGGAAACGAGTCCTAAGAGTGGAGACTCCGAGCTTGTAACGCTGGAAAGTAATGGGTCTAAACAGGACTGAGTACACAGGACTGGTAAAGGGTCCCAAGCGGAAATACCAGGGCACCAGTAGCGGAAAGAGGACAAGGAAACACAGAACAAGTAGATGACACTTGTTGATGAGGACTGGGTTGTGGTGAAGTATGGAAAATGTTAAAGGGAACCTGTCAGCAGGATTGTGTACAGTAACCTACACACTGTGTGTAGGTTACTGTGCACAATCCTGCTGACAGGTTCCCATTAAGGAAACGTTCATAAGCCTGTGTACCCTCTATGTCTTGTATATAACCCATACCAAGTTACCATTCAGTAAAAAAATATATATTTTTCAATGGTGGTCTCCCTCATTGAACTGTGAAACATCCGGTCCTGGCAAACCCACAACACCAGTTACATGTTGCCTGCACAGGCGTAAGGCTCTCACAGCAGAAGTCCACACACCTAGTCAGGACCTCCACTGTCATGTAACATGCTGGGGTGCCACAGATTAGCACCTCGACCAGGGCTACTGCCTTCCACCACGTTACACCAGCTTGGCAAGCAATCTAATTTTCACAAGATAAGGTGATGTTATGCTGACTGCTGGGGATCCAACCACTGTGATTCTCACTGATCCAGAGAGTAGGATTCTAAAACATTGCCTATGGTATAGCCAGACACATAGACAATGAATAGAGTGGTGGCACATATGTGACCACTGCTCAATCTAATGGGGATTTTCAGAGCCCCATTCTCAGGATTAGTGGAGGTACTAGCAGTCACATCCCTAGTGATCAGCATGCCATCTTATGGATGCGCCTTTTCTGGGTTCTGGGGTGCATGAGATCTGTTGTTTTTACTGTTGTTGGCCCCTTCCTTGCCTATTAATATTAGCCGCCAGCAGACTTCCTAGCCTATGCTGGTTATTAATTGTAGGGGGCACCACATCATTTCTTTAGGGCTCCCACTTTTTAATAACCAGTAAAGGATAAGTATAGTGCTGTGAGTTGATATTAATAGCCTGAGAAGCTCCATGGGTATTACCCCCTTCCCAGGCTATAAACATCAGCCTTAGCTGTCTGCTTTCCCTCAGCTGGTTAAATAAATTTCGGGTGGATCCCACACCATTTTTTCTTTTATTTATTTATTTACTACTTAAATACCTGAACAGTAAGCTACACATGCAAAGCAATGATTATATATTTCACTCTCATATGTCTATCTATTATCTATCTATCTATCTATCTATCTATCTATCTATCTATCTATCTATCTATCTATCTATCTATTATCCATCTATCATCTATCTATCTATCTATCTATCTATCTATCTATCTATCTATCTATCTATCTATCATCTATTATCTATCTATGTATTGAAGAATATCCTTAACACCTTCACCCTAAAGCCTGTTTTCACCTTCCTGACCAGGCCAATTTATTAAATTCTGACCACTGTCACTTTATGAGGTCATAACTCTGGAATGCTTCAATGGATCCCACTAATTCTGAGTTAGTTTTTTTTGTGACATATTGTATTTCATGACAGTGGTAACATTTATTTGATATGACTTATGTTTTTCATGAAAAAAATAGAAGTTTGGCAAAAAAAATTAAAATGTTTCAATTTTTAAACTTTTAATTTTTTATGCCCTTAACCCCTTAAGCTCCGAGGGTGGTTTGCACGTTAATGACCGGGCCAATTTTTACAATTCTGACCACTGTCCCTTTATGAGGTTATAACTCTGGAACGCTTCCATGGATCTTGGTGATTCTGACACTGTTTTCTCGTGACATACTGTACTTCATGATAGTGGTAAAATTTCTTCGATATAACTTGAGTTTATTTGTGAAAAAAATGGAAATTTGGCGAAAATTTTGAAAATTTTGCAATTTTCCAACTTTGAATTTTTATGCCCTTAAATCACAGATATATGTTACACAAAATACTTAATAAATAACATTTCCCACATGTCTACTTTACATCAGCACAATTTTGGAACCCAAATTTTTTTTTGTTAGGGAGTTATAAGAGTTAAAAGTTGACCAGTAATTTCTTATTTTTACAACACCATTTTTTTTTTAGGGACCACATCTCATTTGAAGTCATTTTGAGGGGTCTATATGATAGAAAATACCCAAGTGTGACACCATTCTAAAAACTGCACCCCTCAAGGTGCTCAAAACCACATTCAAGAAGTTTATTAACCCTTAAGGTGTTTCACAGGAATTTTTGGAATGTTTAAATAAAAATGAACATTTAACTTTTTTCACACAAAATTTATTTCAGCTCCAATTTGTTTTATTTTACCAAGGGTAACAGGAGAAAATGGACCCCAAAAGTTGTTGTACAATTTGTCCTGAGTACGCTGATACCCCATATGTGGGGGTAAACGACTGTTTGGGCGCATGGCAGAGCTCGGAAGGGAAGGAGCGCCGCTTGACTTTTCAAGCAAAATTGACTAGAATTGAGATGGGACACCATGTCGCGTTTGGAGAGCCCCTGATGTGTCTAAACATTGAAACCCCCCACAAGTGACACCATTTTGGAAAGTAGGCCCCCTAAGGAACTTATCTAGATGTGTTTTGAGAGCTTTGAACCCCAAGTGTTTCACTACAGTTTATAACGCAGAGCCGTGAAAATAAAAATTCTTTTTTTTTTTCACAAAAATGATTTTTTAGCCCCCAGTTTTGTATTTGTTTTGTAAACCACATTCAAGAAGTTTATTAACCCTTAAGGTGTTTCACAGGAATTTTTGGAATGTTTAAATAAAAATGAACATTTAACTTTTTTTCACACAAAATTTATTTCAGCTCCAATTTGTTTTATTTTACCAAGGGTAACAGGATAAATTGGACCCCAAATGTTGTTGGTCTGCAGGCGTCACGTTGCATTTGCAGAGCCCCTGATGTACCCAAACAGTAGAAACCCCCACAAGTGACCCCATATTGGAAACTAGACCTCCCAAGGAACTTATCTAGATGTGTTGTGAGAACTTTGAACCCCCAAGTATTTCCCTACAGTTTATAATGCAGAGCCGTGGAAAAAATTTTTTCCACAAAAATTATATTTAGCCCCCAGTTTTGTATTTTCCCAAGGGTAACAGTTGAAATTGGACCCAAAAAGTTGTTGTCCAATTTGTCCTGAGTACGCTGATACCCCATATGTGGGGGGGAACCACCGTTTGGGCGCATGACAGAGCTCGGAAGGGAAGGAACGCCATTTGGAATGCAGACATAGATGGATTGGTCTGCAGGCGTCACGTTGCATTTGCAGAGCCCCTGATGTACCCAAACAGTAGAAACCCCCACAAGTGACCCCATATTGGAAAATAGACCCCCCAAGGAACATATCTAGATGTGTTGTGAGAACTTTGAACCCCCAAGTGTTTCACTACAGTTTATAACGCAGAGCCGTGAAAATAAAAAATATTGTTTTTTCCACAAAAATTATTTTTTAGCCCCCACTTTTGTATTTTCCCAAGGGTAACAGGAGAAATTGGACCCCAAAAGTTGTTGTCCAATTTGTGCTGAGTACGCTCATACCCCATATGTGGGGGGGAACCACTCTTTGGGCGCATGGCAGAGCTCGGAAGGGAAGGAGCGCCATTTGGAATGCAGACTTAGATGGATTGGTCTGCAGGCGTCACGTGGCATTTGCAGAGCCCCTGATGTACCCAAACAGTAGAAACCTTTTAGATCGTTTTTTATAGCGGATTTTTATGATTGGCAGCAGTCACACACTAAAAGACGCTTTTTATAGCAAAAAAGTTTTTGCGTCTCCACATTTTGAGACCTATAATTTTTCCATATTTTGGTCCACAGAGTCAATTGAGGTCTTGTTTTTTGCGGGACGAGTTGACGTTTTTATTTGTACCATTTTCAGGCACGTGACATTTTTTGATCGCTTTTTATTCAGATTTTTGTGAGGCAGAATGACCAAAAACCAGCTATTCATGAATTTCTTTTTTTTTGGGGGGGGCGTTTATACCGTTCCACGTTTGGTAAAATTGATAAAGCAGTTTTATTCTTCAGGTCAGTACGATTACAGTGATATCTCATTTATATCATTTTTTTATGTTTTGGCGCTTTTATACGATAAAAACTATTTTATAGAAAAAAGAATTATTTTGGCATCGCTTTATTCTCAGGACAATAACTTTTTTATTTTTCTGCTGATGATGCTGTATGGCGGCTCGTTTTTTGCGGGACAAGATGACGTTTTCTGCGGTTCCATGGTTATTTATATCTGTCTTTTTGATCGCGTGTTATTACACTTTTTGTTCGGCAGTATGATAATAAAGCATTGTTTTTTGCCTTGTTTTTTTTTATTTTTTAAATTTACGGTGTTCACTGAAGGGGTTAACTAGTGGGACAGTTTTATAGGTCGGGTCATTAAGGACGCGGCGATACTAAATATGTGTACTTTTATTGTTTTGTTTTTTTTATTTATATAAAGAAATGTATTTATGGGAATAATATTTCTTTTTTTCTTTATTTAGGATTTTTTTTTTTTTTTTGGTTTACACATGTGGAATTTTTTTTTTAAAACTTTTTTATTTTGTCCCAGGGGGGGACATCACAGATCGGTGATCTGACAGTTTGCACAGCACTCTGTCAGATCAGCGATCTGACTTACAGCGCTGCAGGCTTACCAGCGCCTGCTCTGAGCAGACACTCGGTAAGCCACCTCCCTGCAGGACCCGGATGCAGCCCCGCAGCCATTTTGGATCCGGGGCCTGCAGGGAGAGGAGGTAAGAGACGCTCGGAGCAACGCGATCACATTGCGTTGCTCCGAGGGTCTCAGGGAAGCCCGCAGGGAGCCCCCTCCCTGCGCGATGCTTCCCTATACCGTCGGAACACTGCGATCATGTTTGATCGTGGTGTGCCGGGGGTTAATGTGCCGGGGGCGGTCCGTGACTGCTCCTGGCACATAGTGCCGGATGTCAGCTGCGATAGTCAGGTGACACCCGGCCGCGATCGGCCGTGCTCCCCCCGTGAGCATATTATCCCGTCACTGGGAACTAAGTCCCAGGTCACCTTGACGGGATAGTACGTCATATGAGATTAAGGGGTTAAATCAGGGAGTCATATTGCACAAAATAGTTAACAAATAACATTTTCCACATGTCTACTTTACATCAGCACAATTTTTGAAACATCATTTTTTTGTTAGGAAATTATAAGGGTTAAAAGTTGACCAGCAATTTCTCATTTTTACAACAAAATTTACAAAACCATTTTTTAGGGACCACCTCACATTTGAAGTGACTTTGAAGGGCCTATATGGCAGAAAATACCCAAAAGTGACACCATTCTAAAAACTGAGTTACCAGTGGCGTAACTACAAAATTATGGGCCCCGGTGCGAACTTTCAAATGGCCCCCCCCCCACGCCAAAATATTTTCCTCCCAAATTCATATTTTCCCTATTTATTTTGCACACTATAGCTTTATTGCAAAGTTGCATAGTGTGACCTCAGTTGAATAACTATCCGGTGCCCCATCCTGGGATATATTTGTCCCCAGTACTACCATTGTTATGTAATGTATAAAAGAAAATAAACCATTATACTCATCAGGGGCTAACATAGAAGTCATGGGGATCCATATAAGAAGTATAATGCACTCCCCATAGTCCTCCATATAGTATTGTACACTCCTCAGTCCTCCATATAGTATAATACACTCCTCATAGCACTCCATATATTAAAATACACTCCTCATAGTGCTCCATATAGCATTAATTAAAAGGTTAATAATGGCCCCATAAGATGCTCCATAGACACATTTTCCCAATATAATGCTGCAGAAAAGTTGATTATGGCCCCATAAGATGCTCCATATGGACACTTGCCCCATATAGTGCTGCACAAATGTTATGGCCCCCATATAGTGTTGCACAAACGTTATGGCCCCCATATAGTGCTGCACAAACGTTATGGCCCCCATATAGTGCTGCACAAACGTTATGGCCCCCATATAGTGCTGCACAAACATTATGGCCCCCATATAGTGCTGCACAAACATTATGGCACCCATATAGTGCTGCACAAACGTTATGGCCCCCATATAGTGCTGCACAAACGTTATGGCCCCCATATAGTGCTGCACAAACGTTATGGCCCCCATATAGTGCTGCACAAACATTATGGCCCCCATATAGTGCTGCACAAACATTATGGCACCCATATAGTGCTGCACAAACGTTATGGCCCCCATATAGTGCTGCACAAACGTAATGGCCCCCATATAGTACTGCACAAACATTATGGCCCCCATATAGTGCTGCACAAACATTATGGCCCCCATATAATGCTGCACAAATGTTATGGCCCCATACAGACACTTGCCCCATATGCTGTTGCTGCGATAAAAAAAAAAAAATCATACTCACCTCTCCGTTGCTCAGGCCCCCGGCACTTTCAATATTCACCGCTCCTCGTTCCATTCGCCGCTCCATTTTCCACCTCCTCTGCACTGACAGTCAGGCAGAAGGCACGCACTAACTACGTCATCGCGCCCTCTGACCTCAGCGTCACTGCAGAAGACGCTGAAGACAGAGTAGTGCCCGGAACGAGGAGCAGGTGAATATCGCTCAGCGCAGCGCTCCCCTCCCCGTTATACTCACCTGCTCCTGTCGCGGTGCAGTCTGTTGTGAATTCCGTTCTCGGGCTCCCTCCTGTGGTCATGAGTGGTACTGTGTGAGTTTGTTCTTGGGCTCCCTCTGGTGGCCTTTAGCGATATGGCTGGTCTTGGCTGGGCTCAGCTGCTTCATTTCCTGCTATGCTGGGCCTATTTAACTCACCTGGACCTTTACTTGTCGCCTGCTGTCGGTGTATTCAGTCCTGATCCTGTGCTCTCCTGAATATTCCTTGTGACCCGTCTCCTGCTATGAGAAGCTAAGTTTGCTTGTTCAGTTTCTCATTATTTCCTTGAAAACGTTTCTCATTATATTATGAGTTCAGCCCAGCTTGCTTTTATGTGATTTTTTGCTTGCTGGTTAGTTCTGGGGTGCAGAGTGCGCCCCTCACATCGTGAGTCGGTGTGGGGGTTCTTGTATTCTCTGCGTGGTTTATTTTTGATAGTTTTTGTACTGACCGCACAGATTCCTACCTATTTTCAGTCTATCTAGTATTAGCGGGCCTCATTTGCTAAACCTGTTTCATCTCTACGTTTGTGTTTTCCCCTTAACTCACCGTTATTATTTGTGGGGGGCTATCTAAAACTTTGGGGATATTTCTCTGAGGCAAGTGAGGTCTTTGCATTCTCTTTAGGGGTAGTCAGTTTCTCAGGCTGTGACGAGGCGTCTAGGTTTTCAGGTAACACTCCACAGCTGCCTTTAGTGTGTTTGGATAGGATCAGGATTGCGGTCAGTATAGCTTCCACATCCCCTGAACTTGTCCTATATATTCAGGGTATATGTGTCAGGTCAGTTTGAGATCCTACCACCAGGATCATAACAGTACAGCAGGCCCTAAAGTGTTAATGCAGCAGAAGAGGGAGAAGAGAAATCTTAAGGTTTTTTTCCTCTGCACTGTGTTTGGCCTCTCTCCTCCCCTTAATCTCTGGGTGGTTCTGTATGCAGCTGCAGATATGGACATTCAGAGTCTGTCTTCTAGTGTGGATCATCTCACTGCAAGGGTACAGGGCATTCAGGATTATGTAGTCCGCAGTCCTATGTCAGAGCCTAAAATACCTATTCCTGAGCTGTTCTCCGGAGATAGATCTAGGTTTTTGAACTTTAAGAATAATTGTAAGTTATTCCTTTCTCTGAGACCTCGCTCATCTGGCAACTCTGTTCAGCAAGTTAAAACTGTTATTTCTTTGTTGCGGGGTGACCCTCAAGATTGGGCATTCTCTCTGGCGCCAGGAGATCCGGCACTGCTAAATGTTGATGCGTTTTTTCTGGCGCTTGGAGTGCTTTATGAGGAACCAAATCTGGTAGACCAAGCAGAGAAGGTTTTGCTGGCTCTCTCTCAGGGTCGGGATGAAGCAGAGGTTTATTGTCAGAAGTTTAGGAAGTGGTCAGTGCTCACTCAGTGGAATGAGTGCGCCCTGGCGGCGATTTTCAGAAAGGGTCTTTCTGAAGCCCTTAAAGATGTTATGGTGGGGTTCCCCACGCCGGCGGGTCTGAATGAGTCAATGCCTTTGGCCATTCAGATTGATCGGCGTTTGCGGGAGCGCAAACCTGTGCACCCTCTGGCGGTATTTTCTGAGCAGAAACCTGAGCCTATGCAATGTGACAGGATTCTGACCAGAGTTGAACGGCAAAACCACAGACGTCAGAATGGGTTGTGCTTTTACTGTGGTGATTCTGCTCATGTTATCTCAGCATGCTCTAAGCGCACAAAAAGGGTTGCCAAGTTTGTCACCATTGGTACTGTACAACCTAAATTCATTTTGTCTGTTACTTTGATTTGCTCTCTGTCATCCTACCCAGTTATGGCTTTTGTGGATTCAGGTGCTGCCCTGAATTTGATGGATTTGTCATTTGCCAGGCGCTGTGGTTTTATCTTGGAGCCTTTACAATTCCCTATCCCGCTAAAGGGAATTGATGCTACACCATTGGCCAAGAATAAACCTCAGTACTGGACTCAATTGACCATGTGCATGGCTCCTGTACATCAGGAGGTAATTCGCTTTCTGGTGCTACATAATTTGCATGATGTTGTCGTGTTGGGTCTGCCATGGCTGCAGGCTCATAATCCAGTCCTGGATTGGAAAGCACTGTCTGTGTCAAGTTGGGGGTGCCAGGGGATTCATGGCGATGCTCCTTTGGTGTCAATTGCTTCTTCTACTCCTTCTGAAGTCCCTGAATTTTTGTCGGACTACCAGGATGTATTTGATGAGCCCAAATCCAGTGCCCTACCTCCTCATAGGGATTGTGATTGTGCTATAAATCTGAT
The DNA here is from genome assembly GCF_051348905.1 of Ranitomeya variabilis. Lineage (NCBI taxonomy): Eukaryota > Metazoa > Chordata > Amphibia > Anura > Dendrobatidae > Ranitomeya > Ranitomeya variabilis. The sequence goes on from NC_135232.1 coordinate 1,136,265,285, forward strand.
TCCTGGTAGTAAGTTCCCTAAGGGACGACTTTTTAATTTGTCTGTACCAGAACATACCGCTATGCGGAGTTATATAAAGGAGTCCTTGGAGAAGGGACATATTCGCCCGTCCTCGTCCCCTTTGGGTGCGGGGTTCTTTTTTATGGCCAAGAAGGATGGTTCTCTGAGACCCTGTATAGATTATCGCCTTCTAAATAACATCACGGTCAAATTTCAGTATCCCTTGCCACTGTTGTCCGATCTGTTTGCCCGGATTAGGGGGGCCAGGTGGTTCACCAAGATAGATCTTCGTGTAGTGTATAATCTTGTGCGCATAAAGCAGGGCGATGAATGGAAAACAGCATTTAATACGCCCGAAGGCCATTTTGAGTACTTGGTGATGCCTTTTGGGCTTTCTAATGCCCCCTCTGTGTTTCAGTCCTTAATGCACGACATCTTCCGAGAGTACCTGGATAGATTTATGATTGTGTACCTGGATGATATTTTGGTCTTTTCTGATGATTGGGAGTCTCATGTGAAGCAGGTCAGGATGGTATTTCAGGTCCTGCGTGCCAATGCCTTGTTTGTGAAGGGCTCTAAATGTCTCTTCGGAGTCCAGAAGGTTTCCTTTTTGGGCTTTATTTTTTCTCCCTCTACTATCGAGATGGATCCAGTCAAGGTCCAGGCTATTCATGACTGGACGCAACCTACATCTGTGAAGAGTCTTCAGAAGTTCTTGGGTTTTGCTAATTTTTACCGTCGCTTCATCACTAATTTTTCTAGTGTGGTGAAGCCTTTGACGGATTTGACCAAGAAGGGTTCTGATGTGACGAATTGGTCTCCTGCGGCCGTGGAGGCCTTTCAGGAGTTGAAACGTCGATTTTCTTCGGCTCCTGTCTTGCGCCAGCCCGATGTCTCTCTTCCCTTTCAGGTCGAGGTTGATGCTTCTGAGATTGGAGCAGGGGCTGTTTTGTCGCAGAGAAGCTCTGATGGCTCTGTGATGAGACCATGTGCTTTCTTTTCAAGAAAGTTTTCGCCTGCCGAGCGGAATTATGATGTTGGTAATCGAGAGTTGTTGGCAATGAAGTGGGCATTTGAGGAGTGGCGACATTGGCTTGAGGGAGCCAAGCATCGTGTGGTGGTCTTGACGGATCACAAGAATTTGACTTATCTCGAGTCTGCCAAGCGGTTGAATCCGAGACAGACTCGATGGTTGCTGTTTTTCTCTCGTTTCAATTTCGTGGTTTCATATCTTCCGGGTTCGAAAAACGTGAAGGCTGATGCCCTTTCTAGGAGTTTTGTACCTGACTCCCCGGAAGTTTCTGATCCGACTGGTGTTCTCAAAGAGGGGGTGATTTTGTCTGCCATCTCTCCTGATCTGCGACGGGTGTTGCAGGAGTTTCAGGCCAATAGACCTGACCGTTGTCCACCGGAGAGACTGTTTGTCCCAGACAGATGGACCAGTAGAGTTATTTCCGAGGTTCATTCTTCGGTGTTGGCGGGTCATCCTGGGATTTTTGGTACCAGGGATTTGGTGGCGAGATCCTTTTGGTGGCCTTCCTTGTTGTGGGATGTGCGTTCCTTTGTGCAGTCCTGTGGGATTTGTGCTCGGGCTAAGCCTTCGTGTTCTCGTGCCAGTGTATTGCTTTTGCCTTTGCCTGTCCCGAAGAGGCCTTGAACGCATATTTCCATGGATTTTATTTTGGATCTTCCTGTCTCTCAGAAGATGTCTGTCATCTGTGTGGTTTGTGATCGTTTTTCCAAAATGGTCCATTTGGTACCCTTGCCTAAGTTGCCTTCCTCCTCCGATTTGATGCCATTGTTTTTTCAGAATGTGGTTCGTTTACATGGTATTCCGGAGAACATTGTGTCCGACAGAGGATCCCAGTTTGTGTCCAGATTTTGGCGATCCTTTTGTGCTAAGATGGGCATTGAATTGTCTTTTTCGTCAGCCTTCCATCCTCAGACGAATGGTCAAACCGAACGAACTAATCAGACCTTGGAAACTTATTTGAGATGTTTTGTTTCTGCTGACGAGGATGATTGGGTGACCTTTTTGCCATTGGCTGAGTTCGCCCTCAATAATCGGGCTAGTTCTGCTACTTTGGTTTCACCTTTCTTTTGCAATTCTGGTTTTCATCCTCGTTTCTCCTCGGGTCAGGTTGAGTCTTCTGACTGTCCTGGGGTGGATTCTGTGGTGGATAGGTTGCAGCAGATTTGGAACCATGTGGTGGACAATTTGACTTTGTCCCAAGAGAAGGCTCAGCGCTTTGCTAACCGCCGTCGCTGTGTGGGTCCCCGACTTCGTGTGGGGGATTTGGTATGGTTGTCTTCTCGTTATGTCCCGATGAAGGTTTCCTCTCCTAAGTTCAAGCCTCGTTTCATCCGTCCTTATAAGATTTTGGAAATCCTCAACCCTGTGTCTTTTCGTTTGGACCTCCCAACATCGTTTGCCATTCATAATGTGTTCCATAGGTCATTGTTGCGGAGATATGTGGTGCCTGTGGTCCCTTCTGTTGATCCTCCTGCTCCGGTCGTGGTCGAGGGGGAGTTGGAATATGTGGTGGAGAAGATCTTGGATTCTCGTATTTCGAGACGGAGGCTTCAGTACTTAGTGAAATGGAAGGGTTATGGTCAGGAGGATAATTCCTGGGTTGTCGCCTCCGATGTCCATGCGGCCGATTTGGTTCGTGCCTTTCATTTGGCTCGTCCTGATCGGCCTGGGAGCTCTGGTGAGGGTTCGGTGACCCCTCCTCAAGGGGGGGGTACTGTTGTGAATTCCGTTCTCGGGCTCCCTCCTGTGGTCATGAGTGGTACTGTGTGAGTTTGTTCTTGGGCTCCCTCTGGTGGCCTTTAGCGAAATGGCTGGTCTTGGCTGGGCTCAGCTGTTTCATCTCCTGCTAGGCTGGGCCTATTTAACTCACCTGGACCTTTACTTGTCACCTGCTGTCGGTGTATTCAGTCCTGATCCTGTGCTCTCCTGAATATTCCTTGTGACCCGTCTCCTGCTATGAGAAGGTAAGTTTGCTTGTTCAGTTTCTCATTATTTCCTTGAAAACGTTTCTCATTATATTATGAGTTCAGCCCAGCTTGCTTTTATGTGATTTTTTGCTTGCTGGTTAGTTCTGGGGTGCAGAGTGCGCCCCTCACATCGTGAGTCGGTGTGGGGGTTCTTGTATTCTCTGCGTGGTTTATTTTTGATAGTTTTTGTACTGACCGCACAGACACCTATCTATTATCTGCCTACCTAGTATTAGCGGGCCTCATTTGCTAAACCTGTTTCATCTCTACATTTGTGTTTTCCCCTTAACTCACCGTTATTATTTGTGGGGGGCTATCTAAAACTTTGGGGATATTTCTCTGAGGCAAGTGAGGTCTTTGCTTTCTCTCTAGGGGTAGTCAGTTTCTCAGGCTGTGACGAGGCGTCTAGGTTTTCAGGTAACGCTCCACAGCTGCCTTTAGTGTGTTTGGATAGGATCAGGATTGCGGTCAGTATAGCTTCCACATCCCCTGAACCTGTCCTATATATTCAGGGTATATGTGTCAGGTCAGTTTGAGATCCTACCACCAGGATCATAACAGCAGTCCCTGCTTCCCTGGCGCTGCTGCTTCTTCCTGTAGTGAGCGGTCACCGTTACCGCTCATTACAGTAATGAATATGCGGCTCCACCCCCATGGGAGGTGGAGCCGCATATTCATTACTGTAATGAGCGGTACCATGTGACCGCTCAGTACAGGAAGAAGCCGGGGCGCCGGGCAGCCAGGGACCTGCAGGGACCGCGCCAGGAGTAGGTGAGTATAATTAGACAGCCCCCGCTCCCTGGCCCTGCCAACCCCCTCCTTGGACCGCCGCATCATCAGGCGGCCCGCTGGCGCCCCCCTGTCAGCTGCGCCCGGGGCACATGCCCCGGCTGCCTGCCCTGGATACGCCACTGCTCTGACCTGCTGGGCCCCTGACCCGCGGGGCCCGGTCACAGCGGCGACCGCTGCGGCCACGGTAGTTACGCCCCTGTTATTAACCCTTCAGGTGCTTCACAGGAATTAATGAAATGTGGAAGAAAAAAATAAACATTTAACTTTTTCCCCAAAAAAATCCTTTAGACCTCATTTTTTTTACTTTTGCAAGGGTAACAGGAGAAATGGACCAAACTATTTGTTGTTCAATTTCTCTGAACATGCTGATACCTCATATGTGGAGGAAAACTACTGTTTTGGCGCACAGCAGGACTCGAGAGTGAAGGAGCTCCATTTCATTGTTTGGATGTAACATTTTCTGGAATAATTAGCGGATGCCATGTATCATTTGGAGAGCCCCTGATTTACCTAAACAGTAGAAACTCCCCACAAGAGAAACCATTTTGGAAACTAGACCCCTCAGGGAACTTATCGAGATTTTGGGTGAGCACCTTGAAACCCTAGGTACCTCACAGAAGTTTATAACGTTGAGCAGTGCAAATAAAAAATCAAATTTTTCCCACAAAAAATGATTTTTAACTCCAAATTTGGCATTTTCATAAGGGAAACAGGAGAAATTGCACCATACAATTTGTTGTGCAATTTCTCCTGATTACACCAATACCCAATATACAGCGAAAAAACACTGTTTGGGTGCATGGAAGGGCTTGGAAGAGAAGGGGCAACATTTGACCTTTTGAATGCAAAATTTGCTGGAATAACTAGCGGACGCCATGTCATGTTTGGAGAGCCCTTGATGTGCGTAAACAGCGGAAACCCACTCAAGTGACCCCATTTTGGAAATTATACCCCTTTGGGAATTTATCTATCAGATGTAGTGATGATTTTCACTCCATGGGTGGTTTCCAGAAACAAGCAGTAGTGGATGTTGCCGAGTGAAAATTGCAAACTTGCATTGTAGTGACCAGTACGTTGTAGTCACCAGTTTGTTGAAGTGACCAGTGACCATGAAGTGACCATGCTTCAGGAGACATGCACCTGTAAATTAGGTGGGTCCTCATCACTACAGAAATGGCAAATATGTGGATTTTAAATGTGGTTTAGATACACTGTGGAGCTCAGAAAAGATGGGGGCATTTGGATTTGAGAGTGCAGAATTTGCAGAATTTATTTTGAGGGGTGAGGAGCCATTTTGCTTTCCCAGAGCCTTTGTGCTACCAGTAACGTGGAAGCCCCCTATACTTCCGTTAACGAATGACAGATCTGAGTAAGGGCTTGCTTTTTTGTGGATTGAGTTGAAGCTTTTATTGGGAACATTTTGCATAACGTTTGGGATCACATTTATCCAGCGCTCTGCGCTGAGCACTTACATCAGGATTTCTTTCTAAATCTCCAAGTGATGTGACAGATGAAACCCCCGAGGGATCCATTCACTATAATGAGGCAGCAGAGTTACTCTGGACTCCGTCTGGCCTCTGTTCAGTGGTGTCCTTCTTTTCAGAAGTGCACAAAACTGTGGTCGACTTTACTTTTATGAAATCCTAAAAAGATGGACACGGCCGGATTACACGTCCTATGGCGCCCACAGTTTCTCCATCTGCCTAATTATAGGTCTGAATCATGTATTTCAAAGATTTACACTGTAAGTGCTCAACGCAGAGCGCAGGATAAATGTGCGCCGAGCCTTACTGCGAATAAATGAACAAATCAACACCATGTGAAGAATTGTTTTTATTTATTTTTTACACCGCTCCTCATGTGGTATAAGTGATTAGGCGAATTTATTCTTCAGGTCGGTGCGATTACAGCGATACCAGATTTATTACAGGTTTTTCTATTTGGCTGCTGTCACACACTAAAAGATACTTTTTATTGCAAAAACTAGTTTTTGCATCCCCATACGTAGACAGCTATAATTTTTCTATATTTTGGCCCGCAAAGTCATGTGATGTTTTTTTTTTTTGCGGGACGAGCAAATGACATTTTTTGATTGCTTTCTATTCTGATTTTTGGGAGGCAGCATTAACAAAAACAAGCAATTCAGTTATTGTTTTGTTTTTTTTATACCGTTCCACATGTGGCTAAAATTGATAAGGCTGCTTTATTCTTCGGGCTAGTACGATTACAGCGATACCACATTTATATCTTTTTTTATGTTTTGGCGCTTTTACACAATGAACAGTGTTCACTGAAGAGGTTAACTAGTGGGACAGTTTTATAGGTCGGGTGGTTCGTTCAGGACGCGGCGATACCAAATATGTGTACTTTTATTTTTTTATTGTTTTGGTTTTTGTACATGAATAAATGTATTTATTGGATTAATATTTTTTCTTTTTTTTATCTTTATTGGGGGATTTTTTTAATATATATATTTACTCTTTTTAATAACTTTTTTTTTTTACATTGTCCCACTATGGGATGTCGTCCTTACACTGACAGATCACTGATCTGATCCTCTGCAATACTTCTGCACTGAAAACAAAACCAGGCAACACATTTTGACAAAAAGAGGGGAAATCAGAGCACTAAATAGTGCAAAAATACCCACAACCAAAGCAGAAAACCAACTCCATGTAAACTACTGAGAAAGGAGTACCAAAAGGAGCATAGAGGTAATATAAAATAGCACATTTTATTAAGGTAACAGTACAAAAGCATAAAGTGCATGAAATATCAATATATCCTAGGATATATTGATATTTCATGCACTTTATGCTTTTGTACCTCTATGCTCCTTTTGGTACTCCTTTCTCAGTAATACTTCTGCACTGCAGGGCACCAGAGCAGTTTCTGACAGACAGGGGTGGAGGTGTGTCAGCTCCTGCCCTTAGCAGGCGCTCATAAGCCACCTTCCCTGCAGGGCCTTGAAGGACCCTGCGGCCATCTTGCGGCCGCTGGTCACCATGGAGACCATCAGCATAACGCGATCGCATTGCGTTATGCTAATGAAAGCATACAGGGAGCTCACTCCCTGTGCGATGCTCCTCGATGTCACTGTCACTATTGACAGCAGCATCAGAGGGTTTAAACGTCCGTGATCGGTGCCAGCACCAATCGATGGCGTTGCTGCGGGGTGTCAGCTCTCACATAGAGCTGACACCCTCACCCGATCGTGGCGGCACTCAGTGTAAACCCTCGCTTTCCCAGCGCCGTACTATACAGCGCTTTGCGGGAATTCAGCTCCCGCAGCACCGTACATGTATGTCACATGTCTGGAGGGGTTAAATGACATAGAGAATTATAGTATGTAAAAAGTAATGTTAAAATCGCATGTCATACAGATGTCATGGGTGTGAAAAATCGCGTTGTACTCGCATGACACACACGCTTGGCCGCTTTGGAATAATTACCAAATAGGTGCCAAAATATCGTCTGCCAATGCCATCGCCAGCTGTGCTCCCCACCCAATAATGAGCATATGTCAGGTATAAGGAATGTTAACTGCTTCATGGGTCACAATCTCTGAGCGCAGCCTGCAGTGTAAAGTAGGGAGGGTTTCATTCTGATTACCATAGGTGTGTACTGGGTCCTAAGTATATGTACAAGTGCACACGGTGGGATAAGGTTAGCGGGTCCCCATGTCACCGCCATGAATAAGATGAATTGGCCTGAATTCAAAGATGCTTTTTTGGGGGTCTCTTTTGCCTTTTATTGCCTTTTTTTTTTTAGAGCAAAAAGTTGCGAGATCCTGTAAATACGGCTGAAAATGTTCATTTTAAACTGTGGCCAAAAAAATAAATGCAACATTTGTCACTAGGGTGCCAGAGTACAATTGTGCAACAGTGTTTGGAAAAAAAGGTCACAAATGATGATGATTCATTGAGCTAAGACATCTGGATAATAAAACTAACGCTAAAAAAAAAGTAAAAAAAAAAAAGAAGAAATTCAACTGAAAAAAGGTGCAAAATAAATAATAAATAATGCACAAATAAAAAGTGACTCCAAAAACAACGAAGAAGAAAAAACACATAGAATACCTCAAACTATAATACAAATGCAAAGTGTATATATTTATATAAATATATTTATGTAATTAGTTTTTGTATATAACGTTTTGATATTTTTTTAACGTGCTACAATGTAATTATTTATTTATTTTGTTTTTGAATGTGTTCTAATTATATTATAATAATTTATTTTTAATAGTTTCTCCACCAAATTATTATAAAATTAGAAATTATTAATAATAATCATAATTATTATTAATATTATTAATAATAAACATACTATTGTATTTCAATAAAAAAAAATATCATTATTTAATAATAACATTGTATTAGTAAATATGTTTACCTATGATTAATAATAACAATAATCATAATAATAATCATTTTTTTTATTTATTAGCTTCTTATACAGTTTTCTCATTTTCTTATGTTGTTATGTTAAATTATTGTATAATTTTTTTTTTCTTTTTTTTGTAGCTGGTAAATGTGTAGTGGTAAAGTTATTGTAATTTATTATTAATTATTATTATCATCATCCATAATATAATTTTTATTGTGCATATGTTCTGTTATATGTTAATATTATATTGTGTTTTCTGATTTATCAGTCTGTTAGTGACATCAATTTTTAGTGAATTTATTATTATGTTATTAATTATTATTATCATCCATAATATAATTTTTATTGTGCTTATGTTAATATTTTATAGTGTTTTCTGATTTATCAGTCTGTTAGGTACATCAATTTGTAGTGAATTTATTATTATGTCAATTATTGTTTTGAAATTTGTATTATTATTATTTGTATTATTATTTAAGTGTTGTTATTATTTTATTAGATTTTTTATTTATCTGTTTGTTTTAATTTTTTTTTATACTTATTTGGCTAATAAAACAGTCCGGTGGAATATAGAAAGCCGTACTTACCACCCAAGGTATAAGGAGTGCCCCAGTTGCTGTGGGTGTTCAGGCTCATGCGGGTGACGGGTCCTTATATACCCCAGGAGCTGGGCCTGTTTTTTCCTCTCACACACTTGACATGTTCAGAAAGATCTATAAATACATCAAAGCCTCGCCGTCCACTTTCCATGCCGGCCGGTGCAGCTTGTGGTATCGATAAAACATTTTGAACGTAAATACTCGCTGATCCTCAGGCTTGAAACACGCTTAGTAATGTAAGAAGAGATATCCATGGTGGAAAATGCCCCCATCGAACCCTCCGACCGAACGTTAGAGGAGAAATACATGAGAATTTCACGACTTGTCACCCGTATATATTTTTATATTTTATTTGTCATGTTATGTTTGTACATATAAATTGTGAAGCTTATCCACGAGTGCCGCTGCTCTCCTTCATATCTGTGCTTCCCCTGACCATCAGGTTATGTGATAAAGCTGCTGAGGTCACTCGTCTTTGCTTCAAAAGCGCAACCAACAATGGTGGCAAGTACTCCAATGGAGCTGAAGACACCAAAGACCTAGTGTAATGGGGATGAGGAAGATTTGCGAGCACAGTTTGGGTAGCAAGGAAGGGACAGGTGCAGACACAATATGGGGAGCGGGTGAAATTTGAAGACGAGTATGAAGAGCAAGGAGGGGAGATGGTGGTACATGTATGGGGGGATAAGTGCAGACACAGAGTGGTGAGTGGGGGGATGGATGCAGACACAGTATGAGGAGCAAGGGGGGGAATGTATGAGGAGCGAGGGGGATGTATGAGTAAACAGTATGAGGGAGATGGGTGCAGACATAGTATGGTGAGGGGATTGGTGCGGACACAGAATGGAGAGGATGGGTGCAGGCATAGTATGGGGAACGAAGGGGGAGAATGTATGCAGACACAGTATGGTGAGTGGGGGGATAGGTCCTCATACTGTGTCCACATACATTCCCTCCCCTTGCTACTCATACTGTGTTCACACCCATCCCCTACTCACCACATATCTGCACAGTATGGTGAGTGGGGGATGGGTGCGGACACAGTATGAGTAGCAAGGGAGGGCAATGTATGTGGACACAGTATGAGGAGTGATTGGAAGAATATATACGGAATGGAGCGAGGACGATGGGATGGGTGCGGACACAGTATGGGGAATTTGGGGGAAGGAGGCAGTATGGAGTGTGAGGGAGTAAATATATGAGGAGACAGTATGGTTAGAAGGGGGTGTGAGATTGAAGGGAATATCATGACTATGGAGGGAGAAAAGTGTGAGATTGAGTAGTGTAGGAGAGGTAACATAAGGGAACAGTGTAAGGGCACAGCCAGGAGGGGACAGTAAGCCAAGAAAGGGGCATCATACTACGTGAGGGGCTGTGGGGACATCATACTTTGTGTGTGGTGGGAACCATACTGTGTGGGGGCTGTGTGAGCATCATAATGTGTGTGGGTACTGTGAGGGACATCATTCTGTGTGGGCGAGGGGTTGTGGGGCATCATACTGTGTGAGGAACTGTGGGGACATTATAACTGTCTGGTAGAAATCATACTGTATGCAAGGGCTGGGCGAATATCATTTTGTCTGGGGGATGTTGTAGCATCATACTATGCGTGGGGGCAGCAGGGACATGAGTCTGTGGAGGGGGTATGTAGGGGCATTATTCTTTGGCAGTCATACTGTGTGTGGGGGCTGTGGGAGCATCATACTGTGTATGGGTACTGTGGGGGACGTCATACTGTGCATGGGTACTGTGGGGAACATCCTACTGTGTATGGGTACTGTGGGGGACATCATACTGTGTATGGGTACTGTGGGGGACATCCTACTCTGTGTGGGTACTGTGGGGGACATCATACTGTGTATGGGTACTGTGGGGGACATCATACTATGTGTGGGTACTGTGGGGGACATCCTACTGTGTGTGGGTACTGTGGGGGACATCATACTGTGTATGGGTACTGTGGTGGACATCCTACTCTGTGTGGGTACTGTGGGGGACATCACACTGTGTATGGGTACTGTGGGGGACATCATACTGTGTATGGGTACTGTGGGGGACATCATACTGTGTATGGGTACTGTGGGGGACATCATACTGTGTATGGGTACTGTGGGGGACATCATACTGTGTATGGGTACTGTGGTGGACATCCTACTCTGTGTGGGTACTGTGGGGGACATCATACTGTGTATGGGTACTGTGGGGGACATCCTACTGTGTGTGGGTACTGTGGGGAACATCCTACTGTGTATGGGTACTGTGGGGGACATCATACTGTGTATGGGTACTGTGGTGGACATCCTACTCTGTGTGGGTACTGTGGGGGACATCATACTGTGTATGGGTACTGTGGGGGACATCATACTGTGTATGGGTACTGTGGGGGACATCCTACTCTGTGTGGGTACTGTGGGGAACATCATACTGTGTATGGGTACTGTGGGGGACATCCTACTGTGTATGGGTACTGTGGGGGACATCATATTGTGTATGGGTACTGTGGGGGACATTATACTGTGTATGGGTACTGTGGTGGACATCCTACTCTGTGTGGGTACTGTGGGGGACATCATACTGTGTATGGGTACTGTGGGGGACATCATACTGTGTATGGGTACTGTGGGGGACATCATACTGTGTATGGGTACTGTGGGGGACATCATACTGTGTATGGGTACTGTGGGGGACATCATACTGTGTATGGGTACTGTGGTGGACATCCTACTCTGTGTTGGTACTGTGGGGGACATCATACTGTGTATGGGTACTGTGGGGGACATCCTACTGTGTATGGGTACTGTGGGGGACATCATACTGTGTATGGGTACTGTGGGGGACATCATACTGTGTATGGGTACTGTGGTGGACATCCTACTCTGTGTGGGTACTGTGGGGGACATCATCAGGGGTGGATTAAGGGTAGCCAGGGCCCCGGGCTATTCAGACACTGTGGGCCCCCCCGGTCATGTGACGGGGGTCATGTGACGGGGGGGTCATGTGACGGGGGGGGGGGTCATGTGACGGGGGGGTCATGTGACGGGGGGGGGTCATGTGACGGGGGGGTTATGTGAAGGGGGGGTCATATTATACCCGAACCAGATTATTCCAGAAAAATGGCCGGGCCCTACTCTACTGTAACCTATTAAATATTTGTTAAAATCTGCAATATAATTTAGGTATATTTTGACCAATAATATCACATACAAGGAACAAATACCACCGCGCCATGACCAGACCACAAATTACAAACACAGTGATCGAATAATATCACATACAAGGAACAAATACCACTGCACCATGTCAAGACCACATATTACCACCACTTGGTGACCTGTCATGATCTCTGCAAGCAGAGATCATAGCAAGCCTATAGAGGGACAAGCTCTCGGAAGATGGAACTATACTGACCATGAACTAAGCCTGCCGCGCAACTAGAAATAGCCAGGTAGCATTTCCTATTTATCGCTAGATGCCCAGCTCTGGCCTAAGACCTAAATAGCTAGCAGAGGGAAATATAAGACCTGGCTCACCTCTAGAGAAATATTCCAAAGAAGACAGTAGCCCCCCACATATAATGACGGTGAGTTCAGATGAAACAACAAACGCAGCAGGAAAATAGTCTTAGCAAATTTGAGGTCCGCTTACTAGATAGCAGAAGACAGATAGTATACTTTCATGGTCAGCAGAAAAACACTAACAAAACACCATCCAGAGATTACCTTAAACTCTGGCATTAACTCATAACGCCAGAGTAGCAATCCCTGATCAACGAGAGCTTTCCAGACACAGTAACAAAACTTCAGCTGTGAACTGGAACAAATAGGCAAAACAAAACATGGACAAAAGTCCAACTTATCTAGTAGTAGTCTAGAAGCAGGAACAAGCACTGAGAGGCATCAGATAACATTGTTGACCGGCAAGAAATCACCAGAGAAATGAGCTTAAATAGCGACACCCACTACTGATGGAACCAGGTGAAACAGGAAAGAGGATGACAAGTCCAATTCCACAAGCGGCCACCGGGGGAGCCCAGAATCCAAATTCACAACAGTACCCCCCCCTCAAGGAGGGGGCACCGAACCCTCACCAGATCCACCAGGGCGACCAGGATGAGCCCTATGGAAGGCACGAACAAGATCAGAAGCATGAACATCAGATGCATTGACCCAAGAATTATCCTCCTGGCCGTAACCCTTCCAGTTGACCAGATACTGGAGTCTCCGTCTGGAAACACGAGAGTCCAAAATTTTCTCCACAACGTACTCCAACTCACCCTCAACCAACACCGGAGCAGGAGGCTCAACTGAAGGTACCACAGGTACCTCATACCTGCGCAATAACGACCGATGAAAAACGTTATGAATGGAAAAGGACGCAGGGAGGTCCAAACGGAAAGAAACAGGATTAAGAATCTCCAATATTCTATAAGGGCCGATGAACCGAGGTTTAAACTTAGGAGAAGAGACCCTCATAGGGACAAAACGAGAAGACAACCACACCAAATCTCCAACACAAAGCCGAGAACCAACACGACGATGACGGTTGGCAAAACGCTGAGTCTTCTCCTGGGACAACTTCAAATTGTCCATAACCTGCCCCCAGATGTGATGCAATCTCTCCACCACCGCATCCACTCCAGGACAATCCGAGGATTCCACCTGACCGGAGGAAAATCGAGGGTGAAACCCCGAATTACAGAAAAACGGGGACACCAAGGTGGAAGAGCTGGCCCGATTATTGAGGGCGAACTCTGCCAATGGCAAAAAAGCAACCCAATCATCCTGGTCAGCAGAGACAAAACACCTCAGATATGTCTCCAGGGTCTGATTAGTCCGCTCGGTCTGGCCATTAGTCTGAGGGTGAAAAGCAGATGAAAAAGACAAATCTATGCCCATCCTAGCACAGAATGCCCGCCAAAATCTAGACACAAATTGGGTACCTCTGTCAGAAACAATATTCTCAGGAATACCGTGCAATCGGACAACATTCTGAAAAAACAGAGGAACCAACTCAGAAGAAGAAGGCAACTTGGGCAGAGGAACCAAATGGACCATTTTAGAGAAACGGTCACAGACCACCCAGATGACAGACATCTTCTGGGAAACAGGCAGATCTGAAATAAAATCCATCGAGATGTGTGTCCAAGGCCTCTTAGGAATAGGCAAGGGCAACAGCAGTCCGCTAGCCCGAGAACTACAAGACTTGGCCCGAGCACAAACATCACATGACTGCACAAAGACTCGCACATCTCGTGACAGGGAAGGCCACCAGAAGGATCTTGCCACCAAATCCCTGGTACCAAAAATTCCGGGATGACCTGCCAATGCAGAAGAATGTACCTCAGAGATGACTCTGCTGGTCCAATCATCCGGAACAAACAGTCTATCAGGCGGACAACGATCCGGTCTATCCGCCTGAAACTCTTGCAAGGACCGCCGCAGATCAGGAGAAACGGCCGACAAAATTACTCCCTCCCTAAGGATACCTGTGGGTTCAGAATTACCAGGAGAGTCCGGGTCAAAACTCCTAGAAAGGGCATCTGCCTTAACATTCTTAGAACCCGGTAGGTATGACACCACAAAATTAAAGCGAGAAAAAAATAAAGACCAGCGCGCCTGTCTAGGATTCAGGCGTCTGGCAGTCTCAAGATAAATCAAATTTTTGTGGTCAGTCAATACCACCACCTGATGCCTAGCCCCCTCGAGCCAATGGCGCCACTCCTCAAACGCCCACTTCATGGCCAAAAGCTCCCGATTCCCAACATCATAATTCCGCTCTGCGGGCGAAAATTTGCGAGAAAAGAAGGCACAAGGCCTAATGACGGAGCAGTCGGAACCTTTCTGCGACAACACTGCCCCAGCTCCGATCTCCGAAGCGTCAACCTCAACCTGAAAAGGCAGATTCACATCAGGCTGACGCAACACAGGGGCAGAGGCAAAACGGCGCTTAAGCTCCTGAAAGGCCTCTACAGCATGAGGGGACCAATTAGCAACATCAGCGCCTTGTCTGGTCAAATCAGTCAGTGGTTTAACGACATCCGAAAAACCAGCAATAAATCGGCGGTAAAAGTTGGCAAAGCCCAAAAATCTCTGAAGACCCTTAAGAGAGGAGGGCTGAGTCCAGTCACAAATAGCTTGCACCTTGACGGGATCCATCTCAATGGAAGAGGGAGAAAAAATATACCCCAAAAAGGAAATTCTCTGGACCCCAAAAACGCACTTAGACCCCTTCACACATAAAGAATTAGACCGCAGAACCTGAAAAACTCTCCTGACCTGCTGGACATGAGAGTCCCAGTCATCAGAAAAAATCAGAATATCATCCAGATATATTATCATAAATTTATCCAGAAAATCGCGGAAAATATCATGCATAAAAGACTGGAAAACTGAAGGGGCATTAGAAAGACCAAAAGGCATGACCAAATACTCAAAGTGGCCCTCGGGCGTATTAAATGCGGTCTTCCACTCATCCCCCTGCCTGATCCGCACCAAATTATACGCCCCACGAAGATCAATTTTAGAGAACCACTTAGCACCCTCTATACGAGCAAACAAATCAGTAAGCAATGGCAATGGGTATTGATACTTAACAGTGATCTTATTCAGAAGCCGATAATCAATACATGGTCTCAAAGAGCCGTCTTTTTTTGAGACAAAGAAAAACCCAGCTCCCAAGGGAGAAGAAGATGGACGAATATGTCCCTTTTCCAAAGACTCCTTTATATATTCCCGCATAGCAGCATGTTCCGGCACAGACAGATTAAACAAACGACCCTTTGGATATTTACAACCCGGTATCAAATCTATGGCACAATCGCACTCACGGTGCGGAGGTAACGACCCAAGCTTGGGTTCGTCAAAGACGTCTTGATAATCAGAGAGGAACTCAGGGACTTCAGAGGGAATGGACGACGAAATAGAAACCAAAGGTAAGTCCCCATGAATACCCTTACATCCCCAGCTCAACACAGACATTGCTCTCCAGTCCAAGACTGGGTTGTGAGACTGCAACCATGGCAATCCCAGTACCAAATCGTCATGTAAATTATACAGCACCAGGAAACGAATAATCTCCTGGTGATCCGGATTGATACGCATGGTTACTTGTGTCCAGTATTGTGGTTTATTATTAGCCAATGGGGTGGAGTCAATCCCCTTCAGAGGAATAAGAGTCTCCAAAGGCTCTAAATCAAAACCACAACGATTGGCAAAGGACCAATCCATAAGACTCAGAGCGGCGCCAGAGTCAACATAGGCGTCCGTGGCAATGGATGACAAAGAGCAAATCAGGGTTACAGACAAAATAAACTTAGACTGAATGGTGCCAATGGAAACAGACTTATCAAGCTTCTTTGTACGCCTAGAGCATGCTGATATAACATGAGTAGAATCCCCACAATAGAAACACAATCCATTCTTCCGTCTAAAATTCTGTCGCTCGCTCCTGGACAGAATTCTATTCCCTGTGAAGAACTCCGGCAAAGGAATTCTCGGCTCAGATACCGGAGCATGTACCACAAAATCTTGTAAATTTTGTACTTTCGTGATGAGATTATTCAAACCCGCAGTTACACTCTGGAGATCCATTATTGTCAGGTGCACACAGAGCCATACAGAGATTAGGAGGAGAGAGAGAAAAAAGACTGCAGCAAGGCAGACTGGAGGAAAAAAAAAAAAAAAAAAAATTCCAGCAGACTTCTTATAACTCTCCTTTCTCAACCTGGGTCTTTAACACTTTAGGGGCCGGTCAAACTGTCATGATCTCTGCAAGCAGAGATCATAGCAAGCCTATAGAGGGACAAGCTCTCGGAAGATGGAACTATACTGACCATGAACTAAGCCTGCCGCGCAACTAGAAATAGCCAGGTAGCATTTCCTATTTATCGCTAGATGCCCAGCTCTGGCCTAAGACCTAAATAGCTAGCAGAGGGAAATATAAGACCTGGCTCACCTCTAGAGAAATATTCCAAAGAAGACAGTAGCCCCCCACATATAATGACGGTGAGTTCAGATGAAACAACAAACGCAGCAGGAAAATAGTCTTAGCAAATTTGAGGTCCGCTTACTAGATAGCAGAAGACAGATAGTATACTTTCATGGTCAGCAGAAAAACACTAACAAAACACCATCCAGAGATTACCTTAAACTCTGGCATTAACTCATAACGCCAGAGTAGCAATCCCTGATCAACGAGAGCTTTCCAGACACAGTAACAAAACTTCAGCTGTGAACTGGAACAAATAGGCAAAACAAAACATGGACAAAAGTCCAACTTATCTAGTAGTAGTCTAGAAGCAGGAACAAGCACTGAGAGGCATCAGATAACATTGTTGACCGGCAAGAAACCACCAGAGAAATGAGCTTAAATAGCGACACCCACTACTGATGGAACCAGGTGAAACAGGAAAGAGGATGACAAGTCCAATTCCACAAGCGGCCACCGGGGGAGCCCAGAATCCAAATTCACAACAGTGACCAAATAGCACATTCAAGGGACAAATACCACAACACCATTTCCAGACCACATATTACCACCACATAGTGACTGAATACTACAATACTGATCAGTAATAATAAAAAAAACAAAACACAATACTATCACCATAAGTGCCAGTATTCACAGGAGATCTATACTTAGTATGCAGTGTCTGTGTAGAGGTAATACAGAGATCACTGGTGACATTATACACAGGAGCTCTGTATATAGTATAGTGTATAGTGTCAATGTGTAGGTAACACTGACTCACCAATGACGTCTCTAGGTGAAGTCCTTCATCTTTCATCCAGCACAGACCGCCATCATTTCTTCCAGCCAGGACTCGTTTCTGCAGGAAATAACACAGTTATCTAGAGCTCTGCTTGCAGAACACATTACTTAATTTTTTACAACTTCTACATTACACATGTAGAAAAAAAGGCGACATAGACATAGTATCACTCTGCACAGTAACAGGACCGCCCCCCCCCCATTTAAAACAGTATACTCAAAAAATAAAAAATACATCACTGCAGTAATAATATCCCTTAATTAGCCCCTATGGTAATAATATTCCCCACCCTGGCCCCGTGTGTCTCATTCCTGGCTCCAGCCATATGTTCTCCCATCCTGCACTCATGAGTATCCATTCTACACCATATGATCTCCCCATCCTGCCCCATCTGTCTCCATCGTATTCTCCTGCCCCATGATCCAATCCTGCCCCATGTCTTTCATTCTGCCCCATCTCTACATTCTGCCCATGCCTCCAGTCCTGCCCCCAGTGTGTCCAGCAATCTGCCCCAGTGTGTCCAGCATATTACCCCCAGTGTGTCCAGCAATCTGCCCCAGTATGTCCAGCATATTGCCCCAGTAACCAGCAATCTGCCCCAGTGTGTCCAGCATTGCCCCAGACAGTGTCTCCAGCAATCTGCCCCAGTGTCTGACTCCAGCATATTGCCCCCAGTGTGTTCAACAATCTGCCCCAGTATGTCCAGCATATTGCCCCAGTGTGTCCAGCATATTACCACCAGTGTGTCCTGCAATCTGCCCCAGTATGTCCAATTGTCCAGCATTGCCCCCAGTGTGTCCAGCAATCTGCCCCATTGTCTCCAGCATATTACCCCCAGTGTGTCCAGCAATCTGCCCCAGTATGTCCAGCAATCTGCCCCAGTGTCTCTAGCATTGCCCCAGTGTCTCCAGCAATCTGCCCCAGTGTCTCCAGCAATCTGCCCCAGTGTGTCCTCCAGCATTGCCCCATTGTGTCCAGCAATCTGCCCCAGTGTCTCCAGCAATCTGCCCCAGTGTGTCCTCCAGCATTGCCCCAGTGTGTCCAGCAATCTGCCCCAGTGTGTCCTCGAGCATTGCCCCAGTGTGTCCTCGAGCATTGCCCCAGTGTGTCCAGCAATCTGCCGCAGTGTCTCCAGCATTGCCCCAGTGTCTCCAGCATTGCCCCAGTGTCTCCAGCATTGCCCCAGTGTCTCCAGCAATCTGCCCCAGTGTCTCCAGCAATCTGCCCCAGTGTCTCCAGCATTGCCCCCAGTGTGTCCAGCAATCTGCCCGTGTCTACAGCATTGCCCCAGTGTCTCCAGCATTACCCCAGTGTCTCCAGCAATCTGCCCCAGTGTCTCCAGCAATCTGCCCCAGTGTCTCCAGCATTGCCCCCAGTGTGTCCAGCAATCTGCCCCAGTATGTCCAATTGTCCAGCATTGCCCCCAGTGTGTCCAGCAATCTGCCCCATTGTCTCCAGCATATTACCCCCAGTGTGTCCAGCAATCTGCCCCAGTATGTCCAGCAATCTGCCCCAGTGTCTCTAGCATTGCCCCAGTGTCTCCAGCAATCTGCCCCAGTGTCTCCAGCAATCTGCCCCAGTGTGTCCTCCAGCATTGCCCCAGTGTGTCCAGCAATCTGCCCCAGTGTCTCCAGCAATCTGCCCCAGTGTATCCTCCAGCATTGCCCCAGTGTGTCCAGCAATCTGCCCCAGTGTGTCCTCGAGCATTGCCCCAGTGTGTCCTCGAGCATTGCCCCAGTGTGTCCAGCAATCTGCCGCAGTGTCTCCAGCATTGCCCCAGTGTCTCCAGCATTGCCCCAGTGTCTCCAGCAATCTGCCCCAGTGTCTCCAGCAATCTGCCCCAGTGTCTCCAGCATTGCCCCCAGTGTGTCCAGCAATCTGCCCGTGTCTACAGCATTGCCCCAGTGTCTCCAGCATTACCCCAGTGTCTCCAGCAATCTGCCCCAGTGTCTCCAGCAATCTGCCCCAGTGTCTCCAGCAATCTGCCCCAGTGTCTCCAGCATTGCCCCCAGTGTGTCCAGCAATCTGCCCCAGTGTCTCCAGCATTGCCCCAGTGTCTCCAGCAATCTGCCCCAGTGTCTCCAGCAATCTGCCCCAGTGTCTACAGCAATCTGCCCCAGTGTCTCCAGCAATCTGCCCCAGTGTCTCCAGCAATCTGCCCCAGTGTCTCCAGCAATCTGCCCCAGTGTCTCCAGCATTGCCCCCAGTGTGTCCAGCAATCTGCCCCAGTGTCTCCAGCATTGCCCCAGTGTCTCCAGCAATCTGCCCCAGTGTCTCCAGCAATCTGCCCCAGTGTCTCCAGCAATCTGCCCCAGTGTCTCCAGCATTGCCCCCAATGTGTCCACAGTCCACCGTTAGCTTATAAAAAAAAAAAGAAAAAACAAAAACAAACAGTCTCCTCACCTTACCAGCGCTCCATGCGGCGAGCTCCCTCCAGCCGCGCACACTCGCCGGCGACTGACAATGACGTCAGACGCCGGCGACGTGTGAGCTGCGGCCGACTTCAGCTGCCAGCCTCCAATTGGCTGGCTGGCGGCTGTTGTTAACCATTGAGGCCGCACCTCAATAGGAAAGTGCCGCAGCGCCGGAAGGGGCCCGGTGAGCAGATGAGAAGGGGCCCGATGCGGACCCCCTCTCTCTGCCCACCGGGTCCGGGGGGCAGGGCACATAAATGCCGGCGGGCCGGGCATTCAGTCACACTCCGGCGGATTATCAGAGGGTCAATCTGCGGTGGCCCAGGGCCCCCCCAAGCCACTGGGCCCTGGGCTACCGCCCATATTGACCCTCTGATAATCCGCCCCTGGACATCATACTGTGTATGGGTACTGTGGTGGACATCCTACTCTGTGGGTACTGTGGGGAACATCCTACTGTGTATGGGTACTGTGGGGGACATCATACTGTGTATGGGTACTGTGGGGGACATCCTGCTGTGTGTGGGGAGGGGCTGTGAGGGCATCATACTGTGTGTAGGAAGCTGTGGAGACATTAAACGGGAGGACCTGTTGATCAAGGTACATCCATACTTATTTAATACACATAATCCTGAATAACAGGAGTAGTATAATTTATAAACTTTATAAAAGGAAGTAAATTCTATGGTTTTGATAGTGTTGAGGAGAGCCATAAGATCAAATACTTAATTAACCTCAACACATAAGGTAATTGAGGGAAGCAACCTATAACATGTATTGTTTAACCTTACATAAGTTTTCCTCAGACAAAGTAAGACACTTAAGATGGCTGCCATCTCCTCTACCAGAGCCGTGTGCTCTGGTATCCAAGATGAACAATGAAGACACTGAAGATGGCCGCCATTTCCTGTTTCAGCATGCCGTGTGGTCTGGTATCCAAGATGACGCCCACCCTGATGACCTCATGGATCCACCCACAGTGACGCCCACCCTGATGACCTCACGGACCAATCCACCCTGATGACCTCATGGATCCGCCCATGGACTTGCTCATGCCCAACCCACTAACCAATGGAATACATCCGATCACTCCCATTTTAGAGCTAACCGAGCCCCCTTACAGGAGATATATAGCATTGTGTTTGACTAATAAATTCCTTCTTGGAGCTGAGCCACACATTGATCAAGGAGAGTTACAGCTGACTGTGTCTGGTGTATTTCTTTAGTGCACATGATCAATATACATTAGGCCAGGAGTAGGCAACTAGAGAATTGAACATTTATATTAATTGTTCAACCCTAATATTTGGCCGCCCAACCTGGGGCCAGCAGAGGAGAGCCCTGAACCCTGAAAACCGGCGAGTGGAACGGCTGGATGCACTGAGTACCCCGAACCTGGAGACTGATCAACTCCTTAACAGAACACGGTAAGTCTGCTGATTTTTATAATCTGTAGTCTTTACCTGTGTCCTTCGGGGTATCCTGTGCAGAGTGCCTGACCGTGTCCGGTTTTCTTGGTATCTGTAAGACGGCAGAAGGGTCTCTCCGCTGCTGGTCATTTAATTGCAAGAACCGTCACATATTTTAGTTGCCTGCTGCCTGTTACATGTTGTGAAGAGGGGAGATGACTAGTAGTTAAAAAGAAGCAAGGTTTTTTTTTTTTCACTTACAGAGGGATAAGCAATGTGTGATAAAACATGAAAAACAGGTTTTTACAGAAGGAGATGACTGGTAGTTAGGAAAAGCATTGTGTTTGGAACAGGATTAGCAGGTTTCTAGGAAAGAATAAGCAAGTGTTTACAGAAGGATAAGCATGTGGTAGGACGGGAAAAACAAGTTTGTTTTTAGAGAAGGAAAGCAAGCAAGTAGAAAAAAAAAATAATAATAATAATAATTTTTGTCTGTGGTATACGGTTGTCGCCTGTGATAAGATTTTCAGTTCTGTACAAGAGAGACTAGGACCTGGAGTGATTGACTCGGCCTAGGGGGGCCCGGTAAATCTTGGAGCGAATTGGCTCAGTTCGGGCATAATAAATTGTGAGCGGCTCATCAAAGCTTGGAGTGATTGACTCAGTTTGAGCCAATTAAATTTATAGTTTTTCTTTTTTTTTTTTGCCCCGTGACATCGAGTGAGTGACTCTGCACGGGGACCGGTAAGTTAGGGAGCAATTTGACAAAGTAGGGAATAATTGGTTTGTAAAGTACGGAGCACGGAAGTCAGACAGGGACCACGTGACAAGAAGCAATAGGAACTGAGTACTGCAGACTCAGTTCCCAAAAAGAATCTCAGGTTTGAGTCATCTCCCCCGTCTTATTGTTTGTTTGGTGTTTGTTATCTTGATAGATAGATATATATACTGTATATCTATAGAAACATGGAGAAATTAATGCAGTTCTGCCGTATAGGCACTAAGCCAAATTCAGATGGCAAGTTAGACTCATGCACATTAGTAGCAACTCGTGAAGGGAAGAGTCATATTAAGCAATGTAAAAAGCTTATGAAGTTGTGTGGAATGCCAGAAGGGGGAAGGTTGCAGCCCCTGGACTGGAAGCTTGTCTTGAAAGAAAGAAAAGGTATCCTAGAAGATAATGGATTGTTGTCTACTGCTAGGGCATGGGAAAGAGTCTCTGAAAGTCTGTATAGAGAAAATTGGATAGAGGAGGAAAGGAAAAAAAGAGGTAGAGTTTTGACCTATGTGTATTACAAAAATATATCCTGTGAGCGGCCACCACCGTATAATGGTGGCCCAGAGCCATGTGCTAAATGTAATGGTGGCCATTTTGTTGATGGCGAATGTGTTAAATGTAATAGCAGCCAAAATGGTGGCCCAGAGCCATGTGCTAAATGTAATGGCGGCCATTTTGTTAATGGTGAATGTGTTAAATGTAATAGCAGCCAAAATGGTGGCCCAGAGCCATGTGCTAAATGTAATGGTGGCCATTTTGTTGATGGCGAATGTGTTAAATGTAATAGCAGCCAAAATGGTGGCCCAGAGCCAGGTGCTAAATATAATTCTAATGGCGGCCATTTTGTTGGTGGTAAATATAATTCTAATGGCGGCCATTTTGTTGGTGGTAAATATAATTCTAATGGCGGCCATTTTGTTGGTGGTAAATATAATTCTGACGGCGGCCATTTTGTTGGTGGTAAATATAATTCTGACGGCGGCCATCTTGTTGGTGGTAAATATAATTCTGACGGCGGCCATCTTGTTGGTGGTAAATATAATTCTGACGGCGGCCATCTTGTTGGTGGTAAATATAATTCTGACGGCGGCCATTTTGTTGGTGGTAAATATAATTCTGACGGCGGCCATGTTGTGGATGGCGAATGTGCTGCTCCTGGTGGTGAACATCTCAGATTAAGGCTACACGCCACATCACCAAATCCTTGTTACCCAGTAATGACCACTAACGGCCAATACTATATTCCTTCGGGAAGTGAACAGGCTTTACCCATGTTTCCTATCTCAGTTGTTTCCAATGGGGCACCAACCCTTTCCTCTATCACTCCTGTTGTGAATCCAGCAGTCCTCCCACCTGGATCGTCCCCAGCACCTACCCTTTCTACTGTCACTTCCACTGCCAATTTAGCCGCACACCCACATGAGATGCTCCAAGCAACGGCCTCTCCTCCCAATGCTTCCACAACAGCACTCTCACGCAGCCTACATAACCCTATGCCCAGTACCTCACAGGCTGTCTCGCAGCCAAGCGCACACCTGTATGGGACGGTGGCGACTGTATCAAGGGGGGGCTCAATGTGGGAGGGGGATACCAATAGCACAGGAAGCACAAAGGGGAGGGAATGTTAGCAACCTATTTTTGAAAAAGAACTTCCTGAGGGACCCTTGTTAGTGGTGGGAAAGGGTGACATAACAACAATGGAGACAGACGCTATTGTTAATGCTGCCAATTCTCGGTTAGAGCACAATGGAGGTGTAGCTAGAGCTATAGTGGAAGCGGGAGGGGCGACTATTCAAACTGACAGTCGAATCATTGTTGAGTCACGTGGTCAGATAGCTGTTGGGGACATAGCGGTGACTAAAGCTGGCAATCTTCCATGTAGAATGATCATACATGCTGTGACCCCTACTTATGACCCTATTCATCCAGACGTTAGTGCTCAACAACTTCATGCAGCAATAACTCGCATTAATGAGGACAGGACTGTTAAAGCTTTTAAGACTGCCTGCGTCACCTGGAGCCCACACCATGATACTGGAGCTGCCCAAATAGAGCCCCTCATTCCAGGACTGTTACCTCCTCCGGCTCCTCATACACAAGGGACTACATCTGCACTCCCGGTGCCATCTCTACTCCCGCCTCAGGTGCCACCACCAACAGTGCCAATGCTCATGTCTGAGGAGCCCACCATCTATGTCAAGTTTACACCCCAGCAAGCTGCTACTCTGTTGAACCAAGTTCTAGATCCAGAAAAACAGCCGATGCCTTTCTACAGGAGCATGACGAGACATGGGACTCTGGTGTTGAGTTCTGCCAAGAACCTAAGACAAGGGCCTCGGATGAGTTGGCTGACCTATCAATTATTATTGTCGCAAAAGGTTTCCAGATGCCTCAAAGCTGATGCAGCCATTGTACGATGACCTCAAGGCGTCAGCGTTTCCGCTATGAACAAAATCCGTGGAAGCTTTCTACGGTCTTAAACAGGCCATACAGTCTGCACCAGCTCTTGGAATCCCAAATCCTGATATCATATGAGGACATCCAGTTCTCTTAATGGCTCCACACGACATAATTGCTATTGTTGGAACCTAAACATCTGTTGGTGCAGCATCATATGAGACTCCAATGTTGACTCTTGGTTCCGGATAATGTCACTCTTGTCCGCTGCAGCATCTTCAAACTGTCCACGCTGCTTCCTCTTTCCAGGGGGGATGTGGATGATACTGATGCTCTCGGAGAAGATGCCTCTACACACTCAGAGGATCATGACTGTCTTGAACAAATGCATGAAGAAGTAGCCTCCCAGAAAAACGTGTCTGAAGACCCACTCCCACATGCTGACCTGACGTTCTTCACTGATGGTTCCAGATTTGCAGATGAAACAGGAAGATTCCATACGGGATATGCCGTGGTTACACATGACCAGATCATCTCAGCTGGATCGCTACCACCGCACATGTCTGCACAAGAAGCGGAACTTAAAGCTTTGTCGTTGGCTTGTCAGGAAGCGACGGAGAAGGTAGTCAACATCTACACGGATTCAAGATACGCTTTTGGAGTGGCTCATGACTTCGGCAGTATCTGGGCAGCCAGAGGATACCTAACGTCCAGTGGAACTCCTGTAAAACATGCTGCTATCATACAAGAACTTGTGGCCGCTCTAGATCTACCTTTGGAGGTTGCAGTAATCAAGATCAAAGCTCACGGGAGATTGGATTCTCCAGAAGCAAGGGGGAATTTCTTTGCTGACAAAACAGCAAAAACCTATGCTGTGCATCCATTTGGGAAAGAAAAAGCAGCGGTGTACGTGTCACAAGACACTGAAGAAGGGACTAAAGGCTCTCTTATGAGAATCATCCATCTACATCAAGACAAGACATCAGATGATGAAAAGAAGTCAGGAGCTAAAAAGGATGAAGACGGAGTCTGGAGGATGAACAAAAAGGTCTGTCTACCCCGTAATCTGTACCCTTCAGTGACAGAATGGGCACACGGTATCACCCACAGAGGCAAGAATCGGATGAATGACCTGATTTGGAAGACCTACATGGCACCTGGGATTTCTACTGTCACCCAAAAATATTGCAAGTCCTGCCTTGTGTGTGCAACATGCAATCCAGCACCGCCTCAGAAAGTTACTCAGAAACATTTGGCTAAACCACTATCCCTTTCAGAGAGTTCAGATTGATCGTATTCAAATGCCAAAAGTAGGGAAGTGCGAGTATGTACTGGTAGTGACTGACATGTTCTCAGGATGGCCCGAAGCCTATCCAGTAACCAACATGACTGCCAGAGTGACTGTTAAGAGACTGGTGACTGGAGTAGTATGCAGATATGGGGTCCCAGAGGTAATTGAGAGTGACCAAGTACCTGCGTTCACTGCAGCACTGACTAAGGAACTATGGACATTGGTGGGAGCTGATTTGGGTTTACATACTCCATATCACCCTCAGAGCAGTGGGAAAGTAGAAAGATTGAATGGCACCTTCAAAAATAAAATACTGAAAGCCAGTTAGGAGGTCAGACTTGGATAGACATTTTGTACGTTGCCTTATACTCAGTCAGAAACACTCCAAGGGGTCCCACTAAACTCACACCATACGAGATTCTTTTTGGGGGGGCCTCCAAGATTGGGTCAATATTTTCCACAACAGCTAGCCTTGGGAAGTGATACTCTTGTAAATTCTGTAATTGTTGTTACTAAAGAACTGTCAGTCTAGAAAACTATAGGATAGAGGGCACCATCACTAATGTATCTATGGGCTCAACCCGCTACATGTCAAAATATGTCCAATATACACACCAGAGAAAAAGAGACATGCAACAACTGCAGGGATCCACAAAATTAACAATTTTATTGATAACAAATCCTTACACAGAACACTTTACAGATTAAAAGCATTTAAAAACGAACAATAGAAAAATTACCCAAGTAAGAAAATCTCACACGGGGCCTGAACTCCTACATAATGTGCCTCTAGAGTCCTGAGCTAATGCCTAATGCAAAAAATCTATCCCCAAATATAAGCCACAGATTGCAATGCTGTAGCTGTGGTACCAATGTAAGGTTATGAGACAGCTCTAAGACAAAAGGAACAACCGAACATACCTGATAGCCAAATAAGTCGCAAGACAAATATATCAAAAAGCAAATATTTACCAACCCCAAAGGGTCCTGGTGGACATGCTCACAGTCGATCGGTGCACCAAAATAACATGAGGCAATAAGGTAGTCAGTTCCCCTGTGACCCACCCAACGCGTGTCGTCACATAAGTGACTTCATCAGGGGTAATGGTAGTGTGATGTGTGCTGGATACTGAAATAAATACAACTTACTAATTGCAGGATCTGGTACAGCTGTCAGGAGGCTAATATCCTGTGGCAAAAGGTAGCAGACACTGGGTTATCGGCGTCCCGGAAATAGCTTGTGCGCATGTCCATCCGTTACCCGGACAACGCAACATTAGCCAAAATACCCGTTCTCTTCTCATGGAGACCGCACACCAATATACGGTTTCGGGGGGAATAAATCTCCACATAAGCGCCTCCTAGAATAGAACAAACTCTGTTGTTCTATTTACAGACCGGTCTGCAAGATCCACCAGCCATCGCCTCCCCAAAGGCGCTACTGCGCATGTCACAGAAGCCAAGTCTGTTGTCATGCGTCCCCGGCAACCAGTAGGTCTCCTATACTTCTGCGCAAGCGCCCACTGGCCTGTTGGCATCCTGAGAACAGATGCAATGCCCGGGTGATGCGCTGTCGTGAGGAGCTCGCTCACGCAGACGCACCAACCCGTATGCAGCAAGTCTCAGGAAGTCAGCCATGTAGATGCCCTTGTATCATACAGAAAATAACAAATTCCGTCAGGAGGGTGAAAGCAGTACAAAACAATAGCAATGCGTCCTCCACATCAGGACTCTGCCTAAGAGATATTTCTAGCATTAAGTCTCCATATATAGCCATTATGGCAAGATACAATACGTTGGTTTTAAAGACATTAGTCCTGCGACCTAAAGAAGAAAAAGAAAAAGAAGAAGAAAAAGACAGAAAAAGAGGGGGGCACAATAAACCAAATCCAGACGCTATAGTTGTTTATAGAACCCCGTGAAGAGGAGCTCCTCATTTAGTCCTCTTGGGGCAAGGCTTTGGAGTCTGTATATCCACTTGGATTCACATCTTAGTAATTGATGTGTGTAATTACCTCCTCTGATAGTCTCTTTAACAGCTTCCAATCCCATCACTCTCAGGCCTCTTGTACTGCCACCATGGGTGTTCAAAAAGTGCGTAGCCACAGAGGTTAGTTTTTTTCCCTTTACAAGATCCTGTCTGGCCATGTTGATATTAGAGATGTCTTGTTGGCACCTCTTCCTTAGTTGTTGAGTCGTTTGGCCCACATATAACTTAGGGCAATCACAAAGTAGCACATAAACGAAATTACTAGACCTGCAATTGAAATAAAAATCAGACTTAATAGGGAACGATAGAGTATCCACCCAGATTTCTCGCCGTGCAACCATGAATTGGCAGACGGTACAATCCCCACAAGGGAAAGTGCCCAAAATCCTATTACCAGTGCCAAGTCTAGTTGTAGGACGTTGGTAATGGCTATGGCACAAATGGTCCTTCAGGTTGCTGGCTCGCCTGGCTACCATTCTGGGGGTCGACGTAATATGCGGGATGAGTCTTGATTCAGATAATAAAATGTTCCAATTCTTATTCAATATCTTATAAACGTCTGACCACTGATTATTGTATGTGGTAATTAAGGAAAGAGGTTGTTCTGAGCTACGCACCTGTTGGCTAAAGAGGCTGGATCTGTCTCTTTTTCTTGCTTCCTCATAAGCCCCCGACACTATTTTCCGTGGATATTGCCTATTTGTGAAACGGGTGGTTAAATCCCCTGCCAGTTTCCGAAAGTCTTCTGTTGAACTACAATTTCTACGTAACCTCAAAAACTGACCTTTTGGTATCCCGTTTTTCAAATGAGCAGGGTGGAAACTGGAGTAGTGTAGGAGATTATTTGTTGCCGTGGGTTTGCGGTACAGACACGAGGAAACACGTTTGTCCTTCACGATCAATTTGATGTCCAGAAAGTCTATAGAGCATGGGGAGATGGTAGAGGTAAGTCTGATGTTAAACATATTATGATTCAACTCCTCAATAAAGTTCTCACAATCAGTTAATGACCCCGTCCATAGAAACAGCACGTCGTCTATATACCGCCGCCAGGTGGCTACATTTTGCAAAAACCCAACTTGTTGAAAAACCACAATCTCCTCCCACCATCCCAAAAAAAGATTCGCATATGAGGGCGCACAACGCGCCCCCATAGCGGTCCCGGAAATTTGCCTGTAATATTTCCTGTCAAACGTAAAACAGTTTTTGTCGAGAATAAAATGAAGAAGTTCCAACAAAAATCTGTTATGCCTATCATTATGGTGATGTTTATCCAAGAAGTAGGAGACTGCTTGAACGCCCAAATTATGTGCTATATTCGTATAAAGAGACTCAACATCCAGACTAACCAGAAGCGTGTTGTCTGGTATTTCTAAACCTTCCAGATGTATCATAAGCTGTGTTGAGTCTCTTATATACGAATCAAGCTGTAGGGCCAAAGGTTGGAGAAAGTGGTCCAGGTAGATGCAGGGTCTCTCCATGATCCCCCCTATGCCGGAGACTATTGGTCTTCCTGGGGGCAAGGTCAACGATTTGTGTACCTTCGGCATAATGTAGAAAGTTGGAACTACAGGATACTTGGTGAGAAGAAAGTCCGCTTCCCTCTTGTTGAGGATCCCCTCCTTCAATGCTCTCTGTATTAGAGAGTCTAGTTTCTCCTTAAAGACCCAAGTAGGGTCTGAGGGGAGAACATGATAGTTATTGGTGTTATTCAATTGCCATAGGGCTTCCATAGTGTACATCTCATGAGGCCAAAGGACCACGTTTCCCCCTTTGTCTGCTTCTCGTATGAGAAAGTCATTATTATTGCGTAGACTCCAAAGAGCTTTCTTCTCCCCCATCGTTAAGTTGGCATGTCTCGTAGAATCGAGTTTGAGACCCTCCACATCTCTGCATATGTTATCAAAAAATATTTGAACTGCAGGAAATAATGAAAGTGCTGGTGTTACCTGTGATGGCGATCTTCTGGTAAATCTTGTCTGATCAGATCCATTCTCGTTTTCTTGCAGGAGTTCTAGGAGATCTCGGAACGTTTGCCTTTCATCATCTGGAAGTGAGTCAACTAAAGAAGGTTTATGATATAATAATTTGAATGTCATTTTCCGGCAGAATAAATAGAGGTCCTTAACCAATGTGAACTTGTCCAAGGGGTTCATAGGTGAAAATGATAAACCCTTCATTAGAACAGATTTTTCCACGTCTGATAGAACATATGATGATAGATTTATAATTTGAAAGTCCTCTGTTGGAGTAAGGGGGGCAGTGAGCATACCTGATACAGTTACCGTTTCCGGTTGAGTCTCGTTTCTCTTGTGTAGGTTGGTGACCAATTGCGATAGTTCCTGCCTTTCTTTCGGGAAGGCCCGTGGTTTACGCCTCCCCCTCCTCCTCCTGCGCCGCCTGTTGCGCCCTCCGGATCGCTGAGGTCCGAAGATAAAAAATCACTCGAGGATAATTCATTTCTGGACAGGTGTTCAATTGGAATAGCACCAGTATTA
Organism: Ranitomeya variabilis; assembly: GCF_051348905.1. Classification (NCBI taxonomy): domain Eukaryota; kingdom Metazoa; phylum Chordata; class Amphibia; order Anura; family Dendrobatidae; genus Ranitomeya; species Ranitomeya variabilis. Next base: position 1,136,295,612 of record NC_135232.1, read on the forward strand.
GTTTGAGTATTACTGGTGTAGCGTCTATTACCATGATGTACCCACTTAAAGGCCTGATCCCTGGTAAAGTCCATCTTATCCCTATAAAATGTTGTCCTTTTCCTATTAATAATTTCTTTTTCAAATTTATCCACAGTTTCCTTCAATTTGAGGAGAAAGGGGTTCACCAAGGTCTCCTTCTCAAAACCTCCAAGCTTATTCTCACTGACTCTTATGTCCTCTTTTATTTTAATCAGAAGACCCCGATCATGTTCTATGAGCATATCCATCAGGACACCAGAACACTGCAAAAGCCCTGTCTCCCATGTTTTCTTGAAAGCCCCTGTCACTTCCCATGCTGGAAAAATCTGCACCCGCAAACCCCTTGGTACAAGTCCCGTTTTTTTGTACTCCTCTAAACTCCTCACATTCCACCAAACACGAGTCAATGTTTTATGTAAATTAGTAATTTCTGTGGAGACAGTCTGAAAATCAGGGTTACCTGCAGATACCACTGTATAGACTTTCTGGACATCAAATTGATCGTGAAGGACAAACGTGTTTCCTCGTGTCTGTACCGCAAACCCACGGCAACAAATAATCTCCTACACTACTCCAGTTTCCACCCTGCTCATTTGAAAAACGGGATACCAAAAGGTCAGTTTTTGAGGTTACGTAGAAATTGTAGTTCAACAGAAGACTTTCGGAAACTGGCAGGGGATTTAACCACCCGTTTCACAAATAGGCAATATCCACGGAAAATAGTGTCGGGGGCTTATGAGGAAGCAAGAAAAAGAGACAGATCCAGCCTCTTTAGCCAACAGGTGCGTAGCTCAGAACAACCTCTTTCCTTAATTACCACATACAATAATCAGTGGTCAGACGTTTATAAGATATTGAATAAGAATTGGAACATTTTATTATCTGAATCAAGACTCATCCCGCATATTACGTCGACCCCCAGAATGGTAGCCAGGCGAGCCAGCAACCTGAAGGACCATTTGTGCCATAGCCATTACCAACGTCCTACAACTAGACTTGGCACTGGTAATAGGATTTTGGGCACTTTCCCTTGTGGGGATTGTACCGTCTGCCAATTCATGGTTGCACGGCGAGAAATCTGGGTGGATACTCTATCGTTCCCTATTAAGTCTGATTTTTATTTCAATTGCAGGTCTAGTAATTTCGTTTATGTGCTACTTTGTGATTGCCCTAAGTTATATGTGGGCCAAACGACTCAACAACTAAGGAAGAGGTGCCAACAAGACATCTCTAATATCAACATGGCCAGACAGGATCTTGTAAAGGGAAAAAAACTAACCTCTGTGGCTACGCACTTTTTGAACACCCATGGTGGCAGTACAAGAGGCCTGAGAGTGATGGGATTGGAAGCTGTTAAAGAGACTATCAGAGGAGGTAATTACACACATCAATTACTAAGATGTGAATCCAAGTGGATATACAGACTCCAAAGCCTTGCCCCAAGAGGACTAAATGAGGAGCTCCTCTTCACGGGGTTCTATAAACAACTATAGCGTCTGGATTTGGTTTATTGTGCCCCCCTCTTTTTCTGTCTTTTTCTTCTTCTTTTTCTTTTTCTTCTTTAGGTCGCAGGACTAATGTCTTTAAAACCAACATATTGTATCTTGCCATAATGGCTATATATGGAGACTTAATGCTAGAAATATCTCTTAGGCAGAGTCCTGATGTGGAGGACGCATTGCTATTGTTTTGTACTGCTTTCACCCTCCTGACGGAATTTGTTATTTTCTGTATGATACAAGGGCATCTACATGGCTGACTTCCTGAGACTTGCTGCATACGGGTTGGTGCGTCTGCGTGAGCGAGCTCCTCACGACAGCGCATCACCCGGGCATTGCATCTGTTCTCAGGATGCCAACAGGCCAGTGGGCGCTTGCGCAGAAGTATAGGAGACCTACTGGTTGCCGGGGACGCATGACAACAGACTTGGCTTCTGTGACATGCGCAGTAGCGCCTTTGGGGAGGCGATGGCTGGTGGATCTTGCAGACCGGTCTGTAAATAGAACAACAGAGTTTGTTCTATTCTAGGAGGCGCTTATGTGGAGATTTATTCCCCCCGAAACCGTATATTGGTGTGCGGTCTCCATGAGAAGAGAACGGGTATTTTGGCTAATGTTGCGTTGTCCGGGTAACGGATGGACATGCGCACAAGCTATTTCCGGGACGCCGATAACCCAGTGTCTGCTACCTTTTGCCACAGGATATTAGCCTCCTGACAGCTGTACCAGATCCTGCAATTAGTAAGTTGTATTTATTTCAGTATCCAGCACACATCACACTACCATTACCCCTGATGAAGTCACTTATGTGACGACACGCGTTGGGTGGGTCACAGGGGAACTGACTACCTTATTGCCTCATGTTATTTTGGTGCACCGATCGACTGTGAGCATGTCCACCAGGACCCTTTGGGGTTGGTAAATATTTGCTTTTTGATATATTTGTCTTGCGACTTATTTGGCTATCAGGTATGTTCGGTTGTTCCTTTTGTCTTAGAGCTGTCTCATAACCTTACATTGGTACCACAGCTACAGCATTGCAATCTGTGGCTTATATTTGGGGATAGATTTTTTGCATTAGGCATTAGCTCAGGACTCTAGAGGCACATTATGTAGGAGTTCAGGCCCCGTGTGAGATTTTCTTACTTGGGTAATTTTTCTATTGTTCGTTTTTAAATGCTTTTAATCTGTAAAGTGTTCTGTGTAAGGATTTGTTATCAATAAAATTGTTAATTTTGTGGATCCCTGCAGTTGTTGCATGTCTCTTTTTCTCTGGTGTGTATAAAGAACTGTCAGTAACACATGTACGAGTTTTATCACCCATTCCAGGTCCAGATTCCAGTGAAGGTACCCATGCTTTCCAACCTGGTGACTACGTGCTTGTAAAGAAGTTCATCAGAAAAAGACATTCCTGGAGTCGAGATTTGAGGGTCCCTACCAAGTGCTCCTGACTACTCCTACTTCAGTCAGGATTGCTGAGCGCCTCCTGGATCCATCTCTCACATTATAAACTTGTTAGACAGTTAGGGACAGAGTAGGATCTGACCTGCTTGTCAAAGTCCAGCTACAAAGGGAGGTTTTCCACAAGGGAAAACTTGTCTCAAACTGGTGAAAACTCCAATTCCCCCCTTCCGGGCAAGACGGTCAGATCTAGGATGTGTACAACAGGGTTAGTCACATGTGTAGTTTATGTAACCATGGAGATGGGAGATTGGAGAGTAATAGATCCAGCAGGTAGGGAAGTCCCGAGGACATGGGTAACACGCTCCGGTATACCCGTAATTGGTCACACATTCTCTGGTGTCTATAGCATCCATATTGTCATGAAGCTTCTGATGTCATAATAACACTTAACATCGATGGGTTAGGGAACCACGGTGGGATCAAGATAAAAGAAAAGGTTAATAAAGTATTTAGGGGGGACTGTTGAGGAGAGCCATAAGATCAAATACTTAATTAACCTCAACACATAAGGTAATTGAGGGAAGCAACCTATAACATGTATTGTTTAACCTTACATAAGTTTTCCTCAGACAAAGTAAGACACTTAAGATGGCTGCCATCTCCTCTACCAGAGCCGTGTGCTCTGGTATCCAAGATGAACAATGAAGACACTGAAGATGGCCGCCATTTCCTGTTTCAGCATGCCGTGTGGTCTGGTATCCAAGATGACGCCCACCCTGATGACCTCATGGATCCACCCACAGTGACGCCCACCCTGATGACCTCACGGACCAACCCACCCTGATGACCTCATGGATCCGCCCATGGACTTGCTCATGCCCAACCCACTAACCAATGGAATACATCCGATCACTCCCATTTTAGAGCTAACCGAGCCCCCTTACAGGAGATATATAACATTGTGTTTTCACTAATAAACTTCCCTTCTTGGAGCTGAGCCACACATTGATCAAGGAGAGTTACAGCTGACTGTGTCTGGTGTATTTCTTTAGTGCACATGATCAATATACATTAGGCCAGGAGTAGGCAACTAGAGAATTGAACATTTATATTAATTGTTCAACCCTAATAATAGGCTGCAGGTGAGAATGCAGGGTAAAATAAGTCTTATCATAACATGTATTAGCGGAAGCTGCTGCTCAACATACTTAGCTCTGCTCAATAGTAAGTGCTAAAAATATAAAATAACAATAATAATCAGAATTAAGTTCAACCTCCACAACAGTCAGGATTTCTCATGTAATCCCTTGGGAAAATGAATTGCCCACTCGTGTTCTAGGGCTCAGGTTACTGTAGATGATATAAGGCTATTGGGAGGAGGACACCAATATCACACCACATACCCCACAACATGACGCATTTTATCTCTGGAGCGGAGGGTTGCTTTATAGATAAAGTGGAGTAAATTCACAGATAACCTGTCATCTCACCAGGAGGTCACTGCTAATTTCCATCATAAAATGATCAGTGGCCCCTGACAGTAGGCCTGACAGTAATGCTCAGGGCCATTGATCTTCATCTGCAGTTAAAGCCATTAATTACTATAGAAATGAAATCCCTTTCACATCCCACGAAGTACATAATATTTGGAGTGTTATATTACTGTGGATAAGTAATGCGAACGCGACCAACAGTCAAGGCTATATTCTGTGCCTTATATATAAAAGGTATCTACTAAGGTGTGTCATAAAGACAAAGAAAAGGTGCCATCATATATTGGAGTGCACTAGTATAATCCTATAAAAATCGCCATAAACACTGAATTATCAGCATCGATTAGGGTCCCAGTAAAACCATCAACCAGAGTTATGGACATTGATTAACTTGTCTGGCAAGACGGCAATCATTGATGCCATGTATTGTGCTTAGTGCACTGTCAGGAGGGTACTGCTTGCCTCAAAGATTTAATTATCAGAATTGCTTATAACGTGATTTCATTTTTTTTATTCACATGTGTGTGGAAACTGTGGGGATATTATACTGTGTGGGAAAATAAAATTGTGTATGGAAACTATGAGGACATTATACTGTGTTGGGGTATAATATTGTGTGTGTGAACTGTGAGGGCATTATACTGAGTGGGGGTATCGTACTGTGTGTGGGAACTGTGAGAGCTTTATACTATGTGAGGGAAAGTAGTGTCATCACATTGTGTGTGGGAACTGTCAGGGCATTATACTGTGTCGGGGTATGTTGGGGCATCATAATGTGTGTGTGAACTGTGAGGGCATTATATTGTGTTGGGGTATGTGGGGGCATCATAATGTATGTGGGAACTGTGAGGGCATTATTCTGTGTGGGTGGATGTAGGAGAAATATATTTTCTGTGCGAACTGTGGGGACATTATACTGTGTGGGGGGATGTTGGGGGATCATACTGTGTGTGGGAACTGTGAGGGCATTATACTGTGTGGGGGGATGTGGGGGCATCGTATTGTGTGTGAAAATTGTGGGGGCATTATACTACATTGGGGCAACACATTGTGTGTGGGAACTGTGAGAACATTATACTGTGTGGAGCGATATGGTGGCATCATATTGTATGTGCGAACTGTGAGGGCAGTATATTGTGTGGGGTTATCATACTTTGTGGTGGGACCTGTGGGGGTATTATATTTTGTGGTCTGCTGTGTGCATTATACCATGTGAGGGGTTGTGTGTACAGAATGCTGTGGGGGTGTTAAATCTCGTTGTGGAATCTGTGAGACATCCTACTGTGTGGGGAGAACTGTTGGAGCTTTGTACCATTTGGAGGTCTGTGAGGGCATCCTTCTGTCTGTTGGGAACTGTGGGGACATTTTACCATGTGAAGGGGCTGTGAGGAATCCTACTGTGGGCGGAGAGCTATGGAAGTATGTCGTGCGGAGGGAAATGTGGGGCATTATACTGTGTGCGGGGAATTATACCATGTGGGGAGCTATGGAGCATCACATTGTATGGGGGGATGGTGGGAATACTAATGGGCTTCACAAGCAGCACTATTTCTATGTTGGGCATTTAAAGGACTGAGTACTGGCTTAGAAGATAATTGAAATTGCTGCAACGTGTTTTGCTCAGTATGTGACAGTATGTGCCCCTTATTCCCACCCTTCACGGTATCTGCAAGGCTGCAGGGGGCATGTGCACACCTACCATGCTCATCCAAAGAGCGATCACTGGAACAATTAATCCTCGGTTGTGCATGGTGCAAACATCTATGTTATGGTGCAACACAATACATCGAAATGCAATAATGCTCCACGCCACCCGGGGAAGCAGGGTCCTCCTCCGTTCCTTACATCTAGCTAATGGCTTCTTCCTGCGTCCTCCGGAGGTTGGGCATCGAAACCTGGAAACATCTCACTCTTTCATGGACCTCCATACACAACACTCAGGGAACTAGCCCCATCTACATCAAAAGCCACAAATATCACAACTGACCCGAAATGGAAAAAAAAAAACAACAAATATTAGATTTCATAACTCATCAGAAATTCACATAAAACGACCATAAAGCGCTCATTTCTCCCCGGATGCAGGCGCGCTGCGAAGATTTCTGTTCAGGAAGATGATAATTTGTGCTAAATGCATTAAATTGCCCCCTTGTTATCCATTTATTAACTGGTACGCATGGATTTTCTTGCTAATGGATGAGGCGGGGGAGGGGGGCACCGTGGGATTACAAAATGACTCATGGTAATGGCGCGATGATGGAAGCCATTATTATAGCATGTAACCAGCTGTGTCATGTCGGGGGGGGACGAGGTCTACTGGGAAAAAAATCACTGTAAACCTAAGAGGAAATGAGCGTGCGCCGAATCCTCCGTAACCTCAGCGCCGATTATACCGAGCGCTCGTATTCTGCATAGGAAGCGTCAAAAACAGCGCAAAAGGGCCAAAAAGTGAAAAAGAGGCGAAAAACTAGAATGATCCCTGGCTTAATCATTCTCAGGGATGGACAGGTGAAAAGAAGGTTTCTTACACTCCCTGTACACAGCACAGCGGTGTGCCGCCATACAATGCTCCATCAGGGGCTGCAAGCCCTACACAAAAAGACCCCCACATGCCCCTCCATGCATCTCTATGGCTCTGTACATATTGGGGCCATAATACTGGCATTGTCAGTGATTATTAGTAAGCGATCAGCGAATCGGCCCAAATTCCAATTGTTATTTTTTTAATTTTAGATTTACCCATTCTCGATCCTTTTGATTCTAGGCGCCATTTTGCTGGATTTGGGTGAATCGAATCACAAAAAAATTTGGATTCAGTTTAAACAATATTTTTTTTTCCTTGTGAAATTTTGGCAAATTCGATTCGCTCATCATCAGATTTGCTGCTATATGAGCCTCCATTCGGCATGTTCTGGGCAGGTTTTTATCAAAATATTGTTTAGGAAACTCTATCCTGTTGTGCATTTCTTTACTGCGAAAAAAAAAAAACGGATACAGATATGTCCAACTTTACCTTCCATGTTGGTCCTGAGATGAGTTTTGCAGAATGACCATCTTTAAGAAAGACGTGATTTTGTGAAATCTGCTACAACGCGTCGTCCACGCACACCACGTCCTATGATAAGAGAGGAGCACAATGTAGCCCAATCTCTACTATTATTGCAGGAATATCTCAGAGTGTCTGTTCCCGGGGGGCTGAGATATATGCGGTATACAGTATATACCTTAGCGCTGCCGCTTATCCACAAACGAGTGTAATCTCCGTCCTGGGAACATTGTGTATTAGCGGCGTCTCTGGGGCCATGTTTTCCCTATTAGCACATTTTGCAGTGACTCACAATACACAAAGCTGTAGACGAGCAGCGGGAAGGCGACCATGCCGGCGCTTTTCTTTTCTTTTAGATAGGAGAATATTCTGTAAGGGGCAAGAAAAGGGCTCGGGCAAGGAAGCGTGGTGTAATTATCTCTAATTCTCTGCAAATAAGGATCCGCTCCCCGTCTCGTCCTCCGACCCTGCACTCTAGGATGATCCATGCACAAAATAACGACCTATTGTCTTCTTGTTTTCCATCAAGCTAATTAGATCACGAGACGTCCGAGGACGCCATCTCGACTCTGCATTTAATTGGCTTCCAAAGAAATGTTTTGCTGTAAAACGCAGGAGGTGGAAAAATAATGAAACATCGAAATGTCGCTCACAGGTAAAATTGATGGTCTGGTCATTTTTTGCTAAATATTCTAAAATATTAGTCTTCAATAATACAGATGAGAGAATCGATTTAATGCAAATGAAATTCGTCATTAATTCAAAAATTTGCGGTTCAGTTTTACACATTGAAGAATTGCATCACCTAGAAAAGCCTCACGTAACCACGTGTGTGTTCGGGCATGCTTCCCCATAGTCTAGTGCAGCTGTGGTAGAGCACAGCCAATCAGGATTGACTATCATAGCCTGTATAAAAGCTGAGTAAAGGAATGCAGCAGCCATTTATTGGTGGATAGTGAGAGCACATCACAGCTCACAGTATAGGAATAGAGACAGGGAGAGAAAGCCATAAAATACTGAATAAACATTACAGATAGTGTGTGACAGCACAGCAGTAAAGAAGATCCGTGCATGAGGAAAGGAGACTTATACAGACATTAAACGGATAAAGATAAAAGGTGGCATCGGTGATTGGTCACAGTCATTACAATGTAGTGCGGATGCTGCATTTTCATTACACTTTTTTTTTATTTGTCAATGTGGATACTCCTCCTTCTAGACCTGTCCTCTGCCTTCGACACAGTTGACCACTGCCTCCTACTACAGATCCTCTCTTCCTTTGGGGTCAAAGACCTCACCCTATCCTGTATCTCCTCATACCTTACCAACAACACATTTAGCGTTTCCTACTCCCATACTACCTCTTCATCTCGCCTCCTCTCTGTTGGTGTCCCTCAAGGCTCTGTCCTTGGGCCCTTACTCTTCTCAATCTATACACTCGGCCTGGGACAACTCATAAAGTCCTATGGCTTCCAGTACCATCTATATGCTGATGACACTCTGTAACAACTCTGCTGGTATCACGGCATGGCCTCGCATCTCTCACACTATCTTACCCACTGCTCCAGGTCATGATGTGGTTTCTGTTTATTGCCAGCTCCATGTTCTATGTCTCTGCTCTCTGCATGCTTCATGGTTCTGTGTATAGAGGGGCGGCGCCTGAACTCTCTGGTTCTTATAGCAATCAGGTGCATCTGTCCAATCTGTTCCTGACCAATTGCCAGGAGACCTCCAGTATTTAGTTCAGCTCCACCCAGTGTTCTGGGCCTGTGCAATGTGTTAGCTCAGTTAGTGTCTTGCTTCTGAGTTTGCCTGGCCTTGCTCTGAGTTACTCCCTCTCTGGAGGATTCTCTGTGTTATTTCCTTGGTCTTGTTGTCCGCCCACCAGGATGCAGAATATCCTGGTCCCAGTGTCTTTGTCCTTGTGTCTTGTTCCATTGCCTTGTCTGTACTTAGTCTTACCTCAGTCTCCTTGTCTGTGGCTTCCTTCCCTGTTGTCTTTCCTTGTATTCTCAGTCTGCTTACACTCCGCACTCTTGCAGCTCTGCCTGCTCTGAACCTTTGTGACTTTACCTCTGCTCCTCACTTCTGCGTTTCTGCTCCTTTCTACTCAGCTTTTCTTCTGCTGTTGCAGTTATCCCTTGCTGCAGCTTCTCTCCACATTCTTTGTGGCTCTGCTCAGCTTTGCTGCAGAGACCCCTCCCGCAGCTCCTCTCCGCTCCTCGCGGTTCTACCTGGCTCCGCTCCTCGCGGTTCTACCTGGCTCCGCTCCTCGCGGTTCTACCTGGCTCCGCTCCTCGCGGTTCTACCTGGCTCCGCTCCTCGCGGTTCTACCTGGCTCCGCTCCTCGCGGTTCTACCTGGCTCCGCTCCTCGCGGTTCTACCTGGCTCCGCTCCTCGCGGTTCTACCTGGCTCCGCTCCTCGCGGTTCTACCTGGCTCCGCTCCTCGCGGTTCTACCTGGCTCCGCTCCTCGCGGTTCTACGTGGCTCCGCTCCTCGCGGTTCTACGTGGCTCCGCTCCTCGCGGTTCTACGTGGCTCCGCTCCTCGCGGTTCTACGTGGCTCCGCTCCTCGCGGTTCTACGTGGCTCCGCTCCTCGCGGTTCTACGTGGCTCCGCTCCTCGCGGTTCTACGTGGCTCCGCTCCTCGCGGTTCTACGTGGCTCCGCTCCTCGCGGTTCTACGTGGCTCCGCTCCTCGCGGTTCTACGTGGCTCCGCTCCTCGCGGTTCTACGTGGCTCCGCTCCTCGCGGTTCTACGTGGCTCCGCTCCTCGCGGTTCTACGTGGCTCCGCTCCTCGCGGTTCTACGTGGCTCCGCTCCTCGCGGTTCTACGTGGCTCCGCTCCTCGCGGTTCTACGTGGCTCCGCTCCTCGCGGTTCTACGTGGCTCCGCTCCTCGCGGTTCTACGTGGCTCCGCTCCTCGCGGTTCTACGTGGCTCCGCTCCTCGCGGTTCTACGTGGCTCCGCTCCTCGCGGTTCTACGTGGCTCCGCTCCTCGCGGTTCTACGTGGCTCCGCTCCTCGCGGTTCTACGTGGCTCCGCTCCTCGCGGTTCTACGTGGCTCCGCTCCTCGCGGTTCTACGTGGCTCCGCTCCTCGCGGTTCTACGTGGCTCCGCCTCCTGCTCTTGGCTCTAGCTCCTGTGCTTTTGCTCTGCATCCGCTCTTGCGGTCTTTTTCTACTTATTCCTAAGTCCTCGTGTCTGAACAGGTTCTTACCCGTTCTACATACCTGCCTGCAGACCGGTCCTTCCAGTGTGCCAGTCTTGTCCACCAGTCCTGCCAGAGAGCCAGCCGTGCCTGCCTACCTGAGAGCCAGCCGTGCCTGCCTGCCTGACAGTGTTCCTGTTGTACCCGTCTGCCTGCCTATGTGCCAGCTGTGCCCTCTTGCTTGTCTATGTTCCGTTCCCCGGTGGGATCAGCAGCCACAACCAGACTCCACCCTGGAGTGGTACCTGGTAGCTCCCTATTGCACAAGTCTGAACTTACCATTAGAGGCTCCAGCGAACACCTAGGAAGCTACTTAGTTACACCCCTTCCAGGGAGGTTTGATCTGTGGTCCAGTGGGGCCACTACCCCGCACGCCCGCGCCAACCAGTCTGGGCGCGAGCATGACAGTTTGCACAGGCCATGGCCTCCGCTGTATCCCATGTCCTACCGCTCGCAGAGCATGATGAACTTTTTTCCTGCCCGTATGAGCAACCTGAAAAATTTGTTCCACCAAGGGTGGTTCAGATTGAAGAGACCTCTGACCCAATTATTGTCTCTAATGCTCTCTTCAACTTCAGGCCTATGAGGAGGAGCACTACCCAGCTGACCCACCTAGGTTCTATGGGAATCCTGAAGAATGTCAGGGGTTCCTGAAACGGTGCTTACGCTACATCCTGCAGAATGCAGCTTGTTTTCCCTCTGACTGGGTCAAGGTGGGTTACATCATGTCGTACCTGGCCGAAGATGCTCTAATATGGATAACTCCCCTCTGGGAAGCAGGGGATCCTATCGTCATGAACCTAGGGGCCTTCCTGGTGGCCTTCCGTAGAGTCTTTGACAAGCCTCGTCCTGCCACTCCTGTGAAGTCTTCCCCATCTAGATCCGAGAGGCGCTCCAGACGAGCGAAACCCGTGAAGAAACCCCCACGTCAAGCCATGACCGTCTGTGACCCTCCAGTTCCTCTACCCGTTAATGCAGCTACCCGTGTGAAGCCTAAGAAGGTTGATGAGAGTGGGCTGGCAAAGCAGCAGCCTGAAATCAGCCATAAGAAGGGCATACAATGTCGCTGCTGTTATGAGGAACACCTGGATGGCCTCTGTCCAGGGGATCTAAAGCTCAAAAACCTCGGGTCAGTAGGAGAGACTGCCCTTGGTGAGAATAACTCCCTGCCGCTAAAGTCTATGACTGTTTCTCTGCCTTCTGGGAGCTTTGGTGTGTCTAAGCCGCCTGTCATACAGAGTCGGTGTATGGTCTCCGTTCTACAGCTCCAGAACCCGGTGTGGGCGTTGCCTGATAATGGCCGAACCCTGCTAAAGAACAGTCTAGTCCTACAAGGACAACTACAGCTCCAAGTTGGAGCCTTATACACGAAGAAGTTTGCCTTCCACATGCTGTCTGTTATGCCCATGGGTCATTCTGAGCCAAGGACTCTACCACCCGCTCTGGTTAAGGGTTCCAGTAAAGTGCTTCGTTTGAACTTACCCAGTCTTGAGAACTGTCTGGTTCCCATGCGTCAAAGACACTCAGCAGTGTCATCTTCTTCAGCTGGTCTGCTAGTCAACGAGTCAAGGTGTGCTGATGTCACCGAAGATGGGGAGACGGTGACGATGTCTCCACACATCTCCAGCGACTATACCAGTAAACACTAAGGGTACTGTCACACAGTGCCATTTTGATCGCTACGACGGCACGATCCGTGACGTCGCAGCGTCGTATGATTATCGCTCCAGCGTCGTAGACTGCGGTCACACGGTGCAATCACGGCGCTGAAGCGATGCCGAAGTCCCCGGGTAACCAGGGTAAACATCGGGTTACTAAGCGCAGGACCGCGCTTAGTAACCCGATGTTTACCCTGGTTACCAGCATAAACGTAAAAAAAACAAACAGTACATACTCACATTCCGGTGTCTGTCCCCCGGCGTCTCAGCTTCTCTGCACTGTGTAAGCACAGCGGCCGGAAAGCAGAGCGGTGACGTCAGACGTCACCGCTGTGCTCGCTTTCTGGCTGGCCGGCGCTCACAGTGCAGAGAAGCTGAGACGCCGGAGGACAGACACCGGAATGTGAGTATGTACTGTTTGGTTTTTTTACGTTTACGCTGGTAACCAGGGTAAACATCGGATTACTAAGCGTGGCCCTGCGCTTAGTTACCCGATGTTTACCCTGGTTACAAGCGAACACATCGCTGGATCGCTGTCACACACAACGATCCAGCGATGTCAGCGGGTGATCAAGCGACGAAAGAAAGTTCCAAACGATCTGCTACGACGTACGATTCTCAGCAGGATCCCTGATCGCTGCTGCGTGTCAGACACTGCGATATCGTAACGATATCGCTAGAACGTCACGAATCGTACCGTCGTAGCGATCAAAATTGCACTGTGTGACAGTACCCTTAGTCGTCGAGTCAAGGTGTGCTGACGTCACCGAAGATGGGGAAACGGTGACTATCTCTCCACACATCTCCAACGACTATACCTGTAATCCGTTCCTAGGAACATCCCCGCCGCTTGGACGATTTCTTCTGGATAACGGGCAGAAGATGGTTCCTATGTTTATAACCTTCAGCGTCCTTGTGGCCGGATGGTGAAGACTTCAAAACAGAAGTTTGTTCTCCTCAACTTTTCTCTGACCCAGTGGAGCTGTTGTTCTCCACACTCATTTCTAGTGATTTTTCCTGTGTTCAGTACTCTAGAACATCTCTGCTATCTGAAAGTTTGTCTCTGGATATCGGGCAGAGGGTGTATCCTGTGAGTATTCATTCGGCTTCCATGTGGCCGGCTGGTGAAGATAACAAGTCGGTAGCTTCCAAGTCCCTGCTTCTTGTCTACCCTGAGGAAATGGTCCAGTCCATTGAGAAGGCTAACCCTATTGGGTACAATGAGACTTTGCTATCCGAGATTTCTGCTGAAGCTAAACCTGCAGAGCACAAAGAGACTTTGTTTTTTGAGATACCTGGTGACCCTCCTGCCGCCTTCTACCCTGAAGATATCATGTTGGCCTGGACTATGTATGCTCCCATCCTTCTTCTACAAGTTATTCTGGCGGGCTTGAAGAAGAGGGGCCGTAAAGGGGGGGTACTGTAACAACTCTGCTGGCATCACGGCATGGCCTCACATCTCTCACACTATCTTACCCACTGCTCCAGGTCATGATGTGGTTTCTGTTTTATGCCAGCTCCATGTTCTGTGTCTCTGCTCTCTGCATGCTTCATGGTTCTGTGTATAGAGGGGCGGCGCCTGAACTCTCTGGTTCTTATAGGAGTCTGGTTCTTATAGGAGTCAGGTGCATCTGTCCAATCTGTTCCTGACCAATTGTCAAGAGGCCTCCAGTATATAGTGCAGCTCCACCCAGTGTTCTGGGCCTGTGCAATGTGTTAGCTCAGTTAGTGTCTTGCTTCTGAGTTTGCCTGGCCTTTCTCTGAGTTACTCCCTCTCTGGAGGATTTTCTGTGTTATTTCCTTGGTCTTGTTGTCCGCCCACCAGGAGGCAGAATATCCTGGTCCCTGTGTCTTTGTCCTTGTGTCTTGTTCCATTGCCTTGTCTGCACTTAGTCTTACCTCGGTCTCCTAGTCTTTGGCTTCCTTCCCTGTTGTCTTTCCTTGTATTCTCAGTCTGCTTACACTCCGCACTCTTGCAGCTCTGCCTGCTCTGAACCTTTGACTTTTCCTCTGCTCCTCACTTCTGCGTTTCTGCTCCTTTCTACTCAGCTTATCTTCTGCTGTTGCAGTTATCCCTTGCTGCAGCTTCTCTCCACATTCCTTGTGGCTCTGCTCAGCTTTGCTGCAGAGACCTCTCCCGCAGCTCCTCTCCGCTCCTTGCGGTTCTACCTGGCTCCGCTCCTTGCGGTTCTACCTGGCTCCGCTCCTTGCGGTTCTACCTGGCTCCGCTCCTTGCGGTTCTACGCCTCCTGCCTGTTTGCACTTGGCTCCGCCTCCAGCTCTTGGCTCCGCCTCCTGCGGTTTTGCACTTGGCTCTGCCTCCTGCTCTTGGCTCCGCCTCCTGCACTTCTGTTCTTGCCTCTAGCTCCTGTGCTTTCGCTCTGCATCCGCTCTTGCGGTCTTTTTCTACTTATTCCTAAGTCCTCGTGTCTGAACAGGTTCCTACCCGTTCTACATACCTGCCTGCAGACCGGTCCCTACCTGTCCTTCCAGTGTGCCAGTCTTGTCCACCAGTCCTGCCAGAGAGCCAGCCGTGCCTGCCTACCTGAGAGCCAGCCGTGCCCGCCTGCCTGACAGTGTTCCTGTTGTACCCGTCTGCCTGCCTATGTGCCAGCCGTGCCCGCTTGCTTGTCTATGTTCCGTTCCCCGGTGGGATCAGCAGCCACAACCAGACTCCACCCTGGAGTGGTACCTGGTAGCTCCCTATTGCACAAGTCTGAACTTACCATTAGAGGCTCCAGCGAACACCTAGGAAGCTACTTAGTTACACCCCTTCCAGGGAGGTTTGGTCTGTGGTCCAGTGGGGCCACTCCCCCGCACGCCCGCGCCAACCAGTCTGGGCGTGAGCATGACACACTCAGATCTACCTCTCTGGCCCAGACGTCACCTCTCTGCTGTCCAGAATCCCAGAGTGTCTATCAGCCATATCCTCCTTCTTCTCCTCTCGCTTCCTCAAGCTCAATGTGGAGAAATCTGAACTAATTATCTTTCCTCCATCTCGCATATCTTCCCTACCTGATCTATCTATCAAAATAAATGAAATCACACTTTCCCCTGTCCCCAAAATCCACTGCCTCGGAGTAACCCTTGACTCTGCCCTGTCCTTCCAACGGCACATCCAAGCTCTCGCCACCTCCTGTCGCCTTTAGCTCAAAAATATCTCCAGAATCCGTCATTTCCTCAACCCTCACTCTACCAAAATGCTTGTGCATGCCCTAATCATCTCCCGCCTCGACTACTGCAACATCCTCCTCTGTGGCCTACCCTCGAACACTCTCGCACCCCTCCAGTCCGTCCTTAGCTGCCCGACTAATTAATCTCTCTCCTCGCTACACTCCTGCTTCCCCTCTTTGCAAATCCCTTCACTGGCTCCCAATTTCCCAGCGTATCCAGATTAAACTACTAATACTGACCTACAAAGCCATCCATAAACTTTCTTCTCTGTATATTTCGAAACTAATCTCTCAATATCTTCCCTCACATAATCTCCGGTCCTCCCCAGACCTCCTTCTCTCCTTCCAAGCTCCTTTGCATATGTACATGGCATTTCATGTTGAGTCCTTTTTTGGGAAAGGGGAAATTGTGATTAAAAGCAGTGATAACAGTTAATTTTAGTGTAGTAAAAAATGCATGGTGAAAGAAAAAGTATTAATTGCAATGGCCTAAGTAATGATAAAAGAAAAAATATATACCACAGCATCTGGCAATAAAGATGTAGAAGCAGCTAGCAGCAGATGCAAGATGCACCTGTAACACCCCAGGTAACCGGTTGTTACAGTGATGTTGCCTTCCTTTCGGGGAGGGCGATATCATGCTTGGAGGTAAGTGGGATCCTCTTTACCAGGTAAGCACCTACATTCAACACATTCTGAATCCAGGCCAGAAGGGGGAGCTCTGAACCCGAAATCCGGGGAGCTTCCCCAGCTTTAAGTATTCTGGTTTGGAGGAGGAGTTAGGTAGTCTGGAGCAGACAGTGAGGGGAGAGTATGGAGAGCAGAGAGTGGAGTCGTGCAGCCAGGACTGTGCTGCAGCTCCAGGAAAGGAAGAGAACCCGAGGGGTTGAATGTCAGTGAGCATCAGAGGAAAGAAGCACAGGAGAAGGAAAGGGGCTCAGAGGGGAACGGTGACCGTGCACCCTCAGATCCAAAGCGCAGGAATCGGGCACCGGGAGCCCGAGGTTGTGTTGCACTCTAGGTCACACAGCAGAACCAGAGGGCAAAGGACTTTATGCATTTTGTCCGCACTCACACCTGGAGGTGAAGCAGTACCTGAAGAACCCGGGTCGTGATAGAGACCCTATAAAAAGGCTCACACTGCCCACCATACAGGTAACTGTCCCAGGACAGGAGAGAGAGGACTTTGCCAGCAAGCTACAGGCTGCAGAGGCCAAGCATGCGAGCACGAGTAGGAAGGCTTATGGACCTCGCCTGGGAGAGGGATCCACCTTTGCCTCCAGGCCGGCCGGACCATATCATCAACTGTTTCTGGTACCCTGGACTGTGGCCTGCTACCATCAGTAAACCAGGTGAAGACGTTACAACTCTGTGTCCTCCATTTATTTGCCAGCATACACCATCCTTGCCCAGCACACCAGGAGGCCTGGGGACCCCGCTTCACCTCTGTGAAGTGTCACCATCTATGCTGCAGTAACATCACCCCAGAGGACCCCTGAGCAGCGTCGGTCCCTACTGACCGAATACCACAGGTGGTGACACGAACACAAACTTTATTCAAAAACCCTTTAAAGATCTTTCCCCTGCCACAGACCGGGTTGCTGCCACCGTGACCACCCCTTTAACTGCAACCAGACCCGGTACCGAGTATCCCCCCTGCCCTGGCGGGCAACTCACATCATCACTGGCACCAGCCGTCCTGGCAATAGCATTGCCAAACAATAGTCGCTATTGTCCTCCTTTGTGTTTAGGGGAGGAATTTGAGGCTGTTATAGGATGCATGGTACATCATTCCACTTAGTCAAAGCCTGATGATATTACCTCTGACAGCGACACAGTCAGTTTGAGACCATGTTTTGTATAGTCCTCTTCCACCATAAGAATTCTTTACAATTCAGCACTGACACCTCCAAATAAACTCAAGTTTTTGCTTTGGATAAAATCAGATGAGATGGGGTGAAGTAGGTGGAGGCCATGATTCAAATACTTCATTGCGTTGGTGTCACTGTCAGTCATGGTGGTAGGGACACTGGCAAAGACAGCTAAGGTGGAAAGAGCACACTGACTCATGGCATCTAGAGATGGGAAAGAGGAGTAGGCGATCAGGATATTTCCCACACTGAGACAACTGTTAGCCAAGTCAATGATGATGGTGATGTTGAGCATAATGATATTTGTGTGGAAGACAGGAACTGGGAACTACAGTAGATCAGGGTAACGAGGTGATGACTTTCCAAGAGTAAGGGTACTGTCACACAGTCACACTTTGGACGCTACGACGGCACGATCCGTGACGTCGCAGCGTCGTATGAGTATCGCTCCAGCGTCGTAGACTGCGGTCACACGGTGCAATCACGGCGCTGGAGCGATGCCGAAGTCCCCGGGTAACCAGGGTAAACATCGGGTTACTAAGCGCAGGGCCGCGCTTAGTAACCCGATGTTTACCCTGGTTACCAGCGTAAACGTAAAAAAAAACAAACAGTACATACTTACATTCCGGTGTCTGTCCCCCGGCGTTCTGCTTCTCTCCACTGTGTAAGCAGCAGAGCCGGAAAGCACAGCGGTGACGTCAGACGTCACCGCTGTGCTCGCTTTCCGGCTGGCCGGCGCTCACAGTGCAGAGAAGCTGAGACGCCGGAGGACAGACACCGGAATGTGAGTATGTACTGTTTGTTTTTTTTTACTTTTACGATGGTAACCAGGGTAAACATCGGGTTACTAAGCGCGGCCCTGCGCTTAGTTACCCGATGTTTACCCTGGTTACAAGCGAACACATCGCTGGATCGCTGTCACACACAACGATCCAGCGATGTCAGCGGGAGATCCAGCGACGAAAGAAAGTTCCATACGATCTGCTACGACGTACAATTCTCAGCAGGATCCCTGATCGCTGCTGCGTGTCAGACACAGCGATATCGTATGGATATCGCTGGAACATCACGGATCGTACGGTCGTAGCGATCAAAGTGTGACTGTGTGACAGTACCCTAAGAGGGAGTTAGTGTCAACAAAAAAGAGCAGTGTCAACATCTAGCCAAAAGACCTTCCAGGGTTACTTCTGAAGCAGATTGGTGAAGCAAGCTCAATAGCAGCTAAAAGCTCTAGTCGTAATGGTGGGAAGTCCTAAGCATGGACATCTTGGCTGTGAGAACTCTTTTGCATGTTGATGGCCGACTGATCTTTCGCGGTGTGAAAGCGCAGGCTGGAGCGAGCCACCCCCCCCACGGGCGGCTACGTGGAAGCCGTCATGACAGGGGGTTTGGATCCAGGTTAGGTGAGGTGGGGGTTAATTCTATAAGGGGGAGGGTTTTCTATTCGGTGAAGGGAGCTATAGTGGTGGTGGGGGGGTGGAGCCTGTCACTTTCCCGCTCAGGAGACAGCGAGCAGGAAGCCCACTCTACTCACCATGAGCTCTGTGGATCAGATCTTGTCCCGGCTCCGGACAGCAGCGGTGAACCAGCCTCCCGGCTGGTTAGAGGCCCAGGTGTCCTCCATCCTGGGTGATGGCAGCGGGGGTTCAACGCTGAGCGGTTCTGGTGAGCGGCCCTCACGGCGTGATCGTCCTCCGGAACGGCTGTCCCTCGGCCTCCCTCTGTCTTCCCAGCAATGGCGCAGGAGCCCCTCAAGGGACCCTCCGGACCGTGTGCCTGCTCGTAAGCGCCCGAGCAGGCCGCGGTCTGGGAGGAATCCGCCAGCTGCGCTGGGGCCTGCGGCGGCGGCCGGGCCTTCTCCTCCTTCGCTCCGGGGGGCGGGGCCCACGCACGCCAGCATCGACAATGCGCACAGGGATGTTACGGCGGGTCGCCCCGTTTATGACCGGGCCAGGCGGCCTGCTACACCGGCACCGGGAGACGGCGTGGGAGTGCTGACGCGGTGGCGGGCAGAGCTCCAGCCGGGGCGGGCAGGCTGGACCTGGCCTCGAATCCCGGACCCCACATGCCACCTGCAACCGGGGCGGGACTCGTTACCTCGGCGGGATCGGATGGCGGCGGCATGATCGGTGGGCTCGGTATTGGGGCTCCCCCACACCGGGCTGCACTAGTGGCAGACGGCTTTGTGGCAGCGAACTCTGCTGTCGTTGGGATGGCGAGACCTTCTCCAGGAGGCGGACCTCATCTTCAGGAGAGTCCCAGGATGGCATCGGCATCTGAGGACAGCTGGACAACCACGGCACCCGCGGCTGGGGGGATCACATCTCCCCTGCAGCCTGGTGAGCATGCGTTTATGTCTCATTTGTCACCGGCTTTTTTAACATCTCCGTCTCTCGTTGGTAGTCGGGTGTTGGGGTCGGTAGGGCAGAGTGATGGGGTTGGATCGAGGGCCGACGCGGGTGGTGTCGAGGTGGGGGAGCTTTTGTTAAACGTTCGTGAGCTGCTGTCGCGGTTGGGCGGCGTTAGGCCTGGGCCGTCACCTTTGGCGGCGTGGGTGGAACCCTCTGATGTGGGCCAGGAGTTGTCGGGTAGCGGTACGGCAGTGCGGGTCTGGTCGGCCGAGCCGGTATCTGTATCCATACAGACCGAGAAGGAAAAAGAGGGTGGGATCCGTTTGGACGATAAGGCGCGGGGCAAGGTCTACGTTTGTTTTGAGGGTCCATTAAGGGCTCATTTGAAGAAGGAGGTGCGCGAAAAGATTTGGAAAGA
Source organism: Ranitomeya variabilis (assembly GCF_051348905.1). NCBI lineage: Eukaryota > Metazoa > Chordata > Amphibia > Anura > Dendrobatidae > Ranitomeya > Ranitomeya variabilis. Next base: position 1,136,315,756 of record NC_135232.1, read on the forward strand.
CAAGTAAGTGGAGATTTTTTCGCTTTTGCCGTTGGAGAAATTTAATTTGGACAAGAGCAAGAAGGAGTATAGCAAAAAGGAGGATGAGGAAAAACGGAGATGGCGCCTCATTCCTTTTGTGAATTGGCTCCAGGCGTTTGCGATCCTGGCAAGCGTCATTGGTGAGAAGGCCCCGGAGAATTGTTCCGCTTTATTTTGCTACATGGATTCCATAGGGGAGGCGCATAGGGCTTATGGGGGCCAAGCGTGGTTGCGCTATGATGAACAGTTTAGACTAAGGAAGGCGGTTCGTCCTGCGATTCGGTGGGATCAGAAGGACATAGGGTTGTGGTTGCGGGTTATGGCGCCAACGAAATTTGGCCATTCTTTTTTAAGCGGGGCAGGAACTTCCGGCCAGGCCGTCTCGCAAGGCAGTTCTTCAGGTGCCGGGGGTCAGTCAGGGCAGCCTGGGGGTCAAAAACACGGTATGTGCTGGCAATTTAACGAGGGCCAGTGTAAGTTCGGAGCCACTTGTAAGTTCAAGCACTTGTGCTCGCACTGCAATGGGTCTTCCCATGGAGTGGCCAGATGCTTTAAGAAAAAAGGGAAGCCGGATAGTAATTCCAAAGGGGGTGACGCCAGTGAGGCTGGACGCGATGGTCCCCTATCTACGGTAAGTAGGTTCCCTGACAGGGAAAGGGCGGAGCTGTTGCGGGCGGGGTTTTGTGATGGTTTTCGGATACCCGCTCCTGATTTTGTTATACCCCAGAGTTTGAAAAACCTTAGATCGGCTGAATTACATGCATCGGTTGTGTCGGAAAAATTGAGTAAGGAGGTCGCTTTAGGTAGGATGTCGGGACTGTTTCCCATTCCTCCTTTGGACGACCTGGTCTTGTCGCCTTTGGGTGTGGTTCCCAAAAAAGAGCCTAACAAGTTTAGGCTTATTCAGCACTTATCTTATCCAAAAGGGAGGTCGGTGAATGATGGGATCGACCCGGAGCTTTGTTCCGTTGTTTATACGTCGTTTGATGAGGCCGCTAAGTGGGTGTGAAGTTGTGGCAGGGGGGCATTGTTAGCTAAGACCGACATTGAGTCTGCTTTCCGTTTGTTGCTGGTTCACCCTGATAGCGTGAGGCTGTTAGGCTGTTTTTGGGATGGCGGGTTTTATGTTGACAGATGCTTGCCTATGGGCTGCTCGTTGTCGTGCGCTTATTTTGAGGCCTTTAGTTCCTTTCTTGAGTGGGCAGTACGGGATGTGTCCGGTTTGGATTCTGTGATTCATTATTTGGATGACTTCCTGTGCATAGGGCCTGATCAGTCTCAATGTTGCGAGGTCCTCTTGAGGACAGTCGTTTGGATAGCTGAGCGGTTCGGAGTTCCACTAGCGCCGGGAAAAACGGAGGGTCCGTGTACGAGCTGAATTTAGGTTGCCTGTTGACAAGGTGCTTGGTTTGAGGAGCGACGTGGCCCGGGCCAGGCGCTTGAAGAAATTGCCGTTGCATGAGGTGCAGTCGCTCCTTGGGAAACTAAATTTTGCATGTAGGATTATTCCAATGGGGAGAGTTTTTTCACGCAGGTTGGCTAGTGCGACAGCTGGGGTTCAGGCCCCTCATCATTTTGTTAGTTTGTCGGCAGAACACAAGGCCGATTTGGAGGTTTGGGACCATTTTCTGGCTTGTTACAATGGGTGTTCTTTGTTGTTGGAAGATGTAGTGGGGAATGCTGACTTGGATCTTTTTACCGACGCGTCGGGTGGTATTGGTTTTGGGGCCTTTTTTGGTGGCCGATGGTGCGCCGCCAGATGGCCGGAGGAATGGTTTGCGAACGGTTTGGTGAGGAACATTACTTTGTTAGAGATTTTCACGATTTTGGTGGCAGTGCATTTGTGGAGCAATGATTTCCGGAACAAAAGGGTCAGTTTTAATTGCGATAATATGGCAGTTGTTTGTGCTATTAACAGTTTGAATACATCCTCGCCCCCCGGTTATTAGGGTTCTTCGTCAGCTGGTTCTGTCTTGTTTGTCCCTGAATGCTTACGTTACAGCATCTCATGTTCCAGGTGTTCAAAATTGCATTGCCGACTCTTTGTCTTGTTTTCAGTGGGAGTGTTTCCGGTTGCTGGCGCCGGAAACCGAGGAGACGGGGCTGGAATGCCCGGGGGAACTTTGGAGCGTGGTGTCCGGGCTGCGGAACCTCTGATTCAGGCATCCCTGGCTCCCAGTACGTGGTCAGCTTATCGGTCGGTATGGAGTTCTTGGGAGAATTGGTTGGCGTCGTGCGGGGGTGATGATACGGGCCAGGATCAAGTTGGGGTTTTGCTTCTATGGTTGAGACATGGGGCGGATCAAGGATGGTCGGCGGCTAAGGTCGACAGGATGATTGCAGGCGTTTGGTTTTTGGCTTCGGGGTTTTCACGATTTGACAAAGTCCTTTTTGGTGAAGCAAGCGGTGAAGGGGCTGAGAAGAGCATGTACCCGGGGTGATTGTAGGCGCCCCGTGTCGTTTGCGATGTTAGAGCAGTTGGGCGCACGGCTGGCTAATATCTGTGTTTCTAGTTTTGAGGCGGCCTTATTTCGTCTAGCTTTTTCCCTTGCCTTTTTCGGGGCTTTGAGAGTTGGTGAGCTTGTGTCACCTTCTACGGTTTGTCAACCCTTCCAGGTTTGCCTCTCATTCATTTCGGATTGGGCTGCTACAGAGGCAGCGTTGGGTGGCTTGGCTCCTGCGGTGGTACAGAGGATAGGTCAGTGGGAGTCTGGATGTTATCGGAGTTATGTTAGGCCTTGGGACGTGCCGGCTGATTGTTGACTCGTATGTTTTCCTGAGCAAGTTTTTTAAGTTGTTTGTATTTTTCAGGTTCGCCCTCCCTTTTGGTTTGGATTGTCGGCCACTCCTACGTGTATTGGGGCGCGAAGCGTGCAGACATTTGACAGGACAGAAGACAGCTCGGTTTTTCTAGGGACGTGGCCGTTATCAGGTGGTTGGGTTTTCGGGGCTTGGGCTGGAACAGGGTTATGCAGGAGGTGCACAGCGGAGTTCGTTTGGACAGGCCGCCTGATATCCTGGTGTTGCATGTTGGGGGAAACAATTTGGGAGTCTGCCCTTGTCGCGAATTGATTAGAGACATCAAGCATGATTTACTCAGATTATGGGTTTCGTTTCGGGACATGTCTATAGTGTGGTCGGAGATTGTTCCGCGGAAATCTTGGAGGCACGCTAGGTCGGTTGACAAAGTTAATAAGGCCCGTATTAAAGTGAATCGGGCTGTGTCTGGTTTTGTGGTTAGGAATGGGGGCCTGGCAGTTCGTCATTTTGAGTTGGAACGCGGAGGAGACGAATTTCTTCTGGGCGATGGTGTCCATCTGAATGCTGTGGGCTGTGATTTGTGGGCCCTGGGGCTGCAGACCGGAATTGAAAGAGCCATAGCGGTTAAGGGTGGTGGGGTCTCGGGTACTTGAGGGGGTCAAGTACTCTCGTTGTGGCGGTGGGAGGGGTCCTTGGAGTTGGTGCTAAATTGGCCTGGGGGATCCGTCGGGATATGGATTCTTCAGTTGTGATAAGTTTTGGTTTTGGGTCTGGTGATTTGGGGGAGTCTTGGCAAAGGTGGGCCAGATTCCTAAGTTGGAAGTGGACAATGGTAACCCTTCGGGGTATCTTTGGTGCTCTCGAGCCAGTGGGGTAATGGCTGAGAGTAAACTATGGTTGTTTTCCTGTCCACTAGTTTATCCTATGGTTAACACCAGATTTTTAGCTTCAAGGACCCCTTCCCAGCTTATTTTACTGTTATATGTTGTTTGTTTATAATAAAGGCCGCTGTGGCCATTTATATCCAATCTAGGAGTCATGTCGTTATTGTTGGGTTGGGGAGAGGGTCAGAGACCCATGGGAGGATGCTCATTACCTGGGTATCGACAATACCAATGTCAAGCTCTGCAGGAACAAAATAAGCCATGGATGTCCCAGCTCTATCAGGATAGAAACCATGGCTCTCCATCACCACATGAAAAAGCTTCACTTGCTCTTAAAAAGCAAGTTGGCCAGCAATATGAACAAGGCTCAAGTTGTCCCACTCCTTCTCTTGGCACTCATCTTTCTGGTTGCCAACCTGCAAACTTAAGTGGTAGCTAGTCAATGTCATCTTCATCATCTATTGCAGTGATGGCGAACCTATGACACGCGTGTCAGTGCTGACACGCGTAGTCATTTTCAGTGACACGCCGGCCGCGGCCCCATAGAAATTGCTTCTTTCCCAGGGTCTGAAGGAGAGGAAACTCTCCTTCAGGCCCTGGGAACCATATTAATGTGTAAAATAAAGAATTAAAATAAAAAATATAGCTATACTCACCTCTCCGACGCAGCCTGTACCTCCGCGAGGGAACCGGCAGCGTTGTTTGCTTAAAAATCGCGCTTTTCCTTCCTTACGTGAAGTCCCGGCTTGTGATTGGTCGCGTGCCGCCCATGTGGCCGCGACGCGACCAATCACAGCAAGCCGTGACGTAATTTTAGGTCCTTCAGGATTTTAAAATCACGTTCTGGCTTGTGATTGGTCGCGTCGCGGTCACATGGGCGACGCGACCAATCACAAGCCGGGACGTCACGGGAGGCAGGACAAGCGTGCGCTTGTCCTGCCTCCCGTGACGTCCCGGCTTGTGATTGGTCGCGTCGCCCATGTGACCGCGACGCGACCAATCACAAGCCAGAACGTGATTTTAAAATCCTGAAGGACCTAAAATTACGTCACGGCTTGCTGTGATTGGTCGCGTCTCGGTCACATGGGCGGCACGCGACCAATCACAAGCCGGGACTTCACGTAAGGAAGGAAAAGCGCGATTTTTAAGCAAACAACGCTGCCGGTTCCCTCGGTGAGGTCCAGGCTGCGTCGGAGAGGTGAGTATAGCAATATTTTTTATTTTAATTCTTTATTTTACACATTAATGTTGTTTCGATACCGATACCCGATACCACAAAAGTATCGGATCTCGGTATCGGAATTCCGATACAGCAAATATCGGCCGATACCCGATACTTGCGGTATCGGAATGCTAAACAATGGCATCCGATCCGATTTTTTATCGGATCGGATGCCATGCAGGAGGTCTGTGGGTCCAAACAACAGAGCTCCGGTGCAGAGCGTCTAGGCCTGGGACTTCCGGTAGGCCAGGCGCAGCTCCCGGAAGTCCCAGGCCTCTGCGTCGGATCTGTGTTGTTTGGGCGGCATTGCGCTGCTCCCTGCTCCCTGCTGCACCGGCCAGAAGTCCCAGGCTGCACTTCTGAGGCCTGAGGAGATCGCTGTCTGGAGGCCCTGTGATCGCTGTCTGGAGGCCCTGTGATCGCTGTCTGGAGGCCCTGTGATCGCTGTCTGGAGGCCTTGTGATCGCTGTCTGGAGGCCCTGTGATTGCTGTCTGGAGGCCCTGTGATTGCTGTCTGGAGGCCCTGTGATTGCTGTCTGGAGGCCCTGTGATTGCTGTCTGGAGGCCCTGTGATTGCTGTCTGGAGGCCCTGTGATTGCTGTCTGGAGGCCCTGTGACTACTACAGCAACCATCATCCAGTGAACTGTGGGGTGTCATTGGCCATTACTGAGATAAGTGAGAGGGAGCGCAGTGATGGCGAACCTGTGGCAGTCCAGCTGTTGCAAAACTACAATTCCCATCATGGCTGGCCATTCAAAGCAAAGGCTTTGGCTGTGAAGACATGATGGGAATTGTAGTTTTGCAACAGCTGGAGTGCCACAGGTTCGCCATCACTGGAAGAATTCCCCCTCCCCCTCACTTATCTTAGTTCACGGCACCCCACACAAGTTAAATAATAGCAAGACCAACAAAAGAAACCAACTGACAGATGAACAAAGAAGTCACTAAGCAGGTAAGTTAATTCTAATTATACATATTTGTTATTTAAACTATACATGTCGCAAAATTATGGTTTTTTATCAAGGTGACACACCACCCAAGTTATGCTCGGTTTTTTGGCGAATTTTGACACACCGAGCTCAAAAGGTTGCCCATCACTGATCTATTGCATGCCAATCTCCAACTCCTCCTTCTCCCTCCCCGTCACACCGTCAGATATCCATACCTGATTGTGTGGTTAGGAAACAACCATACACTCCCAGTCATCAGTTTGTGTGCCAACTCAATCCCACCTCATCATGTTGTTGGTGGTGCAGTCACTGCAGTTCCACTTAGTGGATTCCACTGCCTTTCGGGAAATGAAGGCTTGCGCTCAGAATCACTGGAGGATACTCATCCACCATTACTTCTCACACAATGTGGCGTTCACTTTGTGCTCTGACATTCAGGAGAACGTGGGTGACTCCTTGGAATTGGCATTGACCTTGAAAGTGCATTGCGGGCGACTCAAATACTGCTATTCACCAAGTAAAAGTTTGGTTGTTTTTATGAACATCGTGTCTCATGGATTAATTGCTGACCTGGTTCCAGAAGAGGGATTCCTAGGCTCAGAAGAAGAGGTCTGCAGTAGGGTTGAGTGACTTTTATTTTTATAGGATCGGGTCGGGTTTCACGAAACCCGACTTTCTCAAAAGTCGGGTCGAGTGAAATCGGCCGATCCTATAAAAAAGTCGGGGTCGGCCGAAACACGAAACCCAATGCAGTGCAATGGGATACTATGGTTCCCAGGGTCTGAAGGAGAGGAAACTCTCCTTCAGGCCCTGGGATCCATATTAATGTGTAAAATAAAGAATCAAAATAAAAAATATTGATATACTCACCCTCGGACGCGCCCTGGTACTAACCGGCTGCCTTCCTTCCTAAGAATGAGCGCGTGAATGACCTGCGGTGACGTCGCGGCTTGTGATTGGTCGCGTGAGCGGTCACATGGGCGGTCACACGACCAATCACAAGCCGCGACGTCATCTAAGGTCCTTCATGCGCTCATTCTTAGGAAGGAAGGCTGCTGGAAAGAAGCAGGGCGCGTGCGAGGGTGAGTATATTCCTATTAGGTATATACTCACCCTCGGACGCGCCCTGCTTCTTTCCGGCAGCCTTCCTTCCTAAGAATGAGCGCGTGAAGGACCTTAGATGACGTCGCGGCTTGTGATTGGTCGCGTGACCGCCCATGTGACCGCTCACGCGACCAATCACAAGCCGCGACGTCACCGCAGGTCATTCACGCGCTCATTCTTAGGAAGGAAGGCTGCCGGTTAGTACCAGGGCACGTCCGAGGGTGAGTATATCAATATTTTTTATTTTGATTCTTTATTTTACACTTAAATATGGATTCCATGGATTCCGATACCGATTCCCGATATCGCAAACATATCGGAACTCGGTATCGGAATTCCGATACCAGATTCAGAAGATCGCCGACCTCATGGCCGACCCCACACAGGGGTCGGGTCGGGTTTCATGAAACCCAACTTTGCCAAAAGTCGGCGACTTCTGAAAATGGCCGACCCGTTTCGCTCAACCCTAGTCTGCAGCCCTAAAGTAAGCGTGATGCTCCTCACACACAGGAGCACACCGAGACTGGTACATGAGATGTCTGTAGGATGCCCAAGTGAGTGGGAACAGAAGCTCGCCCACGACTACCTCGCTTGGGCATCTTATATAACTCCAAGGGGCGGCACTCACAATGATGAAGCGGTCACTAGAATGTTCCTTCAGAATGTTTTCCGATTAATTCTGGGCACTACCAGGGGTCACCTGTATTTCCCACTAGGCTGCAAGTCCTCAGCACAAAGTAATGTATGTCAGTGTTGAACGTAAATAAGTATCTGACTGGATTTCTCTGCATGGAGGACACCAAGAAATCGGCAACATTGAGGACCCTAGTTGTATTGGTTGGCCAAGGAAACTTAGTGCAGCAGAAGAGAGATACATCATGCTCATTTCCCTTTCATGTTGGAAGATGTCCAGCAGCGCCACCAGCTCAGAACTGGCAGCAACCAGTGGAACCAGCTACACCAATGTACTGTTCGGAGATGTATGGCCAAAAGATGGAAGGCTTGTGGCCTAAAGCATTATTTTCCACATGGGAACAAGGTGAAGTGCTGGAACTATGCACGAAAATATAGGAACTGTGAGCAGAAAAATGGCAACAGGTGCTCTGGACTAATGAGTCAAAGCGTGAAATATTTGGCAGTAATAGAAGCAGTTTGTTCCCTCAGGGGCTAGAGAGCGGCACAATAATGAGGGGCTTCATGAACAGTGAAGCACGGTGGAGGGACCTGTAAGATTGGAGCAGCATTTCTGCAAATGGTGTTGGGGATTTGCTCAGGATTACTGGTGTCCTCAATACTGAGAAATCCAGGCAGATACTTATCCATCGTGTAACACCATCAGGAGCAATCAGATCGGCTCCAAATTTATTCTGCACCAGGACAACAACCTCAACATCCAGCCAATGTCATTAAGAATGAGGAGTCCTGGAGGTGATGATCCGGCCCCACAGAGCCCAGATCTCACATCATCCAGTCTGTCTGGGATCACATGAAGAGACAGATGGATCTGTACAAGCCTCATACACAGAAGATCTGGGGTTAAAGTTCTTTAAGATGTTTCGAACAACCTCCTGCCGAGTTCCTTAAAAAAGTGAGGAAGGTAAAGGCCGGTCACCAAATACTGCTGAGATTTAGATTTCTCTTTCTTTCTTTCACTTTCCATCTTGTTAATTGATAAAATAAACTATGAACACTTTTATGTATGAAGCGTCTTCTTACTCTGCAGCATTTTACACACCTGCCTGACATTTTGAACACTGCACACACGATATATGCACACACATATTTTTAGGACAAGGGCACAAGCTGGACTCACTACAGGAGCTTTAGTAAATTAGGGATGTGTTAATCTCCAGGACAAATATCTGACATCTAATGGGAAGCGAATCCTGAGCCGAAGGTTGATGATGGAAACTCCGTAATACATGGACGAACCGTCAATCACCAGGAGGCTACAGATTCCTGTGGTCCGGATTAACCCCCAGTGTAGAAAACCAGAGGTCAACAACACTCATTTAGATTCAGGCCTATGATTAGTCCTGCCAGTAGGGAGCATTCTATGCAAGAGGGGCTGTGGAGGGATACCAAAGCAAGCCAAACTATGCGGTGTATCAAGTACAGATACCCCAAAATAAATCCTCTGATATAAATATCACAAATAGCCAAGAGAATGTCTTATATACAGTTTAAAACATAACTTTTACTCATACTTATATAAAATAGTTTTATGGATAATAGACATAAAGTGCCAAAAGTGCTCAAAATACCAGTGCTCAGTAGAAAATGGTTTTATCTCACCAAATCAGTCGTTTTTTTCTCTCTCTTTTTATCAGGAGCACTATTACAGACAGGGGGGGGAAATTTTGTTTACTGTGCTACCCCGGTCGTGCCCCTGTATTGCTCCTGCCCTGACAAGGGCAGTTCCCAAGTCAGGCTAAATAATTGTCCCCACCATGAAATAGATAAATATCCCTACGCGTTTCCTCTCCCATAGGGGAGATTCATCAGGGGAATGTATAAATATAAATTGTGGGATCTGTAATTTTTTAGAAAAAAAGCCCCTCCATCGGGAAATGGGCTCCTATATGTCCAGTGCACCTGTTTTTGGGTATGGACTAATGGTAAGGTGAGATAAAGAACGGAAATAATCCCCCTTAAGTAGTTTCCTACATTTTCTGCTTAATTACATAGCGTCCTACCTCATTTCCTGCCGGGCGCATGTTCCATGTGCTTACTATTGTTTCCATTTGGCAATACATGCCCCGTGCCGCCATTGTACTCCCCGCATGTGTATACTTCCGGTATCGGAAGACGCTGGGCTACTGCGCTTGCGCCATGTAGCGCAGCGCAAGAAGATTGCCGGACAAGTCCTCCGGTTCGCATTCCCTGGCTTGCCCGCTACTGCGCATGCGATACTCCAGGGGATGGAAGGAAACCTCCCACCAATGGCGTGCCTGTTTCCCTGGTAACCGCCCGGCTATCAAAGTTATATATTACTGCGCACGCGTAGTTTGAATAAGGCAGCCAGCTTGTTTATTAACCCCATCATTAGGGGCTGTGGAGGGACCATCATACTGTATAAGGGGAGGCATTGCACTTTGTAAAGGGGACTATCATACTGTGTAAGGGGGACTGTGGAGGGGACCATCATGTTGTGTAAGGGGGACCATCATACTGTGTAAGGTTTACTGTGGGGGGCCATCACACTGTGTAAGGGGGACTGTTGGAGGACCATCATAGTGTGTAAGTGGGACTATGGAGGTACCATCACACTGTGTAAGGGGGAATGTGGGGGGACCCTCATACTGTGTAAGGGGGACTGTGGGGGGACATCATACTGTGTAAGGGGGAATGTGGGGGGACATCATACTGTGTGTAACGGGGTCTACCGTGCTGGAGTACCTCTTTCAGTACCACCCCGTGTTTCAGGAGGTCCACTCTGCTTTGGCTGGAGTCTGAATGAAGGACACTGGCTGGAATTGCTTGGTTACATGGGCGCATATAAAAGATCTCTGCTTCTCCATGTATTTCCAGTGTGACAAAACTTTACTCACAGGACACAGAATATATCACACAGATACAGAGGGCGGGCCAATTGAAAAGTGGCAGGCCAGACATACATTACAATAGCCGCAGGTGTCCGGAGCCTGCCGATATTTACTGTGAGAATTACAAAGGTGGGGGAGGTCAGAAGGGGGATATCTTGTCCCCTCTGCCCAGGGGCGCAGCCTGTGGGCTGATGCATTAGGGACATGCATCTCACACGGAACCTATTATACATACATATAACTGCACAACATATTCTGGGTCTGGGGGGTTCCGTAACATGGCTCCCCCTTTTCAGCGACGCGATCTGCATACACAGTCTGATCCTTAACGGATCGGTTTGGGGATGACCGAAGTTTATGGGGTTGGTACAAGTTCCGTTTGTCGACTTAGTCCATCAGTGTTACCGTTTTGTTTGCCAGGTCTGTAGTGAATGGTGAAGTCCAGAGGTTGTAGGGCTAAACTCCACCGCAGTAATCTGGCGTTGTCTCCGGAGACCCGATTAAGCCAGACTAGGGGATTATGGTCTGTTAGGAGGGAAAACTGTTGTCCATACAAATATGGTTGCAACTTTTTGAGTGCCCATATTACCCCCAGGCGCTCGTCCTCGATGGCCGCATAGCTTACTTCACGGGGCAGTAGTTTCTGACTCAGGTAAGCTACCGGGTGTTCTTGGCCATCCGGCCCGACTTGGCTCAGTACTGCCCCAATCAAAACATAGAAGCGTCTGTGTGAACAAGGAAACGTTTAGTTGGATCGGGTGCGGCCAATACAGTGGTATTGGTGAGGGCGTCCTTTAGCTGGCAGAAGGCTTCCTCACACTCTGGGGTCCAGGTTACCTGGCGGGGTTGGTTCTTACGGGTCAGATCAGTGAGGGGCTTGGCTACGCTGCTGTAATTGGGAACCTCTGCTTTGCCCACGTGACACTTGTTTGGGTTCAGGGTGATTCCGGCCTTGTGGATCCTGTCCAATACTCTCTCTAGGTGATTTAGATGCTCTTCCCATGTCGCGCTGTAGATGGCGATGTCATCCAGGTAGGCACAAGCATAGTCCTGGAGACCATCCAGAAGCCGGTCAGACAGCCTCTGGAAGGTCGCCGGGGCATTCTTCATCCCGAATGGCATAACTCGAAACTGGAATAAGCCGAACGGGGTGACAAATGCCGACTTGGGAATAGCGTCAGGACGAAGGGGAATTGTCAGGACTCTGAACATTTTTTACCTTTTGTGCATTAATGCCCTTTTCCAAGATAGCATCTTTGGTCTCATGTGCACTGTGTCTTCCTGCTATAAAACTCCACCCCAGCCTTCAGTCTGTGCTAGAGTATTCTGCCTTGCATCCAGCTCCTGACCTCTGATTACTCCCTGGCTATATACCTGCTCCTGTGAACCTGTGTGGTGATCCTGCTACTCTGCTCTGAGTTCCTGCTGCATACACCGGTTTCCAGTAATCCTCCTTCATCTGCTGCTCGTGTTTACTTCCATCTGCATTTGCTGGACATGTAAGCTGTTTCTGCTCTGCAAAAACCTGAGACTATTAACCAGGCCTCCCTGGTTGAGCTAAGATATGATTTGAACTGCCTTATAAGCATATCTATCTGTGTCTGGACTAAGACAAGGATTCATTCGTGTCAAGTATCCTCAAGAATAACTGTGCTTCATAGACTTTCTGCTTGATTGCATTTTCCTCTGAAGTTTCATATAGACTGCTAAGCTGCGTTTAATATTTACGCCAAGTGTTGTGGACTTGAGTGTCTCTCTGTACCTGTTTGAATCACCGTGTGATAATATAGACTTTACCACTTATAAAACTGTGTCCTGTAGTTGTCTTGTTCCACGCAAAGAGTCTCCTGAGTTATCCCCTATAATTATTACAGGATACTCTAGCCTAAAAAAAAAGGAGACTGCTGGAACAATGACTGCAGAAAGCAGATTAGAGCAGGTGTTTTCCATAATTAGATCACTGCAGAAAGATGTGGAAGGTCTGCAAAAGAAGTTTGGAAGCTTTGAACACAATCATCAAGTGTTTGTTATGACCCCAATGGCGAGGGTCTCAGAGAAATAGGTAAGTCTGCGAAGTACAAAAATCCAGCTCATAGGGCAGTGGTAACTGGGTTGACCATATATCTACTCCTAACGCCAACACTAGAAGTAGCCGGGGAACATGCCTACGTTGGTCGCTAGATGTCTCGCGCCAGCCGGAGAACTAACTACCCCTAGAAGAGGAAAACAAAGACCTCTCTTGCCTCCAGAGAAAGGACCCCAAAAGTAGGATACAAGCCCCCCACAAATAATAACGGTGAGGTAAGAGGAAATGACAAACATAGAAATGAACTAGGTTTAGCAAAGAGAGGCCCGCTTACTAATAGCAGAATGTAGTAAGATAACTTATATGGTCAACAAAAACCCTATCAAACATCCACGCTGGAAATTCAAGAACCCCCGAACCGTCTAACGGCCCGGGGGGAGAACACCAGCTCCCTAGAGCTTCCAGCAAGGACAGGATACAGATTAAGTACAAGCTGGACAAAAATGCAAACAAAAACAAATAACAAAAAGCAAGAAAGCAGACTTAGCTTAATCTAGCAGGAACCAGGATCAGTAGACAAGAGCACAACAGATTAGCTCTGATTACAACGTTGCCAGGCATTGAACTGAAGGTCCAGGGAGCCTATATAGCAACACCCCTGAACTAACGGCCCAGGTGAGCATACAAGGGATGACTGACATATCCAGAGTCAAATCACTAGTAACCACTAGAGGGAGCCAAAAAGCAAATTCACAACAGTGTTTGGACAAACTTTGCAGGACTTAAGCAACCGCATGGCAGCCCAGGAAAACGAACTTGCTGGCACAGAGTCCCAGTATGGACGGGCTTTTCAGGACATAAGCACGCAAATAGCTGCACAAGTGACTTTACCCTCTGGGCAACCGCCACCAGCTAGCCCACCTAAGTTGCCCCCAATCAGATTTAATGGTGATCGTGACAAATTTCGTGGCTTTGTGAATCAATGTATGCTATATTTTGATGTGCATGCTGACCATTTTCCTACTGATAGATCCAAAGTATTGTGTGTAATAATGCTACTGACCTCACGAGCGCTCGCCTGGGCGAATCCGATGATTGAGTCTCGTGACCCACGGTTAAATAACTTGGATGATTTCTTGGCCGCTATGGCATTAATGTTTGATGATGACCCTAATCGCCGTGCAACCGCTGAATCTGCTTTGTTGTTTTTACGCCAGGCTAAACATTCTGTTATTGAGTATGCCACTGAATTCAGGAGATTAGCGGTAGATACCAATTGGGACAGTTATGCCCAATTGCCTATTTTTAAAAGGGGTCTGTCTAGTATTATAAAAGATGAACTAGCTCGCTCTGAGTCACCACAAGAGCTAGAGACATTTATACAGCATTGTGTGTGCATAGACTTTCGCCTTACTGAGTGTAGGCAGGAGAAATTTGCTGCATATAACCGTATTTCTAACTTTTCCCTTCCTTCCAAAGAGCCTGCAGGTAAAACCTCTCGGGAGGTGGAGGAGGTGCCCATGCAAATTGATTCCGTTCAGAGGCGCGAGATCAATGAGCGCCGGGAGCATCGCCTTCGTGAAAGTCTATGTTTCTACTGCGGCCAGTCTGACCACTTCTTGATCAATTGTCCTAAGTGTCCTAGACGGCCTAACAAAGTGCTAGCAGCAGTAGGGGAGTATGACAACTGTGATGATGAATCTGACATCTCTGAATGTAGCCTGCCTTTAAACGCTGGATTCCATTCACTTTCTATGACTTCACCCCCCAAGGAGCTGAAGGAGAAGAACTCTCACTGTTCTCTCCCTATTAAGATCCTGTGTTCAGGACAGTGGATTTCCAGTGCAGCTATGATTGACTCAGGTGCAGGTGTCAATTTCATGGATATCGCATTTGCCAAGGAACATGGTATTGAAATTCAGCAAAGAGCCTCTCCAATTACCATGGAAACAGTGGATGGGTCACCTTTAATCTCTGGGCCTGTGGATCAGGAGACCCTACCCCTTGAAATTTTGTTGGAGCCTAATCATCAGGAGCAACTTTCTTTCTTGCTAATTTCTTCTCATTTTCCTGTGATTTTAGGCATTCCTTGGTTGTGTTCTCAGAACCCAATTATCAACTGGGAGACCAAGGAGATTATCTTTCCAACAAGGAGAAACTCAGCGTTAACAGAAGCTGTCCCTGAGTCCACGGCTACGGAACCACATGTACAGGTATTTTCATTACCTCCAGCATATAAAGAGTTCTCTGACATCTGTGACAAGAAGAATGCAGATCAGCTTCCTCCACACAGGCATTATGACTGTCCCATTGAGCTGCTTCCTGGGGCAACTATTCCTTTTGCTAACGTATACCCTTTGGCGGCACCTGAGCTTCAAGCCTTAAAGGAGTATATTGATGAAAATCTGGCCAAAGGCTTCATACGTCCTTCTTCCTTTCCAGCAGAGGCACCTATATTTTTTGTAAAAAAAGAAGAATGGGACCCTGAGACCCTGTGTTGACTATCAGGAACTCAATAAGGTAACCGTACGAAACCTTTACCCTTTGCCTCTGTCCCGAATTACTGGAAATAGTCCGCCATGCTAAGGTGTTCTCTAAACTGGATTTTCGTGGGGCTTATAATTTGGTGCGTATTCATCCAGGGGATGAGTGGAAGACAGCATTCCGATGCCGGTAGGGACACTTTGAATATCTCGTGATGCCTTTCGGGCTTTGTAATGCCCCTGCAACGTTTCAACACCTTGCTAATGACATTTTCAGAGATTTGTTGGACCAGTTTGTGGTGATCTATTTGGACGATATTCTAATCTTTTCTGACTCTCTACAGGAACATGAAGAACATGTCAAAGCTGTTTTAAGACGTCTGAAAGAGAACCATCTGTATATCAAGCCGGAGAAATGCGAGTTCCATCGTTCTCAGATACAGTTCTTAGGTTATATCATCTGTTGTGATCCGCTTTTTGGGCTCCCCTAGTGGTGGCTGGTGGTACTGGAGACTTGTGTGTTCTTTTCTGCCTCAGCTCACCTGCTTCCATCAGTTTTGGGAGTTCCCTATTTAGCCTTGCTCTCCAGTCACTTCCTTGCCGGTCATCATTGTAACCTGAGTCTTTCAGTTGCATGTTCCTGCTAACAGTCTGCTGTTCAGCTAAGTGGACTCTTGTCCTTTTTGTTTTGTATTTTTTGTCCAGTTTACAGTTTGTCATTTCCTGTTACTGGAAGCTCTTGTGGACTGAAATTGCCACTCCTGTGTCATGAGTTGACACAGGAGTCTTAAAGTAATTTCAGGATGGGTTTTTGAAAGGGTTTTTCAGCTGACCGTGAAGTCCTCTTTTGTATCCTTCCTCTATCTAGTAAGTGGACCTCGCTTTGCTAAATCTACCTTCATACTGTGTATGTCTTTTCCTCTGAACTCACCGTTAATATATGTGGGGGCTACTATCATCTTTGGGGAATTTCACTAGAGGTAAGCCAGGTCTGTTGCTTCCTCTTCCAGGCGTAGTTAGTTCTCCGGCTGGCGCATGGCATCTAGGCAGCCGTAGGAATGCTTCCTGGCTACTGTTAGTTGTGTGGTAGATTTAGGTCACGGTCAGCTTGAGTTTCCATCACCCGAGGGCTAGTCTGTTATTTTGTGTTTCTGATGTTCCCATGCCATTGGGGAATCATGACAGTATGACCGGATCCTCAGAGGGAATAGATGACGAGATAGAAAGACAGTTGTGACAGAATTCTGTCAAGAAGCGAGCGGCAGAATTATAGGCGCAAAAATGGCTTGTGCTTCTACTGTGGTGATTCCGCGCATGTTATATCAGCATGCTCTAAACGTACTAGGAAGGTTGACAAGTCTGTTTCTATTGGCACTTTACAGTCTAAATTTCTTCTGTCTGTAACTCTGATTTGTTCATTATCAGTTATTACCGTGGATGCCTATGTGGACTCTGGCGCCGCTCTGAGTCTCATGGATTGGTCCTTCGCCAGGCGCTGTGGGTTTGATTTGGAGCCTCTGGAAGTTCCTATACCTCTGAAGGGTATTGATTCTACACCTCTGGCTTGTAATAGACCACAGTTCTGGACGCAAGTGACTATGCGTATGACTCCAGACCATCAGGAGATGATTCGCTTCCTCGTGTTGCATAATTTTCATGATGTGTTAGTGCTTGGATTACCATGGTTGCAATCTCATAACCCAGTACTGGACGCAGCCTACTTCTCTAAAGGGTCTTCAGAAGTTCTTGGGCTTTGCTAATTTTTATCGTCGATTTATAACTGGTTTTTCTGGTGTTGCTAAGCCTCTTACGGATTTGACTAAGAAGGGTGCTGATGTTGCCAATTGGTCCTCTGCCGCTGTGGAGGCCTTTCGGGAACTTAAGCGCCGCTTTTCGTCTGCCCCTGTGTTGCGCCAGCCTGATGTCTCTCTCCCCTTTCAGGTTGAGGTCGATGCTTCCGAGATCGGAGCGGGGGCGGTTTTGTCGCAGAAAAGTTCCGATTGCTCAGTGATGAGACCTTGTGCGTTCTTTTCTCGAAAATTTTCTGCCGCCGAAAGAAATTATGATGTCGGTAATCGGGAGCTTTTGGCCATGAAGTGGGCATTTGAGGAGTGGCGTCATTGGCTTGAGGGGGCTAGACATCAGGTGGTGGTATTGACCGATCACAAGAATCTGATTTATCTTGAGTCTGCCAGGCGCCTGAATCCTAGACAGGCGCGCTGGTCGTTGTTTTTCTCTCGGTTTAATTTTGTGGTCTCATATCTACCAGGTTCTAAGAATGTGAAGGCAGATGCCCTTTCTAGGAGTTTTGAGCCTGATTCCCCTGGTGATTCGGAACCTACAGGTATCCTTAAGGATGGGGTGATATTATCCGCTATTTCCCCAGATCTGCGACGTGCTTTGCAAGAGTTTCAGGCGGATAGACCTGATCGCTGTCCACCTGGTAGACTGTTTGTTCCTGATGATTGGACCAGTAGAGTCATCTCGGAGGTTCATTCTTCTACGCTGGCGGGTCATCCTGGAATTTTTGGTACCAGGGATTTGGTGGCTAGATCCTTCTGGTGGCCATCTCTGTCTCGAGATGTGCGTGTTTTTGTGCAGTCTTGTGATGTGTGTGCTCGGGCCAAGCCTTGTTGTTCTAGGGCTAGCGGGTTGTTGTTGCCCTTGCCTATTCCGAAGAGGCCTTGGACGCACATCTCGATGGACTTTATTTCTGATCTTCCTGTCTCTCAGAGGATGTCTGTTATCTGGGTGGTGTGTGACCGTTTTTCTAAGATGGTTCATTTGGTGCCATTGCCGAAGTTGCCTTCCTCGTCTGAGTTGGTTCCTTTGTTTTTTCAAAATGTGGTTCGCTTGCATGGTATTCCTGAAAATATCGTTTCTGATAGGTGTACCCAGTTCGTTTCTAGATTTTGGCGGGCATTCTGTGCCAGGTTGGGCATTGATTTGTCTTTTTCGTCTGCCTTCCATCCTCAGACTAATGGCCAGACGGAGCGAACTAATCAGACTTTGGAGACGTATTTGAGGTGTTTTGTGTCTGCGGATCAGGATGATTGGGTTGCCTTTTTGCCGTTGGCGGAGTTTGCTCTTAATAATCGGGCTAGTTCGGCCACTTTGGTTTCCCCTTTCTTTTGCAATTCGGGGTTTCATCCCCGTTTTTCTTCTGGTCAGGCGGAGTCTTCGGATTGTCCTGGAGTAGATGCTGTGGTGGATCGGTTGTATCGGATTTGGGAACAAGTGGTGGACAATTTGAATTTGTCCCAGGAGAGGACTCAGCGGTTTGCTAACCGCCAGCGTCGGGTTGGTCCTCGCCTTCGTGTTGGGGACTTGGTGTGGTTGTCTTCCCGTTTTGTCCCAATGAGGGTTTCTTCTCCTAAATTTAAGCCTCGGTTCATCGGTCCCTATAGGATTTTGGAGATTATTAACCCTGTTTCCTTTCGTTTGGACCTCCCGGCATCTTTCGCTATCCATAATGTGTTCCATCGGTCATTGTTGCGGAGATACGAGGTGCCGGTGGTTCCTTCTGCTGAGCCTCCTGCTCCTGTGTTGGTTGAGGGTGAATTGGAGTACGTTATAGAGAAGATCTTGGACTCCCGTATTTCCAGGCGGAGACTCCAGTATCTGGTTAAATGGAAGGGCTATGGTCAGGAAGATAATTCTTGGGTAACTGCCTCTGATGTTCATGCCTCGGATTTGGTTCGTGCCTTTCATAGGGCTCATCCAGGTCGCCCTGGCGGTTCTTGTGAGGGTTCGGTGCCCCCTCCTTAAGGGGGGGTATTGTTGTGATCCGCTTTTTGGGCTCCCCTAGTGGTGGCTGGTGGTACTGGAGACTTGTGTGTTCTTTTCTGCCTCAGCTCACCTGCTTCCATCAGTTTTGGGAGTTCCCTATTTAGCCTTGCTCTCCAGTCACTTCCTTGCCGGTCATCATTGTAACCTGAGTCTTTCAGTTGCATGTTCCTGCTACCAGTCTGCTGTTCAGCTAAGTGGACTCTTGTCCTTTTTGTTTTGTATTTTTTGTCCAGTTTACAGTTTGTCATTTCCTGTTACTGGAAGCTCTTGTGGACTGAAATTGCCACTCCTGTGTCATGAGTTGACACAGGAGTCTTAAAGTAATTTCAGGATGGGTTTTTGAAAGGGTTTTTCAGCTGACCGTGAAGTCCTCTTTTGTATCCTTCCTCTATCTAGTAAGTGGACCTCGCTTTGCTAAATCTACCTTCATACTGTGTATGTCTTTTCCTCTGAACTCACCGTTAATATATGTGGGGGCTACTATCATCTTTGGGGAATTTCACTAGAGGTAAGCCAGGTCTGTTCCTTCCTCTTCCAGGCGTAGTTAGTTCTCCGGCTGGCGCATGGCATCTAGGCAGCCGTAGGAATGCTTCCTGGCTACTGTTAGTTGTGTGGTAGATTTAGGTCACGGTCAGCTTGAGTTTCCATCACCCGAGGGCTAGTCTGTTATTTTGTGTTTCTGATGTTCCCATGCCATTGGGGAATCATGACAATCATCTCTCCCCAGGGGCTGAACATGGAATCTGGTAAGATTCAGGCTATCCTTGATGGGCCGGTTCCCAAGAACGTTAAGGAGGTCCAACTTTTTATTGGTTTTGCAAATTTCTACAGACGCTTCATTCGAAATTTTTCTGATATTGTCCGTCCCATTACTTCCTTGACAAAGAAGGAAAAGCCCTTCAAGTGGTCATCACAGGCTCAAGAAGCTTTTGATCGACTTAAGATGTTTCACATCAGCACCGCTGTTGATACACCCAGATCCAACACTTTCATTCATTGTGGAGGTGGACGCTTCTGATAATGCTTTGGGGGCTATTCTCTCCCAAAGAACTGGGAGAAGGGTCTGCTACATCCTTGTGCTTTCTAACCTCAGCAGAGAAGAATTACGATGTGGGAGACAAGGAATTGCTGGCTATTATTGCGGCTTTTAAAGAATGGATGCATCATCTGCAAGGAGCTGCACAACAGATCATAGTGCTAACTGACCATCGCAATTTAGAGTTCCTTAGATCCGCTAGATGTCTTTCTCCTCGTCAGGCTCGTTGGAACTTATTTTTAAATCAATTTAACTTTGTTATCTTGTACCGTCCAGGTTCTCGTAATGGGAAGGCTGATGCTTTATCCCGAATCCATGCTGCGGATTCCATACCTGGAGCCCCGTCCAAGACCATTCTATCTGATGCCAATTTCATCTGAGTTATCCATGATCATTACTTGTGGAAGGAGTGCAGGGAGGCCTATGACGGTGATGTATTTCTGGCCAACCCACCTGTGGATATTAATCTTGTCTTTAAGGATGGCATGTGGTTCACAGATCGACGTATCTATGTCCCGGAGGTCGTCCGTCTGCAGATCCTCAAGTTGGTACATGACTCCAAGTTGGCGGTTCACAGGGGGGTACAGAAGACACAAGAGTTCCTGAGCCGATTCTTCTGGTGGCCAACTTGCCTGAAGGATACCAAGGACTATGTTCTCTCTTGCGAGGTATGTGCCCGTTACAAGACTGCTCATGTGGCACCTACGGGTCTTCTACAACCATTACCTGTTCCGTCCCGCCCTTGGGGGTTTATATCAATGGACTTTATTGTGGAGCTGCCTACATCGGGGGGCATGAATACAATCATGGTGGTAGTTGATCGCCTGACTAAAGCTGCTCATTTTGTTCCATGCACCGGCCTCCCCTCAGCTAAAGATACAGTGAACTTGGTTATACAGAATGTCTTTTGGTTGCATGGGGTTCCGGATGAGATCATCTCTGACCGTGGAGTACAGTTCACTTCAAGATTCTGGAAGGGGTTTTGCTCTGCACTCAATATTAATGTCTGTCTCTCTTCCGCTTACCATCCTCAGACAAATGGTCAGACTGAGCATACCAACCAGATGCTGGAACAATATCTAAGATGCTATGTCAGCCATCTCCAGGATGATTGGTTGGAGTTGCTGCAGTTAGCCGAATTTTCATATCATAATTCTCAGAGCGCCTCCACTAAATTTACACCTTTCTTTGCCAATCTGTGTATTTTACCTAGGTCTCCAATTAATTCTCCGGTTCCGGCAGTGGAGGAAAGGCTGACTGCGATGAGACAAAATCTGGAGGTTCTGAAGGAATCCCTGACCACAGCTCAAGAACGTTATAAGAGATCGGCTGATAGATTCCGTATACCTGCACCCATGTTCAAGGTAGGAGATTCCGTGTGATTAGCAACTAAGAATCTGAAGTTAAACGTTCCTTCACAAAAACTTGGACAGAAATTCATTGGCCCTTTCAAGATCAACGGTATTGTGAGCTCTGTGGCCTGCCGGCTGAAGCTGCCTAGGACTATGAAGGTACACCCAGTTTTTCATGTATCTTTACTAAAGCCGGTATCTCCTAATACCTTCCAGGGACGTGTTGTGCCACCTCCACAGCCTGTGGTGATTGATGGGCAAGAACAATTTGTGGTGGAGGAAATTATTGATTCCAGGATTCGCAGGAATCGGCTCCAATATCTGATAAGATGGCAGGGATATCCCCCTGAGGAAGACTCTTGGGAAACTGTGGAAAACATCAATGCCCAAGAGAAGATTTCTCATTTTCATCAGAGATTCCCTGAGAATCCAGGTCCAGGATCGTCCTGAGGCCGCTTCTAAGGAGGGAGTAATGTCAAGACTCTGAACATTTTTTACCTTTTGTGCATTACTGCCCTTTTCCAAGATGGCGTCTTTGGTCTCATGTGCACTGTGTCTTCCTGCTATAAAACTCCACCCCAGCCTTCAGTCTGTGCTAGAGTATTCTGCCTTGCATCCAGCTCCTGACCTCTGATTGCTCCCTGGCTATATACCTGCTCCTGTGAACCTGTGGGGTTATCCTGCTACTCTGCTCTGAGTTCCTGCTGCATACACCAGTTTCCAGTAATCCTCCTTCACCTGCTGCTCGTGTTTACTTCCATCTGCATTTGCTGGACATGTAAGCTGTTTCTGCTCTGCAAAAACCTGAGACTATTAACCAGGCCTCCCTGGTTGAGCTAAGATATGATTTGAACTGCCTTATAAGCATATCTATCTGTGTCTGGACTAAGACAAGGATTAATTCGTGTCAAGTATCCTCAAGAATAACTGTGCTTCATAGACTTTCTGCTTGATTGCATTTTCCTCTGAAGTTTCCTATAGACTGCTAAGCTGCGTTTAATATTTACACCAAGTGTTGTGGACTTGAGTTTCTCTCTGTACCTGTTTGAATCACCGTGTGATAATATATACTTTACCACTTATAAAACTGTGTCCTGTAGTTGTCTTGTTCCACGCAAAGAGTCTCCTGAGTTATCCCCTATAATTATTACAGGAATCTGCCAGTAGCCTTTGCAGAGATCGATGATGGTCAAATACTTTGCCCCACCAGCCGGTCTAACAACTCATCCACACGCGGCATGGGATACGCATCCGTCACCGTTTTCTCATTGAGCTTACGATAGTCTACACAAAACCGTGTAGTCCCATCCTTCTTGGGCTCTAACACTACGGAGGATGCCCAGGGACTATCTGACTCTTCAATGACCCCTAAACGCAACATCTCTTGTATCTCTTGTCACATCCCTTCTCGTACAGACTCAGGGATGCGGAAGGGGGGTTGTCTCAGGGGGGTCTGATCCTGGGTCTCAACCTTGTGTTGTGCCAGGCGAGTGTACCCTGGTCTCCCCGAAAACATCCTCTGTCGCTGCCTCAACAACGTCTCCACCTGCTGTCTCTCCTGGGGACCTAGGTCTTCACCCAAGTGTACCTGGTCCCATGTTTTAGACTGAGTCCTTTCCCCTAAGACATCAGGCAAGGGAAGTCTGGCTAAATCCTCTGCTTCAGGTGCTGTCTAGGCCATTCCTTCCGCTCATACTTGCCCGCTGCGGCACGCTCCTCCTGCAGGCGCGCGTCCTCTTCTTCATTCTTCTCGGCTCCCTGGTTCTCGTCGGGAGCACGTGCGCACCGCCCACTCCAGCACTTCCTCTTTCTGATTTACAGGCGGTCTGTATCTCCTCTCTGTGATCCTGGAGGACTGTGACCCAGAAGTCCTCCAGCACTCCATGTATATAAGGGGAATCCTTCCTCTGCTCCTTGCCTGTCTGTCATTTGTGCTTCTGTAACACAGGTCCACCTTTGTCTTTGCACTGTTTTGAGTCTCCACTCTGTCCAGCCAGTTCAGCTTCTCTGTCTCTCCCAGGCTTCCTTGTCTCCTCGTCCAGTCCAGCCCTCACAGTGTCCTCTCCGTACTCTGTGGTGTCTCTGTCCTGTCCTGCTTCCTTTGTGTCTTCCCCTTCGCAGTGCTCCTTTGGTCTCGCCTGTACCCAGCTCTTACCTAACTGTACTTCTTCTTACCCCGCTCTCTCCGTCCTACGCCTAGCTTCTCTATTTTGTACCTCCTACTACCTGTCTCCGGGTTCCAGCTTGGGTCTGCCCCTAATGCTCCCTGTATAGGGGGTGGTCTACCTGGTCAGCTCACCCTTGGGAGGTTCGTTGTCGTGGATCTGCGAGTCCACCCCAGGTATTCCAAAAGATCTCACAATAGGACTGCACTCGGATGACATCTGAGTGCAGTCTGATTCTCACAGGTGCACAGATGGCCACTACCTCTTCAGGGTGCTCCCGGTAGGGCTTCAGCATATTCACGTGGAACATGCGGATAACCCTGGGGTCGTCACAATCGGCGACATTATAGGTGGTGTCGGCAGTGGCGTAACTACAAAGTTATGGGCCCCGGTGCGAACTTCCAAATGGGGGCCCCCCCCTACCCCCCCCTACCCCCCCCACCTTCCCCCGCCCCGCTTCCCCTAGATACGCCTCTGACTGTTGCAGGAATCTCCTGCACTGCAACATGGTGTTGGGTGCCAGCACAGCCCGCACAGTGGTATATCCAGCACAGCCCGCACAGTGGTATATCCAGCACAGCCCGCACAGTGGTATATCCAGCACAGACCGCACAGTGGTATATCCAGCACAGACCGCACAGTGGTATATCCAGCACAGACCGCACAGTGGTATATCCAGCACAGCCCTCACAGTGGTATATCCAGCACAGCCCGCACAGGGGTATATACAGCACAGACCGCACAGTGGTATATCCAGCACAGACCGCACAGTGGTATATCCAGCACAGCCCTCACAGTGGTATATCCAGCACAGCCCGCACAGGGGTATATACAGCACAGACTGCACAGTGGTATATCCAGCACAGACCGCACAGTGGTATATCCAGCACAGCCCTCACAGTGGTATATCCAGCACAGCCCGCACAGGGGTATATACAGCACAGCCCGCACAGGGGTATATACAGCACAGCCCGCACAGGGGTATATACAGCACAGCCAGCACAGGGGGTATATAGAGCACAGCCCTCACAGTGGTATATCCAGCACAGCCCGCACAGTGGTATATCCAGCACAGCCCGCACAGTGGTATATCCAGCACAGCCCGCACAGTGGTATATCCAGCACAGACCGCACAGTGGTATATCCAGCACAGACCGCACAGTGGTATATCCAGCACAGACCGCACAGTGGTATATCCAGCACAGACCGCACAGTGGTATGTACAGCACAGCCCGCACAGTGGTATATCCAGCACAGACCGCACAGTGGTATATCCAGCACAGACCGCACAGTGGTATATCCAGCACAGACCGCACAGTGGTATATCCAGCACAGACCGCACAGTGGTATATCCAGCACAGCCCTCACAGTGGTATATCCAGCACAGACCGCACAGTGGTATATCCAGCACAGACCGCACAGTGGTATATCCAGCAGAGACCGCACAGTGGTATATACAGCACAGCCCGCACAGTGTTATATACAGCAGAGCCCGCACAGTGGTATATAGAGCACAGCCCGCACAGTGTTATATACAGCAGAGCCCGCACAGTGGTATATACAGCAGAGCCCGCACAGTGGTATATACAGCAGAGCCCGCACAGTGGTATATACAGCAGAGCCCGCACAGGGATATATACAGCAGAGCCCGCACAGGGGTATATACAGCAGAGCCCGCACAGTGGTATATACAGCACAGCCCGCACAGTGGTATATACAGCACAGCCCGCACAGTGGTATATACAGCAGAGCCCGCACAGTGGTATATACAGCAGAGCCCGCACAGTGGTATATACAGCACAGCCCGCACAGTGGTATATACAGCACAGCCCGCAGTGGTATATAGAGCACAGCCCGCACAGTGGTATATAGAGCACAGCCCGCACAGTGGTATATAGAGCACAGCCCGCACAGTGTTATATACAGCAGAGCCCGCACAGTGGTATATAGAGCACAGCCCGCACAGTGGTATATACAGCACAGCCCGCACAGTGTTATATACAGCAGAGCCCGCACAGTGGTATATAGAGCACAGCCCGCACAGTGTTATATACAGCAGAGCCCGCACAGTGGTATATACAGCAGAGCCCGCACAGTGGTATATACAGCAGAGCCCGCACAGTGGTATATACAGCAGAGCCCGCACAGGGATATATACAGCAGAGCCCGCACAGGGGTATATACAGCAGAGCCCGCACAGTGGTATATACAGCAGAGCCCGCACAGTGGTATATACAGCAGAGCCCGCACAGTGGTATATACAGCAGAGCCCGCACAGGGATATATACAGCAGAGCCCACACAGGGATATATACAGCACAGCCCCCACAGGGGTATATACAGCAGAGCCCGCACAGGGATATATACAGCACAGCCCCCACAGGGGTATATACAGCACAGCCCGCACAGGGGTATATAGAGCACAGCCCACATCTCATCTCATCCCCCCCCCCCCGATAATGGCCCCACAGTCCGGTTAAAAAGAAAAAAAAAAAAAAACTCTCCTCACCTTTCCTTTTGCCCGCGCTGCTCCTGGCGGCTGCAGTCTGCCCAGGACACTGCAGGTGCGCGATGATATGACGTCATCGCGCACCCGCAGTGTACTGTCAGAGGCAGAGCGGGGAATGATGGGAGAGGAAGCGTCAGGTGACGCTCTCTCCTCCCATCATTGCATTGAACTATACCGGTGTCATAGACGCCGGTATAGTTAAATGCGGCGGCGGCGGCGGCACTGGGGGGGTTCCGGGGGAGGAACAGTGCAGCGGCCCACTACTGGCATCGGCTCTTCTGGCATTTGCCAGAAGTGCCCGATGGCCAGCCTGGCCCTGCTCAGACCTGCCGGCCCGGGGCCCCTGACCTGCGGGGCCCGGTCGCAATGGCGACCGCTGCGACCGCGGTAGTTACGCCCCTGGGTGTCGGCTATTTTTCCCACTACCTGGTAGGGCCCCTGCCATGCAGCTTGGAACTTGTTCTGCCTAGTGGGCTCTAACACCAGGACCTTCTGCCCTATTTCCAAGGTGCGTTCTCTGGCCCTCCGATCGTACCATATGCGCTGGCGCCGCTGGGCCACCTGCATGTTCCCACGTACAGCCTGGGTCAGCTCCTGTAGGCGGTCCCGGAATTCCAGCACATAGGGTACAATAGGTACCCCTTCTATGATGCCCTCCCCTTCCCAGTGTTCTAGCACTAAGTCTAGGGGTCCCTTTACCCGCCTCCCGTATACCAGTTCGAACCGGGAGAACCCCGTAGATTCTTGGGGCACCTCCCGATAGGCAAACAGGAGGTGTGGCAAGAATTTCTCCCATTCCCTGTAGGTCCTGGTAAAAGTCCCAATGAGTTGTTTCAACATCCCGTTAAAGCGTTCACACAACCTTTTGGTTTGCGGGTGGTATGGGGCGCTTCTAATGGACTTTACGCCGCACAGCTTCCACAGTTGGTTGGTCACCTCTGCTGTAAACTGGGTACCCTGGTCCGAGATAATCTCCCAGGGAAATCCAACCCGTGAGAAAACCTGGAGCAGGGCAGCCGCCACCGTCTCTGCCAGTATGTTAGGTAACGCAACCGCCTCTGGATACCGTGTGGCATAATCTACCACTGTCAATATATACCTTTTCCCTGACGGACTGGGTTTGGCTAACGGCCCTATCAGATCGACCGCTACTCGGCTAAATGGTTCCCCCACAATGGGGAGGGGGCGTAATTTGGCCTTGCATCGATCTCCCCTCTTGCCAATGCGCTGGCAACTGTCACAGGTCTGGCAGTACTGACGAACATCATAGGTTACCCCCGGCCAAAAGAAGTTTTGTGTCAGACGATGCCTGGTGCGACTGATGCCGAAGTGCCCGGCCAAGGGTATGGCATGAGAGATTCGCAGTAATTCCTGCCTGTACTTCTTGGGAACTACCAGCTGTCGCTTTATAGTGGGGCTCGTCCCTGTGTGGTGCTGCTCTGTGATCCGGTAGAGGAGTCCCTGCTTCCATATAAACTGTTCCCCTTCCAGTACCCCTCTCCCCTCCTGTGCCTTCCCACGATATCACTCCAATGAAGGATCCTCAAGTAACTCCCTCTTAAATTCAGCTGGGGTGGCCCAAGAAATGTGTCTGGCTATGGGAATACGTGTAGGGCTGGGATGTCTTACCTGGGCCTCCTCTGAGTGTGATTCCGCCTCCGCAGCTCGAGCTTGTCTCCGGGTGGTCACAGGATATGTCTCAGCCAGAGGGGCAACCGAGAAGGCAGACAACATGGGCCCCAAGTCATTTCCCAGCAAGACGTCTGCAGGCAAATCCTGCATCAAGCCGACCTCAACCAGGCCATCCCTGACTCCCCAGTGCAGGTGAATCCTGGCAGTGGGCAGTTGATGTATGGCTCCCCCTGCTACACGGACTGCCACTGTCCGGTCCGTCTTCTCTTGGTCCCGGACAAGATGAGGCTTCACAAGGGTCAAAGTTGCCCCTGAATCTCTTAGTCCCTGCATACGTTTCCCATTAACCCACACGACCTGTCGATGCTGTTGTCGATTATCTGCCCGGGCTGCCTTTTTATTTTAATTCTCTCTTTTACACATTTTTACATTAATGTTGTTTCGATACCGATACCCGATACCACAAAAGTATCGGATATCGGTATCGGAATTCCGATACCCGCAAGTATCGGCCGATACCCGATACTTGCGGTATCGGAATGCTCAACACTAATAATGATGTTCTGCGGCCAGACGAGCGGCCTCCTCAAGAGTCGTTGGCCGCCTGTCCCGAAGCCATTCCTGTGTCTCGGGGGTTAGTCCATTAAAGAATCGTTCTAACAAGAAGAGCTGGAGGACGTCCTCCTTAGTGGTTGCTTGGCTCCCTTGTACCCATTGTAGCAGTAACCGTCGTAATTTACAGGCCCATTGGGTATCGGTTACTCATTTTATAAGTCCACGGAACTTTTGGCGGTATGCCTCTGGTGTCAGCGCATACCGGGCCAAGATCACTTCTTTGATCCGCTCATAGTCCATACAGTCCTCATCAGGTACCGTGCGATAGGCGTCCGCTGCCCGGCCGGTCAGCTTGCTGGCCAGAATCTGAACCCGTTCCTCCGGCTTCACTTGATGAAGGGCACACTGCCGCACAAAGTCCTGCAGAAAGCCATCAATGTCGTCCTCTGCCTCCCCCAACTGTCGGAAGGCATTATACTGGATCTTTTGTGGCTTACTGTTGAAGGTACCTGGGCGGAGGCCAGAGCTCCCCCTGCTCGCTGACTCTCTCTCCATCTTGGCCAGCTTCACTTTGGTCCGCTCTGCCAACTCCATCTTGGCTAGCTCTATCCTGGTCCGCTCGGCCATCTTTTCCTTCAGATCGGTACACACATGAGCCATCACCTCTCGTATGATCTCCACCGCAGGGTTTGGGCCATAGAACGCCAGTCTGTCCTTTACCTCCTTCTGGAATTCAGTCTTCTCCACGTTCACATTGGGGGGCGCTGCACTGTCGTGTTCCATGATGGCTGCTATCAAATCCGCTTTTGTTTTGTTGCTGATGATTAACCCTTGGGCTTCCACCAGATCTTTTAATGTAGTCCTCTTTAACTTCTGGTAGTTGTTTTCCATTCATTCCTTTCCTCCTGTAGACAGGGTATCACATGCCGCTGTCTGCCACCAGTGTAACGGGGTCTACCGTGCTGGAGTACCTCTTTCAGTACCACCCCGTGTTTCAGGAGGTCCACTCTGCTTTGGCTGGAGTCTGAATGAAGGACGCTGGCTGGAATTGCTTGGTTACATGGGCGCATATAAAAGATCACTGCTTCTCCACGTACTTCCAGTGTGACAACGCTTTACTCACAGGACACAGAATATATCACACAGATACAGAGGGCAGGCCAATTGAAAAGCGGCAGGCCAGACATACATTACAATAGCCGCAGGTGGCCGAAGCCTGCCGATATTTACTGTGGGAATTACAAAGTTGGGGGAGGTCAGAAGGGGGATATCTTGTCCCCTCTGCCCTGCCCAGGGGCGCAGCCTGTGGGCTGATGCATCTCACATGGAACCTATTATACATACATATAACTGCACAACATATTCTGGGTGAGGGGGTTCCGTAACACTGTGTAAGTGGGACTATGGGGGTACCATCACACTGTGTAAGGGGGAATGTGGGGGGACCATCATACTGTGTAAGGGGGGACTGTGTGGAATATCATCACACTGTGTAATTATGATTGTGAGAAGACCATCATACTGTGTAAGGGGGATTGTGGAGGACCATCATATTGTGTAAGAGGGACTGTGGGGGACCATCATACTCTGTAAGGGGGACTGTTTGGAACCACCATACTGAGTAAAGGGGACTGTGAGGGTACCATCACACTGTGTAAGTGGGACTGTGGGGGGACTATAGTGTGTAAGGAGGACTGTGGTGGGAGCATCATACTGGGTAAGGGGTAATGTGGGGGGGCATCATACTGTGTAACAAGGTCTGTGGGAGGACCATCATACTGTGTAAGGAGGACTGAGGGGGTACCATTGTGACGCCCACCAGGGCAGTGGGATACTCGGAACTGGGTTGTACAGTTCTTTGGGGAAGTCACGGGGCTGTGACCCGACTCCGTGCCCTGGGCATACAATAAAAATTATAAAAGGGTCATTGAAATGAATAAAGGTGGTGAAAAAAACGCACCAAAACTGCAAGTATCATGTTTTGCTGCGTTTTTATGCCAAAACCTGATTCTGTAGATCAGGGCTTTTTTTTCCAACACCATACTTTATCAGCAGACACAAGAGACAAATCTGGCATGCCAAAACCGCAGAAAAATTGGAAAAAAAAAACAGGGAAAATCATGAAAGACATGCTTTTTTGTGCAGTTTCTTTCCTGCCAATAGATCAGGTTTTGCTGCAGAAAAAAAACCCTTAATAAAAACACCTAAAGTGAACTTACCCTTAATCTTCAGTGTCTTCAGCTCCACACGAGCGCTGGCCGCCAATGTTCTCCGCGCCTCTGGCGAGTGACATCAGCAGCGTGATCACATGACCTGATCACATGACCTGATCCTGCTGCTGATGCCTCCCTGACCCGGCGGTCAGAGCTCCTATTGCATTCACATCTGAAAGACAGCCGGCTCAGAGAGCGGCCGACTCGCAGTCCGGGTGGCGGCAAAATACAGTCACTGAGGAAACACCTAGGACCGCCGCATTCAAACCCCCCTGCCGGCTGCGCCTGGGGCAGATGACCCGCCTGCGCCCCCGTAGATACGCCTCTGGTTAATGATCTGTATGGCGGTATTATCCTCACTGTGTATTGCGGGGAATGAGTGCTTACGGTCTGGTGGTATTTATCTGTTAGGCCACGTTCACACACGTTTTTGTACCGTAGAAATACTGTGTTAAAAGCTCATGGTGGGAACTGAACCCTGTATTGCAATATTATTATTATCTACATACACAGCAGTATTATTGGGGATATCGGTCTTGTGGGAAATCTTGGCGACATTAGTCATAGAGACCCCAATGTGCGGAGGGGGACATAGGGCTGAGTGTTAGTCCCAGTCCGTCCCTTCCTCTAGACCACAGCTACAGTGACACCTGGGGACAGAGTGTAGGTACTACATGTCATGGCGTGACGCCTGCGTGCCCAATGTACAGATATCACACGTGTGTATACACAGGAAACCTTCTCATTTCCACAATGCGGCATCTCCAAGAGTCAATTTTCTATTTATTATTTTATTTATTTATTTATTCATTTATTTTGTATTAATTTTATGTAACATTATAGGAACCTCTCAATCATAGATTCATTTTTATTATTTTTTTATATAGCAGTGGAAAGAAATTAGTAAAACGTTTGACTTTTTTCATACTACACGCGGTATATCCATCATATTACAGGTCATTAATTTTGCTAGGAGATTGAATATTAATGCTTTCAAGAAAAGAAAAATGCTGCCACGTTCCAAAAGATGAAACTTGTTTTCTTTATATTTTAGCTTTTTTTCAGTTGTTTTTTGTTATCAGGAAAATGTGATTTTACGTTGGAGTTGCATCAAATATGTATTTTTTGATTTTTTATTCTTTTTACAGATTAAAATAATTTTAATTTATATAGAACAAAACCCCACTAAGGTTCATTTAACTATTTTAGAATTTTTTAAAATAAACCTGCTTTCGTTCCCCTTCCATTAGGTGAGGCTTTATCTGCAGGGAGCGCAGCGGCTCAGATTCCTCCTTCCTAATGTCCACTTCATCCGATGCTCGGCATTGTGCTCGGTGATGTACGGCCATGAAGCTCCCGGTGGAGGAGCAGTGTTTGTGCTGATACCAGAGGAGGTCCGGACTCTGCAGTTATGGGGTCAGCAATGATGAGTTTTCTGCCCTCTGCTCCTCAGCACTCAGCCCCCCGCTCTGTAGCATTATGGGGTCTCCACTTCGTGGCTGAGTTTCTGCGGTTTCTTCCACATCTCAATAATTTCACTCACAGGTGATGGGGGAAGATTCAGGAGGAAGAAATGTCATGGACGGACTTGTTACCCCGGTGGCTCCTATTACAGGACCACGCTGGTATCAGTGAGCTCTGCACCTCCTCCCGTTCTGTCACATGGTAGTAAAAGCAGACGGCATGGCGGGGAGCCAGAAATTATACACAGGGGGGGCGAGGGACCAGATGTTATAAACCGCGAATGAGGGGCCGGAAGTTATAAACTGGAGGCGAGGTGTCGGATGTTATACCCCGGAGGGCGAGGGGCTGGAGGTTATACACTGAGGGGAGGAGGGGCTGGAGGTTATACACCGGGGGGACAAGAGGCTGGAGGTTATACACCGGGGGGGATGAGGAGCCGGAGCTTATACATGAGGGGAGCGAGGGGCTGGAGGTTATACACCAGGGGACGAGGGGCTGGAGGTTATACACCAGGGGACGAGGGGCTGTAGGTTATACACCTGGGGGACAAGAGGCTGGAGGTTATACATTGGGGGGGACGAGGAGCCGGAGCTTATACATGAGGGGAGCGAGGGGCTGGAGGTTATACACCTAGGAAACGAGGGGCTGGAGGTTATACACCGGGGGTACGAGGGGCTGGAGGTTATACACCGGGGGGGACGAGGAGCCGGAGCTTATTCATGAGGGGAGCGAGGGGCTGGAGGTTATACACCGAGGGGACGAGGGGCTGGAGGTTATGAGGTTATACGCCAGGGGTACGAGGGGCTGGAGGTTATACACCGGGGGGGACAAGGAGCCGGAGCTTATACATGAGGGGATCGAGGGGCTGGAGGTTGTACACCAGGGGGACGAGGGGCTGGAGGTTGTACACCGGGGGTACGAGGGGCTGGAGGTTATACACTGGGGGGACGTGGGGCTGGAGGTTATACACTGGGGGGACGAGGGGCTGGAGGTTATATACCGGGGGGACGAGGGGCTGGAGGTTATACACCGAGGGGACGAGGGGCTGGAGGTTATACACTGGGGAACAAGGGGCTGGAGGTTATACACCGGGGGGACGAGGGGCTGGAGGTTATGAGGTTATACGCCAGGGGTACGAGGGGCTGGAGGTTATACACCGGGGGGGGGACGAGGGGCTGGAGGTTATACACTGGGGGAACAAGGGGCTGGAGGTTATACACCGGGGGGGACGAGGGGCTGGAGGTTATACACCGGGGAATGAGGGGCTGGAGGTTATATACAAGGGGATGAGGGGCTGGAAGTTATACACTGGGGGTTGAGGGGCTGGAGGTTATACACCGGGGGGGAGGGGCTGGAGATTATACACGAGGGGTGAGGGGCCGGAGGTTATACACTGGGGGACAAAGGGCTGGATGTTATACACTGGAGGTTGAGAGGCCAGAGGTTATACACCGGGGATGAGGGGCCGGATGTTACACACACAGGGCGAGGGGCCGGAGGTTATACACAAGGGGGTTGAGGGGCTGGAGGTTATACACTGGTGGTTGAGGGGCTGGAGGTTACACACGGGGCTGGATGTTATGCACCAAGGGGCCAGATGTTATACACATAGGATCAGGGGCCGGATGTTGTACACTGGGGGGACATGAGGCCGGATGTTATATACCGGGGCGAGGGGCAGAATATTATACACCAAGAGTGAGAATGACGGATGTTATACATTAGGGGCGAGATGCCTGAGATTATACAGTACATTGAGGGTGTGATGTTATACACTGGGGGGGCGGGTATCCAGTTGTTATATCCCTGTGGTGAGCGTCCACATGTTATACACTAGAAGGCAAGGGGCCAGATGTTATACATCGGGGGCAAAGGGCCTGAGGTTAGACACTGGGGGAGCGAATGGCCGGATGTTATACGCTGGGGGCGAGGGGCCAGTACACTGGGGGGTGATGGGGTCAGGTGCTATACACTGGGGGAGGCAAGTATCCAGTTGTTATATCCCTGTGGTGAGGGGCCACATGTTATACACTAGGAGGCAAGGGGCCAGATGTTATACACCGGGGGGCCAAAGCCCAGAGGTCATGCAGTACATTGGAGGAGATAGGGCCAGATGTTACACTGGGGATGTGGGTGAGTATCCAGTTGATATACCCTGGTGGTGAGGGGCTGCATGTTATACACCAGGAGACAAGGTTCCAGATGTTATACACGGGGGGGTAAAGGGTTGGGGGTTATACAGTACATTTGAAGTGATGGGGCTGAATGTTATACACCAGGGGGACAAGTGGAGAAAGCTCTATAAAGCCGGCCATTTATCTTAGCTGTCTGCCGCCCCTATCTCTCCCGACTTCCACCAGAGCTCCCAGAAAACAGGACGATCAGGAGTGGAAATTCCAGCTGCCCGATCCTTCTCTCTGGCCAAAATGGCCAAATTTCATGCGCTGTGTATAGGGGGACGTAATTGTCTGCTCTTTTAACCCTTTATGGTTGATGCCATTATTTAAAGTTCCACTTTATACATAAACAGTAGAAATTCAGGTCAGCTGCACGTCAGCTTCTACGCACAGTAAGTCCTCTCTATAGTAACTTTGTAATGAGGCTTTATATTTTCCGCAGATGCTAGAAATTGATCATTACATCTACGGAGAAAAAAAAAATCACTTTCAGAAATGTCAGCTCATCTCACCAGTGGTTTCTTAATGATGCCGTGCTCGTCCCTTAGGCTGTCGATAGACGCCTTTAAATGCCATGAAATCCAATCAAGACGGCTCACAGATGACCAAGTCTCGCAGTTTGCTGTAATAGAGACGCTCCTGCCTCATCTTGATATTGTCCTCGCTTTTTCCTGACACATCTGGTTGAATAAAATAGGGGTGTAAGGACGTATATATTATATATTAATATATGTGGACAAGGGGACATTGCCCCATGTCCAACTTTCAGCTCTCTGCACCAAGTATGGCCTCGTTCTTCTGTTCTTGGTTGTCAGGAGGGCCACCCGGAGTGGTCTTCTCATGGTGAAGTTCTTCGAGGCTCATGGTTAGATGTCAGATATGCTTCTCTGCAGACCTGTAGTGTCTGGTCACCAATCAGGGGTCTTTACCAAGAAGCAGAGGACAGGCTCATGGGCATGCTCCCGGCCTCCACCACCCATCTTCCCTTCCCAGACTGTTGCTTCTCGTTCAGATGTCAAAACCACGACCCAATCTGGAGAATCGGTCACTTCGGGCCGGAAGTGGCTTCTGGAAGCCGATGTGGGA
Organism: Ranitomeya variabilis; assembly: GCF_051348905.1. Taxonomy (NCBI): domain Eukaryota; kingdom Metazoa; phylum Chordata; class Amphibia; order Anura; family Dendrobatidae; genus Ranitomeya; species Ranitomeya variabilis. Next base: position 1,136,350,729 of record NC_135232.1, read on the forward strand.
AGTGATAGGTGCAGAAATCGGCTACCGTTTGGGTATCATGGACTTCAATGGAGACCGCCATGTACATACAGATCTGGACTAGTCAGGACAAATACTAGTCCTAAATCCTCCATCCACGGTCAGAGCACTAATATCTCCGTGTAATCACTGATCTCGGCCTTTTTATCACATTTTCTCTATTAATCTCACTCTTTGGAAGATTTTTCAGATAAGCAAAGACGAAAACAATCAGTTTTATGGGAATTCTTATCATTCTCCAGAGCTGAAATCATACTTCTGCTGGTTGTTATTGAAACCAATCAACATCTTGTCCATAGACTCTGCACTAACAGATTAGGTCCTATATAGCATTAGCTTAAAGCATACTGGAGTTTTTCCAGAATCAGCTATCCTATGTGTGATATGATGGCCACTTGGGTGAGATAAGTTTCTAGAAAGCAGCAGCATGGAGGACAGTTTACAGCAGTACTGAGCAGTGTAACTGTGAATCCCCCACTGCGGTGAGATAACTTTCTAGGAATCAGCAGCATGGAGGACATTTTACATCAGTATTTAGTAGTATAATGGTTCAACCATAACTCCCGAGGAGCACGCTCGTGGTCTTGGGGTTAAATTTGACACAGAACTTTCCTTTACTCCCTATATCCAATCACTTGCTCGTTTCACCTGCACCTTAAAATATCTTCAGAATCCGACCTTTTCTCACATTTGAAACTGCAAAACTCTTACTGTTACTCTTATTCACTCTCATCTGGACTACTGAAACTCTCTTCTGATCGGTCTCCCCCTAACCAAACTTTCTCCTGTCCACTATGTCCTGAATGCCGTAGTCGTATTTCGGTCCAGCCACTTCACCGATGCCTCCACCCTGTGCCAGTCATTGCACTGGTTACCCATTCCCTGCAGAGTCCAATATAAACTCACCTCTCTCACCCACAAAACGCTCCACAGTTCTGCACTGCCCTATATCTTCTCCCTCATTATTGTCTATCACTTTACCTGTGCCCTCCATTCTGCAACTCACCTAAGGCTAACATCTGTGGTAATCCGAACCTCGCACCTCCGTCTCCAAGAATTCTCCCGTGCTGCACCAGTCTACTGGAATGCACTACCACAGACCACTTAATTGTAAAGTGCTACTGAATGTGTTGGCGCTATAGAAATATTTTTTTTATTATTATTATAGTGTAGTTGTAATACCAGCATTGAAGGTAATATAGAAAGCAGCAGCATGGAAAACATTATATAAAAGTTGTGAGCAGTGCATCTGTGAATCCAGCTAAGGGTGACATAAACACTTAACGTAAATCAGTAGTTTGAAGGACATCATACAGCAGTACTGAGCAGTGTAGCTGTGAATCCAGCACTGGGGGTGAAATAGACATATACTTAAAAGCAGCATCATATTTGTACATTTGTGCAAAGTGTAAACTTTGCTCCTCATTCCCTCTCCTCTTTCTATAGTGATTAATAGGTAACTGTAATCTGATCCATCAGTGAGCTGGCAGTCCCTTTTGTCTTCAGCATTTTTATTAATGATGAGTGAACGAGCTCGAATAAGGTGTTATCTGAGCATGCTCATGACCTAATAGAGTTCTCGAATACTATGCTCGAGTCCCTGAGGCTGCATGTCTCACGGCTGTTTGTTAGGCAATCCCTGCATGTGTTGCGGCTGTTGCACAGGAGACATGCAGCCGCGGGGATTCAAACATAATATTCGGGCACGCCTAAGATACTCTATTAGGACATGAGCATGCTCAGATAACACCTTATCCGAGCATCACTAAGTTTTATCAGTTTTTCATTCATGATTGCAGGAGTGTGTGAGAGAGAAAGAAGTGGCTCATATGTGGAGAAAGAACATGTATTAAACGGTTTCTGATATTTGCTTGCAGTATTGACTTGTGCAAAATTTGTAGACATGACAGCGACCATTTAAAGAAGTTGTTTTCTTCCAAAAATGATGACATTCGGGTCCCCAGGTTGTGTGTGGTATTGCAGATCTGTCTCAATCACAGGGGAGCTGAGCGGCAATCTCAGACACAACCCATGGGCGGATGTGGCGCTTCTCCTGCAGGAAAGTGGCCATGTTTTTGTTATGTTATCCTTTTCCACCTCTTCACACACAGTATCTGGTGCATTGACCCAACTTCCCTGAGTGCAAATCCCTTGAACGAGCCGTGACATAAATAGAAAGATGTGAAGTTCTCGGGACACAATGGTTGGAGCAGATCCCCGCAGTGCAGATCCCCGCGGAGCAGATAGAGGAGCTGATGTAGCAGGAAGCAATAAGACAGGCGCGGAGGATGGCGTCACTGACTGGTCACAATGGTGCGTTGCAAACCACAAACAGAGATACTTAGTGTTTCCACTCTCCTTTTACTATAGATACTATGGAACTAAAAAGATATATTCGTCCATCAGACCTCCGCAGCGCTACTCTCCGGGGTCATGTTTAGCATGTCTGACAGAGATTGCTGTATTATTCACAAGTCTTTCCTGTTTCTCAGACGGAATAATTGCTTCTCCGGGGAACACATCACTTAACTTAATAATTAGAGCAGCTCAAGAAAAAAATCAATCTGACTTTTAGGCTTTTTTTCTCAGCCATTTTCTAGTCGAGGATACATGATACAGGTATATAATGTAGGTATCGAAATTTCAATTTGTCAGATTTACTCAATTGAATGACCTCTATATGCAGCTAAAGCGAAACATAATAAACAGATGGGCAGGAAGAGGTTAAAAAGGAACCTGCTCTGGCTCTGATCTTCTTTTCAATGTTCACCGGAGGTTATGTTCTCCTCCTCCGACGCGCGTTATGATATCGTAATATGTACTGAAACCTAGATGGCAATAGAAGTCCTGGTGAAAAGCGAATAAAAGGGTGAAATCGGAACGGGTCCCATCACATCGTAACAATGGCATTGCGTCAAGTCTTAGATGTCATCAGTTCTCATTGCTGCTGTAAATTACTGTCATGGTTGATGGACCGAGTCTTGAGAATCGATTTGCACCAACTCCAAAGCTTAGAAATGTTTAAACGTCAGAGTCATGTAGAAATAACACATACGGTATATGTTTTCAGTACCTTGGACAGGGTAAATTCACTTTTTGGATGGAAGGCCACACAATATGTAAAGTAGTGTATATCGCACTATACGGCTGAAGTATAGCGTCTCCACATAGTAGTGTACCCAAAAGCTGACCCTGGTTCTAACACTCACTACCAAGTGTTACATTACTCTTAAGTGTCCCATAAACATCAATCAACCTGAGTATACAGGATATGTAAAGCGCCATGGAATAAATGGCGCTATAATAATAAATAATAATAATAATATGTGATAACTGTATGATTCAGGGGAGCTGAGGACTACGATACCCACAACTGTAGGAATATGTGATCTGCTAGGAAAGTGACACTGAGCCTGAGAGTGAAGGAGGTGCTGCTGAGGAGAGTGCAAGCAACTTGTGTACACGGCAGGAGACAAGGCTTTGGCTAGAAATAGGTGCTGAGCCCAGGGATGCGACCTGCATCTATCTGTCATTTATGGTATATCTTTTGGAATTGCCGGAAGTGTCAGTGATGGGAATATCCCTTAAACCTCTGGATTAACCATAACTGTCAGGCCATGGTCCTTGGTTACCATCTCTGTGCTCCAGAAAGTCAAATCTATGCCAAATATGAGCTGCTGTAGATTTTATTTTTTTTCAATTTCCTCAGTAATTTATGGTAAATTTGTTCAATTTGCTTGGTTTTTTTTTCGGTCAGAAAACTTGCAAACAGCCAAATCCCCCCCCCCCCCCCCCCGAGTGTGTTCCCTTGGGACTGCAGTTGTAAAAAGTTGGATAGAATCGTAAAGGTCTGTGTGCTCCGGAGTGTTACTCACCATCACCAAGCAGTTTCCTAGGAGCATCGTGTGACCCATCACATGAAGATGACTTCGTCATTGGCCGATGAAGAAAGAGGACACTGAGGTCACTTGTGATGGTCCTGATGGATGACCTTAAGTCACCGACCGTGGGGAGCGGAGACAACGGAGGGTGTATATGTCACATCTAGGGGATTGCTCTGCCGGGCTTGTGTGGATTCACCAATGTTGGAAAGCAGAGTACAAAATCGAGGAGGGAAAAATTCAGCCCACCTCAGACTCCGATAGACAATGCACCTAACCTGGAGTCACTGACGGTATCTGCTTCCTAATGGAGAGGAGCTAATAAATAGCCAAGTGGTACCCAAAAATGGAAACTGTGAAGCCAAGAACGTAGTTTACTGTCATTCCTACTGGATCATGTGCAATGGTTAATACTGTGCAAACATGGAGGAGACTTTGTCCCTGTCCGATGCCCACGGTACACCATACGTATGATTACAGGGAGTACTTGTTTACCAGACATGGTCTTAAGTCCTATTGTGAAGATTTCTTTGTGTGTGAGGGCGGAGAGGCGGATGGCAATCTACCAAAAATGCCGTAATGACTATGTACAAATATTCCTTGCAGGTCCATTAACTCGCACACAATATGTTCCCAGTATTAAAGCGTCCACGCTCTAAGTCGTTTCCTCGTCTTGGTCAAGTTTCCATGCTGTTTGCTTACTTATATAAGTGACATTTGTGTGTGCATTGGGGGAAGGGATCGCCGAGGAGAAGGGAAGGTGCACATCTGTCTCGTGCTGCCGGATCATTGACGGTTTTGATGATGGTTCTCCGAGGGCTGAGCTGCACGTACAAAGGTCTGAAACACATGAGGTGACCTTGACATTGCTTCTAGGTGCGTGAGATTTTAAGCTGCGCCCCGCACCTGCTGCCTTCCCAGCTCACCTGGGCTACTGACGGCTCACAGCTGTTCCAAGGGTCCGACTCCTGCACTTGCTTTGCATTACGACCCGCGTAGCTCTCTCCAGACCACAGCAAGATGAAGGGAGCCCAAAATATGGCGGACAGTGTGGAAAGTCTGGAGACAACTGATGAAGGTAGGACCCATGACCCAAGTTCTTCCTTACTTTTGTGATGCCTCGTGAATTGTGGACCTTCCCTCGATCCAAAAAAGTTGCAAACGTAATTACCAAACTTCCCATTAGAGGATGCCTCCAAAAAAGTGACAATTAGTCACCGGCATTCACTAATGGACTGGTGGAAGATCGTAAAGTAGCTGTTTGAGGTCTACAAAAAAATAGACTAAGACCCATAGCCATCATTAATGGGTTGTGGACCACCAATGAGAGTGAAAACCCCCACGGTTGTCATTCAGGACCATTTTTATGAGGGAAGGCTTGACCGGCAATGCATTGATGAAGTTTCCAAGATGTTTGGAAAAAGCTGTGGCCATTACTTACAACTCCATTAGAGGTTGGAAGGAGCATCACTGATATGTTTCGGGACCTCCTTCATACTGTTGTCCGGGCCTCATTATAAAGTTGGTGGTGCCCATCTGGAACATCTATGGGAATTTTCCACGCATATATTGTAAGTCATTTTCAAGGTGAAATAAAAAAGGGGGATTCATTTTGATAAAGACCCCCTTTAAACAGAACCTGCCATTTGCCTTACATATGTATTTTTTTACATGATGTTAATGCCGCTGCTCTCCTGAATCCAACAATGTTTTTCTTTTGTTCCTGCACCTTTCTGTTCCTGAGATATCGCCCCTTCTTCCCTATATAAAAATGTAGGTTTTTTATCCAACCGGGCGTACTGCTCAAGAAGCCTTCCACAGAGTTCCAAACCACACCCATTTGGCTAAAGGGACTAGATTTATATACAGGGAACAGAGGGGAATATCTCAGGAACGGAGAAGAGAAGGAAGAAAAGAAAAACATCGCCGGATTCAGGAGAACAGCAGCATTTACACAAGATGAAAAAAATGGGAAGTAACAGGTTCCTTTAATGCTTCATGATGTACAGTATTATAAGTAAGTAATGTAAATAAGAACTCATGTGATCAACAGAGAAAGTGAGACTTGCTTTTGTTTTTTTTCCACTACCTCGTGAGTTTATATAATTAGTCCATAAATGATATGTCCTCTGTTAGAAACTCACTTATTCTGTCTTTTTACCCAATCCCCACTTTTATGGACTTCCGACATGAAGGGCGTATATCCTTTCACTTAATATAATCTTATACCATCGAGGAGTACTCCCTATTAAAGAATAACAATCATCCGCTAGATTGGTTGCTCCTCCTGTGATGGACGAGGCAGCGGCACACCGATGTCTGGGTGTGCAGAGTAGTGCCACGTCAGAGGTGGCCGGAGGTGGGTACCTGTCTGTGAGGGACATTGACCAACGTGCCGGACAAGCAAACCAAACCGACCCCATAAATCACCATTCACCTTAATCCACTCCTGATATTTATGAACAGTTTGTCACAACAAAAAACGTTTTTGCTCTCCGAATGGAGGGCAGCAGTGAAGGTTGTGACTTTCTGGATATTGATGTAAAAAAATGTTTAAGTCCTTCAAAATAGCAATTCATGGAAATATCTTAATGGATCTGTCAAGGAAAACCGTTCAGCTCTGACTCTAATGGTTCTGAACATAAAATACTTTTATGTGCGGTCCTATGTTTCATGTTGTCCTTGCGTTAAGCGTAGACCTTCCATTTTTGCTTTTGTTATGCAGCCTCTCCAGCTAAGTGCTCTCACACATACTGACCTTATGTCTGCAGATGGCTGGGGTGTAGAGATAAACAAGTGTTATCATTAGCAAAACTCCGAAAATATCACACTTGGCGCTGATACACCTCCTGACCTGATGTGTATGGTATCTGCGCCCTGATCAGCAGCGCTAAATGGAAATATTGAATTCTCTACCAAATCTGTGTCCATCTTCACTACTTGCTGGGGCCTTACAGTTCTCAAGTGTAATCTGTCTTTAGAAGCAGAGACACAAAGTGACTACAGCAAAGACTGGCCTCCATTTGAAAGAAGTTGGGATGGGTCTTTGTCTCTCTACAGGTAGTGGAGGCAGGTCTTTGTCTATTTACATGAAGTGGGGGCGGGTCTTTGTCTATTTACATGAAGTGGGGGCGGGTCTTTGTCTATTTACATGAAGTGGGGGCGGGTCTTTGTCTATTTACATGAAGTGGGGGCGGGTCTTTGTCTCTTTACAGGAAGTGGGGGCGGGTCTTTGTCTCTTTACAGGAAGTGGGGGCGGGACTTTGTCTCTTTACAGGAAGTGGGGGCGGGTCTTTGTCTCTACATGAAGTGGGGGCGGGTCTTTGTCTCTTTACAGGAAGTGGGGGCAGGTCTTTGTCTCTACTTGAAGTGGGGGCGGGTATTTGTCTCTCTACAGGAAGTGAGTGCGGGTCTTTGTGTCTCTACAGGAAGTGGGGGCGGGACTTTGTCTCTTTACAGGAAGTGGGGGCGGGTCTTTGTCGCTCTACAAGTGGGGAAAGGTCTTTGCCCCTCTACAGGAAGTGGGGGTGGGTCTTTGTCACTCTACAAGAAGTGGGGGCGGGTCTTTGCCTCTCTACAGGAAGTGGAGGCGAGTCTTTGTGTCTCTACAGGAAGCTGGGGCGGGTCTTTGTCTCTCTACAGGAAGTGAGGGCGGGTCTTTGTCTCTTTACAGGAAGTGGGGGCGGGTCTTTGTCACTCTACAAGAAGTGGGGGCAGGTATTTGCCTCGTTACAGGAAGTGGAGGCGAGTCTTTGTGTCTCTACAGGAAGCTGGGGCGGGTCTTTGTCTCTCAAGAAGAAGTGGAGGCGGATCTTTGCCTCTACATGAAGTGGAGGCAGATCTTTGCCTCTCTACAGGAAGTGGGGGCGGGTCTTTGCCTTTCTAAGTGAGGGAAGGTCTTTTACTCTCAACAGAAAGTGGGAGTGGGTATTTGGCTCTCTACAGGAAGTGGAGGCAGATCTTTGTCTCTCTACAGTAAATGGGGGCAGGTCTTTTACTATCAACAGAAAGTGGGGATGGGTCTTTGACTCTCTTCATGAAGTGGGGGAGGATCTTTGTCTCTCTTCATGAAGTGGGGGAGGATCTTTGACTCTTTATTAAGTGGGGGTAGATCTTTGATGCTCTACATGAAGTGGGGGTGGATCTTTGCCTCCACAAGAAGTGGGTGCAGATCTTTATCTTTCTACAGGAAGTGGGGGCGGGTCATTGTCTCTACATGAAGTGGGGGTGACTCTTTGTCTCTCTACAAGAAGTGGGGGCGGGTTTTTGTCCATCTACAGGAAGTGGAGGTGGGTCTTTGTCTATATACAGGAAGTGGAGGCAGGTCTTTGCCTGTCTACAGGAAGTGGAGGTAGGTCTTTGCCTGTCTACAGGAAGTGGGGATGGGTCATTGCCTCTACATGAAGTGGGGGTAGGTGTTTGTCTCTCTACAAGAAGTGGGGGCAGGTCTTTGTCTTCCTGCAGGAAGTGGAGGATGGTCTTTGCCTGTCTACAGGAAGTGGAGGCAGGTCTTTGCCTGTCTACAGGAAGTGGGGATGGGTCATTGCCTCTACATGAAGTGGGGGTAGGTGTTTGTCGCTCTACAAGAAGTGGGGGCAGGTCTTTGTCTTCCTGCAGGAAGTGGGGGTGAGTCTCTGTCACTCTATAGGAAGTGGGGGCCAGTGTTTTCCCTTTTACAAGAATTGTGGGCTGACCTTTGTCTCTCTAGAGGAAGTGGGGGGTGGGTCTCTGTCTCTCTACAGGAAGTGGGGTGGGTCTTGTTTACTCTACAGGAAGTGGGGGTGGGTCTTGTATCTCTACAGGAAGTGAGGGTGGGTCTTGTATCTCTACAGGTTTTTGGCTCTCTACAGATAGTGGGAGCGGGTCTTTCTCTTTGTACAGGAAATGGGGATTGGTCTCTCTCTGTTCATGAAGTGGGGGCGAGTCTATCTTGCTACAGGAAGTGGGAGCGAGTCTTTGTCTTTCTGCAGGAAAGTAGAAGTGGGCCTTTGTCTTGTATCTGCACAGGAAGTGGGGGCAGGTTATTGTCTCTACATGAAGTGGGAGTGGGTCTTTGTCGCTTTATAAGAAGTGGGGGCAGATCTTTGTCTTTACAGGAAGTGGGGGTGGGTTTTTGTCTCTACAGAATGTGGGGAGGGTCTTTGTCTTCTTCAGTAAATGGGGGAGGGTCTTTCATTCTGTTCATGAAGTGGGGGCGAGTCTTTGTCTCTGTACATGGAGTGGGAGCGAGTCTTTGTCTTTCTGCAGGAAGTGGGGACAAATCTGTCTTTATACAGGAAGTAGAGGTGGGCCTTCGTCCTTCGACAGGAAGGGGAGGGAGACCTTTATATCTTTTCAGGAAGTGGGGGCAGGTTTTTGTCTCTAGAGAAAGTGGGAGCGGGTCCTTGTCTCTCCACAGGAAGTGGGGTGGGTCTTTTTCTCTCGTCCAATTATCTCTTTTCTCCCTATATTCTTTCTGTCAAGCTAAATTCAGAAAGAGAAAGGCTGGCTTTCCGTTTAGGTCAGTCAACCATTAAACGATATCAGCAGCAATGCAAGCTGGGAAGTGAGGAACAGGAAGTTCCCGTATCCATAGTACTAGTAGAATCCTTAAGAACAGAAAGTATCTATACAAAAAAAGAGAATAACAAGATACAAATGATCAAAATCAATGCAGATCAGCACTGATTTTAGCAAATCAAGTAAAAATTGAATTTGCTTGTTTGCACGGATCTTCTTGGAAAATTAATGTCAGTTAATATGATCTGAGGTCTCTGCAGACCCCAGAGCACAATAAATGTAAGAAGTAAAACATAAAAAAGTCCTTATACTCACCTCACCGCTCACCTCTCCGGCCCTCGCTGTCAACCCTCCTGTCCTCGACACGTATTCAAACCACCACTGGTCACCTTGAAGTTCCCACAAGCAAGCAGAAGGTCTCAACATCACGATGTCACGACGTGCAACTTGACCTTACATGTGCACAACCGTCCAGGCTTCATCGGACATGGAAGTCCCAGCCCAGCGTGACTTCAGTGCAAACTTCAGTGATCAAAAGATTTAGTGCAGTCTGGACAGGTGAGGAGCGGGGAGCCGCAGAGGTGGGCATTTTTAAAAAAATCTTTTGATTGTCCTTTATGGGTCAGAAAATGGTGTAAAAATATCTTAATATTCCGGGGAATACGTGCAGAAACGAATGACAATAAAATCTGCATTTTGGCTGGTTTTGTAAAATTTGAATAGAATTTAATTCCACTAGAATTTATTGGTTCATTTCTAAAATATTAGACTAGTATTTTCAGCATTAGTAGTTTTACCGTCTGGTGGAAGATGACGATAACACCACCACTCTAGGGTACCATCAATGAAGTGGAAGGAAGCATAGGCTCCTGTCACTTGAGCTTCATACTGCTTGGGGGTCTACTGAATGACTGGTGGTCTCAGGACCCAAACCACCACTAGTCTGCAGGCAATTAAAGTACCTGCTAAATAAGAAAAAATGCGGTGGAAGTTCCGTTACTCTTTAACCAAATTCATCAAGTCTTTATCTTCTCGAGAACCAGAAATATTTCCTTACACCTGAGCAGTGACTGCTGTCCTCGTTTCTCCGACTGTGTGTAACACTTGGAAGCGCTCGTCTAAACATTGTCACAGACTTTCCTTCCCCGGGGCCACGTTGTTGTTGCTCCTGGCACGAATCATCTATTTATCACACAGCACAGATTGTCTTCCACACCATCCAGCAGCGGTAATTACTGGTGGGTCAGATCCTGTCTGCAGCGGCTCCGACCGAAATCTGTAACCAGGAACCGCGATTTATCTAACGACCCAGTGTTTATTGTAAGAACACAATGCTGAGGGTTTCATAACCATCTCACCAGACTGGCATCTATTTACTTCTAATAATCTGTGATCTATCTACAGCGGGGAAATAAGTATTGGATACACTGCCGGTTTTGCAAGTTTCCCCCCTACAAAGAATGGAGAGGTCGGTAATTTTTATTGTAGGTACCCTTCACCTGCGAGAGACAGAATATAAAAAATTAAAAAAGCAGAAATCACATTGTATGATTTTTACATAATTAATTTGCATTTTATTGCATGAAGTAAGTATTCCATACAATAGAAAAACAGAACCTAATATTTGGTGTAGAAACCTTTGTTTGCAATTACAGAGGTCAGACGTTTCCTGAAGTTCTTGACCAGGTGTGCACACACTGCAGCAGGGATTTTGGCTCACTCCTCCATACAGATCTTCTCCACATCTTTCAGGTTTCGGGGCAGTCACTGGGCAACATTGAGTTTCAGCTCCCGACAAAGATTTTCTATTGGGTTCAGGTCTGGAGACTGGCTAAGCAACTCCTTGAAATGTTTCTTACGGGTCCACTCCTTAGTTGCCCTGGCTGTGTGCTTCAGCTCATTGTCATGCTGGAAGACCCAGCCACGACCCATCTTCACGACCCATCTTTTACTGAGGGAGGAGGTTGTTGGCCAAAATCTTGCGATATATGACCCCATCCATCCTCCCTTCAATACGGTGCAGTCGTCCCGTCCCCTTTGCAGAAAAGAAGCATGAAAGTATGATGTTTCCCCCACCATGCTTTACTGTTGGGAAGGTGTTCTTGGGGTTGTACTCATCCTTCTTCTTCCTCCATGCATGGAGAATGGAGTTGATACCAAAATGTTCTATTTTGTTCTCATCTGATCACATGTGCTTGTATGCCCTGCAGGATTTTAATCTATGACGTCATAGGGTGTTACTAACGGTAATGTTTGAGATTGTGGTCGCAGGTCTCTTCAGGTCATTGACCAGGTCCTCCCATGTAGTTTTGGGCTGATTCCCGACCTTTCTTAGAATCATCCTTACCCCATGCGGTGAGATCTTGCATTGAGCCACGGACCAAGGAAGAGTTACAGTCATCTCGTGTTTCTTCCATATTCTAATAATTGTGCCAACAGTTGTTGCCTTCTCACCAAGCTGCTTGCCTATTGTCCTGTAGCCTATCCCAGCCTTGTGCAGGTCTACAATTTTGTCCCTGGTGTCCTTAGACAGCTCTTTGGTCTTGGCCATAGTGGAGAGGTTGGAGTGTGATTGATTGAGTGTGTGGACAGGTGTCTTTTATACAGGTAATGAGTGCAGAGTAAGAGGGAGTCTTACAGAAACACTAACAGGTCTGTGAGAGACAGAATTCTTGCTGGTTCGTAGGTTATCTATCTATTTATCTATCTATCTATCTATCTATCTATCTATCTATCTATCTATAATCTAGGAGTCCAGAAAATCAGAGGCAGCACACCATTGTAGATTAAAGTTTAGAAGATACTCAAAATTTAATAGCCCATTATGGCAACGTTTTGGCCCATGAAGAGCCTTTCTCAAGCCAACTATCTATCTATCTATCTATCTATCTATCTATCTATCATCTATCTATTATCTATAATCTATCTATCTATTATTTATCTATTTATCTATTATATATCAATCCATTATCTATCTATCTATCTATCAATCATCTACCTATTATCTATCTATTTATTAGCTATTATATATCTATTATCTATCATCTATTATCTATCTACAGTATCTATCTAATATCTATCTATCATCTATCTATAATATATCTATCCATCTATCATCTATCTATTATCTATCTATCTATCTATCTATCTATCTATCTATCTATCTATCTATCTATCTATCTATTATCTGTCTATCTATCTATTATTTATCTATCATCTATCTATCTCTCTACTATCTATTATCTATCTATCATCTATCTATCTATTATCTACAGTATCTATCTATCTATTTATCTATCTATCTATCTATCTATCAATCTATTATCTATCTATCTCTCTACTATCTATCTATCTATCTATCTATCTATCTAGCTATGTATTATCTATCAATCTATTATCTATCTATCTTATCTATCTAGCTATCTATCATCTATGTCTCTATCTATCTATCTATCTATCTATCTATCTATCTATCTACCTATCATCTCTCTGGTCATCAAAGTTCCGTATTATTTTTTTATTTTTTTCTGATCCCTTTACACTGGATATGGTGATCATGTGCCAGTGCTATTCTACGACATGTTTCTTAAGCAGCCAGAATGATAAATTAAGTAATAAATTGCCCAGAAGCTTATTGGATTATCTCGCTGGATGTGCATGCATATGAAAGGATAATTATTGACACCATGCAGTTATATCATATATCCCAGACAGTGAGTAAAGAACTATTCTTATGCCTGCAGGACATGAGTCATACAGTAAAATACACTAAATAGAGGATTGTGTGCTGTGTACTGTAAAATATAGGGGTATTAGAATGCCTTTTGTACAATTATCTACCATGTGTTCTCATATAGTGACAGCCGCAACGACCTCGTTGTAAACGAGAATGTCCTTGAATGTCCATTGAAGTCTTCCTCTCCTCTGTAACAACTCTGCTGGAGGAAAAAATTGTTTAATTATATAAAATTTGGTGATTGCATGCAAATTTCATATGGTTTATAGATCTAGCAGATGATTTTAGAAAGCACTACTGTGTTACTACCAGAGGTAGTGATGGATCCCATGACGGTCCACCATTGACCAACCTATCTTAAGCATAGTTATCATCTTTTCATTGCACTTTTCATCCTTAGCCCTCTTCTCTTAGCAATTGTTACAGAGCTTCCATTTATGTCTGTTTATTACTCCTCCAGCTTCTGTAGAACATCTTTTTTTTTAAAGAAAGGAGTCTCTTCATAACTGTCACTTGTAGATGGAAAGTCTGTTCTTTTCTTCACAAAGAAGTTTTGCAGTGGTTGGTGTACGGATCTTGTAAACTGCTCATGGAAGTCTACTTTGTAGTTGAAGAAAGTATTCATATAAATGGAAGTGAGGTAATTTTTTTTTCAGTAATTGACCCAGTCTACTTCTCTTTACAGTTGACTATTTAATGTCCACTAGTTCAGGTTTGATGATTCTTACCAACTATATAAAAATGTTCTGGAGGCACTCAGCTCGTAAGCCCAAGTAAAACCAGCCAAAAAGATGGGGACTGAATTGTATTGGATGTTGGGAACATCCAGGAAAATACAGATGACGTTGGTTTCTATAACCTGCCCATCTACTCGATCTTTATGTCAACTGTCTAAAGTTGTCAATTCTGAGTCCTAAATTTTTTTTATCTAAAAAGAATTTGACCCTACTATAGGCTCTTACAAATCTGAATTTCTATCTATCTATGTATCTATCTAAATATACAACATATAATTGCACCAAACATATAAATCATACACAGCTTGCATAAAGAATATACTTGAAAAAAATCAGATGAAATGGGGTTGATGTGGAACCCATTGCGGTACTGTTAGCTCATAGTTTTTTTGTTTTTTTCATTTTCATGGAGCAGAGCTAATGTTTGGCATTTGGGTCATATGATATCCTAATGAACTGTTATCTATATTAACTATTGATTTCTACAGAAATACAGCTAATCCTAATGCATAAATGAAAAGACTAATCCTGCGTTGCTATTTTGATATATTACAGGAAACCATAAAACCATTGGATTTATGAAATATGAGCAAATAGACTTCATAGCTCATTATAAAGAGAAGTAATTTAGTTGCAGAGTTAATGTTCATTTCCTTCCAAGATCAACACCTTAAATATGAATAGGCTGCAGTGCAGTACTGCACAAAGTGTCATTAGAACCGCAAATTAATTAGTATGTGTGAAAGATAAAGAAGTAGATATGTCGATTAATCACCTTCACACAATGATCTTCATTGATGCAAAGTCTCAGAGATTTCCAGATTTTTTTTTTTTTGCTTGTATCATTTTTGTTTTTATGTTTCTTGAAGTGATTGTAGATTTGAGTTGTTCCTAATTTCCAGGTATTTATCCAGATCTTTCCTTATCTACAAGGCACCCAGATCTACACTTATCAAGCACTAACGTTTACTTAGTGATGTCATCATATTTGCTTTTTTTTTATAGCAGTAGATAACGTAGTTACTAGATCTGAGACAAATCTTAATCACATATTTTACATTTTGATTAAACCTTATCTATTTGGATAACACAACTGCTTTATGAACTGTGCTTGCTGTAATAAGGGAATTGTTTGTAAATCTGAAATATTTAAAAAGGAAATTACAACTTTTTATGTATCTTCTTAGCATCAATGGAATGAAAAATGCATTCTTACACCTGTGAGTTAGCAGAGGGGAGTGCAGAGTCCCCGATCCACCTGCTCACTGGCAATCAACATATTCAATCCCCATTGTAAGTGTTCGGTTTATTTGCAAAATTCACAAACGTTTTGCTGTTTGCAATGAACCAATGGATCAAGAACAGCGTAAAATCTGAACACAACTAATAGAACAAGTGGTTTCCCTGAATTCATCACATAATGCCAGTCGTATTGGCTTCTGTAGCCTCCAAAATATGTATCCCTTCTTGACCAGCGTCTTTAATACTTAGTAGAGCATGTTGGGATGTTCTCACTTGTGGCAAATGCGATGAATAGTCAGACCCCGACTTCTGCCAGAATGTCTGAGGAATTGCTCATGTCCAGTGGTCTCTAAGTCACTAATATTCTTGGGTTTGGATGCTGCCACAGCTATTTTGTATCCCACCAAAGATCTTCTATGGGGTTTAACTCAGTTGACTTGATATCCACTCTAGAATCTTCCAAGACGTCTTCTGAAGCCAAGCCTTCATGGTCTTTAAGGTATGATTGGGGTCTAATGATGCCCAAGCTTCAGCTTTTTCGCAGTAGGCATGACTTTGTCTCATAGGTTTTCCGGGTACTTGAATCAATCCATCTTGCCATCAAAATGCTGAATGTTTCCCGTCTTAAAGGAAGCAAAGCAACCTTACAGTATCACTAAGATACCATCACCAAGGTCCTGTGGGCCATGCTTCACTGTGGGCATTGTGAGCTCCCACCATGTGTCACTGTATGCATTACAAGGCCAATGCCATGCTTCACTGTAGGCATCACTGAGACCATGCCATGCTCTCTGTAGTCATCACTGATCCAATATTATGGTTCAAAATAGGCATCACTGAGCAATTGCTATGTCATTATAGGCATCATCGAGCCCCCACCATGCTTCTCTGTAGGCATCACTGAGACCATGCCATGCCCTCTGTAGTTATCCCTGATCCAATATTATGCTTCACAATAAGCATCACTGAGCAACTGCCATGTCATTATAGGCATCACCGAGACCCCACCATGCTTCTCTGTAGGCATCACTGAGACCATGCCATGCTCTCTGTAGTCATCCCTAATCCAATATTATGCTTCACAATAGGCATCACTGAGCAATTGCCATGTCATTATAGGCATCACCAAGCCCCCACCATGCTTCTCTGTAGAGACACCGAAATGCTTTACAGTAGTCATCACTGATCCACCACTATGCTTCATTATAGGCATCACTGGAACCCTGCCTTGCTTCACTGTAGGCTTCATTGAGACCATTCCATGCTCTCTGTAGGCATCACTGAGGCCACCAAAGTGCTTCACTGTAGGTCTCCCCAAGCTAAAGCAATGATTCACTGTAGTCATCACCAAGCCATCACCATACTTCCCTAAAGACATCAGAGAGCCACCACGCTTCACTGATAACATCACCAAGCCATCGATATGCTTCACTCTAGGCATTAGTAAGCCACCGCCGTGTTTCACTGTAGGCAGGGTGTTCTTTTTATGGTATGCTTTCTTATTCCTCGTACAGACATATTACTGATCCAAAGGCCAGAAAAATTCCAGTTTTGTTTCATGGCTTCACAGAAAAGAATCCCAAAACTTCTGTGGCTTGTATTTATGGTTTTGAGCATATTGAGCTCATCTTTTCTTGTGCTGTTGGGTCAGTAGACGCATCATCTTGGAGTTTGGGCATAAATACCTTCAGAATTTAGTATGTGTCTTACTATGCAAACCCTACTAAGTACTAAAGACATTTGTCAAGAAGGGGTTGAATAAATATGAGATGGTAGCAGTCAGTAAAAATGGCATTTTGTGTTTCATTTAGAGAAACCACTTGATATATTAATTATGTTGAGACGACTGATTTCATGTGGTATAATGTAATGCTTCATTTTGGCGGTGGGGGCGCTGCAGTGCAGGTTATCACTTACTTGTGAGGCTATCAGTAGATTACAACAGTAGGACAGTGCAGGGCAGATAGGGCAGTGAATTAGTAATGATAATATCCCTGGTGGACTGGGGCAGTGAATTAGTAATGATAATATCCCTGGTGGACTGGGGCAGTGAGTTAGTAATGATAATATCCCTGGTGGACTAGGGCAGTGAATTAGTAATGATAATATCCCTGGTGGACTAGGGCAGTGAATTAGTAATGATAATATCCCTGGTGGACTGGGGCAGTGAATTAGTAATGATAATATCCCTGGTGGACTGGGGCAGTGAATTAGTAATGATAATATCCCTGGTGGTCCAGGGCAGTGAATTAGTAATGATAATATCCCTGGTGGATGAGGGCAGTGAATTAGTAATGATAATATCCCTGGTGGACTAGGGCAGTGAATTAGTAATGATAATATCCCTGGTGGTCCAGGGCAGTGAATTAGTAATGATAATATCCCTGGTGGATGAGGGCAGTGAATTAGTAATGATAATATCCCTGGTGGACTGGGGCAGTGAATTAGTAATGATAATATCCCTGGTGGACTAGGACAGTGAATTAGTAATGATAATATCCCTGGTGGACTAGGACAGTGAATTAGTAATGATAATATCCCTGGTGGACTAGGACAGTGAATTAGTAATGATAATATCCCTGGTGGACTAGGACAGTGAATTAGTAATGATAATATCCCTGGTGGACTAGGACAGTGAATTAGTAATGATAATATCCCTGGTGGACTAGGACAGTGAATTAGTAATGATAATATCCCTGGTGGACTGGGGCAGTGAATTAGTAATGATATTATCCCTGGTGGACTAGGACAGTGAATTAGTAATGATAATATCCCTGGTGGATGAGGACAGTGAATTAGTAATGATAATATCCCTGGTGGATGAGGACAGTGAATTAGTAATGATAATATCCCTGGTGGACTGGGGCAGTGAATTAGTAATGATAATATCCCTGGTGGATGAGGACAGTGAATTAGTAATGATAATATCCCTGGTGGACTAGGGCAGTGAATTAGTAATGATAATATCCCTGGTGGATGAGGACAGTGAATTAGTAATGATAATATCCCTGGTGGACTGGGGCAGTGAATTAGTAATGATAATATCCCTGGTGGATGAGGGCAGTGAATTAGTAATGATAATATCCCTGGTGGATGAGGACAGTGAATTAGTAATGATAATATCCCTGGTGGATAAGGACAGTGAATTAGTAATGATAATATCCCTGGTGGACCAGGGCAGTGAATTAGTAATGATAATATCCCTGGTGGACCAGGGCAGTGAATTAGTAATGATAATATCCCTGGTGGATGAGGACAGTGAATTAGTAATGATAATTGTTGTGAATTCCGTTCTCGGGCTCCCTCCTGTGGTCGTCAATGGTACTTTGGTGAGTTCTGTCCTTGGACACCCTCTGGTGGCTTTAAGTGGAACTGCTGATCTTTGAGGTTGGCTTTCTCAGCTGCCCTCGTTTATTTCTGCTGCTGGCTTCCCTATTTAACTCTGCCCAGGTCGTTAGTTCATGCCAGCTGTCAATGTCTCAGTACTGGTTCAGATCTCGCTTGGATTTCTCAGATGACCTGTCTACTCCAGCAGAAGCTAAGTCCTCGCTAGGCCATTTGCTGTTCATTGGTTTTTGAATATATTTCTCAGTACATGCTATGTTTTTTGTCCAGCTTGCTATTATGATATTTCCTTGCTAGCTGGAAGCTCTGGGGGTGCAGAGCTGCACCTCCACACCGTGAGTCGGTGTGGAGGTCTTTTTGCACACTCTGCGTGGTTTTTGTAGTTTTTAGTTCTGACCTCATGGTTCCCTTTCCTATCCTCTGTCTGTCTAGAGAAGATTCGGCCTCCTTTGCTAAAATCTGTTTCATTCCTTTGTTTGTTACTTCCTCTTAACTCACAGTCAATATTTGTGGGGGGCTACCTTTACTTTGGGGAATTTCTCTGAGGCAAGGTAGGCTGGAATTTCTATCTTTAGGGGTAGTTAGCTCTTAGGCTGTGAAGAGGCGTCTAGGGAGAGTTAGGTACGCTCCACGGCTATTTCTAGTGTGTGTGATAGGATTAGGGATTGCGGTCAGTAGAGTTACCACTTCCTCAGAGCTTGTCCCAGGTTTTTCCATTTTAACCATAAGGTCATTTCGGGTGCTCCTAACCACCAGGTCCATAACAGATAATATCCCTGGTGGATGAGGACAGTGAATTAGTAATGATAATATCCCTGGTGGACCAGGGCAGTGATTTAGTAATGATAATATCCCTGGTGGACTAGGGCAGTGAATTAGTAATGATAATATCCCTGGTGGATGAGGACAGTGAATTAGTAATGATCATATCCCTGGTGAACCAGGGCAGTGAATTAGTAATGATAATATCCCTGGTGGACTGGGGCAGTGAATTAGTAATGATAATATCCCTGGTGGACTGGGGCAGTGAATTAGTAATGATAATATCCCTGGTGGACTGGGGCAGTGAATTAGTAATGATAATATCCCTGGTGGACTGGGGCAGTGAATTAGTAATGATAATATCCCTGGTGGACCAGGGCAGTGAATTAGTAATGATAATATCCCTGGTGGACCAGGGCAGTGAATTAGTAATGATAATATCCCTGGTGGACTGGGGCAGTGAATTAGTAATGATAATATCCCTGGTGGATGAGGACAGTGAATTAGTAATGATAATATCCCTGGTGGATGAGGACAGTGAATTAGTAATGATAATATCCCTGGTGGATGAGGACAGTGAATTAGTAATGATAATATCCCTGGTGGACTGGGGCAGTGAATTAGTAATGATAATATCCCTGGTGGACTGGGGCAGTGAATTAGTAATGATAATATCCCTGGTGGACCAGGGCAGTGAATTAGTAATGATAATATCCCTGGTGGATGAGGACAGTGAATTAGTAATGATAATATCCCTGGTGGACCAGGGCAGTGAATTAGTAATGATAATATCCCTGGTGGATGAGGACAGTGAATTAGTAATGATAATATCCCTGGTGGATGAGGGCAGTGAATTAGTAATGATAATATCCCTGGTGGACCAGGGCAGTGAATTAGTAATGATAATATCCCTGGTGGACCAGGGCAGTGAATTAGTAATGATAATATCCCTGGTGGATGAGGACAGTGAATTAGTAATGATAATATCCCTGGTGGACCAGGGCAGTGAATTAGTAATGATAATATCCCTGGTGGATGAGGACAGTGAATTAGTAATGATCATATCCCTGGTGGATGAGGACAGTGAATTAGTAATGATCATATCCCTGGTGGATGAGGACAGTGAATTAGTAATGATCATATCCCTGGTGGACTGGGGCAGTGAATTAGTAATGATAATACCCCTGGTGGATGAGGACAGTGAATTAGTAATGATCATATCCCTGGTGGACCAGGGCAGTGAATTAGTAATGATAATATCCCTGGTGGACTGGGGCAGTGAATTAGTAATGATAATACCCCTGGTGGATGAGGACAGTGAATTAGTAATGATCATATCCCTGGTGGATGAGGACAGTGAATTAGTAATGATAATATCCCTGGTGATCCAGGGCAGTGAATTAGTAATGATCATATCCCTGGTGGATGAGGGCAGTGAATTAGTAATGATAATATCCCTGGTGGATGAGGACAGTGAATTAGTAATGATAATATCCCTGGTGGATGAGGACAGTGAATTAGTAATGATAATATCCCTGGTGGATGAGGACAGTGAATTAGTAATGATAATATCCCTGGTGGATGAGGACAGTGAATTAGTAATGATATTATCCCTGGTGGATGAGGACAGTGAATTAGTAATGATATTATCCCTGTTGGATGAGGACAGCGCTGGCAGAATTTTGTGCTCACGTGGAAATGTGGACACAGGCAGGTAGTTTGCTGGAGGAACCCGGACCTCAGTGGGAAAGGACAACACAGAACCACAGTGACAAACAGGTCTAACATCACCGGAGCCTCCATCCATGAAGATATTTACAGAATGAGCAGCGGCTGGTATTGGAGACAGCGGGGCCCCAAATGGTCACACCAACATCAATAGGTTGTATTTACATGTATATACACAGCACACACACACATATACACACAGCACACACACACATGTATACACACAGCACATACACACATGTATATACACAGCACACACACACATGTATACACACAGCACATACACACATGTATACACACAGCACATACACACATGTATACACAGCACATACACACATGTATACACACAGCACATACACACATGTATATATACAGCACATACACACATGTATACACACAGCACACACACATGTATATACACAGCACATACACACATGTATACACACAGCACATACACACATGTATATATACAGCACATACACACATGTATACACACAGCACACACACATGTATATACACAGCACATACACACATGTATATACACAGCACATACACACATGTATACACACAGCACATACACACATGTATACACACAGTACATACACACATGTATATACACAGCACATACACACATGTATACACAGCACATACACACATGTATACACACAGCACACACACATGTATATACACAGCACATACACACATGTATACACACAGCACATACACACATGTATATATACAGCACATACACACATGTATACACACAGCACACACACATGTATATACACAGCACATACACACATGTATATACACAGCACATACACACATGTATACACACAGCACATACACACATGTATACACACAGTACATACACACATGTATACACACAGTACATACACACATGTATATACACAGCACATACACACATGTATACACACAGCACATACACACATGTATACACACAGCACATACACACATGTATACACACAGTACATACACACATGTATATATACAGCACATACACACATGTATACACACAGCACACACACATGTATATACACAGCACATACACACATGTATATACACAGCACATACACACATGTATACACACAGCACATACACACATGTATACACACAGCACATACACACATGTATATACACAGCACATACACACATGTATATACACAGCACATACACACATGTATACACACAGCACATACACACATGTATACACACAGTACATACACACATGTATATACACAGCACATACACACATGTATACACACAGTACATACACACATGTATACACACAGCACATACACACATGTATACACACAGCACATACACACATGTATACACAGCACATACACACATGTATACACACAGCACATACACACATGTATATATACAGCACATACACACATGTATATATACAGCACATACACACATGTATATACACAGCACATACACACATGTATACACAGCACATACACACATGTATACACACAGCACATACACACATGTATACACAGCACATACACACATGTATACACACAGCACATACACACATGTATATATACAGCACATACACACATGTATACACACAGCACACACACATGTATATACACAGCACATACACACATGTATATACACAGCACATACACACATGTATACACACAGCACATACACACATGTATACACACAGTACATACACACATGTATACACACAGTACATACACACATGTATATACACAGCACATACACACATGTATACACACAGCACATACACACATGTATACACACAGCACATACACACATGTATATACACAGCACATACACACATGTATATACACAGCACATACACACATGTATACACACAGCACATACACACATGTATACACACAGTACATACACACATGTATATACACAGCACATACACACATGTATACACACAGTACATACACACATGTATATACACAGCACATACACACATGTATACACACAGCACATACACACATGTATACACACAGCACATACACACATGTATACACAGCACATACACACATGTATACACACAGCACATACACACATGTATATATACAGCACATACACACATGTATACACACAGCACACACACATGTATATACACAGCACATACACACATGTATATACACAGCACATACACACATGTATACACACAGCACATACACACATGTATACACACAGTACATACACACATGTATACACACAGTACATACACACATGTATATACACAGCACATACACACATGTATACACACAGCACATACACACATGTATACACACAGCACATACACACATGTATATACACAGCACATACACACATGTATATACACAGCACATACACACATGTATACACACAGCACATACACACATGTATACACACAGTACATACACACATGTATATATACAGCACATACACACATGTATACACACAGCACACACACATGTATATACACAGCACATACACACATGTATATACACAGCACATACACACATGTATACACACAGCACATACACACATGTATACACACAGTACATACACACATGTATACACACAGTACATACACACATGTATATACACAGCACATACACACATGTATACACACAGCACATACACACATGTATACACACAGCACATACACACATGTATATACACAGCACATACACACATGTATACACACAGTACATACACACATGTATATACACAGCACATACACACATGTATACACACAGCACATACACACATGTATACACACAGCACATACACACATGTATACACAGCACATACACACATGTATACACACAGCACATACACACATGTATATATACAGCACATACACACATGTATACACACAGCACACACACATGTATATACACAGCACATACACACATGTATATACACAGCACATACACACATGTATACACACAGCACATACACACATGTATACACACAGCACATACACACATGTATACACACAGCACATACACACATGTATATACACAGCACATACACACATGTATACACACAGTACATACACACATGTATACACACAGTACATACACACATGTATATACACAGCACATACACACATGTATACACACAGCACATACACACATGTATATACACAGCACATACACACATGTATACACACAGTACATACACACATGTATATACACAGCACATACACACATGTATACACACAGCACATACACACATGTATACACACAGCACATACACACATGTATACACAGCACATACATACATGTATATACACAGCACATACACACATGTATACACACAGTACATACACACATGTATACACACAGCACATACACACATGTATACACACAGCACATACACACATGTATATACACAGCACATACACACATGTATACACACAGTACATACACACATGTATACACACAGTACATACACACATGTATATACACAGCACATACACACATGTATACACACAGTACATACACACATGTATATACACAGCACATACACACATGTATACACACAGCACATACACACATGTATACACACAGCACATACACACATGTATACACAGCACATACACACATGTATACACACAGCACATACACACATGTATATATACAGCACATACACACATGTATACACACAGCACACACACATGTATACACACAGCACATACACACATGTATATACACAGCACATACACACATGTATACACACAGCACATACACACATGTATACACACAGTACATACACACATGTATACACACAGTACATACACACATGTATATACACAGCACATACACACATGTATACACACAGCACATACACACATGTATACACACAGCACATACACACATGTATATACACAGCACATACACACATGTATATACACAGCACATACACACATGTATACACACAGCACATACACACATGTATACACACAGTACATACACACATGTATATACACAGCACATACACACATGTATACACACAGCACATACACACATGTATACACACAGCACATACACACATGTATATACACAGCACATACACACATGTATACACACAGTACATACACACATGTATATACACAGCACATACACACATGTATACACACAGCACATACACACATGTATACACACAGCACATACACACATGTATACACAGCACATACACACATGTATACACACAGCACATACACACATGTATACACACAGCACACACACATGTATATACACAGCACATACACACATGTATATACACAGCACATACACACATGTATACACACAGCACATACACACATGTATACACACAGTACATACACACATGTATATACACAGCACATACACACAGTACATACACACATGTATATACACAGCACATACACACATGTATACACACAGCACATACACACATGTATACACACAGCACATACACACATGTATACACAGCACATACACACATGTATACACACAGCACATACACACATGTATGTATACAGCACATACACACATGTATACACACAGCACACACACATGTATATACACAGCACATACACACATGTATATACACAGCACATACACACATGTATACACACAGCACATACACACATGTATACACACAGCACATACACACATGTATACACACAGCACATACACACATGTATATACACAGCACATACACACATGTATACACACAGTACATACACACATGTATACACACAGTACATACACACATGTATATACACAGCACATACACACATGTATACACACAGCACATACACACATGTATATACACAGCACATACACACATGTATACACACAGTACATACACACATGTATATACACAGCACATACACACATGTATACACACAGCACATACACACATGTATACACAGCACATACACACATGTATATGCACAGCACATACACACATGTATACACACAGTACATACACACATGTATATACACAGCACATACACACATGTATACACACAGTACATACACACATGTATACACACAGTACATACACACATGTATATACACAGCACATACACACATGTATACACACAGCACATACACACATGTATACACACAGCACATACACACATGTATACACACAGTACATACACACATGTATATACACAGCACATACACACATGTATACACACAGTACATACACACATGTATATATACAGCACATACACACATGTATACACACAGCACACACACATGTATATACACAGCACATACACACATGTATATACACAGCACATACACACATGTATACACACAGCACATACACACATGTATACACACAGTACATACACACATGTATACACACAGTACATACACACATGTATATACACAGCACATACACACATGTATACACACAGCACATACACACATGTATACACACAGCACATACACACATGTATATACACAGCACATACACACATGTATATACACAGCACATACACACATGTATATACACAGCACATACACACATGTATATACACAGCACATACACACAGTACATACACACAGCACATACACACATGTATATACACAGCACATACACACAGTACATACACACATGTATATACACAGCACATATACACACAGCACACACATATACACACAGCCCATACACACATGTATATACACAGCACATACACACATGTATATACACAGCACATACACACATGTATACACACAGCACATACACACATGTATATATACAGCACATACACACATGTATACACACAGCACACACACATGTATATACACAGCACATACACACATGTATATACACAGCACATACACACATGTATACACACAGCACATACACACATGTATACACACAGTACATACACACATGTATACACACAGTACATACACACATGTATATACACAGCACATACACACATGTATACACACAGCACATACACACATGTATACACACAGCACATACACACATGTATATACACAGCACATACACACAGTACATACACACAGCACATACACACATGTATATACACAGCACATACACACATGTATATACACAGCACATACACACATGTATATACACAGCACATACACACAGTACATACACACAGCACATACACACATGTATATACACAGCACATACACACAGTACATACACACATGTATATACACAGCACATATACACACAGCACACACATATACACACAGCCCATACACACATGTATATACACAGCACATACACACATGTATATACACAGCACATACACACATGTATATACACAGCACATACACACATGTGTATACACAGCACATACACACATGTATACACACAGTACATACACACATGTATACACAGCACATACACACATGTATACACACAGCACATACACACATGTATATATACAGCACATACACACATGTATACACACAGCACACACACATGTATATACACAGCACATACACACATGTATATACACAGCACATACACACATGTATACACACAGCACATACACACATGTATATACACAGCACATACACACATGTATATACACAGCACATACACACATGTATACACACAGCACATACACACATGTATATACACAGCACATACACACATGTATATACACAGCACATACACACGTGTATACACAGCACATACACACATGTGTACACACAGCACATACACACATGTATACACACAGCACACACACACATGTATATACACAGCACATACACACATGTATACACACAGCACATACACACATGTATACACAGTACATACACACATGTATATACACAGCACATACACACATGTATACACACAGCACATACACACATGTATACACAGTACATACACACATGTATACACACAGCACATACACATGTATACACAGCACATACACACATGTATACACAGCACATACACACATGTATACACACAGCACATACACACATGTGTACACACAGCACATACACACATGTGTACACACAGCACATACACACATGTATACACACAGCACACACACACATGTATATACACAGCACATACACACATGTATACACACAGCACATACACACATGTATACACAGTACATACACACATGTATATACACAGCACATACACACATGTATACACACAGCACATACACACATGTATACACAGTACATACACACATGTATACACACAGCACATACACATGTATACACAGCACATACACACATGTATACACAGCACATACACACATGTATACACACAGCACATACACACATGTATACACACAGCACATACACACATGTATATACACAGCACATACACACATGTATACACACAGCACATACACACATATACACACAGCCCATACACACATGTGTATACACAGCACATACACACATGTATACACACAGCACACACACATGTATATACACAGCACATACACACATGTATACACACAGCACACACACATGTATATACACAGCACATACACACATGTGTATACACAGCACATACACACATGTATACACACAGCACATACACACATGTATATACACAGCACATACACACATGTATACACACAGCACACACACATGTATATACACAGCACATACACACATGTATATGCACAGCACATACACATGTATACACACAGTACATACACACATGTATACACACAGCACATACACACATATACTCACAGCACATATGCAGCGCCCCCACTGCCGCAGGGCCGAGGGGTACCCGGTACCGGGCCTCTAAGTCTCTGCTCTGGGGTTGTCACGGTGGCTAGGCCCCGGTCCGTGACCCTGCCGAGTGGCGCACAGTGAATAATAGATGGATGTGGATGGTGGTGGTGGTGCGGTGCAGTAAATAACGAGGACACCAGGTTGCAGTCTCTTTACCTCTTTACTGAAGATCTCTGGGTCCTCAATCCGGAATACGGTTAACCAGGCTGCGCAAGTCCGGCCGGTCCAATGGCACCTCCAGAGTTCTCTTTGCAGGTGGAAATCGGTGCCTTCCTTCTAGCGCTATGTGTTGCGGTCCTTCCCTGCTGTGCTTACAGAAAGTCCCCACAACTGTTGTGTCTGTTTCTTAAGTTCCCTCACAACTCGATTAGATGATGTTCTGCTAATCTTCTGTCCCTCCCTGATGTTACGGTTAGGACGGCACCCGTATGACGGGTAGGCTCGGAGCTCTTCCGGGACCCTAGAGTCGCCCCTCTCCACAAGTTGCCCCCCAAGACTGCATAGGTGATTTAGGTGAGACAGCCCGCCTATGACTGACTGTCCTGCCGTTGGTTTGAAGTATTGCTTGAAGCTAGATTTATAAATACTTCCTCGGCGTTCCGGCCGCCGGTTGTGCGCCTCAGTAGGATGTTGCCTCGGTCTTACAGCACGACTCCTACTGGTATTTCTCCTTGTTGCTTTGATCTCATTTCTCACTCAGCACAATATATCTCGCTTTTAATCCTTCCTTGGGCACCGCCGCTATGCTGAGCAGGCACGGTCCCGTTACGTTCTCTCAAGTTGCCAGGCCTCTGTCAGGATCCCACCCCTGACAGGGACCCTACCGAATCTTCTCCCACAACACCCTCTGCCACAAGGTGTTGCTTGGCTCCAACCCAGTCAGCTTTCTGTCTAACTTCCTGCCTGACCCCCAGTTTTACCAGTATGTGAGGAGTGGCCTAATGAATAGAACCCTTAGCTCCCCCTGGAGGCCCGGCTGTGAAATGTATTGGTGTCTGTGATACCTGGTCAGATGAACTCCTTCAGTGCCATCAGACGCACCATAGCTCCCCATAGTGGCGGAGCCACAGTACTGCAACGACCAGGACTCTGGGGCGCTGCACTCTCCCCCGGTTAAATCCAGTACTCCTGGACTGGGAAGAAAACAACAATACAGGTTAGCAAAAAGACATACAATTTTGAAAATGCAATAACGATAAGTAAGCTTGAACAGAGCTTCCCTTTATGGGAGGTGAGGACACTTGAACGTTACAAACATGGTTAAACATTATAAATTACAGGCTATAAACAACTCCTGTTACCCAACCGGGTATTCTACTCAGTGCAAACTTTTGAATAATAAGTTAACATTGCCTTTAAGGACGTACACTTCCTATCCACTAAAGACTTATTCTGAACATTATAATATTAATTAACTCTTTCTCTTTCATTCTCCTTCGTTAAATCTGCAGGACCGCCTGTCCTAGATGCTCCAGACCAACTACCTCTCCTTTCTTTACAGGACCGCCCCTTTCAGCCCGGGCCTACTGTCCTTCCACTACTATACACAGTATAGAACATAACATTTACTTTCAGTTTGAAATCACTGAGCCATCCCTACATGGCTCCTAGGAGGACTCACTACTAACCCCTACGGGTTCACTTCTGTCCTCATTTTCTAACACATTATTGAACATTTCTTACAATCAACTAGTTATTTACATTTAACTTTCACATATCAGCATTATTACTTTCTCTTTTCAAGACATTATTGCCACCCAACTGTCTTAAGGCAATACGGTTCATCAGCGCAATACGTGAACATCCCCTTAAAGAGGGGATCAAGTCTCTATGAGGTAGCACATCTTCTCAAGCTACCAGTCCGTACTCAGCAAAGACTCCGGTGCGGTATCTTCGCAAAGAGTCCTTCTTTAAGTAAAACCAGTAGGGAGCACCTTTAAGAAGGTGCAAACTATTTACAAGCAGTTTGTATCATGCACTGTTCATGATTGCGGCAGTTCTTTTCAACAATGAGGAAACAGGAAACAAAAGCAAAAGCAGAGGAAGGGATCCCGGGTAAACGAAGGGATCCCTTTAAGAATAACCCTAGTCGGGTTTAAAGCAGCAAAGAGCAGGGAAACAAACAGTTAACTATTTACATATCCATGGCATCGAGGTTTACTCTCGCTCTGGCGGCCGTAGCTCCGCATAGACCTCGCTCGGCAAGGTGATCGGCGAGATCGGGGCCTTTAAGAAGTGCTCCATACCCGTGGCCCAATCCCAGGGTGTAAGGCGCTGGAGTCTATAGGTCCCAGGGAGAGGGGGTGCCGCGACGGGGCCTATCAGCAGGGCCTCTGCTGGCGGGGCAGGGTCGTTCTTCATACCTGCTTCAGATGCGGTCCCTCCGGTGCCGATCTGCTCCGTCTCCGCTGGGATCTGGGATGCTGGTTGCAGGGCCTTGCGCTGCGGCGTTGTCATCTCCGTTTGCAGCATCTCGCTTTTTGGCAGGGCATGGCTTTCTGGCTTTGGAGCACTGGAACTTCTTTCTTGCTCCGGACCAGATGAGGCTGCCGACAGATGTCCGGTGAGGCTCCCGATGATGGTCTTCTTCCACCCAGCCTCAGTGCTCAGCTGCGTCTGCAGGAGTTGGTGGATCAGCTCGTCCGCTCCGGTCTGCAGGAGGTCAGCGTCAACTGTGGAGGTCTGGCTGCGGTGCCTCTCCGGGTAGCTGGGGGAGTCCTCGGCTCCGACCCCACGCTCCGGCTCCAGGTGGCTGGCCATGGCGTCCTCCATGTCGCTGACTTCTTCTTCCTGGTCCTTTTCCCGCTCTCTCCTTCGTGGGCGGTTTCGCTTTCTTTGCCTCCGCCCTCTACTAAGGATTAGGAGGCGGATCTCGGCTGCTGACAGACACGTCCTCAAGGGACAGAAATATTTAGATTGGGCGGCCATTGTCTTTCGCGCTCTTCAGCTTGTTCACGCCCACTTCCACGCCCTTCTTCTTCTCCTGCGCTCTCCTTAGCGCTGTAATGGCGGCGGCTTTGGCGGGAACTTTTGGAGGCAAATGGCAATCCACAGTCTTTGCGATAAGTCACAGTCCAAGTATAATAAATCACAGTCCCAAGGCACACATGACCTGATTCTTCAGGCTTAAGTAGATCCTGTTCGTGACGCCAAGTTGCAGCGCCCCCACTGCCGCAGGGCCAAGGGGTACCCGGTACCGGGCCTCTAAGTCTCTGCTCTGGGGTTGTCACGGTGGCTAGGCCCCGGTCCGTGACCCTGCCGAGTGGCGCACAGTGAATAATAGATGGATGTGGATGGTGGTGGTGGTGCGGTGCAGTAAATAACGAGGACGCCAGGTTGCAGTCTCTTTACCTCTTTACTGAAGATCTCTGGGTCCTCAATCCGGAATACGGTTAACCAGGCTGCGCAAGTCCGGCCGGTCCAATGGCACCTCCGGAGTTCTCTTTGCAGGTGGAAATCTGTGCCTTCCTGCTAGCGTTATGTGTTGTGGTCCTTCCCTGCTGTGCTTACGGAAAGTCCCCGCAACTGTTGTGTCTGTTTCTTAAGTTCCCTCACAACTCGATTAGATGATGTTCTGCTAATCCTCCGTCCCTCCCTGATGTTACGGTTAGGACGGCACCCGTATGACGGGTAGGCTCGGAGCTCTTCCGGGACCCTAGAGTCGCCCCTCTCCACAAGTTGCCCCCCAAGACTGCATAGGTGATTTAGGTGAGACAGCCCGCCTATGACTGACTGTCCTGCCGTTGGTTTGAAGTATTGCTTGGAGCTAGATATATGAATACTCCCTCGGCGTTCCGGCCGCCGGTTGTGCGCCTCAGTAGGATGTTGCCTCGGTCTTACAGCACGACTCCTACTGGTATTTCTCCTTGTTGCTTTGATCTCGTTTCTCACTCAGCACAATCTATCTCTCTTCTAATCCTTCCTTGGGCACCGCCGCTATGCTGAGCAGGCACGGTCCCGTTACGTTCTCTCAAGTTGCCAGGCCTCTGTCAGGATCCCACCCATGACAGGGACCCTACTGAATCTTCTCCCACAACACCCTCTGCCACAAGGTGTTGCCTGGTTCCAACCCAGTCAGCTTTCTGTCTAACTTCCTGCCTGACCCCCAGTTTTACCAGTATGTGAGGAGTGGCCTAATGAATAGAACCCTTAGCTCCCCCTGGAGGCCCGACTGTGAAATGTATTGGTGTCTGTGATACCTGGTCAGATGAACTCCTTCAGTGCCATCAGACGCACCATGGCTCCCCTTAGTGGCGGAGCCACAGTACTGCAACGACCAGGACTCTGGGGCGCTGCACATACACACATGTATACACACAGCACATACACACATGTATATACACAGCACATACACACATGTATACACACAGCAGATAAACACATGTATACACACAGCACATACACACATGTATATACACAGCACATACACACATGTATACACACATATACACACAGCACATACACACATGTATACACACAGCACATACACACATGTATACACACAGCACATACACACATGTATATACACAGCACACACACACATGTATACACACAGCACATACACACATGTATACACACAGCACACACACACATGTATACACACAGCACATACACACATATACACACAGCCCATACACACATGTGTATACACACAGCCCATACACACATGTATACACAGCACACACACATGTATATACACAGCACACACACACATGTATACACACAGCACATACACACATGTATACACACAGCACACACACACACATGTATACACACAGCACATACACACATATACACACAGCCCATACACACATGTGTATACACACAGCCGATACACACATGTGTATACACAGCACATACACACATGTATACACACAGCACACACACATGTATACACACAGCACATACACACATATACACACAGCACATACACACATGTATACACAGCACACACACACACATGTATATACACACATGTAATCACTGGTGGCCCTTATCGGGTTTGTCATCCTGTTTAGTTGCCCAGTTTGCCCCACCTCATGCATGCCGATCTTTAGTCTTGCAACACAGAGCAGAGACATGGCCTGACATGTGCAGTTCTCACCATTGACTTCTATGGGAGCTGTGGTAAAGCCGCGCACACTTGAACTTCCTAATTGTCGGTTGATTACAATTTGTTTTAGACAAAATGAACGTTTTTGTTTTGTTTCTTTCGTTTTGTTGTTGATTTTTATTGGGAAACTTTGCACAAAACTGCGTCCTTGACAGACTGAAGTATTTGTGCCAGTAGTGCCGTCCATCCCGATGCGTCCCAATAATACCGCCCATGTGTTTATACCGAGCCGGTCTATCAGCACAAGTGCGCACAGCGCTGAGCACATTCCTTTGTCATTTTGTCTTTTTTCCAAGGACAGGACTATTATTTATTTGCTCTTACCCATTAGCCAATATTGGAGGAAGCAGCAGAATTCTGATCAGACGGGAACACGGCGCGGCAGACGTGTGCACTAATTGTTATTACTTGTAATGGAAATGTTCTCTTCGGATGTCAGACCTAAGGTGATAACATGGTGAGCGCGGCCTGATGCCACTGTAGGAACATCACAAATAGATTTCCAGCAAGAAATGATCATTCCGGCTTCTCAGCAGGTCTATTATCGCCCAGTGGCTCCATGATGTTGGATCCTTCTCGTCGCTCTGTCGTCTTCTATATTAAGAACGTGGAGTCATTTTGTTTCCTATGAAACATGTATGATATCACGGTTTTCTTTTGTCGCACATGGGCATTTGTGTCCCATAGGACACCAGGACTGGGGTGTGATGGCTACTGCCAGACCCTCTATCGACAGACCCCCTGCTAAACCTGGACTATATGGTTATACAAAGCCCAGGTGTGCCACAAATACCATCTTTTATACTTACCAAACCTCCGGTCGTAGGCAAGATCCATCCTAATAAATTCTTTCCTAATCCCCAGATCTAGATTTAATAATATCAATAACCCCAAATATTAATTTTCTCACTGAATAAATGTCATTGCTTCTAATTCTGTCCTCAAATATTGTGAAATTAAATTACGTTTTCCTTGGCTGCAAGCCACCGATTTATGATAGGGGCTATATGTATGTTTAATATCAGCTTTCCCTCTGTAAGGTTAATATACTATGTGGCCAAAGTACATGGACCTTCTTCTACCTGGAACTTCTTCTACATGGACCATCTTCTACATGGACCTTATTCTACATGGACCTTATTCTACATGGACCATATTCTAAGTGGACCTTATTCTACATGGACCTTATTCTACATGGACCTTATTCTACATGGACGTTATTCTACATGGACCTTATTCTACATGGACCGTCTTCTACATGGACCTTATTCTACATGTACCTTATTCTACATGGACCTTATTTTAAATGGACCTTATTCTAAATGGACCTTATTCTACATAAACCTTCTTCTACATGGATATTTTTCTACATGGACCTTCTTCTACATGGACTTTCGTCTAAATGGACATTCTTCTACATGGACATTCTTCTACATGAACCTTATTCTACATGGACTTTATTCTATATAGACATTCTTCTACATGGACCTTTGTCTACATGGACATTCTAGTACATGGACATTCTTCTACACGGACTTTCTTCTACATGGACATTTTTCTACATGGACCGTCTTCTACATGAACCTTATTCTACATGAACCTTATTCTACATAGACCTTCTACATGGACATTCTTCTACATGGACATTCTTCTACATGGACATTCTTCTACATGGACATTCTTCTACATGGATATTCTTCTACATGGACCTTCTTATTAATGAAGGAGTGAGTTCATATGTGTCACTGCACACAAGTCTTGGACCTGCACGCTCAATGTCAAGCGTCTACTGGAGTGGTGTAAAGCACGTCATCCCTGGATTGATGCATCACCTCTTATTAACTGCAGTCTGATGGGTGACTTTTGGTGTGGAGGATGCCCGGAGAACACTGCCTACTGTAAAATGTGGTGCAGGACGGATAATAGTATTTGACTGCTTTTCAGAGTTTGACTTTTTATTTTTGGCATTTCCAAATTTGTGCTAAAGGTTCGGCGAAATCTGTTCCTACAGTCCCTATATACAAAAAAGAGATTAGTGCAGAAATGGTTGGGTGTTCTTGACCCCAACAAATACTTTTTAAAGGGTTTTCCAAATTGGACAACCTCTTATAAATGGGAACATGGAGTGGAACAATTCCTCAGTGTTGCCTCTTCCTCCATTCTCCTGTGCTTAATATCAGGCAGTCAAGTATAGTGACCACTGCAGCCAATCCACATTTCGTTGGTGCTGTTTCTGCCCAAACGTAGTGTGACCAGCGGCCACTGATTGACTTCAGCACTCACATGAGGCACCTGCCAGATGTTGACGCCAGGACACTCAGGAAACTGGCAGAAGACGCCAGAAAAGGAAAATAAGTATAATTTTTGTATTTTTCCCTTGGCCTATTACTATGTGTTTGTCCAGTAGTAAAAAAACTACTTTAGGATAAATAGTATCTCCGATTACGAGCCAGACCTGCTCCCCCAACATAAGAGTCAGACCTCACGAATGCTCTATTTTTGCATTTGGCATAAATTCCAGAGACATAATTAAAAATCTTGTAGAACGTTTTACTAAGGGAATGAATACAAATGAGGCCCAACTTCAATAACCCTGAGAAGACCTTGTTCTCTAGCGGTTGTCCCTGGTGAGCTAGAAGCTATCCTTGATATCCCAGATCATACAGAGAAAAGTAATAACTTCTGTGGAATTGTCGAACTCTACGGTGGAATGTCTCCGCATGTTTATATAAGTTCATACTTTCAAAAAATCCCAACTGTAAGATTTTCAGAAAATGTTTTCGCTAACAGCAAAATTTACACCATATTGTATAACCAGGAAGAATGTTTGCTTTCTAAGCCTTTAGAAGGTGCGGCCATCGGAACAGTGTGCAAACAGTTACCTCAATAGATGAATATGTGCCACGAGCAGACCCATGCAAGTCAAAACAATTTATGAGGTCTTTGCTGGAGTCAAAAGCTACGCTTGTCAGGACAATAGCATCAAGGGTAGGGCTGAAAGACTTTTGTTAATAATAAATGATATCTGATAAGAAGTCCATAACATGAGAAACAATATGAGAAAACAATCCAGTAAAAATTGCAGTACTTTCCAAGTTCATCACTTTCAGACCCCATGTTAGTATGGTGTGGATGGTAAGGAGGACATTTTGCTAAGTAAAATATATTTATTATGATTTTAATAATTTTTGACATTGTATAGTTTAGGGGATGTAAACGTGCCCATCGCTGTTCCCTCAAAGTTATAACATTTGGAAATACAGGTGCTTCTCACAAAATTAGAATATCATCAAAAAGTTAATTTATTTAAGTTCTTCAATACAAAACGTGAAACTCATATTAGAGTCATTACAAAGTGATCTATTATGGCTTAGTTTTTTAGATTTAAGTCCAGAGCACAAAATTTAGAAAATTCTAATACCCTTCTTGGTCTTTGGTGGCAGCATTTTGCTGGTTTAATTCTGCATGTGTTCTTTTTTGATCATCTGAACATTCTTTAACTTCAATATATGAGTCAAAAGGATTTTGGCAAATTAAGCTAACCACAATGTAGGCTGCTGCACGAAATAATATGTATTAAAATACTCTCTGCCTACAAATGAGAAGAACACAGGAAAAGTCCATTACCTTCTCATATACAGTACAGTCATGGGGATGCATTGACAAAAAAATAAAAAAACATGATTTTGCAATATTCTGCCGGGAGATGTTTATACTATATGTTTCTATAGGTAGCCACCAGTGGTTGTGATAGGTATTGCAGCCATCTGGTTTGCCAACAAATTGTAAGATTGCAATGAATTTGGACAGAAAATGCAGTTATTACGAAAATTTGAAAAAAATTGAGCGGGAACACATCTGTATTAATGGAAAAAATTGTAGCAAACAAGACCAGGCAGTTGCGGCTTATGCAAGGACAATCATTGGAAGCGTGAAAAGATGCATACAGGAAATACTGCATCCTACCTACTAGCTTTATCTAAATCGCTAATGTGAGAATATCGACAAAACGATTCATCTTTTGCCTTGCAAGGGTGGAATGAAGAAGACAGACGGCCAGGGCGCCCACCTAATTCCCCTTCCCTTTCTCAATTGCTCAGAAAAGCCGCAGCAACTGCTGTTATCAGGAGGAAACAGATGAAGACTCTCAAGAATGCAAAGAATAAGACAATCTTATCCTAGAGAATTCCCTGCTATTCTGTCTAATACCAGCCCTATTCTCCTGAGACGCACAGGAATAGCAGTCCTAGAACCAGTGCAGCTCGGGCTAAGGGTTGTGTCCCTTCCAGTGCAGCTCCTCTGTTCTCTCCATGCTTATTAAATATTGCTTGTTTTGTGCTTTCCCTCACGCCGGGGTAACATGACTCACATCCTTCAGCGCTGTGCCGCAATCTCACTAATTGAATGTTGTTTTATAGAAACGATGGTCATTAGGGCTCAGCTCACTAAGGAGGAGCCGGGTCTTTACTACATCCAGTTATACTTCTTATCCTCAGCCGCATAATGCTCAGAAAATTACTAAAAATACCGCAGCGTATTATAGCAGTTATATTCCTGTACATAGGGGACAGTATTATAGTAGTTATATTCCTGTACATAGGAGCAGTATTATAGTAGTTATATTCTTGTACATAGGGGTAGTATTATAGTAGTTATATTCTTGTACATAGGAGCAGTATTATAGTAGTTATATTCTTGTATATAGGGGCAGTATTATAGTAGTTATATTCTTGTACATAGGGGGCAGTATTATAGTAGTTATATTCTTGTACATAGGAGCAGTATTATAGTAGTTATATTCCTGTACATAGGGGCAGTATTATAGTAGTTATATTCTTCTATATAGGGGCAGTATTATAGTAGTTATATTCTTGTACATAGAGGGCAGTATTATAGTAGTTATATTCTTGTATATAGGGGCAGTATTATAGTAGTTATATTCTTGTACATAGGGGGCAGTATTATAGTAGTTATATTCTTGTATATAGGGGCAGTATTATAGTAGTTATATTCTTGTACATAGGGGGCAGTATTATAGTAGTTATATTCTTGTACATAGGAGCAGTATTATAGTAGTTATATTCTTGTATATAGGGGCAGTATTATAGTAGTTATATTCTTGTACATAGGGGGCAGTATTATAGTAGTTATATTCTTGTACATAGGAGCAGTATTATAGTAGTTATATTCTTGTACATAGGAGCAGTATTATAGTAGTTATATTCTTCTATATAGGGGCAGTATTATAGTAGTTATATTCTTGTACATAGAGGGCAGTATTATAGTAGTTATATTCTTGTTCATAGGGGCAGTATTATAGTAGTTATATTCTTGTACATAGGAGCAGTATTATAGTAGTTATATTCTTGTACATAGAGGGCGTATTACAGTAGTTATATTCTTGTACATACAAGCAGTATTATAGTAGTTATATTCTTGTACATAGGAGCAGTATTATAGTAGTTATATTCTTGTACATACGAGCAGTATTATAGTAGTTATATTCTTGTACATGGAGGGCAGTATTATAGTAGTTATATTCTTGTACATAGGAGCAGTATTATAGTAGTTATATTCTTGTACATACGAGCAGTATTATAGTAGTTATTTTCTGGTACATAGAGGGCGTATTATAGTAGTTATATTCTTGTACATGGAGGGCAGTATTATAGTAGTTATATTCTTGTACATGGAGGGCAGTATTATAGCAGTTATATTCCTGTACATAGGGGACAGTATTATAGTAGTTATATTCCTGTACATAGGAGCAGTATTATAGTAGTTATATTCTTGTATATAGGGGCAGTATTATAGTAGTTATATTCTTGTACATAGAGGGCAGTATTATAGTAGTTATATTCTTGTTCATAGGGGCAGTATTATAGTAGTTATATTCTTGTACATAGGGGGCAGTATTATAGTAGTTATATTCTTGCACATAGAGGGCAGTATTATAGTAGTTATATTCTTGTACATACGAGCAGTATTTTAGTAGTTATATTCTTGTACATACAAGCAGTATTATAGTAGTTATATTCTTGTACATAGAGGGCGTATTATAGTAGTTATATTCTTGTACATAGAGGGCGTATTATAGTAGTTATATTCTTGTACATAGGAGCAGTATTATAGTAGTTATATTCTTGTACATAGGAGCAGTATTATAGTAGTTATATTCTTGTACATAGAGGGCAGTATTATAGTAGTTATATTCTTGTACATGGAGGGCAGTATTATAGCAGTTATATTCCTGTACATAGGGGACAGTATTATAGTAGTTATATTCCGGTACATAGGAGCAGTATTATAGTAGTTATATTCTTGTATATAGGGGCAGTATTATAGTAGTTATATTCTTGTACATAGAGGGCAGTATTATAGTAGTTATATTCTTGTTCATAGGGGCAGTATTATAGTAGTTATATTCTTGTACATAGGGGGCAGTATTATAGTAGTTATATTCTTGCACATAGAGGGCAGTATTATAGTAGTTATATTCTTGTACATACGAGCAGTATTTTAGTAGTTATATTCTTGTACATACAAGCAGTATTATAGTAGTTATATTCTTGTACATAGAGGGCGTATTATAGTAGTTATATTCTTGTACATGGAGGGCAGTATTATAGTAGTTATATTCTTGTACATAGAGGGCAGTATTATAGTAGTTATATTCTTGTACATACGAGCAGTATTATAGTAGTTATATTCTTGTACATAGAGGGCGAATTATAGTAGTTATATTCTTGTACATAGGAGCAGTATTATAGTAGTTATATTCTTGTACATAGAGGGCAGTATTATAGTAGTTATATTCTTGTACATACGAGCAGTATTATAGTAGTTATATTCTTGTACATAGAGGGCGAATTATAGTAGTTATATTCTTGTACATAGGAGCAGTATTATAGTAGTTATATTCTTGTACATAGGAGTAGTATTATAGTAGTTATGTTCTTGTACATAGGAGCAGTATTATAGTAGTTATATTCTTGTACATAGGGAGCAGTATTATAGTAGTTATATTCCTGTACATAGGAGCAGTATTATAGTAGTTATATTCTTGTACATAGGAGTAGTATTATAGTAGTTATGTTCTTGTACATAGGAGCAGTATTATAGTAGTTATATTCTTGTACATAGGGAGCAGTATTATAGTAGTTATATTCTTGTACATAGAGGCAGTATTATAGTAGTTATATTCTTGTACATAGGGGCAGTATTATAGTAGTTATATTCTTGTACATAGGAGCAGTATTATAGTAGTTATATTCTTGTACATAGGAGCAGTATTATAGTAGTTATATTCTTGTACATAGGAGCAGTATTATAGTAGTTATATTCTTGTACATAGGAACAGTATTACAGTAGTTATATTCTTGTACATAGGGAGCAGTATTATAGTAGTTATATTCTTGTACATAGGAGCAGTATTATAGTATATTCTTGTACATAGGGGCAGTATTATAGTAGTTATATTCTTGTACATAGGGACAGTATTATAGTAGTTATATTCTTGTACATAGGGGCAGTATTATAGTAGTTATATTCTTGTCCATAGGGGCAGTATTATAGTAGTTATATTCTTGTACATAGGAGCAGTACTATAGTAGCTATATTCTTGTACATAGGGGCAGTATTATAGTAGTTATATTCTTGTACATAGGAGCAGTATTATAGTAGTTATATTCTTGTACATAGGGGCAGTATTATAGTAGTTATATTCTTGTACATAGGGGCAGTATTATAGTAGTTATATTCTTGTACATAGGGGCAGTATTATAGTAGTTATATTCTTGTACATAGGAGCAGTATTATATCAGTTATATTCTTGTACATAGGAGCAATATTATAGTAGTTATATTCTTGTACATAGGGACAGTATTATAGTAGTTATATTCTTGTACATAGGGGCAGTATTATAGTAGTTATATTCTTGTCCATAGGGGCAGTATTATAGTAGTTATATTCTTGTACATAGGAGCAGTACTATAGTAGCTATATTCTTGTACATAGGGGCAGTATTATAGTAGTTATATTCTTGTACATAGGAGCAGTATTATAGTAGTTATATTCTTGTACATAGGGGCAGTATTATAGTAGTTATATTCTTGTACATAGGGGCAGTATTATAGTAGTTATATTCTTGTACATAGGGGCAGTATTATAGTAGTTATATTCTTGTACATAGGAGCAGTATTATAGTAGTTATATTCTTGTACATAGGGGCAGTATTATAGTAGTTATATTCTTGTACATAGGGGCAGTATTATAGTAGTTATATTCTTGTACATAGGAGCAGTATTATAGTAGTTATATTCCTGTACATAGGGAGCAGTATTATAGTAGTTATATTCTTGTACATAGGAGCAGTATTATAGTAGTTATATTCTTGTACATAGGGGCAGTATTGTAGTAGTTATATTCCTGTACATAGGAGCAGTATTATAGTAGTTATATTCTTATACATAGGGGCAGTATTATAGTAGTTATATTCTTGTACATAGGGGCAGTATTATAGTAGTTATATTCTTGTACATAGGAGCAGTATTATAGTAGTTATATTCTTGTACATAGGAGCAGTATTATAGTAGTTATATTCTTGTACATAGGAGCAGTATTATAGTAGTTATATTCTTGTACATAGGAACAGTATTACAGTAGTTATATTCTTGTACATAGGGAGCAGTATTATAGTAGTTATATTCTTGTACATAGGAGCAGTATTATAGTATATTCTTGTACATAGGGGCAGTATTATAGTAGTTATATTCTTGTACATAGGGACAGTATTATAGTAGTTATATTCTTGTACATAGGGGCAGTATTATAGTAGTTATATTCTTGTCCATAGGGGCAGTATTATAGTAGTTATATTCTTGTACATAGGAGCAGTACTATAGTAGCTATATTCTTGTACATAGGGGCAGTATTATAGTAGTTATATTCTTGTACATAGGAGCAGTATTATAGTAGTTATATTCTTGTACATAGGGGCAGTATTATAGTAGTTATATTCTTGTACATAGGGGCAGTATTATAGTAGTTATATTCTTGTACATAGGGGCAGTATTATAGTAGTTATATTCTTGTACATAGGAGCAGTATTATAGTAGTTATATTCTTGTACATAGGGGCAGTATTATAGTAGTTATATTCTTGTACATAGGGGCAGTATTATAGTAGTTATATTCTTGTACATAGGAGCAGTATTATAGTAGTTATATTCCTGTACATAGGGAGCAGTATTATAGTAGTTATATTCTTGTACATAGGAGCAGTATTATAGTAGTTATATTCTTATACATAGGGGCAGTATTATAGTAGTTATATTCTTGTACATAGGGGCAGTATTATAGTAGTTATATTCTTGTACATAGGGGCAGTATTATAGTAGTTATATTCTTGTCCATGGGGGGCGGTATTGTAGACGTATTATATGTATTCTGAGTATATGAGTAGT
Source organism: Ranitomeya variabilis (assembly GCF_051348905.1). Classification (NCBI taxonomy): domain Eukaryota; kingdom Metazoa; phylum Chordata; class Amphibia; order Anura; family Dendrobatidae; genus Ranitomeya; species Ranitomeya variabilis. Next base: position 1,136,394,046 of record NC_135232.1, read on the forward strand.
TAGTGCTGGTGTTGTGAAGAATCTTAATAATTATCTGGGTTACAGCTGAGTTTGCATCAAAAGCTGTAACTCATCTCAGCCACAAATGTGCTTACAGCAGTTGCCGCTTCCCTTTCCTGTGCTGTTACTGAACATTGCTGATAATTGACAGAATAGTTCCGATACAAGTAGAAAATATAATCGCAAGCATTAAAGATTTGCCAGCTGTATTTTCTACCACCTAGAACCAGAATTTGACACATATTTTTTTATTTTTATTTTTTTTTTAATTTTCTGATTTTAGATAGATTCATAGCTTTGCTCTATAGCAGCCACATGGACCTAGGAAACTGGCGTCTGCAGTGGAGTCAATGATTTATATAGGGGAGTGTTGTGGGCATGCTCTGTGCAGGGAGGAGGAGGAGGTGAGCTGTGACATTACTCCTGTAAATGGTGGAATCTGCGATATCTATAGAAGTCGTTCAGTGTAATCCTGACTGTGATGATAACTGATGACTGCTGACACTTCATCACTGCAGGACAGGAATGTTTAAATTTACATAATGGCATTTAAAATTAGAAAAAAAATCAAATATTTATAAAAAGAAAATAGATTTGTTTTATTGCTTGAAGCAATAGGGTTTTATCTGGCGAATAATATCATATAGAGCTTTTTTCCACTAACAGCGAGATCCCATCTGCAATGTTCTGTAATATTAATGATGGTTTCCGTAAATGAAGATTTTAGGACAAATTGTCCTTTTTTTTTAGGTTCCTGTCCCGTATTTTGTGTCTCTTCATTTCACAATTATTACATAGGAAAACATGAAAGCAATGGATTCCGAGTCAGGAGTAGGGATGGGCGAAGTTCGGGGTCCGCAGCTGACACCTAGCGGACATGCACAGACCCCAGAGGTCCGTGTTACTGTTGAGGTTCGGCAGCCCAAACAAGGCTTGTTGAAAGCCTAGGGGATAGTAATGGAGGGGAATCTCTCAGACGCCCCCATTACTGACCCCATAGGGAAAATGAATGAAGACAGACACAGAAAAACGTCCTTTAATTGAGCAAAACACTCCCCGACAACACAACAACCCCCTTTTCCCCATTTATTAGCATAAAATTAAAAAAAAGATCAAAGTAATCCTCACCTGTCCAACGGTAATCCATAATGATGATTTCCCACGAGGATCCCCAATTCTGCTACATCTGGTTGCATTGCTGAGCGGTGACATCCTGATGCCACTGGGCAGAGCGTGAGAACATGCCTGAGTGTGACTGGCAATAACCGTAACCACGTCACCACCGGTCACATGCAGGCGCGGTTATAGTTTTATGTTAGCAAATGGCAGAAAGAGGGTTATTGTGGGGGAGTGTTATGTTCAGTTAAAGGGAAGCTGTCAGCAGGATTGTGCCCAGTAACCTACACACAGTGTCAGGTCGGCGCTGTTATACTGATTACAATGATACCTGATGATGAAGTACGTCTTGTGGTTGTTGTGGATTCTTTATTTTCAGTTGATGATATGCTCGTGCTCCGGGGCGGGGCTGTGGGGTCTTCATGTGGTGCTCTGATTAGCTACTCATCTGCATGGCTTCTGATAGGTCACTGATCCCTCACTGCCCCGCCCCCTAGTTTGCATAATGAATATGTATACATACTGAAGGAAAAACCTTTCTGTAGGCAGATGCCAGCAGCGGCACGTGAGCTGCAGCATAATCGCATCTATAATGTGTATCTAATTATTGTTTTTGATAGTATACATAAATTAAAAAAATAAATGAGTCTGAAAATGGCGCCTGCCTCACCTGCGCAGTAGCATCTATCAGCGATCTGATAGCTGCTACTACAGAGGCACCGGCGGCGCCATCTTGGAGGAGGAATTTTTTTTCTCTAGTAAGATGGCACCTCCAGCGTCTCTGCAGTAGCAGCAATCGGATCACCGATAGCAACTACTGCACAGGCGAGGCCGGCGCCATTTTCAGATTTTTTTTTTGGTAATTTATGTATACCATGAAAACCAATAATTAAATACACATTATAGATGCGATTATGCTGCAGAAGGGGATTTTTTTTAATGTATATAATATTCATTATGTAGATTAGAGGGCAGGTCAGTGAGGGATCAGTGACCTGTCAGAAGCCATACTGGTGAATACCTAGGCAGAGCCCCACATGAAGACCCCCGCTGGCCGCCCCCGGGGCACGAGCATATCATTAACTCAAAACTGAAAATAGAGATTACACAACAACCACAAGACGGATTTCATCACCAGGTATCATTGTAATCAGTATAATGGTGCCGAGCCGACACTGTGTGTAGGTTACTGGGCACAATCCTGCTGACAGGTTCCCTTTAAAGTACTTTTTTGTGTGTGTCTTTATTAATTTTCACTACAGAGTTAGTAATAGGGGTGTCTGATCGACCCCTCTCCATTACTAACCCCTGCGCTTAATGTCAGCAGACATAAAGCAGCTGACATCAACCCTAAAACTATTATCCCACTTGCCAAGGGGCTAAGCTCCAGAATTGGTGCATCTAATGGATGCACTATTTCTGGGGCAGCTGAGGGCTGAGGTTTTTAGTCTGGGAGGGGGCCAATATCCATGGCCCCTTCCCAGTCTATTAATATTATCCCACAGCTGTCTGTTTATCCTTTGCTGGTTAGTAAATATAAGGGGATCATACATCATTTTATGGGGGGTTCCTTCATTTTAAGAACCAGTAAAGGCTACACAGACAGCTGTGAGCTGATATTAATAGACTGGGCAGGTCCATGGATATTGGCCCCCTCCCACAATAATAACACCAACCCCCAGCTGTCTGCTTAATAATAATTTTATTTCTATTACACCAACATATTCTGCATCACTTTTACATTTTAGGGGGGACTTGTACAGACAATAAAAGATATTACAGGTTAACAATAATCACATAAATCAACAGATACCAAAAGGAGTGAGGGTCCTGCTGCTCGCAAGCTGCAATCTGTGAGGAAATAGGGGAGACGCGAAAGGTGGATGGTAACACTTGCTTTCATTGTACGGTCCAGCCATCACTGTAATAGATCGGGTGTTCACGTAATGCTGCATGAACCAATAACCAACCAGTATGTGTACGGACTCAGAGGGCTGCTAAATGTATAAAGCATATGAGAACATGATACGGGGGTCCTGGTTTTGAAGAAAATCTTTATGCGCAAAACAGGGATAGTTAGATAAGTATGTTGAGGCGGTAGATCAGTCTGAAGAAATGTGTTTTAGGGCGTGCTTAATACTATGGGTATTGGTGATTAATAGAATTGTCCTGGGTCTTGCATTCCAAAGATTGGCGCAGCACGTGAGAAGTCTTGGAGATGGGAGTGGGAGGTTCTGATTACTGAGGATGTTAGCCTTAGGTCATTAGCAGAGCGGAGGGCACGGGTAGGGTGGTAGACTGAGATGAGGGAGGAGTTGTAGGGTGGTGCTGGACTATGGAGCACTTTGTGGGTGAGAGAGATAAGTTTATATGGGACCCTGTAGCAGATGGGCAACCAGTGCAATGACTGGCACAGGGTGGAGGCATCGGTGTAACGGTTGGTGAGGAATATGATCCTGGCTGCTGCATTCAGGACGGATTGGAGGGGGGAGAGTTTAGTAAGAGGGAGGCCGATTAGTAGAAAGTTGCAATAGACCAGTGAATAAGATCTACAGTAAGAGTTTTACTGCTTTCCTTCAAGTGGTTATCAAAAATAAGGGGGACCCCATGCTGTTTTTTTCATTTATTTATTAATTAAGTAAATATATGCACAGTAAAATACACACATACTGCACTAACTACCTCACTGACATATTTATTACTACGGACAGGCACCGCCTGATGAATACTCTCATCAGCGTACACCTACTCTCACTGCTATCAGAGAGTCCAGGCATACACTGATAAGAGTAGTAGTCCTCAGCTGACGCCTGACCAGCGGTAGCTTTTTCACAGCTGCTCACACAATGTCATCCATATGACAGCGTGGGAACCGCAGCGCTGTGACCGGCGGTAATGTCTGTAAGGTTACCGCCGATCGGAGCCAGAGTTTACCGAGCTGTCACACAGATGACACCACGGGAGCCGTCGTTTGTTCAGGCCCCCTATTCATCCGACTTTGGGTTCGAATTCCGGTACCTGTACCGTACCTTTTTACAAACTTTAGCCGAACTCGATGGACCCGACCACCCACGGGTCCACCCATCCCTAGTTAAGAGACCAATGGGGCACTGACCTTTAAACTCTACAGCAAAAGGCATCTTATATACTGTATAGCCAGCGAGTACATATCTACTGTACCAAGACATAGTCTGCAATATGGATGAGCTCTGTATTATTTTATATCTTTCCTTAAATATTTCATAATTTTTTAATGTCTTTTATTTCCCATGGGCCAGAAATGGAGCGCCAAGATCCGGTGCAGGTTCTCAGAAGATGTAAATATTCATATAAGATCCCACGTTCCTCTCTGATTATCAGGACCTCGGAGGATTTCTCTCGCCGACCAAACCTTTGTTCATAATAATGATGATAATATTAATGATCGCGGGTTCTATAATGAACCAGCGGCAACTCCGGTCTACTGACTGCAGAGCCGCCAATTCCTCACAATATCCCGAAACTGTAACAAACACGTGGTTTAATACTTTTGGGATTCGTTGCATAGAATATAATCTTTATATGACGAGATATAGAAACATTTTCTTGCATGCCAATCTTTTCAATGCTTATCGAATAAAATCAAATGAAAAAGGACGTTCTTGGGTAGAGTAGGCAAGAATCGATCTGTGTGTCTCGGTCCAGTGGCCGCATCAGAAATCTGTGGCAGCTGGATGGGAACCGCCTCCGACAACATCCGTGACTTTTTTCTTAACCGGCCTGGCTCAGCATCACATGTTCGTCCCAGTGCAATGATAACGTCGTGCCAGGCCGGTTAATCAGAAGATGACCCGTAGATATGAACAAGTAGAAGTATTTCCATCCAAGAGACGTCCTCTTTGCAATGTAGATTTCCCCTAAATGTTGGTAAAGGACCATCTGGGAGCGGTACATTTGGAAGAATGATAGCAGAGGTGCACATTATCAAGGCGTCCCAACTTAATCGGCAATCAGTTTATTGCCATGGGTCCAAATTCTCTAACTTCTGGTGATAATGCAGGAGGATTGAATCCTGACTTACAATGTGGAGTTGACCACCTTTACTGGAAAAATGTAGAATTTAATGCTTCAATATCGATTGCGGCGATTACAGTCTTTCATTTCAGGAGGACTGGAATGGGGTTCAGTTTGGTGCCACGCGGCACCCATAGTAGTCATGTTATCAGGAAGTAAAGTCAGTGAAAAGGTTTAATCACATGCACAAAAATGACCTCCTCAATTGACACCAGTTTCCCACATCAAAGTCATGCAAATTAGAATCCATGGTTGTAATGTCATCTGGAAGTTGAGTCAATGAAAACAGGCATCTAATTTAGGGGCTCAGTCAGGCCTTAGCACAATTGGGACCCATGGTTGTTGTATCTCTGAGGCAAAGTCAGTGAAAATGGGCATCTAATTTAGGGGCTAAGTTCTACAGCAGTTTAACCCATGATTTTGATGTCATATGGAAGTGAAGCCAATAAAAATGGCATCAAATTTATGGACTCAGTCTGAGGGACCAATAGTTGTGATGTCATCTAGCTGTAGAGTCAATGAAAATGGGCCTCTAATTTAGTGGCAGGGTCTGGTGCTTAGTTGGGACCCTTGGTTATGATGTCAACTGGAAATTATTACAATGAAATAGACATATAATTTTGGAGATAAGTCCTGTGCACAGTTTAACCCCATGGATTCGATGTCATCTGGAAGAAAAGTCAATGAAAATAGGCATCTAATTTCGGGGTTCAGTGACTAGTTAGAACCCATGGTTATAATGCCAACCGGGAATTACGTCAGTGATTAAGGAGCTCAGACCTGTGCACAGTTGGGATCTATGGTGGTTGTTTCTCTGGAGGTAAAGTCAGTGAAAATGGGCATTGAATTTAGGGGATAAGTTCTGTGCCAGGTTGGACCCATGGTTTCGATGTCATCTGGAAGTGAAGTGAAACGGGTATATAATGTGACCAGTCCGGAGGCAGTATGGACCAATAGCTGTGATATCATCTGGAAGTTGAATCAATGAAAATGGGCATCTAATGTAGGGGCTAGGACTGGTGTCCAGATGGGTCTCTTGGTTTTGATGTCAACTGGAGATTATGGCAGTGAAAATGGACATTAATTTAGGGGCTCAGTACCGTGCACAGTTGAAACCCATGACTATGATGTAAACTGAAAATTAAGTCAGTGAACTTGGACATCTAAATTAGGAGATAATTTCTGCACCAGTTGGGATCTATGGATGTGATGTGATCTGGTAATAAAGTCAATGAAAAAGGGCAACTAATTTAGGGGCTTAGTTCAGAGCCAAACTGAACCATTAGTTGTGATGGTATATAGAAATAAAGTCTATGAAAATAGGTAATATGTAATTTAGGGGCTCAGTCCTGTGCACTGTTTGGCCCCATGGTTTTAATGTCTTCTCAAAATGGAGTCAAAACAAATTAGCTTAAAATTAAGGTTGCTCAATCTGGAGTCAGTTGGGACCCAAGATTGTGATGTCGTCTAGAAGGAAAGTAATTTGAAATGGACTCTAACTTAGAGGCTCAGTCCTCTGTTATGATCTGGTGACCTTGGAGCCGCATGAAACTTTCTCTGGAGTCGGTGGAACCTGTACTGACCGCAAATCCTGAACTAACACCGCAACTAGAAGTAGCTGTGGGGTGTGCCTAACATACCCTAGACACCTCGACACAGCCGGAGGACTAAATACCCCTATAGATGGAAATAGGAATGCTACCTTGCCTCAGAGCAGACCCCCAAAGGATAGGCAGCCCCCCACGAATAATGACTGTGAGTAGGAGAAGAATAGACACACGCAGGTAGAAAACAGGATTTAGCAAAAGAGGCCACTCTAGCTAAATAGGAAAGGATAGGACAGATTACTAGGCGGTCAGTATTAAAACCCTTCTAAAAATATCCACAGCAGATAGTACAAAAAGTTCCACAATCTAACTAAAGACATGGAATGTATATTTGCCACTGCAGAGAATCCAACAAGACTGAGAAAATACTGACACAATCTAAGCTGGACAAGAAAACACAAAAGAATAGCACTGAATTGTGAAGCACACAACATGTGTGCCACAGGAAAAAAACCCAGACACTTATCTTTGCTGATTTGGCAGAAAGGCAGGAGGAACCAGGCAGAGGTCCTACACCTCGTAACAACAATTGACAACTGGCAAGGACTAATGAATCCTGCACGCCTAAATACCCCAGTCAGAACTGCAATCAGCAGATACACCTGACCAGGACTGCAACTCAGGGGCAACTGCATTACTACCTACAACCACCGGAGGGAGCCCAAAAGCAGAATTCACAACAGTACCCCACCCCTTGAGGAGGGGTCACCGAACCCTCACCAGAGCCCCCAGGCCGATCAGGACGAGCCAGATGAAAAGCATGAACCAAATCAGCAGCATGGACATCAGAAGCAAAAATCCAAGAATTATCCTCCTGGCCATAACCCTTCCATTTGACAAGGTACTGAAGTCTCCGCCTCGAAAAACGAGAATCCAAAATCTTCTCAACCACATACTCCTACTCCCCATCAACCAAAACAGGGGCCGGAGGATCAACAGAGGGAACAACGGGCACCACATATTTCCGCAATAAAGATCTATGGAAGACATTATGGATAGAAAAAGAGGCCGGAAGCGCCAATCGAAAAGACACCGGATTAATAATCTCAGAAATCCTATAAGGACCAATAAACCGAGGCTTAAACTTAGGGGAAGAGACCTTCATAGGAACATGACGGGAAGACAACCAAACCAAATCCCCAACCCGAAGCCGGGAACCAACACACCGACGACGGTTAGCAAAACGTTGAGCCTCCTCCTGTGACAACACCAAATTGTCCACCACATGAGCCCAAATCTGCTGCAACCTGTCAACCACAGAATCCACACCAGGACAGTCAGAAGGCTCAACCTGCCCAGAAGAAAAACGAGGATGAAAACCAAAATTACAAAAAAAAGGCGAAACCAAAGTAGCCGAACTAGCCTGATTATTAAGGGCAAACTCGGCCAATGGCAAAAAGGCCACCCAATCATCCTGATCGGCAGACACAAAGCATCTCAAATAAGTCTCCAAAGTCTGATTAGTTCGCTCAATCTGGCCATTTGTCTGAGGATGAAATGCAGAAGAAAAAGACAAATCAATGCCCAGCCTAGCACAAAAGGCCCACCAAAACCTAGAAACAAACTGGGAACCTCTGTCGGACACAATATTCTCTGGAATACCATGCAAACGAACCACATGCTGAAAAAACAACGGAACCAACTCTGAAGAGGAAGGCAATTTAGGCAAAGGCACCAAATGAACCATCTTAGAAAACCAGTCACAAACAACCCAGATAACCGACATCCTCTGGGAAACCAGAAGATCAGAAATAAAATCCATAGAAATATGCGTCCAGGGCCTCTCAGGGACCGGCAATGGCAAAAGTAACCCACTAGCACGGGAACAACAAGGCTTGGCCCGCGCACAAGTCCCACAGGACTGCACAAAAGAACGCACATCACGTGACAACGAAGGCCACCAAAAGGACCTACCAACCAAATCTCTGGTACCAAAAATACCAGGATGACCAGCCAACATAGAACAGTGAACCTCAGAAATCACTCTACTAGTCCATCTGTCAGGAACAAACAATTTCCCCACAGGACAGCGATCAGGACTATCAGCCTGAAATTCCTGAAGAACCCGCCGTAAATCAGGGGAAATGGCAGAAAGGACCACCCCTTCTTTCAGAATGCCGACCGGTTCAAGGACCTCAGGAGAATCAGGCAAAAAACTCCTAGAAAGGGCATCAGCCTTAATATTCTTAGAACCCGGAAGATACGAAACCATGAAATCAAAACGGGAAAAAAACAAGGACCATCGAGCCTGTCTAGGACTTAGTCGTTTGGCAGACTCGAGGTAAATCAAATTCTTATGATCGGTCAGGACCACAATATGGTGCTTAGCTCCCTCAAGCCAATGTCGCCACTCCTCAAACGCCCACTTCATAGCCAACAACTCCCGATTGCCGACATCATAATTGCGTTCAGCAGGCGAAAACTTGCGGGAGAAGAAGGCACACGGTTTCATCAAAGAACCAACAGAATCCCTCTGAGACAAAATGGCCCCTGCCCCAATCTCAGAAGCATCAATCTCAACCTGAAACGGAAGAGAAACATCTGGTTGGTGCAACACCGGAGCAGAAGTAAATCGGCGTTTAAGCTCCTGAAAGGCAGAGACAGCTGCAGAGGACCAATTCGCCACATCAGCGCCTTTTTTCATCAAATCAGTCAAAGGTTTAACCACGCTGGAGAAGTTAGCAATGAAACGGCGATAAAAATTTGCAAAACCCAAAAATTTCTGAAGGCTCTTCACGGATGTGGATTGAATCCAATCATGAATGGCCTGAACCTTAACCGGATCCATCTCCATAGATGAGGGAGAAAAAATAAAGCCCAAAAAAGAAACCTTCTGCACCCCAAAGAGACACTTAGACCCCTTCACAAACAAAGCATTGTCACGAAGGATCTGAAATACCATCCTGACCTGTTCCACATGAGACTTCCAATCATCGGAAAAAATCAAAATATCGTCCAAATATACAATCAAGAATTTATCAATATAAGTCCGGAAGATATCATGCATGAAGGATTGAAAAACAGATGGAGCGTTAGTGAGCCCGAATGGCATCACAAGGTATTCAAAATGGCCTTCGGGCGTATTAAACGCAGTTTTCCATTCATCACCCTGTTTAATACGAACAAGATTATATGCCCCCCGAAGGTCAATCTTCGTAAACCAACTAGCCCCCTGAATCCTAGCAAACAAATCGGAAAGCAAAGGTAAAGGGTATTGAAACTTGACCGTGATCTTATTCAAGAGGCGATAATCAATACAAGGTCTCAAGGAGCCATCCTTCTTAGCAACAAAAAAAAAACCTGCTCCCAACGGTGAAGAAGATGGCCGAATATGCCCTTTCTCCAAAGACTCCTGTTGTGAATTCTATTTTTGGGCTCCCTCTAGTGGTCACAAGCGGTACTGTGTAGTGTCGTCTTTCTGCAGGTTGGCTGCATCAGCTGGTTCGTTATCCTTGGTTGTTTCCTATTTAGCTCACCTGGAGACTCAGTTCCTTGCCTGCTATCAATGTATTCAGTGCTCTTCAGATTCCTTGTGACTACCTTGCTCCCAGTCTCTCCAAGACAAGCTAAGTTTTTGTTTGATCATTTTTTGATTATCAGTGTTCATTATGTTTTTAGTCCAGCTCGCTAAAATGTGATTTCCTCGCTTGCTGGTTGCTCTAGGGGACTGAGTTTCTCCCCCCACACAGTTAGTTGGTGTGGGGGTTCTTGAAATCTCAGAGTGGATATTTTGTAAGGGTTTTTTACTGACCGCATAGATTCCCTCTTCTATTTTCTGCTATCTAGTATTAGTGGGCCTCATTTTCTGAATCTGCTTTCACCCCTGTGTATGTGCCTTCCTCTTACCTCACCGTTATTATCTGTTGGGGGCTTCTATATCTTTGGGGATTATTTCTCTGGAGGCAAGAGAGGTCTTTTCTTTCTCTCTAGGGGTAGTTAGTTCCTCAGGCTGGCTCGAAACGTCTAGGATTTTTAGGCACGTTCACCGGCTACTTCTAGTGTGTTTGGATAGGTTCAGATTTGCGGTCAGTCCAGTTTGCCACCTCCCTAGAGCTTGTCCTATGTTTGTTACTTAGCTGGAGTAATTTGTGATCCTCAACCACTAAGGATCATAACAGACTCCTTAACATAACTCCGCATGGCGGTATGTTCAAGCACAGACAGGTTGAAAAGTCGGCCCTTAGGAAACTTACTGCCTGGAATCAAGTCAATCGCACAATCACAGTCCCTGTGTGGTGGAAGAGAACTGGACTTGGGCTCATCGAATACATCCTGAAAATCAGACAAAAACTCTGGAATTTCAGAAGAGGAAGAAGAGGAGATTGACATCAAAGGAACATCATTATGAACCCCCTGACAACCCCAACTAGTCACAGACATAGATTTCCAATCCAACACAGGATTATGTACCTGCAACCACGGGAAACCCAGCACGATAGCATCATGTAAATTATGCAACACCAGAAATCGACAATCTTCTTGATGGGCTGGCGCCATGCGCATGGTCACCTGTGTCCAAAACTGGGGCTTATTTTTAGCCAAAGGTGTAGCATCAATCCCCCTTAAAGGAATAGGGTTCTGCAAAGGCTGCAAGGGAAAACCACAACGCCTGGCAAACTCAAAATCCATTAAGTTCAAGGCGGCGCCTGAATCCACAAATGCCATGACAGAAAATGATGACAATGAGCAGATCAAGGACACCGATAACAGAAATTTAGGTTGTACAGTACTGATAGTAAATGAACTAGCGATCCTTTTTGTCCGCTTAGGGCAGACTGAAATGACATGAGAAGCGTCGCCACAATGACTTTGCTCTAAGGACGATGCCACAGCACGCACAGTTTGACGCTCCCGCAAGCGCCGATCAATCTGAATGGCCAGAGACATAGAATCACTCAGACCAAAAGGCGTGGGAAACCCCACCATAACATCTTTAACGGATTCAGAAAGACCCTTTCTGAAAATTGCCGCCAAAGCATCATCATTCCATTTAGTAAACACTGTTGTGAATTCTGCTCTTGGGCTCCCTCCGGTGGTTGTTGGTGGTAGTGCAGTTGTCTTGGGGTTGTAATCCGGGCAGGTGTTTCTGCTGATTGCAGCTGTATTAGGTATTTAGGTGTGCAGGCTCCATGAGTCAGTGCCAGTTGTCCATTGTACTTGGAGGGATTGCATCTCTCTCTGGCTCCTCATGCCATGCTGCCAATTCAGATAAAATAAGTGTCTGGTTTTTTTGTTTCTGTGCACACATGCAGTGTGCTTTGCAATTCAGTACAATTTATTGTGTTTTTGTCCAGCTTAGACTTTGTTTGGATTTTTCAGTCATGCTGGATTCTCAGGAGATGCAGATATACTTTCTATGTCTTCAGTTAGATGTGGAATATTTGTATTATCTGCTGTGGATATTTTTAGGATTTTAATACTGACCGCTTAGAATTCTGTCCAATCCTTTTCTATTTAGCTAGTAGTGCCTCTTTTGCTAAATCCTGTTTTTCTGCCTGCGTGTGTCTTTCCTCTTATACTCACAGTCAATATTTGTGGGGGGCTGCCTATCCTTTGGGGTTCTGCTCTGAGGCAAGATAGAATTCCCGTTTCCATCTATAGGGGTATTTAGTTCTCCTGCTGTGTCGAGGTGTCTAGGACGTGTTAGGTACATCCCACGGCTACTTCTAGTTGCGGTGTTAGTTTAGGGTTTGCGGTCAGTACAGGTACCACCTACTCCTGAGAAAGTCTCTCATGCGGCTCCACGGTCACCAGATCATAACACAACACAGACCATTTTCTAAATTTCTGACAAAACAATTCTGCCGCCTCTTGACCCTGAGACAGGGCCAACAAGGTTTTCTCCGCTTGATCCACAGAATTCGGTTCATCATATAATTATCCAAAAGCCTGAAAAAAGGAATCTACATTAAGCAAGGCCGGATTCCCAGATTCCAGGGAAAATACCCAATCCTGAGGGTCGCCACGCAACAGGGAGATGACAATTTTAACCTGCTGAATGGAATCACCGGAGGATCGCGGTCTCAGAGCAAAAAACAGTTTACAATTATTTTTAAAACCCCAAAATTTGGACCTATCACCAAAAAAAAAATCAGGAGTAGGAATTTTTGGCTCTAAAGCAGGAGTCTGAACAATATAATCAGAAATACCCTGTACCCTAGCAGCAAGCTGGTCTACACGAGAAGCTAATTCCTGAACATCCATGCTGGCACAAGACTCCTCAGCCACCCATAAATAAAGAGGGAAAAAAAGACAAAACAGACTGCAGAAAAAAAAAAATGGCTCAACACCTTTCTTCCCTTCTTCTGAGATGCATTTAACTCATTATGGGCCAGTTGTACTGTTATGATCTGGTGACCTTGGAGCCGCATGAAACTTTCTCTGGAGTCGGTGGAACCTGTACTGACCGCAAATCCTGAACTAACACCGCAACTAGAAGTAGCCGTGGGGTGTACCTAACAAACCCTAGACACCTCAACACAGCCGGAGGACTAAATACCCCTATAGATGGAAATAGGAATGCTACCTTGCCTCAGAGCAGACCCCCAAAGGACAGGCAGCCCCCCACGAATAATGACTGTGAGTAGGAGAAGAATAGACACACGCAGGTAGAAAACAGGATTTAGCAAAAGAGGCCACTCTAGCTAAATAGGAAAGGATAGGACAGATTACTAGGCAGTCAGTATTAAAACCCTTCCAAAAATATCCACAGCAGATAGTACAAAAAGTTCCACAATCTAACTAAAGACATGGAATGTATATCTGCCACTCCAGAGAATCCAACAAGACTGAGAAAATACTGACACAATCTAAGCTGGACAAGAAAACACAAAGAATAGCACTGAATTGTGAAGCACACAACATGTGTGCCACAGGAAAAAAAAAACCAGACACTTATCTTTGCTGATTTGGCAGAAAGGCAGGAGGAACCAGGCAGAGGTCCTACACCTCCCAACAACAATTGACAAATGGCAAGGACTAATGAATCCTGCACGCCTAAATACCCCAGTCAGAACTGCAATCAGCAGATACACCTGACCAGGACTGCAACTCAGGGGCAACTGCATTACCACCTACAACCACCGGAGGGAGCCCAAAAGCAGAATTCACAACAGTCCTCTGCACGGTTGGCAAGACAGTGTAAACAGGCATGTACATTTTGGCCATGAATATCAAACGATTTGACTTGACAACTGTCCAGTGATTCCCACTTCCATTAGTCTGATGATATTCTCCTGTTTCACATCCTCGTAGACTTGTTTGTGAAGTGCACCTTGTCAGAACCATGGCGGAGACCTCATCCAGGAGCGGTTGGCACTTGTGTAACTTCTCCAGGAACATTCCATCATCTGATCTGCTCGTCACTGCCTCTGACTTTCATTTCTTAGAATATAACCCATTTTTATGGTACGTAAATAATACATTCTATTAAATATGTGCCGATTATTTTTGTATGAGAACATGGGGATCAACCTACATAATAATGAGAACAGATCCTGCCAGGAATAATTACAGCGTGCACAATCTCTCTTCAGTTCACGTAGAGAAAAGACATTCTGCTGATTGCGACAAAACCTAGAGGATGGTGGCCTGCGGAGCTGCGACTTGTCCTCAAAGTAACCGTCAGATCATGGAAATTCTGATTCTTCTCCAACGCTACAAAGTTCCTCCAATCTGTAACTTAGAAACTGAGCAGATGACACGTGTGAAGGGCTGTGAGCTCAAACCGGCAAGAACTCCCAAAATGTCCACATGGAGCCAACGGTGATCTGAAGAGACGAGAGGGCTTGGTCAAGGGCGTTATACCCAGTCCTGTATTATGGGGGAAAACTGGTTTCCTATTTTTGGATGACAGGAGTAATGTTAGTGTACACAAATACACAGATGCCAATAATGATTAATTTGCCTAGACTTTCATGACTTTATAGATACTAGTATCCTCTATATACAAGAATGTAACTACTATAATACTGCCCCTATGTACAAGTATACAACTACTATAATACTGCCCCTATGTACAAGAATATAACTACTATAATACTGCTCCTATGTACAAGAACATAACTACTATAATGCTGCTCCTATGTACAAGAATATAACTACTATAATACTGCCCCTATGTACAAGTATACAACTACTATAACACTGCTCCTATGTACAAGAATATAACTACTATAATACTGCTCCTATGTACAAGAATATAACTACTATACTACTGCCCCCTATGTACAAGAATATAACTACTATAATACTGTTCCTATGTACAAGAATATAACTACTATAATACTGCTCCTATGTACAAGAATATAACTACTATACTACTGCCCCCTATGTACAAGAATATAACTACTATAATACTGTTCCTATGTACAAGAATATAACTACTATAATACTTCCCCTATGTACAAGAATATAACTACTATAATACTGCTCCATGTACAAGAATATAACTACTATAATACTGCCCCTATGTACAAGAATATAACTACTATAATACTGCCCCTATTTACAAGAATATAACTACTATAATACTGCTCCTATGTACAAGAATATAACTACTATAATACTGCTCCTATGTACAAGAATATAACTACTATAATACTGCCCCTATTTACAAGAATATAACTACTATAATACTGCCCCCTATGTACAAGAATATAACTACTATAATACTGCCTCCTATGTACAAGAATATAACTACTATAATACTGTTCCTATGTACAAGAATATAACTAATATAATACTGCCCCCATGTACAAGAATATAACTACTATAATACTGCTCCTATGTACAAGAATATAACTACTGTAATGCTGCTCCTATGTACAAGAATATTACTACTATAATACTGCCCCTATGTACAAGAATATAACTACTATAATACTGCTCCTATGTACAAGAATATAACTACTATAATACTGCTCCTATGTACAAGAATATAACTACTATAATACTGCTCCTATGTACAAGAATATAACTACTATAATACTGTTCCTATGTACAAGAATATAACTACTATAATACTGCCCCATATGTACAAGAATATAACTACTATAATACTGCCCCATATGTACAAGAATATAACTACTATAATACTGCCCCTATGTACAAGAATATAACTACTATAATACTGCCCCTATGTACAAGAATATAACTACTATAATACTGCCCCTATGTACAAGAATATAACTACTATAATACTGCCCCTATGTACAAGAATATAACTACTATAATTCTGCCCCTATGTACAAGAATATAACTACTATAATACTGTCCCCTATGTACAAGAATGTAACTACTAAAATAGTGCCCCTATGTACAAGAATATAACTACTATAATACTGCTCCTATGTACAAGAATATAACTACTATAATACTGCCCCCTATGTACAAGAATATAACTTGTATAATACTGCTCCTATGTACAAGAATATAACTACTATAATACTGCTCCTATGTACAAGAATATAACTACTATAATACTGCCCCTATTTACAAGAATATAACTACTATAATACTGCCCCCTATGTACAAGAATATAACTACTATAATACTGCCTCCTATGTACAAGAATATAACTACTGTAATACTGCCCCTATGTACGAGAATATAACTACTATAATACTGCCCCTATGTACAAGAATATAACTACTATAATACTGCCCCTATGTACAAGAATATAACTACTATAATACTGCCCCTATGTACAAGAATATAACTACTATAATACTGCTCCTATGTACAAGAATATAACTACTATAATACTGCCCCTATGTACAAGAATATAACTACTATAATACTGCTCCTATGTACAAGAATATAACTACTATAATACTGCCCCTATGTACAAGAACATAACTACTATAATACTGTCCTCTATGTACAAGAATATAACTACTATAATACTGCCCCTATGTACAAGAATATAACTACTATAATACTGCCCCTATGTACAAGAATATAACTACTATAATACTGCCTCTATATACAAGAATGTAACTACTATAATACTGCCCCTATGTACAAGAATATAACTACTATAATACTGCCCCTATGTACAAGAATATAACTACTATAATACTGCCCCTATGTACAAGAATATAACTACTATAATACTGCCTCTATATACAAGAATATAACTACTATAATATGGCGTGTAAGAGCCTGACAATCTCCCCAGTGCTGTGTCCATTATCACTACATAACATTCTCACTCAGGGAAGTGTCATTCGCCCCTGACCTACAAGTCAAGGAAAGTGCGTCGTTTATATTAATTAACAAAATCACCATTATAACAATCCTGGGAGTGAAAGCTGCTGACCATTGACTTTTAATGAATTTTTCTCCACCTGGGGCGATCCCTCTAGTAAATGATCCACAGGTGTAATGTATTCTGGATGAGACATTCTGTGCACTGAGTCACGATGGTCGGTCTAACATTTTCTACCATACGTTTTACATAAGTTTTGCTAAGTAACCCGGATTCTCGTGCATCATCCGCCCACCGGGTCTCATAATAACCTCTTCTCCAGGACCAGCTTCATCATCAGCTGATGTCTTGTTGAGGAACATAATTTGTATGACTTGTCAGAAAAAAGAAGTGGAAGGAGATAATTCTAAGCAAATTTCTGGCTAAAACAGAATTGGGTAGAATTTTTTAACCTTGTTTAGTCATTAGCAGGGGCGTTACTAGAGTTTTGTGAGCCTTGGGCCAAATTTGGATATCTGACTCCCCGACAGCATGGATGCGTGGGCTCTTGTGGCTTTGTAAGGCTCTATAAAGATATATGTTCTCCGATCTTCAAGACAAAATAATACAAATATATATATAAGACGGCAGTCATACAATCAAAGGCCTACACTAACAACAATATCAATAAATAAGAAACAACTCAAACTGCCCCACCTTGACCACATAGTACCACCATACAGCGACCATATAGCACCACCATACTGACTAATAATAACCACTGTGCCAAGCCCAGTATTACCACCTGTTTGGCCCACAAGGTGAGGTGGATCCTCAAAGCCCAAGTTCCACATGGGCACACGGACCACGGGTGTCGTTGCAGCAGGCAGTTGAGTCACACAGGAAACAGGTAGCAGAGGTACAGGAGACCGCAGACAGACAGGAGTTTCAAAACATTATTATTATTTATTATTATAGCGCCATTTATTCCATGGTGCTTTACAGGTTCTTTTAAACATATAGCAGAGGTCATGGAAATGAAAGAACTGGAAGAGGTAGCAGAGATCCTGGAAGACCAGAAAAAGGTAGCATAGGTCCTGGAAGACAAGGAATAAGTAGTAGAGGTCAAGGAAGGCCAGGAACAGGTAGCAGAATTCCTGGAAGACCAGGAATAAGTAGCAGAGGTTCTGAAAGAGCAAGAACAGGGTGCAGAGGTCCTGAAAGACCAGGAACAGGTAGCATAGCTTCTGGAAGACCATGGACAATTAGCAGAGGTCATGGAAGGCCATAAACATGTAGCAGAGTTCCTGGAGGATCATGAAAATTAGCAGAGGTCCTGGAGGACCAGAAACAGGTAGCAGAGGTCCTGGAAGACCAGGAACATATAGCAATGGTCCTGTAAGACGGGTAACAGGTAGCAAAGGTCCTGTAAGACCAGTAACAGGTAGCAAAGGTCCTGAAAGATCAGTATCCAGTAGCAGAGGTCTTGGAAAACCAGGAACAGGAAGCAGGGGTTTTTGAAAACTGGGAACAGGTAGCAGATGTCCTGGAAAATCTGAAACAGTCAGCAGAAGTCTGGGAAGACTCTGAAAATGTAAAAGAGGTCCTCGAAGACTGGGAACAGGTAGCAGAGGTCGTGTAAGACCAGGAACATGTAGCATGTCCTGGAAGACCGGGATCAGATAGAAGTGGACCTGGCAGGCCTCAGACAGGTACTGAGCAGGTCATGGTGCACAGACAAACAGTCTTAATACCAAGACACAGGTGTGTGTATTGGTAGGCATTATATAGGCTGTGATAGTGTGATATCAATCTATGTTAATTTTTTCTGATTTTAGGAGTGTTGTCTTGTTCCTCTATATCATTCTGTGTAGTCCAGGTCTTGTCTAGAGTCTTAATTACCTTACAATAGGTCTGATAATTGAATTAGTTCAGTTACCATCTGAAGCCTGAATGTGTCCATGCCTCTTGATCAGGGCCGGACTGGCCATCTGGCAATTCTGGCAAATGACAGAAGGGACTGTCTGGTCATGGGCTGCCTTGTCTGCTACGTTGTTAACAGAATCGGTGTTCTCAAGATACCCATTCTGTTAAGAGTTGTGATGGAGCACAAAGTACTTGGCTCCAGACAGCTTTGTTTTTTGCCACTTGGTGGTGCTCAAGAGCAATGTTCCAGAGATAGTTAACAAGTGTCAGCAGAGAGTCACTGGATAATTACCTTTTTTCCGCATACTTGTTTTTTTATTTTCGTAAATAATCTGTAAATAATGACACTTCACAAGAACAGTGTACTGATTTGTAGTGAGCAAAATGGAATACATGAGTGTGTTGATCTTGTAGATGGGGGGCTGTGTCTTGTCCAACGTTTCATTAGATGGGCCATACAAAATAACTCGGAGCAGCACAGATTATTTCCAGTAAATGTTGATCCTGAACACAATGGTCCTGCTATGACACCTCTACATTAAATTAATGTATTTTGTTTCCAGGATGTGAAAACAATAACA
The DNA here is from genome assembly GCF_051348905.1 of Ranitomeya variabilis. Lineage (NCBI taxonomy): Eukaryota > Metazoa > Chordata > Amphibia > Anura > Dendrobatidae > Ranitomeya > Ranitomeya variabilis. The sequence continues at coordinate 1,136,413,518 of NC_135232.1, forward strand.
GGTCATCTTAAACAAAAGGCCACTTCTCCCTGCCGTCTATATAGGGAAGGCATAAACTTTAATGGGGCTCTGTACAATAATGGATGCGTAGGTAGGTGGCTCGTCCATAGACCGAGTCCTCATGTGAAATGTCCAGAATCTGTGGTTCCTAAACCATCGGCGCGCAGTACAAGCTCATGTATAGGAGACCTCCATATAGCAGCAGCTTTCAGTCTTGTCTGTTACAATGTATCATTTTTCTTTACCACTGAGTTGTTGGTAATATTCCTGCTGTTACTGTAACTGCACAAAGAGAAGGAAACATGAAATGTATGGAAGACTTAATGTTCCTGGAACATCTGAAGAGCCTTGGTGCCCATTTGGGAGTGCTTTGGTACTGCCCTTGGCAGATCTGCCCCCTTATAACCCCCCGTGCCCTGGCAGAATTGGCCATCAGATGATCCTCACTGGATGTCGGATCGGAAACAAAACAGGGCCCTATTAGGAAAGAGCCACAAATAAAGGCAGAAGACAACCCGGTGTAGACGCCTGGAGCCGAACACTTCTGCTTGAGTCCCCTACAACATCATAGACAGGATACCTGTAAAATGATGGTAACAATGCAAGAACTAGTTCTGTAGAGCGGAGTGTTGGATTTTCAGGATGATTTCTGAAATCTGCATTCTGTAATATAGCAACAAAAATGCAAATCAGAAGAAAATATTTCTCATTTCCATAGACCAGGAGCCTAAATTTTACTACATACAGAATAGATGATAAGATGTCCGTGTGTACTATGTAACCCAGATAACGGAGGACACTGCTGCTTCTAAAGGATTAATCCGCAAGAGGAGGACGTAGCTGAATCTAAAAGGTTAATCTGAAGTAAAATGACAGCTGCTTGTAAAGGGTTAATGAGCAACTTACAGCTATGGGTTAATCTGCAGGAAGGGGGTATAGCTGTTTGTATAAAGTTAATTTGCAAAAGAAGGAATTATCAGTGTCTCTTCTATGCGTCCTCACCTCATGGTAATAGGGCCCCTCTGTGCACCCACTTTATAATATTACCCCTTGTGCCTCCACATGGTATACTCCTTCATGGTTTACTCCCTCTGTGTCTTCACACCTATATAGGGCTCCTTTTGGACCCCCCCCCCATGTACTAATGCCTATCTGTGCCTTTATTCCTTAATATTGCCCTAAAAAAGGTAACAGTACTGCTCTGTGCTGCCACATGGTAATAGTGCCCTCTCTGTGCCCCCAAACCTTAATAATTCCCCTACCCCATAGAACTACCTCTCTATGCTCTCACAATATAACAGTGTCCCCTCTGTACCCCACAATGCAACAGTGTCCCCTCTGTACCCCCACAATGTAACAGTGCCCCCTCTGTAACCCCACAATGTAACAGTGCCCCCTCTGTAACTCCACAATGTAACAGTGCCCCCTCTATACCCCACAATGTAACAGTGCCCCTCTGTACCCCCACAATGTAACAGTGCTCCCTCTGTACCCCCACAATGTAACAATGCCACCTCTGTAACTCCACAATGTAACAGTGCCACCTCTGTAACCCCACAATGTAACAGTGTCCCCTCTGTGCCCTCACATGGTAACAGTGCCCCCTCTGTACCCCCACAATGTAACAGTGCTTACTCTGTACCCCCACAATGTAACAGTGCCCCCTCTGTAACCCCACAATGTAACAGTGCCCCCTCTGTACCCCCACAATGTAACAGTGCCCCCTCAGTACTCTCACAATGTATCAGTGCCCCCTCTGTGCCCTCACATGGTAACAGTACCCCTCTGTACCCCCACAATGTATTTGTACCCCTACAATGTAACAGTGCCCCCTCTGTGCCCCCAAATGGTAATAGTGCTGCTGTGTGACACCACATGTTTGTAGTGCCATTTCTGTGCCCCCACATAGTAAAATTGCCCCCTGTAATGTTCCATGTTGATGAAACACAAATGATTCCCCATCGATAGTCGGTTATGTCCATTTTTCATCCGGGCGCCTGACACTTTCATGTCCTTCCGTCTGCAATTATCCAGATGTCTTTTATACACATGTTTTTTACGTTCACCTGTTTTCTACGTTTATTGGGGTCAATCATGTGTGTATAGTTTTTAGTAACAGGTAGGCTATAGTATTTTAGGGACCTCTGTACCCAACGTATCAGAGGGGGTGTCAGGTGAAAGCAAATGATCCCCTATCCACAGGTCAGGGGGGATCCAACCGATTTGAATAAAGGGGCCCTCGGAACGGAGCACGGTGCTCATGCCCGAGGGGTGCTACCTCCACTCTATGGGGCTGTGCTCATGCCCGGGGGGCGCTACCTCCACTCTCTATGGGGCTGTGCTTCCATCCGCCCCACAGAGACTGAGCGGAGCGTCTGTCCACGTCCGACCTGCAGGGCTATCAAGTAACAAGTCCGACGGCTGCGGATCCCAGTGATCGGACCTCCACCAGTCAAGTTAGCCCCTATCCTGCCGATAAGTGATAACTTATTTTCACTAAACAATCCCTTTAATTAAAGTCCTTCCCTGCTATTCCGCAGTCGTGCATAACATTTCTCCCCTCCGTGCCTTGTGTGTAATAACACGTTACATAAGTAGATTATCACATAGAAGCCACGGGCCAACCAGTCCACCCGCATTCACCCACGATAACATCTGCACATAATGCTAATGTGCAGGCGCTCGGCTATAATTATATTGTTAATGCTACCTATCAGGGATTATGTCCCGAGCGCAGGACGCCCCTCCTTAATGCCACATTCCTGGGCTCGGCCGCCTGGGACAGGACGTACTGAGCGACTAATGGTGGACAATGAGCAGCTTACAGCATCACATCCAGACCAGAGACCCATGCAAATCTCTATACAAAGACCAACACAGATATTACTGCCACATAGTGACCATATAGTGGTAGATACCAGTGCTGCAGGACGTATAAGTGATTACAGCACAGTTTATGATGGTGACTGACAGCTGACGTTCTCTGTGGCGGACTCGTTCACTTTTCCCGTCTTTTCCATCTGGCGCAGACTGACATGACAACTTCACCAGCCAGGACTCTGCTACGGAGAATACAGCAAAAAATCTATTCCCAACCTGCACAAATTCCTCATCCTGCTGACATGCTAATGCTGAGCCGCTGCTGCCATATGTGTGCCTATTACAGCACCTGCTGTGTGGCCAATAACAGCTTCTCCTACTGCCCCACATAATAATGCCGCCACTGTGCCCCCAACGTAATAATGTCACCACTGTGCCCCCACATAGTAATGCTACCATTGTGCCCCCACATAGTAACGCTACTACTGTGCCCCCACATAGTAATGCTACCACTGTGCCCCCACATAGTAATGCCACCACTGTGCCCCCACATAGTAATGCCACCACTATGCTCCTTACATAGTAATAATGCCTCAATTCTGCCCTTTTGATGTTACATTTCTCCCTGTAAAATATTAATTCCCTGTGCAACTGTCATAGAAAACAGTATCCACATTTTGCAGTGGTCATAATACCCTGAGTGCCCCTATAATAATAGTGCTTTTTAACTGCACACTTAACATGGCCCCACAGCTCTCCTATACTCAGTGTAATGGGCCTAGAGCTCTTCTATACACCGTATGATGAGCCCACAGTTCCCCTATACACAGTATGATGAGCCCACAGCTCCCCTATACACAGTATGATGAGCCCACAGCTCCCCTATACACAGTATGATGGGCCCACAGCTCCCCTATACACAGTATGATGGGCCCACAGCTCCCCTATACACAGTATGATGGGCCCACAGCTCCCCTATACACAGTATGATGAGCCCACAGCTCCCCTATACACAGTATGATGAGCCCACAGCTCCCCTATACACAGTATGATGGGCCCACAGCTCCCCTATACACAGTATGATGGGCCCACAGCTCCCCTATACACAGTATGATGGGCCCACAGCTCCCCTATACACAGTATGATGGGCCCACAGCTCCCCTATACACAGTATGATGGGCCCACAGCTCCCCTATACACAGTATGATGGGCCCACAGCTCCCCTATACACAGTATGATGGGCCCACAGCTCCCCTATACACAGTATGATGGGCCCACAGCTTCCCAATACACAGTATGATGGGCCCACAGCTCCCATATACACAGTATGATGAGCCACAGCTCCCCTATACACAGTATGATGGGCTACAGCTCCCCTATACACAATATGATGGGCCCACAGCTCCCCTATTCAAAGTATGATGGGCCCACAGAGTATAGTGAGCCCACAGCTTCCTTATACACAGTATGATGGGCCCACAGCTCCCCAATTCACAGTATGATGGGCCCACAGCTCCCCTATTCAAAGTATGATGGGCCCACAGCTCCCCTTTGCACAATATGATATCCCACAGCTCTCCTTTACAGAGTATTATGTCCCCACAGCTCCCTAATACACAGCATGATACCCATATAGCTCCCCAATTCCCTGTGCAACTGTCCTAGAAAACAGTATCCACATTTTGCAGTGGTCATAATACCCTGAGTGCCCCTATAATAATAGTGCTTTTTAACTGCACACTTAACATGGCCCCACAGCTCTCCTATACTCAGTGTAATGGGCCTAGAGCTCTTTTATACACAGTATGATGAGCCCACAGCTCCCCCTATACACAGTATGATGATCCCACAGCTCCCCATACACAGTATGATGAGCCTACAGCTCCCCTATACACAGTATGATGGGCCCACAGCTCTCCTATACACAGTATGATGGGCCCACAGTTCCCCTATACACAGTATGATGAGCTCACAGCTCCCCTATACACAGTATGATGAGCTCACAGCTCCCCTATACACAATATGATGGGCCCACAGCTCTCATATACACAGTGAAATGGGCCCACATCTCTCTTATACACAGTATGATTGGCCCACAGGTCCCTAATACACAGTATGATGGATCCACAGCTCACCTATGCACAGTATGTTTGGCCCACAGCTCCCTTGTACACAGTATAATGCCCCCACACCTACCCTCTACACAGCATGATGCCCCACAGCTCCCAAATACACAGTATGGTGGGCCCACAGCACACCTGTACACAATATATCCCCACAGCTCCCCAATACAGAGTATAGTGGGCCCACAGCTCCCTTATACACAGTATGATGGGTCCACAGCTCCCCAATTCACAGTATGATGGGCCCAAAGCTCCCCTATTCAAAGTATGATGGGCCCACAGCTCACCTTTGCACAATATGATATCCCCACAGCACCCCTATACATAGTATTATGTCCCCACAGCTCCCTAATACACAGCATGATATCCCCGCAGCTCCCCAATACATAGTATGGTGGGCCCACAGCTCCCTAATGCACAGTATGATGGGACAACAGCTCACCTGTACACAATATGTCCCCACAGCTCCTCAATACGGAGTATAGTGGGCCCACAGCTTCCTTATACACAGTATGATGGGCCCACAGCTCCCCAATTCACAGTATGATGTCCCCACAACTCCCCACAGTATGGTACCCACGCAGCTCACCAATACACAGTATTGTGGGCCACAGTTCCCCTATACACAGCATGATTTTCCCACAGCTCCCCAATACACAGAATGGTGGGCCTAAAGCTCCCTAATACAGAGTATGATTTCCCACAGCTTCCCTATATACAGTATAATGGGCCCACAGCTCTCCTGTACACAGTATGATTGGTTCACAGCTCCCCTATAGACAGTATGATGTCCCCACAGTTCTCATGCACAGTATGATGGGCCCACAGCTCCCAAATTCAAATTATGGTGGGCCCACAACTCCCCTATACACAGCATCATGTCCTCACAGCCCTCCTCTACACAGCATGATACAAACACAGCTCTCCAATGCAAAATATGGTGGTCCCACAGCTCCCCTATACACAGTGTGATATCCCCACAGCTCCCCTGTACTGTACACAGTATGATGAGTCCATAGCTTCCCAGCACACAGTATGGTGGGCCCACAGCTCACGTATACACAGCATGATACCCTCACAGCTCCCCTATACACAGTATGATGTCCTCACGGCTCCCTTATACACAGTATGATGTCCTGACAGCTCCCCTCTGCACAGTATGATGAGCCCACAGCTCCCCACCCTCTACAAAACATGATACTCTTATAGCTCCCTTATACACAGTATAATGTTCTCATTACTCCCTCAAAACACAGTATAATGACCACCAGTCCACAGTACTCCTCACACTGCATAATGGCCCTCACGCTGTATAATAGTGTATAATAGCCCTCACACTGTATGAGGGCCCCCACAGTAGTCCCCAGACCATATAATGGCCCCTGTGATTTATGACGGACTCCCACAGTAGCTCCAGCACTGTGTAACTGCTCCCACACTGTATGAGGGCCCCCACAGTAGCCTGCAAACTGTATTATGGCCCCCACACTATATAATGGCCTCCAGTTGTGCCCACACTGTCTGTTGGCCCCCACAATAGCCTCCAAACTGTATATTGGCCCCCACATTAGTCCTCACACTTTTTGTGTGCTATTTATCCTCACACAAAATATGTGCAATGTGTAAAGGAAATGATACGGAGTTTTCTGGTTTTCTAAATATCTTAATATAAATCTGAATATTGTGAGGTGCATTTTTTTCACCCCCTGAGTCAGTACATTGTAGGACCCCCTCTCGCTGCAGTCTTTTGGTGTCTATCTCTCCAGCTTTGCATATCTAGAGGTGACATTTTGCCTCTTCTTCTTTGCCCCCTCGCTCTCGCTCAGTGAGATTGGATGGAGACGTCTGTGATCAGTGATTTTCCAGTCATGTCACAGATTCTCTGGGATTTCGGTCTGGACAGTGAGTGGGCCATCCACACACAGGAATATTCTCTAATCTAAATCCTCCATTGCAGCTTCTCCAGGATGTCCTGCTGGAAGGTGAACCTACGCCCCAGTCTCAAGTCATTTGCAGCCTCTAACAGGTTTAGCCCAGAATTGTCCTATATTTAGCTCCATTCATCTTCCCATCAACTCTGACCAGCTTCCCTGCCCCTGCTGTAGAAAGGTCTCCCCACAGCTGCCACCACCATGTGTGATGGTCGGGATGGTGTTTTCAGGGTGATCTTACTTTTCCAACACACGGTAAGATATTGCATTTAGTCCAAGAACTTCTAGTTTGGTCTCATCTGACTAGAGAACCATCTTCCACGGGACTCTGACATCGTGCTGCCTATGCCGATACAGTTGGTGGTAGCTCCAGCTTGGCCCCTCCAGTAGCTGAGCATGATGAAGACCTCACATGTGGGTGAAACGTCTGAGTTGCTGATGGAATAAATTGGAAATATTTTTTCAGATGTCAGAGCACTAATGATCGTTCTGCCCTCATAAGTTGTGGATGCAGTAACGTGACATCTCGTCGTCTTCTCTCCACATTCCTGGTGTCAGTTTCTACACTCTCTTCTATGAATGTGTGTCTCTCGGCCTCGCTGCCTCCTCCCTCTCATGTGAGAATAGTACAAACCGGGCCTATCAGGATCCAGCTGGATGGGACCAAACGCGGAAAGTCACAGGGGCCAGATTCCGCAGGTAGAACAATAAGGCCGGGATCACACATACGCGAGATACAGCCGAGTCTCGCAGGTGAAATCCCTCCCCTGGCGCCGGCACTTGGGAGCGGAGCGTGCGGCTCCATATGTATTGCTGGGCGGCTGCACGCTCCGGCTCCGCTCCGGAGTGCTGGCGAAAGAGGAGGGATTTCACCTGCGAGACTCGGCCGTATCTCGCGTATGTGTGATCCCGGCCTTAGAGTTATGTCGGCTCAGGACGGTTCTGGGAAATATTGGGCTGAATTTGAGCGATGAAAAAGCATCTTTGTTTATGGCATCAGGTCTTCTACGAAGTGATTTCGCTGCCCTGATACGGAGAGGGGAGAATGCACCGCCCACCGGACTAGTCCTGAGTTACGTGCTCTGCGCATTGGCGGAATAAAAAATGATGAGGAAAGTCGATAGAAATCACAAAGTCACGAGAAACCGCAGAATCCGGGAAAATTCAATCCGGGAACAAATTCCGCAGCAAAAACGCAACATGTGAACAAGCACTAAAAGAGAGTGCACCCCATCGTCCTGTGTGGAGCCCGCACGCCGCACTATAAGAGAGAGCACCCCATCGTCCTGTGTGGAGCCCGCACACCGCACTATAAGAGAGTGCACCCCATCGTCCTGTGTGGAGCCCGCACACCGCACTATAAGAGAGTGCACCCCATCCTCCTGTGTGGAGCCCGCACACCGCACTATAAGAGAGAGCACCCCATCGTCCTGTGTGGAGCCCGCACACCGCACTATAAGAGAGAGCACCCCATCGTCCTGTGTGGAGCCCGCACACCGCACTATAAGAGAGAGCACCCCATCGTCCTGTGTGGAGCCCGCACTATAAGAGAGTGCACCCCATCGTCCTGTGTGGAGCCCACACACCGCACTATAAGAGAGAGCACCCCATCCTCCTGTGTGGAGCCCGCACTATAAGAGAGTGCACCCCATCATCCTGTGCGGAGCCCGCACACTGCACTATAAGAGAGTGCACCCCATCGTCCTGTGCGGAGCCTGCACACCGCACTATAAGAGAGAGCAACCCATCGTCCTGTGTGGAGCCCGCACACCGCACTATAAGAGAGAGCACCCCATCGTCCTGTGTGGAGCCCGCACACCGCACTATAAGAGAGTGCACCCCATCGTCCTGTGTGGAGCCCGCACACCGCACTATAAGAGAGTGCACCCCATCCTCCTGTGTGGAGCCCGCACACCGCACTATAAGAGAGTGCACCCCATCGTCCTGTGTGGAGCCCGCACACCGCACTATAAGAGAGTGCACCCCATCATCCTGTGTGGAGCCCGCACACCGCACTATAAGAGAGTGCACCCCATCGTCCTGTGCGGAGCCCGCACGCCGCACTATAAGAGAGTGCACCCCATCGTCCTGTGTGGAGCCCGCACTATAAGAGAGTGCACCCCATCGTCCTGTGTGGAGCTCGCACACCGCACTATAAGAGAGAGCACCCCATCATCTTGTGTGGAGCCCGCACACCGCACTATAAGAGAGTGCACCCCATCGTCCTGTGCGGAGCCCGCACCCCGCACTATAAGAGAGTGCACCCCATCGTCCTGTGTGGAGCCCGCACACCGCACTATAAGAGAGTGCACCCCATCGTCCTGTGCGGAGCCCGCACACCGCACTATAAGAGAGTGCACCCCATCGCCCTGTGTGGAGCCCGCACACCGCACTATAAGAGAGTGCACCCCATCGTCCTGTGCGGAGCCCGCACACCGCACTATAAGAGAGTGCACCCCATCGTCCTGTGCGGAGCCCGCACACTGCACTATAAGAGAGTGCACCCCATCGTCCTGTGCGGAGCCCGCACCCCGCACTATAAGAGAGTGCACCCCATCGTCCTGTGTGGAGCCCGCACACCGCACTATAAGAGAGTGCACCCCATCGTCCTGTGCGGAGCCCGCACACCGCACTATAAGAGAGTGCACCCCATCGCCCTGTGTGGAGCCCGCACACCGCACTATAAGAGAGTGCACCCCATCGTCCTGTGCGGAGCCCGCACACCGCACTATAAGAGAGTGCACCCCATCGCCCTGTGCGGAGCCCGCACACCGCACTATAAGAGAGTGCACCCCATCGTCCTGTGCGGAGCCCGCACACCGCACTATAAGAGAGAGCACCCCATCATCCTGTGCGGAGCCCGCACACCGCACTATAAGAGAGTGCACCCCATCCTCCTGTGTGGAGCCCGCACACCGCACTATAAGAGAGTGCACCCCATCGTCCTGTGTGGAGCCCGCACACCGCACTATAAGAGAGTGCACCCCATCGTCCTGTGTGGAGCCCGCACGCCGCACTATAAGAGAGTGCACCCCATCGTCCTGTGTGGAGCCCGCACACCGCACTATAAGAGAGTGCACCCCATCGTCCTGTGTGGAGCCCGCACTATAAGAGAGTGCACCCCATCCTCCTGTGTGGAGCCCGCACACCGCACTATAAGAGAGTGCACCCCATCGTCCTGTGTGGAGCCCGCACACCGCACTATAAGAGAGTGCACCCCATCGTCCTGTGTGGAGCCCGCACGCCGCACTATAAGAGAGTGCACCCCATCGTCCTGTGTGGAGCCCGCACACCGCACTATAAGAGAGTGCACCCCATCGTCCTGTGTGGAGCCCGCACACCGCACTATAAGAGAGTGCACCCCATCGTCCTGTGTGGAGCCCGCACTATAAGAGAGTGCACCCCATCGTCCTGTGCGGAGCCCGCACACGGCACTATAAGAGAGTGCACCCCATCGTCCTGTGTGGAGCCCGCACACCGCACTATAAGAGAGTGCACCCCATCGTCCTGTGTGGAGCCCGCACGCCGCACTATAAGAGAGTGCACCCCATCGTCCTGTGTGGAGCCCGCACACCGCACTATAAGAGAGTGCACCCCATCGTCCTGTGTGGAGCCCGCACACCGCACTATAAGAGAGTGCACCCCATCGTCCTGTGTGGAGCCCGCACACCGCACTATAAGAGAGAGCACCCCATCGTCCTGTGCGGAGCACGCACACCGCACTATAAGAGAGTGCACCCCATCGTCCTGTGTGGAGCCCGCACACCGCACTATAAGAGAGTGCACCCCATCGTCCTGTGTGGAGCCCGCACTATAAGAGAGTGCACCCCATCGTCCTGTGTGGAGCCCGCACACCACACTATAAGAGAGTGCACCCCATCCTCCTGTGCGGAGCCCGCACACCGCACTATAAGAGAGTGCACCCCATCCTCCTGTGTGGAGCCCGCACACCGCACTATAAGAGAGTGCACCCCATCCTCCTGTGCGGAGCCCGCACACCGCACTATAAGAGAGTGCACCCCATCGTCCTGTGCGGAGCCCGCACACCACACTATAAGAGAGTGCACCCCATCGTCCTGTGTGGAGCCCGCACGCCGCACTATAAGAGAGTGCACCCCATCGTCCTGTGTGGAGCCCGCACACCGCACTATAAGAGAGTGCACCCCATCGTCCTGTGTGGAGCCCGCACGCCGCACTATAAGAGAGTGCACCCCATCGTCCTGTGTGGAGCCCGCACACCGCACTATAAGAGAGTGCACCCCATCGTCCTGTGCGGAGCCCGCACACCGCCACGTCTGGTATCTTTCCTCCATGTTTAGGATCCAATCCTGCTCGGAGTCCGGAGCCGGCCGCGCTGTGTGAACGGGCCCCTGGGCTCCGCAGCACCTTCACCCCAATTCCTTTGATGTGTAATTGAATGTTTCCGATCTGATCGCCGTCGTCCGTCTTCTGCCATCGCTTCCTGTGTTGTTCTCAATCTGATAACGAAAACTTGTTATTCTGCATTGGGAAGATGTGAAGATGGCGCAGATAACGCACAGATGTAGCAGAGCTGAAGCTGACACCTCACGTCTTCATTATTTGTGATGGTTGAGCGGGTCCGGCAGGTTTAGCTGCAGTCCTATGTAACATGACAGGTCCGAATGTGGAACATCACCATAATTGTGTAAAAACAACTCAGCACTGCTACATCTGACAAACACTGCTGAAAACTCAGGAACTCGGCTCTACATAATCTAAAATCCAGCAATCCTGCATCTGATAAACTCAATCCTGCCTCATCCCTCTGCTGCATCTGACAACCCGAGCTCTGCTGCATCTGACAACCCGAGCTCTGCTGCATCTGACAACCCGAGCTCTGCTGCATCTGACAACCCGAGCTCTGCTGCACCTGACAACCCGAGCTCTGCTGCATCCGACAACCCAAGCTCTGCTGCATCCGACAACCCAAGCTCTGCTGCATCTGACAACCCAAGCTCTGCTGCATCTGACAACCCTAACTCTGCTGCATCTGACAACCCGAGCTCTGCTGCATCTGACAACCCGAGCTCTGCTGCATCTGACAACCCGAGCTCTGCTGCATCTGACAACCCGAGCTCTGCTGCATCTGACAACCCGAGCTCTGCTGCATCTGACAACCCGAGCTCTGCTGCATCTGACAACCCGAGCTCTGCTGCATCTGACAACCTGAGCTCTGCTGCATCTGACAAACATCATTGATACGTTACAAACTTGGATCTGCTGCCTGTGACTATCTGACGCGCTCGGCTCAGCTGCGCCTGTATTAGTGCCACAGACACATTATTACTTTTTTGGTTACCGGCCCTGAAGACAACAGAAGCCGCATTGTGGAATTTGTGGTTGTGTCTGTCCCGGACACCCGGATAAACTGGTTTATGGAGCGCGGAGCGGCTGATCCATGGGTAACACTTTGTGCCGGGCCCTAACTTTTGTGCAGAGAGAAATATGGATTACAATTTAGTAAAGTGGACAACAAGTACCAGGAATGCCAATATAATGCAGAACAGTGCCCAAATATCAGGACCACACAGTGCCCAGATAATATGAACAGTATAGTACCGCCACACAGTGCCGCAGGAGCAGACAGAGCCCAGATAACAGAACCACTTCCCATATAATACCGCTATACTGTGCCCAAGAATCACTGGCCAATAACAGCACCATATAGTGATCAAATAATACCATTATATGGTGCACAAATAACAGTGCTGAGATTTACCACCATCGTCCATGGAAAACCATCATTCAGTGCCATAAGTACCTCCACTGCATTCCCCATACAATACCGCCACCGTCCATAAAATACCGCCATACAGTGTGTACATAAAACCACCAATGTCCATATAGTACCACCATACAGTGCATACATACAGTAGCCCTCCGAAGCCCGCTCACACTGACACTACACATTAGTCGCTAGCCTTGTGACGTGCCGCCGAGCCCGGCTCACTGAGACACTGACTACTAAGCCAAGGACAATGAGCAATGATGGAGGTGAGGATGGAACTATATAAGAGGAGGACAACGGGAGTATATATAGAAAAGTAACAATTTTATTGAAAAACACAATTAAAAACACACACATTTAAAAGACACCAAATGAATGTACCAGGAATCCATATTATATCCCATTTTAACAACCAACCATTGGAATGTACAAAGAGAAGATGTGCGGTAACTCCATGTAATCCTACCAAGTGGACCCAGTTCCCAATGACCACCCTATATCCGCAGTAATACATATAAGCCTGTGCAACTATGAAGTTAGAAAAGGTGCCAATACAAGAACCTGATCCACAATGGAGACTAACATGGAGAGTGCCCGGAGGAGCAGCAAGAGTAACAAGCCATGCGGCGTTAGAAAATCCACCTCCCAAAGCACAAGCACAATCTTACCCACATGAGGATCCCTGGACTGAGCGTCACCCCCGACGCACGTTTCGCTGCTATCCTAGCGGCTTTCTCAAGGGGAAGTGTAATTTCCTCAAAACACCTAACCTAATATCCTGTAGGACCTGCGTCACATGACAGTCATGTGACCGGGTATTTACACCACTGCTTGTATCGGCGCATGTGTCCACCGCTCTCCGCCCCGCAGCCCCGCGGGCCGGCCCACGTCTGAAAACAGTGAATGGCAGCCAGGTAACCCCAGCAACCAAACAGCCACTCACAGACGCACCGCGGCCGGACTTTGGAGGTGAAGGGGGGGAGGCAAGTGAGCACACGCGCACTGCAGCCTATAATTTACACCCTACCACAAACTTATCATTTTATATTCTATTATTCAACACCGCAACTATACAGTCTGTACAATGCCCATTATAACGTACAAAATGCAATTTAAGCAATATTCCAATTCCGCAGTTGCAGCGAAGTGTGATGTCATCGTTAGCATGATAGATTAGGATGCGTCCTTCTTCAACCAGGATATTTAGATGTAATATAATAAAATCACTAAATACAAAACAAATAAGAAAAATACAACGTCAAAAAAAGAGAAGAGAAAACAACAGAAAGGAGGGAAAAACCACAACAATAAATTTCCATAGGCTTATAAATCACTCAGACCTTACAGGAATGGGGCAAAATTTAGAGCTTCATTTACACCATATGGTTTACCTGTATTCAGGGTGACAATCCATTTCAACTCCCGTTGAGCCAGCATTTTTTTGACATTGCCACCCCTTATCCCCATATGTATCACATCAATGCCACGCACCTTAAAACTCCGTGGGTCACAATTATGGACTTCTCTAAAGTGCCTGGGAATGGTGGTTAACTCAGACAAATCCTCCACCGTCTTTGCTGCGCCAATGCCCCGCACATGTTCCCTCACTCTCAGTTCCCTGGACGTCAAACCCACATATATTAGTGGGCAGCCACACGTGGCATAGTACACCACATTCTCGCTACTGCAAGAGATGTACTCCCTAGTGTGAAATTCTCTTTTTCCATCTGAAGAGTGAAAAGAGGTACTGCGCAGGACATTGGCGCAGGCCAGACAGTGGCCGCACGTATGGCACCCCCTAATTGGTCTTGATGCCCCAAATAGGCTAGTAGTTGGTGCCATATAGTGACTTTTGACCAGCATGTCTTTTAAATTTCTGGCCCGCCGTGGGGTCATTAGTGGACAGTCGGATAGAAACGGACCCAAGGAGGGCTCGGTGCTCAAAATGCGCCAATGTTTTTTTAGGATGGCTCTGATGTTATCCCACTCATGATTATATTCAGATATGAATCTGATTGATTTGTCACCACCCTCCTTCCTTTTTTTATTATACAATAATTGATCACGTGGGGTTCTCTTAGCCCTGTTATACCCGTATCGAACACAACGTCTACTATAACCCCTTTGTTGAAAGTGCAGCGCCCCAGAGTCCTGGTCGTTGCAGTACTGTGGCTCCGCCGCTAAGGGGGGCTATGGTACGTCTGATGGCACTGAAGGAGTTCATCTGACCAGGTATCACAGACACCAATACATTTCACAGTCTGGCCACCAGGGGGAGCTAAGGGTTCTATGTATTAGGCCACTCCTCACAGTCTGGTAAAACTGGGGGTTAGATAGGAAGTTAGAACAGAAAGCTGACTGGGTTGGAACCAGGCAACACCTTGTGGCAGAGGGTGTTGTAGGGGAAGATTCGGAGGGGTCCCTGCCAGGGGTGGGATCCTGACAGAGGCCTAGCAACCAGAGAGAATGTTACAGGACCGCGCCTGCACGATATAGCGGCGGTATCCCAAGAAAGGACAAGAAGCGAAATTTATTGTGCTGAGTGAGAAACGAGATCAACGCAACTAGGAGAATACCAGTAGGAGTTGTGCTGTAAGATCGAGGCAACATCCTATTGAGGCGCATAACCGGTGGCCGGAACGCCGAGGAAGTATAGAGCTCCAGGCCAAACTTCAAACCTACGGCAGGACAGTCAGTCACAGGCGGGCTGTCTCACAGAGACCCAGGAAGACACAGGGGGGTAACAACAGGAGAGGGGTGACGATAGAGCCCAGGAAGAACCTCCGAGCCTCCCCGTCATACGGGTGCGTCCTAACCGTAAGATCAGAGGGATGTAGAAGAACATCAGAATCGAGTTGTGAGGGAACACGAGAAACAGACACAACAGTTGTGGGGTACTATCCCGTAAGCACAGCAGGGAAGTACCACAACACACAAGCGCTAGCAGGTAGGCACAGATTTCCACCTGCGAAGGGAACTCTGGAGGTGCCATCGGACCGGCCGGACTTGCGCGGCCCGGTTAACCGTATTCCGGACTGAGGACCCAGAAGCCTTCAGTAAAGAGGTAAAGAGACTGCAACCTGGTGTCCTCGTTATTTACTGCGACCGGCACTACACCGCACCATAACGTTATCATCCCATACCACCACCTTTCATTGTGCGCCCCTCAGCAGAGTCACGGACCGGGTCTAGCCACCGTGACAACCCCAGAGCAGAGACCCAGAGGCCCGGTACCGGGTACCCCTCGGCCCTGCGGCAGTGGGGGCGCTACAAAAGCGTCTGCTCATGTCACCAGCCTGTTGTTCAAATGTCTGATCAGTCGAGCATATTCTCCTCATCTGGAGGAACTGTCCGACCGGGACGGCCCTAATCGTGGCTTGGCTGTGCCCCGAAGATGCATGTAGAAGCGAATTAACCGCCGTTTCCTTACGAAATACATCCGTTTGAATAAGTAAATCAGAATCCACCCTCAAACAGATATCCAAAAAATCGATTGTATTATAGTCATATCTGTAGGTAAGTCTGATATTAAAAGAATTTTGATTGAGCACAGCCATAAAATCCCTGAGCTGTTGTTCCGTCCCCCGCCAAAGAAACAAAACATCATCAATATAGCGCAGCCAACACAGCACATGGTCGGCGGCCCGTGCCCCCGCGTCCCCAAAAACCAACCTCTCCCAATACCCCAGGAAGAGGTTGGCATACGCGGGCGCACAGGCCGCACCCATGGCTGCGCAGCGCTTTTGTTGGTAAAATGTATCCTTAAAAGTAAAAAAATTATGCGTAAGGACAAATTCCAACAGCTCAAGGATAAGTTCACACAGAGGGCCGTCCAGGTCGGAGGTCCCCAGAAAGAAGCGAACCGCCCGTAGACCATCCAAGTGATCGATACAGGTATACAGGACCTCCACGTCAGCTGTTACTAGAAGGGTCCCCTGCTCCACAAAGATCCCGTCAACCCTGGTAAGGACATCCGTTGTGTCTTTGACAAAGGATGGTAAAGTTTCCACCAAACCTTTTAGGTAGTAATCTACAAACTTACATGCGGGGTCGCACAGACCCTGCATTCCTGACACAATCGGACGTCCAGGGGGGTTGACTGGGTCTTTGTGGACCTTCGGAAGGAGGTAAAAAGTTGGGACCTTGGGAAATTCAACCATCAGACCATCCAAAACTTTTTTATTTATGATCCCATCCTCAAATGCCTGGTACAGTATCCTCTGCAGCTGCCCTGAGAAGGAGACCACCGGATTAAAGGAGAGCTTTACATAAATATTATTATTACGGAGCTGTCTAAATGCTTCCTTTTCATATTTTTCCACCGGCCAGACCACAATGTTTCCCCCCTTGTCTGCCGCCTTAAAGACCACATCTTTCATAGATTGTAACTGCCTAACCGCTTCTCTCTCATCATTTGTCAGGTTAACGAATTGCCTCCGCGTCGAAAGTTTTTTTAAATCTTCTGTTACCAACTTGGTAAATACCTGCACAGCGGGGCAGAGAGACAAGGGGGGAAAACTCGTGGATCTGGGCAATATTGCCGATGGAAACTCACCTCTCAGTGTAGTTGTTTGCTCCTCCAATAGCTCCTCCAAAATCCGGATAGTCTCCTTCTCAGTGCAACCCGGGGATTCCGATCCATGTCCTGCCCCAGAGTGCAATTTCTTCAACACTAATTTCCGAGAAAAAAGGTGGAGGTCTTTTAAGGCTGTAAAAAAATTAAAGCCATTAGTAGGTGAAAACGAAAGACCTCTACCCAGTACCCTAAGTTGACTATTGGAGAGGACATGGTGGGACAAATTGATTACCTGTAGCCCCCCCTGGGGCCGACCACCCGACTGTTTCGCCACTGACCCCTTCTTGGTATTTTGTCTAGTGGTCATCCTGTCAGTCCCCTGAGCACCATCCTTATTACCGTCTCGAAGGCCCATTCTTCCTCCATGGCCATTTTCTGCTGACTTATATGATGCAGATCGTGATCTGGAACGTGACTCATTACGGAAATAGGGACGTGAGCGTTCATTTCCATTTCTCCACTTATACATTCTATTAGTTTGTTTGTCATTGATGTCCCGCTGGAATTTTTTGGACTTTATCTGTGAGGTAAGGATGGAAACCTGGTGTGACCTGACGCCGGGGACTTACAGGGTGTAACCCCAATACAAGCAGCCACGTGTAGGGGACGGCTGACAGTGTCAGGTGTCCTGTAATGTAACCGTCAGTGGATTATCACATTCCTACAGTAGCCTGCCACCACAATGGATGTCATATCACCGATGGGCAGGGCCGCCCTGGCATCCAAAAGACACAAGCCCATGCCGCCCCCTGTACTTCTCCCCAGATGGGGTGTCTGTTACAAATATGACCCTGCCTGACATTGGAGAAAATCAGAATGACCAATAATACAGCTATAAGGATAAATAATACTGCCAAGCTATGACTGCATAATACCAGCACATAGTGATAGAATCAATGCCGCCATAATCTTATTACCACCACGAAATTACTAAGACCAATATTACCATCACTACCACCAATATAAGAGACAAATAATACAGCCAGACCATAAGCTCATGTTACCAGCATATACCGCAGTGATAACTGCTCCTCCAGCCGACATCTTGCACAAGCGCCATTATTTCCTCGGCAGCACAATCGCAGTGACTTCATGATGATGCTGCGAGAGCCGGAAGCTCTGCTACCTCACTCAAATTCAGCTCTGTTACCTCACACAAATTCAGCTCTGCTGCATCACACAAATTCAACTCTGCTACCTCACACATATTCAGCTCTGCTACTGCAGCGCCCCAGAGTCCTGGTCTTTGCAGTACTGTTGCTCCGCCACTAAGGGGAGCTATGGCACGTCTGATGGCACTGAAAGGGTTCTTCTGACCAGGTATCACAGACACCAATACATTTCACAGTCGGGCCTCCAGGGGGAGCTAAGGGCACTATGCATTAGGCCACTCCTCACAGTCTGGTAAAACTGGGGGTTGGATAGGAAGTTAGAAAGAAAGCTGACTGGGTTGGAACCAGGCAACACCTTGTGGCAGAGGGTGTTGTAGGGGAAGATTCAGAGGGGTCCCTGTCAGGGGTGGGATCCTGACAGAGGCCTAGCAACCAGAGAGAACGCTACGGGACCGCGCCTGCACGATATAGCGGCGGTACCCCAAGAAAGGACAAGAAGCGAGGTTTATTGTGCTGAGTGAGAAACGAGATCAACGCAACAAGGAGAAATACCAGTAGGAGTCGTGCTGTAAGACCGAGGCAACATCCTACTGAGGCACGTAGCCGGTGGCCGGAACGCCGAGGAAGTATAGAGCTCCAGGCCAAACTTCAAACCTACGGCAGGACAGTCAGTTATAGGCGGGCTGTCTCACTCAATTGACCTAGGAAGACACAGGGGGGTAACAACAGGAGTGGGGCGACGCTAGAGTCCCGGAAGAGCTCCGAGCCTCCCCGTCATATGGGTGCATCCTAACCATAAGATCTGGGGGACGTAGAGGGAGAACATCAGAATCGAGTTGTGAGGGAACACGAGAAACAGACACAACAGTTGTGGGGACTGTCCCGTGAGCACAGCAGGGGAGGACCACAACACACAAGCGCTAGAAGGTAGGCACAGATTTCCACCTGCAAAGGGAACTCTGGAGGTGCCATCGGACCGACCGGACTTGCGCAGCCCGGTTAACCGTATTCCGGATTGAGGACCCTGAAGCCTTCAGTAAAGAGGTAAAGAGACTGCAACCTGGTGTCCTCGTTATTTACCGCGACCGGCACTTCACCGCACCATAACGACATCCCATACCTCCACCTTCATTGTACGCCCCTCAGCAGGGTCACGGACCGGGTCTAGCCACCGTGACAACTCCAGAACAGAGACTCAGAGACCGGGTACCCCTCGGCCCTGCGACAGTGGGGGCGCTGCACTACCTCACACAAATTCAGCTCTGCTACATCACACAAATTCAACTCTGCTACCTCACACAAATTCAGCTCTGCTGCATCACACAAATTCAACTCTGCTACCTCACACATATTCAGCTCTGCTACCTCACACAAATTCAGCTCTGCTGCATCACACAAATTCAGCTCTGCTACCTCACACAAATTCAGCTCTGCTACGTCACACAAATTCAGCTCTGCTACGTCACACAAATTCTGCTCTGCTACATCACACAAATTCAGCTCTGCTACCTCACACAAATTCAGCTCTGCTACATCACACAAACTCAGCTCTGCTACATTACACAAACTCAGCTCTGCTACATTACACAAATTCAGCTCTGTTACATCACACAAATTCAACTCTGCTACATCACACCAATTCAAGTCTGTTACATCACACAAATTCAGCTCTGCTACATCACACAAATTCAGCTCTGCTACATCACACCAATTCAATTCTGTTACATCACACAAATTCAGCTCTCTATGTCACACAAATTCAGCTCTCTACGCCACACAAATTCAGCTCTGCTACATCACACAAATTCAGCTCTGCTAAATCACACAAATTCAGCTCTGCTGCGTCGCAGAAATTCAGCTCTGCTATGTCACAAATTCAACTTTGCTGTGTCATACAAATTCAGCTCTACTATGTTACAGAAATTCAACTCTGCTGTATCACACAAATTCAGCTCTGCTACATTGTGAAAATTCAGTCAGCTATATCACATACATTTGACAGGGTGACCATGTATAGCATAAACATCTCCCAACAGAGTATCAGACAGTTGTGTTTGTTTTTCTTTGTTGAAAGCTGGTGATCTTATACCAATTATCTTAGAATATATGGAAATGTGAGGAAGGACACATCTGTAGTTCCTATAATCAGACCTGTACCCAGTAATCCACTGGCCCTACAGATCTACTTGATTTTCTTTCGATTTACTCATTACTTTCAGTACCACCAGTGGATTGGATCACAGTGAGCAAATCAATGTGACGCTCTTGGGTTTAGGCTACGTTCACACTAGCGTTGTGCGCCGTTGCGTCGGCGACGCAACGCACAACGCACGCAAAAACGCGTCAAAACGCACGCAAAAACGCTGCGTTTTGCGACGCATGCGTCGGTTTTTGCCGAAAATCGGACGCAAGAAAAATGCAACTTGTTGCGTTTTCTTGGTCCGACGCTTGCGGCAAAAAAGACGCATGTGTCGCACAACGCAACAAAAAAAAACGCATGCGTCCCCCATGTTAAGTATAGGGGCGCATGACGCATGCGTCGCCGCCGCGTCGCCGACGCAAACCCGACGCACATTAGCTTAACGCTAATGTGAACGTAGCCATAGTCAGAGACGAGTTTGTTGCACGGATTTATCCTTTATGTTCCATTGGTGGATGAGCTGGTGGATGAGTTGTTACTGAGTTGGGGGATGAGCTGGTGGATGAATTGGTGGATGAGTTGGTGGGTGAGTTGGTGGGTGAGTTGGTGGATGAGTTGGTGGGTGAGTTGGTGGGTGAGTTGGTAGATGAGTTGACGGATGAGTTAGTGGGTGAGTTGGTGAATGAGTTGGTGGATGAGTTGGTAGGTGAATTGGTGGATGAGTTGTTTTATGAGTTGTGGGATGAGTCAGTGGGTGAATTGGTGGATTAGCTGGTGGGTGAGTTGGTGAATGAGTTGGAGGATGAGTTGGTAGAGATTTGGTGGAGAGTTGGGGGTGAGTTGGTCGATGAGTTGGTGGATGAGTTGATGGTGAGTTGATGGGTGAGTTGTTGGATGATTTTGTGGGTGAGTTGGCGGATGAGTTGGTGGGTGAGTCGGTGGGTGATTTGGTGGATGAGTTGGCGGATAAGTTAGTGGGTGAATTGGTGGGTGAATTGGTGGATGAGTTGGTGGATGATTTGGATGAGTTTCTGGTGAGTTGGGGGCGGATGAGTTGGTGGATGAGTTGGTGGGTGAGTTATTGGGTGAGTTGGTGGAAGACTTGTTGGATGAGTTGGTAGCTAAATTGGTGGATGAGTTGGTGGGTGAATTGGTGGGTGAATTGTTGGTTGAGTTGGTTTATGAGTTGGGGGATGAGTTATTGGGTGAGTTGGTGGAAGACTTGTTGGATGAGTTGGTAGCTAAATTGGTGTATGAGTTGGTGGGTGAATTGGTGGGTGAATTGTTGGTTGAGTTGGTTTATGAGTTGGGGGATGAGTTGGTGGAGAGTTAGGGGATGAATTGGGGATGAGTTGGTGGGTGAGTTGGTGGGTGAATTGGTGGATGAGTTGGTGGGTGAGTTGGAGGATGAGTTGGTGGATGAGTTGCTGGTGAGTTGGTGGGTGAGTTGGTGGATGAGTTGCTGGTGAGTTGGTGGGTGAGTTGGTGGATGAGTAGGTAGATGAATTGGTGGGTGAATTTGTGGGTGAATTGGTGGATGAGTTGGTGGATGAGTTAGTGGATGATTGAGGGTGAGTTGGGGGATGAGTTGGTGGATGATTGAGGGTGAGTTGATGGATGAGTTTGGGGGATGAGTTGGTGGGTGAGTTGGGGGATGAGTTGGTGGGTGAGGTTAGCATAAGTTGGTAGATGAGTTGGTGGGTGAGTTGGTGGATGAGTTGGTGGATGAGTTGTTACTGAGTTGGTGGGTGAGTTGGTGGATGAGTTGGTGGGTGAGTTGGTGAATGAGTTGGTGGGTGAGTTGGTGGATGAGTTGGTGGGTGAGTTGGTGAATGAGTTGGTGGGTGAGTTGGTGGATGAATTGGTTGGGGAATTGGTGGGTGTGTTGGTGGATGAGTTGGAGGATGAGTTGGTAGAGAGTTGGTGGATGAGTTGGTGGGTGAGTTGGTGGATGAGTTGGTGCGTGAGTTGGTGGATGAGTTGGTGGATGAGTTGATGGATGAGTTGGTGGATGAGATGCTGGTGAGTTGGTGGGTGAGTTGGTGGATGAGTTGAGTGAATTAGTGGATGAGTTGGTGGGTTAGTTGGTGGATGAGTTGGAGAATGAGTTGGTAGAGAGTAGGCAGGTGAGTTCATGGATGAGTTGGTGGATGAGTTGTGGGTGAGTTGGTGGATGAGTTGGTGGATGAGTTGGTGAGTGACTGGTGGGTGAGTTGGTGGGTGAATTGGTGGATGAGTTGGGTGAGTTGGTGGATGTTTGAGTGTGAGTTGAAGGATGAGTTGGGGTGAGTTGGCAGATGAGTTAGTGGGTGAGTTGGTGGGTGAGTTGGGGGATGAGTTGGTGGGTTAGTTGGTGGGTAAGTTGGTGAGTGAGTTGGTGGGTGAGTTGGTGGGTGAGTTGGTGGATGAGTTGGTGAATGTTTGAGGGTGAGTTGATGGATGAGTTGGTGGGTGAGTTGGTGGGTGAGTTGAGGGATGAGTTGAGGGATGAGTTGGAGATGAGATAGGGGATGAGTTGGTGGGTGAGTTGGTAGGTGAGGTGGGTATGAGTTGGTGGGTGAGTTGGGGGATAAGTTGGGGGATGAGTTGGGGGATGAGTTGGTGGGTGAGTTGGTGGGTGAGGTGGGGATGAGTTGGTGGGTGAGTTGGTGGGTGAGGTGGGGGTGAGGTGGGGATGAGTTGGGGAATGAGTTGGGGGTGAGTTGGCGGATGAGTTGGGGAATGAGTTGTGGAATGAGTTGGGGAAGGAGTTGGGGGATGAGTTGGGGGATGAGTTGGGGGTGAGTTGGCGGGTGAGTTGGGGGATGAGTTGGTCGGTGAGTGAGTTGATGGGTGAGGTGGTGGGTGAATTGGTGGATGAGTTGGGTGAGTTGGTGGGTGAGTTGGTGGATAAGATGGGGAAGAATTGGGGGATGAGTTGGTGAGTGAGGTGGGGATAAGTTGGTGGGTGAGTTGGTGGGTGAGTTGGGTGATGAGTTGGTGAGTGAGTATGTTGGTGGGTGAACTGGTGGATGAGTTGGGTGAGTTGGTGGATGAGTTGGTGGATGAGTTGGGAGATGAGTTCAGGGATGAGTTGGTAGATGAGTTGATGGATGAGTTGGTGGATCCGGCGTATCATCTCTGCAGTACAGGATGGCTCTGGAGTTGTCAAAAGCACTGTGCTCTTACTTTCATACATTGGTGAGTGACTGGTGGGTGAGTTGGTGGGTGAATTGGTGGATGAGTTGGGTGAGTTGGTGGATGTTTGAGTGTGAGTTGAAGGATGAGTTGGGGTGAGTTGGCAGATGAGTTAGTGGGTGAGTTGGTGGGTGAGTTGGGGGATGAGTTGGTGGGTTAGTTGGTGGGTAAGTTGGTGAGTGAGTTGGTGGGTGAGTTGGTGGGTGAGTTGGTGGATGAGTTGGTGAATGTTTGAGGGTGAGTTGATGGATGAGTTGAGGGATGAGTTGGAGATGAGATAGGGGATGAGTTGGTGGGTGAGTTGGTAGGTGAGGTGGGTATGAGTTGGTGGGTGAGTTGGGGGATAAGTTGGGGGATGAGTTGGGGGATGAGTTGGTGGGTGAGTTGGTGGGTGAGGTGGGGATGAGTTGGTGGGTGAGTTGGTGGGTGAGGTGGGGGTGAGGTGGGGATGAGTTGGGGAATGAGTTGGGGGTGAGTTGGCGGATGAGTTGGGGAATGAGTTGTGGAATGAGTTGGGGAAGGAGTTGGGGGATGAGTTGGGGGATGAGTTGGGGGTGAGTTGGCGGGTGAGTTGGGGGATGAGTTGGTCGGTGAGTGAGTTGATGGGTGAGGTGGTGGGTGAATTGGTGGATGAGTTGGGTGAGTTGGTGGGTGAGTTGGTGGATAAGATGGGGAAGAATTGGGGGATGAGTTGGTGAGTGAGGTGGGGATAAGTTGGTGGGTGAGTTGGTGGGTGAGTTGGGTGATGAGTTGGTGAGTGAGTATGTTGGTGGGTGAACTGGTGGATGAGTTGGGTGAGTTGGTGGATGAGTTGGTGGATGAGTTGGGAGATGAGTTCAGGGATGAGTTGGTAGATGAGTTGATGGATGAGTTGGTGGATCCGGCGTATCATCTCTGCAGTACAGGATGGCTCTGGAGTTGTCAAAAGCACTGTGCTCTTACTTTCATACTTTGGTCACATTTGCCTTGTTTTGAAGAAAGTTGACCCATACGAGCCATGATCGCCATATCTGATGGTGCAAGACTTCAGGGTTGACCTTGACACAACCTCAATGTTTCCATATCACCCTGATAAAAACAAGGTGGAATGATTATTGCTTATCTGACATCGATATCTTGTTTTTCTGAGTCAAGTGTTTCTCTTGCTTACATGGAAGAAAGTCAAGGAGCTAGAAGTGGTGTTAGATGTAGTCTAGAAGTGAGAGGGGTACTCGTCTTTAGCAGAGGATCCTTATAAAAGAAGATCTTGGCGTATCACTCCCTCCACAAGTTCTCAGATCCTCAGCCTTCCCACTCCAAACACTTAGGTCTCTTGCCAAGTCGCAGTCCTCTCACTTACAATATGACTCAGCGACGATAAGTGTGAATACCATCGACGCAGATGAGGACAAGTAAAGCTGTTAAGAAGGTTGTATTGAAGGTTTGAAAGAACATGAATCTATAAGAGGGATCTTCTCTGAGATGAGAATTATACTTGTAATTTCTTATTATTATATCGTGCTACAAGTCCTCCCTCTATGACATTGCAGCGCCCCAGAGTCCTGGTCGTTGCAGTACTGATGCTCCGCCGCTAAGGGGGGCTATGGTACGTCTGATGGCACTGAAGGAGTTCACCTGACCAGGTATCACAGACACCAATACACTTCACAGTCTGGCCTCCAGGGGGAGCTAAGGAGAAACACCAGTAGGAGTCATGCTGTAAGACAAGGCAACATCCTACTGAGGCGCGTAGCCGGTGGCCGGAAACGCCGAGGAAGTATTGAGCTCCAGGCCTTACTTCAAACCTACGGCAGGACAGTCAGTTATAGGCGGGCTGTCTCACTCAAATCACCTAAGAAGACATAGGGGGCAACATTTGGAGAGGGGCGACTCTAGGGTCCCGGAAGAGCTCCGAGCCTACCCGTCATACGGGTGCGTCCTAGCCATATCATCTGGGGGGACGAAGAAGAACATAATCGAGTTGTGAGGGAACTTCAGAAACAGACACAACAGTTGTGGGGGCTCTCCCGTAAGCACAGCAGGGAAGGACCACAACACATAAACGCTAGAAAGTAGGCACAGGTTTCCACCTGCAAAGGGAACTCTGGAGGTGCCATCGGACCGGCCGGACTCAGGTAGCCCGGTTAACCGTATTCCGGACTGAGGATCCTGAAGCCTTCAGTAAAGAGGTAAAGAGACTGCAACCTGGTGTCCTCGTTATTCACTGCGACCTGCACCACACCACAACATCATCACATTCTCAACTTTCACTGGACGCCCCTCAGCAGGGTCACGGACCGGGCCTAGCCACCGTGACAACCCCAGAACCGAGACACAGAAGCCCGGTACCGGGTGCCCCTCGGCCCTGCGGCAGTGGGGGCGCTCCAACTTGGCGTCACGAACAGGATCTACTTAAGCCTGAAGAATCAGGTCATGTGTGCCTTGGAACTGTGATTTATTGTGCTTGGACTGAGACTTATTGGAAAGACTGTGCACTGCCATTTGCCGCCAAAAGTTCCCGCCAAAAACCGCCGCCATTGCAGCGCCACAGGGAGCGCAGAGGAAGAAGAAGGGCATACCATGGGAGGAGACTACCAGAGTGGTGCCAAAAGCGGCGACCGCCCCCTCCGGCTATTGCTGCGAGATGATGACCTGCCCAGAAGCACAGGGGAACCACCCCCTGATTTGCAACGGCGGGAACGAGGTGAAGGGGGAGCTCGACCTTGGAGAAATGGCGGAGCCAGGTGCATGCACTGCCGTCGAATGCCAGACAGTGAAGACGATCAGCAAGTGCGAAGTGACCCCTGGTTGTCCTCATCAACCGGAGACGGATCCGAACCCACCGCAGCTGAAGGACTCGAACTCCTTGGGGCCGCTGGCGGAGAATCGGAGCCCGCCTATCCCGACCACGGAGCCATGGCGAGCGGAGCCACATCGGGAGGCCGCCTTGGAAGAGCCGCGGTTCGGGCTGCAGCCGACTCCAGTGTCCTTGTTAACGGAACAGATCGACATCGGTGGAATCACATCAGGCGCAGGTATGGAAGGCGCCCCTACTCCCCCGGCCGATTCTGCTCCCCTGACCGATCCTGCTCCCCTGACCGATCCCGCTCCCGCGACCGTTCCTCACCCCGACAGTGACCGGTTCCTCTCAGCGGAGCTGGTGGTGCTAACCCCCGACACGATGTGGAAGCTGGTGCCTCCGCTACCGATCAAGATGGGGGAACCCCTAGATGTGAGCTCAGAGGGGGTGATCTTTCAGTGGGATACCCCCCGGATTGGGCCAGATGGAGCTCGGGAGGAAGGCCTCACCCTTGCTGTGCTCACTTGGGAACAATATAAACAATGCCTGATCCTACACTGGAAAAACCGAAAAGAGACAGAACAAACTGACGTGCCAAAAGTGAAACACCCAAAGCCTGCGCACGGCAGGAAAGACGTGGTAAAGCGGGGAACTGTGCTGGCCTTTCACCCAAAGCGGGGTTGGGGCTCCATACGGGAACCGGGACTACCGACTGATGTCTTCGTTACTAGTCACGATGTGAAGACTCCTTTCCGCAACCGATACGGTGACTCATTATTGCAAAGGGGGATCAGGTGACCTACACCCGCCACCGGAGTGCACAAGGATGGTGCGCTCGGAACGTCCAACGATGTGGGCCTGAGGGGGTGTCGCCCGTTGCCCCGACCATGACCGATCCGGACTTGACAGATCTTGCTACTATCGCCACCGTACGCCTTGCTGCAGCTACCGAGCTTGCAACCAGGGTTAGCCTTCGAATCCAGACACCGGGTGACCTGACTGCACCCGAGAAACCAACCACCGATACTGACATTGCATCAGCCAGAGACCAGGGACCGAAGCCGCCACGGTCAGGAGATGTCCACTACCGGCTGATGTCTTGCAATTTACTATGAAGCTTTAAAGTGCTTTGCAAACTGTATATAGTTAACTGTCCGTCTTTCTATGTGTCTTCTTGCTGCTACAACCCGACTTGGGTTAACTCTTAAAGGGATCCCTTAGTTTACCCAGGATCCCTATTTTTGCCTTTTTGCTTTTGTTTCTCGTTCATTGTTGAAAAGAACTGCTGGATCATGAACACTGCATGATTACAAACTTATTGTAAATAGTTTGCACCTTCTTCAAGGTGCCCTCTACTGGTTTTACAAAAGAAAAGGACTCTTTGCAAAGAAACTGTTCTTGGAAACAGCACCGGAGTCCTTGCTGTATACGAACTTGCAGCTTGAGAAGTTGCACTACCTCCAAGAGACTTGGTCCCCTCTTAAAGGGGACGTTCACCAATAGCACTTAAAGTCGGATAATGCTTACATGTCAAAGTTATATGTAGACAGCTAGTTAATTGTGAGAAATGTTTAATAATGTGTTGAGAGAATGGGGACAGGAAGTGAACCCGTACGGGGTTAGTCGGTGAGTCCTCCTAGGAGCCATACAGAGATGGCTCAGTGATCTTGAACTGAGAGAAGGTTGATAAGTTCTATACTGTGTATAGTAGCAGAAAGGCAGTAGGCCCGGGCGAGAAGGGGCGGTCCTGCAACAGAGCGAGAGGCAGTAGGCCTGGGGCAGATAGACAGGCGGTCCTGCAGATGTAAAGGTGGAAAATGAAGAAAAGTTGATTAGCCTTATAGTGTTTTATAAGAAGGTCTTTAGTGGATTCAGCGTATACGTCCTTAAAGGCAATGTTAAATTATTATTCAGAAATTGCACTAAGTAGAATACCCGGTTGGGTAAGAGAAGTTATTTATAGTATGTTATTTAAAATATTTAACCATGTTTGTAACGTTCAAGTGTCCTCACCTCCCATAAAGGGAAGCTCTGTTCAAATTTACTTGTTATTGCATTTCGAAAATTGTATGTCTTTTTGCTGACATGTATTGTTGTTTTCTTCCCAGTCCAGGAGTACTGGATTTAACCGGGGGGGAGTGCAGCACCCCAGAGTCCTGGTTGCAGTACTGATGCTCCGCCGCTAAGGGGGGCTATGGTACGTCTGATGGCACTGAAGGAGTTCACCTGACCAGGTATCACAGACACCAATACACTTCACAGTCTGGCCTCCAGGGGGAGCTAAGGGTGCTATGTATTAGGCCACTCCTCACAATCTGGTAAAACTGGGGGTTAGATAGGAAGTTAGACAGAAGCTGACTGGGTTGGAACCAGGCAACATCCTGTGGCAGAAGGTGTTGCAGGGGAAGATTCAGGGGGGTCCCTGTCAGGGGTGGGATCCTGACAGAGGCCTAGCGAACAGAAAGAACATTACGGGACCGCGCCTGCACTTCATCGTGGCGGTACCCCAAGAAAGGACAAGAAGCAAGGTTTATTGTGCTGAGTGAGAAACGAGATCAACGCAACAAGGAGAAACACCAGTAGGAGTCGTGCTGTAAGACGAGGCAACATCCTACTGAGGGGCGTAGCCGGTGGCCGGAAACGCCGAGGAAGTATTGAGCTCCAGGCCTTACTTCAAACCTACGGCAGGACAGTCAGTTATAGGCGGGCTGTCTCACTCAAATCACCTAAGAAGACATAGGGGGCAACATTTGGAGAGGGGCGACTCTAGGGTCCCGGAAGAACTCCGAGCCTACCCGTCATACGGGTGCGTCCTAGCCATGTCATCTGGGGGGACGAAGAAGAACATCATAATCGAGTTGTGAGGGAACTTCAGAAACAGATACAACAGTTGTGGGGACTATCCCGTAAGCACAGCAGGGGAGGACCACAACACACAAGCGCTAGAAGGAAGGCACAGATTTCCACCTGCAAAGGGAACTCTGGAGGTGCCATCGGACCGGCCGGCCTCAGGTAGCCCGGTTAACCGTATTCCGGACTGAGGATCCTGAAGCCTTCAGTAAAGAGGTAAAGAGACTGCAACCTGGTGTCCTCGTTATTCACCGCGACCTGCACCACACCACAACATCATCACATTCTCAACTTTCACTGGACGCCCCTCAGCAGGGTCACGGACCGGGCCTAGCCACCGTGACAACCCCAGAACCGAGACACAGAGGCCCGGTACCGGGTGCCCCTCGGCCCTGCGGCAGTAGGGGCGCTCCAACATCATCACCAGTCGCTCACTATCCTGCTAAATGTCCTCCCTCTATGACATCGTCACCAATCTCTCACTATCCTGCTACATGTCCTCCCTCTATGACATCATCACCAATCGCTCACTATCCTGCTACATGTCCTCCCTCTATGACATCATCACCAGTCGCTCACTATCCTGCTACATGTCCTCCCTCTATGACATCATCACCAATCGCTCACTATCCTGCTACATGTCCTCCCTCTATGACATCATCACCAGTCGCTCACTATCCTGCTACATGTCCTCCCTCTATGACATCATCACCAATCGCTCACTATCCTGCTACATGTCCTCCCTCTATGACATCATCACCAATTGCTCACTATCGTGCTACATGTCCTCCCTCTATGACATCATAACCAATTGCTCACTATCGTGCTACAAGTCCTCCCTCTATGACATCATCACCAGTCGCTCACTATCCTGCTACATGTCCTCCCTCTATGACATCATCACCAGTCGCTCACTATCCTGCTACATGTCCTCCCTCTATGACATCATCACCAATCACTCACTATCCTGCTACATGTCCTCCCTCTATGACATCGTCACCAATCGCTCACTATCGTGCTACAAGTCCTCCCTCTATGACATCATCACCAGTCGCTCACTATCCTGCTACATGTCCTCCCTCTATGACATCGTCACCAATCTCTCACTGTCCTGCTACATGTCCTCCCTGTCATGTCGGACGCTGTTCACACTAGGGCATCTGACAGACAGCGGTAATTCCTCATTTGTCCACTATATGCTCAGTG
The DNA here is from genome assembly GCF_051348905.1 of Ranitomeya variabilis. NCBI lineage: Eukaryota > Metazoa > Chordata > Amphibia > Anura > Dendrobatidae > Ranitomeya > Ranitomeya variabilis. The sequence continues at coordinate 1,136,443,981 of NC_135232.1, forward strand.
GCGCCGGCTAGATTGATCCAGATTGTCCGGGGTTAATCTGGCTGGTAATCGGGTTGGAGGCTTAGTCACGCCCACTGCCTTTAAATAGTCTTTCTGAACTTTGGGCGTCGCCAATTATAGCTTGTGTCTTGTGCCTGGTGATCTCGGTCTGGAGTGGTGGTCTAGGAGAGGAAATATCGTATCTGGTGGTGTATTATCCTTCGTTATATTTCTCCTTCCTATATTTGTATTGTTTTGCCCTGTGCACATTATAGCGTTTTCCTGTGTGCCTGCGGCGTGGTGCGTTTTTAGTTTTCCCTGTCTGTGCTTTCTGTGGGGGTTGGTGTGTGGTCTTATCACTGGGTGGTGGGTGGAGGTTTCAGCTTAGTAGACATGCCCAGACATGCACACCTTCAGTGTAAACTCTGGGAGAGGGACAGACAGGGTTTCCCTAGTTTGAGGGATATTGCAGGGGCCCGGGTAATCAGCTGTAGTCTACCCAGTACCCCTGTGACACTCCCTCTATGACATCGTCACCAATCTCTCACTATACTGCTACATGTCCTCCCTCTATGACATCACCAGTTGCTCACTATCCTGCTACATGTCCTCGATCTATGACATCGTCACCAATCACACGCTAACCTGCTACATGTCCTCTATGACATCATCACCAATCACTCACTAACCTGCTACATGTCCTCCCTCTATGACATCACCAGTCGCTCACTATCCTGCTACATGTCCTCCCTCTATGACATCACCAGTCGCTCACTATCCTGCTACATGTCCTCCCTCTATGACATCACCAGTCGCTCACTAACCTGTTACATGTCCTCTCTCTATGACATCACCAATCGTTCACTATCGTGCTACATGTCCTCCCCCTATGACATCATCACCAATCGCTCAGTAACCTGCTACATGTCCTCCCCCTATGACATCATCACCAGTCGCTCACTATCCTGCTACATGTTCTCCCTCTATGACATCAAAACTAATCACTCACTAACCTGCTACATGTCCTCCCTCTATGACATCATCACCAATCACTCACTATCGTGCTACATGTCCTCCCTCTATGACATCACCAATCGCTCACTATCGTGCTACAAGTCCTCCCTCTATGACATCATCACCAGTCGCTCACTATCGTGCTACAAGTCCTCCCTCTATGACATCATCACCAATCACTCACTAACCTGCTACATGTCCTCCCTCTATGACATCACCAGTCGCTCACTAACCTGCTACATGTCCTCCCTCTATGACATCATTAGTCGCTCACTATCCTGCTACATGTCCTCCCCCTATGACATCATCACCAGTCGCTCACTATCCTGCTACATGTCCTCCCTCTATGACATCACCAGTCGCTCACTAACCTGCTACATGTCCTCCCTCTATGACATCATTAGTCGCTCACTATCCTGCTACATGTCCTCCCCCTATGACATCATCACCAGTCGCTCACTATCCTGCTACATGTCCTCCCTCTCACACATCATCACTTCTAGGACTTTAGTTATCATCACTTGAAGCGCTCATGTTGATTGCTAACATTTTCTCAGCCCGTTTTATGGAGCTGGTTGGACTGGAATCTCCTAAGTGTTTCTGCCACATAAATCTATGGTGACACATTACATTGTCCCTGTAGCTACAGTGTCTTTCTCACTTATCAGGGCATATGGGAAAGGCTGGACTTCATGTGGTAATAGAGACCTCCCTACCCTCTTACCTATGACACCCTAATCGGGGAAAACTACACCAGTCAACTTTGCTGAAAGAGTGTAAACTTCTAGTTGTGTTTCACAACATTTCATCATGGTGTTCCCTGTCTGTACTGACCGAAAGGGCGCTAGAGAAGAAGACCTCCAAATGTGAAATGGCAGCACCCAAAGTATTCACAGATCATCTTCAATGGTAATGCGAGAGGAGTAATGGAGTCAGTTTCTTCTGACTATGGCGATGTATGTTTTACCAACCACTCCTTCCAAGGGCGCCATGGCATCCTCTATGGTGTATGCAGCAGCTATACAGATGAGCACGTGAAAATGTAATTGCCTACATATATAGCTACAGCCCTTGGGTATGGTATACGGCAACCCAGGAATGGACATGTCGCCAGTGGCGTAACTACAAAGTTATGGGCCCCGGTGCGAACTTCCAAATGGGCCCCCCCCCTACCCCCGCGACGCCCCCCCACCCCCCCACCCCCTTCCCCTAGATACGCCTCGGACTGTTGCAGGAATCTCCTGCACTGCAACATGGTGTTGGGTGCCAGCACAGCCCGCACAGTGGTATATCCAGCACAGCCCACACAGTGGTATATACAACAGAGCCTGCACAGTGGTATATCCAGCACAGCCCGCACAGTGGTATATCCAGCACAGCCCGCACAGTGGTATATCCAGCACAGCCCGCACAGTGGTATATCCAGCACAGCCCACACAGTGGTATATACAACAGAGCCTGCACAGTGGTATATCCAGCACAGCCCGCACAGTGGTATATCCAGCACAGCCCGCACAGTGGTATATACAGCACAGCCCGCACAGTGGTATATACAGCACAGCCCGCACAGTGGTATATACAGCACAGCCCGCACAGTGGTATATACAGCACAGCCCGCACAGTGGTATATACAGCACAGCCCGCACAGTGGTATGTACAGCACAGCCCGCACAGTGGTATATACAGCACAGCCCACACAGTGGTATATACAGCACAGCCCGCAGAGGGGTATATACAGCACAGCCCGCACAGGGGTATATACAGCACAGCCCGCACAGGGGTATATACAGCACAGCCCGCACAGGGGTATATACAGCACAGCCCGCACAGGGGTATATACAGCACAGCCAGCACAGGGGTATATAGAGCACAGCCCGCACTGGGGTATATAGAGCACAGCCACACGGGTATATACAGCACAGCCCGCACAGGGATGTATACAGCACAGCCGGCACAGGGGTATATAGAGCACAGCCCGCACAGGGATATATACAGCAGAGCCCGCACACGGATATATACAGCAGAGCCCACACAGGGATATATACAGCAGAGCCCGCACAGGGATATATACAGCAGAGCCCGCACAGGGATATATACAGCACAGCCCGCACAGGGATATATACAGCAGAGCCCGCACAGGGATATATACCGCAGAGCCCGCATCTCATCTCCCCCCCCCCCCCTCCATAATGGCCCCACAGTCCGGTTAAAAAGAAAAAAAAAAACTCCTCACCTTTCCTTTTGCCCGCGCTGCTCCTGGCGGCTGAAGTCTGCCCAGGACACTGCAGGTGCGCGATGATATGACGTCATCGCGCACCCGCAGTGTACTGTCAGAGGCAGAGCGGGGAATGATGGGAGAGGGAGCGTCAGGTGACGCTCTCCTCCATCATTGCATTGAACTATACCGGTGTCATAGATGCCGGTATAGTTAAATGCGGCGGCGGGGGGAGGAACAGTGCAGCGGCCCACTACTGGCATCGGCTCTTCTGGCATTTGCCAGAAGTGCCCGATGGCCAGCCCGGCCCTGCTCTGACCTGCCGGCCCCGGGCCCCCGACCTGCAGGGCCCGGTCGCAATGGCGACCGCTGCGACCGCGGTCGTTACGCCCCTGCATGTCGCACTGCATGTATCTCAGTCAGGATGCTGCTATGTCCGTTCTGCTTTCTCCACCATATGGATTCTTCTCTTCCATCTCAGGACTGCTTGTGCTACCTTTTTACATAGTAAATTATTTACTTTTCTTGAAGCTCGCTCTTTCCTGGGATTCAAACCTGTATCAAGAGAGGCAGAAAATGTGTCAGTAAGCAACAGGCTGCACTGCTAAATATAGGAAGATTTTCTCTGCCTATAGATCTAAATAGTGTTCTTCTTCTTTGCAGGCATATTGTACTGGTACATAGAGAGCCATCTCGATATGCCAGCACATTTCTATATACCAGTGTATTAGGGGTGGAATGAAGGTCAGAGGTGTTTATTTTTCTATAAAATTACTACAAATAATTATTCTTATTTTTCTAGTAAAACTATACAAAAAAAAGTTTACGTACATGGTTGGCAAAATGGCACTTAAAAAACTATTCAAAATTAGAAGACATCAAGTATTGAAGCATGTAAGAGTGTTGCTGTGTGTATGCCCGTGTTTGTGCGTGTTGCATATATGCCCGTCTGCATATTTGTTTTATATATGTGTGTAATGTGTATGTCCATGTGCGTATTTTATACATGTGTGTCTAATGTGGAATGCATGGATGGGGGGCATACACAAGACCTGCCCAAGGACTTGTCACTGTCAGTGTCCTCCCCGGCAGAAATCAGTGCATCTAACGTCTGATATGTGGACCCCACAATACAGCGCCAGATTCATCGTTTTCCGCCAAAGAGTAATCTGCTGGTCCGATCGAAGCCTGAGACATATGTATATCACCCCGCAGATCTGTAGACATTGCTACAGGAAAAGTCAGGTAGGAGGTGATGAGCGAATGCAGAGTTTTTCTGAGATTCAGAAGTCACGGGACAAGTCACGAGTCATGAGCCACCATTAGGTCTACGAGCAGCAGATCCTTCTCCATAGAATGTGGTGACCAGCAGATATCAGTGACTTATCGCTCCATAGTTCTGCTCGTCGTACACACTACATGTCAGTCATGTGTTATTAATAGACTGAGGAGGTGATGAATGACAGGAGCCGGCTGAGCCACAAGTCATAAGGCACTACCAGGAGATCTGCATGCTACAACCCCTGGAATTTGATGCAAAGTATCACAACATATATATAAGATAAACTATCACCGATAAGTTGGTCATTTTGACAAATGTGCAATGCTTTCTCCTTAAAATGATGGTGTCAGGTGTTAGCTTTCTAATTTCAATGAGTTTCCTTGGGTGCCATGGTTTGCCAACAAGGCACAGCCTCGTGGTGCCCATCATGAACGGATGCTCAAATGGTTGAGGATCAAATCCCACTTGCACTACACTGTTGATAGTAAAGTGATCACATTTGGATCATGTAAAGCTTTTTGGTGGGTAAATAATACTTGGGGTTGTTGGCAGAGTGAGGTATAAAAAATTTGATGGGCAAAAAATTTGATGAGTTGGCTTCCATCTCATCTCCAGTCCAACTGAGCCAGCAACTATCAAACTTCAACAGACAGAGCATAATGCATGCATAGTCTTAGATAGATTGTTGAGAAGCCATCAGAGGAACCCCACTTTTCTGCAAGTGGGGGTCTCTGAAATTACTCATGTATACACCACACTAATGATTGCCTGGGCAAAATTTAGAAAATACTTGGTGAGGTGGATTGCATAAGCGGACATGGACAGGCAAGGAGTTTGGTGGACAATGATTAGGTCCACAAGGTGATGAAGGCAGCCTAGATCCTCAAGGTGGTCGAGGCCCTTTAGGTCTTCAAGGTCATGGAGGCTCACTATTTTGTCAAGTTAGTGAAGGTCCCCTAGGCCATCAAGATGGTGAAGGCAACCTAGATCCTCAAGGTGGTTGAGGCCCCTTAGGTCTTCAAGGTCATGGAGGCTCACTATTTCATCAAGTTAGTGAAGGTCCCCTAGGGCATCAAGGTAGTGGAGTCTCCCTAGATCCTCAAGGTAGTTGATGCCCTGTAGGTCCTCAAGATGGTGGAGGTCCCCTATTCCATGCCATCATGGTAGTCAAGGCTCCCGCGACCTTCAAGATGGCAGAGGTTCTCTCGGTTATCAAAGTGATGAAGGTCTTGGGTCATGTGCCACCTGCCAATTCACACTAGTAAATGTTGGTGAAATGTTAGGAGATATTCAGATGATAAAGATTCCGTTAACAGTCAGCAATATGGCAGCAGATGATTCATGGTTAAATAGCAGTATTTCTACTGTCTCCAAATGAGAGCACTCAAAAGCGTTGGTTGTGAGTATAATAACAGGGCACAGAACCTTAACGTGCACAGGCGGTCTATGGACAACAGGTGCTTCCAAGGCTACTGAGTGGCTTAAGGTTCTTTTTAGTCTAGGGTAATGCTTGGGGCCCAAGAAAATGTGGATCCTTAGAACTTTAAGACCAGTACAGTGTACAAATATAGGATGGGCACTAATAGTCATTTTCCCTGGTGGGCCCAAAGAATCCAAGAAAGGAGAAGTCATGGAGATGCGAATGTAAGGTTTCTTCAGAGGTTATGTGAGGGATGTACATGGTGAGTAATGGGTGACCAGTAAAATGACTGGCCCAGGGAATGAGTGGGAGACAGAATTGACGGGCACTATATCTAAGGGCTGACTGGGGATGCAAGCTTACTGGAGGATACAGAGAGGAGGATGGTGCAGGACTCAAGGTGGGCAGTAATGACAAGTATTTTCTGTGATTCCTGAGTAAACAAAGTGAAGATTCTGGAAATGTTTTTGAGTTAGGTCACAAGTCCCAGCTGCTACAGCACCTCTTAAGTATTTGGAGATTCATATAATATTAATCTGAAGTTTCTCTTATCTTTATTGAAGCCATTGATGCAGCTGCTGCAGAGCCTCCTTATTGGTGGGACATGATATAGGTGACAGGAGAGGGTGGTGGTGGCCCCCAGTTCTGTGTAATCAGGGAGCTCAGTATCGAGGATCAGTATAGGACATACAGCCATACTGGGATGACATCGCATCCCTGCAGACTCCACACAAAGCCCAGGCATGAAATAAACAAGGTCATGAGGAAAGGCCACCGGCTGGAGATGACAGTATTGTGGCTAGGACGGGTGCGCAGATACCAGGGCAGGAATGTCGTCTACACAATGCTCTATGGGGGCTTTTATTTACTACCGGATGGAAGAGGCAGAAGCTTCACGATTTATTGATACATGAACAATCTAACACTGCTGCCAGAATCCACACAAATAGTCACAAAAGTGTTATTATTCTAGGATGTACTGAGGGGCGGACACTGACAGCTTGGGGCCCCTGTGCAAGCAATATGTCTGGGCCCCTCTTCCCTGCCGGGCATGCCGCTTATGAGGACAATCTGGCCATGGGCCCCCTGCACCTCCGGCCCCGCGGTTCAGCTCCACTGGCAATATGTCCGCCCCATAACCCCAGCACTTCTCAGAGCCCTTTTACAGTAACTCCCTTGGGTTATTATCCAGTTTTGAGTGTAGGGACCAGACTTCCATAGGGCCGGCTCTTGGCAGACACTGAACAAGCAAGACAGATGTAAATCAATGCTGGTGTCTTTGTATATTTGGCCGGATTCGCTCTACGTCACGGTTCCCACTCATAACTCCATTGGGGGCTTCATTCACAATACCCGAAAAATGAGATTTGCGTGTGCCCCAATGGAATCTGCAATGAAAGGAAACTTTAGAGTCTGTTTATCTTCTTTCCTTATATTGTGTATCACTAAACAGATGAGCTCTGTCAGAGAGAAGATCTGCAGGGCATAGCCCGGCTGTAGGACATGCTATGGAGCCAAGGGCCGCTCCACACAGGACATAGCCCTGCTGTAATACATGCTATGGAGCCAAGGGCCGCCCCAGGCAGGACATAGCCCGGCTGTAGGACATGCTATGGTGCCAAGGGCCACTCCAGACAGGACATAGCCCGGCTGTAAGACATGCTATGGAGCCGAGGGCCACTCCAGACAGGACATAGTCCGGCTGTAGGACATGCTATGGAGCCGAGGGCCACTCCAGACAGGACATAGCCCGGCTGTAAGACATGCTATGGAGCCGAGGGCCACTCCAGACAGGACATAACCTGTCATGATCTCTGCAGGCAGAGATCATAGCAAGCCTATAGAGGGACAAGCTCTCGGAAGATGGAACTATACTGACCATGAACTAAGCCTGCCGCGCAACTAGAAATAGCCAGGTAGCATTTCCTATTTATCGCTAGATGCCCAGCTCTGGCCTAAGACCTAAATAGCTAGCAGAGGGAAATATAAGACCTGGCTCACCTCTAGAGAAATATTCCAAAGAAGACAGTAGCCCCCCACATATAATGACGGTGAGTTCAGATGAAACAACAAACGCAGCAGGAAAATAGTCTTAGCAAATTTGAGGTCCGCTTACTAGATAGCAGAAGACAGATAGTATACTTTCATGGTCAGCAGAAAAACACTAACAAAACACCATCCAGAGATTACCTTAAACTCTGGCATTAACTCATAACGCCAGAGTAGCAATCCCTGATCAACGAGAGCTTTCCAGACACAGTAACAAAACTTCAGCTGTGAACTGGAACAAATAGGCAAAACAAAACATGGACAAAAGTCCAACTTATCTAGTAGTAGTCTAGAAGCAGGAACAAGCACTGAGAGGCATCAGATAACATTGTTGACCGGCAAGAAACCACCAGAGAAATGAGCTTAAATAGCGACACCCACTACTGATGGAACCAGGTGAAACAGGAAAGAGGATGACAAGTCCAATTCCACAAGCGGCCACCGGGGGAGCCCAGAATCCAAATTCACAACAGTACCCCCCCCTCAAGGAGGGGGCACCGAACCCTCACCAGATCCACCAGGGCGACCAGGATGAGCCCTATGGAAGGCACGAACAAGATCAGAAGCATGAACATCAGATGCATTGACCCACGAATTATCCTCCTGGCCGTAACCCTTCCAGTTGACCAGATACTGGAGTCTCCGTCTGGAAACACGAGAGTCCAAAATTTTCTCCACAACGTACTCCAACTCACCCTCAACCAACACCGGAGCAGGAGGCTCAACTGAAGGTACCACAGGTACCTCATACCTGCGCAATAACGACCGATGAAAAACGTTATGAATGGAAAAGGACGCAGGGAGGTCCAAACGGAAAGAAACAGGATTAAGAATCTCCAATATTCTATAAGGGCCGATGAACCGAGGTTTAAACTTAGGAGAAGAGACCCTCATAGGGACAAAACGAGAAGACAACCACACCAAATCTCCAACACAAAGCCGAGAACCAACACGACGATGACGGTTGGCAAAACGCTGAGTCTTCTCCTGGGACAACTTCAAATTGTCCATAACCTGCCCCCAGATGTGATGCAATCTCTCCACCACCGCATCCACTCCAGGACAATCCGAGGATTCCACCTGACCGGAGGAAAATCGAGGGTGAAACCCCGAATTACAGAAAAACGGGGACACCAAGGTGGAAGAGCTGGCCCGATTATTGAGGGCGAACTCTGCCAATGGCAAAAAAGCAACCCAATCATCCTGGTCAGCAGAGACAAAACACCTCAGATATGTCTCCAGGGTCTGATTAGTCCGCTCGGTCTGGCCATTAGTCTGAGGGTGAAAAGCAGATGAAAAAGACAAATCTATGCCCATCCTAGCACAGAATGCCCGCCAAAATCTAGACACAAATTGGGTACCTCTGTCAGAAACAATATTCTCAGGAATACCGTGCAATCGGACAACATTCTGAAAAAACAGAGGAACCAACTCAGAAGAAGAAGGCAACTTGGGCAGAGGAACCAAATGGACCATTTTAGAGAAACGGTCACAGACCACCCAGATGACAGACATCTTCTGGGAAACAGGCAGATCTGAAATAAAATCCATCGAGATGTGTGTCCAAGGCCTCTTAGGAATAGGCAAGGGCAACAGCAGTCCGCTAGCCCGAGAACTACAAGACTTGGCCCGAGCACAAACGTCACATGACTGCACAAAGACTCGCACATCTCGTGACAGGGAAGGCCACCAGAAGGATCTTGCCACCAAATCCCTGGTACCAAAAATTCCGGGATGACCTGCCAATGCAGAAGAATGTACCTCAGAGATGACTCTGCTGGTCCAATCATCCGGAACAAACAGTCTATCAGGCGGACAACGATCCGGTCTATCCGCCTGAAACTCTTGCAAGGACCGCCGCAGATCAGGAGAAACGGCCGACAAAATTACTCCCTCCCTAAGGATACCTGTGGGTTCAGAATTACCAGGAGAGTCCGGGTCAAAACTCCTAGAAAGGGCATCTGCCTTAACATTCTTAGAACCCGGTAGGTATGACACCACAAAATTAAAGCGAGAAAAAAATAAAGACCAGCGCGCCTGTCTAGGATTCAGGCGTCTGGCAGTCTCAAGATAAATCAAATTTTTGTGGTCAGTCAATACCACCACCTGATGCCTAGCCCCCTCGAGCCAATGGCGCCACTCCTCAAACGCCCACTTCATGGCCAAAAGCTCCCGATTCCCAACATCATAATTCCGCTCTGCGGGCGAAAATTTGCGAGAAAAGAAGGCACAAGGCCTAATGACGGAGCAGTCGGAACCTTTCTGCGACAACACTGCCCCAGCTCCGATCTCCGAAGCGTCAACCTCAACCTGAAAAGGTAGATTCACATCAGGCTGACGCAACACAGGGGCAGAGGCAAAACGGCGCTTAAGCTCCTGAAAGGCCTCTACAGCATGAGGGGACCAATTAGCAACATCAGCGCCTTGTCTGGTCAAATCAGTCAGTGGTTTAACGACATCCGAAAAACCAGCAATAAATCGGCGGTAAAAGTTGGCAAAGCCCAAAAATCTCTGAAGACCCTTAAGAGAGGAGGGCTGAGTCCAGTCACAAATAGCTTGCACCTTGACGGGATCCATCTCAATGGAAGAGGGAGAAAAAATATACCCCAAAAAGGAAATTTTCTGGACCCCAAAAACGCACTTAGACCCCTTCACACATAAAGAATTAGACCGCAGAACCTGAAAAACTCTCCTGACCTGCTGGACATGAGAGTCCCAGTCATCAGAAAAAATCAGAATATCATCCAGATATATTATCATAAATTTATCCAGAAAATCGCGGAAAATATCATGCATAAAAGACTGGAAAACTGAAGGGGCATTAGAAAGACCAAAAGGCATGACCAAATACTCAAAGTGGCCCTCGGGCGTATTAAATGCGGTCTTCCACTCATCCCCCTGCCTGATCCGCACCAAATTATACGCCCCACGAAGATCAATTTTAGAGAACCACTTAGCACCCTCTATACGAGCAAACAAATCAGTAAGCAATGGCAATGGGTATTGATACTTAACAGTGATCTTATTCAGAAGCCGATAATCAATACATGGTCTCAAAGAGCCGTCTTTTTTTGAGACAAAGAAAAACCCAGCTCCCAAGGGAGAAGAAGATGGACGAATATGTCCCTTTTCCAAAGACTCCTTTATATATTCCCGCATAGCAGCATGTTCCGGCACAGACAGATTAAACAAACGACCCTTGGGATATTTACAACCCGGTATCAAATCTATGGCACAATCGCACTCACGGTGCGGAGGTAACGACCCAAGCTTGGGTTCGTCAAAGACGTCTTGATAATCAGAGAGGAACTCAGGGACTTCAGAGGGAATGGACGACGAAATAGAAACCAAAGGTAAGTCCCCATGAATACCCTTACATCCCCAGCTCAACACAGACATTGCTCTCCAGTCCAAGACTGGGTTGTGAGACTGCAACCATGGCAATCCCAGTACCAAATCGTCATGTAAATTATACAGCACCAGGAAACGAATAATCTCCTGGTGATCCGGATTGATACGCATGGTTACTTGTGTCCAGTATTGTGGTTTATTATTAGCCAATGGGGTGGAGTCAATCCCCTTCAGAGGAATAAGAGTCTCCAAAGGCTCTAAATCAAAACCACAACGATTGGCAAAGGACCAATCCATAAGACTCAGAGCGGCGCCAGAGTCAACATAGGCGTCCGTGGCAATGGATGACAAAGAGCAAATCAGGGTTACAGACAAAATAAACTTAGACTGAATGGTGCCAATGGAAACAGACTTATCAAGCTTCTTTGTACGCCTAGAGCATGCTGATATAACATGAGTAGAATCCCCACAATAGAAACACAATCCATTCTTCCGTCTAAAATTCTGTCGCTCGCTCCTGGACAGAATTCTATCACACTGCATACTTTCTGGCGTCTTTTCCATAGACACCGCCAGATGGTGCACCGGTTTGCGCTCCCGCAGACGCCTATCAATCTGAATAGCCATTGTCATGGACTCATTCAGACCTGCAGGCACAGGGAACCCCACCATAACATCCTTAACGGCATCAGAGAGACCTTCTCTGAAAGTTGCCGCCAAGGCGCACTCATTCCACTGAGTAAGCACAGACCATTTACGGAATTTTTGGCAGAAAACTTCAGCTTCGTCTTGCCCCTGAGATAGTGCCATCAAAGTTTTTTCTGCCTGAAGTTCCAAATGAGGTTCCTCATAAAGCAAGCCCAAGGCCAGAAAAAACGCATCCACATCGCGTAACGCAGGATCCCCTGCTGGCAATGAGAAGGCCCAATCTTGAGGGTCACCCCTGAGCAAGGAAATCACAATCCTAACCTGCTGAGCAGGGTCTCCAGCTGAACGAGACTTCAGGGACAAATAAAGCTTACAATTATTTCGGAAATTCTGGAAGCTAGCTCTATTCCCTGTGAAGAACTCCGGCAAAGGAATTCTCGGCTCAGATACCGGAGCATGTACCACAAAATCTTGTAAATTTTGTACTTTCGTGATGAGATTATTCAAACCCGCAGTTACACTCTGGAGATCCATTATTGTCAGGTGCACACAGAGCCATACAGAGATTAGGAGGAGAGAGAGAAAAAAAGACTGCAGCAAGGCAGACTGGAGGAAAAAAAAAAAAAAATTCCAGCAGACTTCTTATAACTCTCCTTTCTCAACCTGGGTCTTTAACACTTTATTGGCCGGTCAAACTGTCATGATCTCTGCAGGCAGAGATCATAGCAAGCCTATAGAGGGACAAGCTCTCGGAAGATGGAACTATACTGACCATGAACTAAGCCTGCCGCGCAACTAGAAATAGCCAGGTAGCATTTCCTATTTATTGCTAGATGCCCAGCTCTGGCCTAAGACCTAAATAGCTAGCAGAGGGAAATATAAGACCTGGCTCACCTCTAGAGAAATATTCCAAAGAAGACAGTAGCCCCCCACATATAATGACGGTGAGTTCAGATGAAACAACAAACGCAGCAGGAAAATAGTCTTAGCAAATTTGAGGTCCGCTTACTAGATAGCAGAAGACAGATAGTATACTTTCATGGTCAGCAGAAAAACACTAACAAAACACCATCCAGAGATTACCTTAAACTCTGGCATTAACTCATAACGCCAGAGTAGCAATCCCTGATCAACGAGAGCTTTCCAGACACAGTAACAAAACTTCAGCTGTGAACTGGAACAAATAGGCAAAACAAAACATGGACAAAAGTCCAACTTATCTAGTAGTAGTCTAGAAGCAGGAACAAGCACTGAGAGGCATCAGATAACATTGTTGACCGGCAAGAAACCACCAGAGAAATGAGCTTAAATAGCGACACCCACTACTGATGGAACCAGGTGAAACAGGAAAGAGGATGACAAGTCCAATTCCACAAGCGGCCACCGGGGGAGCCCAGAATCCAAATTCACAACAATAACCCGGCTGTAGGACATGCTATGGAGCCAAGGGCCGCTCCACACAGGACTTAGCCCGGCTGTAGGACATGCCATGGAGCCAAGGGTCGCTCCAGACAGGACATAGCCCGGCTGTAGGACATGCTATGGAGCCAAGGGCTACTCCAGACAGGACATAGCCCGGCTGTAGGACATGCAATGGAGCCAAGGGCCGCCCCAGGCAGGACATAGCCCGGCTGTAGGACATGCTATGGAGCCAAGGGCCGCTCCACACAGGACTTAGCCCGGCTGTAGGACATGCTATGGAGCCAAGGGCCGCTCCACACAGGACATAGCCCTGCTGTAATACAGGCTATGGAGCCAAGGGCCACCCCAGGCAGGACATAGCCGGCTGTAGGACATGCTATGGAGCCAAGGGCCGCTCCAAACAGGACATAGCCTGGCTGTAGGACATGCTATGGAGCCAAGAGCCGCTCCAGACAGGACATAGCCCGGCTGTAGGACATGCTATGGAGCCAAGGGCTACTCCAGACAGGACATAGCCCGGCTGTAGGACATGCAATGGAGCCAAGGGCCGCCCCAGGCAGGACATAGCCCGGCTGTAGGACATGCTATGGAGCCAAGGGCCGCTCCACACAGGACATAGCCGGCTGTAGGACATGCTATGGTGCCAAGGGCCACTCCAGACACGACATAGCCTGGCTATAGGACATGCCATGGAGCCAAGGGTCGCTCCAGACAGGACAAAGCCTGGCTATAGGACATGCCATGGAGCCAAGGGTCGCTCCAGACAGGACATAGCCTAGCTGTAGGACATGCTATGGAGTCAAGGGTCACTCCAGACAAGACATAGCCCACTGTAGGACATGCTATGGAGCCAAGGGCTGCCCCAGACAGGACATAGCCGGCTGTAGGACATGCTATGGAGCCAAGGGCCGCTCCAGACAGGACATATCCCAGCTATAGGACATGCTATGGAGTCAAGGGTCACTCCAGACAAGACATAGCCCACTGTAGGACATGCTATGGAGCCAAGGGCTGCCCCAGACAGGACATAGCCCGGCTGTAGGACATGCTATGGAGCCAAGGGCCGCCCCAAGCAGGACATAGCCTGGCTGTAGGACATGCTATGGAGCCAAGGGCCGCCCCAGACAGGACATAGCCCGGCTGTAGAATATGCTATGGAGCCAATGGCCGCCCCAGACAGGGCATAGCCCGGCTGTAGGACATGCTATGGAGCCAAGGGCCGCCCCAGACAGGACATAGCCCGGCTGTAGGACATGCTATGGAGCCAATGGCCGCCCCAGACAGGGCATAGCCTGGCTGTAGGACATGCTATGGAGCCAAGGGCCGCCCCAGACAGGACATAGCCCGGCTGTAGGACATGCTATGGAGCCAATGGCCGCCCCAGACAGGGCATAGCCCGGCTGTAGGACATGCTGTGGAGCCAAGGGCCACTCTAGACAGGACATAGCCTGGCTGTAGGACATGCTATGGAGCTGCATTGTCAGCAGTTTCCTGGCCTTTTCTGGCTGATTTTCCCCCGGTTGTCACAATACTTGCACCCATTACCATCCCTCATAGATTCCTTCACCGTCCGCTTGTTCCCATCTCCTAATATCTCTGATGTGTCTATCAATAATTCATTGTCGTTCTTCTGAGCCAAGGCTGTCTGAGAGCTCCAGCTCCAAGGTCTCATGGACTATGGCTGCTGTCTGGGCTCTCGGCTTCTCTACACGTCACCAGTTTGATATTGGGAACTGTTTGTCCTCCTGGGATCACAGCTTTGGCTATTCTGCACTTGGCCAGCCATGAGAACGGGGTCGGGATGGAAAGGAGAGCTATGCAGAATCCTAGTTTTTGTGGCCGCTGATAAATGATCAGCTCCTGTGAATACAGGTGGCATAATGTGTCAGACACTTGGGAATAACGTTATTTATTTTGTGCTGATCTTATTCTCAAGTCACCTCCAGAGCTGAATTCATAATTCTGCCAGTCCCATGGACAGTGAATGGAGCTGTGGCACACATGCACGGCCCATGAACCATCCCACCTGGGCATTTCAGAGCCCTGTGAGGGGCCGGGACCCCTGCAGTTAGTAAGTTCTCTAACTAACTGTAGGGGGCAATGTTTATACAGACATTATTCAAAGGGTTGGGGAAGAGATATGTATGGAGATATCTATGGATGCAGCCGGCATGGATGGAACACTTCACAGCTGAGGGTTTGCTACAAATAGTTCCAGTCTAGAAAAATCTCTGTAAGCTAAAAATAAAAAGTCTGGGCTGCGTTTTACATGACATATTGTAGCAAAATGTGAGATTTGTGCTGTGGACTTCACCATCTTAAAAAGTTCAAATTGTAAAAACAAGAGACTTTGTAATTTACTTGTTCTGAAAAATCCTCTCCGTTCTCAAGAATAAGAGTTTTTTATAGTTCTATTCTTTACTTCAGAGATGGGCGGTGGTGAGGGGCGCAGTGCTGTGTGCTATAGAGCTTGTGAGCGCTGCTCTGAAGCTGCTGGATCCAGTGGTCACTGTCCCTGCGAGGTCTCCTTAGCTGAGGAGAGCACATAGGTCAGGGCGGACACAGATCTAGCGGAAAGATCTGCGCTAACATAGAAAATATCATTATAATTTATGTTATTTATGGGCCTCAGAACAATAGAGAGTGTGCACAGGGCGCGGGGCCACACGGCCACAGATAACATCTCTCCTCGCTCTTCCTGTTTTTATATTTTTGGTATGCACGATCAGCAACACTGGTGTGAGAAGCGACCACGTGCCGATCTGTAATAATCCAGAGTTACAGAATCACATCATACAAAGCACACGACGGCGTCCTCCTGGTACTACACTGTTCTGTCACCGCCGCCTCATCCACCACCTATAGATCTATTATCTATTATCTATCTATTATCCATCTATCTATCTATTATCTATTATCTATCTATGTAATATCTATTATCTATTATCTATCTATCTATCATCTATAATCTATTATCCATCTATCTATTATCTATCTATTATCTATCTATCTATCTATCTATCTATCTATTATCTATCTATATATCTATCATCTATAATCTATCTATTATCTATCTATGTAATATCTATTATCTATTATCTATCTATCTATTATCCATCTATCTATCTATTATCTATCTATCTATCTATTATCTATCTATCTATTATCTATTATCTATCTATGTAATATCTATTATCTATCTATTATCTATTATCCATCTATTATCTATCTATCTATCTATCATCTATAATCTATTATCCATCTATCTATTATCTATCTATTATCTATCTATCTATCTATCTATCTATCTATCTATCTATCTATCTATCTATATATCTATCATCTATAATCTATCTATTATCTATCTATGTATTATCTATCTATCTATCTATATTATCTATTATCTATCTATGTATTATCTATCTATCTATCTATCTATCTATCTATCATCTATCTATCTATCTATCTATCTATCTATCTATCATCTATCTCTTATCTATCTATCCATCTATCTATCTGTTACCTATCTATTATCTCTCTATTATCCATCTATTATCTATGTATTATCTATCTGTTATCTATCTATTATTTATCTATTATCTATCTATCTATCTATTATCTATCTACAGTATTATAGTAACATAGTAACATAGTAAGGCCGAAAAAAGACATTTGTCCATCCAGTTCAGCCTATATTCCTATATTCCATCATAATAAATCCCCAGATCTACGTCCTTCTACAGAACCTAATAATTGTATGATACAATATTGTTCTGCTCCAGGAAGACATCCAGGCCTCTCTTGAACCCCTCGACTGAGTTCGCCATCACCACCTCCTCAGGCAAGCAATTCCAGATTCTCACTGCCCTAACAGTAAAGAATCCTCTTCTATTTTGGTGGAAAAACCTTCTCTCCTCCAGACGCAAAGAATGCCCCCTTGTGCCCGCCACCTTCCTTGGTATAAACAGATCCTCAGCGAGATATTTGTATTGTCCCCTTATATACTTATACATGGTTATTAGATCGCCCCTCAGTCGTCTTTTTTCTAGACTAAATAATCCTAATTTCGCTAATCTATCTGGGTATTGTAGTTCTCCCATCCCCTTTATTAACTTTGTTGCCCTCCTTTGTACTCTCTCTAGTTCCATTATATCCTTCCTGAGCACCGGTGCCCAAAACTGGACACAGTACTCCATGTGCGGTCTAACTAGGGATTTGTACAGAGGCAGTATAATGCTCTCATCATGTGTATCCAGACCTCTTTTACTGCACCCCATGATCCTGTTTGCCTTGGCAGCTGCTGCCTGGCACTGGCTGCTCCAGGTAAGTTTATCATTAACTAGGATCCCCAAGTCCTTCTCCCTGTCAGATTTACCCAGTGGTTTCCCGTTCAGTGTGTAATGGTGATATTGATTCCTTCTTCCCATGTGTATAACCTTACATTTATCATTGTTAAACCTCATCTGCCACCTTTCAGCCCAAGTTTCCAACTTATCCAGATCCATCTGTAGCAGAATACTATCTTCTCTTGTATTAACTGCTTTACATAGTTTTGTATCATCTGCAAATATCAATATTTTACTGTGTAAACCTTCTACCAGATCATTAATGAATATGTTGAAGAGAACAGGTCCCAATACCGACCCCTGCGGTACCCCACTGGTCACAGCGACCCAGTTAGAGACTATACCATTTATAACCACCCTCTGCTTTCTATCACTAAGCCAGTTACTAACCCATTTACACACATTTTCCCCCAGACCAAGCATTCTCATTTTGTGTACCAACCTCTTGTGCAGCACGGTATCAAATGCTTTGGAAAAATCGAGATATACCACGTCCAATGACTCACCGTGGTCCAGCCTATAGCTTACCTCTTCATAAAAACTGATTAGATTGGTTTGACAGGAGCGATTTCTCATAAACCCATGCTGATATGGAGTTACAGTTATTCTCATTGAGATAATCCAGAATAACATCCTTCAGAAACCCTTCAAATATTTTACCAACTGTAGAGGCTAGACTTACTAGCCTATAATTTCCAGGTTCACTTTTAGAGCCCTTTTTGAATATTGGCACCACATTTGCTGTGTGCCAGTCCTGCGGAACAGACCCCGTCGCTATAGAGTCCCTAAAAATAAGAAATAATGGTTTATCTATTACATTACTTAGTTCTCTTAGTACTCGTGGGTGTATGCCATCCGGACCCGGAGATTTATCTATTTTAATCTTATTTAGCCGGTTTCGCACCTCTTCTTGGGTTAGATTGGTGACCCTTAATATATGGTTTTCATGGTTTCTTGGGATTTCACCTAGCATTTCATTTTCCACCGTGAATACCGTGAATTATCTATCTATTATCTCTATTATCTATCTATGTATTATCTATCTATCTATTATCTATCTAGCATCTATCTATCTATCTATCTATCTATCTATCTATCTGTCTGTCTGTCTGTCTGTCTGTCTGTCTAGCAAGTTCTCCTTTGATGTCATCTCACCTTCTTCCACATTCTTCTTGCCATTCTCCAATGAAGGCCACATTTGCGTTATGTACGACTAATAGCTGTCCCATGGTCAGATTCTCCCACCTGGGCTGTGGATCTCTGCAGCTCCTCCGCAGTGACTATGAGCCTCTTGGCTGCTTCTCTAAATAGTGCTCTCCTTGCTTGGAATGTCAGTTTAGGTGGACGGCTATGTCTTAGTAGGTTTGCAGTTTTGCAAAACTCCAATTTTTGGATGATGGATTGCATAGTGTTCCGTGAGATGTTCAGAGCTTGAGGATTTTTATTATAACCTAACCCTGCTTTACTCTTCTTCACTACTTTATCCCTGACCTGTCTGGTGGGTTCCTTGGTTTTCATGATGCAGTTTGATCCCAAATATTCTCAAACAAACCTCTGAGGCCTTCACAGAACTGCTGTAGTTATACTGAAAAGAAAGCACACCCATGCTGATGCAATTTACTGATTATATGACTCCTGGAGGCGACTGGTCACTAAGGAGTTTATTTAGGGGTATCAGACTACAGGGGATTGAATACAACTCCACCTCATAATTTTTAGATTTATACTTTTTAAGATAATTATAAAACCCTGTATCATTTACTTTACAATTCAAAAATACTTATATAACTCTGCTCTTCATCTGGCTAAACAAGTCTACTTTACCACCCTCATCACATCTCTAGCCAAAATCCAAAATCCAAAATGACTCTTTGAATCCTTCCAGTCCCTCCTGAAGTCTAAACGACCGACCCCTGTCACCAACCTAAATGCTGATGATTTGGCCACTTATTTCCTACAAAAAATCAATCGTATCCGTCAAGACATATTTGCACAATCCCCTCAGAGCCTGGATATCCTTCCCTCACACACCTCAAGTTTACTTTCTATCTTCGAGCCTGTCACAGAAGAAGAGACCAAACTCCTTGCTTCTTTCTAACCATACAACCTGCAACAGTGACCCTATTTCCTCACATCTCCTTCAGTCCCTCTCATCAGCTTTCACTACCCTCTAACTAAAATATTTAACCTCTCTCTTTCTTCTGGTATCCGTCACTCTTCATTTAAACATGCCATCATGACCCCTTTACTTAAAAAAAAAACATCCCTGGACTAGAACTGTGCTGATAACTACAGACCTGTCTCTAATCCTCCTTTCATCTCTAAACTCCTGGAAACTTGGTCTACGCCTATCTAATCTGCTATCTCTCAGATAACTCTGTTCTCAACCATTTACAATCTGGTTTCCACTATTCACACTGTAATGAAACTTCCCTTACTAAGGTCTCCAATGACCTATTAGGGTATGTGCACACGTTGCGGATTTCTTGCAGAAATTTCCTGAAGAAAACCGGAAATTTTCTGCAAGAAATCCGCATTTTTTTTTTTGCGTTTTTTTTCCGTTTTTTTCGCGTTTTTTTAGCATTCTGCAAGCGTAATTAGCTTGCAGAATGCTAAAGTTTTCCAAGCGATCTGTAGCATCGCTTGGAAAACTGACTGACAAGTTGGTCACACTTGTCAAACATACTGTTTGACAAGTGTGACCAACTTTTTACTATAGATGCAGCTTATGCAGCATCTATAGTAAAAGATAGAATGTTTAAAAATAATAAAAAAAATAAAAAAATGCTTATACTCACCCAGACATCTCATCAGCGGCGTCCGATCATCTTCCTATAGCTGGTCTGTGCGCACAGGACCTTCCGTGACGTCACGGTCACGTGAGCGGTCACATGACCGCTCACGACCAATCACAGGACAGTGACGTCATCGGCAAGGTCCTTCGCCGCACATCAGCTACAGGAACCGAAGCGGCAGCATGCAGTGGAGGCGGGAAGACATCGAGGGTGAGTATAGGACTATTTTTTATTTTAATTCTTATTTTTTGACCACTTATATGGTGCCCAGTGCGTGGAGGAGAGTCTCCTCTCCTCCACCCTGGGTACCAAACGCACATAATCTGCTTACTTCCCGCATGGTGTGCACAGCCCCGTGCGGGAAGTAAGCAGATCAATGGACCCCTAGGTGTGCGGAATCCCCTGCAATTCCGCATTTTAATTGTTGCTTTTTTTTCCGCGATGCGATTTTTTCGCGGAAAAAAAGGCTACATTTGCACAAAAAATGCGGAATACACTTAAAATAATGGGAGGCATATGTAAGCGTTTTTTTCGCGTTTTTGTCACGTTTTTATAGCGAAAAAACGCGAAAAAACCGCAAAAAATACTTAACGTGTGCACATGGCCTTAACAGTAAAATCCAATGGTCAATACTCCATTGGCTGATTCTCCTGGATCTCTCTGCCGCATTTGACAGTATGGATCACCAGTTCCTCCTCACCATGCTCCGATCTATTGGCCTCAAGAACATTGTTCTCTCCTGGTTCTCCTCCTACCTCTCTGACCACTTCATCACGGTATCTTTTGCCAGCTCTTCTTCCCCTAATCTTCACCTTACTATGGGGGTTCCTCAAGGCTCAGGCCTAGGTTCTCTCTTCTTCTCCGTATATACTGCCTCTATTGGACAAGCCATCAGCAGAGTTGGTTTCCAGCATCATCTCTAGGCTGATGACACCCAATTATACACAACACTTTACCTCATAACGCCCCACCTTAATACAAAACACCAGTGATTGTCTTACTGCTGTCTCTAACATCATGTCCTCCCTCTATCTGAAACTGAATCTCTTCAAAACTGAACTCCTCGTGATTCCTCCCTCTACTAAGTTACCGACTTTGCAATTTCCTTGGGTGGTGGAGCCATAACTCCCAAGCACCACGCTCGCTGACACAGAACCTTCCTTTATTCTCCATATCTAATCACTCACTCGTGTCACCTACACCTTAAAACATCTCCAAAATCCAACCTTTTCTCACCTTTGAAATGGCAAAAAATTTAATTATTGCTCTTATTCACTCTTGTCTGAACTACTGCAACTCTCTACTGATCGGTCTCCCTCCTCTACAATCCGTCCTGCATGCGGTAACCAGGGTCGTATTTCTGTCCAGTCCCTTCACAGATGCCTCCATGCCCTGCATGGGTCCCCCTGTAAATTCACCAGTAAAGGCTAAGCAAACAGCTGTGAGCTGTTATTAATAGCCTGGGAGCCTTATGGGGTATTGTCCCTTTTCCCAGATTATTAACATCAACCCCTTCCCCCATGGGCTTTCCCTCTACTGGTTATAAAAATTATGGGGTAGCCCACACTATTTTTTTTATTTAATTTTTAATTTTATACAGAATGTACACAGCGGGGGCTGAATACAACTCCCATTATTATCTCCTGGTCGCGGTGATCTCAGAGAAACCAAGCGACAATGATAAGAGCTGCCATCAGCAGCCAGCGCGCGTGTCGCCGGCGTATGACGTCACTGTCATATGCTGGTCCGCACCTCAAATTAATTCTAGCACAGGACACCACTGGACCACGGCCAGGTAAGGAGAAGCTTTTTTTTCTGTAAAGCCACACTATGGGGTGCATTATAATCCTATAGGGTGCATTATACTACTATGGTTGCACATTATACTACTATAGGGGTGTATTACACTACTATACTATGATGGGGGCGAATTATACTCCTATAGGCGTGCATTATATTACTATACTACTATGGGGGTGAATTATACTACTGTGGAGGTGCATTACACTCCTATAGGGGTACATTATACTACTATACTACTATGGGGGTGCATTGTACTACTATGGGGGCGCATTATACTACTATAGGGGTGCATTACACTACTATACTACGATCGGGTGCATTATACTTTTATAAGGGTGCATTACACTACTACACTACTATGGGGGTGCATTATACTCCTATAGGTGTGTATTATACTTCTATACTACTATGGGAGTGCATTATACTACTATGGGGGTACATTATACTACTATGGGGGTACATTATACTACTATACTACTTTGGGGGTGCATTATACTCCTATAGGTGTGCATTATACTTCTATACTACTATGGGGGTGCATTAAACTACTATGGGGGTACATTATACTACTATACTACTTTGGGGGTGCATTATACTACTATAGGGGTGCATTACACTACTATACTACAATGGGGGTGCATTATACTTCTATATGGGTGCATTATACTAGGGGTGCAATATACTACTATACTAATATGGGGGTGCATTATACTCCTATAGGTGTACATTATACTTCTATACTACTATGGGGGTGCATTATACTACTATGGGGGTACATTATACTACTATACTACTATGGGGGTGCATTATACTCCTATAGATGTGCATTATACTTCTATAGTACTAAGGGTGCGCATTATACTACTGTAGGGGTGCATTACACTACTATACTATAATGGGGCGAATTATACTCCCATAGGCGTGCATTATATTACTATA
This sequence comes from Ranitomeya variabilis, assembly GCF_051348905.1. Taxonomy (NCBI): domain Eukaryota; kingdom Metazoa; phylum Chordata; class Amphibia; order Anura; family Dendrobatidae; genus Ranitomeya; species Ranitomeya variabilis. The sequence continues at coordinate 1,136,467,244 of NC_135232.1, forward strand.
CTACTATGGGGGTGAATTATACTACTGTGGGGGTGCATTACACTCCTATTGGGGTACATTATACTACTATACTACTATGTGGGTGCATTGTACTACTATGGGGGTGCATTATACTACTATAGGGGTGCATTACACTACTATACTATGATCGGGTGCATTATACTTATATAGGGGTGCATTACACTACTATACTACTATGGGGGTGCATTATACTACCATAAGGGTGCATTACACTACTATTACAGAGCGCCTGTGTATAATGTCACTGGTGATCACTGTATTACCTGTACACTGGCACTATACACTGTATACTATATACAAAGGTCCTGTGTATAATGTCACCAGTGATCACTGTATTATCTGTGCAGTGACAGTATATACAGAGCTCCTGTGCTTAATGTCACTGGTGATCACTGTATTACCTGTACACTGTATACTAAATACAGAGCTCCTGTATATAATGTCATTTTTGATCACTGTATTACCTGTACACTGACACTATATACAGAGCTCTTGTGCATAATGTCACTTGTGATGACTGTATTACTCATCTTTGCAGAATTGCTGTAACGCAGCCCCTTTGGAGGGTTTCCGAGCATGAGCCACCTTTTAAGGTCATGCCACAGCAACTCAAGTGGATTAAGGTCAGGACTTAGCCACTCCAAAGTCTTAATTTTTTTTTTCTTAAGCCATTCAGAGGTGGACTTGCTGGTGTGCTTTGGATCATTGTCGTGCTGCATAACCCAAGTGTGCGTCATCTTGAGGTCACGAACAGATGGCTGGACATTCTCTTTCAGAATTTTTTTGTTAGACAACATAATTCATGATTTCATTTACCACAGCAGGTCTTACAGGTCATGAAGCACAAAAACAATCCAAGACCATTACATTACCACCACCATATTTTTCTGTTGGTATGCTGTTCTTTTTCCCAAATGCTGTGTTACTTCTAGATGTAATAGGACATAAACCTTCCAAAAAGTTCAACTTTCGTCTTGTCAGTCACCACTGTTTCATGTTTTCGCCATTTGTGGCATATAATGGCTCTCACTGTTGTTCGCTGGAATCCCGAAGACTTAGAAATGGCTTTATAACTTTTTCAGACTGATAGATATCAATTACTTTGTTTCTCATTTGTTCCGGAATTTCTTTGGCTCGTGGCATGATGACTAGCTTTTGAGGACCTTTTGGTGTACCTAACTTTGTCAGGCAGGTCCTATTTAAGTGATTTATTGATTGAGAACTGGTGTGGCAGTAATCAGGCCTTGTCGTGGCTGGGGAATTTGAACTCCGCTTCCCAAGAATGTGACAAACCGCAGTTAATTTATGTTTTAAGGGGTGGTGGGGGCAATCAATTTTTCACACAGGGATCTGTAGGTTTGGATTTCTTTTTACCTTAATAATAAAGATCTTTAATTAAAAATTAAAATTTTAATTAAAAATTGCTTTGATTACTTGTGTTATCTTTGTCTAATATTTAAATTTGTTTGGTGATCTGAAACATTTAAGTGTGACATGTATGCCAAAGAATAGGACATCAGGAAGGGGGCAAACACTTTTTCACACAACTGTATATTGTTGTAGATAGGGGCAGTATTATATTCGTTATATTCTACATATTCTATGTACATAGGGCATTGTCAATATGAAATTTTAAAATGTCATATTTTCGTATCATTGTGTAGTAATTATAGATATTTCTACATTCATTTCTCTATAAAACAAAAAACAAGACTATTTTCTGCTTCCCCCATGGTTCTGCATATTACGGCAGCCTTATCTCGGCTGAACTGTCCTCTTTGTATAATGTGACTGGCTGTAATTTAATTTTACTTGTAAATTCAGAATATGAATGCGGTACAGTCAGGTTGCACAATCACCATCTCTATTTAGCAATTTCTTATTTTTTTCTGCAACCACTTCCCAGTTTCAAAAATAGATTTTTTGTTCTCTGAAAACTGTAAGGAAAATGAAATGAAACTTCTATGTCTTCTGTGTCTCTCTCACCGCACACTGTATCTTAAAGGAGCTTTCCACAAAAAGATGGGCTTCCTGTGATCTGAAAAACTAGTCTCCATTTCTAACGCGGCGCGGGGCAGTAGTCGTGGGTGAGGTACTCGTCTCCTTCGCCCCGGCACGTTATCTGAAGGTGGCTCGGTGTGTGGACTTGTGCTGTGAGAGCGCTATGACCGTGCAGTTCGTGTGTAACCAATGTTGTTGGTTGGCCAGGACCAGATATTGGACAGTTCAAAGAGGGAGACCACCAGTCAAATAGAAAACTTTTTACTGAACGGGAACTTGGTAGCGAATGTGTATAGGAGATAGCGGGCGCATAATCTTATGAATGTTTCCTTCACAACTCAGAGGATCTTCCATACAGTTTCAATTCCTTCCTCTTTATTCTCTTTGTCCTGTGTATTCATTATTCATCACTACTTCACCTCAACCCAGCTCGACACTACGATACTGATTAACTAGAGACCTTTACTCGACTTGCATTTCCGCGTTTTCCCTCCACTTAGGAAAGCTATGGTGCTAGTATGGCCGTTACTTATCTCCTCTGATGCTGACGTTCTAGAACTCCCACCAGGGACAATCTACTCGTATCGCATACTCAGTCCTGTCCAGGCCTGTAACCTTTAGGAGTTATAAACTATCATTTTTTCTGCTAGAAGTCCTCTCCCAAGATCCGTCTCCGGAAAATCTCTCTGTTTCTCAATCAAGTCTGCTCCTGATCTCCCTATCTCTTCCTCTGGTCTCCTCTCACTTACGGACACTCAAGGATTCGGGACTGGGCACATTTGACCTTTGGTCCTTTTTCTACGCATGGTTAGACCAAGAAAACTAATCAAGTGGGGATCCAAATCAACACAGCAACCCAAATAAGCTTATAGACCCCTACAATATAACTTTTAATTATAAAGTTAAAACAAATTACCTTGCAAGTCCATGTATTATTATATATATATATATATATATATATATATATATATACATATAAAAGGAAGCAACAAAAGATAAGCACTGTAAGGGTATTATTGAGGGAGAGGTTAATTCACAATGTGTTGGGGACTGATAAACCCTAAAAGTTCCCTAAGGTCTATCCTTCTTCATTTTCTGTCCCATGCATCAGAAGATGTTAAAAGCTTTTATAATTATCCTTCGTTGGCCTCAGCCTATGAATTTCTGATTAATTGTAAACCTTTAGAAGTGTCCACGGAACATTTAAAAAACAATAAAAAATCGCACAATGGTGCACGGTCAGGAGACTGGGCAAGAGTTTCCATGGAAACACGAGAACCTTGCTTTTATTTGGTAGAATATACTGAAGAAGCCTGAACGAGCAAAAATCCTTCACATGTCAAGATGTTCTGCAAATGGCACCGAGACGTCTCATCTTTTTCTATTTTTCATGTGGCTGTGTGGGCAGAATCATGGTTATTTTTTGCCTCAATGCTATAATGTAAAAAGTCAAAGAAGTTCTTTGACCAGGTGGTATGTGTGCCAACATGAGCCAGCGTAGTCTACTGCTCTACCTCTAATCATGCAACCCAGTTTTTAAGACGTGACATTAGTGAAATTCTGAAAAGTGAGGTATAAAGTGGCACCGAGTACGTTTTTTTTACAGTATAGCCCACCCATTTACATCAGGTACAACCCCACCATATGGCCCACCCATTTATATCAGGTACAACCCCACCATATGGCCCACCCATTTATACCAGATATAACCCCACGATATGGCCGACCCATTTATACCAGATATAACCCCACGATATGGCCCACCCATTTACATCAGATACAACCCCACTGTATGGCCCACCCATTTATAATCTTATAATCTTTATTTTTATATAGCGCTAACATATTACGCAGCGCTTTACAGTTTGCACACATTATCATTCCCTATCAGTATGTCTTTGGAATGTGGGAGGAAACCGGAGTGCCCGGAGGAAACCCACGCAAACACGGAGAGAACATACAAACTCTTTGCAGATGTTGTCCAAGGTGGGATTAGAACCCAGGACTCCAGCGCTGCAAGGCTGCTGTGCTAACCACTGCGCCACCGTGCTGCCCACAACATTTATACCAGATATAACCCCACGATATGGCCCACCCATTTATACCAGATATAACCCCACCGTATGGCCCACCCATTTATATCAGATATAACCCCACCATATGGCCCACCCATTAATATCAGGTACAACGCCACCGTATGGCCCACCCATTTATACCAGATATAACCCCACCGTATGGCCCACCCATTTATATCAGATATAACCCCACCATATGGCCCACCCATTTATATCAGGTACAACCCCACTGTATAACCTACCCATTTATATCAGGTACAACCACACAGTATGGCCCACTTGTTTGTATCAAATACAACCACACAGTATGGCCCATCTGTTTCTATCAGATACAACCCACCGCATGGCCCACCTGTTTCTATCAGATACAACCCCACAGTGTTGACCACCTGTTTATACACCTCAACATTGAAATAAAACTTTCAAAACATCTGGATTAATTCAGTCTGGAGTCTAAGCCACAAGCAGAAATCCCGGCACTTCCAGCCTCGGCTGCAAATAGTGAGGTTATTAATGGTCGTCTGAGGAAGGTTATGCTGTTGAATGCACTTGGGCAAATCATTAAGATTCACTGCTGGCTCCTGTGTAATCACTGACCGATGATGTCCCAGATGTGCTCGATGGGAGACAAGTCAGGAGACGCTGCAGCCATGGTGGCACATGTAGGCCTCACATTCTGCTCACAGTAGTAGCAAAAGGTGGCCTGGTATTGACATGTTGAAAAATGTCTCCTGGAACACTTTGTAGAAATGGCCACACCAATGGTTCCACCATCAGTATAATGCTGAACTGCTAATGTACATGGAATGAAGCCTGAAGAGGTCTAGCTGCAATAAATTATGCCCTCAACACCATAATCTACCAATGTGATGTTCTCTCATGAAGACCTCTTCAAGGTGTTGTCCACAAAGTCTCCAGACCAGTTTCAGGCTATCATTGAGTCAAGACTCATCGTTATATAGGATAGATCTCCATCACTCCATTCCAGATAGAGAATAAATCCAGATGTTTGGATAATTTTGGTCCCTCTTTTCCTCATTTGTGTATCTTTAATATGTCTCCATCCTGTTATCTCCATTGTTCAATAAATTTTCCTTCTTGGAATTGCAATTTCAGTTGCAATTCGTTTGAGGAGTGAATGTCTCACCAACCATATGGCCCAAACATTTATAACAGTTGTCTCCCTTCATGAAATCCAAACAAATAATTATATAGGCCCCAGATGGCTCAGTGGTTAGCACTGCAGTGCTGGGTCCTGGGTTCAAATCCCACCAAGGACGACATCTGCAAGGAGTCTGTATGTTCTCCCCGTGTTTGCGTGGGTTTTCTCCAGGTTTCCTCCCACACTCGAAAGACATATTGATAGGGACTCTAGATTGTGAGCCCCAATGGAGACAGTGCCGATAATGTCTGTAAAATGCTGTGGGAATAATGGCGCTATATAAGTGAGTAAAAGAAATACATAAATAAGATATTGACCTTAGATTATAGGACGTGACATTGATAAGAAGTTCATGGAAATCCACAATAATTCTATTCTAGTCTAGTGCCGGAGGGATGGCATGGAAATTCATGGCTTACATGAACTGGGGAGCACAGGTCAACAAAACAGTGGTCCAAAAATTGTGATAATCCAAAAATGAAGGTTTTAAGAATGTCATGTGTTATGTCTCAGGCAATATGGAAGAGCCACAGAGGCCTTGATCCAGGTGAGAAGTTCTATGTGGGACGGATAAATGGCATTGGTTCAGAGGGTTGATATGTAGGCACAACATTGGATGATTATTCAGGCCTGGAACCAGGGCAAATGCAGTAGGGATGTGGACACCAACTACCTATATATCCAGGCAGCGTCCCACTGCCCGAGTCTCCCTGTACGGCTAGAGAGGAACCTGATGCACCAACGGCCTGAAAGTGCCGGCTGACGGAGGAGGACACAACACCCGGTGCTGGAGCCAGGACAGGGATGTAACTTTAGATGATCAAAATTTCACTTTAGAAATTCACAACAGAAAAAGCTAAAATTGTGGTTGTTTTAAAAAACTTAATTGTAAAACTCTAAACTATCGTTTGCCAAACAATTAGCCCGAACATGTCCCATTGTGCCATATTAAATCCCTGACTGCTTCCAATGATTAATAGAAGAAAGGATTCTCTCGAGTTAATTGTCTCTGGTATTAACCTTTACTTCTCTTATGGTAATGAGTCAGTTTAAGACGTGACACGGAACATTAGTCAGAGGATTTATTACACACGTGTAGTGGTGAGCTCTCCCTGAGGTAATCATTGCTTTACCAAGAAGTCAATTATTGGCCATGAGGTCATTGGATGAAGTCTGTTAATGTAGGGCCAGGCTAAGAAATTCTCATGATGGAAGAATCTAGAACTAATTTCAAAAATGCAAAAACAACACCTTTATTCGTAATAGAATCTATCGAATCAATGGAACCAAGAAAAAGCCAAGCTACGTAGTGAAACCCCAAGATAGGAAAGGTTGGCCGTTACCATCATGGCTGGAGATGACAGACCAATGGAGGATACAGAAGCATAGACAAGGAGTAGGTCACGGTTCCCAGTTAGGGTTGTTTTCTTCCTTACCTTAACTATTATACGTTTACAATTTTTGTTCAAAGTCCTTGGGGCCCGATTGATCATTAGTGCTTGTTTTTATTGTAACCATTTTTCTTTTTTTGTCTCGTGATACTCTTTGGGATTTTTTTTCAACCAAATTCTTCAAAAAATTGTGGACGCGGTCATGAATTTCAAGTTAAATTTAGTTTTTTTGTCTTTGAGGTGTTTTGCAACTTTTTAGCTAAAAAAAAAGTCGGGGGTTGCGGTTGAAGTACATTTAAGCACAGTAAGGAAGAAATAACCAAAAAAACACCTTCACACTAGGCCAGTAAAATATACATAATCTTTATTAAACACCATAAAAACAAGTATAAAAAGCTAGGTATATTGCCACAAGCACAGGCAGAAAAGGTGGGTAGACCAGGTTATGACCCCAAATGAATAGTAACATGTACACAATTAATCAAAATACTAAAATCTATACACATACAGTAGTGTTGTGTGACCATGTACGGACAAGCACCAATAGTAATAGATATAGTAATATACAGATTATAGCATAATAAGTATAAATATAGTTACCAATGGAGTACTCCTGGGGCCCACCACACCCGACGCGCGTTTCAACGCGTATTTTACTGGCCTAGTGTGAAGGTGTTTTTTTGGTTATTTATTGTTATGCACTTCATGGCCTTATATGGTGGATATACTTAGGTGTTTCACAATAAGGAAGAGAGAAAGATCAATCCATATGGAATGTACACACCTAATGTGCAATAAAAATACAATTTTATTGAACACCAATAAGGCATACAATTATAATAAAAATATTTCCAACCATATAGAAAGTGCAAAATGACAACACCTCAGAATTAATAAGATAAACATAAACCACAAGGGCAGAGTATGATATACTGTTGTGTACACACACAAAATACAGTGGGGAAAATAAGTATTTGATACATTGTCGATTTTGCAGGTTTTCCCACCTACAAAGAATGGAGAGGTCGGTAATTTTTACCGTAGGTACACTTCACCTGTGAGAGGCAGAATCTAAAAATGAAAACCAGAGGATAAAAATTACAGACCTCTCCATTCTTTGTAGGTGGGAAAACTTGCAAAATCGCCAGTGTATCGAATACTTATTTTCCCCACTGTATATAGTTTCAAGCTCAATAGTGCATGAGGAACCGCTGCAATAAAGGGTGTATACAACAACGTGAAATCATCTGAGAAAATCAAACCACCTGTCTCAAACATGTGTAGATGTCGATAATTCAGTTTGCAAGGAAAGCTGGTAACAAATGTCAATGAGCGTCTCCATAACACATGACATGATATAAAGTCACCCATGTAGAGGTATATACACAAAAGCAGAAAAATAGATCAACACTTTATGGTAGTGTCTCCAGAGGGAACAAGATAGAAAGGTATATGCATGAGAGTTAGGTATAAGCATTATAGGATCACCAATAAAGCAGAAAGGCTTATATAGAGGTATATACAGAGCCCCTAGCTGGTAATGATATTGCTCCAATGAGTAAGACAGGGAAATACCATGATCGGTGCTTGCCCAGGGTAACAGGGGTGTGAGGATGAGCCCCATGTGTATCGCTGCCAGCGCAGCTTCATCAGGGGGAGTCTGCTCACTGGCGTCAAAAACACCGGTACTCTATAGATAATTGGTCACCGGTGTTTCCTGCGCCATCCCTGTGTATGGGAAGTGAGCTGGAATGAGTCACACGATCAACATCCTTGTGGGAAGCCGGAGGATCAGCTGGCATCAGCCGGTACGCAGGAAAGTTAGCGCATGCGCACGCAGCAAGATGCTGAGCGCGCATAGTCAGGCTGCACAAGAGGGGTGTGTGCGAAACACTGCACTTTGCAACCCTCACCCTAGGGGGCTAGCACAAAACTACTTGCAGTGTGAGCCTAATGCACGTAAAGCAGCGATATTATGAACGAATAAGGTGCAAATGAAAAACTGGCGAAAAACACCAAAAACAGGACAATAAATAACAGGCGAAAGTGCAATAAAGAATCGTGCTCTAGGTGTCAAATTATTACCAAAATAATCATGGCACGAACAAGGTCAAAAACAAAAAAGTCAGGACTATCAGCGTTCTGCTCAAAACGTGTTGACATTGTCCTTCATTTCCCCCACACCCACTTTCCTACCACTCCCCTTATTTTTTTTATCTCCCACCATGAATCTTCTGTTTTACATTTATTATTAAAAGTCATGTTTTAACCCTATCATACAAGGTGGATGCTGGAACTCCCTTCCTTCCTTTGACAAACAAGGTTAATCGGGTCCACCACAATACCAAAGGATCCACCGATGAGTCCAGGGGCTGATACAATAATTGTCCCACTTTGGAGATGATTTTGGAACCAACAGCTTGTTCCAAAGGTTTTTCTTTTAGTCATAATTTATAATTATCCCTACTGATGGACGTACCTAAGGGTCCACATTCCAAAATTGGTCGCAAAGGCAGTAATGTAAAAACTGTGTTACTTTTTTATTACTTTCTAGACATTAAATCAAATAGTTATTGCTCCATGGGGTGAGGGGCTGAGATGCGCAGGAAGTCCCCGTGCCAAGCCTCTAGTCTCACTTTCACTATGATGTCTCGCGTGAGAACTATGTGACACTTACACGACCAACACTCTCCACAAACAAGGATAAGTACACAAAGACCAGAATGGTAAATGCAGCGACTTATAGGGTCAGCGACGTCTGAGCTAGAAAACATTATCATGTACGTGAGATTTATTTACACAACTGCTGGGTCAGTTTTCCACAAAAAGCTCTTTTGATTATATAAGGTGAAGTTGCTCCGTCTGTTGTGGAAGAAGCTTCACCGCAACTCTAACCACCTAGGGCAGAAGGGCTTGATGCCAGAGTATCCTGTATCACCAACCCCCTTCACGCACACAGCTATAGTCATGTACTGACACTTGAAATGTCTAATGTTGGACTGAAGATCGACCAGAACTTGGGACAGATGTTCCATAATCCTGTTTGCTAATTAAATAGTGTCTGTGGAGGGAGATATCTATAAAAGTTCTCACCACCAATTAAAATGCAGTCAACCTGGTCTAGAAATCCTTTGTCCAATATCAACATTCCTTAGATGTTTGGGTACAAAGCGCAAAAAACAAGAACCCAGGTCTTTCTTGTTGGGCCTGGCAGTACTAGATAATCCAAAGCATCTTCAGTCCAGTGACTTTTTCCATTTATTTAGTCTGACAAAGTTAAGGATCCTGCTCAGAAGTTCACACCACCCATGAGTATGGAAGATGAAGTCAAACATATTAATTGATATCTTATTAATTGATAGTGGTCGGACGGCAGGGACTCTCACCGATTCACAAAATGAGGCACTTGTATCCTATTAAAATGGTGCGGCAGGTTGGATGCCCGACTGCTGCTCCACTCATACCCTATGGTGTTGTCAGAAAAACCCATGCTGACCACAGGCAGTCCCATAAGGAATAAATAAAGCAGAGGTCCAGCACGTGCACTTTGGGTAAATGTTCCCCCTACTGTGGGTCTCAGTGGTTCATTTATCAATTAATCCGGTTCATTCCATTGTCTTCATCCGTGTTGTGGATCTATTCTTCAACTTCGACTAAAAGTCAAGTCACAGTCTTTGCTATCAGCAGTAATTTGAGTGTCAGACCAACACAGTAGTCTTTGGTCTTCAAAAATGGAACTTGGGCACCAAGAAATTTTTCTTGCAGGAGGTTAGGGTCAACCAGCCCCTGGAAGCAACTTTATTTTTATCTTTGCTATAGGACCACTGCCAACTTCAATAACCAATCAGTGGAACCAGTATTAGAAGTTAAAGAAAAGTCATCTCCATGACCTAAGAAGCCCCAGATCTAAAGCCACAATTTCATCCACACATCTTTTTTTTTTCACTCGTTTTGTTTGGAAATGCCTTGAGTATTATTTCAGGAAATCCATCTATTCCTTATCACACAGCATTTCCTCGCGACTTCATTGTCCTCTCCCTCCGTAACAATGGACTCAGTTGAAAAAGTATCTTTTTAAACTCCTTACATAATGCGGCCTTGTTTCCCATCTTTTATAACCAGGATCTTTAAAGTGGTTTGTGTAAGAAGCTTCTTGACTTTCCCAGCGAGAGGTTTTGTAAGCAATGTTTTGCTTGAGTTATGTGTGAAGAGCTCAGCATCTTCTACGCTTCTCAACTTATCTTTTAACATTTTCTTTGAACTTATTTGGAAATAATTTTCCTTTTCTAATTTTTTTTCCTTGTTTCATTAGGCGGCTCCGGCAGCACGTTATGTCTTATTATTCGTGTATGCGCTCATAGATTTGGCAGGCACGGAGCATTTTGCACTCCTCGGGTTAATCAATGACTAGAAATTGCTGTTCACAGCCCATTTTTGTGAATATCAAGAAACTGCACCTTTTTTTTTTCTTTTTTATTGCCAAAGGAAGTTGCCTTTTTTTGTTTTTAGCAAATTGAAAAGATGCAAAAAGGACAAAATCAGATTTCTATTTTCTAATGATTCACAAATTCATATACAGGTGCTTCTCACTAAATTAGAATATCATCAAAAGGCTAATTTATTAAAGTTCTTCAATATAGAAAGTGAATCTCATCATTACAGAGTCATTACAGACAGAGTGATCTATTTCAAGTGTTTATTTCTGTTAATGTTGATGATTATGGCTTACAGCCAATGAAAACCCAAAAATTATTATCTCAGTAAATTAGAATAATTAACAAAAAACACCTTCAAAGGCTTCCTAAGCGATTAAAAAGCCGCAGTGATGCAGTAATTGATGCAAAATTTACTGCATTTACTTCTAATTTACTGAGATAATGACTTTTGGGTTTTCATTGGCTGTAAGCCATAATCATCAACATTAACAGAAATAAACACGTGAAATAGATCACTCTGTACAGGTTCTGCTCTTTGTGGCCTACTCTGTACTTGGGCCCCTAACTAGCGTGCACCATTTATAATACCAGGGTCTTTTTATGTGGAAAAGGGGCATTTGGCCCCTCGGAAATCAGTTCCCAGGTGTGACTGCTATCTCGTCCCCACTATAGCAATAAAAGTGAAAATTTTTGATTTTCCCAGGGACCTTGGCAGTGATGGAAGACATAGATTCTACAGTACAAAACCTGCCACTGTGTTGTGAACTTTTAGACCATGAAAGGCGCACTTAGTCCTTATTTAGGATGTATTCCTATTTCTTTTCCACTTCTATGGCTCCAGTAGGTCAGCGGTTAGGGCCCCATATGTCAGACCACCACTGATCAGGCTTTCACGAGGTATCCAACCATAAAACTCAAAACCCTTCAAAAACCTCTTGTAAAAAAGTGAATGGCCTTCACGACGTACAGCATCACCAAGTACCATGGCCTTTACAAAGTACCATGGCCTCCACAATGTATCATGGCTTTTAGGACGTACCATGGCCTTTACGACGTACCATGGCTTTCACGATGTATCTGTTGTGAATTCCATTCTTGAACTCCCTCCTGTGGTCATGAATGGTACTTCGGCGAGTTCTGTCCGTGGACTCCCTCTGGTGGCTGTGAGTAGAACTGCTGGTTCTGAGGTTGCTTCCTCAGCTGCCCTCGTTTGCGGCTGGGCTGGCTTCTCTATTTTACTCCACTCAGATCGTTACTCCATGCCAGCTGTCAATGTATCAGTACTGGTTCAGATCTTTCTCGGATCTTTCTGATGACCTGTCTAATCCAGCAGAAGCTAAGTCCCTGCTAGTTCATTTGTTGTTCATTGAGTACTGAATATATTTCTTAGTACTTGCTAAGTTCTAGTCCAGCTTGCTAACATGATATTGCCTTGCTAGCTGGAAGCTCTGGGTTGCAGAGTGGCACCTCCGCACCGTGAGTCGGTGCGGGGGTCTTTTTGCACACTCTGTGTGGCTTTTTTTAGTTTTTTGTGCTGACCGCATAGATCCCTTTCCTATCCTCAGTCTATCTAGTAAGTCTGGCCTCCTTTGCTGAAACCTGTTTCATCCCTGTGTTTGTGACTTTCCTCTTAACTCACAGTTAATATATGTGGGGGGCTGCCTTTACCTTTGGGGAAATTTCTCTGAGGCAAGGTAAGGCTTATTTTCCTATCTTTAGGGGTAGTTAGCTCTTAGGCTGTGAAGAGGCGTCTAGGGAGAGTTAGGTACGCTCCACAGCTATTTCTAGTGTGTGTGTTATAGAATTAGGATTTGCGGTCAGCAGAGTTCCCACTTCCCAGAGCTTGTCCTGTCTTCTAGTTTAACCGTCAGGTCATTCCAGGTGCACCTAACCACCAGGTCCATAACAGTATCATGGCCTTCACTACGTACAGTATCACGAAGTACCATGGCCTTTACGATGTACCATGGCCTTTACGATGTACCATGGCCTTTACGACGTACCATGACCTTCATGACGTATCATGGCCTTCACAACGCATAAGTCATTGCTTTCACAAAATATACAGCCAGAAAACTTAACCTCCAAAAACCTTTTGTAAAAAAACCCTTGTGTTATCCATTTATTTAAAAGTGTCATAAACTATGGGAACCTGAGCAACAAAACCAAAAATTTGCTCCTGGATTGCTTGTAAACGATGGTAGTTAAAACCTTCCTTCCAATACAAGTCTTACTCACGTACGGTCAGGAATAAAGGAAACACCACGGTGACCTATGATCGACCCATCAAGTACCCTTCATCTTCCATATTTGCCTTCAGCCTCAATAAATTGTATGCTCATTGTTATTCTCAGGAAAATATGATGGACGCCACCATTTTGAATGAATTAAAACTGGACAGGCTCTCCAGAAAAAAAAACAATATTCTTTCCTAGCTTTTTCTCTAGTGTACTCTCAGGTAGTACAGACAATTAAAGAAGGTAATAAATCAACGTCTAGGGAACGATACTCGGTAGATGGTTTAAAAAATGGCTAAAAACTGCCGAAAAATCATCTGTTGAATCCAGAATCTAGAAATCCAAACTGACTTAACCAGGAAGTGAAGGCCAGGGATCACCGAATACTGAGGAGCAGAGGACATAATAGTCACCACCGCTATGCTGACTCCATTACTGCAGAGTCCAGACCTCCTTTGATATTAGCACAATCATTACACCCTCGTCAGGAGCTTCATGGTCTCAGCAGCTGCATGCAGCCGTACATCACCAAGCGCAATGCCGAGCATCGGAATGAGTGGTGTAAAGCCACTGGAAGGTCCTTAAAGATGATTTCAGGGAATTAGGCTGCAAGCTGAAAGCAAGGACCTCCAACGTGGTATTTTCCGAAATACTGCCTGTACCGCGTGCCATGCCAGAGAGGCAACGGGAGATTAGGGAGGTTAAAAAGTGGCTCAAGAATTGGTGTAGGAAGGAGGGGTTTGGGTTCCTGCAGAACTGGGCCGACTTCTCAGTTGGCTACAGCCTGTACGCTAGGGACGGGCTGCACCTCAAGGGGGAAGGTGCAGCTGTGCTGGGGGAGAGAATGGCTAGAAGGTTGGGGGAGTGTTTAAACTAGGGATTGGGGGGGAGGGTATTCAATTTATAGGAGGGGAAGATAGTGCAGATAGAGACCTGGGCACAAATAAGGAAGTTGGGGGTGGCGGTGGCATGGGGGGTGGGGTTAGAACAGTTAATAATTTAAGAAATAGAGGTACAGAGAGATACATAAAGTGCATGTATACTAATGCCAGAAGTCTCGCCAACAAAATGGACGAATTAGAACTAATGTTGTTGGAGCATAATTATGACATGGTGGGGATATCTGAGACGTGGCTGGATGAGAGCCATGACTGGGCTGTTAACTTGCAGGGCTATAGCCTGTTCAGAAATGACCGTACAGATAAGCGAGGGGGTGGGGTGTGTCTATATGTAAAATCGTCCTTAAAACCCATCCTGCGTGATAATATAGGTGAATTTAATGAAAATGTAGAGTCCCTGTGGGTGGAGATAAGGGGAGGGGAAAAATAATAAATTACTGATAGGGGTTTGTTATAAATCTCCAAAAATAATGGAAGCAATGGAGAATATCCTTGTAAAGCAAATAGATGAAGCTGCGACTCAAGGAGAAGTCATTATTATGGGGGACTTCAACTACCCTGAAATAGATTGGGGAACAGAAACCTGCAGTTCCAGTAAAGGTAATCGGTTTTTGACAACTATGAGAGACAATTACCTTTCACAACTGGTTCAGGACCCAACAAGAAGGGGGGCACTGCTAGACCTAATATTAACCAACAGGCCAGACCGCATATCAAATATAAGGGTTGGGGGTCACTTGGGGAATAGTGATCACAAAACAATAAGTTTTCATGTCTCCTTTAATAAGATGTGTAGTAGAGGGGTGACAAGGACACTAAACTTCAGAAGGGCAAATTTCCAACGGATGAGAGATGATCTTGGTGCAATTAACTGGGACGATATCCTGAGACATAAAAATACACAAAGAAAATGGGAGACATTTATTAGCATCCTGGATAGGACCTGTGCACAGTATATACCGTATGGGAATAAACATACTAGAAATAGGAGAAAACCAATATGGCTAAATAGAGCTGTAAGGGGCGCAATAAGGGACAAAAAGAAAGCATTTAGAGAATTAAAGCAAGTAGGTAGTGAGGAGGCACTAAACAAATACAGAAAATTAAATAAATTCTGTAAAAAGCAAATCAAGGCAGCAAAGATTGAGACAGAGAGACTCATTGCCAGAGAGAGTAAAAATAACCCCAAAATATTCTTTAACTATATAAATAGTAAGAAACTAAAAAATGACAGTGTTGGCCCCCTTAAAAATAGTCTGGGGGAAATGGTGGATGAGGATGAGGAAAAAGCCAATATGCTAAATGACTTTTTTTCATCAGTATTTGCACAAGAACATTCCATGGCAGCCAATATGATCAGTGATAACAAAAATTCCCCATTAAATGTCACCTTCTTAACCCAGCAGGAAGTACGGCGGCGTCTAAAAATCACTAAAATTGAGAAATCTCCGGGCCTGGATGGGATACACCCCCGAGTACTGCAGGAATTAAGTACAGTCATTGATAGACCATTATTTTTAATCTTTAAAGACTCCATAATAACAGGGTCTGTACCACAGGACTGGCATATAGCAAATGTGGTGCCAATATTCAAAAAGGGGAGAAAAGCTGAACTAGGAAATTATAGGCCAGTAAGCTTAACCTCTACTGTGGGTAAAATCCTGGAGGGTTTTCTAAGGGATGCTATACTGGAGTATCTGAAGAGGAATAACCTCATGACCCAGTATCAGCACGGGTTTACTACGGACCGATCATGTCAGACTAATCTGATCAGCTTCTATGAAGAGGTAAGTTCCGGACTGGACCAAGGGAACCCAGTAGATGTAGTGTATATGGACTTTTCAAAAGCTTTTGATACAGTGCCACACAAAAGGTTGTTACATAAAATGAGAATAATGGGGATAGGGGAAAATATGTGTAAGTGGGTTGAGAGCTGGCTCAGGGATAGGAAACAAAGGGTGGTTATTAATGCAGCACTCTCGGACTGGGTCGCGGTTAGCAGTGGGGTACCACAGGGGTCAGTATTGGGCCCTCTTCTTTTTAACATTTATTAATGACCTTGCAGGGGGCATTCAGAGTAAAATTTCAATATTTGCAGATGACACTAAACTCTGCAGGGTAATCAATACAAGGGAGGACAATTTTATATTACAGGACGATTTATGTAAACTAGAAGCTTGGGCTGATAAATGGCAAATGAGCTTTAATGGGGATAAATGTAAGGTCATGCACTTGGGTAGAAGTAATAAGATGTATAACTATGTGCTTAATTCTAACACTCTGGGCAAAACCGTCAATGAAAAAGACCTGGGTGTATGGGTGGATGACAAACTCATATTCAGTGGCCAGTGTCAGGTAGCTGCTACAAAGGCAAATAAAATAATGGGATGTATTAAAAGAGGCATAGATGCTCATGAGGAGAACATAATTTTACCTCTATACAAGTCACTAGTTCGACCACACTTAGAATACTGTGCACAGTTCTGGTCTCCGGTGTATAAGAACGACATACAGTTACGTTCCATATATATTTGGACAGAGACAACATTTTTCTAATTTTGGTTATAGACATTACCACAATGAATTTTAAACAAAACAACAGATCAGATGCAGTTGAAGTTCAGACTTTCAGCCTTCATTTGAGGGTATCCACATTAAAATTGGATGAAGGGTTTAGGAGTTTCAGCTCCTTAACATGTGCCACCCTGTTTTTAAAGGGACCAAAAGTAATTGGACAGATTCAATAATTTTAAATAAAATGTTCATTTTTAGTACTTGGTTGAAAACCCTTTGTTGGCAATGACTGCCTGAAGTCTTGAACTCATGGACATCACTAGACGCTGTGTTTCCTCCTTTTTGATGCTACTCCAGGTCTTCACTGCGGTGGTTTTCAGTTGCTGTATGTTTGTGGCCTTTCTGACTGAAGTTTAGTCTATAACAAGTGAAATGCTGCTCAATTGGGTTGAGATCAGGTGACTGACTCGGCCATTCAAGAATATTCCACTTCTTTGCTTTAATAAACTCCTGGGTTGCTTTGGCTTTATGTTTTGGGTCATTGTCCATCTGTAGTATGAAACGATGACCAATCAGTTTGGCTGCATTTGGCTGGATCTGAGCACACAGTATGTCTCTGAAGACCTCAGAATTCATTCCTGTGTCACATCATCAATAAACACTAGTGACCCAGTGCCACTGGCAGCCATGCATGCCCAAGCCATCACACTGCCTCCGCCGTGTTTTACAGATGATGTGGTATGCTTTGGGTCATGAGCTGGACCACGCCTTCCCCATACTTTTCTCTTTCCATCATTCTGGTAGAGGTTGATCTTGGTTTCATCTGTCCACAGAATGTTCTTCCAGAACTGTGCTGGCATTTTAAGACATTTTTTAGCAAATTCCAGTCTAGCCTTTTCTTCTTGATGCTTATGAGTGGCTTGCACCGTGCAGTGAACCCTCTGTAGTTACTTTCATGCAGTCTTCTCTTTATGGTAGATTTGGATATTGATACGCCGACCTCCTGGAGAGTGTTGGTCACTTGGTTGGCTGTTGTGAATGGATTTCTCTTCACCATGGAGATTATTCTTCTATCCTCCACCACTGTTGTCTTCCGTGGGCGCCCAGGTCTTTTTGCATTGATGAGTTCACCAGTGCTTTCTTCCTTTCTCAGGATGTACCAAACTGTAGATTTTGCCACTCCTAATATTGTAGCAATTTCTCGGATGGGTTTTTTCTGTTTTTGCAGCTTAGGGATGGCTTGTTTCACCTGCATGGAGAGCTCCTTTGACCGCATGTTTACTTCACAGGAAAACCTTCCAAATGCAAGCACCACACCTCAAATCAACTCCAGGCCTTTTATCTGCTTAATTGAGAATGACATAACGAAGGGATTGCCCACATCTGTCCATGAAATAGCCTGGGAGTCAATTGTCCAATTACTTTTGGTCCCTTTAAAAACAGGGTGGCACATGTTAAGGAGCTGAAACTTCTAAACCCTTCATCCAATTTTAATGTGGATACCCTCAAATGAAAGCTGAAAGTCTGAACTTCAACTGCATCTGAATTGTTTTGTTTAAAATTCATTGTGGTAATGTCTATAACCAAAATTAGAAAAATTTTGTCTCTGTCCAAATATATATGGACCTAACTGTAGCTGAACTGGAGCGGGTGCAGAGAAGAGCGACCAAGGTTATTAGAGGACTGAGGGGTCTGCCATACCAAGATAGGTTATTACACTTGGGGCTGTTTAGTTTTGAAAAACGAAGACTAAGGGGTGATCTTATTTTAATGTATAAATATATGAGGGGACAGTACAAAGACCTTTCTGATGATCTTTTTAATCATAGACCGGTGACAGGGACAAGGGGGCATCCTCTACGTCTGGAGGAAAGAAGGTTTAAGCATAATAACAGACGTGGATTCTTTACTGTAAGAGCAGTGAGACTATGGAACTCTCTGCCGTATGATGTTGTAATGAGTGATTCATTACTTACATTTAAGAGGGGACTGGATACCTTTCTGGAAAAGTATAATGTTACAGGGTATATACACTAGATTCCTTGATAGGGCGTTGATCCAGGGAACTAGTCTGATTGCCATATGTGGAGTCGGGAAGGAATTTTTCTCCCCAATATGGAGCTTACTCTTTGCCACATGGGTTTTTTTTTGCCTTCCTCTGGATCAACATGTTAGGGCATGTTAGGTTAGGCTATGGGTTGAACTAGATGGACTTAGAGTCTTCCTTCAACCTTAATAACTATGTTACTATGTAACACTGGACTCTGAAGGACACGTGTTCTCTAGGATCCACTATCAGTATATGGAGTTTAATAGATGAATCTTTGTTTGGAGGATGTCAAAAGAACCCTCTCTCTAGGAGCATGGCATTCGGCTGTTTTTTTGTTTGGGCCCCTGAAGAGTAATGATAATAATACAGAATACAAGAACTTTATACATAATTGTTAATTTGTGGGAACAGTTTGGGAAAGGTTCCGGCATTTCTATACCCCCTAAAAAACATGGGGTGATGAGCTTGGTATGTAAAAACCAGAGTGACTGCACCGAGTCCAGTCCTAAACCCCATCCAATACCGGCAGTATGTGGCCAACCTGTATGCAAACTTTGATCAATATTAATGTCTGACCTTTTTATTGCTCTTTTTGTTGGATTGGTACCAATACCAATTCCCACCATAGACTCTTCTGAAATCTTGTGGAACGTCCTCCAAGAAAAATGGAAGCTGTTATAGGGATGAAAAGGTGATTCCACCCTGTAATAATTCCTTTGGTTATGGAATGGGATGTGAAGGAAACCCACACATGGGTGATGGTCAGGGGTCCGCAATTTTAGGCCACAGAATACAATTACAATGCAAGTGCTACTCACTACATTAGAATATCATGAAAAAGTTATTTTATTTCAATTCTTCAATACAAAAGGCGAAACTCCTATATTATATAGAGTCATTCCACACAGGATGATGGCTGCTGAAAGTCAAAATGGCCATCCACTCTCACATCGGGTAGTCAATTACATCACGCCCCACGCCTCTGTTTAATGCCCTCTTTTAACCCTCGCACTGCTGACACTCGGCAGCTTCATCTGAGGTGATTTCAGTACAAGGCGCCATGTTGTTCTGTTGATTCTCCTAGGACCATTTTTGAGTCAATTTCCTCCAGCTTCTCATAATCCTCTGCTGGACGCATGTACGAATGATAGGTAGCCATTTTCTTGGCATTGGCCTTGGATCCTGTGTTACGCCTCTTCCGCCCCAAACCATATATACTGCTCATTGTTGGTGCGGACATTACCCAGCAGAACAGCGGTGAGTTTCTGTGAATGATAGATCTCCACTACCACAATACGCCATGTTGTACTCACACAACAGCAGGGTAACACCCGACCGGCAGGAAGAACACGACGAGCCTCAGTTATCTCTCATCACTGATGAGGTAAAATGAAAGCTGAGCCCTGATTGGTTGCTGTGGTAAATAGCGGAGCTATGATTGGTTGCTGTCATAAAAATCTCAGCGCTGATTGGCTGCCATGGGTAGTTTTCGATGAGTACAGTTTGCGGAGGATTTACCGCCGCAGACGCTCTGTGGTGACAGTGGGAATGTGCCGGACGTTCGCGCACTGTGTGACCAGGCCCCAAGGAGCCAGACATAGGTATTAGGGAGGTGTATGTGGGAGGACGCCTCACTGACACAGACAGCGGGGGAGGCATTCCACCATCCTAGGACCCCCATATAGAAGGTTAAGGCCTGAAATTTTAGCCTTGACCATGACTGTGTCCATTATAAGAATCTCTCCTTGACCGAAGGCCTTGCTTGACACGAAGACCCTCCGCGATGTACGGACGTTATATGTACAGCGTTACATATTAACCCTCGCATGACCCTGCACATTGCCCCGATATACAGTAGCATCTTCCTTGCAGCTTTGCTAGCCCCCTGACCTCGCCGTCATGTGATACCCATGGTCATATGATTGTGACATCAGGTTACAAGGTACACATTTTTTTTTTAAGCAAAGTCAGAATATTCGACTTGCAAAATATACTGTAACAACAAAATGGGGGAAGAAGAACACTCCTGACCTTTATAACACTATAAAATGTTTTGTACGAATACAACACCGGATGCAGCGGGGGTATGAGTTACAGGGGTATTTCTATATCCATGATCCTATCCCAATATGAAGGAGGTGTAATAAATAACAATATTTGCAAATACCTCCAATTGGTATAGTGTAGTATATTTCTTCTGATTAGCTATGTCGCTTACCCCATGTGCAGGGCATTGCAGTAGCTCAGGCATCCATGGTTACGACGACTCATATAGTGACGGTTAGTTGTTATTGGTTGTAACCAAGGATACCTAAGCTACTGCACTGCCCTATACATGGGCTAAGAAACATAGCTCGTCAGAAAAACTATACTAATTGGAGGTGTTTGCTAATATTATTATTATTTCACCTACTACATATTGAGAGAGGATCTTGGAGATGGGAATACCCCTCTAACACTGCCGGCTGTAATAGAGGGGCTTTCAGTGTGTATTAGATTTTCATACAGGGGTATGTAATCCACAGGGGATACTTATCACTGCCGAGTACAGCGGGGGGCTCAGCCACTGCACGACGAGATGAGGGAGGTCAGGGTCTGGGCGGTTGAACTCTATGAAGAGAGGGTTGTATTTTACATTTTTCTTGGAGGCCGCATAGACTAGGCTGCAACAGCTAAACATTGAGACCAGTTAGCCTAAAAACTTAGGGAAATGATGGAGAATGCGCATGTGTGGCCATGTCTGGAAAGTTATGGCCAACATGGTGGTCCCCTTTGTCCACTAATGGGATGAAGGCTGGATGCATGGCCAACATGGTGGTCCCCTTTGTCCACTAATGGGATGAAGGCTGGATGCTGGGCTGACTTTTTACCAAATCTTTTACCTAATTGTTTATTCTCGAGGCTAGAACCACTCTGCCGTCTGTCCACGCCATCTATAGTCCTTGAGTGAATGAACCACCATTTACAAGACCATGATAAAACTTTTGGTACCACTTTATATATGGTCAAAGGGGGATTTTAAAGACTTGCTACTAATATGTATTTTTTTTATCTTGTGTAGATGCTGCTCTTCTCCTGAATCCGGAGATATTTTTCTTTTGTTCCTACTCCTCTCCGTTCCTGAGATATGGCTCCCTTTTACCTACATGTAAATCCAGTGTTTTTAGCTGAGTGGGTGTGGTCCTCAGCTCTCAGCTCTTCTCAGTGACCACGCCCCCTTAGCTAGCAGGATTAAATTTACATGCAAGGAAGAAAGGGCTTTATCTCAGGAATGGAAAGCCGCAGGAAACAAAGAAAAATATTTCCGGATTCAAGGTAACAGCGGCATTTACAACAGGTAAAAAAATTAAATTTTTATGTCAAGTGATAAGTCCCCTTTAAGGATCCTCAACAGTCCTCCTAATTTGGCGCAAATGTCCTCTATCACATGGGAATATTCCAGCATCATTAACTGCACATAGTAGGTGGAGTGAACCGATACAGATATTATATTAGGACCTAAGAGAAGAGAACTGCACCTATGCCCCAAACATGGAGCCAATGTGCCAGATTGGTGAGTGCTGAGGGTCCCGGCTGACAGACTCCCCCTATAACCTGTGTAATATGCTGACACAGCAACAGGTTCCCTTTAAAGTCCTATCTTTGTGGTTTACAAATGGCGCACAATACCTTACTAATAAGTCTATTGATCTCGAGATCTATGTTTCCTATTGACGTCTTTGCCGTCCATGTAGAGGCGCTGGTGATAGATCAATCAATAGACCGACAGATACCGTGTCCGCGTCGCCCCGACGGCTTTATCTCATTATTTCATCTGAAGATACGTAAAACATACTAAAATGGGAAATATCGGAGCTCGAGCTGGTGCAAATCAATTCTCAGGACTTGTTCCATCAATCATAACGGTAATCTGTGACTGCCGGACGGGAGATCCATGAAGCACCCGCTACCTGCCGGAATCTCCTCTGATGAGCAGGACTGGCACAAAATCATCTTTGCAGTTTGATGCACATGCAGTAATCAAAAAAAGAGGCACGGGTTCTGTCACGGAGGACGAGGTGCTCAAGTCAGACAGCCACAGATCACCGACCGAAGGACCGGTTACTGAAAAAAACGCGATATGTGCACATACCCTAGTCATGAGAAAATGGTTGTCTGATATCTGCATCTCCCGACTGCACCAGACACATGAAATGAGAAATGAGAGACCAGAGAAAGCATCTGCTACACATCTCTGCTAGCAGAATAGTGAGCGCAGCTCTGGGGTATAATACAGGATGTAACTCAGGATCAGTAATGTAATGTATGTACAGTACACAGTGACTGCACCAGCAGAATAGTGAGTGCAGCTCTGGGGTATAATGCAGGATGTAACTCAGGATCAGTAATGTAATGTATGTACACAGTGATTGCACCAGCAGAATAGTGAGTGCAGCTCTGGAGTATAATACAGGATGTAACTCAGGATCAGTAATGTATGTACACAGTGACTGCACCAGCAGAATAGTGAATGCAGCTCTGGGGTATAATACAGGATGTAACTCAGGATCAGTAATGTATGTACACAGTGACTGCACCAGCAGAATAGTGAGTGCAGCAATGGGGTATAATACAGGATGTAACTCAGGATCAGTAATGTAATGTATGTACACAGTGACTGCACCAGCAGAATAGTGAGTGCAGCTCTGGGGTATAATACAGGATGTAACTCAGGATCAGTAATGTATGTACACAGTGACTGCACCAGCAGAATAGTGAGTGCAGCTCTGGGGTATAATACAGGATGTAACTCAGGATCAGTAATGTAAGTACACAGTGACTGCACCAGCAGAATAGTGAGTGCAGATCTGGGGTATAATACAGGATGTAACTCAGGATCAGTAATGTAATGTATGTACACAGTGACTGCACCAGCAGAATAGTGAGTGCAGCTCTGGGGTATAATACAAGATGTAACTCAGGATCAGTAATGTAATGTATGTACACAGTGACTGCACCAGCAGAATAATGAGTGCAGCTCTGGAGTATAATACAGGATGTAACTCAGGATCAGTAATGTAATGTATGTACACAGTGACTGCACCAGCAGAATAGTGAGTGCAGCTCTGGAGTGTACAACCCCTGGCAAAAATTATGGAATCACCGGCCTTGGAGGATGTTCATTCAGTTGTTTAATTTTGTAGAAAAAAAAGCAGATCACAGACATGGCACAAAACTAAAGTCAGTTCAAATGGCAACTTTCTGGCTTTAAGAAACACTAAAAGAAATAAAAAAACAAAAAATGTGGTAGTCAGTAACGGTTACTTTTTTTTTTAACCAAGCATAGGGGAAAAATTCTGGAATCACTCAATTCTGAGGAAAAAATTCTGGAATCACCCTGTAAATTTTCATACCCAAAAATAACACCTGCATCAAATTAGATCTGCTCGTTAGTCTGCATCTAAAAAGGAGTGATCACACCTTGGAGAGCTATTGCACCAAGTGGACTGACATGAATCATGGCTCCAACATGAGAGATGTCAATTGAAACAAAGGAGAGGATTAGCAAACTCTTAAAAGAGGGTAACTCATCACGCAATGTTGCAAAAGATGTTGGTTGTTCACAGTCAGCTGTGTCTAAAATCTGGACCAAATGCAAACAACATGGGAAGGTTGTTAAAGGCAAACATACTGGTAGACCAAGGAAGACAAAGCGTCAAGACCGGAAATTTAAAGCAATATGTCTAAAAAAAAAAGGAAATGCACAACAAAATAAATGAAGAACGAATGGGTGGAAACTGGAGTCAACGTCTGTGACCGAACTGTAAGAAACCGCCTAAAGGAAATGGGATTTACATACAGAAAAGCTAAACGAAAGCCATCATTAACACCTAAACAGAAAAAAACAAGGTTATAATGGGCTAAGGAAAAGCAATCGTGGACTGTGGATGACTGGATGAAAGCCATATTCAGTGATGAATCGCGAATCTGCATTGGGCAAGGTGATGATGCTGGAACTTTTGTTTGGTGCCGTTCCAATGAGATTTATAAAGATGACTGCCTGAAGAGAACATGCAAATTTCCGCAGTCATTGATAATACTGTATGGGGCTGTATGTCAGGTAAAGGCACCGGGGAGATGGCCGTCATTACATCTTCAATAAATGCACAAGTTTATGTTGATATTTTGGACACTTTTCTTATCCCACCAATTGAAAGGATGTTTGGGGATGATGAAATCATTTTTCAAGATGATAATGCATCCTGCCATAGAGCAAAAACTGTGCAAACATTCCTAGAAAAAAGACAGATAAGGTCAATGTCATGGCCTGCAAATAGTCCGGGTCTCAGTCCAATTGGAAATCTTTGGTGGAAGTTGAAGAAAATGGTCCATGACAAGGCTCCAACCTGCAAAGCTGATCTGGCAACAGCAATCCGAGAAAGTTGGAGCCAGATTGATGAAGAGTCCTGTGTGACACTCATTAAGTCCAGGCCTCAGAGACTGCAAGCTGCTATAAAAGCCAGAGGGGGTGCAACAAAATACTAGTGATGTGTTGGAGGGTTTGTTTGTTTTTCATGATTCCATAATCTTTATCTCAGAATTGAGTGATTCCATAATTTTTCCCCTATGCTTGGTTAAAAATGTAACCATTACTGACTACCACATTTTTTGTTCTTGATTTCTTTTAGTGTTTCTTAAAGCCAGAAAGTTGCCATTTGAAATGACTTTAGTTTTGTGCCATGTCTGTGATCGGCTTTTTTCTACAAAATTAAACAACTGAATGAACATCCTCCAAGGCCGGTGATTCCATAATTTTTGCCAGCGGTTGTAGTCACTGTCTTTGACTATGAGGGCATGCTGGGAGTTGCAGGTTTTGCACTCTTAGATATTGGACATTTACATTGCTACTCCTCTTTAGGGTATGTGCACACGTAGAATGGTCCACTGCGGAATTTTCCGCAGCGGATTTGATAAATCCGCAGGGCAAAAACACTGTGTTTTTCCTGCAGATTTATTGCGGATTTACCGCAGATTTACCGCAGTTTTTGTGCGGATTCTACTGCGGTTTTACGCCTGCGGTTTTCTATTATGGAGCAGGTGTAAAACCGCTGCGGAATCCGCACAAAGAATTGACATGCTGCGGAATGTAAACTGCTGGGTTTCCGTGCGTTTTCTTCCGCAGCATGGGCACAGCGGTTTTGGTTTCCCATAGGTTTACATTGTACTGTAAACTCATGGGAAAGTGCTGCGGATCCGCAGCAAAATCCGCATCATGTGCACATAGCCTTACAGTCGCATTATCCGTGCTCCTGATTTCACTTTAAAATGCTGGGCATCATGTTGGGACTTGTAGTTCCACAGCCTGATGAGAACCGCAGGCCGCCGGTTACATTATCTGCCAGTGGGTGACAGCTGACAATGTGTTGAAGTGCCATGAAAGTGGAGCGTTTTCTCCCTCCTCAGCCTCCTCTGCACTTTTCCCAGAGGGGATTCAGCCCCCACAAGACACATAAATATTTAGAGCTCTTCTTTCCTCCTCTATGGGATGATTTGTGCCTCCGGGGAGGAAGAACTCGCTGCTAAAGTGGCAGGACTTGTTATATAGGAATGTGGAGCAGAATAGGAACGAGCTTGTACTGCGGGGTTTAATGATAAATGTGTGTTTTATCTGCCCGCAGGCGAGATGTATGTCAGGCCAAGCTGCGTCCCCCCAAAAATAGTGTACGTGTAAAGTGCAAGCTTTCCTGAAATACTCTGTGCTGCTGGTGACTGAGCCCAATGTGTGTGACCTGCCAGTCAGAGGAAGGACCACCTCAAGAACAGCACGTGGGCCCCTTGCTGTCCTCTTGGGGCCCCTGGTCCCGCAGTTAGTTGTGTCACCGCGCTGCGCTGGGTGTTACGATGACTCTGTACATTCCAGAAGATTCAATGTCGTGTTCACAACAGCTGATTACATTCAGGACGCCTCATCCCGGCACAGCTGCTGCGCTGGAGTGACAGTGCGTGAGTGACCGTCCGGGCTGCACCGTCAGTGTGCGCACCCGCCCGCAGGCGCTACACGGGGTCAGGACTCACACACATCCTATCCTCTGCACCGCAACATAAAGCATAGATCCGGTTCATACAAAAGGAAGCACACAGAAGGTGGCAGCCATGATTCTGAGACCACCACACTACACAGAACAAAAAAGGGTTGAGTGGCTGACAAATAATCCGAGACCCTCAGGAGTGCTTATTTATTTAGCATAGTCGACAAAAGCATTTCCCTTTAAGGGATGATCATTTCCTTTAGGAAGGGTAGATTATCCATTTAGAAAGTTTGTGTTTTCCTTTAAGGGACTGCACTTCCCTTTAGAATCAGCATAATTTCAAATAGCAAATGTAAATTTTCTGGTTACTTTAGTAAGGATTCTCCTTTACGTTAACCACTGAGTGTGCATTTCCCACTAAGAGAGTGAGCATTTCCCACTAAGAGAGTGTGCATTTCCCACTAAGAGAATGTGCATTTCCCACTAAGAGAGTGTGCATTTCCTACTAAGAGAGTGTGCATTTCCCACTAAGAGAATTTGCATTTCCTACTAAGAGAGTGTGCATTTACCACTAAGAGAGTGTTCATTTACCACTAAGAGAGTGTGCATTTACCACTAAGAGAGTGTGCATTTCCCACTAAGAGACTGTGCATTTCCCACTAAGAGAATGTGCATTTACCACTAAGAAAGTGTGCATTTCCTACTAAGAGAGTGTGCATTTACCACTAAGAGAGTGTGCATTTACCACTAAGAGAGTGTGCATTTACCACTAAGAGAGTGTGCATTTCCCACTAAGAGACTGTGCATTTCCCACTAAGAGAATGTGCATTTACCACTAAGAAAGTGTGCATTTCCCACTAAGAGAGTGTGCATTTCCTACTAAGAGAGTGTGCATTTCCCACTAAGAGAGTGTGCATTTCCCACTAAGAGAGTGTGCATTTACCACTAAGAGAGTGTGCATTTACCACTAAGAGAGTGTGCATTTACCACTAAGAGAGTGTGCATTTCCCACTAAGAGACTGTGCATTTCCCACTAAGAGAATGTGCATTTACCACTAAGAGAGTGTGCATTTCCCACTAAGAGAGTGTGCATTTACCACTAAGAGAGTGTGCATTTCCCACTAAGAGACTGTGCATTTCCCACTAAGAGAATGTGCATTTCCCATTAACAGAGTGAGCATTTCCCTCTAAGAGAGTGTGCTTTTCCCACTAAGAGAGTGAGCATTTCCCACTAAGTGAGTGTGCATTTCCCACTAAGAGACTGTGCATTTCCCACTAAGAGAATGTGCATTTCCCATTAACAGAGTGAGCATTTCCCTCTAAGAGAGTGTGCATTTCCCACTAAGAGAATGTGCATTTACCACTAAAAGAATGTGCATTTCCCACTAAGAGAATGTGCATTTACCACTAAGAGAGTGTGCATTTCCAACTAAGAGAATGTGCATTTCCCACTAAGAGATTGTGCATTTCCCACTAAGAGAGTGTGCATTTCCCATTAAGAGAGTGTGCATTTCCCATTAAGAGAGTGAGCATTTCCCACTAAGAGAGTGTGCATTTCCCACTAAGAGAATGTGCATTTACCACTAAGAGAGTGTGCATTTCCCACTAAGAGAATGTGCATTTCCCACTAAGAGTGTGCATTTCCCACTAAGAGAGTGTACATTTCCCATTAAGAGAGTGTGCATTTCCCATTAAGAGAGTGAGCATTTCCCACTAAGAGAGTGTGCATTTCCCACTAACAGAATGTGCATTTCCCACTAACAGAATGTGCATTTCCCACTAAGAGACTGTGCATTTCCCACTAAGAGAGTGTGCATTTCCCACTAAGAGATTGAGCATTTCCCACTAAGAGAATGTGCATTTCCCACCAAGAGAGTGTGCATTTCCCACTAAGAGAATGTGCATTTCCCACTAACAGAATGTGCATTTCCCACTAACAGAATGTGCATTTCCCACTAAGAGACTGTGCATTTCCCACTAAGAGAGTGTGCATTTCCCATTAAGAGAGTGTGCATTTCCCATTAAGAGAGTGAGCATTTCCCACTAAGAGAGTGTGCATTTCCCACTAACAGAATGTGCATTTCCCACTAACAGAATGTGCATTTCCCACTAAGAGACTGTGCATTTCCCACTAAGAGAGTGTGCATTTCCCATTAAGAGAGTGTGCATTTCCCATTAAGAGAGTGAGCATTTCCCACTAAGAGAGTGAGCATTTCCCACTAAGAGAATGTGCATTTCCCACCAAGAGAGTGTGCATTTCCCACTAAGAGAATGTGCATTTCCCACTAACAGAATGTGCATTTCCCACTAACAGAATGTGCATTTCCCACTAAGAGACTGTGCATTTCCCACTAACAGAATGTGCATTTCCCACTAAGAAACTGTGCATTTCCCACTAAGTGAGTGTGCATTTCCCACTAAGAGAGTGTGCATTTACCATTAACAGAGTGAGCATTTCCCACTAAGAGAATGTGCATTTCCCACTAAGAGAGTGAGCATTTCCCACTAAGAGAATGTGCATTTCCCACCAAGAGAGTGTGCATTTCCCACTAAGAGAATGTGCATTTCCCACTAACAGAATGTGCATTTCCCACTAACAGAATGTGCATTTCCCACTAAGAGACTGTGCATTTCCCACTAACAGAATGTGCATTTCCCACTAAGAAACTGTGCATTTCCCACTAAGTGAGTGTGCATTTCCCACTAAGAGAGTGTGCATTTACCATTAACAGAGTGAGCATTTCCCACTAAGAGAATGTGCATTTCCCACTAAGAGAGTGTGCATTTCCCACTAACAGAATGTGCATTTCCCACGAAGAGAGTGTGCATTTCCCATTAAGAGAGTGAGCATTTCCGACTAAGAGAGTGAGCATTTCCCACTAAGAGAATGTGCATTTCCCACCAAGAGAGTGTGCATTTCCCACTAAGAGAATGTGCATTTCCCACTAACAGAATGTGCATTTCCCACTAACAGAATGTGCATTTCCCACTAAGAGACTGTGCATTTCCCACTAACAGAATGTGCATTTCCCACTAAGAAACTGTGCATTTCCCACTAAGTGAGTGTGCATTTCCCACTAAGAGAGTGTGCATTTACCATTAAGAGAGTGAGCATTTCCCACTAAGAGAGTGTGCATTTCCCACTAACAGAATGTGCATTTCCCACTAACAGAATGTGCATTTCCCACTAAGAGACTGTGCATTTCCCACTAAGAGAGTGTGCATTTCCCATTAAGAGAGTGAGCATTTCCCACTAAGAGAGTGAGCATTTCCCACTAAGAGAATGTGCATTTCCCACCAAGAGAGTGTGCATTTCCCACTAAGAGAATGTGCATTTCCCACTAACAGAATGTGCATTTCCCACTAACAGAATGTGCATTTCCCACTAAGAGACTGTGCATTTCCCACTAAGAGAGTGTGCATTTCCCATTAAGAGAGTGTGCATTTCCCATTAAGAGAGTGAGCATTTCCCACTAAGAGAGTGTACATTTCCCACTAACAGAATGTGCATTTCCCACTAACAGAATGTGCATTTCCCACTAAGAGACTGTGCATTTCCCACTAAGAGAGTGTGCATTTCCCATTAAGAGAGTGTGCATTTCCCATTAAGAGAGTGAGCATTTCCCACTAAGAGAGTGAGCATTTCC
This sequence comes from Ranitomeya variabilis, assembly GCF_051348905.1. Lineage (NCBI taxonomy): Eukaryota > Metazoa > Chordata > Amphibia > Anura > Dendrobatidae > Ranitomeya > Ranitomeya variabilis. The sequence goes on from NC_135232.1 coordinate 1,136,497,686, forward strand.
CACTAAGAGAATGTGCATTTCCCACCAAGAGAGTGTGCATTTCCCACTAAGAGAATGTGCATTTCCCACTAACAGAATGTGCATTTCCCACTAACAGAATGTGCATTTCCCACTAAGAGACTGTGCATTTCCCACTAACAGAATGCGCATTTCCCACTAAGAAACTGTGCATTTCCCACTAAGTGAGTGTGCATTTCCCACTAAGAGAGTGTGCATTTACCATTAACAGAGTGAGCATTTCCCACTAAGAGAATGTGCATTTCCCACTAAGAGAGTGTGCATTTCCCACTAACAGAATGTGCATTTCCCACGAAGAGAGTGTGCATTTCCCATTAAGAGAGTGAGCATTTCCAACTAAGAGAGTGAGCATTTCCCACTAACAGAATGTGCATTTCCCACCAAGAGAGTGTGCATTTCCCACTAAGAGAATGTGCATTTCCCACTAACAGAATGTGCATTTCCCACTAACAGAATGTGCATTTCCCACTAAGAGACTGTGCATTTCCCACTAACAGAATGTGCATTTCCCACTAAGAAACTGTGCATTTCCCACTAAGTGAGTGTGCATTTCCCACTAAGAGAGTGTGCATTTACCATTAACAGAGTGAGCATTTCCCACTAAGAGAATGTGCATTTCCCACTAAGAGAGTGTGCATTTCCCACTAACAGAATGTGCATTTCCTACTAAGAGAGTGTGCATTTCCCACAAACAGAGTGTGCATTTCCCACTGAGAGAATGTGCATTTCCCACTAAGAGAGTGTGCATTTCCCACTAAGAGAGTGTGCATTTCCCATTAAGAGAGTGTGCATTTCCCATTAAGAGAGTGTGCATTTACCATTAACAGAGTGTGCATTTCCCACTAAGAGAATGTGCATTTCCCACTAAGAGAATGTGCATTTCCCGCTAAGAGAGTGTGCATTTCCCACTAACAGAGTGTGCATTTCCCACTAAGAGAATGTGCATTTCCCACTAAGAGAATGTGCATTTACCACTAAGAGAGTGTGCATTTCCCATTAAGAGAGTGTGCATTTCCCATTAAGAGAGTGTGCATTTACCAATAACAGAGTGTGCATTTCCCACTAAGAGAATGTGCATTTCCCACTAAGAGAATGTGCATTTCCCGCTAAAAGAGTGTGCATTTCCCACAAACAGAGTGTGCATTTCCCACTAAGAGAATGTGCATTTCCCACTAAGAGAGTGTGCATTTACCACTAAGAGAGTGTGCATTCCCCATTAAGACAGTGTGCATTTCCCATTAAGAGAGTGTGCATTTCCCACTAAGAGAATGTGCATTTCCCGCTAAGAGAGTGTGCATTTCCCACTAAGAGAGTGTGCATTTCCCACTAACAGAGTGTGCATTTCCCAATAAGAGAATGTGCATTTCCCACTAAGAGAATGTGCATTTCCCACGAAGAGAGTGTGCATTTCCCACTAACAGAGTGTGCATTTCCCACTAAGAGAACATGCATTTCCCACTAAGAGAATGTGCATTTCCCACTAAGAGACTGTGCATTTCCCACTAACAGAATGTGCATTTCCCACTAAGAGAGTATGCATTTCCCACTAACAGAATGTGCATTTCCCACTAAGAGAATGTGCATTTCCCACTAAGAGAGTGTGCATTTCCCACTAACAGAATGTGCATTTCCCACTAAGAGACTGTGCATTTCCCACTAACAGAATGTGCATTTCCCACTAAGAAACTGTGCATTTCCCACTGAGTGTGCATTTCCCACTAAGAGAGTGTGCATTTACCATTAACAGAGTGAGCATTTCCCACTAAGAGAATGTGCATTTCCCACTAACAGAATGTGCATTTCCCACTAAGAGAGTGTGCGTTTACCATTAACAGAGTGAGCATTTCCCACTAACAGAATGTGCATTTCCCTCTAAGAGTGTGCATTTCCCACTAAGAGACTGTGCATTTCCCGCTAAGAGAGTGTGCATTTCCCACTAACAGAATGTGCATTTCCCACTAAGGGAATGTGCATTTCCCACTAAGAGAGTGTGCATTTTCCACTAACAGAATGTGCATTTCCTACTAAGAGAGTGTGCATTTCCCACTAAGAGAATGTGCATTTCCCACTAAGAGACTGTGCATTTCCCACTAAGAGAGTGTGCATTTCCCACTAAGAGATTGTGCATTCCCATTAAGAAAATGTGCATTTCCCACTAAGAGAATGTGCATTTCCCACTAAGAGTATGTGCATTTCCCACTTAGAGAGTGTGCATTTCCCACTAAGAGAATGTGCATTTCCCACTAAGAGAGTGTGCATTTCCCACTAAGAGAATGTGCATTTCCCACTAAGAGAGTGTGCATTTCCTACTAAGAGAGTGTGCATTTCCCACTAAGAGAATTTGCATTTCCTACTAAGAGAGTGTGCATTTACCACTAAGAGAGTGTGCATTTACCACTAAGAGAGTGTGCATTTACCACTAAGAGAGTGCATTTCCCACTAAGAGACTGTGCATTTCCCACTAAGAGAATGTGCATTTACCACTAAGAAAGTGTGCATTTCCCACTAAGAGAGTGTGCATTTCCTACTAAGAGAGTGTGCATTTCCCACTAAGAGAGTGTGCATTTACCACTAAGAGAGTGTGCATTTACCACTAAGAGAGTGTGCATTTCCCACTAAGAGAATGTGCATTTACCACTAAGAGAGTGTGCATTTCCCACTAAGAGAGTGTGCATTTACCACTAAGAGAGTGTGCATTTCCCACTAAGAGACTGTGCATTTCCCACTAAGAGAATGTGCATTTCCCATTAACAGAGTGAGCATTTCCCTCTAAGAGAGTGTGCATTTCCCACTAAGAGAATGTGCATTTACCACTAAAAGAATGTGCATTTCCCACTAAGAGAATGTGCATTTCCCACTAACAGATTGTGCATTTCCCACTAAGAGAGTGTGCATTTCCCATTAAGAGAGTGTGCATTTCCCATTAAGAGAGTGAGCATTTCCCACTAAGAGAGTGTGCATTTCCCACTAAGAGAATGTGCATTTCCCACCAAGAGAGTGTGCATTTCCCACTAAGAGAATGTGCATTTCCCACTAACAGAATGTGCATTTCCCACTAACAGAATGTGCATTTCCCACTAAGAGACTGTGCATTTCCCACTAAGAGAGTGTGCATTTCCCATTAAGAGAGTGTGCATTTCCCATTAAGAGAGTGAGCATTTCCCACTAAGAGAGTGTGCATTTCCCACTAACAGAATGTGCATTTCCCACTAACAGAATGTGCATTTCCCACTAAGAGACTGTGCATTTCCCACTAAGAGAGTGTGCATTTCCCATTAAGAGAGTGTGCATTTCCCATTAAGAGAGTGAGCATTTCCCACTAAGAGAGTGAGCATTTCCCACTAAGAGAATGTGCATTTCCCACCAAGAGAGTGTGCATTTCCCACTAAGAGAATGTGCATTTCCCACTAACAGAATGTGCATTTCCCACTAACAGAATGTGCATTTCCCACTAAGAGACTGTGCATTTCCCACTAACAGAATGTGCATTTCCCACTAAGAAACTGTGCATTTCCCACTAAGTGAGTGTGCATTTCCCACTAAGAGAGTGTGCATTTACCATTAACAGAGTGAGCATTTCCCACTAAGAGAATGTGCATTTCCCACTAAGAGAGTGTGCATTTCCCACTAACAGAATGTGCATTTCCTACTAAGAGAGTGTGCATTTCCCACAAACAGAGTGTGCATTTCCCACTGAGAGAATGTGCATTTCCCACTAAGAGAGTGTGCATTTACCACTAAGAGAGTGTGCATTTCCCATTAAGAGAGTGTGCATTTCCCATTAAGAGAGTGTGCATTTACCATTAACAGAGTGTGCATTTCCCACTAAGAGAATGTGCATTTCCCACTAAGAGAATGTGCATTTCCCGCTAAGAGAGTGTGCATTTCCCACTAAGAGAGTGTGCATTTCCCACTAAGAGAATGTGCATTTCCCACTAAGAGAATGTGCATTTACCACTAAGAGAGTGTGCATTTCCCATTAAGAGAGTGTGCATTTACCATTAACAGAGTGTGCATTTCCCACTAAGAGAATGTGCATTTCCCACTAAGAGAATGTGCATTTCCCACTAAGAGAATGTGCATTTCCCATTAAGAGAGTGTGCATTTCCCATTAAGAGAGTGTGCATTTACCATTAACAGAGTGTGCATTTCCCACTAAGAGAATGTGCATTTCCCACTAAGAGAATGTGCATTTCCCGCTAAAAGAGTGTGCATTTCCCACAAACAGAGTGTGCATTTCCCACTAAGAGAATGTGCATTTCCCACTAAGAGAGTGTGCATTTACCACTAAGAGAGTGTGCATTTCCCATTAAGAGAGTGTGCATTTCCCATTAAGAGAGTGTGCATTTACCATTAACAGAGTGTGCATTTCCCACTAAGAGAATGTGCATTTCCCACTAAGAGAATGTGCATTTCCCGCTAAGAGAGTGTGCATTTCCCACTAAGAGAATGTGCATTTCCCACTAAGAGAATGTGCATTTCCCACGAAGAGTGTGTGCATTTCCCACTAACAGAGTGTGCATTTCCCACTAAGAGAACATGCATTTCCCACTAAGAGAATGTGCATTTCCCACTAAGAGACTGTGCATTTCCCAATAACAGAATGTGCATTTCCCACTAAGAGAGTATGCATTTCCCACTAACAGAATGTGCATTTCCCACTAAGAGAATGTGCATTTCCCACTAAGAGTGTGTGCATTTCCCACTAACAGAATGTGCATTTCCCACTAAGAGACTGTGCATTTCCCACTAACAGAATGTGCATTTCCCACTAAGAAACTGTGCATTTCCCACTAAGTGAGTGTGCATTTCCCACTAAGAGAGTGTGCATTTACCATTAACAGAGTGAGCATTTCCCACTAAGAGAATGTGCATTTCCCACTAACAGAATGTGCATTTCCCACTAAGAGAGTGTGCATTTACCATTAACAGAGTGAGCATTTCCCACTAACAGAATGTGCATTTCCCTCTAAGAGTGTGCATTTCCCACTAAGAGACTGTGCATTTCCCGCTAAGAGAGTGTGCATTTCCCACTAACAGAATGTGCATTTCCCACTAAGAGAATGTGCATTTCTCACTAAGAGAGTGTGCATTTCCCACTAACAGAATGTGCATTTCCTACTAAGAGAGTGTGCATTTCCCACTAAGAGAATGTGCATTTCCCACTAAGAGACTGTGCATTTCCCACTAAGAGAGTGTGCATTTCCCACTAAGAGATTGTGCATTCCCATTAAGAAAATGTGCATTTCCCACTAAGAGAATGTGCATTTCCCACTAAGAGTATGTGCATTTCCCACTAAGAGAGTGTGCATTTCCCACTAACAGAATGTGCATTTCCCGCTAAGAGAATGTGCATTTCCCACTAAGAGAGTGTGCATTTCCCAGTAAGACAGTGTGCATTTATCACTAAGAGAATGTGCATTTCCCACTAAGAGAGTGTGCATTTCCCACTAACAGAATGTGCATTTCCCACTAAGAGAATGTGCATTTCCCACTAAGTGAGTGTGCATTTCCCAGTAAGATAGTGTGCATTTATCACTAAGAGAATGTGCATTTCCCACTAAGAGAATGTGCATTTCCCACTAATAGACTGTGCATTTCCCACTAAGAGAGTGTGCGTTTCCCACTGAGTGTGCATTTCCCACTGTGTGTGCATTTCCCGCTAAGAGAGTGTGCATTTCCCACTAAGAGAGTGTGCATTTCCCACTAACAGAGTGTGCATTTCCCACTAAGAGAATGTGCATTTCCCACAAAGAGAGTGTGCATTTCCCACGAAGAGAGTGTGCATTTCCCACTAACAGAGTGTGTATTTCCCACTAAGAGAATGTGCATTTCCCACTAAGAGAATGTGCATTTCCCACTAAGAGACTGTGCATTTCCCACCAACAGAATGTGCATTTCCCACTAAGAGAGTGTGCATTTCCCACTAACAGAATGTGCATTTCCCACTAAGAGAATGTACATTTCCCACTAAGAGAGCGTGCATTTCCCACTAACAGAATGTGCATTACCGACTAAGAGAGTGTGCATTTCCCACTAACAGAATGTGCATTTCCCGCTAAGAGAATGTGCATTTCCCACTAAGAGAGTGTGCATTTCCCAGTAAGATAGTGTGCATTTCCCACTAACAGAATGTGCATTTCCCACTAAGAGAATGTGCATTTCCCACTAAGAGAGTGTGCATTTCCCACTAAGAGAGTGTGCGTTTCCCACTGAGTGTGCATTTCCCACTGTGTGTGCATTTCCCACTAAGAGAGTGTGCATTTCCCACTAAGAGCGTGTGCTTTTCCCACTAAGTGAGTGTGCATTTTCCACTAAGAGAGTGTGCTTTTCCCACTAAGTGAGTGTGCATTTCCCACTAAGTGAGTGTGCATTTCCTTGTAAGATAGTGAACATTTCCCACTAAGTGAGTGAGCATTTCCCACTAAGTGAGTGTGCATTTCCCACTAAGAGAATGTGCATTTCCCAGTAAGAGAATGTGCATTTCCCACTAAGAGACTGTGCATTTCCCAGTAAGATAGTGCACATTTCCCACTAAGTGAGTGTGCATTTCCCACTAAGAGAGTGTGCATTTCCCACTAAGTGAGTGTGCATTTCCCAGTAAGATAGTGAACATTTCCCACTAAGTGAGTGTGCATTTCCCACTAAGAGAATGTGCATTTCCCACTAAGTGAGTGTGCATTTCCCACTAAGAGAATGTGCATTTCCCACTAAAAGAATGTTCATTTCCCAGTAAGATAGTGAACATTTCCCACTAAGTGAGTGTGCATTTCCTACTAAGTGAGTGTGCATTTCCAATTAAGAGAATGTGCATTTACCATTAAGTGAGTGTGCATTTCTCACTAAGAGAATGTGCATTTCCCACTAAGAGAGTGTGCATTTCCCACTAACAGAATGTGCATTTCCCACTAAGAGACTGTGCATTTCCCACTAACAGAATGTGCATTTCCCACTAAGAAACTGTGCATTTCCCACTAAGTGAGTGTGCATTTCCCACTAAGAGAGTGTGCATTTACCATTAACAGAGTGAGCATTTCCCACTAAGAGAATGTGCATTTCCCACTAAGAGAGTGTGCATTTCACACTAACAGAATGTGCATTTCCCACTAAGAGAGTGTGCATTTCCCACTAAGAGATTGTGCATTCCCATTAAGAAAATGTGCATTTCCCACTAAGAGAATGTGCATTTCCCACTAAGAGTATGTGCATTTCCCACTAAGAGAGTGTGCATTTCCCACTAACAGAATGTGCATTTCCCGCTAAGAGAATGTGCATTTCCCACTAAGAGAGTGTGCATTTCCCAGTAAGATAGTGTGCATTTATCACTAAGAGAATGTGCATTTCCCACTAAGAGAGTGTGCATTTCCCATTAAGAGAGTGAGCATTTCCCACTAAGAGAATGTGCATTTCCCACTAAGAGAGTGTGCATTTCCCATTAAGAGAGTGAGCATTTCCCACTAAGAGAATGTGCATTTCCCACTAAGAGAGTGTGCATTTCCCACTAACAGAATGTGCATTTCCTACTAAGAGAGTGTGCATTTCCCACTAAGAGAATGTGCATTTCCCACTAAGAGACTGTGCATTTCCCACTAAGAGAATGTGCATTTCCCACTAAGAGATTGTGCATTCCCATTAAGAAAATGTGCATTTCCCACTAAGACAGTGTGCATTTACCACTAAGAGAGTGTGCATTTCCCATTAAGAGAGTGTGCATTTCCCATTAAGAGAGTGTGCATTTACCATTAACAGAGTGTGCATTTCCCACTAAGAGAACGTGCATTTCCCGCTAAGAGAGTGTGCATTTCCCACTAAGAGAGTGTGCATTTCCCACTAACAGAGTGTGCATTTCCCACTAAGAGAATGTGCATTTCCCACGAAGAGAATGTGCATTTCCCACGAAGAGAGTGTGTATTTCCCACAGAGTGTGCATTTCCCACTAAGAGAATGTGCATTTCCCACTAAGAGAGTGTGCATTTACCAGTAAGAGAGTGTGCATTTCCCATTAAGAGAGTGTGCATTTCCCATTAAGAGAGTGTGCATTTACCATTAACAGAGTGTGCATTTCCCACTAAGAGAATGTGCATTTCCCACTAAGAGAATGTGCATTTCCCGCTAAGAGAGTGTGCATTTCCCACTAAGAGAGTGTGCATTTCCCACTAACAGAGTGTGCATTTCCCACTAAGAGATTGTGCATTCCCATTAAGAGAATGTGCATTTCCCACGAAGAGAGTGTGCATTTCCCACGAAGAGAGTGTGCATTTCCCACTAACAGAGTGTGTATTTCCCACTAAGAGAATGTGCATTTCCCACTAAGAGAATGTGCATTTCCCACTAAGAGACTGTGCATTTCCCACCAACAGAATGTGCATTTCCCACTAAGAGAGTGTGCATTTCCCACTAACAGAATGTGCATTTCCCACTAAGAGAATGTGCATTTCCCACTAAGAGAGCGTGCATTTCCCACTAACAGAATGTGCATTACCCACTAAGAGAGTGTGCATTTCCCACTAACAGAATGTGCATTTCCCACTAAGTGAGTGTGCATTTCCCACTAAGAGAGTGTGCATTTACCATTAACAGAGTGAGCATTTCCCACTAAGAGAATGTGCATTTCCCACTAAGAGAGTGTGCATTTCCCACTAACAGAATGTGCATTTCCTACTAAGAGAGTGTGCATTTCCCACTAAGAGAATGTGCATTTCCCACTAAGAGACTGTGCATTTCCCACTAAGAGAATGTGCATTTCCCACTAAGAGATTGTGCATTCCCATTAAGAAAATGTGCATTTCCCACTAAGAGAATGTGCATTTCCCACTAAGAGTATGTGCATTTCCCACTAAGAGAGTGTGCATTTCCCACTAACAGAATGTGCATTTCCCGCTAAGAGAATGTGCATTTCCCACTAAGAGAGTGTGCATTTCCCAGTAAGATAGTGTGCATTTATCACTAAGAGAATGTGCATTTCCCACTAAGAGAGTGTGCATTTCCCACTAACAGAATGTGCATTTCCCAATAAGAGAATGTGCATTTCCCACTAAGAGAGTGTGCATTTCCCACTAAGAGAGTGTGCGTTTCCCACTGAGTGTGCATTTCCCACTGTGTGTGCATTTCCCACTAAGAGAGTGTGCATTTCCCACTAAGAGAGTGTGCATTTCCCACTAAGAGCGTGTGCTTTTCCCACTAAGTGAGTGTGCATTTTCCACTAAGTGAGTGTGCATTTCCCACTAAGTGAGTGTGCATTTCCTTGTAAGATAGTGAACATTTCCCACTAAGTGAGTGAGCATTTCCCACTAAGTGAGTGTGCATTTCCCACTAAGAGAATGTGCATTTCCCAGTAAGAGAATGTGCATTTCCCACTAAGAGAGTGTGCATTTCCCAGTAAGATAGTGAACATTTCCCACTAAGTGAGTGTGCATTTCCCACTAAGAGAGTGTGCATTTCCCACTAAGTGAGTGTGCATTTCCCAGTAAGATAGTGAACATTTCCCACTAAGTGAGTGTGCATTTCCTACTAAGTGAGTGTGCATTTCCAATTAAGAGATTGTGCATTTACCACTAAGTGAGTGTGCATTTCCCACTAAGAGACTGTGCATTTCCCACTAACAGAATGTGCATTTCCCACTAAGAAACTGTGCATTTCCCACTAAGTGAGTGTGCATTTCCCACTAAGAGAGTGTGCATTTACCATTAACAGAGTGAGCATTTCCCACTAAGAGAATGTGCATTTCCCACTAAGAGAGTGTGCATTTCCCACTAACAGAATGTGCATTTCCTACTAAGAGAGTGTGCATTTCCCACTAAGAGAATGTGCATTTCCCACTAAGAGACTGTGCATTTCCCACTAAGAGAATGTGCATTTCCCACTAAGAGATTGTGCATTCCCATTAAGAAAATGTGCATTTCCCACTAAGAGAATGTGCATTTCCCACTAAGAGTATGTGCATTTCCCACTAAGAGAGTGTGCATTTCCCACTAACAGAATGTGCATTTCCCGCTAAGAGAATGTGCATTTCCCACTAAGAGAGTGTGCATTTCCCACTAAGAGAGTGTGCATTTCCCACTAAGAGAGTGTGCGTTTCCCACTGAGTGTGCATTTCCCACTGTGTGTGCATTTCCCACTAAGAGAGTGTGCATTTCCCACTAAGAGCGTGTGCTTTTCCCACTAAGTGAGTGTGCATTTTCCACTAAGAGAGTGTGCTTTTCCCACTAAGTGAGTGTGCATTTCCCACTTAGTGAGTGTGCATTTCCTTGTAAGATAGTGAACATTTCCCACTAAGTGAGTGAGCATTTCCCACTAAGTGAGTGTACATTTCCCACTAAGAGAATGTGCATTTCCCAGTAAGAGAATGTGCATTTCCCACTAAGAGAGTGTGCATTTCCCAGTAAGATAGTGAACATTTCCCACTAAGTGAGTGTGCATTTCCCACTAAGAGAGTGTGCATTTCCCACTAAGTGAGTGTGCATTTCCCAGTAAGATAGTGAACATTTCCCACTAAGTGAGTGTGCATTTCCTACTAAGTGAGTGTGCATTTCCAATTAAGAGATTGTGCATTTACCACTAAGTGAGTGTGCATTTCCCACTAAGAGAATGTGCATTTCCCACTAAGTGAGTGTGCATTTCCCACTAAGAGAATGTGCATTTCCCACTAAAAGAATGTTCATTTCCCAGTATGATAGTGAACATTTCCCACTAAGTGAGTGTGCATTTCCTACTAAGTGAGTGTGCATTTCCAATTTAGAGAATGTGCATTTACCATTAAGTGAGTGTGCATTTCCCACTAAGAGAATGTGCATTTCCCACTAAGTGAGTGTGCATTTCCCACTAAGAGAATGTGCATTTCCCATTAAGAGAGTGAGCATTTCCCACTAAGAGAGTGTGCATTTCCCACTGTGTGAGCATTTCCCACTAAGAGAGTGTGCATTTCCCACTGTGTGAGCATTTCCCACTAAGAGAGTGTGCATTTCCCATTTAGAGAGTGTGCTTTTCCCACTGAGTGTGCATTTCCCAGTAAGATAGTCAACATTTCCCACTAAGTGAGTGAGCATTTCCCACTAAGAGAGTGTGCATTTCCCACTAAGAGAATGTGCATTTCCCAGTAAGATAGTGAACATTTCCCACTAAGTGAGTGTGCATTTCCCAGTAAGATAGTGAACATTTCCCACTAAGAGAGTGTGCATTTCCCAGTAAGATAGTGAACATTTCCCACTAAGAGAGTGTGCATTTCCCAGTAAGATAGTGAACATTTCCCACTAAGAGAGTGTGCATTTCCCAGTAAGATAGTGAACATTTCCCACTAAGAGAGTGTGCATTTCCCACTAAGAGACTGTGTATTTCCCATTAAGAGAGTGTGCATTTCCCAGTAAGAGTGAACATTTCCCACTAAGTGAGTGTGCATTTCCAACTAAGAGATTGTGCATTTCCCACTAAGTGAGTGTGCATTTCCCAGTAAGATAGTGAACATTTCCCACTAAGAGAGTGTGCATTTCCCACTAAGAGAGTGTGCATTTCCCAGTAAGATAGTGAACATTTCCCACTAAGAGAGTGTGCATTTCCCACTAAGAGAGTGTGCATTTCCCAGTAAGATAGTGTGCATTTCCCACTAAGTGAGTGTGCATTTCCCAGTAAGATAGTGAGCATTTCCCACTAAGTGAGTGTGCATTTCCCAGTAAGATAGTGAGCATTTCCCACTAAGAGAGTGTGCATTTCCCACTAAGTGAGTGTGCATTTCCCAGTAAGATAGTGAGCATTTCCCACTAAGTGAGTGTGCATTTCCCTTTATAAGTGTATACATTCTCTTTTTATATGCAAATTGCCTCTTCTGAGAAAAAGAGGACTTAACTCTATAGCGCCACCTGTTGGATGTAGCGATCCTACAAGTCACAATCAACCCTTTAACGAGTCGTGCAATATGACTTAGGATAAAAGCCAAATCAGTATCTCAATTCGCAGACACGGTGTTTTTCTTTTTAGAGAGTGTAAATTTCACATTAATAGAGTGTGTGTCTCTTTAAGAGTGTGTATTTCCCAATAAGGATGCGGCTTCCCTTGCGCATTCTTTTTGTTGCTGACTGATCAGAAGACACAGGCAGTGATTAGTGAGCAGGAATGTTTGGGTCCTGTGCTATTGCACCAAGTGTCTTTTTTCTCCTTTGCTGTCTTCCTGCCATTGTCACATAGTGGGGGTCCCGTGGTGGGGGTCCGATGGCAGGCGCTCACATTCAATAGCCAAGTCCAGAATTGCACACATACCAGAGAGGAAAAAAAAAAAGTATGATGCAGCGCAGAATTTTAGGCATTTGCTCACTGTAAATGTGACAAAGTGACAGAACTACAGGATACTGCGGGCGGGGGGCCGAGGGCGAGTGCATGAGGGGGGTCCCATCTACATTACATCAGTTTTTCTGGATAATTTGCATTTCCGGAGACCACCACTTCCAATACGGAGCTCTGAAATGTCCACTGGGTAGAAATATCATGGAAGGATTATAGTGGAACTAAACAATAATCAGGCGTATATCCTTAATAATGGCCAGATAACAGTGCCGCTCAGCGCATGCATAATACTAGAATGTACACAACAGTGCCACAAAATAATACTGCGCCTATGTGACACTGCCATGTTATTAGTAATACTAGAATAATAATGGCCAGATAACAGTGCCGCTCAGCGCATGCATAATACTAGAATGTACACAGCAGTGCCACAAAATAATACTGCGCCTATGTGACACCACCATGTTATTAGTAATACTAGAATAATAATGGCCAGATAACAGTGCCGCTCAGCGCATGCATAATACAAGAATGTACACAACAGTGCCACAAAATAATACTGCGCCTATGTGACACTGCCATGTTATTAGTAATACTAGAATAATAATGGCCAGATAACAGTGCCGCTCAGCGCATGCATAATACTAGAACGCACACAGCAGTGCCACAAAATAATACTGCGCCTATGTGACACTACATGTTATTACTAATAATAGAATAATAATGGTCAGATAACAGTGCCGCTCAGCGCATGCATAATACTAGAACGCACACAGCAGTGCCACAAAATAATACTGCGCCTATGTGACACCACCATGTTATTAGTAATAGTAGAATAATAATGGCCAGATAACAGTGCCGCTCAGTGCATGTATAATACTAGAACGCACACAGCAGTGCCACAAAATAATACTGCGCCTATGTGACACTACCATGTTATTAGTAATAATGGAATAATAATGGCCAGAGAACAGGCCGCTCAGTGCATGCATAATACTAGAACGCACAGAGCAGTGCCACAAAATAATACTGCGCCTATGTGACACCACCATGTTATTAGTAATACTAGAATAATAATGGCCAGATAACAGTGCCGCTCAGTGCATGCATAATACTAGAACGCACACAGCAGTGCCACAAAATAATACTGCGCCTATGTGACACCACCATGTTATTAGTAATACTAGAATAATAATGGCCAGATAACAGTGCCGCTCAGTGCATGTATAATACTAGAACGCACACAGCAGTGCCACAAAATAATACTGCGCCTATGTGACACCACCATGTTATTAGTAATACTAGAATAATAATGGCCAGATAACAGTGCCGCTCAGTGCATGTATAATACTAGAACGCACACAGCAGTGCCACAAAATAATACTGCGCCTATGTGACACTACCATGTTATTAGTAATAATGGAATAATAATGGCCAGATAACAGTGCCGCTCAGTGCATGTATAATACTAGAACGCACACAGCAGTGCCACAAAATAATACTGCGCCTATGTGACACTACCATGTTATTAGTAATACTAGAATAATAATGGCCAATTAGCGGTGCCATCCCGAGCATATAATACTACCATGCATGGAGCATGTGACAGTGCCACAGAATAACATAGTGCCTGTATGATGCTATCTGACCTGCCCCATTCTTCCTCCTCACATACAGAGCTGTATAACAGTGTACACTCCGGGTCAGTGCCTACATAGTACTGCCCTGCGAATAGCAGTGTCACACATGAGAGTACCGCGTCATTTCTACCTGACAATACTGGGTAGTGAACAGAAAACTGCACCATAAACTGATCAGGTAAAGGCACAGTGCAGAGCCTGAGGGTCTCATTACTGGGGCAGGTGTCATGGCGCCTCATGTGTTCTGATCCGGGCGCGGTCACACATGTGAACATGGCCCAACCCTCCGGACTCAGTCATGTCCGACTTTTTAGGCAAACACAAGGGCATAGTTTACCGTAATTGTGTCCGGCTGAAAAAGATGGCCACCGCCGGAACAGTGGCGCTGAGTGGCTCCGAGGGTCCTACCCAGGTGCTGTCTGAGTCACGTTTTTGAAGCGTTTAGATAGAAATCCTGAGGTAAGTGCTCAGTGTAAAACACTCTATAAATGTGCGCGGACACGAACGAGAATCCCTTATCACAACCTGTATAAATGGTGATTTCTTTTTTTAGGCCAACGTAAAATATCCTGTCAGGAATGATCGGCCATGTTTACTGGGGTCAGAGATCTGGAATGAAGCGCTCGCTGAATGAGGACTCAGGAAATCATTGCCTTATGTATGAGGCCCTTAACAGGGGCTCAAAGACCACCACGTAGTAGACACCATCGAGTGTCCGGTAACACATCTCAAAGGCAAAGAGGAATCTTGGCTTGATTGCTAGCAAGAGCAATGCTATCAGCTGCCACAGACTTGACTGTCTTTACTGTCTGAGCAGTGAGGCTATGGATTCTTTACTGTCTGAGCAGTGAGACTATGGATTCTTTACTGTCTGAGCAGTGAGACTATGGGTTCTGTACTGTGTGAGCAGTGAGACTATGGATTCTTTACTGTCTGAGCAGTGAGACTATGGATTCTTTTCTGTCTGAGCAGTGAGACTATGGATTCTTTACTGTCTGAGCAGTGAGACTATGGATTCTTTACTGTCTGAGCAGTGAGATTATGGATTCTTTACTGTCTGAGCAGTGAGACTATGGGTTCTGTACTGCGTGAGCAGTGAGACTATGGATTCTTTACTGTCTGAGCAGTGAGACTATGGATTCTTTTCTGTCTGAGCAGTGAGACTATGGATTCTTTACTGTCTGAGCAGTGAGACTATGGATTCTTTACTGTCTGAGCAGTGAGATTATGGATTCTTTACTGTCTGAGCAGTGAGACTATGGGTTCTTTACTGTCTCAGCAGTGAGACTATGGGTTCTTTACTGTATGAGCAGTGAGACTATGGATTCTTTACTGTCTGAGCAGTGAGACTATGGGTTCTTTGCTGTCTGAGCAGTTAGACTATGGGTTATTTACTGTATAAGCAGAGAGACTATGGATTCTTTACTGTCTGAGCAGTGAGACTCTGGATTCTTTACTGTCTGAGCAGAGAGACTATGGATTCTTTACTGTCTGAGCAGTGAGACTATGGGTTCTTTACTGTCTGAGCAGTGAGACTATGGGTTCTTTGCTGTCTGAGCAGTTAGACTATGGGTTATTTACTGTATAAGCAGAGAGACTATGGATTCTTTACTGTCTGAGCAGTGAGACTATGGGTTCTTTACTGTTTGAGCAGTGAGACAATGGGTTCTTTACTGTCTGAGCAGTGAGACTATGGATTCTTTACTGTCTGAGCAGTGAGACTATGGGTTCTTTACTGTTTGAGCAGTGAGACTATGGGTTCTTTACTGTCTGAGCAGTGAGACTATGGGTTCTTTACTGTCTGAACAGTGAGACTATGGATTCTTTACTGTCTGAACAGTGAGACTATGGATTCTTTACTGTCTGAGCAGTGAGACTATGGATTCTTTACTGTCTGAGCAGTGAGACTATGGATTCTTTACTGTCTGAGCAGTGAGACTATGGGTTCTTTACTGTCTGAGCAGTGAGACTATGGATACTTTACTGTCTGAGCAGTGAGACTATGGATTATTTACTGTCTGAACAGTGAGACAATGGATTCTTTACTGTCTGAGCAGTGAGACTATGGATTCTTTACTGTCTGAGCAGTGAGACTATGGATAATTTACTGTCTGAACAGTGAGACTATGGGTTTTTTACTGTGCGAGCAGTGAGACTATGGATTCTGCACTGAATGAGCAGTGAGACTATGGATTCTTTAGTGTGCCAGCAGTGAGACTATGGATTATTTACTGTCTGAGCAGTGAGACTATGGACTCTTTACTGTCTGAGCAGTGAGACTATGGATTATTTAATGTCTGAATAGTGAGACTATGGATTATTTACTGTATGAGCAGTGAGACTATGGACTCTTTACTGTCTGAACAGTGAGACTATGGATTATTTACTGTCTGAACAGTGAGACAATGGATTCTTTACTGTCTGAGCAGTGAGATTATGGATTCTTTACTGTCTGAGCAGTGAGACTATGGAGTCTTTACTGTCTGACAGTGAGACTATGGATAATTTACTGTCTGAACAGTGAGACTATGGGTTTTTTACTGTGCGAGCAGTGAGACTATGGATTCTGCACTGAATGAGCAGTGAGACTATGGATTATTTAATGTCTGAATAGTGAGACTATGGATTATTTACTGTCCGAGCAGAGAGACTATAGATTCTGCACTGTATGAGCAGTGAGACTATGGATTTTTACTGTCTGAGTAGTGAGACTATGGATTCTGCACTGTATGAGCAGTGAGCCTATGGACTCTTTACTGTCCGGGCAGTGAGACTGTGGATTCTTTAGTGTGTGAGCAGTGAGACTATGGATTCTTTACTGTCTGAACAGTGAGACTATGGATTCTTTACTGTCTGAACAGTGAGACTATGGATTCTTTACTGTCTGAGCAGTGAGACTATGGATTCTTTACTGTCTGAGTAGTGAGACTATGGATTCTTTACTGTCTGAACAGTGAGACTATGGATTATTTACTGTCCGAGCAGTGAGGCTCTGGACTCTTTACTGTCTGAACAGTGAGACTATGGACTCTTTACTGTCTGAGCAGTGAGACTATGGACTCTTTACTGTCTGAGCAGTGAGACTATGTATTCTTTACTGTCTGAGCAGTGAGACTATGGATTCTGCACTGTATGAGCAGTGAGCCTATGGACTCTTTACTGTCCGGGCAGTGAGACTGTGGATTCTTTAGTGTGCGAGCAGTGAGACTATGGATTCTTTACTGTAAGAGCAGTGAGGCAATGCATTCTTTACTGTCTGAGCAGTGAGGCTATGTATTCTTTCTGTCTGAGCAGTGAGACTGTGGATTCTTTACTGTCTGAACAGTGAGACTATGGATAATTTACTGTCCGAGCAGTGAGGCTATGGACTCTTTACTGTCTTAGCAGTGAGACTATGGACTCTTTACTGTCTGAGCAGTGAGACTATGGATTCTTTACTGTCTGAGTTGTGAGACTATGGATTCTTTACTGTCTGAGTAGTCAGACTATGGATTCTGCACTGTATGAACAGTGAGACTATGGACTCTTTACTGTAAGAGCAGTGAGGCAATGCATTCTTTACTGTCTGAGCAGTGAGGCTATGTATTCTTTCTGTCTGAGCAGTGAGACTGTGGATTCTTTACTGTCTGAACAGTGAGACTATGGATTATTTACTGTCTGAACAGTGAGACAATGGATTCTTTACTGTCTGAGCAGTGAGACTATGGATAATTTACTGTCTGAACAGTGAGACTATGGGTTTTTTACTGTGCGAGCAGTGAGACTATGGATTCTGCACTGAATGAGCAGTGAGACTATGGATTCTTTAGTGTGCCAGCAGTGAGACTATGGATTATTTACTGTCTGAGCAGTGAGACTATGGACTCTTTACTGTCTGAGCAGTGAGACTATGGATTATTTAATGTCTGAATAGTGAGACTATGGATTATTTACTGTATGAGCAGTGAGACTATGGACTCTTTACTGTCTGAACAGTGAGACTATGGATTATTTACTGTCTGAACAGTGAGACAATGGATTCTTTACTGTCTGAGCAGTGAGACTATGGAGTCTTTACTGTCTGACAGTGAGACTATGGATAATTTACTGTCTGAACAGTGAGACTATGGGTTTTTTACTGTGCGAGCAGTGAGACTATGGATTCTGCACTGAATGAGCAGTGAGACTATGGATTATTTAATGTCTGAATAGTGAGACTATGGATTATTTACTGTCCGAGCAGAGAGACTATAGATTCTGCACTGTATGAGCAGTGAGACTATGGATTTTTACTGTCTGAGTAGTGAGACTATGGATTCTGCACTGTATGAGCAGTGAGCCTATGGACTCTTTACTGTCCGGGCAGTGAGACTGTGGATTCTTTAGTGTGTGAGCAGTGAGACTATGGATTCTTTACTGTCTGAACAGTGAGACTATGG
Source organism: Ranitomeya variabilis (assembly GCF_051348905.1). Lineage (NCBI taxonomy): Eukaryota > Metazoa > Chordata > Amphibia > Anura > Dendrobatidae > Ranitomeya > Ranitomeya variabilis. The sequence goes on from NC_135232.1 coordinate 1,136,516,035, forward strand.
ATTCTTTACTGTCTGAACAGTGAGACTATGGATTCTTTACTGTCTGAGCAGTGAGACTATGGATTCTTTACTGTCTGAGTAGTGAGACTATGGATTCTTTACTGTCTGAACAGTGAGACTATGGATTATTTACTGTCCGAGCAGTGAGGCTCTGGACTCTTTACTGTCTGAACAGTGAGACTATGGACTCTTTACTGTCTGAGCAGTGAGACTATGGACTCTTTACTGTCTGAGCAGTGAGACTATGTATTCTTTACTGTCTGAGCAGTGAGACTATGGATTCTGCACTGTATGAGCAGTGAGACTATGGATTCTTTACTGTCCGGGCAGTGAGACTGTGGATTCTTTAGTGTGCGAGCAGTGAGACTATGGATTCTTTACTGTAAGAGCAGTGAGGCAATGCATTCTTTACTGTCTGAGCAGTGAGGCTATGTATTCTTTCTGTCTGAGCAGTGAGACTGTGGATTCTTTACTGTCTGAACAGTGAGACTATGGATAATTTACTGTCCGAGCAGTGAGGCTATGGACTCTTTACTGTCTTAGCAGTGAGACTATGGACTCTTTACTGTCTGAGCAGTGAGACTATGGATTCTTTACTGTCTGAGTTGTGAGACTATGGATTCTTTACTGTCTGAGTAGTCAGACTATGGATTCTGCACTGTATGAACAGTGAGACTATGGACTCTTTACTGTCTGAGCAGTGATACTATGGATTATTTACTGTCTGAGTTGTGAGACTATGGATTCTTTACTGTCTGAGTAGTGAGACTATGGATTCTGCACTGTACGAGCAGTGAGACTATGGACTCTTTACTGTCTGAGCAGTGACACTATGGACTCTTTACTGTCTGAGCAGTAAGACTATGGATTCTTTACTGTCTGAGTAGTGAGACTATGGATTCTGCACTGTATGAGCAGTGTGATTATGAAACAGTTTGCCACATGATGTTGTAATGGTTGATTCACTAAGTCAGTACAAGGAGGCTTGGATGATTTCAGGTTGCTTTACTGGATTCTGTGACTCCGTGTCATGTTCTAGGTTGAACACGGTGGACTTGTGTCTTCTTTCAGCCTTAGAACTATGAAATTTTGGTCTTCAGAGACATCTCTGACCACAGTGATCTGAGTACTTAGAGGCAGGGGCGTAACTACCGCGGTCGCAGGGGTCGCAATTGCGACGGGGCCCGCAGTGCTTAGGGGCCCACCCAGTCCAGCAGACTGGGCGGGCCCCTAAGAACTCTGAGCTACAAAATGGGCCGCCGGCCCTTTATAAACCTTCTTTACAGGCCCTGGTGCGCGTGCACTCTCTCAGTGCATGCGCGATCACGGGTGGGACTGCACTTGTCCCGCAGCAGAGCCCCTCCACCGCAGAGAGCCGCACACCACAACTATGGCTGCAGCTGCTCTGTGCGCACAGGACCTAGGATGAGGTCACAGGAGGGGAGGAGTCGGAGTCACATGATCAAGGGCTTCCGTGTAGTGCAGGACAGTAGTGCAGTGCTGGTTGTCATCATGCTGGAGGAGGGTAAGCTTTTGTGTGAGGTCAGGAGGGGTTTGTGTGGATGTAGCAGAGCAGTGTGTGTATGAGGTGTACAAGGCGGAGCTGGGTGTGTATGAGGTGTACGGAGCGGAGCCGTGTGTGTATGAGGTGTACAGAGCGGAGCTGGGTGTGTATGAGGTGTACGGAGCGGAGCCGTGTGTGTATGAGGTGTACAGAGCGGAGCTGGGTGTGTATGAGGTGTACGGAGCGGAGCCGTGTGTGTATGAGGTGTACAGAGCGGAGCCGTGGGTGTATGAGGTGTACAAGGCAGAGCAGTGTGTGTATGAGGTGTACAGAGCGGAGCCGTGTGTGTATGAGGTGTACAGAGCGGAGCTGGGTGTGTATGAGGTGTACGGAGCGGAGCCGTGTGTGTATGAGGTGTACAGAGCGGAGCTGGGTGTGTATGAGGTGTACGGAGCGGAGCCGTGTGTGTATGAGGTGTACAAGGCGGAGCCGGGTGTGTATGAGGTGTACGGAGCGGAGCCATGTGTGTATGAGGTGTACAGAGCGGAGCCGTGTGTGTATGAGGTGTACAGAGCGGAGCTGGGTGTGTATGAGGTGTACGGAGCGGAGCCGTGTGTGTATGAGGTGTACAGAGCGGAGCAGTGTGTGTATCAGGTGTACGGAGCGGAGCCGTGTGTGTATGAGGTGTACGGAGCGGAGCGGAGCCGTGTGTGTACGAGGTGTACGGAGCGGAGCTGGGTGTGTATGAGGTGTACGGAGCGGAGCCGTGTGTGTATGAGGTGTACAGAGCGGAGCAGTGTGTGTATGAGGTGTACGGAGCAGAGCCGTGGGTGTATGAGGTGTACGGAGCGGAGCAGTGTGTGTATGAGGTGTACGGAGCGGAGCCGTGTGTGTATGAGGTGTACAAGGCGGAGCCGGGTGTGTATGAGGTGTACGGAGCGGAGCCGTGTGTGTATGAGGTGTACAGAGCAGAGCAGTGTGTGTATGAGGTGTACGGAGCGGAGCCGTGTGTGTATGAGGTGTACAGAGCGGAGCAGTGTGTGTATGAGGTGTACGGAGCGGAGCCGTGGGTGTATGAGGTGTACAGAGCGGAGCAGTGTGTGTATGAGGTGTACGGAGCGGAGCCGTGTGTGTATGAGGTGTACAGAGCGGAGCTGGGTGTGTATGAGGTGTACGGAGCGGAGCCGTGTGTGTATGAGGTGTACAGAGCGGAGCTGGGTGTGTATGAGGTGTACGGAGCGGAGCCGTGTGTGTATGAGGTGTACAGAGCGGAGCTGGGTGTGTATGAGGTGTACGGAGCGGAGCCGTGTGTGTATGAGGTGTACGGAGCGGAGCCGTGTGTGTATGAGGTGTACAGAGCGGAGCTGGGTGTGTATGAGGTGTACGGAGCGGAGCCGTGTGTGTATGAGGTGTACGGAGCGGAGCCGTGTGTGTATGAGGTGTACAGAGCGGAGCAGTGTGTGTATGAGGTGTACGGAGCGGAGCCGTGGGTGTATGAGGTGTACAGAGCGGAGCAGTGTGTGTATGAGGTGTACGGAGCGGAGCCGTGGGTGTATGAGGTGTACAGAGCGGAGCAGTGTGTGTATGAGGTGTACGGAGCAGAGCCGTGGGTGTATGAGGTGTACAGAGCGGAGCAGTGTGTGTATGAGGTGTACGGAGCGGAGCCGTGGGTGTATGAGGTGTACAGAGCGGAGCAGTGTGTGTATGAGGTGTACGGAGCAGAGCCGTGGGTGTATGAGGTGTACAGAGCGGAGCAGTGTGTGTATGAGGTGTACGGAGCGGAGCCGTGTGTGTATGAGGTGTACAGAGCGGAGCAGTGTGTGTATGAGGTGTACGGAGCGGAGCCGTGTGTGTATGAGGTGTACAGAGCGGAGCAGTGTGTGTATGAGGTGTACGGAGCGGAGCCGTGGGTGTATGAGGTGTACAGAGCGGAGCAGTGTGTGTATGAGGTGTACGGAGCGGAGCCGTGTGTGTATGAGGTGTACAAGGCGGAGCCGGGTGTGTATGAGGTGTACAAGGCAGAGCTGGGTGTGTATGAGGTGTACAAGGCGGAGCAGTGTGTGTATGAGGTGTACAAGGCGGAGCTGGGTGTGTATGAGGTGTACGGAGCGGAGCCGTGGGTGTATGAGGTGTACAGAGCGGAGCAGTGTGTGTATGAGGTGTACAAGGCGGAGCTGGGTGTGTATGAGGTGTACGGAGCGGAGCCGTGTGTGTATGAGGTGTACAAGGCGGAGCCGGGTGTGTACGAGGTGTACGGAGCGGAGCCGTGTGTGTATGAGGTGTACAAGGCGGAGCTGGGTGTGTATGAGGTGTACGGAGCGGAGCCGTGTGTGTATGAGGTGTACAAGGCGGAGCTGGGTGTGTATGAGGTGTACGGAGCGGAGCCGTGTGTGTATGAGGTGTACAAGGCGGAGCTGGGTGTGTATGAGGTGTACAAGGTGGAGCCGGGTGTGTACGAGGTGTACGAAGCGGAGCCGGGTGTGTACGAGGTGTACGAAGCGGAGCCGTGTGTGTATGAGGTGTACAAGGCGGAGCTGGGTGTGTATGAGGTGTACGGAGCGGAGCCGTGTGTGTATGAGGTGTACAAGGCGGAGCTGGGTGTGTATGAGGTGTACGGAGCGGAGCCGTGTGTGTATGAGGTGTACAAGGCGGAGCTGGGTGTGTATGAGGTGTACGGAGCGGAGCCGTGTGTGTATGAGGTGTACAAGGCGGAGCTGGGTGTGTACGAGGTGTACGGAGCGGAGCCGTGTGTGTATGAGGTGTACAAGGCGGAGCTGGGTGTGTATGAGGTGTACGGAGCGGAGCCGTGTGTGTATGAGGTGTACAAGGCGGAGCTGGGTGTGTATGAGGTGTACAAGGTGGAGCCGGGTGTGTACGAGGTGTACGAAGCGGAGCCGGGTGTGTACGAGGTGTACGAAGCGGAGCCATGTGTGTACGAGGTATACGGAGCGGAGCTGTGTGTGCAAGGTGTACGGAGCGGAGCCGTGTGTGTACGAGGTGTACGGAGCGGAGCCATGTGTGTACGAGGTATACGGAGCGGAGCCGTGTGTGCAAGGTGTACGGAGCGGAGCCGTGTGTACGAGGTGTACGGAGCGGAGCCATGTGTGTACGAGGTATACGGAGCGGAGCCATGTGTGCAAGGTGTACGGAGCGGAGCCGTGTGTGTACGAGGTGTACGGAGCGGAGCCGTGTGTGTACGAGGTGTACGGAGCGGAGCCGTGTGTGTACGAGGTGTACGGAGCGGAGCAGTGTGTGTACGAGGTGTACGGAGCGGAGCCATGTGTGTACGAGGTGTACGGAGCGGAGCCGGGTGTGTACGAGGTGTACGGAGGGAAGCCGCATGTGCAATGTGTACGGAGCTCAGCCGCGTGTGTAGCAGTAACTATGTGTGGCCATTATACTGTAGGCAATATCATGTGTGGCCAATTGTACAGTATGGAGCATCATGTGTGGCCATTGTACAGTATAGAGCACTATGTGTGGCCATTGTACAGTATGGACAGGGGCGTAACTACCGCGGTTGCCACTGCGACCGGGCCCGGCAGGTCAGGGGCCCGGGGCCGGCAGGTCAGAGCAGGGCCGGACTGGCCATCGGGCACTTCTGGCAAATGCCAGAAGAGCCGGTGCCAGTCATGGGCTGCTCGATCCGCCTCCCCCCGCCACCGACTCACCCCCCCCGCCGTCGCATTCAACTATACCGGCGTCTATGACGCCGGTACAGTTAAATGCAATGACGGAGGAGAGAGCGTCTACAGACGCTCCCTCTCCCATCATTCCCCGCTCTGCCTCTGACACTGCAGGTGCGCGATGACGTCATATCATGGCGCACCTGCTGTGTCCCGGGCAGACTGCAGCCGAGCCTGAGATCGGAGCAGGAAGCAACGCTGGCAAGAGGAAAGGTAAGGAGAGTGTTTTTTTGTTTTTTTACTGGACTGTGGGGGCATTCTCGGGGGGGGCGAGAGATGCGGGCTGTGCTGTATAGACCACTGTGCGGGCTGTGCTGTATAGACCACTGTGCGGGCTGTGCTGGATAGACCACTGTGCGGGCTGTGCTGGATAGACCACTGTGCGGGCTGTGCTGGATAGACCACTGTGCGGGCTGTGCTGGATAGACCACTGTGCGGGCTGTGCTGGATAGACCACTGTGCGGGCTGTGCTGGATAGACCACTGTGCGGGCTGTGCTGGATAGACCACTGTGCGGGCTGTGCTGGATAGACCACTGTGCGGGCTGTGCTGGATAGACCACTGTGCGGGCTGTGCTGGCACCCAACACCATATTGCAGTGCAGGGGATTCCTCCTGCACAGCAACAGTCCGAGGCGTATCTAGGGGAAGGGGGCAGCCGGGGCACGTGAGAGACAGGAAGCAGCTCCAGTCATCACGATGAGACAGCTTCTCAATCTGTTTTTTCCCCCTCATACATCTCATGTACCTCTGAATGAGATCGTATTTAAGAGAAAGCCAAAATAACCCCGGGACAGAAGGCGAGAGCAGGGGGGAGGTGCGGGACAGAGCCGCTTTAGTCAGGAGAAGCTGAGGAGCTGCAGCCGGTTTACATCAGCCACCCCTGTACCAGAGAGGAGATTGTGAGTTGTGTATATGAGCTGGTATCTCTGGTGTGTGTGTGCGTGTGTGTGTGTGTGATATCTGTAGTATGTGTGTGTGTGATATCTGTAGTGTGTGTGTGATAACTGTAGTATGTGTGTGATATCTGTAGTATGTCTGTGTGTGTGTGTGATATCTGTAGTGTGTGTGTGATATCTGTAGTGTGTGTGTGATAACTGTAGTATGTGTGTGATATCTGTAATATGATGTGTGTGTGTGTGATATCTGTAGTGTGTGTTATATCTGTAGTATGTGTGTATGTGTGATATCTGTAGTGTGTGTGTGATAACTGATGTGTGTGTGTGTGTGATATCTGTAGTATGATGTGTGTGTGTGTGTGATATCTGTAGTGTGTGTGTAATATCTGTAGTATGTGTGTGTGTGAGGCAGCGGCGTAACTACCACGGTCACAGCTGCAAGCGGCTCTGGCAGGTCAGGGGGCCGTGTGTCCCCTTGAGCCTGTCTCCCTTATGCTTGTGTCCCCATGTGCCAGTCTCCCTTGCCCATTAGTCCCTGTGTGTCCCCATGTGCCTGTCTCCTATGTCCCCTTGTGCTTGTGTCAGTCTCCTTTGTCCCCTTGTGCTTGTGTCAGTCTCCTTCGCCCACTAGTCCCTGTGTGTCAGTCTCCCTTTCCCACTTGTCCCTGTGTGTCCCCTTGTGCTTGTATCCCTTGTGTCAGTCTCTTGCCCACTAGTCCCTGTGTGTCCCCTTGTGCCTGTCTCCCTTGTCCCCTTGTGCTTGTCCCTTGTCCCCGTGTGTCCCCGTGTGCCAGTCTCCCTTGTCCACTAGTCCCCATGTGCCCTTTGTGTCAGTCTCCCTTGCCCACTTGTCCCCATGTGCCCCTTGTGTCAGTCTCCATTGTCCCCTTGTGTCAGTCTCCCTTGCCCACTAGTCCCCTTGTAACCTTCTCCCCTGCCTCCTAGCCCCCATGTGTCCCCTTGTGCCTGTCTTCCTTGCCCACTTGTGCCCTCTCCCCTGCCCCCTAGTCACCATTTGCTCGTGTCTTTCTCACTGCCCCTGTATGGAGGGGCTGCATTATACTATGAGGGGGGCTGCATTGTATTCTATGGGGGTTAGATTGAATTTTATGGCGGGGGGGGGCCCCATTTGGAAGTTCGCACCGGGGCCCATAAGTTTGTAGTTACGCCACTGCTTAGAGGTAAACAACCCCTCGAACCAACATCTGAAGAATGGATCATCCTCAGTTGTACTGCTCTTCCGCTCTCACCTGAGCTCCTCAGCCGGCCATATATGTGAGATCAGTATCAGGACCTGCTGACTATCTTCTATCTCATCGTTCCTTAGGTGGGCTTCATAGCCAGACCACATTCTTACATCTTCAGGTTTTTCAGACTTTGCAGACTGGTCTGACCAGCGGACTGCTACCCATTGGCTGTGGGTAAGAATGAGCTCCAGAGTCAGAGACCAGAGGCCCATAGACCAATTAGTGAGGATAGTGTAAAGACAACAATTGACTTTTGAGGGTCAAAAGTGGAGGAACAGGAGACTTGAGCAACATTTTATGGTGCCTGGAGGACAATGGAGAAGGTGGAAGACCCATGCTACACATCTAACACTGAGCACATACTCAGCCAGAGGAACTGCCCCATGATATCTGAAAAAGTGACCCCGTTGTGTGCCCCTGCCCAGCACCTGTCCCTAGAGTCTCCTCCATAACTTCCATCACTGGTCTGCTGCAATCTCCCGAATTCCTCGCGGTCTTCGTCTTACAAATCCCAAGTGTCTTGTATCTCAGGAGATGCTCATTATCCCATGATGATGCCATTAATAATCTTACAGTCTCCCTAATCATCTTCCTGGCTTTTCCATCAGTGGTGCAACTGTAGGGGCGCAGGCGAAGACCCCTACTCCTAGGTGATGAGGAGGCCCCTGATACATGAAATTTGGGTGGGAGGCTTCCAAGTTACGACTCTTTCCCATTCCCTCTGAATGGCTCAATTTATACATGATGTGCATTAGGGGAACAGAGTTATGAGGGACAGAGACGGGCAGTGCCCGGGCGGCGCCAACTGTGTCTTCCCTGCATTATTTTAAAGACTTTATACAATTTTTTACTTATTTCTGTTTATTTTTTATTAGGCAATTTTCTAAATAGTCTAAAAAGTCTATCCAAAATGTTCTTTCTGTAAGTCTCTTATCTAGCTGAGTGAGCTGCAAAAACATTACAAGCGCAGAGTTCCAGTTTCTGACAGCTCTCCCTGACAGATTCTAGAGATGATCATGCACAATACCAGTCCTCCTGCTTATTTCCCTGGGAAACTGGATTCGGGAAGAGGAGTTTAAAGGGAACCTGTCACCTGAATTTGGCGGGACAGGTTTGCGGTCATATGGGCGGGGTTTTCGGGTGTTTGATTCACCCTTTCCTTACCCGCTGGCTGCATGCTGGCCGCAATATTGGATTGAAGTTCATGCTGTGTCCTCCGTAGTACACGCCTGCGTAAGGCCTTTAATGGCCCTTATTATACTCTGACATCTCTTTCTTTAACATTTTGATGGTTTTTTAGGGTTCAGAAAAATGGTGGCCACACCGGCTCTATTCACTTTCACATCGGTGTCGCATCCTTTCCATTTTCTAATTCTTGACTTGACTCTAATGTGAGAAATATTAGATTCTGGCTTCCTTTGCCTAATTTTTTATAGTATTGTGTGTAGAATGCAAAAAAAATTGTACTTTTCCCTGTTTTGCTTCTACAGCTTGCATGTTATATAATATACTGCTCAAAAAATAAAGGGAACACTTAAACAACAGAATGTAACTCCAAGTAAATCAAACTTCTGTGAAATCAAACTGTCCACTTAGGAAGCAGGACTGTTTGACAACCAATTTCACATGCTGTTGTGCAAATGGAATAGACAACAGATGGAAATTATTGGCAATTATCAAGACACCCACAATAAAGGAGTGGTTCTGCAGGTGGGGACCACAGACCACATCTCAGTACCAATGCTTTCTGGCTGATGTTTTGTTTAAATGTTGGTTGTACTTTCACACTCGTGGTAGCATGAGACGGACTCTATAACCCACACAAGTGGCTCAGGTAGTGCAGCTCATCCAGGATGGCACATCAATGCGAGCTGTGGCAAGAAGGTTTGCTGTGTCTGTCAGCGTAGTGTCCAGAGGCTGGAGGTGCTACCAGGAGACAGGCCAGTACACCAGGAGACGTGGAGGGGGCCATAGGAGGGCAACAACCCAGCAGCAGGACTGCTATCTCCACCTTTGTGCAAGGAGGAACACTGCTAGAGCCCTGCAAAATGACCTCCAGCAGGCCACAAATGTGCATGTGTCTGCAGAAACGGTTAGAAACTGACTCCATGAAGATGGTCTGGGTGCCCGATGTCCACAGATGAAGGTTGTGCTCACAGCCCAACACCATGTAGGACGCTTGGCAGTTGCCACAGAACACCAGGATTGGCAAGTTTGTCACTGGCGCCCTGTGCTCTTCACAGATGAAAGCAGGTTCACACTGAGCACATGTGACAGACGAGACATAGTCTGGAGACGCCGTGGAGAGCGATCTGCTGCCTGCAACATCCTTCATCATGACCGGTTTGGCAGTGGGTCAGTAATGGTGTGGGGTGGCATTTCTTTGGAGGGCCGCACAGCCCTCCATGTGCTCGCTAGAGGTAGCCTGACTGCCATTAGGTACCGAGATAAGATCCTTAGACCCCATGTGAGACCATATGCTGGTACGGTTGGCCCTGGGTTCCTCCTCATGCAGGACAATGCCAGACCTCATGTGGCTGGAGTGTGTCAGCAGTTCCTGCAAGATGAAGGCATGGAAGCTATGGACTGGCCCGCCCATTTCCCAGACCTGAATCTGATTGAGCACAGCTGCAACATCATGTCTCATTCCATCCACCAATGTCACGTTGCACCACAGACTGTCCAGGAGTTGGCGGATGCTTTAGTCCAGCTCTGGGAGGAGATCCCTCAGGAGACCATCCGTGGCCTTATCAGGAGCATGCACAGGCACTGTAGGGAGATCATACAGGCACGTGGAGACCACACACAATACTGAGCATCTTTTCCTTGTCATGAGGCATTTCCATTGAAGTTTTATCAGCCTGTAATTTGATTTTCCACTTTGATTTTGAGTATCATTCCAAATCCTGACCTCCATGGGATGTTCATTTTGATTTACATTGATAATTGCTATGTTTTATTGTTCTGAACACATTCCACTATGCAATCAATAAAAATTTGCAACTGGAATATTTCATTCCGAGATATCTAGGATGTGGTGTTTTAGTGTTCCCTTTATTTTTTTGAGCAGTGTACAATACAAGCTGATTGATGAAGTCCATGGTCGATTCCGACAGAGGGGGCTCTTTTTCTGCTCAGTCTCTAGCCCCTCCTGTGTAAAGTCCAAAGTGAATCTATGCTCAACGCTATTCAAATTGATTGAAATAAAAATAGAGTTTAGATTCGCTCCGATTAAAGTTCGGAAGCCGGGAATTGAGATTAACATTGGAAGGCGTTGAGCAGCTTGCACTGTAGCGTAATACGTGCAGGCTGCAGAAGCAAAACACTTCAATCTTCAATGGTGTCGTTCAAAAGTACAACTCGTACCACAGAAAACGAGCCCTCACGTGGCCATGATAATGGAAAAATAAAAAAAAAAAGTAATGGCTCTGGGAAGAAGGGAAGCAAAAAACGAAAAAAATCGAAAAATGGCCCTGGGGGTGAAGTGGTTCATTTCCATTGGTCGGAGAAAAGGCCCAGGAACAGCCGGAGTTCTCCGATAGACGGGTATTTCTGACCTTCTGACCACATCTCTTGTGCTCCGGGTTAATATTATTAAACATTGCCGTCCCAGTGTTTTCTTTAGCCTCACACACAGATTTACGACTTTCGTAAGAGATGTCTCACATGCTGTAATGAGTGACCTCTCGCTTGGGAACTGTGTCATTGCCCGTGTAAATGAATGGCTGGTGGTGTCTGATCTGTTCGGGGACGTCTTCCACCAAGAGTCAGGAGGATTATTGTCTCACAGTCTGGAGGAGGCACAAGGACACACAGGGGTGCACTTACTTTTGTTAAATTGGTATCATGCCTAGTATTATATAGGACCCGTCACCATGTGAACAGTGGATGGTTTTGCTCTTCTTTTACCCTTGGCCTCCTTCTACTTATTCCAGAGATCTCTGGGGGCAGCGGGAGTCAGATAAGAGCAAGAAAAGTCCCCCCAGGATGGAGACTGGAATAGAGGCCGTCAGAGCGAGGCTCCGCGTACAGGAAGGACCCCACGTCCTGTGCACACCGCGGGGGTCTCTGCAGCGCTGTGGACATTTCTGCTGATGAGATCTGATCTGACTCAAAGTTATAGTAATCAGTGCAGCAAACTGATGAGGCGCGGAGCTCAGTGCCCGGGTTAGGCTACTTTCACACTAGCGTCGGTACGGAGCCGTCGCCATGCGTGGGCCCAACGTACCGACACATGCTGTGAAATAAAAGCACAACGGGGGCAGCGGATGCAGTTCTTCAACGCATCCGCTGCCCCATTGTAATGTCCGGGGAGGAGGGGGCGGAGTTCCGGCCGCGCATGTGCGGTCGGAAATGGCGGACACAACGCACAAAAAAAGTTACATGGAACTTTTTTTGTGTCGACGGTCCGCCAAAACACGACGCATTTTCCGAAATACTGCCTGTACCACGTGCCACGCCAGAGAGGCAACGGGAGATTAGGGAGGTTAATAAGTGGCTCAAGAATTGGTGTAGGAAGGAGGGGTTTGGGTTCCTGCAGAACTGGGCCGACTTCTCAGTGGGCTACAGGCTCTACGCTAGGGACGGGCTGCACCTCAATGGGAAAGGTGCAGCTGTGCTGGGGGAGAAAATGGCTAGAAGGTTGGAGGAGTGTTTAAACTAGGGATTGGGGGGAGGGTATTCATTTTATAGGAGGGGAAGATAGTGCAGATAGAGACCTGGGCACAAATAAGGAAGTTGGGGGTGGCATGGGGGGTGGGGTTAGAACAGTTAGTAATTTAAGAAAGAATAGAGGTACAGAGAGGAACATCAAGTGCATGTATACTAATGCCAGAAGCCTCGCCAACAAAATGGATGAATTAGAACTAATGTTGTTGGAGCATAATTATGACATGGTGGGGATATCTGAGACGTGGCTGGATGAGAGCCATGACTGGGCTGTTAACTTGCAGGGCTATAGCCTGTTCAGGAATGACCGTACAGATAAGCGAGGGGGTGGGGTGTGTCTATGTAAAATCATCCTTAAAACCCATCCTGCGTGATAATATAGGTGAATTTAATGAAAATGTAGAGTCCCTGTGGGTGGAGATAAGGGGAGGGGGAAAAAATAATAAATTACTGATAGGGATTTGTTATAAATCTCCAAAAATAATGGAAGCAATGGAGAATATCCTCGTAAAGCAAATAGATGAAGCTGCGACTCAAGGAGAAGTCATTATTATGGGGGACTTCAACTACCCTGAAATAGATTGGGGAACAGAAACCCGCAGTTCCAGTAAAGGTAATCGGTTTTTGACAACTATGAGAGACAATTACCTTTCACAACTGGTTCAGGACCCAACAAGAAGGGGGGCACTGCTAGACCTAATATTAACCAACAGGCCAGACCGCATATCAAATATAAGGGTTGGGGGTCACTTGGGGAATAGTGATCACAAAATAGTAAGTTTTCATGTCTCCTTTAATAAGATGTGTAGTAGAGGGGTGACAAGGACACTAAACTTCAGGAGGGCAAATTTCCAACGGATGAGAGAGGATCTTGGTGCAATTAACTGGGACGATATCCTGAGACATAAAAATACACAAAGAAAATGGGAGACGTTTATTAGCATCCTGGATAGGACCTGTGCACAGTATATACCGTATGGGAATAAACATACCAGAAATAGGAGGAAACCAATATGGCTAAATAGAGCTGTAAGGGGCGCAATAAGTGACAAAAAGAAAGCATTTAGAGAATTAAAGGAAGTAGGTAGTGATGAGGCACTAAATAAATACAGAAAACTAAATAAATTCTGTAAAAAGCAAATCAAGGCAGCAAAGATTGAGACAGAGAGACTCATTGCTAGAGAGAGCAAAAATAACCCCAAAATATTCTTTAACTACATAAATAGTAAGAAACTAAAAAATGACAGTGTTGGCCCCCTTAAAAATAGTCTGGGTGAAATGGTGGATGAGGATGAGGAAAAAGCCAATATGCTAAATGACTTTTTTTCATCAGTATTTACACAAGAAAATCCCATGGCAGCCAATCTGACTAGTGATAAAAATTCCCCATTAAATGTCACCTGCTTAACCCAGCAGGAAGTACGGCGGCGTCTAAGGCTATGTGCACACGTTGCGGATTTCTTGCAGAAATTTCCTGAAGAAAACCGGAAATTTTCTGCAAGAAATCCGCGATTTTTTTTTGCGTTTTTTTTCCGTTTTTTTTGCGTTTTTTTAGCATTCTGCAAGCGTAATTAGCTTGCAGAATGCTAAAGTTTTCCAAGCGATCTGTAGCATCGCTTGGAAAACTGACTGACAAGTTGGTCACACTTGTCAAACATAGCGTTTGACAAGTGTGACCAACTTGTTACTATAGATGCTGCTTTTGCAGCATCTATAGTAAAAGATAGAACGTTTAAAAATAATAAAAAAAATAAAAAAAATGCTTATACTCACCCGCAGACATCAGATCTCCTCACCGGCGTCCGTTCCTATAGCTGATGTGTGCGCGCAGGACCTTCCATGACGTCACGGTCACGTGAGCGGTCTCGGCCAATCACAGGACAGTGACGTCATTCGGCAAGGTCCTTCACCGCACACCAGCTACAGGAACCGAAGCCAGCGTGCAGCACAGAGGCGGGAACACTTCGGGGTCCATCAGAGGGTGAGTATAGGACTATTTTTTATTTTAATTCTTATTTTTTGACCACTTATATGGTGCCCAGTGCGTGGAGGAGAGTCTCCTCTCCTCCACCCTGGGTACCAACCGCACATAATCTGCTTACTTCCCGCATCGTGGGCACAGCCCCGTGCGGGAAGTAAGCAGATCAATGGACCCCTAGGTGTGCGGAATCCCCTGCAATTCCGCATTTTAATGAACATGTTGCTTTTTTTTCCGCGATGCGATTTTTTCGCGGAAAAAAAGGCTACATTTGCACAAAAAATGCGGAATACACTGAAAATAATGGGAGGCATATGTTAGCGTTTTTTTCGCGTTTTTATCACGTTTTTATAGCGAAAAAACGCGAAAAAACCGCGAAAAATACTGAACGTGTGCACATGGCCTAAAAATCACTAAAATTGACAAATCTCCAGGCCCGGATGGGATACACCCCCGAGTACTGCAGGAATTAAGTACAGTCATTGATAGACCATTATTTTTAATCTTTAAAGACTCCATAATAACAGGGTCTGTACCACAGGACTGGCGTATAGCAAATGTGGTGCCAATATTCAAAAAGGGGACAAAAACTGAACTCGGTAATTATAGGCCAGTAAGCTTAACCTCTACTGTGGGTAAAATCCTGGAGGGCATTCTAAGGGATGCTATACTGGAGTGTCTGAAGAGGAAGAACCTCATGACCCAGTATCAGCACGGGTTTACTAGGGACCGTTCATGTCAGACTAATTTGATCAGCTTCTATGAAGAGGTAAGTTCCGGACTGGACCAAGGGAACCCAGTGGACGTAGTATATATGGACTTTTCCAAAGCTTTTGATACAGTGCCACACAAAAGGTTGTTACATAAAATGAGAATAATGGGGATAGGGGAAAATATGTGTAAGTGGGTTGAGAGCTGGCTCAGGGATAGGAAACAAAGAGTGGTTATTAATGGAGCACACTCGGACTGGGTCGCGGTTAGTAGTGGGGTACCACAGGGGTCAGTATTGGGCCCTCTTCTTTTTAACATATTTATTAATGACCTTGTAGGGGGCATTCAGAGTAGAATTTCAATATTTGCAGATGACACTAAACTCTGCAGGGTAATCAATACAGGGGAGGACAATTTTATATTACAGGATGATTTATGTAAACTAGAAGCTTGGGCTGATAAATGGCAAATGAGCTTTAATGGGGATAAATGTAAGGTCATGCACTTGGGTAGAAGTAATAATATGTATAACTATGTGCTTAATTCTAAAACTCCGGGCAAAACCGTCAATGAAAAAGACCTGGGTGTATGGGTGGATGACAAACTCATATTCAGTGGCCAGTGTCAGGCAACTGCTACAAAGGCAAATAAAATAATGGGATGTATTAAAAGAGGCATAGATGCTCATGAGGAGAACATAATTTTACCTCTATACAAGTCACTAGTTCGACCACACTTAGAATACTGTGCACAGTTCTGGTCTCCGGTGTATAAGAAAGACATAGCTGAACTGGAGCGGGTGCAGAGAAGAGCGACCAAGGTTATTAGAGGACTGGGGGGTCTGCAATACCAAGATAGGTTATTACACTTGGGGCTATTTAGTTTGGAAAAACAAAGACTAAGGGGTGATCTTATGTTAATGTATAAATATATGAGGGGACAGTACAAAGACCTTTCTGCTGATCTTTTTAATCATAGACCTGAGACAGGGACAAGGGAGCATCCTCTACGTCTGGAGGAAAGAAGGTTTAAGCATAATAACAGACGCGGGTTCTTTACTGTAAGAGCAGTGAGACTATGGATAAGGCGTTGATCCAGGGAACTAGTCTGATTGCCATATGTGGGGTCGGGAAGGAATTTTTTTCCCCAGTGTGGAGCTTACTCTTTGCCACATGGGTTTTTTGCCTTCCTCTGGATCAACATATTAGGGCATGTTAGGTTAGGCTATGGGTTGAACTAGATGGACTTAAAGTCTTCCTTCAACCTTAATAACTATGTAACTATATGTAACTATGTGACTATGATTAACTTTACGCAGTGATGCTGCTATAACCTGGGCATCTCCTGTATATACTGTAATTATATATGTACAGCTGCTATAACCTGGGCATCTCCTGTATATAAATATATATGTACAGCAGGTATAATCTGGGCATCTCCTGTATATAATTATATATGTACAGCTGGTATAACCTGGGCATCTCCTGTATATAATTATATATGTACAGCTGGTATAACCTGGGCATCTCCTGTATATAATTATATATGTACAGCTGGTATAACCTGGGCATCTCCTGTATATAATTATATATGTACAGCTGGTATAACCTGGGCATCTCCTGTATATAATTATACATGTACAGCAGGTATAATCTGGGCATCTCCTGTATATAATTTTACATGTACATAATTATATACAAGAGATGCTCAGGTTAGTGCTCACTTGCTTGGAATGTCGGTAGGTTTGCAGTTCTGCCATATTCCTTCCGTTTTGGATGATGGATTGAACAGTGTTCCATGAGATGTTCAGAGTTTGGGATTGTTTATAACCTAACCCTGCTTTACTCTTCTCCACAACTTTATCCCTGACCTGTCTGGTGGGTTCTTTGGTCTTTGTGATGCTGTTTGATCCCTGATGTTCTCAGATCTCTGAGCTGAATACAAACGCACGCAAAAACTTTCAGATTTATATTTTTTAATTAGAAAACCCCGTATCATTTCCTTTACCATTCTCACATACTTGTAACTTAGTGTTGGTGTCACATAAAATCCCAATAACATACATTCAACTTTGCAGGTATGAAGTGAAAAAAGTGGAAAAGTTCACGGGGTCTGAATACTTCTTCAAGGCACTGTATGTACAGCTGGTATAATGTATATAGTGATATGGAGAATGCAAGGTGTAACGCAGCAGCTGCCGCAGCTCGGCCTTCAGATCTGCAGCAGGAGCCGCTCTGTACACAAAGCTGCAGTGATGTAATGAGAGGAAGGAATCTGCTGAGTTATAACAATCCATCACCCAAGAAGTGAAGAATCCTCCAAAATTCTGTCCTGATGACTCATCCGAGACATCTGCTCACCCAACCAAGGCGGAGAGTCCGCCGCAGACCGTAAAGGACACCGCTGTGTGTATCCTCATCCACACAAACGGAGAGTCACAGAGTCAGCATCAGTAATGTAATGTATGTACATACAGTGACTGCACCAGCAGAATAGTGAGTGCAGCTCTGGGGTATAATACAGGATGTAACTCAGGATCAGTAATGTAATGTATGTACACAGTGACTGCACCAGCAGAATAGTGAGTGCAGCTCTGGGGTATAATACAGGATGTAACTCAGGATCAGTAATGTAATGTATGTACACAGTGACTGCACCAGCAGAATAGTGAGTGCAGCTCTGGGGTATAATACAGGATGTAACTCAGGATCAGTAATGTAATGTATGTACACAGTGACTGCACCAGCAGAATAGTGAGTGCAGCTCTGGGGTATAATACAGGATGTAACTCAGGATCAGTAATGTAATGTATGTACACAGTGACTGCACCAGCAGAATAGTGAGTGCAGCTCTGGGGTATAATACAGGAGGTAACTCAGGATCAGTAATGTAATGTATGTACACAATGACTGCACCAGCAGAATAGTGAGTGCAGCTCTGGAGTATAATACAGGATGTAACTCAGGATCAGTAATGTAATGTATATACACAGTGACTGCACCAGCAGAATAGTGAGTGCAGCTCTGGAGTATAATACAGGATGTAACTCAGGATCAGTAATGTAATGTATGTACATACAGTGACTGCACCAGCAGAATAGTGAGTGCAGCTCTGCAGTATAATACAGGATTTAACTCGAGATCAGTGCAGGATCAGCAATGTAATGTACAGTATGTACACCCATCCCCTGCAGACTGAGAGCCCGGGCAGGGTCCTCCCTCCTTATATACCTTTGTGCCTTGTTTTTTGCTCATGTTTAATGTATTTGTCTATATTTGCCCCCTTTTTCACATGTAAAGCGCCATGGAATAAATGGCGCCATAAAAATGTATAATAATAATAATGTACACGATGACTGCACCATCAGAATAGTGAGTGCAGCTCTGGAGTATAATACAGGATGTAACTCAGGATCAGTAATGTAATGTATGTACACAGTGACTGCACCAGCAGAATAGTGAGTGCAGCTCTGGAGTATAATACAGGATGTAACTCAGGATCAGTAATGTAATGTATGTACACAGTGACTGCACCAGCAGAATAGTGAGTGCAGCTCTGGAGTATAATACAGGATGTCACTCAGGATCAGTAATGCAATGTATGTACACAGTGACTACACCAGCAGAATAGTGAGTGCAGCTCTGGAGTATAATACAGGATGTAACTCAGGATCAGTAATGTAATGTGTGTACACAGTGATTGCACCAGCAGAATAGTGAGTGCAGCTCTGGAGAAAAATACAGGATGTAACTAAGGATCAGTACAGGATCAGTAATGTAATGTATGTACACAGTGACTGCACCAGCAGAATAGTGAGTGCAGCTCTGGGGTATAATACAGGATGTAACTCAGGATCAGTAATGTAATGTGTGTACACAGTGATTGCACCAGCAGAATAGTGAGTGCAGCTCTGGAGTATAATACAGGATGTAACTAAGGATCAGTACAGGATCAGTAATGTAATGTATGTACACAGTGACTGCACCAGCAGAATAGTGAGTGCAGCTCTGGGGTAGAATACAGGATATAACTCAGGAGGATCAGTAATGTAATGTATGTACACAGTGACTGCACCAGCAGAATAGTGAGTGCAGCTCTGGAGTATAATACAGGAGGTAACTCAGGATCAGTAATGTACTGTATGTACACAGTGACTGCACCAGCAGAATAGTGAGTGCAGCTCTGGGATATAATACAGAATGTAACTCAGGATCAGTAATGTATGTACACAGTGACTGCACCAGCAGAATAGTGAGTGCAGATCTGGGGTATAATACAGGATGTAACTCAGGATCAGTAATGTAATGTACACAGTGACTGCACCAGCAGAATAGTGAGTGCAGCTCTGGGATATAATACAGGATGTAGGTCAGGATCAGTAATGTAATGTATGTACACAGTGACTGCACCAGCAGAATAGTGAGTGCAGCTCTGGGATATAATACAGGATGTAACTCAGGATCAGTAATGTAATGTACAGTGGGGCAAAAAAGTATTTAGTCAGTCAGCAATAGTGCAAGTTCCACCACTTAAAAAGATGAGAGGCGTCTGTAATTTACATCATAGGTAGACCTCAACTATGGGAGACAAACTGAGAAAAAAAAATCCAGAAAATCACATTGTCTGTTTTTTTATCATTTTATTTGCATATTATGGTGGAAAATAAGTATTTGGTCAGAAACAAACAATCAAGATTTCTGGCTCTCACAGACCTGTAACTTCTTCTTTAAGAGGCTCCTCTTTCCTCCACTCATTACCTGTAGTAATGGCGCCTGTTTAAACTTGTTATCAGTATAAAAAGACACCTGTGCACACCCTCAAACAGTCTGACTCCAAACTCCACTATGGTGAAGACCAAAGAGCTGTCAAAGGACACCAGAAACAAAATTGTAGCCCTGCACCAGGCTGGGAAGACTGAATCTGCAATAGCCAACCAGCTTGGAGTGAAGAAATCAACAGTGGGAGCAATAATTAGAAAATGGAAGACATTCAAGACCACTGATAATCTCCCTCGATCTGGGGCTCCACGCAAAATCCCACCCCGTGGGGTCAGAATGATCACAAGAACGGTGAGCAAAAATCCCAGAACCACGCGGGGGGACCTAGTGAATGAACTGCAGAGAGCTGGGACCAATGTAACAAGGCCTACCATAAGTAACACACTACGCCACCATGGACTCAGATCCTGCAGTGCCAGACGTGTCCCACTGCTTAAGCCAGTACATGTCCGGGCCCGTCTGAAGTTTGCTAGAGAGCATTTGGATGATCCAGAGGAGTTTTGGGAGAATGTCCTATGGTCTGATGAAACCAAACTGGAACTGTTTGGTAGAAACACAACTTGTCGTGTTTGGAGGAAAAAGAATACTGAGTTGCATCCATCAAACACCATACCTACTGTAAAGCATGGTGGTGGAAACATCATGCTTTGGGGCTGTTTCTCTGCAAAGGGGCCAGGACGACTGATCCGGGTACATGAAAGAATGAATAGGGCCATGTATCGTGAGATTTTGAGTGCAAACCTCCTTCCATCAGCAAGGGCATTGAAGATGAAACATGGCTGGATCTTTCAACATGACAATGATCCAAAGCACACCGCCAGGGCAATGAAGGAGTGGCTTCGTAAGAAGCATTTCAAGGTCCTGGAGTGGCTTAGCCAGTCTCCAGATCTCAACCCTATAGAAAACCTTTGGAGGGAGTTGAAAGTCCGTGTTGCCAAGCGAAAAGCCAAAAACATCACTGCTCTAGAGGAGATCTGCATGGAGGAATGGGCCAACATACCAACAACAGTGTGTGGCAACCTTGTGAAGACTTACAGAAAACGTTTGACCTCTGTCATTGCCAACAAAGGATGTATTACAAAGTATTGAGATGAAATTTTGTTTCTGACCAAATACTTATTTTCCACCATAATATGCAAATAAAATGATAAAAAAACAGACAATGTGATTTTCAGGATTTTGTTGTCTCAGTTTGTCTCCCATAGTTGAGGTCTACCTATGATGTAAATTACAGACGCCTCTCATCTTTTTAAGTGGTGGAACTTGCACTATTGCTGACTGACTAAATACTTTTTTGCCCCACTGTATGTACACAGTGACTGCACCAGCAGAATAGTGAGTGCAGCTCTGGAGTATAATACAGGATGTAACTCAGGATCAGTAATGTAATGTATGTACACAGTGACTGCACCAGCAGAATAGTGAGTGCAGCTCTGGAGTATAATACAGGAGGTAACTCAGGATCAGTAATGTAATGTATGTACACAGTGACTGCACCAGCAGAATAGTGAGTGCAGCTCTGGGGTATAATACAGGATGTAGCTCAGGATCAGTAATGTATGTACACAGTGACTGCACCAGCAGAATAGTGAGTGCAGCTCTGGGATATAATACAGGATGTAGGTCAGGATCAGTAATGTAATGTATGTACACAGTGACTGCACCAGCAGAATAGTGAGTGCAGCTCTGGGGTATAATACAGGATGTAACTCAGGATCAGTAATGTATGTACACAGTGACTGCACCAGCAGAATAGTGAGTGCAGCTCTGGGATATAATACAGGATGTAGGTCAGGATCAGTAATGTAATGTATGTACACAGTGACTACACCAGCAGAATAGTGAGTGCAGCTCTGGAGAATAATACCAAGTTGAGTTTAAATTACACTATTTTTCAAAGTTTTCTCACATCATTGGGAAAAAATATATGGCGCAATTGTAAAAATTTCTGACAAACTGTTACAGGAATCCTCATTGCTTACACCTACCCCCTGTATATCTGTAACCTGACTCCTGGCGGCAGAACTCGGATCAGTTGATCAATATGGGGAAATGATATGTTTGCTGTAGTGTATTGTATCGGTGTAGTGCTGTAGTGTATTGGCCCCTTGTTATCTGTGGGGGGTCCTGTAATCCCCATATTAGTGTCACGCATTAGTGGAGCGGAGTCTCCCTGGAGATGGAGGCGACGTCTGGAAGAATCAAACACCGGCTTCTGAGAAAGTGACGAGATGGAGCGGGCAGTGTGACTAGTGAGCGCTCGCACAATGCACAGTCCGTAGTGCTGGAGATTATGGGATTTCATTGCGGTAATCCCAGATAATTCCCCTAATTGACCTGACTTACATGTGCGGTGTCTATCACTGTATCTCTGGGATTACTCCATTAACTCCACAAGGCTTAAATAAACAGCAAATCCCTGGGAGAAAGCGATCTGGGGTCACAGCGACCAGCGGGGGCATGTATGTTATAGGAGTGCCACCATAACAGCAGCCTGGCTACTTATGGTGGCCAGTACCCAAATCACATCACAGGACCCAGAGCGCAGACCACGGGACCCAGAGCGCAGACCACGGGATCCAGAGCGCAGACCACGGGACCCAGAGCGCAGACCACGGGACCCAGAGCGCAGACCACGGGATCCAGAGCGCAGACCACGGGACCCAGAGCGCAGACCACGGGACCCAGAGCGCAGACCACAGGACACAGAGCGCAGACCACAGGACACAGAGCGCAGACCACAGGACGCAGAGCGCAGACCACAGGACGCAGACCACAGGACCCAGAGCGCAGACCACAGGACCCAGAGCGCAGACCACGGGACCCAGAGCGCAGACCACGGGACACGGAGTGCAGACCATGGGACACGGAGCGCAGACCACGGGACACGGAGCGCAGACCACGGGACACGGAGCGCAGACCACGGGACACAGAGCGCAGACCACGGGACCCAGAGCGCAGACCACGGGACACAGAGCGCAGACCACGGGACCCAGAGCGCAGACCACGGGACCCAGAGCGCAGACCACGGGACACAGAGCGCAGACCACAGGACACAGAGCGCAGACCACAGGACACAGAGCGCAGACCACAGGACGCAGAGCGCAGACCACAGGACGCAGACCACAGGACCCAGAGCGCAGACCACAGGACCCAGAGCGCAGACCACAGGACCCAGAGCGCAGACCACGGGACGCAGAGCGCAGACCACGGGACGCAGAGCGCAGACCACAAGACGCAGAGCGCAGACCACGGGACGCAGAGCGCAGACCACGGGACGCAGAGCGCAGACCACAGGACGCAGAGCGCAGACCACAGGACACAGAGCGCAGACCACAGGACACAGAGCGCAGACCACAGGAGGCAGAGCGCCGACCACAGGACGCAGAGCGCAGACCACAGGACGCAGAGCGCAGACCACAGGACGCAGAGCGCAGACCACAGGACGCAGAGCGCAGACCACAGGACGCAGAGCGCAGGACACAGGACCCAGAGCGCAGGACACAGAGCGCAGAGCGCAGGACACAGAGCGCAGGACACAGAGCGCAGAGCGCAGGACACAGAGCGCAGAGCGCAGGACACAGAGCGCAGAGCGCAGGAAACAGAGCGCAGAGCGCAGGACACAGAGCGCAGACCACAGGACACAGAGCGCAGACCACAGGACACAGAGCGCAGACCACAGGACACAGAGTGCAGACCACAGGACACAGAGCGCAGACCACAGGACACAGAGCGCTGTCCACAGGACACAGAGCGCAGACCACAGGACACAGAGCGCAGACCACAGGACACAGAGCGCAGACCACAGGACACAGAGCGCAGACCACAGGACGCAGAGCGCAGACCACAGGACGCAGAGCGCAGACCACAGGACGCAGAGCGCAGGACACAGGACCCAGAGCGCAGGACACAGAGCGCAGAGCGCAGGACACAGAGCGCAGGACACAGAGCGCAGGACACAGAGCGCAGAGCGCAGGACACAGAGCGCAGAGCGCAGGAAACAGAGCGCAGGACACAGAGCGCAGACCACAGGACACAGAGCGCAGACCACAGGACACAGAGCGCAGACCACAGGACACAGAGTGCAGACCACAGGACACAGAGCGCAGACCACAGAGCGCAGACCACAGGACACAGAGCGCTGTCCACAGGACACAGAGCGCAGACCACAGGACACAGAGCGCAGACCACAGGACACAGAGCGCAGACCACAGGACACAGAGCGCAGACCACAGGACACAGAGCGCAGACCACAGGACACAGAGCGCAGACCACAGGACACAGAGCGCAGACCACAGGACCCAGAGCACAGACCACAGGACACAGAGCGCAGACCACAGGACACAGAGCGCAGACCACAGGACCCAGAGCGCAGACCACAGGACCTAGAGCGCAGACCACGGGACCCAGAGCAAAGCCCAAAAGGACCCAGAGCGCAGACCACATACATATGTCAATGATATCTAATAACTGCCAGCATGCCTGCTCCACACAGCTAATATCACACAGCCTCCGTCACACCCACAAGGCCAATATTACACAGCCTCCGTCACATCTACAAGGCTAATATCACACAGCCTCCGTCACATCTACAAGGCTAATATCACACAGCCTCCGTCACATCTACAAGGCTAATATCACACAGCCTCCGTCTCACCCACAAGGCCAATATCACACAGCCTCCGTCACATCTACAAGGCTAATAACACACAGCCTCCGTCACATCTAAAGGCTAATATCAGACAGCCTCCGTCACACCCACAGGGCTAATATCACACAGCCTCCGTCACACACACACAGCTATTATCACACAGCCTCCATCACACCCACAAGGCTAATATCACACAGCCTCCGTCACATCCACACAGCTAATATCACACAGCCTCTGTCACATCTACAAGGCTAATATCACACAGCCTCCGTCACACCCACAGGGCTAATATCACACAGCCTCCGTCACACCCACAAGGTTAATATCACACAGCCTCCGTTACACCCACAGGGCTAATATCACACAGCCTCTGTCACACCCACAAGGCTAATATCACACAGCCTCCGTCACACCCACAAGGCTAATATCACACAGCCTCCGTCACACCCACAGGGCTAATATCACACAGCCTCCATCACACACACACAAGGCTAATATCACACAGCCTCCGTCACACCCACAGGGCTAATATCACACAGCCTCCGTCACACACACACAAGGCTAATATCACACAGCCTCCGTCACACACACACAAGGCTAATATCACACAGCCTCTGTCACACCCACACAAGTCTAATATCACACAGCCTCCGTCACACCCACAAGGCTAATATCACACAGCCTCCGTCACACCCACAAGGTTAATATCACACAGCCTCCGTCACACCCACAAGGCTAATATCACACAGCCTCCGTCACACCCACAGGGCTAATATCACACAGCCTCCGTCACACCCACACAAGGCTAATATCACACAGCCTCCGTCACACACACACAAGGCTAATATCACACAGCCTCCGTCACACCCACAAGGCTAATATCACACAGCCTCCGTCACACCCACACAAGGCTAATATCACACAGCCTCCGTCACACACACACAAGGCTAATATCACACAGCCTCCGTCACACACACACAAGGCTAATATCACACAGCCTCCGTCACACACACACAAGGCTAATATCACACAGCCTCCGTCACACCCACAAGGCTAATATCACACAGCCTCCGTCACACCCACACAAGGCTAATATCACACAGCCTCCGTCACACACACACAAGGCTAATATCACACAGCCTCCGTCACACACACACAAGGCTAATATCACACAGCCTCCGTCACACACACACACAAGGCTAATATCACACAGCCTCCGTCACATCTACAAGGCTAATATCACACAGCCTCCGTCACACCCACAGGGCTAATATCACACAGCCTCCGTCACACCCACAGGGCTAATATCACACAGCCTCTGTCACACACACACAAGGCTAATATCACACAGCCTCCGTCACACACACACAAGGCTAATATCACACAGCCTCCGTCACAACCACAAGGTTAATATCACACAGCCTCCGTCACACCCACAGGGCTAATATCACACAGCCTCCGTCACACCCACAAGGCTAATATCACACAGCCTCCGTCACACCCACAAGGCTAATATCACACAGCCTCCGTCACACCCACAGAGCTAATATCACACAGCCTCCGTCACACCCACACAAGGCTAATATCACACAGCCTCCGTCACACACACACAAGGCTAATATCACACAGCCTCCGTCACACCCACAAGGCTAATATCACACAGCCTCCGTCACACCCACACAAGGCTAATATCACACAGCCTCCGTCACACACACACAAGGCTAATATCACACAGCCTCCGTCACACACACACAAGGCTAATATCACACAGCCTCCGTCACACACACACAAGGCTAATATCACACAGCCTCCGTCACACCCACACAAGGCTAATATCACACAGCCTCCGTCACACACACACAAGGCTAATATCACACAGCCTCCGTCACACACACACAAGGCTAATATCACACAGCCTCCGTAACACCCACAGGGCTAATATCACACAGCCTCCGTCACACCCACAGGGCTAATATCACACAGCCTCTGTCACACACACACAAGGCTAATATCACACAGCCTCCGTCACACACACACAAGGCTAATATCACACAGCCTCCGTCACATCTACAAGGCTAATATCACACAGCCTCCGTAACACCCACAGGGCTAATATCACACAGCCTCCGTCACACCCACAGGGCTAATATCACACAGCCTCTGTCACACACACAAGGCTAATATCACACAGCCTCCGTCACACACACACAAGGCTAATATCACACAGCCTCCGTCACACACACACAAGGCTAATATCACACAGCCTCCGTCACACACACACAAGGCTAATATCACACAGCCTCCGTCACACACACACAAGGCTAATATCACACAGCCTCCGTCACACCCACAAGGCTAATATCACACAGCCTCCGTCACACCCACAGGGCTAATATCACACAGCCTCCGTCACACCCACAAGGCTAATATCACACAGCCTCCGTCACACACACACAAGGCTAATATCACACAGCCTCCGTCACACCCACACAGCTAATATCACACAGCCTCTGTCACACACACAAGGCTAATATCACACAGCCTCCGTCACACCCACACAGCTAATATCACACAGCCTCCGTCACACACACACAAGGTTAATATCACACAGCCTCCGTCACACCCACAGGGCTAATATCACACAGCCTCCGTCACACCCACAAGGCTAATATCACACAGCCTCCGTCACACCCACTGCTAATATCACACAGCCTCCGTCACACCCACAAGGCTAATATCACACAGCCTCCGTCACACACACACAAGGCTAATATCACACAGCCTCCGTCACACACACACAAGGCTAATATCACACAGCCTCCGTCACACCCACAGGGCTAATATCACACAGCCTCCGTCACACCCACAAGGCTAATATCACACAGCCTCCGTCACACACACACAAGGCTAATATCACACAGCCTCCGTCACACCCACAAGGCTAATATCACACAGCCTCCGTCACACACACACAAGGCTAATATCACACAGCCTCCGTCACACACACACAAGGCTAATATCACACAGCCTCCGTCACACCCACACAAGGCTAATATCACACAGCCTCCGTCACACCCACAAGGCTAATATCACACAGCCTCCGTCACACACACACAAGGCTAATATCACACAGCCTCCGTCACACCCACAGGGCTAATATCACACAGCCTCCGTCACACCCACAAGGCTAATATCACACAGCCTCCGTCACACACACACAAGGCTAATATCACACAGCCTCCGTCACACCCACAAGGCTAATATCACACAGCCTCCGTCACACACACACAAGGCTAATATCACACAGCCTCCGTCACACCCACAGGGCTAATATCACACAGCCTCCGTCACACCCACAAGGCTAATATCACACAGCCTCCGTCACACCCACAAGGCTAATATCTCACAGCCTCCGTCACACCCACAAGGCCAATATCACACAGCCTCCGTCACACCCACACAAGGCTAATATCACACAGCCTCCGTCACACCCACAGGGCTAATATCACACAGCCTCCGTCACACCCACAAGGCTAATATCACACAGCCTTCGTCACACACACACAAGGCTAATATCACACAGCCTCTGTCACACCCACAGGGCTAATATCACACAGCCTCCGTCACACCCACAAGGCTAATATCACACAGCCTCCGTCACACACACAAGGCTAATATCACACAGCCTCCGTCACACCCACAAGGCTAATATCACACAGCCTCCGTCACACCCACAGGGCTAATATCACACAGCCTCCGTCACACACACAAGGCTAATATCACA
Source organism: Ranitomeya variabilis (assembly GCF_051348905.1). Lineage (NCBI taxonomy): Eukaryota > Metazoa > Chordata > Amphibia > Anura > Dendrobatidae > Ranitomeya > Ranitomeya variabilis. The sequence goes on from NC_135232.1 coordinate 1,136,543,939, forward strand.
CAGCCTCCGTCACACCCACAGGGCTAATATCACACAGCCTCCGTCACACCCACAGGGCTAATATCACACAGCCTCCGTCACACCCACAGGGCTAATATCACACAGCCTCCGTCACACACACACAAGGCTAATATCACACAGCCTCCGTCACACCCACAAGGCTAATATCACACAGCCTCCGTCACACAAACACAAGGCTAATATCACACAGCCTCCGTCACACACACACAAGGCTAATATCACACAGCCTCCGTCACACCCACACAAGGCTAATATCACACAGCCTCCGTCACACACACACAAGGCTAATATCACACAGCCTCCGTCACACCCACAGGGCTAATATCACACAGCCTCCGTCACACCCACAAGGCTAATATCACACAGCCTCCGTCACACACACACAAGGCTAATATCACACAGCCTCCGTCACACCCACAAGGCTAATATCACACAGCCTCCGTCACACACACACAAGGCTAATATCACACAGCCTCCGTCACACACACAAGGCTAATATCACACAGCCTCCGTCACACACACACAAGGCTAATATCACACAGCCTCCGTCACACCCACACAAGGCTAATATCACACAGCCTCCGTCACACACACACAAGGCTAATATCACACAGCCTCCGTCACACCCACACAAGGCTAATATCACACAGCCTCCGTCACACACACACAAGGCTAATATCACACAGCCTCCGTCACACACACAGGGCTAATATCACACAGCCTCCGTCACACACACAGGGCTAATATCACACAGCCTCCGTCACACCCACACACACTGCTAATATCTCTCAATGATTTTGTTTCGGAAGCAATGACGCCCCAGCGCTGTGTCCTCGCAGGCTCAGGCCCGCAGCCCGCGCGTTTACTGTACACACTGCATTTAGTGCACAGCTATGTTGGCACAACAGTGTGCGAAGTGGTGACAAAGTGTCCAATAATTGTGTGAGTGATAAGACTGCAGCCCGGAGGCAGATAAGAGGCGGCATTATCACTCACTAACTATTATTGGGCCATTACTGGCACATTATCACTCAGGGAGCTGCAATAACGGAGCTGTCAATCACTGGCAGAATGCTCCGCCGCGTGTGTACATGAATGTGCCAGGAGCTCCGCAAATGCCATCCACATTACTTATGTCTCATGGGGTTCAGTTATGGGCTACTCTATTATGGGGGCACATGCGGAGCGGGGCACACAGGCGGGTGGGGGTACACAGGACGCCTGCGGAGCGGGGCACACAGGCATGGCGGGGGTACACAGGACGGCTGCGGAGCACACAGGCAGGGTGTGGATACACAGGATGGCTGCGGAGCGGGGCACACAGGCAGAGTGGGGGTACACAGGACGGCTGCGGAGCGGAGCACACAGGCAGGGTGGGGGTACACAGGACGGCTGCGGAGCGGGGCACACAAGCAGGGTGGGGGTACACAGGACGCCTGCAGAGCGGGGCACACAGGCATGGCGGGGGTACACAGGACGGCTGCGGAGCACACAGGCAGGGTGTGGGTACACAGGATGGCTGCGGAGCGGGGCACACAGGCAGAGTGGGGGTACACAGGACGGCTGCGGAGCAGAGCACACAGGCAGGGTGGGGGTACACAGGACGCCTGCAGAGCGGGGCACACAGGCATGGCGGGGGTACACAGGACGGCTGCGGAGCGGGGCACACAGGCAGGGTGGGGGTACACAGGATGGCTGCGGAGCGGGGCACACAGGCAGGGTGGGGGTACACAGGACGGCTGCGGAGCACACAGGCAGGGTGGGGGTACACAGGACGGCTGCGGAGCGGAGCACACAGGCAGGGTGGGGGTACACAGGATGGCTGCGGAGCGGGGCACACAGGCAGGGTGGGTGTACACAGGACGGCTGCGGAGCGGGGCACACAGGCAGGGTGGGTGTACACAGGACGGCTGCGGAGCGGGGCACACAGGCAGGGTGGGGTACACAGGATGGCTGCGGAGCGGGGCACACAGGCAGGGTGGGTGTACACAGGACGGCTGCGGAGTGGAGCACACAGGCAGGGTGGGGTACACAGGACGGCTGCGGAGCGGGGCACACAGGCAGGGTGGGGTACACAGGACGGCTGCGGAGCGGGGTACACAGGCAGGGTGGGGGTAGACAGGACGGCTGCGGAGCGGAGCACACAGGCAGGGTGGGGTACACAGGACGGCTGCGGAGCGGGGCACACAGGCAGGGTGGGGGTACACAGGATGGCTGCGGAGCGGGGCACACAGGCAGGGTGGGGGTACACAGGACGGCTGCGGAGCACACAGGCAGGGTGGGGGTACACAGGACGGCTGCGGAGCGGAGCACACAGGCAGGGTGGGGGTACACAGGATGGCTGCGGAGCGGGGCACACAGGCAGGGTGGGTGTACACAGGACGGCTGCGGAGCGGGGCACACAGGCAGGGTGGGTGTACACAGGACGGCTGCGGAGCGGGGCACACAGGCAGGGTGGGGTACACAGGATGGCTGCGGAGCGGGGCACACAGGCAGGGTGGGTGTACACAGGACGGCTGCGGAGTGGAGCACACAGGCAGGGTGGGGTACACAGGACGGCTGCGGAGCGGGGCACACAGGCAGGGTGGGGTACACAGGACGGCTGCGGAGCGGGGTACACAGGCAGGGTGGGGGTAGACAGGACGGCTGCGGAGCGGAGCACACAGGCAGGGTGGGGTACACAGGACGGCTGCGGAGCGGGGCACACAGGCAGGGTGGGGTACACAGGATGGCTGCGGAGCGGGGCACACAGGCAGGGTGGGGTACACAGGATGGCTGCGGAGCGGAGCACACAGGCAGGGTGGGGTACACAGGATGGCTGCGGAGCGGGGCACACAGGCAGGGTGGGGTACACAGGATGGCTGCGGAGCGGAGCACACAGGCAGGGTGGGGTACACAGGACGGCTGCGGAGCGGGGCACACAGGCAGGGTGGGGTACACAGGATGGCTGCGGAGCGGGGCACACAGGCAGGGTGGGGTACACAGGACGGCTGCGGAGCGGGGCACACAGGCAGGGTGGGGGTACACAGGACGGCTGCGGAGCACACAGGCAGGGTGGGTGTACACAGGACGGCTGCGGAGCGGGGCACACAGGCAGGGTGGGGGTACACAGGACGGCTGCGGAGCGGGGCACACAGGCAGGGTGGGGTACACAGGATGGCTGCGGAGCGGAGCACACAGGCAGGGTGGGGTACACAGGATGGCTGCGGAGCGGGGCACACAGGCAGGGTGGGGTACACAGGATGGCTGCGGAGCGGAGCACACAGGCAGGGTGGGGTACACAGGACGGCTGCGGAGCGGGGCACACAGGCAGGGTGGGGTACACAGGATGGCTGCGGAGCGGGGCACACAGGCAGGGTGGGGTACACAGGATGGCTGCGGAGCGGGGCACACAGGCAGGGTGGGTGTACACAGGACGGCTGCGGAGCGGGGCACACAGGCAGGGTGGGGGTACACAGGACGGCTGCGGAGCGGGGCACACATGCTGGCAGTGCAGAGAGCCCGTGCAGTTTCCTGGGCGGGTGTGGGCCGGGTGTCTCGGGTGTCTCCTCCTCCTCCTCCCTCACTACACAGGGGGTTGGGCTTTGCTGATCCTCCTAAAAAAAAAAGGAAACTTATAGTGACAAGATGGAGCGGAGGAGGACGAGGTGATACACAGCTGAGGAGAGATGGCAGCGGCCAGGAGAGTCTTCCATCTCCAGCCATGCGGTAAGTGAGCGCCGCCCGTAGCCGGGACCGAGAGACGGCGCCGCCGGTGCTCCAGCCACAGCCGCCGGTGCTAGAGCTCCAGCCGCCGGGGAGGACGGAGAGGGCTGTGTGTCATACACATGTGTATATGTATATAGTGTGTGTATATAGTGATATAGTGTGTATGCATAGTGTGTGTGTGTGTATGTATATATATATATTTTATATTGTGCGTATGCATGTTGTATGTATGTATGTATGCATAGTGTGTATGTATACTATGCTTAATATAGTTTGTATGTGATGTGTGTATTATGTGCAGTGTGAACACACACACACACACACACACACACACACACACACACACACACACACACACACACACACACACACACACACACACACACACACACACACACACACACACACTATGATGTATGTATTGTGTGTGATGTGTAGCACCAGTATCTGTACTGTGTATATGGCAGCCCACATTGTATACACAAGGGAGACCACATAAGAGGCTGTGACTTGTGGAGACCGCAGGGAATTCTGCTCCTCGTTAGGCTACGTTCACATTTGCGTTGTGCGCCGCAGCGTCGGGCGCTGCAGCGTTACCGCATGCATCATGCGCCCCTATATTTAACATGGGGGCGCATGGACATGCGTTGTGTTGCGTTTTGTGACGCATGCGTCTTTTTGGGCGCACGCGTCAGGGCGCAGAGGACGCAGCAAGTTGCATTTTTTTTTTTTGCATCCAAAATCATGCAAAAAAAGGACGCATGCGTCACAAAACAATGCGTTTTGCGTGCGTTGCGTCGCCGATGCGTCGCCGACGCAACACACAACAACGCAAATGTGAACGTAGCCTTATATATGTTGTGTCATCTGTGTGCGGGCCGCCCGTCACCTGTGTGGTCACCGCGGGGCAAATCGGCACCATGTAAATACTGGTATTTATAAATCCTTCTGCCCTGTAATACAGACAGGATGGTGTCCTCACATGGGACCCCACACCGTATGGTATCCCTCCTCCTCTTGGCAGTATGGTGTCTCCACTCAGCCTCTTCTCTCCTCGCTCACTATGGTGTCTGCATTTACTAACCCCTTTCTGCTCGCTCTATGGTGTCCATGCAATATGAAGTCCCCACTTAGCCCCTTCTCCCCTCACGCAGTATGGTGTCCCCACTCGGCCCCTTCTCCCCTCGCGCAGTATGGTGGCCCCTTCTCCCCTCGCGCAGTATGGTGGCCCCTTCTCCCCTCGCGCAGTATGGTGGCCCCTTCTCCCCTCGCGCAGTATGGTGGCCCCTTCTCCCCTCGCGCAGTATGGTGGCCCCTTCTCCCCTCGCGCAGTATGGTGGCCCCTTCTCCCCTCGCGCAGTATGGTGGCCCCTTCTCCCCTCGCGCAGTATGGTGGCCCCTTCTCCCCTCGCGCAGTATGGTGGCCCCTTCTCCCCTCGCGCAGTATGGTGGCCCCTTCTCCCCTCGCGCAGTATGGTGGCCCCTTCTCCCCTCGCGCAGTATGGTGGCCCCACTCAGGACCCCCTTCCTGTGTGTGTGATACAACAGGGGAGCGTGCACATGCTGGGAGTTGTAGTCTGGTACCAGCTGGCGGGTTGGTTGCAGACCACTGTCCTTTGGGTTTGGGGTCTGTGGGATTGTGATAAACTCACTGCCTCATCTACGTCCTCTTTGCATGTAAATGCTGACTATTGTTCTCTGGTATCAGCCAGGCTGGGTGAGGCTCAGTACAGTGGGATGAGCGGACGTGCAGCTCTGTGATAAAGTATTGGCCATGTGTCCTGGGAGGGCTGAGTGATACCGGCAGAGTTGTCATAGGACAGAATTCCTTGATATAGAACTTACGGGAGACCCTTTATGTGAGAGGGTGACGTGCCGGAGACGTCTGGGGTGACACGGGGTGTGTGGGGGGTGTTATATCCTGTTATAAGTGCCGACTGCTTAAAAAAAGCAAAACAAGAGCACGGATGTAAATGGGTCCGACAGGTGTGCGGACGATGGGGGTTGTGGGCTCTTATAGTAGATTAAGTGGAAGAGGCCAATTCAGATCTTTTATTTATTTATTTTTTACATTACCGGTATATGCAAGATTTTTTTCGTCTTAATATTTGAGCCAAATTGTGTGTGTGTGTTTGGGGGGGGGGGGGGGGGGAGATAAAAAAAAAAAAAAAACAAACTAAGAATGTTCAAAAAGTTGTTAATCTTTTTGGCAAAGCATTAGAAAGCAGCAGTTTTTTTTAATTTTTTTTTAATTTGTTTTTTTTTCTATCTGGTGTATTAGATTTGGTGAGTTTGTGTGACTTTTTTTTTTTTTTATAGAAAATGTAACCCGTCCTTGCTGCAGTGATATTCTGCTCCTCCGGGGCGAAGTTTTTGTTATTTTAGGTCTAGATTTGACTGCTTCTATCTAGTCAGTTGTAGCAGAACTGGTCCTGTCTGACCCCCCCTGCTATTAGAGAGCTGCCCGGGGGGCAAATCGGGCCCAGGGTGAAAAACAAAAACCCCACTGTACTTGTTCTACAAGAAAAGCCAGGAGCTCCCGGCAGTCGTGCCCCTGGTGCCTCAGTGCGAGCTCCTCATCCTCCAGCAAGGTCGTGCCGCGAGCAGGCGCCTGTGATGACCCCAACCAGTAAGTCACTAGCCAACATGTGGGGAAAAAAAACATATTTTTATTGTTATGAGAAAAAACCTTTATAAAAAAAAAAAATATATAATTTTTTTTTTTTTTTTCAAATTTTTTAAAAAAAAGTAGGAATCTAAAATCTTTTTACAATTTTTTTTATTTCCTTAAAAGTTGCTAAAAAGCAATAGGTGCAAGTAAAAATGTGACATCTTTAGATTAAATTAAAATTCTTGGGGGAAAAAAATATTTTTTAATCTAATCAAAAAGAGATCACATTTCTCTTTGCTGTTTGCTAACTTTTAGGACACATTTTTTTTTTTATTTTTTAAATATTTTATAGGACTTTATTTTGACATTTTTATGTATTTTTTTACAGGGCTTTTTTTTAGTTTATGCATTTTAATATAGCTAAGAAATATCACATTTGTCATTGCACCTGTTGGTTTTTGGCACATTTTAGGAGGAAAAAAGACATTTTTTTTTGCCTGCCTTTTTATGTCATAGCACTTTTTTTTTTTTTTTTTTTTTTTTAATGAATTGAATCTAATAATAAAAAAACAAAAAAAAACAAAACTTTTGTGTACCTAAAATTTCCATAAATTTGTAAAGGAAAAAACAAATGTGTGTATGTATGTGTGTGTATGTATGTGTGTATATATATATATATATATATATATATATATATATATATATATATATATATATATATTCATTAAATATTTTAAGAGATCTAGTTGCATAAAATACTATTATATGCGTTGGTGCTGCTGAGGTCAGTGGGGTCCATGTCTGTCCTTTTCTACAGTCCATTGCGATATCACTGTTAATGCTTTTTTACATGGGACTGCAGGACGGGGAACATGGCGGATGTGTTTGTGGGCAGCTCCGCTCTGTGGCTTCTGCCGTCAGGACGTGAAATGTGTCGGTGCTGAACATTTCTCTCTGTAGTACCTTGTTTGCCCTGCGGGGGGCGCCACGGTAATTAAACACCTGTAGATCAGTGATCGGCTTATTTTGAGCTGATCCCCCTGACCCAAAGTGATTGAACGAAAACTAGTCACCCTTTTTAAGGATTTTGCCCTTTTTAAGGTAAATTATCGCAGTGGAGCCATGTTGTCGCCCCGTCGATAATGTCCTGTCACTAATACACATCAGCATTTCTGAGGTGCAGAGTTGTCCCCTTAGGTACAAGAAGCCCCTCTGCAGCCCCTGACTCCCACCCTGCACTCGTTGCTAGGCAACAGCCCATACAGACTCCTCCATATTTTGTGGTTTTCTTGGAGCAGCAAATCAGCTTGCTGCTCTCATTCCCCAGACGGCCTCTGAGGGATGAGAGCTGGATTGTGATTGGTTGCTCTGGGTAACTGCTGCGTTGTAGTGGTAACCTGTCCTGTTCTCCCTATAATAATGTTTTGTGTATGGGGGCTCCCATTATAGGGGCATCGTGTCAGGACACAATCCTGGGTGACATCAGGCACTTTACTACCAGCATCAGATGTTCTGGATTATGAAATGGTTATGTAAGAGCCTATAGATCATAGTCTGCTGGGTGAGATTGTGCTGTACTATCAGAATTTCTGGATTATCAGATTCCAGACTGCTCATTTATTGTATGTAGAGATCTAATCCTGAGACAAACAAAAGCGATCTCCAGTCTCTGTCACGTGTACTGATAGTAACGGCTTATTGCGGTATTAATAATACTCACACGTGGAAAGGGTAACTCCTCAGCCTGGGAAGGGTTAACTCCACGGTGCCGCAGCACACACTGATCTGGTAGGGTGGGATTTCTGTGGGTCTCCCCCGTGCTCCTGTGGGTCGGGATGTCTGTGGGTCTGCCCCGTGCTCCTGGTCCTGTGGGTCGGGATGTCTGTGGGTCTGCCCCGTGCTCCTGGTCCTGTGGGTCGGGATGTCTGTGGGTCTCCCCTGTGCTCCTGTGGGTCGGGATGTCTGTGGGTCTGCCCCGTGCTCCTGTGGGTCGGGATGTCTGTGGGTCTGCCCCGTGCTCCTGGTCCTGTGGGTCGGGATGTCTGTGGGTCTGCCCCGTGCTCCTGGTCCTGTGGGTCGGGATGTCTGTGGGTCTGCCCCGTGCTCCTGGTCCTGTGGGTCGGGATGTCTGTGGGTCGGGATGTCTGTGGGTCGGGATGTCTGTGGGTCGGGATGTCTGTGGGTCGGGATGTCTGTGGGTCGGGATGTCTGTGGGTCGGGATGTCTGTGGGTCGGGATGTCTGTGGGTCTGCCCCGTGCTCCTGGTCCTGTGGGTCGGGATGTCTGTGGGTCGGGATGTCTGTGGGTCGGGATGTCTGTGGGTCGGGATGTCTGTGGGTCGGGATGTCTGTGGGTCGGGATGTCTGTGGGTCGGGATGTCTGTGGGTCGGGATGTCTGTGGGTCGGGATGTCTGTGGGTCGGGATGTCTGTGGGTCGGGATGTCTGTGGGTCTGCCCCGTGCTCCTGTGGGTCGGGATGTCTGTGGGTCTCCCCTGTGCTCCTGTGGGTCGGGATGTCTGTGGGTCTCGCCCGTGCTCCTGGTCCTGTGGGTCTCGCCCGTGCTCCTGGCCCTGTGGGTCGGGATGACTGTGGGTCTCCCCTGTGGATTGCGGTGCCCCTTGGTTATCTTGTTTGTTCAGTTATTTCGAGCTTGCAGGTGATGCTGCGGGTGATACTGGGCGTGGCGCTGGGCTTTGCTTTCGTGTTCTGCATATTTCTCCTTCATATTATGTAAGAGCTGACACATGCGGGAGAGGATCTGCAGGTACATAACATGGCCATGATTACTAGGGTGCCGCAATAAGTGCAATACACGGGTCCTCTACAGCGGTACCTCTGATACCGCCGTACACCCTCCCCACAGCGATGCACCACACAGATCCCACCAACCTCCCCACAGTGGTGCCACAGGCAGATCCCACCGACCTCCCCACAATAGTGCTACACACAGATCCCACCGTCCTCCCCGCAGTGGTGCCACACTGAGATCCCACCGTCCTCCCCGCAGTGGTGCCACACTGAGATCCCACCGTCCTCCCCGCAGTGGTGCCACACTGAGATCCCACCGTCCTCCCCGCAGTGGTGCCACACATAGATCCCACCGTCCTCCCCACAGTGGTGCCACACACAGATCCCACCGTCCTCCCCGCAGTGGTGCCACACACAGATCCCACCGTCCTCCCCGCAGTGGTGCCACACACAGATCCCACCGTCCTCCCCGCAGTGGTGCCACACACAGATCCCACCGTCCTCCCCACAGTGGGTGCCACACACAGATCCTACCGTCCTCCCCACAGTGGTGCCACACACAGATCCCACCGTCCTCCCCGCAGTGGTGCCACACTGAGATCCCACAGTGGTGCCACACTGAGATCCCACCATGCTCCCCACAGTGGTGCCACACACAGATCCCACCGTCCTCCCCGCAGTGGTGCCACACACAGATCCCACCGTCCTCCCCGCAGTGGTGCCACACACAGATCCCACCGTCCTCCCCGCAGTGGTGCCACACTGAGATCCCACCGTCCTCCCCGCAGTGGTGCCACACTGAGATCCCACCGTCCTCCCCGCAGTGGTGCCGCACTGAGATCCCACCGTCCTCCCCGCAGTGGTGCCGCACTGAGATCCCACCGTCCTCCCCGCAGTGGTGCCACACATAGATCCCACCGTCCTCCCCGCAGTGGGTGCCACACTGAGATCCCACCGTCCTCCCCGCAGTGGTGCCACACTGAGATCCCACCGTCCTCCCCGCAGTGGTGCCACACTGAGATCCCACCGACCTCCCCGCAGTGGTGCCACACTGAGATCCCACCGACCTCCCCGCAGTGGTGCCACACACTGAGATCCCACCGTCCTCCCCGCAGTGGGTGCCACACTGAGATCCCACCGTCCTCCCCGCAGTGGTGCCACACTGAGATCCCACCGTCCTCCCCGCAGTGGTGCCACACACAGATCCCGCCGTCCTCCCCGCAGTGGTGCCACACTGAGATCCCACCGTCCTCCCCGCAGTGGGTGCCACACTGAGATCCCACCGTCCTCCCCGCAGTGGTGCCACACAGATCCCACCGTCCTCCCCGCAGTGGTGCCACACACAGATCCCGCCGTCCTCCCCGCAGTGGTGCCACACTGAGATCCCACCGTCCTCCCCGCAGTGGTGCCACACTGAGATCCCACCGTCCTCCCCACAGTGGTGCCACACTGAGATCCCACCGACCTCCCCGCAGTGGTGCCACACTGAGATCCCACCGTCCTCCCCGCAGTGGTGCCACACAGATCCCACCGTCCTCCCCGCAGTGGTGCCGCACTGAGATCCCACCGTCCTCCCCGCAGTGGTGCCACACAGATCCCACCGTCCTCCCCGCAGTGGTGCCACACACAGATCCCGCCGTCCTCCCCGCAGTGGTGCCGCACTGAGATCCCACCGTCCTCCCCACAGTGGGTGCCACACACAGATCCCACCGTCCTCCCCGCAGTGGTGCCACACACAGATCCCACCACCCCTCCGCTCTACGACCGTCCATACTGCACATGTAATGCGGCGTGTGGCGGAGGCCCGCTGGGACTTCTTGTACTAATAATTCTAGGAAGTGCCCTGTGATCATAGGGATGCCACTGATGGTGATGGCTGGACCAGATGTACCTGCTGGACCATACCAACTATGAGCACGGCTAGAGGCGGGAGATTCCACATTGCCGTCATGACCCTCTTAAAGGGACGGCACCCTGATGTGTTCCGCACTTGTGTATAACCTTCCGTACCCGGCTGCTCGTTCTGTTCCAGGCGTATCCCAGGCTGCCGCAGCTCCCAGGGGTCGACACTCACTCGGTCGTCATGGTAACCCACTCTTAGATCTCTGAGCCGGACCCTCTTGTGTGTTGGGGGGATATTCGGCATGTACCTGCCTGGTAGGTGTATAGCACCGCTCTCTACCTGCTGGAAATGGCAAACAGTGAAAAAACAAAAAAATATTTACGGGTCTCCGGGGGGGAAAAACCTCAATTTTAAATTAATGTTTTATTTTTTTAAGAAAAAGTAATTAAAAAATAAACGTACACTTATTGCTGTAGTCATACTGAACCAGGGCACATTTACGGTACAACAATGTTGTTAAAACAAAACCCAAATAACAGCGGCGGAATTCTACTTTTTTTCCCCCCATTTGGAATAATAATAATATATATACTTAGATTTTTTTTAATTTCTGTTTTTCAGAAGTTTTACTTTTAAAAACAAATGGTGTCAATCAAAAGTACAACGCGCACCATTAAAAAAATAAGTAAATAAATAAAAGTCCTCCTACATCTGTCACCAGAAAAATAAAAATTTTTTCACGGCTCTTGCAAGAAGTTGGGTCCATAACAGTTCCCGGTTGCGCAGCGTGTCGGTGCCGCACAGGCTGCCCGTCTGGTACCTTGTTGCGCAGTGTGTCGGTGCCGCACAGGCTGCCCGTCTGGTACCTTGTTGCGCAGTGTGTCGGTGCCGCACAGGCTGCCCATCTGGTACCTTGTTGCGCAGCGCGCTGTGTGTTGGTGCTGGACAGGCTGCCCGTCTGGTACCTTGTTGCACAGCGCGTCGTGTGTCTGTGACGGACAGGCTGCCCGTCTGGTACCTTGTTGCGTAGCACGCCGTGTGTAGGTGCCGGATAAGCTGCCCGTCTGGTACCTCTTGTCCTTTTTATTAAACGAGCGATCCGGTGATGGTGGCGCTGATACGGTTACAGAGCGGAGAGCAAGATCATAAAATCTCATTTTTTAGAACAATAAAAAACAAAAATAATGCACATGGCGGAGCAGATGTGTGTAGTGACTGATGGGGGGTGAGAAGTGTCCGTCATGGCGTGTCCCACCCCACCCCGGCACGGTGCATCCTGAAGTCGCCTTGGACCCCGGAGCTGATGTGAAACTCACAGCAAGGTGACTGCATGCTTCTCCCACAGAGCCCCCATTCATTCTGCCGCCTGAATTAAGAAAGGGGTCTCAGTTCCCGGGCTGGCCGCTCACGTAAAGCCGCACGCTCCCCGGACGCTGTATTTACTCATGTGTTACCCACAGTTACTGTTGTCCATGACTCGGCAGCTTCTGTTTTTTTGGAAAGCTGGGTGACAGTCATTGTCAGTTCGCTCCATAGCTTGCTTGTTCTGCGAAGTTCGCTCGCTCGTTGCCTTGCTTGCCCAGAGTCCTGAGGGAGTCCGCTCGCTCGTTGCCTTGCTTGCCCAGAGTCCTGAGGGAGTCCGCTCGCTCGTTGCCTTGCTTGCCCAGAGTCCTGAGGGAGTCCGCTCGCTCGTTGCCTTGCTTGCCCAGAGTCCTGAGGGAGTCCGCTCGCTCGTTGCCTTGCTTGCCCAGAGTCCTGAGGGAGTCCGCTCGCTCGTTGCCTTGCTTGCCCAGAGTCCTGAGGGAGTCCGCTCGCTCGTTGCCTTGCTTGCCCAGAGTCCTGAGGGAGTCCGCTCGCTCGTTGCCTTGCTTGCCCAGAGTCCTGAGGGAGTCTGCTCGCTCGTTGCCTTGCTTGCCCAGAGTCCTGAGAAGCAAATGTGAGCATGTTATCTGTTGTTGCATCCCGTACTTAGAATTTAAGGGCTATAGGTGGCTTACCCTGGCTTACCCTCAGGAAAGGTGATCAATATCTAATGGATGGGGTCAGAGATGTGGCACATGCACTGATCAGCGGCTTGCAGATCCCGCCACGGTCAGAAGATCGCAGTGTACAGAGCCGAGCAGCACTGCTCTCTACGCCATGTAGTGGCAGTTGTCGTGTACTGCAGCTCAGATCACATTCACTTTAATAGGATCTGTGCTGGGAGCGGAGATTTTTCTCTAGAAATTCTCCATTTGTAGAGCCTGGACGTAGGTGACTGGAGTCTTGTAAGGGGAGCGCTTGCTGTGCACTCATCTCTACTCACCGGTGCATGTTTTTATTTTTGCTTGTAACTGTTCCACTCCAAGCGATGAAGGATGCAGCCACCATTACCCCCCCGTGCCCCCCAGCATCTGAATGGCGGCTGTGCCCGGTATTGTAGAGAAACACTCTTGAACTCGGCGACACAATACTGAATATTCAAGGTGTGCTATTATAAGCGTATAATGCAGCAGTGGAGGCGGCCGGGTCATTCTGCAGCTCGCTGCTGCTCTGAGCCGTGCGCTTGGCCTTTTTTCTGATCATTTGATAGCTTCTGGCATCAGCTGGTCGCGTGGCAATATAAAACCTGTGCGCTTTGTTCTGCAGAAGTTGTTTCCCCCAGAGATAATAAACCAAAAGGGAAACATCTGTCGTATGAGGAATGGTGAGTGTGCGAAACCTGGTGAGCCAAATTCCTTTTTATAGCGAGCGATCTGTCATGTCGGGGATCCCAGCACTGAGTGTTTGTCACTGTCGCCTGCTCGGATGGAGACATTGGGAAATGCTGACCGGCCTCACTTGTATCCTCTTGTCCTACTTATTATTATTATTATTATTATTTGCTTGCGTCGGTTATAACTTTTTATTTTTTTAATTTTTTCTTCCTGGCTCTTACCACATTTGTAGCCTCCCTTTTTGCTCGCTTGCCACATTTGTAAATTCTCGCCTGATTTTCTCTGAACATTTGTAACCTCCTCTTGGCCCACTCTCTAAATGTCTAATATTCCATTTAAAATGCCATGCTTGTAAACTCCTGCTTCGCTTGCGTCATGAGTAACCTCCTTTATGACTTGCTTGCCACAATTACTAAACTTCCTACCGCCTGGCTCGCTTCCCTCATTAGTAACCTCCCTCCCACCTGGCTTGCTTGTTTGCCACATTAGTTATCTCCCTCCTGTCTGGCTCGCTTGGTTGCCACATTGGTAAATACCCTCCCCCTGGCTCGCTTGCTTGCCACATTAGCTACCTCTCTCCAGCCTTGCTTTGAACCTCCCTCCCGCCTATGGCTGGCTCACTTGCTTGTAACCTCCCTCTCTCCGACCTGTCTCACTTTAATGCAATTTCCCTCCCTCTCACCTGTCTCGCTTGTTTGCAATTTCCCTCTCACCTGTCTCGCTTGCTTGCAATTTTCCTCCCGCCTGTCTCGCTTGCTTGCAATTTCCCTCCCTCCCGCCTGGCTTGCTTGTAACCTCCTTCCCTCCTGCCTGGCTTACTTGTAACCTCCTTCCCTCCTGGCTCGCTTGCTTGTAACCTCCTTCCCTCCTGGCTCGCTTGCTTGTAACCTCCTTCCCTCCTGGCTCGCTTGCTTGTAACCTCCTTCCCTCCTGGCTCGCTTGCTTGTAACCTCCTTCCCTCCTGGCTCGCTTGCTTGTAACCTCCTTCCCTCCTGGCTCGCTTTCTTGCAACCTCCCTCCCTTCTGGCTCGCTTGCTTGTAATCTACCTCCCTCCTAGCTCGCTTGCTTGTAACCTCCCTCCCGGCTCGCTTGCTTGTAACCTCCCTCCCTCCCTCCCTCCTGGCTCGCTTGCTTGTAACCTCCCTCCTGCCTGGCTTGCGTGCTTGCCGCATAAACCAAATGTCTAAAACATAATAATGACATTTCTAGACTTTTGCTGATAAGTCTTCCTCTCTTAGCTGCACGCAGATTGCAATCCTATTGCTATATATCGCTATAACATGTGCGATTGTTGTGCGGAGCAGGAATCTGATCCGCGTCCTCCTTTATATTTCATGATGTTCTGACGTCTCGGGGAGATGTCACTGGATCTTTCCTGCATTATTTAGCGTTATCAATATTCACATGGAGACGTCTCTCACTTTTTTTTTCTTTTTTTTTTCGATATTTCATCTCTCACTTTGGTATCAGATTGGATAAATATTCTGTAGTCCGCAGCTGCGGTTCTCTGGTGACTGTAGGTGGGACATGCAGCTGTCTGACACCTGTGACTGTCCACAAATGTCCAAGATGGGAATCCCGTAAACTGTGGTTAGAGAATGAGGGGGATACAGCAGAGGGGTCTTCGGCGGATTTCCTAATTTGCTCGGTGTGCTCACTTTTTGCACGCTCCGATGAAGAGCAAATCTGCACACCCAGGATATACACACCCGCTCCAGCCCTAGTACAGCACACGAGCAAACACGGAGAGCGCGCCTATTAACCCTTTCTGGGGCTTTCTTCCTGTACGACGGCAACCATATAAAATCCAGCGTATCTGGTTTTGGGTGCACTTTTTCTTATATTTTATTCTCTAGAATTAAAGTTGGGCGTTTTTTTGTAGCTGATTCCTCCCATTCAGCAGTTTGTGCTGCAGAGCAGCCCTTCCTACTGAACTTGCAGCCATACCTGGACATTTTGGAAACCGGAGGACAGTCGTTAGTCATCCGTGCAGTGGGATCACGGCAAAGAATATGCCTCCCCTAAATAAAAGGTCCTCCTATGGCTGCATTCATCTTTCTCCAGTAGGAAGAGCAGCTCTGCAGCACAAACTGCTAAATGAAGATTGCCCCAGATGTCTGAAACCTGGATATATTACGCTTTCTCTAATTTGTAGGTTTGTGCTATAGTTTATACACGGTGACGTATACCCGGCAGCGTGCTGATACTGGAGGACATAGCAGTAGTCTGCTGCATCTCTGGGAGTTCCTGATGGTTCTTTACAGGAAGTCTTCGTGTCTTTATTTAGCTCCTCGAGATGTTGTGGTGTAAAGTAAAGGTACACAGAGCCCGACCGCTCGCCAAAGTGGGCGCAAGCCCCCATCCCCTCCCCAAAGTCATCCTAACAGTTGTGTGGGTGCTCATTATACCTCCGTGGTGGACACTATGTAGATCTGGTGGTCTCTTCAGTGATGTTCCTCATAGCCTGTGTTCAGGCAACAAAGGTCCATGATGGACCCATGTCTACCTTCAAAGAGCGAGTGTGCAGGAACGTCTGCTTACATGTGAGTCCCTGATACAGAGATATCAGTGGGAATCCCACAGATGATGCTGGTGCCGTGGCTGCTGAAAACATGATGTTTGGAACCAGCAGCCCCGGCACCAGCTATTCTGGCTGGGAACAATAGGTACCTCCAGCAGCCCCGGCACCAGCTATTCTGGCTGGGAACATTGGGTACCTCCAGCAGCCCCGGCACCAGCTATTCTGGTCCAGAACATTCGGTACTTCCAGCAGCCCCGGCACCAGTTAATCTGACTGGGAACCTTAGGTACTTCCAGCAGCCCCGGCACCAGCTATTCTGGTCCAGAACATTAGGTACTTCCAGCAGCTCCGGCACCAGCTAGTCTGGCTCTGAACCTTAGGTACTTCCAGCAGCCCCGGCACCAGCTATTCTGGCTGGGAACAATAGGTACCTCCAGCAGCCCCGGCACCAGCTATTCTGGTCCAGAACATTAGGTACTTCCAGCAGCTCCGGCACCAGCTAGTCTGGCTCTGAACCTTAGGTACTTCCAGCAGCTCCGGCACCAGCTAGTCTGGTTCTGAACCTTAGGTACTTCCAGCAGCCCCGGCACCAGCTATTCTGGCTGGGAACAATAGGTACCTCCAGCAGCCCCGGCACCAGCTATTCTGGCTGGGAACATTGGGTACCTCCAGCAGCCCCGGCACCAGCTATTCTGGTCCAGAACATTCGGTACTTCCAGCAGCCCCGGCACCAGCTATTCTGACTGGGAACCTTAGGTACTTCCAGCAGCCCCGGCACCAGCTATTCTGGTCCAGAACATTAGGTACTTCCAGCAGCTCCGGCACCAGCTAGTCTGGCTCTGAACCTTAGGTACTTCCAGCAGCCCCGGCACCAGCTATTCTGGCTGGGAACAATAGGTACCTCCAGCAGCCCCGGCACCAGCTATTCTGGCTGGGAACATTGGGTACCTCCAGCAGCCCCGGCACCAGCTATTCTGACTGGGAACCTTAGGTACTTCCAGCAGCCCCGGCACCAGCTATTCTGGTCCAGAACATTAGGTACTTCCAGCAGCTCCGGCACCAGCTAGTCTGGCTCTTAGGTACATTATGCACACCAGTATCGCCTATCAGGTGTTGGACCCCAATGACGTTATCTAAAGGAGACGTCAGTATCTCGGTCCTGCATATCAGAGTGGTGGCTACTGGGGAGTCTGTACAAGGTCCGACAGCTGCCATGACACCGCAGATCTAGCCTGTGTAGTGGCTGATCTCGGTACTGCAAGTCATTTCCTATTGAAGTGAATGCGATCTGAGCTGCAGTACCCAGGAGCGGCCACTACGCAGTGTTGTGGCTCCGTATACTGTGTACGTCTGGCTGCCCCAGCTTCTGATATCGGGGCCCCCACCCGTCAGATCCTGAGTAATTTCTCAACCCTGGGGAACCCCTTTTTAAAGCCTGTGTCTGCTTTCATAGCCATTTATTTTTTTTTTTCTGCAGTCAATCTAAAGTGTGTGTGTGTGTGTGTGTGTGTGTGTGTGTGTGTGTGGTTTTCTTTTTTTTTTTTTTTTGCAGCACCTTTAATTAGTTAAGTCTGATGTCCCTTCAGCCGCTGACTCACATGCCTTAGGGCGCACAACTTAAAGGGATTGTCCAAGAGCTTTAAAAATGGGGAAAGGGAAGATTGTGGAGGAAAATAACGTAAATAAATGTTGTCTTGTAACCGGTTATAGTGTGGCTCTACGTTCTGCCGGCCCTGATTATCACCTCTCTGGCAGGCGAAGGGTTAACGTCGCCTCGTCGGTTGGACCTGTGCGTTACTGGAAGTGGCCAACACGCTGATGTAATTACTGCAGACATCTGTACAGCGTATATACAGCACTACCCCGATCAGCACCCGGCGGTCCCCCACTGCGCCCCGCTATCAGCGCCTGGCGGTGCCACTGCCCCCCCGCGATCAGCGCCTGGCGGTGCCACTGCCGAGCCCCCACCCCCCCACGATCAGCGCCTGTTTTCCGTGGCGGCCTGCCTACGTTTTTGCTTTGAATAAAAATGCTTGCTTTCTCCTAAATTGCGGTTTCTAAAGTGTGACCCCATAAAGTCAGAGAATCCCCCTGCCTGTCCTCTCAGGTATTACTACCCAGCTTTCCCAGACTCTTGGGCGGCCGCAGAGTTATCACACAGTGCAGGGGAGGCACACTGACTGTGATGCTTGTAGATGTAGTCACCCAGCTTTCCCAGGATCGGATGCAGCCAAGGAACAGTTGCTTATTAATAATAATAATAATAATAATAATAAATAATATTATTATTATTATTTTTTGTGTCCAATCAAGACTATGCAAAAAGCGTCCAGAAATAGAGACGGCGGGGATATCTCCTTTGCATGGAATCAGAAGGGGGGGTAGGGAAGGTTCTTGTTTTGCATCGGGCGCCATCTACATGCAAAAAGCTGTGTGCACACATTCCTGTAGATTTAAAGGGGCAGCTCCTAAAAGAGCAGCAGCGCCATCAGTCACATCTCACAGCGCCACCATTGCTTCCAGGTTGTCTCTGGTGTTGCAGCTGAGCTTTTTTTTTTTTTAATTGAATGTGGCTGAGTTGCAATACCATATACATCCTGTAAACTATGGTGGCGCTGGAGAGAGGAAAAAAAATACAGCAGTATTTTTCTGCCATGTTTTTCATGCGGCAGAGCCGTGACTGGTCCTGCAGGCAGGGGTGGGGGGGTGAGTTTTGATGTAAATCCACTGTGTGGCTTATGGCATAAGTGGATAAGATTTCCAGAATCTCCCATCGGGGGACCCGGCCATCAGACTGGCTGCGTCTGCACCTGTCGGAGTGTTTGATGTGCGTCAGCTGGCGGTCTCTCCCTCGGTGCAGTCATGGTGCTGGGGGTGCCGTGGCCGCTCGCTGTCAGTCCTCGCAGCCCCACGGTTACAGGGCACACTTGGCTCTTGCATCCTTGCGTTAGACGGCGGAGCACCGGGATCTGCTCACCTCTCATCCCGTCTCATCGGACGCCATCCAGCAGCAGCCGCTGACTGCGTCGCCCCTCCCTGCAGACATCCTCGTACCTTGCATATGGGGTCCGTGCCATCTGCTCGGGGGTCCGTGGGCACACACACGACTTGGCTTCCCGCACGCTGTGTCACTTCCATTACTCAGCTGATCCTCCTCTATTGATCAGATGCTGGAATGTGGCTCTCTGAATTCTTGGCTCGGAGTCTCTATTATTTCGCATCGACCTCTCATGGCTTCTTCCTCCTTTTTTTTTTTTTTTTTTTTTTCCCCCCCCCCCGGTCACTGGTCAGGACTAGCGGCAGCAATGGATTATCCCAGTGCACGATGATGACTCCACCTTATTTCTCCGCACACCAATAGCGTCCTATCCAGGGATGCTCTGCCTTCGATAACATCCCTACCTTCTACCCCGACACCTCTGTGGCCCCTTAAATCCTAGGCTTGTTTTTCCTACCACCAAGTTTGTAGGAGCCGGGGTCTACATTTTTAGTCATTTACTATTATTTTTTATTTTCCAGCTGTCCTCTAAGGTGAGTTACGCCTTTTCTTAGAAATACTGTATTAATAATTGCATTACACTTTTTTTGGGGGGATATTTGCACCTTGCACTGAGACCTGTTGCATGGGGCTGATTCATTGTGTAAAATCTCCTTACACTTGCTAAGGGGGAGGTCAATTCCAGCTGTCCTATTCCAGTAAATGACTGCTTGACTTCTGGGCTGTGCAGAATTAATAGGCTGTGGATATTTTCTATGGTCATTGCACATTTCTATGTAAACACAATTATAACCTTTTATCGTCTACGTTTTTATACCATTACTGATCTGTTTCTCTTATTCTGTAGCATCCCATTTTGACAATAGACCAGTCTATCACGTTATCCTTTGGTAGTTTAATATGAAATGTATGGCTATTTTGGAAATTAGGGGACAGTAATGGGGTCCAGTCTATCCCTAAGAAGGCATTATAGATCAACGGGATAGGTCATGTATTACTTGATTCTGGCTCACGTTGCAATCAATGCTTACTGCTGATTCTTCAAGATTTTTCTGCATAATAAGCCATTTAGTACCGTGGACTGTTAGTCTGATCCCATCGTTGTCCTTTGCATTTTTTTTTTTCTTTATTGGCAGGATTATAGTAATGTTATATTAGTTTAATTCTTCGTACTTCAGCTTGCACAGTAGCTGACAGATGAGGAGATAAGGATTAAGTGTACCGGTGATGATCCCGGAAGGTAGTGGTTTGCACAGTGTGACAGATGTCCTGTTCACACCGGGGCGTTATGTGTTTGAGGTTTCCAGAGATTGCTGGCTGCACGCTGTGTGTGGGTTGTAGCAGTATCCTGTAGGATGACTGGGTTCCTCTTGCTGCTTCCCGCTGTGTCTTTTAACACTTGAGGGAGACATTGTCCTCAGGAATTGGGCTGTGTTTGGTGTATATAGCGGTGCTATTTGCAGATCATTTGGGCATATTTATTTATGCAAGTTCACATACTTTCCTATGAATAGTTTGTCATTTGCTCATAGGATGACCCGTTAGTGCAGCTTAGAGGAGCAGATTAGTATAATTTCTTCTGGCTAGTCTCGTCTTGTCGGCACTCTGTTTTTGTTTCATCCTTTTGGAGTGATCATAAATATCTCGTTATGAAGAAGATTCCGAAAATCAGAACCACAGATGAGAACAGCAGCAGAGAGTTTTGCACTTGCTGTATTATAGCTGCTCACAGCTTATATGGAGCCTTAATGGGGTTAGCCCATCCCCAAGATACGCGGTAAGTCGTTGATTGCTAAAAAAAAATGAGAAAAAAAATGGGACTTTGGAGTCCTCTCGAATTGAGCGATGGTTGAGCATTGAAGCACTGCCCCTTTCGTAGCTTATGGAGATAAGAACTCCAGAGCATCACTCCTGGGAAAGTGCAGGGGGTCTCAGTGGTCAAACCACCAGCAATAAACACTTATTCTATGTATTAGTAATTGTTTTGGTGGCTTAGTCCCTTCTAAGCAGCCTACACTCCTTAGGTTGGGTTAACATGTGACCCTAAAACATACATCTTAAGTTTCACCTAAAGGTGCCCATGTTCATAAATCTGGGTGACCCCACAATACGCAGCTTTGGTTCGTTGTCGGTCTACTAACTGGTAGGAGAAGCTGGCATTAAGTGATTACGTTCCCCGTAGACATAAGAAGTGAAGCGTTAACCCGTTTCACATGTGTCTGGTTCTCCGGAGACGAGATGATCCTTGTATACTTTGCTAATAGATGAGGGTCCTAAGTAGGTTACCCTGATGCGTTGCCCCCCAGTCCTCGTCTTTTATACGTAGAGGTGACTCTCATGGCTTTGCCTTTGTCCTCACACCCCAATGGGAGCTTCTAAATGGGATGTCTCCCATGAAGACCACTTCTATTGACTATGGAGGGTGTACGTGGAGTATCTGTCAAGTCTCTATTTTCATGTCTCTGTGCCTAAAACTTTCCAAAACTTTAGTAGCCGTTTCTCATTTTCTCTTGCCTTTTTGTCTGGGTTATATTGGGCACATTTTTTACCCTTTTTTTTGGTTCCTGGGTCATGCTACCTTCTCTGTAAATATCTCCCCAGACTTCACTCTTGATTCCAACTGTTGCCTATTATTGTGCCTCTTTGTGGCTGACTTTGCTCTGGTCGCTCTCTAGGAGAACATTCGGAGTTCTTCAGAGCTGCACCTCTTCTTAATTTACCACTCGACTTGTCCTCTACGACTCAAATTCGACCTCTTCTTTCTCCAATGCTCCTCTCATGCTTCATCTGTACTCTAGGATGATCTACCTTGTACCTGACTGGACCAACATCTTAACATAAAATAATTGTGTATATAGTGATCCTGCTTCAAAATTTGGAAGCCCAGAGCCCATATTTGGTGGGCAGGAGCCTCTGTATGGCACCGTATTGCCATCTAGGGTAAGATGACGCAATCTTTATTGCAGACCTGTTGCTCTGAGCTTTTACAAAACCAAACTCTAAAGTTGTCCAGACCTTAGATTTTGGCTGAACTCATCCCCTATGCACGCTTGCTTCGGTTGAGCGTGCATGTCTTTTCAGTGGTAATATGGGAAGGAATCTGCCTTAAGACAACTCAGTCTTTTTTTTTTTTCCTTGAAAACCAGGATTGGGAATGTTAAAATCAAGATGCCTGCTCTTTCATAGTTGTTTTTGAAGAAAACGTATACAGTCATGGCCAAAAGTATTGGCACCCTTGAATTTTTTTTTCCCAGAAAATGAAATATTTCTCACAGAAAATTATTGCAATTACCCATGTTTTGTTATACACATTTATTTCCTTTGTGAGTTTTGGAGCAACACACAAAAAAAAGCAGAGAAGCAAAGGCAAATTGGACATAATGTCACATAAATCCTCAAAAATGGGATGGACAAAATTGTTGACCCCTTTCCAAAATTGTGGGTAATCATCTTTGTTTGAAGCATGTGATGCTCGTTCACTCACTTGTGGCAAGTAACAGGTGTGAGCAATATGAAAATCACACCTGAAACCAGATAAAACGGGGAGAAGTTGACTCAATCTTTGCATTGTGGGTCTGTGTGTGCGACACTAAGCATGGAGAACAGAAAGAGGAGAAGAGAACTGTCTGAGGACCTGAGAAACTAAATTCTTCAAAAATATCAACAATCTTAAGGTTAGAAGTCCATTTCTAGAGATCATGGTTTTCCTTTGTCCACGGTGCACAACTTAATCAAGAAGTTTACAACCCACGGCACTGTAGATAATCTTCCTTGACGTGAACGGCAGAGAAAAATTGATGAAGGGTTGCAAGGAAGGATAGTCCGGATGGTGGAGATAAGCAGCACCAAGCAAGTGTCAAAGAAATCCAAACTGTCCTTTCTGGGAAAGCGTCTTGTGGACAGATGAGACCAAGAGAGAGCTTTTTGGTAAAGAACATCATTCTACTGTTTACCGAATATGGAATGAGGCCACAAAGAAAATAACACATTACCTACAGTCATATATGGTGGAGGTTCAATGATGTTGTTTAGCTGCCTCTGGCACTGGGTGCCTTAACTATGTGCAAGGCGTCCTGATATCTTAAGATTACAAAAGGATTTTGGATCACAATGTAGTCCCCAGTGTCAGAAAACTGGGTTTGCGTCCTAGGTCATGAGTCTTACACCAGGACAATGACCACAAACATACTTCAAGAAGCCCCCAGAAATGGATGGAAACCAAGTGCTGGGGAGTTCTGAAGTGGCGACAATGTGTCCAGATCTAAAGCCCATTGATCACCTGTGGAGAGATCTTAAAATTGCTATTGGGAGACGACGCCTTCACATACGAGACATCGGGAGCAGTTTACAAAAGAAGAGTGCTCCAAAATTCCAGTTGAGAAGCTTGGTGGTTGTAGGAAGCAACTGATTGCACTTATATATTCCAAAGGGTGCAACAAAATATTAATTTGAGGGCACCAACAATTATGACCGGCCCATTTTTGGAGTCTACTCTTGTGTGAAATTATGTCCAATTTGAGTTTTTTTTTTTTTTTTTTTTTTGTGGTGTTCCAATACACACAGGAAATAAACATGCGTATAACAAAACGTGTAAATGTAATATTTTTCTGGGAGAAATACCGTACTTCATTTTCTGGAACAGTTTCAAGGGTGCCAACACTTTTGGTCATGACTGTGTATAATATATATTCTATTTATCCCTATTTAACCTCTTTGATTGTAAGCTGCTGAGGAACGTGTTGGCGCAGTAATCACCAGTGATAATTTGCGTGTCCCATGTACTATCCTGTGACTCCGGGGTACAGAGGAGGCGCAGGCCGAGGCCCGACTGCCAGAACGCCATTACCAATTTATATTGTAATCTGGAGATCCGCTGACGAGGGCGATGCAGATCTCCGCACACAGTATTCTCGCCGCTTCCTCTCGGGTGATGAACACTTCACTTCCCGACGTTCTGCTAAACCTGCAGAATACGAGTCTGATGAGCCGGGAACAGAGACGTATGAAGGTCTGCGATCCCCGGTGCACACGGACGCGGAGCGCGCTGGCTCTTAGGTATCGGTTGTTGACTTTTCACTCGTTATGGAAGGGTTTGTCTGAGCAATAAAATGTACAATTCTGTTTCTCTCGCGATATCTAATATATAAAGCTAAATGTGTGTATGTATGTATGTCCGGGATTGGCATCTGCACCGTCGCAGCTACAGGCACAAAATTTTGCACAGTCACACGTCTGGACCCCGAGAGCGTCATAGGCTATGTTCTGAGGTGAAATTTTAACCCCGCGCTTTCCAATTCACCAAACAATTTTGCCCCTATCTACATAATGGGGAAAAAATGAAAGGAAAAGTGTTGGAGGCAAATTAACAGCTGCCAGATGTGAATAAGGGGGACTTAAAGAATGACAGCGATGGCGCCAAAGAGTATATACTGTACAGTTGCTAAGGTGGGGCCCCAACATGGGATAATCACCACACCACCACGGGGATATGAACACACACACAAAATGCGCCACACACTACCACGTGCTCGAACACATATCACCCTCAGCGCACATTTCACCACACATACACCAACCTCGCCACATAAGTAGAAACACAAAAGTCGCCGTTCAAAACTCGCTACGCGCAAAACTCGCCATGCGCAAAACTTGCTGCACACAACTTGCTACACTAACCTGTCACATGCAACTCGACACACAAAAAGTTGCTACACGCATGTCGCCACACAACTCATCTCACAAAAGTCGCTACATGCATGTCGCCACACGCAACTCAACACACACAACATGACACACGAAACTCGCCCTAAAACACACACAAGTCTGGTATTATCCTTCAAAAATAAAAATCTGATTAATAAGCAGACAAACTACAAGAGCAACAAATGTACCATATAGGAATCCGGCAGCTGTCAGTCACATGACCTGTCTATTATGTGTATGTGTGAGCTAATATATACTGCCAGGGGGTGGGCTTACTGTTGGCTGGGGATTTATCAGGCTGCCATTTTAGCTTACAAATACTGAGGTAAAAATACTGACCAAATAACGTGTGAACGAGGTCTAATACAGGAGGAGATGACATACAGATATATACTATATACAGGAGGAGATGACACACAGGTATATACTATTTACACGGGAGATGACTCACAGGTATATACTATATACAGGAGGAGATGACACACAGGTATATACTATATAGAGGAGGAGATGACATACAGGTATATACTATATACGGGAGGAGATGACACACAGATATATACTATATACAGGAGAGATGACACACAGATATATACTATATACAGGAGAGATGACACACAGGTATATACTATATACAGGAGGAGATGACACACAGATATATACTATATATAGGTGAGATGACACACAGGTATATACTATATACAGGAGATTACATACAGGTATATCTAATATATAAAGCTGAATGTGTGTATATATGTGTGTATGTCTGGGATTGGCATCTGCACCGTCGCAGCTACAGCCACAAAATTTTGCAGTCACACGTCTGGACCCCGAGAGCGTCATAGGCTATGTTGTGAGGTGAAATTTTAACCCCGCGCGTTCCAATTCACCAAACAATTTTGCCCCTATCTACATAATGGGGAAAAAGTGAAGGGAAAAGTGTTGGAGGCAAATTAACAGCTGCCAGATGTGAACAATGAGGACTTAAAGAATGACAGCGATGGCGCCAAAGAGTATATACCGTACAGTTGCTAAGGTGGGGCCCCGACATGGGATACTCACCGCACACAGGGATATGAACACAAACACAAAATGCGCCACACACTACCACGTACTTGAACACCTATACGACCCTCAGCACACATTTCACCACACACACCAACCTCGCCACATAAAAGTCGAAACACAAAAGTCACCACTCAAAACTCGCCACGCGCAAAGCTCGCTACATGCAAAACTCGCCACACGTGCAAAACTCGCCTCATGCAAAACTCACCTCATGGAAAACTCACCTCATGCAAAACTTGCACACACAGAAAAATTGCCACATGCACAAAAGTGGCAACACATGCTAAAGTTGCCTCACACAAAACTTGCACATACTCAAAACGCACCACACATAACTCGCCACGCGCAAAACTCGCCATGCACAAATCTTGCTGCACACAACTTGCTACACTAACCTGTCACATGCAACTCGACACACAAAATGTTGCTACACGCATGTCGCCACACAAAACTCATCTCACAAAAGTCGCTACATGCATGTCGCCACACGCAACTCAACACACACAACTTGACACGTGAAACTCGCCCTAAAACACACACAAGTCTGGTATTGTCCTTCAAAAAAAAAAATCTGATTAATAAGCAGACAAACTACAAGAGCAACAAATGTACCATATAGGAATCCGGCAGCTGTCAGTCACATGACCAGTCTATTATGTGTATGTGTGAGCTAATATATACTGCCAGGGGGAGGGCTTCCTGTTGGCTGGGGATTTATCAGGCTGCCAATAGCAACCAATCACAGCTCAGCTTCTATTTTGCTAGTGTTAATTAATCTGAGCTCTGATTGGTTAATATAGGCAACAAAGACATTCTCAGTATAAGAAAGCTAATATATGTTGTGAAATGCTTCTATTGGCTTAGTTTTTGCCCTTTAATAATTACATTTCTATCTATTTGTTTTGTGGTTTTTGTGTGCAGAATAAATTTTTGTTAACACATTCTATTTTGCTAACAGCAGTCATTAACCCGGGCGAAGCCGGGTAGTACAGCTAGTATATGTGTATATATATATATATATATATATATATATTTTCTACCGTTGTCTCTTCTGTGCTCCTTCCTTCCTTTCTGCCTCTTGCTTTCAATCTCTTCTCGTGGCACACTTTCCTGTCACTTTTTGACACACTTTTTCGTAACCTCTCGTCTCTTAATCTTTTTCTGGTCTCACGTTTTCCCTGACTTTCTCACATTCTTAACATCTACCTTTTTTGCTTTCTCGCCTGCCTCTCTTGTGTGCCCCCATCCCTTCTCGCATGCCTCTTTCTCGCTCCCCCTTGCGTTCTTGCCTGCCTCTCATGCGCCACCACTTCTCACCTGCCTGTATAGCGCGCCACCACTTCTCACCTGCCTGTATAGCGCGCCACCACTTCTAACCTGCCTGTATAGCGCGCCACCACTTGTCGCCTGCCTGTGTAGTATGCCACCACTTGTCTCCTGCCTGTGTAGCATGCCACCACTTGTCTCCTGCCTGTGTAGCATGCCACCACTTCTCACCTGCCTGTATAGCGCGCCACCACTTGTCGCCTGCCTGTGTAGTATGCCACCACTTGTCTCCTGCCTGTGTAGCATGCCACCACTTGTCGCCTGCCTGTATAGCGCGCCACCACTTGTCTCCTGCCTGTGTAGTATGCCACCACTTGTCGCCTGCCTGTGTAGTATGCCACCACTTGTCTCCTGCCTGTGTAGCATGCCACCACTTCTCACCTGCCTGTATAGCGCGCCACCACTTGTCTCCTGCCTGTGTAGCATGCCACCACTTCTCACCTGCCTGTATAGCGCGCCACCACTTGTCGCCTGCCTGTGTAGTATGCCACCACTTGTCTCCTGCCTGTGTAGCATGCCACCACTTCTCACCTGCCTGTATAGCGCGCCACCACTTGTCGCCTGCCTGTGTAGTATGCCACCACTTGTCTCCTGCCTGTGTAGCATGCCACCACTTCTCACCTGCCTGTATAGCGCGCCACCACTTGTCGCCTGCCTGTGTAGTATGCCACCACTTCTCTCCTGTCTGTGTAGAGCGCCACCACTTCTCTTCTGCCTGTGTAGCGCGCCACCACTTGTCGCTTGCCTGTATAGCGCGCCACCACTTGTCGCTTGCCTGTGTAGCGTGCCGTCACTTGTCGCCTGCCTGTGTAGCGTGCCGTCACTTGTCGCCTGCCTGTGTAGCGTGCCGTCACTTGTCGCCTGCCTGTGTAGCGTGCCGTCACTTGTCGCCTGCCTGTGTAGCATGCCACCACTTGTCGCCTGCCTGTGTAGCGCGCCCCCTTGTGTTCTCACCTGCCTGTGTAGCGGACCCTCATCTTCCCTGCCTGTGTAGCGCTGTCCCCCACTTTTTCGCCTGCCTGTGTAGCGCACTGTCCTGTCTCGTGCACTCGGCCTTTCTCACCCTCCAGTAACCATTAGTCTGCCACTGAATAGGTCTGTTCTCCTGATGATTGGAGAGCTGCCATGGCTCCCATTCCCTTCTGACAATTTGGCCCATCGTACGTGATAATCCGCGCTCTTCAGACCTCGTGTTGTCAGTTTGTAAACACATTGGGGACTATGGAGGATCAATTTCCCCTCCGCGCGCTCCTCATACTCCACACTTCTGTCTCCCAACCACCTTGAATACCAGATTCCCTACCAAGTGTCCTGCGAAGACCCGACCCGATGGGGGTGACTCCTGGGGCACACAAGTGCTCGGGGCACAGGGCCAAGCGGGTGTCCTGCTTATGGACCAATTAAGATTTATTTTTCTATAAATGAGGAGACAAATGATTTTTCTTCATCGCCGATTACATCCTTTATTATAGCCAATAATTGTCTGGTACCATGCAGGGCACACGGGGGTTGGACGGCCGAATGCTTAAGGGTGTAGGAGAAACGTTGGAAGCTCCTTCTGAAATGATAAAATATTATTTCATATTATTCTGATTTAAAGCACTACGAATCTTTTACAGAGCGCATCACTTCTGATGTTACCTACCGGCGGTACGGTAATTATTACTAGGCTACATCCAAAAATAATCTGAAAAAGGTGTTTCTGGTTCACTGGCATATATGTGCGGTAATATAACTATATATAACCGCCTCTATATACAAGAATAACTACTATAATACTGCCCCCTATGTACAAGAATATAACTACTATAATACTGCCCCCTATGTACAAGAATATAACTACTATAATACTGCCCCTATATACAAGAATATAACTACTATAATACTGCCCCCTATGTACAAGAATATAACTACTATAATACTGCCCCCTATGTACAAGAATATAACTACTATAATACTGCTCCTATATAATAGAATATAACTACTATAATACTGCCCCTATATACAAGAATATAACTACTATAATACTGCTCCTATGTACAAGAATATAACTACTATAATACTGCCCCTATGTACAAGAATATAACTACTATAATACTGCTCCTATGTACAAGAATATAACTACTATAATACTGCCCCTATGTACAAGAATATAACTACTATAATACTGCCCCTATGTACAAGAATATAACTACTATAATACTGCCCCTATGTACAAGAATATAACTACTATAATACTGCTCCTATGTACAAGAATATAACTACTATAATACTGCCCCTATATACAAGAATATAACTACTATAATACTGCCCCCATGTACAAGAGTATAACTACTATAATACTGCTCCTATGTACAAGAGTATAACTACTATAATACTGCTCCTATGTACAAGAATATAACTGCTATAATACTGCTCCTATGTACAAGAATATAACTACTATAATACTGCTCCTATGTACAAGAATATAACTACTATAATACTGCCCCTATGTACAGGAATATAACTACTATAATACTGCCCCTATGTACAAGAATAGAACTACTATAATACTGCCCCTATGTACAAGAATAGAACTACTATAATACTCCTCCTATGTACACTGGTGGGTACCGACGCTGGACTTCTGCTTCACCTTCATACTACTTACAGCACTACATGATCCGCGCGGTGGGACTGAGAGGAGTTGAGCTGATCTTTCTTGCTTTTTTCTACTATAATACTGCCCTGTGTATAATAGTATAATACTATAGCACTGCTTTTTTCCCCCTCCTGCTGGCCACACATTTCTGCTCGGCCTCCTGTGTAGAGCGGTAAGCGGCTCAGATCCTTTCACTTGCGCTGCTCTCTGTAATTACCATCAAGCTCTGAGGAAAATTAATCTCCCGGTTTAATGATTTTTAAATAACTTTCTACCAAGTGCAGATTATATAATTTAGTCTATTGAAGTGGGAGGGAGGTAATGTACAGTTGTTATGTTTGGAGAATCCTCTGGGAAATCAAATGTTATCGCGTCTGTAGCGTTTCGTAGGTGTGAGAACTGATACGATAATGGGGTGGACTTATTACTTGTCGTAAATTAAGACCAACGTGTTTATACTAGGTTTTGATAAAATTGGACTCTTGACCGTTTTCTGGTTGTTGGGCCATCTCTCTCTCTTTTTTTTTTTTTATTTATGCGTATATTTTTCCCCGTAGACTGTAGCTTACCGCCGGGCTCAGTAGACTTTTCGATGAGCCGTGTTGCCTACGTGTTAAGAATCCATCAGCTTTCGAACTAGAAGCCAACTTCAGGACTCATCCAGAAACCCAAAGTAGTGGAGACTCCTTCAAAGAATGTTATCAAACCCACTTGATTTGTTAGGACTAACCCCACCCGAATTGTCACCACCCCGCTGGAGACAGCCGTCACTCTGACCACAGATGTAATCACACAATGGACTTCCGATAATAGTCCTCCCAGTATAATGGACTTCTCATCTATTCGGGTGGTGTTTTCCTTCAGTTTTTTTTCGGTGATTTTTAGATAAACCACTCACTGGAGAGAAATTGTGTTCACGTCTCTAATTTAGGAACTTATTTTGGCAGAGGGGTTGACAAATCCCCCAAAATAAGTCTTGGTAGGCTCTTTGATGTCAACTAAGCTGCGGGGAACCGGTCTCCAATGTTCACTGAAGTTTGCTAATCCCACCGTGAGCTCCAAAAAAAAAAAAAGGATATTTGCAAGAGTCTTTCGTTAGGAGTCAGTGTAGTCCATTTTATTACTTTTTGTCATTAGTTTTGGTTTTTCAAATAAGGTTGAATAATATTGGCAAGGACAGGCACATTTCTTTCTAAATAGATCTAAGCATAAAGATGTGGAGGAACCTGGTTGGTAGTCTGTAGCGCTGGACCAGAGCCATGTGAACCTTCTCTTACATGCCGGCACCTCTTCAAATTAGTAGGCTAGTTGATGTGAAAAACGGACCGGAGATGCTGTCGGGTAGCAGGAGGTTCATAAGGCTCTAGTCCGGCAGCTATGGACTACTGACATGGCTCCTAGACCAGGGTCCTGCAAATTGTTTTGTTCGACTCTAGTTATAAAGTGTTTGGTAGGTAGGCTTGTTCATACCTTAAGGCTATTCTTTTTGGCTTGTCCTTGGAGCATGGCCTCCTAACGATGCGTTTTGGAGTTTTCCCTGAATGGTTTTCCAAAACTAGGTCTTGCCCAACTAATATGGCTACTGTAGAATTTGAAATTATTGGTGGCCATAACCATTGACCTCATAGGAGCAATATCAAGTTCAAGCTGCCATTATCCTTGAGTAAGGGTCCCCCAGGGCAAGTGTCTCTGGATACACATGTCATGGACCATCTCCCCAGAGTTTAAGGACTCAGGAGCCTTATTTCTTTCTGATTTTTATAAATAGATTTGTATCATAAAACGTGCGACTAATTAAAGCTGCAGGGCGGCTGACGAAATTCAGGAGGCAATACGAAATAGGCCACGAGGCGATCGGCTGGGAGCTTTCCATAAGCTGTTGTTACTGATAATGGAGTCAACTCTGCGTGCCGTAATTAATCACGTGGCCTCTTGTCGAAATCATGAACTGGAAGTATGAGTTTGTGCTTCAGCTGAAAAGCCAAAACTTCCAAGTTGCTCGTCAACTATTGTAATCTGACAGCAGCGCCTGGGGGTGAAATACAGAGGAATCCTTCTCGCGGGAATTCTACATTGAGTATTTACTGTGAAATTCTGTACGTCAATGGCTGCCATAATTGTCTTTTATTGGGTAGAACCCCTGAAGAACATGGTGAGGCAAAGTCACTAATGGTTATTGAATGGCATTTATCACTTAGGGTTTCATCAAAGGTATCCAGAGAACATCTGGCCAATTTCCAGATGGTCCTTTTGGTTAAGTAGAAGGACTTTTAGGACTACTTTTTTTTTTCTTTTGCCTACAAGAATTTTGATAAGGTTACAGGGCACAGATAATAGTCCGTACGTCCTATGTTGCGTAGATGATTTCCATTTTTATTTACTTTTTGTCCAGAAAAGTTTAGCAATTTTCCATTGTCATAACGCTGAAATAATTTGGCTAATCTTCAGAAGGTCAGATAATGACCTTCATATGTCCGGGCACCATAAGCCTAGTACAGTGTTTTTTCCTTTTTAATCGAAAGTTCTCCAACTTCTGGCATCCAGTTCTGACCCCCAACCACTGTAATTATGGTGTGGTCAAGTGTTACAATATAGGTACCAATCACTCCAAATGATTTGGCTGTTGTTTGAAGGATCAGACACTGACTTTGATATTTCTGGATACCATAAGACTGTCTGTATTGTTTGCGCTTTGAAATTAGTTCTCCAACTCATGGTGCCCAATTGTGATCCCAAGCACTACAAGCTTATCGGTGATATTTGCCCTTTGTAATTAGACTTCTATAAGTTTTGACCTAACTGTTGTCCCAACTATGACTCGAATGGCCTGGTCAACTGGTAGTATGTAGGTACCCATGACTCTCAAATGAGCTAGCTGACTTTAGAAGGATCGCACAACTGCCTCCATATTTTTTTTGTCTCCAATGTTTGGCTTTGTTTTACTTAATTAGTTTTAATGCTGTTTGCAGTGGCACTAAAGGTTTTAGGTCGTACTTTTTAAGAGGTGTAGAAACTGCGTACGACTTTCCGAGTGGAGAGCAGAGTCTTGTTCTGGAAGACTTGGCACGCCAATGCTTTACATGGACAATTGTATAATACTTTCTTCTTCGTGTTGGTGCTACAGAGAAACCTGATTGATGGTGGTCAAGCAGTGGATCACCTATTTATTTCCTTATAGATCCTTCTCAGAAGACCTTGTCCATACAAGACCACACGTTTTAGAAATGGTCTATTTGTCTCGAGAAAAGCATTTTTTAGGGTGATGCCCCAGTTCATAGTTTGCATGCTGTACCCAGGGGTACACCAGTTTGCCCAGTTGGGACTTCTGTGCGTTTGCTTATAGTTACCTGTTTTGTTAGGTGATGGTATGTCTGTCTGTACCCATGACTGTGGAGGCACCGGGATGGGTGGAGATGTTGAGCCACCGTATGGAGCCAGTCATCTTCTTGGTGTACACGAGCGAGTGTTCTCTGACTTGGTCTACCTCGTTATTCGCCTTCAGGACTTCATGTGTTTCCAGCTTGGAAACATCCGGGGAATGTGTGTTTTGTTTTTGTTTTTGGGGGGCACAGCCTCTGATCAGTAATCCTGGAATAAATGTCTGCTGGTGGCTTTATTACAAGCCTCAGAGCATGTGAATTTAATAAGCCTATCCCTGTACAGGGTCCGATCTCGCAGGAATGCAGCCGGCTTCTACAAGGGATTTGCTGTTTCCTCCCGTTGTTTGGGCTTCATCTCCTGTCTGGAGATATTACTCTTATGAATGACGTTCTGCTCAGGATAGAGCCTTCTTTATTTTTTGCATTGGAAAAAATAGTTGGGCAAAAAACACTTTTCCGACCCATCATCCTTGGTTCAGTAAAGTTCAATTAATTGTGTCTCTGGGTAACATCCAATGTAATTGCCACATTTCATGGGTCCCCTTTCTCAGGGCCTCGAAAAGAAAAATTAAGGGTAAAATTTTATTTCATTTTTTCCTGATTAAAATGTCAGATTTGTTGAGTCAGAGAATTGGCTCCTTATCAAACCAGCCATTAGCGGAGAGTGGGATCTTCCTGGGGTTTCTGATATTTATCTGTATTTTATTTTCCCGAGCTTTTGCTGATGATTGGACTTTTTTATTTTCCAGTTGTTGAGTTATGGATTTATTACAATACAATCCTCCATTATCCTTCTCCTGTGTCTGAGCTCGGTCCTTTTGTACCTAAAGTTGGGTGTCGAAAGAGATCTGATGCCATAACTGTAAATGGTGGGCGGTGATGTCATAGCTTTCTTTTTAAATAGGTCGTCATAGGTGATGTCATAACTTATTGGCAGCTCGGTAGGAGTTTGGCATTACTGTCAGGTAAACAAATGATTTTCAGTAATGCCCTGGATCGGCGGAGGGGGTGCCCTGGATCGGGGAGGGGGTGCCCTGGATCGTCGGAGGGGAGGTCATGGATTCTTATTATATAGTCACAAGGAAGCCATGTTAATGTCCTAAGAGTAATAAACCATGACATGACATCGGTGACATCATGGCTTACTACTTATGTATAGAGGAGCGCGGTGACATAGCTCACTACTAATGTATAGAGGAGCGTGGTGACATCATAGCTTACTACTAATGTATAGAGGAGCGTGGTGACATCATAGCTCACTACTAATGTATAGAGGAGCGTGGTGACATCATAGCTCACTACTAATGTATAGAGGAGCGTGGTGACATAGCTTACTACTAATGTATAGAGGAGCGTGGTGACGTAGCTTACTACTAATGTATAGAGGAGCGCGGTGACATCATAGCTTACTACTAATGTATAGAGGAGCGTGGTGACATCATAGCTTACTACTAATGTATAGAGGAGCGTGGTGACATCATAGCTCACTACTAATGTATAGAGGAGCGTGGTGACATCATAGCTCACTACTAATGTATAGAGGAGCATGGTAACATCGTAGCTTACTACTAATGTATAGAGGAGCGCGGTGACATCATAGCTTACTACTAATGTATAGAGGAGCGTGGTGATATCGTAGCTCACTACTAATGTATAGAGGAGCGTGGTGACATCATAGCTTATTACTAATGTATAGAGGAGCATGGTAACATCGTAGCTTACTACTAATGTATAGAGGAGCGCGGTGACATCGTAGCTTACTACTAATGTATAGAGGAGCGTGGTGACATCATAGCTAAATGTTAATGTTTTGAGTGTTTTTGCAGAGCTTCATACCGAAGTTAGTCAACCCTGGTGTGTCGATGTAGGGGTGTTCGGGGGGCATTTATAGGGGAGCGGATAGACCCCTGCCATTCTGACCCATTGTGACAGCATGCATAGATCTCGCCATGTTGAGTCCTTTGCCCTTGGTGACAGTAGCTCGTGCCGGCTGTGTAATGACGCCATGTTTCTTGATATGTTACCTTGTATTTTTGGTGACTCGCTTATCCTTTTGTCTTCTCGATTTACTATGACTGTATTTACTTTTTGGCGAACAGCATCCGTCCCTTGGAACAGATTTTGTAGGAGGCCATTAAGGGATGTTTGCTTCTTTCGGTTTTCCAACGATTGGCTTGTGGTGAAGGCTTTGGACGTATAGAGCAGTTTTAAGAAATCTTGCCCAGTGTTGGTCATGGAAATGAGACATGGTCTTGTGTCAGAATTGACCGACACCCCCCCCCCCCCCCCTTCCCCTTGTTTCATTAGTACTCGGCCGTGCATTTCTCGAACTCTGACTCTTGAGCTGGCTGTGGACTTCACACATGAACTGGTCTTCAAATCGATGACCAACGGGTCATAAAATGGAGTTGTTTGTTTTTGTTTTTTTGTTTTTTTTTACATCATCCAAAAAATGAATTCAGATACTTCAGTTTTCCTTATTTTGGTAACTTGACGTTGATGGTCTTGGATGGTTCTCTAAATTCACAATCGGTGGCCCTTGTTGCATAGAGGTCTCCTTGAATTAAGAACATGGGCACCTTTGCCACCCTTTGATTTGTAAGTGACGGGTCTATCCATATGTGGCTCCTTTCATAGTGGGAAAAAATGGACCACCACCTGGTAGCGTCTGAGTCGGCAACCATGAGCGTGTGGTGGACATCTCTGCAGATAACGCAATGGTCATTGACCTCTTGTATGGAACATCACTGTCCATGCGGGGAGGTGGAAACCTTTACCCCATGCGCCTAGAAATCTACCGCCAGTCCGCCACCTACCAAACAATCACATGGTTAAATAGCATCAAATATCATCCAGTGACCTATAGATCACTCATTTTACCAAACATCTGACGACGTGGAGATCTTGGTGGAGAGATCAACCACCGGGATAAAGGGGCCCAGTCTCGCGGGCGAGTGGAGTGCCCCCTTTGGCTGTACTGGTATTGCAGATACTGACTAATCGGTTCGTCAAACACCCATTCAACAAGACTGAGCCCAGGATGTGAACATTTCTTAATTCTGCTTTTCCTTCTTTCCGCAGAGAGCCCCCCGGCAGCGATGTCCAGGAATGGATACTTCTTTGAAGAGGGCACTCAATCTTCAGTCTATGGTGAGAACATTTTTGATATCTTTTTGATTTGACTAGTACGAATACTAAACTTATCCTGTGCTACACCTCCGGAGCTTCGCTCTGAATTCTGCTGCCTCGGATCTGTCTAGTTCTGTACGGACAGGCGCACCCTCTCAGCATGTAGGAAAGTTGTTTCATTTGTGTTCCCCAATCCCCTCCGGTAACTTTCTGCCGAGGATGTCTGTTCGGATGAATGGAGACGTCAGATGCAGAGGCTTTTGAAGTCGACTTCAGCAGTTTTTTCCCAGTGCGCTAATTGTAAATAAATGCATTGACTTTCACCAGATCCATCAAAAGAGCGTAGATCAAAGCCTGCGACCGCCCATCTTATGAGGCACATTAAACACTGAGAAATTAAATTTGTGCCGCCACATTACATGTCTGTTGTGAGTGACGTCCTTGGAGCATCTGAGATGTCCGGGGCCTCACGTCCAGGATCAAGTGAGAGCGTCACCGGCCTCCAATATAGACATGTAGTCATGCCGCTCTGATCACCACCCAGCCTGGCCTGGACGTGTGGCAAAGCCCAGCTCCCTAGGACCTCCTCACTAACCAGACGGGATGTCTGTGCCCCCTTGTCTTTAATTGCTTCCATCCTGCAACTTCAGGTTCTTAAATGGGCTGTCTAGGTCCCTGATATTGATGGTCTACAGGTCACTGGGGGGGGTTGACACACTGCACAATCACAGATCAGCACTCGGCACAATCACAGATCAGCACTCGGCACCATCACCGATCAGCTCCAGATGTAAATTGTGTACTTGGCCCCATGGTTGTCATTGCCTGCACTGCAGCTCCGCTCCTTTAAAGGTAATGGTAGCTGAGCTACGGCCACTACATAGGTGTATGGAGCCGGTTTCGGAGACTTAAGGGGCGCTATGAGTGTGAGATGGCCACTGATCTGATGTTGCAATCCCCCCCTTACACATGCACACTTGTTTGGAGCAGGCGTGCTTGTGTTCTTAAGTGGAGATGGCAGAAAGCTGCTGCCAGACGCCTCTGCTGGTGGCTCATCCTCTTGTAGGACAGAAGGGATTTTAGCACTAACCTTTCTGTCTCCACTAGAATCAGAAGAACCCCATAAACACATAAGATGGCTGGTCCATTATGCTGAAATCTGCTAGATCCATGCAGACTTGCTCCAATGTGCACCTTTAGTATCATCTGATATTCAAAGAGGAGCCTAAAACAAGTCTGTGGTATGGAGAGGCAGTGCACTGTAAAGCAGACATGTCTGTCGGACATACATTCACGTAATGGTCTCCCCGTCAATAAATTGATGGTTAGAGCAATGCAAGGCACAAAGGGGTATGAATTTTTAGGGCGCAGTACAATTTAGGTGCACTCCTAGTGTGAACAGCCCCAGATTAGTGACTTTCATAAACAAAAGCGCTCATAAGGGACCCTAACATCCCCCCACTGCCCGAGAGGGCACAACTTTCCATCAAGTCTGAACTGCAGGTTGCGGGATTCCAGAACTTTGCGGCTGCCCTGGAGCGAGATCTGGCACTTTAACCCAGTAACCCAGCGCATCACTAATGATGCTATGAAAAGAGCACTATAGGGCTGAAGTAGCGCAAGGGGCATTGTCCATGGAGAGTTGTGGGATCACGATCCTGCAGCCTGAATGTTCAAGGTCCTATTGGGGGGGACTTTAGGAACCTTGGTGCTTTTTTTTTTTTTTTTTTTATAAAAATCAACAATATGGGGCTGCCAGATCTTTAATTAAACAAGAAGGACATGCCCAAATTGGTGATGGCTTCTCTTTTTTAAGAAAAATATGTCTTAAAGGGTTACGGTCATCTAAATTTTTATTTCAGAAGTCAATAGTGCACATGAAAATAAGCAGCTTTGTAATATATCTTCTCAGAGAAATCTGCTTATTTCTCCTCCTGGATTGAGCTTTCACTTTCAGTTCAGGGGGTGAAATCTTTATTCAGTGAAGACAGATTGTTACTGAGATTCTTATCCTTTAAGGAGAGGGGAGGGTGGAAATGTAGGAGGAGCTTTGCTCCTAGCTCCTCCTCCTCTACTATCCCCTCTCCTTAGAGGATAATAATCTCGGTGACAATCTGTCTTCACTGAATAAAGATTTTACCCCTGAACTGAAAGTGAAAGTTCAATCCAGGAGGAGACAGAAGCAGATTTCTCTGATGAGATATATTACAAAGTTGATTATTTTAATGTGTACTATTGATTTCTGAAATAAAAATTATAACAACGGTTACTCTTTAAATTTATTTTTCTTGAAAATCTTTCATTTGAGATGACCAGCTTTAAAAAAAGATAATACTCCTTTAAGAATCCTGGTAATTTCACTATGCTGTGACCGTTGCTCTTCGTGGCCATAGTGATGTCACTCCTGTGTGCCCGTCCTCTTCTCCCCGGACTATTGTACTTACAAGGCCTCATTATGCCTTTTGCATTATGGCTGTTTCCCGTGTTCGCTTTCTCCAGCGTCTCGCAGCTCGAGGAGCCTCCGGCTGTTAGCAAAGCTTTTAAGACGACAGCCTTAAATTTTTTTTTTAGATTATTAAATGGACCAAAGGGCATTTCCGTAATTAATTGCTGTGAAAAACTGTGTAAGCTTTGGGATGCACGCGGGTGCGGCTGGCTTGGCTCCTGTCCTGCCATAGACAAAAACAATGACTACTCCTGCCGTGTACTACCTTCACAGTGAAGGTGGGGCCGCTCCTCATCATCTCCCAATCTATTCTTAGCTTAATGTATGCAAAGTCCTCTTTGAAGCGTCCCAGACTAATTTGTTCTCTCCATTGTCTCTGTGCTTAAAGGGATAGTAACTAGTGTTGAGCGAATGTGCTCTGATAGTGTTGGCACATGAGCATGCTCAGATAACACCTAATCAGAGCATGTTGGCTCATCGCTACTAGTGACTTATCTAGGATGAGAATTTTCTGGATTACTTTTAAAAGTGGGACAACGGTCTCCATAACTAATTTTTGGTTTCAAGGTGGGTCATCCTGAGAATATAGAATATATAGAAATGCCTCTGTAGACCGCTTTTCCCGGCCACTCGTTGGTGGTTTTGGTGTCCCAAAGTGGCCTAAGATTATTTTCGAAGAGTAGATTTGGTGTGAGCGTCTCTCCTTTTTGATGTGTTGCCACTGGGCACCTGTGACCAAGACATCATTGGGGAAGAGGGGATAGAGGTCAATGTTCTCCTGTACAAAACTCGGTATGAAGCCCTCCTGGCGTTGGTGCACATCATGGCACCTGCCCATCTTGGAATAGCTCAACAGTTGGATCGATCACTGCCTTCTTCACTTCACATGCCCCGTCTTTGGTTGTTCCTTGTTTGCTGTGGTTGGGATTCCATAACGGGTGGGGAAAGTGTCACCCCTTAGAGGGGATGCCTCCTCCTATTTCACATTTTTATACAAATTGGGTTGCTCAAAATCGGGAATGGAAATGTGCTGCAAGTTGGCCATCCATTGGTGGAATCCGGACAGTGGAGTCTGAGTCGGTGTCGTGGAAGTTGAGGAGTCGGTGGTTTGGCTTACTGACTCCACAGTCCTGGGTGGAATAATTATATTCTTTGGCACAGCAGCTAAAATGTGTTTTCTCATACAGTCCCAATCCTGGGGGGCCCCTATGCACAATAGATAGCTGCAGACCAAACTGTTAGCCAAAAGCCGTCTGCCAGAATTCATCCATACACAAGTGCTTCGATGATCTCTAGAAAAGAGCGACTCCTCGGCTTATGTTTCTGAGATCAAAAGAATCAACATTCTGAAATCAAGAAGCCCCCATACATAGTCTACGATCAGAGTCCACCAGTATGCGGAATCTGCAGTTTTGTAGACTCTTTTTTTTCCATCTCCAGAAAAGATTATCTCTAAATACTAAGGCTTGTTTTCATTAGCCAATCATTATTAATTAATGGGAAAAATGACCAAGAAAACCCATGCAAGGTGAAGAACGTTCAAAGTCCATGTAGATGTTGCCTCTGCTTGGACTCAAACTCTAATTCAGCCACAATGCAATAAGTCAACCTTTCAGGTCATTATGCCACCATTGATCCATTGAGTCTTTCCACATGTTCTGAATGGGAAAAGGGGAGAACCTCTGCTGGACCCATTTTTGGCAGGAGCTTATTGAGAACAAAAGCACTGGTGATTGAAGTCCAGCATTCCCGATACATCTGTTAGGGTGAAGCCTCCATACTTATAGGACTGATGACAAGTCCTCCCTAAATCACCGGAAGTATCCTCATTGAGCATGTGATG
The DNA here is from genome assembly GCF_051348905.1 of Ranitomeya variabilis. Classification (NCBI taxonomy): domain Eukaryota; kingdom Metazoa; phylum Chordata; class Amphibia; order Anura; family Dendrobatidae; genus Ranitomeya; species Ranitomeya variabilis. Next base: position 1,136,584,623 of record NC_135232.1, read on the forward strand.
GGACGGGTGGAGATCATAAGATGCAGTGAACCCAAACTAAGAGGGTTGACAATTTTGAGATTTGCGAATGGATTCCTCATCAACTATTAGCACAGGGATAGACTGACAGCCAGAACTGCAGCTTCTTTTTGCCTTTTTTTTTAGTTAAACCCCTTTGGCAATGAAGGTGAGAAGATGTGTGACGGACTTGGCGCAATTTCAATTCTCAGTCCGGTTCCCAATCCTCCTTTACTATCCTGTGGCTGCAGCAGGAGCCTCCCCCCACTGCCCTGTTTGGCTAAGGCAGAAGATCTAGAAAAACTTGTTGATCTGACCAGTAGGTGAAGATGGATCGGGAGATTAACCCTCGTGTTCTGTGTTCTTGGCCGAGCTCCTGATTTTCTGCGCTCTCTTCTGTGCTCATGGGGCTGCGGGTGAATCCTTACGGTGGGTGATGGGTGATATGTTCTTCTGCTCTTATCAATGTCTCCTCATTTTGTTGGAGATGTGCGATCTCCATCACTTCTGAATCTCTCGCTATGTTCTTACAGAGGAGGACAGTCAGCATTTCTGTATTTCAGCTCTATGACCTGTCAGGGCTCACAGAAATATCACTCTGCCATCTTGTTAGGTGCACAACTAAAGGGAAAAAAAGTCCAACTCAAATTGCGCTGAAGCGGTGGCTCGTGGTCCTTGGCATCTTGTCGGGAGCGGTCGTGCTTGCCAGGCCTTGCGTTCGCATTTATATTTTGGGTGACTTTTTTTTTTTTTTTATGAAGGGACAGGAATTTACAGGATCGACACAACCAATGTAATTTCTCTGGTTGGGACATCTTTGCAATATAAGATTTTCCAGACCATTGGAGGGCAGCCACCTGGATCAGTGGTTTCTCTACAGCTTATTGAATCGGTTGGCAATTTACCCTCCAATGGTATTTTTATTTATTTATTTTTTTTCTGTGGAAAAAATCCCTTGTTCTCCAGGATCCAATCCATGTCTCATGACGAATTATTTCTTCTCCTAAGTGTGATTCTTTACCTGGGGTAGTGGACGAGATGGCGGTTGTCTACACTCCATGGTTTTAGGTGGCCGTACTTATTAATGAACCCTATGAATAAGCCGATTGACCATCTAATGTGTACAGTGGTGTCCACCAGCGACATCTGGAAAAAGGAGGATGGGGCAGTTAGATTTCCTCATGTGACATCCTTTCATGGGAGATGAGCCGCCCTAAGATCGATGGCTATGGAGATGGCAGGAATATGTGTCGGGACAACTACCTAAAGCTGGATGGACCTTAGACTAATGGCAGCCGGACCTGCCGCTATCAGGAGACTCAGCTAAAGTCTACTTTGTATGGGGCACTGCTCCTAATAGCCAGTTTCCTACTCCACACTGATGAGGGGCAATTACCCCGAAACAGCTGTCTGTGGATGGATACCATGTTTTGGCATAGGTGGTTTTCCTTTATTGGATGCTGCCCTTCCCGTGGTTGTTCCTTCCCAGTGAAAGGCCTGGCTATTCATTGCTTGCGTTGAGAAACACGTGATGGTGTCTCCGCGGCTTTTCTACGTACTTTGTATGGGGGTCTGCCAACTCTCGCTTGAAACATGAGGTTGGGTGAAAAAGGATCAGTCATGTCTTATTTTAGACTGCTGATAGTTTTGATCAGAAAATGTTGAGCGGTCCTACGTGTGGGAGAATCTGGTGAATTATTGGCCCAATCATGTACCGTGAATGGGGCCACTAAGTTTTTCGTGTTCGTTTTGCAGGTAAGGTAACATTCATCATAAGACTTGACCAAACAGACGGTGGAGAAAACCATCTGATAGATGTTTTTCCTTCTTAGTGGTCCTGAGGAGCTGCTCCGTCCCGGAGGCGTGTTATCGGCCTTACAGCTGTTTGTGCTCTTTCTTTTCTCATTCCATAAATTCCTCAGTGGCTTTCCTTTTTTTTTTTTCCTTCTTCCCTAATGCTGTGTTCAAAGCGGTCAGGAACAATGCCTCCCGCAGGTGACAGCTCGGCAACCCTGAACCCTGCCACCAGCCATAGTCCTGTTACTGCAGACTCTCCATTACTCCGTATGGATGAAATCTCAAGCACAAGAAGTGTTATTTAGGAAAAGACTATGACTTGTGCACAATGCCAGGCGGAAGCACACGTGGGGTAAAGCCACCGCCAGTTGACCTTAGAAGTGGAAGGTCTTTGTGGTTAGAAGCCTGGCAATAAAAATAGAACTTTCCATCCCAAATTCGGACACCGATGATATGGTTTCAGGCACGTTGGCTTCCTGACTTTTTGAAGACCAGCTAACGTTTAAAGACCACCTTCTTCAATGTTTAATGGTACATAAGTCGTTTTTAAGGGCCTTAGTCGAGTCCATGGAAATTCCTTCATATCAAAAGCTTTTTCTCTTCTTTAGCACCTTTACATTATGTCGGGTAGGCCTTTCCATTCCGGGTTGCAACGGCTTCTCTTCCGGGAGATGGGTTTCTACACACCTGGAAGTGACGCTCTGGGGTCGGACCCAACTGTGTAATTATCGTTGCAGTACTTCATTTCTCCTGTAGTGGCCGCTATAGGGAAAATGTATATCTGGCTGCAGACGATCACCGTGATTAGAGGGATTGTGGCTGCCGTCATGGACTTAATTAACAAATAATAAAATGGTGGCATTTTTCTGAGCAGAATTGCCTGCGTTTCACGCTCTGAGCCTGCAGCTGGCGATTCCTCCTACGCTGTGACTTTTGTACTTCCTGAGCACCTCCAGAGTGCTCGCGTCTGTCTAGTCTCTTCGCGACGGTTTGGGCCGTGTTTGCCCGCTCGTTGTCATTTGCATTAATTATGCAGCCGCTCCTTTGATGGCCGCATTCATTAGGCGACACGATGTGTTCTGCAAATAAGGGTCTGATGGCTGAACGTATGAATGCCTCGGGCGGATGAGGAGCAGCGCGACACTGCACTCGCCTAATATATTGATTATGGGGTCGTCAATGGGGGATTCTGCAGCGAGACAGACGCAGCCTCAAAAAGGAGGCAAGATTAGGGGGGCACAGGTCCGATAATAGTATTATATATGGAATTATATATCCATGTTTACCATTTACTTTGATATTCTGACAATTACGGACTTGGTATAGTGCCCCCTGGTGTTCACGGTGAGTATCACATACACGTTCTCCGTTATTTAAACAGCCAAGCTAAGAAAAAACCCATTAGTAAGTAAGTACTATTTGTTTTCAGTTATCCAAACTCCCATGGTACAATTAATATTTAATTACCTGCAGGGAACCATATTTATTGCTGCCAGAGGGGGAAGGAGACTGACTACCATGTTTACAACAAGGGTTGAAGACTGAGGTTATGTGTACAACTACTCTAGTGAGAAGGAGACAAACTGGATCTTGTACTAAGGGGGGGAAGAAGACTGATTACAAATTTTACAAGGTGCTTTATTTAGGACTAGTCGAAAGGGAATGAACCTCACGAGTGACAGAACTATAAATGCAGCTGGTGAACGTGGTGGAAAGTGACTTGGGAATAAATTTACAACTGCCAGAGAGAATGACACTGACTGGGAACTGTATTACTGCCACCAGAAAGGGGGTGGAGATCTTGACCGTTGACTATATTTAAAACTAAATGGATAGAAGACTGACTAGAGTCTATTTACAGCTACCCGAGAGGAACGGAACCGGAGTGGGATACATTTACAACTGGGAGGGGTGGGGGTGGGCTGACAACTTAAAGAGGCTATATATACACCTTGGGAGGGACAGTAGTGTCTGATTTGAAAATGTATGTATAGATGCCAGAGGGGGGAGGAGACTGATTTTTGGGATATAATTTACAGCTACTACAGGGTGCAGGAGACTGAATTTGGGGATGTCTTTACTGCTGACAGAGGAGGAAGGAGGCTGATTCAGGAATATATATACACCACTGCCAGAGGAGGAGGATACTGACTGGGGAATGTATTCACAGCTGCCAGAGGGGGAGGAGACTGAAATGATTGTTTTTTTTGTTAAATGTTTGTAAAAATATGTAAAATAAGAGAATCTCTTTAACAAGTTAGTTGAATGGTAGCGGCTTAGGATGGCCCCGTTCACTCTGTTTTTGGGATGTCGTCCAGTACGTAAAGTGACTTGGAAATATCTGTAGAGTTCATGTTGTAACAGCAGGGACATAGGGGTTAAAGACGCTCTTAGTCTCTCTGGCCAGCGGCCATATATACAAACAATATGAAGGGAAGAAACAATGGACTTGAGTGCGGTTGTGTAGAAGCCGAGCGTTGCGTCACCCCAGCTCTGTGGTGTTTTGCCTGCGCTGCCTCCTCCTCGTATACGGCCAGCACTCGGTGCTCACTCATATACTCAGACGTGCACTCTCCCTAGTACCCTCCAGGGCATTTCACAATGGCCGCTGTGTTGTGGCAGTTACCAAATGGCTGTTTTGTTTCACCTCTATGTGATTTTTGGCAATTAATGCCGAAGAATGTTCCTGATTACCCACTTTATTAAATACGGTTTCCTGCTATAAATTAACACTTTTGATCCTGGATTTTTTTCATTCATGGCACAGAAATAGTGCGGAGATTATACCTCTATATTGTCCAGAAAATAGAATAACGTAAAATACAACATAAGAGCATCAGAAATGTATCGTAACAGGTACAGTATTATGTGATCTATACGTATAATATGGAACGTATAGGAATAGGGAACATGGTGTCACTATAAAAGTACATAGCGTGACAGTGACATCGTACAGCGTAGGGTGTGTAGTGTGAGATCGGACACTGTAATCCTCTAATTGAAAAAATAAAAAAAAGTAATAAGCAAAAAAACAAAAACTAATTTAAAGGGGTTGAAAAAAAAATTACCTTTTCTTTTAGTTTTGTTTAATCTAGAAAGTTTTAGTGCTTGCTAATACAATTTAGTTTAACAAAAATGCCCCGATCACCAGGGATTCGGCATCGGCCCCCGATCACCAGGGATTCGGCATCGGCCCCCGATCACCAGGGATTCGGCATCGGCCCCCCGATCACCAGGGATTCGGCATCGGCCCCCGATCACCAGGCCACTGCCTACTTATGTTCTCATTTCCTGTAACAGCGCGTCATTAGTTGTATTTGAAGGGAGCTGGCTGACGGGCTCAATTCCTAAGCAAAGTCAGCCCCCTTATGTATCAGGGTCCATAGATGTACAGAAGGGGGCTAGCCGAGTGCTCATCACTTTTAGGCTCAGAATATTAATAGAGAAATGAATATTTGACCAGTCTTTTTTTATTATGGTCAGTGCATATGCAGACCTATAAGCAGTTGGCCAGCCCCCTTCTCTATCAGGGCCAGTGCATATGCTGAGAAATGAGTGCTCGGTAAGACCCTTTCTCTAGTGCTTATCTCTTTCTATGCACTGGCCCTGAGAGAAGGGGACTGTCCGAGTACTCATTTCTCCCATCAGGGCCCGTGCATAGAAACATAAGGGAGCTTGCCGAGCATTCATTTGTCTTTTCACTGGATCTGAGAAGGGGGCTGGCTGAGAGCTATGCACTGTCCCTGATGGAGAAATGAGCGCTCGGCCAGCCCCCTTCTTTATCTGGGCCAATGCATAGACTGAGAAGAGAGCGCTCGGCCAGCCCCCTACTATATCCGGGCCAATGCATAGACTGAGAAGAGAGCGCTCGGCCAGCCCCCTACTATATCCGGGCCAATGTATAGACTGAGAAGAGAGCAGGCATCTGTTACTGAGGAACTCTCAAAAGAAACCCTGTCCTGTGTTAAATCAAAGCTGGAGATGTTGCTGCTGTTCCCCAGGCCTGGTGCTGATCTCCTGGTTGTGGACAGCCCCCTTTAGCCTAGGACAGCCCCCTTTAGCCTATAGCTCTCATAATTTGACATGTCTTGATGTTTAATAAGTAAATTTGCCATCCCGCATGTTCCTGATGCTGCTCCAGGATTTCCCCTCTCATCTCTGTTTTGTGTTTTCAGCAGGTTACCATAAGTGCGAAACAGATGACAATGGCGAAACCAAAGAGGAAGAAGGTGGAGGAGGAGAGGAGCTGTTCGATACTGTCCAATCCTCCATTGTGTCTGGAGAGAGTATCCGTTTTTTCGTGAATGTTAATCTAGAAGGACAGCAGAATGCTACAGGTGGGTGCTGGTCTTAGCTGCTGTGCAAAAATGGGGACTGAAGTGTAATCCCAAAATATACTAGTCTGGTACCCAAGTCAAGTGGTTTTGTGCCATATCATGTTCTCCTGTGTGTATGTAGCACATGTTTAGAAGCATCAAGATATAGCACATTAGAGAGCTGCAGTGAGCAGTGTGTCTGTGAATCCAGCACTGTAGTGATATGTTCTAAAATGCTGCCGTATGGAGGATGTTAAACAGTACTCAGCAGTGTAGCTGTGAATTCATGATTTAACATGTACCAGAAATCTGCTGCATGGAGGTTATGAAACAGCTGTAATAAGCTGTGCAGCTGTGAATTCAGCACTGTAGGGAGACGGTTATGTCCTAAAATGCTGCTTTACGTAAGATCTTAGACAACAGTGCTGAGCAGTTTAGCTGTGAATTCATAATTTGTGTCAGATGAAACATCTGCATGTAGGATATGGAACAGCAGTACTAAGCAGTGTACCTGTGAGTTCATTATTTAACATGTACTTGAAATCTGCTGCATTGAGGATATGAAGCCTTACTGAGCAGTGTAGCTGTGAATCCAGAGCTGGGATGAAATAAAACACGTTCTAGAACTTTGCAGAATGGAAGACATTATAAAGGATACTTGGTAATGTATCTGTGAATCCAGCTCTAGGTTACAATAAAACACCCCCTCTGAGCACTCAGACACCTGTAAGAAGTGCACGGTTCCTGCCTGTGAGCGTGCTCAGCCTGGAGTATGGATTCATTAGAAAACATGGGCTGCAAAGTGGAGAAAGCAGCAGATGTCTCTGATGAGAGATAATAAAAAGTCATTGATTTAGCCGATGTTTTCTGTGACGGCGGCGGCTGTTTCCGTGCCTGGATGTTGCCTGTTGCGGTGCTGAGGCGGTAATATTCGGCAGATACGCTGGCGTTATATAACTGCCCCATTGTACCTGCAGGCGGGTTGTCAGCATCACACGGGGACCGGCCATTATTTCCCATTACCCAGAGCAGACAGGAAGTCCTGCCATTACATAAGCTCCTACTGTAGGGAGGGGACTGCACCTCCATAATGTCCTGGGGGGGGGGGGGGGACGGGACGGGACGCAGTATCAGGGAGCAACGTAATAGTAAAAATGTAATATCTAGCCAAAGTTGTTCATGCCTCTCTGGGACCCTACCAGCGAGACCCGGCCCCTACACAATGTCCGCAGGTGGCACCGGATATATAGCACTGGGAGGAATAATGGGGACGTGGGCTCCAGAATACAAAGAAGAGCGCAGATCGTGTCCCCGAAAAGAAAGCGACGTGTCAGTACCTCACGAATAATTCACAATCCGAGAGAACAGAGTATTCCTGCACAAGTGAGTCATCAGAAATCATGAAAAATTCATTACATCACTGATCCTGAGTTGCATCCTGTATTATACTCTAGAGCTGCACTCACTATTCTGCTGGTGCAGTCACTGTGTACATACATTACATTACTGATCCTGAGTTACATCCTGTATTATACTCCAGAGCTGTACTCACTATTCTGCTGGTGCAGTCACTGTGTACATACATTACATTACTGATCCTGAGTTACATCCTGTATTATACCCCAGAGCTGTACTCACTATTCTGCTGGTGCAGTCACGGTGTACATACATTACATTACTGATCCTGAGTTACATCCTGTATTATACCCCAGAGCTGCACTCACTATTCTGCTGGTGCAGTCACTGCGTACATACATTACATTACTGATCCTGAGATACATCCTGTATTATACTCCAGAGCTGCACTCACTGTTCTGCTGGTGCGGTCAGTGTACACTATTAGTCCTGCACATTGGAGGTGGAGCGCTGCTCCCCCCATGGTTCCTGAGCGCTCTGGGCTCCTCGGCGGTGCCGTCTTGCTGGCATTTCCTCGTGTTTACCCCTGGCGCTCCTCTCTGGCATAAATAATGCAGTATTTTCTGTGGAGTCGGTGGCGGTGCCAGATGGAGCGCGCACACTGGCACAGACAGCTGATAGTATGAGGCAGAGCCACTAATCAGATCCCCGCTCCCCGTGTGTCGGGGCTGAGGGTGAGCGCTGCATGATGCCGCAGCTCATTAAGCCTATATGTGAGGGACTGTGCAGGCGGACGCTGCGTGCTGTAGGCTGCTGATGCCAATGAGGCTTTTTAAAGGGGCAGTGATCCTTAAGTTCAGACACGTTGTTACTCGCACACACGAGGCTTCACTTCTAAACTCGGTGGAAACTGGTTGTCAAATTGTTTTCTAGTCCCACATCAGTACCAGGGCCAACAACTGTCCCAACCCTCCCTGCCCTAGACCAGCAGGAAATGTGCTGCTATCCTTTCACTGCACCCCTAGACTACCAGGGAATATGAAGCTATCCTTTCACTGCACCCGTAGACCACCAGGGAATATGAAGCTATCCTTTCACTGCGCCTGTAGACCACCGAGGAATTTTCAATGCTACCCTCGCTGCTGTACACTGCCAGGGAACTTGCAACTAATTCTTTCAGCCCTCCCCTGCCCTAGACCAGCAGGGATTTTACATGTAACTTTGCTCTAACTCACCAGAACCCCTGTTTCTGGGACCCGGTGACTCCCCTATATACAGCCAGGGCTGGAGCGTCTGACTCCGGGGAGAGCGGTGTTCAGCGGTCTGGAGCGGAGCCCATAATAGTGCCGCTTCCTCACAGTAATGCCGCCCCTTGTTTGTGACCAAGCTGCACAATGCCGAGCGGCCTCACCCCCTGTAACTTCTGCTCGGGGGTCTGGCTCAGTATGGCTTCCTGTCCTGATGGCGGTGGTGGCTGCTCTTTGACACCCCTGCTCAGTGATGGAGGCAGAAGCTGACACTCCCCGTTCCATGATTGTTGTCTGATATTTGCATCCAGAGAATGCAGTGATCGGGCAGTTGTTGGCTGCGTGGCGCGGGATGCGGCTGCGCTGTTCAGGATGCCTCAACATTCAGCACTTAGCTCATTTCTGCTCTAGATCGTTACAGGTTGTGTTAAACTCCTGAGCTGCATTCATAATTCTGCAAATTTCAAAGTTAAATCCTCCCAGCATCCCTTACTTGTTCAATAATTTCCTTTCCGTATTTGCATTGTTCCCATTAATATCCAGATAGATGGCCGCAGAAAAGCTAAGTACCAGCGTTCTATCAGAGCCCTGGAGCGGTGGGTCTTTGACCGGAGACGTTGAGGTGGTCCCACTATCGCTCAGGGATCATCCTCTGTGGTGTCCTCTACACTGGACTTTCCCCTCTGCAGTTTTGATGTTTTGACTTTTGATGGATGTGATTAATGTTCTACGTTTCCTTTTATTTTTCTCTAGAAGACGAGGGCAATGGCTGCGTACTGCTGCACACGTCACGAAAAGTAAGTGCACCCTTAAGTAATCCTAGCCCTCCAGTCAATACTAATATGTTTCTGCTGTGCCCACTCCTTCCTGTTAGTAGTCGGGCAGGTCCATAAGGTCCTGTTTACTTGCAGGATGATAGGAGTGTTTTGACGTTTTCCGGGCTGTTATGTTGTGTGTCACTTTATCCTATAATAGAGAGGGAGATGGCCCCTACAGCCCAGCGAAGCAGGTCCCTGGCCTGGCAGGAGACTCCTTCCTCCCTCTGGTGACCTAATGAACCAGAGCCTGCCTTGTTGTCTTGTTGATGTTAGAGTCAGAGGTTTCCGCGCCACACGCTGTCTAGAGTTAGGTTTTATGACTTCAGTTGTTTTGTTCCTCTCGTTACCGTCCCTCGTAGACGTGATCTTCAGAATGTGGAATTCATCTTAATTAAACCCATCTCTTTGTACCAAGCAGATCGAGGCAGCACAGCCCTGCGGCTACACTCAGTCCCCCGAATAAATACTGGCAACCGCCAAAAGACGCTTCTCCTTTTATTAAATTATCTGGTGGTTTAGATCTCGCTGCACTTCTCATTTATAAACAAGTCTGAGATGCCGGGCGCCGTCAGAGGCATCAAGAAGGCTGACCATAGATGCAATCACTAACCGGCCCTCGCCCAACATCGTTGTATCTAGGGTGACCTGACCAACGGAAATTGGTCACGTCTTCAGATTTTCAGGACCTACTAACCATCCATGCTCCTTTACAATCCTGGCCTAGAAGTAACCTCAACTAATTACCGCTATATAGTAATTCTGAGAAGCTTCAATCCGGATGTCTGATTTGTGCCAAGAAAACGATTTCTCTACTCGTTCCAAACAAATGGGCTTTTGAGAGTTTTCAACAGGCTCATTATCATCAGCGGCAGGATTATAATAACTGATAACTTTTTACACAGAAGATAACACAGCATTAATCATTCACAATAGTCGATATCACAGCTCACATCCTCCTCCTGTACAATGACTGATAACACCTCTATATACAGTAGATAACACAGGATCCACCATTCACAATAGGTGATATCACAGCTCACCTCCCTTCATAATGCCCTTTCCACACGCTCCTTAGATGCTTCAGTACAAAAAGGGGTGGAGTCTACGCATTGCTGCTAAGATTAATGTGTTTACTGAAACAACTAGAAGTTTGAGCCTAAAAAGCCCCAGTGATTAGTTAAGAATTGCAGTATTGGGTGGTTGGATGAGGATTGGGGATATGGGCCGGGGTTGTCTTCATGGGACAACCTCTATAATTGATGGCCGCCTCCCACTTTAGAGGTCTCCAGTGCAGATAGTGACTGGTTTCCAGTTACTTTCCTCATTGCCTCGTCACTTCTGCTCTTAAAGTGATGATCTGTTTTCAGTTCCTGTTTTTATTTAATTATTTTATTTTTTTTTCTTCCAGTACCTAAAGTTAAAAAATTTTGAAGAAGAGGTGAGGGCTCATCGAGACCTGGACGGTTTCCTTGCCAAAGCCAGCATTATCCTGGACGAGACGGCGACCTCCCTGGATGACGTCTTGCGGGAAATGCTCAGGCACTATGTGGAAGAACCTGAGAACATCGATCCGAGCTGTAACTTTGAGAAAATAATGGGTACATTATTCACAGACGCTGGCTCTCCAAGGGAAGGGAATGGTACGTAAGGGTCTCGTTATGCGGGCATGTTGTCTTAGGCCGGCGTCACACTAGCGAGTTTTACGGACGTATGAGCGCAGAAAATACATCCGTAAAAAATACGCATTACACACGGCCCAATGATTCTCTATGTCCCAGCTCCTATCAGCCGTATTTTACGGATCCGTATTATACGGTCTTCTACAGCCGTAGAAAATCGCAGCATGCTGCGTTTGTCACCGTATTGCGCAAAAAAATCGCCAATGAAAGTCTATGGGGGCGAGAAAAATATGGATTACACACGGACCAGCAGTGTGAATTGTGAGAAATACGCAGCAGTGTTCTATAGAAAAGCCGGTAATTCAATTGCCGGCTTTTCATTTCTCCTTCACAAACCCAACAGGATATGAGACATGATTACATACAGTAAACCATCTCATATCCCCTTTTTTTTTGCATATTCCACACTACTAATGTGGAATGTGTGGGCTCCTGCGCAATTTTCTCCGCCAGAGTGGTAAAGCCAGTGACTGAGGGCAGATATTAATAGCCAGGAGATTGGCCCCCCCTGGCTACAAACATCTGCCCCCAGCCACCCCAGAAAAGGCACATCTGGAACATGCGCCTATTCTGGCACTTGGCCACTCTCTTCCCACTCCCGTGTAGCGGTGGGATATGGGGTAATGAAGGGTTAATGTCATCTTGCTATTGTAAGGTGACATTATGCCAGATTAATAATGGAGAGGCGTCAATTATGACACCTATCCATTATTAATCCAATAGTACGAAATGGTTACGAAAACACACACACATTATTTAAAAGTATTTTAATGAAATAAAGACACAGGGTGTTGTAATATTTTATTATACTGGTAATCCACCTGAAGACCCTCGTTCTGTAACAAAGGAAAAATAAAAAAAACAACAATATCTCATACCTTCCGACGCTCAGGTCAAGTCCCACGAAGTAAATCCATCTGAAGGGGTTAAATCATTTTACAGCCAGGAGCTTTGCTAAAGCAGTGCTCGTGCCTGTAAAACCCCCGGGAATGAATGGATTGCAGGGGAATGACCTGTAGTTACCTTGAGTTGCGGTGAGGCGCCCCCTGCTGGATGTTCTCATGAACTGGAGCCTTGGAAAAGTTCCCACGCTCGAGTTCATATGAGGACATCCAGCAGAGGGCGCATCACCGCGACTCAAGGTAACTGCAGGTCACCCCGCTTTCCATTCATTCCCCGGGGGTTTTACAGGCACGAGCACTGCTTTAGCAGAGCTCCTGGCTGTAAAATGATTTAACCCCTTCAGATGGATTTACTTCGTGGGACTTGATCTGAGCGACAGAAGGTATGAGATATTGTTTTTTTTATTTTTCCTTTGTTACAGAACGAGGGTCTTCAGGTGGATTACCAGTATAATAAAATATTACAACACCCTGTGTCTTTATTTCATTAAAATACTTTTAAATATTGTGTGTGTGTTTTCTTAACCATTTCGTACTATTGGATTAATAATGGATAGGTGTCATAATTGCCGCCTCTCCATTATTAATCTGGCTTAATGTCTCACCTTACAATAGCAAGGTGACATTAACCCTTCATTACCCCATATCCCACCGCTACACGGGAGTGGGAAGAGAGTGGCCAAGTGCCAGAATAGGCGCATCTTCCAGATGTGCCTTTTCTGGGGTGGCTGGGGGCAGATGTTTGTAGCCAGGGGGGGCCAATAACCATGGACCCTCTCTAGGCTATTAATATCTGCCCTCAGTCACTGGCTTTACCACTCTGGTGGAGAAAATTTGCGCGGGAGCTCACGCCAATTTTTCCGCCATTTAACCCTTTATTTTACAAGCTACAGCGCCCAAATTTTGCACATACACACTACTAACATTAGTAGTGTGGAATATGCAAAAAAAAAAGGGGGATATGAGATGGTTTACTGTATGTAATCATGTCTCATATCATGTCGGGTTTGGGAAGGAGAAATGAAAAGTCGGCAATTGAATTACCGGCTTTTCACATATCTTGCGGTGAATTAAATATAAATACAGTGTGTATGTGTGTGTGTGTGTGTATGTATGTATGTATGTATGTTTTAACGAACATTTGAGCACATAAATCCATATGTCGGTTTTGCAAGCCTGCGAGAAAATATCGCAGTACGGATTTCATACGGAGGATGCCATGCGCAAAATATGCTGACACACCCTGCCTACGGATGACATACGGATCACTATTTTGGGAACATTTCTGCGTATTACGGCCGCAATAAACGGACCGTATTTACATACGCTGAGTGTGACGCCGGCCTTACTGTGTTACCCCCCACTCCTTATTATTAAGTAGTGATAGATGGTGGATAATCCCCGGACTCCTAGGCACATCACATACAGGGCTTCCCATGCCCGAACTCCATGTTTACACCAACCTCAAAGGACCTCCGCATCAGACTAATCTCTGGTTAACTCAACGTTTTCTGCGGGACTGGCCGGCCTCGTAGTGTTTATGGCACGCTTACCCCACAAATATCAGAGGAGAGAAAGATTGGACATGCCGAACTACAATGCCCCGTCCCTTTTCCAGAGCCCCAGGAGCATGCATCTGTCTGCCATCTTATTGAATACTCATGCATGCTCGGACATGCTGAGTGCAGGCCCCGGGACGATGAGATGGTCCCCTGCGCAGGCACCCGGACGGTGAGAGGGTCCCCTGCACAGGCACCCGGACGGTGAGAGGGTCCCCTGCGCAGGCACCCGGACGGTGAGAGGGTCCCCTGCGCAGGCCCCTGGGTGCTGCTGACATTTGTACATGGGCTTGTGCTGCCGAGTAGGGTTCGTGCACACTGCAGGCTCCCTGTAGGCCGCTATCACAGGCTCCGAGTCATCTAGCTGCCGCCGATCTCACTTTTTCACGTGGCGGTGCAGTATGTAATACACATCTGTAAGCCGTATGTTATACAAGGGAGCCGTTCTTATAGCATTGCCCAGGGTGCCCTTTTGGTGCCGAGCTGTCTGGGATGGTTATATCTGTGCCCCTGACTTGCATTTCTTCTGACACATTGCACAATATGGCTGTACAATGGGCAGATAGAACAATCTGCTTCTCATGCACTTTTTTTTTCTCCTGATTACAACATATTTGGAAGGCGAGCGAGAGGCGGTAATAATAAACTTGCCCAATTCCCGTGTTTACTCCTTGTAATGGCACCAGGAGGCAACGCTCGGTGCGGCTGATGGGCCGTAGGATCAAATGCCAATTGGCCTCTTGTTTTCCTCCCTCTTGAATATTTGTTAGGTGACTCATTGGCCCTAGAGACTCGGATCTAATTCCTTCCAGCTCCGGCTGAGGTGAAGCAGCTGTTGCAGTTTGTCTGACTAGGCAATAACCTTATTGACATAGGAAAGGAAGCACGTGCCTCCACTGTATGGCTGCCGGGGAGTGCGAGCATGTGCGTCCGCTGTATGGCTGCCAGGAAGTGTGAGCATGTGCCTCCGCTGTATGGCTGCCGGGGAGTGTGAGCATGTGCCTCCGCTGTATGGCTGCCGGGGAGTGTGAGCATGTGCCTCCACTGTATGGCTGCCGGGGAGTGTGAGCATGTGCCTCCGCTGTATGGCTGCCGGGGAGTGTGAGCATGTGCCACCTCCGCTGTATGGCTGCCGGGGAGTGTGAGCATGTGCCGCCTCCGCTGTATGGCTGCCGGGGAGTGTGAGCATGTGCCTCCGCTGTATGGCTGCCGGGGAGTGTGAGCATGTGCCTCCGCTGTATGGCTGCTGGGGAGTGTGAGCATGTGCCTCCGCTGTATGGCTGCCGGGGAGTGCGAGCATGTGCCTCCGCTGTATGGCTGCCGGGGAGTGTGAGCATGTGCCTCCGCTGTATGGCTGCCGGGGAGTGTGAGCATGTGCCTCCGCTGTATGGCTGCCGGGGAGTGTGAGCATGTGCCTCCGCTGTATGGCTGCCGGGGAGTGTGAGCATGTGCCTCCGCTGTATGGCTGCCGGGGAGTGTGAGCACGTGCCTCCGCTGTATGGCTGCCGGGGAGTGTGAGCATGTGCCTCCGCTGTATGGCTGCCGGGGAGTGTGAGCATGTGCCTCCGCTGTATGGCTGCCGGGGAGTGTGAGCACGTGCCGCCTCCACTGTATGGCTGCTGGGGAGTGTGAGCATGTGCCGCCTCCACTGTATGGCTGCTGGGGAGTGTGAGCATGTGCCGCCTCCACTGTATGGCTGCCGGGGAGTGCGAGCATGTGCCTCCACTGTATGGCTGCCGGGGAGTGTGAGCATGTGCCTCCACTGTATGGCTGCCGGGGAGTGCGAGCATGTGCCTCCACTGTATGGCTGCCGGGGAGTGTGAGCATGTGCCTCCACTGTATGGCTGCCGGGGAGTGTGAGCACGTGCCTCCGCTGTATGGCTGCCGGGGAGTGTGAGCATGTGCCGCCTCCGCTGTATGGCTGCCGGGGAGTGTGAGCATGTGCCTCGGCTGTATAGCTGCTGGGGAGTGTGAGCATGTGCCTCGGCTGTATGGCTGCTGGGGAGTGTGAGCATGTGCCGCCTCCACTGTATGGCTGCCGGGGAGTGCGAGCATGTGCCTCCGCTGTATGGCTGCCGGGGAGTGCGAGCATGTGCCTCCGCTGTATGGCTGCCGGGGAGTGTGAGCATGTGCCGCCTCCGCTGTATGGCTGCCGGGGAGTACGAGGATGTGCTGCCTCCGCTGTATGGCTGCCGGGGAGTGCGAGCATGTGCCGGCTCCACTGTATGGCTGCCGGGGAGTACGAGCATGTGCTGCCTCCGCTGTATGGCTGCCGGGGAGTGTGAGCATGTGCCGGCTCCACTGTATGGCTGCCGGGGAGTACGAGCATGTGCCGCCTCCGCTGTATGGCTGCCGGGGAGTGTGAGCATGTGCCGCCTCCGCTGTATGGCTGCCGGGGAGTACGAGCATGTGCCGCCTCCGCTGTATGGCTGCCGGGGAGTGTGAGCATGTGCCACCTCCACTGTATGGCTGCCGGGGAGTGCCAGCATTGTGCAGCTTTTCTTCGGCATTGGTCCTAACAATGGTTTTTGCCAACAAGTTGTTTTGTGTTTTTATAACATCAGTTTTTGAAACTGAAAAAAAAAAAAAGCAAAATACTTCCAAAGACGTTTGGGCATCTTTAGTGTCATCCCAGTAACTTCGACTGTAAAAATACAAAGTGTCTTCTAAAGCTTGAAGGACAAACCGGCGGTCGCTTTCCCTGATCGATAAGCCATGTTTATTAATTAACTGGATAACTCCTTTTAAAATCAGTTTCGCAACTAAATGGGAAGCTTTCTGTTTTCTTTGATTTCTGAAAGCGGCACAAAGGTATTCACAAGTCAGAACCAAGCTTGACGTCTGCGTTACTGAGGAAATCCTATTGTGCCCGCATTCTCCACCAAATACGGAGGTTTCTCGTGTGGTGCTGCTAGAAGCAAATGCTATGGAGGCTGTATCGTAAATTGCTTTTAATTAAGGACTCCTGATAGGACTTAGATGTTTGGGGCAGAACGTTGGCTCAGTGGTTAGCACTGTCGCCTTGCAACGATGGGGTCCTGGGTTCAAAAACCACAAAGGATGACATCTGCGAGAAGTTTGTATGTTCTCCCCATGTTTCTTCAGGTCTCCTCCCACACAAAGAGATAGTGATGATGATCTTCCCTACACTTCCAGAACCCTATATCTCTCCATTTTATTTATTTTTTATTCATTTTTAATTTAACAAACCCCTTCTTGCTTTTTTTGGCTCCTTTTGGTGCCCCGTGTTAGATGATTACATGGTCTCTCACTGGCGCGGCCTCGTGTCATTATCTTCTTGTAAATTTAGATTGCAAGAATAAAAATATCGCCTGCAGCCATTGAAACGTTTCCAGTCCCTCTTTACTCTGCGCGTTTCACGCATCTTTATTTCAACAACTGCAGAAATCTTGTATTTTGTGGATTTTCCAACTTCGATGTTTCGACACTTACTCCCCCCCCCCCCCCCCCCCTCCTGCTGCTGAAGAGTTGTGGCCTGAGCGAGCGATGGAAATGGTTACATAAATCCCATCCAAAAACATTACATAATACAAGTTGTGTCCTCCTCACAATGCCGCCTTCATGGCTCCCGCCCGCCATGCATCACACATAGTAATGGATGTCCTTCACCGTGGAGTCCTCATAGATAAGGGGGGAAAATGTGGATGTTTTTTTATTCTATTTATTTTTTTAACTAATTTAATTTTTTTTTTTTTTTTCATTCTTTCTTACAGTACATCTGCTTTCCGACACGATTCAAGGAGTGTCTGCCACGACCATGGGCATTCAGTATCAGCAATCCTGGCTCTGCATAATGTAAGGAAGACCTGTGCTTTCAGCGTGATTGTTTGCTATAATACTAATATGCTTGCCAATGCTATGCTCTGCGGGTGCTGGAAATTGTATGTCTGCCTGCTTTTGGCTTTGCAAATACAAAAAAAAAAAAATACAGAAAAAAAGGAAGTGTCCCACTGCAAGGCAATCAACTAAAATCACATGGTTGTGTAGTGATCACAGCCCGTACGGTTCTAGATCCCAAGGCCTAGTAGAGCATACGTAGTCCACATCTTCTGATTTTCTACATTCCAGATCCCCAGGCCTAGTAGAGCATACATAGTCCACATCTACCGATTTTCTACGTTCCAGATCCCCAGGCCTAGTTGAGCATACGTAGTCCACATCTACCGATTTTCTACGTTCCAGATCCCCAGGCCTAGTAGAGCATACATAGTCCACATCTACCGATTTTCTACGTTCCAGATCCCCAGGCCTAGTAGAGCATACGTAGTCCACATCTTCTGATTTTCTACGTTCCAGATCCCCAGGCCTAGTAGAGCATACGTAGTCCACATCTACAGATTTTCTACGTTCCAGATCCCCAGGCCTAGTAGAGCATACGTAGTCCACATCTACAGATTTTCTACGTTCCAGATCCCCAGGCCTAGTTGAGCATACGTAGTCCACATCTACAGATTTTCTACGTTCCAGATCCCCAGGCCTAGTTGAGCATACGTAGTCCACATCTACTGATTTTCTACGTTCCAGATCCCCAGGCCTAGTTGAGCATACGTAGTCCACATCTACCGATTTTCTATGACTTTACTTTATCGCAGCGGAAATGGATTTTTATCGTAGACTTCCATATGTTTCAGCCTCCAGCTAGACAACAAAGAAGAAGGCAAAGCGGCCTTAACCCCTTCACACCAAGAGAGACGTTTAAATCCGTATGATTTTATTAATTTTTTTTATTTTTATCATTTTCCGTTTTCTAACACTTGAGAGCAGTATTCGAGGGGTGTTCCATAAGTTATCTACCCCAGCAGTAGAGAGCTGAGCTTTCCTGGAGAAGTTCAGGCTGATGAAAGCTCTGGAAGTGACAGGCTGGCAAGTGCAGTTCAGTGCGGCTCTACAAGGAAAGTAAGGGATTTGGAGCTTCGTTCCATGAAGGAATTTTAAAAAAATGAAGTGTTAACAGTCCATGGAAGTATAATGGCTGTGTATGATGATGATGGTGATGGTGATGATCCTGATCCCTCCTCACTCCCTAGTAAAGTTTTAGGCAAAAATTGCATAGAAAATCAGCAGGTGAAGATGCTCCTCCTTCGTGGGCATGGCGACCTGCTAAACCTTCAGAGGAAATGTGCTTAGGAAAAATGAAAGGGGCGCTCTGTGTGATGCCACCAGCATAGGGTGAGGGTAGACTGGCTACTAGACGCTCACCTGTGTGGGTGGTTGTGTGTGGCGCGATCTCCGTTAAGAGCAGAATTAAAGCCAAGGTTTGACTGCTGCTCCCAGTGGTGGAGAACAAGGTAAATGGAGAGGAGCAAGGCAACGGTAAACCTCAGGAGCTGCCTAAATATCACTTAAGTCTTAAGGGTAAAAAAAAAAACAGATTTTTTTCATGCAACACGTTTTTTGGAGTAGAGTTGAATCTACTCTGAAGCGCATTAGAGGAATAAATTGGGTTTTTATTGTCAAAACTTTTATAGTTTGGAGGCGCCCGGGGTTCACCGCTTCCTTGACTGTGATTTTGGAAGATAGTCAGGTCAAAGTCAGTGTTAGGGGTCATGAATTAGGCATTTCATTTGGCACAGTTTCCAGTACCGTTCATGATGTCAAAAGCGGGTGCCATGAATGTTAACACCTGAGCAAATAAACATGTCACCAGAGAGATTGGATACGCTTAGAGAAAATCCCGGAGACATCTATAATCTAATTATAGGTGATGATACTTTGGTCCAGCTCCATGATCCTGAGTCCAAACAAGGGTCCCTGCAGTGGAAGCACACGGGGTCACCAGCCGTCAGCTGGAAGATAAACTCTGGAACGCCCCTCGTGTAGTCTGGGGCAGATTTCGGATATTTTTCTGCACCTGACATAGAGACACGATACATATAAATGGCAGACAGTCCTTCACCAGGCGACCGCCCCGGGACTTGTCATCGTCCGTGTCCCGATAAGTGACACTATAGATGCTGTACAAATGGAGATGGTCTGGTCTCCACCTTTTTGGACAATTTTTTTGTTGTTTATTTTTGCTGTTGAGGTTCATACAAAATTTTGCCCCAATTTTCTTCTTATAGGCCCCATGTTTTCCTGCGCTTTGTAGCTCAGCTGATTTAGCAGTAGAGTAGTACAAACTCTCCTTAGACTGTCCTACTAAGCTCACTGACAGATCCTTTTAACTCCTTCTGTAGCCAGTACAAAACCTGCACAACCCAGAGGTCAGAAAAGCCAAACGGTGCGACATTTTGTAATGAAACCCAACAGCAAAACTCATCAGTAGTCTAAATGAGCATGCATTTACGTAATGCAGGAAAGTTGTCCCGGAAGGTGAATCACTAACTTTTTAAAAAACTTTTTGCTAACTTTTGGATGTTTCTGGACTATGTATTACTTAGCACAGGCTCCTGCAGACGCGCCGCACTTTCTCCGTGTGAGCGAACTGCCCGAGCCCGTCAGCATCCCGGAGCCCCATGTGGATCTGCTTACAAGTTAATTGTATACGTCTGCGTGGAACAATGCTTTCATTCAGCCGTCCCTGGAGCTTTTATCTGACGTACCCCCAGACCGTGCACACACATGTACACATACACTACACAGAGGCCGTGTCCAGCGTTGGATGGAGTTGGGGGTCCGGGCTCTGTGCGGCCGCTCATGTTCTCTCCTCTATGACGGTATGAACCTTGTGCACTGGGCACAGTCAAGGGGAACCAAAAGGAGCCAACCTCAAACTGTTCCCGCAAAGCTGGAGATACAATTGTCCACAACGTCTTGTGCTGAAGAATTACATTTCCCTTAAACCGAACCCTAAAACGATCCCATAGCATTATCCTCCTCCTCCACCACCTGTACAGGGGGCACAATGCAGTCAGGGGGTAACATCACCAAACCAGACTCCTCCATCCATGACTACACAGAATCCGTCCAGTGGTGGCGGCTTTACACCACTCCATCCGACGCTCGGCATTGTGCTTGGTGATGTACGGCTGCTTGGCTATGAAGCTTCTGGCGGGGGCGCAGTGTTTGTGCTCATGTTATACCAGGGGAGGTCAGTTATGTGGGTATAAGTTTCAAGTCCCATTAGGCATAGCGTCATTTCTTGTGCCGCCATACAGTTGCAGTATAAAGACACTTCAGAAACGTCATGTTTGCATCAGCCGACTGGAGAAGCCGCAGAACTGGGGGGAGAACTCTTGTGAAGTCAGATTCGTCATCCTCGTCGTGGCTCCGCCAAAAATGGTGAGTCTTGAGTGCCGGACCATTGGGTGCTGGAATATAGGGGTAATGTGATATTCAGGTATAGTCCTTAGTCAGGGCAGTAGTTTCAATAATGCTCCATTTCCCATAATTCTGCTCTCTTCCTGCTTAGAAAAGTACCAAAACCGCAACAGAAGTTGGCCGGACTTTTGCCACCATGTTCTCTGACATTGAGTTCCGACAGAAACTTCTAGAGACCAAAACAGTAGAGGAGTTTAAGGATGCGTTGGTGCACCAGCGGCACCTCCTGACCGCAGCCAACAAGCACTCTTCAGGCAAAGACGGCCATAAAGCGAGCAGCCACAAACCTCTACAGGTGAGTGTCCGGCTTCAGATCGCCAACCTGCACTGTGCTGGCAAACGGAAAGGCGCCATTGCCCCATCAAGACTAAGCCCCTATCACACAAAGCCGTTCTCCAAGCGTCGTTGGGGGCTGTCGTTGACCTGGGGCCTAGGAATAATCCATTGCTGACGGCTGTCACTTTATTTGTAGGTTTGAGTTATTGCTGGTTCACTTGTTTTTTTATTCCTGTCCTTTTACCCCTTCTCCTAAAGGATTTGCTACTTGTTCCAAGAGCCGGGCCCTCCAGGCAGGTCTGCCACAACTCCTTCTTCTGTCTTCTGGTCTGTGTCTCAGAACCACAAGCTGCCCGTCATTGCTAGGAGTCGGGGACTGGGTGGTTGTTTACTGCAGAGGTGGCAAATAATGTGCCCTCTATAGTGACAGCAGATAAGGCAGGGGTCAGTGTTGAAAAGCTAGATATGTACAAGAATATACTATAATACTGCCCCTATGTACAAAAATATAACTACTATAATACTGCTCCTATGTACAAGAATATAACTACTATAATACTGCTCCCTATGTACAAGAATATAACTACTATAATACTGCTCCTATGTACAAAAATATAACTACTATAATACTGCTCCTATGTACAAGAATATAACTACTATAATACTGCCCCTATGTACAAGAATATAACTACTATAATACTGCTCCTATGTACAAGAATATAACTACTATAATACTGCCCCTATGTACAAGAATATAACTACTATAATACTGCTCCTATGTACAAGAATATAACTACTATAATACTGCCCCTATGTACAAGAATATAACTACTATAATACTACCCCTATGTACAAGAATATAACTACTATAATACTGCTCCTATGTACGAGAATATAACTACTATAATACTGCTCCTATGTACAAGAATATAACTGCTATAATACTGCTCCTATGTACAAGAATATAACTACTATAATACTGCTCCTATGTACAAGAATATAACTGCTATAATACTGCTCCTATGTACAAGAATATAACTACTATAATACTGCTCCTATGTACAAGAATATAACTGCTATAATACTGCTCCTATGTACAAGAATATAACTACTATAATACTGCTCCTATGTACAAGAATATAACTACTATAATACTGCTCCTATGTACAAGAATATAACTGCTATAATACTGCTCCTATGTACAAGAATATAACTACTATAATACTGCTCCTATGTACAAGAATATAACTACTATAATACTGCCCCTATGTACAAGGATATAACTACTATAATACTGCTCCTATGTACAAGAATATAACTGCTATAATACTGCTCCTATGTACAAGAATATAACTACTATAATACTGCTCCTATGTACAAGAATATAACTACTATAATACTGCCCCTATGTACAAGGATATAACTACTATAATACTTCCCCTATGTACAAGAATATAACTACTATAATACTGCTCCTATGTACAAGAATATAACTACTATAATACTGCCCCTATGTACAAGAATATAACTACTATAATACTGCTCCTATGTACAAGAATATAACTGCTATAATACTGCCCCTATGTACAAGAATATAACTACTATAATACTGCCCCTATGTACAAGAATATAACTGCTATAATACTGCTCCTATGTACAAGAATATAACTACTATAATACTGCTCCTATGTACAAGAATATAACTACTATAATACTGCCCCTATGTACAAGGATATAACTACTATAATACTTCCCCTATGTACAAGAATATAACTACTATAATACTGCTCCTATGTACAAGAATATAACTACTATAATACTGCCCCTATGTACAAGAATATAACTACTATAATACTGCTCCTATGTACAAGAATATAACTGCTATAATACTGCCCCTATGTACAAGAATATAACTGCTATAATACTGCTCCTATGTACAAGAATATAACTACTATAATACTGCCCCTATGTACAAGAATATAACTACTATAATACTGCTCCTATGTACAGGAATATAACTACTATAATACTACCCCTATATACAAGAATATAACTACTATAATACTGCTCCTTGCTCCTATGTACAAGAATATAACTACTATAATACTGCCCCTATGTACAAGAATATAACTACTATAATACTGCTCCTATGTACAGGAATATAACTACTATAATACTGCTCCTATGTACAAGAATATAACTACTATAATACTGCCCCTATGTACAAGAATATAACTACTATAATACTGCTCCTATGTACAAGAATATAACTACTATAATACTGCCCCCATGTACAAGAATATAACTACTATAATACTACCCCTATATACAAGTATATAACTACTATAATACTGCTCCTATGTACAAGAATATAACTACTATAATACTGCCCCTATGTACAAGTATATAACTACTATAATACTGCCCCCATAGATGAGAATCCGGGCTCTCTCCGTCTCTGCTGTAAGCACCCGTCGGCCCCCGGCGCTGGCTGTGCACAGGCTATAAACGCTGCACATTGGTGTATATCATGCTTTGGGCTGTTGCGTTTCATTCCATGTAATATAAACCTATGCGTGCGCTGCTTCCTGATGTACCAGCCGCTCCTTTCCTTGTTATGTAATACCGCCATCCATGCCGCTGTCAGCATTGCTTGGACTGATGGTTGTGCGTCCCTCGCCTTGATGGCATGCGGGCAGCCATGAGCTTCTCACAGTGGGACTGATGCGTTGTGGATCGTTTCTCGGTTTTGTGTGATTGTGATCCTGCACTTTGATGTTCGCTGCTTGAGTCGCAGATCCGTTGCCTCCATTGCCTGGTGTAATATGGCGAGTTTCTAGTCACTGACAACAATGTGTGTTCTTATTAGTACAATTTTTGTGTTTTTTTTATATAAGGATCAACACAAAAAAATAGAGGAAAAAAGGCAAAAATGGACATAATTTCACACAAAACCCTAAAAATGGGCCAGATAAAATTTTCAGCACCCTCAACATTTTTGGCTAGGTCCTAAAAAAAACAAACAAACCTGCAGTCAATTGCTACTTACACCGCTCCCCTGGAATTTTGGAGAACTCTTCTTGCAAACAGCTCCAGGTCTCTCATGTGAAGGCGCCTTCTCCCAACAGAAAGTTGATCTCTTCAAGAGAAGATCTCTTCAAAGGTGATCAATGGATTTAGATCTGGACTTATTGGTCACTTCAGAACTCTCCAGCACTTTGGTTCCATCCCTTTCTGGGGGCTTCTTGAAGTATGCTTGGTGTCATTAAGACCCGTTATCTAGGTATGAAACCCAGCTTTCTGACACTGGGCACTACATTGCCACCCAAAATCCTTTGGCAATCTTCAGATTTCATGATGCTTTGCACACAATCAAAGCACCCAGTGCCAGAGGCAGCAAAGCAACTCCAAAACCTCTTTGAACCTCCACCATATTTGACTGTAGGTACTGTGTTCTTTTCTTTGTTGGCCTCAGTCTGTTTTTGGTAAACAGTAGAAAGATGCACTTTACCCAAAAACTTTGTCTCATCTTTCCATAAGATGCTTTCCCAGAAGGATTTTGGCTTGCTCATATACATTTTGACAAACTGCAGTTTGGCTTTTTATGTCTGTGTGTTGGCAGTGGGCTCCTCCTGGGTCTCCCGCTGTCACGAATCCCTTCCATGTTGCCTCCAATTCGTCATGGACCCGCTCTCAGCATGTGACTTGGGGTTGTGCCTGCAAGGGTTAATCTATCTCCCCACTCTCAGTCCAGCATTCAACCTCTGTCCTATGCTGTAATGGGAGCATAAATCACACACCGACCCAGGCCACACACCCGCTCATACATGCTGCTGCTGCACTCACCGAACACACGGGCGATGAGTCCTGGAAATTACGAATAATGTCTACTACTCATAAGGCGCTCACACCGCTTAGGCTATGGATTCTTTAGAACATTCAAGGTTCAACTTGTTAAAGTCTTATACTTTAATACAAAAAGGTTCAGTGCTTACAGTAAGAAAAAGGTATACAAATATGATAATAAAAAGACATACAACTTATGCAAAACAGTACAAAATAAACAGAAAACTTACAGGAATGGCTAACTTGTAGTCTGCTTCTTCTCCTTGAGGGGGGGGTGCATATGGAGTTGGTGGAACACATCCGTTTCCCAGGCTGCCTTCACATGTGAACAATTTTGAATGTATACAAGCCAAATTTATAGAGTCACCCTGGAGGTCAGATTTCTAGACCAGCCCCTCAAGTTGATATTCTAATTGCTTGTTTTTGATTGGACCACTGCCGCGCTGACACTGATCCCCTGAACCTGCAGGACACCTTGGACTTCTTTGGAACTTGATTGGGGCTGCTTATCCACCATATGGACTATCATTTTTTGTCTGCCGTCCACATGTACGGAGATTAGCTTCAGTGCCGTGGGTTGTAAACTTCTAGATTATCTCGCACACTGTGTATTAAGGAACATCAAGATCTCTGGAGATGGACTTGTGACCTTGAGATTGTTCATATGCTTCTACAATTTTGGTTCTCAAGTCCTCAGACAGTTCTCTTCTGCTCTTTCTGTTCTCCATGGTTCGTGTGGCGCACACAGACACACAATGCAAAGACTGAATCAACGTCTCCCCTTATCTGGTCTTAGGTGTGATTTTCATGTTGCCCCCTACCGTTACTTGCCACAGGTGAGTGTGAATGAGCATCACATTCTTGAAACAAAGTTGTTTGCCCACAATTTTGGGAAGATGCCAACACTTTTGTCCATCCAATTTTTGGAGTTTTATGTGAAATTCTGTCCAATTTGCCGTTTCTTTTTTTTTTTGTGTTTGTAATTGCAATAATTTTTTGGAATAAGTTAAGGGTGCCAACACTTTCAGCTATGACTGGATTTCCTGTTCAGCCTGTAATGGGGTTGTCCATTTTCATCATCCGCTCTCTGTGTGGTGGCATATGTAATGGGGTCTGCAGAGACCTCCATAGCTCTCATTGACCATGATTGGTGTTCAGTAGCATCAGGTCATCCTGCCTCTGCTGTGGTGATGCATCATGTGTGATTTTAGGGCTTGTGGGGTCGTCACTGCCGGACCCTCATACTGTTCCCTTCTTCTCTGCAGTTAAAGGAATTCTTAAATGTGGGAAAGGGAATTTTCGATGATATCGCGCGCAGGCTGCCCGTCTACCACCTGGATTTCACAGACGGTAAGATTCGCTCACTTACTCTCCCCGAACCCTGGAGGTCGTACCGCGGGAGAGCAGAGAAGAGGCGCTGACCGTGAGTCCTGCGGTCTGGAAAATGTACAGCCCGCGAGTAGAGTAGTATGGAGGCGCCGGGGCAGGGATCCTGGTCACCCCAACACCTCCCGGCCAATGTTACCCCCTAAGTCTCGGGATTATGTTCCCTTATACAAATACTGAGCTGCATGAAATGAATATTACCGTTCAGGGATGGCCATAAAGCTGCTGAATACCCAACAAATCACCACACAAAAAGGCATTCAAGGGGATCCCTGGTGGAGGGGGTTTACTGTAGTATACCTGGTGGTCTAGTACAGAGACGGGGTTAATGTAAGGCTGATACAGATGTCCCTGTCATCTTCTGAATCGCTCTGCCTCATCATAAACAATCTGCCTGATCACAGCTATAATATTAGATAGTAATTACTAGTGATGAGCGAGTTATCTGAGCATGCTCGCTCATCGCTAGCTTTCCCTGGCAGTAATGATATGACCCAGTTACTGCTATGAGCCGCGGCTCCTGGATGTGGCCGGCGCTGTACGAAATGGGTCACAAAGCCATCACTAAGATATCAGCGGTAATGATTCTCCTCACCTGCCTTCTGGTGTCCTTAATCCCCCCCCCCCCCCGCCTCTACAGACCCCTCATATGCACTCACACAATAATATTCTAATAATGCCCCCCGCCATTATATAATGGGGACTCCGAGGGGCGAGCTCCGGGTCATCCATCTCTGGTGCTCCTGCATGGTGGCGGAAACTGGATGGGTCTATCGTCAATTAAAGGCGTCTCCACATGGGGGATTGTATTACATCTGCACCAAAAATTATTTTTTTATTTTATTTTAAATGTTTTAAATGTTATTCAGTTATCTCAAGTCAAGACTTTCTCTCCATCTCCGGCCATCGCTCTATCTTAGTCTTTCTCCCCATACTTCTCCATGTTGCTGTCTCCAGCTTTTTTTTCTTTCCTTTTTAGTTTTGTTCTTTCTTTCCCCGCCTTCTCTCTCCCAGTTCCATAACCCCCCCCGCCTTCTCTCTCTGTTTCCCCCCCCCCCCCCACTTTCTCTCTCGGTTTTTCCCCCGCCTTCTCTCTCCCGGTTTTCCCCCGCCTTCTCTCTCCCGGTTTTCCCCCGCCTTTCCCCCCGCCTTCTCTCTTGGTTTTCCCCCCGCCTTCTCTCTTGGTTTTTTCTCCTGCCTTCTCTCTCGGTTTTTCTCCCGCCTTCTCTTTCTCGGTTTTCCCCCCCCGCCTCTCTCTCTCTCTCTCTCTCTCTCTCTCTCTCTCGGTTTTTCCTCCGCTTTCTCTCCTGGTTTTCCCCTCGCCTTCTCTCTCGGTTTTCCCCCGCGCCTTCTTCTCTCTCTCGGTTTTCCCCCGCGCCTTCTTCTCTCTCTCGGTTTTCCCCCGCGCCGCCTTCTCTCTCTCGGTTTTCCCCCGCGCCGCCTTCTCTCTCTCGGTTTTCCCTCGCGCCTTCTTCTCTCTCTCGGTTTTCCCCCGCGCCGCCTTCTCTCTCTCGGTTTTCCCCTGCGCCGCCTTCTCTCTCTCGGTTTTCCCCCGCGCCGCCTTCTCTCTCTCGGTTTTCCCCCGCGCCGCCTTCTCTCTCTCGGTTTTCCCCCGCGCCGCCTTCTCTCTCTCGGTTTTCCCCCGCGCCGCCTTCTCTCTCACGGTGTCATTTTTTTTATACTTCTTCTTCTGCCGCACCTTTATACCATTACTATACCATATCATGATGACCATTTTACTTCCGGTCCCAGCAGTAACCCCAGGCTTTGTTGCTCTACTTTTCCCCACAGGCATTATCGGAAAGAACAAGGCCATCGGAAAGTACACTACAACGGCGATTTTCTTGTACTTTGCTTGCCTCCTGCCTTCTATCGCCTTTGGCTCTTTGAATGATGAAAACACTCGCGGGGTGATTGGTAAGATTTTCTTTGAAGATCATTTGTTTTGCATCTATCAACTTGGAAGAGATTAAACAGGTGGGTAGCATCGGAGCTACTTACGTCTGTGCTGCTGGGATGTGTGGTCGTGTAGACGGTGCCTCCGTTGTGCTGGCTGTGTGTACATTGTGTACGTGGAGATACGTTGCTTGCCTGGAATTCGAATGTGGTGACTGTGATCTTCCATTGACTTCGTGATTCTGACCGTGGTCATCAGACAGATCGTAATATTCCTCTTCGCCCCCAATACAATGTGAGTTCTAGGACTTTTCATGTAGACAGGGTGTCTCTGAATCCAGGCGAGGTACAGATCACAGCCAGGTCTGCTCAGCCACGATTTATGGGGTTCTGGGGTACGTTTTGCAGCTGCTGCTTCCTCAAGAGCTCTGGTTCCTCCATTAAGACACAAGTTTGTGCTCTCTTCCTTAATGACTGAGAGAAAATTCATATAATGTTCAGTCACTGTAAATTTCTATGCTGGTGTACAAGGATACGTACACATAGTGCTAGTGGTGGTCATTAGTAGTCATGTACTGGTATGTATGGATCAGTGCCCCTAGTGGTGGAGGTCAGTAGTCATGTACTGGTATGTATGGATCAGTGCCCTTAGTGGTGGAGGTCAGTAGTAGTCATGTACTGGTATGTATGGATCAGTGCCCCTAGTGGTGGAGGTCAGTAGTGGTCATGTACTGGTATGCATGGATCAGTGCCCCTAGTGGTGGAGGTCAGTAGTGGTCATGTACTGGTATGTATGGATTAGTGGTGGAGGTCAGTAGTAGTCATGTACTGGTATGCATGGATCAGTGCCCCTAGTGGTGGAGGTCAGTAGTAGTCATGTACTGGTATGCATGGATCCGTGCCCCTAGTGGTGGAGGTCAGTAGTAGTCATGTACTGGTATGTATGGATCAGTGCCCCTAGTGGTGGAGGTCCGTAGTGGTCATGTACTGGTATGTATGGATCAGTGCCCCTAGTGGTGGAGGTCAGTAGTAGTCATGTACTGGTATGCATGGATCAGTGCCCCTAGTGGTGGAGGTCAGTAGTAGTCATGTACTGGTATGTATGGATCAGTGCCCTTAGTGGTGGAGGTCAGTAGTAGTCATGTACTGGTATGTATGGATTAGTGGTGGAGGTCAGTAGTAGTCATGTACTGGTATGTATGGATCGGTGCCCCTAGTGGTGGAGGTCAGTAGTGGTCATGTACTGGTATGTATGGATCGGTGCCCCTAGTGGTGGAGGTCAGTAGTAGTCATGTACTGGTATGTATGGATCAGTGCCCCTAGTGGTGGAGGTCAGTAGTGGTCATGTACTGGTATGCATGGATCAGTGCCCCTAGTGGTGGAGGTCAGTAGTAGTCATGTACTGGTATGTATGGATCAGTGCCCTTAGTGGTGGAGGTCAGTAGTAGTCATGTACTGGTATGTATGGATCAGTGCCCTTAGTGGTGGAGGTCAGTAGTAGTCATGTACTGGTATGCATGGATCAGTGCCCCTAGTGGTGGAGGTCAGTAGTAGTCATGTACTGGTATGTATGGATCAGTGCCCCTAGTGGTGGAGGTCAGTAGTAGTCATGTACTGGTATGTATGGATCGGTGCCCCTAGTGGTGGAGGTCAGTAGTGGTCATGTACTGGTATGTATGGATCAGTGTCCCTAGTGGTGGAGGTCAGTAGTGGTCATGTACTGGTATGTATGGATCAGTGTCCCTAGTGGTGGAGGTCAGTAGTGGTCATGTACTGGTATGTATGGATCAGTGTCCCTAGTGGTGGAGGTCAGTAGTGGTCATGTACTGGTATGTATGGATCAGTGTCCCTAGTGGTGGAGGTCAGTAGTAGTCATGTACTGGTATGTATGGATCAGTGCCCCTAGTGGTGGAGGTCAGTAGTGGTCATGTACTGGTATGTATGGATTAGTGGTGGAGGTCAGTAGTAGTCATGTACTGCTATGCATGGATCAGTGCCCCTAGTGGTGGAGGTCAGTAGTGGTCATGTACTGGTATGTATGGATCAGTGCCCTTAGTGGTGGAGGTCAGTAGTAGTCATGTACTGGTATGTATGGATCGGTGCCCCTAGTGGTGGAGGTCAGTAGTAGTCATGTACTGGTATGCATGGATCAGTGCCCCTAGTGGTGGAGGTCAGTAGTAGTCATGTACTGGTATGCATGGATCAGTGCCCCTAGTGGTGGAGGTCCGTAGTGGTCATGTACTGGTATGTATGGATCAGTGCCCTTAGTGGTGGAGGTCAGTAGTCATGTACTGGTATGCATGGATCAGTGCCCCTAGTGGTGGAGGTCAGTAGTAGTCATGTACTGGTATGCATGGATCAGTGCCCCTAGTGGTGGAGGTCCGTAGTGGTCATGTACTGGTATGCATGGATCAGTGCCCTTAGTGGTGGAGGTCAGTAGTAGTCATGTACTGGTATGTATGGATCAGTGCCCCTAGTGGTGGAGGTCAGTAGTGGTCATGTACTGGTATGCATGGATCAGTGCCCCTAGTGGTGGAGGTCAGTAGTAGTCATGTACTGGTATGTATGGATCAGTGCCCTTAGTGGTGGAGGTCAGTAGTAGTCATGTACTGGTATGTATGGATCAGTGCCCCTAGTGGGGGAGGTCGGTAGTAGTCATGTACTGGTATGTATGGATTAGTGGTGGAGGTCAGTAGTGGTCATGTACTGGTATGCATGGATCAGTGCCCCTAGTGGTGGTCAGTAGTAGTCAGATACTTGTATATTAGGATCAGCCCCCCCAGTATTACCAAGTGAGTGCAAATGCATTTTGAAAGTTGTCAGGGTGTAGAGCTGAACGTCTGTTTCTAAAGTCAACCAGCAGAATTTTGGATAGGCAAAGAGAAGATATGAAATCATGGACGACTGATATAAATATAATGAAGCAAAATTACTCAACTTTAAAATTAATTGTAACAGTGTAATTGTTGATAAAAGTGAATTTTGTTTTGTATATTGAACCTGTCTCTTGGATTGGGGCCCCTAATATTGCTGTCTTCGTGAGCTCCCATATCAGCATGGCTTCTATTATGTTTTTTTGTCTTTTTGTTCAGTCTGTTTTTTTTTTTTTCTGCCCTCCTTGAGCGAGTACATGCTTTCTCCCCTGTCTATAACATTACATGCTTTTTCTCTTAGGAACATGGGTTAGATATTTGTATCCAGAGTATTGCTGTCTTCATAGGCTCCTATATCAGCACAGCTTCCATCCTGTACTTTTTTTTTTTTTTTCCATCCTATACTTTGTTTTGTTGTATACAGCCTTTTTTCTCTACCCTCTCTGAGACTGTTCTTGCTTTCTCCCCTCTCTGTTCTGGAAATGTCTGTACTACTCCTCCCCACTCCCTCCTTCTGTCTTACACACACACTCTGCAGCAGCAAAATGGTAAAGATTATTTAAAAAGACATTTAACTTTTACTCTCTGATTTTTCAGAGATTGAATGAGTGATTTTGGAGATTGTGTTTTGCAGAGAAGTTCAGCTTTAATTTAATTAGTTTGGTCCAGAAATATTTGTACAGTGACCGCATCTTCGTGATTTCAGCTCTGCGGGATGCTATTTTGCATGTAAAATGAAACTGCTGAGATCCAATTGAAGTTGTGACTTTCAGGTTTTATTAAAGGGGTTGTATAAAAATGATCATGGTGAAACCTCTTAAGAATTGTGGCCATTTTCCTACAAGCCTCCTCAAAAGTAATTGGACAAAATGTTATCATAAATAAAATGTTAATTTTTAACACTTAGTAGAGAATCCTTTGCAGCAATGATGGCCTGAAGTCTGGAGGCCATGGCCGTCACCATCGCTGGTGTCCTCCGGTGTGAGGCTTTGTCACCTTTACTACTTGTGGCTCTTTCTGCCTTTTGTCTGCAGCCTGTGAAATGCGGCTCGATGGGGCTGAGATCTGGGGATGACTCAGCCATTGCAGAATTTCCCACTTCTTTGCTTTCGCAGGATGTTTTGGGTCGTTGTCCATCTGTCCTGTGAATCAGCGTCCAATTAACCTTACTGCATGTGGTTGGATCTGAGCAGAAAGTATCGCCCTGTACCCACCAGGTTCATCCGACTGCTTCTGTCTTCAGTCACATCATCCATAACCACTAGTGTTTCGGTGCCATTGGAAGCCATGCCTGTCCGTGCCGTCACAGTGCCTCCACCATGTGTCACAGAGGGTGTTATGTTTTGGATCAGGAGCCGTTCCAATCCGTCTCCAGACTTTCTTCTTCCTGTAATTCTAGTACAGGTTGATCTTCGTTTTTCTTTTCCAGAACTGGGTGACTTCTTTAGATGATTTTTTTTTTTTTTTTTTTTTTGGCAAAGTCTAATCTGGTCTTTTTATTTCTAAGGGTGATTACTGGTTACACCATGTGGTGAACCCTCGCTATTTGCTCTCATTCTCATGAAGTCTTCTCTTCATGGTAGACTTAGATCCTCGGACACCGACTTCCTGTAGAGTGGTCTCCACTTGCTGGATGTTTGTGAAGGAGTTTTTCTTCTTTGTGGAAAGGATTCTGCGATCATCCATCACTGTTGCCTTCCTGGATATACAGGCCTTTTTGTGTTCCCAAGCTCACCAGTGCATTTTTTTTTTTTTTCTGAATGTACCAAAATTGTTGATTTGGCCGCTCCTAACATTTCTGATCTCTCTGATGAATGTTTTCTTTATTTCAGCCTAATGATAATGTGTTTCTCTTCCATTGAGAGCTCCTTTGACCACATGTTGTGGGTTCACAGCAATAGCTTCCAAATGCAAATTCCACACCTGGAACAAGCTTAAGACCTTTTACTTGCTTAACTGATGACCACATGTTGTGGGTTCTCAGCAATTGCTTCCAGATGCAAATGCCACACCTGGAACAAGCTTAAGACCTTTTACTTGCTTAACTGATGACCACATGTTGTGGGTTCTCAGCAATTGCTTCCAAATGAAAATGCCACACCTGGAATCAGCTCCAGACCTTTTTACCTGCTTAACTGATGATGGATTAATGAGGGAAAATCCCATTCTGCCAATTAAAGAGCTTCGGAGATAATTGTTCACTTACTTTTGGTCCCTTGGAATAGACCTGTAATTCCTAAACCCTTCCTCCAATTAGGATGTGAATACCCTCAGATTACAGCTGAGAGTCGGCACTTTAAGCCCAGATTAATTATAGAACTATCTTCACTATGGTTCGGTAAACAGCTGAAATGCCTAAACTTGGTCACCGTCCAACTATTTCTGGACCTAACTGTATATCATCATGGAGGACAAAAGTTGATGGGTGACCTTGCTAGATCTTGGCTCTGTTTTATTGATGTGTGTATTTGCAATTTTTTTTTTTTTGTTTTGGGATTTTAGTTTTTGTAAATGTTGTTGTTTTTTTTATGTTTTGTTTTTATATATACCTTGAATTGTGTACTCAACACCATGTTCACCTGTCGTTCCAGACGTGCAGAAGACGATTATTGGTCAGGGCATTGGGGGGGTGATATACTCCCTCCTCTCCGGGCAACCTCTTGTGGTATTATTGACGACGGCACCGTTGGCTATATATATCAAAGGTAGGTATGCGCATGTGGCTGCCGTCGTCGTAGACTTTAGCCCACTGTGATGATAAATGTGCCACCCTGACACGGTCTGCAAGACCCTCGACTAATAGGATGAACGTCATAATTTGCTGGCGAGGAAAGGGGTCTGTGGATGACGGTGTTGCCCGCATACTCCACCAAAATGATACCGAGGAAAGAGGAGACCTTAGTGAGCTCCGTCACCATAGTCTATTGCTCAGGGAGTGAACCATGGCTCCCCTGTATCACGCGCTCACAGCCTGTGTGTTTGGGAGTATGACCCCCAGTCTCCTCTTCCCGCAGTTATCGTTGGCATCTGTGATGATTACAACCTGGACTTTAAAGCTTTCTACGCCTGGACGGGGCTGTGGAATAGCTGCTTCCTGATCCTCTACGCTCTCTTCAATTGTAGCATGGTCATGAAGCTCTTCAAGAGGTAACGGATTATTAATAATCAGAAATAATGATAATAATGGAAAATAATAACTGAAGAACATTGATTTCAATTATTGAAGCCTCCATTTTTATAGGACTTTAATGTGGTGGTCTATACTTTCCAGTGTATAGGTGGGATCCATCTCTTCTTCATTTGGATGACACTGAGCTGTGGTGTAAAGGCACTGCTAAAAATTGTATGCCTGGTGCACTATGGCAGAACAGTGAGTGCAGCTCTGGGGTATAATACAGGATGTAACTCAGGATCAGTAATGTATGTACACAGTGACTGCACCAGCAGAATAGTGACTGCAGCTCTGGAGTATAATACAGGATGTAAGTCAGGATCAGTAATGTAATGTATGTACACAGTGACTGCACCAGCAGAATAATGAGTGCAGCTCTGGGGTATAATACAGGATGTAACTCAGGATCAGTAATGTAATGTATGTACACAGTGACTGCACCAGCAGAATAGTGAGTGCAGCTCTGGAGTATAATACAGGATGTAAGTCAGGATCAGTAATGTAATGTATGTACACAGTGACTGCACCAGCAGAATAATGAGTGCAGCTCTGGGGTATAATACAGGATGTAACTCAGGATCAGTAATGTAATGTATGTACACAGTGACTGCACCAGCAGAATAGTGAGTGCAGCTCTGGGGTATAATACAGGAGGTAACTCAGGATCAGTAATGTATGTACACAGTGACCGCACCAGCAGAATAGTGAGTGCAGCTCTGGAGTATAATACAGGATGTAACTCAGGATCAGTAATGTAATGTATGTACACAGTGACTGCACCAGCAGAACAGTGAGCGCAGCTCTGGGGTATAATACAGGAGGTAACTCAGGATCAGTAATGTAATGTATGTACACAGTGACTGCACCAGCAGAATAGTGAGTGCAGCTCTGGGGTATAATACAGGAGGTAACTCAGGATCAGTGATGTAATGTATGTACACAGTGACTGCACCAGCAGAACAGTGAGTGCAGCTCTGGGGTATAATACATGAGGTAACTCAGGATCAGTAATGTATGTACACAGTGACTGCACCAGCAGAATAGTGAGTGCAGCTCTGGGGTATAATACATGAGGTAACACTGGGTTTGTTCTCCCTCCTCAGGTCGACAGAAGAGATAATCGCCCTTTTTATATCCATGACATTTGCACTCGATGCGCTGAAGGGAATGATCAAAAGTAAGTCCTCCGTATTTATAACCTCGGTGACAGTGTTCGGGAACAATGCGGTGACGGTGCGGTTATTATAAGGCTCCTGTGTATAAATGTCGGGGGGATACCACTTGATCTCGGTGTCGTCTGACATGTTGGAGGGGCTTTGGGTCATCTGGAAATAGCCGCATTTTTGACTTTTACGAGGAGTCCTGTGATCGGGGGGATTCTGATCTCCCTTCACACTAGTCAGCTGCTGTGACCGGCGGGCGGAGAGCTGTGCCCGTCTGAGCCCGCGCCCGTCTGAGCGAGCACATAACGTTTCACGTCCATTAGTTATGCAGTGGGGTCTTATCACTTGCTCTCTGTTATCAGCCGCTGTGTAATATTTGCATAGACCTGGGACCTTCTGCTGTTGTGATACTACAACTCCCACCATGACTTAACAGCCTGCAGCTATCAGGTCATGCTGAAGATTGTGGTTCCACAGCATTGGTTGCTGATCTGTGGCTTAAATAGTAATGTAATCTTCTATTATCCTCTGTTATCAGCCATATGTATATTTTGAGGGCATCTCTATTAACCCCTGGGTGTCCGTTCCTATGATTATTGGAGGCACATCATACGGCGGCCTCGCTTCTCCTGCAGTGGCCCCGAGGTCGGATATTTCCGCGTTGGTTAGCACATCGCGGCCCCCTTGTGCTGCTTATTAGGGGGGAGCTGCAGGAAGCTGCGGACATCTGGCTGTATAAAATAGACCTCTCTCCCAGTAACACCTGCTCTGCGCCATCCCCCCCGGTCTTGCTCTCACCCGTCTCCATCACATAAAGGAAAAAACACAAGGAAACGCGTCGCTCCGAGCCCATTGTCTGCTACAGATGTGGCCACCCGTAGACCCTCGCACCGACCACCTAGGTCATAGTCCTCCTTTAGTCGCACACCTTTGACCTATGTGTAGCAAACAATCAACGCGTTTCAGTCTTTCCAAAATGTGCCGTCACCTCCCAAGTGTCATCGCCTTTTATCCGCTGCTCACAAAGTAGATGTCACCTCGGAGTGTAAACGTGGCCTCCATCGAATGTTATCTGCGCCCATTACATAAAGGAAGAGCGACAAGGAAATGCGTTAGTCACGGGCAGCCGCCGGTTCTCGATCACCTCATTGTCCGCCTATCTCTGTGTACGGAACCATTATCGGTTAATTCAGGTCCCGGCTTTTTATAGTGATCAACCTGTTCACTCCCTCTAGTAGTTTTCTCAAATTACCGACGCATTTCAGTCTTTCCTAGTAGTCCCATTAAATTATAAAGGCGCATGAGTCCCTCCTTCCATATCAGTGCTCCAATGATCAAACCTTTCGTTTCCTCCTTTAAAGAATAGTCGTCATCTTCCCTAAACGCATTTCAGCTCTTCCATCTTTTCAAATTATCAGTGTATTTCTATCATTGACGGAATCTTAAATTTGGTGTATTTTAATCCCCTTTCCAGTAGAGCGTTCATCTCAGATTATCCACGCATTTCACTCCCACTCTCCATACGAGGGCTCATCTTTCAATTGTGCTCGTCTCAATCTATCAACACATTTCAGTCCCTCCAGTAGTGGTCAGTTTATATTACCATCTTATTATAAATCATTTCCTCTCTCCCACCACCCCTTATTCGAATAAATATCATTGTATTTCAGTCCCCTTTTTCCATAGTGATTATCTCAAAAATATAAACGCATTTGAGTCCCTCCTTCTTCCATAGAAGTGCGTATCTCAAATTAAAACATTTCAGTTCCTCCTTTCTCCATTGGTCATATTTAAATCAGTATCTTGTGCTCAACGCATTTCAGCTTGTCAGCCTTTCTATATGTTCTTCTCAAATTACTAATGCATTTCAGTCCTTCACTGAATCTTAAATTCAGTGCATTTCAGTCCCCTTTCGAGTAGTGGCCATCTCAGATTATCAACGCGTTTCAGTATTACTCTCCATAAGAGTGCACATCTCAGATTATCAATACATTTCAGTATTACTCTCCATAAGAGTGCACATCTCAGATTATCCACGCATTTCAGTATTACTCTCCATAAGAGTGCACATCTCAGATTATCAACGCATTTCAGTATTACTCTCCATAAGAGTGCACATCTCAGATTATCAACGCATTTCAGTATTACTCTCCATAAGAGTGCACATCTCAGATTATCAACGCGTTTCAGTATTACTCTCCATAAGAGGGCACATCTCAGATTATCAATACATTTCAGTATTACTCTCCATAAGAGGGCACATCTCAGATTATCAATACATTTCAGTATTACTCTCCATAAGAGTGCACATCTCAAATTATCAACGTGTTTCAGTATTACTCTCCATAAGAGTGCACATCTCAGATTATCAATACATTTCAGTATTACTCTCCATAAGAAGGCACATCTCAGATTATCAACGCGTTTCAGTATTACTCTCCATAAGAGTGCACATCTCAGATTATCAATACATTTCAGTATTACTCTCCATAAGAGTGCACATCTCAGATTATCAATACATTTCAGTATTACTCTCCATAAGAGGGCACATCTCAGATTATCAATACATTTCAGTATTACTCTCCATAAGAGTGCACATCTCAGATTATCAATACATTTCAGTATTACTCTCCATAAGAGTGCACATCTCAAATTATCAACGTGTTTCAGTATTACTCTCCATAAGAGGGCACATCTCAGATTATCAACGCGTTTCATTCGGTTCTTCCTCTGTGGTCGTCTCAATTAATCAACGCATTTCAGTCCCTCAACTATTGATCAACTCACATTTCCATGTTATAAACGCATTTCAGCCCCCGCCCACATTCCAATAATCGTCATTGCATTTCAGTCCCCTAATTCAATAGCGAACATATAAAAAAAAATATAAATTACTTTCAGTCCCCCCTTCCAAAACTAGTCACGTCAAATAATCAGCACGTTTCAGCTCCACCGTCACTAGCGATCGACTCAAACTATTGCATGTTACTTTTGGTGTCACTGGGCCACCATGCTTCATAGAATGCGGAGTCTTTACTCTTTCCCGCCTCCGTTTCGTCCTTTCTTGATCCTCCGGGAGCCTGAGTAATGGCCGATCCTCACGGTTCTACGTTCTTCTCTTACAGTTTTCAATAAGTGTCACGAGGAGAGTTCGGGCCTGCCGCTGTACCGGATCAATTCCTCCTCGTCTCCTCTCCACTTCCTGAACGCCACCCTGAACGGCACCTTCGTGTACCAGGACGGACCGCACGGGAAGGAGTCGGCCGTCCTCAGCCTGCTGCTGATGTTCGGGACCGTGTGGCTCGGACACACGTTGTACCAGTTCAAGAAGAGGTAACGACGAACCTTCCAGGGAATCACTGAAGGGGTCTATTGTGTGTTTCAGTGAATGGTCAAATTCTCAGCTGAGGAGAAATTCTAGAACAAAGCTGCAGTACCACACCCAGCCTGTGGACTCGGGGGCGCTGTTTTCTGAATTAATCACAACCTTTTGAATCATTGCATAAGTTCATATAGAAATGAAAGGTTTATTATGTAAATGTGAGAGATTCATGATCTTAATATGTGCCTGTGTTACAGCCCCTACCTGCACTCCAGGGTCCGGGAACTGCTCTCCGACTGCGCGCTGCCGATATCTGTCCTGACCTTCTCCACCGTCGGGTCCTACTTCTTCCAGGATATACGCAGTAAGTTGGCCGGTCAATCCTCACTCATGTTGACATAACAGTAGCCGGCTGTAAAGGTTAGCGGCTGAGCCCCGACCTCGCCGCAACAGCGGATTTATGTCCTAATTAAAGGGGATTAAATATCCTTGTATGCCAATTATTCATCTTCAAATAAGCCGGAACCCCGGAGCTTCCGAATGTTCTGCGAGCACCGTACATTCAGCAGCCGGGAAGAGGGATGTATCGTATGCTGCAATTATGTGAGTGTGACACGTACAAGGCAGTATTATAGCAGTTATATTCTGTACATAGGGGCAGTATTATAGTAGTTATATTACTGTACATAGGAGCAGTATTATAGTAGTTATATTCTTGTACATAGGAGCAGTATTATAGTAGTTATATTCTTGTACATAGGGGCAGTATTATAGTAGTTATATTCTTGTACATAGGGGCAGTATTATAGTAGTTATATTCCTGTACATAGGGGCAGTATTATAGTAGTTATATTCTGTACATAGGGGCAGTATTATAGTAGTTATATTACTGTACATAGGAGCAGTATTATAGTAGTTATATTCTTGTACATAGGAGCAGTATTATAGTAGTTATATTCTTGTACATAGGGGCAGTATTATAGTAGTTATATTCTTGTACATAGGAGCAGTATTATAGTAGTTATATTACTGTACATAGGAGCAGTATTATAGTAGTTATATTCTTGTACATAGGAGCAGTATTATAGTAGTTATATTCTTGTACATAGGAGCAGTATTATAGTAGTTATATTCTTGTACATAGGGGCAGTATTATAGCAGTTATATTCTGTACATGGGGGCAGTATTATAGTAGTTATATTACTGTACATAGGAGCAGTATTATAGTAGTTATATTCTTGTACATAGGAGCAGTATTATAGTAGTTATATTCTTGTACATAGGGGCAGTATTATAGTAGTTATATTCTTGTACATAGGAGCAGTATTATAGTAGTTATATTACTGTACATAGGAGCAGTATTATAGTAGTTATATTCTTGTACATAGGGACAGTATTATAGTAGTTATATTCTTGTACATAGGGACAGTATTATAGTAGATATATTCTTGTACATAGGAGCAGTGTTATAGTAGTTATATTCTTGTCCATAGGGACAGTATTATAGTAGTTATATTCTTGTACATAGGGGGCAGTATTATAGTAGTTGTATTCTTGTACATGGGGGCAGTATTATAGTAGTTATATTCTTGTACATAGGGGGCAGTATTATAGTAGTTATATTCTTGTACATAGGGAGCAGTATTATAGTAGTTATATTCTTGTACATAGGAGCAGTATTATAGTAGTTATATTCTTGTACATAGGGGGCAGTATTATAGTAGTTATATTCTTGTACATAGGGGCAGTATTATAGTAGTTATATTCTTGTACATGGGGCAGTATTATAGTAGTTATATTCTTGTATATAGGGGCAGTATTATAGTAGTTATATTCTTGTACATAGGAGCAGTATTATAGTAGTTATATTCTTGTACATAGGGGGCAGTATTATAGTAGTTATATTCTTGTACATAGGAGCAGTATTATAGTAGTTATATTCTTGTACATAGGGGCAGTATTATAGTAGTTATATTCTTGTACATAGGGGCAGTATTATAGTAGTTATATTCTTGTACATAGAAGCAGTATTATAGTAGTTATATTCTTGTACATAGAAGCAGTATTATAGTAGATATATTCTTGTACATAGGGGCAGTATTATAGTAGTTATATTCTTGTAC
Organism: Ranitomeya variabilis; assembly: GCF_051348905.1. Classification (NCBI taxonomy): domain Eukaryota; kingdom Metazoa; phylum Chordata; class Amphibia; order Anura; family Dendrobatidae; genus Ranitomeya; species Ranitomeya variabilis. Next base: position 1,136,625,632 of record NC_135232.1, read on the forward strand.
ATAGGGGCAGTATTATAGTAGTTATTCTTGTACATAGGGGCAGTATTATAGTAGTTATATTCTTGTACATAGGGGCAGTATTATAGTAGTTATATTCTTGTACATAGGAGCAGTATTATAGTAGTTATATTCTTGTACATAGGAGCAGTATTATAGTAGTTATATTCTTGTACATAGGGGCAGTATTATAGTAGTTATATTTTTGTACACAGGGGCAGTATTATAGTAGTTATATTTTGTACATAGGGGCAGTATTATAGTAGTTATATTTTGTACATAGGGGCAGTATTATAGTAGTTATATTCTTGTACATAGGGGCAGTATTATAGTAGTTATATTCTTGTACATAGGAGCAGTATTATAGTAGTTATATTCTTGTACATAGGGGCAGTATTATAGTAGTTATATTCTTGTACATAGGAGCAGTATTATAGTAGTTATATTCTTGTACATAGGGGCAGTATTATAGTAGTTATATTTTTGTACACAGGGGCAGTATTATAGTAGTTATATTTTGTACATAGGGGCAGTATTATAGTAGTTATATTCTTGTACATAGGAGCAGTATTATAGTGGTTATATTCTTGTACATAGAGGGCAGTATTATAGTAGTTATATTCTTGTACATAGGAGCAGTATTATAGTAGTTATATTCTTGTACATAGGGGGCAGTATTATAGTAGTTATATTCTTGTACATAGGGGGCAGTATTATAGTAGTTATATTCTTATACACAGGAGCAGTATTATAGTAGTTCTATTCTTGCACATAGGAGCAGTATTATAGTAGTTATATTCTTGTACATAGGAGCAGTATTATAGTAGTTATATTCTTGTACATAGGGGCAGTATTATAGTAGTTATATTCTTGTACATAGGGGCAGTATTATAGTAGTTATATTCTTGTACATAGGAGCAGTATTATAGTAGTTATATTCTTGTACATAGGGGCAGTATTATAGTAGTTATATTCCTGTACATAGGAGCAGTATTATAGTAGTTATATTCTTGTACATAGGGGCAGTATTATAGTAGTTATATTCTTGTACATAGGGGCAGTATTATAGTAGTTATATTCTTGTACATAGGGGCAGTATTATAGTAGTTACATTCTTGTACATAGGAGCAGTATTATAGTAGTTATATTCTTGTACATAGGGGCAGTATTATAGTAGTTATATTCCTGTACATAGGAGCAGTATTATAGTAGTTATATTCTTGTACATAGGGGCAGTATTATAGTAGTTATATTCTTGTACATAGGGGCAGTATTATAGTAGTTATATTCCTGTACATAGGGGCAGTATTATAGTAGTTATATTCTTGTACATAGGGGCAGTATTATAGTAGTTATATTCTTGTACATAGGGGCAGTATTATAGTAGTTACATTCTTGTACATAGGAGCAGTATTATAGTAGTTATATTCTTGTACATAGGGGCAGTATTATAGTAGTTATATTCCTGTACATAGGAGCAGTATTATAGTAGTTATATTCTTGTACATAGGGGCAGTATTATAGTAGTTATATTCTTGTACATAGGGGCAGTATTATATTAGTTATATTCTTGTACATAGGGGGCAGTATTATAGTAGTTATATTCTTGTACATAGGGGCAGTATTATAGTAGTTATATTCTTGTACATAGGGGCAGTATTATAGTAGTTATATTCCTGTACATAGGAGCAGTATTATAGTAGTTATATTCTTGTACATAGGGGCAGTATTATAGTAGTTATATTCTTGTACATAGGGGCAGTATTATAGTAGTTATATTCTTGTACATAGGGGGCAGTATTATAGTAGTTATATTCTTGTACATAGGGGCAGTATTATAGTAGTACATTTCTATCACCGCTACGTCCCGGGGGTGACAAATTGCCTTTAAAGGGGTTTTCTCAGACTTTTTTTTATTCTCTGGGCCCAAGAACTAACAGGTCGGTAGTTGCTTCCTACGTGCCTGTTGTGCCCGATACCTATTCCCGCCAGCTACTGGCAGGGATTTAGCTGCTTCTGCTGACGTCACGTTGACTTGACTTGGCGTGACTGCCGACGTCTTCCCGCAGTTAGGCAGTGGGATCCGGCTGTCAATCAGGAAGTCGGCTGTTAATCAGAAGGACGTGGAAGAGCTACTCTTGACATGGAGCAGTTGAACCGCCGGCAGTGGCCGCTCTGTGCCACTAGTTAGATTTAAAAAAAAAAAAAAAAAAAAAGGTCCTGGTAAAGCTCTTTCAGTCGCGTCTTATGTTGCGCTGACTCCTGATGCGTAAACCTTCGTTTTTACCTTGCGTGGTAATTCCATGCCGTGACTCCTGGTCGTTGGCCGGTGTGAATTCTTATCACTCGCCACCACGGACGCACATCCGTGGAATTCGCAGCATCCACCTTTATTTTGCAGGGTTCCATGAGAATCTATTTGACGAAAGCGATTCCTCAAATTCAACCCCCCAAAAGTTTTTAATTGTTCACACTAAATAACAGGAAGAGAAATCAATCTCTCCGGCTGCAGATGTTCGGGACGCGCGTCGTGGGCTTATTGCTTTCCACATTTGGCCTCTGCCCGGCCACCTTCATACTGGGGGGTGATGGGAACGGATTCAGATCAGTTTGGCAAAAAAGGAGAGACCTTTCCACTCCAGGAAGACCCAGCTGGAAGAGCCAAGAATTTTCTCTATCCTCCGGTGACGTCAGTAATTTGGTGTTAACTAACCGCTGTCATTCACCACTCAGCAATATCGGACGTACGTGAACATTTTTCTTGTTGTTAACATTTTTTTTTTTTGTAAATTATTTTGTTCAGGCAGGACACAGGAAACAAAAGCTTGTGATATAACATTTATTTAAATTTTAGTCTCGTTCGTTTTTTAGTCCTTTTAAATGCAGCCAGCAGTGTAAAGCATGGAGGACGTCACCTTTAAAAATACTTTCCCTACGCAGAATGGCGGTTTTAGAATCTTCTGTCTAAATTGGTTTTGGTGTCATGGATCAAAGTGGGGGTCTGATGAGTGGGGGCTGTGGGCGCTGCCTTGAGCTGTTTGTTCAAGGTTTGAGTCCTGAACTAAACAGCAGATTTGATGCCCATAAAATGAGTCCTCCCTGATCTTTAGAAGATGCTGGAGTTCCCCAAAGTTAAATTCTACCAAGTTTTGGGGGTTCCCTTGCCTGCAAAGTTACATAACTATTATTGTAGAGGATAAATGACTCTGGATATCATATTGATAATGAGAATATCCTCCATGCTTTACACTGCTGGAAAATAGTGATTCCATTATATACTTTCCTAAACCGATAGCTATTTTTCACAGGTGCCTTTTTAAAAAGGTTAGAAAAACTCGTGACAATTTATTTACTGTATGTCCCAAGTGTCCGCTGCGCAATACCTGAACGTCGAAGTGTTGTGATTTGTTGGTTTGTTGCGTCTTGTACGTGATGTTTCCTTCAATCAGGGAAGGGGAGTGGCTGGCGCGTGCGCAGGGAAGGGGAGTGGCTGGCGCGTGCGCAGGGAAGGGGAGTGGCTGGCGCGTGCACAGGGAAGGGGAGTGGCTGGCGCGTGCGCAGGGAAGGGGAGTGGCTGGCGCGTGCGCAGGGAAGGGGCGTGGCTGGCGCGTGCGCAGGGAAGGCGAGTGGCTGGCGCGTGCGCAGGGAAGGCGAGTGGCTGGCGCGTGCGCAGGGAAGGGGGAGAGCAGGTGGCGCAGCATAGAGTAGAGGCAGGGGTAGCATGTCTTCTTTTTGTCCAGCGTTTTTGCCGGTTCTTTCTCCCATGATAGGTAAAGTCTGGAGTGCCTCTAGGATGGAATAGTTTCTAACGGTAAAACCTGGTGTCAGATTACTTAAGGCTGAAAGCCCTGTCAATCCGGCTAGTGCCTGCCCGGTGTATGTGACGCCTCCAGGCATTGACGCGCGCTCAGAACTTATTTTTCCTCTCCACAGTCTCCTTGTTTAATTACGTTGAAACGGAGAATCTGTTTGTGATGGCGCCGTTCGGGTCCATGTCCATGGGGGCCATCGCCAGCTCCATGGGCTTAGGCTTCATCCTGTCCATGTTGTTCTTCATAGAGCAGAACATTGTGGCGTCTCTCACCAACGCTCCTGAGAACAGGTAAGAAAGTTATTACCTTTGTTGGTCCTGGCCGTAGACTTAAAGCAGCGGCAATGCAACAGCTATTGGTTCCCGTAAAAATGTTTGGCCAATTCCCGGTTGAGCCCAATGACGCACATTTATCCCGCACTCCTGTAAAGGCTTGTACCCATCTTGATATTATGGATAGATCTTGTAAAAACGAGCACTTTTGCAATTTGCGGCATATTAAAATTTGCATCCGTTCTTGAGATATGAACATTACTTTTTTGTATATAGCATGTTGCCTAGGAGACCGACCACCGCTGCTGTCTGTCATGTAAACATGCTGAAGCCGACTGATATTAGGAGGTAATGGCACGCTCCGGCGATCCTGGCCGGCTTCAGTGCAGCGCTTACAAGCTCAATAGTAAAGCGCCTGTAAACGCTGCTCATGTTCTGCTTTTTTGCAGCGGTGGTCTGTCTCCAAGGAAAAAAAACTATAAACGAAAAATAAAGCTGTAAATATCTCAAGAATGGCTGAAAATGTTAATAAGCGGTAAATTGTGAAAGTGCGGGTTTTTACAAACTGAATCCAAAAACAGCCGTTCATCACTATGGGAATAACCCTTTAAGTTCTGAATCTTCTGCTTTTACTTTATATTTTTTTTAGTTTTTGATGTTATTTTGGTGTAGGATAAGTCGCCCTCCCCCATCATCAAGTGCAGTGTTTGCCGATCTGGACATCATCTCTCCATAATTATATTAATCTGGCCGCGAACTGATGAGTCACATTACAGACCTTACTAGATCCATCAGTTTCATGTCATAGACTGGGGTATAGTTTTCTTTGTTTTTCTTATTCTGTTTCTCTGGCTTTGGACTTATCTGTTGCTGCCCCTGAAACTCCCGTTAGACCTTTCCATGCCCCCTGTACTTTCTGCCTCCTTCCTCCCACCGCATGTAATTTTTATCTTTCTGTTACCTGTATGGCGCAGCTCCATCTGTACTATTTTATTAAGTATCACAGCTTGTAAGCGCTTTTTGCAGCCAGACAAGAGTCTTTCGGTTCTTGTTTGAGGGATTTTCCTCCGTTCTTATTGGAGAATTCTTCCAGTTCTGTGAGATTCCTGGGCTGTCTTGCATCCTCTGCTGTTTTGAGGTCTAGCCACAGATTTTCAATGATGTTCAGGTCAGGGGACTGTGAGGGCCATTGTAAAACCTTCAGCTTGCGCTTTTTGAGGTCATCTATTGTGCATTGTGACGTGTGTCTAGGATCATTATCCATGTGTAGCAGCCATCCTCTTCCTCTTTCCACCTTCAGATTTCTTACAGATGGTGTTATATTTGCATCAAGAATTTGTTGAAATTTAATTGAATCCATTCTTCCCTCTACCCATGAAATGTTCCGCGGGCCACTGGCCACAACAGAACCCCAAAGCATGATTGATCCTCCCCCATGCTTATTGGTTAGTGAAATGTTCTTTTCCTGAAATTCCGTGCCCTTTTTTCGTCCCCGACACATACCTTTGATCTTTGTGGCCATAGAGTTCTATTTTAACCCCATTAGTCCACAGGACTTGTTTCCAAAATGCATCAGGCTTGTTTAGATGTTCTTTTGCATACTTCTGACGCTGAATTTATGGTGAGGACGCAGGAGGGGTTTTCTTCTGATGACTCTTCCAGGAGGCCATATTTGTTAATTTGTCTCTGAACAGTAGAACAATATACCAGAACTCCAGGGTCTGCTAAATCTAAATCTTTCTGAACATCTTTTGCAGTCGAGCAGGAGTTCTGATTTGCCTGTTTAGCAATTCTACGAGCAGCTTTTACTGAGATTTTGCTTGGTCTTTCAGACCTTATCTTGACCTCCACTGTTTCTTGTAACAGCTATCTTTTAATTACATTTTGAAATGAGGAAAGAGCAATTTGAAAACACTTTGCTATCTTCTTATAGCCTTCTCCTGCCTTGTGGTCCTCCACCATTTTTAGAGTGCTCGGCAGCTGCTTAGAAGTTCCCATGGCTGCTGTTTTTTGGCACAAGGTTAGAGGAGGCTGGGTTTTTATAGAGCTGGGAAATTTGCATCACCTGGCCTTTCCTAACGATGGTGAACAAACCGTAACCCTAAAGGTACCTTCACACGAAGCGACGCTGCAGCGATAGCGACAACGATGCCGATCGCTGCAGCGTCGCTGTTTGGTCACTGGAGAGCTGTCACACAGACACCTCTCCAGCGACCAACGATGCCGAGGTCCCCGGGTAACCAGGGTAAACATCGGGTTACTAAGTGCAGGGCCGCGCTTAGTAACCCGATGTTTACCCTGGTTACCAGCGTAAAAGTAAAAAAAACAAACAGTACATGCTCACCTGCGCGTCCCCCAGCGTCTGCTTCCTGACAGTGACTGAGCTCCGGCCCTAACAGCAGAGCGGTGACGTCACCGCTGTGCTTTCACTTTCACTTTAGGGCCGGCGCTCAGTAAGTGTCAGGAAGCAGACGCTGGGGGACGCGCAGGTGAGTATGTACTGTTTGTTTTTTTTACTTTTACGCTGGTAACCAGGGTAAACATCGGGTTACTAAGCGCGGCCCTGCGCTTGGTAACCCGATGTTTACCCTGGTTACCAGTGTAAAACATTGCTGGCATCGTTGCTTTTGCTTTCAAACACAACGATACACAGCGATCGGACGACCAAATAAAGTTCTGGACTTTATTCAGCGACCAGCGACATCACAGCAGGATCCTGATTGCTGCTGCGTGTCAAACGAAACGATATCGCTAGCCAGGACGCTGCAACGTCACGGATCGCTAGCGATGTCATTTCGTGTGAAGGTACCTTAACAGTCTGACCAAGGTTTCAGACCTTAATTAAACTTATCTGAACACACATCTCCAAGGGTGCACAAACTTTTGCATCGACCCATTTTCCTTTTTTGTATTTTTTTTTAAATAGAAAAATTTACTTTTTTATCTTTTGCCTAAAATAGAAAGGAAATGTGTCATCTGTAACTTTTGGCCTTTTAGATAATTTCATGTTGCTTAACTGTTCACAGTAACAGTAAGTTTGACCAGGGGTGTACAAACTTTTACATGTCACTGTATGTAAGACGCATGTACAGAGGTATGGGAGTTTATTAATACTAAATTAAACCTACACACAACAATAATACATTAAAATTGAACTCCTAAAGAAATAAACATAAAATACATTGAAAAAAAGTAACAAAAGACGTGAAAACCACATAAAGGATATAAGAAAACACAAGCAGCCTAAAAAACACACAGGACATGAAAAACATACAAAGGACAAAAATCGAAAAGGACATAGACTTGACGGAAGGGACTGAACATCCCCGCAGGATCCCCTACAGTGACAGGAGAGAATGCACCAAAAAGATGTCATCGCAGAAATGTGAAAATAAATGTAATACCACCACACACACACACACACACACACACACACACACACACACACACACACACACACACACACACACACACACACACACACACACACTACTGCCGACACACATGCCGCCACACACACACACTCACTACTGCCGACACACATGCCGCCACACACACACACACACTCACTACTGCCGACACACGTGCCGCCACACACGTGCCGCCACACACGTGCCGCCACACACGTGCCGCCACACACGTGCCGCCACACACGTGCCGCCACACACGTGCCGCCACACACGTGCCGCCACACACGTGCCGCCACACACGTGCCGCCACACACGTGCCGCCACACACGTGCCCACACACACACACACACACACACACACACACACACACACACACTCACTACTGCCGACACACATGCCGCCACACACACACACACACACACACTAATGTGTGTCTGGCTCATTGTGCGGTTTTGTTTTCCAGGCTGGTGAAGGGTACGGCGTATCACTGGGATCTCCTCCTCATTGCCCTCATTAATATCGGACTCTCCACGTACGGATTACCCTGGATCCACGCTGCCTTCCCACACTCCCCAATGCACGTGCGAGCGCTGGCCTACGTGGAGGAGAGGGTGGAGCACGGCCACATCTATGAGACGTGAGTACCCGGCCTTCACACTGTGTGCGAGCTGCTGCTCTGTGTTATCAGCCACGTGATGCCAGGCATCATACAGTGATGAGCGCGGTCCTAACTGGTCATCAGTTTCATTATGGACCCCCAGTACAAATCCAATGCACGCAGCAAGCCCCTCATCAGGCCGCAGTGTGCATCACAACCACAGGTCATAAACCTCTCCTGACAGTGTAGCATAATTTTTTATTTTTCTTAAATTTTATTCTTTTCACAGAGTTTTTCACGGTATTTTATTCTAAGAGGAAAGGAAAGGTAGGCAACTGATCCACTTCATTACAGGAAAGGATAATAATAAAAAACATATTTAGGGCTCCAACATCCTATTTAAAATCACAAAACGCGACGCTTTTATCATCATGTTGATCCTAGGAATAAAATACTATTCTTTATACAGTCGGATGGACGTTTTTTGGCTGATACAGGTTACCGAACCCCCTGCAATTGATGCAATTTATACCAATAGATGCAATATATACCACACTGACTACCTGCAGTCACCACTAGGAGGAGCTCACTACATACAGATAATACAGCCACCACTAGGAGGAGCTCACTACATACAGATAATACAGCCACCACTAGGAGGAGCTCACTACATACAGATAATACAGCCACCACTAGGGGGAACTCACTACATAGATTATACATCAACCACTAGGGGGAGCTCACTACATACAGATAATACAGCCACCACTAGGAGGAGCTCACTACATACAGATAATACAGCCACCACTAGGAGGAGCTCACTACATACAGATAATACAGCCACCACTAGGGGGAACTCACTACATAGATTATACATCAACCACTAGGGGGAGCTCACTACATACAGATAATACAGCCACCACTAGGAGGAGCTCACTACATACAGATAATACAGCCACCACTAGGGGGAACTCACTACATAGATTATACATCAACCACTAGGGGGAGCTCACTACGTACAGATTATTATATAGCCATCACTAGGGGGAGCTCACTACATACAGATTATACAGCCATCACTAGGGGGAGCTCACTACATACAGATTATACAGCCACCACTAGGGGGAGCTCACTACATACAGATTATACAGCCACCAATAGTGGGAGCTCACTACATACAGATTATACAGCCATCACTAGAGGGAGCTCACTACATACAGATTATACAGTCACCACTAGGGGGAGCTCACTACATACAGATTATACAGCCACCACTAGGGGGAGCTCACTGCATACAGATTATACAGCCACCACTAGAGGAAGCTCACTACATACAGATTATACAGCCACCACTAGGTGAAGCTCACTACATACAGATTATACATCCACCACTAGAGGGAGCTCACTACATACAGATTATACATCCACCACTAGAGGGAGCTCACTACATACAGATTATGCAGTCACCACTAGGGGGAGCTCACTACATACAGATTATACAGCCACCACTAGGAGGAGCTCACTACATACAGATTATACAGTCTCCACTAGGTGAAGCTCACTACATACAGATTATACATCCACCACTAGGGGGAGCTCACTACATACAGATTATTATACAGCCACCACTAGGGGGAGCTCACTACATACAGATTATACAGCCACCACTAGGAGGAGCTCACTACATACAGATTATACAGCCACCACTAGGGGAGCTCACTACATACAGATTATATAGCCCTAGGGGGAACTCACTACATACAGATTATACAGCCACCAATAGTGGGAGCTCACTACATACAGATTATGCAGTCACCACTAGGAGGAGCTCACTATATACAGATCATACAGCCACCACTAGGGGGAGCTCACTACATACAGATTATTATATAGCCATCACTAGGGGGAGCTCACTACATACAGATTATTATATAGCCATCACTAGGGGGAGCTCACTACATACAGATTATGCAGTCACCACTAGGAGGAGCTCACTACATACAGATCATACAGCCACCACTAGGGGGAGCTCACTACATACAGATTATTATATAGCCATCACTAGGGGGAGTTCACTACATACAGATTATTATATAGCCATCACTAGGGGGAGCTCACTACATACAGATTATGCAGTCACCACTAGGAGGAGCTCACTACATACAGATCATACAGCCACCACTAGGGGGAGCTCACTACATACAGATTATTATATAGCCATCACTAGGGGGAGCTCACTACATACAGATTATGCAGTCACCACTAGGAGGAGCTCACTACATACAGATCATACAGTCACCACTAGAGGGAACTCACTACATAGATTATACATCAACCACTAGGGGGAGCTCACTACATACAGATTATTATATAGCCATCACTAGGGGGAGCTCACTACATACAGATTATACAGCCACCACTAGAAGGAGCTCACTACATACAGATTATACAGCCACCACTAGGGGGAGCTCACTACATACAGATAATACAGCCACCACTAGGGGGAGCTCACTGCATACAGATTATACATCCACCATTGGGGGTAACGGTCACCATGACAATGGATGTTTAAAGTAAAACACAAAACAATAAAAATATAATTAGGCAAAATGTTTTTTTGCATTTTTTGGCAATCTCCAGCCGTGATCAGACGTGACCCGTTTGTCCCCGTGTGTTTCTCAGGATCGTCTGTGTGAAGGAGACGCGTCTGACGTCGCTGGTCGCCAACCTCCTGGTGGGCCTCTCCATCTTCCTCCTGCCGCTCCCGCTACAGTGGATCCCCCAGCCCGTCCTGTACGGCCTCTTCCTGTACATCGCCCTGACCTCCATTGACGGCAGCCAGCTCTTTGAGCGGGTGGCTCTGCTGTTGAAAGAGCAGGTAGGTCGACAGCGGTGTCCGGAGGGTGCGCAGGATGTACCGCAGGTAGAGCAGCACTTAGTGTTTCCCCTGGATGTGCACTCGTTGTGTGTATCAGTGACCCGCGGACCACATCAAAGACCCCATTGTGTGATGGCGGGACCCTCAATCTATATCACAGCGTGCGCTTCCTGCCTGGGTCACAGGATCCGACCTCATCCGATGGCAAACAATGGCTGAAAAGCAGAAAATGTCATAAATCATGTGGCGGCTCCATCCGCCTGTATACAGCGCAGAATTACAGGGGCCTATACGTACAGATATGGGACGTACGTAGACAGGGTGTATACAGGAGGGAGATATGGAGCACTGCTGCGGTGTGACTGTATGTTGTGTGTTCCCCCCCACAGACGGCGTACCCCCCAACCCATTACATCAGGAGAGTCCCCCAGAGGAAGATCCACTACTTCACGGGGCTCCAGGTCCTGCAGCTCCTCATCCTGTGCGGATTCGGCATGTCCCCGCTCACCTACATGAAGATGATCTTCCCTCTCATTATGATATTAATGATACCGATCAGGTGAGTCTGAGCAAATCTAGTCAGTGGTCAGAAGAGCTGACACTGTACAGGAGAGCGGACCCTGCACATAAGAGCTGACACTCTACAGGAGAGAGGAGCCTGCACAGAAGAGCTTACACTCTACAGGAGAGAGGACCCTGCACATAAGAGCTGACACTGTACAGGAGAGAGGAGCCTGCACATAAGAGCTGACACTCCTACAGGAGAGAAGACCCTGCACATAAGAGCTGACACTGTACAGGAGAGAGGACCCTGCACATAAGAGCTGACACTGTACAGGAGAGAGGACCCTGCACATAAGAGCTGACACTGTACAGGAGAGAGGACCCTGCACATAAGAGCTTACACTCTACAGGAGAGAGGACCCTGCACATAAGAGCTGACACTCTACAGGAGAGGGGATCCTGCACATAAGAGCTGACAATCTACAGGAGAGAGAGGACCCCACTGACCATAAGAGCTTACACTCTACAGGAGAGAGAAGCCTGCACATAAGAGCTGACACTGTACAGGAGAGAAAACCTGCACATAAGAGCTTACACTCTACAGGAGAGAGGACCCCGCTGACCATAAGAGCTTACACTCTACAGGAGAGAGGACCCTGCACATAAGAGCTGACACTGTACAGGAGAGGGGATCCTGCACATAAGAGCTGACAATCTACAGGAGAGAGGATCCTGCACATAAGAGCTGACAATCTACAGGAGAGAGAGGACCCCACTAACCATAAGAGCTTACACTCTACAGGAGAGAAAGGATCCCACTGACCATAAGAGCTTACACTCTACAGGAGAGAGAGGACCCCACTGACCTTAAGAGCTTACACTCTACAGGAGAGAGAGAAGACCCCACTGACCATAAGAGGTTACACTCTACAGGAGAGAGGACCCTCCACATAAGAGCTTACACTCTACAGGAGAGAGGACCCTCCACATAAGAGCCGACACTGTACAGGAGAGGGGATCCTGCACACAAGAGCTGACACTCTGCAGGAGAGAGGACCCCGCTGACCATAAGAGCTTACACTCTACAGGAGAGAGAGGACCCCGCTGACCATAAGAGCTTACACTCTACAGGAGAGAGAGGACCCCGCTGACCATAAGAGCTTACACTCTACAGGAGAGAGAGGACCCCACTGACCTTAAGAGTTTACACTCTACAGGAGAGAGGAGCCTGCACATAAGAGCTGACACTGTACAGGAGAGAAAACCTGCACATAAGAGCTTACACTCTACAGGAGAGAGGACCCCGCTGACCATAAGAGCTTACACTCTACAGGAGAGAGGATCCTGCACATAAGAGCTGACACTCTACAGGAGAGAGAGGACCCCACTGATCATAAGAGCTTACACTCTACAGGATAGAGAGGACCCCACTGACCATAAGAGCTTACACTCTACAGGAGAGAGAGGACCCCACTGACCATAAGAGCTTACACTCTACAGGAGAGAAAGAGAGGATCTCACTGACCATAAGAGCTGACACTCTACAGGAGAGAGAGAGGACCCCACTGACCATAAGAGCTTACACTCTACAGGAGAGAGGATCCTGCACATAAGAGCTTACACTGTACAGGAGAGAGAGGATCCTGCACATAAGAGCTTACACTCTACAGGAGAGAGAGGACCCCACTGACCATAAGAGCTTACACTCTACAGAAGAGAGAGAGGACCCCACTGACCATAAGAGCTTACACTCTACAGGAGAGAGAGGACCCCACTGACCATAAGAGCTTACACTCTACAGGAGAGAGAGGACCCCACTGACCATAAGAGCTTACACTCTACAGGAGAGAGAGGACCCCACTGACCATAAGATCTTACACTCTACAGGAGAGAGAGGATCCCACTGACCATAAGAGCTTACACTCTGCAGGAGAGAGAGGACCCCACTGACCATAAGAGCTTACACTCTACAGGAGAGAGAGGACCCTGCTGACCATAAGATCTTACACTCTACAGGATAGAGAGGACCCCACTGACCATAAGAGCTTACACTCTACAGGAGAGAGAGGACCCCGCTGACCATAAGAGCTTACACTCTACAGGAGAGAGAGAGGACCCCGCTGACCATAAGAGCTTACACTCTACAGGAGAGAGAGGACCCCGCTGACCATAAGAGCTTACACTCTACAGGAGAGAGAGGACCCCGCTGACCATAAGAGCTTACACTCTACAGGAGAGAGAGGACCCCACTGACCATAAGAGCTTACACTCTACAGGAGAGAGAGGACCCCGCTGACCATAAGAGCTTACACTCTACAGGAGAGAGAGGACCCCGCTGACCATAAGAGCTTACACTCTACAGGAGAGAGAGGACCCCGCTGACCATAAGAGCTTACACTCTACAGGAGAGAGAGGACCCCGCTGACCATAAGAGCTTACATTGTACAGGAGAGAGAGGACCCCACTGACCATAAGAGCTTACACTCTACAGGAGAGAGAGGACCCCACTGACCATAAGAGCTTACACTCTACAGGAGAGAGAGGACCCCGCTGACCATAAGAGCTTACATTGTACAGGAGAGAGAGGACCCCACTGACCATAAGAGCTTACATTGTACAGGAGAGAGGACCCTGCACATAAGAGCTGACACTCTACAGGAGAGAGGACCCTGCTTATGTCCTTCTATATTCTGGTTCACCTAAAAGTAAAAAATAAGTACTCCCCATAATCACTAACCCTGGATAACTCTCAATTGCTGAGTTGGCAGAACAAGGTTTTGCTCGGCTGAAAGTCAGATTGTCCACATTTGGTCAGACGTCTCCATCGCTGAGGCTTCCTAGTACGGGTGGTCTTTGCATGCGACTCCTTGTAGCTTGTCCTCCTTTCCTTTCCTCTTCCTCCTCCATTTCTTTGTGTTCTTTTCCTTAATCCCTTTTTGTCTCTGTCTTCTGACCATGTGTAAGAGTCCGATCTCCTCGTAGAAGCCTTCACCTGCCGCTGAGACTCCTTCCTTTCTTCCTTAGATACAACCTACTGCCCAAGATCGTCGAATCCAAATACCTGGACGCCATGGATGCCGAACATTAGAACGACCCTCGACAAACGGGTTCACGCTCTTCTTCAACGACGGAGGAATTGTAGGGGTTAATATTTTTCAGGGGAGGGGTGTTCAGACTTTATTTTCATCGTTGCAACTTTTCTTTTTGGATTTTGTACAATGACGATCGACCAAAGTGGAGCCTGACAGGGACGCGGAGGCTGATGACCGTGAACGGGAATACCCCAAAGATGCTCTGCTGTGTCGGGGCCGCGCTCTGCTGTGTCGGGGGCTGCACTCCACTCTCCCCTCTGATTTTGTTGATTTGTTTTTGGGTGTTTTTTTTTGTTGTTTTTTTTAACACATTTTCTGTATCCAACGAACCAAATGTGTATTTTTTGAAGACTTTTCCGGGATTGTGAACGGGCCAAAAAAAAAAAAAAAAAATCTCCCCGACTTTATATATTTTTCTCTTGCAATACTTTTTAAAGTGAATTTTTTTTGGCTCGGCACCACCAGCGGTTTGGGGACATGACTCTGGGAATTTGAGGTCTGGGTCTCCTCTTTTTTTTTTTTTTTTTCTTTTTTTCAGGTTGAGAAATAATGGACTTTATAACTTTCGTGGCAGTGGCAATGTCTACAGAGCAACCAAAAGTGTGTGTGTATGTGTGTGTATATATATATATATATATATATATATATATATATATATATATATATATATATATATATATATATATATATATATATATATATATATATATATATATATATATATATATATATATATATATTATTTTTCTTTTTGTAGCGGTTTCTAGACCCACCCCAGAATGTAAGCTAATTTTTACATATTTTGGACTTTATATATAATTTCTTTTTTTTTTCTACATGTATTTGAAGCAAAGACCTGTGATCTGTCAAATTTGCAGAACAGCGACTTGATCTGCACAAATTCACTCCAGATACCGACCCTTTTTTTTGGTTACAACCCTTGGATTTTGCTGTTTTTTCCTTCCATGCATACGTGCTCCGCAACACATTGATGCATGTTTTATGTATAATGTTTATACATCACTAGTGGAAGGTGTCATAGAGCTTTTGGGTTTTTATGACCTCCTTCTGGAAGTCTTGACGGTGACGACGAGCCTTTTACGCTCTCCGGTGTAGAGTCGAAGCTGCAAAACATGGAGGCGTGCGCTTCTCTTGGCCAGTTGTTTGTCGTTCCTACAGGACCATCCGTCTTCTATCATCTCATCTGAGGTCTGAATCCAAGAACTTGCTCGCGAGTCTTCTCTTCCATCCTGAAGACCAAGTGTGGTATGTCATCGACCCCCGGCGTCGGGACGGTTCTGCTTAGACCTTGGACTATAGCATCTCACCAAAGATACTTTGTTGGGTTCCTCTTACTGATGTTTGTCTGCTCGGATGCTGAACGTTAATTCCTGCAAAATGCAGGGTCTTCATCGCCTTTCGCAACCTTCCCCTCGTACCCTCATAGCAGAATCATACAGGGGTCCTAGACGGGCCCAGATTCTGCCGTATCTGATGTGAATTTTGCACGATGGCCCTGATGGATGGATGCTACGTTTTACCAGAAAGGATTGGATTATTTTTGTACGTTGGTGTTTGTTGGATTGAGGTCTATGCTGTTTATGACGTTGGCATTGTGTTCTGTTCCTCGGTTTGCAGTGATGTTTTTTGTTTGTTTTTTTCTTTTTCTTGTTTTATATAAACCTTTCTCCCCCGGTTACATAAGACGGCAATTCATGTTTTTGGGCGAAGAAACAATCCTTTCCCCTCTGACGTCGAGCATGCTGCCGATTTTTATATGGATACTAAGTATCGCCAGGATCACAGAAATCAGCGGTGGAAAAGGAACGTCGTGGAGACACTGTGGCTTCGGCAGACGTTGACCGCGCTGTCGTAAATTTCCGGTTTTGCGTTTGCTTCGAGAGCACTGGTGGATCCATCAATGAGATGGTCAACCGGTACCGCCCACGAGGGGCTGGGAGCTGTGCATGCTCCATGTCAGAGGGGACCTTTATATACTATATATCCTACATAAGTGCTGCTTTCCGTCTACCGTCTGCTACCAGCGGGTGAAGTTTTGTAAATATTTTGAGATGTTTAGAATAAAAGAGAAAACAGAGCACCGAAGAAAAATTCTATTAATAAAAGATGGTTTGGAAAAGAGCGGCCTGGTGTGATGGATTATTGGTCTGGACGATCCTGGATGGATGGGTTTGATTTTAGGGGTTTAGCACAGTGAACCCCCAGTTCGGCCTCTCCGTTTATTTATTTATTTTTTTTCTCCTCTAAGATGTCACGACCCAATGTTGTCTTGCTAATCACCCCCATTCCCCTAAAGACGCATGACCTCGTATATCCTTACATCTAGAACCTCCAAAACTACCTGTTTTTAACAGCAATTTGCCACAAAAAAATAAGTCAGTCAACATATTACTAAAGGCTTGTTTTCCCTAAATATTTTGGGAGATGTTCCTCAGGGGCGGGGCTTTCTAGTATTCTGAAAATGCTGAGATGTTACTGTAGGCCCTCATATATTAAGATTACATTTCTGTTACCAGATTCTTGGTAACTACACCAGATCGGTTTTTGATTTCTGTCTCAATCTTAGGTATTTATGACAGTTGCTAAGTACAATGACTCGAAGGGGAAACCTAAAGAATTGACAGCACTAACTGGTATTCTAATGAAAAAAAAAAAAAAAAAAAAATAAATATATATATATATTAATATTAATTTGACTGTGACAATTGTGACCATCTTGACACTCTCAGAGCTTGTAGGATGTAACTGCGCTCTTCCAACGATCTTGGCCAGCTTCAAAGCAGTGTGTACAAGCTCAATAGTAAAAAAATTTGTGCTATGCAGTAGCGGTGGTCGGTTTCCTAGGCAATGAATTGTAAACAAAATGAAAGTGCTAATATCTGAGGGAAAAAAAGGCTGACAATTTTAATTACAATTTTGCAATTTACTGCTAGTGCTTGTAAATATCTGACATTTATGACGATGGGAATGGCCCCTTTTAATCAGGAGGATCTGGCAGCAAGTGTTCAGTTTCCCTGCAGCGCCCCCGCAGGAGAATCAACACATTACAGAGGGCTCATTATAATTAAAGCGCCTGAAATATGGCATATACAAGCGGTATGTTGCACCCCGATCCAAGATGGATACTGGAAGAGGAGTTCTCCGCCTTAAGGGAGCAGGACCTTAGTTGGGTGCTATTTCTCTTGCTAAAGTTTCTGCACCCCCTTTTTATATTTTGATTTACTACAATTTCTAATGAATCCTTGGAAAAGTAAAACCGTAACTGAAGATAACACAGGGCTGCTGTATGATTTTATACAATTCCAACTTGTTGGTCGAACAGAATTCTATTTATGGTAATCGTAAGTGGTACCTCAAGGGAGTGACCAGGATGAGCGGGGGTGTGTCTAGGTGAGGGGCTTAACGACTTTCCGTCGTTGGGCATAAATTTACGCCGACATCGGACTCCCTCCCTTTGCTGTGGGCTCCGGCGGTGAGCCCACCTCGTGCCCGGACTGGCACAGGTCAGCTGTTTTGCATAGCTGACATGTGCCCGGATTAGCCATGGGTGGAAATGTGATCCACCTGCAGCCATTAACCCGTTAAATGCCACTGACAGCAGCATTTAATTCGCACTGCTGGCATTCGGGCCAGAAATCCGCCCACCAATGACCCCCTGTCACGTGTTCGTTACCGTGACAATCAGAGGTCTCCTGTTGAACCCTATGGTTGTCTCTGTTGGATTGCTGTGAGCGCTACCCAGTGGTCGGCGCTCATAGCAAGTGAGTAATTCTGCTACATAGGAGCGATCTGATCATTGCGTGTGTAGCAGAGCCGATCGGGTTGAGGCAGCTTCTAGCCTCCCATGGAGACTATTGAAGCCTGGCAAAGGTAAAAAAAATATATATCTATCTATATATAATATTATAATATATAAAATATTGAAATCACCCCCCTTTTGCCCCATTCAAAATAAAACAAAGAAAATCAAACCTACACATATTTGGCATTGCCACGTTCAGAATCTCCCGATCTATCAATAATAGAAAAGAAAAAGGATTAATCTGATCGCTAAACTGCGTAGTGAGAAAGTCAAAGCGCCAGAATTTTACTTTTTTTTTGGGGGGGGTCACTGCGACATTGCATTAAAATACAATAACGGGCGATCAAAAGAACGTATCTCCACCAAAATGGTATCATTAAAAACGCCAGCTCGGCGCACAAAAAATAAGCCCTCACCCGACCCCAGATCATGAAAAATGGAGGCGCTACGGGTAACGGAAAATGTTTTTTTTGTTTTTTTAAACAAAGCTTGGAATTTTTTTTTTCACCACTTAGGCTACGTTCACATTTGCGTTGTGCGCCGCAGCGTCGGCGCCGCAGCGCACAACGCAAACAAAAACGCAGCAAAACGCATGCACAACGCTGCGTTTTGCGCCGCATGCGTCGTTTTTTTCATTGAATTTGGACGCAGCAAAAATGCAACTTGCTGTGTCCTCTGCGCCCCGACGCGGGCGCCGCAGCGACGCATGCGGCGCAAAACGCAAGTGCGCCGCATGTCCATGCGCCCCCATGTTAAATATAGGGGCGCATGACGCATGCGGCGCCGCTGCGGCGCCCGACGCTGCGGCGCTGGCCGCAAATGTGAACGTAGCCTTAGATAAAAAATAACCTAGACATGTTAGGTGTCTATGAACTCGTACTGACCTGGAGAATCATAATGGCTGGTCAGTGTTAGTATTTAGTGAACCTAGCAAAAAAGCCAAACAAAAAACAATTGTGTGATTGCACTTTTTTTTGCTATTTCATCACTCTTGGATCTTTTTCCTGTTACACAACATGGTACAACCAATGGTATCGTACAAAAGTACAACTCGTCCTGCAAAAAATAAGCCCTCACATGGCCATATTGACGGAAAAATAAAAAAAAGTTATGGCTCTGGGAAGGAGGGGAGTGAAAAATGAAAAATACCTCTGATCGTTAAGGGGTTAAACATCCCCAGCTATGTCAGCAGCTAGGATAATGCACTTCATATTTAGAGATGGGGGGATCACACAGATTCTCGCCCCCCGGATCTGGCTCACAATAATGCAATACAGGGTCGCCCCAAATGCTCCGCTTGTTTGGGGGGTGTCGCTTGTTCCCCAGAATGATAACAGTGGTTCTCCCCCACGTGGACGGGTCACCCATCGCTGCTGTAGAGGAAGAGGTCAGATCCCTGTAGATCCCAGAGGAAACTGTGCAAATGTGTAACAGTCTACCGCCACCTGGTGTCCATAAATGGTACTGGAAAAGCAGCAGTGTTGCTTACATTCACGGATTATGGGAGGCAAGCAAGGTCCTTCAGTGTTCACGGGTTAGCGGAGGGCACGGCATCAGTGATGGCAGGCCACAATATAAGGGAATTGGGGATCGTGCTCTCATTATTATTATTTTTTTTTTAATTAAAAGGGGATAAGTATAAGCAATTTTGTAACTGACTGCACATTAAAATTGTCAGTCCTTCCTGAGATATTTTTGTTTACTGCTGGTTGCCATGGAAACTGACCACTGCTACCAGACAAGCAGAACATGCACAGTGTTTACAAGCTCTTTCTATTGATCTTGTAAGCACTGTTTTGTTTTTTTTTTTGTTCGCCGGAGCCCACTGTTACCGCTTAAATAAAGCCAGCTTCAGCGCCATTCTTTGTAGCTAAAAAAAAAAGGTGGTTGGTCTCCTAGGCAACAACCTATAAACAAAAGTGTTAATATTCTAAGATCGGTTTCAAATTTTAAAAAGCAGAAAATTGTACTTGGAGAATATTAATCAAGAATAGCAGAGAATGTAATAAACCAAGCTCTGCGGGGAGATTAAATAGGGTGTGGTACTGCCCCGTGACCCACAGCAAGGAGTGGATTACTCCTATTGTTCAACTGCACAGTACCACAAGTCACAGTCATACGGCCCATCCTATTCGCGGTGCTGCCCGTAATGCTGCATTGCGCAGCGCCGCCCGAAGAGCCAAAGCAACCGGCGCCACACACCGTTTATAGAATCATCCACTGAGTTAATGGGAGCTCCCCCTGCTGGTGGATACGGGGATGTCTGCTGGTGGAGTTAAACCATAAAGTGTATTATTGGAGGAAAAATAAAATAAAGGAATGTAGGCCAGTGACTGAAAAGAAGAGATGTTGGAAAGCTGTAAGAATCCGTCTACCACGGAGCAGAGGAATCTTGTCAAGACTTTTTCTCTAATTTTATGGGAGGTTTAAGAGGTTATGGCAGCTAAATTCTTTCAAAAATAAAATAAAGTCCTGCTGTGGGTCTATTGATGAAAGGCATGTGTCTTCTAATAAATGTCAATTTAAGCTACATGCCAGGTACTGTCTCTTCCCACAAATGTCCTTTTAAGCTGGATGCAAGTCACTGTCTCTTCTTGCAAATGTCCATTTAAGCTGGATGCCAGGCACTGTCTCTTCTACCAAATGTCCTTTTAACCCTGCTGTTCTGTTTAGATTTCACATACACTTGTACATACAAATAAAGTAAACAAAAATTAAAAAAAAAATTCCCACAGAGAGTACCCCCCTAATGACGAAAAGTCACGGAGCCTCAAGTCTCAGAATCACACGCTGAATTTTTATAACATTATAGAATTTCAAAAACGGTCATTTTTGACCTAACAGAACAGCAGGGTTAAGCTGGAGACCAGGCACTGTCTCCTCCCAAATATCCTTTTAAACTGGATGCCAGGCACTGTCTCTTCTACCAAATGTCCTTTTAAGCTGGAGGCCAGGCACTGTATTCAGTAGAAGTTCTTGGCACTCACTGGTTTAACTCTCAAGCTAATAAATGATGCGGTCTCGAGATCGTTATCAATATCCCTTCCCTCCTCCTTCATCCTCTGTTGTAAGCCATAGGTCTTCAGTTTGTCTCCCCTGATAATGTAAAGGTACCGTCACACTCAACAACTTTGCAAAGAGAATGACAACAATCCGTGACGTTGCAGCGTCCTGGATAGCGATCTCGTTGTGTTTGACACGCAGCAGCGATCTGGATCCCGCTGTGCCATCGCTGGTCGGAGCTAGAAGTCCAGAACTTTATTTCGTCGCCCGGTCGGCGTGTATCGTCATGTTTGACATCAAAAGCAACGACGCCAGCAACGAGCATAGGGGGCGTCGCAGCGTCTCCTTCTAGCCAGTCGGTACACTCCGGCTGTTTGACATGGAGCTAACAACCAGCGAGAACGAGAAGTGAGTCGCCGTTACGTCACTGGATTGCTCCTGCATTGTTCTCGAGTTGCTGTGTTTGATGTCTCTACAGCGACCTATAAAGGCACAGATGATTGGCCTCGGGGAGACCAAAACATCCAATACCTCGGAGACACCATCACGTGTGGTGTCTCCACGGTGTTGGATGTTTTGGTCTCCCCGAGGCCAATCATCTGTGCCTTTACAGCCTTTTTACTAGGCACTGCTCCTAATAGCCAGATTCCTACTCCACATTAATGAGGGGCAAACACCCCGACACAGCTGTCTGTGGATGGATACCATGCTTGGCATAGGTGGTTTTCCTGTATTGGATGTTTTCCTTTATTGGATGCTGCCCTTCCCGTGGTTGTTCCTTCCCGGGGAAAGGCCTGGCTATTCACTGCTTGCATTGAGAAACACGTGATGGTGTCTCCGCAGCTATCCTACATGCATCTACAGCGACCTAAACAGTGACGCTCCAGCGATTTAGTTTAGGTCGGCTCGTTGTCTATATCGCCGCAGCGTCGCTGAGTGTGACGGTACCTTAAGAGCCGCAGTGGTTGTGTGTCGTACACGGGCTGCTTCCTGTAGTTGGGAGCTGCTTGCTGTAGCTGAAAGCTTCTCCCCAGTTCTTCATCCCAGGAAGCCACGTCATATATTTCCACCCCAGTAACATCCCGACACTTCTAGTGTGAATGGCAGAAAGTCTTGTCTCTTGCTGATCGCTCAGTGATTGATGGTCGGCCCCTTCTAGGCTCTCGGCAGCCGTCGTCGGCGCCTTGTCATACACTGTTACATTTACAGAATAATACTCAGAAATTCGGGAAAGATTTCTTGATTTTTGGGGCGTGATGTTCTCATCACCGTCCGGATTCATAAAAGTTTTAATTATCTTATTAATAATTGACCATCGCAGTCGTCACCGCCCGCAGCCTTCTGTATCATCGCTTCAGCACGTGGAAGGAGCGGCGGCAGCTGCACGGGGTCCATGTCCTGACTCATCTCCCACCGGAGCGACATGGCGGAGCCCAGTGCAGCCATCTCTCCGCTAAGGCAAAGTGGCAGAATCTGAAAAGACCATGTAAATTATGAAAGGGAAGATGGAGGCGAAGAGAAGCTTCAGGGACATGAAAAACGCCTCCGCCCTCTCTGTACTGTGAGATAATGAGCGTGGACATCACTACCATGTACTGGTGGAGAACCAGAAAGAAGACTGTAAAACTGAAGGCCACTAAGTCTGCAAATTGGGCGACTATCCAAACTAAAAGGGGAGCTCCACATTCCTCAACGCCAGTAGTCAAATACACTGCTCAAAAAAATAAAGGGAACACTTAAACAGAATATAACTACAAGTAAATCAAACTTCTGTGAAACCAAACTGCCCACTTTGGAAGCAACACTGATTGACAATCAATTTCACATGCTGTTGAGCAAATGGAATAGACAACAGATGGAAATTATTGGCAATTATCAAGACACACTCAATAAAGGAGAGGTTCTGCAGGTGGGAACCACTGACCACATCTCAGTACCAATGCTTTCTGGCTGATGTTTTGGTCACTTTTGAATGTTGGTTTTGCTTTCACACTCGTGGTAGCATGAGACGGACTCTACAACCCACACAAGTGGCTCAGGTAATGCAGCTCATCCAGGATGGCACATCAATGCGAGCTGTGGCAAGAAGGTTTGCTGTGTCTGTCAGCGTAGTGTCCAGAGGCTGGAGGTGCTACCAGGAGACAGGCCAGTACACCAGGAGACGTGGAGGGGGCTGTAGGAGGGCAAAAACCCAGCAGCAGGACCGCTACCTCCGCCTTTGTGCAAGGAGGAACAGGAGGAGTCCTGCAAAATGACATCCAGCAGGCTACAAATGTGCATGTGTCTGCACAAACGGTTAGAAACCGACTCCATGAGGATGGTCTGAGCACCCGATGTCCACAGATGGAGGTTGTGCTCACAGCCCAACACTGTGCAGGACGCTTGGCATTCGCCACAGAACACCAGGATTGGCAAATTCACCACTGGCGCCCTGTGCTCTTCACAGATGAAAGCAGGTTCGCACTGAGCACATGTGACAGACATGACAGAGTCTGGAGACGCCGTGGAGAGCGATCTGCTGCCTGCAACATCCTTCAGCATGACTGGTTTGGCAGTGGGTCAGTAACGGTGTGGGGTGGCATTTCTTTGGAGGGCCGCACAGCCCTCCATGTGATCGCCAGAGACTGCCATTAGGTACCGAGACCCCTTGTGAGACCATATGCTGGTGCGGTTGGCCCTGGGTTCCTCCTAATGCAGGACAATTCCAGACCTCATGTGGCTGGAGTGTGTCAGCAGTTCCTGCAAGATGAAGGCATTGAAGCTATGGACTGGCCCGCCCGTTCCCCAGACCTGAATCCGATAGAGCACATCTGGGACATCATGTCTCACACCATCCACCAACATCACGTTGCACCACAGACTGTCCAGGAGTTGACAGATGCTTTAGTCCAGGTCTGGGAGGAGATCCCTCAGGAGACCATCCGCAGCCTCATCAGGAGCATGCCCAGCCGTTGTACAGTAGGGAGGTTATACAGGCACGTGGAGGCCACACACAATACTGAGCATCTTTTCCTTGTCATGACGCATTTCCACTGAAGTTGGATCAGCCTGTAACTTCATTTTCCACTTTGATTTTGAGCATAAATCCAACTCCAGACCTCCATGGGATATTAGTTGTGATTTACGTAGATAATTTTTAGGTTTTATTGTTCTCAACACATTCCACTATGTAATGAGTAACGATTTACAACTGGAATATTTCATTCAGTGATATTTAGGATGTGAGATTTTAGTGTTCCCTTAATTTTTTTGAGCAGTGTAATTAACAAAACACTTTGGTCAATCACTTTCTCTGTATTAATAATTTGCAGGAAGGGAGTCTTGTTCATAGACTTAATGCTACATGTCTCCTACATACAAGCCTATAACGACTATAATACTGCCCCTATGTACAGGAATATAACTACATTAATACTGCTCCTATGTACAAGAATATAACTACTATAATACTGCTCCTATGTACAAGAATATAACTACTATAATACTGCTCCTATGTACAAGAATATACAGTTATATGAAAAAGTTTGGGCACCCCTATTAATCTTAAGCTTAATGTTTTATAAAAATTGCTTTTTTTGCCACAGCTATTTCAGTTTCATATATCTAATAACTGTTGGACACAGTAATGTTTCTGCCTTGAAATGAGGTTTATTGTACTAACAGAAAATGTGCAATCTGCATTCAAACAAAATTTGACAGGTGCATAAGTATGGGCACCTCCCCAGAAAAGTGATATTAATATTTAGTAGATCCTCCTTTTGCAAAAATAACAGCCTCTAGTCGCTTCCTGTAGCTTTTAATGAGTTCCTGGATCCTGGATGAAGGTATTTTTGACCATTCCTCTTCACAAAACAATTCCAGTTCAGTTAAGTTTGATGGTCGCCGAGCATGGACAGCCCTCTTCAAATGATCCCACAGATGTTCAATGATATTCAGGTCTGGGGACTGGGATGGCCATTCCAGAACAGTGTAATTGTTCCTCTGCATGAATGCCTGAGTAGATTTGGAGCGGTGTTTTGGATCATTGTCTTGCTGAAAGATCCATCCCCTGCGTAACTTCAACTTTGTCACTGAATCATGAACATTATTGTCAAGAATCTGCTGATACTGAGAGGAATCCATGCATCCCTCAACTTTAACAAGATTCCCGGTGCCGGCATTGGCCACACAGCCCCAAAGCATGATGGAACCTCCACCAAATTTTACTGTGGGTAGCAAGTGTTTTTCTTGGAATGCTGTGTTTTTTTTGCCGCCATTCATAACGCCTTTTTGTATGACCAAACAACTCAATCTTGGTTTCATCAGTCCTCAGGACCTTCTTCCAAAAAGAAATTGGCTTCTCCAAATGTGCTTTTGCATACCTCAGCTGACTCTGTTTGTGGTGTGCTTGCAGAAAAGGCTTCTTTCGCATCACTCTCCCATACAGCTTCTCCTTGTGCAAAGTGCGTTGTATAGTTGACCGATGCACAGTGACACCATCTGCAGCAAGTTGATGCTGCAGCTCTCTGGAGATGGTCTGAGGATTGTCCTTGACTGATCTCACCATTCTTCTTCTCTGCCTTTCTGATGTTTTTCTTGGCCTGCCACTTCTGGCCTTAACAAGAACTGTACCTGTGTTCTTCCATTTCCTTACTATGTTCCTCACAGTGGAAATTGACAGGTTAAATCTCTGAGACAGCTTTTTGTATCCTTCCCATGAACAACTATGTTGAATAATCTTTGTTTTCAGATCATTTGACAGTTGTTTTGAGGAGCCCATGATGCCACTCTTCAGAGGAGATTCAAACAGGAGAACAACTTGCAAGTGGCCACTTTAAGTAGCTTTTCTCATGATTGCATACACCTGGCTATGAAGTTCAAAGCTCAATGAGGTTACAAAACCAAAAAAAAAGTGCTTTAGTAAGTCAGTAAAAAGTAGGTAGGAGTATTTAAAACAAGAAAATGATAAGGGTGCCCATACTTATGCACCTGTCAAATTTTGTTTGAATGCAGATTGCACATTTTCTGTTAGTACAATAAGCCTCATTTCAAGGCAGAAACATTACTGTGTCCAACAGTTATTAGATATATGAAACTGAAATAGCTGTTGCAAAAAAACACAATTTTTATAAAACATTAAGCTTAAGATTAATAGGGGTGCCCAAACTTTTTCATATAACTGTAACTACTATAATACTGCATCTATGTACAAGAATATAACTGCTATAATACTGCCCCATGTACAAGAATATAACTACTATAATACTGCTCCTATGTACAAGAATATAACTACTATAATACTGCCCACTATGTACAAGAATATAACTGCTATAATACTGCCCCTATGTAGAAGAATATAACTACTATAATACTGCTACTATGTACAAGAATATAACTACTATAATACTGCCCCTTATGTACAAGAATATAACTACTATAATACTGCCCCTATGTACAAGAATATAACTACTATAATACTGCCCCTATGTACAAGAATATAACTGCTATAATACTGCTCCTATGTACAAGAATATAACTACTATAATACTGCTCCTATGTACAAGAATATAACTACTATAATACTGCCCCTATGTACAAGAATATAACTACTATAATACTGCCCCATGTACAAGAATATAACTACTATAATACTGCCCCTATATACAAGAATATAACTACTATATTACTGCTCCCTATATACAAGAATATAACTACTATAATACTGCCCCTATGTACAAGAATATAACTACTATAATACTGCCCCTATGTACAAGAATATAACTACTATAATACTTCCCCCTATATACAGAATATAATTAATATAATACTGCCCCCCATGTACAAGAATATAACTACTATAATACTGCTCCTATGTACAAGAATATAACTACTATAATACTTCCCCTATGTGCAAGAATATAACTACTATAATACTGCTCCTGTGTACAAGAATATAACTACTATAATACTGCTCCCTATATACAAGAATATAACTACTATAATACTGCCCCTATGTGCAAGAATATAACTACTATAATACTGCTCCTATGTACAAGAATATATCTACTATAATACTGCCCCTATGTACAAGAATATAACTACTATATTACTGCTCCCTGTGTACAAGAATATAACTACTATAATACTGCTCCTATGTACAAGAATATAACTACTATAATACTGCCCCTATGTACAAGAATATAACTAATATAATACTGCTCCTATGTACAAGAATATAACTACTATAATACTGCCCCTATGTACAAGAATATAACTACTATAATACTTCCCCCTATATACAGAATATAATTAATATAATACTGCCCCCCATGTACAAGAATATAACTACTATAATACTGCTCCCTGTGTACAAGAATATAACTACTATAATACTGCTCCTATGTACAAGAATATAACTACTATAATACTGCCCCTATGTACAAGAATATAACTAATATAATACTGCTCCTATGTACAAGAATATAACTACTATAATACTGCCCCTATGTACAAGAATATAACTACTATAATACTGCTCCTATGTACAAGAGTATAACTACTATAATACTGCCCCTATGTACAAGAATATAACTAATATAATACTGCTCCTATGTACAAGAATATAACTACTATAATACTGCCCCTATGTACAAGAATATAACTACTATAATACTGCTCCTATGTACAAGAATATAACTACTATAATACTGCCCCTATGTACAAGAATATAACTAATATAATACTGCTCCTATGTACAAGAATATAACTACTATAATACTGCCCCTATGTACAAGAATATAACTACTATAATACTTCCCCCTATATACAGAATATAATTAATATAATACTGCCCCCCATGTACAAGAATATAACTACTATAATACTGCTCCCTGTGTACAAGAATATAACTACTATAATACTGCCCCTATGTACAAGAATATAACTAATATAATACTGCTCCTATGTACAAGAATATAACTACTATAATACTGCCCCTATGTACAAGAATATAACTACTATAATACTTCCCCCTATATACAGAATATAATTAATATAATACTGCCCCCCATGTACAAGAATATAACTACTATAATACTGCTCCTATGTACAAGAATATAACTACTATAATACTGCCCCTATGTACAAGAATATAACTAATATAATACTGCTCCTATGTACAAGAATATAACTACTATAATACTGCCCCTATGTACAAGAATATAACTACTATAATACTGCCCCTATGTACAAGAATATAACTACTATAATACTTCCCCCTATATACAGAATATAATTAATATAATACTGCCCCCCATGTACAAGAATATAACTACTATAATACTGCTCCTATGTACAAGAATATAACTACTATAATACTGAATCTATGTACAAGAATATAACTACTATAATACTGCTCCTATGTACAAGAATATAACTACTATAATACTTCCCCTATGTACAAGAATATAACTACTATAATACTGCTCCTGTGTACAAGAATATAACTACTATAATACTGCTCCCTATATACAAGAATATAACTACTATAATACTGCCCCTATGTGCAAGAATATAACTACTATAATACTGCTCCTATGTACAAGAATACAACTACTATAATACTTCCCCCTATATACAGAATATAATTAATATAATACTGCCCCTATGTACAAGAATATAACTACTATAATACTGCTCCCTATATACAAGAATATAACTACTATAATACTTCCCCCTATATACAGAATATAATTAATATAATACTGCCCCCCATGTACAAGAATATAACTACTATAATACTGCTCCTATGTACAAGAATATAACTACTATAATACTGAATCTATGTACAAGAATATAACTACTATAATACTGCTCCTATGTACAATAATATAACTACTATAATACTGCTCCTATGTACAAGAATATAACTACTATAATACTGCCCCTATGTACACGAATATAACTACTATAATACTGCTCCTATGTACAAGATTATAAGTACTATAATACTGCTCCTATGTACAAGAATATAACTACTATAATACTGCCCCTATGTACAAGAATATAACTACTATAATACTGCTCCTATGTACAAGAATATAACTACTATAATACTGCCCCTATGTACAAGAATATAACTACTATAATACTGCTCCTGTGTACAAGAATATAACTACTATAATACTGCTCCCTATATACAAGAATATAACTACTATAATACTGCCCCTATGTGCAAGAATATAACTACTATAATACTGCTCCTATGTACAAGAATACAACTACTATAATACTTCCCCCTATATACAGAATATAATTAATATAATACTGCCCCTATGTACAAGAATATAACTACTATAATACTGCTCCCTATATACAAGAATATAACTACTATAATACTTCCCCCTATATACAGAATATAATTAATATAATACTGCCCCCCATGTACAAGAATATAACTACTATAATACTGAATCTATGTACAAGAATATAACTACTATAATACTGCTCCTATGTACAAGAATATAACTACTATAATACTGCTCCTATGTACAAGAATACAACTACTATAATACTTCCCCCTATATACAGAATATAATTAATATAATACTGCCCCTATGTACAAGAATATAACTACTATAATACTGCTCCCTATATACAAGAATATAACTACTATAATACTTCCCCCTATATACAGAATATAATTAATATAATACTGCTCCTATGTACAAGAATATAACTACTATAATACTGAATCTATGTACAAGAATATAACTAATATAATACTGCTCCTATGTACAAGAATATAACTACTATAATACTGAATCTATGTACAAGAATATAACTACTATAATACTGCCCCTATGTACACGAATATAACTAATATAATACTGCTCCTATGTACAAGAATATAACTAGTATAATACTGCCCCTATGTACAAGAATATAACTACTATAATACTGCTCCTATGTACAAGAGTATAACTACTATAATACTGCCCCATATGTACAAGAATATAACTACTATAATACTGCCCCTATGTACAAGAATATAACTACTATAATACTGCCCCTATGTACAAG
This sequence comes from Ranitomeya variabilis, assembly GCF_051348905.1. NCBI lineage: Eukaryota > Metazoa > Chordata > Amphibia > Anura > Dendrobatidae > Ranitomeya > Ranitomeya variabilis. The sequence continues at coordinate 1,136,656,081 of NC_135232.1, forward strand.
AATATAGCTACTATAATACTGCTCCTATGTACAAAAATATAACTACTATAATACTGCCCCTATGTACAAGAATATAACTACTATAATACTGCTCCTATGTACAAGAATATAACTACTATAATACTGCCCCTATGTACAAGAATATAACTACTATAATACTGCCCCCTATGTTCAAGTATTTTTGATAACCAGCCAGGCAAAACCGACAGCTAGTGGCTGCAACCTTCAGCTGTCAGCTTCAGCAAGGCTAGTTATCAAGAATAGTGGGGTCGTATTTTTGAATTATTTAAATAATTCATTTAAAAAAATGGCGTGGGGTCCCACCATTTTTGACAACCAGCCAAGCTAAAGCAGACAGCTGGGGACTGGTATTCTCAGGCTGGTAAGGGTCATGGATATTGTCCCCAGCCTAAAAATAGCAGCACGCAGCAGCCCCTGAAAAGGCGTATCTATTAGGCTGGAGTCACACTTGGCGTAAGACAATACGCCACGTATTATACGTCCGTACTACGGCCGTAATACGGAGAAATGTTCCCAAAATAGTGATCCGTAGTCAGGGTGTGTCAGCGTATTTTGCGCATGGCATCCTCCGTATGTAATCCGTATGGCATCCGTACTGCGAGATTTTCTCGCAGGCTTGCAAAACCGACATCTAATGGATTTATGTGCTCAAATGTTCATTAAAACATATATACAGTGTATATATATATATATATATATATATATATATATATGTCATTGAGACACATATACACTCACCGGCCACTTTATTAGGTACACCTGTCCAACTTCTTGTTAACACTTAATTTCTAATCAGCCAATCACATGGCGGCAACTCAGTGCATTTAGGCATGTAGACATGGTCAAGACAATCTCCTGCAGTTCAAACCGAGCATCAGTATGGGGAAGAAAGGTGATTTGAGTGCCTTTGAACGTGGCATGGTTGTTGGTGCCAGAAGGGCTGGTCTGAGTATTTCAGAAACTGCTGATCTACTGGGATTTTCACGCACAACCATCTCTAGGGTTTACAGAGAATGGTCCGAAAAAGAAAAAAAATCCAGTGAGCGGCAGTTCTGTGGGCGGAAATGCCTTGTTGATGCCAGAGGTCAGAGGAGAATGGGCAGACTGGTTCGAGCTGATAGAAAGGCAACAGTGACTCAAATCGCCACCCGTTACAACCAAGGTAGGCCTAAGAGCATCTCTGAACGCACAGTGCATCGAACTTTGAGGCAGATGGGCTACAGCAGCAGAAGACCACACCGGGTACCACTCCTTTCAGCTAAGAACAGGAAACTGAGGCTACAATTTGTACAAGCTCATCGAAATTGGACAGTAGAAGATTGGAAAAACGTTGCTTGGTCTGATGAGTCTCGATTTCTGCTGCGACATTCGGATGGTAGGGTCAGAATTTGGTGTAAACAACATGAAAGCATGGATCCATCCTGCCTTGTATGGAGCATCTTTGGGATGTGCAGCCGACAAATCTGCGGCAACTGTGTGACGCCATCATGTCAATATGGACCAAAATCTCTGAGGAATGCTTCCAGCACCTTGTTGAATCTATGCCACGAAGAATTGAGGCAGTTCTGAAGGCAAAAGGGGTCCAACCCGTTACTAGCATGGTGTACCTAATAAAGTGGCCGGTGAGTGTATATATTCTGTATTTAGATTTCATTCAGCGCGATATCTGTGAACAGCCGGTAATTCAATTGCCGGCTTTTGCTTTCTCCTTCACAAACCCGACAGGATATGAGACATGGTTACATACAGTAAACCATCTCATATCCCCCTTTTTTTTGCATATTCCACACTACTAATGTTAGTAGTGTGTATGTGCAAAATTTGGGCGCTGTAGCTGCTGAAATAAAGGGTTAAATGGCGGAAAAAATTGGCGTGGGCTCCCGCGCAATTTTCTCCGCCAGAATGGTAAAGCCAGTGACTGAGGGCAGATATTAATAGCCAGGAGAGGTTCCATGGTTATTGGTCCCCCTGGCTACAAACATCTGCCCCCAGCCACCCCAGAAAAGGCACATCTCGAAGATGCGCCTATTCTGGCACTTGGCCACTCTCTTCCCACTCCCTGTAGCGGTGGGATATGGGGTAATGAAGGGTTAATGTCACCTTGCTATTGTAAGGTGACATTAAGCCAGAATAATAATAGAGAGGCGTCAATTATGACACCTATCCATTATTAATCCAAATGTTGGAAAGGGTTAAAAAACACACACACACGATTAAAAAGGATTTTAATGAAATAAACACAGCGGTTGTTGTAATAATTTATTGTTCTCACAATCCATTTCCAGGCCCTCGCTTGGCAAAATAATAAACGCACAAGATACATACCTTCTGATGTACTGTCACGTCCCACGATGTAATCCATCTGAAGGGGTTAACTAATATTACAAGCACGAGCTGCGATAAACCACTCGCTCGTGCCTGTAATCCCCGGGTGCTGAAAGGAAAGCTGGATCTGTACTTACATTGAGTCGCGGTGAGGCGCCCTCTGGTGGATGTTCTCATGAACTGCAGCCTGGGAACTTTTTCCCACGCTCCAGGTCATATGAGGACATCCACCAGGGGGCGCATCACCACGACTGAAGGAAATGTAGGTCAATGACCTACATTTCATTCATTCGCCGGGGATTACAGGCACAGAGCACACCGCTGCATTAGCAGGGCTCCTGCCTCTAATATTAGTTAACCCCTTCAGATGGATTACATCGTGGGACGTGATCTGACATCAGAAGGTATGTATATTGTGTGTTTATTGTTTTGCCAAGCGAGGGTTTGCAAATGGATTGCGAGAACAATACATTATTACAACAACCGCTGTGTTTATTTCATTAAAATCCTTTTTAATCGTGTGTGTGTTTTTTAACCCTTTCCAACAATTGGATTAATAATGGATAGGTGACATAATTGACGCCTCTCCATTATTAATCTGGCTTAATGTCACCTTACAATAGCAAGGTGGCATTAACCCTTCATTACCCCATATCCCACGGCTACACGGGAGTGGGAAGAGAGTGGCCAAGTGCCAGAATAGGCGCATCTTCCAGATGTGCCTTTTCTGGGGTGGCTGGGGGCAGATGTTTGTAGCCAGGGGGGGCCAATAACCATGGACCCTCTCCTGGCTATTAATATCTGCCATCAGTCACTGGCTTTACCGCTCTGGCGGAGAAAATTGCGCGGGAGCCCACGCCAATTTTTTCCGCCATTTAACCCTTTATTTTAGCAGCTACAGTGCACAAATTTTGCACATACACACTACTAACATTAGTAGTGTGCAATATGCAAAAAAAATGGGGATATGAGATGGTTTACTGTATGTAATCATGTCTCATATCCTGTCGGGTTTGTGCAGGAGAAATGAAAAGCCGGCAATTGAATTACCGACTTGTCACTAACACCGCTGCGTATTTCTCGCAAGTCACACTGCTGGTCCGTGTGGAATCCGTATTTTTCTCGCCCCCATAGACTTTCATTGGCGTATTATTTGCGCAATACGCTGACAAACGCAGCATGCTGCGATTTTGTACGGCCGTAGAAAGCCGTATAATACTGAACCGTAATATACGGCTAATAGGAGCAGCCCCATTGAGAAGCATTGTGCCGTATGTAATGCGAGTTTTACGTACGTAGTTTTTGCGCTCTTACGTCCGTAAAACTCGCTAGTGTGACCCCGGCCTCAGATGCACAAATTCTGGCACTTTGCTTGTCCCTCAGCTGACTCTGAAAATTACAGAGGACCCCCACTCTGGGTTGTAGCCCGCAGCTGTCAGTTTTTCCTGGCTGGTTATCAAAAATACAGGGGAACCCGCATCAATTTTTAGTGCCGACACCTTTCTAACATAGCTGTGGTGCTCTCTGAGTTCTCACCCCTTTCTATCACAGCAGCAGGTGCCTTTTCAGCAGATTTTGCTGTATTGATACTGTAATAATATAACAGTATAATAGTATAGCGCTTGTACATACCGCCATCATGCTCACTTTTCCATGCATTCCTTTTGTTCCCGGCTGTAAATCTCTAGAGGGAGCTGTGGTTACACAGGAGATTCATGCCTGATCTGCAAAGTAGGCATGTCTCCATCTGGTGCGGTCATGTCACAATTTATTGTGCTGTATCTCAGCTGGTCAGTGAGCTCGGGAGTGGAGAGTGCGCACAGGGTTAAATTACAATTGCTCCTGAGCAGCCACCACTCCTCTACCGGGAATCTAGCACTTGCTCCTTTCCATCATATTTGAGCACTGTCTGGCATTATTACGTGGATGTGACATTACACCGTGTGATAACATTGATACATTACAGTGCGGCACTATTATCTGTAAGAAATGGTGGTGCTATCTATACTTGTATCATCTACAGAGACGCAGACGTATACACTGCTATCCAATACAGGGACAGACGTGAAGTCCTTATTATCTATACCTGTAAGTTACAGGGAAAGACAAGGAGGCAGTACTATCTGTACCTACATAACATATTGGGAAAGACAGGGAAACAGCGCTAACTGTATTTACATCGTTTAAGAGACAGGGAGGCAGTACTATCTGTACCAAGATAATGTATAGAGAGACAAGGAGGCAGTACTATCTGTACCAAGATAATTTATAGAGAGACAGGGCGGCAGTACTATCTGTACCAAGATAATTTATAGAGAGACAGGGAGGCAGTAGTATCTATACAAAGATAATTTATAGAGAGACAGGGAGGCAGTACTATCTGTACCAAGATAATTCATAGAGAGACAGGGAGGCCGTACTATCTGTACCTACATAATATATTGAGAAAGTCAGGAAACAGCGCTAACTGTATTTATATCATTTAAGAGACAGGGAGGCAGTACTATCTGTACCAAGATAACTTATAGAGACAGGGAGGCAGTACTGTCTGTACCAAGATAAGTTATAAACAGACAGGGAGGCAGTAGTATCTATACCAAGATAAGTTATAAACAGACAGGGAGGCAGTACTATCTGTACCAAGATAATTTATAGAGAGAGAAGGAGGCAGTACTATCTGTACCAAGATAATTTATAGAGAGACAAGGAGGCAGTACTATCTGTACCAAGATAATTTATAGAGAGACAGGGAGGCAGTACTATCTATACCAAGATAATTTATAAACAGACAGGGAGGCAGTACTATCTATACCAAGATAATTTATAAACAGACAGGGAGGCAGTACTATCTGTACCAAGATAATTTATAAACAGACAGGGAGGCAGTACTATCTGTACCAAGATAATTTATAAACAGACAGGGAGGCAGTACTATCTGTACCAAGATAATTCATAGAGAGACAGGGAGGCAGTACTATCTGTACCTACATAACATTGAGAAAGTCAGGGAACCAGTGCTAACTGTATTTATATTGTTTAAGAGACAGGGAGGCAGTACTATCTGTACCAAGATAATGTATAGAGAGACAAGGAGGCAGTACTATCTGTACCAAGATAATTTATAGAGAGAGAAGGAGGCAGTACTATCTGTACCAAGATAATTTATAGAGAGACAAGGAGGCAGTACTATCTGTACCAAGATAATTTATAGAGAGACAAGGAGGCAGTACTATCTGTACCAAGATAATTTATAGAGAGACAGGGAGGCAGTACTATCTATACCAAGATAATTTATAAACAGACAGGGAGGCAGTACTATCTGTACCAAGATAATTTATAAACAGACAGGGAGGCAGTACTATCTGTACCTACATAACATTGAGAAAGTCATGGAAACCGTCCTAACTGTACTTATATCATTTATTAAGAGACAGGGAGGCAGTACTAGCTGTGCCGACATAATTTATAGAGAGACAAGGAGGCAGTACTATCTGTACCTCTATCGTGTAGTGAGCGAGACAGGCAGGCAGTGCTATTTGTACCTACAGCATTTACAGGAAGAGACAAGGAGGCAGTACTATTTGTTCTTTCATGATTTACAGGAAGAGACAGTATGGCAGTAATTTCCCCACAATGCATTTCAAATACTTTGATAACATGCTGTCATAAGGGGCCGGGCTCTGCGCTGCAGCCCCAAAAATCCGATGACTCCATTCACACCATCATAGGGCGCTGTTCTCACAGCATCTCCTACAATGCATTACAGCCACTGAACCAGCAGAGGGCAGCACAGCAATGTTGGGTTTCAGTTCTACACCTGGGAACAGCAGAATTGTGAGTGCAGCTCTGGAGGTGACTGGAGCAAAGTTCTTAACTGGAGATTTTCGGTAGATTTCCAGACGAGGACCCCGGGATATTCTTCCCATCCCACTCTCCAGACTATCACTTCTGATTATAATTGATCCTTATTTTGGGCCGGGACGCTGTAACAAGAGGCTGTCGCCAGTGTCTGAAGAAATTGCGTTATATACGGTCTCCCCTTATAGAGGTCGCGGAGCCGCTGCACTGGTAGCGCAGAGCAGTGCGGCCCCCGAGGCTGGGGGGCTTTGTGCATGAATGGCTCTAATGGGCACGCAGCTATAGAGAACATACATTGTGGGCTGTGAGCCGGAAGAAATGCACCGCTCCTGTCCCCGTATGTCTCATCCAAGAACATAAGGCTTCTCCGGCTCATAAATAAAACATCTGCAAAATCGACATATAGCCATCAAAAATGGGCTAAAAGGAGGCATCAGCACCAACTGCTGCTGTTTAACCCCTTAAATGCTCCTGACAATTTCGCAGAGTGCACCCATAATGACCGCCATGGAATAAAGTGGACAAAAAAGTAAAAAAAAAATAACTTAAATTTGGAATTGTACAAATACATTTACGTACAACTAACTTTTCACATTTAATCAATAAGTTAATTTGTTGTTTGCCTTTAAAAGAGATCATCAAGAACCAGTGGTGTACCGCCAATGGCCACTATGGGGCCCATGAGCCAGCACCAGCACCGGGCCCCCGATCCTGTCATCACAAGTTCATCTGTATCGGCATCCTGGATGCTGATATAGTTGAAAGCGATTACGGATGATTGATTGTCAACTGACGTTTCCTCCTCCATCATTCTTCCTTAGCGCCTGACTTCTCAGCACAGCTGGCACAATGATGACATGGCATGGCGCCCACTGTGCTGAGATGTGTGGACGCTTCAGAACGCTCACTGCAGAGACCGGAGCAGCGGGGGAACGAGGAGGAGAGGTATTGTTTTTTTTTTTTTTTATTTTGGTGGCCACTTAAGTATAATTGTATGGGCGACTATTAATTATAAATGTATGGGAGACTATGGGGAGTTCAATATACTGTATGGAGGACTATGGCAGGAGGAGTGCAATATGGGGGAGTGCAATATACTGTATGGAAGACTATGGGGAGCACAATATACTGTATAGAGTACTGTAGGGAGTGCAATATACTGTATAGAGGACTATGGGGAGTGCAATATACTGTATAGAGGACTATGGGGAGTGCAATATACTGTATAGAGTACTATAGGGAGTGCAATATACTGTATAGAGGACTGTGGGAAGTGCAATATACTGTATAGAGTACTATAGAGAGTGCATTATACTGTATGGAGGACTATGGGGTGCACAATATGCTGTATAGAGTACTGTAGGGAGTGCAATATACTGTATAGAGGACTATGGGGAGTGCAATATACTGTATAGAACACTGTAGGGAGTGCAATATACTGTATAGAGGACTATGGGGAGGGCAATATACTGTATAGAGTTCTATAGGGAGTGCATTATACTGTATAGAGGACTATGGGGAGCACAATATACTGTATAGAGTACTGTAGGGAGTGCATTATACTGTATAGAGGACTATGGGGAGAACAATATACTGTATAGAGTACTATAGGGAGTGGAATATACTATATGGGGGACTATGGGGGATGCATTATACTGTACAAAGGACTATGGAAAGCACAATATACTGTATAGAGGACTATGGGGAGTGCAATATACTGTATAGAGGACTGGGGAGAAGAATATACTATATAGAGGACTATGGGGAGTACAGTATACTGTATAGAGGACTATGGTGAGTGCATTATACTGTATGAAATACTATGGGGAACGGACTATACCACATTCAGGACTATGGGGAGTGCATTTTACTATATGGATGACTATGGAAATAGCATTATACTATATGGAGGACCATGGGGAGTGCATTATACAGTATCGATGACTATGGGGTGCACTATACTGTATGTAGGACTACGGCTAGTGCATTATACTATATGGAGTGAACTATACTGTATGAAAGACTATGGGGAATGCATTGAACTGTATGGAGGACTACTGGGAGTGCATTATACTGTATGGAGCACTATGGGAAGTGCATTATACTATATGGAGGACTATGGGGAGTGCATTATACTATATAAAGGACTATGGGGAGTGCATTATACTATATGGAGGACAATGGGGAGAGCATTATACTATATGGAGGAATATTGGGAGCGCATTATACAGTATGGAATACCATGGAGAGAGCATTAGTATATGGAGGACTTTATGGACTGCATTTTACTCTATAGAAGACTATAGGGAGAGCATTATACTATATGGAGGACAATGTGGAGTGCATTATACAGTATGGAGGACTAAGGGTTGTGCATTATACTATGTGGAGTGCATTATACTGAATGGAAGACTATGGGGAGTGCTTTATACTGTATGGAGGATTGAGGATTGCTTTATACTGTATGGAGGACTATGAGGAATGCTTTATACTGTATGGAGGACCGTGTGGAGTGCCTTATGCTGTATGGAGGACTATGAGGAGTGCAGTATACTGTTTGGAAGGCGATGTGGTAAGCAATAGATAAGGTGCCCACTCAGTATGTGTATATATATATATATAGAGAGAGAGAGAGAGAGAGAGAGAGGTGCTGGTAGAATGGAGAAATCCAAGTGATCAAGTAGAAGATAATCAGCCACACTCTCAGGAGATTGCAGACATACTTGTTTTTATTTTGACATGAAATAGTCGCTCACCACACTGTTGGATATCAAAACTCGTGATAATGGATAAGGTGATACATGTTTACATTACGACCCAATTTTGATCTTTTTCAAACATTGTTCTGTCCAGTTATATTAAACATGTGAAGTAACTGCATTCTGTGCTCTGACCTTAGTAGTGTGGCATCCCAGGGGCAGCGTAAGGCAGGGTGCCATGGGGACTGGGTATAGAACGCAGTGTGTACTCTCTGTGGTGAGGTAACGGCATTCTGTGCGCTGTCAACACTAGTGTTGCATCCCGGAAAGGGATGTAAGACCAGGTGTAAAGTGCAATGTGCATTGTCTGTGGTGACCTCACCACAGAGGGCACACACTGCGCTATACATCCGGTGCCCTTGGCACCCTGCCTTGCTATGGTCAGCGCACAGAATGGGTTTAGGATCAGGTTCAGACTGGACAGACCAAGAATAGGTTCAAGTTGTAAGTAACTGGATGCAAAGCAGTTAGAAGCTTGAAGACTAACTAAACACTGATAGTGCTCAGGCACCTCCCTACAGGGGAGGGTGCCTTAAATACCTGATATCTCCCAGCTATAGTCTGAGGATACTTCCGGAGTGCACGCACTGTCCCTTTTGAAAAGCAGGGTGCCCTAAGCGTGTTGCTGGGAGATTTGTGAGCAGGATGCCACGACAGGGACCAGAACAGAGCGGCTGTGACAGTGAGTATGTTGTGGTCCCTTCAGGAAGAGGGCAAGGTATCATGCAGGGACACTGGCATGACAGGTGTGTATACTGTTTGGAAGGCAATGTAGGGTGTGCAGAATACTGTATGGGAGGCTATGTGGGGTCCATTGTAATATTTGGTGGGCTATGTGGGGGCCATTATAATATTTGGTGGGCTATGTGGGGGCCATTATAATATTTGGAGTTTTATGTGGAAGCCTTTTAGCAGTCATACAGTGTGAAGGTGTGTGTGCATTGCATTATTTTGTGTCAGGACTGTGTGGGGCCATTATACAGTGTGGAGCTGTTGGCCCATTATACTATATGGAGATCTATGTTGGATTCACAGGTGACAGATCAAACTGAGTTGGGGTCATCATACTTTGCATTGGGAGTTGAGGTGGGGTACAGTAGGGTCATCATACTCTGCACGTGGAGGGTACTGTGGAGGAATTCACAGTGGGGGTATTATACAGTATTTGGGGGGCACTTTTATTGGCTTCATACTTTATAGGTGTAATGAAAGTCGTAAAATATATGCTCTTCTTTGACCTTGTCGACTATTTTTTTTAAAGGGAAGTGGCCAATTAGAACTTCAGCTATGGGGCACCATGATTTCTATGGACACCCCTGTCAAGAACTTATATGTGCCACATGCAGTATGTGCACTTCATACATGCTGGTTACCTGCAGTGTCCACCAGGGGGAGTAAACTTCATAATGAGTCATTCCTCATATATTGTAGCAGGGCTCTAGCTCCTTTTGGTATCTGAGTTATGTGATATTCTGTAATGTCTTTAGTGTCTGAGCAAGTCCCCACTAAAATGTAAAGTGCTGCGGAATATGTTGACGCACTAGAAATAAAAATTATTATTATTACTGAGGTCAGTGAATCCTAGTATGCATTGAGCTCTGTAGCTCCCTCCAGTGGTGGCTGCAGGTTTAGGGGATCGAAGTATATAGAGCTTGCGTGACAATGTAGGCACTGTCCTCCCTACCCCGGAGGGTAGTTTTATTATATCCCCTTCCATATTATTTCATGTCATTATATAGAATTAGTGATGTTGAATATTGTCAAGCACTATAAAGTGGGGAACAGGACTCACAGGCTTTCTCTATGAGAGGGGGTGGAGGAAGCAGGACTCACAGGCTTTCTCTATGAGAGGGCGTAGGAAGCCGGACTCACAGGCTTTCTCTATGAGAGGTTGTGGAGGAAGGACTCACAGGCTTTCTCTATGAGAGGGGGTGGAGGAAGCAGGACTCAGGCTTTCTCTATGAGAGGGCGTAGGAAGCCGGACTCACAGGCTTTCTCTATGAGAGGAGGTGGAGGAAGCAAGACTCAGGCTTTCTCTATGAGATGGCTAAGGAAGCAGGATTCACAGGCTTCTCTATCAGAGGGGGTGGGGTGAGCAGAACTCACAGGCTTCTCTATCACATAGTGGGGGAGGCAGGACTCACAGGCTTTCTCTATCACATAGTGGGGGAAGCAGGACTCACAGGCTTTCTCTATCACATAGTGGGGGAAGCCGGACTCACAGGCTTTCTCTATGAGAGGAGGTGGAGGAAGCAAGACTCAGGCTTTCTCTATGAGATGGCTAAGGAAGCAGGATTCACAGGCTTCTCTATCAGAGGGGGTGGGGTGAGCAGAACTCACAGGCTTCTCTATCACATAGTGGGGGAAGCAGGACTCACAGGCTTTCTCTATCACATAGTGGGGGAAGCAGGACTCACAGGCTTTCTCTATGAGAGGGCAGAGGAAGCAGGATTCACAGAAGGACCAGGGTCATGTGGACCCCTACACAGGAGAAGGACTGTCAGGTCTGAAAGCGACCCACTTCAAAAACTGTGGCCGTCTATGTTAAAGGGATGACCGGCCATTATAGGACTATGTGTGCCTTACAAACAGTGTTCTTTGTGCATTTTGCCCAAGTTGCCATGGCCGGGGATGGCCATGTTTAAAGAGGGGGGAGTATAAGGAGGTGGCCGTTCCCCTCAGTAGTGCCCTCTCCTCCTTTCTTGTGACCCCCCGAGCACTTTATGTACATGTGTTATGCACCTGTATGTTTTATGTGTACTGTAATGTAATGTATATGCTGCAATTATTAAGCCTTGTATTGTGTAAGTTCCCCTTTAATGACTATGTATAGAGTCAGGGACAGAAATTAAAATAGAGGTTGGACTTGCAGCCATGAGGAGAGAGGAAGCTGTTGCTTCCGTAGAACTGCTGGGATCACTGACCAGTGCAGACGTACAGACAGACGGGGTACCGCCAGACCCTCCAGATGGCAGAGGTCTGTTGCCCCGGGGTAAAGATCACCAAGGACTAAAAAAAAGGACTGCAATACAGGCTCTCTGAACTTTAGAGGGGCCTTCGTTGAAGGGGTCTCAGGCGCCCAGATTCCAGCGGTTGGACGAATGTGATCCTCGGCTGCTGTGGGTTCGACTGCAGCAAATGTCAGGGCGAGAGCAGGAAATCCAGTGTTGAAAATTGTCTTTTACAGTGGGGCAAAAAAGTATTTAGTCATTCAGCAATAGTGCAAGTTCCACCACTTAAAAAGATGAGAGGCGTCTGTAATTTACATCATAGGTAGACCTCAACTATGGGAGACAAACTGAGAAAAAAAAAATCCAGAAAATCACATTGTCTGTTTTTTTATCATTTTATTTGCATATTATGGTGGAAAATAAGTATTTGGTCAGAAACAAACAATCAAGATTTCTGGCTCTCACAGACCTGTAACTTCTTCTTTAAGAGTCTCCTCTTTCCTCCACTCATTACCTGTAGTAATGGCACCTGTTTAAACTTGTTATCAGTATAAAAAGACACCTGTGCACACCCTCAAACAGTCTGACTCCAAACTCCACTATGGTGAAGACCAAAGAGCTGTCAAAGGACACCAGAAACAAAATTGTAGCCCTGCACCAGGCTGGGAAGACTGAATCTGCAATAGCCAACCAGCTTGGAGTGAAGAAATCAACAGTGGGAGCAATAATTAGAAAATGGAAGACATTCAAGACCACTGATAATCTCCCTCGATCTGGGGCTCCACGCAAAATCCCACCCCGTGGGGTCAGAATGATCACAAGAACGGTGAGCAAAAATCCCAGAACCACGCGGAGGAACCTAGTGAATGAACTGCAGAGAGCTGGGACCAATGTAACAAGGCCTACCATAAGTAACACACTACGCCACCATGGACTCAGATCCTGCAGTGCCAGACGTGTCACACTGCTTAAGCCAGTACATGTCCGGGCCCGTCTGAAGTTTGCTAGAGAGCATTTGGATGATCCAGAGGAGTTTTGGGAGAATTTCCTATGGTCTGATGAAACCAAACTGGAACTGTTTGGTAGAAACACAACTTGTCGTGTTTGGAGGAAAAAGAATACTGAGTTGCATCCATCAAACACCATACCTACTGTAAAGCATGGTGGTGGAAACATAATGCTTTGGGGCTGTTTCTCTGCAAAGGGGCCAGGACGACTGATCTGGGTACATGAAAGAATGAATGGGGCCATGTATCGTGAGATTTTGAGTGCAAACCTCCTTCCATCAGCAAGGGCATTGAAGATGAAACGTGGCTGGGTCTTTCAACATGACAATGATCCAAAGCACACCGCCAGGGCAACGAAGGAGTGGCTTCGTAAGAAGCATTTCAAGGTCCTGGAGTGGCCTAGCCAGTCTCCAGATCTCAACCCTATAGAAAACCTTTGGAGGGAGTTGAAAGTCCGTGTTGCCAAGCGAAAAGCCAAAAACATCACTGCTCTAGAGGAGATCTGCATGGAGGAATGGGCCAACATACCAACAACAGTGTGTGGCAACCTTGTGAAGACTTACAGAAAACGTTTCACCTCTGTCATTGCCAACAAAGGATATATTACAAAGTATTGAGATGAAATTTTGTTTCTGACCAAATACTTATTTTCCACCATAATATGCAAATAAAATGATAAAAAAACAGACAATGTGATTTTCTGGATTTTTTTTTCTCAGTTTGTCTCCCATAGTTGAGGTCTACCTATGATGTAAATTACAGACGCCTCTCATCTTTTTAAGTGGTGGAACTTGCACTATTGCTGAATGACTAAATACTTTTTTGCCCCACTGTATGTCCGTCCTTCATCCTCTGTTCAATCAAAAGTTTTCCCTGTTGGAATACAGCTGCATCACTGGACTCTTAATTGCCTGGACTGCTGTGGGCCGAGGAGAGAGTGAGCGGGTGAGCTCGGTCCGGACTACTAATCCAGTGCCCCTTGTTACAAGAGGGCAAAGAAAGCAGGATTCACAGGCTTTCTCTATGAGAGGGCGAAGGAACAGGACTCACAGGCTTTGTCTATGGGGGGTGGGGGGGGGGGTGGAGCAGGACTCACAGGCTTTCTCTATGGGAGGGTGAAGGAAGCAGGGTTCACAGGCTTTCTCTGAGAGGGAGAAGTGTGCTGTTCCATGTAAGTTATGCTATTCAGTTTCCATGTGTGTTTCATGCTATGTATGTTCTTACATTTCTGCTCTGCTGCAACCCAATGGCCTTTTTCCATATGGCAGCTTGTTATTAATTCTTGTGGGCATGTCTTCCACTTCCGGTTCAGGGGTCAAGTCTTCTGTTCCTCTGGCAGCCATTTCATTTTTAGTTAACATGCTGTTGTGAGAGGACACGCTTGAGCCGGGCTTAGGAAGGCATCAGTCTTTCGATCTCTTGCTGCTCACTTGCTGTCACAAATACACTTGCTGTACTTGGCTCAAATCTGGAGAAGTTACTGTATACCATCTATGCTGTATGTCCAGATTTACAATAAACAAGTCTGGATTGCACAATCCCTTTTGTGCATCATCTCTCTGAATGCTGAACAGCATTGGTCCTGTCTGCCCGACATCGAGGAAAACTAAAGGTACGAATCTCTCACAACCCTTATTAGTCAACCACACCTCCATTCGTCTCATGTGGGGACAGAACAGTTGAAAGACTGCCTTGAAGCCTGGCCAGAGTCATCCTTATATCCCTATCCATGTGCCAACGCTCTGCCTGCTCACATACTGCAGCCCTGCTCTGCTAAGAAATCTCCTGCAGCATTACCTCAGACCGCATTGTGCATAAAGACTCTCTGTGTATTATACCACAGCGCTGCAGATTGTCGAATTGCTGAACCCCACAATTCTCCAAAAACACCTTGGGAATCTTATCAGGGGGTCGCAACTAAGCTGCACCGCGATTTCCAGCCCCCAATTCAAAAGTTCAGTTTCCTAAAGAGACAGCGCACCTTAAATCAAAATGGCCGAAAAGAACCCTACGCAGTTCCCCAATGCTGAAACAGAGCAAATACAACCCGATACTGTACATTATGAAGACCGAGAAGCAGAGCCTGCTTTCGCAGCAGACCCAGATGCACGACAAGTACGTTCTCTCAAGCCAACATTAAAGGTCCTCGAGAATTACCGTTCCACAAGGGATGAGTTCAATGACAACCTGGATGACCTATGGGAACGAGTCGCCTCCCTCATGTCAAGTGTCCAACGCCACAAAAATGATGCAGCGAATTTACAGGACACTATAAGACAGCTAGACATGGCCCACGGCAGATACAAGAGACTGTCCGCAAAGTACGCAGCCTTCCTAAAAGACTATAAAATCGAGGAAGCCCTATTAGAGTTAGGCAAGGCAGATTCAACAGAGAAAGGGCCGCCGCCGTGCAAGACGCCAAAGATAAAGCGGAGCTTCGTATCGACCATCTGCAAGAAACTAGATCGCACGGGTCAGCCTCGTCTAAACACTCTGTTCAGTCATACAAATCATCCTGCTCTAGAATTTTAGCCCTCAGCGACAGAAGTTTAGAGGCCTGTTTAAATGCAGAGCGGTCGAAACTAAGACGTTCATACACAGAAAAGAAAGCAGAAGCAGAGTCTCGAGCAAAGAATCTTCAAGCAGAAGTCAAGAAAGCAGAGGCAGAAGCAGAGGCAGAAGTCAAGAAAGCAGAGGCAGAAGCAGAAGCCAGGAAAGCAGAAGCAGAGGTTCGAGCAAAGATTCTTCAAGCAGAAGCAGAGGCAAAAGCAGAAGCGAATAAAGCAGAAGCAGAGGCTCGAGCAAATATTCTTCAAACAGAAATGGAGGAAGAAATCGCATTAGCCGAAGTAAAAATACTCGAGCAAACATTGAAGCAAAACCTCAACCCAATTTGCCTGCCACCACTGGAAGAAGACGACCCAGCTGTTCGTACCAGCGACTACGTGCAGAAACAAATTCCTGCAGCGCACACCTTCCCCAGCGACGTTCAACCCAACATTGCAGAAACGTCCAAGTCAGCCCAACCTATGGTGCCAGTATCGCCCACAGCCCCTACAGAGACCCAAGACCAGCGCCATGATGCACCACCTCAGGAGAAGTCATCGCCGCAAGACAACCGTAAGGCACACTCCAGCCTGTCTCCACAGTTCAAGCAGCAGTCATTGGAATCTCCAGAAGTTAAACTACAGCTCAACCCCACAGCAACATCATTTTACCCGGGAACAATTCACCCTTCCACGTCACACAGCTTATATGCCCAAGGGGCACCACAAGCCAATACGATAACAAGGAGTGAAGGATCAAACATGTCCGAGTTTGCCAGGTTCATGGTGAGCAGGGAGCTGATCAACACTAGCCTCCCAAAGTTCAACAACTGTGCAGAGAGCTACAGAGCCTGGAAAGCAAACTTCAAGGCCGCCATTGCTGATCTCAACCATCTGCGGAGCAGGAGCTCGACCTCATGGTAAAATGGTTGGGTCCTGAATCCACAAACCGTATCAAGAGTCTTAGGACTGTCTATGTGGGGCAGGCTGAAGCAGGTCTCGCTGCGGCCTTGCAGAGACTCAAAAGAACCTATGGTAGCGCTGAAGCCATAGAAAAGTCCCTATTCAAGAGAATGCAGAACGTTCCACGGATCAACCTTAAGGAAGCCCACAAACTTCTGGACTTAAGTGATCTGCTTATGGAGCTAGAGCTTGCTAAAAGAGACCCTTGTCTATCTGGACTGTGCTACTTGGACACTGCCCATGGGGTGCCACATAGTCTGCAAGAGAAGTGGGCAGTGTGCATCTCCAGGTATAAAAGGTCACATGATGTCACCTTTCCTCCGTTCATTTAGTTCTGCAAGTTCATTGACGAACAGGCCCAAATGGGGAACGACCCTAGCCTCGACTAACTGGAGTCTAACACTGCAGCTCCATCAACACCTTCATCAAGGTATGAAAGCATCACACATAGACGCAAGGACTCGAGAAACAGTGTAAGCGTCAGAAAGACTAACCTGCCATCACCTGCAGTACCTGCCGATAAACAGTACACTATTCCGCCGAGGGATAGGTCTTTCAATCATGAGTGTCCCATTCAGAAAAAACCACACTCACTGAACAAATGTAGAGGCTTCAGGTCCAAAACCATGCAGGAGCGCAAGAAAATCCTCAGCGAACTTGGGGTATGTTTCAAGTGCTGCGCTTCATCAGAACACATGGCCAAGGACTGTAAATCTGCCATTAAGTGTGAAGAGTGTCATAGCGACAGATACCCATCAGCCTTGCACGCAGCCTCAGCCACCAGCGATCCAGCAGTCGCAGTTACCTCTAGTCCCGCTACAAGCCATGGCGGGGAGCCACAGAATCACGGCAAGTCCACCACAGCTGTTTCCTGCTCATGCTCAGAGGTATGTGGGGAGAATCAAAGTGCTAAATGCTGTGCCAGGATATGCCTAATCAGAGTTTATCCAGAAGGGCAACCAAAGAAGGCACTAAAAATGTATGCCATCTGTCAGGCTACTGCAGTGCAGTACAGCGCAACCTCCACCAGAGGGAGCTTGAGCGGAAAATAAGACTGCACTCACAGGACAGCAGGACAGACGCCACCAAGTGGCGAGAGAGTGGTCAGACAAGCCGAGTCAAAAAACACTAGATAGCTAGACAGTATAATAGGATTAGACAGACGGATGGTCAGAACATAGCCAGAGATCAGTAAACCAGAACGGGGATATACGGTACAAAAGGGACAAACAGCAACTAAGTAAATAACCAAGCCAGAAGATCAGAACCGGAGAATCAAGCAGACAAACAGACAGAGAAATACTGGGAAAAGGGCAGAGGGAGTTAACAGACAAAGGACAAGTCAGGGTTCACAGCAGGGCAAATCAAGAGCTACCAGCAGGGTCAGGTTAACACGCCGAAGGCAGAACTATAACTGACACTGCCAGCAAGATTCATGGGAGCTAAATAGCAAACCTGAACCCAGAATGAGGCAGACAAGTTAACCCTTGACATGATCCGTCCAGAAAAAAGGGCAGACACTAATAAACCCTGGAACGGATCATGACACCATCATTGAAGAGCACAAGGTTTCATTGCTTCTCCTGTCAATGGAGACGTAGAGATACCCCTACCTACGCTAATCAAATGCGATCAAATACCAGACCAAAGGGATGAGATCCCTACCCCAGAAGCTGCTTTCCACCAACCACACTTAAGGCACCTAGCCAGCATTATCTTACCTTTGGACACAGATGCTGAAATCCTACTTCTGCTCGGCAGAGATAATTTAAGGATACATAAGGTCCGCCAACAGTGTAATGGTCCTGACTACGCCCCCTACGCCCAGAGACTTGACTTGGGGTGTCTAGTCATAGGAAATGTATGCTTGGACCAAACAGGAGTCTATTCCTTTAAGACCTACAGTTGTGGCCAAAAGTATTGACACCCCTGCAATTCTGTCAGATAATACTCAGTTTCTTCCTAAAAATGATTGCAAACACAAATTCTTTGGTATTATTATCTTCATTTAATTTGTCTTAAATGAAAAGACACAAAAAGAATTGTCCTAAAGCCAAATTGGATATAATTCCACACCAAACATAAAAAAGGGGGTGGACAAAAGTATTGGCACTGTTCGAAAAATCATGTGACGATTCTCTAATTAGTGTAATTAACAGCACCTGTAACTTACCTGTGGCACCTAACAGGTGTTGGCAATAACTAAATCACACTTGCAGCCAGTTGACACGGATTAAAGTTGACTCAACCTCTGTCCTGTGTCCTTGTGTGTACCACATTGAGCATGGAGAAAAGAAAGAAGACCAAAGAACTGTCTGAGGACTTGAGAAACCAAATTGTGAGGAAGCATGAGCAATCTCAAGGCTACAAGTCCATCTCCAAAGACCTGAATGTTCCTGTGTCTACCGTGCGCAGTGTCATCAAGAAGTTTAAAGCCCATGGCACTGTGGCTAACCTCCCTAGATGTGGACGGAAAAGAAAAATTGACAAGAGATTTCAACGCAAGATTGTGCGGATGTTGGATAAAGAACCTCGACTAACATCCAAACAAGTTCAAGCTGCCCTGCAGTCCGAGGGTACAACAGTGTCAACCCGTACTATTCGTCGGCGTCTGAATGAAAAGGGACTGTATGGTAGGAGACCCAGGAAGACCCCATTTCTTACCCCGAGACATAAAAAAGCCAGGCTGGAGTTTGCCAAAACTTTTCTGAAAAAGCCTAAAACGTTTTGGAAGATTGTTCTCTCGTCAGATGAGACAAAAGTAGAGCTTTTTGGGCAAAGGCATCAACATAGAGTTTACAGGAGAAAAAAAGAGGCAT
Source organism: Ranitomeya variabilis (assembly GCF_051348905.1). Taxonomy (NCBI): domain Eukaryota; kingdom Metazoa; phylum Chordata; class Amphibia; order Anura; family Dendrobatidae; genus Ranitomeya; species Ranitomeya variabilis. The sequence goes on from NC_135232.1 coordinate 1,136,675,330, forward strand.
TCAAAGAAAAGAACACGGTCCCTACAGTCAAACATGGCTGCTTGACCCTGTGCATGGCATTATGAAGTCTGAAGACTACCAACAAATTTTGCAGCATAATGTAGGGCCCAGTGTGAGAAAGCTGGGTCTCCCTCAGAGGTCATGGGTCTTCCAGCAGGACAATGACCCAAAACACACTTCAAAAAGCACTAGAAAATGGTTTGAGAGAAAGCACTGGAGACTTCTAAGGTGGCCAGTAATGAGTCCAGACCTGAATCCCATAGAATACCTGTGGAGAGATCTAAAAATGGCAGTTTGGAGAAGGCACCCTTCAAATATCAGGGACCTGGAGCAGTTTGCCAAAGAAGAATGGTCTAAAATTCCAGCAGAGCATTGTGAGGAACTCATTGATGGTTACCGGAAGCGGTTGGTCGCAGTTATTTTGGCTAAAGGTTGTGCAACCAAGTATTAGGCTGAGGGTGCCAATACTTTTGTCTGGCCCATTTTTGGAGTTTTGTGTGAAATGATCAATGTTTTGCTTTTTGCTTCATTCTCTTTTGTGTTTTTTCATTTAAGACAAATTAAATGAAGATAATAATACCAAAGAATTTGTGTTTGCAATCATTTTCAGGAAGAAACTGAGTATTATCTGACAGAATTGCAGGGGTGTCAATACTTTTGGCCACAACTGTACGTACACAGGGACAGGCGCACTACTTTCTGTAAACCATGTCCTCATCACTATGAGGTGAAGGAAAAGCCTCCAGATCCTGTACAGCTGCCTGATGCTATCCCTACTCCCTATGCAGATGACTTGGGAAGATCGATGTTTCATACCACTAAGGATGACAACAAAGTAGCCCCGTCTATGGAAGACAAGGAATTTGTCAGGATAATGGACAATGAGTTCCTTAAGGATGAGACTAATCATTGGGTTTTTCCCCTACGCTTCCGAGCTACCAGGGTAAGACTCCCAAACAATCGTGAACAAGCCTTGTCCAGATTCAACTCTCTCCAACGCACACTAAGCAATAAACCGGAGATGAAAGAACACATCGTCACCTTTATGGGCAAAATATTCCATAACAACCATGGGGAGCCAGCGCCTCCCTTAAAGGAAAATGAGGAGTGCTGGTACCTACCGTCATTTGGAGTATATCACCCAAGGAAACCTAAGCAAATTAGAGTTGTCTTTGATTCAAGCGCCAAATAGCAAGGTGTATCTCTCAACGATGTCCTCCTCACAGGTCCTAATCTGATAAACAGCCTAGTAGGAGTGTTGATGAGGTTCAGGAAAGAGCCCATTGCCATCACCGCCGACATTGAACAGATGTTCCACTGTTTCATAGTCAGAGAGGACCACAGGAATTTCCTCAGGTTACTGTGGTACAAGGACAATGACCCCAGCAAAGAGATGGTGGAGTATCGCATGTGGGTGCATGTATTCGGGAACAACCCTTCACCCGCAATGGCAACCTATGGCCTGCGGAGAACCGCACTTGAAGGAGAGTCCGAGTATGGAACAAATGCCAGAGACTTTGTAGAGAAAGACTTCTACGTAGACAATGGACTAAAATCTCTACCCACAGAAGAAGAGGCAATCGACCAACTTAAAAGGACCCAACATATGTTGTACCGAGCTAAACTTAGACTGCACAAAATTGCTTCAAACAGCCTGGCTGTCATGAGAGCCTTTGAGTCAAGTGACCACGCACCTGGATTCAAGGACATAGACCTGGGACCAGACCGTCCGCCTGTGCAGAGAAGCTTAGGCCGCCTGACGTGGAACCTGTCAGCCGACGCCTTCGGTTTCCAAATCAACTGCGCAGATAAACCATTCACTAAACGTGGTGTCCTGTCAGTGGTAAATAGCTTATATGACCCACTGGGATTCGTAGCACCAATTACCATACAAGGTAAATCCCTTCTGAGACAGCTTTCCGAAACGTCAAAGACTGGGATGCCACACTATATCCTGATAAGGAACCAAAATGGGAAACCTGGAAGCAGTCTTTATCTGCCTTGGATAAAATCGACATACCGAGATGCTACGCCAGAATCTCACTTGCTGCTAGCACTAGGACGGAACTCCATGTGTTCTCGGATGCATCCACGGAGGCCATTGCAGCTGTTGCCTACCTGAAGGTGACGGGATCCGACAATCAAGATCATGTTGGTTTCGTTTTAGGCAAGGCTAAGTTGGCTCCCCAGCCTGACCACACTATTCCCAGGCTTGAACTCTGTGGGACCGTGCTTGCAGTAGAACTTGCAGACTTTATTCAGCATGAGCTGGACACCAACATAGATGACATACAATACTACAGTGAAGTAAGGTTGTCTTAGGTTACATCTACAACCAAACAAGGCGCTTCTACGTGTATGTCAGTAACCGCATTGAGAGAATAAGAAGGTCTTCCAAACCTGAACAGTGGCACTATATCCCATCTGAACTTAATCCAGCTGACCATGCCACTAGACCTATGTCTATAAATTCTTTTGTTAACTCTTCTTGGCTTTCAGGTCCAAAGTTTCTGCTGGAACAGAAGGGAAGTGAATGTTTCCAGGAAGTCTTCAGCATCCAGGATCCGGATGATGATCCAGAAGTCCGCTCCGAGGTCAGTACTCTGGCCACGAACGCTAAACTAACCTCCACCCTCAGTTGCCAGCGCTTCAATCGCTTCTCCAATTGGATGAAACTCGTTAAGACTATCGCAAGGTTATTCCACATTGTGAGATCTTATCACAATTCACATGGAGACAAAGACTGTCATTGTTGGCACGTCTGCCAAAAACCACTCTCTGCTGAGGACATTTCTCACTGCGAGGCCCTTATAATACTTTATGTCCACCAGAGTGTATTCAGTACCGAATGGGAATGCTTATACCACAAACAGCAGATCCCTCTGGAAAGCCCCATTGCCCATTTGAATCCACTAATGGACAGCTTCGGTTTGCTGAGAGTCGGTGGTCGATTAAATCAAGCCAAGCTAGGGTTTGCAGCGCAACATCCTTGCATCATTCCCAGTAGACATCACATCACCAATCTACTGATTCAGCACTTTCATGAAAAAACCGAACACCAAGGCAGGCAGATCACAGAGGGCAAGTTACGGTCTGTGGGACTTTGGATCATAGGCATGAAAAGACGTGTAGAGGGATCAATACATCGCATGATTGCAGTGTCGCAAAACTAAAGGAAAACAGGTGCATCAACAAATGGCTGACCTACCCTTCGACAGACTGAGTGCCTAACCACCTATCACCTACGTTGGCCTAGACGTCTTTGGGCCATGGATGGTATCTGCAGAACTCGAGGAGGTCATGCCAACATGGCTGAAGTTTCTGCCATAATCAACTCAAGACCCCTTGTCCCAGTGTCTATAGATCCTGAAATGCCAACCATTCTTACGCCGGCTACTCTTCTTACCCAAAAGATTGGGAACCCACTAACAGTCAGTGGAGAGTTTACTCACACAAACTCCTACCAGAAGCAGTGGAAACGCGTACAGTACCTCGCTGATTACTTCAGGAACCGGTGGAGAAAGGAGTATCTTCTGGTTCTGCAAGGAAGAAGAAAATGGCGACAGAGTAAACTGAACTTGAAAGAAGGAGATATTGTGTTAATGAAGGAACAACAAGCTTAAAGGATCGACTGGCCTATGGGAATCATTAAAAAGACTTTCCCTAGTGAAGACGGTAAGGTCCGGAAGGTGGAGCTAAAGGTCCTTAGGAAAGGTGAACCTAAGACATTTCAGAGGCCAATCCACAAGCTCGTATTGGTACTACCGATCGAGGACATTCCGGTAGGATAAACTATGAACAGAACAATGCACTAGTACTTGCCAATTGGATTACAGTTGGGTCAGAGATAGTTTGGCCTAGTGTGGCATCTCTGATCAAAAGATGGGTTTCCTTTGGATTATCTCAGAAACTGACTTAAAGACATTAATTTATCTTGTTCAAAGTTATTGCATTGCATGCATGTTTGGTTTCTTTTTCTAGGTCGTTGGACTTTATTTCAAGTACATTAATATAGTGAAATCCCTTATGGAATTTCAGACGGGGAGTGTGCTGTTCCATGTAAGTTATGCTATTCAGTTTCCATGTGTGTTTCATGCTATGTATGTTCTTACATTTCTGCTCTGCTGCCACCCAATGGCCTTTTTCCATATGGCAGCTTGTTATTAATTCTTGTGGGCATGTCTTCCACTTCCGGTTCAGGGGTCAAGTCTTCTCTTCCTCTGGCAGCCATTTCATTTTTAGTTTACATGCTGTTGTGAGAGGACACACTTGAACCAGGCTTAGGAAGGCATCAGTCTTTCGACCTCTTGCTGCTCACTCACTGTCACAAATACACTTGCTGTACTTGGCTCAACTCTGGAGAAGTTACTGTATACCATCTACGCTGTATGTCCAGATTTACAATAAACAAATCTGGATTGCACAATCCCTTTTTTTTCCCTCTCTCTGAACGCTGAACAGCACTGGTCCTGTCTGCCCAACATCGAGGAAAACTGAAGGTATGAATCTCTCACAACACTTATTAGTCAGCCACACCTCCATTCGCCTCATGTGGGGACAGAACAAGAAGGAAGCTGGACTCACAGGCTTTCTCTATGGGAGGGTGAAGGAAGCAGGACTCACAGGCTTTCTCTATGGGAGGGTGAAGGAAGCAGGACTCACAGGCTTTCTCTATGAGAGCGAAGGAAGCAAGACTCAGGGTTTCTCTATGAGGGGATAGATGAAGCAGAACTCACAGGCTTTCACTATAGGAGGAGGTAAGTCAGGACTCACAAGCTTCTCTATGAGAGGGAGTGGCGCAAGATTCACAGGCTTTTTCTGTTAGAGGGTGGGGAGGTAGGGCTCGCATGCTTTCTCTGAGAGGGTGTGGGGAGCAGGACTCACAGGATTATTGTGCAGTGCCAGCCATATGTCATTGCATATTGGTATTGAATGAAATTGTGGTGAGGTGCCAATGTAATGTCACATACTGCGATGGTTATTGGAGAGGTGACAGTGTACCACCCGTATTACAACCAATATTTATGGTTTCTGTAACAAAGGCCAAGAAGCCCGTGTGACGGAGCTCAGCTGCACACCCTGCTATTCTGATTTTTTCTCAAAAAGGCTTTACTGTGCCTCGCTTGTACCTAAATGGTTCTTACAAATGGGGCACAATATCAAATGTTTGAACAATTTAAGAAGCAGTTCATTCTCAATCTTGGCCACTTCGGTGTCACAGCGGCAACTTGCATGGCTCCCCAATACCACAGTACTCATTGTGCGGTTTCTCCTTTTTTCAAGCCATTCCGCTAAAGTTTTTCTCCTGCATGGCTGCCACAGCATGGTGTTTCCATCTGGCCTTAGGGGGATGTGGCCAATTTCTGCAGGAATTTAACCCTGCTGTGTCCTACAGAGACCTGGCTCCCCAGCCTATCCTAAGCAAGCAGGTTCTATATTAGGCAGCTCCTCCCACCATTCCTTGCTTGAATGTTTGGTTTCTGCCCCATTTGTTTTGTGCATGCTTCTCCATATTCTAATTCTCTTTTCCAACCTGGCTAGGTTCCCGTACTGCTTGACCTCTCCACTCCTGACCTTGGATATTCCTACAGATCCTTTGCTGCCTGCCCCGACCTCAGACGGTTTGACCATGCTTTGTCTTTGCTTTCCTATGTTGTTCCTCTGACCCTCTGATCAGCAACTGCAGATCCGGGGACTGCCCTGCTACTACAGACCTGGCGACTATCTGTGGCCCTGCCTAACAACACCATCAGAGGCTCTATCAAAAGTCAGGTAGTCGCTTAGCCCCGCAATCTAAAAGAGATATGCGCAAACCTGCACAAAACAAAATAGGGGGGAAGCAAAAACTCTTCAGCCTTTCCTGAATAAACATTGGGGTTTCGGTTAATACTTGGTCTCCTGCCCGCTGGAACACAGAACAGTTCCAATCTCTCTCATGTGTAACGAGCACAACTGGGACATTAAATGGGAGACCCTTCACTTCTGGCCACCATGCTTTATACTTCGGCTGTTAGATTTTTGGGGAACTGTGAAGTGCTCACCGGCCTTGTCGCCATCAGGGACTTCATCAGTTCCACCCTATTGCAGGGCCATGGCCACACCGACACGGCCGTTTCTGCCTTGGGGTCCAGCTCCTGACTCGGGACCTCTGATGGGACCTCCAGCTTCTTCAGTCTTCCTGGCCACACCTCCTCTGACTGTAGCGTCAGGTGCCGCTTCCTCTCGGATCATCCTGTTCCCCCATGGAGTGCTATGCCCTACTGCTGGCTGTCACTCTCCAGAGGAAATCCATGACACTCCATGTCTACTTGCTCACTCTTCCTTTCTGTTTCTCCAGCAATGGCACCGAGTTGTTCAGCACGAGGGGTTCTTGTTCTGGACCTCACCTGTCCCTGGGTGGGGTTCACTTCCGGCAGCTCCACCTGTTCTTCATTGGGCCCCACCCGTTCTCCAGGGACTTGCAGCAGTGTTTCTTTTTCTTCCGCTGTGCCCATCTGGGACATCTACATACAGACCACCTCTGAGGCCAGACAGGCTTTCACGCCATTTTGCTCCTGAGACACCAACAGGTGGAGGAGCCTCCTTTGGTATTCGCATCTTCATCCACCCTCTTGGGTTCCTTGACAGGTGCCATTTTATATTTTTCAGGGGTTCCTCCTCTCTTTGCGAGGACTCTGAATGCTGACGACTACACCAAGTTGTAAGGTGAGCATCGTGGTAGTCATGTTGTTCTCCCACACCCTGGTACTCCACAAATATACAGTGTCCCATGTGCTCTAAGTGCAGTGCAGCTCACTCTTGTTTTGGCCGCAGGACTCTGCTGTCTGAATGATCCCTCAACAAAGAACAGCAGCACATTCAATAGGGGGCACCCGGTTCATTTTAGCAAGTTTGTCTTTGTTGAACAGTTTAAGTACAGCCATCTTCAACACGCAGTATGGGACGCAGCACACTCCATAACTTGCTTCCTCCGCACAGAACTCACTGCTGTTCTCACGTTCAGCATGGATTATCCCTACAATTGATCTTCCTGTCAGTCCCAGGGTTTCCCAATACGGCTCCGCAGTATGCCCGAGATCCGCAACATTTCCATCACATGGTTCCACACCCATCTTCCTCTGTACAAAGGGGTTGTCTAGGCTCTCCATAGCCCCTGACTCGAGCCTTAGGCTCCGGACGTTGCATGAATGTCTGTAGGGAGTTTTATGCGACCTCATACAGCCAGAAGATCTTTACTAGTCCTAGCAAGCAATGAACTCACACTAATTGACTAAACCAGGAAGTGTTGGCCTTTTACTGCTCCTAAGACTTCCGACTTTGGGCTGGACCAATCATCAACTGTCTCCTTTCTCTGTCTGCCCCAGTGCTTGGTTGCTGGGCAGACTTCATCTTTCACCTATTTAACTTCAGTCACTACCATACTTACAGTGTGCACTAAACCTCCTATATCTAATGTACCCCCAACTCAATCTAACACCATACACGGTACAAACACTGTTTAGAGCAGGGAAGGCATCTGACAGCCCCTGTCACACCCTTACATACTTCCATGGTTTTTCACCTCTTACAAAGAAGCGTTGTCACAAGGTCAGAACGGACTAAAGGGGGCACAAATAGTATTCATCTGTAACTTGCCTTAGTCTTGATGGTAAAGGTTTCCTTAGCAGTGCAGGAGACTTTAGCTGCCATGTGACAAACCTGAGAAGCGAGTTCCCATAGTAAATTTGCAGAGTTGTTGAACAGTCTTTGACCTCCTCGCGGACCCATGTTCTTGTCTTATCTGTCAAACACCATTTGTCCTGAGCTTCCCCCAAATGGAAAGCCGAGGTATCTTTGTCAGAGGCGCTCTGCAGATTTGTATCTCAGCAAGAACGACAATTTTCCAAGTCTTTACAAACCAAAGCAAAAATAAAACCTTGAATTATTCATGGAGTTGGCGCAGGCAGATGGGCTGCGAGGGAAATGTCAGTCCAGTGTCCATCCTGCGAGAAGCTCTCATGTGCGTTATCGTCGCCGTGTAGGAAGATGTCAGAACCAAGCTCCTCATCGAGCAGTAAGAACAGGAATATTTTGACATTCTGTGGAAATATTTCGACTTCTACCTTTTTTTTTCTTTTCAGACATGGCCTCTCAATATTTACCTTCAACTTTTTTTTCAGAGATTTTTGTCATCTAAGTAAACTGTGGTCTTCAGGAATTTCTGGGAAATAGCAACGTGGTAAAACATGGTTGCTTCCTTCTAAAAACAGCGCCATTCCCTGTTTACAGGTGGTAAGTGGTATTGAAGCTCAGTCTCTTTCATTTTAATACAACCTGTGGTCAGGTGTGGAGATGTTTTTAGAATTTGAGTCAGGACCATGTGAAGCTGACCCGACAGTGTGCAGTGAAAATTCCTAATGGTCGGTCCCTTGTGATTGGTGGGGTTCCTATGCAGTCTCTTGCAATTACTGGAAAATTCCTTTAACGTAATTGGGCTTTGAACCTGCAAGGTTACGGTAATTATTGTTTTCAACCTTCATAATGTTCTTATCGTGCAGCTGTATTACATCGCCTTCACCTTTGTGCGGTATTCATTGTGAGTGTATGTGAATACTCTCTGTAGAACAGACAGAATTGCACAAATCTTTAAAAAATAATCAAACCTATTCCATAGATATCACTGATAAAATCCCATTGATGTGACTATAGTTTGTGTTGAAATTTTGAAAATTCGCTGGATCCGGCGAATTTGAACAATATGAGATTCGAGTCGCGCAAATCGTCAAAAGTGCCCACAACATAATGTGGTAGCTTACGTATCCTCCAGGCACAGATGGGACGACTTCCACATAATGCCTTGCAGCTATTGCATCACATGGTGGAGCTCAGGCAATCAGGATGACTATCAGTCTGTTTAAAAGCTGAGGCAGGGAATGCAGCTGACATTTTAGGGTGAATATGAACCGTGAGAGGGACATCCCAGCTCACAGCTTAGCATTAGAGATAGTTAAAGCCATAAAACATTGAACAATTACAACAGTGAAGAAGATGAGTGTAGTGATCTGCAAATAATACACAGATTCAATTGGTAGGAAAAAAAGAGAGTGAGAGAGGAGAGCTGGTAGCGACCGTGCCATTGATTGATTGCACAGTGATCTAGCTGGCAGTAGCTGCAATTCCATTATAAATGTTTTTGCTTTCAACCTTCTTGCAGAAACAAGCTGCAAGGAAACACAATATTTCTTTAAAAAAAAAATCCTCCGTGCCTGTCAGAGAAAGTGTGCATGCTATAAGAGACTTTATTGAGTTTTTGCATTTCTTGTTCAGTCCTTTTTGTTATTGGGAACCATTGTGTTAAAAAAAACTAATTTCTTTACAAACAAATCCAAACATTTATCTGCAATTTTCTACTTAATTGTGCGTGTCACAAGCTACTCCTCTTCAAAACTTGCCATCTGTACATGGAACAGCAATACTGCGGCCTGTTTCTGCTGCAGTTTTTTTGAATGTGTATCTAGCATTTCTTAATCAGTCCTATTTTTCAGAAGGGGGAAATTGGGGATGAAAACTTAATTATTTTATTATAAAAATGTATGGTAAAAGAAAAAATGACAATGGGTCCAGCCATCATGGCTGTAGTAATACCAAATGCAGGTCACAATTGTCCTTTTTTTGCCTCTGGAGGTGTACTAGTGGGGAAAAAGCAAAGGAGGTTATGGAATATGATGCAGTCATAGCAGAGTGATGTTACCTCTGACAGTGACACCAACAGTTTGAGTTACTGTTTTGCACTGTCCTCCTCTTCTGCCATAACAGTTAGTCTTTTACATTGCAGACATTTTCTATCTATTCTGACTTTCAATCCACTAAGCCATAGCACTCATGAGATGAGATCGGAGGAGAAGGAGTACCCACTTCAAACACTAAGCTCCCTTGCAGACTCTGTCAGCCATGGTGTTAGGGGCACTGGCAGTGCAGCCAAGATGGTAGTGGCAGTCTGTCAGGGCAGCTCTAGATGTTGGAAGTAGGAAGGGTACCAGGAGCTCAGGCAGGGGCGGACTGGGCCGGGTGGCAGGAATGCATTTGCCCCCAGGCCGGTGCCTCAGGACATTTTCCACACTGAGACAAGTGTCAGTTGAGTCAGGGATGATTGTGTGGTGGACAGGACCTGGAAATTAGACTGGGCTGAAGAGGAATTGATGTCATTAGAAGAAGAGGGTTGTGGCATCGGCTATAAAGGGCAGATCTGACATTCAGCCAAAAGATCTTCCAGGGGAAAATCTGTTTCTTCTGTGGTCACCTCGGGAGCAGGTGATGCTGCAATTGCTGTCGGTGAAGGAGGTCCAATAGCGACTGAAAGCTCTGGTTGTGGCGAGTCTTATGTGTAGGAATCTCCACTGTGGGAATTTTCCTTCATTGGTGAAAGAGGAATCTTTGGCAGACTGCAGGCTCTGCAGCAGGAAAATAAGTTGTGGATGTGAAGGCTCACTAATTAATATGGCTCTCGGAGTGCACATCAAGTGACATCATGTGAGTAATGTAAACTTGCCAGCAGTATAAGCAAGACTCATGCTGTCCTCTTACCTGGTTATCAGCCAGGAAACAACTATACGCTCTTAGTCATCCGCTTGTGTGCCAGAGTAACTCATACAATGCAGTCACTGCCGTACCAATTAGTATATTCCACTGCCTTTTCAAACATTATGCTGTGCACTCAGCTTTGCTAGAAGATTCTCAGCTGCCACTATTTCTGAAAAGGGTGCCACCACTATGCTCTTACATGTAAAATAAGTGTTGCTCCTGTAAGTGTTAATCATAGTTTACTGTATTGTTGGAGATTTGTGATGTGATATATGATCTGGCCAGTACAGTGCAGCAGCAAGAGGCCAGAGATGGAGCGCGGGGAGTTTTAGTCAGTCGGTGGGCGGTTGGGAGCAGTTGAAGGAGAGTCCAGGTGGACGTAAAGATACTGATCCTTGGAGAAAGTCTGGATAGGGCGGTGCAACTCTGGATCAGTTGCTGATGATTCTGTTTCACGCACAGTGCAACATGAAGGGATAAGGGAAAGGGAACCAAACACTAGGGAAGGTGGGTGTGGAGAGCCCTAGACAGATCTAATGTCATCCTGTCTGCCCTATCGTCCCTATATAGGTTCCGTACCTATCGCCGAGCAGGCTACCTAGTCCCTGCCTGACCCTGGCGATAAGCCCTGCATAGGGGAGGTGTCACATAGTAATGCCACGTGCGACACAGGTTAGTCCAGCGGACGACACAACAAACACCAACAACGAGATGGGAGAAGGGAGAGGAAGACCCTAACAGTAGGAAACGAGGGATGGGGCACCTCCTAACACAGCCTGAGCCTATCCTTGAGCTCCCCTAATGCCCTATGTAGGTCCTTCCCCCCACCGCTGTCATGTGCCTAGTCCCTAGCTGTCACCTCACTATACCCTGGCTAGTGCATTGGCTGGCAAGGATGCTAGCCTCACCACTGCGGATGGTGTAAACACAGGGGGTAGTGACAAGCACAAGACAAACAAGAAAAGGGGAACAAGAAACTTAGCTCCCACCACCACTGCCAAGCTCCACACAGCAGAGGACAGGGACTCCAGAAACCAAACTCCACAGCTGTAGCAGATAAACCGTTGGCACCAGAGACTCCACACTCCTTGGCTGCTTTTTACAGAAAAACTCTATTACCAACAGTCAGCTGATGCGTCATGTGATAATTTAAAAGATGGTGGGAGTAGTTACCACCCACATCAGCTGACCAGCAACACAGCAGCTTCCAGTAAGGAAACTGACACTAACCCTTGCTGTCCCAAATGTAAAAACCATGTGAAAATTAAAGCAGAATCAGAGCTGTCAGGACTCCAAAAATGAGTCTTTACTGGAGGACAGGATGAGGTCTAGTCAATCTCCACAACCACTAAAGACAGGTAGGATACACAAACAAGAGGAAGACTTATATCAAGTTGGTTCTTAGACATCCTCCAGCAACACCAAGCTCCAAGCCTCAACAGGGAAATGGAAATTGAAATATCAACTTCCAGCAGCAAACTTGGAGTTATATACACCCCGGTCAAGGTGTGCCAACTAGAGCCGGGGGGAGGTTGCCACTGGGTTCTAACGTCAGAAGGACTAGGAAGGAGTCTGCAAAGCCAACTGTTGAGACCTTCTGCAGCTAGATGCAGTGCGACTGTCTGCCTGGGACGTGTTCGGCTTGGCATGAGCTGACTTGGTGAGAACAACGAAGTACACAGCATCTTGGGCTAGGCCAAGAGAGGCCTTATCTCTAAGGACTCATGGAAACCCTGCATTGGAGAAATCAGCATTCCTAAGAGTTTCAAGGCAGCATTTCTGATTATTCGGGACTCAGCCCAGCAAGGACCCTTCTACTTCAGTTTCAGGACATACTCTTGAGTAGGCGATTACTAAAGTAATACTGTCGTATTATTAGTTCATACATAGGAAGGGTTAATCGCTTTGTATTTCGCATATATTCTTATTCGGTGTTATTGAGAGGAGCTGCTGTCATTGTATGTGTCACTTATACACTATTTCTCTGCCATCCTTTCCTCTGTTCTATTAACTGGTTAATAAATATTCACATTATTTATCTAATCTTTGTGGGTATCTGCTGACTGTTGCTGTACCCCTCGTCCTATGGCCGTCCCTCGTCCACATTTCATTCTTTACACTTGTCTTTGATCACTGCACTATTGACACGGGAAGCTGCAAATGTGGACATGAACAGAACATGTCTTTCAAGGTCCACTGGGTCAATGTTTGGGGAGGTAGAGATGCATCACCACAACCAGGACTGGTGGTTAAGCCTCCACAGTAGGGCACACGGTCTGATTCCAACCATGAAGTGTCTATCCACACCCTCTTACACATCCTATGTATCCTCCTCTATGAATGTGCACGAACCCACACCTTAAAGTAATGGACAGAACTCTGTGTCCTCAATGTTCTCATTCTTGTACAGGACAGTATCTAGATATGTTGACTCTTGTTATGTGGCAATGTACAATCACCTTACTTTGCAAAAATAGAATGGACTGCTAGAGCAACTGATTTGGGAAGTTGAGATGGGACGGAATTTGATGCTGCATATGTTGGAGCGTCTGTGCGAGCCATATAAAGCAGTGTCTGATAGTATCATACAGCATGCAAAATGGAGTATGGATTGCTTTGAAATTCACTTTAGTAGCTAAAAATGAATGCGTGTCACCTACTAAATTCCTTTAAAGAGGATATTAAATTTGTCAGTAGGGACACCCAAGCCATCAACGATGTGAATCCCTGCATCATTTTCATATTGGAAGAAACATTCACAAGGCTGTAACAGCGGATGGAGGAAGAACAGCAAGCTATACATGTTCATTGCCATCCTGGGTCTGTTGGGGATCCTCAAGGTCAATGTTACATGCAGTAGAATGGGGAGGAAAATGACCAGGAGCAGGTTGAACAGGCAGATAATAAGACTAACTGTGCGAAATTGATGATGATGATAATGGCATTGGCTACGATAACCAACGGTTGCAGCAGGGTGTGCAAAGTAAACCAACGGGCCCTCAGTCATGCTGGCAAGCATGTCTAGCTTTTTGCTCGATTGCTTGTTGGATAATAAGTGTTTTATTAGCATCAAGCAATGAGATGGCTATTGGATTAACGCATCTTTACACCTCCTCTATAAAAGCAAAATTAGAATTTGCAGGCTGCCAAAAGTGATGCGTTACCAGAATAAGCTGTGTTCACTTCTTGGTGAAGTTTTAACCTGTATTATCTACTGTATATAGAGGTGTTATCAGTCATTGTACAGGAGGAGGTGAGCTGTGACATCACCTATTGTGAATGGTGGATCCTGTGTTATCTACTGTATATAGAGGTGTCATCAGTCATTGTACAGGAGGAGGAGGTGAGCTGTGACATCACCTATTGTAAATGGTGGATCCTGTATTATCTTCTGTATATAGAGGTGTTATCAGTAGGGTTGAGCGACTTTTACTTTTTCAGGATCGAGTCGGGTTTCGCGAAACCCGAGTTTGACAAAAGTCGGGTCGAGTGAAATCGGCCGATTATTGCGAAAAGTCGGGGATCCGACCGAAACACGAAACCCAATGCAAGTCAATGGAGAATCAAAGTCGGCAGTGAGTGGAGGACAGGAAAACACCAACAGAGCCCATTTTAATGCCAAAAACATCAATTCTTGTTACTTAAGCTTGTCAATCTTAATTTACCTTATAATAATAGGTAGCCACTGAAAATTTGGGGGTCATTTGGCAACAGTTGTGGGGGGAGTAGGGCTGGCTCAAGTTTTTCGTGGGCCCAGGAAACGCGGACTACGTCACGGCGGTGGAGCAGGGAGAGGTAAGTATTTCAACTTTGCAAGTGCTGTGATCCTGAGCAAGCAGGGGGGGCACACTCGTTCGCATTGCCACTGGCACAGGGCCCCTCAAAGTACGGTGTTGTGATTGACGGCGGGGGCACCTCCCACCGGCAGAGACACTTTTGCGTACTATGAGGGGCCCTGTGCTGTGCCAGTGACGTCGCCAATGAGTATGCCCCCCCACCTGTTGAAGGAACCTGCACTTTCATCTGCACCTTCCTCTTTGTCCCTGTGTAAGGTGGTATAGTATGCGGGAAGGGGAACCTGAGTTTCAGCAGGGTCAGATTCAGGCTGTGTAGAGTGCAAGGGGAATGTAGTGGTCTGTGTCAATGTACCAGCAGACTCATCTAGCAGTGGCTGGGCAATGGGCAGGAATGAGGTGGAAACCCAGATATAGGCCCAAAATAAAAAAAAAGTAGGCTAAAAGCTGTTAAAAATTGGTAACAGGAGTAAACAGCCGGCATTGGTTTGTTCAGTGGAGGAGAACAACAATCAGCGGCAGACACCGTTAGTAGGCCCAACCAAACAAGTAGGCCAAATGCAGTTTCATATTCTAAATATAGGCCGAAAGCCTGAAGATTGAAGCTCAGCTTTGTGTAGTAGAGGAAAACACGAGGCAGCAGCAGACAACGTTACTAGGCCCAAACCAAGAACTAGGCCAAATGTAGTTTCATATTGTTGTTACAGGCCAACAGCCTGAAGCTTCAAGCTCAGCTTTGTTTAGTAGAGGAAAACAAGAGACAATGTTACTAGGCCCAACCCAACAAGTAGGCCAAATGCAGTTTAATATAAAAAATATTTAAACGAAAGCCTGAAGATTGAAGCGCAAGAAAAATAAACCAGGAGAACACCAAGGAGCGGCAGACACCGTTAGTAGGCCCCAACCCAACAAGCAGGCCAAATGCAGTTTAATATTTGAAATGGCACAACAGTTGAAGTTCAGCTTTGTTCAGTGAAGGAAAAAAAAGAAGCAGCGGCAGACACCGTTATTACGCCCAAATAATAAAGACAGTGGTAGTAGGCGCAAAGTATTAAATGGAGGCCAGGGCCCCTGTATATTTTAACTATCATCTATCATTTCAAATAATTCGTATTGGCAGTGCCATTTCAGGTTTTACCTGCACAGACTACACAGTGGTGGAGCAGGGAGAGGTAGTATTGCAAGTGGTAGAGCACTGTTCAAGCTGGGGGGGGGGAACACTCTCTCGTGGGCAGCGGTAGTGGCACAGGGCCCCTCATATAACGACGGTGTAATATGAGTTGTGGTTCAGTGTCTCCCCCCAAAAAATGAGGAAGTCTGGTGGAAGAGGCCGTGGGCGGGGGTTGCCAGCTGGTACTGATGGTGCTGGTGGTGCCGCATCTCGTGGTAGTGGCAAAAGCACAGTACCACCTAAGGCTGGAGGTGTTCAGCCTGCGTCATCGTCTGGCTACACAAGGCCTCGAAGGCTCCCTTACCTGGGAGTAGGAAAATAGCTTTTAAAGCCGGAAAAGCAGGAAAAAGTGTTGTCTTTCCTTGCTGACTCACCCTCTAGCTTTTTCACCTCCTCTTCCCAAAGTTCTAAATGTAAGAGCAGCCAGTCGTCAGTGGATGCTCCCGGTCAGGAAAAAGACGTTTCCTTGTGTCCTTCTCCCAAACCAAAAGTGAAGGATGCAGCAGGCGACACAATAGGTTACTCCATGGAGCTCTTTACACATACCGTGCCTGGGTTAGAAAGGGAAATTGTACACTGCCAATTAAAAGAAGAATCGGACATGGAATGCACTGATGCACAGCCACAGCTAGATTGTGATGCTGTTCCATTGACTCTGATCACTACATTGCCCTCGCAGTTTACTGAGACAGAATGTGACCCTGATGAGACTATGGTGCCCTGTCCCGAATGCTATAGCACCTTACATGGTGACACTGAGGAAGGTGCACATGACATTGAGGAGGAGGTGATAGATGACCCAGTTGTTGACCCAGATCGGCAACCATTGGGGGAAGAGGGTGCCGCTGCCACTAGCACAGAAGCGGAGGAGGATGATCCGCAGCAGCCATCTACATTGCAACAGCTGTCATCTGGCAGGCCCGTATCATGCCAAAAATGTTTGCGAAAAACAAAAACAGTTTTAGGAGAGCGTGGCCATTCGGTGAAAGTAGCACAGCGCACAATGCCTGAAAAGGTTTTCCATAGTAGGAAGAGTGTAGTGTAGCAATTTTTTAACCAAGATCAGTCGAAAGTTATCTGTAAGAAATGCTCAAAGACCTTTAGCAGAGAGAAGAATCTTCAAAATTTAAATACAACGTGCATGCGTAGACATTTAACCAGCATGCACTTGCAAGCCTGGACTAATTACCAAACGTCCCGTACCGTTGGTGCACCTGCTCGGAATGAAGGTAGTCAGCAATGCTACATTGCTTCCCTCACTGTAAGCCCACCGGTTTGGACACCACCAGCAGCAAATGTGGAGGTATCGTCGCAAGGCCAAAGCAGTCAGGGAATCACAAGGTTATTGGTAGGAAAGACTGTATGTAGGCCAACAACAAGAATACCATAACAAACTCTCTCTCAATCCGCCATGTCCACCACCACCGCTAGTTCCACCATATGCAGCTCTCCAGTCCAGCTCACCCTACAAGAGACTCTCGTTAGGAAAAGAAAGTACTCATCCTCTCATCCGCGTACACAGGGTTTGAACGCCCACATTGCTATACTAATCTCATTACAGATGATGCCCTACTGTTTGGTTGAAAGTGAAGCTTTCAAAGACCTGATGGCCCACGCAGTACCACGCTATGACCTACCCAGTCGCCACTTCTTTGCGAGAAAAGCCATCCCAGCCCTCCACCAGCATGTCAAAGACCGCACTGTCCATGCCTTGAGGCAATCAGTCAGTGGAAAGGTGCACCTCACAACAGATGCATGGACCAGTAGGCATGGCTGGGGACGTTACGTGTCCATCACGGCGCACTGGGTTAATGTGTAGGATGCAGGGTCCACAGGGGGCAGCCATAGTGGGACAGTTCAGCCTATCTCACAGTCTAAGGAAAAAGTTGGCATACGGCGTTTGCCACTCCTCCTCCTCTTCCAGAAGCGAAAGCACGTGCACAGAGTGCAGTCGCCCTACCACTCCATCCGCAGCTGCCAGTGTTGCACACGGGGTGTCCCATTATCGAACAGCTAGTGGTAAGCGTCAGCAGGCTGTGTTTCAAATGAAGTGTTTGGGCGACAACAGACGCACCGCGGAAGTACTGGTGGAGTACTTGCAGCAACAAACTCAGTCATGGCTGGGCAGAGTACATCTTGAGGCAGGCAAGGTATTCAGTGATAACGGAAGGAATTTTATGGCTGCCATAGCCCTTTCAGAACTGAAACACATACCTTGCCTGGCTCACATCTTTAACCTGGTGGTGCAGGGCTTCCTCAAAAATTATCCAAAGTTACCAGCCCTGCTCCTGAAGGTGCGAAGACTTTGCTCGCATATCCGCCGGATGCCCATACACGCCAGCCGTATGCTGAACCATCAGCGATCGCTGAATCTTCCCCAGCACCGCCTAATAATGACGTTGCAACAAGGTGGAACTCCACACTGCACATGATTCAGAGGCTGTGTGAACAGAGGTGTGCTGTAATTAATTTGTGGGAGGATACACGGGCAGGCACTTGGATGGCAGACATGGAGTTGTCTGGTGTGCAGTGGTCGACGCCATCATAAGCATGAGCATCCCACTTATGCGTCTGCTGATGCAAAGTTTGACGCACATTAAGGAGCAGGCGTCTGCAGCCGAGGAGGAGGGAAGCCTTGATGACAGTCAGCCATTGTCTGCTCAGGGAACTGTCCAGGACGAATTGGCGGACGAAGAGGATGAGGAGGAGGATGATGGGGATGAATATGTATGGGAGGAGGATGATTCTCAGGTGGCAATAGAAACTGGTGGCATTGCAAGGTCTGGTACAGGTTTATTGCGGGACACTTGTGATGTTGATTTGCAAGAAAGTGGTCCTCAACCCAGCAGAAACAGTTAATTGACACCTGGAACATTGGCCCACATGGCTGAGTATGCCTTGCGTATCCTAAAAAGGGACCCCCGCATTTTTAAAATGATGACCGATGTCGACAACCGGTTGGCCTGCCTCCTGGATACAAGATATTAAGGAAAACTGCAAAATATCATGCCACATGAGAACCTAGGTCAAATATTGGCTACCAAACAAGCAACTCTTGTAGACCGTTTGGTTCAGGCATTCCCAGCACACAGCGGCGGTGATGGTTCTCACGCGAGCTGCAGGGGGCAACATGGCAGAGGTGTTAGAGGTGCAGAAATCTGAAGTGGCGTTGGACAGAGGGGTTTTACGACAAGGTAGTGGAATGATTTCGCAATGACCGCTGACAGGACAGGGACAGCGGCATCGATTCAAAGTGACAGGAGACAGCATTTGTCCAGTATGGTTACGAACTATTTTTCATCCCTTATTGATGTTCTCCCTCTCAGGTCATTCCCCTTTGATTACTGGGCATCTAAACTAGACACCTGGCCTGAATTGCCAGAATATGGATTACAGGAGCTCGATTGCCCTGCTGTCAGTGTGCTTTCAGAAAGAGTCTTCAGTGCTGCTGGTTCAATACTGACCGAAAAAAGGACACGTCTGCCTACCAAAAATGTTGATTAGCTAACCTTCATTTAAATTAACCAATCATGGATTTCACATTCTTTTGCCCCACCTTCCCCTGCTGACACGTAGCTTGCCTGAAAGATGACTTGCTTTTGGGGGGAGACACTGAACCCTAACTCTGGCCCTGTGGTATAACACAACACTATGAACGTGGCAGAAAGTGGCTGCCTGATATATGACACACTAGCAGAACAGCAGAATATACACTGTGTGAGAATTACTATCTCACTTTTGGGGGGAGACACTGAACCCCAACTCTGGCCCTGTGGTATAACACAACACTATGAACGTGGCAGAAAGTGGCTGGAATTATTATAAAGAAAAAAAAAAAGGTACTGCAATAACGCGCTCCCTAGTCCCTACAATGATCTCAGGACAAGTATGGCAGCAATAAAAAGGACTTCAGAACAAAATAGTGTGGACAAATAAACAAGACAGGTAACTGTGCAGAAAGGAGCAACAGGATTTTTGCTTTAAAAAAAGCAGTTGGTTTGCACAGCACCGTGCACACAGCTATGCAGCTGCTGCACTAAAATACGACCTCCACTGTCCCTGCACAAAAAGGTGGTGTGGGACAGTGAAAATCGCTCCAGCACAAGCGGTTTGGGGGTTTATATTTCCTCCCTAACTCTGTCCCTGCTTCTGACAACTGCAGCAACCTCTCCCTATGCTGAGATCGGCAGAAATAAGATGGCGGTCGACGTGCACGCCCCTTTATAGCCCCTGTGACGCCGCAGACAGCAAGCCAATCACTGTCATGCCCTTGTCTAAGATGGTGGGGACCGAGACCTATGTCATCACGCTGCCCACACTCTTCATTGGATGAAAAAACGGCGGTAACAGCGTCATACAAAACGCGACTTTGGCGCTCTGATCGTGTACCGCATGGCCAATCCCACACTAGGATCGGTTCGGGTTTCATGAAACCCGACTTTGCCTAAAAGTCGCCAATTTATGAAAATGACCGATCTGTTTCGCTCAACGCTAGTTATCAGTTATTGTACAGGAGGAGAAGGTGAGCTGTGATATCACCTATTGTGAATGATGGATCCTATGTTATTTACTGTACAGTGGAATGTAAATGTTTGTGCACCCCTGGTCAAAATTACTTTTATTGTGATCAGTTAAGCAAATTGAAGATGAAATGATCTCTAAAAGGCCTAAAGTTACAGATGACACATTTACCGTATATACTCGAGAATAAGCCGACCCGAGTGTAAGCCGAGTCACCGAATTTTGCCACGGAAAACTGGGTAAACTTATTGACTCGAGTATAAGCCTGGTATGCATTGTCCCTTCATCCCTGTCCTGTTATGTGGGCTCCCCCGGTCTCCTAGTTGTATGCAAGGCTCGGCATCCTCCCCCATCCTCCCCCTTCAATGCATGGCTCTGCATTCTCCCCCTTGTATACATGGCTGGGTGTCCTCCCCCGTCCTCCACCATCTATGCATGGCTCGGCATCCTCCTCCCATCCACCCTCTTCTATGCATGGCACGGCATCCTCCCCTTCTATGCATGGCTCGGCTCCTCCCCCTTGTATGCATGGCTCAGCGTCCTCCCTTTCTATGCATGGCTTGGCGTCCTCCCCCGTCCTCCCCCTTCTATGCATGGCTCGGCGTCCTCCCCCTTTTATGCATGGCTCAGCATCCTCCCCCTTCAATGCATGGCTCGGCGTCCTCCCCCTTCTATGCATGGCTCGGCGTCCTCCCCCATCTTCCCCCTTCTATGCATAGCTCGGTGTCTTCCCCGTCCTCCCCCTTCTATGCATGGCTCGGTGTCCTCCCCATCCTCCCCCTTCTATGCATTGCTTGGTGTCCTCCCCCTTCTATGCATGGCTCAGCATCCTCCCCCATCCTCCCCGTTATATGCATGGCTCGGAGTCCTCCCCATCCTCCCCTTCTATGCATGGCTTGGTGTCCTCCCCTTCTATGCATGGCTCGGTGTCCTCCCCTTCTATGCATGGCTCGGTGTCCTCCTCCTTATATGCATGGCTTGGTGTCCTCCCCCATCCTCCCCCTTCTATGCATGGCTCGGTGTCCTCCCCCTTCTATGCATGGCTCGGTGTCCTCCCCCTTCTATGCATGGCTCGGTGTCCTCCCCCTTCTATGCATGGCTCAGCGTCCTCCCCCATCCTCCCCCTTCTATGCATGGCTCGGTGTCCTCCCCCATCCTCCCCTACTATGCATGGCTCGGTGTCCTCCCCTTCTATGCATGGCTTGGTGTCCTCCCCCTTCTATACATAGCTCAGCGTCCTCCCCCATCCTCCCCTTCTATGCATGGCTCCGTGTCCTCCCCCATCCTCCCCCTATTATGCATGGCTCTGTGTCCTCCCCTTCTATGCATGGCTCGCTCTCCTCCCCCTTCTATGCATGACTCAACATCCTCCCCATCCTCCCCCTTCTATGCATGGCTCGGTGTCCTCCCCATCCTCCCCCTTATATGCATGGCTCGGTGTCCTCCCCATCCTCCCCCTTCTATGCTTGGCTCGGTGTCCTCCCCCTTCTATGCATGGCTCAGCGTCCTCCCCCATCCTCCCCCTTATATGCATGGCTCGGAGTCCTCCCCATCCTCCCCCTTCTATGCTTGGCTCGGTGTCCTCCCCCTTCTATGCATGGCTCGGTGTCCTCCCCATCCTCCCCCTACTATGCATGGCTCGTGTCCTCCCTCGTCCTCCCCCTACTATGCATGGCTCGGTGTCCTCCCCTTCTATGCATGGCTCGTTGTCCTCCCCCTTCTATGCATGACTCAGCGTCCTCCCCATCCTCGCCCTTCTATGCATGACTCAGCGTCCTCCCCATCCTCCCCCTTATATGCATGGCTCGGTGTCCTCCCCTTCTGTGCTTGGCTCGGTGTCCTCCCTCTTCTATGCATGGCTCGGTGTCCTCCCCCATCCTCCCCCTACTATGCATGGCTCGTATCCTCCCTCGTCCTCCCCCTTCTATGCATGGCTCGGTATCCTCCCCCATCCTCCCCCTTCTGTGCATAGATCGGTGTCATCCCCCTTCTATGCATGGCTTGATGTCTTCCCTCATCCTCCCCCTTCTATGAATGGCTCAGCGTCCTCCCCCATCCTCCCCCTTCTATGCATGGCTCGGTGTCCTCCCCCTTCTATGCATGGCTCGGCATCCTCCCCCGTCCTCCCCCTTCTATGCATGGCTCGGTGTCCTCCCCCATCCTCCCCCTTCTATGCATGGCTCGGTGTCCTCCCCCATCCTCCCCCTTCTATGCATGGCTTGGTGTCCTCCCCCATCCCCCCCTTCTATGCATTGCTCGGTGTCCTCCCCCTTCTATGCATGGCTCGGTGTCCTCCCCATCCTCCCCTTTCTATGCATGGCTCGGTGTCCTCCCCCATCCTCCCCCTTCTATGCATTGCTCGATGTCCTCCCCCTTCTATGCATTGCTTGGTGTCCTCCCCCTTCTATGCATGGCTCAGCGTCCTCCCCCATCCTCCCCCTTATATGCATGGCTCGGAGTCCTCCCCTTCTATGCATGGCTCTGTGTCCTTATATGCATGGCTCGGTGTTCTCCCCCTTCTATTCATGGCTCGGTGTCCTCCCCCTTCTATGCATGGCTCGGTGTCCTCCCCCTTCTATGCATGGCTTAGCGTCCTCCCCCATCATCCCCCTTATATGCATGGCTCGGTGTCCTCCCCCATCCTCCCCTACTATGCATGGCTCAGTGTCCTTATATGCATGGCTCGGTGTTCTCCCCCTTCTATTCATGGCTCGGTGTCCTCCCCCTTCTATGCATGGCTCGGTGTCCTCCCCCTTCTATGCATGACTCAGCGTCCTCCCCATCCTCGCCCTTCTATGCATGACTCAGCGTCCTCCCCATCCTCCCCCTTATATGCATGGCTCGGTGTCCTCCCCTTCTGTGCTTGGCTCGGTGTCCTCCCTCTTCTATGCATGGCTCGGTGTCCTCCCCCATCCTCCCCCTACTATGCATGGCTCGTATCCTCCCTCGTCCTCCCCCTTCTATGCATGGCTCGGTATCCTCCCCCATCCTCCCCCTTCTGTGCATAGATCGGTGTCATCCCCCTTCTATGCATGGCTTGATGTCTTCCCTCATCCTCCCCCTTCTATGAATGGCTCAGCGTCCTCCCCCATCCTCCCCCTTCTATGCATGGCTCGGTGTCCTCCCCCTTCTATGCATGGCTCGGCATCCTCCCCCGTCCTCCCCCTTCTATGCATGGCTCGGTGTCCTCCCCCATCCTCCCCCTTCTATGCATGGCTCGGTGTCCTCCCCCATCCTCCCCCTTCTATGCATGGCTTGGTGTCCTCCCCCATCCCCCCCTTCTATGCATTGCTCGGTGTCCTCCCCCTTCTATGCATGGCTCGGTGTCCTCCCCATCCTCCCCTTTCTATGCATGGCTCGGTGTCCTCCCCCATCCTCCCCCTTCTATGCATTGCTCGATGTCCTCCCCCTTCTATGCATTGCTTGGTGTCCTCCCCCTTCTATGCATGGCTCAGCGTCCTCCCCCATCCTCCCCCTTATATGCATGGCTCGGAGTCCTCCCCTTCTATGCATGGCTCTGTGTCCTTATATGCATGGCTCGGTGTTCTCCCCCTTCTATTCATGGCTCGGTGTCCTCCCCCTTCTATGCATGGCTCGGTGTCCTCCCCCTTCTATGCATGGCTTAGCGTCCTCCCCCATCATCCCCCTTATATGCATGGCTCGGTGTCCTCCCCCATCCTCCCCTACTATGCATGGCTCAGTGTCCTCCCCTTCTATGCATGGCTTGGTGTCCTACCCCTTCTATGCATAGCTCAGCATCCTCCCCTATCCTCCCCCTTCTATGCATTGCTCGGTGTCCTCCCCCTTCTATGCATGGCTCGGTGTCCTCCCCATCCTCCCCCTTCTATGCATGGCTCGGTGTCCTCCCCCATCCTCCCCCTTCTATGCATGGCTCGGCGTCCTCCCCCATCCTCCCCGTTATATGCATGGCTCGGTGTCCTCCCCCATCCTCGCTTTCTATTCATGGATCTGCGCCCTCCCCATCCTCCCCTTATATGCATGGCTCGCTGTCCTCCCCCATCCTCCCCCTTCTATGCATGGCTCATCGTCCTCCCCATCCTCTCGCTTCTATGCATGGCTCAGCGTCCTCCCCGTCCTCCCCCTTCTATGCATGGCTCGGTGTCCTCCCCCTTCTATGCATGGCTCGGCGTCCTCCCCCTTCAATGCATGGCTCGGCATCCTCCTCCTTCTATGCATGGCTCGGCATCCTCCCCCATCCTCCCCCTTCTATGCATGGCTCGGCGTCCTCCCCCATCCTCCCCCTTCTATGCATGGCTCGGTGTCCTCCCCCATCCTCCCCCTACTATGCATGGCTCGTGTCCTCCCTCGTCCTCCTGTCGCATGTCGCATGGTTTCACATGTTGCATGCTGTCACATGTTGCATGTCGCACGTTCTCACATGTTGTCGCATGTGGCATGTAGTCGCATGATGCGTGTCGCATGTTGTTGCATGTCGCATGTAGTCGCATGTCGCTGCATGTCGCATGTAGTCGTATGATGCGTGTCGCATGTTGTTGCATGTCGCATGTTGTTGCATGTCACATGTTGTTGCATGTCGCATGTTGTTGCATGTCGCATGTCGTCGCATGTTGTTGCATGTTGCATGTTGTTGCATGTCGCATGTAGTCACATGTCACTGCATGTCGCATGTAGTCGTATGTTGTTGCATGTCGCATGTTGTTGCACGTCGCATTTTGTTGCATGTAGTCGCATGTTGTTGCATGTAGTCGCATGTTGTTGCATGTCGCATGTTGTTGCATGTTGCATGTAGTCGCATGTCGCATGTAGTCACATGTTGTTGCATATCGCATGTTGTTGCATGTCGCATGTAGTCGCATGTCGCATGTTGTTGCATGTCGCATGTAGTCGCATGTCGCATGTAGTCGTATGTTGTTGCATGTCGCATGTTGTTGCACGTCGCATTTTGTTGCATGTAGTCGCATGTTGTTGCATGTAGTCGCATGTTGTTGCATGTCGCATGTTGTTGCATGTTGCATGTAGTCGCATGTCGCATGTAGTCACATGTTGTTGCATATCGCATGTTGTTGCATGTCGCATGTAGTCGCATGTTGATGAATGTCGCATGTTGTTGAATGTCGCATGTAGTCGCATGTCGCATGTTGTTGCATGTCGCATGTAGTCGCATGTTGCGTGTCACATGTTGCATGTCGCATGTAGTCGCATGCTGCATGTTGCATGTCGCATGTAGTCGCATGTTGTTACATGTCGTATGTCGTTGCATGTCACATGTTGTTGCATGTCGCATGTAGTCGCATGTTGTCGCATGTTGCATGTAGTCGCATGTTGCATGTCACATGTTGCTGCATGTCGCATGTTGCATGTCGCATGTAGTTGCATGTTGCATGTCGCATGTAGTCGAATGTTTCATGTATTCGCATGTTGTCGCATGTAGTTGCATGTTGCGTGTCACATGTTGTTGTATGTCGCATGTAGTCGCATGTCGCATGTAGTTGCATGTCACATGTTGTTGCATGTCGCATGTAGTTGCATGTAGTCGCATGTTGCATGTCACATGTTGCTGCATGTCGCATGTAGTTGCATGTCACATGTTGTTGCATGTCGCATGTAGTTGCATGTAGTCGCATGTTGCATGTCACATGTTGCTGCATGTCGCATGTAGTCGCATGTCGCATGTAGTCGCATGTTGCATGTCGCATGTAGTCGCATGTTGCATGTCGCATGTAGTCGAATGTTGCATGTATTCGCATGTAGTTGCATGTTGCATGTTGCATGTAGTCGCATGTTGCATGTCGCATGTAGTCGCATGTTGCATGTCGCATGTAGTGCATGTTGCATGTCGCATGTAGTCGAATGTTGCATGTATTCGCATGTTGTCGCATGTAGTTGCATGTTGCGTGTCGCATGTTGTTGCATGTTGCATGTAGTCGCATGTAGTCGCTTGTTGCGTGTCGCATGTTGTTGCATGTCGCATATTGTCATCGCATGTTGCATGTCGCATATAGTATGTTGAAAGTCGTATGTTGCATGTCAAATGTGGTAGGTTGAAAGTCGTATATCGCTGGGTGTATGTCACAGTGTGTATGTCGCGGGGTGTATGTTGTATGTAATCTGCTCTTAGATGAGATAGATAAATAGATAGAAAGAAGGAATGAGAAAGAAGGAATACCATACATAGAATGGGATATATAGCTGAAAATAGATAGATAATAGATAGATAATAGATAGATAGATAGATAGATAGATAGATAGAAAGATCGATAGATAGATAGATAGAAAGATCGATAGATAGATCGATAGAAAGATCGATAGACAGATCGATAGAAAGATCGATAGATATATAGAAAGATTGATAGATAGATAATAGATAGAAAGATCGATAGATAATAGGTAGATAGATAGAAATATCGAAAGATGCATAATAGATAGATAAATAGGAAGATCAATAGATAGATAGTAATAATAGATAGATAGAAAGATCGATAGATAGATAATAGATAGATAGACAGATAGAAAGATCGATAGATGGATAGATAGAAAGATCAATAGATAGATAGCTGAAAAGTGATAGATAGATAGATAGATAGATAGATAATAAATAGATAGATAATAGATAGATAATTAATAGATAGATAGCTGAAAAGTGATAGATAGATAATAGATAGATAGGTAGAAAGATCGATAGATAGATAATAGATAGACAGAAAGATCGATACATAGATAATAGATAACCGAGTTTGTTTCAAAACTTACGCAGACAGTTCTGGATGGTAAAAGTTTTCCGGCGTGCAGAACAACAGAATTGGCATAGGATAACTTCCGGGGCACACAGGTTACAGCGAGGAGCCGCGCCTGCGCAGTGAGGTGCTGTATGCTATGCCCACAGTTGGGCAAAGCATAATGCGCAGGCGCAAGAACAGAATGCACTGCGCAACGGCAAAAAAATAGCGCGATCTGTGCGATTCACAGATCGAATTTACGTTACACACGCCGAGGAGCGGGGGGAGAAACAGTGATTTAATCACGCCCATTTGACCAGACCAGCGTGATTGACAGGCGAAAACAGCGAGTTTTATAATGTATTTCGGCAGCATAGATGGGGAATCAGGGGACAAAAAAACACTATTGTAAAGCACAGCTCAGGCCCTATTTAGCGGTATTTTTATCTCAGACTGAAAAAACGGGGTGACAGGTTCCCTTTAACCAATCAAAGCTCAGATGTCATTTTGCATCCAGTTGATGAAATATGAAAGCTGCGCTGTGATTGGTTACCATAGACAATCAGGACAGTTTATCATTTCCTGGCTGTTATCAATCTGCCCCGTTCCTTCTTTGTGCAATGCGTCGGAGAACGACACGCTCGGTTCTGCAATGTAACTTTGGCAGTTTTCTCTTTGGTGCTCGTCATATATCACATCTCTCTGTTTATTCCTCTCCGTCTTTGCTCAGAATATTAATATTTGTTCGTTTCTCTGTAAACTGAGGAAGATTTAATGATTTGTCCTAAACTGTCTATGAAATGTAATGTTTAATGTGAAATGTCTATGTCTGGATTGTGTTTTCATATATTTCAGAGAAAGGGGCTGTGGCCGGAGCAGGTGGGGTCAATGTCCTAGAGAAGGAACAAGGACCTCCACTAAACTTGCAGGTCCTGTTGCAGGGGAAGTGGTCAGTGCTCAGCCGCCCTCCTCCTCCATAGGCCCCATAGGATATGTACTTATCTCTTATGTATATATAAATAATGCATCCATTATCTGGCATCTTGGACAGAACACTGACAGTATATTACATGCTGTTAGGATTTGGCTACAGTGCTTAATTTTATTATTAATATTCCTAAGATAAATACAGATGAAGTAACCCTTAACTTGTCAGACGGCACGATATTTTATTAATGTAACCATGTATCACTTTATCTGAAAAGTTATGGATTACTACATATGTACAGGATCAGAACCAATAACAGTACAGGAATACATCACAAGAAGCACCAAAAGTGCAGAACCACATTACCAGAACAACCATAAGTACATAAATGCAGCACTAGATCCATCATCAGTACATGAATAAAACACCAGGACCACCAACTGTACAAAAATACATCACCAGAACCACCATCAGCACAGCAATACATCATCAGAACCTCCATCTATACATGAACACATCACCAGAACACCAGAAGCACATTCAGTATAGAAATACAGCACCAGAACCACCATCAGTACATGTATAAATAACCAAAACCACAAACAACACAGAAATGCATCACCTGAACCACAATCAGTACAGAAATACTGCATCAGAAACACCATCAGTTCATGAATATAACACCATAAACACCATCAGTACAGGAATATATAATTAGAACCACACTCAGTTCATGAATACATCCACAGCCAGCACTCAATCGAGACAGAATTTCAGAGCCCTGTTTTCAAGACCAATTGGGAACCCCGCCGATCAGAAAGTTGCTTTAAATGTTGTTTCTAACCTTTTTAATTAATATATAATACAGATCCGTAATGTGATGTGTATGAGACCAGGTCTGTAACTTTGGGGAGGCAGGTTGAGCATTTGCCCTAAGTGTAGCCAGGAGTGAAGCTTCCCTGGGCCTCCTGGTGTGGCAGTCTGAGGAGTCTCCAAGGCAGCAGCATTTTGTCACCCCAGGGAGGGGAATTTGGCAGCTGTCAGCCAATTGTTTTTCCATCTTTTGAGTACTCAAAAGACCAACGGAATTTACAGGTAAGGTCAATGTCAGGAACGGTCAGTATAAGTGATCATGCTGCCCACGTCACCCCTGCTCTGCAGGAGAGATAGCCGGAGGTAAATTAAGCACTGCAATGGGACCAAATACACAGGAGTTTATTGGGGAGGGCGAATTTTGTGATGGGACAGTATGAGCGAAGAATGAGATGACATTCTGGTGAAGGGGAATAAGATGGGGCCGTATGGTGAAGGGAAAATGGAAGAAGACAGTATGGGTGCGGAATGATGAGGTGGCAGTATGTGGGGAATAATGTGAGAGGACAGTGAGGGAAGAGAAAAGTTTGAGGAGACACTATGGGGGAACACAGTATAAGAGGACAGTGTGAAGATGGACCCAGTATGGAAAAGAGAGGGCAGTGTGGAGGCCATGTACCCAGCGTCGGACTGGAGCACCTTGGGCCCACCAGAGAAAATTATTCTTGGGGCCCACTATGTAGCGACAGAGAAATAAATACAAGACCACCAACTGTGCGATATAGCACGCTAATATCAGGGCATAACATAAGGTAGTGCACGTCTTAATGATATAGCAGGGGTTGGCGCCCACCTTGTGGTGCACACTCAATGATAAATGTTCCCTGGTGTTTATTAACCACTAGGCCAACGTGTTGTAGCACCAGTGTAGAGGGGATTTTATGACATCTCATCTATACTCTGAGAAAATCCACGGCGGTAGTAGTAAACGCAGCAATATCTGCACAATGTCTGTGGGGATCTTTCTGCTGTTAATTTGCTGTTTGATTTCTGCAGCAAATACATTATGTGAATGCCCCCTCTTCTAGTGGTGGGGGTCTTAGATCACTTATGTATGACATTGGAGTAATATCGAAAGGAATGATACAGGGGGAGGGGACGCAGTCAGTCAGGGGTGATACAGGGAGAGGTGACGCAGTCAGTCAGGGGTGATACAGGGGGAGGGGATGCAGTCAGTCAGGGGTGATACAGGGAGAGGTGACGCAGTCAGTCAGGGGTGATACAGGGGGAGGGGATGCAGTCAGTCAGGGGTGATACAGGGAGAGGTGACGCAGTCAGTCAGGGGTGATACAGGGGGAGGGGATGCAGTCAGTCAGGGGTGATACAGGGGGAGGGGATGCAGTCAGTCAGGGGTGATACAGGGGGAGGGGATGCAGTCAGTCAGGGGTGATACAGGGGGAGGGGATGCAGTCAGTCAGGGGTGATACAGGGGGAGGGGATGCAGTCAGTCAGGGGTGATACAGGGGGAGGGGATGCAGTCAGTCAGGGGTGATACAGGGGGAGGGGATGCAGTCAGTCAGGGGTGATACAGGGGGAGGGGATGCAGTCAGTCAGGGGTGATACAGGGAGAGGTGACGCAGTCAGTCAGGGGTGATACAGGGGGAGGGGATGCAGTCAGTCAGGGGTGATACAGGGGGAGGGGATGCAGTCAGTCAGGGGTGATACAGGGGGAGGGGATGCAGTCAGTCAGGGGTGATACAGGGGGAGGGGATGCAGTCAGTCAGGGGTGATACAGGGGGAGGGGATGCAGTCAGTCAGGGGTGATACAGGGGCAGGGGATGCAGTCAGATGGTCAGGAATGATACAGGGGGAGGGGATGCAGTCAGTCAGGGGTGATACAGGGAGAGGGGATGCAGTCAGTCAGGGGTGATACAGGGGGAGGGGATGCAGTCAGTCAGGGGTGATACAGGGGGAGGTGACGCAGTCAGTCAGGGGTGATACAGGGGGAGGGGATGCAGTCAGATGGTCAGGAATGATACAGGGGGAGGGGATGCAGTCAGTCAGGGGTGATACAGGGGCAGGGGATGCAGTCAGATGGTCAGGAATGATACAGGGGGAGGGGATGCAGTCAGTCAGGGGTGATACAGGGAGAGGGGATGCAGTCAGTCAGGGGTGATACAGGGGGAGGGGATGCAGTCAGTCAGGGGTGATACAGGGAGAGGGGATGCAGTCAGTCAGGAATGATACAGGGGGAGGGGATGCAGTCAGTCAGGGGTGATACAGGGGGAGGTGACGCAGTCAGTCAGGGGTGATACAGGGAGAGGGGATGCAGTCAGTCAGGAATGATACAGGGGGAGGGGATGCAGTCAGTCAGGGGTGATACAGGGGGAGGGGATGCAGTCAGTCAGGGGTGATACAGGGAGAGGGGATGCAGTCAGTCAGGAATGATACAGGGGGAGGGGATGCAGTCAGTCAGGGGTGATACAGGGGGAGGTGACGCAGTCAGTCAGGGGTGATACAGGGGGAGGGGATGCAGTCAGATGATCAGGAATGATACAGGGGGAGGGGATGCAGTCAGTCAGGGGTAATACAGGGGGAGGTGACGCAGTCAGTCAGGGGTGATACAGGGGGAGGGGATGCAGTCAGATGGTCAGGAATGATACAGGGGGAGGGGATGCAGTCAGTCAGGGGTGATACAGGGGGAGGGGATGCAGTCAAGTCAGGGGTGATACAGGGGGAGGGGATGCAGTCAATCAGGAAAGATACAGGGGTAGGGGATGCAGTCAGTCAGGGGTGATACAGGGGGAGGTGACACAGTCAGTCAGGGGTAATACAGGGGGAGGTGACGCAGTCAGTCAGGGGTGATACAGGGGGAGGGGATGCAGTCAGTCAGGGGTGATACAGGGGGAGGTGACACAGTCAGTCAGGGGTAATACAGGGGGAGGTGACGCAGTCAGTCAGGGGTGATACAGGGGGAGGGGATGCAGTCAGTCAGGGGTGATACAGGGGGAGGGGATGCAGTCAGTCAGGGGTGATACAGGGGGAAGGGATGCAGTCAGTCAGGGGTAATACAGGGAGAGGTGACGCAGTCAGTCAGGGGTGATACAGGGAGAGGGGATGCAGTCAGTCAGGGGTGATACAGGGAGAGGGGATGCAGTCAGTCGGGTGATACAGGGGGAGGGGTTCAGTCAATCAGGAATGATACAGGGGGAGGGGATGCAGTCAGTCAGGGGTGATACAGGGGGAGGTGACACAGTCAGTCAGGGGTGATACAGGGGGAGGGGATGCAAACAGTCAGGGGTGATACAGGGGGAGGGGATGCAGTCAGTCAGGGGTAATACAGGGGGAGGTGATGCAGTCAGTCAGGGGTGATACAGGGGGAGGGGATGCAGTCAGTCAGGAATGATACAGGGGAGGGGATGCAGTCAGTCAGGGGTGATACAAGGGGAGGTGACGCAGTCAGGGGTGATACAGGGGTAGGGGATGCAGTCAGATGGTCAGGAATGATACAGGGGGAGGGGATTCAGTCAGTCAGGGGTAATACAGGGGGAATGGGGCTCAGTCAGGGGTGATACAGAGAGAGGTAGCAATGCCAGGGGTGATACAAGGAAAGGGGACACAGTTAATCAGGGGTGATACAAGGGGAGGTGGTGCAGTCGGTGATATAGGGGGAGGGGGTGCAGTCAGTCAGGGATGATACAGGGGCAGGTGGTGCAGTCGGTGATACAGGGGCAGGTGGCACAGTCAGGGTGATACAGGGGGAGGTGGTGCAGTCAGGGATGATACAGGGTGAGGTGGCGCAGTCAGGGATGATACAGGGGAGGTGGTGCAGTCAGGGATGATACAGGGGGAGGTGGCGCAGTCAGGGTGATACAGGGAGAGGTGGTGCAGTCAGTCAGGGATGATACAGGGGGAGGTGGTGCAGTCAGAGATGATACAGGGGGAGGTGGCGCAGTCGGTGATACAGGGGGAGGTGGCGCAGTCAGGGTGATACAGGGGGAGGTGGTGCAGTCAGGGATGATACAGGGGCGGGTGGCACAGTCAGGGTGATACAGGGGGAGGTGGTGCAGTCAGTGAGGGATGATACAGGGGGAGGTGGCGCAGTCAGTGATACAGGGGCAGGTGGTGCAGTCAGGGTGATACAGGGGGAGGTGGCGCAGTCAAGGTTATACAGGGGGAGGTGGCGCAGTCAGGGAGATACAGGGGGAGGTGGCACAGTCAGGGATGATACAGGGGGAGGTGGTGCAGTCATTTAGGGATGATACAGGGGCATGTGGTGCAGTCAGAGATGATACAGGGGGAGGTGGCGCAGTCGGTGATACAGGGGGAGGTGGCGCAGTCAGGGTGATACAGGGGGAGGTGGTGCAGTCAGTCAGGGATGATACAGGGGCGGGTGGCACAGTCAGGGTGATACGGGGGGAGGTGGTGCAGTCAGTCAGGGATGATACAGGGGGAGGTGGCGCAGTCGGTGATACAGGGGCAGGTGGTGCAGTCAGGGTGATACAGGGGGAGGTGGCACAGTCAGGGAT
Organism: Ranitomeya variabilis; assembly: GCF_051348905.1. NCBI lineage: Eukaryota > Metazoa > Chordata > Amphibia > Anura > Dendrobatidae > Ranitomeya > Ranitomeya variabilis. Next base: position 1,136,708,344 of record NC_135232.1, read on the forward strand.
GATACAGGGGGAGGTGGTGCAGTCAGTTAGGGATGATACAGGGGCAGGTGGTGCAGTCAGGGTGATACAGGGGCAGGTGGCGCAGTCAGGGTGATACAGGGAGAGGTGGCGCAGTCAGGGTGATACAGGGGGAGGTGGCACAGTCAGGGTGATAAAGGGGGAGGTGGTGCAGTCAGTTAGGGATGATACAGCGGCAGGTGGTGCAGTCAGAGTGATACAGGGGGAGGTGGCGCAGTCAGGGTGATACAGGGGGAGGTGGCGCAGTCAGGGATGATACAGGGGGAGGTGGTGCAGTCAGTTAGGGATGATACAGGGGCAGGTGGTGCAGTCAGGGTAATACAGGGGGAGGTGGCGCAGTCGGTGATACAAGGGGAGGTGGCACAGTCGGTGATACAGGGGGAGGTGGTAAATTTGGTGATACAGGGGGAGGTGGTGCAGTCAGGGATGATACAGAGGGAGGTGGCGCAGTCAGGGTGATACAGGGGGAGGTGGTGCAGTCGGTGATACAGGGGGAGGTGGCGCAGTCAGGGTGATACAGGGGGAGGTGACGCAGTCAGGGATGATACAGGGGAGGTGGTGGAGCGCCCCGTCAGGGCAAGGGGTACTTGGTAACGGGTCTGATACTTCACAGGGGGTTGTCACGGTGGCTGACCCGGTCCATGGCCCTGGGACGTCCGTGTTAAAGGGAAAGGTCTTTAAGGGGAATGTTCATGACTCCACCTGTGGTATTCGGTCAGGGTGACAGACGCTGCTTTAGGGGTCCGCTGGGGTGATGTTATGGCAGCTAGATGGTATACCTTCCCACAGGTGAAGTTTGTCCCCAGGGCTTCCCAGTGTGTAGATGGTGGATGGTGAGAGGCGCAGTGAAGAACAAAGACACAAGGTTGCAGTCTCTTTACCTATACTGAAGACTTCAGCATCCACAGTCCAGGGCACCAGATCACAGGGCAGGCAGAGTCCGGCCGGTTTGGAGGCAAGTCCAGAGTCCCCTTGTCCAGGAGGAAATCAGTAGCCTTCCCTTGCACTGCGGTGGTGTAGTCCCTTACTGCCTGAGGCTTCACGTAAGGGTCTCACAGATGTGGTGTTCCGTTCTCTCTGTCCCCCATATAGGATAGGACAATACCTGTATGACTGGTGACTTGAGTCTGTTTATAGGGTCTCTTAGATAACCCAGCTCTGTAGGTGTCACCGTGCCTCCTGGGTGTAGGTGCGGACAGGTACCCTGCAATTAGCTGTCCTGCCGGTCTCTGAAATAAGGCATAGAGGTCCTTACTCCCTCAGTGTACCGGCTACCGGGGTCTTGCGCCTCAGAAGGAGACATCTTGAGCGGGGCTGGTCCCCTTCTAGTATCCTCTTCTTTGCTTCGACTTAATTCACGCTCGCTGCAACACAATTCTGCCTTTCAATGTCTCTTTCTGGGAGCTGCAGCTCTGAGGGCATGCACAGCTCCTTTTAACCTTCTGTCCTCCTCAAACTCTGGTCTGGAACTAACAGAGCTCCTGTCTGGAGCTCTGCCAGGAACTGACTTCTGTCTGGATCTGACTAACTTTCCCTACAGACTACCAGTTATATATATATGGGGAGTGACCTAATAAATAGGAGCAAGATCTCCCCTTGGTGGTCTGGAGTATGAATGTGTTGCATGTTTGTGATACCTGGATGCAGTTATCCTTCTTTGCCTCCAAACATAGTATCACTCTCCCCGAGAGGAAAGCAATACCACTGCGACGACCAAGACCCTGGGGCGCCGCAGTGGCGCAGTCGGTGATACAAGGGGAGGTGGTACAGTCGGTGATACAGGGGCAGGTGGTGCAGTCAGGGATGATACAGGGGGAGGTGGCGCAGTCAGGGGTGATATAGAGGGAGGGGTGCAGTCAGACAAGAGTGAAAGGAGAGATGAGGTAATGGTGCCCTCATTTATCTCTAAGTAACTTAGTCCCTCCCACTCTCTCACCCCAGACTAAAGGCCCCCCATTTACACTTACTTTTAGGCTAGCAAGGGGACCTTTGCAGTTGTAGCAGGGAGCCATCTATCTCCCTCTCCTGCTTACACTGTGGGGGAGAGGAGCACGCGTTATAGAAGACAGCAGCTCATTACCTGAGCTGTGCTGTATGGCCAGGGACATGAGGACACAAACAATGCTGACACTGAATGGCTGCGCTGTGACCAATCAGTGTTACCTTAAACCTTACCAAGAGCTGCTCCACTGCAGGGAAGAGTGGTGAGTGACTGAAAAAGTCATCAGGACAGGAGTGCTGTGTTACTTTCAAATCCTGAGCTGCAGCAGCCGAACATGTCAGCTGTTATCAGTCACACGCGCACTGCTCTCTGAGTAGCTCTGAGCGCTGGAGCCGGGAGAAGTGGTGACGTCACGCTGGGAAGACGTCCTGCTCGCGGCTCCTCCCACAGTTAGAGAGCAGTGCGGGTGTCACTGATAACAGCTGACATGTTCGGCTACTGCTGCTGCAGCCAGGGCTGCCACTAGAAATTTCGGGGCCCCATACTGGCAAATTTTTCGGGGCCCCATTGAGACTCCGCCCAGGCTCCACCCCAGCCCCGCCTCCACCCCTCGAACTGTCCACAGTCCCACCACTCTCTCTTGGAAAAACTCCTCTTCTCATCTGTCGTACATTAACAGTTCCCATCACCAGATCACACATATAGCCAGCAGCTTTTGTTTTGGCCAAAAGATTTTTTAAACCGCCACCATAACACGGTAGACACTTTTGGCCGGGCCCTACTCTACTGTAACCTATTAAATATTTGTTAAAATATGCAATACAATTTAGGTATATTTTTATTTATTTTTCAATTTTTAAAATGACCAATAATATCACATTGAAAGAACAAATACCGCTACACCATGTCCAGACCACATATTACCACCACAGTGATCGAATAATATCACATACAAAGAACAAATACCACAACACCATGACCAGACACCATATTACCACCACAAAGTGACCAAATAGCACATACAAGGGACAAATACCGCAACACCATGTCCAGACCACATATTACCACCACAAAAAAAACAAAAAAACACAATACTATCATCATAAGTGCCATTATACACAGGAGATCTGCACTTAGTATGCAGTGTCTGTATACAGGTAATAGTGATCACTGGTGGTATTATACACAGGAGCTCTGTATATAATGTATAGGTAATACAGTGATCACTGGTGACATTATACACAGGACCTCTGTATATAGTATACAGTGTATAGTGTTAGTGTACAGGTAACACAGTGATTCACCAGTGACGTCTCTAGGTGAAGTCCTTCATCTTTCAACTTTCATCCAGCACAGACTGCCGTCACTTCTTCCAGCCAGGACTTGTCTCTGCAGGAAATAACACAGTTATCTCGAGCTCCGCTTGCAGAACACATTACTTAATTTTCCCAACTTCTACAGTACCTTACACCACATGAAGAAAAAAAGGTGACATAGTATCACTCTACACAGTAACAGGACCGCCCCCCCATTTAAAACAGTATCCTCAAAAAATAAAATAAATACGTCCCTGCAGTAATAATATCCCTTTAATTAGCCCCTATGGTAATAATATTCCCCATCCTGGCCAACGTGTGTCTCATTCCTGGCGTCAGCCATATGTTCTCCCATCCTGCCCTCATGAGTATCCATCCTGCCGCATATGATCTCCCCATCCTGCCCCATGATCCTGCATGATCTGTCTCCAATCCTGCCCCCAGTGTCTCCAATCATGCCGCCATGTCTTTCATCCTGCCCCGTATCTCCAATCATGCCCGTATCTCCATTCTGCCCCCAGCGTCTCCAGGATTCTGCCCCCAGTGTCTCCAGCATTCTGCCTCCAGTGTCTCCAGCATTCTGCCCCCAGTGTCTCCAGCATTCTGCCCCCAGCGTCTCCAGCATTCTGCCCCCAGCGTCTCCAGAATTCTGCCCCCAGCGTCTCCAGCATTCTTCCTCCCCCTCCGCATCTCCAGCATTCTTCCTCCCCCCAGTGTCTCCAGCATTCTTCCTCTCCCTCCGTGTCACCAGCATTCTTCCTCATACCCCCCGTGTCTCCAGCATTTCTCCTCCTCCCCTCCCCCGTGTCTCCAGCATTCTTCCTCATACCCCCCGTGTCTCCAGAATTCTTCCTCTTCCTCCCCCCCGTGTCTCCAACATTCTTCCTCCCCCTCCGTGTCTCCAGCATTCTTCCTCATACCCCCCGTGTCTCCAGCATTCTTCCTCTCCCCCTCCCCCGTGTCTCCAGCATTCTTCCTCCCCCCATGTCTCCAGCATTCTTCCTCCCCCTCCGTGTCTCCAGCATTCTTCCTCTCCCTCCCCCCCGTGTCTCCAGCATTCTTCCTCTTCCTCCCCCCCGTGTCTCCATCATTCTTCCTCCCCCTCCGTGTCTCCAGCATTCTTCCTCATACCCCCCGTGTCTCCAGCATTCTTCCTCTCTCCCCCCATCTCCAGCATTCTTCCTCTCCCCCTCCCCCGTGTCTCCAGCATTCTTCCTCCCCCCGTGTCTCCAGCATTCTTCCTCTCCCTCCCCCCGTGTCTCCAGCATTCTTCCTCATACCCCCCGTGTCTCCAGCATTCTTGCTCTTCCTCCCCCCGTGTCTCCAGCATTCTTCCTCCCCCTCCGTGTCTCCAGCATTCTTCCTCATACCCCCGTGTCTCCAGCATTCTTCCTCTCTCCCCCGTCTCCAGCACTCTTCCTCTCCCCCTCCCCGTGTCTCCAGCATTCTTCCTCCCCCGTGTCTCCAGCATTCTTCCTCCCCCCGTGTCTCTAGCATTCTTCCTCATACCCCCCGTGTCTCCAGCATACTTCCTCATACCCCCGTGTCTCCAGCATTCTTCCTCTCCCCCATGTCTCCAGCATTCTTCCTCTCCCCCGTGTCTCCAGCATTCTTCCTCTCCCCCCGTGTCTCCAGCATTCTTCCTCTACCCCCGTGTCTCCAGCATTCTTCCACTCCCCCGTGTCTCCAGCATTCTTCCTCTCCCCCCGTGTCTCCAGCATTCTTCCTCTCCCCCCGTGTCTCCAGCATTCTTCCTCTCCCCCCGTGTCTCCAGCAGTCTTCCTCTCCCCCCATGTCTCCAGCATTCTTCCTCTCCCCCCATGTCTCCAGCATTCTTCCTCTCCCCCGTGTCTCCAGCATTCTTCCTCTCCCCCCCATGTCTCCAGCATTCTTCCTCATACCCCCAGTGTCTCCAGCATTCTTCCTCTCCCCGCCCCCGTGTCTCCAGCTGCCCCGGGGACCCCTGGCTCGCCGCGTTCAAAAAAAAAAACCACGAGGTGTTCTTACCTGGCCACGCTCCTGCGGCGGGCGAAGCTCCCGAGTCCACGCAGCTGAAGCGCGCACTCGCCGGCAGCTGACAATGACGTCAGCTGCCAGCCTCCAATTGGATGGTGGCTGTTAACTATTGATGTGCGGGCCCGCACCCGCACGTCAATAAGGTTAAACTGCCGCAGCGTCTGTAGGGGGGGCCCGGTGAGCAGATGAGATGGGACCCCTCTGCCCACTGGGCCCCATAAGCCAGTCAGGGCAGTAAAGCCCTGATGGCGGCCCTTGCTGCAGCCTGCGGCTCAGGATTTGTAAGTAACACAGCGCTCTTGTGCAGACTGCGGCAAACACTGCCCACTGCTAAAGTGAAGTTGTAAGTTGTATATTTTAAGCATAAACTTATAATGAATGAAATCTTGGGGTAGATTGGATTTTCTCCACAAACATTCGGCGCACCTGGAGCACCGCTGTAGGAAACATGTTTGCAGCATGTGCCAGGGTTGTCGCCGTCTGTGTCGAGTTGTTTCATGTATAGGAGGTGCAACTTCATCCAGGGCACTTTGAAGTGTTTCGTTATAATGCTTGAGTGCAGAATAATAATAGTAACATAAAAAATTGTGATTTCAATTGTTTTTATTCCACTAAAACTTTTTTTTTAACAAAATTTTCCTGTTCCCAGATTTCAGGATTTATGGAAAACATGAATCTTGTCCTCCCCATGTGACACTGGAATATTTTGCACAGATTGGTGCATCTAATGACCGTCACATGAATGTTTGTCATTGCCATATTGAGGCTTATACATTCCACCCCTTTACCTTCTGGAGTCATCGCTGTCTCTGAGGTTTCCAGGGGAACTGAGCTATTTCCTGACAGATCTACCCACCATGCGCTCGCTGTTTGGCCTCACATCACACACAAGGTACTGAGACACCTCCTGTTCACCATTTGGTCATACGAATCAACGGTAACATTGGAGACGCCTCGGATTTAGCATCAGCCATGATTTATTCAAGAAATGGAATCATCAGTTCCCTCATATACAGATATGTGAAAAATGGGAATTTAATTTTTTTCATAATACTGAGAAGTACATACTCACAGTGTATTCACACGTGTATGAAAAACTTACGCAAGCCTGAAATTTATATTAACTTTTTTTATTGTTTTAATGGAAAAATGGCACAATTATTCTTTTACGCCATTTGCTGATCACTAGGAAAAATCTGGTCACTGCATTTTACCGGCTGTTACCAGATACCAAATATACCCGCGTCATTTACTGATTTGTGGGGTTTATCTTTAATAGATCTATTACCATTATAGTAATCATTGGTTATTGTTTTTTGAGATTTTGGTTTTTGCTTTTATCCTAAGTCATGTGACAATGCTCGTTAGAGAGAGGATGTTCACTTTAAGGATTGCAACTTCCTATAGGTGGCACTGGAGTTCTAGTCCTCTCTGAAGAGACAATTTGCAAATTGTTTTTTAATAGTTTTTAGAGTAAAAACAAATTCCAGCTTTTATTTTACCCCTAATATACAATTATACAGAAATGTACTGGTATGTAGAGCTGTATCTCTATGTACCAGTACAATGCACCTGTAAAGAAGAAGGATCCTGCTGAGATTTGTAGGCAGAGAACATTCTCCTATATTTTATAGTACAGACTGTGGATTTCTGTTGAGGTTTTTGTCTTCCATGCTACAAGCTGTGAGTTTGTGTTTCAGTGAAGATCACACTTCAAGCAAAGACGATAATTAATAAATTAAAACAAATGTGTAAGGGGCTTCCCATCTAGTGTGCTGAGTCAGAGGCGAATGTACGCAGTGAGAAAACTAAGTCAGCATTGCGGCATCCCGACGGAGATACATGCGGTGTGCTCGGGGCCTATCTCCTCCATGCTGCCCATGAGGTATGTCAGAATGTTCTGACTTTTATTTTACCCTCTAAAGGGGTTCCACTACTTGGACAAAATCATCGTACTCACTATTTTCCCTCCCTATCTACTATATAATTGTCTAAGGGCCACTTCCGTCTTTCTGTCTGTCTGTCCTTCTGTCTGTCTTGGAAATCCCAAGTCGCTGATTGGTCACGGCAAAACGGCCACGACCAATCAGAGACGGGCACAGTCTGGCGGCAAAATGGCCGCTCCTTACTCCCCCACAGTCAGCGCCCGCTCCATACTCCCCGCAGTCAGCACTCACACAGGGTTAATGGCAGCGTTAGCGGACCGCGCTCCGTTAATGCTGCTATTAACCCTGTGTGACCAACTGTTTACTATTGATGCTGCCTATGCAGCATGAATAGTAAAAAGATCTAATGTTAAAAATAATTAAAAAAATAAAAAATAGTTATATACTCACCATCCGTCGGCCCCTCGGATCCAGAACAGGCCTTTCCCGCTCCTCGCGACGCTCTGGTGACCGCTCCATGCATTGCGATCTCGCGAGATGATGACGTAGCAGTCTCGCGAGACCGCTACATCATCATCTCGCGAGACCGCAATGCACTCTTGGGACCGGAGCGCGCGAGGAGCGTCGGTAACCGCTTCGCCTGGATCCGGGGGCCAACGGAAGGTGAGTATATAACTATTTTTTATTTTAATTATTTTTTTAACAGGGATATGATGCCCACATTGCTATATACTACGTGGGCTGTGCAATATACTGCGTGGGCTGTGTAATATACTACATGGGCTGTGCAATATACTACGTGGCTGTGCAATATACTATGTGGGCTGTGCAATATACTACGTGGCTTGCAATATACTACGTGGGCTGTGCTATATACTATGTGGGCTGTGCAATATACTGCGTGGGCTGTGCTATATACTGCATGCGCTGTGCTATATACTATGTTGGCTGTGCTATATACTACTTGGCTGGGTTATACACTACATGGGCTGTTATATACTACGTGGGCTGTGCTATATACTACGTGGGCTGTGCTATATACTACGTGGGCTTTGCTATACACTACGTGGGCTGTGTTATACACTACATGGGCTGTGTTATACACTACATGGGCTGTGTTATACACTACGTGGGCTGTGTTATATACTACGTGCGTGGTCTGTTATATACTACGTGTGCTGTGTTATATGCTACGTGGGCTGTTATAAACTACGTGGCTGTGTTATATGCTATGTGGGCTGTTATACACTCCGTGGGCTGTGCTATATACTCCGTGGGCTGTGTTATATACTATGTGGCTGTGCTATATACTCCATGGGCTGTGCTATATACTATGTGGCTGTGCTATATACTACATGGCTGTGCTATATACTCCATAGGCTGTGCAATATACTACGTGGCTGTGCAATATACATGGCTGTGCTATGTACTATGTGGCTGTGCTATACACTGTGTTCCAAATTATTATGCACAAAGTTTAGGAGTGATAAGGTTAGAATTTTTTCGTTTGTCATTTAAACTCATTGATGGTGATGTGTGTCAGGGCTCTTTATATCACTGAAAGCAATTGCAGATACCTGTGCACATTAGTTTGGCCGGTGTGTCCAAATAAAGGCAAGACTACTTAAGAAGGCTGTTCCACATTATTAAGCAGCCTACATTTTTTGCCAAAATGGGAAAGAAGAAGGATGTGTCGGCTGCTGAGAAGCAACAAATTGTGGAGTATTTAGGTCAAGGCATGACTACAATCAACATTGCCAAGACACTTCATCGTGATCATCGCACAATCAAGAAGTATGTAGCTGATTCCCAGCACACACGTGTGCGTGCTGATAAGGAAAAATTGAGGACTCTTTCCAACAGGCAATTGCGTAAGGTTAAAAGAGCAGCTGCAAAAATGCCTTGTCATAGCAGCAAGTTTTTGAAGCTGCTGGTGCCTCCAACGTCCCCAGAACAACAAGATGCAGGGTCCTTCAGAGGTTTGCAGCTGTGCGTAAGCCATCCTGTCGATCACCTCTATCCACTGCACACAAGGAGAAACGGCTCCAGTGGGCCAAACGATACATGAAGACTGACTTCCAAACTGTTTTGTTCACCGATGAGTGCCGTGCAACGCTCGATGGTCCAGATGGATGGAGTGGAGGATGGCTGGTTGATGGACACCCCATGAAAACACGGCTAAGGCGCCAACAAGGAGGAGGTGGAGTAATGTTTTGGGCTGGAATCATGGGGAGAGAGATTGTCGGCCCTTTTATGATCCCTGAAGGGGTAAAGATGAACTCCATAATCTATGTGGAGTTTCTAAAACAACACTTCCTGCCATGGTTCAAGAGGAAGAACCGTGCTTTCCGCAGCAAGATCATTTTCATGCAGGATAATGCACCGTCTCATGCTGCAAAAAACACATCTGCATCTCTGGCTGCTATGGGCATAAAAGAGGACAAACTTGTGGTGTGGCCACCATCTTCCCCTGACCTCAACCCCATTGAGAACCTCTGGAGCATCATCAAAAGGAGTGTCTATGATGGCGGGAGGCAGTTCACATCTAAGCAACAGCTCTGGGAGGGTATTCTGTCCACATGCAAAACAATTGAAGCAGAAACCATCCCAAAACTGACAAATTCAATGGACGAGAGAGTTCAGAAGCTTCTTTCCAACAAGGGGTCCTATGTGCAAATGTAACATCACCTAGAATAAAGGTTTCACTGGAAAACTGTTTGATTTCATTTTGTAATCAGCTGATAATGCTTATAACTTCACAATTGACCATTTTTTTGTTCAAAATAAGAAAAAAAGGTTGACAACTCTGCTGTGCATAATAATTTGGAACATGCATTTTGAGTGTTTATTTTTTTAAAAAAGATACTGTTTTCATAGGCAGTTTGTTCCAAAACATTGCAATTATACTAGAATAGTAGATGACTGGAAAATAACAATGACTGCAATTCAGATAGGTAATTTAGAGAAAATATGAGGAAATATTATTTGCATAATAATTTGGAACACAGTGTATACTACGTGGCGGCCGCGAACAACCAGCGACAGGTGCAGTCCGGCTGCGAATTGGCCCGGGATTTGAGCCACTCTTCGCTAATTGGTCGCAGCCGGCCGAATCCTGCGTATTCAATGTATTATTCTAAAATCTTCATAAATAAACTACATACAAATTCTAGAATACCAGATGCGTTAAAATCGGGATACCATCTAGTGAAATATAATCAGCTATACTCATATCTGATACGGGTGCACTCAATTGTACTGCGTCAAATGAGAATACAATTGATGTCAGAGCCGCGCCACCACGGACAGGAGCAGAGGAGCTGTAATGGGCTCCCTGCCCCAGGGACTCCTGCAGAACGCAGGCCACTTCTGACCTGCGCCCTCTTGGAAAAGGCACATTCAGGGGATGTCAGATGGAGCGATACGGTGACCTCATCCCAGCATCCACTAATGTACAGGACGTAAGAGGAGATGGCGGCCGCGGTGTACAGAGAGCCGGGATTAAGTGAGTATAAGACTTTTTTATATTTTGCCAATGAATGGGGGACATATGTGGGGCTGTCTATGGGGGACATATGCGGGGCTGTCTATGGGGGACATATCAGGGGCTGGATATCGGGACATATGTGGGGCTGTCTATGGGGGACATATCAGGGGCTGGATATCGGGACATATGTGGAGCTGGCTATGGGGGACATATCAGGGGCTGGCTATAGGGGACATATATGGGGCTGGCTATGGGGGACATATATGGGGCTGGCTATGGGGGACATATATGGGGCTGACTATGGGGGACATATATGGGGCTGGATATCAGGACATATGTGGAGCTGGCTGTGGGGGGCTTACTGTATGAGGGGCTAGCTATGGGGACATACAGTATGTGGAGCTGGCTGTGGGGGACATATGTGCAGCTGGCTGTGGGGGACATGGGGGCTATGGGGGACATATATGGGGCTGGCAATGGGGGACATATATGGGGCTAGATATTGGGACATATGTGGAGCTGGCTATGGGGGACATATGAGGGGCTGGCTATGGGGGACATATGTGGAGCTGGCTATGGGGGACATATGTAGGGCTGGCTAGGGGGACGTATGTGGGGCTGGCTATGGGGGACATATGTGGGGCTGGCTATGGGGGACATATATGGGGCTGGATGTGGAGGCCATAAGGTCTAGCCATGGAAGACATATGAGGGGCTGCCTATGTAGAACATATGAAGGGCTGACTGTAGGGGGCATAAGAGATTTTGGTTATGGGGGACATATGAGGGGCTGGCTTGGGGGATATAAGAGGGGCTGGCTGGGGAACATAAGACTGGCTTACTGGGGGACATGAGTCGGGCAGCTGCAGGGACTTACGAGGGGCTGCCTGTGGGACCTATAACAAGAGGAGCTATGGGGGACATTATACTGGAAGATGTGGGGGATGTTATACCTGGGCTGTGGAGATATCATACTATATAGAATATGTGGGGACATCATTGCATACGTGGCTGTGGAAAGGAATCATACTCTATAGGGGACTGTGGGGAATATCATCATGTATATTAGAGGATGTTGTGGATATCACACTGTATGGACAGCTGTGGTCACCCTCATACCATGTAGGAGAACAATGTGGAGATGGACACAGTTTGGAGATGACATCTTGATGGGCAGTATGAGGACATAGTGGGAAAATGTGAAAAGGGGCAAAGAATGGCTATGGAGGAGGCCGTGTGAAATGGGGGCACAGTATGAAGAGAGGATAGCATGGCGGGGGACAGTGTGGAGATACAGAGGGTGATACTAGAGTTTGGACAGCCATAGTGTAGGCCGTGGTTCATAAGGGCGGACGCTGTGGCGGTTATAGCTGATAATGGCAGACAGTGTGGCTGGTGTAGGTCATTACGGCGGACAGTGTGGAGACCATATACTGTAGAAGGCTTATTTAGGTCATAATATGGACAGATATTTTTTATTCAGGAGCATTTTAACAACACTCTTATTTTTAAAGGCATCGTGTGGGGATGTGCTGCAGAAGGCCGGAGAAGAGGGAATCTGGAGAGACGAGCTGTGGATGTGAGAAGTATTCTTGGCGTCCGGACAAGATGGAGATGAAAAGAAAGAAAAGACTCAATCAGGGAAGATGCTGCCTACAAGGTCCCTGGATGTAAATGGTTTCTTGTTGATCCTGACTACGTCTCATTAGCACTGTTGTTCCTGTATGGTCCGCAGTCTAATAATGACTGATAACAACAACTCCCAGCATCTCTTCACCATTGTTAATGACATACTGGGAGTTGTAGGTTCAGGTGATACAAATGTATATGGGCCTGCCTGATAGGATTCAGCTCCTCAGTTACTAATCACGTGATGTCATAGGCCTAATAGAAAAGGTAAGAACTAGCTGGATAGAAAGGTAAAACGAGAAATTGTAAGTGCACAGCGCTGTATAATATGGTGGTTGCAATATAGTGATAGAATAAAAATGTTGATGGGAGGAGGAGGAAGATTGCTTCTTTAAAAACAATCATACATATCCATATTCCTTTTTCTCTTTAATTTTCCATTAGGGCATCTGTAGGAGAACAGAGTACAGGGGATAAAGCCATGCGGCTTCCAGGATTGAAGAAAACCCTGCGGAACTGATCAGGAGGAGAGAAGTTGCAGGAGGGATAGAATTAGCCATTGCTCCAAGTCAGGTGACTGCGACAAAGCCAGCCTTGTATACAAAAGGTCAGCGCCTCCATAACAGAAGAGGATTGGGTGCCAAGGAAGTGACAGTTGGTCCTGCTGCGGCTACATCAGCCATGACAAATTACCGCAGCCATGTGTGTCAGCAGGGCCCAGGCTCAGATGACTGTAAAGGGTGTACAAGGACTGGTTTGTGCCCCACTTCCCCATACCCGTCTCTCGATGTCTCTGAGAAAACTGGTACTGCTGATATGTACTATAATGCTGCTAAATTGTGTATATGTGATATATGTTGTGTGTATTATAATATGACTCTGTGTAAAGTATTGCCAATATATACATATATTCCTTGTATTGTATAAAGATAGGGAGAGTGTAGGATTTGGATTAGCCCACTAGAGGGGGCACAATAGAATAGAGTAAGTTAGGAATTAGATAGACCAATAGGATTTAGCCTATTAGGAGGGGCCATCTGAGTGTAAGAAAGAGCTTCCTGACTGAGTTAGTCAGTTGGGGCTGGGATCCCGGACAATTCAGTCGAGTCCCGTAACATTTAAGCAAGGAGCCCAGCAGTTCAGGGCCTATGGGCTGATGGTCACATGGTAGTGGCGGAACAGGGCAGCATCAAGATGGTAGCAGCTAACTTCAGGGGAATGATCCCAAATGTCTGGTGCGAAACGGACAGAGGATTTCTGAAGTGGTTTGGTCTGGCCAGTCTTGAAGCTGCGGTACCGGAGGCGACGGTACGACCCTGCAATATTCCTGGAGCAGTGAGGGACAGCACAGGGAAAAGAAAAGTTATACTCTGTGGAGAATCTTGTGCTGTGGTTGTGACAAAACTGGACACACTGTGTAAAGAATCGAATTAAGTTGTTTCGTTGGAACTGGATATGGACTTTGACTGTCATTGCGAGGTATTTAAAGGAAGAGGGCCCCAGCAGACTGGAATGGACTCTGATGTGCAAGTAAGTGAATCACCAAGTGCACAATAGAAGGGACAATGTGTTTATGTGATGGAGGACCAGGGTGTGCGAATACTGCCACTCTCAGCCATTACTACCTCTCTGGCCTCCGTTACATGACGACGAACATGCACTGAAGACCCGAACAAATGCCGTCAAGGCTCCAGACCTGAACGATTGAGGTCAACAACCGAGAACCAGCCACCATCTGTACGGACCAAAGAGACACTTGTCGGCGGTCAAGTACCTGTCACAGGGTTACCGCAACAGAGAGGAGCCAGACGACCACAGCATCTGATTGCTCCTACTCCTGCGCTGAAAAGTAGCACTTCACGTTCTTTTTAAATGGTGTTTATTTCTTTTGGCAGAACAGGGGTTAATCGGCCATGCTGGAAACTCTGGGAGTCTGAACTCTTAGCTGAGCTCAGTTAGCCACCTCTGTCCCCTATATAATCTGGATCCTGATTGAAACACATGTCAGAGCTAGCTTATGCTGCATGGCTTGGAGGAGAGGTGTTTTGTTGCTTACATGAGAAGGAGTTTGGAGGAGTTATCTGTGACTGTTGTGTGGGTTTGTATATGTGATAATTCCCTTCTCTCCTATTTTGTTTTTTCCCCATCCTCCACTCCCCTGTGCATGTCTCTGTTATATGTGAGTGAATATTTGTATGCCTGGTATTTTCAGTTACCCTTGTTCGTGTTGCCTTGTTCATCGGGTTGGTGTACTGCACTGCACGGAAGCTCACTTCTTCCTTGGGTGGAGGAAGGGAGTAGAGGGAGGGCTGATTCAGGAGATAAGGAAAAGGTGGCGGCCCCGGTGTCTTCACCTTTAGAAGTATCCTGGGGAATAGGGCAAGCTATGGCACCCCCTAGTGTAAGGGATAATGAAGGAGCCCCTGGTCCCAGGTCACCCTACAGCTGAGTCTGGACAGTAAAAAAAGATGCTCTGAGTATACCCGGCCAGAGACCTGAGCCTGGGCAGGTGATCGGAAAAGTGTGGGACGGGCTGTTGCTTTCATCAGAGACAGTACCGGGCATGGTCAGAGGAAGGGCTGCGGACCAGACGAAGTCCAGTTGATGCTAGAACAGCCCAGAGATAAATGATAGGCTTTGTTATGAAAACATGCGGCCACTGAGATGGAGCAGTGGCCCTTGTCAGGTCCAGAGCGGCCGCAAAAGTTCTTAGGAACTGTTACCACCTAGTACAGCGTTTACCCTCCTCCCAACAAGGATTAGGTTGGACTTTAGACCCCGAGTTTATCCTGATATTCCTCATTGTACATTAACCAATATTTTCCTGTTTATATAATTGTTTTGCCACTGATCCTGTGAATACTGTGTCTGTATAATCTGCCTCTAATAAAAGACTCTTATTCATATTATTCTGATAAGCAAATAAAAGTAAATTGTTGTTCCGCCTGTGTCTCTGCTGTTGCATATACAGTGGGGGAAAAAAAAAGTATCCCTTGCTGATTTTGTAAGTTTGCCCACTGAAAAAGACATGAACAGTCTATAATTTTAAGGGTAGGTTAATTTTAACATTAAGAGATAGAATATCAAAAATAAAATCCAGAAAATCTCATTGTATAAATTATATAAATGTATTTGCATTTTGCAGTGAGAAATAAGTATTTGATCCCTCTGGCAAACAAGACGTAACACTTGGTGGCAAAACCCTTGTTGGCAAGCACAGCAGTCAGATGTTTTTTGTAGTTGATGATGAGGTTTTCGCACATGTCAGGAGGAATTTTGGTCCACTCCTCTTTGCAGATCATCTCTAAATCATTAAGATTTTGAGGCTGTCGCTTGGCAACTCGGAGCAGTCAGTCCCTCCATAAGTTTTCTATGGGATTAAGGTCTGGAGACTGGCTAGGCCACTCCATGACCTTAATGTGCTTCTTTTTGAGCCACTCCTTTGTTGCGTTGGCTGTATGTTTTGGGTAATTTTTGTGTTGAAGACCCAGCCACGACCCATTTTTAATATCCTGGCGGAGGGAAGGAGGTTGTCACACAGGATTTTATGGTACATGGCTCCATCCATTCTTCCATTGATGCGGTGAAGTGGTCCTGTGCCCTTAGCAGAGAAACACCTCCAAAACATAATGTTTCCACCTCTATGATTGACAGTGGGGACGGTGTTCTTTGGGTCATAGGCAGCATTTCTCTTCCTCCAAACACGGCGAGTTGAGTTAATTCCAAAAGAGCTCAATTTTTGTCTCATCTGACCACAGCACCTTCTCCCAATCACTCACAGAATCATCCAGGTGTTCATTGGCAAACTTCAGTCGGACCTGCACATGTGCCTTCTTGAGCAGGGGGACCTTGCGGGCACTGCAGGATTTTACACCTTTACGGCGTAATGTGTTACCAATGGTTTTCCTGGTGACTGTGGTCCCAGCTGCCTTGACATTAATAATTTCCCCCATGTAGTTGTAGGCTGATCTCTCAACCTTCCTCAAGATCAAGGATACCCCACAAGGTGAGATTTTGCACTGTGCCCCAGATCGATGTCGATTGACAGTCATTTTGTATTTCTTCCATTTTCTTACTAACAGTTGTCTCCTTCTCACCCAGTGTCGTACTTATGGTTTTGTAGCCCATTCCAGCTTTGTGCAGGTCTATGATCTTGTCCCTGACGTCCTTATAAAGTTCTTTGGTCTTGCCCATGTTGTAGAGGTTAGAGTCTGAGGTAACGAGTTGATTAAGAGCGTCTAACTGGTCTGTCGGAGCCAGAACTCTTAATGGTTCGTAGGGGATCAAATTCTTAATTCTCACTGCAAAATGCAAATAAATTTATATAATTTATACAATGCGATTATCTGGATTTTATTTTTGATATTCTATCTCTCAATGTTAAATTAACCTACCCTTAAAATTATAGACTGTTCATGTCTTTGTCAGTGGGCAAACTTACAAAATCAGCAAGGGATCAAATACTTATTTCCCTCACTGTAGTTCATCTACTTACATTTGGTGTAAGGAGACAAGACAATCCCTGTACTCTTAATCTCCAAAACTCTGGCCAGGGGTGTGTTCCTGTACGCTGCATCAATTGGAACAGAACACCCATTGTACTGATTCGGAAGAAAGATGGGACCTTGAGGCAGTGGCGTATCCAGGAGGGGCAGCCGGGGCATGTGCCCCGGGTGCAGCCGACAGGGGGGCGCCAGCAGGCCGCCTGATGCGGCGGTCCAAGGAGGAGGCCGCCCCCACACTGAGATTCTTCCGTTCTCTGAGCCGGCTGTCAAATTGACAGCTGGCTCAGAGAAAGTGCTGCGCGTCGGTTCCCAAGAATGTACTAGCGTCTTCAGACGCTAGTACCCTTGATCTATGCCCTGACCACCGCTGGCACTTCCGCATCAGTGAAGCGCCAGCAGCGTGATCAGGTCACATGATCACACTGCTGACGTCACTCGCCGGCTCTTCACAGGCAGCCTTGCGGTTTGTGGTAAGTGCTCCAGCTCCAGACAGCTGGGTAATGGAGGCTGGAGCTGAAGACACCGAACTGCCAGACGGAGAGATACTGGCTGTGCTGTATACTACTATGGGGGCTGTGCTATATACTACTATGCGGGGGCTGTGCTATATACTACTATGTGGGCAGTGCTGTATACTACTGTGTAGGCTGTGCTGTATACTACTGTGTGGGCTGTGCTGTATTCTGCTATGTGGGCTGTGCTGTATACTGCTATATGGGCTGTGCTATATACTACTGTGTGGGCAGTACTGTATACTACTATGTGGGCTGTGCTACATGAAACTATGTGGGCTGTGCTGTATACTACTGTGTGGGCTGTGCTGTATACTACTATGTGGGCTGTGCTGTATACTACTATGTGGGCTGTGCTGTATACTACTATGTGGGCTGTGCTGTATACTACTATGTGGGCTGTGCTGTATGTATACTACTGTGTGGGCTGTGCTGTATACTACTGTGTGGGCTGTTCTGTATACTACTGTGTGGGCTGTGCTGTATACTACTGTGTGGGCTGTGCTATATAACACTATGTGGGCAGTACTGTATACTACTGTGTGGGCTGTGTTATATACTACTTTGTGGGCAGTGCTGTATACTACTATGTGGGCAGTGCTGTATACTACTGTGTGGGCTGTACTGTATACTGCTACATGGGCTGTGCTGTATACTGCTATGTGGGCTGTGCTGTATACTGCTTTGTGGGCTGTGCTGTATACTGCTTTGTGGGCTGTGCTGTATACTGCTATGAGGGCTGTGCTGTATACTGCTATGTGGGCTGTGATGTATACTACTGTGTGGGCTGTGCTGTATACTACTGTGTGGGCTGTGCTGTATACTACTATGTGGGCTGTGCTATATACTACTATGTGGGCAGTACTGTATACTACTGTGTGGGCTGTGTTATATACTACTGTGTGGGCTGTGTTATATACTACTTTGTGGGCAGTGCTGTATACTACTATGTGGGCAGTGCTGTATACTACTGTGTGGGCTGTACTGTATACTGCTACATGGGCTGTGCTGTATACTGCTATGTGGGCTGTGCTGTATACTGCTTTGTGGGCTGTGCTGTATACTGCTTTGTGGGCTGTGCTGTATACTGCTATGAGGGCTGTGCTGTATACTGCTATGTGGGCTGTGATGTATACTACTGTGTGGGCTGTGCTGTATACTACTGTGTGGGCTGTGCTGTATACTACTATGTGGGCTGTGCTATATACTACTATGTGGGCAGTACTGTATACTACTGTGTGGGCTGTGTTATATACTACTGTGTGGGCTGTGCTGTATAGTACTATGTGGGCGGTGCTGTATACTACTGTGTGGGCTGTACTGTATACTGCTACGTGGGCTGTGCTCTATACTGCTACATGGGCTGTGCTGTATACTACTGTGTGGGCGGTGCTGTATACTACTATGCGGGCTGTGCTATATACTACTGTGTTCCTCAGATTTCTCCACCACATGCAACTGCACCCGGGAAGGGAGGGGATGGGGGCAGAAATCAGGACATTATGGGGGCAGAAGAAATCTGAGCAAATTATGGGGGCAGAAATCAGGACATTATGGGGGCAAAAATCTGAGGACATTATGGGGGCAGAAATCTGAGGACATCATAGGGGGCAGAAATCTGGGGGGGCGCCAAACTGGTCCTTTACTCCGGGTGCAGGAAGAGCTAGATACACCTCTGCCTTGAGGTTCTGCATAGTTTACCAACGTTTAAATGCCTGTATTTTGAAGGACTCCTACCCTCTGCCAAGAATTGAAGAGTCCCTCTCTGCTCTGGGAAAAGCCAAGTACTTCTCTTCTCTAGATTTAGATAGCGGCTACTGGCAGGTTCCCATGGCTACTAAGGATCAACTGGACTGCCTTCATTCTCCATATGGGCTTATTCGAATTTAACTAGATGCCCTTCGGCATACCCAATGCACCAGGAAGATTTCAACAACTAATGGAGATATGTCTTGGGGACCTGAATTTTGAAGCAACTTTAATTTACCTGAATGACATCATGGTATACTCCTCCACCTTTGAAGAGCATTTCAGTCGGCTAGAACAAGTATTGGAGTCGCTCCGAAAGCCTGGGCTGAAGATCAAACCTCGAAAATGCCACTTGTTCCATAGGGAGATTGAGTAGGCTGGTACATACTGTCTCCAGCACCGGGGTTTACCCAACCTCTGAAAAAGTAGTGGCCGTACAGAAGTGGCCCACTAGGAGTAATTTGAGGGAGCTGAGAGCATTCTTGGGCTTGGTGGGGTACTACTGAAGGTTGATTAAAGACTTTGCTAAGGTTGTGGTCCTGTTCCACTAACTCCTAAGGGGAACAGTAGGAAGACACAAGAAACTGACTATTCAGTGGGAGCCCCGACAGGAAGAAGCTTTCCATAGCCTGAAAATGGCATTATCCAATGCTCCCATACTGGCCTACGCTTATTTCTCCCAACCCTTTGTATTGTACACAGATGGAAGTCTGTACGGACTAGGGTCTGTGCTGGCTCAAGTTCAAGATCGGAAGGAATGAGTGATTGCATATGCCAGTCGGTCGTTAAGGGATACCGAGGAGAATTCCGATAACTATAGCTCACTCAAGCTAAAGCTATTGGCGCTGCTATGGGCCGTGACCGAGAAGCTTGCAGAATACTTGTCGTATCGGAAGTTCAGGTGCGGACTGATAACAATCCCCTCGCCCATCTAGAGAATGCGAAGCTGGGAGTACTGGAGCAAAGATAGGTTGCAAGGATGTCAAAGTCTCAGTACAAAATCTTGTCCTAGTCAAAAGCTCAAAACACACATGTGGATGCGCTGTTCCAGGTCACCCAAGCGAGTCTGAAGGTAGACACAGAAGAAGATATCAAGGGTGATGTGACTCCAGATGGTAAGCAGTTCGCAGTCACCGTACTGGCTACCCAAGAAGCAGAAGGAGAGTGCAAGCCCACTCAGATCCTATGGCTCCCAAGAAATGAGTGGGTTCATCTGCAGCAGTCTAATCCTGAGCTTCAGGAGATAAGAAAGTGGGTCATCCTGGGACAAAGACCTGACCAGGAGTTGAGTGTCCCTACCAGGGAGCACCTTACAGATATTGGGCCAGTGGGAAAGGCTCTTCAAGAAGAATGGCTTGCTGTCCTAGAAGGTTCACCTGCCACAAGAACTGGATGTCATCTGGCAAGTGGTGATCCTGGGAGAGTTCATTTCCGAGCTGGTGTGGGTGTGCAATAAGCGGGTCCATGCGACCACTGTATACACGCCCTACATGTTACTATTCGGACAAAGTGGCAGAGAAATTACTGAGTTAGAGCTACATCTAGAGGATACATACCCAGGAACCAGCCCAAACACCAGGGTCCAAGGAAATCGACACCGACTCTAGATGATGAGGCAATTGGTAGAGTAAAAATTCAGGGAGGTGGAGCCCAGACAAAACCCCGACACAAGAAGATCCCCTTCGGACAGGGAGTCGGGTGTTAATGCCAGCCAAGCATCCTAGAACTAAGCTGGACTACCAAAGGGAGGCGGTACTCTACTGAATTGTGAAAAGGTCCATCTGGAGCGGCCCCCAGACGCAGGGCAGCGGGGTACTCGGTACCGGGTCTATCTCTCGGTGCTGGGGATGTCACGGTGGCCTGACCCGGTCCGTGGCCCTGCTAAGGGGCGCCCAATTAAAGATGTAGGTGACGGTGTAGGTCGCAGTAAATGACGAGGACACAGGGTTGCAGTCTCTTTACCTCTTTACTGAAGGCTTCGGCATCCACAATCCAGAGCACTGCTAACAGGGCTGGCTGAGACCGGCCGGTCCGAAGGCACATCCAGAGTTCCCTTTGCAGGTGGAAATCAGTTGCCTACCTACTAGCACCTGGGTGTTGTAGTACTTCCCTGCTGAGCACCACGGGATAGTCCTCACAACTGTCGTGTATGTTTCTGTTCTTTCTCTCCGTCCCCCAGATGATATGGATAGGACGCACCCGTATGACGGGGTAGGCCTGGAGTTATTTTATAGGGTCCCTAGAGACGCCCCTCTCCCACAATTGCCTGCGCTGTCTTCATTAGGTGATTAAGGTGAGGCAGCCAACCTAAAATTAACTGTCCTGCCGTTGGTTTGAAGTAATGCGTAGAGCCCAATACTTCCTCGGCGTTCCGGCCACCGGCTACGCGCCTCAGTAGGATGTTGCCGATCTCGGGGCACGACTCCTACTGGTTCTATCTCCTTTGTGCTGTGATCTCGTTTCTCACTTCTCCACAATATACTTCGCTTCGTGTCCTTTCTTAAGATGCCGCCGCAATGAAGTGCAGGCGCGGCTCCGTAACGATCTGTCCTTGTGCTAGGCCACTGTCAGGATCCCACCCCTGACAGGGACCTCTCCGAGTCCTTCCAAGCAACCTCTTCTCTCACTAGATGTTACCTGGGCAAAACCCAGTCAGCTTCTCCTCTAACTTCCTATCCAACCCCCAGTTTTACCAGAGTGTGAGGAGTGGCCTAATACATAGAACCCTTTGCTCCCCCTGGTGGCCAGAGTGTGAAGTGTAATGTGTGACTGTGATACCTGGTCAGGTGAACTCCTTTAGTGCAATCAGACCTAACATCACTCACCTAAGTGGTGGAGCGGCAGTACTGCAACGACCAGGTCTCTGGGGCGCTGCACATCCAGGTAGCCCGGTTTATGAGGTCCATCCTGAAGATGAAGAAGGAGCTCCAACATGGGTGCTGCACAGGAATATGCTCCGGCCTTGCCCTTCCGAGATGGAGAAGGGTGAGAAGCTCCACTAGAAATTGAATCTGAAACCAACGCGAGGACAGCAGCTGATCATGAAGAAGAGTGGATTGATGTGCGGTTGGAACTACAAGGGTCAACATTCTCATCCCTAACCAAGTTAGAGAATGGGTCAAGGGATAATATACTCAGTGGGGTAGCTGAAACCCCAGATCTCCAATAAGAACCTTTATCAGAGGAACTGTGCAGGACAGAGTGAGCCAATGCAAATATTCCTCCTGATTGGTATGAGCAAGATGAGTTTAACAAAAGACCCAGAAATGTACACTGCTCTTAGCAGAAGTCGGGTTACCTCCGAAGAAGTTCCGTTCATCTAGCAACTCTCCTCGCTTGAGGATTGGCCAAATAAAAGGAGGGAGGAATGTAGGAGAACAGAGCATGGGATAAAACATTGCAATGCTGTGGGGCTTCCAGGCCTGAACAAAACCCTGGAGAACTGAAGGACAGTGGTCAACAGCTGAGGACCAGCTGCCATCGATACAGACCAAGGAGACACTCGTTGATGGTC
Source organism: Ranitomeya variabilis (assembly GCF_051348905.1). Classification (NCBI taxonomy): domain Eukaryota; kingdom Metazoa; phylum Chordata; class Amphibia; order Anura; family Dendrobatidae; genus Ranitomeya; species Ranitomeya variabilis. The sequence goes on from NC_135232.1 coordinate 1,136,730,918, forward strand.
AAGTACCAAAGAAGCCCTGAGGAAACCCGGTCAGAGGCCCATGCTGATGATCAGAGGAGATGTGTGGGATGGGCTGTCGCTTTCAGCAGAGACTTATGGTATCGGGTGTGGGCAGAGAGAGGGATGCGAGCCAGACAGTGTGTGGCTGACCCTAGAGTGGCCCAGAGAGAACCGATAGGCTTTGTTAGGAAAGCATGCTCCTAGTGAGACGGAGCAGTGGTCCTTGTCAGGCCCAGAAAGCCGCGGAAGTTCTTAGAGGCTGTTTCCGCCTAATACAGTGTTTGCCCCCTCCAACTAGGATGAGCTTGGACTGTAGACCCCGAGTTTATTCTGATATTCCTCATTGTACATTCACCAATATATTCCTGTTTATATAATTGTTTTGCCATTGATCCTGTGCATAATCTGCCTCTAACAATCTCTTATTCATATTATTCTGTTAAGCAAATAAAAGTAGATTGTTGTTCCTCCTGTGTCTCCGCTGTTGCATGCAGTTCACCTGCTTACATTTCTGCCAAATGATGGACGCTTAAATTGAAACCAAACAGCTCCACTCTGTAGAGCCTGACCCCTAAAGTACATCACTTTTTTTCACTTTTCCTAGTATTTTTAGGTGTTTAGTGCACCAAAATACCTAGTCCTGGCCCTGCTCAATTGTCATTATTACAGAAAGGTGCCGGGATAGAGGACATTATTACACAAAGGGGTCAGAACAGGGGACATTAGTACAGGGAGGGGGGTCAGAAAGGGGGACATTATTACATAAAAGGGTCAGAACGGGAGACATTATTACACAAAGGGGTCAGAATGGGAGACATTATCACAGAAAGGGGTCAGAACGGGGGACATGTTACAGATAGGGGTCAGAACGGGCAACATTAGTACAGAAAGGGGCCAGAACGGGGGACATTATTACAGAAAGGTGTCATAACGGGGGACATTAGTATAGAAAGGGATCAGAACAGGGGACATTAGTACAGAAAGGGGCCAGAACGGGGGACATTATTACACAAAGGGGTCAGAACAGGGGACATTAGTACAGAAAGGGGTCAGAACGGGGGACATTATTACACAAAGGGGTCAGAACAGGGGACATTAGTACAGAAAGGGGTCAGAACAGGGGACATTAGTACAGAAAGGGGTCAGAACGGGAGACATTAGTACAGAAAGGGATCAGAACGGGGGACATTAGTACAGAAAGGGGCCAGAACGGGGGACATTAGTACAGAAAGGGGCCAGAACGGGGGACATTAGTACAGAAAGGGATCAGAACGGGGGACATTAGTACAGAAAGGGATCAGAACGGGGGACATTAGTACAGAAAGGGGTCAGAACAGGGGACATTAGTACAGAAAGGGCCAGGATGAAGGACATTACAGAAAGGAGTCAGAACGGGGGACATTAGTACAGAAAGGGATCAGAACGGGGGACATTAGTACAGAAAGGGATCAGAACGGGGGACATTAGTACAGAAAGGGATCAGAACAGGGGACATTAGTACAGAAAGGGGGCAGAACGGGGGACATTATTACAGAAAGGGGCCAGGATGAAGGACATTACAGAAAGGAGACAGAACGGGGTAACATTATTACATAAGGAAAGGGCGGAGCATATAAATAAATGGAGGGTGAACACGCATGTCTTTATAGGATGTAGAGTACTACTTCCGCCACCAATACATCTGCCCAACATGTAGGAGGGGGCCCACGTCCGAATTTTGCACCGGGTCCCAGCAGACCCCAGTTACACCACTGGTTACAGCTAGGGTTGAGCGAAACGGGTCGTTCATTTTCATAAGTCGCCGACTTTTGGCAAAGTCGGCGTCTCATGAAACCCGACCCGATCCCTGTGTGGGGTCGGCCATGCGGTACGCGATCTTGGCGCCAAAGTCGCGTTTCGTATGACGCGATTAGCGCCATTTTTTCAGCCAACGAATGAGCGTGGGCAGAGTGATGACATAGGGGTTAGGGGCGTGAACGCCTATCGACACGTTATCGCTTGTGCGCAGGAGCGATTTGGAATGTGCAAATCGAAATTTTCTGTTCTGGGACGGAGGGGGAGGGAGAGAGAGAGAGAGAGAGAGATAGAGAAAAAAAATAAAATAAATAATTTATCTTCGCTGGGTTTCGTGTTTTGGCCGAAACCCGACTTTTCACGGTGGTCGGCCGATTTCACTCGACTCGACTTTTAAGACAGTCGGGTTTCACAAAACCCGACTCGACCCTAAAAAACTGAAGGTCGCTCAACCCTAGTTGCAGCTACAGCTTCTCATCAGGTCGTAGTGAGGTGCACTCTGCTGGACACATTACTAAGCAGGTGGCCTGCAGTACATAATGCAGACTCAGGGAGAACCTGAGATTTTGGCATCCGGACCGACGATCACTAAAGAATCCGCCATGATTACGTACGATTAGATGTTCCTTTCCCAAACCCTCTCCGTACGCACTGACCCAGTTTGTCTGAATCGTTGGGATTAGGAATATGTTGCGTAGAAAAGAATAATCTTCAGCAATAATGGGACATTAAAGCCCCATAATCCTGTTATCTGGTAATACTCTGCATTCTTCTCTAGGGATGATTGGACTGGGAAGAAATATAGCTCAGATGTCGTTATTACTCCAACTGGCGGGTATGTGGAGGAAGGAGAACAAACAGCACAGAATGTGTCGCCACCGCCGCGGGCGCTCGCCTTGGTAACCGTCTGTGTCCTGCAACGGCAAGAAAAAAAAAGATCTATATAATGGATGCTGGACTACCGTGCAGAAAAGTGGGCTAGCATTTCTCAGCATAGGCATAGCACTTTTTTCTTTGCTTAAATGCATGCACTTGGGGCTAAAATTAATTTTTGCAATTGGGTTTCATTAAAATTTTTGCAGCGTTTGGCTTTAGTCCTGTGTTTTGTTCTACCTTCTCCCATAATTGGTGAATTATCTGTGTTACTCCGAGCGTTTCCCCGTTTCCTCCTGTTACATGATATCCATTAATATAATTAATTAATTAATGAATTGTCCCCCGGACCGTATACCAGGAATTATTGACATCAGATTCCTCGCGAGCAGGTTGGTGTATTGGTGTATATGGAGCCACTACCGGGCGGGCGGTGTAATAACGAGGCCGTAATTAATGAGCGACAGGCGATTAAATAGCAATGAGATCAGCTTCACGTGGGAGAATAAAGGCGGCGGAATACAGGAGGTTTTAATTACACCTCGTTAACGACGTCGCAGCTTTATGTAATTAATGCACATCCACTGGAAGAAAATGGAGAAATCTGTGGAGCATGAATGATACAGAAGACCCCTTTACCTTTATATCACCCCCTGCCTGACGGCAGTAGTAAGATTCCTTGTTTGAGTGGGATTAGAAAACATGGATGACTTATTCTTCTTCTGAAAACAGCGCCACCCATGTTTACAGGTTTTGTGTGGTATTGCGCCTCAGCCTGATTCACTTGAATGGAGCTGTGTTGCAATACGGCACATTGCCTATAGATAAAGGGGGCGCTGCTTATGGAAGATACCTCTATAAGATTCTCAGATTGGTTATCAGACTCTCTAAATTATTGGCCCTTCTGGTCATGGGAGACCTACATTAGTCTTCATGGTCATGAATTACACGGTGTATTGGAGCTTGGACCTTGGTGGGACTTACGGAGGTGAGGTTGGGGAAAATAATTTGGATGCCCCTAAGCTTTCGGGGGCAGATGCGGTTACTTTCTGGCACTTTGTGGGACTGTGCCTTCTATACCTCTCGATTTTAGCAGCGTTGTTCCAGAGGAGAGTGTTCGCATTGTGCTCTACCAAAAATGTATTCCTTACGGACACGCCCCCTTTGCAGGTCCCTCCCCTGCTGAGCCTCTGCCACACCCCTTCATATATCGGTCATGCCCCTGAGGTTCCTGACACGTGTTTTCCAGGTGGTTTTGTGAGGTTTTGGATGCGCCCGGGAGATTCATCAACTTCTTTTGAAGTCCTGTTGAGTTGACGAACTTTGACCAGACCCCTCATCTTATCATTCCTAATTATGGCCAGGAGCCAGGGTCCCACCAGATATCAGGGCTCGGGCGAAGCGTTTCCCTCCCTACCAGGTATTCTGCACCCTTGGGCACAAAACGTGTCATCCAGTCAGCAGATCCAAGATGAAGAACCTCGTTTCCGTATGTTTGGTGGCTGCCATTGTGCCTGAGCCCAGTGGGGCTCTCAGGACTTTCCCTCAGATCCTTCCGTCTCGCCGTCGCTGCTTCCTGGTGGCAGGAACTCGATATAAAAGCGTGTAGTGAAATCCACACTGACTAAACAAACAGGGCGTCTATAGGAGCACCTGCCCGCGTGTAATAAAGCCGCCACATGGCGCCAAGGACAGAAAACCAAACAGTGCGACTCCACCCGCAGACACCAGGCGACAGCCTCTCCAGACTCCAGCGCATTTTGTGCAATGATTAGGTGTCACAGTGTCTCTCCAGGAATTGGGTATTAAAACCTATGGAGAATAAAATGGAGCAGAGGGGGGAGCACTCCTGAAATCATATCCACGTTGCTTGGACAGTTGAGCCGTGTTCACACGCAGTGCAAATGCTGCGTTATTTCTTCTACGTTTAGCCGTACAAGTAAAGTGGATGAGATCTGATGAAAACGGAGGACGCTGACGACGCTGCGGGACTGTGCGCTGTTTGCTGCGTTTTTTCTCTGTAGGCTTCTATTTGGAATCTGAAAAAAATGCATAAAAAAAGAAAAAAGCGCTGGTGTTATATGCAGGATCAAAGCTTTTCTGTACAAAAGAAAAAAAAATTAGAAATCGCGGCTTCACCGAAAATGAATCAAATAAGAGGAAAAATAATGTAACAAAAAGGAAATAACCAGAGAGGATGAGAGGACAAGGTGCAGATAACACTGTGTGTCTGATGGGGGCGCTAATGATTACATATCTGTGTAGTGAGCCCCTCACCCAGCCCCTCTTATTGTGCCGATCGCTGGAACCCCCATTATAAGGGACATATCTCTCGTCTATGATTACGCCATAATTACTCCAGTCCGGCTCCTCAGTGCTCCTCTCGGCTCCTCTCGACTCTTCTGTGCTCCTCTCGGCTCCTCTGTGCTTCTCTGTGCTAATTTCGGCTCCTCTCGGCTCCTATAAAAATATATACAGGCGCATCTCAAAAAATTAGAATATCATCAAAAAGTTAATTTATTTCAGTTCTTCAATACAAAAACTGAATGAGACACACCAGACCCAACAATGCAGATGAGCTGAAGGCTGCTATCAAAGCCACCTGGGCTTCCATAACCCCTCAGCAGCGCCACAGGCTGATCGCCTCCATGCCACGCCGCATTGATGCAGTAATTGATGCAAAAGGAGCCGACCAAGTATTGAGTGCATTTACTGAACATACATTTCAGGAGGCCAACATTTCGGATTTTAAAATCATTCATGCTGGTGTTATAAAGTATTCTAATTTACTGAGATAATGACTTTTGGGTTTTCATTGGCTGTAAGACATAATCATCGACATTAACAGAAATAAACACGTGAAATAGATCACTCTGTCTGTAATGACGCTATAGAATATACGAGTTTCACGTTTTATATTGAAGAACTGAAATAAATTCACTTTTTGATGATATTCTAATTTTGTGAGAAGCACCTGTATATCTGACAAATATTTCTAGCTGTCGGTGATATGTATCTAAGTCTACGGTGATATGTATCTAAGTCTACGGTGATATGTATCTAAGCCTACCTTATTGCTTAACGCTGTCTAGCGCATCTTCTCCTCTCATGTATGATACAATCTGCTATATCTAAGCGTACCGCCCATGATACTGTCTAGCGTATCTAAGCCTTTCATCTCTGATGCTGTCTAGTGTATCTAAGCCTGATGTGTGTGATACTGATGAGTTGCCCAGTGATGGATGCTCACCACTAGTCCATGTGTGTGGGGTGTCCTTACTTTTGCATGCCGTCACAGCCTGTTTTCCGCCCTCCTGTGCTGCCGATCATGAGCTTTTCTGACTAATTCTACATTTCCCGACCATAACTGTAAATCATGGGGTAATTATTTACAGGTCCTTCTCAAAAAATTAGCATATAGTGTTAAATTTCATTATTTACCATAATGTAATGATTACAATTAAACTTTCATATATTATAGATTCATTATCCACCAACTGAAATTTGTCAGGTCTTTTATTGTTTTAATACTGATGATTTTGGCATACAACTCCTGATAACCCAAAAAACCTGTCTCAATAAATTAGCATATCAAGAAAAGGTTCTCTAAACGACCTATTACCCTAATCTTCTGAATCAACTAATTAACTCTAAACACATGCAAAAGATACCTGAGGCTTTTAAAAACTCCCTGCCTGGTTCATTACTCAAAACCCCCATCATGGGTAAGACTAGCGACCTGACAGATGTCAAGAAGGCCATCATTGACACCCTCAAGCAAGAGGGTAAGACCCAGAAAGAAATTTCTCAACAAATAGGCTGTTCCCAGAGTGCTGTATCAAGGCACCTCAATGGTAAGTCTGTTGGAAGGAAACAATGTGGCAGAAAACGCTGTACAACGAGAAGAGGTGACCGGACCCTGAGGAAGATTGTGGAGAAGGACCGATTCCAGACCTTGGGGAACCTGAGGAAGCAGTGGACTGAGTCTGGTGTGGAAACATCCAGAGCCACCGTGCACAGGCGTGTGCAGGAAATGGGCTACAGGTGCCGCATTCCCCAGGTAAACAGCGGCAGAAGCGCCTGACCTGGGCTACAGAGAAGCAGCACTGGACTGTTGCTAAGTGGTCCCAAGTACTTTTTTCTGATGAAAGCAAATTTTGCATGTCATTCGGAAATCAAGGTGCCAGAGTCTGGAGGAAGACTGGGGAGAAGGAAATGCCAAAATGCCTGAAGTCCAGTGTCAAGTACCCACAGTCAGTGATGGTGTGGGGTGCCATGTCAGCTGCTGGTGTTGGTCCACTGTGTTTCATCAAGGGCAGGGTCAATGCAGCTAGCTATCAGGAGATTTTGGAGCACTTCATGCTTCCATCGGCTGAAATGCTTTATGGAGATGAAGATTTCATTTTTCAGCACGACCTGGCACCTGCTCACAGTGCCAAAACCACTGGTAAATGGTTTACTGACCATGGTATTACTGTGCTCAATTGGCCTGCCAACTCTCCTGACCTGAACCCCATAGAGAATCTGTGGGATATTGTGAAGAGAAAGTTGAGAGACGCAAGACCCAACACTCTGGATGAGCTTAAGGCCGCTATTGAAGCATCCTGGGCCTCCATAACATCTCAGCAGTGTCACAGGCTGATTGCCTCCATGCCACACCGCATTGAAGCAGTCATTTCTGCCAAAGGATTCCCGACCAAGTATTGAGTGCATAACTGAACATTATTATTTGATGGTTTTTTTGTTTGTTATTAAAAAACACTTTTATTTGATTGGACGGGTGAAATATGCTAATTTATTGAGACAGGTTTTTTGGGTTATCAGGAGTTGTATGCCAAAATCATCAGTATTAAAACAATAAAAGACCTGACAAATTTCAGTTGGTGGATAATGAATCTATAATATATGAAAGTTTAATTGTAATCATTACATTATGGTAAATAATGACATTTAACACTATATGCTAATTTTTTGAGAATTACCTGTATATCATCATGTGAAAAACAAACATGGCAGATAAGGCTACTTTCACACTTGTGTTTTTCAGCTTCTGTCACAATCCGTCGTTTTTTGAGAATGCAGGATCCTGCATTTTCCCATAGACTTGTATTTTAGCGACAGATTGTGACGCACTGGATGCGTCGTGTTTTGGCGGACCGTCGGCACGAAAAAACGTTCAATGTAACGTTTTTTTGTACGTCGGATCCGCCATTTCCTACCGCGCATGCGCTGCCGGAACTCCACCCCCTCCTCCCCGGGACTTTACAATGGGCAGCGGATGCGTTGAAAAACTGCATCTGTTGCCCACATTGTGCCAAATTTTCACAACGTGCGTCGGTACGTCGCACCGACGCTTAGCGACAGACCCGTACCGACGCAAGTGTGAAAGAAGCCTAAGTCACCAGACGTCCCCCTCCCGGCCGGCCTCGTTATTGGCCTCTGTCATGAAGAACTAGAAGATGGTCAGTGCAGAACGAGCTCCCACTGCCTGCTGCCCCCCTCCCTGCTGCTGAATCTCTGCCCACCTACACTGACTGACAGCTCCCGCTGCCCCCCTCCCTGCTGCTGAATCTCTGCCCACCTACCCTGACTGACAGCTCCCGCTGCCCCCCTCCCTGCTGCTGCTGAATCTGTGCCCACCTACACTGACATCTCCTGCTGCCCCCCTCCCTGCTGCTGAATCTCTGCCCACCTACACTGACTGACAGCTCCCATTGTCCCCCTCCCTGCTGCTGCTGAATCTCTGCCCACCTACACTGACTGACATCTCCTGCTGCCCCCCTCCCTGCTGCTGAATCTCTGCCCACCTACACTGACTGACAGCTCCCATTGCCCCCTCCCCGCTGCTGCTGAATCTCTGCCCACCTACACTGACTGACAGCTCCCATTGCCCCCTCCCCGCTGCTGCTGAATCTCTGCCCACCTACCCTGACAGCTCCCAATGCCCCCCTCCCTGCTGCTGACTCTGTGCCCACTTACCCTGACTGACATCTCTCCATTGCCCCCCCTGCTGCTGCTATATCTGTGCCCACCTACCCTGACAGCTCTCCATTGCCCCCCCTGCTGCTGCTGAATCTGTGCCACCTACCCTGACTGACTGATCCCCATTGCCCCCCTGCTGCTGCTATATCTGTGCCCACCTACCCTGACTGACAGCTCCCCATTGCCCCCCCCCCCCCGCTGCTGCCGAGTCTTTACACACGTCGGGTGATTGACAGCTCCTCAGTGTCCCTCTTCTCTGCTGCTGCAGAATCAGATCACAAAACCTTTATTAAGAGGTCTTCAGTTTTCTTTCTGCTGTTCCTGAATCCCCATGTGCCTGACCTGACTGACAGCTCCTCAAGGTACCTCCTCACTGTTGCTGCTGAAGCTCCACCCAATTATTATGATTGACAGCACCCTATTGTCCCACCTTCCTGCTGCTGCTATCTCTCCACCATACATGATTGACAGTTCTTCCATGTCCCTCGTCCCGGTTTCTTCTGAACCTCTACTGACCCAGCCTGACCTCTCCTAAATGTCCCTCTTCCCTGCTACTGCTGTACAGCTCTTCAGTGCTCTCCTGTTTGCTGCTGAATTCCCATGCACCTAATCTGATTGGAAGCTTCTCAGTGTCCCCCCTTCCAGTTGCTGCTGAATCTCTGCACACCAAGAGTGATTGACAGCACCTCAATGTCCTTCGCCCCTGCATTCACCTACCCTGAATGACTACACCTTAGTTTCCCTCCTAGCTGCTGATGCTGACTATCTTACCACTTAACCTGATTGACAGCTCCTCACTGTCCCTCCTCCCTGCTGATGCTGAATCACCACCTACCTAACCTGATTGACAGCCCGTCAGTGTCCCTCCTCCCTGATGATGCTGAATCACCACCTACCTAACCTGATTGACAGCTCCTCAATGTTAGAAGAAAGGAAGGGGGACACCAAACGTGATAGGGTCTGATCCAAGGGAGGAATAAGGTGTTAGATGAAATTAAGGTCCTGCCTGCCTAGCTGGGTTATGTTAACCCACAATAGGGGAATCAAGATTAATCAGCTGTCGCCGCACCCTCAGATCGGGGGTCCCATCGTGAGCTACAATGGAGCTCCTCAATTTTTTTATCTATGCTGCTGCTCAATGTCCACTCACCTAACCTTATAGACAGGTTCTCGATATCTTTCTTATCTGCTGATAAATCTTGATTAACTGACATCTCCTCAGTGTGCCACCTCCCTGTTGCTGCTGAATCTCCACCAACCTAGAGTGACAGCTCCTCAGCGTCCAGTCTCTCTGCACTCTCCTAGCCCGATTGACAACTCTTTAGTGTCCCTCCTCTTTTCAGATGATGAATCTCTTCCCACCTACAGTGACTGACAGCCCCTCAGTGTCCCTCCTCCCTGCTGCTGCTGAATTTCCACCCACCTACAGTGACTGACAGCCGCACAGTGTCCCTCCTCTTTTAGAGTTTCTCCTTCTTGCTGCTGCTGTTGCTGTTGAATCTCCTGGTCTGAATAGCAGCTCCTCATTGATCCCCCTCCCCGCTGCTCCTACATCTTCCCCCTTAGCCTGATTGACTGCTCCTCAGTGTACCCCTACCTCCCCCACCTCGATCCTCGCTGGTGATGGCATGTGAGGCAAACAATTTGTGAAATCTTTTTATTGAGGTTAAACAAGGGTGTACCTGATACCGACCTCAATAAGGAAAGAAAAAAGAAGCAGCAATCACTTCCGCCTGGGTCTCCTTATGTCTGCGGTGAGAAATGGCGTGATCTGACTGAGGCTGTGCTCTCCAGGGACTGACTGAGGCTGTGCTCTCCAGGGACTGATTGAGGCTGTGCTCTCCAGGGACTGACTGAGGCTGTGCTCTCTAGGGACTGACTGAGGCTGTGCTGTCTAGGGACTGACTGAGGCTGCGCTCTCCAGGGACTGACTGAGGCTTGCGCTCTCCAGGGACTGACTGAGGCTGCGCTCTCTAGGGACTGACTGAGGCTGCGCTGTCTAGGGACTGACTGAGGCTGCGCTCTCTAGGGACTGACTGAGGCTGCGCTCTCCAGGGACTGACTGAGGCTGTGCTCTCCAGGGACTGACTGAGGCTGTGCTCTCTAGGGACTGACTGAGGCTGTGCTCTCTAGGGACTGACTGAGGCTGTGCTCTCCAGGGACTGACTGAGGCTGTGCTCTCCAGGGACTGACTGAGGCTGTGCTCTCCAGGGACTGACTGAGGCTGTGCTCTCCAGGGACTGATTGAGGCTGTGCTCTCCAGGGACTGACTGAGGCTGTGCTCTCCAGGGACTGACTGAGGCTGCGCTCTCTAGGGACTGACTGAGGCTGTGCTCTCCAGGGACTGACTGAGGCTGTGCTGTCTAGGGACTGACTGAGACTGTGCTCTCCAGGGACTGACTGAGGCTGTGCTCTCTAGGGACTGACTGAGGCTGCGCTCTCCAGGGACTGACTGAGGCTGCGCTCTCCAGGGACTGACTGAGGCTGTGCTCTCTAGGGACTGACTGAGGCTGTGCTCTCTAGGGACTGACTGAGGCTGTGCTCTCCAGGGACTGACTGAGGCTGTGCTCTCCAGGGACTGACTGAGGCTGTGCTCTCCAGGGACTGACTGAGGCTGTGCTCTCCAGGGACTGATTGAGGCTGTGCTCTCTAGGGACTGACTGAGGCTGTGCTCTCCAGGGACTGACTGAGGCTGTGCTCTCCAGGGACTGACTGAGGCTGTGCTGTCTAGGGACTGACTGAGGCTGTGCTGTCTAGGGACTGACTGAGACTGTGCTCTCCAGGGACTGACTGAGGCTGCGCTCTCCAGGGACTGACTGAGGCTGCGCTCTCCAGGGACTGACTGAGGCTGCGCTCTCTAGGGACTGACTGAGGCTGTGCTCTCTAGGGACTGACTGAGTCTGTGCTCTCCAGGGACTGACTGAGGCTGTGCTCTCCAGGGACTGACTGAGGCTGTGCTCTCCAGGGACTGACTGAGGCTGTGCTCTCCAGGGACTGATTGAGGCTGTGCTCTCTAGGGACTGACTGAGGCTGTGCTCTCCAGGGACTGACTGAGGCTGTGCTCTCCAGGGACTGACTGAGGCTGTGCTCTCCAGGGACTGACTGAGGCTGTGCTCTCCAGGGACTGACTGAGGCTGTGCTCTCCAGGGACTGATTGAGGCTGCGCTCTCCAAGGACTGACTGAGGCTGCGCTCTCTAGGGACTGACTGAGGCTGTGCTCTCCAGGGACTGACTGAGGCTGCGCTCTCTAGGGACTGACTGAGGCTGCGCTCTCTAGGGACTGACTGAGGCTGTGCTCTCCAGGGACTGACTGAGGCTGTGCTGTCTAGGGACTGACTGAGGCTGTGCTGTCTTGGGACTGACTGAGACTGTGCTCTCCAGGGACTGACTGAGGCTGTGCTCTCTAGGGACTGACTGAGGCTGTGCTGTCTAGGGACTGACTGAGGCTGCGCTCTCCAAGGACTGACTGAGGCTGCGCTCTCCAAGGACTGACTGAGGCTGCGCTCTCCAGGGACTGACTGAGGCTGTGCTCTCTAGGGACTGACTGAGGCTGTGCTCTCTAGGGACTGACTGAGGCTGTGCTGTCTAGGGACTGACTGAGGCTGCGCTCTCCAGGGACTGACTGAGGCTGTGCTCTCTAGGGACTGACTGAGGCTGCGCTCTCCAGGGACTGACTGAGGCTGTGCTCTCTAGGGACTCTCTTGGGTAAAAAATTGTGATGTTGCCCAGAAGAGGCCACCGCTGCCGCTCCTCAGTCTTCTCCATGATGGCCGATACAGGTCCCCTATTGGGAATAACAATATTCCTCCTCCAAAAAGAAAACAGAAGCTCAAATATTCATTTGTAGTCAAAATGATATCAATAAAAACTCCGGCTCCACCAGGCAAGCCTCCCATCACAGCGCCAAAAGCGGGGACTTGTGGGATTGGTTCCCAGATAACTTTTGTGTCGCCATAATCGTCCAGACCTGTAGAATCGCAGCACCAGATCGGGGCAACAATGGTGGAATTGGGTTTATTTTATTTTTTTTAGTATTTCAACTCACAAAGGAGTTTTGTGCAAAAAAAAATGATAGGGTGAAAGTAAACTGCAACTTTCAAAACTGCAGCAGCTCCCCACAATGAAGCTTCATGCCCCCCACCAACTGAGAAAGAAAGAAAGAAAGAAAGAGAGAGAGAGAGAGAAAGAGAGAGAGAGAGAAAGAAAGAAAGAAAGAAAGAAAGAAAGAGAAAGAAAGAAAGAAAGAGAAAGAAAGAAAGAAAGAAAGAAAGAAAGAAAGAAAGAGAAAGAAAGAAAGAGAAAGAAAGAGAGAGAAAGAGAAAGAAAGTAAGAAAGAAAGAAAAGGAGAATGAGAGAAAGAAAGAGAAAGAAAGAACGAGAAAGAGAAAGAAAGAAAAAGAGAGGAGAGAAAGAAAGAGAAAGAGAAAAAGAGAGAAAGAAAGAATAAAAGACAGAAAAAGAAAGAGAAAGAAAGAGAGAAAGAAAGAAAGAGAAAAGGAGAAAGAAAGGAAGAACGAGACAGAAAGAAAGAAAGAAAGAAAGAAAGAAAGAAAGAAAGAAAGAAAGAAAGAAAGAAAGAAGGGATAGTAAAAAGGACCGTTTCAGGGTCAGCAGCCGGGCGCACTTTGATCTCCGCTCTGGAGCACACACATTGATCTCTGCGCTGGAGCACACACTTCGATCTCCTCTCTGGAGCATACACTTTGATCTCCGCTCTGGAGCATACACTTTGATCTCAGCTCTGGAGCACACACTTTGATCTCTGCTCTGGAGCACACACTCTGATTTCCGCTCTGGAGCATACACTTTGATCTCCGCTCTGGAGCACACACTTTGATCTCCGCTCTGGAGCACACACTCTCATCTCCGCTCTGGAGCCACACTGTGATCTCCGCTCTGGAGCCACACTGTGATCTCCGATCTGGAGCCACACTGTGATCTCCGCTCTGGAGCCACACTTTGATCTCCGCTCTGGAGCACACACTCTCATCTCCGCTCTGGAGCCACACTGTGATCTCCGCTCTGGAGCCACACTGTGATCTCCGATCTGGAGCCACACTGTGATCTCCGCTCTGGAGCCACACTTTGATCTCCGCTCTGGAGCCACACTGTGATCTCCGCTCTGGAGCCACACTTTGATCTCCGCTCTGGAGCCACACTGTGATCTCCGATCTGGAGCCACACTGTGATCTCCGCTCTGGAGCCACACTTTGATCTCCGCTCTGGAGCCACACTGTGATCTCCGCTCTGGAGCACACACTTCTGTTCCCTTCTCCGCTGCTCCTGTGCTCTGATGACTGTGATTCATTACTATCAGATGATAGACTCGGAGCCGCTCTCATTGCCGGGAGATCGTGACATCATCCGAGCGAGGAGCTGCAGAATCAGCGGCGCCTCCACAGCCACAGTCACAGCTGTCACCGCTCCTGACAGGAGGCTGAGGACGGCGGCGGCGAGAGCGGCGGAGTACACGGGACGTGACTGCACTCAGGGACCGTGCGGAGGAGAGGATCCGGGGCTGTGCATAGCGGAGAAGGACTGTGCAGAGCGGAGAAGGACTGTGCAGAGCGGAGAAGGACTGTGCAGAGCGGAGAAGGACTGTGCAGAGCGGAGAAGGACTGTGCAGAGCAGAGCAGAGAAGGACTGTGCAGAGCAGAGCAGAGCAGGACTGTGTATAGCAGAGCAGGACTGTGCAAAGCAGAGAAGGACTGTGCAGAGCAGAGAAGGACTGTGCAGAGCAGAGAAGGACTGTGCAGAGCAGAGCAGAGAAGGACTGTGCAGAGCAGAGAAGGACTGTGCCGAGCAGAGCAGAGAAGGACTGTGCAGAGCAGAGAAGGACTGTGCAGAGCAGAATAGAGAAGGACTGTGCAGAGCAGAGAAGGACTGTGCAGAGCAGAGCAGAGAAGGACTGTGCAGAGCAGAATAGAGAAGGACTGTGCAGAGCAGAGAAGGACTGTGCATAGCAGAGCAGAGAAGGACTGTGCAGAGCAGAGAAGGACTGTGTAGAGCAGAATAGAGAAGGACTGTGCAGAGCAGAGAAGGACTGTGCAGAGCAGAACAGAGAAGGACTGTGCAGAGCAGAGCAGAGAAGGACTGTGCAGAGCAGAGAAGGACTGTGCAGAGCAGAATAGAGAAGGACTGTGCAGAGCAGAGAAGGACTGTGCAGAGCAGAATAGAGAAGGACTGTGCAGAGCAGAACAGAGAAGGACTGTGCAGAGCAGAGCAGAGAAGGACTGTGCAGAGCAGAGAAGGACTGTGCAGAGCAGAATAGAGAAGGACTGTGCAGAGCAGAGCAGGACTGTGCATAGCAGAGCAGAGCAGGACTGTGCAGAGCAGAGCAGAGAAGGACTGTGCAGAGCAGAGAAGGACTGTGCCGAGCAGAGCAGGACTGTGCAGAGCAGAGCAGAGCAGGACTGTGGATAGCTGAGCAGGATGATTCCCTAAATGTGGAGAAGTGACTTCTGCACCTGAAGAACTAAGAAGATGACAATGACTGGAGGGGTCTTCCGTCTCCCCCTGTACCAAGCCTCGGCCGGAGAAGGTAATGCCGCCTGCACCTATACACTGCGGAGAATGTGGGTTATGCAGCTATTAGTCCTGCATGATCGCCCCCCTTATATAACCTATATGTAGGAGCTTCCCCTGCCTGACACTTTCCGCTCCGCTTGCCTCCACACTGTGTCCTGGACCAGTCGTATTTAACTATTAAAGAGCTGGTTTTCTGCACAGAGCGATGCACAGCCTTACAGGAGTACCAGTCTGACACAATTCATGGTGTATTGTTGTGTTCCATGGGCTTTTACGCAGGACTGCAGGTCACTGTACTGCATTACTGCCATCCAGAGAGGTCTCACTGTGCGCCCAGTCAGCTCTGCTACATCTGGACTTTGTCGCATGCCTCACACTATAGCGCAGAGGGATATTGTACTGCTAGTGAGGGCAATCATTGGGACCCCCAACCAAAACTGCAGTCAAGAGTGGTCTTTTTCGGATGGTCTTTTCAAGAAGATAGCCACACGGTAGCACATTATAAATCTAGTCTGGATAAAGCAACAGTCTTCTCCAAGAGGTGGTCTTCTGGGGGTTTACTTCTCAAGATGGCCAGCTTGCATAATATATGATAGAACATTAAATTTGACCTCAGTAAGGGGGTGGATTTCTCTAAGAAGTGGTCTTCAAGAAGTGATCTACTCAAAGAAGGTGGATAGTGTGCAAAACATATGGTAAAACAATAAATCTGGTCAGTATGACATATATACAATAGAGCATAAAATCTGGTCTGAGTAAGGGGTGATCTTCACAGAAGAGATGGTCATCTAGAGATGGTCTACTCAAAAAGGTGGTCAGTATGCAGAATATCCAATAGAGCATAAAATCTGGTCTGAGTAAGGGGTGATCTTCACAAGAGATGGTCATCTAGAGATGGTCTACTCAAAAAGGTGGTCAGTATGCAAAATATAGGGTAAAACAATCTGGTATGAACAAGAAAGTGGGCTTGTCCAAGAGGTGGTCTTCTGGGGTGGTCTTCTTAAAGAAGGTAGCAGGTATGCATAATGTATGGTAGCATGATAAATCTGGTCAGGATAAGATCTTAATTCTCTCGAAAAGTTGGAGAAGGTCTTTTCAAAGAAGGTGACCATTATGCATAATGTAAGGTAGGATGTGAACTCTGGTCTGGATAAAAGGATAGTTTTCTTCGAAAGGCTGTCTTCTCAATGAAGGAGGCCAGTATGCATCATGTATGGTAGAAGATGAAATCTGGTCTGGATAAGGGGGAGGTTTTCTGAAGAGGTACCTGAATGCCAGAGGTTGATGGAGACTCTGGATTTCCGCTTAATGGGAGTTGACTGCTGAACTCTGAAAGAGTTACTAGGATTGGAATAATCTCTCTGGGAAGGAACATCTCTCTGAGGGCTGTGATATATGGGAAATATTGGAAACTCGAGAAGCAGGATGTTGCATTAATCTTGATTATGATGGACACGCATGGTATATATGTATATATCTAGAGTCTAGGTTCTTCAGTACTGATGACCTTGTTTTCTCCAGGAGTCCACCCCAGCATCTTGGCTACCTCATCATCTTTGAAAACATCAAGAAGGGGGGATGCTGATACAGGTCCAATCAAGTCTACTGCCAGCCGTCCATCTGTCTTCATACAGTGCTCAGCCACCCTGTCCCCCACAAAACCTTCTCCCACCTGCATTCATGACTGACAGACCTTTAATTACTACTGAACAAGACTTGGCCACTGTCAACCACACCAACAAAACCAATTGTGGAGACGGGATCCTGCTATATGGAGACACGGAGAAGATTGTCATTGGGGTTGTGCTGTCCATCATTACAATCTTCACCATAGCTGGCAATGGACTGGTGATCATCTCTGTGTGCATAGTCAAGAAGCTACGACAGCCTTCCAACTACCTGGTGGTGTCCTTGGCGGCTGCAGACCTCTCTGTAGCCATTGCTGTCATGCCTTTTGTCATCATCATGGACTTGGTTGGTGGGAAATGGCTCTTTGGCAAAGTATTCTGCAATGTATTCATAGCCATGGATGTCATGTGCTGCACGGCGTCTATCATGACCCTATGTGTCATCAGTGTGGACAGGTAAGAGGTGTGTGATTCTGGGGTGCCAGAGGGTGGGTGCCCCTGGCTGGTGGGGTCCATGATATGGGTGGCAGGTAACACAGTGTTTAGAAGTATACAATATATCTATAGGGTAAAGTCACAGAAGATTCCACTGTCCTGGTGTGTAAGAATCTCACTATGAACAGCGATGGTTAATTTCCAATTTAACATATGTTCTAGCATGGTAATGATATAGAGGGGCTGAGAGGGGAGATTACGATGGAAGTACATAGAGGGACTGAGGGGAGCGATAACACGATGGAGGTACATAGAGAGGATGAGAGGGGAGATAGTGTGATGGAGGTACATACTGTACATAGAGGAGCTGAGAGGAGAGATAGTGTGATGGAGGTACATACATAGAGGAGCTGAGAGGAGAGATAACACGATGGAGGTGCATACACAGAGGGGCTGAGAGGAGAGTTAGTGTGATGGAGGTACATACATAGAGGGGCTGAGAGGAGAGATAGTGTGGTGGAGGTACATACATAGAGGAGCTGAGAGGAGAGATAGTGTGATGGAGGTACATACATAGAGGAGCTGAGAGGAGAGATAGTGTGATGGAGGTACATACATAGAGGGGCTGAGAGGAGAGATAGTGTGGTGGAGGTACATACATAGAGGAGCTGAGAGGAGAGATAGTGTGATGGAGGTACATACATAGAGAGGCTGAGAGGAGAGATAGTGTGATGGAGGTACATACATAGAGGAGCTGAGAGGAGAGATAGTGTGATGGAGGTACATACATAGAGAGGCTGAGAGGAGAGATAGTGTGATGGAGGTACATACATAGAGGAGCTGAGAGGAGAGATAGTGTGATGGAGGTACATACATAGAGAGGCTGAGAGGAGAGATAGTGTGATGGAGGTACATACATAGAGAGGCTGAGAGGAGAGATAGTGTGATGGAGGTACATACATAGAGAGGCTGAGAGGAGAGATAGTGTGATGGAGGTACATACATAGAGGAGCTGAGAGGAGAGATAGTGTGATGGAGGTACATACATAGAGGGGCAGAGAGGATAGATAGTGTGGTGGAGGTACATACATAGAGGAGCTGAGAGGAGAGATAGTGTGATGGAGGTACATACATAGAGAGGCTGAGAGGAGAGATAGTGTGATGGAGGTACATACATAGAGGAGCTGAGAGGAGAGATAGTGTGATGGAGGTACATACATAGAGAGGCTGAGAGGAGAGATAGTGTGATGGAGGTACGTACATAGAGGGGCAGAGAGGATAGATAGTGTGATGGAGGTACATACATAGAGAGGCTGAGAGGAGAGATAGTGTGATGGAGGTACATACATAGAGGAGCTGAGAGGAGAGATAGTGTGATGGAGGTACATACATAGAGGAGCTGAGAGGAGAGATAGTGTGATGGAGGTACATACATAGAGGAGCTGAGAGGAGAGATAGTGTGATGGAGGTACATACATAGAGGGGCTGAGAGGAGAGATAGTGTGATGGAGGTACATACATAGAGGGGCTGAGAGGAGAGATAGTGTGATGGAGGTACATACATAGAGGGGCTGAGAGGAGAGATAGTGTGATGGAGGTACATACATAGAGAGGCTGAGAGGAGAGATAGTGTGATGGAGGTACATACATAGAGGAGCTGAGAGGAGAGATAGTGTGATGGAGGTACATACATAGAGGAGCTGAGAGGAGAGATAGTGTGATGGAGGTACATACATAGAGGGACTGAGAGGAGAGATAGTGTGATGGAGGTACATACCTAGAGGGGCTGAGAGGAGAGATAGTGTGATGGAGGTACATACCTAGAGGGGCTGAGAGGAGAGATGTGATGGAGGTACATACATAGAGGAGCTGAGAGGAGAGATAGTGTGATGGAGGTACATACCTAGAGGGGCTGAGAGGAGAGATAGTGTGATGGAGGTACATACATAGAGGGACTGAGAGGAGAGATAGTGTGATGGAGGTACATACATAGAGGAGCTGAGAGGAGAGATGTGATGGAGGTACATACATAGAGGAGCTGAGAGGAGAGATAGTGTGATGGAGGTACATACCTAGAGGGGCTGAGAGGAGAGATAGTGTGATGGAGGTACATACATAGAGGAGCTGAGAGGAGAGATAGTGTGGTGGAGGTACATACATAGAGGGGCAGAGAGGAGAGATAGTGTGATGGAGGTACATACATAGAGGGACTGAGAGGAGAGATAGTGTGATGGAGGTACATACATAGAGGAGCTGAGAGGAGAGATATTGTGGTGGAGGTACATACATAGAGGAGCTGAGAGGAGAGATAGT
This sequence comes from Ranitomeya variabilis, assembly GCF_051348905.1. Lineage (NCBI taxonomy): Eukaryota > Metazoa > Chordata > Amphibia > Anura > Dendrobatidae > Ranitomeya > Ranitomeya variabilis. The sequence goes on from NC_135232.1 coordinate 1,136,750,471, forward strand.
GTGATGGAGGTACATACATAGAGGGGCTGAGAGGAGAGATAGTGTGGTGGAGGTACATACATAGAGGGGCAGAGAGGAGAGATAGTGTGCTGGAGGTACATGCATAGAGGGGTGGAGAGGAGAGATAGTGTGGTGGAGGTACATACATAGAAAGGCTGAGAGGAGAGATAGTGTGATGGAGGTACATACATAGAGGGGCTGAGAGGAGAGATAGTGTGATGGAGGTACATACATAGAGGGACTGAGAGGAGAGATAGTGTGATGGAGGTACATACATAGAGGAGCTGAGAGGAGAGATATTGTGGTGGAGGTACATACATAGAGGAGCTGAGAGGAGAGATAGTGTGATGGAGGTACATACCTAGAGGGGCTGAGAGGAGAGATAGTGTGATGGAGGTACATACATAGAGGAGCTGAGAGGAGAGATAGTGTGGTGGAGGTACATACATAGAGGGGCAGAGAGGAGAGATAGTGTGATGGAGGTACATACATAGAGGGACTGAGAGGAGAGATAGTGTGATGGAGGTACATACATAGAGGAGCTGAGAGGAGAGATATTGTGGTGGAGGTACATACATAGAGGAGCTGAGAGGAGAGATAGTGTGATGGAGGTACATACATAGAGGGGCTGAGAGGAGAGATAGTGTGGTGGAGGTACATACATAGAGGGGCAGAGAGGAGAGATAGTGTGCTGGAGGTACATGCATAGAGGGGTGGAGAGGAGAGATAGTGTGGTGGAGGTACATACATAGAGAGGCTGAGAGGAGAGATAGTGTGATGGAGGTACATACATAGAGGGGCTGAGAGGAGAGATAGTGTGATGGAGGTACATACATAGAGGGACTGAGAGGAGAGATAGTGTGATGGAGGTACATACATAGAGGAGCTGAGAGGAGAGATATTGTGGTGGAGGTACATACATAGAGGAGCTGAGAGGAGAGATAGTGTGATGGAGGTACATACATAGAGGGGCAGAGAGGAGAGATAGTGTGATGGAGGTACATACATAGAGGAGCTGAGAGGAGAGATGTGATGGAGGTACATACATAGAGGAGCTGAGAGGAGAGATAGTGTGATGGAGGTACATACCTAGAGGAGCTGAGAGGAGAGATATTGTGGTGGAGGTACATACATAGAGGAGCTGAGAGGAGAGATAGTGTGATGGAGGTACATACATAGAGGGGCTGAGAGGAGAGATAGTGTGGTGGAGGTACATACATAGAGGGGCAGAGAGGAGAGATAGTGTGCTGGAGGTACATGCATAGAGGGGTGGAGAGGAGAGATAGTGTGGTGGAGGTACATACATAGAGAGGCTGAGAGGAGAGATAGTGTGATGGAGGTACATACATAGAGGGACTGAGAGGAGAGATAGTGTGATGGAGGTACATACATAGAAGAGCTGAGAGGAGAGATATTGTGGTGGAGGTACATACATAGAGGAGCTGAGAGGAGAGATAGTGTGATGGAGGTACATACATAGAGGGGCAGAGAGGAGAGATAGTGTGATGGAGGTACATACATAGAGGAGCTGAGAGGAGAGATGTGATGGAGGTACATACATAGAGGAGCTGAGAGGAGAGATAGTGTGATGGAGGTACATACATAGAGGAGCTGAGAGGAGAGATAGTGTGATGGAGGTACATACCTAGAGGGGCTGAGAGGAGAGATAGTGTGATGGAGGTACATACATAGAGGAGCTGAGAGGAGAGATAGTGTGGTGGAGGTACATACATAGAGGGGCAGAGAGGAGAGATAGTGTGGTGGAGGTACATACATAGAGGAGCTGAGAGGAGAGATAGTGTGGTGGAGGTACATACATAGAGGAGCTGAGAGGAGAGATAGTGTGATGGAGGTACATACATAGAGGAGCTGAGAGGAGAGATAGTGTGATGGAGGTACATACATAGAGGAGCTGAGAGGAGAGATAGTGTGATGGAGGTACATACATAGAGGGGCTGAGAGGAGAGATGTGATGGAGGTACATACCTAGAGGGGCTGAGAGGAGAGATAGTGTGATGGAGGTACATACATAGAGGAGCTGAGAGGAGAGATGTGATGGAGGTACATACCTAGAGGGGCTGAGAGGAGAGATAGTGTGATGGAGGTACATACATAGAGGAGCTGAGAGGAGAGATAGTGTGGTGGAGGTACATACACAGAGGGGCAGAGAGGATAGATAGTGTGATGGAGGTACATGCATAGAGGAGCTGAGAGGAGAGATAGTGTGATGGAGGTACATACATAGAGGGGCTGAGAGGAGAGATAGTGTGATGGAGGTACATGCATAGAGGAGCTGAGAGGAGAGATGTGATGGAAGTACATACATAGAGGAGCTGAGAGGAGAGATAGTGTGATGGAGGTACATACATAGAGGAGCTGAGAGGAGAGATGTGATGGAGGTACATACATAGAGGAGCTGAGAGGAGAGATAGTGTGATGGAGGTACATACATAGAGGAGCTGAGAGGAGAGATAGTGTGATGGAGGTACATGCATAGAGGAGCTGAGAGGAGAGATAGTGTGATGGAGGTACATACATAGAGAGGCTGAGAGGAGAGATAGTGTGATGGAGGTACATACATAGAGGAGCTGAGAGGAGAGATAGTGTGATGGAGGTACATACATAGAGGAGCTGAGAGGAGAGATAGTGTGATGGAGGTACATACATAGAGGGGCTGAGAGGAGAGATGTGATGGAGGTACATACCTAGAGGGGCTGAGAGGAGAGATAGTGTGATGGAGGTACATACATAGAGGAGCTGAGAGGAGAGATGTGATGGAGGTACATACCTAGAGGGGCTGAGAGGAGAGATAGTGTGATGGAGGTACATACATAGAGGAGCTGAGAGGAGAGATAGTGTGGTGGAGGTACATACACAGAGGGGCAGAGAGGATAGATAGTGTGATGGAGGTACATGCATAGAGGAGCTGAGAGGAGAGATAGTGTGATGGAGGTACATACATAGAGGGGCTGAGAGGAGAGATAGTGTGATGGAGGTACATGCATAGAGGAGCTGAGAGGAGAGATGTGATGGAGGTACATACATAGAGGAGCTGAGAGGAGAGATAGTGTGATGGAGGTACATGCATAGAGGAGCTGAGAGGAGAGATAGTGTGATGGAGGTACATACATAGAGAGGCTGAGAGGAGAGATGTGATGGAGGTACATACATAGAGGAGCTGAGAGGAGAGATGTGATGGAGGTACATACATAGAGGAGCTGAGACGAGAGATGTGATGGAGACAAGTACATAGAGGGGCTGAGAGGAAAGATAACACGACGGAGGTACATACATAGAGGAGCTGAGAGGAGAGATAACACGACGGAGGTATATACATAGAGGGGCTGAGAGGAGAGAACTTGATGGAGTTAGATGTATGTCACTGAGGAGAATGCATACTTACATGAGAAATACAGGTACTAGATATAAGATAGATGGATAGATAGATAAAAGAGATAAATTCTTGTAACATAGATTAATAGATAGATAATATAGGATGATAGATAATAGATAGATGATAGATAATATAGGAAAAATGGAAACAGCACACAATCATAGAAAAGGTAGTTTTAATGACCCATCATGCGACGTTTCAGCTCTGCGTGTGAGCCTTCTTCAAGCCCAATAAAGTCCACTTATATTTGTGCTAAAACCTGGAGTGCTGGCTTCCATTTTTTTGGTCCCTAGATAGATAATAGATAGATAATAGATAGATAATAGATAGATAGATAATAGATAGATGATAGATAATAGAGATGTTCTGTGTGACGGTGACCTGTACAGTACGAGTCGCCCTTTGTCACATCCATTTTTGCGCTCGTTCCTGTAGTTGTTGTTCGCCGGCTCCTTCTTTCCTCTGTGATTTGCAGGGATTCTGTGATATATCTTGTACATTTCCTCCTTTTCTTATATTGTTGCCTCTTCTTTGATTATCACACACTTTCCCAGAAGAGCCCTACACCCTATAACCCCCCATCGATCCCAGATCTACAATCACTCCCATCATTGTGATGTCATACTACCACCCTTATCCGAGACTACAGAATGTGTGTAGTAGGACACACGCAGGGAAGTTGTCTCGGCCCCCCAGCCCTATAACTAGGGGATCCCACAGTGACGGGGGCCGGGGGTCCCGCATAGCACTGGCCACCAGCATTCTGTTACAGTCAGCTATTGTTCCCTGTTATCAACCATCTCACAGACTCATTGTTGTGCTATAATAGGACATTGCCTGTGATCCTCTAAATACATATGCATGAAGGATATTACTGCAACGAGCCCTCTGTGAGAAATGTCATACCCACAATACATCATCCTGGCCCCGGGATTGGCATTTGCATAATTAAATCAAGTCCTTAGTTGTATCTAAATCTAATGAAAAACCTGTATCCACATTTTCTGAGCAACGCAAAGGGTGATGTTGGCGCCCCCTCCTGGCGCCCAGCAGAAGTGACAATGCCCGGCTGGCTGCACCTGTGGATGTGCGCTGCTGGTGTTTGTATTGTGTGTATGTAAAGCATGGCGCCCGCAGCAAACATTGCCTGTAATGTCAGTATCCGGCATGCGGGTATCTCACCTTCTGTTTTATCAATTTCATTTTGTGTCATAAATGTCGAAAAAAATCTGTTGCCTCCTGGAAACCATCAACAAGCAGGTTCAGTGTTCCTAAAGAATATCCTGTACACCTCACAGTGAGTGACGGACCCCACCATCCATTCTCACAATGACTATTATTATCCACACTGTGTAACAGCAATGTAGCTCTCGTTAGGCTCTGTGCACACGTTGCGGATTCCTATAAAGGAGCAGGAGTAAAACGCTGCGAATTCCGCACGAAGAATTGACATGCTGCGGAAAATAAACCGCAACATTTCTGCACGGAATGTTCCGCAGCATGTGCACTGCGGATTTGGTTTTCCATAGGTTTACATGGTACTGTACACTGCATGGATAACTGCTGCAGATCCACAACGTGTGCACATAGCCTTAGCAACTTGTTGTTGGTTTCCGGGAAGTAACAATATTTTACTGACACAGTAAATAATTAAATAGCGCTTCAGTTATACAATATTATGTAAGGAAGACTATGTATAAGATGCGGTGATTCCATGAACACATGCGGAATCACTGCGAATACGATTTTCCTTCAACTCTGACCAAGTTTCCTGTGCCTTTGTAGCTCACACATCCCCAAAACATCAGTGATCCACCTCCATGCTTTACAGTAGGAATGGCGTTCCTTCATCATACACCTTGTTGACCTCTCTCCAAATGTAACGTTTATTGTTGTGGCCAAAAAGTTCAGTTTTGGTCTCATCACTCCAAATTACCTTGTTCCATAAGTTTTGAGGCTTGTCTCTGTGCTGTTTTGCATATTGTAGGTGAGATACTTTGTGGCATTTGTGCAGTAATGGCTTTCTTCTGACGTCTCGACCGTGCAAGCCATTTTTCTTCAAGTTCCTCCTTATTGTGCATCTTGAAACAGCCACACCGCTAGTTTTCAGAGAGTCCAGTATTTCAGCTGATGTTATTTGTGGGTTTTTCTTTGCATCCTGAACAATTTTCCTGGCAGTTGTGGATGACATTTTTTTGGTCTACCTGACCGTGGTTTTATTTTTACAGAGCCTCTGATTATACATTTGTTAATCACAGTGTGAACGCTGCTGACTGGAATTATCAATTCCTTGCATATCTTTTTGTATCCCTTTCCTGTTTTATACAGTTCATCTACCTTTTCCCGTAGATTCGTTAACAATTCTTTAGGTTTCCCCATGACTCACAATCCAGAAAGGTCAGTGGCTGGATGAAAGATGCACGAGTCTGTCTGGATCCCAGAAACTCACTCAGCTTTTATGCACACACACTGATTACAAGCAAACAGGTTACAGGTGACGATGTTACCTTTAGTAGCCATTCACACCCATTTGTGTCAGCTTCTGTGCATGTTATCCGGCCAAAATCACCAGGGGACGTGAACTTTTGATCAGGGTCATTTGGATGTTTTGGGTTGTCATTATGATTTAAAAAGAGAAAACACAGTAGTTTGACAATAAATGGCTTCACTCAACCACTAACCATGAGTGGATGAAAAGTTTTGGTGTTATCATTCATATTCTGTGAAAAAAGGCAAAGAACGCAAAAATTCTGCCGGGGTATGTAAACTTTTGAGCCCAACTGTATGTGTATAGTATGTATAAATGTGTACAGTACAGACCAAAAGTTTGGACACACCTTCTCATTTAAAGATTTTTCTGTATTTTCATGACTATGAAAATTGTACATTCACACTGAAGGCATCAAAACTATGAATTAACACATGTGGAATTATATACTTAACAAAAAAGGGTGAAACAACTGAAAATATGTCTTATATTCTAGGTTCTTCAAAGTAGCCACCTTGTGCTTTGATGACTGCTTTGCACACTCTTAAATATGCAAATTGCCTCTTCTGAGAAAAAGAGGACTTAACTCTATAGCGCCACCTGTTGGAAGTAGCAATCCTACAAGTCACAATCAACCCTCTAACGAGTCGTACAATATGACTTAGGCCGGAGTCACACTACAGCGAGATACGGCCGAGTCTCGCAGGTTAAAACCAAGCTCTGGCACCGGCACTCCGGAGCGGAGCGTGCGGCTCCATGTATTGCTATTTGGCCGCACGCTCCACTCCAGAGTGCCGGTGCCAGAGCTTGGTTTTAACCTGCGAGACTCGGCCGTATCTCGCTGTGTGTGATCCCGGCCTTAGGATAAAAGCCAAATCAGTATCTCAATTCGCAGACACGGTGTTTCGGGCTGTTGGCCCTCGTCAGTGCGAAGCATGAGAACTGATTTGGCTAGGTGAGAGGCTCTGGACTGGGGTCTAAGGGGTATCATTTCTCCTTATGGAGAGTGACATACCATCTCTGGCTTGTCAAGGTAAGGAGGCTTATTTGCCGTACAATGCTCCTCTGGGAAAATAAATATGCAAATTGCCTCTTCTGAGAAAAAGAGGACTCTTGGCATTCTCTTGATGAGCTTCAAGAGGTAGTCACCGGGAATGGTTTTCACTTCACAGGTGTGCCCTGTCAGGTTTAATAAGTGGGATTTCTTGCCTTATAAATGGTGTTAGGACCATCAGTTGTGTTGAGCAGAAATCTGGTGGATACACAGCTGATAGTCCTACTGAATAGACTGTTAGCTGCTTTTTTCTTGCCATAATACAAATTCTAAGTAAAGAAAAACGAGTGGCCATCATTACTTTAAGAAATGAAGGTCAGTCAGTCCCAAAAATTGGGAAAACTTTGAAAGTGTCCCCTAGTGCAGTGGCAAAAACCATCAAGCGCTACAAAGAAACTGGCTCACATGAGGACCGCCCCAGGAAAGGAAGACCAAGAGTCACCTCTGCTTCTGAGGATAAGTTTATCCAAGTCATCAGCCTCAGAAATCGCAGGTTAACAGCAGCTCAGATTAGAGACCAGGTCAATGCCACACAGAGTTCTAGCAGCAGACATCTCTACAACAACTGTTAAGAGGAGACTTTGTCCAGCAGGTCTTCATGGTAAAATAAATGCTAGGAAACCACTGCTAAGGACAGGCAACAAGCAGAAGAGACTTGTCTGGGCTAAAGAACACAAGGAATGGACATTAGACCAGTGGAAATCTGTGCTTTGGTCTGATGAGTCCAAATTTGAGATCTTTGGTTCCAACCACCGTGTCTTTGTGTGAAGCAGAAAAGGTGAACGGATGGACTCTACATGCCTGGTTCCCACCGTGAAGCATGGAGGAGGAGGTGTGATGGTGTGGGGGTGCTTTGCTGGTGACACTGTTGGGGATTTATTCAAAACTGAAGACATACTGAACCAGCATGGCTACCACAGCATCTTGCAGCGGCATGCTATTCCATCCGGGTTGCGTTTAGTTGGACCATCATTTATTTTTCAACAAGACAATGACCCAAACACAGCCTGGAGGTCTGTGTAAGGGCTATTTGACCAAGAAGGAGAGTGATGGGGTGCTACGCCAGATGACCTGGCCTCCACAGTCACCAGACCTGAACCCAATCGAGATGGATGGGGTGAGCTGGACCGCAGAGTGAAGGCAAAAGGGCCAACAAGTGCTAAGCATCTCTGGGAACTCCTTCAAGATTGTTGGAAGACCATTCCCGGTGACTACCTCTTGAAGCTCATCAAGAGAATGCCAAGAGTGTGCAAAGCAGTCATCAAAGCAAAAGGTGGCTACTTTGAAGAACCTAGAATATAAGACATATTTTTACTTGTTTCACACTTTTTTGTTAAGTATATAATTCCACATGTGTTAATTCTTAGTTTTGATGCCTTCAGAGTGAATGTACAATTTTCATAGTCATGAAAATACTATGTAGAAGTGTGTAAATTATTAGATGAATGAATATAAGAATGAATGTGTATGAATGTGTAGATAAGGGTATATTTGTGTATAAAGGTGAGAGTATGAGCGTGTATGTGTATGTATGCATGTGTGATAAGGCACTTAAGAGTAAAAGTGAAATGGGGACATAACATGTAAGAGGAGAGATAATAAAATAGAGGTAGAGAGACCAAAAGAGTGTGAGGTATAAACAATGATGAATAATTATCAAGGGGAGAGGGATGGAGGAAGGAGGAGAGACCTGAGAGGAAGAGACTGAAGTAATGGGGAGAGAGGGGAGTGAGGGAGGAGAATTGAGAGAAGAAAGAAGTGAGAGGAGAGAAGAGAGAACGGAGAAGTAAGAGAGAAAGGAGAGAAGTAAGAGAGAGGAGAGAAGAGAGAGGAGAGAAGAGAGAGGAGAGAAGTAAGAGAGGAAAGAAGTGAGCAGAGAAGCGAGAGAGAAGTAAAAGAGAGGACAGAAGTAAGAGAGAGGAGAAAAGAGAGAGGAGAGAAGTAAGAGAGAGGAAAGAAGTGAGAGGAGAGAAGTAAGAGACAGGAGAGAAGAGAGAGGAGAGAATTAAGAGACGAAAGAAGTGAGAGGAGAGAAGTGAGAGGAGAGAAGTAAGAGGAGAAAAGAGCGAGAGGAGAGCATTTAGAAATAAAAAGGAGAGAAGAGAGGAGAGAAGTAAGAAAAAGGAGAGAGGAGAGAGATGTAAGGGAAGAGAGCTCGAAGCGAGAGGTGAAAGATATCAGAGGGGATAGATGTAAAGAAGCAAAGAGGAACTGAAAGGAAAGAAGAGAAAGAGGAGAGATGAAAGGCGTGTGAGATATAAGGTAGAGGACAGAGATGTAAGAAAAAAGGAGACAGTAAAGGGGAGAAATAAATGTAGATAAAAGGATGGAGAGGTAAAAAAGAGAGGAATGATAAAGAAAAAAGAGACGTTAGAGAGGAGAGAGGCATGGAAGAGAGGAGGAGAAAGAGCTACGAAGAGGACAGAGATGGGAGAGAAGAGAGGAAGGAGACAAAGAGAGAGAAATCAGTCATATTAAAGATATAAAAGAAAGAGGCAGGGGAGAGATATGTAAAAGAGGACTGAGCGATTGAAGAGAGATGACATAGATGTGAGAGAAGGTGGAGATAAGTATGATAGATGTGAGAGATAAAGTGAGAGTTGTATGAAAAGAGATGTAAGGGAGGAAAGAGAACTGAGATTGGAGAGATAAGTGAAAGGGAGGGAGAGATGTAAGAGACTCAAAAGAGAGACTTTAGAAGACAGAGATATAAGAGAGGGGGAGAGATGTAACACAGAAGTGATGGCACAAAGAGACAGAGACATGTGGAGAGAGCAAAATGAAGGCAAGTAGAGAGTGAAAGATTTTGACAGGAAGAGAGGCAGAGAAGCAGAAGGAAAGGAAGAGTGTGTTCACACAGCTGGGAATGTGTACGGATTATGATACATAATCTGCTCCAAAATCTGGGGTTGAGGGGAGAGGGATGTGAGAGAGGGGAGAGGGATGTGAGAGAGGGGAGAGGGAAGTGAGAGTGGGGAGAGGGATGCCAGAGAGGAGAGAGGGATGTAAGAGAGGGGAGAGGGATGTTAGAGGGGAGAGGGATGTGAGAGAAGGGAGAGGGATGCGAGAGAGGGGAGATGGATGTGAGAGGGGAGAGGGATGTGAGAGAGGGATGCAAGAGGGGAGAGGGATGCGAGAGGGGAGAGGGATGCGAGAGAGGGGAGAGGGATGCGAGAGGGGAGATGGATGTGAGAGGGGAGAGGGATGTGAGAGAGGGGAGAGGGATGCGAGAGAGGGTAGAGGGATGCGAGAGGGGAGAGGGATGCGAGAGAGGGGAGAGGGATGCGAGAGAGGGGAGAGGGATGCGAGAGAGGGGAGAGGGATGTGAGAGAGGGGAGAGGGAAGTGAGAGAGGTGAGAGGGATGTGAGAGAGGGGAGAGGGATGTGAGAGAGGGGAGAGGGAAGTAAGAGAGGGGAGAGGGATGCCAGAGAGGAGAGAGGGATGTAAGAGAGGGGAGAGGGATGTTAGAGGGGAGAGGGATGTGAGAGAAGGGAGAGGGATGCGAGAGAGGGGAGATGGATGTGAGAGGGGAGAGGGATGTGAGAGAGGGGAGAGGGATGCGAGAGAGGGGAGAGGGATGCGAGAGGGGAGAGGGATACGAGAGAGGGGAGAGGGATGCGAGAGGGGAGAGGGATGTGAGAGGAGAGAGGGATGCGAGAGAGAGGGGAGAGGGATGCGAGAGAGGGGAGAGGGATGCGAGAGCGGGGAGAGGGATGTAAGAGAGGGGAGAGGGAAGTAAGAGAGGGGAGAGGGATGCGAGAGAGGGGAGAGGGATGTGAGAGGGATGCGAGAGAGGGGAGAGGGATGAGAGAGAAGGAAGAGGGATGTGAGAGAGGAGAGGGATGAGAGAGAGGGGGAGAGGGATGTAAGAGGGGAGAGGGAAGTAAGAGAGGGGAGAGGGATGTGAGAGAAGGAAGAGGGATGTGAGAGAGAGGAGAGGGATGAGGGAGAGGGATGTAAGAGGGGGGATAGGGATGTGAGAGGGGGGAGAGGGATGTGAGAGAGGGGAGAGGGAAGTGAGAGAGGGGAGAGGGAAGTGAGAGAGGGGAGAGGGAAGTGAGAGAGGGGAGAGGGAAGTGAGAGAGGGGAGAGGGAAGTAAGAGAGGGGAGAGGGATGTGAGAGAAGGAAGAGGGATGTGAGAGAGAGGAGAGGGATGTGAGAGAGGGGAGAGGGATGTGAGAGAAGGAAGAGGGATATGGGAGAGGGGAGAGGGATGTGAGAGAAGGAAGAGGGATGTGGGAGAGGGATGTAATAGAGGGGAGAGGGAAGTAAGAGAGAGGAGAGGGATGTGGGAGAGGGAAGTAAGAGAGGGGAGAGGGATGTGAGAGAGGGGAGAGGGAAGTAAGAGAGGGGGGATGGATGTAAGAGAGGGGGGAGGGAAGTAAGAGAGGGGAGAGGGATGTGAGAGAGGGGAGAGGGATGTAATAGAGGGGCGAGGGATGTGACAGAGGGGAGAGGGATGTGAGAGAGGGGAGAGGGATGTGAGAGAGGGGAGAGGGATGTAATAGAGGGGCAAGGGATGTGAGAGAGGGGAGAGGGAAGTAAGAGAGGGGAGAGGGATGTGCCATTAACCCTGTGTGCCGGGCACTGACTGCAGGGGAGTAGGGGAGGGACTAGAGAGACAGAGAATGTGGAGAGAGCAAAATGAAGGCAAGTAGAGAGTGAAAGATTTTGACAGGAAGAGAGGCAGAGAAGCAGAAGGAAAGGAAGAGTGTGTTCACACAGCTGGGAATGTGTACGGATTATGATACATAATCTGCTCCAAAGTCTGGGGATGAGGGGAGAGGGATGTGAGAGAAGGGAAAGGGATGTGAGAGAGGGGAGAGGGATGTGAGAGAGGGGAGAGGGATGTGAGAGAGGGGAGAGGGATGCGAGAGAGGGGAGAGGGATGCGAGAGAGGGGAGAGGGATGCGAGAGAGGGGAGAGGGATGCGAGAGAGGGGAGAGGGAAGTAAGAGAGGGGAGAGGGAAGTAAGAGAGGGGAGAGGGAAGTAAGAGAGGGGAGAGGGATGCGAGAGAGGGGAGAGGGATGCGAGAGAGGGGAGAGGGATGTGAGAGAGGGGAGAGGGAAGTAAGAGAGGGGAGAGGGATGCGAGAGAGGGGAGATGGATGTGAGAGAGGGGAGAGGGAAGTAAGAGAGGGGAGAGGGATGCGAGAGAGGGGAGAGGGATGTGAGAGAGGGGAGAGGGATACGAGAGAGGGGAGAGGGATGCGAGAGAGGGGAGAGGGACGTGAGAGAGGGGAGAGGGACGTGAGAGAGGGGAGAGGGACGCGAGAGAGGGGAGAGGGATGCGAGAGAGGGGAGAGGGAAGTAAGAGAGGGGAGAGGGAAGTAAGAGAGGGGAGAGGGATGTGAGAGAAGGAAGAGGGATGTGAGAGAGGGGAGAGGGATGTGAGAGAGGGGAGAGGGAAGTAAGAGAGGGGAGAGGGATGTGAGAGAAGGAAGAGGGATGTGAGAGAGGGAAGAGGGATGTAAGAGAGGGGGAGGGATGTGAGAGAGCGGAGAGGGATGTGAAAGAAGGAAGAGGGATGTGGGAGAGGGATGTAATAGAGGGGAGAGGGAAGTAAGAGAGGGGAGAGGGAAGTAAGAGAGGGGAGAGGGATGTGAGAGGGGGAGAGGGATGTGAGAGGGGGAGAGGGATGTGAGAGAGGGGAGAGGGAAGTGAGAGAGGGGAGAGGGAAGTAAGAGAGGGGAGAGGGATGTGAGAGAAGGAAGAGGGATGTGAGAGAGGGGAGAGGGATGTGAGAGACTGGAGAGGGATGTGAGAGAGGGGAGAGAAAAGTAAGAGAGGGGAGAGGGAAGTGAGAGAGGGGAGAGGGAAGTAAGGGAGGGGAGAGGGATGTGCCATTAATCCTGTGCGCCGGGCACTGACTGCAGGGGAGTAGGGAGGGACTAATCGGACTGTGCCCGTCGCTGATTCGTCGCGGCAGCCATGACAGGCAGTTGCCAAGACCAATCAGCGACGCTGGATTTCCGTGACGGAAGTTGAGGACAGAAAGACGGAAGTACCCCTTAGACAATTATATATATAGATATATATATACACATATGTGTATGTTTGCGTGTGTTAGTGCAGATTACATAAAAAAAATTATATAAGTGAAATAATATGTAGCAGATGAGAGGAGGAAAATAGAGAGATAGCGGAAAGAGAGCCAAGGACATACAGAGAGAGGAGAGGGGCAGCAGACGGCAGCAGAGAGGGGCACATCTGATTTATAGGAGAGAAATAAAACCAAACAAAATAGAAGTAAAGACAGAAGAAGAGAAAAAGACACAGGCAGAGGAGGATGGAGAGAAGGAAGAGGTAGAGAGGGACAAGAGGGAGGAGCAGAGAAGAGAGTGACAGATGCCCAGAGACAGAGGCACAGAGACAGAGAAGAGTCCACCATGAGACAGAGACCTAGGAGTGACAGAGATGCACACAGAGGCAGTGTGCTATATCGGACAGCCAGCAGTCTCCTCCATGTAGACCGCCGCAGTTTCTCCTCCCTGTAGATTAGTCGGGGGTCTCGCTCTGTGCTCGGAGTCGTCCAGTTGCTTCTAATCCTGAGAATTATAGGGAAGGCTAAGTCCTCCATTAATGATGTTACAAGTGAATGGAGAGCGGCACGAATCGCACAACTCTAAGACGCTTTCCTCCCTCCTTGGGTTACGTTGTAGGAGATGAAGGAGATTAAGGGGAAAGCCGCAGGCTGAGATTTGACGCCGGCTACAAAACGTCCATTACACAGTGTTTGCTTCTGTGGAGATGGGGATAAGTGGCTGATATGTGCCCGTCCCTCGCTGCCACCCCCGTCACCCTTATATAACGCTCCTCATAACTGGATTCGTGGCTGAAACCTGCCACAACGTATATTATCATCATACTGTAAGGATTTATGGGGCTCGGTGCTATTATGGGGTCCTCTTAAAGAAGACCTGTCCCTTACCATAAGTATGTCCTTTGTGATATGTGGTTTTTCTTTACCTGCTGTAAATGCCGCTGTTCTCCTGAATCTGGCGATGTTTTTCTTTTCTTCCTGCGCCTCTCTGTCCCTGAGATATGGCCTCCTCTTCCTGTATATGAATCTAGTATTGTTATACAACTGGGCGAGGTCCACAGATAAGAGATAAGGACCACGCCCACTTGGCTAAGAAGAATAGTTTTATATAGAGGGAAGAGATAGCCATATCTCAGGAACGGAGAGGAGCAGAAACATGAGACAAACATCGCCGGATTCAGGAGAACAGCGGTATTTACACCGGGTAAATAAAATTGCGCTAATAATGAGTTCAGCTAATAGATCACATCCCACGTGTGGATACATCACAGTTTCAGGAGTAACCCAATTAACTCCTTAAGGATGCAATCGATTTTTTTTTTCTTTGTATTCATTTTTTTCCTCCTCTCTTTCCAAGAGTCGGATTTTTTTTTTATTTTTGCCCAATTTTTTTTACCATTTAATGTAATGAAAAACAAGAAAAAATTTAAAGTGCAGTGAAATAAAAAAACAAACAAAAAAATGCAATTGTGACATTGATTTTTGGATTTTGTTTTTACAGCAGCCATTAACCTTATGGGTTAAATATATATATAAGTCTACTCTGTGGCTGGCCTTCACAGGGGCACCAAGATGGTGGTGATGGGGGTCTTCAGAAGGTGCGTGGCTGACAAAGAAACTCATCGGCACCTATTGATTGCATGCATACAAATACATATATTTACGCATGCAGTGGATATAATACAATGCCAGGGTTTTGTCAGCTGAAAAAATCCAACCATGAAGAATAATAGGGATTTATAGGGATTCTGATTAACTCCATGGAACGTTTCACTATTCTGAGAAGATTTTTCAGATGACAAAAGCACGGACTGTGAGGATGTGGTCACCTCAGACCACCCTTTTAAATTTGGCACAACAGTGAAATTACCTAGAACTGGGCATCCGTTAAGAGTTGATAAAAAGACAAGAAGAGAATTGGTCCCAGAAGCTGCAAAGAGACCAACAGCAACATTAAAGGAGCTGCAGGAACTTGTGGCAAGTCCTAGTTGTGTACTGGATGTGACAATCTCCCGTATTCTTTATACATCTGGCCTGTGAGGTAGGTGGCAAGATGGAAGCCTTTACTTACAAAGAAAAACATCCGACTATGTTTTGACAAAAACTCCATTATCTGCCAAAAGTATGTGGGGAACGTGTTATGTCTGATGAAACCAAGGTTGAAGATTTGGCCAAAAGGTTTAAAGCAAACACTGTGAATCACCTGAAGATCACCATACCCACAGTGGAGCATGGTGGGGGCAGCATTGTTCTTGGGGCTGTTTTTCAGGTACCTTGAACTGTGGCTTTAGTGAAGGTGGAAAGAATTATGATTAATTCCAAATATCAGTCAATCTTGCAACTCTCCGAAAACAACTAGCACCATGACCATGCATTTCTATGCACTCTGAGCCCAAGTCATCATTTGTGGGTTTTTTTTAGTAATTTTTTACAGCCTGTGGGGACTGGTATACATGTGATAAATCAGCAGAAAAAATCTGAAAACCTGATATCCCTACCACAATGATGGATATAAAAAAATCAAGCAAACACATGTAAAGGCACAAAAACCAGACAAATAAAAAATGCAATTGCAATAATGGATCGGGTCCAAATCCATGCAATAACATTCAGCCGGGCGGTCAGTAAGAAATGTTTACAGGAAAACAAGTTATAAACATGGGAACCTTGTGTGGCCTCTGCTATGATCTATGAATAAAAGAATTGTCCATCTTTGGGGACTTTCTTTTTTTTATTTAAATCCATGTATGTGGAGCAAAAAATAACTTTTGCAATTGGGTTTCACCCATTTTGCTTTTCCAGGCTCTTTGTTTCCCGCACATTAAACTTTGATGTGGTCTGTAGTCATCAATCAGCTGAAAAGCATCGAGAAAAAGACCGATCTAAGACTTACACATTCTCCCGTCAGACCATCATAGCTCACTGACGGATTCTCAATGAACTCATTCAGCAGTCGGCAATAGACGGTGCAATACGGAGGCTGCAGAAGGCAACATTTTTCAATAAACCCAATTTCAAAAATGACTTTTATCCCAAAATGCGTTTAATAAAAAAGAATCCTTAAAGGTGGACAATGCCATTTTTATATATCGTGTAAATAGTTCAGAGAGAGGGAGAGAGTGTAATGTTCCATCACGAGGCCCCTTCTAAGTCTCCCTTAGGGTTTGTGCACCCTACCGAGTGCTATTCATGTTTTTCACAGATATCCCTCGTACCTATGATCTTCTATGCGGCCCTGCACATGTCTGATTTTTTTCTTTTGACCAAGTTGTCTGCGGAAAAAAAATCAGAGACATGTCTGGTTTTCATCCGAGTTCTGGACCAAAACCAGCACTGCAAGTCTATGGGTCTATGAAAAAAATGGTATCCAAGTGAGGACCGATTTTCACTGAGAGACAGAATGGAGAAGATGGAGAAATCTTTTTTTCTTTCCACGTTTGATAAAAAGTATGATCAGAGTCTGATCAGAATAATTGGACTATTTTTGTCGGATGCGGAGAAGTCGGTTGAGTGAACCTACCCTTAGGGCTAGGATTTGGGCTAAGACTACGGCTGGAGTCAGGGCTAGGGTTAGGAATAAGACTATGGCCGGAGTCAGGGCTAGGGTTAGGAATAAGACTATGGCTGGAGTCAGGGCTACGGTTAGGGCTAAGACTATGGCTGGAGTCAGGGCTAGGGTTAGGAATAAGACTATGGCTGGAGTCAGGGCTAGGGTTAGGGCTAAGACTATGTCTGGAGTCATGGCTAGGGTTAGAGCTAAGACTATGGCTGGAGTCAGGGCTAGGGTTAGGGCTAAGACTATGGCCGGAGTCAGGGCTACGGTTAGGGCTAAGACTATGGCTGGAGTCAGGGCTACGGTTAGGAATAAGACTATGGCCGGAGTCAGGGCTACGGTTAGGGCTAAGACTATGGCTGGAGTCAGGGCTAGGGTTAGGGCTAAGACTATGGCTGGAGTCAGGGCTAGGGTTAGGAATAAGACTATGGCTGGAGTCAGGGCTAGGGTTAGGGCTAAGACTATGGCCGGAGTCAGGGCTACGGTTAGGGCTAAGACTATGGCTGGAGTCAGGGCTACGGTTAGGAATAAGACTATGGCCGGAGTCAGGGCTACGGTTAGGGCTAAGACTATGGCTGGAGTCAGGGCTAGGGTTAGGGCTAAGACTATGGCTGGAGTCAGGGCTAGGGTTAGGAATAAGACTATGGCCGGAGTCAGGGCTACGGTTAGGGCTAAGACTATGGCTGGAGTCAGGGCTAGGGTTAGGGCTAAGACTATGGCTGGAGTCAGGGCTAGGGTTAGGAATAAGACTATGGCTGGAGTCAGGGCTACGGTTAGGGCTAAGACTATGGCTGGAGTCAGGGCTACGGTTAGGGCTAAGACTATGGCTGGAGTCAGGGCTAGGGTTAGAGCTAAGACTACGGCTGGAGTCAGGGCTACGGTTATGGATAAGACTATGGCTGGAGTCAGGGCTAGGGTTAGGAATAAGACTATGGCCGGAGTCAGGGCTAGGGTTAGGAATAAGACTATGGCTGGAGTCAGGGCTAGGGTTAGGAATAAGACTATGGCTGGAGTCAGGGCTACGGTTAGGGCTAAGACTATGGCTGGAGTCAGGGCTAGCGTTAGGGCTAAGACTATGGCTGGAGTCAGGGCTAGGGTTAGGAATAAGACTATGGCCGGAGTCAGGGCTAGGGTTAGGAATAAGACTATGGCCGGAGTCAGGGCTAGGGTTAGGAATAAGACTATGGCCGGAGTCAGGGCTAGGGTTAGGAATAAGACTATGGCTGGAGTCAGGGCTACGGTTAGGGCTAAGACTATGGCTGGAGTCAGGGCTAGGGTTAGGGCTAAGACTATGGCTGGAGTCAGGGCTAGGGTTAGGAATAAGACTATGGCTGGAGTCAGGGCTACGGTTAGGGCTAAGACTACGGCTGGAGTCAGGGCTAGGGCTAAGACTATGGCTGGAGTCAGGGCTAGGGTAAGGAATAAGACTATGGCTGGAGTCAGGGCTAGGGTTAGGGCTAAGACTATGTCTGGAGTCATGGCCAAGGTTAGAGCTAAGACTATGGCTGGAGTCAGGGCTAGGGTTAGGGCTAAGACTATGTCTGGAGTCATGGCTAGGGTTAGAGCTAAGACTATGGCTGGAGTCAGGGCTAGGGTTAGGGCTAAGACTATGGCTGGAGTCAGGGCTACGGTTAGGGCTAACACTATGGCTGGAGTCAGGGCTAGGGTTAGGAATAAGACTATGGCTGGAGTCAGGGCTAGGGTTAGGAATAAGACTATGGCTGGAGTCAGGGCTACGGTTAGGAATAAGACTATGGCTGGAGTCAGGGCTAGGGTTAGGGCTAAGACTATGTCTGGAGTCATGGCCAGGGTTAGAGCTAAGACTATGGCTGAAGTCAGGGCTAGGGTTAGGAATAAGACTATGGCTGGAGTCAGGGCTAGGGTTAGGAATAAGACTATGGCTGGAGTCAGGGCTAGGGTTAGAAATAAGACTATGGCTGGAGTCAGGGCTACGGTTAGGGCTAAGACTACGCCTGGAGTCAGGGCTAGGGTTAGGAATAAGACTATGGCTGGAGTCAGGGCTAGGGTTAGGAATAAGACTATGGCTGGAGTCAGGGCTACGGTTAGGGCTAAGACTATGGCTGGAGTCAGGGCTAGGGCTAAGACTACGGCTGGAGTCAGGGCTAGGGTTAGGAATAAGACTATGGCCGGAGTCAGGGCTAGGGTTAGGAATAAGACTATGGCTGGAGTCAGGGCTACGGTTAGGGCTAAGACTATGGCTGGAGTCAGGGCTAGGGTTAGGAATAAGACTATGGCTGGAGTCAGGGCTAGGGTTAGGGCTAAGACTATGTCTGGAGTCATGGCTAGGGTTAGAGCTAAGACTATGGCTGGAGTCAGGGCTAGGGTTAGGGCTAAGACTATGGCCGGAGTCAGGGCTACGGTTAGGGCTAAGACTATGGCTGGAGTCAGGGCTACGGTTAGGAATAAGACTATGGCCGGAGTCAGGGCTACGGTTAGGGCTAAGACTATGGCTGGAGTCAGGGCTAGGGTTAGGGCTAAGACTATGGCTGGAGTCAGGGCTAGGGTTAGGAATAAGACTATGGCTGGAGTCAGGGCTAGGATTTGGGCTAAGACTATGGCTGGAGTCAGGGCTAGGGTTAGGAATAAGACTATGGCCGGAGTCAGGGCTACGGTTAGGGCTAAGACTATGGCTGGAGTCAGGGCTAGGGTTAGGGCTAAGACTATGGCTGGAGTCAGGGCTAGGGTTAGGAATAAGACTATGGCTGGAGTCAGGGCTACGGTTAGGGCTAAGACTATGGCTGGAGTCAGGGCTACGGTTAGGGCTAAGACTATGGCTGGAGTCAGGGCTAGGGTTAGAGCTAAGACTACGGCTGGAGTCAGGGCTACGGTTAGGGATAAGACTATGGCTGGAGTCAGGGCTAGGGTTAGGAATAAGACTATGGCCGGAGTCAGGGCTAGGGTTAGGAATAAGACTATGGCTGGAGTCAGGGCTAGGGTTAGGAATAAGACTATGGCTGGAGTCAGGGCTACGGTTAGGGCTAAGACTATGGCTGGAGTCAGGGCTAGCGTTAGGGCTAAGACTATGGCTGGAGTCAGGGCTAGGGTTAGGAATAAGACTATGGCCGGAGTCAGGGCTAGGGTTAGGAATGAGACTATGGCCGGAGTCAGGGCTAGGGTTAGGAATAAGACTATGGCCGGAGTCAGGGCTAGGGTTAGGAATAAGACTATGGCTGGAGTCAGGGCTAGGGTTAGGAATAAGACTATGGCTGGAGTCAGGGCTACGGTTAGGAATAAGACTATGGCTGGAGTCAGGGCTAGGGTTAGGGCTAAGACTATGTCTGGAGTCATGGCCAGGGTTAGAGCTAAGACTATGTCTGAAGTCAGGGCTAGGGTTAGGAATAAGACTATGGCTGGAGTCAGGGCTAGGGTTAGGAATAAGACTATGGCTGGAGTCAGGGCTAGGGTTAGAAATAAGACTATGGCTGGAGTCAGGGCTACGGTTAGGGCTAAGACTACGGCTGGAGTCAGGGCTAGGGTTAGGAATAAGACTATGGCTGGAGTCAGGGCTACGGTTAGGGCTAAGACTACGGCTGGAGTCAGGGCTAGGGTTAGGAATAAGACTATGGCTGGAGTCAGGGCTACGGTTAGGGCTAAGACTATGGCTGGAGTCAGGGCTAGGGCTAAGACTATGGCTGGAGTCAGGGCTAGGGTAAGGAATAAGACTATGGCTGGAGTCAGGGCTAGGGTTAGGGCTAAGACTATGTCTGGAGTCATGGCCAAGGTTAGAGCTAAGACTATGGCTGGAGTCAGGGCTAGGGTTAGGGCTAAGACTATGTCTGGAGTCATGGCTAGGGTTAGAGCTAAGACTATGGCTGGAGTCAGGGCTAGGGTTAGGGCTAAGACTATGGCTGGAGTCAGGGCTACGGTTAGGGCTAACACTATGGCTGGAGTCAGGGCTAGGGTTAGGAATAAGACTATGGCTGGAGTCAGGGCTAGGGTTAGGAATAAGACTATGGCTGGAGTCAGGGCTACGGTTAGGAATAAGACTATGGCTGGAGTCAGGGCTAGGGTTAGGGCTAAGACTATGTCTGGAGTCATGGCCAGGGTTAGAGCTAAGACTATGTCTGAAGTCAGGGCTAGGGTTAGGAATAAGACTATGGCTGGAGTCAGGGCTAGGGTTAGGAATAAGACTATGGCTGGAGTCAGGGCTAGGGTTAGAAATAAGACTATGGCTGGAGTCAGGGCTACGGTTAGGGCTAAGACTACGGCTGGAGTCAGGGCTAGGGTTAGGAATAAGACTATGGCTGGAGTCAGGGCTAGGGTTAGGAATAAGACTATGGCTGGAGTCAGGGCTTCGGTTAGGGCTAAGACTATGGCTGGAGTCAGGGCTAGGGCTAAGACTATGGCTGGAGTCAGGGCTAGGGTAAGGAATAAGACTATGGCTGGAGTCAGGGCTAGGGTTAGGTCTAAGACTATGTCTCGAGTCATGGCCAGGGTTAGAGCTAAGACTATGGCTGGAGTCAGGGCTAGGGTTAGAGCTAAGACTATGGCTGGAGTCAGGGCTGGGGTTAGGGCTAAGACTATGGCTGGAGTCAGGGCTACGGTTAGGGCTAACACTATGGCTGGAGTCAGGGCTAGGGTTAGGAATAAGACTATGGCTGGAGTCAGGGCTAGGGTTAGGAATAAGACTATGGCTGGAGTCAGGGCTAGGGTTAGGAATAAGACTATGGCTGGAGTCAGGGCTAGGGTTAGGAATAAGACTATGGCTGGAGTCAGGGCTAGGGCTAAAACTATGGCTGGAGTCAGGGCTAGGG
This sequence comes from Ranitomeya variabilis, assembly GCF_051348905.1. Lineage (NCBI taxonomy): Eukaryota > Metazoa > Chordata > Amphibia > Anura > Dendrobatidae > Ranitomeya > Ranitomeya variabilis. Next base: position 1,136,771,780 of record NC_135232.1, read on the forward strand.
TAAGGAATAAGACTATGGCTGGAGTCAGGGCTAGGGTTAGGGCTAAGACTATGTCTCGAGTCATGGCCAGGGTTAGAGCTAAGACTATGGCTGGAGTCAGGGCTAGGGTTAGGGCTAAGACTATGTCTGGAGTCAGGGCTACGGTTAGGGCTAACACTATGGCTGGAGTCAGGGCTAGGGTTAGGAATAAGACTATGGCTGGAGTCAGGGCTAGGGTTAGGGCTAAGACTATGGCTGGAGTCAGGGCTAGGGTTAGGAATAAGACTATGGCTGGAGTCAGGGCTACGGTTAGGGCTAAGACTATGGCTGGAGTCAGGGCTACGGTTAGGGCTAAGACTATGGCTGGAGTCAGGGCTAGGGTTAGAGCTAAGACTACGGCTGGAGTCAGGGCTACGGTTATGGATAAGACTATGGCTGGAGTCAGGGCTAGGGTTAGGAATAAGACTATGGCCGGAGTCAGGGCTAGGGTTAGGAATAAGACTATGGCTGGAGTCAGGGCTAGGGTTAGGAATAAGACTATGGCTGGAGTCAGGGCTACGGTTAGGGCTAAGACTATGGCTGGAGTCAGGGCTAGCGTTAGGGCTAAGACTATGGCTGGAGTCAGGGCTAGGGTTAGGAATAAGACTATGGCCGGAGTCAGGGCTAGGGTTAGGAATAAGACTATGGCCGGAGTCAGGGCTAGGGTTAGGAATAAGACTATGGCCGGAGTCAGGGCTAGGGTTAGGAATAAGACTATGGCTGGAGTCAGGGCTACGGTTAGGGCTAAGACTATGGCTGGAGTCAGGGCTAGGGTTAGGGCTAAGACTATGGCTGGAGTCAGGGCTAGGGTTAGGAATAAGACTATGGCTGGAGTCAGGGCTACGGTTAGGGCTAAGACTACGGCTGGAGTCAGGGCTAGGGCTAAGACTATGGCTGGAGTCAGGGCTAGGGTAAGGAATAAGACTATGGCTGGAGTCAGGGCTAGGGTTAGGGCTAAGACTATGTCTGGAGTCATGGCCAAGGTTAGAGCTAAGACTATGGCTGGAGTCAGGGCTAGGGTTAGGGCTAAGACTATGTCTGGAGTCATGGCTAGGGTTAGAGCTAAGACTATGGCTGGAGTCAGGGCTAGGGTTAGGGCTAAGACTATGGCTGGAGTCAGGGCTACGGTTAGGGCTAACACTATGGCTGGAGTCAGGGCTAGGGTTAGGAATAAGACTATGGCTGGAGTCAGGGCTAGGGTTAGGAATAAGACTATGGCTGGAGTCAGGGCTACGGTTAGGAATAAGACTATGGCTGGAGTCAGGGCTAGGGTTAGGGCTAAGACTATGTCTGGAGTCATGGCCAGGGTTAGAGCTAAGACTATGGCTGAAGTCAGGGCTAGGGTTAGGAATAAGACTATGGCTGGAGTCAGGGCTAGGGTTAGGAATAAGACTATGGCTGGAGTCAGGGCTAGGGTTAGAAATAAGACTATGGCTGGAGTCAGGGCTACGGTTAGGGCTAAGACTACGCCTGGAGTCAGGGCTAGGGTTAGGAATAAGACTATGGCTGGAGTCAGGGCTAGGGTTAGGAATAAGACTATGGCTGGAGTCAGGGCTACGGTTAGGGCTAAGACTATGGCTGGAGTCAGGGCTAGGGCTAAGACTACGGCTGGAGTCAGGGCTAGGGTTAGGAATAAGACTATGGCCGGAGTCAGGGCTAGGGTTAGGAATAAGACTATGGCTGGAGTCAGGGCTACGGTTAGGGCTAAGACTATGGCTGGAGTCAGGGCTAGGGTTAGGAATAAGACTATGGCTGGAGTCAGGGCTAGGGTTAGGGCTAAGACTATGTCTGGAGTCATGGCTAGGGTTAGAGCTAAGACTATGGCTGGAGTCAGGGCTAGGGTTAGGGCTAAGACTATGGCCGGAGTCAGGGCTACGGTTAGGGCTAAGACTATGGCTGGAGTCAGGGCTACGGTTAGGAATAAGACTATGGCCGGAGTCAGGGCTACGGTTAGGGCTAAGACTATGGCTGGAGTCAGGGCTAGGGTTAGGGCTAAGACTATGGCTGGAGTCAGGGCTAGGGTTAGGAATAAGACTATGGCTGGAGTCAGGGCTAGGATTTGGGCTAAGACTATGGCTGGAGTCAGGGCTAGGGTTAGGAATAAGACTATGGCCGGAGTCAGGGCTACGGTTAGGGCTAAGACTATGGCTGGAGTCAGGGCTAGGGTTAGGGCTAAGACTATGGCTGGAGTCAGGGCTAGGGTTAGGAATAAGACTATGGCTGGAGTCAGGGCTACGGTTAGGGCTAAGACTATGGCTGGAGTCAGGGCTACGGTTAGGGCTAAGACTATGGCTGGAGTCAGGGCTAGGGTTAGAGCTAAGACTACGGCTGGAGTCAGGGCTACGGTTAGGGATAAGACTATGGCTGGAGTCAGGGCTAGGGTTAGGAATAAGACTATGGCCGGAGTCAGGGCTAGGGTTAGGAATAAGACTATGGCTGGAGTCAGGGCTAGGGTTAGGAATAAGACTATGGCTGGAGTCAGGGCTACGGTTAGGGCTAAGACTATGGCTGGAGTCAGGGCTAGCGTTAGGGCTAAGACTATGGCTGGAGTCAGGGCTAGGGTTAGGAATAAGACTATGGCCGGAGTCAGGGCTAGGGTTAGGAATGAGACTATGGCCGGAGTCAGGGCTAGGGTTAGGAATAAGACTATGGCCGGAGTCAGGGCTAGGGTTAGGAATAAGACTATGGCTGGAGTCAGGGCTAGGGTTAGGAATAAGACTATGGCTGGAGTCAGGGCTACGGTTAGGAATAAGACTATGGCTGGAGTCAGGGCTAGGGTTAGGGCTAAGACTATGTCTGGAGTCATGGCCAGGGTTAGAGCTAAGACTATGTCTGAAGTCAGGGCTAGGGTTAGGAATAAGACTATGGCTGGAGTCAGGGCTAGGGTTAGGAATAAGACTATGGCTGGAGTCAGGGCTAGGGTTAGAAATAAGACTATGGCTGGAGTCAGGGCTACGGTTAGGGCTAAGACTACGGCTGGAGTCAGGGCTAGGGTTAGGAATAAGACTATGGCTGGAGTCAGGGCTACGGTTAGGGCTAAGACTACGGCTGGAGTCAGGGCTAGGGTTAGGAATAAGACTATGGCTGGAGTCAGGGCTACGGTTAGGGCTAAGACTATGGCTGGAGTCAGGGCTAGGGCTAAGACTATGGCTGGAGTCAGGGCTAGGGTAAGGAATAAGACTATGGCTGGAGTCAGGGCTAGGGTTAGGGCTAAGACTATGTCTGGAGTCATGGCCAAGGTTAGAGCTAAGACTATGGCTGGAGTCAGGGCTAGGGTTAGGGCTAAGACTATGTCTGGAGTCATGGCTAGGGTTAGAGCTAAGACTATGGCTGGAGTCAGGGCTAGGGTTAGGGCTAAGACTATGGCTGGAGTCAGGGCTACGGTTAGGGCTAACACTATGGCTGGAGTCAGGGCTAGGGTTAGGAATAAGACTATGGCTGGAGTCAGGGCTAGGGTTAGGAATAAGACTATGGCTGGAGTCAGGGCTACGGTTAGGAATAAGACTATGGCTGGAGTCAGGGCTAGGGTTAGGGCTAAGACTATGTCTGGAGTCATGGCCAGGGTTAGAGCTAAGACTATGTCTGAAGTCAGGGCTAGGGTTAGGAATAAGACTATGGCTGGAGTCAGGGCTAGGGTTAGGAATAAGACTATGGCTGGAGTCAGGGCTAGGGTTAGAAATAAGACTATGGCTGGAGTCAGGGCTACGGTTAGGGCTAAGACTACGGCTGGAGTCAGGGCTAGGGTTAGGAATAAGACTATGGCTGGAGTCAGGGCTAGGGTTAGGAATAAGACTATGGCTGGAGTCAGGGCTTCGGTTAGGGCTAAGACTATGGCTGGAGTCAGGGCTAGGGCTAAGACTATGGCTGGAGTCAGGGCTAGGGTAAGGAATAAGACTATGGCTGGAGTCAGGGCTAGGGTTAGGTCTAAGACTATGTCTCGAGTCATGGCCAGGGTTAGAGCTAAGACTATGGCTGGAGTCAGGGCTAGGGTTAGAGCTAAGACTATGGCTGGAGTCAGGGCTGGGGTTAGGGCTAAGACTATGGCTGGAGTCAGGGCTACGGTTAGGGCTAACACTATGGCTGGAGTCAGGGCTAGGGTTAGGAATAAGACTATGGCTGGAGTCAGGGCTAGGGTTAGGAATAAGACTATGGCTGGAGTCAGGGCTAGGGTTAGGAATAAGACTATGGCTGGAGTCAGGGCTAGGGTTAGGAATAAGACTATGGCTGGAGTCAGGGCTAGGGCTAAAACTATGGCTGGAGTCAGGGCTAGGGTAAGGAATAAGACTATGGCTGGAGTCAGGGCTAGGGTTAGGGCTAAGACTATGTCTCGAGTCATGGCCAGGGTTAGAGCTAAGACTATGGCTGGAGTCAGGGCTAGGGTTAGGGCTAAGACTATGTCTGGAGTCAGGGCTACGGTTAGGGCTAACACTATGGCTGGAGTCAGGGCTAGGGTTAGGAATAAGACTATGGCTGGAGTCAGGGCTAGGGTTAGGGATAAGACTATGGCTGGAGTCAGGGCTACGGTTAGGAATAAGACTATGGCTGGAGTCAGGGCTAGGGTTAGGGCTAAGACAATGTCTGGAGTCATGGCCAGGGTTAGAGCTAAGACTATGGCTGGAGTCAGGGCTAGGGTTAGGGCTAAGACTATGTCTGGAGTCATGGCTAGGGTTAGAGCTAAGACTATGGCTGGAGTCAGGGCTAGGGTTAGGGCTAAGACTATGGCTGGAGTCAGGGCTACGGTTAGGGCTAACACTATGGCTGGAGTCAGGGCTAGGGTTAGGAATAAGACTATGGCTGGAGTCAGGGCTACGGTTAGGAATAAGACTATGGCTGGAGTCAGGGCTAGGGTTAGGGCTAAGACTATGTCTGGATTCATGGCCAGGGTTAGAGCTAAGACTATGGCTGGAGTCAGGGCTAGGGTTAGGGCTAAGACTATGGAGTCATGGCTAGTGTTAGAGCTAAGACTATGGCTGGAGTCAGGGCTAGGGTTAGGGCTAAGACTATGGCTGGAGTCAGGGCTACGGTTAGGGCTAACACTATGGCTGGAGTCAGGGCTAGGGTTAGGAATAAGACTATGGCTGGAGTCAGGGCTAGGGTTAGGAATAAGACTATGGCTGGAGTCAGGGCTAGGGTTAGGAATAAGACTATGGCTGGAGTCAGGGCTACGGTTAGGAATAAGACTATGGCTGGAGTCAGGGCTACGGTTAGGAATAAGACTATGGCTGGAGTCAGGGCTAGGGTTAGGAATAAGACTATGGCTGGAGTCAGGGCTAGGGTTAGGAATAAGACTAATGGCTGGAGTCAGGGCTAGAGTTAGGGCTAAGACTATGGCAGGAGTCAGCGCTAGGGTTAGGGCTAAGACTATGGCTGGAGTCAGGGCTATGGTTATGGCTAAGACTATGGCTGGATTCTGCTCTAGGGTTAGGGCTAAGACTAAGGCTGGAGTCAGGGCTATGGTTTGGGCTAAGACTATGGCTGAAGTCAAGGCTATGGTTATGGCTAAGACTATGGCTAGAGTCAGGGTCAGGGTTAGGGTTACGGCTACGGCTATGACTATGTCTGGAGTCAGGGCTAGGGTTAGGTCTAAGACTATGGCTGGAGTCAGGGCTAGGGTTAGGGCTAAGACTATGGCTGGAGACAGGGCTAGGGTTAGGGCTAAGACTGGCTGGAGTCAGGGCTAGGGTTAGAGCTAAGACTACGACTGGAGTCAGAGCTAGGGTTAGGGCTAAGACTATGGCTGGAGTCAGGGCTGGGGTTAGGGCTAAGACTAAGGCTAGACTTAATGCTAGGGTTTGGGCTAAGACTATGGCTGGAGTCAGAGCTAGGGTTAGGTCTAAGACCATGGCTGGAGTCAGGGCTAGGGTTAGAGCTAAGACTACGACTGGAGTCAGGGCTAGGGTTAGGGCTAAGACTATGTCTGGAGTCATGGCCAGGGTTAGAGCTAAGACTATGGCTGGAGTCAGGGCTAGGGTTAGGGCTAAGACTATGTCTGGAGTCATGGCTAGGGTTAGAGCTAAGACTATGGCTGGAGTCAGGGCTAGGGTTAGGGCTAAGACTATGGCTGGAGTCAGGGCTACGGTTAGGGCTAACACTATGGCTGGAGTCAGGGCTAGGGTTAGGAATAAGACTATGGCTGGAGTCAGGGCTACGGTTAGGAATAAGACTATGGCTGGAGTCAGGGCTAGGGTTAGGGCTAAGACTATGTCTGGAGTCATGGCCAGGGTTAGAGCTAAGACTATGGCTGGAGTCAGGGCTAGGGTTAGGGCTAAGACTATGGAGTCATGGCTAGGGTTAGAGCTAAGACTATGGCTGGAGTCAGGGCTAGGGTTATGGCTAAGACTATGGCTGGAGTCAGGGCTACGGTTAGGGCTAACACTATGGCTGGAGTCAGGGCTAGGGTTAGGAATAAGACTATGGCTGGAGTCAGGGCTAGGGTTAGGAATAAGACTATGGCTGGAGTCAGGGCTAGGGTTAGGAATAAGACTATGGCTGGAGTCAGGGCTACGGTTAGGAATAAGACTATGGCTGGAGTCAGGGCTACGGTTAGGAATAAGACTATGGCTGGAGTCAGGGCTAGGGTTAGGAATAAGACTATGGCTGGAGTCAGGGCTAGGGTTAGGAATAAGACTATGGCTGGAGTCAGGGCTAGAGTTAAGGCTAAGACTATGGCAGGAGTCAGCGCTAGGGTTAGGGCTAAGACTATGGCTGGAGTCAGGGCTATGGTTATGGCTAAGGCTATGGCTGGATTCTGCTCTAGGGTTAGGGCTAAGACTAAGGCTGGAGTCAGGGCTATGGTTTGGGCTAAGACTATGGCTGAAGTCAAGGCTATGGTTATGGCTAAGACTATGGCTAGAGTCAGGGTCAGGGTTAGGGTTTCGGCTACGGCTATGACTATGTCTGGAGTCAGGGCTAGGGTTAGGTCTAAGACTATGGCTGGAGTCAGGGCTAGGGTTAGGGCTAAGACTATGGCTGGAGACAGGGCTAGGGTTAGGGCTAAGACTGGCTGGAGTCAGGGCTAGGGTTAGAGCTAAGACTACGACTGGAGTCAGGGCTAGGGTTAGGGCTAAGAATATGGCTGGAGTCAGGGCTGGGGTTAGGGCTAAGACTAAGGCTAGACTTAATGCTAGGGTTTGGGCTAAGACTATGGCTGGAGTCAGAGCTAGGGTTAGGTCTAAGACCATGGCTGGAGTCAGGGCTAGGGTTAGAGCTAAGACTACGACTGGAGTCAGGGCTAGGGTTAGGGCTAAGACTATGGCTGGAGTCAGGGCTGGGGTTAGGGCTAAGACTAAGGCTAGACTTAATGCTAGGGTTTGGGCTAAGACTATGGCTGGAGTCAGAGCTAGGGTTAGGGCTAAGACTATGGCTGGAGTCAGGGCTAGGGTTAGGGCTAAGACTACAGCTGGAGTCAGGGCTATGGTTAGGGCTAAGACTACGGCTGGAGTCAGGGCTAGGGTTAGGGCTAAGACTACGGCCTGAGTCAGGGCTAGGGTTAAGGCTAAGACTATGGCTGGAGTCAGGGCTAGGGTTAGGGCTAAGAGTATGGCTGGAGTCGGCTAAGGTTAGGGCTAAGACTATGGCTTGTGTCAGGGCTAGGGTTAGGGCTATGGCTATGTCTGGAGTCAGGGCTGCGGTAAGGCTAAGACTACGGCTGGAGTCAGGGCTAGGGCTAAGACTATGGCTGGAGTCAGGGCTAGGTTTAGGGCTAAGACTATGGCTGGAGTTAGGGTTAGGGATAAGACTAAAGCTGGAGTCGGGGCTAGGGTTAGGGCTAAGACTACGGCTGGAGTCAGGGCTAGGGTTAGGGCTAAGACTATGGCTGGAGTCAGGGCTAGGGTTAGGGCTAAGACTATCGCTGGAGTCAGGATTAGGGCTAAGACTACGGCTGGAGTCAGGGCTAGGGTTAAGGCTAAGACTATGGCTGGAGTCAGGGCTAGGGTTAGGGCTAAGACTATAGCTGGAGTCAGGGCTACGGTTAGGAATAAGACTATGGCTGGAGTCAGGGCTACGGTTAGGAATAAGACTATGGCTGGAGTCAGGGCTAGGGTTAGGAATAAGACTATGGCTGGAGTCAGGGCTAGGGTTAGGAATAAGACTATGGCTGGAGTCAGGGCTAGAGTTAGGGCTAAGACTATGGCAGGAGTCAGCGCTAGGGTTAGGGCTAAGACTATGGCTGGAGTCAGGGCTATGGTTATGGCTAAGACTATGGCTGGATTCTGCTCTAGGGTTAGGGCTAAGACTAAGGCTGGAGTCAGGGCTATGGTTTGGGCTAAGACTATGGCTGAAGTCAGGGCTATGGTTATGGCTAAGACTATGGCTAGAGTCAGGGTCAGGGTTAGGGTTACGGCTACGGCTATGACTATGTCTGGAGTCAGGGCTAGGGTTAGGGCTAAGACTATGTCTGGAGTCAGGGCTACGGTTAGGGCTAACACTATGGCTGGAGTCAGGGCTAGGGTTAGGAATAAGACTATGGCTGGAGTCAGGGCTAGGGTTAGGGATAAGACTATGGCTGGAGTCAGGGCTACGGTTAGGAATAAGACTATGGCTGGAGTCAGGGCTAGGGTTAGGGCTAAGACAATGTCTGGAGTCATGGCCAGGGTTAGAGCTAAGACTATGGCTGGAGTCAGGGCTAGGGTTAGGGCTAAGACTATGTCTGGAGTCATGGCTAGGGTTAGAGCTAAGACTATGGCTGGAGTCAGGGCTAGGGTTAGGGCTAAGACTATGGCTGGAGTCAGGGCTACGGTTAGGGCTAACACTATGGCTGGAGTCAGGGCTAGGGTTAGGAATAAGACTATGGCTGGAGTCAGGGCTACGGTTAGGAATAAGACTATGGCTGGAGTCAGGGCTAGGGTTAGGGCTAAGACTATGTCTGGATTCATGGCCAGGGTTAGAGCTAAGACTATGGCTGGAGTCAGGGCTAGGGTTAGTGCTAAGACTATGGAGTCATGGCTAGTGTTAGAGCTAAGACTATGGCTGGAGTCAGGGCTAGGGTTAGGGCTAAGACTATGGCTGGAGTCAGGGCTACGGTTAGGGCTAACACTATGGCTGGAGTCAGGGCTAGGGTTAGGAATAAGACTATGGCTGGAGTCAGGGCTAGGGTTAGGAATAAGACTATGGCTGGAGTCAGGGCTAGGGTTAGGAATAAGACTATGGCTGGAGTCAGGGCTACGGTTAGGAATAAGACTATGGCTGGAGTCAGGGCTACGGTTAGGAATAAGACTATGGCTGGAGTCAGGGCTAGGGTTAGGAATAAGACTATGGCTGGAGTCAGGGCTAGGGTTAGGAATAAGACTAATGGCTGGAGTCAGGGCTAGAGTTAGGGCTAAGACTATGGCAGGAGTCAGCGCTAGGGTTAGGGCTAAGACTATGGCTGGAGTCAGGGCTATGGTTATGGCTAAGACTATGGCTGGATTCTGCTCTAGGGTTAGGGCTAAGACTAAGGCTGGAGTCAGGGCTATGGTTTGGGCTAAGACTATGGCTGAAGTCAAGGCTATGGTTATGGCTAAGACTATGGCTAGAGTCAGGGTCAGGGTTAGGGTTACGGCTACGGCTATGACTATGTCTGGAGTCAGGGCTAGGGTTAGGTCTAAGACTATGGCTGGAGTCAGGGCTAGGGTTAGGGCTAAGACTATGGCTGGAGACAGGGCTAGGGTTAGGGCTAAGACTGGCTGGAGTCAGGGCTAGGGTTAGAGCTAAGACTACGACTGGAGTCAGAGCTAGGGTTAGGGCTAAGACTATGGCTGGAGTCAGGGCTGGGGTTAGGGCTAAGACTAAGGCTAGACTTAATGCTAGGGTTTGGGCTAAGACTATGGCTGGAGTCAGAGCTAGGGTTAGGTCTAAGACCATGGCTGGAGTCAGGGCTAGGGTTAGAGCTAAGACTACGACTGGAGTCAGGGCTAGGGTTAGGGCTAAGACTATGTCTGGAGTCATGGCCAGGGTTAGAGCTAAGACTATGGCTGGAGTCAGGGCTAGGGTTAGGGCTAAGACTATGTCTGGAGTCATGGCTAGGGTTAGAGCTAAGACTATGGCTGGAGTCAGGGCTAGGGTTAGGGCTAAGACTATGGCTGGAGTCAGGGCTACGGTTAGGGCTAACACTATGGCTGGAGTCAGGGCTAGGGTTAGGAATAAGACTATGGCTGGAGTCAGGGCTACGGTTAGGAATAAGACTATGGCTGGAGTCAGGGCTAGGGTTAGGGCTAAGACTATGTCTGGAGTCATGGCCAGGGTTAGAGCTAAGACTATGGCTGGAGTCAGGGCTAGGGTTAGGGCTAAGACTATGGAGTCATGGCTAGGGTTAGAGCTAAGACTATGGCTGGAGTCAGGGCTAGGGTTATGGCTAAGACTATGGCTGGAGTCAGGGCTACGGTTAGGGCTAACACTATGGCTGGAGTCAGGGCTAGGGTTAGGAATAAGACTATGGCTGGAGTCAGGGCTAGGGTTAGGAATAAGACTATGGCTGGAGTCAGGGCTAGGGTTAGGAATAAGACTATGGCTGGAGTCAGGGCTACGGTTAGGAATAAGACTATGGCTGGAGTCAGGGCTACGGTTAGGAATAAGACTATGGCTGGAGTCAGGGCTAGGGTTAGGAATAAGACTATGGCTGGAGTCAGGGCTAGGGTTAGGAATAAGACTATGGCTGGAGTCAGGGCTAGAGTTAAGGCTAAGACTATGGCAGGAGTCAGCGCTAGGGTTAGGGCTAAGACTATGGCTGGAGTCAGGGCTATGGTTATGGCTAAGGCTATGGCTGGATTCTGCTCTAGGGTTAGGGCTAAGACTAAGGCTGGAGTCAGGGCTATGGTTTGGGCTAAGACTATGGCTGAAGTCAAGGCTATGGTTATGGCTAAGACTATGGCTAGAGTCAGGGTCAGGGTTAGGGTTTCGGCTACGGCTATGACTATGTCTGGAGTCAGTGGAATGGACAAAGAGCTAGCACTCGACTGTAGATGGAAGTAGGCGGTGCAAGTGAACGGAGTCCCAAGACCCCAAGAACTTCAAGAGAATCAAATCACTGCACTCATCATAGTTCAAGTCAAATTTTGCTGAAGTGAATATTTTTATTGAAGGTTCACCTTCAATAAAAATATTCACTTCAGCAAAATTTGACTTGAACTATGATGAGTGCATATGTCTGGAGTCAGGGCTAGGGTTAGGTCTAAGACTATGGCTGGAGTCAGGGCTAGGGTTAGGGCTAAGACTATGGCTGGAGACAGGGCTAGGGTTAGGGCTAAGACTGGCTGGAGTCAGGGCTAGGGTTAGAGCTAAGACTACGACTGGAGTCAGGGCTAGGGTTAGGGCTAAGAATATGGCTGGAGTCAGGGCTGGGGTTAGGGCTAAGACTAAGGCTAGACTTAATGCTAGGGTTTGGGCTAAGACTATGGCTGGAGTCAGAGCTAGGGTTAGGTCTAAGACCATGGCTGGAGTCAGGGCTAGGGTTAGAGCTAAGACTACGACTGGAGTCAGGGCTAGGGTTAGGGCTAAGACTATGGCTGGAGTCAGGGCTGGGGTTAGGGCTAAGACTAAGGCTAGACTTAATGCTAGGGTTTGGGCTAAGACTATGGCTGGAGTCAGAGCTAGGGTTAGGGCTAAGACTATGGCTGGAGTCAGGGCTAGGGTTAGGGCTAAGACTACAGCTGGAGTCAGGGCTATGGTTAGGGCTAAGACTACGGCTGGAGTCAGGGCTAGGGTTAGGGCTAAGACTACGGCCTGAGTCAGGGCTAGGGTTAAGGCTAAGACTATGGCTGGAGTCAGGGCTAGGGTTAGGGCTAAGAGTGTGGCTGGAGTCGGCTAAGGTTAGGGCTAAGACTATGGCTTGTGTCAGGGCTAGGGTTAGGGCTATGGCTATGTCTGGAGTCAGGGCTGCGGTAAGGCTAAGACTACGGCTGGAGTCAGGGCTAGGGCTAAGACTATGGCTGGAGTCAGGGCTAGGTTTAGGGCTAAGACTATGGCTGGAGTTAGGGTTAGGGCTAAGACTAAAGCTGGAGTCGGGGCTAGGGTTAGGGCTAAGACTACGGCTGGAGTCAGGGCTAGGGTTAGGGCTAAGACTATGGCTGGAGTCAGGGCTAGGGTTAGGGCTAAGACTATCGCTGGAGTCAGGATTAGGGCTAAGACTACGGCTGGAGTCAGGGCTAGGGTTAAGGCTAAGACTATGGCTGGAGTCAGGGCTAGGGTTAGGGCTAAGACTATAGCTGGAGTCAGGGCTACGGTTAGGAATAAGACTATGGCTGGAGTCAGGGCTACGGTTAGGAATAAGACTATGGCTGGAGTCAGGGCTAGGGTTAGGAATAAGACTATGGCTGGAGTCAGGGCTAGGGTTAGGAATAAGACTATGGCTGGAGTCAGGGCTAGAGTTAGGGCTAAGACTATGGCAGGAGTCAGCGCTAGGGTTAGGGCTAAGACTATGGCTGGAGTCAGGGCTATGGTTATGGCTAAGACTATGGCTGGATTCTGCTCTAGGGTTAGGGCTAAGACTAAGGCTGGAGTCAGGGCTATGGTTTGGGCTAAGACTATGGCTGAAGTCAGGGCTATGGTTATGGCTAAGACTATGGCTAGAGTCAGGGTCAGGGTTAGGGTTACGGCTACGGCTATGACTATGTCTGGAGTCAGGGCTAGGGTTAGGTCTAAGACTATGGCTGGAGTCAGGGCTAGGGTTAGGGCTAAGACTATGGCTGGAGACAGGGCTAGGGTTAGGGCTAAGACTGGCTGGAGTCAGGGCTAGGGTTAGAGCTAAGACTACGACTGGAGTCAGGGCTAGGGTTAGGGCTAAGACTATGGCTGGAGTCAGGGCTGGGGTTAGGGCTAAGACTAAGGCTAGACTTAATGCTAGGGTTTGGGCTAAGACTATGGCTGGAGTCAGAGCTAGGGTTAGGGCTAAGACTATGGCTGGAGTCAGGGCTAGGGTTAGGGCTAAGACTACAGCTGGAGTCAGGGCTATGGTTAGGGCTAAGACTACGGCCTGAGTCAGGGCTAGGGTTAAGGCTAAGACTGTGGCTGGAGTCAGGGCTAGGGTTAGGGCTAAGACTACGGCCTGAGTCAGGGCTAGGGTTAAGGCTAAGACTATGGCTGGAGTCAGGGCTAGGGTTAGGGCTAAGAGTATGGCTGGAGTCAGGGCTAAGGTTAGGGCTAAGACTATGGCTTGTGTCAGGGCTAGGGTTAGGGCTATGGCTATGTCTGGAGTCAGGGCTGCGGTAAGGCTAAGACTACGGCTGGAGTCAGGGCTAGGGCTAAGACTATGGCTGGAGTCAGGGCTAGGTTTAGGGCTAAGACTATGGCTGGAGTTAGGGTTAGGGCTAAGACTAAAGCTGGAGTCGGGGCTAGGGTTAGGGCTAAGACTACGGCTGGAGTCAGGGCTAGGGTTAGGGCTAAGACTATGGCTGGAGTCAGGGCTAGGGTTAGGGCTAAGACTATCGCTGGAGTCAGGATTAGGGCTAAGACTACGGCTGGAGTCAGGGCTAGGGTTAGGGCTAAGACTATGGCTGGAGTCAGGGCTAGGGTTAGGGCTAATACTATCGCTGGAGTCAGGATTAGGGCTAAGACTACGGCTGGAGTCAGGGCTAGGGTTAGAGCTAAGACTATGGCTGGAGTCAGGATTAGGGCTAAGACTACGGCTGGAGTCAGGGCTAGGGTTAGAGCTAAGACTATGGCTGGAGTCAGGGCTAGGGTTAGGGCTAATACTATGGCTGGAGTCAGGGCTATGGTTAGGGCTAAGACTATGGCTGGTGTCAGGGCTAGGGTTAGGGCTATGGCTATGTCTGGAGTCAGGGCTGCGGTTAGGGCTAAGACTATGGCTGGAGTCAGGGCTAGGTTTAGGGCTAAGACTATGGCTGGAGTTAGGGTTAGGGCTAAGACTAAAGCTGGAGTCGGGGCTAGGGTTAGGGCTAAGACTATGGCTGGAGTCAGGGCTAGGGTTAGGGCTAAGACTATGGCTGGAGTCAGGGTTAGGGCTAGGGATATAAAAGTAAAGAAAATATATGACCATGTTCAAGTTTTTATTTTATTTCGGATTTCAGCAAAAAGAAGAAAAAAATGTAAAAGGGCAAATTATAATCACATCATAAGTTTACAATATTTGTGCTTAGGGGGTTAATGGGTCAAGTGGACTTGACTTCGGCAGAGCTAGTGACTAATGGGTTTAGTGGGCACAAATCACTTGCCTTGTCCCCCGCGCTAGTAATCCACACCGTTGTTTTGAGATATGTTTTAATCAATTTACGGAGAAAAATAAAATACCCTTGAACAGAGGATCCAGTGATGTAAGGCTGTGGCCAATGGAACAAGGGGGCTAAGACTTGTACGTCGCGGTAATGAGAGTGTCCCCCATGAGCAGTCATTGTACTTGTTCTCTGCGGCTGGCGCCATCTCATCCCTGCAAATCAGATCTAATAGAATAATCCAATAAAGTTAAATAGTAAAAACCAAACTCCTGAAATAAATCCTAAATTCCTAAATGACAGATTAGGCCGACATCACACGACCAATCAAGCTTAGTCAAAATGGAAAGATTAACCCTTTTTCCGCACGGACGCGCTCTAATCAGGGCGACCTTGGCAGGACACATTTCTGCTCCTCCTCATGCAGCCACCTTGGTGTCACACAATCCCACTGCTGAATCAGCTCTGCTACTTGCTGCACAACAGTCTGCTCCTCTGTGCCACACAGACTTGTTTTAGGATTGTGTTATCCAGACACAAGGGATTCTACAAGGCCTGGAAGATCCAGGAACTTGAAGGATTTTAAATGGTCGGCATTTTTCAGATACTCTCTCAATTGATAATGTGAAAAAGATAATGTCAAACTAACTGCTTTTTCTTTTTTTTACAAATGAGGATGTTTTACTCCGAACAATCACCCCAAATTGCCGGCGAATAGGTGACTCTCTTCTGTCTCCCTTGTTCTCCACTGTTTGTTTCCAGCTGTAATCTGTCTATAGCAGCAGAGATCATGAAAAAGATTATAGGCAGTGGGGTGGTCTTTACAATAAGTGGGGGTATTTTTATCTTTCAGGAAAGTAGGAAGCAAGGGCGGGTCTTTGTCTTTCTGCAGGAAGCAGGGGCGGGTCTTTGGCTCTCTACAGGAAGCAGGGGCGGGTCTTTGTCTTTCTACAGGAAGCAGGGGTGGGTCTTTGTCTCTCTACAGGAAGCAGGGGTTGGTCTTTGTCTTCCTACAGGAAGCAGGGGTTGGTCTTTGTCTTTCTACAGGAAACAGGGGCGGGTCTTTGGCTCTCTACAGGAAGCAGGGGCGGGTCTTTGTCTTTCTACAGGAAGCAGGGGTGGGTCTTTGTCTTTCTACAGGAAGCAGGGGCGGGTCTTTGTCTCTACAGGAAGCAGGGGCGGGTCTTTGTCTCTCTACAGGAAGCAGGGCTGGGTCTTTGTCTCTCTACAGGAAGCGGGGGTTGGTCTTTGTCTCTCTACAGGAAGCAGGGGTGGGTCTTTGTCTCTCTACAGGAAGCGGGGGTTGGTCTTTGTCTCTCTACAGGAAGCAGGGGCAGGTCTTTTGTCTCTTTACAGGAAGCAGGGGTGGGTCTTTGTCTCTACAGGAAGCAGGGGCGGGTCTTTGTCTCTCTACAGTAAGCAGGGGCAGGTTTTTGTCTCTACAGGAAGCAGGGGTGGGTCTTTGTCTCTACAGGAAGCAGGGGCGGGTCTTTGTCTCTCTACAGGAAGAGGGGGTTTGTCTTTGTCTCTCTACAGTAAGCAGGGGCAGGTTTTTGTCTCTACAGGAAGCAGAGGCGGGTCTTTGTTTCTCTACAGGAAGCAGGGGCGGGTCTTTGTCTCTCTACAGGAAGCGGGGGTTGGTCTTTGTCTCTCTACAGGAAGCGGGGGTTGTCTTTGTCTCTATACAGGAAGCGGGGGTGGAACTTTGTCTCTCTACAGGAAGCCGGGGTTGGTCTTTGTCTCTCTACAGAAAACAGGGGCGGGTCTTTGTCTCTCTTCAGAAAGCCAGGGAGGGTCTTTGTCTTTCCACAGGTAGCAGGGGTGGGTTTTTGTCATTCTTCTGGAAGCAGTGGTGGGTCTTTGTCTCTCTACAGGAATCTGGAGGGGGTCTTGTTTCTCTATAGGAATTAGGGGTGGGTCTTTGTCTTTCTAAAGGAAGCCGGAGTGGGTTTTTGTCTTTAAACAGGAAGTTAGGGCGGGTCTTTGTCTCTCTACAGAAAGCAGGGGCGGGTCTTCATCTTTCTACAGGAAGCGGGGAGGGTCTTTGTCTCACTACAGAAATCAGGGGTGGATCTTTGTCTTTTTACAGGAATTGGAGGCAGGTTTTTGTCTTTACATGAAGCGGCGGAGCATCTTTGTCTTTCTACAGGAAGCTAGGGTGGGTGTTTTTCTCTCTACCTAAATCATTGGCGGGTCTTTTGTCTTTTTACAGGAATTTAGGACAGGTCTTTGTCTTTGTACAGGTAGTCTTTGTTTCTCTCCAAGAATTGGGGGAAGATCTTTGTCTAGCTGTGTGAAGGGGAGTGGATATTTCTATCTATTTCTTTTCTCCTGTCTGTTAAACTCCATACAGACATAACAGAAAAGTGATTTTCGGTTCGAGGCAGGCAAGCTATTGGACAACGGCAGGAGCAATGCATGTTGGGAAATGAGGTAAAAGAAGGTTCCTGTTCCTATAGTGTTGGTAGAGTGCCAATGAAGAGAAAACACTTGATGGACATATTAGACTGGTACGGGCACCAATTATTTGTATTAATACAGTGGCCTAGGCTATACTTTTATTTCAGTAGCTTGATTCCAAACAGAAATAGGGCGAGTCCCAAGATGTGAACAAAAAGTATTCAAACCACGCAAGTTTGCCTTACTTTAACACTGACTGCTGAAGCTAAGGACAACAAGTGAACAGCTGAGCAATTTTCTTTCTTAGAGCCCTTCTTCAGTGTTGGAGAAGCACCTGCTTCGGTTTCTTAATTTAACAGCGATCGGTCAGGATTGCACTTTACAGTGTAGAGTTGCACTTTAAAGAGCTTGGAAACCAATGCATAATCGGACAGCCATTTCTGATCTGCCATGGAAGCTGAGCGTCTGATCAGAAGCCATAATGGTGACTTTGGCGGTGCCTTGGGCAACTGGTTAACGTTTCGCAACCAAAGGGCCTTTCTTCAGCCAATGTAAAGTTTAATTGAAATGCTGAAATAAGCGATTAATAAGGGGATAATTGTTCTGAATCCGAACAATGCAAAAGCAGATTATATCCATCTATAGTGGAGGATGATGAAGGAGATACAACTATACATGGAGGATGTGCAGCACACGACTTGTCTTAGAGTGAAGTGAAGAGTGGCACATCATAGTGAGAATGCGAGGCTGATGATAAGAAGTCGTCATTCACACGTCCTCCTGTATAAAACCGTCTCTTTATCATCTGGCAATATCATTTCTATTCAGCTGATATGGCCACTCATATCTTAGCATTTTTTTTTTTTTACAGTTTTATTTTTTTCCCCAGGAGACTGGGCACAATTGTGCAAACTCTACATAATATCATAATGTTAACGTGATTAGAAAAACATGGCTAATTTCTCCTGAAAATAAAGCCAGGGCCACCCCTGTCTACAGGCGGTGTCTGATATTGCAGCTCAGCTCCATTTAAGTAAATGGGGCAGAGCTGCAGTACCACATACAGCCTGTAGATAGGAGTGGCGCTGTTTTAAGAATAAAGCTGCCAGGCTGTTTAATCACTTTAAAGGGAATGTGTCATCAGAAAATGACATATTGTTTCAATTAATTTATTGCATTAAATGTATGTTTTTTTTTAAAACTGTCAATTTTTATCTCCATAAAGCAGTCTCTACTGAGAATGAAAAAAATCATGCAATCTTTACACCGGCCACTGGAATCTTTTTAGGGTCTAACTTCCTGTTTCAGGAAATCTACAAGTACATTAGCCGCGAAGAACAGACTAAGACCATATTTTTTATATTAAAGAATCCAATGAGCGCGTACAAAGGTCTTTGTGAAGGGAAGAGGAGGAGGTGAGCTGTGACATCACATTGTGAATGGTGGATCCTGTGTTATCTACCGTATATAGAGGTGTTATCAGTCATTGTACAGGAGAAGGAGGTGAGCTGTGATATCACCTATTGTGAATGGTGGATCCTGTGTTATCTACTGTATATAGAGGTGTTATCAGTCATTGTACAGGAGGAGGAGGAGGTGAGCTGTGACATCACCTATTGTGAATGGTGGATCCTGTGTTATCTACTGTATATAGAGGTGTTATCAGTCATTGTACAGGAGGAGGAGGAGGTGAGCTGTGACATCACCTATTGTGAATGGTGGATCCTGTGTTATCTACTGTATATAGAGGTGTTATCAGTCATTGTACAGCAGGGGAGGTGAGCTGTGACATCACCTATTGTGAACGGTGGATCCCGTGTTATCTACTATATATAGAGGTGTTATCAGTCATTGTACAGGAGGGAGGTGAGCTGTGACATCACCTATTGTGAATGGTGGATCCTATGTTATCTACTGTATATAGAGGTGTCATCAGTCATTGCACAGGAGAAGGAGGTGAGCTGTGATATCACCTAATGTAAATGGTGGATCCTGTGTTATCTACTGTATATAGAGGTTTGATCAGTCACTGTACAGGAGGAGGAGGAGGAGAGCTGTGATATAACCTATTGTGAATAGTGGATCCTTTGCTATCTACTGTATATAGATGTGTTATCAGTCATTGCACAGGAGGAGGAAATGAGCTGTGACATCACCTTTTGTGACTGGTGGATCCTGTGTTATCTGTTGTGAATTCTGCTCTTGGGCTCCCTCCGGTGGTTATAAGTGGTAGTGCTGCTGTCTCTGGATCGCAGCATTCATCAGGTGTGTCAAGTTTTTGCAATCCTGACTGGGCTATTTAGCCTTGCTTGACCCTTTAGTCAGTGCCAGTTGTCCATTGTTCCTGGAGGATTCACATCCTTGCCTGCTCTCTCCTGCTTTGCTGTTCCTTTCAACAAAGAAGTTCTGGCCTTGATTTCTGCAGTCCACATGCTGTGGCCTTATTGTTCAGTTCTTTTCCATGTTTTTGTCTTGTCCAGCTTGGTCTGAATAAGGATTTGTTTAGCCAAGCTGGTATCTCTGGAGATGCAGATATACCCTCCAAATCTTTAGTTAGCTGTGGAGATTTTTGTATTTTCTGTGGTGGATATTTTCTAGTGTTTTAATACTGACCGCATAGTACTCCTATCTTTTCTATTTAGCTAGAAGTGGCCTCCTTTGCTAAATTCTGATTTCAGTCTGTGTAGGTTTTTTCCCTCTCCTCTCACAGTCAATATTTGTGGGGGGCTGGATATCCTTTGGGAATTTTCTCTGAGGCAAGATAGTTTTCCCTTTTCTATCTCTAGGGGTAATTAGTCCTCCGGCTGTGTCGAGATGTCTAGGGAGTGATAGGTACATTCCACGGCTACTTCTAGTTGCGGTGTTAAGTTCAGGGTCTGCGGTCAGTACAGGTACCACCTTCTCCAGAGTACTTCTCATGCTGCTCTTAGGCCACCAGATCATAACAGTACAACTGGCCAACAATGAGTTAACTGCATCTCAGAAGAAGGGAAGGAAAGTGCTGAGCCATTTTTTTTTCTGTAGTCTGTTGTGTTTTTTTTTTTTTCCCTCTTTACCTCTGGGTGGCTCAGGAGTTCGGCGCTGGTATGGATGTTCAGGGATTGGCTTCTCGTGTGGATCAACTTGCTGCTAGAGTACAGGGTATTTCCGATTATATCGTTCAAACTCCGGTTTTAGAGCCTAGAATTCCAACTCCTGATTTGTTTCTTGGGGACAGGTCCAAATTTTTGAGCTTTAAAAATAACCGTAAACTGTTTTTTGCTCTGAAACCCCGTTCCTCTGGTGATCCCATCCAGCAGGTTAAAATTGTTATATCTCTGCTGCTTGGTGACCCCCAGGATTGGGCATTTGCCCTGGAACCTGGGAATCCAGCGTTGCTTAATGTAGACACCTTTTTTCAGGCGCTTGGGTTATTGTATGACAAACCTAATTCAGTGGATCATGCTGAGAAGACCTTGTTGGCCCTGTGTCAGGGTCAAGAAGCGGCAGAATCATATTGCCAGAAATTTAGAAAATGGTCTGTACTGACTAAATGGAATGAGGATGCCTTGGCGGCAATTTTCAGAAAGGGTCTTTCTGAATCCGTTAAAGATGTTATGGTGGGGTTCCCCACGCCTGCTGGTCTGAGTGATTCTATGTCTCTGGCCATTCAGATTGATCGGCGCTTGCGCGAGCGCAGAGTTGTGCACACTATGGCGTTGTCTTCCGAGCGGAGTCCTGAGCCTATGCAGTGTGATAGGATTGTGTCTAGAGCTGAACGACAAGGATTCAGACGTCAGAATAGGTTGTGTTTTTACTGCGGCGATTCTGCTCATGTTATTTCTGATTGCCCTAAGCGTACCAAGAGAATCGCTAGCTCTGTTACCATCAGTACTGTACAACCTAAATTTCTGTTATCTGTGACCCTGATCTGCTCATTATCGTCATTTTCTGTCATGGCATTTGTGGATTCAGGCGCCGCTCTAAACTTAATGGACTTAGAATTTGCCAGACGTTGTGGTTTCCCCTTGCAGCCTTTGCAGTGTCCTATTCCTTTAGGGGCATTGATGCTACACCGTTGGCTAAAAATAAACCTCAGTTTTGGACACAGCTGACCATGTGCATTGCGCCAGCCCATCAGGAAGATTGTCGTTTTCTGGTGTTGCATAATTTGCATGATGCTATTGTGCTGGGTTTCCCATGGTTACAGGTGCATAATCCGGTGTTAGATTGGAAATCTATGTCTGTGACTAGTTGGGGTTGTCAGGGGGTTCATGGTGACGTTCCTTTGATGTCAATTGCCTCCTCCCCCTCTTCTGAAATTCCTGAGTTTTTGTCAGATTTCCAGGATGTATTCAATGAGCCCAAGTCCAGTTCCCTTCCACCGCATAGGGACTGTGATTGTGCTATTGACTTGATTCCAGGCTGTAAGTTCCCTAAGGGCCGACTTTTCAACCTGTCTGTGCCAGAACATACCGCCATGCGGAGCTATGTGAAGGAGTCCTTGGAGAAGGGGCATATTCGGCCATCTTCTTCACCATTGGGAGCAGGTTTTTTTTTTGTTGCCAAAAAAGATGGCTCCTTGAGACCCTGTATTGATTATCGCCTCTTGAATAAGATCACGGTCAAATTCCAATACCCTTTGCCTTTGCTTTCTGATCTGTTTGCTAGGATTAAGGGGGCTAGTTGGTTTACTAAGATTGACCTTCGAGGGGCATATAATCTTGTTCGTATTAAGCAGGGTGACGAATGGAAAACTGCGTTTAATACGCCCGAAGGCCATTTTGAATACCTTGTGATGCCTTTCGGGCTCTCTAATGCTCCTTCTGTATTTCAGTCCTTCATGCATGATATATTTCGGAATTATCTTGATAAATTCATGATTGTATATTTGGATGATATTTTGATTTTTTCAGATGATTGGGAGTCTCATGTGAAACAGGTCAGGATGGTATTTCAGATCCTTCGTGATAATGCCTTGTTTGTGAAGGGGTCTAAGTGCCTCTTTGGAGTGCAGAAGATTTCTTTTTTGGGCTTCATTTTTTCTCCCTCATCTATAGAAATGGATCCGGTTAAGGTTCAGGCCATTCATGATTGGATCCAGCCCACATCCGTGAAGAGCCTTCAGAAATTTTTAGGCTTTGCTAATTTTTATCTCCGTTTCATTGCCAACTTCTCCAGTGTGGTTAAACCCCTGACCGATTTGACGAAGAAAGGCGCTGATGTGACGAATTGGTCCTCTGCGGCTGTTTCTGCCTTTCAGGAGCTTAAACGCCGATTTACTTCTGCCCCTGTGTTGCGTCAGCCGGATGTTTCTCTTCCTTTTCAGGTTGAGGTTGACGCTTCTGAGATTGAGGCAGGGGCCGTTTTGTCTCAGAGGAATTCTGATGGTTCCTTGATGAAACCGTGTGCCTTTCATTTGGCTCGTCCGGATCGGCCTGGGGGCTCTGGTTAGGGTTCGGTGACCCCTCCTCAAGGGGGGGGGTACTGTTGTGAATTCTGCTCTTGGGCTCCCTCCGGTGGTTATAAGTGGTAGTGCTGCTGTCTCTGGATCGCAGCATTCATCAGGTGTGTCAAGTTTTTGCAATCCTGACTGGGCTATTTAGCCTTGCTTGACCCTTTAGTCAGTGCCAGTTGTCCATTGTTCCTGGAGGATTCACATCCTTGCCTGCTCTCTCCTGCTTTGCTGTTCCTTTCAACAAAGATAAGTTCTGGCCTTGATTTTTGCTGTCCACATGCTGTGGCCTTATTGTTCAGTTCTTTTCCATGTTTTTGTCTTGTCCAGCTTGGTCTGAATAAGGATTTGTTTAGCCAAGCTGGTATCTCTGGAGATGCAGATATACCCTCCAAATCTTTAGTTAGCTGTGGAGATTTTTGTATTTTCTGTGGTGGATATTTTCTAGTGTTTTAATACTGACCGCATAGTACTCCTATCTTTTCTATTTAGCTAGAAGTGGCCTCCTTTGCTAAATTCTGATTTCAGTCTGTGTAGGTTTTTTCCCTCTCCTCTCACAGTCAATATTTGTGGGGGGCTGGCTATCCTTTGGGAATTTTCTCTGAGGCAAGATAGTTTTCCCTTTTCTATCTCTAGGGGTAATTAGTCCTCCGGCTGTGTCGAGATGTCTAGGGAGTGATAGGTACATACCACGGCTACTTCTAGTTGCGGTGTTAAGTTCAGGGTCTGCGGTCAGTACAGGTACCACCTTCTCCAGAGTACTTCTCATGCTGCTCTTAGGCCACCAGATCATAACAGTTATCTACTGTATATAGAGGTGTTATCAGTCATTTTACAGGAGGAGGAGGGGAGCTTTGATATCACCTATTGTGAATAATAGATCCTTTGTTATCTACTGTATACAGAGGTGTTATCAGTCATTATACAGGAGGAGGAGGGGAGCTGTGACATCAACTATTGTGAATGTGGATCCTGTGTTATCTACTGTATATAGAGGTATTATCAGTTATTGTACAGGAGGAGGTGAGCTGTGATATCACCTATTGTGAATAATGGATCCTGTGTTATCTACTGTATACAGAGGTGTTATCAGTCATTGTGCAGGAGGAGGAAGTGAGCTGTGACATCACCAATTGTGAATGGTGGATCCTGTGCTATCTATTGTTTATATAGGTGTTATCAGTCATTGTACAGGAGGAGGAGGTGAGCTGTGATATCACCTATTGTGTGATTGGTGGATCCTGTGTTATCTACTGTATATAGAGGTGTTATAAGTCATTGTACAGGAGGAGGAGGTGAGCTGTGATCTCACCTATTGTGAATGGTGGATCATGTGTTATCTACTGTATATAGAGGTGCTACCAGTCATTGTACAGGAGGAGGAAGTGAGCTGTGAATGGTGGATCCTGTGTTATCTACTGTATATAGAGGTGTTATCAGTCATTGTACAGGAGGAGGAGGCGAACTGTGACATCACCCATTGTGAATGGTGGATCCTGTGTTATCTACTGTTTATAGAGGAGTTATCAGTCATTTTACAGGAGGAGGAGGTGAGCTGTGATATCACCTATTGTGATTGGTGGATCCTGTGCTACCTACTTTATATAGAGGTGCTACCAGTCATTGTACAGAAGGAGGAGGTGAGCTGTGACATCACCTATTGTGAATGGTGGATCCTGTGTTACCTACTGTATATAGAGGTGTTATCAGTAGTGTTGAGCATTCCGATACCGCAAGTATCGGGTATCGGCCGATATTTGCTGTATCGGAATTCCGATACCGAGTTCCGATATTTTTGTGATATCGGAAATCGGAAGTTCCCAGTGTATGGTTCCCAGGGTCTGGAGGAGAGGAGACTCTCCTTCAGGCCCTGGGATCCATATTCATGTAAAAAATAAAGAATTAAAATAAATATGGATATACTCACCCCTCCGGCGGCCCCTGGACCTTAGCGATATAACCGGCAGCCTCCGTTCCTAAGAATGCAGTGAGTTTAGGACCTGCGATGACGTCGCGGCTTGTGATTGGTCGCGTGAGCGGTCACATGAGCGGTCACGCGACCAATCACAAGCCGCGACGTCATCGAAGGTCCTTCACTCCTCATTCTTAGGAACGGAGGCTGCCGGTTACATCGCTAAGGTCTAGGGGCCGCCGGAGGGGTGAGTATATCCATATTTTTTTATTTTAATTCTTTATTTTTTACATGAATATGGATCCCAGGGCCCGAAGGAGAGTTTCCTCTCCTTCAGACCCTGGGAACCATCCAGGATAGCTTCCGATACTTGTGTCCCATTGACTTGCATTGGTATCGGGTATCGGTATCGGCGATATCTGATATTTTTTGGATATCGGCCGATCCCATCCGATACCGATACCTTTGAGTATCAGAAGGTATCGCTCAACACTAGTTATCAGTCATTGTACAGGAGGAGGAGGTGAGCTGTGACATCACCTATTGTGAATGGTGGATCCTGTGTTATCTACTGTATATAGAGGTGTTATCAGTCATTGTACAGGAGGAAGAGGAGGAGGTGAGCTGTGACATCACCTATTGTGAATGGTGGATCCTGTGTTATCTACTGTATATAGAGGTGTTATCAGTCATTGTACAGGAGGAGGTGAGCTGTGACATCACCTATTGTGAATGGTGGAACCTGTGTTATCTATTGTATATAGAGGTGTTATCAGTCATTGTACAGGAGGAGGAGGTGAGCTGTGACATCACTTATTGTGAATGGTGAATCCTGTGTTATCTACTGTATATAGAGGTGTTATCAGTCATTGTGTAGGAGGAGAAGGATGTGACCTGTGACATCACCTATTGTGAATAGTGGATTCTGTGTTATCTACTGTATATAGAAGTGTTATCAGTCATTGTACAGGAGGAGGAGGTGAGCTGTGATATCAGCTATTGTGAATGGTGGATCCTGTTATCTACTGTATATAGCGGTGTTATCAGTCATTGCACAGTAGGAGGAGGTGAGCTGTGATATCACCTATTGTAAATGGTGGATCCTGTGTTATCTACTGTATATAGAGGTTTGATCAGTCACTGTACAGGAGGAGGAGGAGGAGGAGAGCTGTGATATCACCTATTGTGAATAGTGGATTATTTGCTATCTACTGTATATAGAGGTGTTATCAGTCATTGTACAGGAGGAGGAGGTGACCTGTGATATCAGCTATTGTGAATAATGGATCCTGTGTTATCTACTGTATACAGAGGTGTTATCAGTCATTGTACAGGAGGAGGTGAGCTGTGATATCACCTATTGTGAATGGTGGATCCTATGTTATCTACTGTATATAGAGGTGCTACCAGTCATTGTACAGAAGGAGGAGGTGAGCTGTGACATCACCTATTGTGATTGGTGGATCCTGTGCTACCTACTGTATATAGAGGTGTAATCAGTCATTGTACAGGAGGAGGAGGTGAGCTGTGACATCACCTTTTGTGAATAATAGATCCTGTGTTATCTACTTTAAATAGAGATGTTATCAGTCATTGTACAGAAGGAGGAGGTGAGCTGTGACATCACCTATTGTGATTGGTGGATCCTGTGCTACCTACTGTATATAGAGGTGTAATCAGTCATTGTACAGGAGGAAGAGGCGAGCTGTGACATCATCTATTGTGAATGATGGATCCTGTGTTAGGTACTGTATATAGAGGTGTTATTAGTCATTGTACAGGAGGAGGAGGAGGTGAGCTGTGACATCACCTTTTGTGAATGGTGGATCCTGTGTTATCTACTGTAAATAGAGATGTTATCAGTCATTGTACTGGAGGAGGAGGTGAGCTGTGACATCACCTATTGTAAATGGTGGATCCAGTATTATCTACTGTATATAGAGGATTTTATCAGTCATTGTACAGGAGCAGGAGGTGAGCTGTGACATCTCCTATTGTGATTGGTGGATCCTGTTTTATCTACTGTACATAGGGGTGTGATCAGTCATTGTACAGGGGGAGGAGGTGAGCTGTGACATCACCTACTGTGAATGGTGGATCCTGTGTTAGCAGCAGCCTCACGCAACGGTCAATTTAAAGCCCTGTGGGCCCTGTGTGTTGACAGATGGTGCCCAACCCTCGACTTTGTAGCCATGCTAGGTAGGCTAGGGTTAAATCCTAGCTCAGCAGGCTTTGATTAGTACACCTGCCTAGCCCTGCGTGTAAACAGGCTAGATGTTCATGTAAGTCAGTCTGCTGGGGAAGCTGAGCAGACTGGATGTGTGTTGGAGCTGAGAAAAGAAACGAGCTAGAATCTCTTTGAGAAGAGTCTGCACAAGTATCACTGGTTGCTAGTATTGTTTGGCCAGAATGGGACTATCTCAGCAGTTTCTGAAGTAGCCAGGGACTGTATTGTTTAGTTAGCGCCTGGACAAGGCCGGGATTAATGTGTATAATTTTGATGTTTTGGTGGTTTGCAACCTGTGGAAAGCAATAAAAACGGCATTCTTGATTAAAACTGCATTGCCTGTGTGAACACTACCTGAGGCCTAATGCCCTTCTGAGAGAATGAAGCTCTACACTGGCTAGTCATGTCTCATGAATCGGACTTTGACTTACAGGGTGTCTCCTATAGGTGGCAATAGAGAGTTAGTTTTCTTCCTTTTGGAGGAGCGCTAATTTGCATACTTACGCTGCAAGAATAAGGCGAGCGATAGGAAGGCTGCAGCTCAGGAGCAGGAATTCGGTCAGGGAAGGTGTGATAGTAGACTGCAAAGCAAAAACATATGTGAGAGAGCCAGGCAGGATCAAACCTGACTATTAATAAAGAGCCTTCAGTGACTGTGGACTCCTTCGTGGACTTTTGGAATTGCGTTTCAATAAAAATTTTGCACCGTTTTGCCTTAAGAGAGACTTGTTTCCCTGTACATTGCTGGCTGTAGAATGAGTTAACCGAGGATCCAACGGTAAGCTCAGTCTGTCCGTGAGGTTATAACTCTTTTATCTGTCCTCTCAGCTGATCTATGACTACATCAGAGTTCAGCTAAACTTTGATGTGGTCAGTAAGTAAATGAGCACATATGAAATCCAAAAAGAAAGATATGATTTCCATATTGGCCCTACCTGTTACTTGCCACAGGTGAGTTTGAATGAGCATCACATGCTTGAAACAAAGTTCTCTACTCACATTTTTGGAAAGGTGCCATCATTTTTGTCCAGCCCATCTTGGGATTTTGTATGAAACTTTGTTCAATTTGACTTTTTTCCTTTTTTTGTGTTGTTCCAATACACACAAAGGAAATAAATGTGTATAACAAAACAAGTGTAATTTTGATAATTTTCTGAAAGAAATACTTCATTTACTGGAACAATTTCTAGGGTGCCAACACTTTTGGCTATATTATGTGGATTATATGGATTATTTTGTGGGGTATTTAGGTGGAATATTCTAGGGATTATTATTCAGATTATTTTGTAAATTTATTATGTGCTTTATTACATGGATTATTTTTCAGATTATTATGTAGATTATTACATGGATTACTTTGCAGATTGTTATATAGATTATCACATGGATTATTTTGATTATTATATATATTATTGCATGGATTATTATATAGATTATTACATGGATTATTTTGAAGATTATTCTATAGATTATTGCAGGGATTATTTTGGAGATTATTATATAGATTATTACATACATTATTACATGGATTATTATATAGATTATTACATGGATTACTTTGAAGATTATTATATAGATTATTACAGGGATGAATTTGGAGATTATTACATTAATTATTATATACATTATTACATGGATTATTTTGCAGATTATTATACAGATTATTACATGGATTATTATGTAGATTATTACATGGATTATTTTGAAGATTATTATATAGATTACAGGGATTATTATATAGATTATTATACAGTATACTGTAGATTATTATATGGATTATTTTGCAGATTATTATATAGATTATTACATGGATTACTTTGCAGATTATTACATGGATTATTTTATAGATTATTACAGGGATTACTATATAGATTATTCTATAGATTATTCCACGGATTATTTTGCAGATTATCATATATATTATTACATGGATTACTTTGCAGATTATTATATGGATTATTTTTCAGATTATTATATAGATTATTACAGGAATTACTGTATAGATTATTCTATAGATTATTCCATGGATTATTTTGCAGATTATCATATAGATTATTACAGGGATTATTATATAGACTAGATGGCAGCCCGATTCTAAAGAATCGGGAGTCTAGAATCCATATATACTTTATTTATTCAAATGTAAGAATAATACAATTAATAAATAATAGTAAGAAAGAACAAAAAATGGCTGCACTCACCAGCTCTTGACAATTCTTGTTATTTAAGGTACAGTTACACAGGATCCATGAACATGCTTATGAGGGGAGTGATGAAAGACATCAGACAACAACTTTGCGTGTTGTGGCAAATGCCACAACAACGGTTCTTTGCTTAAGAACAATAATGTAAATAATAAATAATATGTATCAATAACTATGTATATTGGTATGTTCTTTCTTGGCACAAATTGCAGGAAGTAGTATTCTAGGCAATTATATATTAGATGGGCATTTCCTGAAGGAAATACATGGTGCTTGAACAGCGCTACCAGCTTTACAGCAGCACTTTTCACACACGGGACTGGGGGGCGCGCTTACTTTTGCACCCGGGGCCGGGGGCGCGCTTACTTTTGCACCTGGGGGCGCACTTACTTTTGCACCCGGAGGCGCACTTACTTTTGCACCGGGCGGCGCACTTACTTTTGCACCCGGCGGCGCACTTACTTTTGCACCCGGGGGCGCACTTACTTTTGCACCCGGGGGCGCACTTACTTTTGCACCCGGGGGCGCACTTACTTTTGCACCCGGGGGCGCACTTACTTTTGCACCCGGAGGCGCGCTTACTTTTGCACCCGGGGGCGCACTTACTTTTGCACCCGGGGGCGCACTTACTTTTGGGGCCGCACTTACTTTTGGTGGGCGGGGCTCCTCGGCCTCCGATTTGGTTGGTGGGGCCCCTCGTCCTCCGATTTGGTGGGTGGGTACCCTCAGCCTCCGATTTGGTGGGTGGGGACCCTCGGCCTCCGATTTGGTGGGCGGGGACCGGCCTCCGATTTGGTGGGCGGGGACCCTCGGCCTCCGATTTGGTGGGCGGGGACCCTCGACCTCCGATTTGGTGGGCGGGGACCCTCGGCCTCCGATTTGGTGGGTGGGGACCCTCGGCCTCCGATTTGGTGGGCGGGGACCCTGGGCCTCCGATTTGGTGGGCGGGGACCCTCGACCTCCGATTTGGTGGGCGGGGACCCTCGGCCTCCGATTTGGTGGGCGGGGACCCTCGGCCTCCGATTTGGTGGGCGGGGACCCTCGGTCTCCGATTTGGTGGGCGGGGACCCTCGACCTCCGATTTGGTGGGCGGGGACCGGCCTCCGATTTGGTGGGCGGGGACCCTCGGCCTCCGATTTGGTGGGCGGGGACCCTCGACCTCCGATTTGGTGGGCGGGGACCGGCCTCCGATTTGGTGGGCGGGGACCCTCGGCCTCCGATTTGGTGGGCGGGGACCCTCGACCTCCGATTTGGTGGGCGGGGACCCTCGGCCTCCAATTTGGTGGGCGGGGACCCTCGGCCTCCGATTTGGTTAGCGGGGACCCTCGGCCTCCAATTTGGTGGGCGGGGACCCTCGGCCTCCAATTTGGTGGGCGGGGACCCTCGGCCTCCGATTTGGTGGGCGGGGACCGGCCTCCGATTTGGTGGGCGGGGCCCCTCGGCCTCCGATTTGGTGGGCGGGGCCCCTCGGGCTCCGATGTGGTGGGCGGGGCCCCTCAGCCTCCGCTTTGGTGGGCGGGGCCAGGCCCCTCGGCCTCCGCTTTGGTGGGCGGGGCCGCTCGGCCTTCGATTTGGTGGGCGGGGCTCCTCGGCCTCCGATTTGGTTGGCGAAGCCCCTCGGCCTCCGATTTGGTTGGCGGGGCCCCTCCGCCTCCGATTTGGTAGGCGGGGCCCCTCGGCCTCCGATTTGGTGGGCGGGGACCCTCGGCCTCCAATTTGGTGGGCGGGGACCCTCGGCCTCCGATTTGGTGGGCGGGGACCCTCGGCCTCCGATTTGGTGGGCGGGGACCCTCGGCCTCCGATTTGGTGGGCGGGGACCCTCGGCCTCCGATTTGGTGGGCGGGGCCCCTCGGCCTCCGATGTGGTGGTCGGGGCCCCTCGGCCTCCGCTTTGGTGGGCGGGGCCGGGCCCCTCGGCCTCCGCTTTGGTGGGCGGGGCCGCTCGGCCTTCGATTTGGTGGGCGGGCTCCTCGGCCTCCGATTTGGTTGGCGGGGCCCCTCGGCCTCCGATTTGGTTGGCAGGGCCCCTCGGCCTCCGATTTGTTGTGTGCTCTGCCTGGGGCCACTGTGCTCTGCCTGGGGCCCCATATGCTGCCTGGGGCCCCTGTGCTCTGCCTGGGGCCCCATATGCTGCCTGGGGCCCCATATGCTGCCTGGGGCCCCTGTGCTCTGCCTGGGGCCCCATGTTCTGCCTGGGGCCCCTGTGCTCTGCCTGGGGCCACTGTGCTCTGCCTGGGGCCCCATGTTCTGCCTGGGGCCACTGTGCTCTGCCTGGGGCCCCATAAGCTGCCTGGGGCCCCTGTGCTCTGCCTGGGACCACTGTGCTCTGCCTGGGGCCCCATATGCTGCCTGGGGCCCCTGTGCTCTGCCTGGGGCCACTGTGCTCTGCCTGGGGCCCCATATGCTGCCTGGGGCCACTGTGCTCTGCCTGGGGCCCCATATGCTGCCTGGGGCCCCTGTGCTCTGCCTGGGGCCCCATATGCTGCATGGGGCCCCTGTGCTCTGCCTGGGGCCCCTGTGCTCTGCCTGGGGCCCCATGTTCTGCCTGGGGCCCCTGTGCTCTGCCTGGGGCCACTGTGCTCTGCCTGGGGCCCCATATGCTGCCTGGGGCCCCTGTGCTCTGCCTGGGGCCCCATATGCTGCCTGGGGCCCCTGTGCTCTGCCTGGGGCCCCTGTGCTCTGCCTGGGGCCCCTTATGCTGCCTGGGGCCCCTGTGCTCTGCCTGGGGCCCCATGTTCTGCCTGGGGCCCCTGTGCTCTGCCTGGGGCTACTGTGCTCTGCCTGGGGCCCCATATGCTGCCTGGGGCCCCTGTGCTCTGCCTGGGGCCACTGTGCTCTGCCTGGGGCCCCATAGGCTGCCTGGGGCCCCTGTGCTCTGCCTGGGACCACTGTGCTCTGCCTGGGGCCCCATATGCTGCCTGGGGCCCCTGTGCTCTGCCTGGGGCCACTGTGCTCTGCCTGGGGCCCCATAGGCTGCCTGGGGCCCCTGTGCTCTGCCTGGGACCACTGTGCTCTGCCTGGGGCCCCATATGCTGCCTGGGGCCCCTGTGCTCTGCCTGGGGCCACTGTGCTCTGCCTGGGGCCCCATATGCTGCCTGGGGCCCCTGTGCTCTGCCTGGGTGTAGGACACTCGTGACGTCACTTATCTCAGGACATTATCTCAAGACATTATCTCAGGACATTATCTCAGGACATTAGCTCCGGACATTATCTCCGGACATTAGCTCCGGACAAAGCCACGGAAGTTGGCACAAATTGCAGGAAGTAGTATTCTAGGCAATTATATATTAGATTATTCCATGGATTACTATATAGATTATTATATACTGTAGATTATTCCATGGATTATTTTGCAGATTATTATATAGATTATTACATGGATTATTCTGAAGGTTTTTATGTGGATTACTATCTCGTTTATTCTATGGTTTATTACAAGGTTTATGAAGTGCGTGTGAGAATATTTCCATGGGTCACTATGTGGATTATTACGTGGGTTATTCTAGGGGTTACTATATGGCAGTGTTGTAGGTTTTTTTCCATACCGGTGGCTTACCGTGTGAATTATCGTGTGTCCGCCAGCTGCGCTCTCCGCCGGGGCCACTGTACGTGGCTCATGGTGAGAGCATAATGTCGGATCCGCGACTTGAGGGAATCTCTCGCCTCCTTCTGGACTGTCTGTACTGAGGCTTCCAGGAACTGTAACCTCTACAAGTTCAGGATCTCTGCTTGCTGTCAGTGAATAAAAAGGAGACGATGGCTCCAGAATGGGATGTATGTCATCAGGCCCATATGGTGCCATTATGCGGTATTCTCTCATGGCTGTGTGGTACTGTTGCTGCGGTAGCCCCATCTCATGCACCAGGTTGCCGTCAGGCCTAGGCTCCTGGAACCAGATGTGTACGTACCCGCGGCCGGTGCCAGCACACGGCGAACTGGGGCAAATAACAAAAAATGAAATGAAATGGTACTGTGATGTCTCCCACAGCCACCCCGCACAAGATGAAGCCCCCACACACTCACCTGAAAACATGCGAAGACCTCCATCATGTTACCTATTGGACTTACACTGAGAATGGTGGAGCGAGGATGTGTCGGCTCCCTGCTCCACCGTTGTATTACCCTGTACCTATATCCACAGGACACATATACGGTGGCAGCCGGGGCATCTCCATGACCTCCCGGGACAGCAGGACAACTCTCCAAATCACTGACCGTCCGGTTGGACTCACATTTTGGATGGTGGGTTTAGGGGGCATAATCATGCAGAC
Source organism: Ranitomeya variabilis (assembly GCF_051348905.1). NCBI lineage: Eukaryota > Metazoa > Chordata > Amphibia > Anura > Dendrobatidae > Ranitomeya > Ranitomeya variabilis. The sequence goes on from NC_135232.1 coordinate 1,136,804,389, forward strand.
AAAAAAGCTAAACATTTAAAAAAGGTTTCAGTAATGGAGGAAGGAAGGCCGGCAGCTCTCAGAGGGATTCCAGGGAAAGCTTTGCACATGCTCTCTGCCTAGCGGGTCTCGGGGAAACCCTGGCCTTCACGCTTTCATCCTGGAGCACAGGGCCCCCTGGGTTGGATCCACGGTGTAGCTGCTGGCTGATGGAGCTGGCTGGCAGAGGACAGTCAGTCTGGGCCAGAACCTGGGGGACAAGGTCAGGAATAAAAAAAAAAAAAACCATAAGATTAAGGGCAGAAATAAACCGGCTAAGTCAGAGCTCTAAATGTATTTCAGGTAGGATTCCTTACAGATCTTGTTCTTCCGCCCGCGCGTTATTCCTTCTGCTCCACTGCGCTTGCTCACTTCTATAATAATTTAATATGCTAAATATTCATGCATAATTAATTCTAGGAAAAGGGCAGTATCTGGGTGAAAGCTGTTCCTTCATCTGGAGGCCTGGCCACATTCGGTAACAGAAACCGCTCATTAGCAAGGATACAGGTAACGAGGAGACAAGTTCATTCGGTCAGTGCATAAAGTATCATTACAAAACGTTAGAAAAATGTACTTGTTAAAACACCAAGAAGAGAAAACAGTTCGTTAATTGGAAACAATATCAACTCATAACATGATACATATTAAGCAGCATTTATAGGGCTGAAATTAGTTTAATTCACTATGGAATAAGTTAAGGCATATATCACTCTAACATATTACATGTCCAGAAGCAGCAGCAGCAATATGGAGGACATTATACAAAAGTACTGAGCAGTGTGGCTGTGAATCCAGCTGTGTGGTCAGACATAATCACTTGATAGATGATTTATTTTTTATTTTTTTATTTATTGTACTCATTTATATAGCGCCATTAAATCCACAGCGCTTTACACACATTATCATCGCTTTCCCCATTGGAGCTCACAATCTAGATCCCCTATCGGTATGTCTTTGGAATGTGTGAGGAAACCGGAGAACCCCACGCAAACACGGGGAGAACATACAAACTCCTTGTAGAGATTTGAACCCAGCGTTGCAAGGCTGCGGTGCTAACCACTGAGACACGTTCAGCACCACTTGTGTGTATGTGCCTCCTTCTCACCTCTTGATAGACTTCGGCTGTAATCTGATCCCTCAGTGAGCTGACAGTTTGCCTTTCTTTGATCATGATGGAGTTGAGCTGTTTTTCAGAGTGAATAATGATTGTTGGAGGGAGAGAGGAGAAACGTGGCACTATCTGGAGAAAACAAGCTTTTTGTAAAATTACAGGCAAATTCAATAAATTTGCTAAAAGGGAACCTGTCAGGAGGTTTCAGAGTAGACATACTTAGAAAAGCCGGCCAGGGACTATGGCAGTTGTTCTCGCCAGTCTTGAAGGGATGTTCTGGATTCCTAAGGCGTAAGAATAAGACTAAACAAACCAGAGAGGTCATACAATACAGTCAAGAACACAGCACCATCTGCCGAAGAAAGTCCCTCCACTGTATAAGCCTGCAGTTGTATACTCCCACAAAATATACTCCAACTCCACCAATCGCCTGCTGGGAGCTGTAGTTCCCGGGTGCACACCTCAGCCCTGTAGTGATGACTGACAGTGTTATGTTCGGAGTCACACAGAGAAGCAGAGATTATTATAATCTCTGTGCAGTCAGGAACTTTCAGGCTTCAGCTTTTCATGTGATGAAAGAGAAAGACTCAGTGAGTCCATTACAAATCACAGATGCTAAATTGACCAATCAGCAGCTATTCACCTCAGGACGGTACATGAAGGCACATCGGGCGTCATTACCGGAGAGCAGACACTTTGATTCTCAGAATTATCTGCAATTTTCTTAAATAACTGCTGTCATCTTGTATCGGCGGCGAGGAGCGGTGCTCCGCATGTGAGAATTCTGCTTCATTGCCAGATCTGCTAAACATTTTTTATGCTTTTATTGCATTATTTGTTCACTTTTTTATTTTTTTTAAGCATTGGAACCCAAAAAATACACTGGTTCAGACTCAGCAGTGTTGTCATCTTTGGATCCTGTGGTTCTACAAAAATGTCTCAAATTTGGTACTCGGGGAAAATTGCTTAATGGAATAGACGCCCAATTCATCAGTGGTCTCCGGGTCGGGATGTAGTATGCATAGTACGGTGGTATTCATAGCCCCTGGGGCAGAATATTTCTGCAATACAGACCTTACAAGGGAAGACTTAAAGAAGACCTGTCACCAGGTCAAAAGCATCCAGTTTTTGTTCTTACTTTGCTCCCTCCCTGCTCCCCTGAGTATTATGTTTTCGTTTTCAATAAATCCGTCATATAGCTGCGGAGATATGAGCCTTTTTATTTAGTGATGATTTTATGGCTTTTACTAAGGGGGCGTGGCTCAGAGTAGCCTAAAGACACGCCCCAGAGGATCTTAGGTGCACCGCCACAAGGTAAAGACCATAAAAATTAGTACTAAATAAAAAGCAAAAAATGAAACAAAAAGGTTGAATACTCAAGGGAATAGCAGGAATAAAATAAGAGCAAAAAATGGTCATGTTTGACCTGGTGAGATGTCCTCTTTAAAGAGGTTGGTATATCTGGCATCATGTTTTGTCAGGGCAGGTGGTGCAACTGTCGTTTCTGAACATCGTACAGTAGGTGCCCTTAGGACACAGAGGTATCAGTAGCACATAGGTCCTGGTTTCTGGGAGAGTCCAAAGGCGACATCAATATTGTAAATAGTTCGTGAAAATTGGGGACCCTATTACACATTTTACATTGGGGTTCAAAGTTTGCTCCTCAGAAGTGTAGGTAGTGGTATTTTTTTTTTTTTTAATCTTGTATCTGACATTGCAGTCCACTTTCACTTGAATATCAAGTTGCAATACCAAACAGAGCCCAAGGACAAAGGTGGCACTTTTGGGGGACAATCCCTTTTTTAGGGCTATATTGATTTGTATATCTAAACCTTTTCACGTCTAAGTATCATAAACCATATTTGTTTTTTTGCAGGTACCTTGGGATAACACGTCCACTGACCTATCCAGCGCGACAGAATGGCAAACTTATGGCAAAGATGGTGTTTATAGTTTGGCTCCTTTCTGCCTCCATCACTCTCCCGCCACTGTTTGGATGGGCACAAAATGTCACGGTGGAGAGGCTGTGTCTCATAAGTCAAGACTTTGGGTATACCGTCTACTCTACTGCAGTTGCCTTCTACATCCCCATGACCGTCATGCTCATCATGTATCAGAGAATCTTTGTAGCCGCTAAGATCAGTGCCGAGAAGCACAAATTCGTCAACATCCCGAGACTTATCGAACAAGAGGGAATTTATTGCTTAGAAGATAAAATTGTTCCCAAAAAAAGCTCCAAAAAGAACAAAGCAGTCGAGGAGTTTGCTACCTTGTCCAAGCTCATACGTCAAGACAGAAAGAACATCTCAATCTTCAAACGAGAACAAAAAGCAGCCAGGACTCTTGGGATCATCGTAGGAGCCTTCACCTTTTGTTGGCTTCCATTCTTCTTGTTGTCCACTGCTCGGCCTTTCATTTGTGGCATTAGATGTAGCTGCATGCCTGTCAGACTGGAGAGGACACTTCTGTGGTTGGGCTATACCAACTCTCTCATAAACCCATTGATCTATGCCTTCTTCAACAGAGATTTAAGGACTACTTTTTGGAACTTGTTGAGGTGCAAGTACACCAATATCAACCGGAGGCTGTCAGCCGCCAGCATGCATGAAGCGCTAAAAGTTACAGAAAGGCATGAGGGCATCTTGTAACATGTTCCTAATAGTTTTCACTATGGACCTTGGACATCTTGAATTGACCATGACTTTGAAAGACACACTGTTTAGTGCCTATCCCAAGAGACAGTGCTTTATGGTGATTTGTCTTTTAATTCTGTTTTATTTTCAGCATATTTATTACCACGGTTATCAAAATGTTGTAACTACCTGTTAAGTTTTACAAAGTATTGTTTCCTAATCAGGGGTTCTAATGACTCTACATGGCGTGGTTTTGGGATACCTTTAAAGTAAGGCTAGGGTGCTTGAAGAGGTTCCCTAGGAGATAGCAAGTCAACATAAGTCTCCACTCCTGCCTTCGGAAGCCAATAGTCCCACAATTTTGAAGGCAACACCTTGTTATCTCTAAGAAGCATGTGGCTATTTTCCAAGGCATGAGAATGTGGTCCAAGACAAGTGGAGCTGCCATATTGTGGACCCCAATCTCACAGCAGGGATTGGATGGTTATAATGGTTCCCAATTTGAGAGCACCCTTTAATGGAGGTTGGTTTTAGGTGTTTCCCAGGTGACATCTTATGTTTACATTGGGAACAAGATGGTTGTAGGGGGCTCCTCAGGACATAGTATCTGCATGTCACCTTAAGGCCCAATATGCACTCTTTCACGTAGCTGAAACCATACCTGCATTTGGTGGCTTTGTTTTAAAGATAATAACTCAGTTTTAGAAAATTGTGCAGGATTATTGCAGCCATATATGTTTGCCGCAGAATGGAAGCCTGGATGTACAGTAGGGATGAGGTGGCTTCTGAGGTTCTCCAGAAGACAGCACCAGGAAACAACTTTATAGTAAGGATAAGGTTGTTGATGGTGTTCCTGAGAAGACAACAGATCAACTTTAGTCTGTACTTCCACATTGTGACAGCTACATGCTGACAAACACTCTTGCCTTTGGAATCCAATAGTCCCACAATTTTGAAGGCAACACCTTCTGTTCTCTAAAACATAAGTGGGCTACTGTCCAAGGCATGAGGATGTTGTGTCTGCCATGTGGAGCCGCCATAGTGTGGAAGCGCAGTCTCACAGCAGGGATGGGAGGTTGTGACGATTTAGTGGAGGAAGGGAGGTGGGGTTTAGATGTTTCCAAGTTGACATCTTATGTTTACATTGGAAACAAGATGATTTTATGGAGTGCTCCTCGGGACCTAGAACCTGCACATCACCGTTAAGGCCAGATCTGCTCTGTCGCACATGGCTGAAACCAAACCATCATTTGGTGACCAGTATAGGATTTATTTTACAAAATTGTGCAGGATTGTCTCAGCGATGTGTGAGAGAGATAGCACCTGTATGTTAACTTTAAGCTGGGCTTCCATATTGCAGCAGCCACATATGGCCAGAACTGCTCTTGCCTTCCATGACCAATAGGTTGCACACTTTAAAAGGTAAGATTTTGTTCTAATCGCAAATATTGTGGACATTGGTCATTGCACGCGATTGTGTTCTCTACCAAATGCAGCTGTTGCAGTGCATCTATTTGCTGGTTGCAGAGGTTTCCCAGGATAGAACTGCAGCAATACCCATTTAAAGTACTTATGGGGTGAGGATGGCACAATTTAGAAGGTAATACCTCATTTTACTCTCAAAATTTTGCAGCCATGGGCTAGTAGTTGCCAGCATGGTTTTTAGTGAGCGTACCCACCAATACTTTTAGCTGGAATGTGTTGGTTGTTTTGGTTCCTCAGGAGACTGATCCAGCATGTCACCTCCTCGAATGTGACTGAAACCACCACTAATTTTGAGGGCCAATGGCAATATGATTCTGTATGTAGTCTTACTTTCTATCGGCACGCGGGTGGGGTCTTTTCAAAATACGTCTGCCGCAATGTGGGATGTCCAGACTTGCAGCAGATATGGAGTGATCGTAGGGGTTCCCCAATGGACAGAATCCGCAAGATATCTTTACAATAGATGACTCCACCACAAGATGGAGGTTTCTGTAGAGTCAGGACCACAAAGTCATGTCTAAAGTGGGGCCAGAGTGGTTGTAGGGTCAGGACGAGCAAGCCACCTTTACAGCAGAGCTGGAGTAGTTGGAGGGCTTCACCAAGAGTCAGCACCACCAAGTCACCTTTACAAAGGTTGGGTCGTTTCAGAGGTTCCCCTTGAAAGGAAAACTTTTATCTGTGGTTTCTCCCCTTGAATTACTGCTCTACTGGAATGGACATAAGATATTCTTGTAAATGAAACAGATGTAATATGCCATGACCATTACTGAATGTGCGTTCTTCTCCAGCTTATAACTACAAAAGTTTACATGATCGGAATGTTCACGCGACTTCTTCACTTCTTTTTAGAGACAATCATCACCAAATTGTGACCATTACTATGTATTACAAGTGCTCGGCCTGTATAGACCCCGATACTTGTGTGCTCGCCATAAAGGAAATGTCACTAGATTGGAAGAACGAGCTCGTGGCATTGTACACTTGTATGCCTCTGTTGTGATAAAAAAAATGTAAATAGTCAATAACGTCCTTGGTTGAATATCATCATTTATGATACATTTACGTCCCTCGTGAAGGAATGACACAATCACCAGTAACATATAATCGTGAAGGTGAACTGGTGTAGCTGATAATGTGTTTTGCCTCCGCTCAGTAGCACTCGATACATCCGGCCATCTGTTTGTCCACATGAACTCAATAAAATGGATTTGCCCACTCCTGTTCTATCAGAACATTGATGCGTGTATGTGTTATTAAGACATTGACAGAAAAATAACTGTTAAATGATAACCTCATTTGCTCATTTGACTCCTGATCACCACGTCAAAAGGGATTTTTTTTCTCCGAAAGTTTAATCTTCTCGTTGGCTATGCACTAACACGATCATGCTTTCTGATAGTTTCCATCCAATTAGTGGTCCTGTTCCTCTGACAATAGACAATACCGTATTGACCCAGTAGTCACAGCAGTTTATTTCCCTCATTGATCAGAGAAATGCCTACCTACTTAAAGGGTTTTTCCAGGCTCAACAGTAAAATTTGCTGTCCTGCTACATGAGTGTAGACTGCCAGGAAGCAGGTTCCTGCACAGGTTCTCACCACATAGTAACCACATATGGCCGGACCCCCTCTCCAAGGGCCACAAAGCAGCCACGCGCCCTACTCCATGGTGCTTTCACCCTTGTAGATGGTGCTTTGAGCAACCATTGCTTCTCTTTCATTCTGGTAATTGTTGGGGGTTCGTAGGCTGAAACTCCCACCAATTATACCCATGGACTATATTACGATCCTGAAAAAAGCCAGTAAAGACAAATTCATTGAAGGGATTGATGTAATGATCAATATTGTGAAGATCAGTAACCTTCTTCTGAGCTGGAAGTTTCCGGAGCTCGGGGTGATTTATTTCTCTAGAATTTCCTAGTAGACGTTCACAATCCCCTGGAAAGTAATATCTGGAGATCTATCGTTATAATGAGAGCAGTGTTTATGTGATGAGTCGTAAACCATCTCTACATCGGAGACATGTATACACGGGGGTGATCCCGGAGTCATTATACGCATGGCTGCTCCGATTAATGGGCACTTATACGACGATAACGTTTTCAAGGACACAAGAAAGGTGGGAAATTCATAGTGTGCCTCCATCATAGTTGTGAGAAGTTGGCATCGGCACAGAGTCCTCTCCATTGGGAGAAATCGGGGTTTGTAAAAGTTACCGACAAACTTTTCTGTTAGAAATATGTTTTGTATATTGAGGTTCAGACTTGATCTGTTTTATGTCTTAGTCCAGAGTTTTTATCTTTTAATCCTTGATATCTACTGGTTTTATGTCTTATTTTCTGGTGTCAGGTGGTTTTACCTCGCAATTCTCTGGTATCCAGTAGTTGTATCTCTTAATCCCTGGTGACAAGTGGTTTAATATTTTACGTGTCATTCACTGGTGTCTATTGGTTTTATGTCCTATTCCCCAGAACACAATGGTTTTATCTATTATTCTGTGGTTTCAAGAAGTTTTATCTTTTATTTCTTGATTTGTCGTAGTTTTGTCTCATTCCCTGGCGCCCAGTGTTTTTACATTTTATTCCCTAATGTCCAGTGGTTTTACAATTTATTCCATGGTGTCCAGTGGTTTTGTGTCTTCTTCCCTTGTGCCCAGTGATTCTACATTTTATTCTTGGGGTTTCAGTAGTTTTATGTCTTATTAACTGGTGTCCAGAGATTTTATGTCTCGTTTCCGGGTGTCTAGTGGTTCTCTGTTTTCTTCCCTGGTACCAGTGGTGTTACATTTTGTCCCCTAGGGTCCAGTGGTTTTATGTCTTCTTTCCTTGTGCCAAGTAATTCTACATTTTATTCCTGAGGTTTCAATGGTTTTACGTCTTATTAATTGGTGTCCAGAGGTTTTATGGTTTGTTTTCTGATATCTAGTGGTTCTTCCCTGTGACACTGATTTTATGTCTTCTTCCCTGGTGCCACTGGTTTTATTTACATTTTTCCCCTAGGGACCAGTGCCTTCCTATTTGTGGTAAAGAAAGGAGAGGGCCCTGCCCATGTGGGCTTACAACCTAGAGGATAATGGGGAAGGAGACACTACATTGTGGGGTTTTGTGCTCCGGTTTTGGTGAGATGGCAGGCTCTAAGCTTTCTTGAGATTAGTTTTCAAGTTCTGTCTGAAAGTTCAGCGTTTGGTTGATAGTCAGACGTGTTGGGGCACAGCATTTCAGAGGATGGGGGATTCTTGGGAGAAGTCTTGGAGGTGATTGGGTGAGGAATGTATGAGTGTGGAGAAGATGAAGAGGTCTTAGGAAAACTTTAGATTACGTGTGGGAAGTTATCGGAAGATTAGTTTGGAGATACTGTATGTGGAGGAGACAGATTATGGACGGCTTTGTAAATTTGACATGGATACATTGGGAAATTGAGAGCCAATGAAGGGATTCGTACAGGGAAGAAGCAGATGAGTATCGAGGACAGAGGTGGATTAGTTGAGCAGCGGAGTTAAGGACAGACTGGAGAGGTGCAAGAGTGTTAGCAAGGAGGCCACAAAGGATACTACAGTTTTTGTGGTAGGAGAAGATGCACTAACATTTTAGTAGATTCAAGGTTGAGGAAAGGTGGAGATGGCAGGATCGAGGGTCATAGAATCATAGAATGGTAGAGTTGGAAGGGACCTCCTGGGTCATCTGGTCTAACCTCCTGCTCAAAGCAGGCTTCACTTAATCATCCCAGGCAGGTGTCTGTCCAGCCTGTTTGAAAACTTCCATGGAAGGAGAACTCACCACCTCTCGCGGCCGCCTGTTCCACTCATTGATCACCCTAACTGTCAAAAAGTTTTTTCTAATATCTAATCTGTGTCTCCTCCCATTCAGTTTCATCCCTTTGCTTCTAGTCTTTCCTTGTGCAAATGAGAATAAAGATGATCCTTCTACAGTGTGACAGCCCTTGAGATATTTGTAGACCGCTATTAAGTCTCCTCTCAGTCTTCTTTTTTCCAAGCTAAATATTCCCAATTCAGGTAACCGTTCCTCATAGGACATGGTTTGCAGACCGGTCACCATTCTAGTTGCTCTTCTCTGAACTTGCTCCAGAGAAGAGCGATGGAGATGGTAGGATCGAGGGTCACTCTGAGGCAGCAGACTTCTGTTATTATTGTTATAGATAGATCGTAAGTTAGGTGAGATGGAGGAAAGATGATGAGTTTGGTTTTGTCCACAGTGAGCTTTAGGAAGCGTGATGAGAAGAAGGAGGCTATGGCTGACATACACTCTGGGATTCTGGACAGCAAAGAGGTTACATCTGGGTCAGAGAGGTAGATTTGAGTATCATCAGCATTTGGGTGGTACTGGAAACCATGGGACTTCATAAGTTACCCCAGGCCAAAGGTATAGATGGAGAAGAGTAGGGGGCCCAGGACAGAGCCTTGAGGGTCATCAACATAGAGTGGGTGGGTTTAGGAGGTAGTGTGGGAGATGCTACATGTGCAGTTGGAGAGGTATGAGGAGATCTAGGAGAGGGCAAGATTTTTGATGCCAAGGGAAGAGAGGATTTGTAGTAGGAGGGTGTTGCTGACTGTGTTGAAGGCAGAGGACAGGTCTAGAAGTAGGAGCATAGAGAATTCCCTGTTAGATATTGCAGTAAGTCGTTGGTAATTTTGGTTAGAGCAGTTTTGGTGTAAAGTTTGATATGGACATGTTGTATGAGGAGTTTGGAGGCGAATTGGACCAGCAATAAGGGTCAGTAACTGGACGTAGAGGTCGGGTCAAAGGATAGTTTCTTCAGGATAGGTGTGATTGTTTCATATTTGAGAGGGAAAGACACTGGAACTTAATGATATGTTGAAGAGATGGGTTAGGTCCTGGATAAGCATGGTGGTGAGGTAGGAGAGGAGATGGGATGGGATAGGGTCAAGTGCAGAAGTGGTCAGGTGCGATTTGGGGAGAAGATGAGTAAGCTCTTCTTCAGTGATGGTGGTAAGAATGGTTATAGAGGAAGTTGTGGTGCTTGAATAGTAAAGATTTGCCTGATTTGGTCAATCTAATTTTTGAAATGTGCGGGATAGTGTTCTGAAGAGATGAGTTAGAACTTATTATTATTTATTATTATTATAGCGCCATTTATTCCATGGCGCTTTACATGTGAACTTAGAGGGCAATATAGGACAGAGGAGGGAGTTAAAAGTGTTGCATAACTGTTTGGAGTTATGAGATAATGAAAATATAAGGAATATGAAATACATTATTCCCTGGTATCCTGACATTTTATGTTTCACTTTTTAGTGCCTATTAGTTTAACTTCCCTGAACTGTAGTGTAAATCTGGAGGATTTAGGTCAAATTTCTTGATATTTAGCAGCTATTTTTCCTTAATGTGTAGTGGTTTTATGTCTTATTCCTTGGTGTCCAGTCGCATTCGATCTCAGTCCATGATGTTCTTACCTAATGTCACTATGGTCATGGGTGAGGGGCTGTCCCTGCCACCCCACAAGTAAATAGTGTCCCGTTTCCCTTGTGCTGTGGGTGTACTGTTCAGGAACAGGGGACACTTTCTTCTTTTCAAACAGTTTAATTTTACTAAGAAGTCCAAGTTCAATTGTTCCAGTACAATACGATGCCTAACAAACAGGCTATCCCTGCGTGTGTTGTGGCTGTTGAGCAGCTGCGAGACATGCAGCCGCGGGGACTTGAACATGTGGAAAGAGATTAAGGCTAGCTTCTCAATGTCTAATTTGGGCCGTAGGCCCCGAATGTTTCGGGAAGATCTGCTGAAGTTTGTCGTGGCTATTCTCCTGCTGCTTGACAGTCCATAACCGCTGGTGCCCTTCAGCCCAATGGCCTTAAACGTCTTCTATCACATCTAATCTCCAACTCTAGGTGAACTTAATTAGGAAATGCTCCCCTTATTATAACCTTGCCCCCGCCCAACAGCTGGGCTGGTCCCAAATCGTTAACTGTTCTTAAACCTGTGCGTATCTACTTCCTGAATCTTTTGTGCCCACAACTGCACTTTTCCTAACTTATATCTGATACGAACGCTATCCTAAGCTTACCCCTAAACTTTCGCATTATATATCCACAATACATTTACCACAACTATTAGTGCCTATGAGATTCAATGGAGTCTCCCGTTTTCCATATCTGATCTCATGCACTACAGTGAAACCATATTCTAGCGTATGTTAATATACTGTTCCTGCAGACGTTGTCTTTAGGGGGAGGCATATGGCAGCCCCTGTCCCACTCTTACAGGTAAATTAGCAGCAATTTATTTCAATGCACGTTGCTTTTGCAGCGTCTGAGCGTGATGGAGCAATAGATATAAATTGTGGGTCCTTCATCCATAGTGGAGTAACCCCCTGTATCAGAGAGGTGATGTATAAGGGGCATCCGTACGGACACGGTGTGCTATGTGGCTGATGTCGCCCCCTGCGGTGACTTTCCTGACTCGCCCGCATCTCGTGGCTCCGTGCTCTGGATCACAAATGTTCTTCCATTTACCATATCCACATATTTATTATATGTTTTCTTTCCCGTTTCTTGTATATCGCCTGCATGCTCCACGGCATCGAGAAATGAGAACCGACTGGAGGAAAAATGTGAGCGGATCCAAAGAGTTAAATGAGAAATCCAATCACATTGCCCTTTTTATTTGTTCTGGAGGTGGATGCTGGGAGTTGTAGTTGGACCCTGAGGACTGTGATGTGAACGCTGCCGTGGCTGTGACAGTCTGGATGGACGCCCGTCACCTCCGCTCTTCTACTTCGCTGCTCTATATGATAAATTGGAGAGCGCAGCGGATGTGTAGCTCCAGGGGATCTGTAACGACACAGTCCAGCAGTGGGATAAGCGGCAATCAGGGGCGCCGGCCCTACTATTCAGGGGGAGCAGCCTGCCAGAATGGCGGAGTGATGGACACTGACTTCAATGAGCTATTTATATATTCTCCAGCTATTATTGCCGTGCTGCAGCGCTCGTGGCCAAATGCAATATCAGCAGCTGCAAAAAAGCTGTGCATGAAGTACACCGTCCTCACTGTGCAGTACTGACCCCATACGGTCACCATCATAGGGTTCCCATCATATGGTCACCATCATACCGTCACCATCATACCGTCACCATCATACCGTCACCATCATACGATCACCATCATACAGTCACCATCATATGGTCACCATCATACGGTCACCATCATACGGTCACCATCATACCGTCACCATCATACGATCACCATCATACAGTCACCATCATATGGTCACCATCATACAGTCACCAGTGCCACCATACGGTCAACATTATACGGTCACCATCACACGGTCGCCATCATACAGTCAACATCATACGGTCACCATCACACAGTCACCATCATACAGTCACCATCATACGGTCACCATCACACAGTCAACATCATACGGTCACCATCATATGGTCACCATCATATGGTCACCATCACAAGGTTATCACCATACGGTCAACATTATACGATCACATCATACGGTCAACATCATACTGTCACCATCACACGGTCACCATCATACGGTCACCATCATACAGTCACCATCATATGGTCACCATCATACAGTCACCATCACACAGTCACCATCACACGGTCACCATCATACGGTCACCATCATACAGTCACCATCATACGGTCACCATCATACAGTCACCATCACACAGTCACCATCACACGGTCACCATCATACGGTCAACATCATACAGTCACCATCACACAGTCAACATCATACAGTCACCATCATATAGTCACCATCATATGGTCACCATCATACAGTCACCATCACACAGTCACCATCACACGGTCACCATCATACGGTCAACATCATACAGTCACCATCACACAGTCAACATCATACAGTCACCATCATATAGTCACCATCATATGGTCACCATCATACGGTCACCATCATACGGTCACCATCATACAGTCACCATCATACGGTCAACATCATACTGTCACCATCACACAGTCTACTGTGGGTAAAATCCTGGAGGGCATTCTAAGGGATGCTATGCTGGAGTATCTGAAGAGGAATAACCTCATGACCCAGTATCAGCACGGGTTTACTAGGGACCGTTCATGTCAGACTAATTTGATCAGCTTCTATGAAGAGGTAAGTTCAGGACTGGACCAAGGGAACCCAGTGGACGTAGTATATATGGACTTTTCCAAAGCTTTTGATACGGTGCCACACAAAAGGTTGTTACATAAAATGAGAGTAATGGGGATAGGGGAAAATATGTGTAAGTGGGTTGAGAGCTGGCTCAGGGATAGGAAACAAAGGGTGGTTATTAATGGAGCACACTCGGACTGGGTCGCGGTTAGCAGTGGGGTACCACAGGGGTCAGTATTGGGCCCTCTTCTTTTTAACATATTTATTAATGACCTTGTAGGGGGCATTCAGAGTAGAATTTCAATATTTGCAGATGACACTAAACTCTGCAGGGTAATCAATACAGGGGAGGACAATTTTATATTACAGGATGATTTATGTAAACTAGAAGCTTGGGCTGATAAATGGCAAATGAGCTTTAATGGGGATAAATGTAAGGTCATGCACTTGGGTAGAAGAAATAAGATGTATAACTATGTGCTTAATTCTAAAACTCTGGGCAAAACCGTCAATGAAAAAGACCTGGGAGTATGGGTGGATGACAAACTCATATTCAGTGGCCAGTGTCAGGCAGCTGCTACAAAGGCAAATAAAATAATGGGATGTATTAAAAGAGGCATAGATGCTCATGAGGAGAACATAATTTTACCTCTATACAAGTCACTAGTGCGACCACACTTAGAATACTGTGCACAGTTCTGGTCTGCGGTGTATAAGAAAGACATAGCTGAACTGGAGCGGGTGCAGAGAAGAGCGACCAAGGTTATTAGAGGACTGAGGGGTCTGCAATACCAAGATAGGTTATTACACTTGGGGCTATTTAGTTTGGAAAAACGAAGACTAAGGGGTGATCTTATGTTAATGTATAAATATATGAGGGGACAGTACAAAGACCTTTCTGATGATCTTTTTAATCATAGACCGGTGACAGGGACAAGGGGGCATCCTCTACGTCTGGAGGAAAGAAGGTTTAAGCATAATAACAGACGCGGATTCTTTACTGTAAGAGCAGTGAGACTATGGAACTCTCTGCCGTATGATGTTGTAATGAGTGATTCATTAATTAAATTTAAGAGGGGACTGGATGCCTTTCTGGAAAAGTATAATGTTACAGGGTATATACACTAGATTCCTTGATAAGGCGTTGATCCAGGGAACTAGTCTGATTGCCGTATGTGGAGTCGGGAAGGAATTTTTTTCCCCAATATGGAGCTTACTCTTTGCCACATGGGGTTTTTTTGCCTTCCTCTGGATCAACATGTTAGGGCATGTTAGGTTAGGCTATGGGTTGAACTAGATGGACTTACAGTCTTCTTTCAACCTTAATAACTATGTAACTATGTAACAGTCAACATCATACGGTCACCATCCATCATCACACAGTCACCATCATATGGTCATCATCATACGATCACCATCATACAGTCACCATCATACGGTCACCATCACACAGTCAACATCATACGGTCACCATCATAAGGTTATCACCATACAGTCACCACCATACGGTCAACATTATACGATCACATCATACGGTCAACATCATACTGTCACCATCACACGGTCACCATCATACGGTCAACATCGTACAGTCACCATCACACAGTCACCATCACACGGTCACCATCATACGGTCAACATCATACAGTCACCATCACACAGTCAACATCATACAGTCACCATCATATGGTGACCATCACACAGTCACCATCATATGGTCACCATCATACGGTCACCATCATACAGTCACCATCATACGGTCAACATCATACTGTCACCATCACACAGTCAACATCATATGGTCACCATCCACCATCACACAGTCACCATCATATGGTCATCATCATACGATCACCATCATACAGTCACCATCATATGGTCACCATCATACAGTCAACATCATATAGTCAACATCATATGGTCACCATCATACGTCACCATCATATGGTCAACATTATACAGTCACCATCATATGGTCAACATTATACAGTCACCATCATATGGTCAACATTATACAGTCACCATCATATGGTCAACATTATACAGTCACCATCATATGGTCAACATCATACAGTCACCATCATACGGTCACCATACGGTCATCATCATACGGTCACCATCACACAGTCACCATCATATGGTCACCATCATACGGTCACCATCATACGGTCAACATCATACAGTCAGCATCATACGGTCACCATCATACGGTGAACATCATACGGTCACCATCATATGGTGAACATCATACGGTCACCATCATACCGTCACCATCATACGATCACCATCATACAGTCACCATCATATGGTCACCATCATACGGTCACCATAATACGGTCCCCATCATACGGTTAACATCATACTGTCAACATCATACTGTCACCATAATACGGTCAACATCATACAATCATCATCACACGGTCACCATCATACGGTCAACATCATACAGTCACCATCATACGGTCACCATCATACAGTTACCATAATATGGTCACAATCATACAGTCACCATCATACAGTTACCATCATATGGTCACCATTAGTGTTGAGCGATACCGTCCGATACTTGAAAGTATCGGTATCGGAAAGTATCGGCCGATACCGGCAAAGTATCGGATCTAATCCGATACCGATACCCGATACCAATACAAGTCAATGGGACTCAAGTATCGGACGGTATCCCTGATGGTTCCCAGGGTCTGAAGGAGAGGAAACTCTCCTTCAGGCCCTGGGATCCATATTAATGTGTAAAATAAAGAATTAAAATAAAAAATATTGCTATACTCACCTCTCCGACGCAGCCTGGACCTCACCGAGGGAACCGGCAGCGTTCTTTGCTTAAAATGCGCGCGTTTACTTCCTTCCGTGACGTCACGGCTTGTGATTGGTCGCATGCCGCCCATGTGGCCGCGACGCGACCAATCACAGCAAGCCGTGACGTAATTTTCAGGTCCTCAATGCCTAATTCTAGGCATTCAGGATTTTAAAATTACGTCACGGCTTGTGATTGGTTGCGTGCCGCCCATGTGACCGCGACGCGACCAATCACAGCAAGCCGTGACGTAATTTCAGGTCCTGAATGCAGAATTAGGCATACAGGACCTGAAATTACGTCATGGCTTGCTGTGATTGGTCGCGTCGCGGTCACATGGGCGGCACGCAACCAATCACAAGCCATGACATCACGGAAGGAAGTAAACGTGCGCATTTTAAGCAAAGAATGCTGCCGGTTCCCTCGGTGAGGTCCAGGCTGCGTCGGAGAGGTGAGTATAGCAATATTTTTTTATTTTAATTCTTTATTTTACACATTAATGTTGTTTCGATACCGATACCCGATACCACAAAAGTATCGGATCTCGGTATCGGAATTCCGATACCCGCAAGTATCGGCCGATACCCGATACTTGCGGTATCGGAATGCTCAACACTAGTCACCATCATACTATCATATGGTCACCATCGTACCATCATACTCTCACCATCATATGGTCACCATCATACGGTCAGCATGTAATGCTCACACCCAGACTGGATGGCGGGAACGAGGATTGTGGCCCCACTGTGCCACAAACCAGATTTGCCCTGGAGGGGTGTGCCTAAGCAGCAGCCTTGGCGTTCACTGGTGCCTCTTATGGTTAGATCAGGCTTGTGCGGCAGGTAGCTGCCAGGTACCACTCCAGGGCAGTGTCTGGCTGTGGCAGCTGACCCCACAGGGGAACAGAAGACTAACAACTAGTGTTGAGCATTCCGATACCGCAAGTATCGGGTATCGGCCGATACTTGCGGTATCGGAATTCCGATACCGAGATCCGATACTTTTGTGGTATCGGGAATCGGAATCGGAAGTTTCCAGTGTATGGTTCCCAGGGTCTGAAGGAGAGGAAACTCTCCTTCAGGCCCTGGGATCCATATGAATGTGTAAAGAATTAAAATAAAAAATATTGATATACTCACCTGTCCGGAGGCCCCTGGACATCACCGCTGGTAACCGGCAGCCTTCTTTGTTTAAAATGAGCGCGTTCAGCACCTTCCATGACGTCACGGCTTCTGATTGGTCGCGTGCCGCTCATGTGACCGCCACGCGACCAATCACAAGCCGCGACGTCATCCCTCAGGTCCTAAATTCCCTTCTAGGAATTTAGGACCTGAGGGATGACGGCACGGCTTCTGATTGGTCGCGTGGCGGTCACATGAGCGGCACGCGACCAATCAGAAGCTGTGACGTCATGGAAGGTGCTGAACGCGCTCATTTTAAGCAAAGAAGGCTGCCGGTTCACAGCGGTAAGGTCCAGGCTGCGTCGGAGAGGTGAGTATATCAATATTTTTTATTTTAATTCTTTATTTTACACATTAATATGGATCCCAGGGCCTGAAGGAGAGTTTCCTCTCCTTCAGACCCTGGGAACCATCAGGGATACCTTCCGATACTTGAGTCCCATTGACTTGTATTGGTATCGGGTATCGGTATCGGATCAGATCCGATACTTTGCCGGTATCGGCCGATACTTTCCGATACCGATACTTTCAAGTATCGGACGGTATAGCTCAACACTACTAACGACAGGTGTAGGCGAGTACTGTAGATAGCTGATGTATGAACTGGCAAATACTGGCAGGTACTGGCCGTGGGCACGGCTGACACTCTGGCAGGCAGGCGGCGGGCACAGCTGACACTCTAGCTGGCAGGCAGGCGGGCGGGCGGGCATGGCTGACACTCTGGCTGGCAGGCAGGTGGGCGGGCATGGCTGACACTCTTGTAGGCAGTTGGGCACAGCTGACACTCTGGCTGTCAGGCAGGTGGGTGGGCATGGCTGACACTCTGGCAGGCAGGCGAGCGGGCACAGCTGAATCTCTGGCTTTCAGGTGGGCGGGCATGGCTGACACTGGCTGGCAGGCGGGCAGGCACGGCTGACACGTTGGTGGGCGGGCACAGCTGACACTGGCAGGCAGGCGGGCGGGCACGGCTGACACTGGTGGGCGGGCACAGCTGACACTCTGGCAGGCAGGAGCAGTTCAGACTAGAGGGACAGGAATTGTTTTTCTGGAACGACAGAAACACTGATGGGTACGAGTGTGAAATGGGAACAGGCAGGAACCTGTTCAGACTGGATGAGCAGGAACAGTTTGGGGAAGGACTGGAACACAGGTAGGTATGAGTGGAATATGGAAACAGGTAGGAACCAGTTCATACTGGACTGGCAGGAGCAGTCTCAGGAAGGACTGGGACACAGGCAGGTATGAGATGAACACGGGAACAGATAGAACTCAGTTTAAGCAGGACAAACAAGGAGCCGCAGATGTGGAATGGGAGCAGAGCAGAGCCGCAGATTCGGAACAGGCGGAAGTCACACAAGTACTTAGAATGAAGTTAGTGTAGCACCCCCACTGCCGCAGGGCCGAGGGGTAACCGGTACCGGGCCTCTGAGTCTCTGCTCTGGGGTTGTCACGGTGGCTAGGCCCGGTCCGTGACCCTGCTGAGGGGCGTACAGTGAGAGATAGGATGGATGATGATGATGATGGTGACGCTGTAGTGGTGCGGTGCAGTAAATAACGAGGACACCAGGTTGCAGTCTCTTTACCTCTTTACTGAAGATCTCTGGGTCCTCAGTCCGGAGTCCAGATAGCCAGGCTGCGCAAATCCGGCCGGTCCAATGGCACCTCCAGAGTTCTCTTAGCAGGTGGAAATCTGTGCCTTCCTTCTAGCGCTATGTGTTGCGGTCCTTCCCTGCTGTGCTTACGGAAAGTCCCCACAACTATTGTGTCCGTTTCTTAAGTTCCCTCACAACTCAATTAGATGATGTTCTGCTAATCCTCCGTCCCTCCCTGATGTTGCGGTTGGAACGGCACCCGTTTGACGGGTAGGCTCGGAGCTCTTCCGGGACCCTAGAGTTGCCCCTCTCCACAAGTTGCCCCCCAAGACTGCATAGGTGATTTAAGTGAGACAGCCCGCCTTATACTGACTGTCCTGCCGCTGTTTAGAGTATTGCTTGAAGCTGAATATTGTAATACTCCCTCGGCGTTCCGGCCGCCGGTTGTGCGCCTCAGTAGAATGTTGCCTCGATCTTACAGCACGACCCCTACTGGTATTCTCCTTGTCGCTTTGATCTCGTTTCTCACTCAGCACAATCTATCTCGCTTCCAATCCCTTCTTGGGCACCGCCGATATACTGAGCAGGCATGGTCCCGTTGCTTTCTCTCTAATTGCCAAGTCTCTGTCCGGATCCCACTCCTGACAGAGACCCTACCGAATCTTCTCCCGCAACACCTTCTGCCACAAGGTGTTGCCTGGTTCCAACCCAGTCAGCTTTCTGTCTAACTTCCTGCCTGACCCCCAGTTTTACCAGTGTGTGAGGAGTGGCCTAATGAATAGAACCCTTAGCTCCCCCTGGAGGCCCGGCGGTGAAATGTATTGGTGTCTGTGATACCTGATCAGACGAACTCCTTCAGTGCCATCAGACGTACCATAGCTCCCCTTAGTGGCGGAGCCACAGTACTGCAATGACCAGGACTCTGGGGCGCTGCACTCCCCCCCGGTTAAATCCAGTACTCCGGGACTGGGAAGAAAACAACAATACAGATTAGCAAAAAGACATACAATTTTGCTGAGTGCAATAACAATAAGTATATTTGAACAGAGCTTCCCTTTATGGGAGGTGAGGACACTTGAACGTTACAAACATGGTTAAATATCATAGCAACATGCTATAAGTTACTTTTCTTACCCAACCGGGTATTCTACTTAGTACAAATTCTTGAACAATAATTTAACATTGCCTTTAAGGACGTACACTCTGAATCCGCTAAAGACCTTCTCATAATCACATTATAAGGCAATTTAACTTTTACATTCTCCTTCTTTAAATCTGCAGGACCGCCTGTCCTAACGGCACCAGACCTACTGCCTCTCCTTTCTTACAGGACCGCTCCTTTCAGCCCGAGCCTTCTGTCTTTTCAACTACTATACACAGTATAGAACATAACATTTCTTTCATTTTAGGATCAATGAGCCATTTCTTCAAGGCTCCTAAGAGGACTCACTAACTAACCCCATACGGGTTCACTCTCTGTCCCCATCTTTCTATCAACATTATCAAACATTTCTCACAATTTAACTCATTAAATTCACATAACTTTCTCATACAAACATTATCATCACTTTCTTTCGTCAAAACATTATTGCTACCTGTCTTAAAGCAATATCACCATTTAAGTGCAACAAATGAACATCCCCTTTAAGAGGGGACCAAGTCTCTATGAGGTAGCGTATCTTCTCAAGCTACCAGTCCATACTCAGCAAAGGTTCCAGTGTGGTATCTTCACAAAGAGTCCTTTTTGAAGTAAAACCAGTAGGAAGCACCTTTAAGAAGGTGCAAACTATTTACAAAAAGTTTTTATCATGCACTGTTCATGATTGCGGCAGTTCTGGAAACTTTGTGCAAAACTTGAAAGAAAAACAAACAAAACAATAGGGATCCCGGGTCAACAAAGGGATCCCTTTAAGAGTTAACCCTGAACGGGTTTAGCAGCAAAATAGTAAAACAGTAACTATATACATTCTCATGGTATCGAGGTTTATCCCTCCAAGTCTGGGGATGGCTTCCGTGAGTACCGCCCTCCTCCTGCCACCACGTAAAGGGCATCGGCACCCTGGATAGGGGTCTGGGTACTCACGGTTCGCCTCGGAGTGATGGCCCGCAGACACTTGGCACACAGGGAGATGGAAGCAATGGCCGCGGGTCCCGGTGAATCATCTGAGGATGGTGGTGTCACTTCCGGCTTGTATTTACGCACATGCAAGGCATACCACCCCTTTAGGTGCCGGCGGTACGTGACCACATCCCCCGGCTTCAGGAAGGACTGGGCGCCGTCTCCGCACAGGCAGGGCTCCACTTCATCCCGGGTGAGGCGGACTCGCAGGGTTGTCCCGATCTCCTGCACGAAGCCCTTCCCCGTCTGGGGCAGGTAAACGATCACGACGCCCCACTTCGGCAGGGAGCCCTCCAGCAGTTCTCCGCGCGCCTCCCGCTCCACTTCTCGCTGGAACTCTGCGATCAAGTGGTTTCGATATTAACCCCAGGGGAAGGGCCCGAGGTTATGCCCCCCCGGTGCATTGGTGCCAGACGGCGGGGGCACCGGGGCATCACTGGTCGCAGCAGTGGCCGGGTCGTGTGCAGGGGTGAGGTAGCCCCCCCGGGGGTCGCGGCACTGGGTACCTTCACTTGCGGTAGCTCCTCCTGCGCTGCTCCCCTCTCCTGTGGAAGGCGTCTGAACCGGGGACCGTTCAAGCACGGGATGCTCCATCGGCAGCTCCCAAGGATACAAGTCTTCCAGCGGGGGCATATCGGAATAATCCACTGGTGACGGGGGTCGATGCGGGGCCATTCTTTTCTGCAGGCCTTCCCTGGTCTCCAGTTCCACCTCATCTGAGTCATAGTTTCGTTTCTTCGGTCTCCGCCCGCCATAGAAGATCAAGAGGCGGATCTCTCCTGTCGACGGGCCCGCCCTTAGGATGCAACAATATTTAGACTGGGCGGCCATTGTCCTTCGCGCTCTTTAGTTTGTCTACGCCTATTCCACGCCCCTCTTCTCTTCCTGCGCTCTCCTCAGTGCTGTAATGGCGGCGGATTTTGGCGGTAAATGGCGCAGCACAGTCTTTACAACAAAGTACAGTCCAAGCACAATAAATCACAGTTCCAAGGCACACATGACTTGATTCTTCAGGCTTAAGTAGATCCTGTTCGTGACGCCAAGTTGTAGCGCCCCCACTGCCGCAGGGCCGAGGGGTACCCGGTACCGGGCCTCTGAGTCTCTGCTCTGGGGTTGTCACGGTGGCTAGGCCCGGTCCGTGACCCTGCTGAGGGGCGTACAGTGAAGGATAGGATGGATGATGATGATGATGTTGACGCTGTAGTGGTGCGGTGCAGTAAATAACGAGGACACCAGGTTGCAGTCTCTTTACCTCTTTACTGAAGATCACTGGGTCCTCAGTCCGGAGTCCAGATAGCCAGGCTGCGCAAGTCCGGCCGGTCCAATGGCACCTCCAGAGTTCTCTTAGCAGGTGGAAATCTGTGCCTTCCTTCTAGCGCTATGTGTTGCGGTCCTTCCCTGCTGTGCTTACGGAAAGTCCCCACAACTGTTGTGTCCGTTTCTTAAGTTCCCTCACAACTCAATTAGATGATGTTCTGCTAATCCTCCGTCCCTCCCTGATGTTACGGTTGGAACGGCACCCGTTTGACGGGTAGGCTCGGAGCTCTTCCGGGACCCTAGAGTCGCCCCTCTCCACAAGTTGCCCCCCAAGACTGCATAGGTGATTTAAGTGAGACAGCCCACCTTAGACTGACTGTCCTGCCGCTGTTTAGAGTATTGCTTGAAGCTGAATATTGTAATACTCCCTCGGCGTTCCGGCCGCCGGTTGTGCGCCTCAGTAGAATGTTGCCTCGATCTTACAGCACGACTCCTACTGGTATTCTCCTTGTCGCTTTGATCTCGTTTCTCACTCAGCACAATCTATCTCGCTTCCAATCCCTTCTTGGGCACCGCCGCTATACTGAGCAGGCACGGTCCCGTTGCTTTCTCTCTAATTGCCAAGTCTCTGTCCGGATCCCACTCCTGACAGAGACCCTACCGAATCTTCTCCCGCAACACCTTCTGCCACAAGGTGTTGCCTGGTTCCAACCCAGTCAGCTTTCTGTCTAACTTCCTGCCTGACCCCCAGTTTTACCAGTGTGTGAGGAGTGGCCTAATGAATAGAACCCTTAGCTCCCCCTGGAGGCCCGGCGGTGAAATGTATTGGTGTCTGTGATACCTGATCAGACGAACTCCTTCAGTGCCATCAGACGTACCATAGCTCCCCTTAGTGGCGGAGCCACAGTACTGCAACGACCAGGACTCTGGGGCGCTGCTTTAGCAATGTACACCAAGGCCACTAACCTTGTGCAGAGGCAACAGGATAGAGACAAATGCTGGTTTAGACAAGGCAAGCTCAAGGAGTAGGAACAAGGATAGACACAGCAGGTAGAGAAGGCTCCAGACTAGGATACAAACAGGCCAGGAGTAGGACTTAGTTCAGACAAGGTCAGACATGGGAACAAGTTCAGGATAAAGGATTCAGGCCTGGGTATACAGCCCACAGGGTGACGGAAACAAGACAGGTAGAATACAGGTACAGACCTGGGTATACAACGCCCAGGGTTACGGAAACAAAAGACAGGACAGGAGCAAAGACAGAATGACAATATTGCTTAGGCATCTTCCTATTGGTGGAGATGCCTTAAGTACCCGGTACCTCTTGGCAATAGGCTGGGAACACATTAGCAATGTGCGTACTGTCTCTTTAAGACTCAAGAAATGCAGGCGCCAATGCCCTAAGCATACAGTCAGGAAGTATGCACACAGCAAGCAGAGGACATGTGGTTTACAGCATGGATCAGGCAGAGGGCAGAACTCACAGCATGGACCGGAGTGGTGAGAAAGTTGGTGTCTCAGCCTGGTGGGAGATGGGAAGCCATGCCGTGATGCCGGCAGGGATGTTACACAGCATCATACGGTCACCATCATACGGTCGCCATCATGCGGTCAGCATCATACAGTCACCATCATATGGTCAGCATCATATGGGTCACCATCATACGGTCAGCATCATACAGTCGCCATTATACGGTCACCATCATACAGCCACCATCATACATTCACCATCATACAGTCACCATCATACAGTCAGCATCATAAAGTCACCATCATACGGTCACCATCACCCATAGAAGTTACAAACTGCGCGGGGCATAGACGGCCCAACTGCAGCCTGCGGGACAGTGGGCCCTTGTGATGCAATAGATGCAAATGCCCCCAAATACAGTCTGCGAGGCAGAGGGCCCCTTTAAACAATGCACCAGCTGCAGCTACATCCAACATCAGTTGCACCAGTTACATCCAGCACCAGTTACAGACGCACCAGTCACATCCAGCACCAGTTGCACAAGCACCAGTTGCAGATGCACCAGTTACATCTATCACCAGTTGCAGATGCACCAGTTACATCCATCACCAGTTGCAGACGCACCAGTTACATCCAGCACCAGTTGCACAAGCACCAGTTACATCCATCACCAGTTACATCCAGCACCAGTTGCACAAGCACCAGTTACATCCATCACCAGTTACATCCGGCATCAGTTGCACCAGTTACATCCATCACCAGTTACATCCGGCACCAGTTGCAGATGCACCAGTTACATCCATCACCAGTTGCAGATGCACCAGTTACATC
The DNA here is from genome assembly GCF_051348905.1 of Ranitomeya variabilis. Lineage (NCBI taxonomy): Eukaryota > Metazoa > Chordata > Amphibia > Anura > Dendrobatidae > Ranitomeya > Ranitomeya variabilis. Next base: position 1,136,829,025 of record NC_135232.1, read on the forward strand.
CATCACCAGTTGCAGACGCACCAGTTACATCCAGCACAAGTTGCAGATACACCAGTTACATCCAGCACCAGTTGCAGACGCACCAGTTACATCCGGCACCAGTTGCACCAGTTACATCCAGCACTAGTTACACTACATTCCAGATATGGTTTCTTTTTGGAGGTGAATCACCGCTGCTCATTGCAACGTACACATGACAGTATATCTAATGTGCAGAAAATAGGCAAAAAATTTCAAGTGTGGTAAAACATAAAAATAAAATTATTCTTTATTGTATTGTTTGTTAGTATTTTCTTTATATGTATAACTGTTTTTTTTTTGTTTTATATTTGTTATTACCTATGTTACCATCTTCTTCTCTGAGCTGGCTAATCATATCTTCAGCAAACTCCTGCTTGTTTATCTCCTATGTGGATTTATTTTCTGCAGTTAACCATTCATCTGCTGCAAGTATAAACTCTTCTCTCTTAATACTGGTGCTGTACACACTACAACACTGCTGCAACAGTTCTTTAATCTTCTTGGCAAGCATCCACTTTGCCAATTAATCCCTGCTGTCCTGCAGTTAAAGATCTGTCTGCTATTTGCCTACCTCTCTGCTGTTGATCATCTTTCTTTTAGTAACATGCAACTCTGCAGTTAACCATTTGCTTGCTGTAAGTTCTGGACTGAATATACATTTACAGTTACTATGAAGGTCTACACTGTTGCTTTTGCGTATTTTAAAGTTTCCGACTCCACTTGTCTGGCTGCCATTCTACATACTCTACTTTCCTGATCTTTGTTGATCCAAGTGCCATCCAGCAAGTTCTGCATTTGTGTCATTGCCTTTGGTCTGTGTTGCTCACCCTGACATATGGCTCGGAGATTACACCTCAACAGGAGAACAGTTTCCCAAGTTATGCCCTTTTCTGCTCAGGCACTAAAAGATATCCAGTGCATGCGCATATTCTGTTACCTGTCCTTGCACATAGAGGACAGGGAGTTGGACAGTTGGCCACCTAACACAATTCCGTGATTTTGAGTTTTAAGAAAGTGTTGATGGCCACCATTCATGATTGCTTATGTCTGCACACAATGTTTAGAGTTTTTAGAAATGTTCCCAAAAAGTAAGCAACCCCATTGAAAGGGTATTTACCGACATTACATCATATGTTACCGGGGCGTCGGAAAAGTAGGTGAAGATTTAGTAGAATCACTTAGGGCCGTACAGGAGGAAGAGACTCAAGAGTGTAGTCTTGTATATCAGGAATCTACAGTAGATGGGACATAACATGACTCGAAGATGATAAGTCATCAGTGTAATCACCAGCTCCAGAGCGGAGGCTGATGATACAGAGGAAAAAGGCTAGTGTCTGTACAACCAAAGATGTCAGGTAATGAGGTGCAGGCGCAGACTGCGGCGGAGGTGCAGAAACATGCAGAGACATGACACGGAGAGAAGACGCCGGATACTGCAGACCGAGCAAATGTTTCTGCACGGGATCCAGCAGTGAAATATTAGATGTGACACACATCCAGAGACGACGCAGGAACCACAGCCGAGGACTCCGAGAAATAGGTTAATCAGATAAAAACAGGCAGCAAAAAATCAAGGTCAGCAACAGAAGGAGACTATTTATACCAGCAGATATGGAAATGGCCGGAGATCGTAAGGGAGATGGATGGATAAATAGATAGATGATAGATACATAGATAAATAGATAGGTGATAGATAGATAAATAGATAGAAAAATAAATAGAAAAATAGATAAATAGATGATAGATAATAGATAGATAGATAATAAATAGATAGATAATAGATAGATAATAGATAGATTGAAAAATAGATAGATAAATAGATGATAGATAATAGATAGATCGATAATAGATAGAAAAATAGATAGATGATAGATAATAAATAGATAGATAATAGATAGATAAATATTTTAGATGATAGATAGGTAGATAGATAGATAGATAGATAGATAGATAGATAGATAGATAGATAGATAGATAGATAGATAGATAGATAATAGATAGACATAGTAGCATGTAAAAGTTTGGGCACCCCTAGACAAAATTACTGCTATTGTGAACAATTAAGCAAGTTGAAGATGAAATGATCTCTAAAAGGCCTAAAGCTACAGATGACACATTTCCTTTGTATTTTATGCAAAACAATATATATACTGTCATCTTTTAAATTTTAAAAAATACAAAAAGGAAAGAGGCATGATTCAAAAGTTTGGGCACCTGCATGGTCAGTACCTAGCAACTCCCCGTTTTGCAAGTATCACAGCTTGTAAATGCTTTTTGCAGCCAGACAAGAGGCTTTCAATTCTTGTTTGAGGGATTTTCCTCCATTCTTCCTTGGAGAATTCTTCCAGTTCTGTGAGATTCATGGGTCGTCTCCCATCCTCTGCTGTTTTGAGGTCTAACCACAGATTTTCAATGATGAGCAGATCAGGGGACTGTGAGGGCCATTGTAAAACCTTCAGCTTGCTCCTTTTGAGGTCGTCGATTGTGGATTTTGACATGTGTTTAGGATCATGCACTTTGGAGAAACCAAGCTCCTTTCAACTTCAGCTTTTTTACAGATGGTGTTATGTTTGCATCAAGAATTTGCTGAACTTGTTGAACTTACAGTGAATACATCCTTCCCTCTATCCATGAAATGGTTTTGACTCGGCTTGTTTGACTATTCTGCTGCCACCTGGTGGTAGCTTCGCTGCAGCACTGCAGGTCTGCTCTTGCAGACTTGTTACTATCCTTCCACTCTATTGCAATCTACTGGAAGTTGCAGTTACTTGCATAGCTGCAGTGTGACATTAGGTATTAAAAGGATTTATACATTACCGACATGAGTCCAGAAGATGAATCCAGCGGCAGTTGGCACATGCGCATTACATAGATAAAGCTAAAAGCAACAGTAACAGGTTTATCCTTTCAAACATGCCCATAACGAAACCAGATACTTTGGCATTAGGTTAAAAGACCACATGACAAAAGAGGAGTGCTGGAGGGGGGTTATTACACAACCCCTGAAAGCAACCATAAAAAATTGTGGAAATAGTAGTCTAAAGCTCGAACATGCTCAGATACCAGACGCCACAGAAGAAGCCGAGTTCTTTCCGAAGAGCGAAACAGCAGACCTGAAGGACAAAAGGAAGGAAGTAATTATGTGGCACTGTTTTGACCATGCTTCTCCAGTCTTGTGCAGCTCCTTTAATTAATAAATTTTATTTAGCCTAAAATATAGGCTTTAGAAATATGACTTGGCCCACAAGACTGATAAAAATAACAATTCTGACTTTCGGAATACTGCAATAAAGGAATTAAAACAACAGGTTAACTGAGCAACGCGCCTATGACCTTCTGTCCTTTTATGTAGTTGTGAGAAATAATCACGTGACTGCATTTATACGGCGCATTTACTATTCACTTTCTTCACATTTTACTATATTCGAAATGTATTGAATTTGCTGCTTTCCTGATGCAGCTCCTGCAGTGATCGCAGCCACAAGGCTTAATATTACCTCCGTGTCATAAAACACAAGGAATCTGTTATTTCTGTGCCATAAGTACCAGAACATACCAGTGATTTGCATGTAATTATTCGCTCCCTACTGTGGTAATATTGCGGCTTCCTGCGGGGCGTCACATGTAATTAGCAGGATGTAAACATAGGTGAGAGGAGAAGGCAGCAAGGTACGGAGGATACGTAGACGACTTGCACTGAGGATAGACCCAGAGTATACGGAGGTCGGTGTCTTGTACATAGATACGAAAGATATTTATATTTACAGACAGGTTGGAAAAAAATGCTCCAAGGTAAGAAAAAATAGAAATGTTAACAGTTTATTTCTGTCAATTTAAAAAAAATGTAAAGTATTGAGCAAAAGAGAAATGTAAATCCCATCAGTATTTGGTGACCGCTCGTGACCTTCATCATCTCTTCTAGTTACTTGCGCACAGTTTTTGAAGTTGCTCCAAACATCTTGGAGAACTGACCCCAGATCTTCTGTCGATGTGCATTGTGTAGATCCATCTGTCTCTTTATGAGATCTAATTTAACTGCAATTCTTTCATGAAGAAGATTTTTGGCCAGACGTCTCCAAACAGCTAATGGATGAAGCTGGGTCCCACTGGTTGCTGCCATTACTGACCTGATGGCACTGCTTGGCATCTTTTCCTTCAGAGGGTAGTAGTAAGCATTATGTGTCGTCATCTGATGCACTAAGTTTCATTGGCCAATTCTGGAGCCTACAATCCATAATGTTGTCCATTTCTTAAAGGAGCTTGAACAGTAAATCCTGGAACCCCAGTCTGCTGTGAAATGTCTGGTTGGGATAGACCTTGCTGATGCAGTATAACTACCTTATGTCTTGATGCGATGCTTGGTTTTGCCATTGTGTATTACATGTGTCCTCCACAACCTCACCTTTGTAGCAGTATGACTGTTCCTCACCCAGGTTTAAGTCTCCTACACAGCTGTTTCTGTTTCGATTAGGGACTGTGTTTCAATCTATATTTGTTTGGTTTAATTGGTTCCTAACACACCGGACTCTGATCCTGACGGTGTACGCTTGTTCCGAGAAGAACTGATGCTGTTTTGAAGGTAAAATGTCACAACAAATATTGACGTGATTTAGAGTTCTCTTTTGTCATTCTCTTTATATTTTGGTAATTGATAAAAATAAACTATTAATATTTAAAAAATCATTCTTACTTTATACTATTTTGTCACTAGATACACTATATTTCCAAAGGTGTTGGGACACCGCCACGTCTCCAGCTCCTCTGGGAAAACATTCTATAAGGTTAGTAAGATTCTGGAAGTATGTGTGGGAGTTTTTGTCCCTTCATCCAGAAGGGCATTTGTGGCGGCAGACCCTGATGTTAGGGGAAGGCCGGGCTCACAGTCTCCATTATAGGTGTCAGATGAGGCTGAGGTCCGGACTCTGCGCAGCTGGTCATGTTCTTCCACAAATCGACCTCTTCGTGACTGTATGGAGCTTGTGCACTGGGCACAGTCATGGGGAACAGAAAAAGGTCTTCTCCAAACTGTTCCCACAAAGCTGAATCTACAATTGTCCTCATTGGACATCACTGGAGCCAAGAGGTCGAGGCCGCCCCCTGATAACGGTCTATAGCATTATTCTCCTCCACCATCTGTACAGGGGGCATAATGCAGTCAGGGGGCAACACCTTCCTGGAATCACCAAACCCAGACTCCTCCATCACACGCAGATAGAGAAGAGAGATCCATCACTGCATAGAACACGTCTCCTCCAGAGTCCAGTGATGGCGGCTTTACACCACTCCATCCGACGTTCGGCGTTGTGCTTGGTGATGTACGGCTGCATGCAGCTGCTCCGCCATGAAGCTCCCGGAGGGGGCACAATGTTTATGCTTCTCTCCATATACCGTAGTTAGATTCCTCTTCTTTCCTCCATGTCTCTCGTCGAGGTAATGAATGCAGCAGATAAGTGTAAGCTGCAGTTAGCCGGCTGCCAGTTGGCGGAAGTGAATGGTAAATCCTGTAGATTTATACTTCAGGACATTGATGATTTTGGGCAAAGTGAATCCTCATCTCTTATTCTGTAAGATAAAGGACAAGCAAATATTGAAGTTCCTGCGTTGAGGGTGACAGAGGACGACGTGTATGAGTCACAATCTCCTTACTGCCAGCGTCCAGCTTTACTATGAGAACTGGGTCACTGAAAGCTTTTAGGTATTTTAATACCATATGGCGCAGGATGAAGCATCAAAAAGTCTTTAACTTGCAGTAAAGTTTTACAGCAGAGCATCTTTTAAGATGATTCAGACAAAGCCTATTGCCCAAACCGCTCTACAGTAATGTCAGAGTGAACTTTTTTAATGGGGATCATCACCCTCTTTATATTGCTCCAATGCATCTAAAATGGAAACTGGGGTTACTGTGCAAACTGTTTTTATTAAAAAAAATATTTACTCTTGAGGACTTATTACGGAGTATTAAGATGGAAAGCTCGAATTGGGGATGTTACTCAATCAAAAGAAGACAAACATATTGACTACTGCCAGGTAGGACCAAGACACATTTGAGATGAACGGTGACGAACTGGAAGTTGTAAAGGACTTCAACCTATTCGGATCAATGATCACTCAAGATGTCGCGATGACTCCAGAAGTCTAGGAGAATAGCTATGGGCACATCAACAATGAAGTCACTGGACAAGGTCTTCAAATCGAGGAACATTCCACCTGAGACAAAGACAAGGCTCACATATAGTCTAGTGTTTTCAGTAGTAACATGAATGCAAAACCTGGATGATAAAGAAACAAGCCAGAAGATGAATCAACACTTTTGAAATGTGGTGCTGGAGAAAGATGTTATCAATATCATGGATGGCAAGAAGAACAAACAAACAGACATGTCACTCGAAGCAAGGCTCACCAAGCTACCACTTGCCTACTTTGGACACATCATATGAAGAGAACGATCACCGGAGAAGGACATCATGGTCGGAAGAGTAGAAGAAGCAAGGTGAAGAAGAAGACCAGCAACCTGATGGCTTGATACTATCTAGCTAATTGTGGAGAAGACCCTGGTGGACCTAACTAGACTTGCCCAAAATTGATCGTCCGACAGATCGTTCATCCATCAAGTCTCAATAGTTCGAAATTGAGTTGAAGGCCGTTAAATATTAAATAATAATAATGAAATAGGAAGAAGGGTGGCTAAAATATAAGACAACAAAAGTTTCAGGAGCTGCAAACACAGAATGGCAGGAAATTGTTTGGCCAAGATGACTTGATTTTGGAGTACAGGAACTGAACCCAGCGGGGCGCAGGCACATTACAGAGATAAAGCTGAAGGCAGTAAAGTGGGTTTAGTCTTCCAAAAATGCTATTTCATCATTAGATATTTGTGCATTACTGAGATGAGTCCAGGAGGTGAATCCAGTAGTGGAAGTGCGCGCATGCGCAGTGTGCAGTAACTTGGATTTAGTCTTCCAAACAAGCCCATGTGAAAATCAGCTAAGTTGACATTATGTCTTGAAAGGCTGTCGGGACGAGTCAGAAAAGGAGCCATAGGCGCATGCGCATTACGCTAATAAAGCTGAGGATGGGTTTAGCTTTCCAAGCATGCTCATGTGAAAACCAGACATTTCAGAATTAGGTATAAATTGGAATTAGACATTACCAAGATAAGCATGGAAATTAATCCATTGTTAGTGGTGGATACGCATTACATAGATACAGCACCAGACAGGGATAGTACCTCTCACTTGACTTGACCAGTCCTTGCCCAAGCCAGTATAACATTTATCATTTATATATTGTATAATGTAGCAGATATTATATGTAATACCTTATACTAAATTATCCTAATGTAAACTCATGGACGAATAAGGGAAGGAAAAGTGGCTTAAAAAAAGGTGCAGGGTCAAGTTAACTGTAACAGTATCTTTACTGGAAACCGTCTGTTTGCAGAGAGCTCCAACACTTAGACAAAATCAGTTATGTGCCATACAAATGTAACGTAATAAGTCTGCCTCAACTGATAGGGGTCAAGGTTGAAGACCAGCTCAGTCTCTGAAGGTCATCCAGTGCCACCCTCTCCCACCTGTGTCTTCCCGGTTAAGCTATGGCCTCTTCCTTGTGGCTCTCGTACAAGCTATAATCATCTTCGTAGATAGATGCGCCACACAATGTCTTCTAGCTATTATGACACTTCATACTCTTCGGTGTAAAAATGTTTTATACTAGGGTCCTTCGCTGACCTGACAGAGCTTGACCCCTTGGCACATTTTATGAAAGCGAATGGACCTTGTTCACACCTTATTTGTCCAACACTGTACACAGGTCTGTGAATCATCCACCGGCAGCGGCTAAATTGGTCGTAAATGCCAAAGAAATTTATATTACTGGACGTGACACCCACGATGTCAAGAATGTAATTTATAATTCAATGGGTTTACAAGAATTGGGAGCAGAACTTTCCCGAAGATGTGGACGCTGCTACATTGATGACGGAGGCAGAAATTCTTTTTGATGAAAGTTTTGGCAAACCTTAATGGAGTTAATAGCCCCATCTGCTTCGCGGAGAGTGGAAGAACATTTTGGCCCAGAATGACTGTAAATAATGATCAGCCCATAAGAGCCAATTACAATGGCAGGGACAAGGCCATCACTTACATCAAGCAAAATGTTAAAGGGGTTGTCCGGTATTCCTTTATTTTATCAATGTATAAGCATTACAGGTTCTCCTCCTCCTTCACACACTGCACAGATCTCCTCTTCACAAAATCACACCTGTTGAAGCATCACGCGACCAGACCTGTCCATCAGGCTCCTCCAATGGAAAAACACTGTACACGGGAATGCTGTCTTTCTATTTGGAGGAGGCAGAAGGGCAGGTCGGGTCACATGATCCTCTCTCAGTATCCTTCTTCTTTCAGCCCATTTTGTGGATAAGACATCTATGTAGTCTGTGAGGAAGGAGGAGGAGAACCTGTAATATTTATACATTAGAAAGTGTCATAAAGTTGTGTACAATATATATATATATATATATATATATATATATATATATATATATATAAAGAAAAGAAAGTGGACAACCCCTTTAAATATCATCTAACAATTACAAGCCTCAAGTCACAGGGTTGTGGTTATTGCCTTGTAATTTTACTTCTGTTCTGGCCACTTGTATCTGGCCTCTGCCTACCTCCTTCTGTCTGTCCACTTCCCTTAAAGGGACAGTACTTGTCAAATCCTTGACTATTTAGCTTTCTCCAATCACCTAATCATTGATTTAGGAACACGGTTCCCTAGTTCCATTAGCTGTAAAGCTCCCGAATACACATTAGACCACTATTGGCAGCACTTGACAGGTCCGTCCGACAGGCTAATGTGTATGGGGTCTGAGCCAATTGATTGTAGGGGGCTTATGTGTTATGATCTTTAGTGGTTGAGGATCACAAAATACTCCAGCTAAGTAACAAAACATAGGACAAGCTCTAGAGAGGTGGTAAACTGGACTGACCGCAAATCTGAACCTATCCAAAACACAAAAGGTAGCCGGTGAACGTGTCTAAAATCCTAGACGTCTCGAGCCAGCCTGAGGAACTAACTACCCCTAGAGAGAAAGAAAAGACCTCTCTTGCCTCCAGAGAAATAATCCCCAAAGATATAGAAGCCCTCAACAAATAATAACGGTGAGGTAAGAGGAAGGCACATACACAGGGGTGAAAGCAGATTCAGCAAATGAGGCCCACTAATACTAGATAGCAGAAAATAGTAAGGGGTCTGTGCGGTCAGTAAAAACCCCTTACAAAATATCCACACTGAGATTTCAAGAACCCTCGCACCAACTAACGGTGTGGGGGGAGAAACTCAGTCCCCTAGAGCAACCAGCAAGTGAGGAAATCACATTTTAGCAAGCTGGACAAGAAACATGATGAATGCTGATAATCAAAAAATAAACAAACAAAAACTTAGCTTGTCTTGGAGAGACTGGGAGCAAGGTAATCACAAGGAATCTGAAGAGCACTGAATACATTGAGAGCAGGCAAGGAACTGAGTATCCAGGTGAGCTAAATAGAAAACCAACCAAGGATAACGAACCAGCTGATGCTGCCAACCTGCAGAAAGACAACACTACACAGTACCGCTTGTGACCACTAGAGGGAGCCCAAAAATAGAGTTCACAACACTTATGCCATAGATAACACAGGAGCGTTTTGCCAAACGAGTGCTACGGCAGAGCTGCATGACATGGCTACTGGCCAAACCATAATTCGGCCAGACAGGTATGTCATGTGTATGGGGGAACCTGAATGTTTGAACACTACTGTATACTCACGTGATTAAACTTTGCCAGTCCTGGCGTCTTGTCAATTTTTGGCAGCCATGCTCCTGTCTCACCATTTTGTACTGTTATGGGCTCACACGGTGGGATGGATTCTCTAAGCCGATGGTCAAAGAGCAATGTGGTCTGAAGGCGATAGCACAGCGGGTAATATTTGACGGATGGCACATGGATCAGCGAGGACCAGAACATCAGGATATACAGCACGGCCGGTGGACAAGCAGAGCTGGAAACATCAGAAGACACAGCCAGTACACAGATAGAAACAGGAATTGTAGATGGACATTCAGTACTGGACTTGCAGCAAATAAATGGTTAAAGTCAGAGATGCAGGTTATTAGCAGACAGATGGTCCTTAGCAGGGACAGGGATGAAAAGGTAAACTCAATACCTGCTTTTAGATACACATTGTTGCAGCACGGTTTGTAGCATGGACAACACTAGAGAAAAGTTTGTTATACTTACAGCAGACGAAGAGCTAACTGCAGGTCTGAGACAGGAAGTGAAAACAGGAGTTTGCTAAAGAGATGATTGCTAGCTGAGAGAAATGCATGGAGAGACAAACTCCAAAGCTCACGGTAACTGGACACAAAGCTAACTGAATACTCAGAAACACACATATGTCTGAGTCAGCCTTCAATGTCCTGAGATGATGATGTCACAGGAGTTCACAAGGCTGCTTGAGAAACCTGGTTTGGATCACAGCAAAGGGTCATAGGGGAAAGGAGCAGAGCCCGGTCCTGGAGCAAAGACAGGTAACATTAACTCCATCTGCAAGGTGCACTACTACAGGTATGTGACTGTCAGGATTTGCCAACTTCCAGGGATTTGCCTGGGACTATCCCTATTTTTCAGAAGCAGTCTTAATAAAAATAAGAATGTCATCCTTTTAAAGGGGAGGAATTTACACAAGTGGTGGATTGGCGACATGGGGGATGGGAGCAGCACCAATGTTGGTAACTGGGTAAACGGAAAATCAGTTGAAAAATGCAGAAACTCTTACACTATTTTTCAGCTCCTGTCCTCAGCTCCGTTTTTTTTTTCTTGCAGGGCTATTCCTGTTCTGAGGCCAATCTGAGGCCTGTGGGTGACCACTCATGTTATGGCACATGAAGCCAACCACGGACATGCAAGTCCCACTGTCCTGCCGCCTCCGCACCCGTCTTATTTTCCAGCGCTCCATTTTGGAGCTGTGGCCAATTTTGATTGGGACGAGGAGGAAGACCCGCGTCACGACATGCGTTGCCCCACCACCAGCGTGACTTCAGCAATGGCATAGGAAGATAAGTAGACCGGTGTGGAAGATCAGAGCTGCGGAAAAGGGAAAAAATGTGTTTTTTTAACCCTTCTCTCCTCTCAAGAAAATTGGAGAAAATTAAGACCAAATTTATTCAGATCTAATTGGGCGAATTAAATTTTTTCGCGCTTTGGTCATCCCTGGTATTGAAATATACACTCACCGGCCACTTTATTAGGTACACCTGTCCAACTTCTTGTTAACACTTAATTTCTAATCAGCCAATCACATGGCGGCAACTCAGTGCATTTAGGCATGTAGACATGGTCAAGACAATCTCCTGCAGTTCAAACCGAGCATCAGTATGGGGAAGAAAGGTGATTTGAGTGCCTTTGAACGTGGCATGGTTGTTGGTGCCAGAAGGGCTGGTCTGAGTATTTCAGAAACTGCTGATCTACTGGGATTTTCACGCACAACCATCTCTAGGGTTTACAGAGAATGGTCCGAAAAAGAAAAAAAATCCAGTGAGCGGCAGTTCTGTGGGCGGAAATGCCTTGTTGATGCCAGAGGTCAGAGGAGAATGGGCAGACTGGTTCGAGCTGATAGAAAGGCAACAGTGACTCAAATCGCCACCCGTTACAACCAAGGTAGGCCTAAGAGCATCTCTGAACGCACAGTGCGTCGAACTTTGAGGCAGATGGGCTACAGCAGCAGAAGACCACACCGGGTACCACTCCTTTCAGCTAAGAACAGGAAACTGAGGCTACAATTTGTACAAGCTCATCGAAATTGGACAGTAGAAGATTGGAAAAACGTTGCTTGGTCTGATGAGTCTCGATTTCTGCTGCGACATTCGGATGGTAGGGTCAGAATTTGGCGTAAACAACATGAAAGCATGGATCCATCCTGCCTTGTATGGAGCATCTTTGGGATGTGCAGCCGACAAATCTGCGGCAACTGTGTGATGCCATCATGTCAATATGGACCAAAATCTCTGAGGAATGCTTCCAGCACCTTGTTGAATCTATGCCACGAAGAATTGAGGCAGTTCTGAAGGCAAAAGGGGTCCAACCCGTTACTAGCATGGTGTACCTAATAAAGTGGCCGGTGAGTGTAGACAGATGGACTTTTCTCAATTTCCACAGGAGTGTAATGTAATTCGGTTCTTCTCTGTATTTTTTTTTATATATATTTTTAAATCCAATGTAAAACATTTTTTCCACTTCTTTATCCTTTTGAGTGGCACGAGATTAAAATATAGGGGATTATCATGCGGATTTTCGCTCTCCTCTTTTCATTTGCGTTGCTGGAGAAATTCAGAAACTGGATTTGAAGAGGTTAAATCATTATTATTTTTTTGTTCCCTAGTAGGAAATGTTATGCACTGATTAAATGAACATCTCTTAAAAACGCCAGGTCGGTTTTCAGTTCTCCTCGGGTTTTATTAGCAGGCCAGTGATTCATTAGCCAGTCCATTACCCATCGTAAAAAAAGAAGAAAAAAAAATTGAGGCGCGTGCGCGCGAGGAGACCTCCATGGCCACAAAGCCATTATCATGTCAATCGGAGAGGAAGAAAGATAGAAAGTTTTTCCCCAATTCTGACAACTTATTCATGAAGGTTGGGCTTTGGGGGGTTGTTCTTCTCGGAGCCTGGAGGGGTGTACCGGGGTCCTGTCCATCTGTGAGACTTCCTTACTATTCACAGTCACTGCTTTGATTTCCACCCACGGCCTTTTTCCAATTATATCGCACGGCAAAGAGCGTTTGACATTTCCCTACACGCGTCAGGCTTCAGGCGGCCGACGTGGCTTCTTTTATGTCTGATCTGGGGGAGGACGGTCGGCAGGGGACATTAATGGAGCTTCTGTGACCGTCCTCGTCTGGCACCTGGGGAAGTGGCACCATGACGAAGGGTTGGCCCTCCTCCAGTGAAATGCTCGGTATTATGGGCACGGTAATGTGATGTGTGACGGGACAAGAAACAGAAGAGTTCGGCCATGATGAAAGCCTCTAGAACGGGAACATTAAACTTTTATAGGGCGAGTTCAGGATCTGGGTTCAGCCGGAGATGACAAGTCCATCACTCTGCACAACGCTCTGGGTTTTCAATGAGACAGAGGTGTCAGGGTGGATTGTGTCTGCTTGTGCGTGGGGAGAGTTATAGACCTGGCAATGAACTCTGGGTAGAAGGTATGCAAATGAGCTCTCCTCTAAGGGGAAGAAAGTGGGATCTCTAGCGCCACCTGTTGGAGCTCGACCTTTGTAATACTAACAGGATAAGAACTTACATACCGGTAACTGTTTTGGGTTCTTGCCCTTCCTCAGTGTTTAGTATGGTACTGGTTACAGGGGATTCTCTGTCCACAGAGGTGACCTGGATCCAGCACCGCCGGCTGCTGCGGCCCCTTCACCTATGGTGTCACCGACCCACCCTCCCAGTTACCCTCCACCGACATGAAAACTTTCATATTTATTTAGGCATTGCTGCATCTAGCCCCGCTGTACAACTCTGCTACTTCATCGTTCCAATTCTGCTGCGTTGTTAAAACTATTCTGCTTTTTCACTTATCCAGCTCTGCTATACCAGTAATCACTAATCCAGCTCTGCTACACCAGTCATCACTGATCCAGCTCTGCTACATTAGTCATCACTGATCCAGCTCTGCTACACCAGTCATCACTGATCCAGCTCTGCTACACCAGTCATCACTGATCCAGCTCTGCTACACCAGTCATTACTGATCCAGCTCTGCTACACCAGTCATCACTGATCCAGCTCTGCTACACCAGTCATCACTGATCCAGCTCTGCTACACCAGTGTTCACTGATCCAGCTCTGCTACACCAGTGTTCACTGATCCAGCTCTGCTACATTAGTCATCACTGATCCAGCTCGGCTACACCAGTCATCACTGATCCAGCTCTGCTACACCAGTCATCACTGATCCAGCTCTGCTACACCAGTAATCACTAATCCAGCTCTGCTACACCAGTCAACACTGATCCAGCTCTGCTACACCAGTAATCACTAATCCAGCTCTGCTACACCAATCATCAGTAATCCAGCTCTGCTACATTAGTCATCACTGATCCAGCTCTGCTACACCAGTCATCACTGATCCAGCTCTGCTACACCAGTCATCACTGATCCAGCTCTGCTACACCAGTCATCACTGATCCAGCTCTGCTACACCAGTCTTCACTGATCCAGCTCTGCTACACCAGTCATCACTGATCCAGCTCTGCTACACCACTCATCAGTAATCCAGCTCTGCCACACCAGTCATCAGTAATCCAGCTCTGCTACATTAGTCATCACTGATCCAGCTCTGCTACACCAGTCATCACTGATCCAGCTCTGCTACACCAGTCATCAGTAATCCAGCTCTGCTACATTAGTCATCACTGATCCAGCTCTGCTACACCACTCATCAGTAATCCAGCTCTGCCACACCAGTCATCAGTAATCCAGCTCTGCTACACCAGTCATCACTGATCCAGCTCTGCTACACCAGTCATCACTGATCCAGCTCTGCTACACCAGTCATCACTAATCCAGCTCTGCTACACCAGTCATCACTGATCCAGCTCTGCTACACTAGTCATCACTGATCCAGCTCTGCTACACCAGTCATCACTGATCCAGCTCTGCTACACTAGTCATCACTGATCCAGCTCTGCTACACTAGTCATCACTGATCCAGCTCTGCTACACCAGTCATCACTGATCCAGCTCTGCTACACCAGTCATCAGTAATCCAGCTCTGCCACACCAGTCATCACTGATCCAGCTCTGCTACACCAGTCATCACTGATCCAGCTCTGCTACACTAGTCATCACTGATCCAGCTCTGCTACACCAGTCATCACTGATCCAGCTCTGCTACACCAGTCATCACTGATCCAACTCTGCTACACCAGTCATCAGTAATCCAGCTCTGCCACACCAGTCATCACTGATCCAGCTCTGCTACACCAGTCATCAGTGATCCAGCTCTGCCACACCAGTCATCACTGATCCAGCTCTGCTACACTAGTCATCACTGATACAGCTCTGCTACACCAGTCATCACTGATCCAGCTCTGCTACACCAGTCATCACTGATCCAGCTCTGCTACACCAGTCATCACTGATCCAGCTCTGCTACACCAGTCATCACTGATCCTGCTCTGCTACACCAGTCATCACTGATCCAGCTCTGCTACACCAGTCATCAGTAATCCAGCTCTGCCACACCAGTCATCACTGATCCAGCTCTGCTACACCAGTCATCACTGATCCAGCTCTGCTACACTAGTCATCACTGATCCAGCTCTGCTACACCAGTCATCACTGATCCTGCTCTGCTACACCAGTCATCACTAATCCAGCTCTGCTACACTAGTCATCACTGATCCAGCTCTGCTACACCAGTCATCACTGATCCAGCTCTGCTACACCATTCATCACTGATCCAGTTTTGCTACACCAGTCATCACTGATCCAGCTCTGCTACACCAGTCATCACTGATCCAGCTCTGCTACACCATTCATCACTGATCCTGCTCTGCTACACTAGTCATCACTGATATCTTCACTGTATGATATAGTTACTTGTACAGTGTAGGATCCGGATGCCGACGCTCAGGTGTGAAGTCACTGATTATACAGGCAGGTGAGCTATTATAAGATTATTACAGCGCAGATATCAGGAATGCTCGGAAGTGTCCAGGAAGCAAATATTCTGCAATCTGCATGAAATACACATTATTCTGTCCTGGGGAAAAATGGAAATTGTTAATGAGCTTCGTGCTCCCATATGGAAATCCTGAGGCGGCCGCGTCACGTTCACGATGAATTAGAGAACACTGCAATGTATACAAACAGCAGATGAAGCGGCCGGGGCCGATCTGCAGCCGCTCCGCGTCACCGATAATTAGGACTCCGCTAATGTGCAGGACGGCTCGTGGAAAAATGCTGAGCGGAAAACGCAGTAACTGCAGACGACAGGGCCTGATACACAGCGGCTGTGATGGGGATACAGCGCTGCGGGTGTACATGGGGCTTAGCTGCAGTACCACACGCCGCCCCCAGACTAGAGTGGCGCTGTCTCCGGAAGAACGCAGCAACATTTTCTAACCTAATGCAACCCCTTTACTCATCCTTACCAGCATCTGAAAAGTTGCATGAAGGACATTTAGAAAACTTCTAGAAATGTTATTACCTTATGCCCCCTATTTATATAGGACACAGTATTGCCGAGGTCCTATTCCAATATGTAGTAGGTGTAATAATATATAAATAAATAAATAGTAATAATAATATTGGCAGATACCTCCAATTAGAAATGTAGTATAGTTTTTCTGATTTGCTATGTCTCTTTCCTCATGCGCAGGCATTGCAGGACCTTAGGTATCCATGCACTCCAATACAGGAGAGGGTTTGGCGCCATAGGAACTAGCAGGTGCTCCCGCTTCAGCTCTGGCAGCTGAGATAGGAGGCCACAAACAGCAAAGCCCAGACTAAGACAACGATGGTCAAGCATCGAAAATCAGAGCTACACCACTCAAGGCCCAGACTTCACTCGCCGACGGTCAAGCACCGAAGCCCAGACTAAGACAACGACGGTCAAGCACTGAAAATCAGATCTACACCACTCAAGGCCCAGACTTCACTCACCGACGGTCAAGAACCAAAGCCCAGAGTAAGACAACGACGGTCAAGCACTGAAAATCAGATCTACACCACTCAAGGCCCAGACTTCACTCACCGACGGTCAAGAACCAAAGCCCAGACTAAGACAACGACGGTCAAGCACTGAAAATCAGATCTACACCACTCAAGGCCCAGACTTCACTCGCTGACGGTCAAGCACCGAAGCCCAGACTAAGACAACGACGGTCAAGCACTGAAAATCAGATCTACACCATTCAAGGCGCAGACTTCACTCGCCGACGGTCAAGCACCGAAGCCCAGACTAAGACAACGATGGTCAAGCACTGAAAATCAGATCTACACCACTCAAGGCCCAGACTTCACTCGCCGACGGTCAAGCACCGAAGCCCAGACTAAGACAACGACGGTCAAGCACTGAAAATCAGATCTACACCATTCAAGGCCCAGACTTCACTCGCTGACGGTCAAGCACCGAAGCCCAGACTAAGACAACAACGGTCAAGCACTGAAAATCAGATCTACACCATTCAAGGCCCAGACTTCACTCGCCGACGGTCAAGCACAAAAGCCCAGACTAAGACAACGACGGTCAAGCACTGAAAATCAGATCTACACCACTCAAGGCCCAGACTTCACTCACCGACGGTCAAGAACCAAAGCCCAGACTAAGACAACGACGGTCAAGCACTGAAAATCAGATCTACACCACTCAAGGCCCAGAATTCACTCGCCGACGGTCAAGCACCGAAGACAGGAGCAACGCAACCCAAGCCTCATATTTCACTCGTCGACGGTGAAGCACTGAAGACCCAAACGACGGCAGTCAAGGTTCCCAACCCACACCGAGCCTGGTCAAAAGTCAAGGACTGGTCCCAATGAAACGGACTGAGGAGATGCTTGTTAGCGGTCAAGTACTGAAAATCCCCTGAGGATAGTCAGCAGGAGACTTGGGTCTGGGACAGGCCATTGCTTTCAGCACATGCTTATGGTAATGAGAGTGGGCAGGGGCAAGTCCACAGGCCAGACGGGGTCCAGCTGACACTAAAGCATCCCAGAGAGCGCAGATAGACTTGGTTAGGAAAATGTGTGGCTAGTGAGACTGGCTCCTTCAGGGCCCCCGTAAGCCGTGGATGTTTCTAAGGACTGTTACCACAAAATATGAGTTGGACCAAGGTAGAACCAGGTAGGACTGTCAACCCTGCGCTAATCTTGATTACAGGGTGCAATTCACTTTATACACCACGTTCAGGCCATTAGGGCTCATAGTATTCAATTTGGAAATCCCCATCCATTCTCTCTGAGCATATTACCTTTATCACCAGCGCTTCTAAGAGGAGGAATGTGGTCCATCATACAAAACCTAAGCTGTCATTGAGTATATTTATGTACAAAAACATGTTTCATGACATTGGATAATCACCTTCCCAATCACTTTGCCTTTAAGTATACGGTATGGTGTGTGTACCTTGTCACCTGAGAAAGGTTCAGTATCAGATCCCCATGGCAAACACTGAACCCTTGCCCACAGAGTACACTTAATTCCCTGTGACCATCTTTTTGTCCACTATGTGTAAGGGTTCAATGCAGTGTCGGACTGGGCAGCCAAGGGCCCACCAGTGACCCAATCCAGGGCCCCACTTTTCAGCTACATGCAAATGTGACATTATCCTCAATCACAAATTCATATAGCAATGAACTGGTTAGATTGTTATATGAATAAGATGCCGCCTTTGTCTGTATCTAGTGATTCAAGTATATTGTACTGCTCATATAAGAGGATGGGTGGCCCACCGGAGGATTCTCCTTTTCTGCTGTGGGCCGGTCCAAGCCTGATTCAATACTTGTCACAGCTATTTGATACTCAGTTCTGGGTTAATGTGTGGTTTATATGTCCATTGTGACCAGGGGCGCCGCTACCATGAGGCAAGTTGAGTACTTTGCCTCAAGCGGCACTGCCTTCAATGGAGAGAGAGGGCGGCAGATTCTGCCGCTATAGTAACTGAATTTGCGTCCTGAATCCTTCCTTCCAGCCCTCGCCGCCTCACGTGACCGGTCACGCGATCGTGACATCATCACATGTCCTGAAGCTGAAGTTGCTCCTCTCCTGCATCTGCTTGGGCTGCTCAAAGAAGGCTGTTCTGGTTTCTGTGCGCACAGGACCTGTGATGAGGTCACAGGAGGGGAGAGGAGGTCACATGATCAGTGGCCTCGGTGTATGCATGCAGGACTCTGCTGTGCTGGTTGTCTTGGTGCTGGATGAGGGGAAGTTTATGTGTGGGGTCAGGAGGGGTTTACAGTGTGGATGTAGTGGAGCCGTGTGTGTGCGAGGTGTATGGAGCGAAGCCGCGTGTGTATGAGGTGTACGGAGCAGAGCCGTGTGTGTATGAGGTTTACAGAGTGGAGCTGTGTGTGTATGAGGTGTACGGAGCGGAGCTGTGTGTGTATGAGGTGTACGGAGCGGAGCTGTGTGTGTATGAGGTGTACGGAGCGGAGCTGTGTGTGTATGAGGTGTATGGAGCGGAGCCGCGTGTGTACGAGGTGTGCAGAGCAGAGCCGTGTGTGTGCGAGGTGTACGGAGCGGAGCCGTGTGTGTATGAGGTGTACGGAGCGGAGCTGTGTGTATGAGGTGTATGGAGGGGAGCCATGTGTGTACGAGGTGTATGGAGTGGAGCCGTGTGTGTATGAGGTGTACGGAGCGGAGCTGTGTGTGTATGAGGTGTACAGAGCAGAGCCGTGTGTGTGCGGGGTGTACGGAGCGGAGCCGTGTGTGTATGAGGTTTACGGAGCGGAGCTGTGTGTGTATGAGGTGTATGGAGCGGAGCCGTGTGTGTGCGAGGTGTATGGAGTGGAGCCGTGTGTGTATGAGGTGTACGGAGCGGAGCCGTGTGTGTGCGAGGTGTACGGAGCGGAGCTGTGTGTGTATGAGGTGTATGGAGCGGAGCCGTGTGTGTGCGAGGTGTATGGAGTGGAGCCGTGTGTGTATGAGGTGTACGGAGCGGAGCCGTGTGTGTATGAGGTGTACAAAGTGTATGGAGCTGAGTC
Organism: Ranitomeya variabilis; assembly: GCF_051348905.1. Classification (NCBI taxonomy): domain Eukaryota; kingdom Metazoa; phylum Chordata; class Amphibia; order Anura; family Dendrobatidae; genus Ranitomeya; species Ranitomeya variabilis. Next base: position 1,136,848,802 of record NC_135232.1, read on the forward strand.
GTGTATGTGTACGGAGCGGAGCAGAGCCGTGTGTCTATGGGGTGTATGGCATGGAGCCGCATAAGTACGTGGTGTACGGAGGGGAGCCATGTGTGTACAAGGTGTATGGAGCTGAGCCATGTGTGTACTTGGTGTACGGAGCGGAGCCGTGTGTACAGGGTGTAGAGCGGAGCTGGATCTGTATGGGGTGTGTGAAATGGAGCCCTGTGTGTACGAAGTGTACAGAGCTGAGCCATGTGTGAAACAGAGCAGAGCAGAGCCTTGTGTGTATGGCGCGGAGCCGCTTAAGTGCAAGGTGTATGGAGCAGAGCCGCATGTGTACAAGGTTTACGGAGTGGAGCCATGTGTGTACGAGGTGTACGTAGCGTGGCCGTGTGTGTACAAGGTGTACGGAGCAGAGCCACATGTGCACTGAGTGGAGCCGTGTGTGTGCGCGAGGTGTACGGAGCGGAGCTGTGTGTGTACAAGGCATACAAAGCGGAAATGTGTATGTATGAGGTGTGCGGAGCCGTGCGTGTACGAAGTCGGTGAATGGTGAGGAGCAAATTTCATACCTCCCAACCATCCCGGATCCAGCGGGACAGTCCCGATTATGAGAGTCTGCCCCGCTGTCCCGGCCGGGAGCTTACTTTTCCCGCGGACACAGGAGTACATGGCGGAGCCCAAAGGAGCACTTTAAAACTCGCACGTGATGTTCCACCGGAAGTGACGTGCTGGAAGCTGACAGGAAATGAGGTAAAAATCTCTCCTATTTCCTAAATATATTCCTATTTAAAAGTGTATGTATTGTACATGTGCGTCAGGTTAGGCTAGTAAAGAGTAAACCAGATTTATTTGTACTGATTTTATGATGAGGGGGGGGCGCCATTTTGAAATTTGCCTCAGGCAGCAGAGAGGCTAGGTTCACCCCTGATTGTGACAAGCATTGCGTATGCTACCATAAATTTCATTAATCCATGCTATGCTTTAGATATATTGAGCCCCTCTATGGTAGGACGCATCTTTTATCATCATAGCTCTATACTGATTACCTATCACTTTGGCGTTTGATCCTCCTGCTTTTCATTTATTGTCATTATTTGTGATTTTATGCCATCTATTTAATAAAGTGTATGTATATTCTTGCCAAAAATACTCCCTCATCTCTACGTCACTGTTGGACCAATTCTGTACCTGATGAAGCTATTGCTAATCACCTACACATACCATATGTATGTATATACAGTATATATATATATATATATATATATATATATATATATATATATATTTATTTATTTATATATATACACACTGCTAAAAAAAATAAAGGGAACACTTAAACAACAGAATGTAACTCCAAGTAAATCAAACTACTATGAAACCAAACTGTCCTCTTAGGAAGCAACACTGATTGACAATCAATTTCACATGCTGTTGTGCAAATGGAATAGACAACAGATGGAAATTATTGGCAATTATCAAGACACACTCAATAAAGGAGTGGATCTGCAGGTGGAGACCACAGACCACATCTCAGTACCAATGCTTTCTGGCTGATGTTTTGGTCACTTTTGAATGTTGGTTGTGCTTTCACACTCGTGGTTGCATGAGACGGACTCTACAACCCACACAAGTGGCTCAGGCAGTGCAGCTCATCCAGGATGGCACATCAACGCGAGCTGTGGCGAGAAGGTTTGCTGTGCTGTGCAGCATCAATAGTCAAAAGATCTAATGTTACAAATAAGAATAATAATAAAAAAAAAAGGTTATTCTCACCCTCCGACGTCGCCCGCTGTCCTCGCCAGTGCAAGCGGCAGGTTCCGATGCCAAGGATGCTATGCGAGAAGGACCTGCCATGACGTCACGGTCATGTGACCGCGACGTCATCACAGGTCCTGCGCTCATACCAACCCTGGGACCGGGAGCTGCCGCGTGCACCGCACACAGGGCCAGGACTTCAAGGGGCCTTCGGAAGGTGAGTATATGTTTATTTTTTATTTTAAGTCTTTTTTAACCACGCATATAGTGCCCACATTGCTATATACTACGTGGGCTGTGTTACATACTGCGTGGGCTGTTATATACTACATCTCTGCTATATACTAACGTGGCTATGTTATATACTGCGTGGCTGCTATATACTGCGTGGGCTGTGTTATATATCACGTGGCCAGTGTTATATACTGCGGGGGCTGTGCTATATACTGCGTGGCTGCTATATACTGCGTGGGCTGTGCTATATATTACGTGGCCAGTGTTATATACTACATCGCCTGTGTTATATACTGCGTGGCTGCTATATACTGCGTGGGCTGTGTTATATAGTACGTGGGCTGTGTTATATACTGCATGGCCTGTATTAACGCAGCGGCTATTCTACAATATGTATGTATGTATGTATGTATATAGCAGCCACATAGTATATAGCACAGGCCACGTAGTATTTGTATGCTATATACTACATGGCTGCTATATACTACGTGGCCTGTGCTATATACATACATACATATTCTAGAATACCCGATGCGTTAGAATCGGACCACCATCTAGTATATATATATATATATATATATATATATATATATATATATATATATATATATATAACAATTGATGGATTCGGGTTCATGTGAATATTTGCAGTCGGCTTCATGTCCCGATCGATGCCGGCTCTTACGAATAGCAGCACAGAGTCTTCTAATTGTGTCCCTCTGCGCTCGTTCCTTTTCCGGAATGTATAGAAGAATGAGACTTGTATGTAAAGTGCCGGGATCCTTTGTGTTGGCGCCTATGAATATAGAGAGCGTGCTCCGGCATTGCCACGTAATCACAGCTATTCATTCGCTTCTTCCTGTGGGATAAAGGCGTTAATTAGGCCGAATGCTGCAGCTCTGACTGATGTGGAATATTCCTTCCATTTCCCTTCATGTCAGGGTTAGGTCAGGTGTCTCAGCCTCTGCCATGTGGTGTACTATCTTACACCATTGCAGGCTGGCACTGCGACTGGCACAGTTATGGGTGTGTAGACTACAGGGGAGGGGGCAATGGCCATGTAGTTTCCCAAAAGAGGATATCAGGGACGTTTGGTTTGGAAGTATTGGTGGCAGAGGAGAAGAAGAGAGGAGACGGTCTCTGGGATTCTGGAAGACACCACCTGCTGTAATTGGCCTTCCATATCCTGGTAGTAACAAGCCACAAGTGCCTTATTGTAGAAAGTGGTGCAAAACTTAAACGTGGCTGAATCCTCTGATATTGACACGTTTGGCCAACAGCCTGATGTGTATGGGGGAGCCAGAAAGCGGATGGTCATTAGAGATTTCAATCGCACATGTCCGACTTTGGACAGTTGATTGTATTGTTCTTCCGTCGAGGTGCAATGTGTCTTTGTCATGGACAACACAGGAGCAGTTGTTTGTGTGTGAGAGTCGGCAGAGATGGCTGTCAGATGAACAATCGGCCAAAGTCATCTAAGGTGTATTTCTGGCATTAATTAATTAGTCCTGCACAGTTCCATGTCTGATCCTGGTGTACCGACCAGCTGCATCTCACTGGGATGTATTTTTGAGACACTGTGGCTGGTTCTACAATATTTTTAGGGGTACTGTTGAAGGGAAAATCTGGGGATACTCTTGCAGGCTTCTATGAGGTAAATTTTACAAGCTGGCCTTGTTATGACACTTTTGTAGGCTTGTTCTATTATGTGGTCACCATGGCTGGCACTGTTATGAACACTACTGCCGGCAGTATAGCCATCTCTGCTATGAGGGCATTTGTATAGGGGTACTCTCATAGGGTCACTGTTGCAGGCACTGTAGCCAGCTCTATTATGAGGGCACTTTTTTAGGTTTGTTGTTGTATATGGGTACGCTCATAGGGTCACTGTTGCAGGCACTGTAGCCAGTTCTATTATGAGGGCACTTTTTTAGGCTTGTTCTTGTATATGGGTACTCTCATAGGGTCACTGTTGCAGGCACTAATTCAATTCAATTCAAATGAGCTTTATTGGCAGGACTAAGTACACGTTAGCATTGCCAAAGCATACGGTAAAAATACAGGGGTGGGGGAGGGAGGTATATAGAGGTCCAGGATATATCAGACCCCTTTTAGAGGATAGGGGATGTTTCCAGGGTGGGGGCACTATAGCCAGCTCTATTATGAGGGCACTTTTTTAGGCTTGTTCTTGTATAGGGGTACTCTCATAGGGCTACTGTTGCAGGGTAACCTCACAATTGGAGCACTCTGGCTGGAGGTCTGTGGTGGAGGCCATGTTTTTTCCTCTATTCTGGCTCCGTGCTGTTGGCATTTTTCGGCTGGCAGTATAACACGAGCATTGTGGCGGGCACTGCTACAGAGGCACTGTTGCAGGCTGACTATTATTGTGACATTCAGGCTGGGTCTGTGACGGGAGACACATTTTTTTCTCTATTAATACTCCGTTATGAGCGCACTTTTTGCAGATGATTTTGATGTAGGGGTCCTCTGGCTCTGTTATTAGCACAGTTTTCTAGGCTTGGACTGTTTAGTGGGCACTGCTGTAAAATTCTTGTTATGAAGGCTCTTTTGTAGGATGGCTGTGTTAGAGCGGCATTGTGCTACTCACCTGTCCTGTCTTCTGTGTGAGGAGCCGTATCCTCCTCTTGCCTCGGCTGCTCCATCTGCTCCTCTGAGTTTTGAGCGACCATAATAGCCTATCTTCCTTTTGTGTCAGCATTTCTTCTCGGCTCTTATATGTCAGCATTTTGCTTGAAATTTAAGGTAGTTTGCATCTATGCCTCTGCCATGTGTAAACGTGCCCAGGGTGGTAGCCGTAGGCGAGTGTCATGTGTCCGTCACCCCGGTACGTTAAAGAAAAATGGGGTCTGTTTCCAGTGTGTGTGTGTTGTTGTTACCGTGGACACTTCACGACTCTTCTGGCCCTTCACGCTTAGCGTGGCCGTGATTCCCCGCAACCCCACGAACGGGAAATCACATCAGTGTGTAAAAACAAGTCCAACGTTATTGTTCGTTTCAGGTACCAACAAAACACAGCAGGAGATGCAGACATCTTCCTTTGGGTTACAGGACAGTGGCATGTCTTCATCAAACATTTTCGGAGGCACAGTAGATGAAACGTCTCACTATCAGAGTTAGGGACTTTCAAGCTTCATAGACAGATACGGCACTTTAGCTACTCTTCTCCGGTGTTCACCATCTTCAGCCCACTTTTCAGGTGTCTAGCTTCTGTACTGTCTGTGCCTCCAGCCTCGCTGACTTGTCTCTTCTCAGACCCACAGCTCTCAAACATAGCTGACACTTCCCGTTCCCGCAGGTGCGGACATTAACAGCTTGGGGCCCCTGTGCAACAAATGTGTGTGGGCCCCTCTCCCTGCACATGATGAGGGCAATCTGGCAATGGGACCCCTGGAGTCTCAGGTTCTGAGAAACAAGCCATATTGCCCTCATAATTACTGCCCTGCAAGCAGGGGTGTGCATAGCAATCACAGGGCCCCATAGCAAAAGTTCTATTTGGGCCCCCACACCTCTAAAAAAATATATTTATTTATATGTTTTCACTGATATTGAGATATATATACACAGATACATAAAGTATACATATCACGGTGGGAGTCGAAAGTGACGCTCACCGATGCAATCTCCTGGGAAGACAGGACCTGGAGAGAGCCATAGACTCTCAGGAAAGCAGGGCGAGACTGGAGAGAGATTGCTTCAGGCCTGACAGGACCTGAATCGCCTGACAGGACCTGAATCACCTGACTGCTGGGGGGCGTGGCCTAAGCTCCAGGGAGATAGGAGTTAAAGGAAAACTCCTAGAAAGGTAGCTAAAGGACAGAGCTACCAAGGGGCACAGACAGAGACATAAACAGATCAGGCCGGGGTCAGAGCACGGGATAGTGTAACGGTACCAAGGGACTAGACAGAAAGGATAGTAGGGGCCAAGCAGACGTCAATACCAAATGGACAGAGAAAGTGCAGAGATGGAATCCAACAAACAGTATCCAGAGAACAGACCGAATCAAAAACCAAGGAATCAGGCAAACCAGCCCACAACACACTCAGGGGGTCAACACACTTAGCCAAGGGTGGATGTTGTGAATTTGCTTTTTGGCTCCCTCTAGTGGTTACTAGTGATTTGACTCTGGATATGTCAGTCATCCCTTGTATGCTCACCTGGGCCGTTAGTTCAGGGGTGTTGCTATATAAGCTCCCTGGACCTTCAGTTCAATGCCTGGCAACGTTGTAATCAGAGCTAATCTGTTGTGCTCTTGTCTACTGATCCTGGTTCCTGCTAGATTAAGCTAAGTCTGCTTTCTTGCTTTTTGTTATTTTGTTTTTGTTTGCATTTCTGTCCAGCTTATACTTAATCTGTATCCTGTCCTTGCTGGAAGCTCTAGGGAGCTGGTGTTCTCCCCCCGGGCCGTTAGACGGTTCGGGGGTTCTTGAATTTCCAGCGTGGATGTTTGATAGGGTTTTTGTTGACCATATAAGTTATCTTACTACATTCTGCTATTAGTAAGCGGGCCTCTCTTTGCTAAACCTAGTTCATTTCTATGTTTGTCATTTCCTCTTACCTCACCGTTATTATTTGTGGGGGGCTTGTATCCTACTTTTGGGGTCCTTTCTCTGGAGGCAAGAGAGGTCTTTGTTTTCCTCTTCTAGGGGTAGTTAGTTCTCCGGCTGGCGCGAGACATCTAGCGACCAACGTAGGCATGTTCCTCGGCTACTTCTAGTGTTGGCGTTAGGAGTAGATATATGGTCAACCCAGTTACCACTGCCCTATGAGCTGGATTTTTGTACTTCGCAGACTTACCTATTTCTCTGAGACCCTCGCCATTGGGGTCATAACAGTTTGCCAGGCCAGTATTAAATGTTAAATGCATTGCAGAAGCGGGATTATAAGAAAGAAAATTCTGAGTGTTTTTTTTTTTTTTCTCTCTCTCATTTTTTTTTCTTTTCCCCTTTACCTCTGAGTGGCTCAAGCTTGCTGCAGACATGAATGTCCAGACCTTGATTACAAGTGTGGACCAGCTTGCTGCTCGTGTGCAGGGCATACAAGATTATGTTACCAGAAATCCTATGTCAGAACCTAAGATACCAATTCCTGAATTGTTTTTCGGAGACCGATTTAAGTTTAGAAATTTCAGGAATAATTGTAAATTATTTTTGTCCCTGAGACCCTGTTCATCTGGAGACTCCGCTCAGCAAGTGAAAATTGTTATGTCTTTTTTACGGGGCGACCCTCAGGATTGGGCCTTCTCGCTGGCGCCAGGAGATCCGGCATTGGCGGATATTGATGCGTTTTTTCTGGCGCTCGGTTTACTTTATGAGGAACCCAATCTTGAGATTCAGGCAGAAAAAGCCTTGCTGGCTATGTCTCAGGGCCAGGACGAGGCTGAAGTGTATTGCCAAAAATTTCGGAAATGGTCCGTGCTGACTCAGTGGAACGAGTGTGCACTGGCCGCAAATTTTAGAAATGGCCTTTCTGAAGCCATTAAGAATGTGATGGTGGGTTTCCCTATTCCCACAGGTCTAAATGATTCCATGGCCCTGGCTATTCAAATTGACCGGCGGTTGCGGGAGCGCAAAACCGCAAATTCCCTTATGGTGTTGTCTGAAGAGGCACCTGATTTAAGGCAATGTGATAGAAAAACCGCAAATTCACCTATGGTGCTGTCTGAACAAACACCTGATTTAATGCAATGTGATAGAATCCTGACTAGAAATGAGCGGAAAATTCATAGACGCCAGAATGGCTTGTGTTACTACTGTGGTGATTCTACACATGTTATCTCAGCATGCTCTAAACGTCTAACTAAGGTTGTTAGTCCTGTCACCGTTGGTAATTTGCAACCTAAATTTATTCTATCTGTAACTTTGATTTGTTCACTGTCATCTTATCCTGCCATGGCGTTTGTAGATTCAGGTGCTGCCCTGAGTCTTATGGATCTGTCATTTGCCAAGCGCTGTGGTTTTGTTCTTGAGCCATTAGAAAATCCAATCCCTCTTAGGGGTATTGATGCTACGCCGTTGGCAGAAAATAAACCGCAGTTTTGGACACAGGTTACCATGTGTATGACTCCTGAACATCGGGAGGTTATACGTTTTCTTGTTTTGCATAAAATGCATGATTTGGTTGTTTTGGGGCTGCCATGGTTGCAGACCCATAATCCAGTCTTGGATTGGAAGGCCATGTCAGTGTCAAGTTGGGGATGCCGTGGAAATCATGGGGATTCCCTGCCCGTGTCTATTGCTTCTTCTACGCCTTCGGAAGTTCCGGAGTATTTGTCTGATTATCAGGATGTTTTCAGCGAGTCCATGTCCAGTGCACTGCCTCCTCATAGGGACTGTGACTGTGCAATAGAGTTGATTCCAGGCAGTAAGTTTCCTAAGGGAAGATTATTTAACCTGTCGGTACCTGAACATACCGCTATGCGTTCATATATTAGAGAGTCTCTGGAGAAGGGGCATATCCGTCCTTCTTCTTCCCCTCTTGGTGCGGGATTCTTTTTTGTGGCCAAAAAGGACGGATCTTTGAGGCCTTGTATTGACTATCGGCTCTTAAATAAGATCACTGTCAAATTTCAGTATCCTTTGCCGCTGTTGTCAGACTTGTTTGCCCGGATTAAAAGTGCCAAGTGGTTCACCAAGATAGACCTTCGTGGTGCGTACAACCTTGTGCGCATTAAGCAAGGGGATGAATGGAAAACCGCATTCAATACGCCCGAAGGTCATTTTGAGTACTTGGTGATGCCTTTTGGGCTCTCTAATGCGCCTTCAGTTTTTCAGTCCTTTATGCATGACATTTTCCGGAAGTATCTGGATAAATTTTTGATCGTTTATCTGGACGATATTCTGTTTTTTTCTGATGATTGGGACTCGCATGTAGAACAGGTCAGGATGGTTTTCAAAATTTTGCGTGAAAATTCTTTGTTTGTTAAAGGCTCAAAGTGTCTCTTTGGTGTACAGAAGGTTCCCTTTTTAGGGTTCATTTTTTCCCCTTCTGCTGTGGAGATGGACCCAGTCAAGGTCCGAGCTATTCATGATTGGACTCAGCCCTCGTCAGTTAAGAGTCTTCAGAAGTTCTTGGGTTTTGCTAACTTTTACCGTCGTTTTATCGCTAATTTTTCTAGCGTTGTTAAAACTTTGACGGATATGACCAAGAAAGGCTCTGATGTGGCTAACTGGGCTCCTGCTGCCGTGGAGGCTTTCCAGGAGTTGAAACGCCGGTTTACTTCGGCGCCTGTTTTGTGCCAGCCTGATGTCTCACTGCCCTTTCAGGTTGAGGTGGATGCTTCGGAGATTGGGGCAGGGGCCGTTTTGTCTCAGAGAGGTCCTGGTTGCTCTACTATGAGACCTTGTGCCTTTTTCTCTAGGAAGTTTTCGCCTGCAGAGCGAAATTATGATGTGCATGCGGCCGATTTAGTTCGGGCCTTTCACGCCGCTCATCCTGATCGCCCTGGTGGTCTTGGTGAGGGTTCGGTGACCCCTCACTAAGGAGGGGGTACTGTTGTGAATTTGCTTTTTGGCTCCCTCTAGTGGTTACTAGTGATTTGACTCTGGATATGTCAGTCATCCCTTGTATGCTCACCTGGGCCGTTAGTTCAGGGGTGTTGCTATATAAGCTCCCTGGACCTTCAGTTCAATGCCTGGCAACGTTGTAATCAGAGCTAATCTGTTGTGCTCTTGTCTACTGATCCTGGTTCCTGCTAGATTAAGCTAAGTCTGCTTTCTTGCTTTTTGTTATTTTGTTTTTGTTTGCATTTCTGTCCAGCTTATACTTAATCTGTATCCTGTCCTTGCTGGAAGCTCTAGGGAGCTGGTGTTCTCCCCCCGGGCCGTTAGACGGTTCGGGGGTTCTTGAATTTCCAGCGTGGATGTTTGATAGGGTTTTTGTTGACCATATAAGTTATCTTACTACATTCTGCTATTAGTAAGCGGGCCTCTCTTTGCTAAACCTAGTTCATTTCTATGTTTGTCATTTCCTCTTACCTCACCGTTATTATTTGTGGGGGGCTTGTATCCTACTTTTGGGGTCCTTTCTCTGGAGGCAAGAGAGGTCTTTGTTTTCCTCTTCTAGGGGTAGTTAGTTCTCCGGCTGGCGCGAGACATCTAGCGACCAACGTAGGCATGTTCCTCGGCTACTTCTAGTGTTGGCGTTAGGAGTAGATATATGGTCAACCCAGTTACCACTGCCCTATGAGCTGGATTTTTGTACTTTGCAGACTTACCTATTTCTCTGAGACCCTCGCCATTGGGGTCATAACAGGTGGAAGTATCACTGACAAACGAAACTCCCAGATGGAGGCTATAAAAGTCCACCCAGGATCAATGTGAGGCTACAGGAATTAACCCTAGAAGAACCGACCCAGACAAACCATGACAATATATAAATATATCCATTAGCATTCGGTTGTGCTGCTTCCAGCGCAGTCATACCTGCAATCAGGTGACAGCTAGTGTCGGCTGTCAGTGAATAGAACACTGCAGACGTGGCTGACACTCTAGTCGGTACATGACAGCAAGTGTGCAGAGCGCCTCCTGCTGGAACTAGCAGACACCAACCATGTATATACTATATTATATGTCTGGTATCTGTATCATCTGGCATCTGCTCTATTCATTGTCTATGGAACTCATGGAAATAGCCGAGCACAGCAGCTCTATAGATAATGATTAGAGCAGAGGCCGAGCATCTGCCCCATCTAGGACGAGACTGCAGACCCCTGTTCTCAGAACCTCTGGGGGCCCAGTGGTCAAATCCCCATTGATCACACATACACTCACCGGCCACTTTATTAGGTACACCATGCTAGTAACGGGTTGGACCCCCTTTTGCCTTCAGAACTGCCTCAATTCTTCGTGGCATAGATTCAACAAGGTGCTGGAAGCATTCCTCAGAGATTTTGGTCCATATTGACATGATGGCATCACACAGTTGCCGCAGATTTGTCGGCTGCACATCCCAAAGATGCTCCATACAAGGCAGGATGGATCCATGCTTTCATGTTGTTTACGCCAAATTCTGACCCTACCATCCGAATGTCGCAGCAGAAATCGAGACTCATCAGACCAAGCAACGTTTTTCCAATCTTCTACTGTCCAATTTCGATGAGCTTGTACAAATTGTAGCCTCAGTTTCCTGTTCTTAGCTGAAAGGAGTGGTACCCGGTGTGGTCTTCTGCTGCTGTAGCCCATCTGCCTCAAAGTTCGACGCACTGTGCGTTCAGAGATGCTCTTAGGCCTACCTTGGTTGTAACGGGTGGCGATTTGAGTCACTGTTGCCTTTCTATCAGCTCGAACCAGTCTGCCCATTCTCCTCTGACCTCTGGCATCAACAAGGCATTTCCGCCCACAGAACTGGATTTTTTTTCTTTTTCGGACCATTCTCTGTAAACCCTAGAGATGGTTGTGCGTGAAAATCCCAGTAGATCAGCAGTTTCTGAAATACTCAGACCAGCCCTTCTGGCACCAACAACCATGCCACGTTCAAAGGCACTCAAATCACCTTTCTTCCCCATACTGATGCTCGGTTTGAACTGCAGGAGATTGTCTTGACCATGTCTACATGCCTAAATGCACTGAGTTGCCGCCATGTGATTGGCTGATTAGAAATTAAGTGTTAACAAGAAGTTGGACAGGTGTACCTAATAAAGTGGCCGGTGAGTGTACATCGCACATATACTGTACATACATATACCATACATACGTATACTGTACATACACACACATCAAAATCACATTTCAAACAATGGAATACATTATATAACAACACGTATCTTAAAGGTAGGTTTGGGCAGCACGCCCATTTTCTTACATATGAGTTGGCCTTATCTTCTCAGGACAATCATTCTTCCCGAGGTCCCAGTCTAAAGGGGACTTAAAGGCGTTGTCCCATGAACAAAGTTTATTTTAATCAAAAGATCTTGGAATAATATTAAGTTCCACAATTGGATGTGTTTCAACAAAATGTTCCTGTGCTGAGATAATCTTATAAATGTGCCCCTTCTGTGTCTGACCGTGCAGGAACATGGTCTGATCATACCACAGCTCCCGGGCAGGGGAAGACACAGAATAGTATGCAGACATTACAGCACAGGATCATAAATAATTATTTCTTCAAGGTAAAACATTTTTAAAAACAGGCAGGGAAATGTTTTATCTCACAAAAAGAATCCTCTGTGATCCCGTGCTGTAATGTCTGTATAGTCTTTTGCTTCCTCCCTTGCCCAGGAGCTGTGGTATGATCAGACCATGTCCCTGTACGGTCAGACACGGCCATTACACAGTACACAGCAGGGGCACATTTATAAGATTATCTCAGCACAGGAACACTTTTTAAACACATCCAATTGTGTAAATTATTATTATTCCAAGATCTATTGATTACAATCTACTTTAAAATTAACTTTGTTCATGGGAAAAAAAACCTATAAGTCTTCTCCCCAGCATCTCTCTCTTTGAAGTTCTTGTTGATCCTATGAATTGTTGATTTAGGGGCAATCTTACATGCAGCAATGTCCTTGCCTGTAAAGCTCTTTTGATGCAAAGTGCAGCGCCCCAGAGTCCTGGTCGTTGCAGTATTGTGGCTCCGCCACTATGGGGAGCTATGGTGCGTCTGATGGCACTGAAAGAGTTCATCGGATCAGGTATCACAGACACCAATACATTTCACAGCCGGGCCTCCGGGGGGAGCTAAGGGTTCTATTCACTAGGCCACTCCCCACCATAGTGGGTAAACTGGGGGTCAGGCAGGAAGTTAGATGAGAAAGCTGACTGGGTTGGAACCAGGCAACACCTTGTGGCAGAGGGTGTTGTGGGGGAAGATACAGTAGGGTCTCTGTCAGGGGTGGGATCCTGACAGAGGCTTGGCAACTTGAACGAACGTAACGGGACCGTGCCTGCTCAGGATAGCGGCGGTGCCCAAGGAAGGATTAGAAGCGAGATAGATTGTGCTGAGTGAGAAACGAGATCAAAGCAAGAGGAGAATATACCAGTAGGAGTCGTGCTGTAAGACCGAGGCAACATCCTACTGAGGCGCACTACCGGTGGCCGGAACGCCGAGGGAGTATTACAATATTCAGCTTCAAGCAATACTCTAAACAGCGGCAGGACAGTCAGTCTAAGGCGGGCTGTCTCACTTAAATCACCTATGCAGTCTTGGGGGGCAACTTGTGGAGAGGGGCGACTCTAGGGTCCCGGAAGAGCTCCGAGCCTACCCGTCAAACGGGTGCCGTTCTAACCGTAACATCAGGGAGGGACGGAGGATTAGCAGAACATCATCTAATCGAGTTGTAAGGGAACTTAAGAAACAGACACAACAGTTGTGGGGACTTTCTGTAAGCACAGCAGGGGAGGACCACAACACATAGCGCTAGAGGGAAGGCACAGATTTCCACCTGTGAAGAGAACTCTGGAGGTGCCATTGGACCGGCCGGACTTGCGCAGCCTGGTGAACCGTATTCTGGACTGAGGACCCAGAGATCTTCAGTAAAGAGGTAAAGAGACTGCAACCTGGTGTTCTCGTTATTTACTGCACCGCACCACTACAGCCTCACCACCACCACCATCCGTCATACCTATCACTGTACGCCCCTCGGCAGGGTCACGGACCGGGCCTAGCCACCGTGACAACCCCAGAGCAGAGACTCAGAGGCCTGGTACCGGGTACCCCTCGGCCCTGCGGCTGTGGGGGCGCTACAATTTTGGCGTCACGAACAGGATCTACTTAAGCCTGAAGAATCAGGTCATGTGTGCCTTGGAACTGTGATTTACTGTGCTTGGACTGTACTTTATTGCAAAGACTGTGGATTGTCACTTGCCGCCAAAAGTTCGCGCCAAAACCGCCGCCATTACAGCGCTGAGGAGAGCGCAGGAGAAGAAGAAGGGCGTGGAAGTGGGCGTGAACAAGCTGGAGAGCGCGAAAGACAATGGCCGCCCAGTCTAAATATTTCAGCCCCTTGAGGACGTGTCCGTCAGCAGCCGAGATCCGCCTACTGATCCTCAATGGGGGGCGGAGACAACGAAAGCAAAACCGCCCACGAAGGAGAGAGCGGGAAAAGGACCAGGAAGAGGAATTCAGCGACATGGAGGACGCCATGGCCAGCTGCCTGGAGCCGGAGCGTGGGGTCAGAGCCGACGACTCCCCCAGCTACCCGGAGAGGCACCGCAGCCAGACCTCCATAGTTGACGCTGACCTCCTGCAGACCGGAGCGGACGAGCTGATCCACCAACTCCTGCAGACGCAGCTGAGCATTGAGGCCGGGTGGAAGAAGACCATCATCGGGAGCCTCGCCAGACGTCTGTCGGCAGCCTCGTCTGGTCCGGAGCAAGAAAGAAGTTCCAGCGCTCCAAAGCCAGAAAGCAAGGCCCTGCCGGAAAGCGAGATGCTGCAAACGGAGATGACAACGCCGCAGCGCAAGGCCCTGCAGCCAGCATTCCAGAACCCAGCGGAGGCAGAGCAGACCGGCACCGGAGGGACCGCATCTGAAGCAGGTATGAAGGACGACCCTGCCCTGACGACTGACACCACTCCAGTGACTGCTAGTGCCACAGCTGCTGACTCCGTTCCAGTGACTGATCTTGCAGCAGCCGCTACCTCTGCTGCAGCAAATGCCCATACTCAAGCTGCGCGGACCTCCATCTGTGCGCATGATTTAACCGTACATGAAAGACGGATTAACGGCGTTTGTCCAGCACTGGGTGTAACCCTGGACCTCACTTTTCCCAGGCCAGGAAGGGTTAAGTGCCAGGTGCAGCCCTGGAAGCCGTCCAATTAAACCTGGAAACCTGAAACTGTACATAGTTAACTGTTTGTTTCCCTGCTTTTTGCTACTTTAAACCCGACCTGGGTTATTCTTAAAGGGATCCCTATGTTTACCCGGGATCCCTTCTTCTGCTTTTTGTTTTGTTTCCTGTTTATTCATCACTGAAAGAACTGCTGGATCATGAACAATGCATGATACAAACTCCTTGTAAATAGTTTGCACCTTCTTAAAGGGGCTTATTACTGGTTTTACATAAAAGAAGGACTCTTTGCGAAGATACCGCACCGGAGTCCTTACTGTGTACGGACTGGAAGCTGGAGAAGCTGCGCTACCTCATAAAGACTTGGTCCCCTCTTAAAGGGGATGTTCATTTGTTGCACTTAAAGGATAATATTGCTTTAAGACTGAAAGATAGTAATAATGTCTTGACAGAAAAGAAAGTGATGATACTGTTTGTATGAGAAAGTTATATGTATCCAACTAGTTAATTGTACAGAAATGCTGATAATGTTCCCTGAAAGAAAGTGAAAGCTAGAAGAAGGATGCAGTGGGCCCGTAGGGGTAGACGTAGTGTCCTGCATACGTGTTAGTAAGAAGGTAATGAGAAGGTTTAATGTTATGTAAAGAAAATGTTTGATAATGTTGATAGATAATGAGGATAGAAGGTGAACCCTGAGTCCTCCTAGGAGCCATACGTAGATGGCTCGGTGCTCTTAAACTGAAAGTAATGTTATGTTCTATACTGTGTATAGTAGTTGAAAAGGCAGTAGGCCCGGGCTGAACAGGGCGGTCCTGCATAGAAAGGAGAGGCAGTAGGTCTGGTGCCGTTAGGACAGGCGGTCCTGCAGATTTAAAGAAGGAGAATGAAAAAGTTAAATTGCCTTATAATGTGATTATAGGAAGGTCTTTAGTGGATTCAGAGTGTATGTCCTTAAAGGCAATGTTAAATTATTGTTCAACAATTTTGCACTTAGTAGAATACCCGGTTGGGTAAAAGAAAGTTATTTATAGCATGTTGCTATGACATTTAACCATGTTTGTAAAGTTCAAGTGTCCTCACCTCCCATAAAGGGAAGCTCTGTTTAAGTATACTTATTGTTATTGCACTCAACAAAACTGTATGTCTTTTTGCTAACTTGTATTGTTGTTTTCTTCTCAGTCCCGGAGTACTGGATTTAACCAGGGGGGAGTGCAGCACCCCAGAGTCCTGGTCGTTGCAGTACTGTGGCTCCGCCACTATGGGGAGCTATGGTGCGTCTGATGGCACTGAAAGAGTTCATCGGATCAGGTATCACAGACACCAATACATTTCACAGCCGGGCCTCCGGGGGGAGCTAAGGGTTCTATTCACTAGGCCACTCCCCACCATAGTGGGTAAACTGGGGGTCAGGCAGGAAGTTAGAGGAGAAAGCTGACTGGGTTGGAACCAGGCAACACCTTGTGGCAGAGGGTGTTGTGGGGGAAGATACAGTAGGGTCTCTGTCAGGGGTGGGATCCTGACAGAGGCTTGGCAACTTGAACGAACGTATCGGGACCGTGCCTGCTCAGGATAGCGGCGGTGCCCAAGAAGGGATTGGAAGCGAGATAGATTGTGCTGAGTGAGAAACGAGATCAAAGCAAGAGGAGAATACCAGTAGGAGTCGTGCTGTAAGACCGAGGCAACATCCTACTGAGGCGCACTACCGGTGGCCGGAACGCCGAGGGAGTATTACAATATTCAGCTTCAAGCAATACTCTAAACAGCGGCAGGACAGTCAGTCTAAGGCGGGCTGTCTCACTTAAATCACCTATGCAGTCTTGGGGGGCAACTTGTGGAGAGGGGCGACTCTAGGGTCCCGGAAGAGCTCCGAGCCTACCCGTCAAACGGGTGCCGTCCCAACCAGAACATCAGGGAGGGACGGAGGATTAGCAGAACATCATCTAATCGAGTTGTGAGGGAACTTAAGAAACAGACACAACAGTTGTGGGGACTTTCTGTAAGCACAGCAGGGAAGGACCGCAACACATAGCGCTAGAGGGAAGGCACAGATTTCCACCTGCTAAGAGAACTCCGGAGGTGCCATTGGACCGGCCGGACTTGCGCAGCCTGGTGAACCGTATTCCGGACTGAGGACCCCGAGATCTTCAGTAAAGAGGTAAAGAGACTGCAACCTGGTGTCCTCGTTATTTACTGCACCGCACCACTACAGCCTCACCACCATCCGTCATACCTATCACTGTACGCCCCTCGGCAGGGTCACGGACCGGGCCTAGCCACCATGACAACCCCAGAGCAGAGACTCAGAGGCCCGGTACCGGGTACCCCTCGGCCCTGCGGCTGTGGGGGCGCTACACAAAGCAATGATGATTGCATGTATTTCTTTGATGATAATGATGGTTTACAGATGAAGACAAAGATTCCAGCTCCAGCCCTTGTGTAAAGCAGTTAGTCTGCTTTTATAATTCAGTCAGCATGGCAATGTGACATCTGCTGCCATGTCCTCGTTAACACTTTCTCCTGATTACTGAAATTATGGAAATTTTGTGTCAGTCTCAAATCTTTTGGCTACAATTGTACACATTTACTAATTGTGGCTGATCCCTGAATATAAGCTGATGACAGGGCATCCAAATCTTCAGAACCCTAGTAACCGACTTTGGTCTGTAAGATAACTTGGCATTAAAAGTTCACGTTCTCTGCTGCGACACCATAGTTTTAATAATGAATTACATGGTGACCAGTGTCATGACTGGGCTGCGCCTTTTCTCCACAGTGACCGGTGACTATTGCAGCTGCTCTTTGATCCAGTTGGATGACTGAGTTCCCAAGTTGGGGCCCCCCACAGAAATAGGAACTTGCAAGACTAGAATGTTCCAGCATCCGACAAACCTTGACAAGTGGGGAGACCCACCTGTACACACTGCATGGATGCAACGGGCTCAGGACATGAGCCTGCTCCATACAGCCTGGATTCTGGCTCGGTTATATCGAACTGAACTGGATCTATCACCTGCGATTGGAGCTCTCTCTGTTTAACCCCTTACATGCTGCTGTCAATTAAGATCGCAGCATGTAAGAAGTTGGAAATGGGGTGCCAATGTCATTGTCATGGCATCCAGGGGCAATCTGAAAGCCCCGTGTTTGCTATGTTTGTGGCTGGGTGAGATCTTGCAATACGTCGGTAACCCTACATTACATTGTAATATTGCAACAGTGCACATAGTACCAGCAACATGGGGTTCAATTGACCTAAAGTAAAAAAAAAAAAATCGAAAAAAAAATATATATATTTAGAGTAACAATGAAATTAATAAAATCTAAAAAAATATAAAATTAACATATTTGATATTGCTGTAACGTCCTAAAATAATAAAATATTGGAATATTTATCCCATACGAAAAAATAAAAATAATTGTAGAGGCAGAATTGCTGTTTTTGGTAACTTTGACTCAGGAGGGAAACAAAAAGGAAATCAGAAAGTGGTACGGACCCCAATAAAACTACTCGAACCTCAGAAGCCTAGCTCTGTCCATCGAAAAATAAAACAATTTTAGCTCCTGCAAGGCGGGAAGGAAAAACTGAAAGCAAAAAGGGGCCCATTGCGACTGTTACCTCTGTCACTCGAGGACCCGAATAAACCCTGTAGACTACAAGAATCAACGCTCCTGTCAGACACAAGACTCGTTTGAAAAACACTGCCACCAGACACAGGACTCATGGGAGTAATGCTCCCGCCAGACACAGGACTCATGGGAGTAATGCTCCCGCCAGACACAGGACTCATGAGAATATTGCTCCCACCAGAGACAGGATTTGTGTGAATAACGATTCTGTCATACACAGGACTCATGTGAATGACGCTCCAGCCAAACACAGGACTCGTGTGACTAACGCTACAGCCAGACGTAGAACTCGTGTGAGTTTTTCCTGAACAAAACCGGACATTTTCTGCAAGAAATCCGCATGTGTTTTTTTTTGCGTTTTTCTCGTGCTTTTTGCGAGGTTTTTTTTTGCGGATTTTTTGCGGATTTTTCTGGAGGTTTCCAATGCAATAATATAGTGGGAAATGCGCAAAAAATCCACAAAATTAATGAACATGCTGCGGTTTTTACCGCGATGTGTTTTTTTCGTGGAAACGTATGCACAAAAATTGCAGAATGCATTATAAATGATGGGATATGTATGCGTTTTTATCGAGTTTTTATAGCGAAGACTAGTGTGAGAAATGCTCTCGCCATACACAGGACTCATGTGAATAATGCTCCCACCAGACACAGGACTCGTGTGAATAATGCTCCCACCAGACACAGGACTCGTGTGAATAATGCTATTACCAGACACAGGACTCGGGTGAATAATGCTCCCACCAGACACAAGACTCGTGTGAATAATGCTCCCACCAGACACAGGACTCGTGTGAATAATGCTCCCACCAGACACAGGACTCGTGTGAATAATGCTCCCACCAGACACAGGACTCGTGTGAATAATGCTCCCAACATACACAGGACTCATGTGAATAATGCTACCACCAGACATAGGACTCGTGTGAATAATGCTCCCACCAGACATAGGACTCGTGTGAATAATGCTCCCACCAGACACAAGACTCGTGTGAATAATGCTCCCACCAGACACAGGACTCGTGTGAATAATGCTCCCACCAGACACAGGACTCGTGTGAATAATGCTCCCACCAGACACAAGACTCGTGTGAATAATGCTCCCACCAGACACAGGACTCGTGTGAATAATGCTCCCACCAGACACAGGACTCGTGTGAATAATGCTCCCACCAGACACAGGACTCGTGTGAATAATGCTCCCACCAGACACAGGACTCGTGTGAATAATGCTCCCACCAGACACAAGACTCGTGTGAATAATGCTCCCACCAGACACAGGACTCGTGTGAATAATGCTCCCACCAGGCACAGGACTCGTGTGAATAATGCTACCACCAGGCACAGGACTCGTGTGAATAATGCTCCCACCAGACATAGCACTCGTGTGAGTAGCGCTCCCAGCTGATACAGGACTAGTGTGAATAACTCTTCCGCCATACACAGGTCTCCTGTGAATAACACTCCCGGCAGACACAAGACACGTGTAAATAAAGCTCCCGCCAGACACAGGACACATCACCGTCATGGAATACTTTTCTACTTTCATTAACAAAAATAAATTATTTTCTTTTATTTCTGGATATTGAACTTTTCTTTTGTCCTAACATTGAAATGGTTTTCTCATGAAAGAACATTCTGATCAAAAAATAAAGAAAACAAAAGCTTTACATTGCTATGCATAGAAAAATATTGGTCAGCGACCAAGAAACATTGTCAGCATGTCTGATTATACACAAGAGGAAGAGATATCTATGGATGAGAAGGGAAGCTGTTACTGCCAAAGAAAAGAGGGAAAGGAGAGATGGGATAGAAAGATGGAAAGATATCTGGGGTGGTGATAGATAGATACTGTAGATAGATAGATAGATAGATAGATAGATAGATAGATAGATAGATAGATAGATAGATAGATAGATAGATAAGAGGTAATAGATATGAGATAAAGAGATAGCAGATGTTTTCCATTAACCCCTGCTGTGCTGGTTTGATAACTATAACTTATAAATATGTTATCAGTATCAGAGGCCATACGGTGGATTTATTACTGCTGTCATAGATGTCCCCCCTCTCTCGCTTTCTCTTTTCATCTGTCTCTCTTTTTCTCTCTCTGTCTCTCTTTCTCTCTCTGTCTCTTTCTCTCTCTCTGTCTCTCACCCTCTCTCTCTCTCTGAATCTTTGCCTCTCTGTCTCTCTTTGTCTCTCTTTCTGTCTCTCCCCCTGACTCTCTCTGTCAATTCAATTCAATTCAAATGTTCTTTATTGCCAGTATATGTTTGCATCGCTAAACCAAGTGGTAAAATAATGGGGTGATTGGGATAAGGACGCATCTAGGGTGGGCTATCGATGACATATCAGGCTCCTCTTAGTCTGTGTCAGGCACTGACATATTGCTCTGCTATGGTCGCTGCACTTTCCTCTTCCCCCAGTGGTATAAGCAGTTTCTCTTCCTCCTCCAGAGAGGTGACGTCTGGGAGGAGATTAGAGGATTCTCTTGAAGTCAGTGTCCCTCACTGCGGAATATTTGGGGCACCTCAGCAAGAAGTAAGCCTCATCCTTCATGGCCTCCTGGGGGAGCAGCTGACAGAGTCGGCTCTCTCTCGGGGCTTGTAGCTCTGTCGGTGCCACCTAGATACAACAAGTAGGCTGTGGGCACTCAGTGTGCACCTGCCCAAGATCTGTCGCTCTTTTGGGGTTTGCTAGTGTCTCTAGATATGTATTCCCTCTGTAGCTTCTGACATATCGTCAGTTTCTGTGATTTGTTCATGTCGTTTCTCCAGACGTTGAGATATTCCTCTTAGACTTTGTGTACCGTCTATCAGATTTTGCCTTTTGTCAGGTCATGTATTTGGTGGCTTGGTTTTGGGTGATTTGTGTTGGGAGGCTTTACCTTCTCGGGCTTTCTGGTATAACACGGCTTTCTCATGGTAGGACCTGGGGCTACTACTTTGTTGATGAGCCTTGAGTGATCGTGCCTTCTTCTGGATCATAAGGTGTAGTGGGAAGTTGTGTTCAGCAGGCGCTGTTTGATGTGATTCAATGGACTTGGAGGAGGTGTTTGCAGAACTCTAGGTGGAATATGCTGTACAGAAGGATTGGGGACAATGATGGTATCAAAGATTTTTAGCCAGACAGTTACAGGTGCCTTGAGATGGTACAGACATCTGATGGCATTGAAGGCTTTGAACGTCTTGTCTTTCAGCAAGTCTATGGCTGGCTTAAAGCTCCCTGATTGGCTGAGTTCTAGGTCCAGGTAGGTGTATGTGGCACCCCAGGAGTCCGGGTACCACAGTGGTATTGCCTTCCTCTCGGGGAGGGTGATGCCATGCCTGGAAGCAAGGAGGATCCCTTTAACAGGTAGCACATACATGCAACATGTTCTGATTCCAGGCCAGAAGGGGGAGCTCTAGATCTGGTTTCAGGGGAACTTCCCTATAGATATTCTGGCTTGGAGGTGGAGTTAGTCAGTCAGTTGGAGGAGAGAGGAGAGTGAGCAGGAGAGCTGGAGCTGTGCAGACACTAGGTTCTGCAGCTCCTGACCAGGAGTGGAGGAGTCAGACAAAGTTGTGTCTGTAGAATGTACGAGGGGAAAAGGAGGCACAGGAGAAGTGGAGGGCTGGAGGGGAGCTGCGACTGAGCTCCCTCCACGCTGAAGTGAAGGAACTGGACACCGGGAGTCCGAGGCTGTGTGGAACTGTATGCCCCACAGCAGAAACCAGAGGGCAGGAGATTTCAAGTCATCTTTCCACAACCACACCTGAAGGCACAACAACATATAGAGCCCGGAGTCGCAACCAGAGACACCTGTAAATAGTCTTGCGTTGCCTGTCATATGGGTACTGTCCTATATATAGAACAGAGAGAGAGAGGACATTGTGTGAAGCTATAGGCAGCAAGGGACGCATACTACAGAGCAGAAAGGAAGGCTTCCAACTCCACCTGCAAAAGGGGACTCCAAATCACTTCCAGGCTGGCCGGATCTTACCATCATCTGTTACCGGTACCCTGGACTGTGGCCATACACCACCAGTAAAAGGTAAAGAGACTGCAACCTTGTGTCTAATTCTTTCTGGCACCACACCATCTACCATCTTTGCCTACCACATCGGGAGCCCTGGGGACTAAGCTTCACCTGTGGGAAGCCACACCATCATTGCTGCAATAACATCACCCCCAGAGGACCCCTCTAAGCAGAGTCGGTCATCCCTGACCGAATACCACAGATGGCATCATGTACATTCTTTATTTTTCTTTCAAAACAACCCCTTTTAAGACTTTCCCTTTAACTTGGACGCCCAGGGCCACGGACTGGGTCGCAGCCACCATGACCACACCTTTAAAGACCGCTGGAGCCAGTACCGAGTGTCCCCTAGGCCCTGGCAGGCACTCCATGTACTTGTTGGTTTTTGTAAGTGGACAGTTGTTTATTATGAAGGTGGGATGGCCTGGTTTCTGCTTACTTTTCTGGACCACCATGATATTAGTTTTCTTCCAGTTGATTGGCAGTGCCCATGTGGTGCTGAAGGTCTCTAGGATTTTCAGATTATCTTAGAGGCCCTTCTTAGGGTACTGTCACACAGTGCAATTTTGATCGCTATGACGGTACGATTCGTGACGTTCTAGCGATATCGTTACGATATCGCAGTGTCTGACACGCAGCAGCGATCAGGGACCCTGCTGAGAATCGTACGTCGTAGCAGATCGTTTGGAACTTTCTTTCGTCGCTTGATCACCCGCTGACATCGCTGGATCGTTGTGTGTGACAGCGATCCAGCGATGTGTTCGCTTGTAACCAGGGTAAACATCGGGTAACTAAGCGCAGGGCCGCGCTTAGTAACCCGATGTTTACCCTGGTTACCAGCGTAAACGTAAAAAAAACAAACAGTACATACTTACATTCCGGTGTCTGTCCTCCGGCGTCTCAGCTTCTCTGCACTGTGAGCGCCTGCCGGCCGGAAAGCGAGCACAGCGGTGACGCGGTGACGTCACCGCTGTTCTTTCCGGCTATGGTGCTTACACAGTGGAGAGAAGCAGAACGCCGGGGGACAGACACCGGAATGTAAGTATGTAGTGTTTGTTTTTTTTACGTTTACGCTGGTAACCAGGGTAAACATCGGGTTACTAAGCGCGGCCCTGCGCTTAGTAACCCGATGTTTACCCTGGTTACCCGGGGACTTCGGCATCGCTCCAGCGCCGTGATTGCAACGTGTGACCGCAGTCTACGACGCTGGAGCGATATTCATACGACGCTGCGACGTCACGGATCGTGCCGTCGTAGCGCTCAAAATTGCATTGTGTGACAGTACCCTTAGTTGGTGATAACAGCATGAGGTCATCAGCATACAGAAGACATTTCACCTTGGTGTTCTGGTGCTGAGGAGGACCCCGGAGCTAGCGCCAGCTCGTTGATGTAAATACCGAAGAGCATTGGACTGAGGCTGTAGCCCTGTCTCACTCCTTGGCACTGTTGGAAAAAGGCAATCCTTCTTGCATTTGCCTTCATTCTGCAGCTGTTCTCAGTGTTAGAGCTTCGGATGACATCATATTTTACCTCATATTCCACTCCCCAGCAGTTTTAGGAATGTTAGCAGATATGCAACAGATACAGACTTATTTGTGTGCAGGAGGAGTTTACACTTTTCTGACAGTAGATGGCGATGTTGTGACTGTTATATGCTTAGTTGAATGTAATGCATATACTTGTACTTTGGTTTCACTTTCTCTCTGGTAAAAGGTCCTTTACACTTCCTGTTATGCTGTATTAAGAAGCTGATGCATGTACCTTATGTTCTATGTAGATAAAAGCTGAATTACCCCATATAATATACCCTCACAAGTTTCTACTGCGACCAATCTATGCAACAGGTTATGGGCCCAGCACAGATGACAAAAAAGACTTGGTGAATGCAAAAGAATACTCAAAAGCAATTCTCTCCAAACAAGTAAGACAAATAAGTTAAAGATGAGCAGCAGTTGAGAGCTGAGACTCACAGTAGCTAAGCTGAACAATGAAAACTATCAGTTATGGAAGTTTAAAGTGCAGATGTTATTGTCTAAAGATGATTTATGGGAGGTAATCACTATAGACATACCCAATGATAATAATCAGACATGGGATAAGAAAAACAGACAAGCAAGAGCTACTATCAGCTTATTAGTGGAGGATGATCAGTTAATCCACATAAGGAATAAGAATAAAGCAAAGCAATGTGGGAAGCGTTGATAAAGCTACATGAAAGATCCAGCTAAAATCACAAACTTTTCCTGCTAAGAAAACTTTACAAGATTAGATTACGCGAAAGGAAAGACATGCAGAAGCATATAAACTCCATGATGGAGGTGGTAACACAGCTGAGATCAGTCGATGAAGACATTAAAACCATATAGCAGCAGTATTATTGTGCAGGTTACCAGATTCATATACTGCTCTGATAAATGCACTAGAAACAAGACCTGAAGAAGACTTTACACTAGAGTTGGTAAAGACCAGACTTATAGATGAATATCATAGAAGGAAAGAGCAAACAAACGATTCAACTGAAAGGGATAGTGAAAATGCTCTTAAAGGGACAGACAAGAAGCCCCATAATACAGAGACAAGAGAATGTTTCAGATGTAATAAAAATAGACATTTAAAGAAAGATTGTACTATATGGAAAGCAGAACAAAAGAAATTACACCAAAAGAAAAATAAACATAAAGTAAAAAGCACAATTTCTAACCCACATGCAGATCACTGGAATGGTACATTTAAAGTAACTGATAAAGAGTCATCGTCAGGCTGGTTTATTGACTCAGGAGCAACAAGTCACATGACTAGTGATTAAAGTTTCTTTACTGAACTTGATGAAAATAAGAAGGAAGCTATTTATCTTGCAGATGGGAGTAAAATAACCGCAGAAGGTATTTGACAAGGAATGCTAATCTGTCCTGATTGATTTGGGCATAATTCAAAAATATTAGTAAAGGATGTGGTATATGTTCCAGGACTAGAAGGAGGATTGTTTTCTGTAAAGCGTCTGACAACCAAAGGACTTACTGTAAAATTCAAAGATGATAATTGTACAATCCTAATGGGAGATAAGGTAATACTTAATGTCAAAGCAGGTGAACAATTATATGATCTATACACATTAAAGGAGCAGATGAAGTTATGTACACATGATCACAAGATTTGTATTCATATGTGGCATAGACGTCTAGGACACAGACATCCTGAGAGTATAATGGCGTTACAAAAGAAGAATTTGACAAAAGACATATTGATATCTGAATGCTCAATTACTGTAAAATGTGAATGTTGTATAAAATCTAAAGCTACAAGAGTATCTATACCTAAACAGAGTGAGACAAAAAGCACAAGACCACTTGACTTGGTACACACTGATGTATGTGGACCCATGAAAGTGACCACATCAGGAGGATATAGATATATAGTGATAATAGATATACTGTATAGTGACATTCATAGATGACTACTCAAGATACACAGTTACGTACTTCATAAAGAACAAAAGTGAAGTTTTTGAAAAATTAGAAGACTATTTGACAAAGTCAAATAACAAGTTTCAGAGGAAGCCAATCATCATCAGAAGTGATAATAGAAGTGATAATAGAGGTGAACACCAAACAGAAAACTACTTAAGAAAGAATGGAATAGAGCTGATGACACAAAGCTAGGAGGGATAGCTAATACTAGAGAAGAGAGAGATGATTCAAAAAGATATAAATAAACTGGAGCAGTGGGCAGAAACTAACAGAATGGTTTGTAACAGGGAAAAATGCAAAGTACTACATCTGGGCAATAAAAGTGAAAAAGCATATATAGAATGGGAGGAATAAAGCTAAGCAACAGCACATGTGAAAAAGACTTGGGTATACTAATAGATCACAAACTGAACAGGAGTCAACAGTGTGATGCAGCAGCAAAAAAGGCAAATACAATTCTGGGATGTATTAACAGAAGCATACAGTCTAGATCATGTGAAGTCATTATCCCCCTCTACTCCTCTTTGGTCAGACCTCATCTGGAATACTGTGTCCAGTTTTGGGCACCACATTTTAAAAAAGACATCAGCAAACTGGAGCAAGTTCAGAGAAGAGCGACCAGAATGGTGACTGGTCTGCAAACCATGTCCTATGAGGAACGTTTGCTATAAAAACGCATAAAAAACGCATACATTATGCATCCCATCATTTAGAATGCATTCCGCAATTTTTGTGCACATGATGCGTTTTTTTCCACAAAAAAACACATCGTGGTAAAAAACGCATCATGTTCATTAATTTTGCGGGTTGTTCGCGTTTTTCCTGCTATTTAATGCATTGTGAAGCTCCGGAAAAAAAACGCACAAAAAAACGCATCAAAAACACACAAAAACGTGTAAAAAACGTGAGAAAAATGCATGGGGATTTCCTGCAGAAAATGTCCAGTTTTGCTCAGGAAATTTCTGCAAGAAATCCTGAACGTCTTCACATAGCCTTACAGGATTTGGGAATGTTTAGCTTGCAAAAAAGAAGACTGAGAGGAGACTTAATAGCTGTCTACAAATATCTCAAGGGCTGTCACATTGTAGAAGGATCATCTTTATTCTCATTTGCACAAGGAATGACTAGAAGCAATGTGTTTTATCTATACCTGCCTAGATAAAAGTTGAATTACCCCATATAATCTACTCTCATAAGTTTCTTCTGCAACCAAACTATGCCACAATAGCCCTGGGTTCTACACTGAGTCGAAGGCCTTCTTGAAGACCACATATCAGGCATATATCCTCCCATGCTTTGTACTGTAGACGTGATTCTTGATGAGGTTGGCCAGGTTGTAAAGGTGGACCAGTGGTTTGGCATGAAGCCTGCTTGGTTTTTGCTTAGGACCTTGTGTTTGGTGAGGAAGATGAGGATCCTTTTGTTCAGGTTGCAACTTACACATATCCCCTGGTAGTTTGCTGGGTGGTACTTGTTCCCGTTTGTGTATTGGGGTTAGGTGTACCTCGTTCCAGTTTTTAAGGAGGTACCCAGCCTGCAGTACAATGTTGAATAATTTTGCTATCGCAGCCTGGATATTTGGTTGTCTGTCCTTTAGCATTTCTGGGAGGATCCCATCTGGCCGCTGGCTTTTTTACCTTTTATCAGCGTGATCCATTCTTTTATTTCTGGCAATGCAATTGGTGTGTCCAGAGGATTTTGGAAGTCTTTGAATTTTTCCTCCAAATCCTTCAGTTTGTTCACAAGATCTTTTTGTGCTGGGTCAGGTCTTCACTTGGGATGTCTTTGTGAAGTACTGTGATGCCGCTCTGGATGTGGAGGTTGCTGCTTTTACGGTTGCATCCTAAGTGGTTCCACAGTTCCCAAACTATTGGAAGGAGTTGAAGGAGTTTGGTGTAAATGTGATTTTGCTTTTTCTTTCTCAGGATGGATTTGTAATTTGAAGCCATTCTTAAGGCCCCGTCTCACTTAGCGACGCTAAAGCGATCCCGACAACGATACGACCTGTCAGGGATCGTTGCTGCGTCGCTATGTGGTCGCTGGCGAGATGTCAAGCAGTGAGATCTCCAACGATCGCAGCTGCGATCTCACTGTTTGACATCTCACCAGCGACCTGTAGCGACCTGTACAACGATGTCACATGGGAGCTATTATGACGATTCAGTGTCTGAGTCGTCAACGAAGTCGTTGGTAAGGTGTCAAACACAGCGATGTGTGCTACCCAGCGGGACCTCAACGATGAAAAAAAGGTCCAGGCCATTCCGACACGACCAGCGATCTCACAGCAGGGGCCTGGTCGCTGCTACGTGTCACACATAGCGAGATCGCTACTGAGGTCGCTGTTGCGTCACAAAACTTGTGACTCAGCAGCGATCTCGCTAGCGACCTCGCTTAGTGAGACGGGGGCTTTAGGGACTTCCTTATGGTTTCACATTCCTTGTCAAACCAGTTTTTTTGGATTTTGTTTACTCTATCTCTTGCTGCTGCATCCTTTCAGGTTGGACATGTCTGCTATGGCATAGAGTTTGTCGTTAAGGTCCCTTACCGCTCGGTGCACTCCTTCTGGGTTAAGTTCATACACATCCTTTCAGGTTGGACATGTCTGCTATGGCACAGAGTTTGTCGTTAAGGTCCCTTACCGCTCGGTGCACTCCTTCTGGGTTAAGTTCATACACATCCTTTCAGGTTGGACATGTCTGCTATGGCATAGAGTTTGTCGTTAAGGTCCCTTACCGCTCGGTGCACTCCTTCTGGGTTAAGTTCATACACATCCTTTCAGGTTGGACATGTCTGCTATGGCATAGAGTTTGTTGTTAAGGTCCCTTACCGCTAGGTGCACTCCTTCTAGGATAAGTTCATACACGCTATTATGGAAGCTTTAGATGTTTTCCTTAATTTCTGATCTGTTAATGGCATCTGTATATGTTGGGGCCGACATCCTGGACCATTTGAAGGATGGAGGCGAGCTAAAGTGTCCAGTCTGCTGCAGAGTTTGTGAGGGTGAGTTGTTTGTGGATTTGATGTATAGGAGCCGTGGGTTGTGGTTTGACAGACGTGTTTGTGGGGTGACTAGAAAGGAGCCAATATTTGTAGGGTCCATATCTGTGATGGCATAGTCTACCACGCAGCTGCCTACGTGGGAGTTTGGGGTGTGTCTTCCCAATGAGTCTCCCTTCCTAAGGCCCTTGAGGATACGAAGTCTGAAGTTTCGACATAGGTTCAGCAGTGTTTTGCCACTTTTATTGACTGTGTCGTTGTAGTTGTTCCTCTTGGTGTCCATTGGGTTGTCAGTTGGTATCTGCTCCGAATTTATAGTTGTTTGCATCAGTGGTCAGGTAGTTTTTCCCCTTCCTGTTCCTGCACTGAGGTCTCCGTACATGAGAGTGTTGACCAGAGTCTGGAAGTGAGCAGATTCACACTTTAGGGTCTCAAATTTATCTGGGTTGAAGTATGGAGACCCTGGAGGAGTTATGTATGCGGCACAAAGGTAGATGTCTGCCCGAGAGGTGGCTGTCTACTCTCTTCACTGCTCTGATATATTCATGGAGCTCCTCTTTGTACCAGACTAATGTTCCTCTGGTCTATCTATCCCTGTCTCTCTCTATCCCTCTTTCTTTCTGTCTCTCTCTCACTCTCTTTCTCTGTCCCTGTCTGTGTCTCTCTTGTTCGTAAGCAGGTTACGGGATGCAGTGACGGACAGGAGGCAGATCAAGGGTTAACAGGTTTTAATAAACAAGGTTTTTACTCCACGCAGGGAGATAGGGAAAAAGTGAGGTAAAATATAGTCAGATTAGGGAAAACTTGAGGTAAAATGTACATAGGAGAGTCCAAGAATAAGAATGACGGCTCTGGTAACAACAGTTCCTATGACGAAGTTGTGTCAGAAGCTCCGCAGACTGTAACTCCTGCTGCGGACTCAATGGCGCCGACAACGGCTGGCGCGGTGTCTTTACTAATGGGGTTCAGCAAACAACAATACCCCATCTTCTGGTGATAGCGGTCGCACTCCGGTACCTTCCACTGCCCCAGTCCATATACTGTAGTGGCTACTTAACTGTGAGGGCCACAGTCCTGTACGAGCTCAGCACGGCTCTGCTAACATACACTTGCAGCGCCCCAGAGTCCTGGTCGTTGCAGTACTGTGGCTCCGCCACTAAGGGGAGCTATGGTACGTCTGATGGCACTGAAGGAGTTCATCTGACCAGGTATCACAGACACCAATACATTTCACAGCCAGGCCTCCAGGGGGAGCTAAGGGTACTATTCATTAGGCCACTCCTCACAGTCTGGTAAAACTGGGGGTTAGGCAGGAAGTTGGGAAGAACGCTGACTGGGTTGGACCAGACAACACCTGGTGGCAGAGGGTGTTGTGGGGCAAGATTCGGTAGGCTCCCTGTCAGGTTTGAGACCCTGACAGAGGCCTGGCTACAGGAAGGAACGTCACGGGACCGTGCATGCTCAGCATAGCGGCGGTGCCCTAAGAAAGGATCAGAAGCGAGATATATTGTGCTGAGTGAGAAACGAGATCAAAGCAAGAGGAGAAATACCAGTAGGAGTCGTGCTGTAAGACCGAGGCAACATCCTACTGAGGCGCACAACCGGCGGCCGGAACGCCGAGGGAGTATTTATATATCTAGCTCCAAGCAATACTTCAAACCAACGGCAGGACAGTCAGTCTCAGGCGGGCTGTCTCACATACATCACCTATGAAGACATGGGGGGCGCACTAGGAGAGGGGCGACTCTAGGGTCCCGGAAGAGCTCCGAGCCTACTCGTCATACGGGTGCCGTCCTAACCAGAACATCAGGGAGGGACGGAGGAGAAGAACATCATCCGAACGAGTTGTGAGGGAACATCAGAAACAGACACAACAGTTGTGGGGTACTATCCCGTAAGCACAGCAGGGGAGGACCACAACACATAGCGCTAGTAGGAAGGCACAGATTTCCACCTGCAAGGAGAACTCTGGAGGTGCCATTGGGCCGGCCGGACTTGCGTAGCCTGGTGAACCGTATTCCGGACTGAGGACCCGGAGATCTTCAGTAAAGAGGTAAAGAGACTGTAACCTGGTGTCCTCGTTATTTACTGCACCGCACCACCACCACCATCCACATCCATCATATCTATCACTGTACGCCCCTCAGCAGGGTCACGGACCGGGCCTAGCCACCGTGACAACCCCAGAGCAGAGACTCAGAGGCCCGGTACCGGGTACCCCTCGGCCCTGCGGCAGTGGGGGCGCTACACACTGGCAAAGACAGGTCACAAGTCCCTGGGCCGACATTCACTAGTACAGTCGAGATGTAAATAACGTTCACGCTCCCAGTCTCTTTCAGGCGGCACACGCTCGGTATTCAGGAACCTGTAACATCTAGCACCTGGCTTTATCATGGTCTCTGGGCACACAGTGCCCGTCTCTCTCTCTCTCTAGTCCCTGCTGTTGACGGGGGGGGGGGGGGGGGGCGCAGCAGTTGCTGGTCTGTGTGGCTCTGATGCTCCCCGGACGGAGCACTCCTCTCTCTGACTGCTTCAGCACCCAGCTTGGCTCTGTTGTGTGGCTGTGCTCCGTACGGCTCTGCTCTGCAGGCGACGGGGGCTCCTTCTATATTGCCCATTGCCACGCCGATACTCTGATGAGGGAAGCAGAGCGCGCCACTCACTGTTCTGCGTGCTGCTCCCTACGCAGCCCTCCTCACTGCTCTGAGCCGGTGTCTGACTGACTTGCTTCTTGCGCTTTTTCTTTTTATGTCTCTGTTGCTGCGCGCCCTTTTCTGGCTCCACCCACCCTCCTGGGTTCAAGGGTTGGTCCGGCTCTCTCAGACTTCCCCCCGGCAACCGAGGAAGGTCCGGCTCTGTTAAGCCTTCCCCTGGAAACAGAGGATGCAGCCCCTTCAGTTCCAGACCCGGCACACAGGTACCCGCTGCCTCATCGACCACCTTACATGTTCTCTGTTTCTCTCCCTGTCTCTTTCTTTTCTCTCACCCTCTCTCTCTTTTTCCCTGTCTCTCATTTTCTCTCCCTGACTCTCTCCTTTCTCTGCATCTCTCCCCTTCTCTCTTTCTCTCTGTGTCTCTCTCACTTTCTATCACTGTCTCTGTGTCCCTCTTTCTCCGTGTCTCTCTCTGTCTCTTTCTGTGTTTCTCTCTCTATCTCTCTCCTTTCTCTCCTCTATAATTCTCCTCATACTCTCACTTTCTTTCTCTTTCTCTGTGTCTCTCTGTCTCTCTGTCACTCTTTCCCTGTTTCTCTCCTTTTTTCTCCCTCTCTCTCTTTCTCTCTGTCGCTCACTCTCTGTATTTATCCCTCTCACTGTGTCTCTGTTTCTCTCTTTATTTCTTTCTGTGTCTATCTCTTTGTTCTTTATGTCTCTCTCTATCTCTATTTCTCTCTATTCTCTCTATGTCTCTGTCTCTCTGTATCTCTTCCCCTCTTTCTCTCTGTGTGTCTCTCTCTCTGTCTTTCTGTGTATCTTTCTCTGTTTCTCTCTTTCTCTCTGTCTCTCTCCCCCTCTGTCTCTCTCTGTATCCCTGTGTCACTCTCTCTGCCTCTCTCTCTGTCTTACTCTCTCTGTCTCACTCTCCATATAACAATCCATGTCGCCCCGTTGCTGACCATGCTGCCCATGTCCACTCTCCCATCGCTGGCCTACTCCGGCCATGGCTTCCTGTCAGAGTCTTTTCTGTCGTCTACCGAAGCTGCAAAGCAGAAGCAGGGAAACACAAACGAAAGAACAGAAATCCGCTGGAGTCCTCGCTGCAGACCGGTATCTCGCTGACTGTGACAAATAGACTGTCGCGCTTTTATGGCACATTTTCAAGAGATGTGTTTTCTCCTGAGGTCAAACAATATTAGCCTGCAAATTGTTTTACCAAGTTAATACATCATGTCAGTGAGAGTGTGCCAGCGCCCGGCGCTTCCACCACATTTTCTTCTTTGTGGATCGCACGTGCCATTTACAAAGTTCAAGTCTCCAACCGAGACCGCGAAGCATCAGCTAAAAATACTCCAATGTGTCGCGGGCTACACGATCAGTAATTCTGCGCCTCATTCAGGAGGATTTCCCTAAAAGAATGAAAACAATATATTCTAAAAATACAAGTCCACATACTCATCTGTACGTATTATAAATGATGCTAAATAAAATAATTCTGCCATACTATGTCATAATATTACCGCCATCCTAAAACTACCATACAATGCCCTCAAGAAACTGTAATACAGTATATTGACCTTACAAGAATGTCATTCATTGTGTAAGTAATACTAACATCAGTATGGAGCGCTTCCCCTCGTTTTTTGAGCGCCTCAGCGCTCCATACTGAAAGTGACGTCACAAGCAGGAGGAGCCTATCGGCCATTTTTTTCTCTCTCACTCCTCGTGGTTTCCAGGAAGCGCTACCGGCCGGAGCGCCCCTGGTCCCACACTGCGCTCCACCACCCGGCACTAATAGTGCCGCAGCCCCGGTCATCTGCAGCCTACAGTCGACAAGCAACTACCCAGCAGCTCACCGCACGCCGCAGTCCCAAACATATATAGGTAAGCCGGCGGCCATCGGTTTCTCTTGGATGTTAGCACTACAAACTTACTGTGCGGGCAGTCTGGTGAAGTATTCTCCATTTTATATCACTATTCCACCAGTTGGAATAGTATTGTTGCTCTGTTTGACATTTATCCTTGGGGTCATTCTATTTGTCCTTTTTCCTCAAGCGCGGTTTCTACCTGGTTTTATTAGATACATATATAGATGTCAGTGGCCCACACACATATATAGTGCCTACAAGTAGTATTCAACCCCCTGCAGATTTAGCAGGTTTACACATTTGGAATTAACTTGGCATTGTGACATTTGGACTGTGGATCAGCCTGGAAGTGTGAAATGCACTGCAGCAAAAAAGAATGTTATTTCTTTGTTTATTTTTTTTTTAAATTGGGAAAAGTTTTTTCAGAGGGTCATTTATTATTCAACCCCTCAACCCACCAGAATTCTGTTTGGTTCCCCTAAAGTATTAAGAAGTAGTTCAGGCACAAAGAACAATGAGCTTCACATGTTTGGATTAATTATCTCTTTTTCCAGCCTTTTCTGACTATTTAAGACCCTCCCCAAACTTGTGAACAGCACTCATACATGGTCAACATGGGGAAGACAAAGGAGCATTCCAAGGCCATCAGAGACAA
The DNA here is from genome assembly GCF_051348905.1 of Ranitomeya variabilis. NCBI lineage: Eukaryota > Metazoa > Chordata > Amphibia > Anura > Dendrobatidae > Ranitomeya > Ranitomeya variabilis. The sequence continues at coordinate 1,136,882,815 of NC_135232.1, forward strand.
GATCGTGGAGGGTCACAAGGCTGGCAAGGGGTACAAAACCCTTTCCAAGGAGTTGGGCCTACCTGTCTCCACTGTTGGGAGCATCATCCGGAAGTGGAAGGCTTATGGAACTACTGTTAGCCTTCCACAGCCTGGACAGCCTTTGAAAGTTTCCTCCCGTGCCGAGGCCAGGCTTGTCCGAAGAGTCAAGGCTAACCCAAGGACAACAAGGAAGGAGCTCCGGGAAGATCTCATGGCAGTGGGGACATTGGTTTCAGTCAATACCATAAGTAATGTACTCCACCGCAATGGTCTCCGTTCCAGACGAGCCCGTAAGGTACCTTTACTTTCAAAGCATCATGTCAAGGCTCGTCTACAGTTTGCTCATGATCACTTGGAGGACTCTGAGACTGACTGGTTCAAGGTTCTCTGGTCTGATGAGACCAAGATCGAGATCTTTGGTGCCAACCACACACGTGACGTTTGGAGACTGGATGGCACTGCATACGACCCCAAGAATACCATCCCTACAGTCAAGCATGGTGGTGGCAGCATCATGCTGTGGGGCTGTTTCTCAGCCAAGGGGCCTGGCCATCTGGTCCGCATCCATGGGAAGATGGATAGCACGGCCTACCTGGAGATTTTGGCCAAGAACCTCCGCTCCTCCATCAAGGATCTTAAGATGGGTCATCATTTCATCTTCCAACAAGACAACGACCCAAAGCACACAGCCAAGAAAACCAAGGCCTGGTTCAAGAGGCAAAAAATCAAGGTGTTGCAGTGGCCTAGTCAGTCTCCTGACCTTAACCCAATTGAAAACTTGTGGAAGGAGCTCAAGATTAAAGTCCACATGAGACACCCAAAGAACCTAGATAACTTGGAGAAGATCTGCATGGAGGAGTGGGCCAAGATCACTCCAGAGACCTGTGCCGGCCTGATCAGGTCTTATAAAAGACGATTATTAGCTGTAATTGCAAACAAAGGTTATTCCACAAAATATTAAACCTTGGGGTTGAATAATAATTGACCCACACTTTTATGTTTAAAATTTATAAAAATTTAACTGAGCAACAAAACTTTTTGGTTTGTAAGATTTATGCATCTGTTAATAAATCCTGCTCTTGTTTGAAGTTTGAAGGCTCTAACTTATTTGCATCTTATTAAACCTGCTAAATCTGCAGGGGGTTGAATACTACTTGTAGGCACTGTATATGTATATATATTAGAATAGATAGATGGAAGAAAAGCTGGCAATTCAGCAGCCACGTACTGTAAAATCACAGCGGGACCTAACAGCATAGAATAGATGGATTACATACAGTGTATATACATAGAATCGATAGATATACAGATGTCAGTAACATATACAGTGTGTGTGAAGCTTACTTTACATGTATTTAATTATTAAAAGATTATTTTTCTGAAAAAAGTGGGGGGGGGGCTCCCACTTAATTTCCTTAACCAGCAGAGGGAAAGTTGAAGGCTGGGGGCCAATGTTTATAGCCTGGGAAGGGGGTAATATGCATGGAGCTTCCCAGGCTATTAATAACACCTCACAGCTGTATACTTAGCCTTTACTGGCTATTAATGTGGGGGACTCCTCCAAAAAAATGACTTAGGGTCACCTATCTATATATATAATCGTCTAAGGTCCATTTCCATCTGTTTGTCTGTAACGGAAATCCCATGTCGCTGATTGGTCGCGCCCGGCCGGCTGCGACCAATCAGCGATATTGGGGCAGGATTTAAACACCGCTTCACTTTTTGCTATTGATGTTGCCTGGACGGACATGGCGGGAGCATCACTAAAGGCCTGGGCTGGATCCGGGGTCCACCAGAAGGTGAGCATATAACTATTTTTTATTTTAATTATTTTTTTAACAGGGATATGGTGCCCACACTGCTATATACTACGTGGCTGTGTTATATACTACGTGGGCTGTGTTATATACTGCGTGGGCTGTGTTATATACTACGTGGGCTGTGCTATATACTGCATGGGCTGTGCTATATACTACGTGGGCTGTGTTATATGCTACATGGCTGTGCTATATACTACGTGGCTGTGTTACATACTATGTGGCTGTGTTTTTTACTACGTGGTCTGTGTTACATGCTACGTGGGCTGTGCAATATACTACGTGGGCTGTGCGATATACTACTTGGCTGTGCTATATACTACGTGGGCTGTGTTATATGCTATGTGGGCTGTGCAATATACTATGTGGCTGTGTTATAAACTATGTGGCTGTGTTTCTATGCTATGTGGCTGTGCTATATGCTATGTGGGCTGTGTTATATACTACGTGGGCTGTGTAATATGCTCCGTGGCTGTGCTATATTTCTCTGCTGTATCCGTGCATCATGAATCGAATCGTGGTATGTGTTAAAGGGGGGGCCCACTGAGACTCTTTCGCCTGGGGCCCTCAAAAACCTGGAGCCGACCCTGGCTTCACTGATTGTTCGCACCCGGCTGGCGCGTCCAATCAGCGACAGGCGCAGTCTGGCCGCGAATTGGCACGGGATTTGAACCATGCTTCGCTGATTGGTTGCCCCCGGCTGGCCGAATCCTGTGTATTCATTGCATTATTCTTAAATCTCCATAAATAAACTACATTCATATTCTAGAATATCCGATGCATTAGAATCGGGCCACCATCTAGTAATTAATAACCAGCAAGGTGTAGGCAGACAGCCGCGGGCTGATGTTAATAGCCTAGATTTTTTTTTTATCACCAGAGACATGGGATTCAGTGGAATTAGGTGTTAGGTGAGTATAACTGATTATTTTTAAATCAAAATGGAAAACTGTGTTATGTTTTATTTCTAATAAATGACTTTGTGCTGGTTGTGTCTTTATTTACCATATAACTATAGGATTAGTAATGGATAAGTGTCTTATAGCTGCCGCTCCATTACTAAGCCATGGGCTTGTAGTCACTAGACAATGCGAAGGTGACATCAACCCCACAAATATGAACCCCACTTGCCATCACTACAGGGCAAGTGTGAAGAGCCAAGCAAAGTGCCAGAATTGGCGCATCTAATAGATGTGCCTTTTCTGTCAGGCTGGGGACTGCTATTTTAAGCTGGGGGAGTCACTATCCATAGCCCCTTACCAGCCTGAGAATACCAGCCCCCAGCTGTCAGCTTTTGCAAGGATGGTTGTCAAAAATGGGGGGGGGACCCCATGTCGTTTTTTAAAATTATTTATTTAAATAATTAAAAAATACGGCATAGTGACCCATCTATTCTTGATAACCAGCCTTCCTGAAGCTGACAGCTGAGAGTTGCAGCCCCTAGCTGTGAGTTTTGAATGGCTGGTTAAAAAAAATACAGGAGAACCTATGACTTTTTAAAAATGTATTTATTTATTTATAGTGCAGGCGGTGGATGAGGAACACTCCCATCAGTCGCTCCTGCTCTCACTCTTATTAGCGGCAACAGGTGTAGGTTAATAGGAGTAATAGTCCCAAAATCCGCCGCCTGCTGCCATTGTTCTCACTTGAATACAACGCTCAACCCTCTTTCCCGCTTGTGCTGAGTCATCTTCAGCACCCAGCACTCAGGACAGCGCTTACTGTTCCGCTGCTTCCCTGGCGCCCGCCGTGTGGTACTGATGCGCCACATGGATGGCACACGATTGCCACACATGTGCCTGACGTATTACATACACGGACACTGACATCTCTGGTACCGTTTTTTTTCCACTACCAGAAATATCAGGACGTATGAAACCGGCCTTACGATGTAAGTCGGATGTTAGGTGTGAAAAATCGTATTGTACTGGCATGAAAAATGCATGACACTTGCATTACACTCGTTCGACTTTGCAGGAACAAAATCAAACCGATTTTAAAATTGCTAGTGTGACTCCAGCTTTAGGGTAGGTGTTGAGTATTTGCTTGCAGAAATGTTTGCAAAAACGCTGCGGCAAAAACGCCTGGGGAACAGGTGCACTTGGCACCTTACTTCCAAATGGCTGTCTAACCATCTAGCACCTTCTTCCTCCCACTTTTTACTGGCTGGAGCTCTATTTGGTAACTGTTCCGCAGATCCGCAAAGTGATTTACAGTACAATGTAAATCAATAGAAAAAAAATGCTGTGCTAATGGTGCAGAGAAATCCGCATGAAAACCGCTGCGGATCAAAAGAAGTAGCATGCTACAGCGTTTCTGACCCCTTCCATTATAGAAATCTGCAGGGGTAAAAAACGCAGAAAATCCACACAAAATCTGCATCAATTCTGCAACAAAAACGCACTAAATCCGCATAAAATCCGCGGCAAATCTGCACCTGCATTTTCTGCCAGGAGATGCAGATTTTTTGCAGAAAATTCTGCACCCCAATCCGCAATGTGTACCATTCTATCATTTGGATTGGAGTCTGATGCTATTTTTTAACAGTATAGCTCTGTATTCCTTTCAGTATAAGGCCATGTGCACACTTTGCGGTGTGCTCTGCGGGTTCTCCCGCAGCGGAATTGATAAATCTGCAGGGCAAAACCGCTGTGGTTATCCCTGCAGATTTATCGCGGTTTGTTCCGCGGTTTCCGCTGCGGGATTACTCCTATACTATTGATGCTGCATATGCAGCAATATGCAGCATCAATAGTAATGATAAAAATAATAAAAATTGGTTATACTCACCCTCCGATGTCCGGATCTCCTCGGCGCTGCACGCGGCGCTCCGGTTCCAAAGATGCTGTGCCGAGAAGGACCTTCGTGACGTCACGGTCATGTGACCGCGGCATCATCACGGTCATGTGACCGCGACATCACCGCAGGTCCTGCTCGCACAGCAAACCGAAGACCGGACGGCCGCGTGCAGCGCTGAGAGGTGAGTATAGCATCATTTTTTATTTTAATTCTTTTTTTTTACACTATTCATGCTTCCCAGGGCCTGTAGGAGAGTCTCCTCTCCTCCACCCCGGGTAGCAACCGCGCATTATCCGCTTACTTCCCGCATCGTGGGCACAGCCCCATGCGGGAAGTAAGCGGTTCAATGCATTTCTATGGGTGCAGAATCGCAGCGATTCTGCACAAAGAAGTGACATGCTGCGGGTTTTAAACCGCTGCGTTTCTGCGCGGTTTTTCCCGCAGCATGTGCACAGCGGTTTGCGGTTTCCATAGGGTTTACATGTAAATGGAAACGCTATGGAAACTGCTGCGGACCCGCAGCATCAAAATCGCCACGGATCCGCGGTAAAAACCGCGAAGTGTGAACATGGCCTAACTGTGTATTTGTGATTGTTTACACCATATTATTTATGAGTATTTCTATAGTGTGAAACATTATTATTGTACAACTTTCTATTTCAGTATTTGTGATTGTTTGCATCACATTATTCATGGGTATTTTTATACTGTGAAGTACTATTAGTGTTTCATTGCACCTTGTGATTTATGCCTCGGGAAAGGGACCTTATTTGGTCAGTGCTTTGTTAGCCTTCTTTGGCATTTTAAATGTTTTAGTGTGGTGTGTATTCGTTTTCTTGTTATTCCCAATCAAATAAAATGTATCTTTTAAGGTGATCCCTATTGTTGTGCATACTCTTTTTCTCTTTCATGAGCTGACATTTTTAATGATACCATTTTGGTGCAGATACGTTCTTTTGATCGCCCGTTATTGCATGTTAATGTAATGTTGTGGTGACCAAAAAAACATAATTCTGGCAATTTTTTCTCTCTTCGCTGTTTATTGATCAGGTTATTCCTTTTTTTATTGATAGATCGGACGATTCTGAATGCAGCGATACTAAATATGTGTATGTTTGATTTTTTTTATTGTTTTATTTTGATTGGGGCGAAAGGGGGGGTGATTTGAACTTTTATATTTTTTTTATATTTTTAAAAACATTTTTTTTTTTACTTTTGGCATGCTTCAATAGCCTCCATGGGAGACAAGAAGCTACTACAACCCGATCGGCTCTGCTACATAGAGGCGATGATCAGATCGCCTCTATGTAGTAGAATTACTCACTTGCTATGAGCGCTGACCACAGAGCAGTGCTCACAGCAAGCCAGCAGTGACAACCATAAAGGTCTCCAGGAGACCTCTGGTTGTCATGTCAGCAAAGCGGTGACCTGCGATCACGTGACGGGGGTCACTGATGGAAGTTAAATGCTGCTGTCTCCATTTTACAGTGGCATTTAACGGGTTAATAGCCACAGGTGGATCGCGATTCCACCCGCGGCTGTTCCAGGCACATATCAGCTGTTGAAAACAGCTGACCTGTAGCGGGAAAGATGTGGTCTCGCCCCCGGAGCCCACATCAAAGGGAGGGTGTCCGACATCTGCGTAAATGTACGCCCAATGCCAGAAAGGGGTTAATTACCACTCTTTAAGTATGATCACTGAGCCAGTTATGAATCCACCTAAACGTAGCCTTGTCAATCCCATACTTTGTCATCTTTTCAATAAGGATAATATGAGATACTTTATCAAATCCTTTGCTGAAGTCAAGATATACTATATCTGCCACATTTCCCTAAAACACACAGTCGGTGATTCCATCATAGAAGGAAATTAAATTAGTCTGTCATGACTTGTTTGCTAAAAACCCATGCTGACTCATGTTAATTACGGTATTCTTATCCAAGTACTTACATGCTGTTTAATAATTTGTTCAAAGACCTTTCCTGGTATAGAAGTAAGGCTCACTAGCCTGTAATTTCCTGGCTCCATCTTCTTTCCTTTTTTCAAGATAGGGACAACATTTGCCCTTCTCCAATCTTCTGGGACTTCTCCTGTTTTCCAGAATTTTTCCTGGTATGAGTAAGACAATGTGGGGAGGGAAGAATATGTGTGGAGATAGTATGAGGAGGAAAGGGAAATGTGTGAGGAGACAATTTGGGGAGGATAGAGAAATGTGTGAGTTGACACTATAGGGAATGTGTGAGGAGACAGTGCAGGGAAAGGGAGAATGAGACAATTTGGGGAAAGGGAGGAAATGTGAGGAGTCAGGATGATGGGAGAATATATAAAGAAACAGTATGGGGAGAAGGGAATGTGTGAGAAAACAGTATACGGAGTGGTGCAAGGAGACAGTATAGGGGGATATGTGAAAAGGTTTGACATGGTGAAGGAATATGAGAAGATAGTATGGGGAGGGAAAATGTGTAAAGAGACATTATGGGGAAGGTGTGTGTGTGTGAAGAGATAGTTTAGGGAAGGGGGGATGCATGAGGAGACAAAAGGTGAGGAGGGAATGGGGAAATGTATGAGGAGACAGCACAGAGATGGGGTGAAATGTGTTTAGAAACAGTATGGGGAGGAGACAGGAAATGTGTGAGAAGACAGAATGGGAAGGTGGAAATATGTAAACAGACAGTATGGGATGTCTGAGGAGATAGTATAGAGAGTGGGGAACTGAGTGAGGAGACAATATGGTGAGAGTGGAGGGGGAAATCTGCAAGGAGACAGTATGAAGATGGGGAATGAGTGAGGAGACAGTATGAGAGGATAAGTGAGGATACGGTATGGGGGAATGAATGAGGGGTATATAACGGTGTAGAGTGAGGGGGCATAGTTTAGAGACTGGGCAATATGGAAGGGACAAAATGTGAGAGGAGAGTGTGAAGACAGAATATGGGAAGAAGAGGTCAGGGAGGAGGGCATGTGCTATAAGAGAGACAGTGTGGTCATTCTCTTTTATGCAGGGAGCACAGTGAGGAGCAATTATTATTCAGGGGCACAGCGTTTGGCAGATATGTTTATTCAGTAACAATAATAATAATCTTCATTTATATAGCGCCAACATATTCCGCAGCGCTTTACAGTAACTTATAATGACACTGTTATTTTTATTGGTACCATGTCGGGACATGTTACAGAATACCAGAGTAGAGGGAAGTCAGCAGAGATGAGCTGTGCAAGTTCTGATTCTGCCTGGACCAGATAGAGAAGAAGAGAAAGAGAATGACTCCAATCAGAAAAGATGTATAAGGTACTTGGATGTGAATCTTTATTTGAGATACTGACTACATCTCATCAGTTCTGTGGTTTCTGTATGATCTGCAGTCTAATGATCACTGATAACAGCAACACCCAGTATCTTCTTACTATTATAAAGGATATGCTGGGAGTTGTAGGCTCATGCAATGCCAATGCATATAGGGTTGACCTGACATGACAACTGATCGCTGTACTGAGCTTGGTGATGTATTCCTGTTCTGATGGTGGTTCTGGTGATGTTTTAATGTACTGAATGTGTGAAGAGACAGTATGACTGATAACACTTCTATATTGAGTAGATAACACATGATCCACCATTCACAATAGGTGATGTCACAGCTCACCTCCTCTCCCTTCCTTCCACATCACTCTGTCATAAAATGCAATGATTATCCATGTATGTGCTATAAAGCATCTGTGACAACACAGCATTTAATCTAAATTATCCAGATGCCTATTTTCAGTAGGCCAGGAGAAATAGGTTATTGTCTGAATGTTGACTATTGAATTTGTGTTTTTCTTTGGTTGGTCAAGAAACATAGACTGTTGCCATATGAGACATAGGCTATTGTCTGATCATTGACTATTGAAATTGATGTTTTTGGATTTTTGAATGGCTGCTGTTTGCCTCTTTTATCAGCTCCTACAGGTTATTGTCTGCTATCTTTGCAAGACAGGGATAAAGGGTAATTAAACAATAGATGTTTGCTGATATGTTGATTACTCATGGTATAAATCCAGCTACTTTGTTGACATGAAAAACATAGAAGCACTATGCAAATTGATTAAAACAATGAGTGCTAAATTCGTCCCACCTGCCCATGACCTGTGGATGATGAGCTAAACCACATCTGTAAGTATAAAAAGGATATTCTATCCTTCTGAAAAAGGAGACTCTTTACAAATCCACAGCAGGAACACTCTACAGGATAGTTGCCAGGACACCACCATAGCTCCATCAAGGGGATCTCTTTACAAAACAACAACCAGAAACACTCTACAGGACAACTTCCTGGACATCATGGCTCCATCAAGAGGGACACAGATTTGACATTCTACAGGATGCCAGCTTAAAGACCACGGCCCTTTGTGAAGGAATACAGATCTGCTCCATTGACCAACCCATTGATACATTTAGGGAAGACAGGATTGAGACCCTTCAGTCACCTGACTCCATGGAGACTTTTGGGGAAACCAGGTTGCGACCCTCCAGTCACCTGACTCACATAGGTATGCCATGTACCTCAATAGAGCGTCAGCTTCCAAAACTTCTCATTACTTCCTCACTCTGGGTGCCCGCCAAAAGCGTGGTTTCTCTGGTGGGGATAGTCGGCCCTGGAAGCCCCAAAGTCGCAGCTGCTGTAATCCCGGCACCCTGTGTTGTCTGAGTAGTATTCTGCCCATGGGAAATGAGTGCGGCGTTCGATGGGATGTGCCCTGGTCCATGAAGTCTCGGGCCAGTGGATGAGAACACCCACTGAACCTTGTGTTTCCACAGCATGTAAGATCATAAAGACTGATGGAGTCATGTATGGAAAAAAAACAATATAAAATTTACTAAAAGAAAGTAAAAACAAGCAAAAAAAACCATAATATCAATATCTGGTTGAGGTGAGATGAGTAACGAATAGACACTGATACATTAAGTTATTTAGTTTGATCCATTTTTTTGTTCTGCTGATGATAATGCCAGTTTATGCTAATCATGTGCCTAGAGGTGCAGTACCACTATTTAAGTGAGTTGAATTAGCCCTACAGATGTAGCAAGCGGCGAGTGTTTAGCGAGCTACATCCGTTGATAGAATGCACAGAACGTACGTTGCCTATGGATGTTCCTTGTCTCGTTGGATCTGCGCACAGCGTCAGTCCATTGGCCCTCACTATATTTTTATGTATCAAAGCAGCAACTTACGCTCCTCCTCAATACATAATTACTTCTCTACAAATCTGCCAAGAGAAACGCAAAAGCAACAAACACAAACATGGGCTCCAGGGAATGTGAAGCCGTTAATTGTATTAATTGCACAATCAATATTGGATAATTGCGGCCAGCCAACCTCTTCTATGGCTTACGGACCTATTTCATTAGTTTTTTTTTCTATTTTAGCTAAAGTTAAAAACAAAAACTTTTCTTCTGTCCTGGCCCTTGTTTAGGCGACCTCATCAGGTTATTATGTGATCGTTGATGACTATTTTTTTATGACTCACTTGCTTTGTGCTGAGTTTGTGGTGGGCTTCTGCTCCAAACAGCCAATCTGTACAAGCCAAGAACATGAGAAAGACTGAGCAGTTGCTGTGTTGTTGTGCGGGTCGTTACAATTACTGTGACACCAAATATGGCCATGACATTTGCTAATTTGTGATGATTCTTATTTTTTTTAAAGAGCAAATTGAAACTGACAATTGTAATTGTTTTTCATTATTTTTTTTAATTATTTTATTGGAAGATAAAATCTTATTCTCCAATTAGAATTAGAATACAGAGACATAGAAATATTCTGCTGTGCAAAATGTATCAGTACAATCTGCCTGTAGAGTCAGAGCCTGCAATACAGATCAAGTACACATCATTTTACCCTTTACATCACCTGAGCCTGTAGTTTTAGCTCCTGCCTGTAATGTTAAGATTGTGGGTTCAAGACCTGAGGAGACTCACCCCTAGTCAGTATACAAGTACAAAGAATTACATTGCTGTATACAATGTATATGTATAGGACCCTAATTTATGCACTATACAGAGAGAAGGAGCCCCACGACACCCCCTAAGTAGGAGCTATGGGAGCGATGATGAAGTCGGAGAGGTAAGTATAGAAGCTGGGACAAAGCAATGACGTGATGGGACAGTCCTGCTGAATCTGGGACAGTGTGTTATGTATCCTGTGTGTTAGCATAGTCATGCTTGTGGATCCTCACTGCACCATGGGCTGGGAAGAGCCTAAAGGAGTATGACTAAGTGACCACTTGAGATTTCACTGATGGTGGGGTTACACTTGAGCCCAGGTGGACGCCTGGTGCTCCTCGAGGACAGATCCTGGAACTGCGGCAGTTGACAGGACAGCACAGATGGACTCGGAGTACATCAGGACAGATGGTACTGATGTGGATGCTTGTTCAGAAGTTACAGACTGGAAAGAGCAGCGTAGGTTTCGGGTTCAGCTACCACCAGAACGTTTTCAGGATTGTATCAGGCAAAATGGATACTGGAAAGCAGATCTGGTACAGGTTTAACTGGACTGGTTCAGGGACCTGATAACAAGCTAGCAGCTTGCAGACTGACTAACTACAGTTGTTGCTCAGCCAGTAGGAGGCACTTCAGTTTAAGTGCCTCCCAACTATTGGTTGGAGACACAATAAGAGTCTTTAAGATAGAGGAAGCTCCTGCATGCCCTAAGCAGCCAGAGAACCTGAGTGGCTGGGACATGGAAGGTGCAGTAGGAAGGCTTGTGAGGCATGCAGGTGCAGCGCCCCAGAGTCCTGGTCGTTGCAGTACTGTGGCTCCGCCGCTAAGGGGGGCTATGGTACGTTTGATGGCACTGAAGGAGTTCATCTGACCAGGTATCACATACACCAATACATTTCAGTCGGGCCTCCAGGGGGAGCTAAGGGTACTATTCATTAGGCCACTCCTCACATACTGGTAAAACTGGGGGTCAGGCAGGAAGTTAGAGAGAACGCTGACTGGGTTGGAACCAGGCAACACCTGGTGGCAGAGGGTGTTGCAGGGGAAGATTCGGTAGGGTCCCTGTCAGGGGTGGGATCCTGACAGAGGCCTGGCAAACAGAGAGAAAGCTACGGGACCGCGCCTGCACTTCATAGCGGCGGTGCCCTAAGAAAGGACAAGAAGCGAGATTTATTGTGCTGAGTGAGAAACGAGATCAAAGCAAGAAGGAGAATACCAGTAGGAGTCGTGCTGTAAGATCGAGGCAACATCCTACTGAGGCGTAAACAACCGGCGGCCGGAACGCCGAGGAGGTACAGAGCTCTAAGCCATACTTCAAACCAACGGCAGGACAGTCAGTCACAGGCGGGCTGTCTCACTTAAATCACCTACGCAGACATAGGGGCAACCTGTGGAGAGGGGCGACTCTAGGGTCCCGGAAGAGCTCCGAGCCTACCCGTCATATGGGTGCGTCCCAACCATAACACCTGGGAGGGACGGAAGATTAGCAGATCATCTAATCGAGTTGTGAGGGAACACGAGAAACAGACACAACAGTTGTGGGGACTATCCCGTAAGCTCAGCAGGGGAGGACCACAATACATAGCGCTAGAAGGAAGGCACAGATTTCCACCTGCAAAGGGAACTCTGGAGGTGCCATCGGACCGGCCGGACTTGCTCAGCCTGGTTAACAGTATTCCGGATTGAGGACTTTGAGACCTTCAGTAAAGAGGTAAAGAGACTGCAACCTGGTGTCCTCATTATTGACTGCGACCGGCACTACACTACCCCCCATCATCCACATCTATTACTGTACGCCCCTCAGCAGGGTCACGGACCGGGTCTAGTTTCATGATTCCCAATGGCAGGGAAACATCAGAACACAAAAATAACGGACGAGCTCTGGGTGATGGAATCTCGAGCTGACCGTGAGCTAAATCTACCACACAACTAATAGTAGCCAGGGAGCATACCTGATTAACCCTAGATGCCACGCGCCAGCCGGAGGACTAACTACGCCTAGTAGAGGAAGGAACAGACCTGGCTTACCTCTAGGGAAATACCCCAAAAGATGATAGCAGCCCCCCACATGTAATAACGGTGAGTTAAGAGGAAAAGACATACACAGTATGAAAGTAGATTTAGCCAAGAGAGGTCCACTTACTAGATAGCAGAAAGATACAAAAGAGGACTTCACGGTCAAACTGAAAACCCTTTCAAAAAACCATCCTGAAATTACTTTAAGACTCCTGTGTCAACTCATGACACAGGAGTGGCAATTTCAGCCCACAAGAGCTTCCAGCTACAGAGAAAAACAAAACTGCAAACTGGACAAAAGATACAAAACAAAAGGACAAAGTCCACTTAGCTGATCAGCAGACTAGTAGCAGGAACATGCAACCGAAGGCTCTGGTTACAATGATGACCGGCAAGGAAATGACTGGAGAGCAAGGCTAAATAGGAAACTCCCAAACACTGATGGGAGCAGGTGAACTGAGACAGCAAAGACACACAAGTCACCAGTACCACCAGCAACCACCAGGGGAGCCCAAAAGCGGATTCACAACAGTACCCCCCGCTTAAGGAGGGGGCACCGAACCCTCACGAGAACCACCAGGACGGTCTGGATGAGCCCTATGAAAGGCACGAACCAAATCCGAGGCATGAACATCAGAGGCAGTTACCCAAGAATTATCTTCTTGACCATAGCCCTTCCATTTAACCAGATACTGAAGTCTCCGTCTGGAAATACGGGAGTCCAGGATCTTCTCCACAACGTACTCCAATTCACCCTCTACCAGCACAGGAGCAGGAGGTCCAGTAGAAGGAACCACCGGTACCTCATACCTCCGCAACAACGACCGATGGAACACATTATGGATAGCAAAAGATGCCGGGAGGTCCAAACGAAAGGACACAGGGTTAAGAATCTCCAAAATCCTATAAGGACCGATGAACCGAGGCTTAAACTTAGGAGAAGAAACCCTCATAGGGACAAAACGGGAAGACAACCACACCAAGTCCCCAACACGAAGGCGAGGACCAACACGACGACGGCGGTTAGCAAACTGCTGAGTCCTCTCCTGGGACAACTTCAAATTGTCCACCACTTGTCCCCAAATCCGATGCAACCGATCCACCATAGCATCCACTCCCGGACAATCCGAAGACTCCACCTGACCAGATGAAAAACGAGGGTGAAACCCCGAATTGCAAAAGAAAGGGGAAACCAAAGTGGCAGAACTAGCCCGATTATTAAGAGCAAATTCTGCCAACGGCAAAAAGGCAACCCAGTCATCCTGATCCGCAGACACAAAACACCTCAAATAAGTCTCCAAAGTTTGATTAGTTCGCTCCGTCTGGCCATTAGTCTGAGGATGGAATGCAGACGAAAAAGACAAATCAATGCCCAACCTGGAACAGAATGCCCGCCAAAATCTAGACACGAACTGGGTTCCCCTGTCAGAAACGATGTTTTCCGGAATCCCATGCAAGCGAACCACATTTTGAAAAAACAGAGGGACCAATTCAGATGAGGAAGGCAACTTAGGCAATGGCACCAAATGGACCATTTTAGAAAAACGGTCACACACCACCCAGATGACAGACATCTTCTGAGAAACAGGGAGATCAGAAATAAAGTCCATAGAGATGTGCGTCCAAGGCCTCTTCGGAATAGGCAAGGGCAACAATAACCCACTAGCCCTAGAACAACAAGGCTTGGCCCGAGCACAAACATCACAAGACTGCACAAAAACACGCACATCTCGAGACAGGGAAGGCCACCAAAAGGACCTAGCCACCAAATCTCTGGTACCAAAAATTCCAGGATGACCTGCCAGCGTAGAAGAATGAACTTCCGAGATGACTCTACTGGTCCAATCATCAGGAACAAACAGTCTACCAGGTGGACAACGATCAGGTCTATCTGCCTGAAATTCTTGCAAAGCACGTCGCAGGTCTGGGGAGACAGCAGACAAAACCACCCCATCCTTAAGGATACCAGCAGGTTCAGAATCCCCAGGAGAGTCAGGCTCAAAACTCCTAGAAAGAGCATCTGCCTTCACATTTTTAGAACCCGGTAAGTATGAAACCACAAAATTAAACCGAGAGAAAAACAACGACCAGCGTGCCTGTCTAGGATTCAGGCGCCTGGCAGACTCTAGATAAATCAGATTCTTGTGATCAGTCAAAACCACCACCTGATGTCTGGCGCCCTCAAGCGAATGACGCCACTCCTCAAACGCCCACCTCATGGCCAAAAGCTCCCGATTACCAACATCATAGTTTCGCTCGGCGGCCGAAAATTTTCGAGAAAAGAACGCACAAGGTCTCATCACTGAGCAGTCGGAACTTTTCTGCGACAAAACCGCCCCTGCTCCGATCTCGGAAGCATCGACCTCAACCTGAAAGGGAAGAGAAACATCAGGCTGGCGCAACACAGGAGCAGACGAAAAGCGGCGCTTAAGCTCCCGAAAGGCCTCCACAGCAGCAGGGGACCAATCGGCAACATCAGCACCCTTTCTAGTCAAATCAGTCAAAGGTTTAGCAACGCCAGAAAACCCAGTTATAAATCGACGATAGAAATTAGCAAAGCCCAAGAATTTCTGAAGACTCTTAAGAGAAGTAGGCTGTGTCCAGTCACAAATAGCCCGAACCTTAACAGGGTCCATCTCAATAGAAGAAGGGGAAAAAATGTACCCCAAAAAAGAAATCTTTTGAACCCCAAAAACACACTTTGAACCCTTTACACACAAAGAATTAGTCCGCAAAACCTGAAAAACCCTCCTGACCTGTTGAACATGAGACTCCCAGTCATCAGAAAAAATCAAAATATCATCCAAATACACAATCATAAATTTATCCAAATATTCACGGAAAATATCATGCATAAAGGACTGAAAGACCGAAGGTGCATTTGAAAGGCCGAAAGGCATTACTAAATACTCAAAATGGCCCTCAGGCGTATTAAATGCGGTTTTCCACTCATCCCCCTGCTTAATTCGCACCAAATTATACGCCCCACGAAGATCAATCTTAGAGAACCACTTAGCCCCCCTTATGCGAGCAAACAAATCAGTCAACAAAGGCAACGGATACTGATATTTGACTGTAATTTTATTCAGGAGTCGATAATCAATACAAGGCCTCAGAGAGCCATCCTTCTTAGACACAAAAAAAAAACCAGCTCCTAAAGGAGATGAAGAAGGACGAATATGTCCCTTTTCCAGGGACTCCTTAATATACTCTCGCATAGCAGCATGTTCAGGCACAGATAAATTAAACAAACGACCCTTTGGAAATTTACTGCAAGGAATCAGATCTATGGCGCAATCACAATCTCTGTGGGGAGGGAGAGAACCAATCTTAGGCTCTTCAAAAACATCACGATAATCATACAAAAATGCTGGAATCTCAGAGGGAGTAGATGACGAAATGGAAACCAAAGGTACATCCCCATGAGCCCCCCGACATCCCCAGCTGTTGTGAATTTGGATTCTGGGCTCCCCCGGTGGCTACTGGTGGAATTGAACTTGTGACATCATCTTCCCTGTTCACCTGTTCTGATTAGATCTGGGTGTCGCTATATAACCTGGCTTCTCTGTTAGATGCTTGCCGGTCAACAATGTTATCAGAAGCCTCTCTGTGCTTGTTCCTGCTCCCAGACATCTACTAGATAAGTTGGACATTCGTCCATGTTTTGTTTTTGTATTTTGGTTCCAGTTCACAGCTGCAGTTTCGTTACTGTGTCTGGAAAGCTCTTGTTGATCAGGAATTGCCACTCTGGTATTATGAGTTAATGCCAGAGTCCTAAAGTAATTTCTGGATGTGTTTTGTTAGGGTTTTCTACTGACCATGAAAGTATGCTTTCTGTCTTCTGCTATCTAGAAAGCGGACCTCAAATTTGCTAAAACTATTTTCCTGCTGCGTTTGTTGTTTCATCTCATATCACCGCCAATATATGTGGGGGGCCTCTGTCTCCTTTTTGGGCATTTCTCTAGAGGTGAGTCAGGTCTTATATTTCCCTCTGCTAGCATTATTTAGTTCTCCGGCCGGCGCTGGGCATATAGGGATAAAAAGTAGGACATGCTACCTGGCTACTTCTAGATGATGCGGTAGGTTTAGTTCATGGTCAGTATAGTTACATCTTCCAAGAGCTTGTTCCTATTGAGGCTTATGCTAGTTCTCTGGCCATGGAGATCATGACAGTTTGACCGGCCAACTAAAGGGTTAAAATCCTTGGCTGAGAAAGGAGAGAAATAAGAAGTCTGCTGAAAATTTTTTTTTTTTTTTTTTTTTTTTCTCTCTAGTAGTTAGTGTGCTCTTAATTGGATCACTTGCCAGTCTGTCTATGCTGCAGTCTTTCTTTTTTTTCTCTCTCCTTCTAATCTTTGAATGGCTCTATGTTCACCTGTCTATAATGGATCTACAGAGTGTAACTGCAGGTTTGAATAATCTCGCCACGAAAGTACAAAGTTTGCAAGATTTTGTTGTTCATGCTCCGGTATCAGAGCCGAGAATTCCTTTGCCGGAATTCTTCTCAGGGAATAGATCTAGCTTTCAGAATTTTAGAAATAATTGTAAGTTATTTTTGTCCCTGAAATCTCGTTCTGCTGGAGACCCTGCACAGCAGGTTGGGATTGTGATTTCCTTGCTCCGCGGCGACCCTCAAGATTGGGCTTTTGCATTGGCACCAGGGGATCCTGCGTTGCGCAATGTGGATGCGTTTTTTCTGGCCTTGGGCTTGCTGTATGAGGAACCTCATTTGGAACTTCAGGCAGAAAAAACTTTGATGTCCCTATCGCAGGGGCAAGATGAAGCTGAAATTTACTGCCAAAGATTCCGTAAATGGTCTGTGCTTACTCAGTGGAATGAGTGTGCCTTGGCGGCTACTTTCAGAGAGGGTCTTTCTGATGCCATTAAGGATGTTATGGTGGGGTTCCCTGTGCCTGCAAGTCTGAATGAGTCCATGACAATGGCCATTCAGATCGATAGGCGTCTGCGGGAGCGCAAACCAGTGCACCATCTGGCGGTGTCCACTGAGAAGACGCCAGAAAACATGCAGTGTGATAGAATTCTGTCCAGAAGCGAGCGGCAGAATTTTAGACGGAAAAATGGGTTGTGTTTCTATTGTGGGGATTCTACTCATGTTATATCAGCATGCTTTAAGCGTACTAAAAAGCTTGATAAATCCGTTCCCATTGGCACTTTACAGTCTAAATTTATTTTGTCTGTGACCCTGATTTGCTCTTTGTCATCTATTACTACGGACGCCTATATCGACTCTGGCGCCGCTTTGAGTCTTATGGATTGGTCCTTTGCCAATCGTTGTGGGTATGATTTAGAGCCTTTGGAGACTCTTATTCCTCTGAAGGGGATTGACTCCACCCCATTGGCTAATAATAAACCACAATACTGGACACAAGTGACTATGTGTATTAATCCGGATCACCAGGAGACTATTCGTTTTCTGGTGCTGTATAATCTACATGATGATTTGGTGCTGGGATTGCCATGGCTGCAGTCTCACAACCCAGTCCTTGACTGGAGAGCTATGTCTGTGTTGAGCTGGGGATGTAAGGGGACTCATGGGGACGTACCTTTGGTGTCCATTTCATCATCTATTCCCTCTGAAATCCCTGAGTTCCTGTCTGATTATCGTGACGTCTTTGAAGAACCCAAGCTGGGTTCACTACCTCCGCACCGTGAGTGCGATTGTGCTATAGATTTAATTCCGGGTAGTAAATACCCAAAGGGTCGTTTATTTAATCTGTCTGTGCCTGAACATACTGCTATGCGAGAATATATAAAGGAGTCCTTGGAAAAGGGACATATTCGTCCATCGTCATCTCCCTTAGGAGCCGGTTTTTTCTTTGTGTCAAAAAAAGACGGCTCTTTGAGACCATGTATTGATTATCGGCTTTTGAATAAAATCACGGTTAAATATCAATACCCATTGCCGTTGCTGACTGATTTGTTTGCTCGCATAAAGGGGGCCAAGTGGTTCTCTAAGATTGATCTCCGTGGGGCGTATAATTTGGTGCGGATCAGGCAGGGGGATGAGTGGAAAACCGCATTTAATACGCCCGAGGGCCACTTTGAGTATTTGGTGATGCCTTTTGGTCTTTCTAATGCCCCTTCAGTCTTCCAGTCCTTTATGCATGATATTTTCCGCGATTTTTTGGATAAATTTATGATAGTGTATCTGGATGATATTCTGATTTTTTCGGATGATTGGGACTCTCATGTCCGGCAAGTTAAGAGGGTTTTTCAGGTTTTGCGGTCTAATTCTCTGTGTGTCAAGGGTTCTAAGTGCGTTTTTGGGGTTCAGAGAATTTCCTTTTTGGGATATATTTTTTCTCCCTCTTCCATTGAGATGGATCCTGTCAAGGTTCAAGCTATTTGTGATTGGACGCAGCCCTCTTCTCTTAAAAGTCTTCAGAAATTTTTGGGCTTTGCCAACTTTTATCGTCGATTTATTTCTGGTTTTTCGGATGTCGTTAAGCCATTGACCGATTTGACTAGACAGGGTGCTGATGTTGCTAATTGGTCCCCTGATGCTGTGGAGGCCTTTCAGGAGCTTAAGCGCCGTTTTTCTTCTGCCCCTGTGTTGCGTCAGCCTGATGTGACTCTTCCTTTTCAGGTTGAGGTCGACGCTTCTGAGATCGGGGCTGGGGCAGTGTTGTCGCAGAAAAGTTCTGACTGCGCCGTGATGAGGCCTTGTGCCTTCTTTTCCCGTAAATTTTCGCCCGCTGAGCGGAATTATGATGTTGGGAATCGGGAGCTTTTGGCCATGAAGTGGGCGTTTGAGGAGTGGCGCCATTGGCTCGAGGGGGCCAGACATCAGGTGGTGGTTCTGGTGAGGGTTCGGTGCCCCCTCCTTGAGGGGGGGGTACTGTTGTGAATTTGGATTCTGGGCTCCCCCGGTGGCTACTGGTGGAATTGAACTTGTGACATCATCTTCCCTGTTCACCTGTTCTGATTAGATCTGGGTGTCGCTATATAACCTGGCTTCTCTGTTAGATGCTTGCCGGTCAACAATGTTATCAGAAGCCTCTCTGTGCTTGTTCCTGCTCCCAGACATCTACTAGATAAGTTGGACATTCGTCCATGTTTTGTTTTTGTATTTTGGTTCCAGTTCACAGCTGCAGTTTCGTTACTGTGTCTGGAAAGCTCTTGTTGATCAGGAATTGCCACTCTGGTATTATGAGTTAATGCCAGAGTCCTAAAGTAATTTCTGGATGTGTTTTGTTAGGGTTTTCTACTGACCATGAAAGTATGCTTTCTGTCTTCTGCTATCTAGAAAGCGGACCTCAAATTTGCTAAAACTATTTTCCTGCTGCGTTTGTTGTTTCATCTCATATCACCGCCAATATATGTGGGGGGCCTCTGTCTCCTTTTTGGGCATTTCTCTAGAGGTGAGTCAGGTCTTATATTTCCCTCTGCTAGCATTATTTAGTTCTCCGGCCGGCGCTGGGCATATAGGGATAAAAAGTAGGACATGCTACCTGGCTACTTCTAGATGATGCGGTAGGTTTAGTTCATGGTCAGTATAGTTACATCTTCCAAGAGCTTGTTCCTATTGAGGCTTATGCTAGTTCTCTGGCCATGGAGATCATGACACCCAGCTTATCACAGACATTGTTTTCCAGTCAAGGACTGGGTTATGAGATTGTAACCATGGTAATCCAAGCACTAAAACATCATGTAAATTGTACAACACAAGGAAGCGAATCACCTCCTGATGGTCTGGAGTCATACGCATAGTCACTTGCATCCAGAATTGTGGTTTATTACTAGCCAAAGGGGTAGAATCAATACCCTTCAGAGGTATAGGGACTTCCAGTGGCTCTAAATCAAACCCACAGCGCCTGGCAAAGGACCAATCCATAAGACTCAGGGCGGCGCCAGAGTCCACATAGGCATCCACGGTAATAACTGATAATGAACAAATCAAGGTTACAGACAGAATAAATTTAGACTGTAAAGTGCCAATTGAAATAGACTTGTCAACCTTCTTTGTGCGTTTAGAGCATGCTGATATAACATGAGCAGAATCACCACAATAGAAGCATAACCCATTTTTACGCCTGTAATTCTGCCGCTCGCTTCTGGACAGAGTTCTGTCACATTGCATATTCTCTGGTGACTTTTCAGAAGATACCGCCAAATGGTGCACAGGCTTGCGCTCCCGCAAACGCCGATCAATCTGAATAGCCATTGTCATGGACTCATTCAGACCTGTAGGCGCAGGGAACCCGACCATAACATCTTTAACGGCATCAGAGAGGCCCTCTCTGAAATTTGCTGCTAGGGCGCACTCATTCCACTGGGTAAGCACAGACCATTTACGAAATTTTTGGCAGTATATCTCAGCTTCATCTTGCCCTTGAGATAGGGCTATCAAAGCTTTTTCAGCTTGAATCTCCAAATTAGGTTCCTCATAAAGCAAGCCTAAAGCCAGAAAAAACGCATCCACATTGAGCAACGCAGGATCCCCTGGTGTCAATGAAAATGCCCAGTTTTGAGGGTCACCTCGCAGCAAAGAAATTACAATCTTAACCTGCTGGACAGGTCCTCCAGAGGAGTGAGGTCTGAGAGAAAGGAATAATTTACAATTATATTTGAAATTCAGAAACCGAGATCTATCTCCGGAAAACACCTCTGGTGTAGGAATCTTAGGTTCAGACATTGGAGTATGTATAACAATATCTTGTAAATTTTGAACCTTAGTAGCAAGATTATTTAAACCTGCAGCCAAACTCTGAGGATCCATCTTTAAACAGGTGAGATCAGAGCCATTCAAGGATTAGAAGGAGAGAAAGGCAAAGGCTGTAATTAGAGCTGAAATACAACTGATCCAACTAAGGAGCAAGCATAGGGAAAAAGAAAAAAAAAAAAAAAAAACTCTACAGACTTCTTTTTCTCTCCTTTCTTCTGCCAGTAACTTTAACACTTTGGCCGGTCATACTGTCATGATTCCCAATGGCAGGGAAACATCAGAACACAAAAATAACGGATGAGCTCTGGGTGATGGAATCTCGAGCTGACCGTGAGCTAAATCTACCACACAACTAATAGTAGCCAGGGAGCATACCTGATTAACCCTAGATGCCACGCGCCAGCCGGAGGACTAACTACGCCTAGTAGAGGAAGGAACAGACCTGGCTTACCTCTAGGGAAATACCCCAAAAGATGATAGCAGCCCCCCACATGTAATAACGGTGAGTTAAGAGGAAAAGACATACACAGTATGAAAGTAGATTTAGCCAAGAGAGGTCCACTTACTAGATAGCAGAAAGATACAAAAGAGGACTTCACGGTCAAACTGAAAACCCTTTCAAAAAACCATCCTGAAATTACTTTAAGACTCCTGTGTCAACTCATGACACAGGAGTGGCAATTTCAGCCCACAAGAGCTTCCAGCTACAGAGAAAAACAAAACTGCAAACTGGACAAAAGATACAAAACAAAAGGACAAAGTCCACTTAGCTGATCAGCAGACTAGTAGCAGGAACATGCAACCGAAGGCTCTGGTTACAATGATGACCGGCAAGGAAATGACTGGAGAGCAAGGCTAAATAGGAAACTCCCAAACACTGATGGGAGCAGGTGAACTGAGACAGCAAAGACACACAAGTCACCAGTACCACCAGCAACCACCAGGGGAGCCCAAAAGCGGATTCACAACAGTCTAGCCACCGTGACAACCCCAGAGCAGAGACTCAGAGGCCCGGTACCGGGTACCCCTCGGCCCTGCGGCAGTGGGGGCGCTACAAACTTGGCGTCATGAACAGGATCTACTTAAGCCTGAAGAATCAGGTCATGTGTGCCTTGGAACTGTGATTTATTATACTTGGACTGTGACTTATTGCAAAGACTGTGTGTTGCCACTTGCCGCCAGAAGTTCCCGCCAAAACCGCCGCCATTGCAGCGCTAAGGAGAGCGCAGGAGAAGAAGAAGGGCGTGGAAGTAGGCGTGGACCAGCTGAAGAGCGCGAAAGACAATGGCCGCCCAGTCTAAGTATTTCTGTCCCTTGAGGACGTGTCCGTCAGCAGCCGAGATCCGCCTCCTAATCCTTAATGGAGGGCGGAGGCAAAGAAAGCGAAACCGCCCACGAAGGAGAGAGCGGGAAAAGGACCAGGAAGAAGAAGTCAGTGACATGGCCAGCCGCCCGGAGCCGGAGCGTGGGGTAGGAGCAGAGGACTCCCCCAGCTACCCGGAGAGGCACCGCAGCCAGACCTCCACAGTTGACGCTGACCTCCTGCAGACCGGGGCGGACGAGCAGATCCACCAATTCCTGCAGACGCAGCTGAGCACTGAGGCCGGGTGGAAGAAGACCTTCATCGGGAGCCTCACCAGACGCCTGTCGGCGGCCTCGTCCGGTCCGGAGCAAGAGAGAAGTTCCAGCGCTCCGAAGCCAGAAAGCAAGGCCCTGCCGGAAAGCGAGATGCTGCAAGCAGGGATGACAACGTCGCAGCACGAGGCCCTGCAGGGAGCATTCCAGACCCCAGCGGAGGCAGAGCAGACCGGCACCGGAGGGACCGCATCTGAAGCAGGTATGAAGGACGACCCTGCCCTGACGACCGACACCACTCCACTGACTGCTAGTGCCACAACTGCTGACTCCGTTCCAGTGACTGATCTTGCAGCAGCCGCTACCTCTGCTGCAGCAAATGCCCATACTCAAGCTGCGCAGACCTCCATTGCTGCGCATGATTTAACCGTACATGAAAGACGGATTAACGGCGTTTGTCCAGCACTGGGTATAACCCTGGACCTCACTTTTCCCAGGCCAAGAAGGGTTAAGTGCCAGGTGCAGCCCTGGAAGCCGTCCAACTAAACCTCGGAAACCTGAACATGTACATAGTTAATTGTTTTCACTGTTTTGCTGCTAAAACCCGTACGGGGTTAGTTAGTGAGTCCTCCTAGGAGCCATACAGAGATGGCTCAGTGATATCAAACTGAAAGAAAAACATGTTCTATACTGTGTATAGTAGTGGAAGGACAGTAGGCTCAGGCAGAATGGGGCGGTCCTGTAAAAGAAAGGAGAGGCAGCAGGCCTGGAGCAGTTAGGACAGGCGGTCCTGCAGACGTAAAGTAGGAGAATGTAGCACAGTTGCTTAAGCCTTATAATGTGTTATAAGAAGGTCTTTAGTGGATTCAGAGTGTACATCCTTAAAGGCAATGTTAAATTAATGTTTAAAAATTTTGCACTTAGTAGAATACCCGGTTGGGTAAGAAAAGTTATTTATAGTAAGTTATTTAAAAGTATTTTACCATGTTTGTAACGTTCAAGTGTCCTCACCTCCCATAAAGGGAAGCTCTGTTCAAATATGCTTGTTGTTATTGCACTCACAAAAATTGTATGTCTTTTTGCTCACATGTATTGTTGTTTTCTTCCCAGTCCAGGAGTACTGGATTTAACCGGGGGGGGAGTGCAGCGCCCCAGAGTCCTGGTCGTTGCAGTACTGTGGCTCCGCCGCTAAGGGGGGCTATGGTACGTTTGATGGCACTGAAGGAGTTCATCTGACCAGGTATCACATACACCAATACATTTCACAGTCGGGCCTCCAGGGGGAGCTAAGGGTACTATTCATTAGGCCACTCCTCACATACTGGTAAAACTGGGGGTCAGGCAGGAAGTTAGAGAGAACGCTGACTGGGTTGGAACCAGGCAACACCTGGTGGCAGAGGGTGTTGCAGGGGAAGATTCGGTAGGGTCCCTGTCAGGGGTGGGATCCTGACAGAGGCCTGGCAAACAGAGATAAAGCTACGGGACCGCGCCTGCACTTCATAGCGGCGGTGCCCTAAGAAAGGACAAGAAGCGAGATTTATTGTGCTGAGTGAGAAACGAGATCAAAGCAAGAAGGAGAATACCAGTAGGAGTCGTGCTGTAAGATCGAGGCAACATCCTACTGAGGCGTAAACAACCGGCGGCCGGAACGCCGAGGAGGTACAGAGCTCTAAGCCATACTTCAAACCAACGGCAGGACAGTCAGTCACAGGCGGGCTGTCTCACTTAAATCACCTACGCAGACATAGGGGCAACCTGTGGAGAGGGGCGACTCTAGGGTCCCAGAAGAGCTCCGAGCCTACCCGTCATACGGGTGCGTCCCAACCATAACACCTGGGAGGGACGGAAGATTAGCAGAAGATCATCTAATCGAGTTGTGAGGGAACACGAGAAACAGACACAACAGTTGTGGGGACTATCCCGTAAGCTCAGCAGGGGAGGACCACAACACATAGCGCTAGAAGGAAGGCACAGATTTCCACCTGCAAAGGGAACTCTGGAGGTGCCATCGGACCGGCCGGACTTGCGCAGCCTGGTTAACAGTATTCCGGATTGAGGACTTTGAGACCTTCAGTAAAGAGGTAAAGAGACTGCAACCTGGTGTCCTCGTTATTGACTGCGACCGGCACTACACTACCCCCCATCATCCACATCTATTACTGTACGCCCCTCAGCAGGGTCACGGACCGGGTCTAGCCACTGTGACAACCCCAGAGCAGAGACTCAGAGGCCCGGTACCGGGTACCCCTCGGCCCTGCGGCAGTGGGGGCGCTACACAGGGATGCTGGTGTTACATTAGTTACACACTGGTGTTACTGTCCCACTAGATTAGTTTTTTGTCCACTCATTCCCTCAATGCGATGTCCCCTCTCCGACACCTTCATCACTCCATAGCCCCCTCCTCCTGGCGGCCAACACATTCATTAAATAAACAAAATTATCTTCTTTTCTTCAGATCTGGTCTCCTCAGGAATGAAACCCACTACTTGAATCATTGCAGGCAGCAGCTAAAGCTGTGAGCCACAGCCTCCATTAATAAGAATGGGAGAATTTTCTTTACTTGAATGTGCATTTCCGACTCTGAGCCAGATTATACAGGTACATAGAGCTACATCTGTACACAGCAGTGTATTTCTATGTCCCTGTATTCTAGAGGGAAATTAAAAGTGAGATTTTTTTTCTTCATGCAAAATTACAAAACAAATTGAAGAACAATTACAACAATATAATTTTTAATGTGCTGCTTTTGAAAAATAATAAATATAGTTTTGGGAAAATAGTGGCCAGCTGCACACATGACGTGTGACAGTGAGTGCTGCATTTCTTACATTACTCTTGGCAGGTTGTGCGGATAATACAACATCACACTGCTCCCTCTTATGAAGTGTTGGTACATCAGATATAATATGGACGACATCCCCTAATTTCTGGATTGGCAATATTTTGAGGAATGAAATCTTCTGAATATTCGCGATAGAGTCGGCCCCCGGCGTACGGCCTCCACTGTTGCTGATCTGCAGTTTTTTTATCCTCAGATCCTGAGCTGGAAAATGCGCAATTCTCCCCCACGTAATTGACTTTACATGTTTTAATGCGACTCTTGGGGTCTCAGTCATTATGGACGATGGATTTGTTTTCACCGAGGATGATAAATGATTTAAAGCGATGAACAAATGGAGTCGTGTGAGCTTCGCCATCGGCCATGAGATTACTGAAATATTCAACGCTTACAAAAATAGGTACAAAGACCGTGAAGTGCAAACACTGTAAAAACATGAAGGGGCCCTATGGAAGTGCAGAGGGGGCCCCAGAGTAAAAAAAAATGCAAACCCTTGCTGACACTGCTGTTATATGCCATCACAGCCCCCTCCTCCAACCCTTTCCGTGCCCCCCGGCGCTGCACTGTCTGTAGTGAAGCTATGATTGTAAAAGGGAGTGACACATCGCAAATTCGGATAGCTCATAGGAAACGTCCCCCCTAAATCCTGTCACCCCTGCATCTAAAATACAAGGTGCACAGATAGCGAGACTGATTTCATACTGTAATAAGACCAGAGCTGCTCTGTGCACAGCACCGAAATGCTCTGCTAAATGAAAAGTAGGATGGCTGACAGATAAAAGCTGCTCTATAACACAAGGAGCTCTAACACCTGGTTTCAGGGGAGCTTCCCTAAAACTTCTGGCCTGGAAGCGGCATTAGTCAGTCTGAGAGAGGAGAGAAGTCGAGGAGAAGCTGGGGAGTGGAGCTGTAACCAAGCTCACCGCAGAGCCGAGCGCTAGAAGCCGGACACCGGAGTCCATGGTTGCGTGGGTACTGAAGTCCCGGCAGCTAAATCCGGAGGGCAGGAGACTGCAGGTCTCCTGGCCCGATCTAACACCCAGCGGCACAGCAGCATACAAGAGCCCAGAGCCGCCACGAAGGAGCGAAACCTGTAATAGGCTAGAGTGGCCTGCCATGTGGGTAATGTTTTATTTTATCTGACTGCCAGACAATGAGAGGAACTTGAGCAGAGCTTAAAGCAGCAAGGACCTAACAGGACAGGGCAGTAGGAAGACCTCCACACCCACCTGGCTAGGTGGATCCTACATTGCTTCCAGGCTGCCCGGATCTCCATTACCATCTGTTACCCGTACCCCAGACTGCACTTTCAGCCATTGTGTGAAGGTAAAGAAAACGACAACCCTTGTGTCCTCCAGTCATATCTCACACCTTCAGTCCTGCACCCCAACGTCCACGATCCCTTACAACAGTACCGGTAGCCCTGGGGCCCCGCTCCACCTGTGGGGAGCAGAACCATCCCAGCTGCATCACCATCGGTCCCAGCGGTCCCCTAAGCAGCATTGGCCATCCATTGCCGCTAAGTCCCCTATAAACTTTCCCTCATTATTTTATTGCGCGCACAGGGACACGGAGCGGGTCACTGCTGCCGTGACAACCCCCCGGATAACTGTCTGACCATGACTGAGTACCCCATGGCCCTGGTGGGCGTCAAAGATGCAGCCGGCTCATATAGAAAAGATGTTGCAAAACACAAGTGCAAAATGCCAAATAGCCAGCCACTCACAGCATACCCGTTCATGGAGGAGGTGACTGCTTAGTATACATTTGTGCAATAGAGGCTGGTATAGGGCGCTGTTCACATGAAGGACATGCATAGTGTCTGGTTCACAGCCGATTAGTCACGCCCCTACTATTCTATTAGGCGGGCTAGCCAGC
The DNA here is from genome assembly GCF_051348905.1 of Ranitomeya variabilis. Taxonomy (NCBI): domain Eukaryota; kingdom Metazoa; phylum Chordata; class Amphibia; order Anura; family Dendrobatidae; genus Ranitomeya; species Ranitomeya variabilis. The sequence continues at coordinate 1,136,910,424 of NC_135232.1, forward strand.
ACCCTCTCAATGCATCCTAGTGTGAACACCCCTGTATACAAGACCCAAGGTGCTGGGCTGGCTGCACCCTAAAAAATAAAGTGCACAAAATACATATAAATATGTGAGGTATTGGTTGATATTTTGGCCAAGATATACAAGTTCACAACACCTGGTCTGAACATACACAGCACACTGACAACACACAGAGAGTGCACGGACAGCACTTGGACAGCACACCGACAACACAGAGTGCACGGATAGCACACAGACAGCACATGGACCACACATACACAGCACACCGTCAACACATAGAGTGCATGGATAGCACACAGACAGCACATGGACTGCACATACACAGCACACCAACACACAGAGAGAGCACAGACAACACATGGACAGCATATAGACTGCATATAAACAGCACACTGACAACACACAGAGCGCATGGACAGCACATGGACTGCACATACACAGCACACCGACAACGCACAGAGAGTGCACGGACAGCACATGGACTGCACATACACAGCACACTGACAACACACAGAAAGTGCACAGACAGCACATGGACAGCACACCGACAACATAGAGTGCACGGATAGCACACAGACAGCACATGGACTGCACATAGACAGCACAACAACACAGAGAGAGCACAGACAACACATGGACAGCAAATGGACTGCACATACACAGCACACCGACAACGCACAGAGAGTGAACGGACAGCACATGGACTGCACATACACAGCACACTGACAACACACAGAAAGTGCACAGACAGCACATTGACAGCACACCGACAACATAGAGTGCACGGATAGCACACAGACAGCACATGGACTGCACATAGACAGCACAACACACAGAGAGAGCTGTTGTGAACTCTGTTTTCGGGCTCCCTCTTGTGGTCACTGGTGGTATGGTGTGACTTTTGCTTTGGGCTCCCCCTGGTGGCTTTGTTTGTTATCCTGCTGGTCACTGGCTATCAGCTGGTTCGTTATCCTCTGGGAGGTTCCTATATAGCTCTGTTTTACTTCCTCTTGTTGCCGGCTGTCGATGTAATCAGTGCTACTCAGATTCCTTCTGACTACCTTGCTCCCAGTCCATCCAGGACAAAGCTAAGTTTTGTTTGCTCATTTTTTGATCAGCAGTGTTTATCATGTTTTCTTGTCCAGCTTGCTAAAATGTGATTTCCTCGCTTGCTGGATGCTCTAGTGGACTGAGTTTCTCCCCACACACCATTAGTTGGTGCGTGGGTTCTTGTAATCTTAGGATGGATATTTTGTAAGGGTTTTTTATTGATCGCATAGACCCCTGCTCTATTTTCTGCTTTCTAGTACTAGTGGGCCTCTTTTGCTGAATCTGTTTTCATCCCTACGTATGTGCCTTCTTCTTACTTCACCGTTAATATTTGTTGGGGGCTTCTATATCTTTGGGGATTATTTCTCTGGAGGCAAGCGAGGTCTTTCTTTCCCTTTAGGGGTAGCTAGCTCCTCAGGCTGGCTCGAGACGTCTAGGAATTATTTAGGCACGTTCACCGGCTACCTCTAGTTGTTTTGGATAGGTTCAGATTTGCGATCAGTCCAGTTACCATCTCCCTAGAGCTTGTCCTTAGTTTATTCACTTGCTGGTCTATTCGTGATCCTCAGCCACTAAGGATCATAACAGTACAGCCGGCCCGTAAAGTGTTAATTGCATGGCAGAAGCAGGAGAAAAGAAGCCTTGAGAATTTTTTTTTTTTTTTTGTTGTTGCCGTGTGTCTAGCTGCTGTGGCTAGCTTCTCTCCTCCTCTTAATCTTGGTGTGGCTCTGAGTTCAGCTGCTGACATGGATGTCCAGAGCTTGGCTTCCAGTCTGGATCATCTTGCTGCTAGGGTTCAAAGTATTCAGGATTTTGTTGTTCACAGTCCTATGTCAGAGCCTAGAATACCTATTCCGGAGTTGTTTTCTGGAGATAGATCTAGGTTCCTGAATTTTGGGAACAATTGTAAGTTGTTTCTTTCTTTGAAACCTCGTTCCTCTGGTGATGCCGTTCAGCAAGTTAAGATTATCATTTCCTTTTTGCGTGGGGACCCCCAAGATTGGGCCTTCGCATTGGCACCAGGGGATCCTGCATTGCTTAGTGTAGATGCATTTTTTCTAGCCCTTGGATTGCTCTATGAGGAACCTAATCTTGAGAACCAGGCTGAAAAAACGTTATTGGCCCTCTCGCAGGGGCAAGATGAAGCAGAGGTGTACTGCCAGAAATTTCGGAAATGGTCGGTGCTTACTCAGTGGAATGAGTGTGCCCTGGCTGCAAATTTCAGAGAAGGTCTTTCTGAAACCATTAAGAATGTCATGGTGGGGTTCCCTACGCCTGCAGGTCTGAATGAGTCAATGACTCTGGCCATTCAGATTGATCGGCGTTTGCGGGAGCGCAAACCTGTGCACCATTTGGCGGTGTCTTCTGAACAGACACCTGAATCTATGCAATGTGACAGAATTCTGACCAGAAGTGAACGGCAAAATTATAGGTGGCAAAATGGGTTGTGCTTTTACTGTGGTGACTCAGCTCATGTTATCTCAGCATGCTCTAAGCGCAAAAAAAAGTTGATAAATCTGTCACCATTGGTACTTTACAGCCTAAGTTCATTTTGTCTGTTACCCTGATTTGTTCCCTGTCATCTTACCCGGTTAATGCTTTTGTAGATTCAGGTGTCTGAGTCTGATGGATTGGTCATTTGCCAGGCGCTGTGGTTTTGATTTGGAGCCTTTAAAATTCCCTATTCCACTAAGGGGAATTGATTCTACACCATTGGCTACGAATAGACCTCAGTACTGGACACAAGTGACCATGTGCATGACTCCTGTTCATCAGGAGGTGATTCGCTTTCTTGTACTGCATAATTTGCATGATGTCGTCGTGTTGGGTCTACCATGGTTGCAGACTCATAATCCAGTCCTGGATTGGAAAGCTATGTCGGTGTCAAGTTGGGGTTGTCAGGGTATTCATGGTGACGCTCCTGTGGTGTCTATTGCTTCGTCCACTCCTTCTGAAGTCCCTACGTTTTTGTCAGACTACCAGGATGTATTTGAGGAGCCCAAACTCAATTCTCTACCTCCTCATAGGGATTGTGATTGTGCTATAAATTTGATTCCTGGTAGTAAGTTTCCTAAGGGACGACTTTTCAATTTATCTGTGCCGGAGCATGCTGCCATGCGGAGTTATATAAAGGAGTCTTTAGAGAAGGGACATATTCGCCCGTCCTCATCCCCTCTTGGTGCAGGATTCTTTTTTGTGGCTAAAAAGGATGGTTCCCTGAGACCCTGTATTGATTATCGCCTTTTGAATAAAATCACGGTCAAATTTCAGTATCCTTTGCCATTGTTAACTGATTTGTTTGCTCGCATTAGGGGGTCTAGTTGGTTCACCAAGATAGATCTTCGTGGTGCGTATAACCTTGTGCGTATAAAACAGGGTGATGAATGGAAAACTGCATTTAATACGCCTGAAGGCCATTTTGAGTACTTGGTGATGCCTTTTGGACTTTCTAATGCTCCTTCAGTCTTTCAGTCCTTTATGCATGACATCTTCCGTGAATATCTGGATAAGTTTATGATTGTGTATCTGGATGATATTCTGTTTTTTTCGGATGATTGGGAGTCCCATGTGAAGCAGGTCAGGATGGTCTTTCAGGTCCTACGTGACAATGCTTTATTTGTGAAGGGCTCAAAATGTCTTTTTGGAGTCCATAAGATTTCTTTTTTGGGTTTCATTTTTTCTCCTTCTACTATTGAGATGGACCCAGTCAAGGTTCAGGCTATTCATGACTGGACGCAGCCTACATCTGTTAAGAGTCTTCAGAAGTTCTTGGGTTTTGCTAATTTTTACCGTCGCTTCATAGCTAATTTTTCTGGCGTTGTTAAGCCTTTGACGGATTTGACCAAGAAGGGTTCTGATGTGACTAATTGGTCTTCTGCGGCTGTGGAGGCCTTTCGGGAGCTGAAGCGTCGGTTTTCTTCGGCTCCGGTCTTATGTCAGCCAGATGTCTCACTTCCCTTCCAGGTGGAGGTTGATGCTTCTGAGATTGGAGCGGGGGCTGTTTTGTCGCAGAGAAGCCCCGATGGCTCTGTGATGAAGCCATGTGCTTTCTTTTCAAGAAAGTTTTCGCCTGCCGAGCGGAATTATGATGTCGGTAATCGGGAGCTGTTGGCTATGAAGTGGGCATTTGAGGAGTGGCGACATTGGCTCGAGGGAGCTAAACATCGTGTGGTGGTCTTGACTGACCACAAGAATTTGATTTATCTCGAGTCGGCCAAGCGGCTGACAAGCGGATGGACCAACAGAGTCATCTCCAAGGTTCATTCTTCGGTGTTGGCGGGCCATCCTGGAATATTTGGTACCAGAGACTTGGTGGCCAGGTCTTTTTGGTGGCCTTCCTTGTCACGGGATGTGCGTTCCTTTGTGCAGTCTTGTGGAATTTGTGCTCGGGCGAAGCCTTGCTGTTCTCGTGCCAGTGGTTTGCTGTTACCTTTGCCTGTCCCGAAGAGGCCTTGGACGCACATTTCCATGGATTTTATTTCAGATCTCCCTGTCTCTCAGAGAATGTCTGTCATCTGGGTGGTGTGTGATCGTTTTTCTAAGATGGTCCATTTGGTGCCCTTGTCTAAGTTGCCTTCCTCCTCCGAGTTGGTTCCACTGTTTTTTCAAAATGTGGTTCGTTTGCACGGGATTCCTGAGAACATTGTTTCTGACAGAGGATCCCAGTTTGTGTCTAGATTTTGGCGGACCTTTTGTGCTAAGTTGGGCATTGAATTGTCTTTTTCGTCGGCCTTCCATCCTCAGACGAATGGCCAAACCGAGCGAACTAATCAGACCTTGGAGACTTATTTAAGATGTTTTGTTTCTGCTGACCAGGACGACTGGGTTACTTTTTTACCGTTGGCCGAGTTTGCCCTTAATAATCGGGCTAGTTCTGCTACTTTGGTTTCTCCTTTTTTTTGTAATTCGGGGTTTCATCCTCGTTTTTTGTCGGGTCAGGTGGAGCCTTCTGACTGTCCTGGAGTGGATGTTGTGGTGGATAGGTTGCATCAGATTTGGAATCATGTGGTGGACAATTTGAAGTTGTCACAAGAGAAGGCTCAGCTCTTTGCCAACCGCCGTCGCTGTGTGGGTCCCCGACTTCGCGTTGGGGACTTGGTGTGGTTGTCTTCTTGCTTCGTTCCTATGAAGGTCTCCTCTCCTAAGTTCAAGCCTCGGTTTATCGGTCCTTATAAGATTCTGGAAGTCCTTGGCCCTGTGTCATTCCGTCTGGACCTCCCGGCATCATTTGCTATTCATAATGTGTTCCATCGCTCGTTGTTGCGGAGGTATGTGGTACCTGTGGTTCCTCCGGTTGAGCCTCCTGCCCCAGTGCTGGTTGAGGGAGAATTGGAATACGTGGTGGAGAAGATCTTGGATTCTCGTGTTTCTAGACGGAGGCTCCAGTATTTGGTCAAGTGGAAGGGCTATGGTCAGGAGGATAATTCTTGGGTTGTCGCCTCTGATGTTCATGCGGCCGATTTGGTTCGTGCCTTCCATGTGGCTCATCCTGATCGCCCTGGGGGTTTTCATGAGGGTTCGGTGACCCCTCCTTAAGGGGGGGGGTACTGTTGTGAACTCTGTTTTCGGGCTCCCTCTTGTGGTCACTGGTGGTATGGTGTGACTTTTGCTTTGGGCTCCCCCTGGTGGCTTTGTTTGTTATCCTGCTGGTCTCTGGCTATCAGCTGGTTCGTTATCCTCTGGGAGGTTCCTATATAGCTCTGTTTTACTTCCTCTTGTTGCCGGCTGTCGATGTAATCAGTGCTACTCAGATTCCTTCTGACTACCTTGCTCCCAGTCCATCCAGGACAAAGCTAAGTTTTGTTTGCTCATTTTTTGATCAGCAGTGTTTATCATGTTTTCTTGTCCAGCTTGCTAAAATGTGATTTCCTCGCTTGCTGGATGCTCTAGTGGGCTGAGTTTCTCCCCACACACCATTAGTTGGTGCGTGGGTTCTTGTAATCTCAGGATGGATATTTTGTAAGGGTTTTTTATTGATCGCATAGACCCCTGCTCTATTTTCTGCTTTCTAGTACTAGTGGGCCTCTTTTGCTGAATCTGTTTTCATCCCTACGTATGTGCCTTCTTCTTACTTCACCATTAATATTTGTTGGGGGCTTCTATATCTTTGGGGATTATTTCTCTGGAGGCAAGCGAGGTCTTTCTTTCTCTTTAGGGGTAGCTAGTTCCTCAGCCTGGCTCGAGACGTCTAGGAATTATTTAGGCACGTTCACCGGCTACCTCTAGTTGTTTTGGATAGGTTCAGATTTGCGATCAGTCCAGTTACCATCTCCCTAGAGCTTGTCCTTAGTTTATTCACTTGCTGGTCTATTCGTGATCCTCAGCCACTAAGGATCATAACAGAGAGCACAGACAACACATGGACAGCAAATGGACTGCACATACACAGCACACCGACAACGCACAGAGAGTGCACAGACAACACATGGACAGCACACGGACAGCATATAGACTGCACATACACAGCACACCGACAACACACAGAGAGCACACGGACATCACATGTACAGCACACGCATCGTGGTAGTGAAATGGCGATGTGGCGGGAGCTATTTTTCAGCCTCCACAGCGTTATTAGAGCTGTTTCCTCTTGTCTTGAGGCTGCTCTAATATTTTATTCATCCTACACAAAGGGTTAATTGTGAGACAAGAAATAAAGAAGTAAATATCGCCATGAGCCATGTGTCACAGGAGTGAGCAAAGCTTGTAATAGTATCACGCTGGCTCCTTGATTTCCACAGTAAGAACAGTCAGACGGGTCTACAGTGTCCGTCTTATAACCAGGGGCGAGATAATGTCACGTCCTCTAACACCACACGTCATTCATCACAGAAAGTCTTCAAAATGTCATAGCGCTTCATTATTTTTTTAAATTAATGACCACTGAGTACAATGAACAGTATTATCTGTGCAATATCCTATATACATGTAGACACACACTGATTAATAATATATGGTCATGAGGAAAGCTAAGCCCATTATTGTTGAATTCCATGGATTTACATACCAGGTGCAGCTAATCAAACGCCCTTGATTAATTATTCATCAGCATCAGTGACCACCCTGGGCAGTTTTCTGGTCAGGACATTCAAGACAGTTGACAATCATTCCAGGAGTTTATGTGTTCACAAAAATTGAAAAAACCCAAGAGCTACAGCTCGGTCTCCAAAGGCCTCAACATGATAAATGATCAAGTTCATGACAGCACAATTAGGAAAAGACTGAAAAAGTATGGCTTGTGTTCAGGAGTTGCCAGGAAAAAGCCTCTTATTTCTAAAAAAAGAAAGAAAGCATAGCTAAAGTTTGGCAAAGTTGCCTCTGAACAAAACACAAGACTTCCGGAAAAATGTCCTATGGATGGAAGAGGCATAAAGCTTTGTGCCACATTTGGTAAAAATAAAACACAGCATATCAGCAAAATCACATCATACTAACAGTCAAGCATGGTGGAGGATGCGTGATGATTTTGGCTCGCTTTTCAGCCCCTGTGCACCATGCAGTCATAGAGTTGATCTGTATATCAAAGTATTCTAAAGTCATATGTAAGGCTATCTATTAAACAACTAATGCTTGGCCAAAATTGGGTCATGCAACAGGATACAACCTCAAGCACCGCAGCAAATGTACATCTGAATGAGGAAAATGTACTAAAGTTTCTGCCATTTTTACGCTGGATAAGCTGATTAAAATCTATTTTTTCGTCATCTGACTTTGAGTCCTGCCCCCATTTTTGGGATATTTTTTCTCTGCAAGGCTTTGGTGATAACATTGGGGGCTTTGCAATTATCTTAGTTTTATTTTTCTATCTCCATTCATGTAACCACCCACACGTCTATCCTATCCCCCATGCTGTTATCTATCCCCGTGTATGTCTGTACACACTGTTGGGGCACAGTTTGGTCTCTTTCTTCTGTTGCTGGTTTCATATTTATTGCATTAATGCTTTCCTTTATAGTGAGTGATAATTACGACCTATCCCCAGAAATGTCACTTTCTGATTCTCAGCTTTGAAGAGTTTTAATGTATTTATAGAGAGATGAATATTGTGTTGCCAAGGAGAAGTCAATTGTTCCTCTGGTTGACATTCCTGCTCCTATTCAATTCCTCTCTGAAACACATTAGCAGATGAGCGCTGTACAGTCCGGCATACAATACACGGCAAACCAAGCTCACGTGTGCATGTAATGTGGCTGACAGTCGAGGTCTTCAAGGTTTTCTCTATTCTCTCTGAAATAAAATAACATACTGCATTGGTAGTTACCAGAACCGAGTGTTATGATTTATGTTACAAAACATCGGCAAATCACTTTATTAAAACATTATTTTATCTTTCCCAAATATATCTCCATAGTGTCGGACACTAGGTGTCTCTCTTCTGTCTGACTTGCTGTCCTCGCCCTGTTGTTAAATGTAATCCACTTCACATAGTAGAGATGTAGATTACAGGAAGTAGGGGAGGGTCTTTATCTCTCTACAGGAAGTAGGGGAGGGTCTTTATCTCTCTACAGGAAGTAGGGGAGGGTCTTTATCTCTCTACAGGAAGTAGGGGAGGGTCTTTATCTCTCTACAGGAAGTAGGGGAGGGTCTTTATCTCTCTACAGGAAGTAGGGGAGGGTCTTTATCTCTCTACAGGAAGTGGGGGAGGGTCTTTATCTCTCTACAGGAAGTGGGGGAGGGTCTTTATCTCTCTACAGGAAGTGGGGGCAGGTTTTTGTCTCTCTACGGGAAGTGGGGCAGGTCTTTGTCTCTCTACAGGAAGTGAGGAAAGTCTTTATCTCTCTACAGGAAGTGGGGCAGGTCTTTGTCTCTCTACAGGAAGTGAAGAAAGTCTTTATCTCTCTACAGGAAGTGGGGCAGGTCTTTGTCTCTCTACAGGAAGTGAGGAAAGTCTTTGTCTCTCTACAGGAAGTGGGGGAAGGTATTTGTCTCTCTACAGGAAGTAGGGGAAGGTATTTGTCTCTCTACAGGAAGTAGAGGTAGGTCTTTGCCTCTCTACCAGAAGGGGAGGAGGGTCTTTATCTCTCTACAGGAAGTAGGGGAGGGTCTTTATCTCTCTACAGGAAGTGGGGCAGGTCTTTGTCTCTACAGGAAGTGAGGAAAGTCTTTATCTCTCTACAGGAAGTGGGGACAGGTTTTTTTCTCTACGGGAAGTGGGGCAGGTCTTTGTCTCTCTACAGGAAGTGAGGAAAGTCTTTGTCTCTCTACAGGAAGTGGGGGAGGTCTTTGTCTCTCTACAGGAAGTGAGGAAAGTCTTTATCTCTCTACAGGAAGTGGGGCAGGTCTTTGTCTCTCTACAGGAAGTGGGGGAGGGTCTTTATCTCTCTACAGGAAGTGGGGCAGGTCTTTGTCTCTCTACAGGAAGTGAGGAAAGTCTTTGTCTCGCTACAGGAAGTGGGGGAGGGTCTTTATCTCTCTACAGGAAGTGGGGGAAGGTATTTGTCTCTACAGGAAGTAGAGGTAGGTCTTTGCCTCTCTACAGGAAGGGGAGGAGGGTCTTTACCTCTCTACAGAAAGTAGGGACGGGTATTTCTCTCTACAGGAAGTGGGGGAGAGTCTTTGTCTCACTACAGGGAGTGGAACAGGTCTTTGTCTCTCTACAGGAAGGGGAGGAGGGTCTTTGTCTCTCTACAGGAAGGGGAGGAGGGTCTTTGCCTCTCTACAGGAAGTAGAGGTAGGTCTTTGGCTCTCTACAGGAAGTAGAGGTAGGTCTTTGCCTCTCTACAGGAAAGGGAGGAGGGTCTTTTCCTCTCTACAGAAAGTAGGGGTGGGTCTTTCTCTCTACAGGAAGTGGGGGAGGGTCTTTGTCTCTACAGGAAGTGGGGGAGGGTCTTTGTCTCAGTACAGGAAGTGGGGGGTGGGTCTTTGTCTCAATATAGGAAGTGGGGGAGGGTCTTTCTACAGGAAGTGAGAGCTGATCTTTTTCTCACTACAGGAAGTTAGGAAGAGCCTTCGTGTCTCTAAAAGAATTGTTGGAGGGTTTTTGTCTCGCTACATGAAGAAGGGAAGGGTCTTCTGTCTCTACAAGAAGTGGGAGCAGGTTTTTGTCTCTCTACAGGAAGTGGGAGATGGTCTTTGTTAGAACGTGTTAGAATGTCTTTGTCTCTTTAGGTGACGTGAGGGAGGGTCTTTGTCGTTCTACAGGAAGTGTGGGGGCGGGTCTTTCTCTCTATAGGAAGTGAGAGCAGTTCTATGTCTCTACAGGAAGTGGGGCGGGTCTTTGTCTCTCTACAGGATATGGTGGCAGGTCTTTTTCTTACTACAGGAAGTGAGGAAAGGTCTTTGTGTCTCTAAAAGAAGTGTTGGAGTTTTTTTTTATCTCTCTACATGAAGAGGGGAATGGTCTTCTGTCTCTACATGAAATGAGAGAAGGTCTTTGCCTCTCTGCAAGAAGTGATGGAAGGTCTTTGTCTCTCTACAGGAGGTGGGTGAGGGTCTTTGTCTTTCTGCAGGAGCAAGGGGCAGGTCTTTGTCTCTCTGTTCCTTCTTTCCTGTTTATCAAACATATATAGTAGAAGACAGAGAAGCAATTGGACAATGGGAAATTAGGGAAAGGATGTTCCAGAACCTGCAGAGCTGGCAGAATTCTGGAGCAGATGAATTGGAAAAGAATGGATGTCAATTTACAAAGTATGAGAATAGTGGTACGTACTGGACAAATCAGTCTGGTATGAGCACTAAAAGCAATTTTAAATTGTTGTGAGGAAAAAGTGCAGCACCACGATTCTTTCCTACAGAATAAGCATGAAAAACAGCTATGCTTTAAAGAAGCACTTAGGCCAAGTATTATTACCTGGGCATGTGTAAATGTATACATAATGTAGTGTAAGTGCATTAATCTACTCACCAATTGCCGTCTTCCCCAGTCTCCAGCGCTACTCTGCTCCTCTTCTGGGTCCCCTAGCTGAAGTTCCATCTTGCTTGATCACACTGGGCTCAAGATGTGAGCCAGAAGTCAGTTTTACAATGTAAGTCTATGGAGTGAGAATGAGGGTGACATTGAAATAGCAACTTCCAGCTAACACATAAACCCCAGTGTGATCTGACAAGTCAGAACTGCAATCATATGAAGAGAATTGGAGCTGCGCTGGAAACTGGGAGAGACGGCGATTGGTGAGGGTATTAACACACTTACAGTACACTACATATACATTTACAAAGGTTTAGACAACAATGTTTTTGTGGGAATGGTTCTTTAAGTTTATAGCAACCACTTGACATTTTGACTAGTTGACATCTGTCCGTATGTAGCTACGCTTTGTGATGCAGTGACCCCTGTTACAGGTAGGGGGCGCTGCATGGTCTCCCCAGAATACGCATGGAGGTGTATTGAGGCCATAGGAATACATTGCAGTCACAGGCAGAACTATGGTGATGAGACCAAGTCCGGCATTATTGTGAATGGCCGGTATGTGTGTCGCAGAGGAAGATACTCTGTGCTGTAAGCCTGAAGTAAGGATGTTCTGGGACTTGTAGTCCCGCAAGTAATTGTGTTGTTTTAAAGGGAGGCTGGCAGGGCTACTTCTGAGAGCTAGGCAGGTCGAACTAGCCACACACAGCTCCCACCTATGGGTGTGGTTACAGCTTGATAATGTGACCAGGGTGTGGGTCACATGTTCCTGTTTATGGTTCCTGTGTATGGTTCCTGTGTATGGTTCCTGTGTATGGACCTGAGTGGTCTGTGTGCCAGGTCCTGGAAGGCCTCTGTGTTGGGAGGTCCTGGGAGTAGGACGGTCCCTGAAGAGCACATGAGGAGGCCTTGGACCTGGAGGCCTGTGTGTTGGACGGTCCCAAGTCGGAACAGATGTCCTGAATAGGGCACAGAGAGGCCGTGTGTGTACAGTCCGTGTTGGCACTGCGTTTGGGGGAGCTACAGTCCGTCTGATGATCTGGACTGTCAGGTGGCCTAGTGAGCAAGGCATTGTCCGGGAAGGTGATCCCAGTTTGGCAGTTCCCCAGGAGAGAGGACTGACAAGGAGTCAGCAGGTGGAGCAGGAGCTCTCGTAAGGTACCTCCACAGACTGTTGGTGCTTATTGTGTTCTATGTACTAATGAACTGTGTGGCATGCAGTCATCTATGGCAACTGGACAAAGTAAGGTCCAGCATGTTTAGTGTCTGCAAGATGAAGCCGTATACTATGAAGTGCTAAGGACTATGTGTGGTCTGTGATATGTAACATAGCCTACAGTGGTTTATGCTGAGTGTATAATAAACCACATGGACTGTTTATGTGAAAAAACGTGCTTGTCTATGTTTATCCTGCTGCCAAGCGAAGTATTCCCTAATCCGCTAGTGAGTGCTAGCTCACAGCTTACAGACAGAACCAGAGCCTGATGGAGCACGTTGACTTCTAATGAGGTGCATTGGGTTGTCTTTCAAAGAAGACATAAAGACCATCAGATTGCTTGAAAGGCATCACTTACTGATTTTGTTTTCTGGGTTTACTAAACAAATACTGGATTAGTGGACTGCAAGGTCTCATTACTGGCCAGTGTTACACCCTCCATGCAGCGTTTGCCTGGCGATGAGCTATTTTACAATAATGCTTTGTGTCTGGAGGATCTTCTTGATAATGAAGCTCGGTGGCTGGATGGATTAATTCATGTTTGGAGAAACTGTGGTGAGATGCGTCTCAACATGAGCGTTAGTATGAAACACGGCAGAGGGTGACACTATAATTATGGGAACGGCTCACTAAACAATAACAGCTTATCTGTGCGGCGGAGCGGAAATCTTTTCAGAACCACGGAGAGCACCCAACATTCTGACAGCACCATGCGGAGAATACGGGAGAACTAAACGAGGGATGAATCAGTCGTCCCCCTAAAGAAGAGCTATTACGATTGTGATCAATCGATTTCTTCTACCAGTTTGGAAATTACTGACAGTGGCGACACTAATTGCAGCCATTGCAAAACTTAACCTGAACTGAACTCAAGAACTGCCCCCCTAGTGAAATCCAACTAAAGAAAGGAAGAAAGAACAAAGGTGGGAGGAATGAGAAGGACTAAATTTACATGATGGTTGGAGGATTCATGAGGAAGAAAGCGATCTGTGTCCAGTGGTGCCCAATTAGGGTCATGTATGCGGTAAGATTGAGAGTCAGATAAGAGTCTTCAGAAAGGGTGGTCAAAAAGTGCTGGGCATTTGGTTCCATAGGAAGTTATATACAGAAGAAGAATTTCTTAACCCAAAACACAATAAATATGTCATCATGAAGCAAAAATGTGACACAAGAAACGTCATTCATTGAACTTGTGTAGTGAGCTGTCAAGTGACACTTTTCTGCATTCGAATATCTTTGTCATTTTAAGAAATGATTATTCTATACAGTAAAATGATCAAGACACAAGCACAAGTCTACGAAAACATCTACCACTATCCTGGCGGCCAGCGGAGCCATGCACTAAGTTATCAAGAGGTGAGTATGCTACAGAATGTGGGAAAAAAGGGAGGAAGGGGGGAGAATGGAAGGAGGGAAGAAGGTAGACAGGGAGGTAACAGAAAGGAAAGAAGAGATAAAGGGAGGGAAGAAAGGAGAAGGAAGGGAGGAATGGAGGAAGGAAGGAAAAGAAGTGTTGGAGATAGGTAGTGAAAGAGGGAAAAATGCGACAGAATGGAGAAAAAAGAAAAAAGTGAAAGAGGGCATAAGGAAGGAAAAGCAGAAAAACAGCAAGGAAAGGAAGGAAGGTAGTAACGAGAAAGGGAGTTAGACAGCTAGGAAATGAGGGAGGAGAAATGGGAAATAGAAGGAATATATGGATTAAGGAAGCAAAGAAAGAAATGAGAAAGGGATGGACACAGAAAAGTAGGAAGGAGAAAGTAGGAATAAAAGGGCGGAAAGAAGGAAGAAAGGAGGAAAGTAGAAGGAAGATAAGACAGCAGATAGAGAGGGAAGGTCAAGAAATGCGAAAAGAACAGTAGAGATAAAGGAAAAGCAAGGAAGAGGGAAAAAGAAAGGAAAAAAGGAAAGTAGTAGGAAGGCCATGAGAGAGACTGTGAGCTAAAGAAGGAGAAATGGGGAATATGAAGAAGATATAGAGGGAAGAAGACAAGAATTGAAAGAGGGGTACAAAGGAAGGAAGAAATGCAAGAAAAGAGGGAAATAGTAAGAGGGAAAGAAAGCAGGGGGCAAGAGTGTAGGGACATGAAAGTGAGAAAGGACAGAAGTAATAGAGGGAGGAAGCAAGAAAGGACGAAAATGAAAGAGGGAAAAGGACGGAAGTAAGTGAGAGCGCAGAAATAAGAAGAAGGGATGAAGAAAAAGAAAGGAGCATTAAAGAAGTAGGAGATGGAGAAAAGTAGGAACTGGAGGAAGGATCAGTACAGTAGAAAGTGAAGAAGAAAATTGGAAGGCCAGAGGCACAAGTGAATGTTACACCAATGGCCCCAGGATACAGTGAACCCGAGGTGGACATATCATTGGTGCAACCAGTGCAACCGGAAAATGGCCCAAGAGGTACGACGGCCTATTTCCACCTCTAAAACGTGCACTTTTGCATTATGATGAGTTACTGTACTGCAGAGGGCCCATATATTGTTCTTGCAGAGGGGCCCTTCTGTCAGTGTCCGCCCGTGCAATGAAGGTCTTCTGTAGCTTTATGCCTATTAGCCATGTTCAGTAGCCATACTCCAGGGTCTCTATAACCCTCCTGCCATCGACCATCATAGACGTTCTGCTCCATTTACTGGTCATTATAGAAATGTGAGTCACAATCAGACATTAATAGACACAAATCCACCGCCAGACCGTGCACTGTAATTATAAATCACAATAACGGGGCCGGCTCCTCAGCGGGTTTTCTTCTGGAACATTGCTTTTAAAATGTCATGAGCCTTGGAAATGACATTTTTCCACTCAATAGCCAGTGTCACTGGATTTTTTCTGCAGTCATAGAATCATACAGACGAGCACCTTCACCCTGATTTCTGGGAAGGGTGGGCATTGTGGATTTTTTCTTTGCCGCGTTGTTCATTTCCCATTATATTTAGTGAGAAGGTTCAGGCTCATTTGTGACATTTGTAGACGATCGTCTCCTAAATTATCAGATATAATTATGAGAGGACGCTGTCTGGGTCGGGGTGAGTACTATCCTCATGGTTGTCGACTATTTCTCGTTAGCTGCTGTCTGCAGTGATAAATCACTCAGTAAAAAATGACAGTAGAATAAAATCATAAAAATAAAATAAAGTTTTTTAATTTCCAGGTCATTCTGGTCACGATACTTGGCGGCACTTCCAAGTAAAGTTTCTGTAGTAGGCTGCGGGGATGTCAGTCTTTTAAGCTGTCAGTCATCAGCGAAAGATGCAGACATCAGCCTCGGCCCAGGAAGAGTTTGTATTTGCTGGAGGATGTGTCTATTGATGGCGGTGCAGCGTGCCACCAAATTTTTGTGAGGAGCAACTAAGGGCAGATAAAATAGAGAATCTTGGCTTCAATAGGGACAACATGGATGATCTTTCTCCATGGGAGGTGATTGGAGTTGCAGTTGACCTGTGGAACAGGTGGAGCTGATGCTTGTCCACCTGAGATGTTCTGGTGTGCTAGAAGTCAGTGAAGACTTGTTCTTTCAGAGAAACAGTAGAGGACTGGAGGCCAGTAACGATTTGGCCATTACAGAAATTAGCGGTGGGTTGAGGTTAAAAGTTGTGACTCAAAGTCTGAGAAAAAGTTGTGCCAAAGTCACTCCATGTATTTTTGTGAGTCTCTAGAAGAGAATGGTTCACTTCTTTGAGGAAGGTCTGGAGGGTTTGTCACAGGTGCAACTGTGAGATAAGACATTGGCTTCTTGATAATATGGGGCAGGGGACTCTTGCATTTGAAGAGGGTGGCTTGGGGAGCTCTGTGCAGGACTACTGAAAAGTAGTTGAAAGGACTTCAGCATTAGCCATGGTGGGGTCAACTCGGGAAGTTTTCTGGGGCTCTAGAGATACTGTTGGCCTAGGGATGGATGAGCATGGCTGTAATTTTACCCAGTGGAGGCTATATTTGGGTCCAGTTGGGGTTTTAATATAAACCAGCTCAGTGGTAGGTCTGGCTGTTTAGTTCTGGGTTTCCCTAGACTGAGTTTTTATGATAAAGGCTCTGGAGAGCAAGGCTTAAGTTAGGAAGCAGCATGCAACTCATATACATGGCTACTAAGTTGACAGGGACCTGGAGTAAATACAATCACTAAAGAGTTCTTAAAGGGTTATTCCCAACTCCTTCTCTCAAACTCTAGCAGAAGGAGCCCCATCAGACCTGCTTTTGGGAGTATGATGACTTAACTATTTGTGTCTATCTCTTGTTTCACCTCTTGCTCATGATATCTTTCCTTCAGTGTCTGCAGTATGCAAGTGGTCTCTCTCAGTTGGTGACCTCTCGCTCTGGCCTGACAAGTTCACTGGTCTGCAGGCAACACTGACTTTGCTGCAAAATTTGCCACCACACATAGTGCCCTAGTGATAGCTTTCTTGTAAAGGCAGCCGATTTTCTAAACCCATCCGCTATCTCTCAGATAACTCTCTTCTCGACCCTCTTCAATCTGGTTTCCGCTCCTTACACTCTACTGAAACTGCCTTCACTATAGTCTCTAATGACCTACTAACAGCTAAATCTAATGGTCACAACTCCATGCTAATTCTCTTGGATCTCTCCGCAGCATTAGATACTGTGGACCATCAGCTCCTCCTCACTATGCTACACTCCATCGGCCTCAAGGACACCGTTCTCTCCTGGTTCTCCTCCTTTCTCTCTGACCGCTCTTTCACTGTATCTTTTGCTGGTTCCTCCTCCTCTCACCTTCCCCTTACTGTTGGGGTTCCTCAAGGATCAGTCCTAGGCCCCCTTCTTTTCTTTTTGTATACTGCCCCTATCAGACAAACAATCAGTAGATTTGGTTTCCAGTACCATTTCTATGCTGACGACACCCAATTATACACTTCTGCTCCTGATATCTTGCTTGCCTTTTTAGAAACACCAGTGATTGTCTTATCACTGTCTCTAACATCATGTCCTCCCTCTATCTGAAACTGAACCTGTCAAAAACTGAACTCCTCGTGTTCTCTCCCTCTACTAACCTACCTTTGCCTGACATTGCCATCAAAGTATGCGGTTCCACCATTACTCCAATGCAACATGCCCGCTGCCTTGGGGTCATACTTGATTCCGAGCTTTCATTCACCCCCCACATCCGATCACAGGCTCGCTCTTCTTCTGCATCTCAAAAACATTTCTAGAATTCGCCCTTTTCTTACTTTCGACTCTGCAAAAACTCTCACTGTTTCATTCATTCTCGTCTGGACTATTGTAACTCTCTCTTAATCGGCCTCCTTCTTACCAAACTCTCCACGCTCCAATCTGTCCTGAATGCTGCTGCCAGGATCATATTCCTCACCAACCATTACACCGATGCCTCTACCCTGTGCCAGTCATTACACTGGTTACCCATCCACTCCAGAATCCAGTACAAAACTATTACCCTCATTCACAAAGCTCTCCATGGCTCAGCACTACCCTACATCTCCTCTCTGGTCTCAGTCTACCATCCTACCTGTGCCCTCCGTTCTGCTAATGACCTGAGATTAACATCCTCAATAATCAGAACCTCCCACTCCCGTCTCCAAGAACTTTCATGTGCTTCGCCAATTCTTTGGAATGCACTATCCAGGTTAAGACGATTAATCCCCAATCCCCACAGTTTTAAGTGTGCCCTAAAAACACATTTGTTCAGACTGGTCTACGGCCTCAATGCATTAATCTAACTATCCCTGTGTTGCTCATTCAAAAAACTTAAACCATAATCAGGTTCCTCGCATCATGTTCTCATACACTTTATGCAGTTAATAGCCCTCTGTGTCTGTACTGTTACATACTTAGGCTGTTAACTGGTTCATGCAGCTTTACATAAACACCCGATCCTTACACTATGGCTGGTCCGAACAACGAAAGCAATTTTTACCATCCACCTCTCGTGTCTCCCTTCTTCCTATAGATTGTAAGCTTGCGGGCAGGGCCCTCACTCCTCTTGGTATCTATCTATTTTGAACTGATTTTTGTTATGCTGTAATGTCTATTGTCTGTACAAATCCCCTCTATAATTTGTAAAGTACTGCAGAATATGTTGGTGCTATATAAATAAAATTATAATTATTATTGCACTCACAAAGGCGACCTCTAATCCAGCGGCCAAGCAAAAGTGAGACCCCTCTCTCAGCTACAAGTTGTCAGCTGCTATCAGTCAATATGGAAGAAGGCTACTACACATAAGCCTACCCAAGAAGCCCTTCAATGACTGATCCGCGTCTGTGGGATGCAGAAGAGTGTGCCATCTTATCAGATGGTAGGGGTCATCAGGGCTCTTGGTAAAGAACCTGTAATCCTACCTCCCGAGCGAGAAACTATAGTATACCTTCCAGTTGGGACTCACCACAACCTTGATGGGTTGGAAGTGGTTGTTCAGTCTGTGGTAGGCGGAGGAGTGGACCAAGAAGTCATGATAGCTCGTACGATAGCTGTGGTCCAGCGAGGACATGTCCCCATAAGAGCTTTGAATGTGGGCCCCAGGGAGGTCACCTTGCCATGAGGGACAGATCTGGCCCTGGTGTACCTACATAAGGGTGAGGTGGTGAGTCAGAAGGAGATATCTTTATCACCAAAAGAAGGCGTGGGGTGGACCCTAGCAGTTACTGCGGGGGACAAAGAGACGCCATCCCTGGAGTGGAGTGGACGAGTCATCCTTGATCAAATGGAAGTGGATGTGAAGGCTCTGGGCCCTGAGCGTGTGCAAGCAATAGAAACTATGCTGTGGGAAAATCCGGCCGCATTTGCCCGTCACGCCGAAGATTTCGGCTGTACTGAAGCCATCACGCATGAGATACCGACTGGGGAAGCTCGTCCAATTCGAGAACAATACCGGCACATCCCGCCCAAGGTGTATCAAGAGGTGAAAACATTACTGAGGCAGATGCTGGATTCAGGAGTGGTGCAGAGTAGTCAGAGCCCTTGGGCAGCCCCGGTGGTGCTAGTCAAGAAAAAGGATGGGACCATCCGGTTCTGTGTAGATTACAGGAAACTTAATGCCTGCACTGTTCGAGACTCGTACCCGTTGCCCCGCATCGAGGAATCCTTAACAGCGTTGGGGAAAGCCAAGTACTTCTCCACCCTGGACCTAGCAAGCGGATACAAAGAAAGACAAAGAGAAAACCGCCTTCATCCTCCCTATGGGGCTGTTCGAGTTTAACCGTATGCCCTTCGGGCTCTTCAATGCTCCAGGCACATTTCAACAGCTGATGGAAAAGTGTTTGGGAGACTTAAATTTTGAGGCTGCCCTGATCTATCTGGATGACATCATTGTGTTTTCGGCCTCATTCGAAGAACACCTTGCCCGGCTTGGACAGGTACTCGGAAGACTGCGTGCTCATAACATGAAGGTGAAGCCTGTTGTGAACTCTATTTTTAGGCTCCCTCTAGTGGTCACAAGCGGTACTGTGTAGTGTTGTCTTCTGCAGGTTGGCTGCATCAGCTGGTTCGTTATCCTTAGTTCGTTTCCTATTTAACTCACCTGGATACTCAGTTCCTTGCCTGCTATCAATGTATTCAGTGCTCTTCAGATTCCTTGTGATTACCTTGCTCCCAGCCTCTCCAAGACAAGCTAAGTTTTTGTCCGTTCATTTTTTGATTATCAGCATTCATCATGTTTTTTGTCCAGCTTGCTAAGATGTGATCTCCTCGCTTGCTGGTTGCTCTAGGGGACTGAGTTTCTCCCCCCACACCGTTAGTTGGTGCGGGGGTTCTTGAAATCTCAGTGTGGATGTTTTGTTAGGGTTTTTTACTGACCGCACAGACCCCTTACTATTTTCTGCTATCTAGTATTAGTGGGCCTCATTTGCTGAATCTGTTTTCACCCCTGTGTATGTGCCTTCCTCTTACCTCACCGTTATTATTTGTTGGGGGCTTCTATATCTTTGGGGATTATTTCTCTGGAGGCAAGAGAGGTCTTTCTTTCTCTCTAGGGGTAGTTAGTTCCTCAGGCTGGCTCGAGACATCTAGGATTTTTTAGGCACGTTCACCGGCTACTTCTAGTGTGTTTGGATAGGTTCAGATTTGCGGTTAGTCCAGTTTGCCACCTCCCTAGAGCTTGTCCTATGTTTGTTACTTAGCTGGAGTAATTCGTGATCCTCAACCACTAAGGATCATAACAGTATAGCAGGCCAAAAAAGTGTTTAATGCATCGCAGAAGTGGGATAAAAAGAAGACCTGAGTACATTTTTTTTTTCTCCGCTATTCCTTTGCTGCAGTCTGTTTAGTTTCTTTCATCCCCTTGAACTCTGGGTGGTTTTGAGCTCAGCTGCAGACATGAATATTCAGACTCTGACTTCTAGTGTGGATCATCTTAATGCACGGGTGCAAAGTATTCAGGATTTTGTTATTCATAGCCCTATGTCAGAACCAAAGATACCCATTCCTGAGTTGTTTTCTGGAGATAGATCTAGGTTTCAGAATTTTAAAAATAATTGTAAGTTATTTCTGTCTCTGAGACCTCGTTCTTCTGGTGATTCCGCTCAGCAAGTTAAAATTGTTATCTCCTTGTTGCGCGGCGACCCTCAAGATTGGGCCTTCTCTCTGGCGCCAGGAGATCCTGCATTGCTTAATGTCGATGCATTTTTTCTGGCTCTTGGACTGCTTTATGAGGAGCCTAATCTTGAGAATCAGGCAGAAAAAGCGTTGCTGGCTATCTCTCAAGGTCAGGATGAAGCAGAGGTGTATTGTCAAAAATTTCGGAAATGGTCGGTGCTTACTCAATGGAATGAGTGTGCCCTGGCTGCAAATTTCAGAGAAGGTCTTTCTGAGGCCGTTAAGAATGTTATGGTGGGGTTTCCCACCCCTACAAGTCTGAGTGATTCTATGGCTTTAGCCATTCAGGTTGATCGGCGTTTGCGGGAGCGCAAATCTGTTCATCCTTTGGCGGTATTTTCTGAACAGAGATCTGAGTCTATGCAATGTGACCGAACTCTGACCAGAATTGAGCGACAAAGTCATAGACGTCAAAATGGGTTGTGCATTTACTGTGGTGATTCTACTCATGTTATCTCAGCATGCTCTAAACGCTTAAAAAAAATCACTAAACCTGTCACCATTGGTACTATGCAGCCTAAATTTATTTTGTCTGTTACTTTGATTTGTTCTTTGTCGTCCTACCCGGTTATGGCTTTTGTGGATTCGGGTGCTGCCCTGAATCTGATGGATTTGTCGTTTGCCAGGCGCTGTGGTTTTGTCCTGGAGCCTTTGGAATTTCCTATTCCTCTGAGGGGAATTGATGCTACGCCATTGGCTGAGAATAAGCCTCAGTATTGGACACAAATGACCATGTGCATGACTCCCGTACATCAGGAAGTGATTCGTTTTCTCGTTCTGCATAATTTGCATGATGTTGTCGTTTTGGGTCTGCCATGGCTGCAGGCTCATAATCCAGTTTTAGATTGGAAAGCTATGTCTGTGTCAAGTTGGGGTTGTCAGGGAATTCATGGTGATACTCCGTTGGTGTCTATTGCTTCTTCCACTCCTTCTGAGGTCCCTGAGTTTTTGTCTGACTACCAGGATGTATTTAATGAGCCCAGGTCCAGTGCCCTGCCCCCTCATAGGGATTGTGACTGTGCTATAAATTTAATTCCTGGTAGTAAATTCCCTAAGGGACGACTTTTTAATTTGTCTATACCAGAGCATGCCGCGATGCGGAGTTATATAAAGGAGTCTTTGGAGAAGGGACATATTCGCCCATCCTCTTCCCCTCTTGGTGCAGGATTTTTTTTTGTGGCCAAGAAGGACGGTTCTTTGAGACCTTGTATAGATTATCGTCTTCTGAATAAAATCACAGTCAAATTTCAGTATCCTTTGCCACTATTGTCTGATTTGTTTGCTCGGATTAAGGGGGCCAGTTGGTTCACTAAGATAGATCTCCGTGGTGCGTATAACCTTGTGCGCATTAAGCAGGGAGATGAATGGAAAACAGCATTTAATACGCCCGAAGGCCATTTTGAGTACTTAGTGATGCCTTTTGGACTCTCTAATGCTCCTTCTGTGTTTCAGTCCTTCATGCATGACATCTTCCAAGAATATCTGGATAAATTTATGATTGTTTATCTGGATGACATTTTGGTCTTTTCTGATGATTGGGAGTCCCATGTGAAGCAGGTCAGGATGGTGTTTCAGGTCCTGCGTGCTAATGCTTTATTTGTGAAGGGCTCAAAATGCCTCTTCGGAGTACAGAAGGTCTCCTTTTTGGGTTTTATTTTTTCTCCTTCTACTGTGGAGATGGACCCAGTCAAGGTCCAGGCTATTCATGACTGGACTCAGCCTACGTCTGTTAAGAGTCTTCAGAAGTTCTTGGGTTTTGCTAATTTTTACCGTCGTTTCATCGCTAATTTTTCTAGCGTGGTTAAACCTTTGACGGATTTGACCAAGAAGGGTTCTGATGTGACTAATTGGTCTCCTGCGGCCGTGGAGGCCTTTCGGGAACTGAAGCACCGGTTTTCTTCAGCTCCAGTCTTATGTCAACGAGATGTCTCTCTCCCCTTCCAGGTCGAGGTTGATGATTCTGAGATTGGAGCAGGGGCTGTTTTGTCGCAGAGAAGCTCTGATGGCTCTGTGATGAAGCCATGTGCTTTCTTTTCAAGAAAGTTTTCGCCTGCCGAGCGGAATTATGATGTTGGTAATCGGGAGTTGTTGGCTATGAAGTGGGCATTTGAGGAGTGGCGACATTGGCTCGAAGGAGCTAAACATCGTGTGGTGGTCTTGACTGATCACAAAAACCTGATTTACCTCGAATCTGCCAAGCGCCTGAATCCTAGACAGGCTCGTTGGTCGCTGTTTTTCTCCCGTTTCAACTTTGTGGTCTCATACCTGCCTGGTTCGAAGAACGTGAAGGCTGATGCACTTTCTAGGAGTTTTGTGCCTGACTCTCTGGGAGTTTCTGAGCCGGCTGGTATTCTCAGAGAGGGAGTGATTTTGTCTGCCATTTCCCCAGATTTGCGACGAGTGCTGCAGAAATTTCAGGCGGATAGACCTGACCGTTGTCCACCAGAGAGACTGTTTGTTCCGGATAGATGGACCAGCAGAGTTATTTCCGAGGTTCATTCTTCGGTGTTGGCGGGTCATCCTGGGATTTTTGGTACCAGAGATTTGGTGGCTAGGTCCTTCTGGAGGCCTTCCTTGTCGCGGGATGTGCGTTCCTTTGTGCAGTCTTGTGGGATTTGTGCTCGGGCTAAGCCTTGCTGTTCTCGTGCCAGCGGTTTACTTTTGCCTTTGCCTGTCCCGAAGAGGCCTTGGACGCACATTTCCATGGATTTTATTTCGGATCTTCCAGTATCTCAGAAAATGTCTGTCATCTGGGTGGTGTGTGATCGTTTTTCCAAGATGGTCCATTTGGTGCCCTTGCCTACGTTGCCTTCCTCCTCCGATTTGGTTCCTCTATTTTTTCAGAATGTGGTTCGCTTGCACGGCATTCCTGAAAATATTGTGTCTGATAGAGGATCCCAGTTTGTGTCCAGGTTTTGGCGGACTTTTTGTGCTAAGATGGGCATTGATTTATCTTTTTCGTCGGCCTTCCATCCTCAGACTAATGGCCAAACCGAGCGAACTAATCAGACGTTGGAAACTTATTTGAGATGTTTTGTTTCTGCTGATCAGGATGATTGGGTGACTTTTTTGCCATTGGCCGAGTTTGCCCTTAATAATCGGGCTAGTTCTGCTACTTTGGTTTCGCCTTTTTTCTGCAATTCTGGTTTCCATCCTCGTTTTTCCTCGGGTCAGGTTGAGTCTTCTGACTGTCCTGGGGTGGATTCTGTGGTGGATAGGTTGCAGCAGATTTGGAACCATGTGGTGGACAATTTGAGGTTGTCACAGGAGAAGGCTCAGCGCTTTGCCAACCGCCGCCGCGGTGTGGGTCCCCGACTTCGTGTTGGGGATTTGGTGTGGCTGTCTTCTCGGTATGTTCCTATGAAGGTCTCCTCTCCTAAATTCAAGCCTCGCTTCATCGGTCCTTATAAGATCTTGGAAATCCTTAACCCGGTGTCTTTTCGTTTGGATCTCCCAGCATCGTTTGCCATTCATAATGTGTTCCATAGGTCTTTGTTGCGGAGGTATGTGGTACCTGTGGTTCCTTCTGTTGACCCTCCTGCTCCGGTGCTGGTCGACGGTGAATTGGAGTACGTGGTGGAGAAGATTTTGGATTCTCGTATCTCTAGACGGAGGCTTCAGTATTTGGTGAAGTGGAAGGGCTATGGTCAGGAGGATAATTCCTGGGTTGTCGCCTCTGATGTTCATGCGGCCGATTTGGTTTGTGCCTTCCACGCGGCTCATCCTGATCGCCCTGGGGGTCTTGATGAGGGTTCGGTGACCCCTCCTCAAGGGGGGGGTACTGTTGTGAACTCTATTTTTAGGCTCCCTCTAGTGGTCACAAGCGGTACTGTGTAGTGTTGTCTTCTGCAGGTTGGCTGCATCAGCTGGTTCGTTATCCTTGGTTCGTTTCCTATTTAACTCACCTGGATACTCAGTTCCTTGCCTGCTATCAATGTATTCAGTGCTCTTCAGATTCCTTGTGATTACCTTGCTCCCAGCCTCTCCAAGACAAGCTAAGTTTTTGTCCGTTCATTTTTTGATTATCAGCATTCATCATGTTTCTTGTCCAGCTTGCTAAGATGTGATCTCCTCGCTTGCTGGTTGCTCTAGGGGACTGAGTTTCTCCCCCCACACCGTTAGTTGGTGCGGGGGTTCTTGAAATCTCAGTGTGGATGTTTGGTTAGGGTTTTTTACTGACCGCACAGACCCCTTACTATTTTCTGCTATCTAGTATTAGTGGGCCTCATTTGCTGAATCTGTTTTCACCCCTGTGTATGTGCCTTCCTCTTACCTCACCGTTATTATTTGTTGGGGGCTTCTATATCTTTGGGGATTATTTCTCTGGAGGCAAGAGAGGTCTTTCTTTCTCTCTAGGGGTAGTTAGTTCCTCAGGCTGGCTCGAGATGTCTAGGATTTTTTAGGCACGTTCACCGGCTACTTCTAGTGTGTTTGGATAGGTTCAGATTTGCGGTTAGTCCAGTTTGCCACCTCCCTAGAGCTTGTCTTATGTTTGTTACTTAGCTGGAGTAATTCGTGATCCTCAACCACTAAGGATCATAACAGAAGCCAAAGAAATGCCACCTCTTCAAGAGAGAGATCGAGTACCTTGGCCACATAGTGTCACAAGATGGGAGTTCCACCCTCGCCAGAAAAAGTGGCTGCTATCCAGAAGTGGCCAGTCCCTCGAACCGTGAGAGAACTCCAGGCCTTCCTGGGACTCGCTGGGTACTACCGCTGGTTTGTTAAAGACTTCGCAAAGGTGGCGGGTCCTCTCAATGAGTTGCTGAGGGGGACTGCTGGAGTGCCGAAGACCCAGCACATCCCCTGGGCACAGGGACAAGATGAAGCCTTCCAGGCTATAAAGAATGCCCTTACCTCAGCCCCGATTTTGGCCTACGCAGACTTCGACCATGACAGAAAAGTTTGCAGGCTTCCTGACAGGTACCAAGATTCGAGTTCGCACAGACAATAGTCCCCTGGCCCACCTTGAGAGTGCTAAATTTGGGTCCTTGGAACAACGGTAGGTGGCTCGCCTAGCCAAGTTCGACTTTACCTTCCGTTATCGCTCTGCTACCGAAAACACAAATGCTGATGGGCTGTCAAGAGTGACTGTGGAAACTCCAGTGGGGGATCTTGATGAGCAACTCGAAGAGGAGGAATCCCCAGAGTTTCGTAAGTTTAAGCCCCCAATGGTTGCGGCCCAGTCAAAAAGGAAGGCCTGTGCATTACCCCGGTCCCTGGGGAGAACCAATGAGGAATGGGCACACGTTCAGGATGAAGACGAAGGGCTGAGACAGATGAAATGGTGGGTAACTCAAAAACGGAAGCCTGGCAAACAAGAGAGAGATGATCTGGACTCTGAAATGAGGAGTGTGTTACACCAGTGGGATAGACTGGAAGTGCGAGAGTCAGTGCTATATCGTAAGAGGCAACAGCCAAAAGATATGGAAGTAATGTGGCAAGTGGTCATCCCAGGAAAAATGGCTCAAGAAGTAGCTAAAGAAGCCCACGAATTTGGAGCACACTTCGGCCCCACAAAGACCTACCAATGGTTACAGCGGTATGTGTATTGCCCCCGGTTGGAGTTTGTGGTGGAAGAGGTTTGCCGGCAATGTCGAGTATGTGACCTCATTAAGAGTACCGAACAGAGGGCACCCATCCAAACCATACAAACTAAGGAACCGCTAGAAGTCTTGATGATTGACTATCTCCTCGTGGGACACTCGGCTCGGGGGCTGCAATACTGTTTGGTGATGACCGATCATTTCTCTAAGTTCGCAATAGTCACTCCGACTAGAGATCAGACTGCGGAATCGGCGGCGCAAGCCATTTGTCAAGATTTCATCCGGGTGTATGGGTGCCCAAAGCGCATCCACTCCGACCAAGGCGCATGTTTCCAAGGCAAGGTGATGGAAGAATTGTATCATATGTATGGCATCGAGCGGTCCCGGACCACCCCTTACCACCCTCAAGGCAACGGAGCTTGTGAACGCTTCAACTGAACCTTACTTCAAATGCTGAGAACATTGGAGGAGGATAAGAAGGCGTGTTGGCCAGACTATCTGCCGGAATTGGTCTGGACCTACAACAATTGGGTCCACTCCACCACGGGTTATACCCCTTATCTACTGTTGTTTGGAAGAGCTGGATGAGAGATCAATGAGCTGAATTTGGAACAGCCAGAGGAGCTGATGGAGGAAACTGTAACTTCATGGGTGAAAGAGCATCGGCAACGATTGCAAACGATACGGCGGTTGGCGGGTCAGCAGCTGCAAGAAAAAGAACATACGGGCCGCAAACCGACTCAAGAGTTACCGCTCCAACCTGGAGACCGAGTATTAGTCAGAGAGAAACGCCCCAATGGAAAACTAAGTGAGAGATGGGAAGTACAGCCGTACAAAGTTATCGAGCGAGTGTATGCTAATGGCCCTGTCTACAAGGTACAGATTGAGACTGGGGCATCCACCCCTAAAATACTTCACAGAAATATGCTGCGGCCTTGCCGGTCTGAGGTCTGTTCTACACCATTGTCGCCTGAAGGCGCTACTCCACTTCCTGAATCTGTCATGCCTGATGGTGAAATCAATAATGAGTGGTGGACCGTCCCTGACACAGTAGGGGGTCCTCAGCCACACAGAGATGGTAATCCCATGCATGTACCAGTACCGCCATGCGAGGATGAGACCAGACTAGAGCTCGCAATGTCTCCTGCAACAAGTGGTCCTCTGGAAGATAGTCAAGCCTTGCCTGACAGCCAAGAGCTTCAGAGATCCCAGAGGTCTAATGCAGGGGTTCCACCAGTCCGATATGTAGAACAGTGTGCTCTGTGTGTTTTTACACCTTTGTTGCCCCCTCAATAGGTGCTATTTCCGCATTGCACGTTCCTCCATTACACTTTGACCCTGATGCTGTGATGGCCAAGGACGACCATCATTAAGAAGGGAGGCATGTAAGAGGGTGGTGCTGTTATGGACAGTAAGGAACACGCTGTCACTTTAAGAGGCTGCACCCCCTTGTCTGGTGTGATGGAATGTTCTGCTTCTCCCCTGCAATAATCGTTGTAATGAACTAGTTTTGCAGAGTGCAGCTGTGGAGCTGGAGCAGCGTGTGTGAGCTGAGGCTGGTGCAGAGAGGACTCTTTGTGCTGATAGCTGAAAGAGAGAACTGTGTCCTGACATAGCTGCAAGAGAGCCACGAAGATACAGAGAAAGGGATTCATAGTTTCCAGGAGCATCCCTAGGATCCAGAAGCAAGGAGAACACCACGTTTCACAGAGCTGACAGAAAGCCGTGCACACCACCATATTAGACAGCTGGGGGCCCCCTGGGACTGGAGCTGATTCTCCAACATCACCGTGAGTCTGTTCCTGTTTGATGCACCTGTTAGGGCCTAGTGTAGGCTTCAGTAGTCAGTACACGGGACCCGTGTGGCCTGCTTAGTAAAAGGCCAGGGAGGTTATACATAGAGTAATGAATCCAATGAAGAAACAGAAAGGCAGCACTCACCGATCCTTCTGAGACAGGTATCTTTATTTGTGCATGATAAAAATCTTCACGGTCGGGAGTACAGATGTAAAGAGTGCGGCAAGCCTGACGACGGCCGTTTCGCGCCCACCTGGCGCTTCCACGGGTCAGTCGGCCACACTAATAGGCGGTAGTGCGGTCCATCACGTTTCTTACAGATTGACTTATACATAGAGTAGCATCATCACTCGTTTATTGTTTACATTTGCTTGTTAGACATATTTTGAGTCTGCAATAGTTGTAGCACCTTGCTGCTTTACGGAAAAGTTAAAGTTCATAACTCTTGTAAATTGTTTGTTGCCATTGTATACCCCTGTTTGCATCTTCCTCATTCCCTTCATTCCTTGCCTTCCAATAAATCTACCCTTTGTTGTTTGCACCTCATCTTGTGTACAGTAGTCTTCCTGCACCATGGTGGTCCCCCGGCCATCGCTTCACTTACTCCCCCATACAGACACATTTGTTCTGCCATGTTGGCGCTGGAGATTCATTGGGTGTGTCGCCAAGTTTATGTTTGTACAACATATTTATTGCTGTATTTGATCGCCTCTATGGGATATCTATGTGATTATTTTATTGTAAAAGCTTGGTTGGAAGAGATTGCACCTGGCCAGTGGCCTTAGACAAAATCCATGACTGAGTGCGTAAAGGATGTGTGGGCACATAGGAAGCCAGTTCCTAATTGTTAGGGAGTAGATGAAAAGCTATTGAAGAGATAAGAGGAAATGCTGTTCAATCAGAAGGAGAAGGTCACAAATTGGAAAATATGTTCAGTGACAGAAGTTCTTGTCAAAGGAATAGCGAGGTCCAGACCAAAGTGTTTCTATATGGCAGGAGCGAAGAGATTGGAGTATCAGAAGGTTTCTTTCACCATCAGTTTGAGGTTGCACTTCACAAAATGGAATTGGGGATTTGGTCAGGCTTAATGGTGTCCTCAATGTTGAGAAATCCAGGCATATAGTTATCCATCATGTAATACCATCAGCAGTAAACTGATTGACTCCAAATTTATTCTGCACCAGGACAACGACGCCAAACATCCAGCTATTGTCAATAAGAACGAGGAGTCCTGGGGGTGATGATCCGGCCCCACTGAATAAACAGAAGGATCTGTACAAGTCTCATACACAGGAGATCTGGGGTCAGTTCTCCAAGATGTTTAGAACAATCCCTGCCAAGTTCCTTCAAAAACTGTGTGTAAGTGACAAGTGACCTAGAAGAACTGAGAAAGGCAAAGGACGGTGACCAAATTATGATTTGCTTTAGATATCTCTTTTTTCATTTATTTAGCATTTTGTAAATTGATAAATATAAACTGTTGGCACTTCTATTTTTGAAGGCATTCTTACTTTGCAGCATTTTTCCCACACCTTTCTAAATCTTTTGCGCACTACTGTACATGTCTAAAATAACTTTTTATACCTACGAAATCCTGGGTAGAGAAAATCATACAGTGTTCACAGTCGATGAACAGTTTATCTTCTCTTTAATGATTGATTGTCCATGTGAAGGATCTGACTGAGATCATAATCCAACCACTAGATGGATGAGAGAGCTTCTTATGTTCTTTGGATTTCAGCGTAAAAACTGAGATTTGCTTGGATTTCAGTCTCGAAAGCTCTTTCTTAGCATTTTAAGAATGAATGCCTGGTTGAGCTGCACTTAGGGATTTGCAAGGAAATTTCAAGTCTGGTTGAACGTTATCAATTCTTCGCAGAGCTCGTCAATGTCCTGACTCCTGAAAACATCAACCTGCTGACCAAGATAATACCAGTGTGACCAATAGATGGAAAATACTTGTCTCTGGATTTTGACTGTGGAGTGAATTTCTAAGTGCAGTTAAAGGGTCTCAAGTGGCTGCGAGCAAATCAATTGTAAACTGGTGCATTACCCAAGTATTACAATACCGGGCCCATTTTGTCTGCGTCTTTTTGCGTTATTGCAGTAAACTTTTTCCTTTACACTAGCATTGCTCCTGTTCTTTTGTGCTTCAGGTGTATATTTTTCGATTCCCCCATTGCTGATTGAATTTTAATTTACGTGGTGATAAGGTCACTGGTAAAATACTGGATGGGAGACATGTCACTCAGGATGTTGGCCTCAGTGATAAGAACCTGGAAAAATGCTTCAGCATACTAAGTCCTGAGGGGGGTTAATCGGCAATGTTAAGGGCTGGGTTTTAGTGAACAGCTGAAGAGTGGGTGGGAGGGTGTTCACCATATCTCCACCCCAGGGTGTGGTCCAGAACGTAAATGTGCAGCTTTTGGACTAATTCCATGTTCAGTGTCTCTGGAGATGAGAGCTCCAGAGCTGTGCTCATATTAAAGTTTGCTGTACCCTGTTTTCTGTTCTCTGAGTGTAGAGATCCCCTCATGCCTTCATACAGCTTACAATAATTACTCATAATTTATCGAGTGCACAGGAACCTACCCGTCTTGCTGGAGAGAAATAGTGTTCATAGGAATTATTCAACGCCATCAAGCTATTCGGTAAAAGGTCTATCATTTTTATTCCTTCAGTCTTAAAAACATATCAGTGAAGACATACAAACACTTAAAAGAGCGGTAGACGGAGGCCTACACATTTTGAACATTTCTGTTCTTCCTCGTGGCATTCTACTTCTATTAACTGGTTGTTTAATTAAACTGTTGCTGTCCAAGAAACTTTGTAGCATATCTTATCAAAGAAATCGGCTTCTTTCTCCACTTATGAGCCACTTCTTCTCATCCTCAATTTATCACTTCCATTGAAATACTGCTTCTTGAGACCAAAAAGACTGCCAGCTCACTCAGGGATCAGATTACACATGCTCATTGAAGTTTATGGAAAGGGAAAGAGGAGAAAGAAAGGAGCAGACACACACACTTACAAACAGATGAAGTTGTATTTTTCTAGTTATATTAATCTCACCAAAGAGCTGGATTCACAGCTACGTTATTCCGTACTACTGTATAATGTTCTCCATGCTGCTGCTTTTCAGTAATTGTTTTTCTCATCAAAGTGCTGGATTCACTTCCACGCTACTCTGTACTACTGTATAATGTTCTCTATGCTGCTGCTTTTTAGTGTTTAGCTCATTCAACTGCTGGATTCACAGTTACACTACTCAGTACTGCCGTACAATGTAATCCATGCTGCAGCTACTAATGAAAATGTGCTACATAGAGACAGGACAGATATATTCACAACCCCAAGTATATAATTTGGCAAAAAAGAAGGTTCAATTGCACGGATGTTTAAAAAATTGAATTTTTAATAGGTCAAAATATTAAAATATAGACTGTGTTAAAAGATAGAGACAGGACAGCAGGAATCCCTCATGTCTGTGTGCATAGGAGCCATAATAACAGGTAATTTACACCCACTTGCTCAAAGACAACTCAAAATAAGAGATAGAGCCTGTAGAGTGGAAATCTGTTGAAAACGGCAGGATATAAGTCATATAATGGCCGGAAATAGTGTTATTCCTCAAGTAAATACATTGGACACCAAATACTGAAAACTCACCTGAAATGATAACTTTGTTTAATTTCCTTGTTTTGATCTCACAAGGGGCTATTAAAAATCCAGAACAACCCTAGGAATGTGACAGCAGATGCTCGTACAGGGCAGCTTTGGAAGCCTATGACCACTCGGGAGCATCCTACCTTTAGATGCCACAATTGCTATGGATTAATGTATGTAAGATGCCAAAGGCAGAGAGATAAGGGAACTACAGACCCATGATCTACGCCAATAACAATTTCCAAGACATCAGATGCAAAGATGAAACTGCCAGGGACACAACTCCCTTTGGGCCGTAGCGAGAGGAAGGTCGAGAGTCATGATAAATTTGTCCTATCTGCATCATAATCACGGTAAATCGTGCACCATTATACAGTTGGGTCCATCTGTTCACGTACTAATAAGACAGAGGCACGCTGGGCGAGGAGCGGGGGAATCCTTCTGTCACAGGGAAGGTTTAGCGCAAAAAAAGTTCCCTCGTGAGATGTGACATTATGTCTGGAGCGCGTCATGCGAAAGTCACAGCTCAGCTATTCTTGCCATGTTTCATATGTTTCTGCACAGGTTGATAAAAGGCATGAAATATTAAACGCTCGCAGCATATGTGGGACTTATTTATAGGTGAGATTACACATTTCAAGTATTAATGGAAGTAAGGAAGGTGAGGTGGAACGTCCGGTATGGTATTTGTTGAAGGACAAAGTTGAAGGTGAAGGGATAATAAGGCTACAGGATGGCGGATAAATCAATGAATGGTGGAGTCTGACCCATATGAACGGAGCTGTAGTGTGCACGCATGACCACTTCTATCATAGACAGTACATACTGTAGAGTGGTGGTCCTACATGCACATTACAGCTCAATACACACGACCCCCAACATTACTGGCATTGTCGCCCGTGAGACATGACCACTAGTGTTGAGAGAGTACACTCGTTGCTCGGGTTTTCCCCGAGCACGCTCGGGTGGTCTCCGAGTATTTGTAACTACTCGGACATTTAATTTTAGTCAAAGCAGCTGCATGATTTACGGCTGCTAGCCAGCATGAGTACATGTGGTGGTTGCCTGGCTGCTAGGGAATCCCCACATGTATTCAAGCTGTCTAGCAGCCATAAATCATGCAGCTGCATGGACAAAAAACAAATCTCCGAGCACTAACAAATACTCGGAGACCACCCGAGCATGCTCGGGAAAACCCGAGCAACGAGTATACTCCCTCATCACTAATGACTAGTGTTGAGCATTCCGATACCGCAAGTATCGGGTATCGGCCGATATTTGCTGTATCGGAATTCCGATACCGAGATCCGATACTTTTGTGGTATCGGGTATCGGTATCGAAACAACATTAATGTGTAAAATAAAGAATTAAAATAAAAAATATTGCTATACTCACCTCTCCGACGCAGCCTGCACCTTACCGAGGGAACCGGCAGCGTTGTTTGCTTAAAATTCGCGCTTTAACTTCCTTACTTGAAGTCCCGGCTTGTGATTGGTCGCGCGCCGCCCATGTGACCGCGACGCGACCAATCACAGCAAGCCGTGACGTAATTTTAGGTCCTTCAGGATTTTAAAATTACGTTCCGGCGTTGTGATTGGTTGCGTCGCGGTCACATGGGCGACGCGACCAATCACAAGCCGTGACGTCACGGGAGGCAGGAGAAGCGCGCATTTTAAAATGCGCGCGTGTCCTTCCTCCCGTGACGTCACGGCTTGTGATTGGTCGCGTCGCCCATGTGACCGCGACGCAACCAATCACAACGCCGGAACGTAATTTTAAAATCCTGAAGGACCTAAAATTACGTCACGGCTTGCTGTGATTGGTCGCGTCGCGGTCACATGGGCGGCGCGCGACCAATCACAAGCCGGGACTTCAAGTAAGGAAGTTAAAGCGCGAATTTTAAGCAAACAACGCTGCCGGTTCCCTCGGTAAGGTGCAGGCTGCGTCGGAGAGGTGAGTATAGCAATATTTTTTATTTTAATTCTTTATTTTACACATTAATATGGTTCCCAGGGCCTGAAGGAGAGTTTCCTCTCCTTCAGACCCTGGGAACCATCAGGAATACCGTCCGATACATGAGTCCCATTGACTTATATTGGTATCGGGTATCGGTATCGGATTAGATCCGATACTTTGCCGGTATCGGCCGATACTTTCCGATACCGATACTTTCAAGTATCGGACGGTATCGCTCAACACTACTAATGACCACAAGTGACTTATGTAGCCTTGAGACTGAGGCTGCATAAGTCACTCACGATCGTGTCATCGCTCCTGATTCCGGCTCTCGCGCTGTACTCCGTGAGACCCGCAGAGTACAGCGTCAGGGCAGTGGCTGTTGCTCTAGTCTGTGGAGTCCTAATCTTCTCCGTTCGCTGCAGGACAGACTGGAATCATCATGGGACCTCGATTTGGACTATGGCAGACCGGCATGGGACCTCCATTTGGACTACAGAGCGGACTGGCATGGGACCTCCATTTGGACTACGGCAGACCGGCATGGCACCAACATTTCCACTACAGTGGACCGGCATGGTACCTCCATTTGGACTACGACAGACTGGCGTGGGACCTTCATTTAAACTACAGCAGACCGGCATGGAACCTCCATTTGGACTTGGCAGTCAGGCACGGGACCTCCATTTGGACTACAGCAGACTCGCGTTGGACCTCCATTTGGACTATGACAGACCGGCATGGTACCTCCATTTGGACTACGGTGGACCAGCATAGGACCTCCATTTGGATTACAGTGGACAGGCATGAGACCTCCATTTGAACTACGGCAGAGCAGCGTGGGACCTTCATTTGGACTTCGGCTGGTGTGAGGTTTTTGTTAATAAGTGGGAGGAGGAAAGAGGGAAGTTGTTGGAGGAGTTTGTTTTTTACAAATAAAGATTTTTTTTCTGTGTGTCTTTTTCTCTTTTTACTTACTGGGTTAGTAATGGAGTTGTCTGATAGACATCTCTCCATTACTACCCCACAGCCTTGATTTCAGTGGACATTACACAGCTGACATCAACCCCACAATCCCATTACTCTGATGAACACCGCACCAGGGCAATTCGGCAATGCCCCATTTCTGGGGCAGCTGAGGGATGGTCTTATTAGGCTGGGAAGAGGTCCCTATCCATGTCCATTCTCAGCCTATTAATATCAGCCCCCAGCTGTCTGCTTTGCCTTAGCTGGTTAGTTTAGTACCCCCATTTTTAATAACTAGCAAAGGCAAAGCAGACAGCGCTGGTCAGATATTAATAGGCTGGGAAGGGCCATGGACATTGGCTCCTTCCCAGTAAAATAAGACCAGCTCACAGATTTCTGCTTTCCCTCGGCTGGTTATTAAACTTTTTTTTTAAATTATTTATTTATTTTACACTGTCAGGCCGGCTCAAGTGGTGCACGGACCAAACACAGCCATGCCATTACTTGATGGTGCCAGAAGTGCCCACGTCCTTAAAGGTTGTTGGTTGGCTGCGCTGCACCCTTTCAACATGCTTTATTAGGCTGCTGAACCCGAAGAGTAACCCAGATGTGCAGTAAGAAGTTAGTGTTCAAGGTTCCTATTCACTGTTTGTGTTCGGTTATCCATGTCTGTAAACCCAAAACAGCAAGGTGGCCATTCTTGGTACTACAGCTACCTGCCATCCTTATACTGTTTACTCCCAGACGCCATGGAACTTGCAAAAAGTTGATTGGTGGGGGGTGTTAAGCATCGGACCATCACCAAATCTGATACAGATGCACCATTTCATTGATAGGTCAAGAATAGTCCAGGAACACCACGTTAATGCCTTCCAAATGTCTGAAAAATGCCTAATTTGCAAAACACTTTAATCCATTTTGCAGAACAATCCCATAATAAACATCATGGGAGTGTAGGTACAGATATGTGCCCATGGATAAGGAAAAGTGACATAAAAGTTCATAAATCCATCAAGAATTATGTTATATTTATCAACAAACTTATTTCAAGGTGAAAAATAACAGAAAACTCCATTGTCTACCATCACTTGCTGAAAGAACGAGGAATGAAATTGTTCTTTCGAAAAACACAACAAGCTTCTTCTCTGTGCGACATCTTGTCTTTACACGAATGCCGCCATCTCCGCCGTCTCCGACATGAAAGCTGCAGTAACAACGGCTATGAGTCACAGACATTGCGAGGTCGTCACCCAAAACCTCTTACATCTTCTTATCCTTCTTCTTCAAAGGTGAAGCATCAGAGAGAATGAAAGAACAGGATCATGGATGAAGAAATCGGAACATGTTTTCATTTGTTTGTTTGTTTGAAGCATTTATCCAACGAGAAGATCCAAAGAGCTTCGTAGAAATGAAGTTCCACCAGACAGAGAGGTCAACAATGGGATTACGGTATATTTTGAGATTTTCTAAAGATGACTCTACAACTACAGTATTTACCACTATATTTTAGCTAAAAAGTGAACACGAAATAAAAAGTAACATACATAGACAAAGTCACAAATAAATGCAAAAAAAAACACCAAGCATCATTTATGAAGTTTACTGCATGCCATAAAACATCTCTAAAAACAATGGTATTATTGCTATTTTTTTTTCAAGATTTTTACAAAAATAAAGCTGAACCTGTCAGCCAGATTCTCTATGCAAACCATCCACTCTTTGTAGAACCTAAAACCCCTTTATAGAGCCCCTGTTGTGCCACATACTAATGAACCGTGCACCATGACGATGACCGCAGAGTTCTCCGATGGCATCTCCAGACTATTCTTGCACAGCACATCTGATTGATGTGAATGATCAGACATCCTCAGAAGTCAAATTTTGTGCCTGCGCCAGCGATCAGAGGACTGACCCATATTCACTCTGTCCTGGTCAGGGTATTGGAGAATGATCCTCTCCGGACCACATGCGTTGATCATCAGTTCATCAGCACATGAAGATGATTTGGCTAGCTCTGTAGATGATGAAGAGGTCATCCACAGCCATTAGAGACAGAGTGGTGGCATTAGCGGGCACAGAGGGAGCGTTGAGCGTGATCCAAATAGGCACAAAAAGAACTGTAGAGAAGTTTAAGGGATGTGAAAAAATGTAAACAAAAATAGTGGAACTGTCCCTTGACGGAAACCAATTGGACGATGCCCGTAATGGTGGTAGACTGGAGATGTGGACACAAAAGGTAAATGGCAGAATAATGTTAGGACTAAACTGAGGAGCAGAGTCTATGTAATTGTGAGGCATAGATAACCCTTTACCTCTGAACAGCAGCATGGACTTCCTGACTGGGGATCTCCAGATTGCACCACTGGAGTAGCTTCTTCTGACAGCCGATGAAACACAGATAGGAAGGTATTCCAATCCACAATAAAGAAGTAGTCAGATGGTGCAATAGTCGTCATGAGCACTGAGTAAGTAGCAGTTAGGACCGGCAGGAGAACAAAGTCAGGGCAGCAGGAAGGAACATCTAAAATCAAAAAGACCTTATTGCTCAGGCATGGAAAATTCTGGACATGTTCCTGAATAACCTGAGGCACAGGCCTGAAGTCAAGAGAACTGAGAAGCGCTCACTGGACTTCTAAATCGTTGGAAGCCAACGCATTCCCGTGACCAACTGTCAACAATTGCAATATAAGAGGAGGACAGCAGCTGAGAACAGGACACTAGATTTGAGACAGTGGTTTGTTACATAATCTCCAACAATCAGATGAAGAATACAGCACTGCCGGCTGCTATTCCACAGATAACTGGGCTGTATGCTTTTGGCCAGGCTCTCCAGGGTGGGATCTTTAGTCAAAGACCTGGGTTCTGTCCTAGTGTCATGCCTTGGTTTCGTCACTCGATCCGGTGACTTCTTGCTGCATGGTCAGGTTTCCTTTCTGCTGAGCTGCAGCCAGTTTGGTCTCTGTCCAACTGCTGATGGTTCTTTTGTCTTTTCTTTCCTGTCTTTGGCTTGCATCTATTCAGTTGTCTCTCACATCCCAATTTGGTTCTGTCCTATCACATCTTGGAGGGGCTATTTATACTCAACTTGCACCTCCTTCTTTGCTGGCTATATCTCAAGACAGATGGTGTTTGTAGACCCGACGCCTCACCTAGGGATGATCTTGCCTGGTTAATCTTTATTGCTTTTCGTACAATTTGTTTGTGTGTCTTCCTCCCTAGTACCCTTTCCTTTCTTTTAGGTCTGGGGTCTGGGAGGTTTTCCACGTTTTCCGTTTGTTGTGTGGTTCTTCTTCTTCCGTCTTTCTTATGTGACTGTGTGAACACGTCTTTAGCCTTGTGTCTCATGTTCTGTCTGTGTGCACTATGCTCTATTGTTTTGGGTTACACTCTGTGTATAGTTGAGGACACTCAGGGTCATCCGACGTTAAGTGCGGCGCCATTGTGTCATTTTAAGGTGCCAACCTCCGTGGTCAGGCACGGACAAATCAGGGTCAGATTAGGGAGATTTGTTTGGTCTGTATGTGGTGTGCAGGTTTAATATCTCCCCTGGTTTGTTCATCCCTGTGTGTTAGGGTTTAGCCATAACATCTAGATCACATGTGACATACTCCCTTAAGACACCGATGGCCAGTGACCAATAAGTGATAAACCACAATTAGCCATTAATATTAGTCTCCAAAAATCAGGCCAGGAGACAGCGTAATTGGCTTTTTGAGTATATCACAGAATTCTAGAATGTCAGAGTTGGAAGGGACCTCCTGGGTCGTCGTGTCCAACCCGCTGCTCACTGCAGGAGTTACTAAATCATCTCAGACAGGTGTCTGTCCAGCCTCTGTTTGAAGACTTCCATTGAAGGAGAACTCACCACCTCTCGTGGCAGCCTGTTCCACTCATTGATCTCCCTCACTGTCAACGAGTAGGACATACTTTGCAGTCCGCTCACCATCCTGGTAGCTCTTCTCTGCACTTGCTCCAGTTTTTCAATGCCCAGAACTGGGCACAGTACTCCAGATGAGGCCTGACCAAGGAGGAGTAGAAGGGGATAATTACTGGTGCAATATGGTGCATTCATGACGCTTATGGTACCATGAAGTTCATGCCATAGTCTCCCTGAAACACACAGACACTGCTCATTAAAGGGTCTGTGTGGTCGTAGATGTTCTTTATGGATTTTATTTTTTAGCATTGCAGAATTGCCTGTTGGAGCCGATGACAGAACTAGGACGAGGTAGAGGAGAAGTGACACACTTCATTATCTGGCTGGATAGATGTACTGTAGATGTCAGACGTTCAGCATTATTTATTTTATTTAGACCTCCAGACATGACACATTGAAGGTACCGCACAGAAGAGTCGAGCACACGGACACCGACCAAAAGATTTCAGAGAAAAGAGAGAAAAATTTGATGACATCCCATAGAAAAATATTGACGGAGGACGTATTTGAAATGTTTAACATTACACAGAAAGAGCGCCTCTCCTGTCCAAAGGTTGTGTCTGGGATTACAGCTCAGCTCATCTAGTGTAAGTGAATGAGCTGCAATACCATGTACAACCTGTCTACAGGTGTGGTGCTGTTTTTGATTTTTTTAGTCCCTTGTGAAGAGTAACTGCAGTTTCGCAAAACTTCTGACAAGGAGTCATATAGATGTGAGAAACTTTAAAAAGTTGGGGGTCTCAGTACGTAGACTCCTACCGAATTGATGGAAAGAAGTTCCGTCTTCAGCTAATAAGGAGACTGGAGCTCGGCTGAGGAGGTCTGCTCCCTCACAACTGAGGGGTCTGGAGGCCTGAGCCCCCCACAATTCAGCACTTCTGCCATTTCACCTGTGAAAGTGCCGACTGTAGAAAAGAAAAGCCTGACATGTAATAAACCCCACAAACACTTAGATTATGTGCAGTCACAGTGAGTGGGATTATTATAGAAGAAAAGCTCCACATCGTATAATAATCTGTAATGATATCATGTGTGCTGTGCGCTGACACAAACAAACCGTAAGCGCTAGACTGATACAAAGACCTGCAGACAGTCACGTAGGTAGATGTGACGCAGACAGAATGGCAGGGAGAACATCGGCCATGTTAATACTCACACTCACAAGTCGACCAACTTCTCTTCCTTGCTTTCTCAATGAAGCAGGGGCAGGATATTTCACAGAACACAAAGAATTAGGAAGAGCAACTAGTCGGCATGTGACTGTATGCAAGTTGTGTTTAGGAGGGGGCGCCAAAGTGATTTATTTCCCGAGTGCAGGAAAACAATGGCCTCTGAAGGTTTAATCACCATCATAGATGTAAATATATTAATGTACAAACAGAGAGACAATGGATTCTTTACTGTCTGAGCAGTGAGACGATGGATTCTTTACTGTCTGAGCTGTGAGACTATGGGTTCTTTACTGTCTGAGCAGTGAGACTATGGATTCTTTACTGTCTGAGCAGTGAGACGATGGATTCTTTACTGTCTGAGCTGTGAGACTATGGGTTCTTTACTGTCTGAGCAGTGAGACTATGGATTCTTTACTGTCTGAGCTGTGAGACTATGGGTTCTTTACTGTCTGAGCAGTGAGACTATGGGTTCTTTACTGTCTGAGCAGTGAGACTATGGATTCTTTACTGTCTGAGCAGTGAGACTATGGATTCTTTACTGTCTGAACAGTGAGACTATGGATTCCTTACTGTCTGAACAGTGAGACTATGGGTTCTTTACTGTCTGAGCAGTGAGACTATGGATTCTTTACTGTCTGAGCAGTGAGACTATGGATTCTTTACTGTCTGAGCAGTGAGACTATGGGTTCTTTACTGTCTGAGCAGTGAGACTATGGATTCTTTACTGTTTGAGCAGTGAGACTATGGATTCTTTACTGTCTGAACAGTGAGACTATGGATTCCTTACTGTCTGAACAGTGAGACTATGGGTTCTTTACTGTCTGAGCAGTGAGACTATGGATTCTTTACTGTCTGAGCAGTGAGACTATGGATTCTTTACTGT
Organism: Ranitomeya variabilis; assembly: GCF_051348905.1. Lineage (NCBI taxonomy): Eukaryota > Metazoa > Chordata > Amphibia > Anura > Dendrobatidae > Ranitomeya > Ranitomeya variabilis. Next base: position 1,136,951,026 of record NC_135232.1, read on the forward strand.
CTGAGCAGTGAGACGATGGATTCTTTACTGTCTGAGCTGTGAGACTATGGATTCTTTACTGTCTGAGCAGTGAGACTATGGATTCTTTACTGTCTGATCAGTGAGACTATGGATTCTTTACTGTCTGAGCAGTGAGACTATGGATTCTTTACTGTCTGAGCAGTGAGACTATGGATTCTTTACTGTCTGAGCAGTGAGACGATGGATTCTTTACTGTCTGAGCAGTGAGACTATGGATTCTTTACTGTCTGAACAGTGAGACTATGGATTCTTTACTGTCTGAGCAGTGAGACTATGGATTCTTTACTGTCTGAGCAGTGAGACTATGGATTCTTTACTGTCTGAGCAGTGAGACTATGGATTCTTTACTGTCTGAGCAGTGAGACTATGGATTCTTTACTGTCTGAGCAGTGGGACTATGGATTCTTTACTGTCTGAGCAGTGAGACTATGGATTCTTTACTGTCTGAGCAGTGACTTTATGGAACTCTCTGATGCATAACGGTGTAATGGTTGATTCACTAAACCAGTACAAGGAGGCCTGGATAATTTTGTTGGAAAATATAATATTACAGGTTATGGGCACTGGACTTTGTAATGGGATAGAACCATAGATGGTGGACAGACCTTAGATAATATCTTCTGTTGGGAACCTGACACTTGTTAAAGTCGTGAGGATTTTTTTTTTAAATATTAGGGTTAATAAATAATATCTCGTCTCCAACATAAAAAGAAATCACAAGATTGAAAGCGTCCGTATGTTACAGTGGAATAGATCAGCCGGGCTGTACGTGTCTTTGGCACCCAGAATAATTAGTTCTGAAATGTAATTTCCGATAGCTGTAAGGACATAATTTCCTAATAGCCATTTCCAGCTTTGATTGCTTCACTTTCATCTTTTTTATTCTGAAATACATTGTACTGTTCCCACATGTCTATTTGTAATTAATATTTTAATGAATTCATTGTTTTAATGATGCAAATTTCTCTTTTGGCAAAAATAGATAACAAAAAGCTGCGAAATGTAAAGGGTAAAAAGTCAGGGTGTAAATATTCATATTCAAGAAACTTTTATATCTGTTAACTTTGTAGATTTACAGAATACAGAAGAAAATGCTCGTCTATAATCTTGTTTAATGTCAATGGCATAGACAATATTTGGAACTGACCCTCCCAGGTTGGCGATGGTTTTGCCTGTATCCGGAGGAGTCACTGCCATAAGGGCTAGCCATAGTATTGGCAGTTTCTGAAGGAGTACTTGCCATTAAGAGCCCGGCTATAGTATTGGCTGTATCTGAAGGAGTCCCTACCATAAGGGCTGGTCATTGTACTGGTTGTATCTGGCTGGGGGAGTCCTTGACATAAGGGCTGGTCATTGTACTGGCTGCATTTGGAGGAGTCACTGCCATAAGGGCTGGCCATAGTATTGGCTGTATCTGGAGGAGTCACTGCCATAAGGGCTGGCCATGGTATTGGCTGTATCTGGAGGAGTACCTGCCATAAGGGCTGGCCATGGTATTGGCTGTATCTGGAGGAGTACCTGCCATAAGGGCTTGCCATGGTATTGGCTGTATCTGGAGGAGTCACTGCCATAAGGGCTGACCATGGTATTGGCTGTATCTGGAGGAGTCACTGCCATAAGGGCTTGCCATGGTATTGGCTGTATCTGGAGGAGTCACTGCCATAAGGGCTGACCATGGTATTGGCTGTATCTGAAGGAGTCCCTGCCATAAGGGCTGGTCATTGTACTGGTTGTATCTGGCTGGGGGAGTCCTTGACATAAGGGCTGGTCATTGTACTGGCTGCATTTGGAGGAGTCACTGCCATAAGGGCTGGCCATAGTATTGGCTGTATCTGAAGGAGTCACTGCCATAAGGGCTGGCCATGGTATTGGCTGTATCTGGAGGAGTCACTGCCATAAGGGCTGGCCATGGTATTGGCTGTATCTGGAGGAGTCACTGCCATAAGGGCTGGCCATGGTATTGGCTGTATCTGGAGGAGTCACTGCCATAAGGGCTGGCCATGGTATTGGCTGTATCTGGAGGAGTCACTGCCATAAGGGCTGGCCATGGTATTGGCTGTATCTGGAGGAGTCACTGCCATAAGGGCTGGCCATGGTATTGGCTGTATCTGGAGGAGTCACTGCCATAAGGGCTTGCCATGGTATTGGCTGTATCTGGAGGAGTCACTGCCATAAGGGCTGACCATGGTATTGGCTGTATCTGGAGGAGTCACTGCCATAAGGGCTTGCCATGGTATTGGCTGTATCTGGAGGAGTCACTGCCATAAGGGCTGACCATGGTATTGGCTGTATCTGAAGGAGTCCCTGCCATAAGGGCTGGTCATTGTACTGGTTGTATCTGGCTGGGGGAGTCCTTGACATAAGGGCTGGTCATTGTACTGGCTGCATTTGGAGGAGTCACTGCCATAAGGGCTGGCCATAGTATTGGCTGTATCTGAAGGAGTCACTGCCATAAGGGCTGGCCATGGTATTGGCTGTATCTGGAGGAGTCACTGCCATAAGGGCTGGCCATGGTATTGGCTGTATCTGGAGGAGTCACTGCCATAAGGGCTGGCCATGGTATTGGCTGTATCTGGAGGAGTCACTGCCATAAGGGCTGGCCATGGTATTGGCTGTATCTGGAGGAGTCACTGCCATAAGGGCTGGCCATGGTATTGGCTGTATCTGGAGGAGTCACTGCCATAAGGGCTGGCCATGGTATTGGCTGTATCTGGAGGAGTCACTGCCATAAGGGCTGGCCATGGTATTGGCTGTATCTGGAGGAGTCCCTGCCATAAGGGCTGGCCATTGTATTGGCTGTATCTGGAGGAGTCCTTGCCATAAGGGCTGGCCATGGTATTGGCTGTATGTGGAGAAGTCCTTGCCATAAGGGCTGGCCATAGTATTTGCTGTATCTGGAGAAGTCCCTGCCATAAAAGCTGACCATGGTATTGGCTATATCTAGAGGAGTCCCAGCCATAAGGGCTGGCCATTGTACTGGCTACATCTGGAGGAGTCCCTGCCATAAGGGCTGGCCATAGTTTTGGCTGTATCTGGGAGGGTCCCTGACATAAAGGCTGGCCATAGTATTGGCTGTATCTGGGGGAGTCACTGCCATAAGGGCTGGCCATAGCATTGGCTGTCTCTGGAGGTGTCCTTGGAACTAGGGCTGGCCATAGAATTGGCTATATCTGGAGGAGTCCCTGCCATAAGGGCCGGACATAGTATTGGCTGTATCTGGAGGAGTCACTGCCATAAGAGCTGGCCATAGTAATTTTTGTCTATGGAGGTATGCTTGCAACAAGGGCTGGCCATAATATTGGCTGTATCTGGAAGAGTCCCTGCCATAAGGGCTTGCCATTGTATTGGCTGTATTTGGAGAAGTCCTTGCCATAAGGGACGGCCATAGTATTGGCATCATTTGGAGGTGACTATAGGCCCCGTCACACACAGCGACGCTGCAGCGATACAGACAACGATGCTGATCGCTGCAGCGTCGCTGTGTGGTCGCTGTGTGGTCGCTGGGGAGCTGTCACACAGACAGCTCTCTCCAGCGACCAACGATCAGGGGAACGACTTCGGCATCGTTGAAACTGTCTTCAACGATGCCGAAGTCCCCCTGCAGCACCCGGGTAACCAGGGTAAACATCGGGTTACTAAGCGCAGGGCCGCGCTTAGTAACCCGATGTTTACCCTGGTTACCAAAAAAAACAAACACTACATACTCACCATCTGTTGCCCGTCAGGTCCCTTGGCGTCTGCTTCCTGCTCTGACTGAGCCGCCGTACAGTGAGAGCTGAGAGCAGAGCGCAGCGGTGACGTCACTGCTGTGCTCTCACTTTACGGCGGCTCAGTCAGAGCAGGAAGCAGACGGCAAGGGACCTGACGGGCAACAGATGGTGAGTATGTACTGTTTGTTTTTTTTTACATTTACGCTGGTAACCAGGGTAAACATCGGGTTACTAAGCGCGGCCCTGCGCTTAGTAACCCGATGTTTACCCTGGTTACCAGTGAAGACATCGCTGGATCGGTGTCACACACACCGATTCAGCGATGTCAGCGGGACCTCAACGACCAAAAAAAGGTCCAGGCCATTCCGACACGACCAGCGATCTCGCAGCAGGGGCCTGATCGCTGGTACGTGTCACACATAGCGAGATCGCTACTGAGGTCGCTGTTGCGTCACAAAACTAGTGACTCAGCAGCGATCTCGCTAGCAGTCTCGCTATGTGAGACGGGGCCTTAAGAGAAGGCAGAGAAACATCCATCCTGTTGAATACAGCACTCAGATAACAGTCACATGTTCTATACATAGGGTCATGTTGGCCTTTATGTGCTGTAGCATGGCTAGGGGGTGAGGATTAAATCCTGGCTCTGCAGGTCTTTATTAGAATACACTTGCAGTGTTTTGTATACGGCCAGGACGTATGCTGAGGGAGGTCAGTTTGTTACTGACCAAACCTGAGCAATGAGCAGTGACTTGGGGTGAAGGTGCAAACACCTTTGGTGTTTGGGTCTGTGTATGCAGGGTGGAGGACCTGTGTACAATGCTTAGACTCTTCAAGGGGCCGTAGTGGAATTTCAATATTGAACAGCTGCACCACTCTGCTTCTCATACTGCTGTACAGACTCTTTGTTTTATTTTTACTTTCTCCTGGGAGCGTATGTAGATAACAAACCTTCTTGTTTGGACAAGAAACTGTGTGCCTGTGTGAATATAACTACTATAGTACTGCCCCTATGTACAAGAATATAACTATAATAATACTGCCCCTATGTACAAGAATATAACTACTATAATACTGCCCCTATGTACAAGAATATAACTACTATAATACTGCCCCTATGTGCAAGAATATAACTACTATAATACTGTCCCCTATGTACAAGAATATAACTACTATAATACTGCTCCCATGAATAAGAATATAACTACTATAATACTGCTCCTATGTACAAGAATATAACTACTATAATACTGCCCCTATGCACAGGAATATGACTACTATAATACTGCTCCTATGTCCAATAATATAACTACTATAATACTGCCCCCACATTGTACAAGAATATACCTACTATAATACTGCCCCTATGTACAAGAATATAACTACTATAATATTGTCAATATGTACAAGAATATAACTACTATAATACTGCCCCTATGTGCAAGAATATTACTATTATAATACTTCCTCCTATCTACCAGAATATATCTACTATAATACTGCCATTATATACAAGAATATCAAAACTGTATACTACCTCTATGTATAAGAATACAATTACTTTAATACTGCCCCTATCTACCAAAATATAACTACTATAATACTGCCCCTATGCACAAGAATATAACTACTGTAATACTGTCTCCTATGTACAAGAATATAACTACTATAATACTGCTCCTATGTACAAGAATATAACTACTATAATACTGCCCCTATGTAAAAGAATATAACTGCTATAATACTGCCCCTATGTACAAGAATATAACTACTATAATACTGCTCCTATGTACAAGAATATAACTACTATAATACTGCCCCATGTACAAGAATATAACTACTATAATACTGCCCCCTATGTACAAGAATATAACTACTATAATGCTGCTCCTATGTACAAGAATATAACTACTATAATACTGCTCCTATGTACAAGAGTATAACTACTATAATACTGCTCCTATGTACAAGAATATAACTACTATAATACTGCTCCTATGTACAAGAATATAACTACTGTAATACTGTCCCCTATGTACAAGAATATAACTACTATACTACTGCTCCTATGTACAAGAATATAACTACTATAATACTGCTCCTATGTACAAGAATATAACTACTATAATACTGCTCCTATGTACAAGAATATAACTACTATAATACTGCCCCCTATGTACAAGAATATAACTACTATAATACTGCCTACTATGTACAAGAATATAACTACTATAATACTGCTCCTATGTACAAGAGTATAACTACTATAATACTGCTCCTATGTACAAGAATATAACTACTATAATACTGCTCCTATGTACAAGAATATAACTACTATAATACTGTCCCTGTGTACAAGAATATAACTACTACACAAAAGAGAAAAGAAACATGCAACGACTGCAGGGCTCCACAAATATAACAATTTTATTGATAACAAATCCTGCCACAGAACACTAACAGATTAAAAACATTTAAAACGAACAGTGGAAACAATTACCCAAGAAAAACTCACACGGGGCCTGACCTCTTACAAATCTACCTCTAGAGTCCTGAGCTAATGCCTATAGCAAATAAAGTCTATCGCCAAATACATGCCACAGACTGCAGTATTGCAGCTGTTAGACCAATAAAGAGAATAAGGCTCACAGACACATGGACCAACCAAGGTACCTACTTTCTAAATAAGACATAAAGCAAATATTTACCTATACCAGAAGGTCCTGGTGGACATGCTCACAGTCGATCAGTAAATTGATATAGCATGAGGCAGTAAGACCGTCAGCCCCCCTGTGACCCACCCAACGCGTATCGTCACCTAAGTGACTTCATCAGGGGTAATAGTAGTGCAATGTGTGCTGGATACTAGAATAAATACTACTTACTAATTGAAGGATCTGGTGCAGCTGACAGGAGGCTAGTAGCCTATGGTAAATAGTAGCAAACACTAGGTTATCGGCGTCCCGGAAGTAGTTAGTGCGCATGTCCGTCCGTTGCCTAGGCAACGCTACAATAGTCAGAATACCCCGTCTCCTATCCTCATAAAAAACCACACACCAATAGGCGATTTCAGGGGGAATCCATCTCCACACAAGTACCTCCTCAAGCGGTACAAATTCTGTTATTGCATATCGCAACCGGTCCGCAAGATCTTACCAAAAGATCACCTTCCGAGAGTCGCTCCTGCGCATGTCACGGTAATATCGGGTCTGTCATCGCGCATGTCACGGGTGCACCGGGTCTGTTTCCAAGCGTCCCCGGCAGTGGGAATCTCCTACCTATTCTGCGCAGGCGCCCCCTAGATTAATGGCATCCTGAGACCAAGTGCAATGCCCGGGTGATACTCTGTCGTGTGGAGCTCACTCACGCAGACGCACCAACCCGCATGCACAAGATCTCGGGAGGCAGCCATGTCAGTGCGTCTGTATCATGCAAGAAGTGCATATTAACGTCAGGAAGAAAACAACAATGCAAGTAGAGGCACCCTCACATAAGGACTGTATCTAAATAGTTGGGAGAACATATATAACATTAAATCTCCATATATAGCCATTATGTCCATATAGCAGAATACAATCAAATAGATTTCATCAGAGACATAACTCCTGTGACCTAAGGCTAAGAAAAATCGCAGAAAAACCTCAGACACTATAATTGTTTGTAAAACCCCGTGAACAGGAGCTCCTCATTTAGTCCCCTTGGGGCAAGACTTTGGAGTTTATATATCCACTTGGATTCACATCTTAATAATTGATGAGTATGGTTTCCTCCTCTAATAGTCTCTTTGACAGCTTCCAATCCCATCACTCTCAGGCCTCTTGTACTGCCTGCATGGGTATTCAGAAAGTGCGTAGCCACAGAAGTTAGTTTTTTTCCTTTTGCCAGATCCTGTCTGGCCATGTTGATATTGGAAATATGTTGTTGGCACCTTTTTCTCAGTTGTTGAGTCGTTTGGCCCACATAAAGCTTGGGGCAATCACAAAGTAGCAGGTAAATCAAATTGCTGGACCTGCAATTGAAGTAGAAATCAGACTTAATAGGGAACGGTAGCATGTCCACCCAGACTTCTCGCCGTGCAACCATAAATTGGCAAACAGTACAGTCCCCACAGGGGAAAGTGCCCAGGATCCTACTCCCAGTGCCTAATTTATTTTTGGGTCGTTGGTAATGGCTATGGCACAATTGGTCCTTCAGGTTGCTGGCTCGCCTGGCCACCATCCTAGGGGTCGATGTAATATGCGGAATAAGTCTCGATTCAGATAGTAGAATGTTCCAATTCTTATTCAGTATCTTATAGACGTCTGACCACTGATTATTATATGTGGTGATTAAGGAAAGAGGTTGTTCTGAGCTACGTACCTGTTGATTAAGGAGGCTAAGTCTGTCTTTTTCTCTTGCTTCTCTATAAGCCCCCGACACTATTTTTCTTGGATATTGCCTATTTGCGAAGCGGGTAGTTAAATCCCCTGCTAACTTTTGAAAGTCTTCTGTTGAACTACAATTTCTACGTAACCTTAAAAACTGACCTTTTGGGATCCCGTTTTTCAGATGAGCAGGGTGGAAGCTGGAGTAGTGTAGGAGATTGTTTGTTGCCGTTGGCTTACGGTATAGACACGAGGAGACACAATTATCCTTCACGGTCAGTTTGATGTCCAAAAAGTCTATAGTACGTGAGGAAATGGTGGAGGTAAGTTTAATGTTGAGCATATTATGGTTCAAATCCTCAATGAAATTCTCACATTCAGTACGTGACCCTGTCCATATACATAGCACGTCGTCTATATACCGCCACCAGGCGGCTACATTCTGCGAGAACCCAGCTTGTTCAAAGACCACAGTCTCCTCCCACCATCCCAAAAAGAGATTCGCATATGAGGGCGCACAACGCGCCCCCATAGCGGTCCCAGAAATTTGCCTATAATATTTCCTATCGAACGTGAAATAGTTTTTGTCAAGGATAAAATGAAGAAGTTCTAACAAAAATCTATTGTGCCTGTCGTTATGATGATGTTTGTCCAAGTAAAAGGAGACTGCTTGTACGCCCAAACTATGTGCTATACTCGTATAGAGAGACTCGACGTCCAGACCAACCAGCAGTGTATTGTCTGGTATCTCTAAGTCTTCTAGATGTGTCATCAGCTGTGTTGAGTCTCTTATATACGAATCCAGCTGTAAGGCCAAAGGCTGGAGGAAGTGGTCCAGATAGATACAGGGTCTCTCCATAATTCCCCCTATACCGGAGACTATTGGTCTTCCTGGGGGCAAAGTCAACGATTTGTGTACCTTCGGCATAATGTAGAAGGTTGGGACTACAGGATACTTGGTGAAAAGAAAGTCTGCTTCCCTCTTATTGAGGATCCCCTCCTTCATTGCTCTCTGTATAAGAGAGTCCAATTTCTCCTTGAAGACCCAAGTAGGGTCTGAGGGGAGAACATGATAATTATTGATGTTATTCAATTGCCGTAAGGCTTCCATAGTGTACATCTCATGGGGCCAAAGGATCACATTTCCCCCTTTGTCCGCTTCTCGTATGAGAAAGTCATTATTATTTCGCAGACCCCAAAGGGCTTTTTTCTCCCCCGTCGTTAAATTGGCATGTCTCGTAGAGTCGAGTTTGAGACCCTCCACATCTCTGCAAACATTATCAAAGAAAATTTGAACTGCAGGAAATAATGAAAGTGCTGGTGTTACCTGTGAAGGAGATCTCCTGGTGAATCTTGTCTGGTCAGATCCATTCTCGTTTTCTTGGAGAAGTTCTAGGAGGTCTCGAAACGTTTGTCTTTCATCATCTGGAAGTGAGTCAACTAGAGAAGGTTTATGATATAATAATTTAAATGTCATTTTCCGACAAAAAAGGTAAAGGTCCTTGACCAGTGTGAACTTGTCCAAGGGATTCATAGGTGAAAATGATAAGCCCTTCATTAGGACAGATTTTTCCACGTCTGATAGAACATATGATGATAAATTTATAATTTGAAGGTCTCCTGTTGAGGTAGGGGGGGCAGTAAGCATACCTGAAGCAATTACCGTTTCCGGTTGAGTTTTAAAGAAAACATGGGAGACAGGGCTTTTGCAGTGCTCTGGTGTCCTGATGGATATGCTCATAGAACATGATCGGGGACTCCTGATTAAATTAAAAGAGGACATAAAAACCAGTGAAAATAAGCTGGGAGGCTTTAATAAGGAGACCTTGGTGAACCCCTTTCTCCTCAAACTGAAGGAAACTGTGGACAAATTTGAAAAAGAAATTATCAATAAGAAAAGGACCAAATTCTATAGAGATAAGATGGACTTTACTAGGGATCAAGCCTTTAAGTGGGTACATCATGGTAACAGATGTTACACTAGCAATGTGCAAGCAAACACCGGCATTAATTCGACCGAACATTTGTCCAGAAATGAATTATCCTCTAGTGATTTTTTATCTTCGGACCTCAGCGATCCGGAAGGCGCAATAGGTGGCGCAGGAGGAGGAGGGGGAGGCGCAAATCACGGACTGTCCCGAAAGAAGGGCAGAAACCATCGGAACTGGTCACCAACCTATATGAGAGAAACGAGACTCAACCGGAAACGGTAATTGCTTCAGGTATGCTTACTGCCCCCCCTACCTCAACAGGAGACCTTCAAATTATAAATTTATCATCATATGTTCTATCAGACGTGGAAAAATCTGTCCTAATGAAGGGCTTATCATTTTCACCTATGAATCCCTTGGACAAGTTCACACTGGTCAAGGACCTTTACCTTTTTTGTCGGAAAATGACATTTAAATTATTATATCATAAACCTTCTCTAGTTGACTCACTTCCAGATGATGAAAGACAAACGTTTCGAGACCTCCTAGAACTTCTCCAAGAAAACGAGAATGGATCTGACCAGACAAGATTCACCAGGAGATCTCCTTCACAGGTAACACCAGCACTTTCATTATTTCCTGCAGTTCAAATTTTCTTTGATAATGTTTGCAGAGATGTGGAGGGTCTCAAACTCGACTCTACGAGACATGCCAATTTAACGACGGGGGAGAAAAAAGCCCTTTGGGGTCTGCGAAATAATAATGACTTTCTCATACGAGAAGCGGACAAAGGGGGAAATGTGATCCTTTGGCCCCATGAGATGTACACTATGGAAGCCTTACGGCAATTGAATAACATCAATAATTATCATGTTCTCCCCTCAGACCCTACTTGGGTCTTCAAGGAGAAATTGGACTCTCTTATACAGAGAGCAATGAAGGAGGGGATCCTCAATAAGAGGGAAGCAGACTTTCTTTTCACCAAGTATCCTGTAGTCCCAACCTTCTACATTATGCCGAAGGTACACAAATCGTTGACTTTGCCCCCAGGAAGACCAATAGTCTCCGGTATAGGGGGAATTATGGAGAGACCCTGTATCTATCTGGACCACTTCCTCCAGCCTTTGGCCTTACAGCTGGATTCGTATATAAGAGACTCAACACAGCTGATGACACATCTAGAAGACTTAGAGATACCAGACAATACACTGCTGGTTGGTCTGGACGTCGAGTCTCTCTATACGAGTATAGCACATAGTTTGGGCGTACAAGCAGTCTCCTTTTACTTGGACAAACATCATCATAACGACAGGCACAATAGATTTTTGTTAGAACTTCTTCATTTTATCCTTGACAAAAACTATTTCACGTTCGATAGGAAATATTATAGGCAAATTTCTGGGACCGCTATGGGGGCGCGTTGTGCGCCCTCATATGCGAATCTCTTTTTGGGATGGTGGGAGGAGACTGTGGTCTTTGAACAAGCTGGGTTCTCGCAGAATGTAGCCGCCTGGTGGCGGTATATAGACGACGTGCTATGTATATGGACAGGGTCACGTACTGAATGTGAGAATTTCATTGAGGATTTGAACCATAATATGCTCAACATTAAACTTACCTCCACCATTTCCTCACGTACTATAGACTTTTTGGACATCAAACTGACCGTGAAGGATAATTGTGTCTCCTCGTGTCTATACCGTAAGCCAACGGCAACAAACAATCTCCTACACTACTCCAGCTTCCACCCTGCTCATCTGAAAAACGGGATCCCAAAAGGTCAGTTTTTAAGGTTACGTAGAAATTGTAGTTCAACAGAAGACTTTCAAAAGTTAGCAGGGGATTTAACTACCCGCTTCGCAAATAGGCAATATCCAAGAAAAATAGTGTCGGGGGCTTATAGAGAAGCAAGAGAAAAAGACAGACTTAGCCTCCTTAATCAACAGGTACGTAGCTCAGAACAACCTCTTTCCTTAATCACCACATATAATAATCAGTGGTCAGACGTCTATAAGATACTGAATAAGAATTGGAACATTCTACTATCTGAATCGAGACTTATTCCGCATATTACATCGACCCCTAGGATGGTGGCCAGGCGAGCCAGCAACCTGAAGGACCAATTGTGCCATAGCCATTACCAACGACCCAAAAATAAATTAGGCACTGGGAGTAGGATCCTGGGCACTTTCCCCTGTGGGGACTGTACTGTTTGCCAATTTATGGTTGCACGGCGAGAAGTCTGGGTGGACATGCTACCGTTCCCTATTAAGTCTGATTTCTACTTCAATTGCAGGTCCAGCAATTTGATTTACCTGCTACTTTGTGATTGCCCCAAGCTTTATGTGGGCCAAACGACTCAACAACTGAGAAAAAGGTGCCAACAACATATTTCCAATATCAACATGGCCAGACAGGATCTGGCAAAAGGAAAAAAACTAACTTCTGTGGCTACGCACTTTCTGAATACCCATGCAGGCAGTACAAGAGGCCTGAGAGTGATGGGATTGGAAGCTGTCAAAGAGACTATTAGAGGAGGAAACCATACTCATCAATTATTAAGATGTGAATCCAAGTGGATATATAAACTCCAAAGTCTTGCCCCAAGGGGACTAAATGAGGAGCTCCTGTTCACGGGGTTTTACAAACAATTATAGTGTCTGAGGTTTTTCTGCGATTTTTCTTAGCCTTAGGTCACAGGAGTTATGTCTCTGATGAAATCTATTTGATTGTATTCTGCTATATGGACATAATGGCTATATATGGAGATTTAATGTTATATATGTTCTCCCAACTATTTAGATACAGTCCTTATGTGAGGGTGCCTCTACTTGCATTGTTGTTTTCTTCCTGACGTTAATATGCACTTCTTGCATGATACAGACGCACTGACATGGCTGCCTCCCGAGATCTTGTGCATGCGGGTTGGTGCGTCTGCGTGAGTGAGCTCCACACGACAGAGTATCACCCGGGCATTGCACTTGGTCTCAGGATGCCATTAATCTAGGGGGCGCCTGCGCAGAATAGGTAGGAGATTCCCACTGCCGGGGACGCTTGGAAACAGACCCGGTGCACCCGTGACATGCGCGATGACAGACCCGATATTACCGTGACATGCGCAGGAGCGACTCTCGGAAGGTGATCTTTTGGTAAGATCTTGCGGACCGGTTGCGATATGCAATAACAGAATTTGTACCGCTTGAGGAGGTACTTGTGTGGAGATGGATTCCCCCTGAAATCGCCTATTGGTGTGTGGTTTTTTATGAGGATAGGAGACGGGGTATTCTGACTATTGTAGCGTTGCCTAGGCAACGGACGGACATGCGCACTAACTACTTCCGGGACGCCGATAACCTAGTGTTTGCTACTATTTACCATAGGCTACTAGCCTCCTGTCAGCTGCACCAGATCCTTCAATTAGTAAGTAGTATTTATTCTAGTATCCAGCACACATTGCACTACTATTACCCCTGATGAAGTCACTTAGGTGACGATACGCGTTGGGTGGGTCACAGGGGGGCTGACGGTCTTACTGCCTCATGCTATATCAATTTACTGATCGACTGTGAGCATGTCCACCAGGACCTTCTGGTATAGGTAAATATTTGCTTTATGTCTTATTTAGAAAGTAGGTACCTTGGTTGGTCCATGTGTCTGTGAGCCTTATTCTCTTTATTGGTCTAACAGCTGCAATACTGCAGTCTGTGGCATGTATTTGGCGATAGACTTTATTTGCTATAGGCATTAGCTCAGGACTCTAGAGGTAGATTTGTAAGAGGTCAGGCCCCGTGTGAGTTTTTCTTGGGTAATTGTTTCCACTGTTCGTTTTAAATGTTTTTAATCTGTTAGTGTTCTGTGGCAGGATTTGTTATCAATAAAATTGTTATATTTGTGGAGCCCTGCAGTCGTTGCATGTTTCTTTTCTCTTTTGTGTTGTAGTCATATTTTGACATGTAGCAGGTTGAGCCCATAGACATATAAGGGATGGTGCCCTCTATCTATTAGTGTTTAAGAATATAACTACTATAATACTGCTCCTATGTACAATAATATAACTACTATAATACTGCCCCTATGTACAAGAATTTAACTACTATAATATTGTCAATATGTACAAGAATATAACTACTATAATACTGCCCCTATGTGCAAGAATATTACTATTATAATACTTCCTCCTATCTACCAGAATATATCTACTATAATACTGCCATTATATACAAGAATATCAAAACTGTATACTACCTCTATGTAGAAGAATACAATTACTTTAATACTGCCCCTATCTACCAAAATATAACTACTATAATACTGCCCCTATGTAAAAGAATATAACTGCTATAATACTGCCCCTATGTACAAGAATATAACTACTGTAATACTGTCCCCTATGTACAAGAATATAACTACTATAATACTGCTCCTATGTACAGAATATAACTACTATAATACTGCTCCTATTTACAATAATATAACTATTATAATACTGTCCCTGTGTACAAGAATATAACTACTATAATACTGCTCCTATGTACAATAATATAACTACTATAATACTGCCCCTATGTACAAGAATTTAACTACTTTAATACTGCTCCTATGTACAAGAATATAACTACTATAATACTGCCCCATTGTACAAGAATATAACTACTATAATACCTCCGCTATGTACAAGAATATAATTACTATAATACTGCCCCTATGTAAAAGATTATACTATAATACTGCTCCCATGTATAAGAATATAACTACTATAATACTGCTCCTATGCACAAGAGTATAACTACTTTAATACTGCCCCTATGTACAAGAATATAACTACTATAATACTGCCCCTATGTACAAGAATATAACTACTATAATACTGCCCCTTTGTACAAGAATATAACTACTATAATACTGCCCCTATGTACAAGAATATAACTACTATAATACTGCCCCATGTACAAGAATATAACTACTATAATACTGCCCCTATGCACAGGAATATGACTACTATAATACTGCTCCTATGTCCAATAATATAACTACTATAATACTGCCCCCACATTGTACAAGAATATACCTACTATAATACTGCCCCTATGTACAAGAATATAACTACTATAATATTGTCAATATGTACAAGAATATAACTACTATAATACTTTCCCGATGTGCAAGAATATAACTACTATAATACTGCCCCTATGTGCAAGAATATTACTATTATAATACTTCCTCCTATCTACCAGAATATATCTACTATAATACTGCCATTATATACAAGAATATCAAAACTGTATACTACCTCTATGTATAAGAATACAATTACTTTAATACTGCCCCATCTACCAAAATATAACTACTATAATACTGCCCCCTATGCACAAGTATATAACTACTATAATACTGCCCCTATGTAAAAGAATATAACTGCTATAATACTGCCCCTATGTACAAGAATATAACTACTGTAATACTGTCCCCTATGTACAAGAATATAACTACTATAATACTGCTCCTACAGAATATAACTACTATAATACTGCTCCTATTTACAATAATATAACTATTATAATACTGTCCCTGTGTACAAGAATATAACTACTATAATACTGCTCCTATGTACAATAATATAACTACTATAATACTGCCCCTATGTACAAGAATGTAACTACTTTAATACTGCTCCTATGTACAAGAATATAACTACTATAATACTGCTCCTATGTTCAACAATATAACTACTATAATACTGCCCCTATGTACAAGAATATAACTACTATAATACTGCCCCTATGTACAAGAATATAACTACTATAATACTGCCCCTATGTACAAGAATATAGCTACTATAATACTGCCCCATTGTACAAGAATATAACTACTATAATACTGCTCCTATGTACAAGAATATAATTACTATAATACTGCCCCTATGTACAAGAGTATACTATAATACTGCTCCCATGTATAAGAATATAACTACTATAATACTGCCCCTATGTACAAGAATATAGCTGTTATAATACTGCCCCATTGTACAAGAATATAACTACTATAATATCTCCGCTATGTACAAGAATATAACTACTATAATACTGCCCCTATGTACAAGAATATAACTACTATAATACTGCCCCTATGTACAAGAATATACCTACTATAATACTGCCCCTATGTACAAGAATATAACTACTATAATACTGCTCCTATGTACAGAATATAACTACTATAATACTGCTCCTATTTACAATAATATAACTATTATAATACTGTCCCTGTGTACAAGAATATAACTACTATAATACTGCTCCTATGTACAATAATATAACTACTATAATACTGCCCCTATGTACAAGAATTTAACTACTTTAATACTGCTCCTATGTACAAGAATATAACTACTATAATACTGCCCCATTGTACAAGAATATAACTACTATAATACCTCCGCTATGTACAAGAATATAATTACTATAATACTGCCCCTATGTAAAAGATTATACTATAATACTGCTCCCATGTATAAGAATATAACTACTATAATACTGCTCCTATGCACAAGAGTATAACTACTTTAATACTGCCCCTATGTACAAGAATATAACTACTATAATACTGCCCCTATGTACAAGAATATAACTACTATAATACTGCCCCTTTGTACAAGAATATAACTACTATAATACTGCCCCTATGTACAAGAATATAACTACTATAATACTGCCCCATGTACAAGAATATAACTACTATAATACTGCCCCTATGCACAGGAATATGACTACTATAATACTGCTCCTATGTCCAATAATATAACTACTATAATACTGCCCCCACATTGTACAAGAATATACCTACTATAATACTGCCCCTATGTACAAGAATATAACTACTATAATATTGTCAATATGTACAAGAATATAACTACTATAATACTTTCCCGATGTGCAAGAATATAACTACTATAATACTGCCCCTATGTGCAAGAATATTACTATTATAATACTTCCTCCTATCTACCAGAATATATCTACTATAATACTGCCATTATATACAAGAATATCAAAACTGTATACTACCTCTATGTATAAGAATACAATTACTTTAATACTGCCCCATCTACCAAAATATAACTACTATAATACTGCCCCCTATGCACAAGTATATAACTACTATAATACTGCCCCTATGTAAAAGAATATAACTGCTATAATACTGCCCCTATGTACAAGAATATAACTACTGTAATACTGTCCCCTATGTACAAGAATATAACTACTATAATACTGCTCCTACAGAATATAACTACTATAATACTGCTCCTATTTACAATAATATAACTATTATAATACTGTCCCTGTGTACAAGAATATAACTACTATAATACTGCTCCTATGTACAATAATATAACTACTATAATACTGCCCCTATGTACAAGAATGTAACTACTTTAATACTGCTCCTATGTACAAGAATATAACTACTATAATACTGCTCCTATGTTCAACAATATAACTACTATAATACTGCCCCTATGTACAAGAATATAACTACTATAATACTGCCCCTATGTACAAGAATATAACTACTATAATACTGCCCCTATGTACAAGAATATAGCTACTATAATACTGCCCCATTGTACAAGAATATAACTACTATAATACTGCTCCTATGTACAAGAATATAATTACTATAATACTGCCCCTATGTACAAGAGTATACTATAATACTGCTCCCATGTATAAGAATATAACTACTATAATACTGCCCCTATGTACAAGAATATAGCTGTTATAATACTGCCCCATTGTACAAGAATATAACTACTATAATATCTCCGCTATGTACAAGAATATAACTACTATAATACTGCCCCTATGTACAAGAATATAACTACTATAATACTGCCCCTATGTACAAGAATATACCTACTATAATACTGCCCCTATGTACAAGAATATAACTACTATAATACTGCTCCTATGTACAAGAATATAACTACTATAATACTGCTCCCCATATACAAGAATATAACTACTATAATACTGCTCCTATGCACAATAGTATAACTACTGTAATACTGCCCCTATGTACAAGAATATAACTACTATAATACTGCCCCTATGTACAAGAATATAACTACTATAATACTGCCCCTATGTACAAGAATATAACTACTATAATACTGCCCCTATGTACAAGAATATAACTACTATAATACTGCTCCTATGTACAAGAATATAACTACTATAATACTGCCCCATGTACAATAATATAACTACTATAATACTGCCCCCTATGTTCAAGAATATAACTACTATAATACTGCCCCATGTACAATATTATAGCTACTATAATACTACCCCCTATGTACTAGAGTATAACTACTATAATAATGCACCTATGTACAAGAATATAACTACTATAATACTGCCCCTATGTACAGGAATATGACTACTATAATACTGCTCCTATGTCCAATAATATAACTACTATAATACTGCCCCCACATTGTACAAGAGTATAACTACTATAATACTGCCCCTATGTATAAAAATATAACTACTATAATATTGCTCCTATGTACAAGAATATAACTATTATAATACAGCTGCTAAGTACAAGAATATAACTACTATAATACTGCTCCTATGCACAATAGTATAACTACTATAATACTGCCCCCCCATTGTACAAGAATATAACTACTATAATACTGCCCCCTATGTACAGGAATATGACTACTATAATACTGCTCCTATGTCCAATAATAAAACTACTATAATACTGCCCCCACATTGTACAAGAGTATAACTACTATAATACTACCCCTATGTACAATAATATAACTACTATAATACTGCCTCTATGTACAAGAATATAACTACTATAATACAGCCGCTAAGTAGAAGAATATAACTACTATAATACTGCTCCCTGTGTACTAGAATATAACTGCCGTAAAACTGCTCCCTCTGTACAAAAATATAACTACTATAATAATGCCCCCCCATTGTACAAGAATATAACTACTAAAATACTGCTCCCTATGTACTAGAATATAACTGCCTTAATACTGCTCCCTCTGTACAAAATATAACTACTACAATACAGCCCCCTCTGTATAAGAATATAACTACTATAATACCGCCCCTATGTACAAGATATAACTGCAATAATACTGCCCCTCTGTACAAGAATATACCTACTATAATACTGTCAATATGTACAAGAATATAACTACTATAATACTGTCCCTATGTGCAAGAATATAACTACTATAATACTGCCATTATATACAAGAATATCAAAACTGTATACTACCTCTATGTATAAGAATACAATTACTTTAATACTGCCCCTATCTACCAAAATATAACTACTATAATACTGCTCCTATGCACAAGAATATAACTACTATAATACTGCCCCTATGTAAAAGAATATAACTGCTATAATACTGCCCCTATGTACAAGAATATAACTACTGTAATACTGTCCCCTATGTACAAGAATATAACTACTATAATACTGCTCCTATATACAGAATATAACTACTATAATACTGCTCCTATTTACAATAATATAACTATTATAATACTGTCCCTGTGTACAAGAATATAACTACTATAATACTGCTATGTACAATAATATAACTACTATAATACTGCTCCTATGTACAAGAATATAACTACTATAATACTGCTCCTATGTTCAACAATGTAACTACTATAATACTGCCCCCTATGTACAAGAATATAACTACTATAATACTGCCCCTATGTACAAAAATATAACTACTATAATACTGCCCCTATGTACAAGAATATAACTACTATAATACTGCCCCCTATGTACAAGAATATTTGTACATATATATATATATATATAGCTCTTTGCTAAATATCTAGTTCATTCTTACATTTGTCTTTTCTCCTTACCTCACCGTTATTATTTGTTGGGGGCTTGTATCCAACTTTTGGGGTCTTTTCTCTGGAGGCAAGAAAGGTCTATCTTTTCCCTTCTAGGGTTAGTTAGTTCTCCGGCTGGCACGAGACGTCTAGAACCAACATAGGCACGTTCCCCGGCTGCTGCTATTTGTGGTGCTAGGATTAGATATATGGTCAGCTCAGTTACCACTGCCCTATGAGCTGGTTTTTTGTGTTTGCAGACTTGGATGTACTTTTGAGACCCTCTGCCATTGGGGTCATAACACTGCTCCTATGTATAAGAATATAGCTACTATAATACTGCTCCTATGTACATGAATATAACTACTATAATACTGCTCCTATGTATAAGAATATAGCTACTATAATACTGCTCCTATGTACAAGAATATAACTACTATAATACTGCCCCTATATACAAGAATATAACTACTATAATACTGCCCCTATGTACAAGAATATAACTACTATAATACTGCCCCCTATGTGCAAGAATATAACTACTATAATACTGCCCCTATATACAAGAATATAACTACTATAATACTGCCCCTAGGTACAAGAATATAACTACTATAATACTGTTCCTATGTACAGGAATATATCTACTATAATACTGCCCCTATGTACAAGAATATAACTACTATAATACTGTGCCTATGTACAAAAATATAACTACTATAATACTGCTCCTATATACAGGAATATAACTACTATAATACTGCTCCTATGTACAAGAATATAACTACTGTAATACTGCTCCTATGTATAAGAATATAGCTACTATAATACTGCTCCTATGTACAAGAATATAACTACTATAATACTGCCCCTATATACAAGAATATAACTACTATAATACTGCCCCCTATGTGCAAGAATATAACTACTATAATACTGCCCCTATATACAAGAATATAACTACTATAATACTGTTCCTATGTACAGGAATATATCTACTATAATACTGCCCCTATGTACAAGAATATAACTACTATAATACTGTGCCTATGTACAAAAATATAACTACTATAATACTGCCCCTATATACAAGAATATAACTACTATAATACTGCTCCTATGTACAAGAATATAACTACTATAATACTGCCCCTATGTACAAGAATATATCTACTATAATACTGCCCCTATGTACAAGAATATAACTACTATAATACTGCCCCTATGTACAAGAATATGACTACTATAATACTGCTCCTAGGTACAAGAATATAACTACTATAATACTGCTCCTAGGTACAAGAATATAGCTACTATTAATACTGCCCCATGTACAAAAATATAACTACTATAATACTGCCCCTATGTACAAGAATATGACTACTATAATACTGCCCCTATGTACAAGAATATAACTACTATAATACTGCCCCTATGTACAAGAATATAACTACTATAATACTGCTCCTATGTACAAGAATATAACTACTATAATACTGCTCCTAGGTACAAGAATATAACTACTATAATACTGCCCCTATGTACAAGAATATGACTACTATAATACTGCTCCTAGGTACAAGAATATAACTACTATAATACTGCTCCTAGGTACAAGAATATAGCTACTATTAATACTGCCCCATGTACAAAAATATAACTACTATAATACTGCCCCTATGTACAAGAATATGACTACTATAATACTGCCCCTATGTACAAGAATATAACTACTATAATACTGCCCCTATGTACAAGAATATAACTACTATAATACTGCTCCTATGTACAAGAATATAACTACTATAATACTGCTCCTAGGTACAAGAATATAACTACTATAATACTGCCCCTATGTACAAGAATATGACTACTATAATACTGCCCCTATGTACAAGAATATAACTCCTATAATACTGCCCCTAGGTACAAGAATATAACTACTATAATACTGCTCCTAGGTACAAGAATATAGCTACTATTAATACTGCCCCATGTACAAAAATATAACTACTATAATACTGCCCCTATGTACAAGAATATGACTACTATAATACTGCCCCTATGTACAAGAATATAACTACTATAATACTGCCTCCCGTGTACAACAGTAAAGCTTCTATAATACTGCACCATATGTACAAGAATGTGACTACTTTAAAGCTTTCATTTATGTTTACTTATAGATTTTGAATTGTGCTTTCTCTAATTTTCAGTTCTTCTCTGATAGTAGGAAGAGAAAAGAGGCTATTATGTCTCCCACCTAAAGTATACACAGATATGAGAGATTTTTTTGCTTCTACGTAACACATATTCATGGGTGGTGGAAGCCTCCAAGACATTACACAACAGTACTGAGCAGTGTTGTTGTGAATCCAGCAGTTGGTTGATATAAAATACTTGAAATCATTTCTTCTTATTTTACTCTTCTCCTTCCTCCCCTTTCAATAATAAACTGTTTTCTGATCCCTCGGTGGGCCGGCTGTCCATTTTGTTTTGTGCCATTTATTTTAAAATGAATGGTGATGTGACGCTGTAACGGTCTTCAGTAAGGAAGGGGGCCCGCAAACCTTACAAAACCTAAACAACAAGGACCCCTAAAATATAACTTTTATTGAACTAAATATAAATATAAAATCTCTTAATCAAAATAGGATAAATAATAAACAACAAGTTGTGTACCTGTTAGACCCTAGGAAAAACTACACTTAACCCTACCTAGCAGTGGGGGTAGACACCCTAATTTGCTGCGGTAGGTGCCCCCACTCGCCGTGGGCTAACCCTCAAAGGCCCTAAGAAACCCTAAATAGGGAACCCTGAGTAAATATTACAAAAACCCTAGAGGGAAACAATCTACCTGACAGTGGGGGTAGGCGCCCTAATGTTAAGCGGTAGACGCCCCCACTCCGCGGCGGCTGTCCCTAGGGTCCCTAAAATATCCCTAGCTTGGGATAGAATAAAGAAATGTGCCCAAAAATCCCATAAACCGAAAAAGACCCCCAAAAAAATGTTGTAATAACCACAAACTGTAAAAAATTACACAAATAACGTGAGAGAGATCTCACCAGTCATAAGGATGTGCCCAAAAAAGATGTAGCAAACCTCTATGACTTAAAACAAACTATGTCTCACAAAAATTAGATCAAATAAATAAGTGGGACATAGATGGTCTCAATGTAGGTAAATGAGAATTTATCAAAAAAATGAATTGTCCATATAGAATCAAAACAGAGCGCTCCTATGGCATCAATAGCACAATATTAGTAGCCGGTGCTCACAAAGATATAGTATGCCAATATTAGCTAAAATACATATTGCAGTATGATATGTTTGGCTTCAGATACAGTCACTTCACAGGGTACACAAATGAAACAATATATAATGCCCTTAATTAGATTGCATATATAGGTAATATATTAGTACTTAAAGTGACAAATCACATAATATAAGGGTTTCTGACAACCTCTATACAGTACCCGTGAGTAGGTGCTCAAAACATACATGTAGCATACCTATACTTCAATGTGGCATATCAAGCAATGCATAGGATACATCTACAGGGTATATAGATAGAACAATACATCATACCCTAATCAATCAAGTTATGCATTGACATGTCAAAAGAAAATAACAAGCCTGTATCCACAAAAAAGTACTATTTGATTATGGAAGGACACAATCATCCCCATATATGGGAAAAAAAACCCAGATCTCGATACTTATCTACAGGCTCGTAGAAACCTTGTGGCACCGCTGCTGCATAGATTGGTAGTCACATCAAGCTCTAAACGGCAGTCTCCCCAACACAATGCCCGACGCGTTTCCCCCCCATTTTGTATATCGGGGGTTCATCAGGGGTACATGTAGCTGCAAAACAAAGATAGAAGCTGTGGTGAACTCACCATGAATCACCTTATAGCCAGAGACAGCCCGGAAGCATGTGGAACACGCTAATTTTAGAGCGGCCTCCAGAGATGACATCATCTGCGCGCCAGCTGGAACGCACGATTGCGTGTCAGGCCAGAAAGAGGTGTCGGATTTATGCGGTTTGCGCACGCGCCGGATAAATCCGACACCTCTTTCTGGCCTGACACGCAATCGTGCGTTCCAGCTGGCGCGCAGATGATGTCATCTCTGGAGGCCGCTCTAAAATTAGCGTGTTCCACATGCTTCCGGGCTGTCTCTGGCTATAAGGTGATTCATGGTGAGTTCACCACAGCTTCTATCTTTGTTTTGCAGCTACATGTACCCCTGATGAACCCCCGATATACAAAATGGGGGGGAAACGCGTCGGGCATTGTGTTGGGGAGACTGCCGTTTAGAGCTTGATGTGACTACCAATCTATGCAGCAGCGGTGCCACAAGGTTTCTACGAGCCTGTAGATAAGTATCGAGATCTGGGTTTTTTTTCCCATATATGGGGATGATTGTGTCCTTCCATAATCAAATAGTACTTTTTTGTGGATACAGGCTTGTTATTTTCTTTTGACATGTCAATGCATAACTTGATTGATTAGGGTATGATGTATTGTTCTATCTATATACCCTGTAGATGTATCCTATGCATTGCTTGATATGCCACATTGAAGTATAGGTATGCTACATGTATGTTTTGAGCACCTACTCACGGGTACTGTATAGAGGTTGTCAGAAACCCTTATATTATGTGATTTGTCACTTTAAGTACTAATATATTACCTATATATGCAATCTAATTAAGGGCATTATATATTGTTTCATTTGTGTACCCTGTGAAGTGACTGTATCTGAAGCCAAACATATCATACTGCAATATGTATTTTAGCTAATATTGGCATACTATATCTTTGTGAGCACCGGCTACTAATATTGTGCTATTGATGCCATAGGAGCGCTCTGTTTTGATTCTATATGGACAATTCATTTTTTTGATAAATTCTCATTTACCTACATTGAGACCATCTATGTCCCACTTATTTATTTGATCTAATTTTTGTGAGACATAGTTTGTTTTAAGTCATAGAGGTTTGCTACATCTTTTTTGGGCACATCCTTATGACTGGTGAGATCTCTCTCACGTTATTTGTGTAATTTTTTACAGTTTGTGGTTATTACAACATTTTTTTGGGGGTCTTTTTCGGTTTATGGGATTTTTGGGCACATTTCTTTATTCTATCCCAAGCTAGGGATATTTTAGGGACCCTAGGGACAGCCGCCGCGGAGTGGGGGCGTCTACCGCTTAACATTAGGGCGCCTACCCCCACTGTCAGGTAGATTGTTTCCCTCTAGGGTTTTTGTAATATTTACTCAGGGTTCCCTATTTAGGGTTTCTTAGGGCCTTTGAGGGTTAGCCCACGGCGAGTGGGGGCACCTACCGCAGCAAATTAGGGTGTCTACCCCCACTGCTAGGTAGGGTTAAGTGTAGTTTTTCCTAGGGTCTAACAGGTACACAACTTGTTGTTTATTATTTATCCTATTTTGATTAAGAGATTTTATATTTATATTTAGTTCAATAAAAGTTATATTTTAGGGGTCCTTGTTGTTTAGGTTTTGTATGTTTCTAGGATTCCGAGTTAATTTGATTTGTGGTTTGCTGTCTGGCCCGCAAACCTTTCCTGGAGTTGGAACCCTATCTATCTCTATTTTGGGGGTACTCTTGAAGGTAGAGAGGCCTGAGTCTCCAAACTTACTATGCTCCTGGTATCCTCTGATCTGTCACATCCACCACACCATGAGGCGTGGGACAGGAATGTAAGGTAAACAAGACACAAAGACAAAACATGGATAACAGAAAGCAGCAAACATACAAACACTCACCAAAGGTAGAGCGGTATATGTGGAAGGATAGGAGTATACCAACCAAATGGGAATAGGACACTGAGGAAAGCATACACACAAAAACAGCACGCAACGATCTCCAGTAGCATTAATGGTCTCCAATTCAGCACAGCGTCTCTATGGAGATAGGAAGCAGAGCTTTCACTGACAAGACAGAGAAGGTCTGACCTGATTTTATAGGGAGAGGTTATGACTAGATCAGAAGCAGCTGAAAATGGAGCTGCAAGTTTCTGAATAGCATAGAAAGAGTTGTTAACCTCTTAAGCACCAACGTAAACTAAATCCATTTAATATGGGGCACAAACGCAGAAGCTAAATGGAAGATCTGAGAGTCACAATATGCAGAGATCTTTTAACCCTAAATCTCCCAGGAGGATGCGACACATTAGTGACAGGTGAGTTCAGGGGGGAGGGTAGAGATGTGGCTCATATGTGGAGAAAGAAGAATTGTATAACAAGATATATTACAAAGTTTATTATATTCATTTATATTTACATAGTGGAGTTGATGTGATGGGATGATACGTCAGGTCCTTCCTATGTGTCACTGCACAGTATATATAATTCCTCCCGTATACCCCACGTCCAGATGCCCATCCTCAGAGCAGATATCCCTTTTCCTGAAGCACTTTGCCTGTTCTAGCTCAGTCCCAGCGTTTCAGTCAGGATGTCTAGGATGATAGATCCTGGCAGGAGAGCTGCAGAAACGTATACTTCCATCTCTCTGAAGAGAAAATAATTCATGTCGTCTGTCATGTGAGAAAGAAATGGCAGGATAAGTTGATTGCAATTATTCAGCCAGAGTTCAGCTGAAATAGTCATCATTTCCACACTAGTAAGCACCACTTCAGCGGAAGCCAAGCAAGAAACGCTCGATCCGGAGCCAAAACTGAGACAAGACATCCACCTAGCGTCACAGCGAGACGGAGAGCCATGGCGCGGAGGGAAGCTGGGCACGGGAAGACGACGGCCAAGCCCCAGAATTAAAGCTTCCTCTGCTGTGACCATTTAGGAGACCAACTTCTCTTCTGTATTGTCGGTGCGTATACTTTATGATGGCTGAAATGAATGGGAACCAATGGACTGAAAAGCATCAACAGACCAATACAGTCTCCAGAAGTGACGGCGTGAAACTAGGGATCGAGATGAAACCGCCTTGAATTTTATAAAAAAAACCATTGGATTCTCCTTATTTCAAAATGTTGGTGGTTCGCATTGCAAATTCAGCAAAATGTGGCCAGCAACCTGCCATTTAGCTGTTGTAGGAGTACGGACTAGTGCCCCCGCCACTGCAGAATCCTATCTGAACCTTCCCCTCGTTTTTCTTCTTTCCTTTGCCATATGACTTCCTAGGGTAAGGAGGTGGCAGGGATCCTCAACTGCCTACTCCCCCCTATATGTTGGGCACATGTGTCTCGTGCAGAACTCCAAATGTTCCCACATGTTTACATTGTTAGGCCATGTTTAAGTGTACTATGTGATGTTCCCTTTATTCCATGTAATTGTATGTCTTTGTATTGCATATAATGTACTGCATTGAATATGTTGAGATTAGGGAAAGAAGGAGTTAATCCGGGAGGGGGGCTGGATTAACAGCCTATCAGAGGCAGGAAGTTCCTGTCTCCAGCAGAGCCCGGGCAGGCTCTCTCCACACCATTGGAACACCAAATTTGAAGCTTTTTCTTTGTCCTTTGCTCCATTTTCGTAATAATTCGATACATGCTTTGCACACTATGTGTGGTGCCCAAAACTTGTCTTGGTCCCCAAGCATAACCCCAAAATAGGCAAAATACACTTTTTTTACGAAGTCTGTTATGTTTCTTCTATGTTTTGGCAGTGTGTATTCACCACAAATGTAACAGAATGAGTCTGGATCGTTAAGACAACTTCTTCTTGATGAGTTCATGCTTTTCACTGGAAAACAGACAACAACATAAAGTTAGTGCAAAAATCAAGCTATGAACAAACTTTTAGAACACTAATTAACACAAAACTATATTGAGAACTGCTCAGTTCAAGTACTAATCCAAAGAAATTAATGAGATGATGCGTCAAATTTACCAACAAGTGCTATAAATAAGATACCAAAAATGTCAAAAACTTGAGCCAATCTGGCAAAACTGATGACATATTCAGAATCAGCACCCCAAAAATACCCTAAATTCGATGAAATATCTTTGGCACCAAAAATGCTGTTGACCAGTGTTATTAGAACATTCCATGAATATATAATAGAGGTAGATCCACTGCTGGGATCTGCATTGGTCCTGAGGACAGGTAACAAGAACACATTGTTAGTAATGGGCAGATAGATGCGCATGCGCGACTCTCCCCACTAATTTCGATGGGAGTTCCACCACCTTTCCACTCCTGACTGCGGGCCGGAGCCCCTCACTAGAGGTATGGATGACTTATTATCATCGGACAGAGCAGCCTCAAGCAGTAGTATGGCGTCGTGCCTCCGAGCAGGGCGGTGCGCGGCACACTTTATCTTGGCGTTACATTACTTTATTCACCCAGAATAATCAGCCTTCATTCAGGAACAAACTACGTTTAATTGAATTTGACAATTTACTGATGTCATTTGCTCGACGGAGCAGAAAAAAAAATCAAATTCAGCTCCTTTTTTTGGCAGTGGTTTCACATTCATTTTTACATTTCCCATTCCCTAACGCTCGCACGGAGAGCGTGGCTGCGCGCACGAAATCTGTCACTGCAGAGAGCACAGCATCCTGATCCAACTCTGAGATCTTCTAATTATCTGCATCTACAGCTTCACATAAGGCGATGTTTCCATCCTGCAGGTTTCCTTGTGATGATAAGTCTGGAATCCCTGCAGAGAAGCCAGATGGGTAAATGTAAGGTTTTAGGGCATCATTATGGGCCCCCATTACAACCCCACCATAGCAAATAAACAATTCCATAGATACATCTTCTCAGTGGTATACACCCGAATATACAGGAAGGGGGGCTCCAAATGCCTGGTACCAATGTCTGTGATGGCAAGTGTTCCCTCAATATGGTAACTTTACCAATATTTCCAAATGGAGTCTTATTGGCAAAAATCTATTATCTTTGATGGTCACTCGCGAGATTAACACTTGACATTCTAAAATTTCAGATGGTGAAAGGGTTTATGGATAGAGCAGGCATATGCACCTAATTTTTTTTTTATATACCTACACGTGTAGTGTATTATCTTTCCTTTTGGAGAAAACAAAAACAGCAACAAAAAACTGATTTCAGGATACTCTGTCTGGATTTGAGGAACTATCCTAAAGACTGTTATTGCTGACTGGAGCAGGATACATGTGCTATGGTCGTGGTATCTGACGGCTGGATTTGAGGAACTATCCTAAGGACTGTTGTTGCTGACTGGAGCAGGATACATGTGCTATGGTCGTGGTATCTGACGGCTGGATTTGAGGAACTATCCTAAGGACTGTTGTTGCTGACTGGAGCTGGATACATGTGCTACAGTCGTGGTATCTGTCATCTGGAGGAGTATGGACTGTGACTACAGATTATACTGGCGGGAGATAGAAAAGCTGTGGGCCAAACTAAAGTTGGGAGTCAGTGGGTATCACCTCCTAAAAGAGAGTGGAACTACTAGGTCCCAGGGTGTGATCTTGTGGACTGGGGGTACTGTATTGTGGCCATCTACCTGGAATTGCTGTAAGACCATGGATGTATGGAACAAAAAATAGTTGCATTGTTAACCTGTCAAGGAGATTGTTATGAGGCACAACCTCAGATCCTCACAATAACGATGATGATAATGATTATGATAATAATATTTTTTATTCTAAGAACAATATTCATATTTGCTAAAATTAATAACAGTGTTAATGATACTGAGGATAATGATAATATTAATAATAATACTACAAAGAGCAATAGTGAAATTATGACTACAACTATTACTAATAATAATAGAAAAAAATAATAACAATAATATTGCTACTGCTACTAATAGTAATAATAAAATGATAATAACAATAGTAAAATTATTACTGCTTCTACAAGTAATAATAAGTAGAAAAATAATACTATTGTTAGGGGTCGAGTTCCTGCCTCTGCACAGGGGGAGTCTCGGGCCATCTCCTCTGCGGTCTCCCATTACTTCTCCTGCCGCAGTGGAGCCTGCTCAGCGGAGACGTCGGTCCCAGCGTCTTGCTCAGTCCCACTCTGTACAAAGAGTTACTGCTGCTTCTCCTGCTTCTGCCATTGAAGTCAGTGCTGGGCAGCGGCGAGCAGACGCTTCTGGGACTAAGCCTGCTCTTCTCGTTTTGAGCATGCCCAGAGTAAGATCTCTCAGTGGAGATCGAGGGTCACATGGTCAGATGCTGCAGCTAAGGTCATTGGTCCTTTCAGGAAGGTCCTGTAGGTGCTAGGACTAAGTCCTGCTTGGCACACACTGAGCATGCCCAGGGCAAGATCTCTCAGTGGAGATTTAGGGTCACATGCTCAGGTATGGCACCTTCTCATTGGTCCTTCTGGGAAGGTCTTTTACTTGCTGCAGCTATATAAGGCTCGCATGGCCGCACGGCCATGCGCTAGTATTGCTTTCATTTATGTACGTTGCGCCAGTGTGGTCTTGTATGTGTGTGTTCAGGGACCTGGCTGAAATAAGCCCCAAGAATGCTGGCACCTCCGGCGAGGAGTTCGTATGCTTGTGTGTTCAGGGACCTGGCCAAAATAAGCCCCTAGAATGCTGACACCTCCGGCGAGGAGTTTCGTGTGCGTGCAAGACCACTGACTGCTCTAGTTTAGACAGTTAACCTGTGCCTCTGTGGAGTCTAACAGGGCGCAGCGCTTTGTGTTCACGGCTGCTCTGTGAAGTAACAGAGTTAGCTCACACTGCTATTAGTTCTGCTATTTACTGGCAGCAGGTTCTCCTGCACGGTGGACCCCGGGCTGCGAACGCATCTACACTAATAAAAAATACACTTTCATTAGGTGCGTTCCGCTAGCCCAGTCATAACATAATACTAGCGCCAGGGTCTGGCTAGTAAATGGCGGACATACAGCAATCTTTGCGGTATATCCAGCAGCTGGAGGGTAGGTTGGCT
Organism: Ranitomeya variabilis; assembly: GCF_051348905.1. Classification (NCBI taxonomy): domain Eukaryota; kingdom Metazoa; phylum Chordata; class Amphibia; order Anura; family Dendrobatidae; genus Ranitomeya; species Ranitomeya variabilis. The sequence goes on from NC_135232.1 coordinate 1,136,981,840, forward strand.
GTTATGACCCCAATGGCGAGGGTCTCAGAGGAACGTGGAAGTCTGCAGAGTACAAAAATCCAGCTCATAGGGCAGTGGTAACTGGGTTGACCATATATCTACTCCTAACGCCAACACTAGAAGTAGCCGGGGATCATTCCTACGTTGATTCTAGATGACACGCGCCAGCCGGAGAATCTAGCTACCCCTAGTAGAGGAAAACAAAGACCTTTCTTGCCTCCAGAGAAGGGGACCCCAAAGCTGGATAGAAGCCCCCCACAAATAATGACGGTTAGGTAAGAGGAAATGACAAACACAGAAATGAACCAGGTTTAGCACAGAGAGGCCCGCTTACTGATAGCAGAATAAAGAAAGGTAACTTATATGGTCAACAAAAACCCTATCAAAATCCACACTGGAAATTCAAGAACCCCCGAACCGTCTAACGGTCCGGGGGGAGAACACCAGCCCCCTAGAGCTTCCAGCAAAGGTCAGGATATCGATTTGGAACAAGCTGGACAAAAATACAAAACCAAAACAAATAGCAAAAAGCAAAAGGCAGACTTAGCTGATATAACTGGAACCAGGATCAGTAGACAAGAGCACAGCAGACTAGCTCTGATAACTACGTTGGCAGGCATTGAACTGAAGGTCCAGGGAGCTTATATAGCAACACCCCTAACTAACGACCCAGGTGCGGATAAAAGGAATGACAGAAAAACCAGAGTCAAAAAAACTAGTAACCACTAGAGGGAGCAAAAAGCAAATTCACAACAGTACCCCCCCCTTAGTGAGGGGTCACCGAACCCTCACCACGACCACCAGGGCGATCAGGATGAGCGGCATGAAAGGCACGAACTAAATCGGCCGCATGAACATCAGAGGCGACCACCCAGGAATTATCCTCCTGACCATAGCCCTTCCACTTGACCAGGTACTGAAGCCTCCGCCTGGAGAGGCGAGAATCCAAGATCTTCTCCACCACGTACTCCAACTCGCCCTCAACCAACACCGGAGCAGGAGGCTCAGCAGAAGGAACTACAGGCACAATGTACCGCCGCAACAAGGACCTATGAAATACATTGTGAATAGCAAACGACACAGGAAGATCCAGACGAAAAGATACAGGATTAAGGATTTCCAATATCTTGTAAGGCCCAATAAAACGAGGTTTAAATTTGGGAGAGGAAACCTTCATAGGAACAAAGCGGGAAGAAAGCCATACCAAATCCCCAACGCGTAGTCGGGGACCCACACCGCGGCGGCGGTTGGCAAAGCGCTGAGCCTTCTCCTGTGACAACTTCAAGTTGTCCACCACATGATTCCAGATCTGCTGCAACCTATCCACCACAGAATCCACCCCAGGACAGTCAGAAGGCTCCACATGACCCGAAGAAAAGCGAGGATGGAAACCAGAGTTGCAGAAAAAAGGCGAAACCAAGGTGGCGGAACTAGCCCGATTATTAAGGGCAAACTCAGCCAACGGCAAGAATGTCACCCAATCGTCCTGATCAGCAGAGACAAAACACCTCAAATAAGCCTCCAAAGTCTGATTGGTTCGCTCCGTCTGTCCATTAGTCTGAGGATGGAAAGCAGACGAAAACGACAAATCAATGCCCATCCTACTACAAAAGGATCGCCAGAACCTGGAAACGAACTGGGATCCTCTGTCTGACACAATATTCTCAGGGATGCCGTGCAAACGAACCACGTTCTGGAAAAACACAGGAACCAGATCGGAAGAGGAAGGCAGCTTAGGCAAAGGAACCAAATGGACCATCTTGGAAAAGCGATCACATATCACCCAGATAACGGACATGCCCTGAGATAGCGGAAGATCAGAAATGAAATCCATGGAGATATGTGTCCAAGGTCTCTTCGGGACAGGCAAGGGCAAGAGCAACCCGCTGGCACGAGAACAGCAAGGCTTAGCTCGAGCACAAGTCCCACAGGACTGCACAAATGACCGCACATCCCTTGACAAGGAAGGCCACCAAAAGGACCTGGCCACCAGATCTCTGGTGCCAAAAATTCCCGGGTGACCTGCCAACACCGAGGAATGAACCTCGGAAATGACTCTGCTGGTCCACTTATCCGGGACAAACAGTCTGTCAGGTGGACAAGACTCAGGCCTATCAGCCTGAAATCTCTGCAACACACGTCGCAGATCCGGAGAAATAGCTGACAAGATAACTCCATCTTTAAGAATACCAACAGGATCAGCGACTCCAGGAGCATCAGGCACAAAGCTCCTAGAAAGAGCATCGGCCTTCACATTCTTTGAACCTGGTAAATACGAGACAACAAAATCAAAGCGGGAGAAAAACAATGACCAGCGGGCCTGTCTCGGATTAAGGCGTTTAGCAGACTCGAGATACATCAGATTTTTGTGATCAGTCAAGACCACCACACGATGCTTAGCACCCTCGAGCCAATGACGCCACTCCTCAAATGCCCATTTCATGGCCAACAACTCCCGATTGCCCACATCATAATTTCGCTCGGCAGGCGAAAACTTCCTAGAGAAAAAGGCACAAGGTTTCATAACAGAGCAACCAGGGCCTCTCTGCGACAAAACGGCCCCTGCCCCAATCTCCGAAGCATCCACCTCAACCTGAAAGGGAAGTGAGACGTCAGGCTGGCACAAAACAGGCGCCGAAGTAAACCGGCGTTTCAACTCCTGGAAAGCCTCCACGGCAGCAGGAGCCCAGTTAGCTACATCGGAGCCCTTCTTGGTCATATCCGTCAAAGGTTTCACAATGCTAGAAAAATTAGCGATAAAACGACGGTAGAAGTTAGCGAAGCCCAAGAACTTCTGAAGACTCTTAACTGACGAGGGCTGAGTCCAATCAAGAATAGCTCGGACCTTGACTGGGTCCATCTCCACAGCAGAAGGGGAAAAAATGAACCCCAAAAAGGGAACCTTCTGTACACCAAAGAGACACTTTGAGCCCTTGACAAACAAAGAATTTTCACGCAAAATTTTAAAGACCAACCTGACCTGCTCCACATGCGAATCCCAATTATCAGAAAAAACCAAAATATCATCCAGATAAACAATCAAAAATTTATCCAGATACTTCCGGAAAATGTCATGCATAAAGGACTGAAAAACTGAAGGCGCATTGGAGAGCCCAAAAGGCATCACCAAGTACTCAAAATGACCTTCGGGCGTATTGAATGCGGTTTTCCATTCATCACCTTGCTTAATGCGCACAAGGTTGTACGCACCACGAAGGTCTATCTTGGTGAACCACTTGGCACCCTTAATCCGGGCAAACAAGTCAGACAACAGCGGTAAAGGATACTGAAATTTGACAGTGATCTTATTTAAAAGCCGATAATCAATACAAGGTCTCAAAGATCCGTCCTTTTTTGCCACAAAAAAGAATCCCGCACCAAGAGGGGAAGAAGACGGACGAATATGTCCTTTCTCCAGAGACTCCTTGATATATGAACGCATAGCGGTATGTTCAGGTACCGACAGATTAAACAGTCTTCCCTTAGGAAATTTACTGCCTGGGATCAAATCTATAGCACAGTCACAGTCCCTATGAGGAGGCAGTGCACTGGACTCAGACTCACTGAAGACATCCTGATAATCAGACAAATACTCCGGAACTTCCGAAGGCGTAGAAGAAGCAATAGACACAGGCAGGGAATCCCCATGAATCCCACGACAGCCCCAACTTGAGACTGACATAGCCTTCCAGTCCAGGACTGGATTATGGGTCTGTAACCATGGCAGCCCTAAAACAACCAAATCATGCATTTTATGTAAAACCAGGAAACGTATCACCTCGCGGTGTTCAGGAGTCATGCACATGGTAACCTGTGTCCAATACTGCGGTTTATTTGCTGCCAATGGTGTAGCATCAATACCCCTAAGAGGAATAGGATTTTCTAATGGTTCAAGAGTAAAACCACAGCGCTTAGCAAATGAGAGATCCATGAGACTCAGGGCAGCACCTGAATCTACAAACGCCATGACAGGATAAGATGACAGTGAGCAAATCAAAGTTACAGACAGAATAAATTTAGGTTGCAAATTACCAACGGTGACAGGACTAACAACCTTAGCTATACGTTTAGAGCATGCTGAGATAACATGTGTAGAATCACCACAGTAGTAGCACAAGCCATTCCGGCGTCTATGAATTTTCCGCTCATTTCTAGTCAGGATTCTATCACATTGCATTAAATCAGGTGTCTGTTCAGACAACACCATGAGGGAATTTGCGGTTTTTCTATCACATTGCACCGAATTAGGTGTCTGTTCAGACAACACCATGAGGGAATTTGCGGTTTTGCGCTCCCGCAACCGCCGGTCAATTTGAATAGCCAGTGCCATAGTATCATTCAGACCTGTGGGAATGGGAAAACCCACCATAACATTCTTAATGGCTTCAGAAAGGCCATTTCTAAAATTAGCGGCCAGTGCACACTCGTTCCAATGTGTCAGCACGGACCATTTCCGAAATTTTTGGCAATACACTTCAGCCTCGTCCTGCCCCTGAGACATAGCCAGCAAGGCCTTTTCTGCCTGAATCTCAAGATTGGGTTCCTCATAAAGTAAACCGAGCGCCAGAAAAAACGCATCAAGATCAGCCAATGCCGGATCTCCTGGCGCCAGCGAAAAAGCCCAATCCTGAGGGTCGCCCCGTAAGAACGAAATAACAATTTTCACTTGCTGAGCAGAATCTCCAGATGAACAGGGTCTCAGGGACAAAAACAATTTACAATTATTCACGAAATTCCTAAACTTAAACCTGTCTCCGGAAAACAGTTCAGGAATCGGTATTTTAGGTTCTGACCTAGGATTTCTGATAACATAGTCTTGTATGCCCTGCACACGAGTAGCCAGCTGGTCCACACTTGTAATCAAGGTCTGGACATTCATGTCTGCAGCAAGCATAGCCACTCTGAGGTAAAGGGGAAGAAGAAAGAAAAAAAAAACTCAGAATCTTCTTTCTTATAATCCCTCTTCTGCAATGCATTAAACATTTAATACTGGCCTGGCAAACTGTTATGACCCCAATGGCGAGGGTCTCAGAGGAACGTGGAAGTCTGCAGAGTACAAAAATCCAGCTCATAGGGCAGTGGTAACTGGGTTGACCATATATCTACTCCTAACGCCAACACTAGAAGTAGCCGGGGATCATTCCTACGTTGATTCTAGATGACACGCGCCAGCCGGAGAATCTAGCTACCCCTAGTAGAGGAAAACAAAGACCTTTCTTGCCTCCAGAGAAGGGGACCCCAAAGCTGGATAGAAGCCCCCCACAAATAATGACGGTTAGGTAAGAGGAAATGACAAACACAGAAATGAACCAGGTTTAGCACAGAGAGGCCCGCTTACTGATAGCAGAATAAAGAAAGGTAACTTATATGGTCAACAAAAACCCTATCAAAATCCACACTGGAAATTCAAGAACCCCCGAACCGTCTAACGGTCCGGGGGGAGAACACCAGCCCCCTAGAGCTTCCAGCAAAGGTCAGGATATCGATTTGGAACAAGCTGGACAAAAATACAAAACCAAAACAAATAGCAAAAAGCAAAAGGCAGACTTAGCTGATATAACTGGAACCAGGATCAGTAGACAAGAGCACAGCAGACTAGCTCTGATAACTACGTTGCCAGGCATTGAACTGAAGGTCCAGGGAGCTTATATAGCAACACCCCTAACTAACGACCCAGGTGCGGATAAAAGGAATGACAGAAAAACCAGAGTCAAAAAAACTAGTAACCACTAGAGGGAGCAAAAAGCAAATTCACAACAGTTGGCGGCTCTCGAGAGCTCAACCTCAGCTGTGGATATTTCCGCAGTTGCTGTACAGGCTGCTAGCGTGGCTGCAGCAACTTTGTCCACTGCCACCCCTGTTCCGACATTTTCGCGCCTCCCGCTCCCAGAAAAATTTTCTGGAGAAAGCAGATCTTGTAGGGGATTCGTGAGTCAGTGCTCTATTCACCTTGAGCTTCTGGCTGCACGCTTTCCCACAGAGCGGGCTAAGGTGGGATTTATTGTGTCCCTCTTGTCGGACAGGGCATTGGAATGGGCTACGCCGCTGTGGGAGCGTGGCGATCATGTGGTGCAGAGTGCTCCGTTGTTTCTGAGCACCCTGAAACAGGTCTTTCTAGGACCTCGAGTCACCCATGATACGGCGCTCCAACTGTTGGCATTAACTCAGGGTGAGTCCTTGGTCAGCCAATTCGCCATTCGTTTCCGAACTTTAGCCTCAGAGCTAGAGTGGTCGAATAAAGCCCTTATCCCCATATTTTGGAGGGGGCTGGCTGATCACGTTAAGGATGCTCTGGCCACTAGGGAGATTCCAGCCACACTGGAGGAGTTAATAACTGTCTCTACCCGCATTGACCTCCGTTTTAATGAGCGGAGGTTTGAGCGAGTCCAGTGTAGGCAGAGGTTTCGGCTGGCTCGCACCTTCGCCAGACCTCTGGAATCTCCGGTAATGGTTCCTGAGTCACATGAGGCCAGGGAGGTGTCACAAGCGGGTTCTAAGTCCCGGATCGCTTGGGCTTCCAAGATTCGTCATGTTTGCCAGCAGTCTGGACATCTTGCCACCAGATGTTCTCAGCGGTCGAGGAGACGTCAGCCTCTAGTGGTAGTCGGGGGGAGGTACACTAGATACGGCGACGTTTGCCTCAAAATTGTCCTTTAAGGGGACAATTAACATTGGCTCATCGTCCCACTCAGTTGAGCTCTGCGTGGATTCTGGGGCAGAGGGCAATTTCATGTCTTCCGCCTTTGCCCAACGTCACGCAATACCCCTGGTTATGCTAGCACAGCCAGTTACGGTACGAGTGGTGAATGGGTCGACACTACCTTCACAGATAACTCACCAGACCATTCCTTTTACTCTGTCCATGTCGCCATCCCATCAGGAGATAATATCTCTGCTTGTCATACCTGAGGGTATCGATGAGGTCCTGTTGGGGATACCTTGGTTACGGTACCACTCTCCACATATCGAGTGGTCTTCTGGCAGAATTTTGGGATGGGGTGAGTCTTGTGAGGGTAGGTGTCAAAGGGAGTGCGTTCAGGTTGCTACTACTGAGGTACCCGCAGATCTATCCTCTCTCCCCAAGCAATACTGGTCTCATGCGGACGTGTTCTCCAAAAAGGCGGCGGAGATCCTTCCGCCTCACCGCCCCTATGACTGTCCTATTGACCTCTTGCCTGGTGCTGAGCCTCCCCGGGGTCGAGTTTATCCATTATCTCTCCCGGAGACGGAGGCTATGTCTCAGTACATCCAAGAAAATCTGGCAAGAGGGTTCATCAGGAAGTCAGTGTCACCTGCTGGGGCTGGGTTCTTCTTTGTTCAGAAGAAGAATGGGAAACTGCGTCCATGTATTGACTACAGGGGTCTTAACGCCATCACCGTTAAGAACAAATACCCATTACCCCTGATATCTGAGCTTTTTGATAGGCTACGGGGAGCAAGGGTATTCACAAAATTAGATCTGCGGGGTGCTTACAATCTGATTCGCATCCGTGAGGGGGACGAATGGAAGACGGCTTTTAACACCAGGGATGGGCACTATGAGTATCTGGTGATGCCCTTCTGGCTCTGTAATGCCCCAGCCGTTTTACAAGACTTTGTGAATGATATCTTCCGGGATATGCTCACCACCTCAGTCGTAGTCTATCTGGATGATATTCTCATCTACTCTCCAGATATCGACTCCCATCGGAGAGATGTTCGCAAAGTCTTTGACCTCTTACGGGCAAACTCCCTCTACGCCAAATTGGAGAAGTGTGTGTTTCAGCAGGAGTCCTTGCCATTCCTTAGTTATATCATCTCTGCCCAGGGTTTGGCTATGGATCCTGCCAAGCTACAGGCTGTGATGGACTGGCTGGAACCCCATTCTCTTAAAGCGGTGCAGCGCTTTATGGGGTTCATTAACTACTATCGACAGTTCATTCCACACTTCTCAACGTTGGTAGCTCCCTTGGTTGCCCTTACCAAGAAGGGAGCAAATCCCAAATCATGGTCTGTGGAGGTCTCCGAGGCCTTTAATTCCATAAAGTCACATTTTGCTAGCGCTCCTATCCTACATCGCCCCGATGTAGACAAACCCTTTATCATGGAGGTGGATGCCTCATCTGTTGGTGCAGGAGCAGTCCTCTTCCAAAAGGATGCTCAAGGTCAGAAGCATCCTTGCTTCTTCTTTTCAAAGACCTTTTCACCAGCAGAGAGGAATTATTCCATCGGGGACAGGGAGTTGCTGGCCATGAAATTGGCCTTCTCGGAGTGGAGACATCTCTTGGAGGGAGCTCGTTTTCCTTTCCAAGTCTTCACAGACCATAAAAATCTGGTGTACCTACAGACAGCCCAGCGGTTAAATTCTCGCCAGGCTAGGTGGTCCTTGTTCTTCTCCCGGTTCCATTTCACCCTCCATTTTCTATCTGGGGAGAAGAACGTTCGTGCCGACGCTCTCTCTCGCTCCGTGGTGTCATCAGTGGAGGAGGAAGAGGAGCCTCGGCTTATTGTCCCCACTGAGAGCCTGAGAACCATAGCCCCAGTTTCGCTAGAGTCTGTGCCTCCGGGCAAGACTTTTGTACCACCCAATTTGCGACCGGAGGTTCTCTCGTGGGCTCATTCGTCCAGGGTGGGTGGACATTTTGGGACAAAAAGGACATCTGAGCTGTTGGCGAGGACGTATTGGTGGCCACATATGGCCCGTGATGTCAGGGATTATATTCTGGCGTGTGTCTCCTGCGCCAAAAATAAGTCTCCTCAACAACGGCCAGCTGGGTTATTCTATCCATTGCCGGTGGCAGACAGGCCCTGGGAGATGGTCGGGATGGACTTTGTGGTGGGTTTGCCCAAGTCTCGGGGCTGTACCATCATTTGGGTTATCACCGATCACTTCTCCAAAATGGTGCATTTGGTGCCGCTTCCGCGGTTACCTACGGCACAGGCCTTGGCAGCGTTGTTCATAAAGCACATCTTTCGCCTACACGGTATGCCAGACAAGATTGTCAGTGACCGGGGTCCCCAGTTTGCGTCTCGGTTCTGGAGAGAGCTTTGTCGTCTTCTCAGCATTGAGTTAAATCTCTCCTCCGCATATCATCCCGAGACGAATGGATTGGTAGAGAGGGCCAATCAGACCTTGGTCACATATCTGCGACATTTTGTTTCAGCCAGACAGGATGACTGGGCATCCTTGTTACCGTGGGCAGAGTTTGCGCTGAACAATGCGGTTGCCGACTCCACTGGACAAACCCCATTCCTCCTCAACTGTGGTCAGCATCCGCGGGTACCTGTGCCTATGCCCGTGTCTTCTGCCGACTCCAGGGTGGCAGACTGGGCTGTGGAAGCACGGGATATTTGGGACCGCACTCAGGATGCCATTCAGGCCTCTAAGGAGAGAATGAGGTCCTCCGCCGATGCACATCGGCGCCCCGCTCCGACCTTTGCTCCTGGCGACTTAGTGTGGCTCTCCGCCCGTAACATCAGGCTGCGAGTGGAGTCCGCTAAGTTTGCACCTCGCTACTTGGGTCCTTTTAAGGTCCTCGAACAGGTTAATCCTGTGGTCTATCGTTTGGCCCTTCCGCCACGCCTGGGTATCACCGACACCTTTCATCTGTCCCTCTTGAAACCCGTATACATGTCCCGGTTTTCCGAATCATCTGCTGGGACATCAGGTTCGTCTTCGGACGATTACGAGGTGAACGCTATTTTGGGGTGCAAGGTGGTACGTGGCAAAAAATTTTATTTGGTGGATTGGAAGGGTCATGGCCCTGAGGACAGGTCCTGGGAGTCTGTTGAGCACATTTGGGCTCCGCAGCTCATTGCTGCCTTCGAGCGTGGCGAGGCCCAAGGGGGGGGGGGCAATGTTAGGGGTCGAGTTCCCGCCTCTGCACACGGGGAGTCTCGGACCATCTCCACTGCGGTCTCCCATTCTTCTCCTGCCGCAGTGGAGCCTGCTCAGCGGAGACGGCGGTCCCAGCGTCTTGCTCAGTCCCACTCTGTACAAAGAGTTACTGCTGCTTCTCCTGCTTCGGCTATTGAAGTCAGTGCTGGGCAGCGGCGAGCAGACACTTCTGGGACTAAATCCTGCTCTTCTCATTCTGAGCATGCCCCGAGTGAGATCTCTCAGTGGAGATCGAGGCTCACATGGTCAGATGCTGCAGCTAAGTCCATTGGTCCTTTCAGGAAAGTCCTGTAGGTGCTAGGACTAAGTCCTGCTTGGCACACACTGAGCATGCCCAGGGCAAGATCTCTCAGTGGAGATTTAGGGTCACATGCTCAGGTATGGCACCTTCTCATTGGTCCTTCTGGGAAGGTCTTTTACTTGCTGCAGCTATATAAGGCTCGCATGGCTGCACGGCCATGCGCTAGTATTGCTTTCATTAATGTTCTTTGCGCCAGTGTGGTCTTGTATGTGTGTGTTCAGGGAACCAGCTGAAATAAGCCCCAAGAATGCTGGCACCTCCGGCGAGGAGTTCGTATGCTTGTGTGTTCAGGGACCTGGCTGGAATAAGCCCCTAGAATGCTGACACCTCCGGCGAGGAGTTTTGTGTGCGTGCAAGACCACTGACTGCTCTTGTTAGACAGTTAACCTGTGCCTCTGTGGAGTCTAACAGGGCACAGCGCTTTGTGTTCACGGCTGCTCTGTGAAGTAACAGAGTTAGCTCACACTGCTATTAGTTCCGCTATTTACTAGCAGCAGGTTCTCCTGCACGGTGGACCCCGGGCTGCGAACGCATCTACCCTAATAAAATATAAACTTTCATTAGGTGCGTTCCGCTAGCCCAGTCATAACAACTATAGTAATTACAATAATTTATATTAATCTAATATATAAAGCTGAATGTGTGTATGTGTGTATGTATGTATGTGTGTGTGTATGTATGTGTGTATGTGTGTATGTCCGGGATTGGCATCTGAACCGTCGCAGCTACAGCCACAAAATTTTGCACAGTCACACGTCTGGACCCTGAGAGCGTCATAGGCTATGTTGTGAGATGAAATTTTAACCCCGCGCTTTCCAATTCACCAAACAATTTTGCCCCTATCTACATAATGGGGAAAAAGTGAAAGGAAAAGTGTTGGAGGCGTCGCAGCTACAGGCACAAAATTTTGCACAGTCACACGTCTGGACCCCGAGAGCGTCAAAGCTATGTTGTGAGGTGAAATTTTAACCCCGCGCTTTCCAATTCACCAAACAATTTTGCCCCTATCTACATAATGGGGAAAAAATGAAAGGAAAAGTGTTGGAGGCAAATTAACAGCTGCCAGATGTGAACAAGGGGGACTTAAAGAATGAGAGCGATGGCGCCAAAGTGTATATACTGTACAGTTGCTAAGGTGGGGCCCCGACATCGGATAATCACCACACCACCACGGGGATATGAACACACACACAAAATGCGCCACACACTACCACGTGCTCGAACACATATACCACCCTCAGCGCACATTTCACCACACATACACCAACCTCGCCACATAAAAGTAGAAACACAAAAGTCGCCGCTCAAAACTCGCCACGCGCAAAACTCTCCACATGCAAAACTCGCCACATGTGCAAAACTCACCTCATGGAAAACTCGCCACACGCAAAACTTGCACACGCAGAAAAATTGCCACACGCAGAAAAATTGCCACATGCACAAAAGTTGCAACACATGCAAAAGTTTCCTCACACAAAACTTGCACATACTCAAAATGCGCCACACACTACCACGTGCTTGAACACATATATGACCCTCAGCACACATTTCACCACACACACACCAACCTCGCCACATAAAAGTCGAAACACAAAAGTCACCACTCAAAGCTCGCAACGCGCAAAACTCGCTACATGCAAAACTCGCCATGTGCAAAACTAGGCTCACGCAAAACTCGCCACACGTGCAAAACTCACCTCATGGAAAACTCACCTCATGCAAAACTTGCACACACAAAAAAATTGCCACATGTACAAAAGTTGCAATACATGCAAAAGTTGCCTCACACAAAACTTGCACATACTCAAAACGCACCACACATAAAACTCGCCACGCGCAAAACTCGCCATGCACAAATCTTGCTGCACACAACTTGCTACACTAACCTGTCACATGCAGCTCGACACACAAAATGTTGCTACACGCATGTCGCCACACAAAACTCATCTCACAAAAGTCGCTACATGCATGTCGCCACACGCAACTCAACACACACAACTTGACACATGAAACTCGCCCTAAAACACACACAAGTCTGGTATTGTCCTTCAAAAATAAAAATCTGATTAATAAGCTGACAAACTACAAGAGCAACAACTGTACCATATAGGAATCCGGCAGCTGTCAGTCACATGACCAGTCTATTATGTGTATGTGTGAGCTAATATATACTGCCAGGGGGGAGGGCTTCCTGTTGGCTGGGGATTTATCAGGCTGCCAATAGCAACCAATCACAGCTCAGCTTCTATTTTGCTACAGTTAATTAACCTGAGCTCTGATTGGTTAATATAGGCAACAAAGACATTCTCAGTATAACAAAGCTAATATATGTTGTGAAATTCTTCTATTAGCTTAGTTTTTGCCTTTTAATAATTACATTTCTATCTATTTGTTTTGTGGTTTTTGTGTGCAGAAAAAATTTTTGTTAACACATTCTATTTTGCTAACAGCAGTCATTAACCCGGGCGAAGCCGGGTAGTACAGCTAGTAATATAATAAAAGCAACAACATAATATATAATTGTAATAATAATATAATAATAATAATTATTGCGATGATAATAGAGATATTTTTATTATAATAACATTATTAATATTTGTAAGATTAACAACACTTAATAATTATGTTGACCATAATATTGCTAATAATAATAGCATATGGTATAACAGAGATATAATTAATATAATCATATATTTCCGACGGCTCCTTGCACACATGTAAGACGTTATTTCTATGTAGTAATCCCCGTCTCTTGCTAGTTAACCTTCTGTCATTAAATCTCCTGTCGTCTTCCAACGTGACCTCCGCGGTGACATTTTGTGACTGAACTCCTTCCTCTACCTTTTCTTTGATCCATCTGAAGACTTCGTCCCATCTTCTTTCTCTTTCTTCTCTCACTGAGGCCCGTGAGGACGAAGACAACTTACACTACAGCTTTGAATTCAGCTTTGAAGTGACATTTATGAGGGCAGCACAAGCGCGGTAAGCGTGCCGCATGGTAGAAGTCATTACGACCAGAAGGTCGGTGGAGAACGCTCCGGGATCTGACACCCAACCTCCATCTGACACACATTCTCCTCTGCAGATGTCAGCCATTGCCTCCCATCTACTAGAGACCTCAGCTCCATCCCCAACCATAATTCTCACATTAATTAACCCCTTTCCGTAATAGTAATAATATGCCAATGTCGGACTCCTTCCCTTTGATGTGGGCTCTGGCGCTGAGGCCACATCTTTCCCCACACGTCAGCTGTTTTGAACAGCTGACATGTGCCTCTAACAGCTGCGGGTGGAATCACAATCTACCCACGGCTGTTAACTAGTTAAATGCTGCTGTCAATCTCTGTCAGCGGCATTTAACTCGCGCTTCCGGCAAGCGCACTGGAAATCCCGCCCATCGGTGACTGATTCACGTGTTCGCGGGTCACCGATGGGTTGTCATGACAACCAGAGGTCTCCAGCAGACCACTATGGTTGTCACTTCCGGTTTGCTAAGAGCGCCGCCCGGTGGTTGGTGCTCATCCAAATGAGCATTTCTGCTACATACAGGCAATCTGATTATCTCCTACATGTAGCAGAGCCGATCAGATTATGACAGCTTCTAGTCTCCCATGGAGGCTATTGAAGCATGCCAAAAGTAAAACAAATGTTTTTAAAAATATAAAAAAATTAATAAATAAAATTTCAAATCATCCCTCTTGTTACGGAACCCCTCAGCACCCAGATTATGTTGTGCAGTTATATGTATGTATAATAGTTTCCATGTGAGAGGCATGTCCCTAATGCATCAGCCCACAGGCTGCGCCCTGGGCAGAGGGGACAAGATATCCCCCTTCTGACCTCTCCCTCCTTTGTAATTCCCACAGTAAATATCGGCAGGCTCCGGCCACCTGCGGCTATTGTAATGTATGTCTGGCCTGCTGCTTGTCAATAGGCCTGCCCTCTGTACCTGTGTGATATATATTTCTGTGTCCTGTGAGTAAAGTGTTGTTATACTCGAAATACGTGGAGAAGCAGTGATATTTTATATGCGCCCATGTAATCAAGGAATTCCAGCCAGCATTCTTCATTCAGACTCCAGCTAAACCGTACCCCGTCTACAGGAGGAAAGGAATGAATGGAAAACAACTACCAGAAGTTAAAGAGGACTACATTAAAAGATCTGGTGGAAGCCCGAGGGTTAATCGCCAGCAACAAAACAAAAGCGGATTTGATAGCAGCCACCATGGAACACGACAATGCAGCGCCCTCCAATGTGAACGTGGAGGAGACTGAATTCCAGAGGGAGGTAAAGAACAGACTGGCGTTCTATGGCCCAAACCCTGCAGTAGAGATCATACGAGAGGTGATGGCTGATGTGCGTACTGATCTGAAGGAAGAGATGGCCGAGCGGACCAGGATAGAGCTAGCCAAGATGGAGATGGCAGAGCGGACCAAAGTGGAGCTGGCCAAGATGGAGATGGGAGAGAGGAGAGTCAGCGAGCAGGGGGAGCTCTGGCCTCTGACCAGGTACCTTCAACAGTAAGCCACAAAAACATCCAGTATAATGCCTTCCGACAGTTGGGGGAGGCAGAGGAAGACATTGATGGTTTTCTGTAGGACTTTGAGCGGCAGTGTGCCCTTCATCAAGTGAAGCTGAAGGAACAAGTTCAGATTCTGGCCAGCAAGCTGACCGGCCGGGCAGCGGACGCCTATCGCACGGTACCTGATGAGGACTGTATGGACTATGAGCAGATCACAGAAGTGATCTTGGCCCGGTATGCGCTGACACCAGAGGCATACCGCCAAAAGTTCCGCGGACTTATAAAACGCGTAACCGATACCCACGCTGAATGGGCCTGTAAGTTACGGCGGTCACTGCTACAGTGGGTACAAGGGAGCCAAACAACCACTAAGGAGGACGTCCTCCAGCTCTTCTTGTTAGAACGATTCTTTAATGGACTAACCCCCGAGACACAGGAATGGCTTCGGGACAGGCGGCCAACGACTCTTGAGGAGGCCGCTCGTCTGGCCGATGAACATCATGATGCCAGGAGGCCTCAGTTGTCCGGATCAAAGATGGTCGCTAGGGGTCAGCCCATGGACCTGGAGGCCCCCAAACCACTGAAGATTGTAGGGGGACCAGCTAAAAACCTGGCCTACTACAGTCCCCCTGGGGCGCGATGCCACACCTACCTGTTATGACCCCAATGGCGAGGGTCTCAGAGGAACGTGGAAGTCTGCAGAATACAAAAATCCAGCTCATAGGGCAGTGGTAACTGGGTTGACCATATATCTACTCCTAACGCCAACACTAGAAGTAGCCGGGGATCATTCCTACGTTGATTCTAGATGACACGCGCCAGCCGGAGAATCTAGCTACCCCTAGTAGAGGAAAACAAAGACCTTTCTTGCCTCCAGAGAAGGGGACCCCAAAGCTGGATAGAAGCCCCCCACAAATAATGATGGTGAGGTAAGAGGAAATGACAAACACAGAAATGAACCAGGTTTAGCACAGAGAAGCCCGCTTACTGATAGCAGAATAAAGAAAGGTAACTTATATGGTCAACAAAAACCCTATCAAAATCCACACTGGGAATTCAAGAACCCCCGAACCGTCTAACGGTCCGGGGGGAGAACACCAGCCCCCTAGAGCTTCCAGCAAAGGTCAGGATATAGATTTGGAACAAGCTGGACAAAAATACAAAACCAAAACAAAATAGCAAAAAGCAAAAGGCAGACTTAGCTGATATAACTGGAACCAGGATCAGTAGACAAGAGCACAGCAGACTAGCTCTGATAACTACGTTGCCAGGCATTGAACTGAAGGTCCAGGGAGCTTATATAGCAACACCCCTAACTAACGACCCAGGTGCGGATAAAAGGAATGACAGAAAAACCAGAGTCAAAAAAACTAGTAACCACTAGAGGGAGCAAAAAGCAAATTCACAACAGTACCCCCCCCTTAGTGAGGGGTCACCGAACCCTCACCACGACCACCAGGGCGATCAGGATGAGCGGCATGAAAGGCACGAACTAAATCGGCCGCATGAACATCAGAGGCGACCACCCAGGAATTATCCTCCTGACCATAGCCCTTCCACTTGACCAGGTACTGAAGCCTCCGCCTGGAGAGGCGAGAATCCAAGATCTTCTCTACCACGTACTCCAACTCGCCCTCAACCAACACCGGAGCAGGAGGCTCAGCAGAAGGAACTACAGGCACAATGTACCGCCGCAACAAGGACCTATGAAATACATTGTGAATAGCAAACGACACAGGAAGATCCAGACGAAAAGATACAGGATTAAGGATTTCCAATATCTTGTAAGGCCCAATAAAACGA
The DNA here is from genome assembly GCF_051348905.1 of Ranitomeya variabilis. Classification (NCBI taxonomy): domain Eukaryota; kingdom Metazoa; phylum Chordata; class Amphibia; order Anura; family Dendrobatidae; genus Ranitomeya; species Ranitomeya variabilis. The sequence goes on from NC_135232.1 coordinate 1,136,998,344, forward strand.
GGTTTAAATTTGGGAGAGGAGACCTTCATAGGAACAAAGCGGGAAGAAAGCCATACCAAATCCCCAACGCGTAGTCGGTGACCCACACCGCGGCGGCGGTTGGCAAAGCGCTGAGCCTTCTCCTGTGACAACTTCAAGTTGTCCACCACATGATTCCAGATCTGCTGCAACCTATCCACCACAGAATCCACCCCAGGACAGTCAGAAGGCTCCACATGACCCGAAGAAAAGCGAGGATGGAAACCAGAGTTGCAGAAAAAAGGCGAAACCAAGGTGGCGGAACTAGCCCGATTATTAAGGGCAAACTCAGCCAACGGCAAGAATGTCACCCAATCGTCCTGATCAGCAGAGACAAAACACCTCAAATAAGCCTCCAAAGTCTGATTGGTTCGCTCCGTCTGTCCATTAGTCTGAGGATGGAAAGCAGACGAAAACGACAAATCAATGCCCATCCTACTACAAAAGGATCGCCAGAACCTGGAAACGAACTGGGATCCTCTGTCTGACACAATATTCTCAGGGATGCCGTGCAAACGAACCACGTTCTGGAAAAACACAGGAACCAGATCGGAAGAGGAAGGCAGCTTAGGCAAAGGAACCAAATGGACCATCTTGGAGAAGCGATCACATATCACCCAGATAACGGACATGCCCTGAGATAGCGGAAGATCAGAAATGAAATCCATGGAGATATGTGTCCAAGGTCTCTTCGGGACAGGCAAGGGCAAGAGCAAACCGCTGGCACGAGAACAGCAAGGCTTAGCTCGAGCACAAGTCCCACAGGACTGCACAAATGACCGCACATCCCTTGACAAGGAAGGCCACCAAAAGGACCTGGCCACCAGATCTCTGGTGCCAAAAATTCCCGGGTGACCTGCCAACACCGAGGAATGAACCTCGGAAATGACTCTGCTGGTCCACTTATCCGGGACAAACAGTCTGTCAGGTGGACAAGACTCAGGCCTATCAGCCTGAAATCTCTGCAACACACGTCGCAGATCCGGAGAAATAGCTGACAAGATAACTCCATCTTTAAGAATACCAACAGGATCAGCGACTCCAGGAGCATCAGGCACAAAGCTCCTAGAAAGAGCATCGGCCTTCACATTCTTTGAACCTGGTAAATACGAGACAACAAAATCAAAGCGGGAGAAAAACAATGACCAGCGGGCCTGTCTCGGATTAAGGCGTTTAGCAGACTCGAGATACATCAGATTTTTGTGATCAGTCAAGACCACCACACGATGCTTAGCACCCTCGAGCCAATGACGCCACTCCTCAAATGCCCATTTCATGGCCAACAACTCCCGATTGCCCACATCATAATTTCGCTCGGCAGGCGAAAACTTCCTAGAGAAAAAGGCACAAGGTTTCATAACAGAGCAACCAGGGCCTCTCTGCGACAAAACGGCCCCTGCCCCAATCTCCGAAGCATCCACCTCAACCTGAAAGGGAAGTGAGACGTCAGGCTGGCACAAAACAGGCGCCGAAGTAAACCGGCGTTTCAACTCCTGGAAAGCCTCCACGGCAGCAGGAGCCCAGTTAGCTACATCGGAGCCCTTCTTGGTCATATCCGTCAAAGGTTTCACAATGCTAGAAAAATTAGCGATAAAACGACGGTAGAAGTTAGCGAAGCCCAAGAACTTCTGAAGACTCTTAACTGACGAGGGCTGAGTCCAATCAAGAATAGCTCGGACCTTGACTGGGTCCATCTCCACAGCAGAAGGGGAAAAAATGAACCCCAAAAAGGGAACCTTCTGTACACCAAAGAGACACTTTGAGCCCTTGACAAACAAGGAATTTTCACGCAAAATTTTAAAGACCAACCTGACCTGCTCCACATGCGAATCCCAATTATCAGAAAAAACCAAAATATCATCCAGATAAACAATCAAAAATTTATCCAGATACTTCCGGAAAATGTCATGCATAAAGGACTGAAAAACTGAAGGCGCATTGGAGAGCCCAAAAGGCATCACCAAGTACTCAAAATGACCTTCGGGCGTATTGAATGCGGTTTTCCATTCATCACCTTGCTTAATGCGCACAAGGTTGTACGCACCACGAAGGTCTATCTTGGTGAACCACTTGGCACCCTTAATCCGGGCAAACAAGTCAGACAACAGCGGTAAAGGATACTGAAATTTGACAGTGATCTTATTTAAAAGCCGATAATCAATACAAGGTCTCAAAGATCCGTCCTTTTTTGCCACAAAAAAGAATCCCGCACCAAGAGGGGAAGAAGACGGACGAATATGTCCTTTCTCCAGAGACTCCTTGATATATGAACGCATAGCGGTATGTTCAGGTACCGACAGATTAAACAGTCTTCCCTTAGGAAATTTACTGCCTGGGATCAAATCTATAGCACAGTCACAGTCCCTATGAGGAGGCAGTGCACTGGACTCAGACTCACTGAAGACATCCTGATAATCAGACAAATACTCCGGAACTTCCGAAGGCGTAGAAGAAGCAATAGACACAGGCAGGGAATCCCCATGAATACCACGACAGCCCCAACTTGAGACTGACATAGCCTTCCAGTCCAGGACTGGATTATGGGTCTGTAACCATGGCAGCCCTAAAACAACCAAATCATGCATTTTATGTAGAACCAGGAAACGTATCACCTCGCGGTGTTCAGGAGTCATGCACATGGTAACCTGTGTCCAATACTGCGGTTTATTTGCTGCCAATGGTGTAGCATCAATACCCCTAAGAGGAATAGGATTTTCTAATGGTTCAAGAGTAAAACCACAGCGCTTAGCAAATGAGAGATCCATAAGACTCAGGGCAGCACCTGAATCTACAAACGCCATGACAGGATAAGATGACAGTGAGCAAATCAAAGTTACAGACAGAATAAATTTAGGTTGCAAATTACCAACGGTGACAGGACTAACAACCTTAGCTATACGTTTAGAGCATGCTGAGATAACATGTGTAGAATCACCACAGTAGTAGCACAAGCCATTCCGGCGTCTATGAATTTTCCGCTCATTTCTAGTCAGGATTCTATCACATTGCATTAAATCAGGTGTCTGTTCAGACAACACCATGAGGGAATTTGCGGTTTTTCTATCACATTGCACCGAATTAGGTGTCTGTTCAGACAACACCATGAGGGAATTTGCGGTTTTGCGCTCCCGCAACCGCCGGTCAATTTGAATAGCCAGTGCCATAGTATCATTCAGACCTGTGGGAATGGGAAAACCCACCATAACATTCTTAATGGCTTCAGAAAGGCCATTTCTAAAATTAGCGGCCAGTGCACACTCGTTCCAATGTGTCAGCACGGACCATTTCCGAAATTTTTGGCAATACACTTCAGCCTCGTCCTGCCCCTGAGACATAGCCAGCAAGGCCTTTTCTGCCTGAATCTCAAGATTGGGTTCCTCATAAAGTAAACCGAGCGCCAGAAAAAACGCATCAAGATCAGCCAATGCCGGATCTCCTGGCGCCAGCGAAAAAGCCCAATCCTGAGGGTCGCCCCGTAAGAACGAAATAACAATTTTTACTTGCTGAGCAGAATCTCCAGATGAACAGGGTCTCAGGGACAAAAACAATTTACAATTATTCACGAAATTCCTAAACTTAAACCTGTCTCCGGAAAACAGTTCAGGAATCGGTATTTTAGGTTCTGACATAGGATTTCTGATAACATAGTCTTGTATGCCCTGCACACGAGTAGCCAGCTGGTCCACACTTGTAATCAAGGTCTGGACATTCATGTCTGCAGCAAGCATAGCCACTCTGAGGTAAAGGGGAAAGAGAAAAAAAAAAACTCAGAATCTTCTTTCTTATAATCCCTCTTCTGCAATGCATTAAACATTAATACTGGCCTGGCAAACTGTTATGACCCCAATGGCGAGGGTCTCAGAGGAACGTGGAAGTCTGCAGAATACAAAAATCCAGCTCATAGGGCAGTGGTAACTGGGTTGACCATATATCTACTCCTAACGCCAACACTAGAAGTAGCCGGGGATCATTCCTACGTTGATTCTAGATGACACGCGCCAGCCGGAGAATCTAGCTACCCCTAGTAGAGGAAAACAAAGACCTTTCTTGCCTACAGAGAAGGGGACCCCAAAGCTGGATAGAAGCCCCCCACAAATAATGACGGTGAGGTAAGAGGAAATGACAAACACAGAAATGAACCAGGTTTAGCACAGAGAAGCCCGCTTACTGATAGCAGAATAAAGAAAGGTAACTTATATGGTCAACAAAAACCCTATCAAAATCCACACTGGGAATTCAAGAACCCCCGAACCGTCTAACGGTCCGGGGGGAGAACACCAGCCCCCTAGAGCTTCCAGCAAAGGTCAGGATATAGATTTGGAACAAGCTGGACAAAAATACAAAACCAAGACAAATAGCAAAAAGCAAAAGGCAGACTTAGCTGATATAACTGGAACCAGGATCAGTAGACAAGAGCACAGCAGACTAGCTCTGATAACTACGTTGCCAGGCATTGAACTGAAGGTCCAGGGAGCTTATATAGCAACACCCCTAACTAACGACCCAGGTGCGGATAAAAGGAATGACAGAAAAACCAGAGTCAAAAAAACTAGTAACCACTAGAGGGAGCAAAAAGCAAATTCACAACACCTACCATCAGCTGGGCCACCTGCAAAGACAATGTCCCAACCGGACTCAGCATACCCAGTGGCCAAAGGCGGGAACAGCTACCGTCAGCCGGGCCGCTGTACACTGCTAACAAGGCGAAGCTGACCCGGCATTGGAGGCTACGACTAACCAAGGGTGGAAGTGATGGAGGAAGTGCTGCATGAAGTAGACCCTGTGCAGACAGCCCGGGCAGATAATCGACAACAGCATTGACAGGTCGTGTGGGTAAATGGGAAACATATGCAGGGACTAAGAGATTCCGGGGCAACTTTGACCCTTGTGAGGCCTCATCTCGTCCAGAACCAAGAGAAGACGGACCGGACAGTGGCAGTCCGTGTAGCAGGGGGAGCCATACATCGACTGCCCACTGCCAGGATTCACCTCAAATGGGGAGTCGGGGATGGCCTTGTTGAGGTCGGCTTGATGGAGGATTTGCCTGCAGATGTCTTGCTGGGAAATGACTTGGGGCCCATGTTGTCTGCCTTCTCGGTTGCCCCTCTGGCTGAGACATATCCTGTGACCACCCGGAGACAAGCTCGAGCTGCGGAGGCGGAATCACACTCAGAGGAGGCCCAGGTAAGACATCCCAGCCCTACCCGTATTCCCATAGCCAGACACATTTCTTGAGCCACCCCAGCTGAATTTAAGAGGGAGTTACTTGAGGATTCTTCATTGGAGGGATATTGTGGGAAGGCACAGGAGGGGAGAGGGGTACTGGAAGGGGAACAGTTTGTATGGAAGCAGGGACTCCTCTACTGGATCACAGAGCAGCACCACACAGGGACGAGCCCCACTATAAAACGACAGCTGGTAGTTCCCAAGAAGTATATGCAGGAGTTACTGCGAATCTCTCATGACATACACTTGGCTGGGCACTTCGGCGTCAGTCGCACCAAGCATCGTCTGACACAAAACTTCTTTTGGCCGGGGGTAACCTATGATGTTCGTCAGTACTGCCAGACCTGTGACAGTTGCCAGCGCATTGGCAAGAGGGGAGATCGATGCAAGGCCAAATTACGCCCCCTCCCCATTGTGGAGGACCCATTTAGCCGAGTAGCGGTCGATCTGATAGGGCCGTTAGCCAAACCCAGTCCGTCAGGGAACAGGTATATATTGACAGTGGTAGATTATGCCACACGGTATCCAGAGGCGGTTGCGTTACCTAACATACTGGCAGAGATGGTGGCGGCTGCCCTGCTCCAGGTTTTCTCACGGGTTGGATTTCCCCAGGAGATTATCTCGGACCAGGGTACCCAGTTTACAGCAGAGGTGACCAACCAACTGTGGAAGCTGTGCAGCGTAAAGTCCATTAGAAGCACCCCGTATCACCCGCAAACCAATGGGTTGTGTGAATGCTAGTGTTGAGCATTCCGATACCGCAAGTATCGGGTATCGGCCGATACTTGCGGGTATCGGAATTCCGATACCGAGATCCGATACTTTTGTGGTATCGGGAATCGGTATCGGGATTAATATCAATGTGTAAAAGAAAGAATTAAAATAAAAAATAGGGATATAGTCACCTCTCCGACGCAGCCTGGACTTTACCGCCGTAACCGGGAGCCGTTGTACCTAAAAATGCGCGCTTGAAGGGCCTTAGATGAGGTCACGGCGCTCTGATTGGTCCGCAGCGGTCGCGTGACCGCTACGGACCAATCACAAAGCAGTGACGTCACCTAAGGTCTTTCAAGCGCTTGAAAGACCTTAGGTGACGTCACTGCTTTGTGATTGGTCGCGTAGCGGTCACGCGACCGCTACGGACCAATCAGAGCGCCGTGACCTCATCTAAGGCCCTTCAAGCGCACATTCTTAGGTACAACGGCTCCCAGTTACGGCGGTAAAGTCCAGGCTGCGTCGGAGGGTGAGTATATCCCTATTTTTTATTTTAATTCTTTCTTTTACACATTGATATGGATCCCAGGGCCTGAAGGAGAGTTTCCTCTCCTTCAGACCCTGGGAACCATACAGGATACCATCCGATACTTGGTGTCCCATTGACTTGCATTGGTATCGGGTATCGGTATCGGATTAGATCCGATACTTTGCCGGTATCGGCCGATACTTTCCGATACCGATACTTTCAAGTATCGGACGGTATCGCTCAACACTAGTGAATGCTTTAACGGGACGTTAAAACAACTCATTGGGACTTTTACCAGGACCTACAGGGACAGGGAGAAATTCTTGCCACACCTCCTATTTGCCTATTGGGAGGTGCCCCAAGAATCCACAGGGTTCTCCCCATTCGAACTGGTATACGGGAGGCGGGTAAGGGGACCCCTAGACTTAGTGCTAGAACACTGGGAAGGGGAGGGCATCATAGAAGGGGTACCTTTTGTAACCTATGTGCTGGAATTCCGGGACCGCCTACAGGAGCTGACCCAGGCTGTACGTGGGAACATGCAGGTGGCCCAGCGGCGCCAGCACGTATGGTATGATCGGAGGGCCAGAGAACGCACCTTGGAAGTAGGACAGAAGGTCCTGGTGTTAGAGCCCACTAGGCAGAACAAGTTCCAAGCTGCATGGCAGGGGCCCTACCAGGTAGTGGGGAAAATAGCCGACACAACCTATAATGTCGCTGATTGTGACGACCCCAGGGTTATCCACATGTTCCACGTGAATATGCTGAAGCCCTACTGGGAGCGCCCTGAAGAGGTAGTGGCCATCTGTGCACCTGAAGCAGAGGATTTAGCCGGACTTCCCTTGCCGGATGTCTTAGGGGAAAGGACTCAGTCTAAAACATGGGACCAGGTACACTGGGGTGAAGACCTAGGTCCCCGGGAGAGACAACAGGCGGAGGCGTTGTTGAGGCAGGGACAGAGGATGTTTTCGGGGAGACCAGGGTACACTCGCCTGGCACAACACAAGGTTGAGACCCAGGATCAGACCCCCCTGCGACAACCCCCCTTCCGCGTCCCTGAGTCTGTACGAGAAGCAATGCGACAAGAGATGTTGCGTTTAGGGGTCATTGAAGAGTCAGATAGTCCCTGGGCATCCCCCATAGTGTTAGTGCCCAAGAAGGATGGGACTACATGATTTTGTGTAGACTATCGTAAGTTCAATGAGAAAACAGTGATGGATGCGTATCCCTTGCCGCGTGTGGATGAGTTGTTAGACCGGTTGGCGGGGGCAAAGTATTTGACCACCATCGATCTATGCAAAGGCTACTGGCAGATTCACCTTAGTCCTGACGCTATTCCCAAGTCGGCATTTGTCACCCCGTTCGGCTTATTCCAGTTTCGAGTTATGCCATTCGGGATGAAGACTGCCCCGGCGACCTTCCAGAGGCTGGCTGACCGGCTTCTGGATGGTCTCCAGGACTATGCTTGTGCCTACCTGGATGACATCGCCATCTACAGCGCGACATGGGAAGAGCATCTAAATCACCTAGAGACAGTATTGGACAGGATCCACAAGGCCGGAATCACCCTGAACCCAAACAAGTGTCAAGTGGGCAAAGCAGAGGTTCAGTATTTAGGGCATTGGGTGGGAAGTGGGAAACAGCGACCAGAACCAGCCAAGATTGAGGCCATAGCCAAATGGCCCACCCCACGCACTAAAACCCAGGTCATGGCGTTTCTAGGGACAGTGGGGTATTACAGGAAATTCGTTCCCAATTACAGCAGCGTAGCCAAGCCCCTCACTGATCTGACCCGTAAGAACCAACCCCACCAGGTAACCTGGACCCCAGAGTGTGAGGAAGCCTTCCGCCAGCTAAAGGATGCCCTCACCAATACCCCTGTATTGGCTACACCCGATCCAACTAAACGTTTCTTTGTTCACACAGACGCTTCTATGTTTGGAATGGGGGCAGTACTGAGCAAAGTCGGGCTGGACGGCCAAGAACACCCGGTAGCTTACCTGAGTCGGAAACTACTGCCCCGTGAAGTAAGCTATGCGGCCATTTAGAAGGAGTGCCTGGCGGTAGTATGGGCACTCAAAAAGGTGCAACCATATTTGTATGGACGACAGTTTTCCCTCCTAATGGACCATAATCCCCTAGTCTGGCTTAATCGGGTCTCTGGAGACAATGCCAGATTACTGCGGTGGAGTTTAGCCCTACAACCTCTGGACTTCACCATCCACTACAGACCCGGCAAACAAAACGGTAACGCTGATGGACTAAGTCGACATACAGAACTTGTACCAACCCCATAAACTTCGGTCATCCTTAAACCGATCCGTTAAGGATCAGACTGTGTATGCCGATCGCGTCGCTGAAAAGGGGGAGCCATGTTACGGAACCCCCCAGTACCCAGAATATTTTGTGCAGTTATATGTATGTATAATAGTTTCCATGTGAGAGGCATGTCCCTAAAGCATCAGCCCACATGCTGCGCCCTGGGCAGAGGGGACAAGATATTCCCCTTCTGACCTCTCCCTCCTTTGTAATTCCCACAGTAAATATCGGCAGGCTCCGGCCCCCTGCGGCTATTGTAATGTATGTCTGGCCTGCTGCTTGTCAATAGGCCTGCTCTCTGTACCTGTGTGATATATATTTCTGTGTCCTGTGAGTAAAGTGTTGTTATACTCGAAATACGTGGAGAAGCAGTGATATTTTATATGCGCCCATGTAATCAAGGAATTCCAGCCAGCGTTCTTCATTCAGACTCCAGCTAAAGCAAAGTGGACCTCCTGAAACACGGGTGGTACTAAAGAGGTACTCCAGCACGGTAGACCCCGATACACCTCTTTTTGCCTCATTCAAAATAAAAAACAATAAAAAAAATTTACTAGGAAACTAAATTTGCCACAAGTTGAAAATTCTCCAAAGCCTCTAATTGCACTGAAAAGACGTGTGTAACACTCTGAGGTCTCCCAGGACTGTATCCAACACTTTTCATGCTCTTTAACGCAAACATGCCTTAGTAATGTCCAAGTAACCATCAAACATATGGCTACTGGTAGAGAGATGGTAACTGGTCTTCCCTGCTGTGCTCTCACACTCGATTTGTAATATTTATTCAGTATATTTGTCACACGTGGATTTTGGACCCACTGTGCTATGGGCCGGACTTACCTTGGAAAGGTGCAGCTAAGCGGCTACCTGGTTTTCACTCCTGGTCGTGGAGTTACGCTTGAGCTGCTTGTATCAGCCAGGTACCACTCCTAGGCAGTCTCCGATACTGCAGCTGCTGACCCCTGGATTCAGGATCGCAGACACGGTGCCACGTAGTGTCAAGAGACTGTGGGCACCTACCCAATCCCTCGAACTAGGGGTGCCCTAGTCTATCCTAGTCCCCTGGATTACCCCAGATGGTGAAGACGCCTGGGTCACGTATCTAGCTATGCTCCTAACTTATCCTATATCTGATCACTCCCACACCCAGGGAGGTGAGGGGCTGAAGTCTATTGGAAAACACTAACCAGACGGGTAAATGGGGATACAAGAAAACTACTATCATAAAATACACTCACAAAACAGCAGGCTGAGAAACAGGGCAATTATAGGAAGAGAAAATCACACGTCGGAGGATAAGAATAAACATGCAGCAATCTCCAGAAAAACTCAACCACTAATTTCAAACACTGAGCTTTCTCCTTTAACACCAAACCAGGAAGTAGAACTATCACTGGCAACTCCCAAGTGCTGGTGGCAAGCATATATACCAGAGGGGAGTGGCCAACACTGAACAGCTGAGACAATTCAGGATGGAGAGCTCCAGGTGATCAACTGAACGGATTAACCCTTGCCATGACAAAGCAAGAAAAACCTCCACTGTTTAGTAGGATGGAGAAGCAGTTCTAATAAGTGCAGGAGTTTGTGTGACAAGACGCCGCAATCTTCTAGCCCCGTTGTCACATTATTCCCGTGATACATGGACATGGGCTCGGAGTCTCTGGCAGGACAGAATTCAGACACTGTTAAGAAAATACGAGTTCTGGGTTACCTGGCAGAATGGACACAGACTCGGAGTCACTGGCAGAGCTGGATTCAGATATTGGAACAGACAGTACAGACTGTGGAACACTAACCAGGACAGATACTGGTGCTGGTTCTAGAACGGATACAGGCTCGGGTACCATGGGAGGGGCTTCAGGTTCAGGTACAGTGTAGTGCAGATTCAGAATCAGGTAATGCCAGAGTGGCTCCAGGGTTCTGGTACAGCAGTAGTGGTGTCAGGCTCAGGTACCGCAGGTGCAGGGTGTCAGTTTTCAGGTTCAGGAGCAGCGATGTGATGTTCAGGTACCCCAGGTGCAGTATCAGGGTTCAGGTACTGCCGGAGTGGTGTCAGGCTAAGGTACTGCAGGTGCTGAGTGTCAGTCGTCAGTTACAGCAGGAGCGATGTGAGACTCAGGTACCGCAGGTGCGGTGTCAGAGTTCAGGTACTGCAGGTGCAGGGTGTCAGTTTTCAGGTACAGGAGGAGGATGTGAGGTTCAGGTACCGCAAGTGCGGTATCAGGGTTCAGGTACTGCCGGAGTGGTGTCAGGCTCAGGTACCACAGGTGCAGGGTGTCAGTCTTCAGATACAGCAGGAACAATGTGAGACACAGGTACCGCAGGTGCAGTGTTAGGGTTCAGGTACTTCAGGAGTGGTGTCAGGCTTAGGTACCGCAGGTGTAGGGTGTCAGTCGTCAGTTACAGCAGGAGCGATGTGAGGCTCAGGTATCGCAGGTGCGGTGTCAGGGTTCAGGTACTGCTGGAGTCGTGTCAGGCTCAGGTACCGCTGGTGCAGGGTGTCAGTCTTCAGATACAGCAGGAACAATGTGAGGTTCAGGTACCACAGGTGCAGGGTGTCAGTCTTCAGGTACAGTAGGAACAATGTGAGGCTTAGGTACTGCAGGAGTGTAGTGATGAGCGAATTTACTCGTTGCTCGGGTTTTCCTGAACACGCTCAGGTGGTCTCTGAGTATTTGTTAGTGCTCGGAGATTTAGTTTTCCTTGCCGCAGCTGAATGATTTACAGCTACTAGACAGCTTGATTACATGTGAGGATTCCCTAGCAACCAGGCAACCCCCACATGTACTTAGGCTGGCTAATAGCTGTAAATCAAGCAGCTGAATCAACAAAAACTAAATCTCCGAACACTAACAAATACTCGGAGATCACCCGAGCAGCGAGTATATTCGCTCATCACTACAGGAGTGTTGTCATGTTCAGGTACCGCAGGTACGATGTAAGGGTTCAGGTACCACTGCAGTGGTGTCAGGATTCAGGTACCACATGTGCAGGTTCAGGGTTAAGGCACAGCAGGTGCAGCTTCAGACTAAACAACATGGGATATAGGAAAAGGTTCAGACTCATACAACACATGATACAGGAACCTGGCAACTTGCTAGTTGCACAACACTACTAGACATTGCTGAAGCATCTCACTACCCGGGAGCGTGCCTTACAAATTTGATGCCTCCCAGCTATTGGCAAGGGGCAATTCCAAAGTGCGAGCACTGTGCCTTTAGGAATTGGGGAGTGCGTGCCATTGTGAGACCTACGTGGCACACGTAGACCCAAGGGAACCACGGCACGGAACAAGTTATACTACTGCATGGCCGGGGCAGTGAGTATTTTGGCATCCCTGCCTGGAGTAGGGAGAGAGAACACACATAGTGAGCTGGCATTAGCGTTAGAGTTTTATAGTTTCCTATCCCTTTATCTGTATTGCTCAGCTGTAAGCTGTGACATCCTCTCACTATCCAGATTGACCATAATATGGATGCTACCTTCCCTGCCTCTGCTTTTATACAGGCTACGATAGTCCTTCCTGATTGTCTGCACTATATCATGCGATGTTGCAGCTGCGTCCAAAGTCCTCTGGCGGATGCAATCTTCTACTTTAAGTAAAGCTGAAACTGACATTTTTTCAGCAATTTCCTCCAAACAAATTGCATATTTTTAATATACACCGGGTTCAGTGATTTCTTAAAAAATGTACATGAATATTATAAGAAGCCTGAGGAAATGAACGTTACAATGTGTAGACGTACGCCCTTGAAATCACTTCACCTGACGCTGTTGCGGTTAAAAGTGGTCGTCCCTCATGGGATGAATCAGGTGAACCCAAACCAGAGCCACTGTCTAATAAGACTTTAAAATGTAGCAGCAATTTTGTGCAAAGTTTCTTCTAACATTTTCGGCTGATCTCCCACCTGTCCCTTTGTAAAGAGTTGCGAGCTCCCACTCTACCAGCCCACTCGGTTCAACCCCTCACCCCATTTTAATGATCCCTTCTCATAAAACATTAGCCCTATGTAGGGACAGCACACCCTAAACTTTTCGATACATAATCGTCAGTCTTTGAGGTTGTTCTTTCACGGAGTAGCTTTTTGTAGTTTAGTTATAAGTTTTCTGCACAAATCACAATGGGGAGTTGATGGCTGACTAATCCTCACACCTCCACCTTTTGTTAAAGTGAATAAATGCAAAATATTTCAATGTGCACGCTTTGAGATTTCACATTTGTAATATATCGCAAGAAACAAATGCACAAATTACAGCAGTTCATGTACTTTTTACATTAGAATTACACAGTTGAGATATTTGACGCGTAGGTTCTCCTCTGATAAACCTCAACTTCTGCCACTGTAAAAAAAAGAAATCTCTTAAAGTGGAATGCCAAAAAATATTGATCAGTGGAGATCTGGTGTAAGGGAAATAGGGAGACCACTGACCCCTGTTCACCTCTTCAGCGAGGCAGTCTTTTTCAGGCCATATGGAGGAGATAAAGTAGAATGGTGACTGTGCACGTAGGTGGCTTCTTCCATCATAGCCTTTGGAAATTTTAGCAAGTTGTATTGGTTGTGATGGGGATTTTCAAATCTTTGGCCATTTTTCTATGAATTTTCCAGCCGAATGTACATTAGTAACCTGTATTTTGCATAAGAAGTAACCAGCTGATCATGTCCTCGCCAATGTTGCCTTTGGTACCGAAATATCTTGTATTGGTTAAGAGGTGCAGTATGTCTACCAGTGCTGGTCAATACATTTTTGGGACTCCCCAAAACATACATTTTTTACTATGGTGATGAGGTAACATTTCTCATCAGGTACTTGACCTGTTAAAATGGTCCTTGATCTCTGATCTAAAACTGGTCCACACCATGGTACAAATCAGTCTTGTACTGGTCACTCTTTGCCTTCTGTTCATGAAACTACGCATCACACAAGGTAACAGAAAGCAGATTTCAATTTTGTATAATGACTTGCAGCATTTTTCACCCCTTGTGGACATACAAAGCTTTACGTTTAGCTACAAGAACTCTCCACATGGCCACTACAGAAAGGAAGGGATTGTACAAAAATAGTGGGTCATGCTGATGGAGGCGGACAATGAGAGCGAAGCTTCAGAGAACTCAAAGGTAAAGAAGTTGACACAGAGGAGCTCTGAAGAGAAGGAAAAGATGGAGCCTGAGGCAAGCGTTTGCACAAGCAGTGACTGTTCAGCCACGTGCCATGTGGTGAGCTCAGTTCCAGGCTGATGGTCCAGTCATTGTGGAGCGGAGACCACTGGCTGCAGGTTGGGTCACCACAGGAGGCAGCATAGAAATAAAGTGAGACAGAAAGAGCTGAAGAGGACCCTAAGAAAAGTTACCATATCTGGCTAGACGTAATTTGCCCTAAGGCCTGGGAGACCGAGAGGTTTGACAGAGGAAAGGAGATGAAAGGTTGCTAAGAAATGTGGATGACATCTTATCTAGGAAAAACAACTTGTGCTCTATAGACTGAACTTTGTTTTTCGCAACACTGAGTTGGACTGATACCTGTGTGTATAGTGACCCCTTCATGGCTGATTGCTTCCAGCAAAGATCTAGAAGACCGGTTAGCTCCTCCCAATCATGGGGGAGAAGAAGGGTGTCCTAGATAAGGCAGGTAGCATCACAACTCCATTGTGGGTCAGAGAAGAGAGTCTTCCTACTTGATGGTGAGAATAAGGGTACCGTCACACAGTGGCATTTTCATCGCTACGACGGCACGATTCGTGACGTTCTAGCGATATAGTTACGATATCGCTATGTCTGACACGCTACTGCGATCAGGGACCCCGCTGAGAATCGTATGTCGTAGCAGATCGTTTGGAACTTTCTTTCGTCGCTTGATCACCCGCTGACATCGCTGGATCGTTGTGTGTGACAGCGATCCAGCGATGCGTTCGCTGGTAACCAGGGTAAACATCGGGTTACTAAGCGCAGGGCCGCGCTTAGTAACCCGATGTTTACCGTGGTTACCAGCGTAAAAGTAAAAAAAAAAAAACCGTACATACTTACATTCCGGTGTCTGTCCCCCGGCGTTCTGCTTCTCTGCACTGTGAGCGCCTGCCGGCCGGAAAGCGGGCACAGCGGTGACGTCACCGCTGTGCTCTGCTCTCACTGTACGGCGGCACTCAGTCAGAGCGGGAAGCGGACGGCAAGGGACCTGATGGACATCAGATGGTGAGTATGTACGGTTTGTTTTTTTTTACTTTTACGCTGGTAACCACGGTAAACATCGGGTTACTAAGCGCGGCCCTGCGCTTAGTAACCCGATGTTTACCCTGGTTACCAGCGAACCTCGGCATCGTTGGTCGCTGGAGAGCTGACTGTGTGACAGCTCCCCAGCGACCACACAACGACTTACCAACGATCACGGTCGTATCGCTGGTCATGATCGTTGGTAAATCGTATAGTGAGACGGTACCCTAAAGGTACCTTCACACGAAGCGACGCTGCAGCGATAGCGACAACGATGCCGATCGCTGCAGTGTCGCTGTTTGGTCGCTGGGGAGCTGTCACACAGACCGCTCTCCAGCGACCAACGATGCCGAGGTCCCCGGGTAACAAGGGTAAACATCGGGTTGCTAAGCGCAGGGCCGCGCTTAGTAACCGATGTTTACCCTGGTTACCAGCGTAAAATGTAAAAAAAACAAACAGTACATACTTACATGCGTCCCCCGGCGTCCGCTTCCTGCACTGTGTGAGCACCGGCAGTAGCAGGGCACAGCGGTGACGTCACCGCTGTGCTGTGCTTTCACTTTCACTTTGTGGCGCTCAGTCAGTGTGGGAAGCGGACGCCGGGGGACGCATGTAAGTATGTACTGTTTGTTTTTTTACATTTTACGCTGGTAACCAGGGTAAACATCGGGTTACTAAGCGCGGCCCTGCGCTTAGTAACCCGATGTTTACCCTGGTTACCAGTGTAAAATATCGCTGGTATCGTTGCTTTTGCTGTCAAACACAACAATACACGGCGATCGGACGACCAAATAAAGTTCTGGACTTTATTCCGCGACCAGCGACATCACAGCAGGATCCTGATCGCTGCTGCGTGTCAAACTAAACGATATCGCTAGCGAGGACGCTGCAACGTCACGGATCGCTAGCGATATCGTTACAAAGTCGTTTCGTGTGAAGGTACCTTAAGGCCTATTGGAAAAGGTGATTAGAGACATTTCAGAAAGGGAATCTTGGAGAATCCAAGACAAACCACAGTAAACTGCAAGATTATGGGAAGTCACCAACACATAGCTCAGTATGGTTGTTGCCAAGTGACTTTTTGAGCCCTGTGCCTCTGCCTGAGACCCAATATGAATATATGCCTTATTCTGAGCAGTGACCCCCAAGTAAATGTGACCAAGTTTTAGGTTTTTCTAAATTATATCTGACAGTCACTCTACGACTTGATCTAATTTATTGTAATGTACTAAATGGGCAATCAGCAAATCACTTTATCTCTAGTTACCTTAATCCCTAAAAACAATCCTTAATGCTGACACTAGGTGTCTTTCTTCTGTATAGTTTACTGTCCACTGCCTTCTGTGAATGTGATCCACCTCAGGAGATGGAGATGGATTACATGGAGGGGTGGGACTTGGCTTCTCTACAGGAAGTGGAGGCAGATCTTTGGCTCACAGCAGGAAGTGGGGGCGTGTTTTTGTCTCTTTACAGGAAGTGGGGGCTGGTATTTGTCTCGACACAGGAAGTGGAGGCTTGTCTTTGTCTGACTACAGGAGGTGGAGGTGGGTGTTTTCCTCTAAACAGGAAATGGGTCAGATTCTTGTCTCACTACTGGAAGTGGAAGCTGGTCTTTGTCTCCACAGGAAGTGGAGATGGCTTTTTGCCTTTCTATAGGATGAGGAAGTGGGTCTTTTTCTCTGAACAGGAGGTGGAGTAGAACTTTATCTTTCTGCTCTTCCTCTCCTGTTTGTCATGCTGCATATATGCATACCGGATAGACATGCTTTCAGCTCTGGCAGCAAGTTCTTGAACAATGGTTGAATCAGTGCATGCTAGGAAGTAGGGTTGAGAAAGATCCTTTACCCATTGTGCTGACAGAATGTTGATAAAACTGAATCACTACCTCAAGAAGAGTACATGGCAAGTTGCAGAGCATAAGATTAGGACAGTTCCTGAACATGTTAAACTGGTGCACCAAAATCAGTGTTACCTTCTGGGGGAATCAGGGCAGCAGGACTAGTTTTCTTCAGGCTTTGTATATAAATTTCAGATACTAGCCATCGCATGAACCACAGGTAGAATTTCCCATTAAGTGAAATCTGATAAACATATCAAATAGTTTAGGATTATTTTATTATTACTATTTTGAGAATATGCATCGATTTCCATTAAGATTGTGTCCCATACGTAACATCTCGTATATTTAGAGTTTTCCAAGCAAACACTTGTCCCATTTTTTCCGATGAAAGTGATAATATATTCCATTTTAGTATCGATTCATTCCAAACAAACTAAGCACATGGTATAAATAATGGTGTTTTACCAGAAATATTTACGTCTTGGGGATAAGTACGTTCTCCATTGTTTATTATTTCTGCCACTTACGTCGATAACATTAGATTCCATCTCCAGATTGCCTTCTGTGGGCATGGAGAGCTCGTTAACGAGAGCCGAGTCCCATCTCTTCAGAATCTGCTTTTCACTATGAAACTTTACGTATGTAACAAACCTTCTTCTGTTCTGCGCTCATTTACAATCTCTAATAAGAAAGTGAGAAATTCTGATATTGGACAATATCCTCCAGAATGATGTCATGTCATTATTACCTTAATAATTCAATTTTAGTGGTTTTGGACCCAACGAAGGTCACAACACTCAACTAGTCTGGCAGAGGCAAACCTTCAAAAGCTGAAAATTCATCATGACCTCCCTGCTTTTCATCATCAGTCTCTGCTTACTACGTCTTCTATATTATTGTGGCCCCTATTAATGATCTCCAGAACTTCGTGCCATGCTAGCCAAAGCCTTCAAGTTAAGTTCCCATATTGCTTTTCTCTAGAAACATTGTCTCTCCCACATCGTGTTTGGACGTCAGGATAGCGCACCAGTTATTACAGATATAGCAAACTTTAGCTTGACATTTAATACATTATATTCAAGTCTATATCACTAGACAGGTGATAATTGTTAGATAGCGCACTGATTGCCAGATCTGGGGAATATACAGTGGCTTGCAAAAGTATTCACCCCCTTGACTTTTTACCTATTTTGTTAATTACAACCTGTGTGTAAATATTTTTGTAATCCGATTTGTGTGTGATACATCAGTGGGCGAAAAATGTAGGCATAAATTACATTTATGGGATCAAATGAGTGAAAATTGGCATGTACATATGTATTTAACCCTTTTGCTATGAAGCCCCTAAAACTTTCTGGCGCAAGCAATTCCCTTCATAAGTCCCATGCTTAGTGACAGGACTTTCCCCTGTGAGCAATCTAAGTGTGACATGGCTGTCAGTATATACACTTAACCTTTGCTGAAAGTCCACAGAGGCTGCAACACCATTAACAAGAGGCACCGCTAACCAAACACCATGAAGACCAAGGAGATCTCCAAACAACACCACGAACACCAAGGAGATCTCCAAACAACACCACAAAGACCAAGGAGATCTCCAAACAACACCACGAAGACCAAGGAGATCTCCAAACAACACCACGAAGACCAAGGAGATCTCCAAATAACACCACGAAGACCAAGGAGATCTCCAAACAACACCACAAAGACCAAGAAGATCTCCAACCAACACCATGAAGACCAAGAGATCTCCAAACAACACCACGAAGACCAAGGAGATCTCCAAACAACACCACGAAGACCAAGGAGATCTCCAAACAACACCACGAAGACCAAGGAGATCTCCAAATAACACCACAAAGACCAAGGAGATCTCCAAACAACACCACAAAGACCAAGGAGATCTCCAAACAACACCATGAAGACCTAGAGATCTCCAAACAACGCCACGAAGACAAAGGAGATCTCCAAACAAGACCATGAAGACCAAGAGATCTCCAAACAAGTCAGGGACAAAGTTGCTTAGAAGTCAGTGTTGAGTTATAAAAAATATCACAATCTCTGATGGTCCCCGGAGAACCATGAAATTCATTACCATCAAATGGAAAGAACATGGTACCACAACAAACCTGCCAAGAGAGGGACACCCACGAAAACTCTCAGCCCCGGCAAGGAGGGCATTAATCAGATGAGATGCACACCAGGGCTGTGGGGTACTCAGTACCGGGTCCGATACTTAAAGGGGATGTCACAGTGGCTTCGACCCGGTCCGTGGCCCTGGGCGCCCTATTAAAGGGGTTGGTCTTTTAAGGGATTGGTGAATAAAGTTTGTGTTCGTGACGCCACCTGTGGTATTCGGTCAGTGGGGACCGACGCTGCTTAAAGGGGTCCGCTGGGGTGATGTTATGGCAGCTAGATGGAATAAACTTCCCACAGGTGAAGTAGGTCCCTAGGGCTCCCGGTGTATAGGTGAAGATGGTGAATGGTGCAGTAAAGAACGAGGACACAGGTTTGCGGTCTCTTTACCTGGTTTACAGGAGACTTCAGGTATCCACAGTCCAGGGCACCAGATCACAGGTATAGGCAGGGTCCGGCCAGCTTGGAAGCAAGTTCAGAGTCCCTTCTACCAGGTGGAGATCAAAGCCTTCCTCATGCACGGTAGTATTGTCCTTACTGCCTATGGCTTCTAGCAAGGTCCTCACAGTTCTTCTCTCTCCTCTCACCTCCATAAAGGTTAATGTCTTCAAAGGGAGATTTGTAGTTAAAATTCTGCGCTGCTGCTAAGATGAATTTCAGGAGAGTATAGTTGATTCACAGTGGTTTTATTCAACGCGTTCCAGGGGTCTCATGCCCCCTTCATCAGGAAATACCACGCATTGAATAAAACCACTGTGAATCAACTATACTCTCCTGAAATTCATCTTAGCAGCAGCGCAGAATTTTAACTACAGATCTCCCTTTGAAGACATTAATTTCTCTGGTCGGTGAAGACCTGTGGATCTGCAGCAGCCACTATCTACATGCTCTAATCTTATCCTAACTAGGTGAGAAAATTTGGTGTATATCTCCTCTGTGTAACGTGGATAAGACCCTATTGCGCTCTTTGTCTCCCCATTGTTTTGCAATAGTTTCCTCCATAAAGGTGGGACACAAACCCGTATGACAGGTGGCTCGAACCTTTTTACAGGGTCTCTATCACGACCCGAGCTCTATGTGTCACCGTGTCTCCTGGGTATTAATGCGGACAGGTGACTTATAATCCAGCTGTCCTGCTGGTTTCTGCTATGCCTCTTGGAGCCCGACACAGCCTTGGTCTTCCGGCTACCGGTGTCTCTGCTCAGCCAGGGAAGTAGCCCAGTCACAGCTATGCTTCCCAGATGTCTCTCTCCTGTGCTATACTCTCCTGCATGCTCTTTACAAACTGTTCTTCTTTTAGTATCTCTTTACCTAGGGGCTGCAGCTACTACGGCTGTACGGCCCCTTCAGTCCTTCTGACACTCTATGTATGACTGCTCTCTTCCTGTCCTCCTGACAGACTGACTACTCACTTCCCCTCTAGCCACAATATATATCCAGAGCAGCACCCCTGAAAGCCGGGTTCAGAGCTCCCCCTTCTGGCCTGGAGTGCGAACATGTTGCATGTTTGTGTTTACCTGATAGAGGAGATCTTCCCTTGCTTCCAAGCGTGACTTCACTCTCCCCGTGAGGAAAGCAATGCCACTGTGACGACCAGGACCCTGGGGCGTCACACAGAGAGATAGCAAAGAGGCCAATGTTAACCCTGAAGGAGCTGCAGAGTTCCCAGAGACTGGAGTATCTGTCCATATGACCACAATAAGCTGTACACTCCCTAGAGGGGGCCATTATGAAAGAGTGGCCAAAAAAAGCTTTTACTTACTCAAAAAAAATTGTAAGGCTTGTTTTAAGTTTGCCAAAAGACATGTGGGAGACTCCTCAGATATATGGAGGAAGGTGATATGGTCAGATGAGACCAAAATTGAACTTTTTGGCCACCAAGGTAAAAGCTATGTCTGGTGTCAAACCAACACAGCTCATCACATCAAGAACACCATCACCATAGTGAAACATGGTGGTGGCAGCATCACGCTGTGGGGATGGTTTACGGCAGCAGGGATAGGGAAAATCGCCAGAGTGGAGGGGAAGATGAATGGCGCAAAATACAGGGATATTCTTGAGCACAACGTGTTTCAGTCTGTTAATGATTTGATACTGGGACATTCTGCCCTCGTTTTCTCCTGGTCTCAAGACAATAACCAGGAGAAGTTGAATGGAGTGATTGGGAGAACCAGAACATAAGAGTCACATCTACTCAAGGACCTGCTCTTGCGACGTATGCTTCTGTCACCAGGTGCCACCATATTTATTCTGGTGATGGAGGAGACATCGAGACCAGAAGCTCTGGGTGGCACAGGATCTGTCTAGCCACAAAGATTAATGTGACTTGGACCTGTAGTGCAGTCCAGCTAGAGTAATCAGCTCCCTGACTTATTGGACAGGTCACCACTCCCTAATAAAGTCTGACTACCCTTGCAACACCGGCCAGCAGGTGAATCTGTGGCTCCAGCCCATGGGGTCCCTGTGTAAGTTCATATTGTTGTACAGGGGTTAAAGGGTGAAGGCTAGTCAATGCAAGGGATCTGGTAAATGGAGTAGCTGGTGCTTAGCCTGTCCATTGTGGCCATTTTTACTGCTCCCAAGCAACTACTGACAGAGCCTACATTGTGGAGATCAGTATGTATCTCAGCAGCGAGACCTCAATGATCTAACAATGGTCATATATTCAGTGGATAAGTAACTATTTTTGTTGTCCAGGATACTCCTTTAATTGTGAAATTAAAGTTTGCTACTTCCACTATGCTATATTTTGTGTTTTACACTTCTTTACGCTCACTAATTGCAGTGTAAAAACTATAGTCTTATCTTGACATTTTGTATCTATGCCTGGTTTTGGACTAGGGAATAACTTATTCTTTGCTCGACTATGACTGACTTCCAGGTATTCATACCTGACTGTTCAGATTTCTACACCAGAAATATTCTACAAGGAACTCATAGCCAATTGATGACTACTCTCCAGGGAAAGTCTTTACCTCCATTTGGGGGTTTTGAGTGAAGAGCAGGAAGCGTTACTACATGGCCTGTGCTGCCGCCGCTCAGAGAGATTCCGGCATATCTCTCTCCATCTCCAACACAACCCACTTCTGCTCAGCTTCCTCCAGTTGACTGACCAGTGGACACATAGCCTGGTTTTAGCCATGGCTATCCAGGTGCACCTAATCGGGACCAGTAGTGGTAGGATTTAACCCTAGCCTACCTGGCTTTCCTACACCGAGCTAAAAGTTCTCTGTTGGATAAAAAAAAGTTCCCTAACTTCAGAATGGGGCAAGTCCGGGTGGTGGGACAGCTACTGATCAGAAAGTTATCGCCAATCTTGCAGAGTAGTGAGCATTTATATTCTTTGGACAACTCCTTTAAACAAGAGGCAATTGGACAGAGAAAGTGGATCCACAGGTTTCTGGCAGGTAGAAACAATGCTGTTTCCTCTTGAAAGAATATATTCTAATTTTCATATATTCGCATGTTGTGCTGATTTATACAAAAAAATACAAGTGGAAATTAAGGTGGGGGAAATTACTTTTCCAGCACTGTGCATGATTGAAAAGTGTTAATGTTTTTGGAAAAAAACCATTTCATTTGAAACAAAACAACTCTGTCCCCTCCACATGGAGTCTTCAGCTCCTATAAAATGCATTAGCCGCTGTTTTAAATACATTTGCTCGTACAACGCTTCGCCCTGGCTTATGTCTGGTGGATTGAGATATAAAATGGAAAATGACAATTTTGCCAGCGTGAATCACTCATTTCATGTCTCCCACCCACTCAGTGCATGTGCCCATTTTCCTATTCATTTAGAAGCACAGTCCCTCGATGCCGAACAGCTTTTCTTGTCTTGGCTGTTTTTGATGCCAGGTGCTAGTTTTCCAGCATTTCCTTACATATGCGGGGCACAGAATGCCAGTCTGATATATTATGCCAGTATAGATTCTATATGTTGAGGATGTAAATTCTCATTAAAACAGATCCTCAGCTTTTAACAAGACATCCATGACAATGTGTAGAACTGTCAAATTCAGTGAAGTAATGTCACACTTCATTACCATGTGCATATTAATGCACCAATGACTATTCCAAAAAACGGGACTAATGAACAAAAAAACAGAACAATATTATGACATAAAACATCACATATAAATTATTAATTACTGTCTTTAACAATTTACACCTCAATAGTATAGCTTCACTTTTTTCCCCACGTTTTATCCAATCCCGATCTTCATTTTAAAATATATTTTTATAATATCTTTAGAATTATATTTACATTTTTTAAGCGAGTTCATCCACAAGTATTGAGGGAGCTGAGTTTCGTAATTCATAGACCATTGTATCTGATCTTCTTAGACTCTCTTGTAACTGGGACATGAAAACAGGATTAGACAGTGTCGAATCAATATGAAAGGGTGAAAAAATGAAATTCTGTGATTTCTGGTAAGTCTTAAAGCTGTGGTGTGTAAAATACTTGAAGTCTTATATATGTCTTTAGAATGGTTTGGATTACATTGTTCTAATATACCTTGATAGTACATCTTCACTTTTTTCCTACATTTTGTTTTTTAAATTTTGATCTTAATTTTAAAACATATTTTTTTATAATAAGAAGAATGGCATCAACTCTTTTCAGTGGGTTCATCCACCGGTATTGAGGGAGCTGAGTTTGGTAATTCACAGATAATTGTATCTAATCTTTTTTGACTGTCTTGTAACAAGGTATTTATCGCAGGATTAGTCGATGTACCAATATAAAAGGGTGAAAAAGTGAAACTTTGTAACTTCAGGTAAATCTTAAAACTGTGATGTGTTAAATACTTGAAGTTCCATATATCTTTAGAATTATTTGCATTACATTTTTCTAATATGCTGCTCCAATCCTCCTGTAAAGATAAATTTATAACATTCTGGTGGTCTCCAACCACTGCTATAGAGCTTTGGAGATTACTGCAAACTATTCAGCAGGTATTCATCCATGGGTATTGAGGGAACTGAGCTCAGTAATTCATAAACAGATTTGATTCAGAAAAATAGTGTTTGAATTAAAATAATGGTTCTTATTATGATACAGTCTCTCCAGACCCCAAAGCAGAGGGCAGATAAAGGGTTAATAAATATTAACATCCGTTATAACCATTTTACTCACCTTTCCTAGTTTGTCACCTGTCCTGATGGTCTTCTGCCATCAATGACATAATTAGTTCCTCACTAGAGATGAGCAGAATTAGAATTTGTCTTTTCGTGAGGATTTTCCTGGGAAAGTTCATTAACAGAACATTAACATGCTCTGCAAAATTAATTTCTCTTATTATGCCATCTGGACTTTCAATACCATAGAGCAGTGTTCCCCAACTCCGGTCCTCAATAGCCACCAACAGGTTATGTTTTCAGGATTTCCTTAGTATTGCACAGGTGATGCCTGGTGACACCTGTGCAATACTAAGGAAATCCTGAAAACATGACCTGTTGGTGGCTCATGAGGACCGGAGTTGGGGAACACTGCCATAGAGTATAGCAAACATAATATGTAAAAAATAAGAAAAAATCCTTACCCTCACCTCACCGCTTTACTTTCTGGCCCCTCTGCTTCTCACCGTCACCCTTTCCGTCCTCGTCACTAAAATCTCTGGACCTTTCACACTGAGCCGGGACTTCAAGTTCTGATGAAGCCCAGGAGGGTTCAGCCTATATCAAGGATTTTAGCATTTGCGGCGGAGTTAAGACAGATCATGTGACGAGAACTGAGGAGGAGCCGGAGAGGTGAGCGGTAAAGTTCGTGCAAGTTTTTTTTTTGCTTTTACCCTATTGATGGACCTTTACGGTTCAGAACAATAGCAGCCATTTCCAGACTCAAATTACAAAAATATCTGCACTTTGGAGAATTTGTAGGATTCAAGTAGAATTCAATTATTTTCTCATCTTTACTCCTGGTGGGATCGCAGGAGGCCAGTCAGTGGCATTGAGGTGGAGCACAGGAAGAACCGAAGACTGGCGAGGAGGACCAGTACACAGACAGCTGAGGACCCAGGAAGGGTGAGTATGATATAAAATTCTGTAAATTAACACCTTGGCTGGATCTCTCGATGTATCGTAGAAGGTTATGGACACATTTTAACTGAGTATTTAAAAATGTTGAAACCCATCCAATGGTTCACTCTATTATAGGAAATCATAAAAAGGGCTAGCCTTAATGAAGTTTGACATATTAAAAGATGACGCTTTAATTAATGACACCTACTTAAAAGTGGAACATTGAAATTCATTATATATATATATATATATATATATATATATATATATATATATATATGGATATTTTAACTGTGAATCTGTAAATTACAGTAATTACGAGTTTCACCCTACTATGCCACATCTCAGTACCCGGATTTCTCTGATATGAAATATTGTTCTAGCGGTTACATAGAGATGATCGTGGACTGAGACATCGAAGGCCACTGTACGAGAAGATTATATGGGCACATACTGGATATATGATATGTCCACCACCTTCAGTGCTCTTATTTTTGCAGTTGGACCAGGTTCTCGAATGTACTTAGACTGTTATGTATGCCCACAATGGATGGAGATCTGTCTTGGCTGGTCTTTCCAGTGCCTTAAATGAAATGGCAGCAGCAGTGGCCAATGATTGTCAGTATAGGTCACACAAGATCCATGGCGGATGTGCACAAGACACTGATGCACTCAGGGTGCTGGCTGCAGTTTACAGCCGGAACCCAAATGTATCTGCTGCAACTGTCGGTAGCCCATTTCTGATTAGTAGCTCATCGACAGTAAATGATCCTTTAATTATTGCAGGTTCAAGTTCCAGAAGTTGACTAATACAAAAATATAAAAAAAATACTTACAAATATTTTTTAAAAATATAAAAGTTTCACTTTTCTTAAGACGTAAATAAGAAAATTTAGCGAAGATTAAAAAAATAACATACTGTCATGTGTGTCACATCCTCCTGGATTACAAAATCATTTCGTATTGTGAATCACAAGTCTTCCATTTAGTCTGTGTGTTTTGCTGCCCATATTAAATGGATTTAGTTTCCTTTGGTGCCAAAGAGGGTAACAACACTTTCTATGCTGGTTAGGGTCATGCAGCTCCATCTCACAGCTGCTCCTGACCTGCTCATTTCCTCTCTCTATAAAATCTGGCCAGACCTTGTCATTCTTGCAAGTGAAAGTTTACTTCCTGGCTTGCTGGAGTTGCTGTGCTGAAGTTGGAGATCGTTGTTGCTGCTGGAGATTGTTGTGTGCTGTTTTTGGATGTATGCTTTCCTCGTTGTCCTATTCCTATTTGGTTTCTACATTCCTACCCTTCCCTAGATTTCTCTCTACCTTTGGTGTGTATTTTATGTGCTAGTTGCTTTTTGTTAGCCTTGTTTGTCTTATTTGCTTATACACTAATATATGTGTCCCAGGCCTCCTGTGAGAGGGGAGGGGACAGCTTAGTGTATAACAGGAGAACAGTAAGGCTGGAGGCCCAAACCTCCTCACCTTTAGAAGTACCTTTGTAAGCAGGGATAGTTAGGGCCCGTTTCCCTAATCTCGTACAGTCACAGCATGACACATGCTTGATTTAATCGCATGCATAATGTTCTGAGCTAGTACAATATCTACTAATTTGTTTCATAGGGAAAGTAAAAAAGGCAAAATTGCTGTTTTGGTCACCTTGGTTCCATAAAAGAATTCAAAAGCGTGTTGAGAAAGTTTTCTGGATACCAAATTGGTAGAGCTATCCAGAAAAAAACCCAAGTCCTCAATAGACGAAAATGTAAAAATAAAGTTATGCTTGTCAGAAATTGGTGACACAAGCCAATCATTTTTTTTTTCAGATTTTCTATTATTTTTTTTTTTAGAATTTAATCTAAAAAAAATAAAAAGTAGATGAATTTGGTAAGATCATTGTACTGATCCGTAGAGCCAAGGGAATGTTTACTGTGTACCATGAATTGAACGTTGTTTATAGAAAAGAAGAAAAAGATAATGGAAGAATTGCTGTTTATTTATTTTATTTAATCTCATCATTTTTTTTCTGGTTTCCAGTCCATTATATGATATATGAATGGCGTCATTCACAGGAACATCTCATCCTACAGGAGACCAATCTCTCATACGATAGAAATATAACAAATTATGGTTCCTGGATAGTAAAGTGGAAAAACAAAAGAGAGAATCTGCGGGGTGTCTATCACCGATGTGTTGTAACGTCAAGCAGCTGCTGTAAAGGGGTCTTATTTTTATCATTTTACCATGTTTTAATTTTAAGATCAAATATATTGTAAGCATATTAGACTAATTAGTCCCTGTAAATGGATACGCAGGTTACGTCTCCTACTCCTGGATATCTTCGAGACGACCGTTCTATGATGTCAGAGGAGCCGCGCTAATGGCTCGTGAAGCTTCTTGTGTCAGGCTTGCCTTCTAATCATTTCCAAGAACCAAGATGAATCACTCACTTGTTTTAAAAGAGAAAAACAGGAACGAAATGTGTTTTCATGGCGACAGTACAAGCAAATTATACCGTAATTAAAAAAGGTTTAAAGAAAGCAGAAGCGGAATCGTCGCCGCAGGTACGCCGAGAGATCCGCCGCTTCTGCTTTCTTCTTTTAATAGGCAAACACTTAAAGTTATCTCACGGCAGTAACTCTGGTCCCGGCTTCATCTCGGGTTCTTTATCGCTTTGATGTCAGCACAAAGGCTGCGTCTGACCTTCTATGTAGCAGATAGGTAGAAAAAGAACGTTGTAAAGAATAGTAATGTGATAGAGCGTTGCTCGCACCACGGACACATGTCCTGGATGTCGCTCTGGGTCCCCGGTCTCACTGCCAGCAATTCAGTTACACAATTGTATCTGAGGCCCGGAGCCATATAGTGCCAAAGACATCTACAGAATCTATCCATACCCTGCTGGGGATGCTGCAGTGTGCTACATCTGAGCATCATGATACTATTATACATACAGGCAGTATTATAGTAGTTATATTCTACTACATAAGGTACAGTATAATAGTAGTTATATTCTTGTACATAGGAGCAGTATTATAGTAGTTATATTCTTGTACATAGGGGCAGTATTATAGTAGTTATATTCTTGTACATAGGGGCAGTATTATAGTAGTTATATTCTTGTACATAGGAGGAGTATTATAGTAGTTATATTCTTGTACATAGGGGCAGTATTATATTAGTTATATTCTTGTACATAGGGGCAGTATTATAGTAGTTATATTCTTGTACATAGGGGCAGTATTATAGTAGTTATAGTCTTGTATATAGGAGCAGTATTATAGTAGTTCTATTCTTGTACATAGGAGCAGTATTATAGTAGTATATTCTTGTACATAGTAGCAGTATTATAGTAGTTATATTCTTGTACATAGGGGCAGTATTATAGTAGTTATATTATTGTACATAGGGGCAGTATTATAGTAGTTATATTCTTGTACATAGGGGCAGTATTATAGTAGTTATATTCTTGTACATAGGGGCCGTATTATAGTACTTATATTCTTGTATGTAGGGGCAGTATTACAGTAGTTATATTCTTGTACATAGGGATGTTATTATAGTAGTTATATTCTTGTACACAGGAGCAGTATTATAGTAGTTATTTTCTTGTACATAGGGGCAGTATTATAGTAGTTATATTCTTGTACATAGGGGACAGTATTATAGTAGTTATATTCTTGTACATAGGAGCAGTATTATAGTAGTTATATTCTTGTACATAGGAGCAGTATTATAGTAGTTATATTCTTGCACATAGGGAGCAGTATTATAGTAGTTATATTCTTGTACATGGGAGCAGTATTATAGTAGTTATATTCTTGTACATAGGGAGCAGTATTATAGTAGTTATATTCTTGTACATAGGAGGCAGTATTATAGTAGTTATATTCTTGTACATGGGAGCAGTATTATAGTAGTTAGATTCTTTTGACATGGTTGCAGTATTAGCTGTTAATAATTATTCTTTTCTGAAGAGATATAAGACAGATGAGCAGATAATTGTGTTAAAATAGTTCTATCATAATTCTCAATATTCAAGAGCGGGAGATTTTAAAAGACTGGAATTACTCCTCAGCTACAGCTCCAACTTGTGACCGAACCCTCATTGAATCTTATCATCAGAAGTCACATTTTACTAAAGATCCTTGTGTTATTACTGGATCATGGATACCCTTAAGTGTTATATCAAGGTTGAGCATCACTTTATCTGGATGAAAGAAAAATAAGATAAATTTCAGTAAATATTTCCTCTCCCCCTAATCAACCGATCTCCAGAAGGCAATATCAAGTTATCTTATACGGTAAGATAAAAAATAAGTAAAAATCAAATGAAGAAATGGGCTAAACCTGAGAATGGACGCAATGAACCGTAAAGTCAAACTGTAAATTGGTTCCCAGTTGCTTTCTTGCCTTTGACTCTGCTGTAATATCATCTCCTGAGTACACAGAGACATTGAAAAAAACAAACACCTTAATGAGCCATAAAGGTCAATGCAGGATGTCCTTGTTCTAGAGAAGTTTGCGGTATTACAGTTCTCCGAAAATCATTGTGCGCCGGGGAGCGGTGATGAAAGTAATTACCATCTTGCCCATCTTGCTTTTTGATCGCAGTGCATCAGTTCACTTTATTATGTAAATTATAAAATAAATGCATACGCTCTGCTGTAAAGACTTACCACGTGTTGTATACATTATTAAAGGGGCTGTTCACAAAACCATTTTTTTATTACTATTGCTATTGTTAGGTATTACAGTGGGATCCCTTGTTTAGGACCCTCATGTCTGGAGGACATGTCCTGTCTTGCATTACGCAGACAACCCATTGATCTGAATAGACATTGTGTAATACCTCATTTCTCCTGGAGGGGCACTGCAGCGAAATTCCACACCTAATGTTTCGTTTCTTCACAAATCACAACTGTTCACAAGAGGGTCCAGTGATGGTGTAAACAGAAATCTGCTAATGAACAGCTGTAAGGACATTTTGTGTTTGAATTTTGAGACTTCTACATGAAAAATAGTGAGAAATAAAAAAACGATAGGGCTTTACCCAGAAAAATGTAAAAAAATAAGTGCGAATGCGCACTACTGTGGGCAAAACCTAAAACCTAAGTGAGCATGCGCCCTACTGTGGGCAAAACCTAAAACCTAAGTGAGCATACACCCTACTGTGGGCAAAACCTGCCATAGTCCGTACCTGCAACTGGGTGTAACGGACATAGGAACTCCCTTCCAATGCAGGGGTTCCCTTCTACAAAAGAAAAATAACCCACATTTATTTTAGTCTTTGTTCCCCTGATGAATCTCCCCTATGGGAGAAGAAACGCGTAGGGAAATACATTAGGTTATGGTGGGTACAACGCATTAGCCTGACTTGGGAACTGCCCTTGTCAGGGCAGGAGCAATACAGGGGCACGACCGGGTAGGACAGTTACTGCTTCCCCCTCCCCCGTTAGACAAACCGAGGCTCCTGCAAAGGAAACTACATATTTGGTGAGATCAAACCATCTTTTTATTGAGCACTGGTTACATGAGCACGTTTTGCACTTTATCACTTTATCTTGTACTGTATTGTCCATATGATATTTTAGAAGTGGTACCATTAAAGGTTATGTTTTATATTTAGAATTGTTCTCTTAGCTAGTACACTGTTGTGAATTTGCTTTTTGCTCCCTCTAGTGGTTACTAGTTTTTTGACTCTGGTTTTTTCTGTCATTCCTTTTATCCGCACCTGGGTCGTTAGTTAGGGGTGTTGCTATATAAGCTCCCTGGACCTTCAGTTCAATGCCTGGCAACGTAGTTATCAGAGCTAGTCTGCTGTGCTCTTGTCTACTGATCCTGGTTCCAGTTATATCAGCTAAGTCTGCCTTTTGCTTTTTGCTATTTGTTTTGGTTTTGTATTTTTGTCCAGCTTGTTCCAAATCTGTATCCTGACCTTTGCTGGAAGCTCTAGGGGGCTGGTGTTCTCCCCCCGGACCGTTAGACGGTTCGGGGGTTCTTGAATTTCCAGTGTGGATTTTGATAGGGTTTTTGTTGACCATATAAGTTACCTTTCTTTATTCTGCTATCAGTAAGCGGGCCTCTCTGTGCTAAACCTGGTTCATTTCTGTGTTTGTCATTTCCTCTTACCTCACCGTTATTATTTGTGGGGGGCTTCTATCCAGCTTTGGGGTCCCCTTCTCTGGAGGCAAGAAAGGTCTTTTGTTTTCCTCTACTAGGGGTAGCTAGATTCTCCGGCTGGAGCGTGTCATCTAGAATCAACGTAGGAATGATCCCCGGCTACTTCTAGTGTTGGCGTTAGGAGTAGATATATGGTCAAACCAGTTACCACTGCCCTATGAGCTGGATTTTTGTATTCTGCAGACTTCCACGTACCTCTGAGACCCTCGCCATTGGGGTCATAACAGTTTGCCAGGCCGGTATTAAATGTTTAATGCATTGCAGAAGAGGGATTATAAGAAAGAAGATTCTGAGTTTTTTTTTTTTTTTCTTCTTCCCCTTTACCTCAGAGTGGCTATGCTTGCTGCAGACATGAATGTCCAGACCTTGATTACAAGTGTGGACCAGCTGGCTACTCGTGTGCAGGGCATACAAGACTATGTTATCAGAAATCCTAGGTCAGAACCTAAAATACCGATTCCTGAACTGTTTTCCGGAGACAGGTTTAAGTTTAGGAATTTCATGAATAATTGTAAATTGTTTTTGTCCCTGAGACCCTGTTCATCTGGA
This sequence comes from Ranitomeya variabilis, assembly GCF_051348905.1. NCBI lineage: Eukaryota > Metazoa > Chordata > Amphibia > Anura > Dendrobatidae > Ranitomeya > Ranitomeya variabilis. Next base: position 1,137,030,075 of record NC_135232.1, read on the forward strand.
GACTCTGCTCAGCAAGTAAAAATTGTTATTTCGTTCTTACGGGGCGACCCTCAGGATTGGGCTTTTTCGCTGGCGCCAGGAGATCCGGCATTGGCTGATATTGATGCGTTTTTTCTGGCGCTCGGTTTACTTTATGAGGAACCCAATCTTGAGATTCAGGCAGAAAAGGCCTTGCTGGCTATGTCTCAGGGGCAGGACGAGGCTGAAGTGTATTGCCAAAAATTTCGGAAATGGTCCGTGCTGACACATTGGAACGAGTGTGCACTGGCCGCTAATTTTAGAAATGGCCTTTCTGAAGCCATTAAGAATGTTATGGTGGGTTTTCCCATTCCCACAGGTCTGAATGATACTATGGCACTGGCTATTCAAATTGACCGGCGGTTGCGGGAGCGCAAAACCGCAAATTCCCTCATGGTGTTGTCTGAACAGACACCTAATTCGGTGCAATGTGATAGAAAAACCGCAAATTCCCTCATGGTGTTGTCTGAACGGACACCTGATTTAATGCAATGTGATAGAATCCTGACTAGAAATGAGCGGAAAATTCATAGACGCCGGAATGGCTTGTGCTACTACTGTGGTGATTCTACACATGTTATCTCAGCATGCTCTAAACGTATAGCTAAGGTTGTTAGTCCTGTCACCGTTGGTAATTTGCAACCTAAATTTATTCTGTCTGTAACTCTGATTTGCTCACTGTCATCTTATCCTGTCATGGCGTTTGTAGATTCAGGTGCTGCCCTGAGTCTTATGGATCTCTCATTTGCTAAGCGCTGTGGTTTTACTCTTGAACCATTAGAAAATCCTATTCCTCTTAGGGGTATTGATGCTACGCCATTGGCAGCAAATAAACCGCAGTATTGGACACAGGTTACCATGTGCATGACTCCTGAACACCGCGAGGTGATACGTTTCCTGGTTTTACATAAAATGCATGATTTGGTTGTTTTAGGGCTGCCATGGTTACAGACCCATAATCCAGTCCTGGACTGGAAGGCTATGTCAGTCTCAAGTTGGGGCTGTCGGGGTATTCATGGGGATTCCCTGCCTGTGTCTATTGCTTCTTCTACGCCTTCGGAAGTTCCGGAGTATTTGTCTGATTATCAGGATGTCTTCAGTGAGTCTGAGTCCAGTGCATTGCCTCCTCATAGGGACTGTGACTGTGCTATAGATTTGATCCCAGGCAGTAAATTTCCTAAGGGAAGACTGTTTAATCTGTCGGTACCTGAACATACCGCTATGCGTTCATATATCAAGGAGTCTCTGGAGAAAGGACATATTCGTCCGTCCTCTTCCCCTCTTGGTGCGGGATTCTTTTTTGTGGCAAAAAAGGACGGATCTTTGAGACCTTGTATTGATTATCGGCTTTTAAATAAGATCACTGTCAAATTTCAGTATCCTTTACCGCTGTTGTCTGACTTGTTTGCCCGGATTAAAGGTGCCAAGTGGTTCACCAAGATAGACCTTCGTGGTGCGTACAACCTTGTGCGCATTAAGCAAGGTGATGAATGGAAAACCGCATTCAATACGCCCGAAGGTCATTTTGAGTACTTGGTGATGCCTTTTGGGCTCTCCAATGCGCCTTCAGTTTTTCAGTCCTTTATGCATGACATTTTCCGGAAGTATCTGGATAAATTTTTGATTGTTTATCTGGATGATATTTTGGTTTTTTCTGATAATTGGGATTCGCATGTGGAGCAGGTCAGGTTGGTCTTTAAAATTTTGCGTGAAAATTCTTTGTTTGTCAAGGGCTCAAAGTGTCTCTTTGGTGTACAGAAGGTTCCCTTTTTGGGGTTCATTTTTTCCCCTTCTGCTGTGGAGATGGACCCAGTCAAGGTCCGAGCTATTCTTGATTGGACTCAGCCCTCGTCAGTTAAGAGTCTTCAGAAGTTCTTGGGTTTCGCTAACTTCTACCGTCGTTTTATCGCTAATTTTTCTAGCATTGTGAAACCTTTGACGGATATGACCAAGAAGGGCTCCGATGTAGCTAACTGGGCTCCTGCTGCCGTGGAGGCTTTCCAGGAGTTGAAACGCCGGTTTACTTCGGCGCCTGTTTTGTGCCAGCCCGATGTCTCACTTCCCTTTCAGGTTGAGGTGGATGCTTCAGAGATTGGAGCAGGGGCCGTTTTGTCGCAGAGAGGCCCTGGTTGCTCTGTTATGAAACCTTGTGCCTTTTTCTCTAGGAAGTTTTCGCCTGCCGAGCAAAATTATGATGTGGGCAATCGGGAGTTGTTGGCCATGAAATGGGCATTTGAGGAGTGGCGTCATTGGCTCGAGGGTGCTAAGCATCGTGTGGTGGTCTTGACTGATCACAAAAATCTGATGTATCTCGAGTCTGCTAAACGCCTTAATCCGAGACAGGCCCGCTGGTCATTGTTTTTCTCCCGCTTTGATTTTGTTGTCTCGTATTTACCAGGTTCAAAGAATGTGAAGGCCGATGCTCTTTCTAGGAGCTTTGTGCCTGATGCTCCTGGAGTCGCTGATCCTGTTGGTATTCTTAAAGATGGAGTTATCTTGTCAGCTATTTCTCCGGATCTGCGACGTGTGTTGCAGAGATTTCAGGCTGATAGGCCTGAGTCTTGTCCACCTGACAGACTGTTTGTCCCGGATAAGTGGACCAGCAGAGTCATTTCCGAGGTTCATTCCTCGGTGTTGGCAGGTCACCCGGGAATTTTTGGCACCAGAGATCTGGTGGCCAGGTCCTTTTGGTGGCCTTCCTTGTCAAGGGATGTGCGGTCATTTGTGCAGTCCTGTGGGACTTGTGCTCGAGCTAAGCCTTGCTGTTCTCGTGCCAGCGGTTTGCTCTTGCCCTTGCCTGTCCCGAAGAGACCTTGGACACATATCTCCATGGATTTCATTTCTGATCTTCCGCTATCTCAGGGCATGTCCGTTATCTGGGTGATATGTGATCGCTTCTCAAAGATGGTCCATTTGGTTCCTTTGCCTAAGCTGCCTTCCTCTTCCGATCTGGTTCCTGTGTTTTTCCAGAACGTGGTTCGTTTGCACGGCATCCCTGAGAATATTGTGTCAGACAGAGGATCCCAGTTCGTTTCCAGGTTCTGGCGATCCTTTTGTAGTAGGATGGGCATTGATTTGTCGTTTTCGTCTGCTTTCCATCCTCAGACTAATGGACAGACGGAGCGAACCAATCAGACTTTGGAGGCTTATTTGAGGTGTTTTGTCTCTGCTGATCAGGACGATTGGGTGACATTCTTGCCGTTGGCTGAGTTTGCCCTTAATAATCGGGCTAGTTCCGCCACCTTGGTTTCGCCTTTTTTCTGCAACTCTGGTTTCCATCCTCGCTTTTCTTCGGGTCATGTGGAGCCTTCTGACTGTCCTGGGGTGGATTCTGTGGTGGATAGGTTGCAGCGGATCTGGAATCATGTGGTGGACAACTTGAAGTTGTCACAGGAGAGGGCTCAGCGCTTTGCCAACCGCCGCCGCGGTGTGGGTCCCCGACTACGCGTTGGGGATTTGGTATGGCTTTCTTCCCGCTTTGTTCCTATGAAGGTCTCCTCTCCCAAATTTAAACCTCGTTTTATTGGGCCTTACAAGATATTGGAAATCCTTAATCCTGTATCTTTTCGTCTGGATCTTCCTGTGTCGTTTGCTATTCACAATGTATTTCATAGGTCCTTGTTGCGGCGGTACATTGTGCCTGTAGTTCCTTCTGCTGAGCCTCCTGCTCCGGTGTTGGTTGAGGGCGAGTTGGAGTACGTGGTGGAGAAGATCTTGGATTCTCGCCTCTCCAGGCGGAGGCTTCAGTACCTGGTCAAGTGGAAGGGCTATGGTCAGGAGGATAATTCCTGGGTGGTCGCCTCTGATGTTCATGCGGCCGATTTAGTTCGTGCCTTTCATGCCGCTCATCCTGATCGCCCTGGTGGTCGTGGTGAGGGTTCGGTGACCCCTCACTAAGGGGGGGGTACTGTTGTGAATTTGCTTTTTGCTCCCTCTAGTGGTTACTAGTTTTTTGACTCTGGTTTTTTCTGTCATTCCTTTTATCCGCACCTGGGTCGTTAGTTAGGGGTGTTGCTATATAAGCTCCCTGGACCTTCAGTTCAATGCCTGGCAATGTAGTTATCAGAGCTAGTCTGCTGTGCTCTTGTCTACTGATCCTGGTTCCAGTTATATCAGCTAAGTCTGCCTTTTGCTTTTTGCTATTTGTTTTGGTTTTGTATTTTTGTCCAGCTTGTTCCAAATCTGTATCCTGACCTTTGCTGGAAGCTCTAGGGGGCTGGTGTTCTCCCCCCGGACCGTTAGACGGTTCGGGGGTTCTTGAATTTCCAGTGTGGATTTTGATAGGGTTTTTGTTGACCATATAAGTTACCTTTCTTTATTCTGCTATCAGTAAGCGGGCCTCTCTGTGCTAAACCTGGTTCATTTCTGTGTTTGTCATTTCCTCTTACCTCACCGTTATTATTTGTGGGGGGCTTCTATCCAGCTTTGGGGTCCCCTTCTCTGGAGGCAAGAAAGGTCTTTTGTTTTCCTCTACTAGGGGTAGCTAGATTCTCCGGCTGGAGCGTGTCATCTAGAATCAACGTAGGAATGATCCCCGGCTACTTCTAGTGTTGGCGTTAGGAGTAGATATATGGTCAAACCAGTTACCACTGCCCTATGAGCTGGATTTTTGTATTCTGCAGACTTCCACGTACCTCTGAGACCCTCGCCATTGGGGTCATAACAGTACGCCTACTCTATTCTGAGGACTTCTAGGGGTATTTTATTTGATACACCCTGTTCTGGCTTTGCTTGATTGTGGGTAAAACCTAAAACAGAAGTGTGCATGCGCCCTACTGTGGGCAAAACCTAAAACAGAAGTGAGCATGCGCCCTACTGTGGGCAAAACCTAAAACAGAAGTGAGCATGCGCCCTACTGTGGGCAAAACCTAAAACAGAAGTGAGCATGCGCCCTACTGTGGGCAAAACCTAAAACAGAAGTGAGCATGCGCCCTACTGTGGGCAAAACCTAAAACAGAAGTGAGCATGCGCCCTACTGTGGGCAAAACCTAAAACAGAAGTGAGCATGCGCCCTACTGTGGGCAAAACCTAAAACAGAAGTGAGCATGCACCCTACTGTGTGAAAAACCTAAAACATAAGTGAGCATGCGCCCTACTGTGGGCAAAACCTAAAACATAAGTGTGCATGCGCCCTACTGTGTGCAAAACCTAAAACAGAAGTGTGCATGCGCCCTACTGTGTGCAAAACCTAAAACATAAGTGTGCATGCACGCTACTGTGTGCAGAACATAAAACATAAGTGAGCATGCGCCCTACTGTGTGCAGAACATAAAACATAAGTGAGCATGCACCCTACTATGTGCAAAACCTAAAACATAAGTGAGCATGTGCCCTACTGTGTGAAAAATTTAAAGCATAAGTGAGCATGAGCCCTACTGTGTGCAAAACCTAAAATAGAAGTGAGCATGCGCCCTACTGTGTGCAAAACCTAAAACATAAGTGTGCATGCGCCCTACTGTGTGCAAAACCTAAAACATAAGAGTGCATGCTCCCTACTGTGCAGAACATAAAAAATAAGTCAGCATGCGCCCTACTGCATGCAGAACATAAAACATAAGTGAGCATGTGCCCTACTGTGTGCAAAACCTAAAACATAAGTGAGCATGTGCCCTACTGTGTGAAAATTTAAAGCTTAAGTGAGCATGCTCCCTACTGTGTGCAAAACCTAAAACATAAGTGAGCATGCGCCCTACTGTGTGCAAAACCTAAAACATAAGTGAGCATGTGCCCTACTGTGTGCAAAACCTAAAACATAAGTGAGCATGTGCCCTACTGTGCAGAACATAAAAAATAAGTCAGCATGCGCCCTACTGCATGCAGAACATAAAACATAAGTGAGCATGTGCCCTACTGTGTGCAAAACCTAAAACATAAGTGAGCATGTGCCCTACTGTGTGAAAAATGTAAAGCATAAATGAGCATGCGCCCTAGTGTGTGCAAAACCTAAAACATAAGTGAGCATGCACCCTACTGTGTGCAGAACATAAATCATGTGTGAGCATGTGCCCTACTGTGTGAAAAATTTAAAGCATAAGTGAGCATGTGCCCTACTGTGTGCAAAAGCTAAAACAGAAGTGAGCATGTGCCCTACTGTCTGCAGAACCTAAAACATAAGTGTGCATGTGCCATACTGTGTGCAAAATCTAAAACATAAGTGAGCATGTGCCCTACTGTTTGAAAAACCTAAAACATAAGTGAGCATGTGCCCTACTGTGTGCAGAGCATAAAATATAAGTGAGCATGCGCCCTACTGTGTGTAAAACCTAAAACAGAAGTGCGCATGTGCCCTACTATGTGCAAAAGCTAAAACAGATGTGAGCATGTGCCCTACTGTGTGCAAAACCTAAAACATAAGTGAGCATGTGCCCTACTGTATGCAAAACCAAAAACATAAGTGAGCATGTACCCTACTGTATGCAAAACCTAAAACATAAGTGAGCATGTGCCCTACTGTGTGCAGAGCATAAAATATAAGTGAGCATGCGCCCTACTGTGTGCAGAACTTTAAACATAAGTGAGCATGTGCCCTACTGTGTGCAAAAACCTAAGACATAAGTGAGCATGTGCCCTACTGTGTGCAAAACCTAAAACAGAAGTGAGCATGTGCCCTACTGTGTGCAGAGCATAAAACATAAGCTAGCATGCGCCCTACTGTGTGCAAAACTTTAAACATAAGTGAGCATGTGCCCTACTGTGTGCAAAACCTAAAACATAAGTGAGCATGTGCCCTACTGTGTGCAAAAACCTAAGACATAAGTGAGCATGTGCCCTACTGTGTGCAAAACCTAAAACAGAAGTGAGCATGTGCCCTACTGTGTGCAGAGCATAAAACATAAGCTAGCATGCGCCCTACTGTGTGCAAAACTTTAAACATAAGTGAGCATGTGCCCTACTGTGTGCAAAAGCTAAAACAGAAGTGTGCATGTGCCCTACTATGTGTGAAACCTAAAACAAAAGTGAGCATGCGCCCTCCTGTGTGCAAAACCTAAAACAGAAGTCAGCATGTACCCTATTGTGTGCAAAACCTAATACATAAGTGAGTGTAATAATTATAGGGGATAACTCAGGAGACTTTGCGTGGAACAAGACAACTACAGGACACAGTTTTATAAGTGGTAAAGTCTATATTATCACACGGTGATTCAAACAGGTGCAGAGAGAAACTCAAGTCAACAACACTTGGTGCAAATAATAAATGCAGCTTAGCAGTCTATAGGAAATTTCAGAGGAAAATGCAATCAAGCAGATAGTCTATGAAGCACAGTTATTCTTGAGGATACTTGACACAAATAAATCCTTGTCTTAGTCCAGGCACAGATAGATATGCTTATTAGGCAGTTCAAATCATATCTTAGCTCAACCAGGGAGGCCTGGTTAATAGTCTCAGTTTATTGCAAAGCAGCAACAGCTTACATGACCAGCAAATGCAGATGGAATAAACACGAACAGCAGATGAAGGAGGATTACTGGAAACTTGTGTATGCAGCAGGAACTCAGAGCAGAGTAGCAGGATCACCACACAGTTTCACAGGAGCAGGTGTATAGCCAGGGAGTAATCAGAGGTCAGGAGCTGGATGCAAGGCAGAATACTCTAGCACAGACTGATGGCTGGGGTGGAGTTTTATAGCAGGAAGACACAGTGCACATGAGACCAAAGACGCCATCTTGGAAAAGGGCAGTAATGCACAAAAGGTAAAAAATGTTCAGAGTCCTGACATTACTCCCTCCTTAGAAGCGGCCTCAGGACGATCCTGGACCTGGCTTCTCAGGGAATCTCTGATGAAAATGAGAAATCTTCTGTTGGGCATTGATGTTTTCCACAGGTTCCCAAGAGTCTTCCTTAGGGGGATATCCCTGCCATCTTATCAGATATTGGAACCGATTCCTGCGAATCCTGGAATCAATAATTTCCTCCACCACGAATTGTTCTTGCCCATCAATCACCACAGGCTGCGGAGGTGGTACAACACGTCCCTGGAAGGTATTAGGAGATACAGGCTTTAGTAAAGATACATGAAAAACTGGATGTACCTTCATTGTCTTAGGCAGCTTCAGCCGGCAGGCCACAGAGCTCACAATACCGTTGATCTTGAAAGGGCCAATGAATTTCTGTCCAAGTTTTTGTGAAGGAACGTTTAACTTTAGATTCTTAGTTGCTAACCACACGGAATCTCCTACCTTGAACATGGGTGCAGGTTTACGGAATCTATCAGCTGATCTCTTATAACGTTCTTGAGCTGTGGTCAGGGATTTCTTCAGAACCTCTAGATTTTGTCTCATCGCAGTCAGCCTTTCCTCCACTGCCGGAACCGGAGAATAATTGGAGACCTAGGTAAAATACACGGATGATAACCCAGATTGGCAAAGAAAGGTGTAAATTTAGTGGAGGCGCTCTGAGAATTATTATATGAAAATGCGGCTAACGGCAACAACTCCAACCAATCATCCTGGAGATGGCTGAAATAACATCTTAGATATTGTTCCAGCGTCTGGTTGGTACGTTCAGTCTGACCATTTGTCTGGGGATGGTAAGCAGAAGAGAGACAGACATTAATATTGAGTGCAGAGCAAAACCCCTTCCAGAATCTTGAAGTGAACTGTACTCCACGGTCAGAGATGATCTCACCTGGAACCCCGTGCAACCGAAAGACATTCTGTATAACCAAGTTCATTGTATCTTTAGCTGAGGGGAGGCCGGTGCATGGAACAAAATGAGCAGCTTTAGTCAGGCGATCAACTACCATTCATGATTGTATTTATGCCCCCCGATGTAGGCAGCTCCACAATAAAGTCCATTGATATAGACCCCCAAGGGCGGGACGGAACAGGTAATGGTTGTAGAAGGCCCGTAGGTGCCACATGAGGAGTCTTGTAACGGGCACATACCTCACAAGAGAGAACATAGTCCTTGGTATCCTTCAGGCAAGTTGGCCACCAGAAGAATCGGCTCAGGAACTCTTGTGTCTTCTGTACCCCCCTGTGACCAGCCAACTTGGAGTCATGTACCAACTTGAGGATCTGCAGACGGACGACCTCCAGGACGTAGATACGTCAATCTCTGAACCACATGCCACCCTTAAAGACAAGATTCATATCCACATGTGGGTTGGCCAGAAATACATCACCTTCATAGGCCTCCCTGCACTCCTTCCACAAGTCCTGATCGTGGATAACTCCGATGAAATTGGCATCAGATAGAATGGTCTTGAACGGGGCTCCAGGTACGGAATCCGCAGCATGGATTTGGGATAAAGCATCAGCCTTCCCATTACGAGAACCTGGACGGTACGAGATAAAAAAGTTAAATTGATTTAAAAATAAGTTCCAACGAGCCTGACGAGGAGAAAGACATCTAGCGGATCTAAGGAACTCTAGATTGTGATGGTCAGTTAGCACTATGATCTGTTGTGCAGCTCCTTGCAGATGATGCCTCTATTCTTTGAAAGCCGCAATAATAGCCAGCAATTCCTTGTCTCCCACGTCGTAATTCTTCTCTGCTGAGGTTAGTCTACGGGAAAAGAAAGCACAAGGATGTAGCAGACCCTTCTCTCCACTTCTTTGTGAGAGAATAGCCCCCAAAGCATTATCAGAAGCGTCCACCTCCACAGTGAAAGGAAGTGTTGGATCTGGGTGTATCAACAGCGGTGCTGATGTGAAACAGATCTTAAGCCAATCAAAAGCTTATTGAGCCTGTGATGACCACTTAAAGGGCTTTTCCTTCTTTGTCAAGGAAGTAATGGGACGGACAATATCAGAAAAATTTCGAATGAAGCGTCTGTAGAAATTTGCAAAACCAATAAAATGTTGGACCTCCTTAACGTTCTTGGGTACCAGCCAGTCAAGGATAGCCTGAATCTTACCAGATTCCATGTTCAGCCCCTGGGGAGAGATGATATAACCTAAGAACTGTATCTCAGAATGATGGAACTTGCATTTCTCCGGCTTAATATACAGATGGTTCTCTTTCAGACGTCTTAAAACAGTTTTGACGTGTTCTTCATGTTCCTGTAGAGAGTCAGAAAAGATTAGTATATCGTCCAAATAGATCACTACAAACTGGTCCAACAAATCTCTGAAAATGTTATTAGCAAGGTGTTGAAATGTTGCAGGGGCGTTACAAAGGCCGAAGGGCATCACAAGAGATTCAAAGTGTCCATACCGGCATCTGAATGCTGTCTTCCACTCATCCCCTGGACGAATACGCACCAAATTATAAGCCCCACGAAGATCCAGTTTAGAGAACACCTTAGCATAATGCCTGTGTGGAGGGAGCTGATCTGCATTCTTCTTATCACAGATGTCAGAGAACTCTTTATAAGCTGGAGGTAAAGAAAATACCTGTACATGTGGTTCCGTAGCCGTGGACTCAGGGACAGCTTCTGAGTTGCTCCTTGTTGGGAAGATAATCTCCTTGGTCTCCCAGTTGATAATTGGGTTCTGGGAACGCAACCAAGGAATGCCTAAAATCACAGGAAAATGAGAAGAAATTAGCAAGAAAGAAAGTTGCTCCTGATGATTAGGCTCCAACAAAATTTCAAGGGGTACGGTCTCCTGATCCACAGGCCCAGAGATTAAAGGTGATCCATCCACTGTTTCCATGGTAATTGGAGAGGCTCTTTGCTGAATTTTAATACCATGTTCCTTGGCAAATGCGATATCCATGAAATTGCCACCTGCACCAGAGTCAATCATAGCTGAACTGGAAATTCACTGTCCTGAACACAGGATCTTAATAGGGAGAGAACAGTGAGTTATTTTCCTTCAGCTCCTTGGGGGGTGAAGTCATAGAAAGTGAATGGAATACAGCGTTTAAAGGCAGGCTACATTCAGAGATGTCAGATTCATCATCACAGTTGTCATACTCCCCTACTGCTGCTAGCACCTTGTTAGGCCGTCAAGGACACTTAGGACAATTGAAACATAGACTTTCACGAAGGCGATGCTCCCGGCGCTCATTGATCTCGCGCCTCTGAACGGAATCAATTTGCATGGGCACCTCCTCCACCTCCCGAGAGGTTTTACCTGCAGGCTCTTTGGAAGGAAGGGAAAAGTTAGAAACACGGTTATATGCAGCAAATTTCTCCTGGCTACGCTCAGTAAGGCGAATGTCTATGCGCACACAATGCTGTATAAATGTCTCTAGTTCTTGTGGTGACTCTGAGCGAGCTAGTTCATCTTTTATAATACTAGACAGACCCCTTTTAAAAATAGGCAATTGTGCATAACTGTCCCAATTGGTATCTACCGCCAATCTCCTGAATTCAGTGGCATACTCAATAACAGAACGTTTAGCCTGGCGTAAAGACAACAAAGCAGATTCAGCGGTTGCACGGCGATTAGGGTCATCAAACATTAATGCCATGCCATCCAAGTCATTTAACCGTGGGTCACGAGACTCAATCATCGAATTCGCCCAGGCGAGCGCTCGTGAGGTCAGTGGCATTATTACACACAATACTTTGGATCTATCAGTAGGAAAACGGTCAGCATGCACATCAAAATATAGCATACATTGATTCACAAAGCCACGAAATTTGTCGCAATCACCATTAAATCTGAATGGGGGCAACTTAGGTGGGCCAGCTGGTGGCGGTTGCCCAGAGGGTAAAGTCACTTGTGCAGCTATTTGCGTGCTTATGTCCTGAAAAGCCCATCCATACTGGGACTCTATGCCAGCAAGTTTGTTTTCCTGGGCTGCCATGCGGTTGCTCAAGTCCTGCAAAGTTTGTCCAAACACTTGTTGATTGTGTTCAAAGGTTCCAAACTTCTTTTGCAGACCTTCCACATCTTTCTGCAGTGATCTAATTATGGAAAACACCTGCTCTAATTTGCTTTCTGCAGTCATTGTTCCAGCAGTCTCCTTTTTTTTTAGGCTAGAGTATCCTGTAATAATTATAGGGGATAACTCAATAACTCAGGAGACTCTTTGCGTGGAACAAGACAACAACAGGACACAGTTTTATAAGGGGTAAAGTCTATATTATCACACGGTGATTCAAACAGGTGCAGAGAGAAACTCAAGTCCACAACACTAGGTGCAAATAATAAACGCAGCTTAGCAGTCTATAGGAAAACTTCAGAGGAAAATGCAATCAAGCAGAAAGTCTATGAAGCACAGTTATTCTTGAGGATACTTGACACGAATAAATCCTTGTCTTAGTCCAGGCACAGATAGATATGCTTATTAGGCAGTTCAAATCATATCTTAGCTCAACCAGGGAGGACTGGTTAATAGTCTCAGGTTATTGCAAAGCAGCAACAGCTTACATGTCCAGCAAATGCAGATGGAAATAAACACGAGCAGCAGATAAAGGAGGATTACTAGAAACTTGTGTATGCAGCAGTAACTCAGAGCTGAGTAGCAGGATCACCACACAGGTTCCAGGAGCAGGTGTATAGCCAGGGAGTAATCAGAGGTCAGGAGCTGGATGCAAGGCAGAATACTCTAGCACAGACTGAAGGCTGTGCACATGAGACCAAAGACGCGGCGCCGATGCCTCCTCCAGTCTTGGTGGATGGCAGTTTAGAGTTTGAAGTCTCCAAGGTGGTTGACTCTTGAGTGGTGCGCCGCAAGTTACAGTACCTGGTACACTGGCGTGGTTATGGGCCGGAGGAGAGGTCTTGGGTACCAGCCTCGGATATACATACGGACCGGCTGGTCAGTATGTTTCACCGCCGCCATCCGGACAAGCCGGGTCCTATAAGTCGTGAGGGCCCTGGGGTCCATCGTAGAAGGCGGGATAGTGTCATGTCGGACGCTGTTCACACTAGGGCGTCCGACAGACAGCGGTAATTCCTCATTCGTCCACTATATGCTCAGTGGCGCCGGCTAGATTGATCCAGATTGTCCGGGGTTAATCTGGCTGGTACTCGGGTTGGAGGCTTAGTCACGCCCATTGCCTTTAAATAGTTTTGCTGGGCTTTGGGCGTCGCCGATTATAGCTTGTGTCTTGTGCCTGGTGATCTCGGTCTGGAGTGGTGGTCTAGGAGAAGAAATATCGTATCTGGTGGTGTATTATCCTTCGTTATATTTCTCCTTCCTATATTTGCATTTGTTTTGCCCTCTGCACATTATAGTGTTTTCCTGTGTGTCTGCGGTGGTGTGCGTTTTTTAGTTTTCCCTGTCTGTGCTTTCTGTAGGGGTTGGTGAGAGGTCTTATCACTAGGTGGCGGGTGGAGGTTTCAGCTTAGTACTGAAACAGGACTCAGGGTCAGGCCTGGCGGCCCAGACATGCACACCTTCAGTGTAAACTCTGGGAGAGGGACAGACAGGGTTTCCCTAGTTTGAGGGATATTGCAGGGGCCCAGGTAATCAGTTGTAGTCTACTCAGTACCCCCGTGACAGCGGGTTTTTAGGTGAGTAGGTAAGAGATGCTCACCATATCTCCACCTCAAGGGTGTGGTCTGTGTTGTGTGGAGGCAAGTAGGTCTCCATACTGAAGCTCCCGTGAAAGTTGCCATATGCATTGTCCCAGAAGTACTGGGCAGGACTGTGTATGAACTGTTTATTTGGACAGGCATTTTTCTGTTACCAGTTTGGGTTTTTGATTTATGATACAATAAAGCACCCGGAGATTTTAACCCCACACATGCCTGTGTCTACCTCAAGGAGCAGCTACTGTAAGTGAGCCGACCTTCCCCAATTTTTAAATGTCTTGTTGGGAAACATTAATATTTGTTTCATTTTCAGATTTCAGTTTGTACTTTGGCATATTGTTTAGAATCTTTCTTGATATTTGTAACTTGTATAGAATCTGAATTCGTTTTGGGGTCTGGTTTGGGGGTCAGTAGTTATTTTGGAGTCTTCAATGTAGTTTTTGCTTATATTTGGGTCTGGTCTGGGATCTGTATTTATTTTTCAGTCTCAGTTTGGGTTTGTATTTTGGCGTCTTGTTTAGAATATTTCTTGTTTTTGACTTGGTCTAGAATCTGAATTAGTTTTGGGGTCTGGTTACAAGTCATTATTTATTTTGTAGTGTTGGATGGAATGTGAACTACATTTTGGGTTCTGATTTGATACAAATATATATATTTTGGGGTATTTTATTGGATCTTAATGGACTGTAGAGTATATCTTATGTGAGCTATCAAATGTTACTCCATCAGAAAGTCTTTTAATTTCTAATTTTCAATCAATTATTAAACTTTCTGAGACTGAGAAATCTCTGGCCACGATACATAGCAGATATTCCCTTATAACAATTCTTGATTGAGTCAGACCAAGGCAAGGAGGGAAAATAATTAAACTCCAATCTTCATCAAGCTCCGAGTCATTTCACATTACATTTACAAAGTTTCTTGTCTCATATAATTGCATTATGATGACAACAGCTTCCTGCCTTTTCCTTCATCTCCAGACCCTTGGTTCCTATATGCCATGTAGAAGACAATATTATGGGAATTTATATAATAGCGGGTAGATGTTGGCCCCATAGCAGACATTCAATCTGTCATTAGCCTGCTATTAAAGAGAGCTGATAATTGGTACCTCTGCCCGTTCTGCTACATTACGCTGAAGGGTCAAATGTATAAAATTCATTGCAAGATTTATTATCCCCAATAAAGGGTTTAACATTTTTAATAGAGATGAGTGAACATCTAGGAATACAAATTTGCTTACTTCATAGAATTTTTCAAAAAAATGTGATTATTATCTGTTGCTGTCTATTGGCACTGCAAGTTGCAGCAACAGCACATTATATGACATGATGGACAGGCAGGAGATGTGCGGTTGTGTACAGTGAGCCCTGGAAGCAAAAGGATTTTATAGATAGAACATGATGGACAGGCGGGAGATGTACGGTTGTGTATAGTCAACACTTTCAGCCCCGGGAGCATCAAGACAGTATAGATAGAACATGATGGACAGGCGGGAGATATATGATTGAGTACAGTCATCACTAGCAGCCCCGGCAGCAGCAGGACAAGTAGATAGAAGTTAATGGACAGGCGGGAGATATACGGTTGTGTACAGTCAGCACTGGCAGTCCTGGCACATCAAGACAGTATAGATGGAACATGATGGACAGGCGGGAGATATGTGGTTGAGTACAGTCATCACTAGCAGCCCCGGCAGCAAGACAAGTAGATAGAAGTTAATGGACAGGCGGGAGATATACGGTTGTGTACAGTCAGCACTGGCGGCCCCGGAGCATCAAGACAGTATAGATGGAACATGATGGACAGGCGGGAGATATACGGTTGTGTAGAGTCAGCACTGGCGGCCCCGGAGCATCAAGACAGTATAGATGGAACATGATGGACAGGCGGGAGACATACGGTTGTGTACAGTCAGCACTAGCAGCCCCGGAGCATCCAGACAGTATAGATAGAACATGATGGACAGGTGGGAGATATACGGCTGTGTACAGTCAGCACTGGCGGCCCCGGAGCATCAGGACAGTATAGATAGAACATGATGGACAGGCGGGAGATATACGGTTGAGTACAGCCAGTGGAGCGCCCCCACACCGCCGCAGGGCCGAGGGGTACCCGGAGCCGGGCCTCTGGGTCTCAGTCCTGGGGTTGTCACGGTGGCTAGACCCGGTCCGTGGCCCTGTCTGTCAGTGGGGGACGTCCGGTGCAATAAGTGGTGTTGTAACGGTGCAGTTGTGGGGTGCAGGTCGCGGTAAATAACAAGGACACCAGGTTGCAGTCTCTTTACCTCTTTACTGAAGATCTCTGAGTCCTCAATCCAGAATACGGCTCACCAGGCTGCGCAAGTCCGGCCGGTCCAATGACACTTCCAGAGTTCTCTTCACAGGAGGAAATCTGTGCCTTCCCCCTAGCGCTATGTGTTGTAGTCCTTCCCTGCTGTGCTTATGGAAAGTACCCCACAACTGTTGTGTCTGTTTCTTAAGTTCCCTCACAACTCGACTAGATGATGTTCTGCTAATCCTCCGTCCCTCCCTGAGGTTCGGGTAGGAACGGCACCCGTTTGACGGGTAGGCCTGGAGTTCTTCCGGGAACCTAGAGACGCCCCTCTCCCACAATTGCCTCCCAAGACTTCATAGGTGATTTGAGTTAGACAGCCCGCCTGAGACTGACTGTCCTGCCGCTGTTTAGAGTATTGCTTGAAGCTGAATGTTATTCTACTCCCTCGGCGTTCCGGCCACCGGTAGTGCGCCTCAGTAGGATGTTGCTTCGGTCTTACAGCACGACTCCTACTGGTATTTCTCCTTTGCGTGATCCCGTTTCTCACTCAGCACAATCTATCTCTCTTCTAATCCTTTCTTGGGCACCGCCGCTACCCGGAGCAGGCACGGTCCCGTTACGTTCGTTCTCGTTGCCAAGCCTCTGTCAGGATCCCACCCCTGACAGAGACCCTACTGTATCTTCCCCTACAACACCCTCTGCCACAAGGTGTTGCCTGGTTCCAACCCAGTCAGCTTTCTGATCTAACTTCCTGCCTGACCCCCAGTTTACCCACTATGGTGGGGAGTGGCCTAATGAATAGCACCCTTAGCTCCCCCCGGAGGCCCGGCTGTGAAATGTATTGGTGTCTGTGATACCTGATCAGATGAACTCCTTCAGTGCCATCGGACGCACCATAGCTCCCCATAGTGGCGGAGCCACAGTACTGCAACGACCAGGACTCTGGGGCGCTGCACCAGCACTAGCAGCATTAGGACAGTATAGATACAGTGGGAAAAAAAGTATATACTCAGCGACCAATTGTGCAAGTTCTCCCACGGATAAAGATGAGAGGCCTGTAACTGACATCATAGGTAGACCACAACTATGAGAGTCAAAATGAGAAAACAAATCCAGAAAATCACTTTGTCTGATTTGGCAAGATTTATTTTGCAAAATATGATGGAAAATAAGTTCTGTTTTGGAAGTAATGTATGGCCAGAGAAGAATGATTGAGATGCCCAGACACTCTCCTGGACATGGTTATCACCTTCTGCAAGTGGGTGTACATCGTTAAAAACTGCACCATGAAATTTAGTAAGTGAAACATGCAAAGAGCATGAGTGACATTTCCGAAACTCAGTGCTGTCACAATGCAGTTGACAGAGAGCCATTCAGTTTGAGATGGACTGCTTGATGCAGAGAAGCAACTTCTCCACTGTGTAGCTTTTGTCGCCCATGATGATAAGCTGTACAACAGCTTGATAATAAAGATGAGCTGATCAGGCAAAATTTGAATTTGTCTATTTGCACAAATTTTCTCAGGAAATTGAATTCAGGGAGAGGCGATTCTCCACAAATATATTATCTCTTATCATGCTCTCATGTCTCCTCCAGATCTCCTCACTGCAACCTGTCTGGTCTTTGCTGCACTTTCAGATTGCTGCCGCTAGCACTGAAATCCCAATCACAGGTCCCAGCAATTGTCATGAAGTACTGATCACAAAACCCTCCTGGGCCTTCATCTTAGCCAGAACTTCCTCTCAGTGTGAGAAGCCTAGGGATTTCAGGGCGAGCACGAGCGATCTGAAGATGGAGTACAGACTGGATGGCTGACTTTGAGGATTTAAGAGGCTGGATAGACTATCAGTAAAATGAGTATAAGGATTTTTTTCTATTTTTAAGATTTTGATGGGCTTCTACTGTTCTGAAAAATGGCCGGCGCCATCTTCTTGCTAAATTCATGTTGAAAAGAAGTGCAAAAAAAACAAATCAGCATTTTGGCAAAAGGAGATTTTTGTAAAATTTGAGATGAATTCAATTCCAATTAAATTTACTCATTCAACTCTACAGTATTTGATAGTAGTAAAGATTAAAAGGAAAAGACTTTGGGTGAGGTGTGGCTGAAAGGTTATGTACTGTTGTTCTTGGGTACTTAGTGATGTAAGTTGAAGAAGGATTGAGGAGATAGATAAGCACCGCCTAATGTTGAAACCATTCCTAGCACCCAACCGTGGAGGTGTTGCAACTTCTCCTGGTCACTGTGGTGCACCGTTATACTGTCCATGGGCAAAATTGCTGCTCCACATAATGAAGGTGCAGCACACTTTGGCATACCTCCCAACTTTTGAGGAAGAGAAAGAGGGACAAAGTTAGTGGTGCGCCTTGGCGAATTTTAGGCCACGCCTCTGACCACACCCATTTCACAACTAGTCACGCCCCAATCACACCCATTTAGCACTGCTGATCACAATGTTTCATAAACAATAATTATAAACAAAAAAACATGATGCTCCATACTGTATAATGGCCACACATGATGCTCCATACTGTATAATGGCCACATTATGTTCCATACTGTATAATGGCCTCACATGATGCTGCGTACAGTATACTAGCCCCACGTGATGGTCCATACAGTATAATGGCCCCACATGATGGTCCATACATGATGCTGGGTACAGTATAATGGCCACACATGGTTACCCCACCCCCATCATTGCCTTCTCCATCACTACACACACACCTTTCACCGCGCTCCCTCGCAGCAGCCAGCAGCTTCCACTCCCGCGGCGCTGAATGGTGTCACCCAGCTGCGCCGCTGACTGCTCACGTCGCTGCAGCTGTGATAGGCCACTGATAAAGACCTCTCCATGTCTCCTGTGCCAGTCAGTATCAGAGCGAGGAGCAATATCTGCTCCGATCCGACACAGCTAGCGTCCGCTCCATACACCTCGTACACACACACGAATCCGCTCCATACACCTTGCACACGTGGCTCCGCTCTGTACACCTCACACACACACGGCTCCTCTCCATACACCTCATACACACACACACACGACTCCACTCCGTACACCTCATGCACACACGACTCCACTCCATTCACCTTGAACACACACGGCTCCGCTCCATACACTTCGTACACACACGGCTCTGCTACATCCACACTGTAAACCCCTTCTGACCTCAAACATGCACTTACCCTCGTCCAGCGCCATGACAACCTGTACATGGAGGTCCTCCCGATCATGTGATCCCCTGACTCCTCCCATCATGTGACTTCATCACAGGTCCTGTGCACAGAGCAGCCAATATGTGATGTGCTGCTCTGCGGGTGCAGGGACTCAAGGAGTTGACCAGGTGATATTACTCACCTCCCAACCAGTGCGGGACAACGAATGTCCCGCCCGTGATAGCGGGGCTGACTGTCAAGATCGGGACAGTCCCGCTGGATCTGGGACGGTTGGGAGGAGTGCTTTTGAGCTCATTTGTGACATGCAGAAGTAGTGCTAAATGCTGTGCTTCAAAAGCATCCAGCAACTAGAGGGGTTAACATAGTCACAGGAGACAGGGAGTGGTTAGCAGCAGAGCCCCAGAGGATTGTGGGAAACTTGTTTACTGTTCTGGCAGCAGCCAAAGGGATGAGTGGTGTGTGTCTGTGATCTGTCTCACAAAAGTTCAGGCAAGTAAACCATAGGGACACATGATTCCATTACAGAGTGGACTTGGACTAACACCCTGTACTGCTAGTTCAGAAAGTCTATCAGGAGCAGGAAGATAAGGACTCTAAGAAATTGTGTCACATAGATCATCTCCCTCAGCAAACCCTCCCCCCTCCTCCATTGCACTGTGTTAGAAGGAATGCTGTGTACTTCTATGCTTTTGCAAAGAGTCTTGATCTGTGCTATCAAAAGAGACTGTTAGTCAATGTGTCTCTAGGAAGCAGCTGTACTGTTTATGAAGCCTGTGCTTAAAGGGAACCTGTCACCCCCAAAATCGAAGATGAGCTAAGCCCACCGGCATCAGGGGCCTATCTACAGCATTCTGTAATGCTGTAGATAAGCCCCCGATGTATCCTGAAAAATGAGAAAAAGAAATTAGATTATACTCACCTGGGGGGGTCCGATCCGATGAGCGTCACGGTCTGGGTCGATGCCTCCCATCTTCTTATGATGACATCCTGGGAAAGGTCAGAGAGGCCCGGTGCCTGCGCACTCCAGTACTTTGCTCTGCCCTCAACAGGGAGACAAGAAGAGGACGTCATCGAATGAAGATAGGAGGGACCGGACAGCGACGCCCATCGGACCGGACCGCCCCTGGGTGAGTATAATCTAACCTCTTTTTCTCGTCTTTCAGGATACATCGGGGGCTTATCTACAGCATTACAGAATGCTGTGGATAAGCCCCTGATGCCGGTGGGCTTAGCTCATCTTCGATGTTGGGGGTGACAGGTTCCCGTTAAGAGACTTGAATTGTACTGAATGTGCTGTGAGATTAAACTACACTGTTCATGTTCATGAGGACATATCAATTGTATCTGTGTGAGCAAGTGGATCCATCTTGTTCCTGAGGAAGCTGCAGTACATGGTCACCCCGAGTAACAGTTACCCCAGAGTTCCAAAGAATTCATGAGACCTGTCCCGCCCCTATCTGAACCTTACAGCATACACGTAACACATTGGTAAGTTCAGGTAGCAGGCAGCCAAAATTCTCCTGCAAGTGAGAGCACAGAGTGGACACCCCATTGTGCGAGTAATAATAGTGGCGAGGCTGAATTCATACCATGATTTCTTTAAAGGCAGTGGAATACACTAATGGAATGGCAGTGACGGCACCACCAGCAACTTCACCATGTGGGAGATAATTTGGAACATAAATGGATGACTAGGCACGTAGCGTTGTTTTCTGGCCACAAAATCAGGCATGGTTAGAGCAACAGTGGGACTTAGAAGGAGGAGGAGTAGTCAGAGTACGATAAGCAGTCAATGATTATGATGATGACACCAAGCAAGTGCCACTCGAGAATGCGGCTTGGCTAGCAGAAATGAAATCATGAGAAGGGTAGGAAGACAGCCCGAGCCTTGCTTATATTGCTGGCCAGCTTACTTTTCACACATGAGTAAGTGATGTTGCGTCATGTGATGATGGAGAGCCATAGTTTCTAGGTTAATTTCCTGAATGTTCACAGCTTAGAGTTTTGCTGCAGAGCCCGTACACTAAAAGATTTGTCATCCAGCAATGTTAAATAATTACCACACCCAAGATGCCCTCACACAGGACTTACCATCACCATTATTATGGCTAGAGCTTCCAGGAACTGTTGAACCTCCTCTGCCAAAAAACAGTTACCTGATCACTTGCTCCAGAGCTGACCACAGAAGAAATCGATTTGTCTCTGGAAGATCTTTTAGATGAACAATTGCTATGGGCAGCACGGTGGCGCAGTGGTTAGCACAGCAGCCTTGCAGCGCTGGAGTCCTGGGTTCTAATCCCACCTTGGACAACATCTGCAAAGAGTTTGTATGTTCTCTCCGTGTTTGTGTGGGTTTCCTCTGGGCACTGCGGTTTCCTCCCACACTCCAAAGACACACTGATAGGGAATTTAGATTGTGAGCCCCATCGGGGACAGTGATGATAATGTGTACAAACTGTAAAGCGCTGCGTAATATGTTAGTGCTATATAAAAATAAAGATTATTATTATGCTCTTATTTGCTAATACAACCATACTCTTCTTCTGCTGACATCACTGCCTCATTACCTAGATCTGATTCCAAGGTCCTGACCACCACGCAATCATCATCATTGTTATAGAGATAATTGTAAAATCTGTCACTTCACAGTTGATGGTGAATATTGAAGGAAGGCTATGACCTCCAGATGATTTCGGTGCAAAGGGGCCCCCTGATGTGAACAGGTAATTAAAGAGGATTATTAGATGGCTTGAAAACCAGGTATGGCTGACAGCGAAATTCTGGGATTCAACAATTTTATCACCTATCACCTTTACCCTCACCTGCAGAAGAATGGCAGGCAAACTACATTAAGCTGCTTTGTTTCCATTCCAGTTATGAGTATTAAGATTGTTATGAACAGCAAGGGTCCTACAGTTATGAGACATATTTTCAGAGTCGTGACAAAGTGGTGAACATAGTACATTGTCTTATGTCACTGGAGAGCATCTTACAAATTAATATCGGGCAGAAGGATGATGATATGTATGCCATGTATCCTCTCTATGATTAGATAAAATCGTGATAGGAAACATGATAGTAATATCTCCCACCTGGGACCTCCAGAGGTGAAGATGTCATAGATGTTGGGGATCACTGAATTATTTAAAAAGAATAGCCACATTCCTGACCAGCCCTGCCATGGTACCAGACGAGAGGTATATGAGTGTGACCCGTGTAAATAAAAGCAAATACTGAAGTATGATCAGTGTTAGTCCTGGGACACATAGTGTGCTGTGATTCTGTCCGTAACTCCCCAAAAAATGAAGATCTCCCCTTCTTAAGAGACAGAGCCAACTCTGCGACATCAGGTTTACTACATTTTTTTTATTTATACTTTTTATTTTATGTCTTTGTACTGTATATACTATATTGTTTTGTACATTTTCTAACATCTTTGTATATTTTTATAAACACTGCCTACTTTTTGGATTGAATATATAAAATGTAATAGCTCTGTTCATCTAGCTCCTTAAACTACACCCCTGAAGCCATATGCTACCTGTAATAGGCAAAATTGGTGGCAGTGGTGGGATCTGTGTGATCTTTCCGGTGTTCTCCTTGACAAATTGGTGGCAACGGTGGGATCTGCAATATCTCTCTGGTGTTCTCCTTGACAATCATCATCCTTGATCTGGCTGACAGCTGTCTCAGTGTGGGAAAACGTTCTGAGCTCATTGAGCCCCAGCTTCTGCTTTCCACCGCTTGATTTGGCCTGACTCGGCTACAGCTGCCAGTGCTCCCACCACCATGGTTTACAGTAATACATTATGTCCTCCAACTGCCCATTTTCATATCATGTAAGTGCAGCGCCCCAGAGTCCTGGTCATTGCAGTACTGTGGCTCCGCCACTATGGGGAGCTATGGTACGTCTGATGGCACTGAAGGAGTTCATCTGACCAGGTATCACAGACACCAATACATTTCACAGCCGGGCCTCCGGGGGGGAGCTAAGGGTTCTATTCACTAGGCCACTCCCCACCATAGTGGGTAAACTGGGGGTCAGGCAGGAAGTTAGATCAGAAGCTGACTGGGTTGGAACCAGGCAACACCTTGTGGCAGAGGGTGTTGTGGGGGAAGATACAGTAGGGTCTCTGTCAGGGGTGGGATCCTGACAGAGGCTTGGCAACTTGAACGAACGTAACGGGACCGTGCCTGCTCAGGATAGCGGCGGTGCCCAAGGAGGGACCAGAAGCGAGATAGATTGTGCTGAGTGAGAAACGAGATCATAGCAATAGGAGAATACCAGTAGGAGTCGTGCTGTAAGACCGAGGCAACATCCTACTGAGGCGCATAACCGGTGGCCGGAACGCCGAGGGAGTATTATAATATCCAGCTTCAAGCAATACTCTAAACAGCGGCAGGACAGTCAGTCTAAGGCGGGCTATCTAACTTAAATCACCTATGCAGTCTTGGGGGGCAACTTGTGGAGAGGGGCGACTCTAGGGTCCCGGAAGAGCTCCGAGCCTACCCATCAAACGGGTGCCGTCCCAACCAGAACATCAGGGAGGGACGGAGGATTAGCAGAACATCATCTAATCGAGTTGTGAGGGAACTTAAGAAACAGACACAACAGTTGTGGGGACTTTCCGTAAGCACAGCAGGGAAGGACCACAACACATAGCGCAAGCAGGAAGGCACAGATTTCCACCTGTGAAGAGAACTCTGGAGGTGCCATTGGACCGGCCGGACTTGCGCAGCCTGGTGAACCGTATTCTGGACTGAGGACCCAGAGATCTTCAGTAAAGAGGTAAAGAGACTGCAACCTGGTGTCCTCGTTATTTACTGCGACTTGCACCCCACAACTGCACCGTTACAGTCACCACCATCTACATCTACCTACTCATTCACTGTGCGCCCCACAGCAGGGTCACGGACCGGGGCCTAGCCACCATGACAACCCCAGAGCAGAGACTCAGAGGCCCGGTACCGGGTACCCCTCGGCCCTGCGGCGGTGGGGGCGCTACAAATTTTGGCGTCACGAACAGGATCTACTTAAGCCTGAAGAATCAGGTCATGTGTGCCTTGGAACTGTGATTTATTGTGCTTGGACTGTACTTTATTGCAAAGACTGGGTGCTGCGCCACTTGCCGCCAAAATCCGCCGCCATTGCAGCGCTGAGGAGAGCGCAGGAAGAGAAGAGGGGCGTGGAGTGGGCGTAGGTAAGCTGGAGAGCGCGAACAACAATGGCCGCCCAGTCTAAATATTTCTGTGTCCTGAGGACGTGTCCGTCAACAGCCGAGGTCCGCCTCCTGATCCTGTTTGGAGGGTGGAGACCATGGAGACGGGGCCGCCCACGAAAAAGACCGTGGGAAGAGGACACTGGAAGAGAAGTGAAAATGGCGACACCGGGAACACCGCATGGGAATGATCAGACTCGGAGAGAGGCTGAACAGCCCGATGCAGCCCAGGATACGCCGTCACTGCGGGAGCTGACCCTTGCAGAGTCAACGATGGGCCAACCTCCCCGGCCGCCGTCAGAGGAGTGCGTGGCCGCAGCCGAGGCCCGGCGGATAGCTTACCGCTTAGAAGCCGATGCCCGGGTGATCGCTCGGCTGGGTCAGCCTACGGAGGTCCACCTGTCTCCAGTGTCCCCTGCCTCTTTCATCCAGGCCGCGGCAGAGTGTGAGCTGCGCGCAACGGGTATGAGGCTCCTGCCAGAGGCTGAACATCTGCGGCGCCTCATGGCAGCTTGGCGAGACAGACCTCGGCCTGTCGCCCAGGTGGATCTAACGAGTGTGGAAGAAACCCCACCGTCCCACTGGGGTGTGGTGGTCTCCTTTAACTCCCGACATGGGAAGGGAGTTATACAAGAGATCGGGGAGCCACTGCAGGTCCGCGTTGACCGTGAGGAGGTCGAGCACGGTGGAGGAAGGTATGACGCTGACCTGGAGCCTGGCGATGCCGTGACCTACACCCGGTGGAGGAGAGAAGCGGGTGGAACCGGCTGGGTAGCTCGGGGCGTCCAGCGGTGCGTCGCCCTCC
Organism: Ranitomeya variabilis; assembly: GCF_051348905.1. NCBI lineage: Eukaryota > Metazoa > Chordata > Amphibia > Anura > Dendrobatidae > Ranitomeya > Ranitomeya variabilis. The sequence goes on from NC_135232.1 coordinate 1,137,054,946, forward strand.
AGGCTGCTGCCGGAATGCTGGAGGATGAGCCTTCTGCAGGGAAGGTGCCGGAGCCCGTCCCCGCGGAACCCCAGGAGGTCCAGGTTCACCGCGTGCCTCTGGGTCGCGCTCGCCCACAAGCAAGGAGAGCATCCCGGCGAGGGATCTTGTCGCTGCTGGAGCCAGGACCGGTCCTTGATACACCCAGGCGACCCGTTGGCCGGGTGAGGCCTGGAAGAAGACCACCTCCTGCACTACAAGATTAAGTAAGCATGGCTGCTTTAAAGATGTATATAGTTCTTAACTGTTTGTTGTTTCCTGAATGTTGCTGCTCAAACCCGTCTAGGGTAAACTCTTAAAGGGATCCCTTTGTTGACCCGGGATCCCTATTGTTGTTTTGTTTATTTTTTCTGAGTTTTGCACAAGTTTTAAAAACTGCCGCAATCATGAACAGTGCATGATACAAACTTCTTGTACATAGTTTACACCTTATTAAAGGCGCTCCCTACTGGTTTTACTTCAAAAAGGACTCTTTGTGAAGATACCACACTGGAACCTTTGCTGAGTAAGGACTGGTAGCTCGAGAAGATACGCTACCTCGTAGAGACTTGATCCCCTCTTAAAGGGGATGTTCCTTTGTCGCACTTAAATGATGGTATTGCTTTAAGACAGGTAGCAATAATGTTTGACGGAAGAAAGTGATGATAATGTTTACATGAGTAAGTTATATGTATTTAACTGGTTAATTGTGAGAAAATGCTGATGATGTTCCCTGAAAAAAAAAAAAAAAAGAAAGATAGCAGAAAGATGCAGTGGGCCCGTAGAGATAGACGTGGTGTCCAGCATGCATGAGAAAGAGAAAGATAATGAGAAGGCTTAACGTTCAATAGAAAATGTTTTGATAATGTTGATAGATAGTTAGGATAGAAGGTAAACCCTGAGTCCTCATAGGAGCCATGTAGAGATGGCTCAGTGCTCTTAAACTGAAAGTAATGTTATGTTCTATACTATGTATAGTAGTAGAAAAGACAGAAGGCTCGGGCTGAAAGGAGCGGTCCTGTAAGAAAGGAGAGGCAGTAGGTCTGGTGCCGATAGGACAGGCGGTCCTGCAGATTTAAAGAAGGAGAATGAAAAAGTTAAATTACCTTATAATGTGATTATAGGAAGGTCTTTAGTGGATTCAGAGTGTATGTCCTTAAAGGCAATGTTAAATTATTGTTCAACAATTTTGCACTAAGTAGAATACCCGGTTGGGTAAGAAGAGTTATTTATAGCATGTTGCTATGATATTTAACCATGTTTGTAACGTTCAAGTGTCCTTACCTCCCATAAAGGGAAGCCTGTTCAAGTATACTTACTGTTATTGCACTCAACAAAACTGTATGTCTTTTTGCTAACTTGTATTGTTGTTTTCTTCCCAGTCCCGGAGTACTGTGTTTAACCAGGGGGGAGTGCAGCGCCCCAGAGTCCTGGTCGTTGCAGTACTGTGGCTCCGCCACTATGGGGAGCTATGGTACGTCTGATGGCACTGAAGGAGTTCATCTGACCAGGTATCACAGACACCAATACATTTCACAGCCGGGCCTCCGGGGGGAGCTAAGGGTTCTATTCACTAGGCCACTCCCCACCTGGGGGTCAGGCAGGAAGTTAGTCAGAAGCTGACTGGGTTGGAACCAGGCAACACCTTGTGGCAGAGGGTGTTGTGGGGGAAGATACAGTAGGGTCTCTGTCAGGGGTGGGATCCTGACAGAGGCTTGGCAACTTGAACGAATGTAATGGGACCGTGCCTGCTCAGGATAGCGGCGGTGCCCAAGGAGGGACCAGAAGCGAGATAGATTGTGCTGAGTGAGAAACGAGATCATAGCAATAGGAGAATACCAGTAGGAGTCGTGCTGTAAGACCGAGGCAACATCCTACTGAGGCGCATAACCGGTGGCCGGAACGCCGAGGGAGTATTATAATATCCAGCTTCAAGCAATACTCTAAACAGCGGCAGGACAGTCAGTCTAAGGCGGGCTGTCTAACTTAAATCACCTATGCAGTCTTGGGGGGCAACTTGTGGAGAGGGGCGACTCTAGGGTCCCGGAAGAGCTCCGAGCCTACCCGTAAAACGGGTGCTGTCCCAACCAGAACATCAGGGAGGGACGGAGGATTAGCAGAACATCATCTAATCGAGTTGTGAGGGAACTTAAGAAACAGACACAACAGTTGTGGGGACTTTCCGTAAGCACAGCAGGGAAGGACCACAACACATAGCGCAAGCAGGAAGGCACAGATTTCCACCTGTGAAGAGAACTCTGGAGGTGCCATTGGACCGGCCGGACTTGCGCAGCCTGGTGAACCGTATTCTGGACTGAGGACCCAGAGATCTTCAGTAAAGAGGTAAAGAGACTGCAACCTGGTGTCCTCGTTATTTACTGCGACTTGCACCCCACAACTGCACCGTTACAGTCACCACCATCTACATCTACCTACTCATTCACTGTGCGCCCCACGGCAGGGTCACGGACCGGGGCCTAGCCACCGTGACAACCCCAGAGTAGAGACTCAGAGGCCCGGTACCGGGTACCCCTCGGCCCTGCGGCGGTGGGGGCGCTACATAAGTGCAAATGCTGAAAATCATTGTGAAATATCTTCCTTAGCCCCCAGAATGCTGTATCTTACAGGAACAATTGTCAGAAAAGATAGATAATAGATTAACTGTTATGGTGACAGAGAAAGTGAACTGTGCATTACACTGACACAAACTGACAGTGTCACTGTCAGAGGTAACATCATCCTTTTGTAACTGAAGTAAATGATTTGCAATAAAACTTCCTTCGCTTTTTCACAACTAATACATTAAGACAAGGATCCTAAATTAGGTTACCCCATCCTTCTTCCTCATGGGACTATGATCCTGCTCTGTCTCTTTTTCTGGACCATCATATTAGATTGTAAGGAAAAAAGGGAAATCATCTCAATGGCCAAACAGTCGTTTTGTTCTGCAATAAATGGATTGAAAAGTCAGTAACCTCCCAACGAGCACCCATTTTGATGTTACGGTGACATGAAGCACTACTGTGAGGGTTCACATTTTGTTTTTCTATTCCTTGCAATGTCAAATTTCAAGTCAGAGTGCACTGAACCTGGAGTTATGAGGGTCATAACAAATCATTTCAGCAGAATCGTTCCACCGCTTGGTGAGACATTTACTGCATGAAGAAGAGACCAATGACACATCTCAATATGACTAATTCCTCGCTGACAGGTGCACGGCACAAAAATGTTATACAATAGAATAATTTTCTGCAGCTGTCAACTTGTTCAGAGCATGCTGGAATTAATCAAGAAACGAGTTCCCATTCAATCCAGAACGATGATTTCCTTGTTTAACGAAGCAGTGACAAGAAATGTCTTAATAATGTCTAAATGGGCCCCCCATCCCCCATCATTACATGTATTAATTATTTTTATAAAAAGAAAGAACGCAAGTGACGTTCACATTCTGTGAAGAAAATCTAGAATGGAGAAACATCTGGGCTGTGATAGAAGAGACAATAGAAGTCCCGGATAGCAGACTGCTCTAGGAAAGAAAGTATTTGTAAAACTATTAGGGCTGATATTTGGGCAGTGCCCGAGGACCCAAAGCAAGAAGTGTCTCCATAGAGCAACTAATTCTTTACAGATCATGGCAGAAACTGATGGAGGTTTCTCAATCTTCTTCTATCAAACGTTCCATCAAAAAAGGACAGCACACCAAAGGCGTCTGAGGGCTGATCGATTCTTTTTTATGGACCTATAGACTTGAATTGGCAAGTTCGATCAGACACTAGGATCAATATCAGAAAGTCTCCATTCTGTTGTCTGGACTACAAGGTCCAAGGAAAAAGTCAGACATGTGAACTACCCTGTGGACTATTGCAGGTAAGAGTGTTATGCATGAAAAACACGTACAGCACTGATACAGGAAAACTGAAGGTCTGAATGAGCACTAAGGCTTAGATCTGATAAATATATTTATACCACAATTGTCCCTAATGAATATTGGCACTTCATACTATATAACAACCCATAGGAGACTCATTGGGTGTTTCCCCAGGCTCCAAAGAAGAGAACCAAAATTATTTCAACGTTACAAATCAATTTTATTAGAACATATAAAAGATAAAAAAGTACAGGACAAAAAATCCAAAGAGTACCCAGGGAAACAATGGGTCACCACCCCAATATATATTATAAAATATACTGAAAAAGTACACAAAATATCATGGTATACAGTGTCCTCTTGTTTATCCAAGCTGGTTATATAAGGTGCATATGCATATATAAATTCAATATCCCAATTAGGGTATATCTATAATAATGCTCCCATAGGTTTCCAGCATAAATCTATACAAGGGTACTGCATAAAAAGTCTAACTGAAGTGTTGGAGCACATGTATTCCACAGTACAACAGAATTAGTACGACTAGTGCAAAAGGTATATTCTATAATCCAATCCAATGAATAAGATGGCGCTATCCAGAGCATCAATTGAATACATGATATATCATACTGTTTATAAGATCAGATTGCACAGTGTATTACCTGATATTGGTGATTCAGCCGATATACACATGGAGAGTGGTGGCGTGTTCCCCTGCTCGCCCCGACGCGCGTTTCACCCTTAGCTTCTTCCGGGGGCGTGCCCAAAGGATGGAAGGTGTGACTATTTATATTCATAGCTACCAATAGAGGCCTGAGGAAGAGGCGGGTCTAAACCCTGTCAATATTAAACCGGATGTGCGTATGTTTGTGAGTCCTTACTGGGAGGTGAGATCAGTGACCCGCTTCGTGAACCGCGTAACACACAGCGCTGGGTATAAGGAGTGGACGGAATGTGACGTCAGTGACCCGCTTCGTGAACCGCAAAACACACAGCGCTATGTGTAAAGAGTATGCGGATCTAGAAACCAACCTATACTACACCATATATATATATATTGTGGCTCGATAAGCTCCATGGTCCACTTATAAAGCGCGAAAGCGCAAAATTATATATCTATATATTAATATTAATGCACATAATAGTGGTGATGTCGGCGCATTCGGTGATCATCATCAAACCATGTAAAAGCATTTACCCTTCGGCGCTCCTTGAGCCCCATGCAATTAAATGCATGAACCCGACGCGGAGCGCCTATGTAAAGGCCGGGTGATGTGATACATCACGCATGCGCACAACCACTACAATGCATGCAACAAACCTGTATGAGTACTATGTGAAGTTGTCTAAAACGTGAAAATATACAATACTGGTAAAAGGTGATACCAAATGTTGATATAGAAAAAATAATATGTAAATAGTGCAAACTATAAAAAACTATTAGCTTCCGAATAACAAAAGCCAGCCCAACTTAATATAGCCCAAGCAAATTGAGCTGCAAATTCAGTGCAATACTGGTGTGACCAGGTGAATGCTAAAAAGTGAAAGTGTTAAAGTGATGGATAATTAATTTAATTATAATTAAAAAAGTATCCAGATTATAAATAAGACCAATAATATACCCATATGACCAGAAGAATTATATCCCATATATAAGACCTAAAGTGCCATGTGCCTTCATAACTGGACCCACAACAAAAAGTGGTCCGAGATCATAATAATGATAATTGCAACATGAATAAATATTCTAACTAAACATATATAAAGTGCATATGGATCTAATCCATGTCATGAATTAAATTACTCCCCCTAAAATTAAAATCTATACAATCCCATAAGACCATAAAGTACACAATCAAGTCCATATATAATAAAAATAATAAATTTCCTCCGATGACATAAGGGTTTACATGGTCCCATAAGGAATCTTGACCAGACGCTTGATCTTACATGGATCCTTCTTCATCCATGGCCGTCCTTTATGTTTCACACGACATCCTAGATTTATGATACTGAAAAAAAGCCTCCTCCAAAGCATCAATGGAACCATGGTATTAGAATTATTGGGCATGGTAAATAATCTTAAAGGAATAAAAAAAGACAAATATCAATAACAGATAAAAACTTATTTTTTTAAAAAATACTATACATAAAATTATATTATTATTATACCCACCATCCCATCCCTAAAAAAGGACGCCTCTAAAATCTATAATCCTGCAATAAGTATAGCTCCAGAAAATCATATTACAAAAAAGCAGCAAATCCCAAACTCTCATTTAGGCCCCCTGGACTCATAGTACCCAAACGGTAAATCCACTTACTCTCCACCTGTGCTAGGACTTTAGATAAATCCCCCCCGCGAGGTCCTAATGTGACCTGATCAATGGCCTTTATGACTAGACCCCTAGCACTACTTCCATAGAAATGTTTAAAATGTCGGGGTAGACTTTTCAAAGAGGAATCATCTGTATTTGTTTGACCACCTTCAGTATCCCCGATATTTTTTTCTTTATTTATTTTGACTTTTTCGATGTCCCTAACATGTTCTCGGGTTCTTACCTTAAGTTCCCTGGTGGTCAGACCAATATAGATCTTCCCACAGGGACAGGTCGCATGGTAGATCACTCCGGTGGATGCACATGTGAGATGTTTACGTATGTCAAAGCATCGCGAGCCATTCCAATTCAAAAAAGTCTTTGATCTAGTATGATTATAGCATCCTTTACATAGGCCACAAGGGAAAAAGCCTGGCGATCCATTTGAATTGACCCGATTAGTAATAGTCCTCACAGATTCATAATGACTTTGGACTAATATATCCTTAAGATTGGCTGATCTCCTCGCCACGAAGGATGGTTTTGTAGGTAGTATATGCCGTAAAATCGGATCCACCAATAAAGTTTCCCAATGTTTATCAATAATGTCTTTCAAACCCCTCCATTCTTTGTTGTATGTTGAGATAAAGCGTACTTGATTAGTGTTGTCTTGCTTGACCTTACTATCAGGGGGAGTACGATATAGGAGTTGATCCCTCGTGGTTTTATTTGCTCTAAGGTATCCCCTTTTTATTGTCCTTTTGCTGTATCCTCTGTCTATGAACCTGCACGTGAGGTCAATGGCTTGGGCATTAAAATTTGTTTCATTTGAACATATGCGTTTGGCTCTTAGATATTGTCCAATTGGTATACCTCGGATTGTAGATGGAGGGTGGGATGAATCTGCGGATAAGAAAGAGTTTGTTGACGTCGGTTTTCTAAATATATCGGTTTCAATCTGTCCGTTTTTGCCCACACCCATTTTAATGTCAAGAAAGTCCATTTCCCTTCCATGTTTGAAGGTAAGTTTAATATTAAGATGATTATCATTGAGATGTTGCATCAATGTGTTTAATTCCTCAATTGATCCATCCCATATGAAGAGGACATCATCAATGTACCTCATCCAGTTATGAACCTGGTTCATTTCCTGGATGAGGTCACCATGAAAGATGTCCTCCTCCCAGGCCCCCAAAAACAGGTTGTAATATGATGGGGCACAGGAGGCCCCCATCGCCGTACCCTGTAATTGTAGGTACGTATGGGTATTGAAAGTGAACGCATTATGAGTTAGAAGGAACTCCAACAAAATCAGAATAAGTTCAACAAGTGGACCGTCCAAGGTACTGGAAGATAAAAAACGTTTGACTGCTCTTAAACCGTCCTGATGTCGAATGGACGTATATAGGGACTCCACGTCGGCCGTGACAATGACCATACTGTCCTCCTAATACAGTTGGTCCAATCTCTGGAGGGCCGACGTGGTGTCCCTAATGTATGACGGTAAGTTAGCAACCAAGGGCTTCAAAAAGTAATCTACAATGTTTGCAATCAGCTCACAGGGTCCGTCGTTACCTGAAACTATGGGACGGCCTGGTGGGTCCATAGCGTTCTTGTGGAGTTTCGGGACCAAATACAAAGTGGGAAGCTTTGGTTGGCCCAACCGGATATTATCCGCCAATTTTTTAGATACAATTCCTTGTTCGAAGGCTCTTTCAATGATGTCAATCAACAACTTCTGAAAAGAAGATACAGGATTGAAGGTGAGTCTTTTATAACAGGTTGTATCATTTAGCAGTTTGTTTGCTTGTTTTTCATACTGATCCTTCGGCCAAATTACAAGGTTCCCCCCCTTGTCCGCTGGTTTGTATACAACATCATGCCAGCTTTTGAGTTCCTCTATGGCTGCTCGTTCAATTTTACTCACATTTGAGCGACTTTTTTGGGTCTTAGACAATTTTTCTATATCCTGAGTGACTAATCTCGTAAATATGTCAATAGCCGGACATAGACTCAGAGGGGGAAACTTTTTAGATTTAGTAAATAGCCCTTGCGGGATTGTGCTTACCTCTGATGAATTATTTTCATCTTCTAGAGAAATCAAAATCTCAAGTATTTCTCTATCCTCTGTACTGAATGATGGATCTTGATCAGTGTTTTTGAAATGAAGCTTTTTTAATATGAGTTTCCTGGCAAACAAATGGACATCCTTCACAGATGTAAATGAGTCTAAATGATGCGAAGGGGAAAAGGTCAGACCCTTTTGTAATACTCTTACCTGTACCGGAGTCAAGATGTGTTTGGAGAGATTAATTACCTGATACTGGTTGTTTTTCCTCCGACTTCTCTGTGCGGAAATTTTTTCCTTCGGTCACCACTTCTAAGGTGGAAATCCTTAGTGGATTCTATATCACTGTTGGAAGCGCTGCTTTCCATTCCTGATTGACTGGATACTTCAGAGTTCCTTCTAGGTCTAAGGATCCCTGTGGATTCATTATTCTTTTGTTGCCACCGGAACACCTTGTCAGCATCATAGTCCCCTACATCCCGTAAGAATTTTTTAAGCTTGTCTTGACTAACCTTTTCTTCTAATGTGTTAATGTCAGTTTCTAGATCCTTGGACCATTTTGTGAATTGCTCACTAGACATGTCTTTTACTAATGATTTATGAAGGTCCTAGCACAGGTGGAGAGTAAGTGGATTTACCGTTTGGGTACTATGAGTCCAGGGGGCCTAAATGAGAGTTTGGGATTTGCTGCTTTTTTGTAATATGATTTTCTGGAGCTATACTTATTGCAGGATTATAGATTTTAGAGGCGTCCTTTTTTAGGGATGGGATGGTGGGTATAATAATAATATAATTTTATGTATAGTATTTTTTTTTAAAATAAGTTTTTATCTGTTATTGATATTTGTCTTTTTTTATTCCTTTAAGATTATTTACCATGCCCAATAATTCTAATACCATGGTTCCATTGATGCTTTGGAGGAGGCTTTTTTTCAGTATCATAAATCTAGGATGTCGTGTGAAACATAAAGGACGGCCATGGATGAAGAAGGATCCATGTAAGATCAAGCGTCTGGTCAAGATTCCTTATGGGACCATGTAAACCCTTATGTCATCGGAGGAAATTTATTATTTTTATTATATATGGACTTGATTGTGTACTTTATGGTCTTATGGGATTGTATAGATTTTAATTTTAGGGGGAGTAATTTAATTCATGACATGGATTAGATCCATATGCACTTTATATATGTTTAGTCAGAATATTTATTCATGTTGCAATTATCATTATTATGATCTCGGACCACTTTTTGTTGTGGGTCCAGTTATGAAGGCACATGGCACTTTAGGTCTTATATATGGGATATAATTCTTCTGGTCATATGGGTATATTATTGGTCTTATTTATAATCTGGATACTTTTTTAATTATAATTAAATTAATTATCCATCACTTTAGCACTTTCACTTTTTAGCATTCACCTGGTCACACCAGTATTGCACTGAATTTGCAGCTCAATTTGCTTGGGCTATATTAAGTTGGGCTGGCTTTTGTTATTCGGAAGCTAATAGTTTTTTATAGTTTGCACTATTTACATATTATTTTTTCTATATCAACATTTGGTATCACCTTTTACCAGTATTGTATATTTTCACGTTTTAGACAACTTCACATAGTACTCATACAGGTTTGTTGCATGCATTGTAGTGGTTGTGCGCATGCGTGATGTATCACATCACCCGGCCTTTACATAGGCGCTCCGCGTCGGGTTCATGCATTTAATTGCATGGGGCTCAAGGAGCGCCGAAGGGTAAATGCTTTTACATGGTTTGATGATGATCACCGAATGCGCCGACATCACCACTATTATGTGCATTAATATTAATATATAGATATATAATTTTGCGCTTTCGCGCTTTATAAGTGGACCATGGAGCTTATCGAGCCACAATATATATATATATGGTGTAGTATAGGTTGGTTTCTAGATCCGCATACTCTTTACACATAGCGCTGTGTGTTTTGCGGTTCACGAAGCGGGTCACTGACGTCACATTCCGTCCACTCCTTATACCCAGCGCTGTGTGTTACGCGGTTCACGAAGCGGGTCACTGATCTCACCTCCCAGTAAGGACTCACAAACATACGCACATCCGGTTTAATATTGACAGGGTTTAGACCCGCCTCTTCCTCAGGCCTCTATTGGTAGCTATGAATATAAATAGTCACACCTTCCATCCTTTGGGCACGCCCCCGGAAGAAGCTAAGGGCGAAACGCGCGTCGGGGCGAGCAGGGGAACACGCCACCACTCTCCATGTGTATATCGGCTGAATCACCAATATCAGGTAATACGCTGTGCAATCTGATCTTATAAACAGTATGATATATCATGTTTATCGGTCGTCCATGACAGCACTACGCCCTTCAGGAACAGGAAACCTACAGATACATAAGGGCGGCACCTCTCCCACGCATCAGTTGGTTTCCTGTTCCTGGAGGACAGGATTCCCTGCAGATACGACTTCGTTTCTCCTATCAATACCCAGGCCGGCTGTCCGACCCAGGTAGCGAGGGGGTCTCCTACCTCGGGCAGTGCGGGTCCCTGGAAGCGCCACGGTGGGTCCGGGTAGGGCTCCACGACAGTGAGCGGTGCAGTGTGGAGCGACGTCCGGAGGAGGTCCATCCCCAGTGGTCAGCAGGTGAGTATGTCCCCCCCCGGGGTCCGCTCTCCCCCCTGGGCCTCGGTCTTCCCCACTCTGATCCCCGTCGGTGCGGTGCAGCGCGGCGTCCTGTGTGCTCCTTTTGATTCGGGACCGGAGCTGGGGGTCGGACGCCGGCCTCTGCCGCGGTCACCGCTGGGCTGCGGCCGTGGAAGCGGCGGTGGCGTAGCGGGGGGGCGGCTGGATGGTCCGGCGGCACCGTTCCCCAGCTTCCGGGCACGTTTCTGAGCGTTCTGCCCGAAACCGGAAGTGACGCGCAGGGGGCGGGGCCAAAACCGGAAGTCAAACGCCGGCCGGTTTTTTTCTAAAAACGCCGCTGTCCTGCATGCGGCGGGGGCGGGGGGGGGGGGCGTTTGGGTGCAGGGGGGGGTGGAGCAGTCACCTGCAAGTCGGGGGGGTGGATTTGGCCACACACCTGCACTGATTCCGGATCCGGGGGAGGGCTATTTATAGCCAAACAGAATGCTGCAGCACTGCTTGTGAGCCCATCTGCAGCTATGGATGAGCCGGAAGCTGCCGTCGGTCTGCTGGAGCAGGAGCAGGACGGATCCTCGGAGAAGTCCCATGCGAACCCCCAGCTGAAGACCCGCGGACGCAGTAACCAGACCAGTCGCAGATCTAAGCAGAAGGATCTGGACCGACCCCCCAGTAATCCGGTACCTACCGCTACTGCCTGGGTAAGAGATCTTCGTGAATGTACCCTGATGCAGTCTTTTCCTATGTTTATTTCCGTAGGGGAAAAAAAGCGCTGGTAAATCAAAAAACAAGGAGTGCGCGCTATGCGCTTGCCCTTTGCCAGACGCCTACCCTAAGAGACTTTGTCAGTCGTGTGTACGGCAGACGGTAGGAAATAAATTGATGGGAACACTGATAGCGGTAGCGCCAGATAAATTACATAGCCTTTTTCTCCGCTCCCATAGGTGGCGGAAGAGTCTCCTGATTTCACATCAAGCCTTAGGGAGATTATCAGGAAGGAGGTGAAAGATTCCCTGAAATCCCTGTCCCGGGGGGAGTCTTCAAAAAGAAGAAGAGAGCCTAGCGCCTCAGAGTCGGAGTTGTCCGCTGACCCTAGTAGGGAGAATGAGTCAGACGCCTCTGTCTCCTCAGCGTCCTTTTCGGAAGAGGAGTCTAACCGGTTCTGTTTCCCATTGGACCAAATGGACAAACTTATTAAGTCAGTTAGATCCACCATGGGGGTGGCTGATGAAAGGCCAGAACTCTCTACACAGGACCTAATGTTTGGCGGTCTAGACCCTAAAAAACGTAGGTCTTTTCCGCTCAATGACAAGGTCCAGAACCTCATCAAAAGGGAATGGAAAAAACCGGAGAAGAAAGGCTCTTTTCCACCTGCCTTTAAACGCAGATATCCCTTTGAGGACCCCATGGTGAATACATGGGATAAGGCGCCGAAATTGGACGCAGCGGTGTCTAAGGCGTCTAAAAAATCATCTATCCCCTTCGACGACATGGCTTCCCTAAAGGACCCTCTCGATAAGAAGGCTGACTCATTCCTTAAAGGGACATGGGAGATGTCGGCGGGTGCCCTGAGACCTGCTGTAGCGGCGACATGTGCAGCCAGATCGATGATGGTCTGGCTGGATCAGCTAGGGTCTAAGTTGGAAGGCGGTGTTTCCAGAGACTCTATGTTGAAATTCCTGCCAACAATTCAGAATGCCGCTGCCTTTCTCGCGGACGCATCTGCGGATTCGGCAAGAATGGCGGCTAGGGCGGCCGGACTATCAAACGCAGCACGCAGGGCCCTATGGCTGAAATGTTGGCCAGGTGACCTTCAATCCAGATCCCGTCTGTGCTCTATCCCATGCGAAGGGGAATACCTGTTTGGTCCAGTCCTAGACGAACTGCTGGAGAAAGCTGGAGACGAGAAGAAAAAGTTTCCCAATCTACCAGCTACCTCTTACAGGCGTCCCTTCACAGGGAAAAGATTCTTTCGGAGGAGACCAGCCAGAGACCAGAGCAGATGGGATGAGAAAAAGAAGAAAGGTACTGGATTTATGTTTGGAGGTGGAGGACGTCAGGAGCCATCCCGTGAGGTCAAAAAACCACCCCAATGACTAGTCGCCCCGGTGGGAGGTAGACTATCTGCCTTCTACCCGGCCTGGTCCAAAATCTCCAGTAGTGATTGGATTTTGGGGTTAATAGCTACGGGTCTGCGGCTAGAGTTCTCCTCCATCCCTCAGAACTTCTTCAGAGTTACCCCACTCAGGTCCTCTCCAGCAGAACAGGCGGCCCTGGAAGCAGAAGTTCACGACCTGCTCAGTAAGAATGTCCTGTCAGAGGTTCCGGAAGGAGAACAGGGTAGAGGATTCTACTCTCCTCTATTTCTAATAAGTAAACCTGATGGCTCCTTCAGAACAATTATTAACCTTAGGGCTCTTAATAATTTCCTGACCGTCCAATCATTTAAGATGGAAACTATTAACACCGCAATAAAGCTGCTGTTTAAAAACTGCTTTATGGTAGTATTGGATTTGAAGGACGCCTATTACCATATCCCCATTTATGCAGGTCACCAACGATACCTGAGGGTGGCGGTAAGGTTGGATGGGGTAATCAGACACTTCCAGTATAGGGCCCTCCCCTTTGGTATATCGGTCGCCCCTCGAGTGTTTACCAAAGTTATGGCGGAGGTTATGGCTCACTTGCATGAGTCCAACATTCTAATAATCCCCTACCTGGACGATCTCCTTATCGTAGGTAAAACGGCGGATCACTGTCTGGAACAGTTACATAAAGTGATGTCTGCTCTGGAGCGTCTGGGGTGGATGCTAAATGTCAAAAAATCACGCTTACAGCCCATGACGGTGCAGCGATTTTTAGGCCTGACCCTGGATTCCCAGGTTCAGGAATGCCGTTTGCCTCAAGAGAAAATTGATCGCCTGCACCTTCAGGTGCTGAATGCCTCTAAAAACCCCACCATGTCCCTTAGAAGAGCCATGTCTCTGTTGGGCTCTCTCTCGTCCTGTATTCCAGCGGTCCGATGGGCCCAGTATCATACGAGGATACTTCAGGGCGAGGTGCTGTTACAACAAAAAAGGTTGGGGGGATGTCTGGAGAGCCTGATGACCCTATCCCAAGACGCTATTATATCCCTCGGATGGTGGCTAGTCCAAGAGAACCTGTCCACAGGGGTCCCCTGGGAATATAATGTAACTCGTATAGTCACCTCGGACGCTAGCCCTTCTGGATGGGGGGCTCACATGGGGGATACATTGATCCAGGGGCTTTGGGATCAGGATCAGATAGAAATGTCTTCCAACCTAAAGGAGTTAACGGCTGTGGAACAGGCAGTTAAATCACTCCTTGTCTATCTACAGGGCCACCACGTGCGGGTATTCTCGGACAATCGGGTCGCCGTGGCATACATAAATCACCAAGGCGGGACTCGTTCCAAATCCCTAATGTGCGTAGCAGATCGTCTATTCCATCTAGCAGAGCAACATCTTCTCTCATTGACGGCTCTTCACATAAGAGGGGCAGAAAACACTACAGCGGATTTCTTAAGCCGCAACACATTGAGGCAGGGGGAGTGGTCCCTGAACGACTCCATCTTCAACCTCATCGTGGAAAGATGGGGTCAACCAGAAATAGACCTGTTTGCCACAAAAGAAAACAGGAAAGTGGCACAATTCTGCTCTCTCAACCCCAGAGAAAATCCTCTGTCAGTAGACGCCCTCCTCATAGACTGGAACTTCAGGCTAGCCTACGCCTTTCCTCCCCTGTCTCTACTTCCTCTGGTGGTGAGGAAAATCAGGAAGGACAAAGCCACAGTGATAATAATTGCCCCCTTCTGGCCCAGAAGGACGTGGTTTCCATGCCTGAGGGCTATGTCGATATCCGACCCATGGGTCTTGCCAGACATCCCGGATCTCCTGTCCCAGGGCCCAGTCTACCATCCTCGGGCGGTTGGCCTTCATCTGACGGCGTGGATTTTGAGCGGGCGCTGTTAAAGGATAGGGGGTTCTCTCCGGGCCTCATTAACACTCTACTGAAGAGCAGAAAAATAATCACCACAAAGATTTATGTTAGGATCTGGAAGAGGTTCCTTCAAAACTCGGGGGTAATAGCTGGTCAGTCAATACCAATAGACCAGATTTTAGAATTCTTACAGAAAGGGTTAGATATGGGGTTATCCCCAAATACACTTAAAGTGCAGGTATCAGCCTTAGGGGCCCTCTTTGGCTGCAACATTGCTGAGAATCACTGGGTCAGCAGATTCATCAGAGCGACAAAACGGTCCAGGCCAATGGTGAAGAATAGGGTCATGCCATGGGACCTGAACCTAGTCCTCTCAGCCATGACAGAGGCCCCATTTGAGCCAATTGCATCAGCCTCTATTAAAAATGTATCACTTAAAGTAGCCTTCCTGGTGGCCCTAACATCGGCGCGTAGGATAGGCGACATCCAAGCATTATCCAGGGTTCCCCCTTACATGCAGCTTAGGGATGATAGAGTGATACTATCCCCTGATCCAGCATATCTTCCTAAAGTAGTGTCCAGGTTCCACAGAACACAGGAAATAGTTCTTCCATCCTTCCTCCCCAATCCTACTAACGATAAGGAAAGGAAGCTACACACTTTAGATGTAAAAAGATGTATCCTGGAATATCTGGCAGTAACTGATCCCTGGAAGATAGATAACGCCCTATTCGTGTCCTATCAGGGTAGTAGGAAGGGTCACAGGGCATCAAAATCTACTTTAGCTAGATGGATCAGGGAGGCTATCTCGCTGGCATACATCTCAAAGGGCAAGCCGGCGCCTGAAGGTCTGAAAGCGCATTCCACTAGAGCTATGGCGGCTTCGTGGGCGGAAAGATTGGAGGTGTCGATCGACCAAATTTGTAAGGCTGCTACTTGGTCTTCTCCACACACATTCTATAACCATTATAGATTGAACTTGGGTGCCTCTTCTGACCTTTCGTTTGGTGTAAGGGTGCTGCAAGCTGTAGTCCCTCCCTAGTTAGTTACACTCTGTAATTCTCTCCGTAGTGCTGTCATGGACGACCGATAAAGTCTTAGTTACTCACCGGTTAACGGTGTTTTTCGGAGTCCATGACAGCACCTGTACATACCCTCCCGTCTTCTTAAGTTCTGGGTGTACACCTCTTCCTTTATTTATATAATTCACGGGTAGTGAATAGTTAGTTATTTGTATCATTGTTTATTATGTATGCTATTAACCTTGGTGGTCCTCTTGTGCTCTGTAAACCAACTGATGCGTGGGAGAGGTGCCGCCCTTATGTATCTGTAGGTTTCCTGTTCCTGAAGGGCGGATCCCCTCTCTCCGTAGTGCTGTCATGGACTCCGAAAAACACCGTTAACCGGTGAGTAACTAAGACTATTCAATTGATGCTCTGGATAGCGCCATCTTATTCATTGGATTGGATTATAGAATATACCTTTTGCACTAGTCGTACTAATTCTGTTGTACTGTGGAATACATGTGCTCCAACACTTCAGTTAGACTTTTTATGCAGTACCCTTGTATAGATTTATGCTGGAAACCTATGGGAGCATTATTATAGATATACCCTAATTGGGATATTGAATTTATATATGCATATGCACCTTATATAACCAGCTTGGATAAACAAGAGGACACTGTATACCATGATATTTTGTGTACTTTTTCAGTATATTTTATAATATATATTGGGGTGGTGACCCATTGTTTCCCTGGGTACTCTTTGGATTTTTTGTCCTGTACTTTTTTATCTTTTATATGTTCTAATAAAATTGATTTGTAACGTTGAAATAATTTTGGTTCTCTTCTTTGGAGCCTGGGGAAACACCCAATGAGTCTCCTATGGGTTGTTATTTAGATCTGATAAAGTAGTCATGTCATGGTCGTTGTTCGACCATGAACTGTTTATTTTTTTCATTGACTGTTAAATGGTCACTTCATTTTGGGGGACAATAACTTTTTCCCTTTCAAAATCCAACAGTAATTATAACCAGGTAACACTTCCATTCTGCAACATCTAGTGTTTGATAATCAATCAAAAACCTGTGATGGATGCTATCCCATGTGGTTTTTGGTCACTCATTCTGGCCTTCATCACCTCTCCATTTTCTATGGACCTTCCCTCAAATTTGTCCTCTTTCATCCAACACACAGAGCTCTCTCAGTGCTCCCGATACCATCAGGCTCTAGCAGCTGCCCGTGTGCAAATCTGTAGATAAAATCCACAAATAATCATGTTCATATGGACTTACCCTTACATTGTCTGTATCAAAAGTTGTGACACCTGTGTCTGTCCTAGACACGGGTCTACAACGCTAGTCCTGTGTGGGACTGAAGGCTATTACAGATCCTGAAATGCTGCTGTCCATTGCCAGTTATAGTTAAGCTTGCCCTGGTTCAGTCCTCTGTTGTCAGCCCTTGCTTAGCCGGCTTGTATTCCTGTGTCAGGCCTCGGCCTGTATTTTGACCATCCTTCAGCCTTGTGATTCTGTCCCTTTTGGGTTTCCTGACAGTTTTTATGCAACTTCCAGATTACCTTCTGCCAGATCATTCCACTGGCCAGCAGCATACTTCGTGGCCCCATGTGCCCTTGTGTAAATCCAAATCCCTGTATGGGGATTAAAGGGAGAAGACTGGGGCAATCCTTGGTATTCGTCAACTAGAATGCGAAGTCTGATGGTGAAAGCCCTATTAAGAGCTGCCCAAAACAGTGCCCCCATAACCATGTATGAATTGAGTTCTTTGAAGCTTTTGATTTTCCTCAAATATTTCATAAATCAGAAGTTCTGACAGAATTCCTAAATGAGGCCAATATTTATTAGGCAACATATATAAAATTGTTAGGACTCTTAACATGCATCCTGCTGCGCAAGACGCAGTCTGCAGCCTCACCTGTGCCCTAAATCTGAATCGTGCATTTCCAGCAATCTTGAATTACCGAATTGTGAGCAGTGAACACCATTATGTGATACGGGATTACAGAAGTCACTGCTGGCAAAAAGGGATTTGCCTTCCTCTTTTCTCTGTTTCCTCTATCTTCACCTTTCCTCTCTAATTCACCACAACGTATTTTTAAGCAACACTTGATTCTAAACTATGCAATCGATATTATAACTATTTTACCTTCCATATAGATAAATATTGTATTATTAATACTATTGTGTATCTGTTTCTTTGAAAAACTATTTTTTTTCCTTTCTAGTATATATTCACATTTCATTGTATATTATAGTCTGATGAACGTCGATATTTGTGACAGAAACAATACTTTATTGGGATTGCTTCACTAAATAAATATCTTCTACAATTCTGTTAGAGTGCCAGATTCTATTTTCTATTTGATTAAGGAGTGGTATCCTATCCGATCACTTGATTCTTTCACGGCGTGACGAGCATCCTTATCTATAATGTCTCCACACTTGGTGGTCGCTGTGGGATACTATTCAGCCCATCGGATCCGGGGGGAGCTGCAGGGGACTAATGTTCGTAGACACCATCCAAGGGCTCCACAACCAGGGAGGCATATACTGTAGATAGATCCAGCATAGATGAGGCATACACAGCAGGTTTAGGATGCCACTATGTCCAACCCACCAGCTCGCCCTTAGGAAAAGGACCAGGAGAAGGATGATCAGAATCCTATCATATTTAGCTAATTAAGCATTTAATCTTAGATATGCCAGACATCTATTTTCAAAAGGCCAGGAGACATAGGCTTTTGTCTGAACGTCGACTATTGAATTTATGTGTTTTTTTTGGTGGGTCAAGAAGCACTGACTGTTGTTATATGAGTCTGGACATTGACTCTTGGACTTGATGTTTGTGAATTGTTGAATGTCTGCAGTTTACCTCTTATATCAGCTCCTACAGGTTATTGTCTGCTATCTTTGGAGGATAGGGATGCAGGGTCATTGAACAATCGATGTTTGCTAATATGTTAATTACCCATTGTACCAGGTCATGCAGTTTGTTGACCTGCAGACAGTGAAGGACAAACTATGCAAATTGATTAAATACTCAAACAATCCTGTGGAAAACTGCCTGAATAACAGCTGTGAACTAAAAAAGAAAGATCTACCTCTGTTTTCAGGGGAGACTTTATAAAACAACAGACAGGACACCATGGCTCCATAAAAGAGAGAGACTCCACGGAACAGCAGCCAGGGCACCATGGCAAGGGGAACACAGATTTGACATTCTAGAGGATGCCAGCTTAAGGACCTCGACCATAGCTGGAGGAATACTGATCTGCTCCATTGACCATCACCCATGGAGACATTTGGGAAGCCAGGTTGGGACCCACCAGTCACCTGGCCCAATGGATACTTTTAGGGAAGCCAGGGTGGGACCCTCTTGTCACCTGGCCCCATGGATACTTTTGGGGAAGCCAGGTTGGGACCCTCTGGTCACCTGGCCCCATAGATACTTTTGCGGAAGCCAGGCGGGGACCCTCCAGTCACCTGGCCACGTGCCTCAATGAACTGTCAGCTTTCTAAGCTTGTTGTTACCTCTTCTCTGTGGGTGCCCACCCAAAGCGGGTTGTCACTGGTGGGGATAGTCGTTCCTGGAAGCTCCGTAGTCACAGCTGCTCTAATCACGGTGAGTCAGCGGAAGGGTGAGAATCTATCATTTTGCACCATCTTTGGTATTTTGCTGGGACTGCTCTATATGTTATTGTTTGTTGGTGGTTCAATAAAATATTGCCACACTGTTTTACCCTCACCCTGTTTTCTCTGTGTAGTATTATGTCCATGGGAAAAGAAAGCGGACGTTCAGTGGGATGAGCCAGAGCTCACGCAGTTTCAGGCCAGTGGATGAGAGCAGCCACTAACCTCTGTGTCTTCACACCGGTACTTATCTCTTCTGTCTGTCGCTCTGGAACTCCCGCCGGTGCACTCTTTATCTTATGCATTCTGTCTCATCTAGGCCTGTTACCTATTGGAGCTATAAACTCTGGTTTATAAATTGCTAGCTGTCCTCTCATAGGACCCATCTCCGATCGATCACTCTGTACTCTCGGTCACTTCTCTCTCTCAACTGGCTCACACTATCTGTCCTCGTGGTCTCCTCACACTTTAGGGACACCCACGCCATGCAACTCTGCTGAACAATCAGACCAGAAGTCCTATCTATCGCATTCCAGGAAATTCTCCCTCTGTCCCTTCACTTGAGCCCCTCATACTCTGGTCTAGCCCCAACTGTTAACCCTAACTGTCCCTGTTAACTGTTGCTGGGCAGAATACAGCTTCTTAACCAACAATACAGATTATTACAGGTACAAACATCAGAACACATCGCATCATTGCACACGTCTTCAAGGGGGAACGTGGGCAGCATTTCTATTTCCTTACACAGCAAGTGTGAGAAGCAAACTGGTCCACATGAGTCAATATTCTAGTAGTGATTCCATGATGATTTGCTTCTGAAAGCCAAAGGAGGTCCAACGTGTTACTTTATGGAGGGCTGTAATAAAATGACAATTCAATGTATACAGACTATCATATCTACTAATGTCAAAAAGCTTCTATTTAATAAAAAAGTATTTTTAAGCCTAAACTAGATTTTCAGTTACTGAATTGATATATCAGACATTGAATGAGCCAATACCACCAGTGCAAAATATAGGCGATAACTGGCATCCAGGCAATAATCACAGTCACAAGATGTTCTTGACCTTATTTTCAGAGACACAGCACATTTGTAATTAGTAGCATCTTCTCGTATCAACTTTTCATGGTCGTAACTCGTCGTAACTAAACATATTGTAATGACAAAAGAATCAAAGCTGAATCTGACACCTGATGAAGATCTCTCTTAGAAAGAAAAAACGTTGGGAAAGCTTTCAAAAATACTTTATTGCACAAGATGTATTGAGACTGGGAAAATATTCTAAAATTCCATGTTATCCCTGGATGAGGAGTCAATACTCTTGCATTTAACACACTATTCCCTATGGCATCATAGAAAAGGCTTTGTATACCTATAAAAATGTTGAATTCAGTGCTGCCCTTTTTCAGCATTTTGCGGCTGATGCAATTGCAGTGATACAGGCACATTCTGGTATGGGTCCATTTTTGCCAGACCCTCTCTGTCTTTGCCCTGCCAGTGAAATCTCTGCTTCTTTGCTCTTAGGAGATGCTGTGTTAAATAGGAGATCATTGTTGCTATTGTAGATTCACCTTCCTGTGCTGTGTGCTAAAGCTGAGTGTTTGTAGTGACGTTGGTGTGGAGTATTCTGTTGTACGTGTGTGTATTTTTCTCCTGGTCCCTATTTCTCATTTAGTTTATTCCTCCCAGTCCCTATCCTCCTTCCTATGATTGGTTGGTGCCTTAGTATGAAAGAGGGTTTCTGTTATCCCTGTTTTGTCTAGTGTGTCTTGTTCATGTTACATTTCTGTCCTAGGCTCCATGGGATGAGGGAGGGGACAGACCAGAGATTAACATGATCATAGTGAGTTCAGGGACTCGGGCCTCTCTACCATCAAGAGTACCCCCAGGACCGGGATAATTAGGGTCCCAGTTCTAGGGACAGTTTGAGGCCCCCCCTCCCCTACCTAAGACTGTGGCAGTGTGACAATATAATCATGTTTAGTACTCGGAATCATGTTCATGTGATATGACACTAAGCACTCCATATTCTTCTGATAGGCACTGGATCATTACTGTAGTTCTGCACTTTGCTTCTTATACCCTGATCCACGTGTTTCTTTCCAAGTAATGTATGATGCATGTTATACTGACACTTACTTATCCACCATGGCACCTGTCATTGTTCATTTATGTCTCGTTCCTGTAAAACATCAGCACCACATATTACATATTGTACTGTATTGCCTGTACTTATCTCTGCCAGGTCGTCTTTGTGCCCATTGTGGTTCTGTTTTTAAAAATTGGTATTTTCAATTTGAAACATGTTTAAAAAAATAAAAAATGATTTTTCTCATTTAACTGCTTTTGAACTCAATACTTTATACATTTACTGTATATTATTGTCCCAAGTTCGCACCCGTTATTATTGATTCCATCGTCAATATTTCAGTGTTGGTGTTTCTTTATATACTTGTTATTATAGACACTATTGTTCTCATTTTGGATAGGATACTGATCCTGAGTTACATCTTGTATTATATTCCAGAGCCAGAGGAAAATATGATAGGCGCACTGTAAAGTTCAGAAAGAGAGGTGCTGGCTGAACATTCAACGTCAAATATACAAAAAAAACAGCCGCACTCAAGTCCTTGCGTTTACGTAGAAAATTTTGTTCTTTTTATTCGTGCACAGGCACCACCAAATAATTTTTAAACAAAAAAGCAGGTGATTGCGGACAACAAGGTAACGTTTCGACCAGGCACGGTCTTTCTCAAAACCTCACTGCAAAAATAAATACATCATATAAGTGTGCTGTACAGATATACATGTGCCAAAAAAAGGTGAAATTCATCATGAGGAAAAAACAAACAACTTCCAATAAAAAAAATATACAGAGAATATATACAGCTCGCAATATATTAGATAAGGACTGGTCTCAGTCCAAGGGCAATTAATCATAGCATATAGAGAGCTAAGTTAAGGTCCCCTGGGGTCAGGTTAGAGTAAGGACTATTTCAAAGAACGTTGTTGTGTTGAAACAAAAATTCCAGGCTAGACACAAATAAATATAGGTAGATAACACTGATCGAGACGCCACAATAATGCACTGACCTTAAGTTAGAGGAGTGAATGGGAAAATAAGAATATAGGAGGAGAGTCTCCAAGACCTAGAGAAAAGAAGAGAGGACATGGTTAAATATACAATAAATGTAAAAAACAAAAGAGAGGCAAAAGGCCATGAGATAATATGCAAACGCAGTTTTAGCAGCTCCAGGTAGAGTTCAGGGGTAAGGTGTCCGTCTCATTGGTGACGCAGTGGCTAATGTGGAGGATATTGGCGCTTTAAATAGGCCGCCGATGCAGTCACATCCGGTGACAAGGGGCCGGAGCATGCGCAGTGTGTTCAAGGCAGTCGGATTTAACAGCACTTGTACAGGGAGATATATTAGAGTCTCCCTTATACGCTATGTACAGACCAATGTTAGTGGTAAAAAGGAGGCTGGACTGCCATGAGCTGGGTATAGTACATATACCTAAAGGGAGTGGAGGAAATTAGTGCGTATGAAAAGAAAAGAGAAGGGAAGGAACATAAGAAGAATAAGAAAAATAGGGAGGGAAGGAGTACAGAAAAAAATATAAAAAATAGGAAAAATAATAATAATGGACAAAAAATATAAAAAAAATATATAAAAAAAGAATAGAGTAATAATGAAAATAAAGTCACGGATAGAGTACACCAAAAAATCCAGTTCCATATAGGGAGACCATAGATGCTGTGGGGATAAAATAAACACTATGCAGATGCAGCGCCCCAGAGTTCTGGTCGTTGCAGTACTGTGGCTTCGCCGCTAAGGGGAGCCATGGTACGTTCGATGGCACCGAAGGAGTTCCTCCAATCAGGTATCACAGACACCAATATGTTTCACAGCTGGGCCTCCGGGGGGAGCTAAGGGTGCTATTCATTAGGCCACTCCCCACCATAGTGGGTAAACTGGGGGTCAGGCAGGAAGTTAGTAGAGAACGCTGACGGGATTGAACGGAGCAACACCCTGTGGCAGGGGGTGTTGTGAAGGGAGAGACTGTAGGGTCTCTGCCAGGGGTGGGATCCTGGCAGAGGCTTGGCATTGAAAGAACGTAACGGGTCCGCGCAGGCTCCTGGAAGCGGCGGGACTCAAGGAAAGGACTAGAAGCGAGACAGATTGTGCTGAGTGAGAAACGAGATCAAGCAGAAGGAGAATACCAGCAGGGGTTGTGCTGAAAGAGGCAGCACCCTGCTGAGGCGCAATACCGGTGGCCGGAACGCCGAGGGAGTGGATTAGAATACAGCTTCAAGCCATACTCCAAACAGCGGCAGGACAGTCGGTCTCAGGCGGGCTGTCTACCACATATCACCTATGAAGTCTTGGGGGGCAATTGCGGGAGAGGGGCGACTCTAGGGTCCCGGAAGAACTCCAGGCCTACCTGACAAACGGGTGCAATTCCAACCTGAATACAGGGAAGGGGTGGATTGCAGAGGAACATCAAATCGAGTTGTGAGGGAACTTAAGAAACAGACACAACCGTTGTGGGGTTACTTTCCGTAAGCACAGCAGGGAAGGACTACAACACATAGCGCTAGAAGGAAGGCACAGATTTCCACCTGAGAGGAGAACTCTGGAGGTGCCATTGGACCGGCCGGACTTGCGTAGCCTGGTGAACCGTGTTCCGGACTGAGGACTCAGAGATCTCCAGTAAAGAGGTAAAGAGACTGCAACCTGGTGTCCTCGTTATTTACCGCGACTTACACCCCACAACTGCACCGCTCCACCGCTATCATTACTACCACCTATTACACCGGACGTCCCCCACTGACGGACAGGGCCACGGACCGGGTCTAGCCACCGTGACAACCCCGAGACTGAGAACTAGAGGCCCGGCTCCGGGTATCCCCTCGGCCCTGCGGCGGTGTGGGGGGCGCTCCAAATCTTGGCGTCACGAACAGGATCTACTTAAGCCTGAAGAATCAGGTCATGTGTGCCTAGAGACTGTGATTTACTGTGCTTGGACTGTACTTTATTGTAAGACTGTGCTGCGCCACTTGCCGCCAGAAGTTCCCGCCAAAACCGCCGCCATTACAGCGCTAAGGAGAGCGCAGGAGAAGAAGAAGGGCGTGGAAGTGGGCGTGAACAAGCTGAAGAGCGCGAAAGACAATGGCCGCCCAGTCTAAATATCTCGGCCCCTTGAGGACGTGTCCGTCAGCAGCCGAGATCCGCCTCCTGATCCTTAATGGTGGGCAGAGACAACGAAAACGAAACCGCCCACGAAGAAGAGAGCGGGAAAAGGACCAGGAAGAAGGAGCGAGCGACATGGAGGACGCCATGGCGAGCTGCCCGGAGCCGGAGCGTGGGGTCGGAGCAGAGGACTCCCCCAGCCACCCGGAGGGGCACCGCAACCAGGCCTCCACCGCTGATGCTGAATTCCTGCAGGCCGGAGTGGACGAGCTCAGTGACCGACCCCGGCGGACGCAGCTGAGCACCGAGGCCGGGTGGAAGAAGGCCATCATCAGGAGCCTCACCGGACATCTGTCGGCAGCCTCATCTGGTCCGGAGCAGGGAAGAAGTCCCAGCGCTCCGAAGCTGGAAAGCAAGGCCCTGCCGGAAAGCGAGGTGCTGCAAGCAGAGATGACAGCGTCGCAGAACAAGGCCCTGCAGCCAGCGTTCCAGACCCCAGCGGAGACGGAGCAGACCGGCACCGGAGGAACCGCATCTGAAGCAGGTAGGAAGAGCCACCCTGCCCTGACGACCGACACCACCCCAGCGACTGCTAGTGCCACAGCTGCTGACTCCGTTCCAGTGACTGATCTTGCAGCAGCCGCTACCTCTGCTGCAGCAGATGCCCATACTCAAGCTGCGCAGACCTCCATCGCTGCGCATGATTTAATCGTACATGAAAGACGGATTAACGGCGTTTGTCCAGCACTGGGTGTAACCCTGGACCTCACTTTGCCCAGGCCAAGAAGGGTTAAGTGCCAGGTGCAGCCCTGGAAGCCGTCCAACTAAACCTCGGAAACCTGAAACTGTAAATAGTTAATTGTTTATTTCCTTGCTATTTTG
This sequence comes from Ranitomeya variabilis, assembly GCF_051348905.1. Taxonomy (NCBI): domain Eukaryota; kingdom Metazoa; phylum Chordata; class Amphibia; order Anura; family Dendrobatidae; genus Ranitomeya; species Ranitomeya variabilis. The sequence continues at coordinate 1,137,080,543 of NC_135232.1, forward strand.
CTGCTAAAACCCGTCCTGGGTTAACTTTTAAAGGGATCCCTTTGTTTACCCGGGATCCCTATTGCTTTTTATTTTTGCTTTCACTTTCGTTTTTGCTTTTTGTTCCACAAAGTTACACAAACTGCAGAAATCATGGACTGTGCATGATTCGAACTTCCCTTGTAAATAGTTTGCACCTTCTTAAAGGTGCTCCCTACTGGTTTTAGCCAAAGACACTTTGCGAAGATATTTGCCCTATTTGTTTGAGCCAAAGACACTTTGTGAAGATACCGTTCCTACCGGTTCTAGTTAAAGACACTTTGCGAAGATACCATGCCGGAACCTTTGCATGGGCCGGTAGGCTGAGAAGACGAGCTACCTTAGAAAGACTTGGTCCCCTCTTAAAGGGGATGTGAGAAACTGAACTTGAGAGAGATACTGTTGCAGAACAGTAATGCCATAATGATGCCTTGAGAAGAAATGTAACTGTTTTACATGCTAAGTTATATGTGTTGAATTTGTTGAAATGTCTAAATAATGTTTTGCAGAAAGAAAAGATGCAGAGAGCCCGTAGGGGTAGAGATAGAGGTCTGCATAGTTGAAAGTAAGCAAAGTAATAATGAAGGTGAGGATAGAAGGTAAACCCCGCGTCCCCATTGAAAGTTACTTTGTTACTAAGGACAGAGAGTGAACCCGTAGGGGTTAGAGAGTGAGTCCTTAAAGGAGCCGAGTAGAGCTGGCTCAGAGTTCTTTAAACGAAAGGAATGTTATGTCTATACCATGTATAGTAGAGAAAGGCAGTAGGCCCTGGATGAACAGGGCGGTCCTGTAAAAGAAAGGAGAGGCAGTAGGTCTGGTGCCATAGGGACAGGCGGTCCTGCAGGTTCAAAGTAGGAGAATGTGAAGTTACCTTACCCTGTAATGTGATTATAGGAAGGCCTTTGGTAAACTAAGAGTGTATGTTTCCTAAGGCAATGTTAATTTATTGTTCCAGAATTTGCACTAAGTAGAATACCCGGTTGGGTAACAGGAGTTATGCATAGCCTGTAATTTATAATGTTGACCATGTTTGTAACGTTAAAAGTGTCCTCACCTCCCATAAAGGGAAGCCTGTTCAAGTATACTTATTGTTTTGCACTCAACAAAATTGTATGTCTGTTTACTAATCTGTATTGTTGTTTTTCTTCCCAGTCCCGGAGTACTGTGTTTAACCAGGGGGGAGTGCAGCGCCCCAGAGTTCTGGTCATTGCAGTACTGTGGCTTCGCCGCTAAGGGGAGCCATGGTACGTTCGATGGCACCGAAGGAGTTCCTCCAATCAGGTATCACAGACACCAATATGTTTCACAGCTGGGCCTCCGGGGGGAGCTAAGGGTGCTATTCATTAGGCCACTCCCCACCATAGTGGGTAAACTGGGGGTCAGGCAGGAAGTTAGTAGAGAACGCTGACGGGATTGAACGGAGCAACACCCTGTGGCAGGGGGTGTTGTGAAGGGAGAGACTGTAGGGTCTCTGCCAGGGGTGGGATCCTGGCAGAGGCTTGGCATTGAAAGAACGTAACGGGTCCGCGCAGGCTCCTGGAAGCGGCGGGACTCAAGGAAAGGACTAGAAGCGAGACAGATTGTGCTGAGTGAGAAACGAGATCAAGCAGAAGGAGAATACCAGCAGGGGTTGTGCTGAAAGAGGCAGCACCCTGCTGAGGCGCAATACCGGTGGCCGGAACGCCGAGGGAGTGGATTAGAATACAGCTTCAAGCCATACTCCAAACAGCGGCAGGACAGTCGGTCTCAGGCGGGCTGTCTACCACATATCACCTATGAAGTCTTGGGGGGCAATTGCGGGAGAGGGGCGACTCTAGGGTCCCGGAAGAACTCCAGGCCTACCTGACAAACGGGTGCCATTCCAACCTGAATACAGGGAAGGGGTGGATTGCAGAGGAACATCAAATCGAGTTGTGAGGGAACTTAAGAAACAGACACAACCGTTGTGGGGTTACTTTCCGTAAGCACAGCAGGGAAGGACTACAACACATAGCGCTAGAAGGAAGGCACAGATTTCCACCTGAGAGGAGAACTCTGGAGGTGCCATTGGACCGGCCGGACTTGCGTAGCCTGGTGAACCGTGTTCCGGACTGAGGACTCAGAGATCTCCAGTAAAGAGGTAAAGAGACTGCAACCTGGTGTCCTCGTTATTTACCGCGACTTACACCCCACAACTGCACCGCTCCACCGCTATCATTACTACCACCTATTACACCGGACGTCCCCCACTGACGGACAGGGCCACGGACCGGGTCTAGCCACCGTGACAACCCCGAGACTGAGAACTAGAGGCCCGGCTCCGGGTATCCCCTCGGCCCTGCGGCGGTGTGGGGGGCGCTCCACAGAAATCAAGAAAATAAATGATAAAAAGGAGAAAACGGAAATAATCCTAAAAGGGGAATGAAATAAATGGATAAACCCTAAAATATAAAAATGAAATGAAAAAAAGAAATGAAAAGAAATGAAAAAAATGGAAAAAAATGAACAACAAAACAAAACTTTAAAAATAACAATAAAAATAAATTAAAATAATAATAAAATAAAATAAAATATAAATAAAGAAATGAAAAAACTAGAAAAATAAAAATAAAAATAAAAATAAAAATAACACCCATACATAGTTATTACATAGTTATTAAGGTTGAAGGAAGACTTTAAGTCCATCTAGTTCAACCCATAGCCTAGCATGCCCTAACATGTTGATCCATGGGAAGGCATAGTCATGGTAAACTTACCAAGAGTGGTGGATTGTAGTGAAAATATAAAGGGATTTTCATGTACTTTCTTCCTAAGAAGTCTAGAAACGGAAGAAGAAGTAAAAGGTGATTAGAGAGGCGGTCTTGATTCAGCGACATGAAAGAAATAGACACCAAGATAGTTAACATATAATCGGCATACATATCAATATCCTAGAAAGTGAAATCCAATTCCCTATTAAGGCCTTTAGGGGCCATAGTCTGCAATGTATAGATGCAGAATGATTCTCGTTCCTTGAGGAGTTTTATATGGTCACCACCCCGTCTTGGTCGTTCCACTCTCTATATTACCTGGTACCGGAGTTGAGACACGGAGTGGTTGGCCGAGGCAAAATGATGGGGGAGTGGGAGCCAGGTTTTCTTAAGTCTAATGGTAGACTTGTGGCTGGAGATTCTGTCACGTACGTGCTGTACAGTTCCCCCCACGTACATAAGACCGCAGGGACACTTGATTAAGTACACAACATAATTAGTTTCACAAGTGTAAAATCCCTTGATCTTGAACCTCTTACCCGTATGTGGATGTGTAAATTCACTCGACCTAATTACATTCAACCCAGACAAGGGAACGTACCCACCCTCTGAGTTCCAAGGAATTGTTGTCTTGGTTGTTTGATGAAGCTTCCGATGTCGACCTTAACCAGACTGTCCTTAAAGTTCCTTGGTCTGTGTTTGCACATCAGTGCTGGGGCTTGAAAGGCAGCTACCTGTGGCTAAGCCTCAGAGAGCAGGGGCCAGTGTTTATTAATGGTCTTATAGATTAGAGGCATAGTGGGGTGGTGGGTATGTATAAACTGTATTCGTTCCTGTTTAGGGGTTTGTAATTTGGAAGGGAAGTATTCAAGGGCCCTCGTTCTTTCTTTTTGGAGGATCTTATCAGGATAATTCCTGTCCCTGAACTGACGCACAAAGGATTTTTAAGTCCTCTTTGTGCGTCTGTGAGCTTTTACTCAATGTTTAGCGTTAGGACCGGCAAAAATGTAAGGACCCTTGACGTGGGTTGCCGGCTTACGTATTGAGGCCCCAATATAAACCAATACCTTACATACATTGATATGTGTTTTTTTTGCACTTTATCTTGCAGGGCGCAGTCGGACCAAGATGGCTCTGTAAACTGTAGGCCTCTATTCACACAGCATGCATTTTGTAGCACTGGGCAGCCCGCCTGTATGTGCGTTAGTAGTAAGCTGTAGACCAGATGCTCTGCATTGCTTGTGTGAACAATGCCACATACAGACTATTATTGCTTATCTTTTTGTGCACTAATGCCAAACAACCAATACTGGATTGAAAGTGGTTGTTTCATCGGTATTTTTTGCACCTATGTTTTTGCCATCATTAATCGGGTCCGATGCGCCCTGCTGGTGCATTTGTTTGGAGGCTTCAGCTGGTAACCATCTCTGCTTTTTTCTCTATGATTTTTTTTGTCAATTTTCTGGAGGATTTTTAAGTCCTCTTTGTGCGTCTGTGAGCTTTTACTTAGGGATTCTATAGCCTGTTTCTCTATGGGTGTAATATTGTGTCTGGTAGGGAAGTCTCCTTTTTGTTGCTTGGAGAGTAAATCCTGAGTGTCCCTCTGAATTAAGTCAATAACTGCCTCTGCTGCATGATATGTGCATGGTGGGCGAAAAGAGCTTTTATTATATAGACCTAGAGAGGAGATAGATAGATCGGGGATAAAGCTAACGTCAGTGGAAGAAGATCTATTGTTAACAGGATTACTCTGTAAACCAAAGTGGGTTTTCAGCCTTAGGCCATGTGCACACGTTCAGGATTCTTCGCGTTTTTTTCGCGTTTTTTCGCTATAAAAACGTGATAAAAACGTGAAAAAAACGCTAACCTATGCCTCCTATTATTTACAGTGTATTCCGCATTTTTTGTGCAAATGTTGCGATTTTTTCCGCGAAAAAATCGCATCGCGGAAAAAAAAGCAACATGTTCATTAAAAATGTGGAATTGCGGGGATTCCGCACACCTAGGAGTCCATTGATCTGCTTACTTCCCGCACGGGGCTGTGCACACCATGCGGGAAGTAAGCAGCTTATGTGCGGTTGGTACCCAGGGTGGAGGAGAGGAGACTCTCCTCCACGGACTGGGCACCATATAATTGGTCAAAAAAAAAGAATTAAAATAAAAAATAGTGATATACTCACCCTCGATGTCTTCCCGCCTCTCAGGTGCATGCTGCCGCTTCGGTTCCTGTAGCTGGTGTGCGGTGAAGGACCTGTGATGACGTCACTGTCCTGTGATTGGTCGAGACCGGTCATGTGACCGCTCACGTGACCGCGACGTCATGGAAGGTCCTGCGCGCACACACTATCTATACGGAACGGACGCCGCTGAGGTCTGCATGTGAGTATAAGCATTTTTTTTTATTTTTTTTATTATTTTTAAACATTCTATCTTTTACTATAGATGCTGCATAAGCTGCATCTATAGTAAAAAGATGGTCACACTTGTCAAACAGTATGTTTGACAAGTGTGACCAACCTGTCAGTCAGTTTTCCAAGCGATGCTACAGATCGCTTGGAAAACTTTAGCATTCTGCAAGCTAATTACGCTTGCAGAATGCTAAAAAAAACGCGAAAAAAACGGAAAAAAAACGCAAAAAAAAAAAATGCGGATTTCTTGCAGAAAATTTCCGGTTTTCTTCAGGAAATTTCTGCAAGAAATCCGGACGTGTGCACATACCCTTATGCTGCGGTAGAAATATTGTAAATCCTGCTCAAGCTTGAAGCTATCCCACGGGGGGGTTGGGCAAAAGGAAAGACCCCTTTGTAAGACTGATAGTTCAACGGGATTCAAGGTATAGGAGGATATGTTTATCACAGATTTCGTGTTCCTACCTGTGATCTCGTCACCATGCGTTCGGTTGGATTTATATTTTGACCTCCTTGTCGGTCTCCTCCACGTTGTCTCGAATTGCCCCTCCCAGATGGTCTGCTTCCTAAAAAACGTCCCTGGTATGAAGACCCACTGCTGTCGGAGCTGAAGGAGCCGGGACGTCTTCAGGAATGATATCCTCGACCTTGCCCAAAGTTCGTGGATTCGTTCCATTTGTAGACGCCTTCCAATCTGTAGTCTTCTGAGTCTCTATAGAATTTGTTTCTTTTTTTTTCTTGGAGTGTTCTTCGATTGTCCTCTATAATTTTGTCTGTCTTAGTTTTCAAGTTCTGCCAATCCGCACTAGAGATGGTTGAGCAGAGTTTTTCTTCTATCGATTTGACCTTGGTTTCAGTCTCAAGTATCGCCGTCTGGAGGGTTTCGATAGTGAGAAGAATAAGATCAAGTGAGCACTTATTCAGAATTTGTTTGTACCTTTCACAGTAATCTGGTCTGTCTGCAAACAGTGTAGGACGAAGATTACAACGGAGACCCCTCGGGATCCGGCTCAACTTGTTGTACTCCGCCAAGGTGATGGAGTGGAGATCATATGACATCAGTCTTCGGCGTTCTTTTTCATAGTCCTTACTTCTAATATCCTGTGCGGGTGTCCGTAGAAATTCGCTAGAGTTCATAACTTTGGATAAAATGTTAGATGCTGTTACTTCATCGAAGGCAACAGTATTCGTAGACATCAGGAAACAGGTGCAACCATCAACACAAAAATACTGTATCCAGAGGAAAATATGATAGGCACACTAAAGTTCAGAAAGAGAGGTGCTGGCTGGACATCCAACGTCAAATATACAAGAAAAACAGCCACACTCAAGTCCTTGCGTTTATGTAGAAAATGTTGTTATTTTTATTCAAGTGCACAGGCACCACCAAATAATTTTTTTTAAAAAAGGCAGGTGATTGCGGACAACAAGGTAACGTTTCGACCAGGCACGGTCTTTCTCAAAGCCTCACTGCAATATTAGGTCCAAAATTAACGTAATTCTTGATAAATATCTTTCCAATAATTGTATATGTAATATGATATATGGTTTTAGATATGTTTAAAATAAAGTTTGTATTTTTTCATACTTTGCGGCCTGGTGTCTATTTTTGGTGTTAGCAATAATTGTATAGACCAAAAAACAGCCACTTTTTTAACAAACCCATACCCAACAACACCGGTTTTCTACGTGCTTCCAAAAATTCATAAGTCCTTAACCAATCCCCCGGGCCACCCTATCGTGGCATCAACAAACTCCATCCTTTCCCCTCTGTAAATTTTTTGGGAAAAATGTTTTACCCCATTTGTCAAAAAAAACAAATCGTTTGTCCTCGACACGGGTCATTTCATCAGTATAATCAAACAGATCTCCCCCTTACCACCACAATGTCTCTTAACCACTTTGGATGTTAAGAGCCTCTATACCTCAATTAAGCATGATTTAGGTCTGGAGGCGGTAGGCAACCTCCTACAGACCTCTGACTTAAGTCCACAAGCCCAACTTCTTATGCTGGATCTCCTCTCCACTTTCCTCAGAGAAAACTATTTCCTGTTCGGTGACCAATTCTACTTACAAATCTGCGGTACCGCCATGGGGTCCAACATGGCACCAGCGTATGCCAACATTTACATGGACACCTTTGAGAATGAGTATATATACAATAATGCCCTCTTTAAGTCACATTCTAAATGCTGGCTCCTGTACATAGATGACGTCTTCTGTCTATGGGACGGAACAACGGACACCTTTTTTCTCTTTGTATCACAGATTAATGATGTCAGACCCGAATTACAATTTACACCCAACTGTGAGATTCATAAGATTCCGTTCCTCGACACCTTGGTTATCAAGAACGGCCGAGGTGGCCTAGATACTGATATTTTCACAAAGCCTACTGATTCAAACAACCTGCTCCTGTTTTCAAGTTGCCATCCCAAATCTACATGGGAAAGCCTTCCATGTTCCCCATTCCGTAGGGTTACTAACATAGTGTCAAATTCCAACCTGACTGAGTCTCGACTAGATGACATGGTACAAAAGTTCAGGGACAGGAATTATCCTGATAAAATCCTCCAAAAAGAAAGAACGAGGGCCCTTGAATACTTCCCTTCCAAATTACAAACCCCTAAACAGGAACGAATACCATTTATACATACCCACCACCCCACTATGCCTCTAATCTATAAGACCATTAATAAACACTGGCCCCTGCTCTCTGAGGCTTACCCACAGGTAGCTGCCTTTCAAGCCCCAGCACTGATGTGCAACGCAGACCAAGGAACTTTAAGGACAGTCTGGTTAAGGTCGACATCGGAAGCTTCATCAAACAACCAAGACAACAATTCCTTGGAACTCAGAGGGTGGGTACGTTCCCTTGTCTGGGTTGTGCCTGTTGCGCCAATGTAATTAGGTCGAGTGAATTTACACATCCACATACGGGTAAGAGGTTCAAGATCAAGGGATTTTACACTTGTGAAACTAATTATGTTGTGTACTTAATCAAGTGTCCCTGCGGTCTTATGTACGTGGGGGGAAATGTACAGCACGTACGTGACAGAATCTCCAGCCACAAGTCTACCATTAGACTTAAGAAAACCTGGCTCCCACTCCCCCATCATTTTGCCTCGGCCAACCACTCCGTGTCTCAACTCCGGTACCAGGTAATATAGAGAGTGGAACGACCAAGACGGGGTGGTGACCATATAAAACTCCTCAAGGAACGAGAATCATTCTGGATCTATACATTGCAGACTATGGCCCCTAAAGGCCTTAATAGGGAATTGGATTTCACTTTCTAGAATATTGATATGTATGCCGATTATATGTTAACTATCTTGGTGTCTATTTCTTTCATGTCGCTGTATTCTGACTCATGGGTATGTAGAACGCAGTGGTGCCTGGATAGGCCTCTCTTTTCGGGCGCTTCCGTATTCACCTGTACTCACGTTCATACCGATTTATCAGATAGCTTAACTCAGCCACCTTCTCATGTAAGAAGACTCCAGGAAAAGAGGATTGCTTTAACTGAAATTCTTGTATTATGATGAAAGTAGCAGGTAAAAAGGAATATTCAACAGAGGACATGTAATAGGATGCATACAGATATGGGGATGATGACAAAATGGAGAATAAGGGCGTGAACAAACATACATCACAGGACTACAGTGAGAGAGTTGGGACAAAATAAAGGGAAAGGCAAACTTCTGCCTAGAAAGAAAGGATGGAACACAAACAATGCAAACATTAAATGATTTCTCAAGTCGTGGGACATGACACTCCCCGTCTGAAATCCTTGGATTTCACGATGTCCGTAATTTTTCGAAGTCGTTCGAACCTGAAAAAACAAGAGGAAGAAAACATGCATGCAATAATAAACATAAAAGATTTTTAAGTCCAACTCGTTGTTGTTGACCCGTAGATCACACCGAAAGATAAGTTCAAGTATATAAAACCCATCTTCAGATTGGGGAAGCCGCAAACATGCAAACTCTTCCACCAACCCAGAATCCAATGGGAATGTTAAGGGTTCAATCCAATGGAAAATGTCAACATTCAATAAACTGGGGAATGAGGAGGAATGCTCCCCGCCGTGAACAACGTCCAGGAGCATGTTCAGTTCATGTGATGTCCTCCTTTCGTAGAAGCAGCACGAGTTCAGTGACGGGGCGGAAGAAGGTTCGGGTAGAGCCCCCTTTTGTCACCTTAACTTCTACCTTACGAGTCTTTCCGTCCTCACCGGGTAGGACTTTGGTGATAAGTCCCATTGGCCAGTCATTACGATGAGCCTCTTTGTCCTTTAAGAGAACAAGGTCTCCTTCTTGGAGATTGGGACTGGGCGTCTGCCATTTGTGACGGTTTTGAAGCAAGTGTAAATATTCGGTCTTCCAGCGATGCCAAAACACATTAGCCAGGTGTTGAACTTGTCTCCACTGACGTTTGTAAATGTCCTTGTTATCGAAATTCCCAGGTGGGACTGTAGCGGCTCCAATCTTCTGTGTAAGGAGTGTAGCTGGAGTAAGTATCGTTGGAGCATCGGGGTCGGATGATACTGGAACCAAAGGTCTAGCATTTATTATGGCTGACACTTCTGCGAGGAAGGTGACCAGAACTTCATGAGTAAGGGGAAGTTTATGGTCCAGCAACATGGAGTCGAGGATCCTTCGTGCAACACCAATCATGCGTTCCCAAGATCCACCCATGTGTGAAGAGTGTGGAGGGTTGAATACCCAAGTGCATCCATTGTCGGACAAGAAGTTGTCAAACTGCAGTTCCTTGCAGGCTCCTACAAAGTTTGTGCCGCAGTCGGACCGGAGTTGTTTGGCAGGTCCCCGGATGGAAAAGAATCTTCTTAGGGCATTGATGAAGCTGGAGGTATCCATGGATTCAATAACCTCGATGTGAACTGCACGGATACTGAGACAGGTGAATAGGACAGCCCATCGCTTACTGTTCGCGGCTCCTCCACGGGTTTTCCTGGTAACAACCGACCATGGCCCGAAGACGTCTACACCAACATATGAAAACGGTTGGTCCATGCTCAGTCGATCTGCTGGGAGGTTCGCCATTTGTTGTTGTTGGTGTTTTCCTCGTAACCTTCGACACTTGACACATCTATGGAGAACTGAAGAGACGCACCTCTTCATTCCCATGATCCACAAGCCAGCAGACCTGATGGCACCTTCAGTAAGATGTCTGCCTTGGTGCTGTACTCGTTCGTGATAGTGCCGAATCAACAGAGTAGTGACGTGATGTCGACCTGGAATGATGATAGGGTTCTGCTCCTTATCGTATAGGTCTGATTTACTTAAACGTCCTCCCACTCTTAGAAACTTGAGATGATCGACTACTGGATTCAAGTCGAGTAGAGTGCTGTTTTTGGACACGCTGACTCCCTTGGTAATACTGCCAATCTCATGTGAATATTCTTCTTGTTGCACACACCTGATGATAACTTGTTCAGCATGGTCTATGTCGTCGGCAGTAAGACGACTCTTACACACGTGCCAACCATGGCACCCTGAGGGCTTGTCCTTTGTAAAACAGCGAGCAATGTGAATGAGACGAGCTACAGTTCGTACAACGGAGGACCAGCTTGAAAAGCGTTCAAAACGATGAGACTTCAAACCTTGCCTAGATGTCATTGAAGTATAGTGAGCAGAGATAGTTTGTCTTATCTCCTTGTCAGATTCTGGTTCCACCAGCTCATAAGCATTTTTGGTGTTGTTCGCACAGAAATCTTCGTACAGGAGACTGGGAGGCGTCAACCACATGTTGTCACCAAGCTTAGAAGCAGCTGCGAGTCTTGTACCTCGGTCGGCTGGGTTTAAATCGGTGGAGATGTGATGCCACTGCTCAGGGGTAGAAAAACTTCTGATGCGCTCAACTCTGTTGCTCACATATGTATAGAACTGCTTTGTTTGGTTGTGAATGTACCCGAGTACCACCCTGCTGTCAGTGTAGAAAGTAAAGGAATCAATTGTAATGTCCATTTCGTCTTGTACAACTTCAGCAATTTCTACTGCCAATACCGCAGCACAAAGCTCGAGTCTGGGTACAGAGTGTGCAGGCTTTGGAGTTAATTTGGCTTTACCCAGGATGAAACCACAGTGTACCTTGTTAGCTCCTAAGGTCATCAGATAAGCTACTGCGGCTATGGCTTCTGTAGATGCGTCAGAGAAAATATGGACTTCTCTTCTGATTGCAGTCGAAGGTGATCTTGGAGAATAACAACGTGGGACTTGGAGTTGCTCTAAGAACTTCAGAGACTTCTTCCACGCCTCCCACCTTTGCTGTTTCTGAGTTGGGAGCGGGGTGTCCCAATCCGTGTTCTCGGCCGTAAGCTGTCTTAACAGTATCTTGCCTTGAATAGTGATGGGTGCTACAAACCCGAGAGGATCATAGATGCTATTTATGACAGATAGGACTCCTCGTTTGGTAAAGGGTTTGTCATAGGGTGACACTTGGAAAGTGAAGGTGTCCCGTTTGATATCCCACAGTAGACCAAGGCTGCGCTGTGTTGGAGGAACATCGGAACCCAAGTTGAGGTCCTTTAGGTTTGTGGCATGGTCCTCAGATGGAAACGCGTTCATTACCTCTTGACTGTTAGAGATAATCTTGTGGAGTCTGAGGTTTGATGTGGATAGCATTTCCTGTGTTCTGGAGAGTAGGTCAATTGCATCTTCGCTTGTGGGCAAGGACTTGAGCCCATCGTCCACGTAGAAGTTCTTCTCTACAAATTGCCGAGCATCGGAACCGTACTCTCTCTCACCTTCCTGGGCTGTCCGTCTCAGTCCATAGATCGCCACAGCAGGTGAGGGACTGTTGCCGAAGACATGGACCTTCATCCGGTAGTCTATGACCTGATTGTTGACGTTGTTGTCCTTGTGCCATAGGAACCTAAGATAGTTTCTGTTGTCTTCTTTCACAATGAAGCAATGAAACATCTGCTGAATGTCGGCCATTATGGCAACAGGTTCTTGTCTGAAGCGGATCAATACTCCAAGGAGGCTGTTGTTCAGGTTGGGCCCAGTTAGGAGCAGGTTATTGAGAGAGAGGCCTTCAAACTGAGCACTGGAGTCAAACACCACTCTGATCTGATTAGGCTTGCGAGGGTGATAGACACCAAAGGATGGAAGATACCAACATTCTTCTCCCTCCCTCAGTGGTGGCGCAGGTTCAGCATGATTTCTGTCAAAGATGTTCTGCATAAAGTCAATGAAATGCTTCTCCATCTCTGGTTTCCTCTTTAGGGTACGCTTTAAGGATGAGAACCTTGCAGTTGCTTGCTGCAGGTTGTTCGGCAACCTCACTCTTGGGAAACGAAAGGGTAAAGGAGCTACCCAACTGTTGGAGTCGTCTTGAACAAATTCTTTATCCATAACCTTTATAAATTCTTTATCTTCCCTTGTGGGTGCCAACTTGTTGTCATTACTTGTGGAATCGAACACTGATGACCCGAGGTTTTCTTCCCAGGACTGGAGTGTGTTCATGTTGTTGAAGGATTCCTGTTGCCACTTGGTGTTGCTCACTTTCTCTTTCACCCAGTAGTGATGTGGGCATGGTTGGAAATGGGTGCTGCGACCATTTGACAAAATGTGTGTCTTGTAAGAGGAGATGTTGTTAGGTCTCTTCATCTTGTGTATGCAAACATTGCCTATGATTACCCAGCCTAGATCTAAGCGTTGGGCAAATGGTGCATCGTGTGGTCCATTAATTTGCTGACGCACCTTGTGCAGCCGGAGGATGTCTCTGCCTAGCAGAATCAGGATATCTGCACTGTTGTTGAGGGCTGGTATCTTGTTTGCTATCCCCTTGAGATGTTGGTGATGAAGAGCAGCCTCTGGCGTTGGGATCTCTTCTCGATTGGATGGAATCTGGTTGCACTCGACCAGTGTAGGTAACGGTATCTCGACGGTGTTCTCGAGAGATGTCGCTGTAAGACCACTGGCCCTTCTCCCATAAACCTCTGTAACACCACTGCAGGTACCTAAGGTGTAAGGGTAGGCATTTCCCTTTAAGTTAAACATATCAAAGAGTTCTGACCTTGCAAGTGATCGGTTGCTCTGATCATCCAGAAGGACGTACACCTTCACGGCTTTCTCTGGGTGACCGTTGGGATATACGTTCACCAGGCAAATCTTCGCACAGGACTTGTCCCAGAGGTCTTCTCCGCAGACTTCTGTGCATGAAGAAGATATTGTGGTATGGCTTGCAGTTTGAGCTGCGTCCTCCCCGCCATGGCTCGTGGTGGGGGAAGGAGTAAGTGTAGAGTCAGGACGGAATGGGTGGAGTGCTTGTACGTGGTCCTCACTGTCACACTCCATGCACTTAATTGTAGTTTTACAGTCTTTAGCAAGGTGTTCAGTAGAAGCACAACATCTGTAGCATACCCCGAACCTCTTTAGAAGCTCCTTGCGTTCCTGGAGCGGTTTCTTCCTGAAGCCGATGCACTTTTTTAAGGGATGTGGCTTCTTGTGGATGGGACATTCACGATTTGGGTTCTCTATCTTTTCACCTTTGTTACTCTTGTCTGGGGCTGGTGTTGGTAAGGGAAGAATATCCGTCTTCTTCACTGACACTGGACCTCTGCGGTTTCTGTCGTTCGAGCGTGCGCTGACGTATTTAGAAGGAGGTGAAGCTGGGCCACTGGATTCTTGGTAAGAAAAGCTTGGGTCATTCTTGCGCTCTGCCACGTCTTTTATAAACTCACAGAAGTAGGAGAATGGAGGAAATGACACTTGATGGTCTTTCTTGTATTTTGACCCTAGTGTAGTCCACCTTTCTTGCACGTTGTACGGTAGCTTGGAGATAATGGGATTTACTCCACGAGCAGTGTCCAGGTAGCTGAGGCCAGGTAGGTGGGTGTCTGCCTTGGCCAGCTGGAGCTCTAACAGCAAGTCACTGAGCTCTAGGAACTTTGAACTGTCCTTGCTTGATATCTTTGGAAAACTCTGTAGACGCTTGAACAGTGCATTCTCTATGGCTTCTGGACTGCCAAAGTTTTTCTCTAGTCTTTCCCATGCAGCCATGAGACCAGCCATTGGATTACTGATATGTACAGACCTGAGTCTCTTGACACGCTCTGTGGATTGTGGTCCTAGCCATCTGATTAGCAGGTCCAGCTCTTCGGCAGCAGTGATGCCGAGGTCACTAGTTACGGTTCTAAAGGCATTTTTCCAACCTCTGTAATTTTCAGGTTGGTCGTCAAACCTTGTGAGACCGGTTTTAGTAAGTTCGCGGCGAATCATGTACCTTGCGAAGTCGGACATGTCTGTTCTTTCTGACTTAGGATGCACGAATGTGGGCTGAGCGGTGTTGTACATAGGAGTGGAGACGTCTTGGACTTGAAACGTGGGTAAGTATGGAGTGGCATATGCATTTAGTCCAGCAACCGGTTTGGTGGGTATAGTCTCTGCTACATGCGGAGCTGGCACTGTGCGGTTGTCGAGAGTATAATGACCTGCCGGTATATTGGGTTGCGTGTAGATAATAGCCTGTGGAGTTTGATGAGATGCAGGGTCTTGGCGCATACTGGAATACGAAGGAAGTTCAAGTTTGGGAGCATTGTGCTGACCTTGAGTGTAGGGTTCTGTAAGTTGATCGGCATCCTGGTGTCCTGGAGAAGCATGAACGCCATCAGAAGTGTTAGTGATGATCTGCGGTTCGCCATTTTGGCTTAGCACGTAGTCTCTTGTGCGTTCAATAGGGTCCTCCGCCTCCACTTCACACAAACTGATGCTGTCTCTTTGACTCCCACTGATAGCTCGCTCCAGGATCCTTAACTCCGCCATGGCTGTTGCGTGCTCACATTCCTTCTCCAGAGCTTCCTTGCGTGCTGCATCCGCATCCATTTCTGCTCTCTTTTGTGCTGTGGCTGCATCCATATCTGCTCTCCTTTGCGCAAAGGCTGCTTGTATCTTAGACGTTTCTGCCTTAGCACGTGCCCTTATAAGCTGCTGGCTGAGAGTGGAATATTTTGATGAACTTGACCTAGATGAGCGTTTTGAGTGCTTAGACGATTTGGATGAGCGAGATGATGCATCTGGTGTCCGTGCAATTTTAGCCTCTATCTTTGTCTTAATGTCGCGTACGGTGCAGTCCCTTTCAGAATTAAGCTGCTGGAAACTTTGCAATTCTATTAAAGTCTCTGGCAGATTCAGTTTTTTCAGGAGAGTAATGTATTGATCAGTCTTCTCCATATACCTTTGGTATGCTGTGCATAATTGTTCTAGGGCTCCCTCAAGTGGTAACTCATGAGAAGCAGGCCTTGATACAGTGTCTATGTGACTCAGCACTTTCTCCCACAGTGAAGACACATCACTATATACAGCACATTTTTCAGTCTCTAAATTCTCCATGACTTTCCATGTAGGTTTAACTGTACGTTTTCCTCTTTCACTAGCTGGTGGATGGGGATCTAGGTCTCTGTCCTGTGTTTGTAAGTCTGGTAGGGACATTGTATTCCTTGCTTCAGACATGATTTGCTTGCAGGCAGGAAGAGTGGATGATGAGGGTTATACTTCTCACTGTTTATCTGCAGTGTGTGCTTCTATGCACGCTGGGGTCTGGCTGGGAACTGGGTTACTGTGTATCTGGGAAATGTCCTTTTCCACTGAGGTTCAGCACAGACCTTGAGTTACTGTCTCTGAAGGCAGGCTATTCCTTTTTACTATTCTGACTCATGGGTATGTAGAACGCAGTGGTGCCTGGATAGGCCTCTCTTTTCGGGCGCTTCCGTATTCACCTGTACTCACGTTCATACCGATTTATCAGATAGCTTAACTCAGCCACCTTCTCATGTAAGAAGACTCCAGGAAAAGAGGATTGCTTTAACTGAAATTCTTGTATTATGATGAAAGTAGCAGGTAAAAAGGAATATTCAACAGAGGACATGTAATAGGATGCATACAGATATGGGGATGATGACAAAATGGAGAATAAGGGCGTGAACAAACATACATCACAGGACTACAGTGAGAGAGTTGGGACAAAATAAAGGGAAAGGCAAACTTCTGCCTAGAAAGAAAGGATGGAACACAAACAATGCAAACATTAAATGATTTCTCAAGTCGTGGGACATGACACGCTGAATCAAGACCGCCTCTCTAATCACCTTTTACTTCTTCTTCCGTTTCTAGACTTCTTAGGAAGGAAGTACATGAAAAACCCTTTATTTTTTCACTACAATCCACTACTCTTGGTAAGTTTACCATGACTATGGGTCTCTTTTTTTTATTTTTATATTTATTTTTATTTTTCTAGTTTTTTCATTTCTTTATTTATATTTTATTTTATTATTTTCTTAATTTATTTTTATTGTTATTTTTAAAGTTTTGTTTTGTTATTCATTTTTTTCATTTTTTTTTCATTTTTTTTTCATTTTTTTCATTTCTTTTTTTCATTTCATTTTTATATTTTAGGGTTTATCCATTTATTTCATTCCCCTTTTAGGATTATTTCCGTTTTCTCCTTTTTATCATTTATTTTCTTGATTTCTGCATAGTGTTTATTTTATCCCCACAGCATCTATGGTCTCCCTATATGGAACTGGATTTTTTGGTGTACTCTATCCGTGACTTTATTTTCATTATTAGTCTATTATTTTTTTACATATTTTTTTATATTTTTTGTCCATCATTATTATTTTTTCTATTTTTTCTATTTTTTTCTGTACTCCTTCCCTCCCTATTTTTGTTATTCTTCTTGGAGCGGCCCCCAAACGCAGGGCAGCGGGGTACTCGGTACCGGGTCTCTCAGTTCTGGGAATGTCACGGTGGCCCGACCCGGTCCGTGGCCCTGCTAAGGGGCGCCCAATAAAAGGTGTAGGTGCAGGTGTAGGTTGCAGTAAACGACAAGGACACAGGGTTGCAGTCTCTTTACCTCTTTACTGAAGGCTTCAGCATCTGCAGTCCAGAGCACCACTAACAGGGCTGGCTGAGACCGGACGGTCCGAAGGCACATCCAGAGTTCCCTTTGCAGGTGGAAATCAGTAGCCTACCTACTAGCGCCTGGGTGTTGTAGTACTTCCCTGCTGAGCACCACAGGATAGTCCTCACAACTGTCGTGTATGTTTCTGTTCTTTCTCTCCGTCCCCCAGATGATATGGATAGGACGCACCCGTATGATGGGGTAGGCGTGGAGTTATTTTATAGGGACCCTAGAGACGCCCTTCTCCCACAATTGCCTGCACGGCTCCGTAACGATCTGTCCTTTTGCTAGGCCACTGTCAGGATCCCACCCCTGACAGGGACCCCCCTGAATCTTCCCAAGCAACGCTCTCCTCTCACTAGATGTTACCTGGGCAAAACCCAGTCAGCTTCTCACTAACTTCCTATCCAGCCCCCAGTTTTACCAGAGTGTGAGGAGTGGCCTAATACATAGAACCCTTTGCTCCCCCTGGTGGCCAGAGTGTGAAGTGTAATGTGTGACTGTGATACCTGGTCAGGTGAACTCTTTTAGTGCAATCAGACGTACCATCACTCCCCTTAGCGGCAGAGCAACGTTACTGCAACGACCAGGACTCTGGGGCGCTGCACTCCACCCCCGGTTAAATCCAGTACTCCCGGGCTGGGAAAAGAAGAACAACAATACATGTTAGCAAAAGACATACAAAATTTTTGAATGCTGTAAACAAGTAAATTTTAACAGTGCTTCCCTTTTTGGGAGGTGAGGACACTTGAACGTTACAAACAGAAACATATTTACATAGTGCTTAAGATTTTAAATAACATTTATTAAATAACTGACTATAAATAACCATTATTACCCAGCCAGGCATTCTATCTACTAAGTGCAAATTCTGAACAATAATTTAACTTTTCCTTTAACCCCTTCCCGACATTTGACGTACTATCCCGTCGAGGTGGGGTGGGCCCCCATGACCGCCGACGGGATAGTACGTCATACGCGATCGGCCGCGCTCACAGGGGGAGCGCGGCCGATCGCGGCCGGGTGTCGGCTGCATATCGCAGCTGACATCCGGCACTATGTGCCAGGAGCGGTCACGGACCGCCCCCGGCACATTAACCCCCGGCACACCGCGATCAAACATGATCGCGGTGTACCGGCGGTACAGGGAAGCATCGCGCAGGGAGGGGGCTCCCTGCGTGCTTCCCTGAGACGATCGGTACAAGGTGATGTACTCACCTCGTACCGATCGTCTTCTCCCTGCAGGCCCCGGATCCAAAATGGCCGAGGGGCTGTATCCGGGTCCTGCAGGGAGCACTTCCGGGTCCGGAGCAGGCTGCAGATGAAAGCTGCAGCCTGCAGCGATGTGAGTGAGAGCGCCGATCTGATAGAGTGCTGTGCACACTATCAGATCTGCGATCTGTGATGTCCCCCCCTGGGACAAAGTAAAAAAGTAAAAAAAAAAAATTTCCACATGTGTAAAAAAAAATAAAAAAAATTCCTAAATAAATAATAATAAAAAAAAATATATTATTCCCATAAATACATTTCTTTATCTAAAAAAAACAAACAAAAACAATAAAAGTACACATATTTAGTATTGCCGCGTCCGTAACGACCCAACCTATAAAACTGGCCCACTAGTTAACCCCTTCAGTAAACACCGTAAGAAAAAAAAAAAAAAAACAAGGCAAAAAACAACGCTTTATTACCATACCGCCGAACAAAAAGTGGAATAACACGCGATCAAAAAGACGGATATAAATAACCATGTTACCGCTGAAAACGTCATCTTGTCCCGCAAAAAACGAGCTGCCATACAGCATCATCAGCAAAAAAATAACAAAGTTATAGTCCTCAGAATAAAGCGATGCCAAAATAATTATTTTTTCTATAAAATAGTTTTTATCGTATAAAAGCGTCAAAACATAAAAAAATGATATAAATGAGGTATCGCTGTAATCGTACTGACCCGAAGAATAAAACTGCTTTATCAATTTTACCAAGCGCAGAACGGTATAAACGCCTCTCCCAAAAGAAATTCATGAATAGCTGGTTTTTGGTTATTCTGCCTCACAAAAATCGGAATAAAAAGTGATAAAAAATGGTCACGTGTCCGAAAATGTTACCAATAAAAACGTCAACTCGTCCCGCAAAAAACAAGATCTCACATGACTCTGTGGACCAAAATGTGGAAAAATTATAGGTCTCAAAATGTGGAGACGCAAAAACTTTTTTGCTATAAAAAGCGTCTTTTAGTCTGGTTTCACACTTGCGTTTTTATCTGCATGCGTTTTTTAAAAAAACCACATGTGTGAAAAAATGCATGTAAACGCGGTAAAACGCATGCGTTTTTATAGAAAAACACAAGAAAACAAGAAAAAAACAAAAAACCCTAACCCTACCCCTAACCCTACCCCTAACCTGAAATACGTGGCACTGAAATACGTGGCACTGAAATATACGTTTATATACGTATATAAGTGCCACGTATTTAAGTGCCACGTATTTAAGTGCCACGTATTTAAGTGCCACGTATTTACGTGCCACGTATTTACATGCCACGTATTTACGTGCCACGTATTTTTCAGTGCCTGAAATACGTGGCACTGAAATATCGTGCCACTGAAATATCGTGGCACTGAAATGTCGTGGCACTGAAGTATGTACGTGCCATGTATTTTTCAGTGCCTGAAATACGTGGCACTGAAATACGTGGCACTGAAATACGTGGCACTTAAATACGTGGCACTTAAATACGTGGCACTTAAATACGTGGCACTTAAATACGTGGCACTTAAATACGTGGCACTTATATACGTGGCACTTATATACGTGGCACTTATATATGTGGCACTTATGACTGTCAGAAAATGTTCAGTAAACGGTTAGGGGTGAGGTTAGGGGTAGGGTTTCAGGTAGAATTGGGGAGTTTCCACTGTTCAGGCACATCAGGGGCTCTCCAAACGCGACATGGCGTCCAATCTCAATTCCAGCCAATTCTGCGTTGAAAAAGTAAAACAGTGCTCCTTCCCTTCCGAGCTCTCCCGTGCGTCCAAAAAGGGGTTTACCCCAACATATGGGGTATCAGCGTACTAGGGACAAATTGAACAACAACTTCTGGGGTCCAAGTTCTCTTGTTATCCTTGGGAAAATAAAAATTTGGGGGCTAAAAATCATTTTTGTGGGAAAAAAAATATGTTTTATTTTCACGGCTCTGCGTTGTAAACTGTAGTGAAACACTTGGGGGTTCAAAGTTCTCACAACACATCTAGATAAGTTCCTTGGGGGGTCTAGTTTCCAATATGGGGTCACTTGTGGGGGGTTTGTACTGTTTGGGTATATCAGGGGCTCTGCAAATGCAACGTGACGCCTGCAGACCAATCCATTTAAGTCTGCATTCCAAATGGCGCTCCTTCCCTTCCGAGCTCTGTCATGCGCCCAAACAGTGGTTCCCCCCCACATAGGGGGTATCAGCGTACTCAGGACAAATTGGACAACAACTTTTAGGGTCCAATTTATCCTGATACCCTTGTGAAAATACAAAACTGGGGGCTAAAAAATCATTTTTGTGAAAAAAAAAAATAATTTTTATTTTCACGGCTCTGCGTTATAAACTGTAGTGAAACACTTGGGGGTTCAAAGTTCTCACAACACATCTAGATAAGTTCCTTGGGGGGTCTAGTTTCCAATATGGGGTCACTTGTGGGGGGTTTGTACTGTTTGGGTACATCAGGGGCTCTGCAAATGCAACGTGACGCCTGCAGACCAATCCATTTAAGTCTGCATTCCAAATGGCGCTCCTTCCCTTCCGAGCTCTGTCATGCGCCCAAACAGTGGTCCCTGTTGTGAATTCTGTTTGTGGGCTCCCCCGGTGGTGTTTTATGGTATTGCCACTTATTTGCCTTCTTCTATCCTTGATCACCTGTTGACACCCATTAGGGGAGTTTCCTATTTAAGGCTGCTTGGCTGCTGGTCCGATGCCGGCCAACAATGTATCAGTAGCATTCTGTTGCATTCTCCTGCCTCAAGTTCCAGTTCAGCTAAGTTGAATTTTGTTCCTAGTTAATGCTATTTTTTGTCCAGCTATCTGCAATGTGACTCTCTGCAGCTGGAAGCTCTCGTGGACTGAAATTGCCACTCCAGTGGCATGAGTTGTCACTGGAGTTTTAAAGTAATTTCAGGATGGTGTTTTTGAGTAGTGTTTTGAAGTTGACCGTGAAGTAACTCTTTCCTGTACTTCTGCTATCTAGTAAGCGGACCTCACTGTGCTAAATCTGCTGTTCATCCTACGTATGTCTTTTCCTCTTGACTCACCGTCAATATTTGTGGGGGCCTGCTATCTCCTTTTGGGGTTCATCTCTGGAGGTAAGGCAGGCCTGTATATTCCTCTGATAGGGGTAGTTAGATCTCCGGCTGGCGCGTGGTGTCTAGGGCATCGTAGGAAACACTCCCCGGCTACTTCCAGTGTTGTGTCAGGTTCAGGTCACGGTCACTTTAGTTTCCATCACCCGAGAGCTAGTCCGTTTGTTATTTTTGATTTCCCTGCCATTGGGAAAATCATAACAGTTTGGCCGGCCACATGTGTTAAAACTATGCACTAAAGCAGGAAAGGATATGAAAAGGTTTTTTTTTTCCCTTCTGTGTTTGGAAAGTGCACCTTAGTGCTTATTTGTACTCCTTGCTTAAACTGCAGTCTTCAGCCTTTTTTTTTTCCTCTCCTCTTAATCTTTGAATGGCTTTGGTTACACCTGTTTGAATCATGGATCCACAGAGTTTGGTTGCAGGTCTGAATAACCTGGCTTCAAAGGTCCAGAACTTACAAGATTTTGTTATACGTGCTCCAATGTCTGAACCTAAGATCCCTATGCCTGAATTTTTTACCGGAGACAGATCCCGTTTTTTGAATTTCAGAGAGAATTGTAAATTGTTTTTGTCTCTGAAATCTCACTCTGCTGGTGATCCTGCGCAACAGGTTAAAATTGTTATTTCTCTATTGCGGGGTGACCCACAAAGTTGGGCATTTGCATTGTCGCCAGGGGATCCTGCGTTATTAAATGTAGATGCGTTTTTTCTGGCTTTGGGGTTGCTTTATGAAGAACCTAATTTAGAGATTTTGGCTGAGAAAGCCTTGATAGCTCTTTCCCAAGGGCAAGATGAAGCTGAGATATACTGCCAGAAATTTCGTAAATGGTCGGTACTTACTAAATGGAATGAGTGCGCTCTAGCAGCTAATTTCAGAGAAGGTCTCTCTGATGCCGTGAAGGATGTCATGGTGGGGTTCCCTGTGCCTACAGGTCTGAATTATGCCATGAAATTGGCTATCCAGATTGATCGGCGTTTACGGGAGCGCAAATCTGTGCACCATATGGCGGTATCTTCTGAGCAAAAATCTGTGCACCATATGGCGGTATCTTTTGAGCAAAAACCTGTGCACCATATGGCGGTATCTTCTGAGCAAAAACCTGTGCACCATATGGCGGTATCTTCTGAGCAAAAACCTGTGCATCATTTGGCGGTGACCTCTGAAAAGGCACCAGAGCATATGCAATGCGATAGTGTATTGTCTAGAGGCGAACGACAGAATTACAGGCGCAAAAATGGGTTGTGCTTCTATTGTGGAGATCCAGCTCATGTTATATCAGCATGCTCTAAACGCATAAAGAAGGTTGATAAAAAGGTTGATAAATCTTTTTCTATGGGTACCTTGCAGTCTAAATTTCTTTTGTCCGTGACATTGATTTGTACTTTATCATCTGTTACTGTGGATGCTTATGTGGATTCTGGCGCCGCTCTGAGTCTCATGGATTGGTCCTTTGCCAAGCGTTGTGGGTTTGATTTAGAGCCTCTGGAGGTTTCTATTCCCTTAAAGGGTATTGATTCTACACCTTTGGCTAGCAATAAACCACAATATTGGACACAAGTGACTATGCATCTTTCCCCAGACCATCAGGAGATTATTCGTTTCCTTGTGTTATATAATCTACATGACGTATTAGTACTTGGATTACCATGGTTACAAATTCATAATCCAGTCTTGGACTGGAGATCAATGTCTGTGCTGAGTTGGGGATGTCGGGGGATTCATGGGGATGCACCTTTGGTTCCCATTTCTTTATCTACTTCCTCTGAGATCCCAGCATTTCTGTCAGATTTTTATGATGTCTTTCAGGAGCCTAAAACTGATTCTCTCCCCCCTCACAGAGAGTGTGACTGCGCTATTGAGTTGATTCCCGGTAGTAAATTTCCTAAGGGTCGCTTGTTTAGTTTGTCTGTACCTGAACATACTGCTATGCGGGAGTATATCAGAGAATCTTTAGAAAAGGGTCATATTCGCCCCTCTTTGTCTCCATTGGGGGCAGGGTTTTTCTTTGTGGGTAAAAAGGATGGTTCATTGAGACCTTGTATCGACTATCGACTTCTGAATAAGATTACTGTTAAATACCAGTACCCGTTACCTTTACTGACTGATCTTTTTGCTCGCATAAAGGGGGCGAAGTGGTTCACTAAGATCGATCTACGTGGTGCGTATAATTTGGTGCGGATTAAGCAGGGGGATGAGTGGAAGACCGCATTTAATACGCCTGAAGGCCATTTTGAGTATTTGGTAATGCCTTTCGGTCTCGCGAATGCCCCTTCCGTTTTTCAGTCCTTTATGCACGATATTTTCCGTGAATATCTGGATAAATTTATGATTGTGTATTTGGATGATATTTTGATTTTTTCGGAGGACTGGGAATCTCATGTTCAACAGGTCAGGAGAGTTTTTCCAGGTTTTACGAGCAATTCTCTATTTGTGAAGGGCTCAAAGTGTATTTTTGGGGTTTAGAGAATTTCCTTTCTGGGATATATTTTTTCCCCTTCATCTATGGAGATGGACCCTGTTAAGGTTCAGGCTATTTGTGATTGGATACAACCTACTTCTCTAAAGAGTCT
The DNA here is from genome assembly GCF_051348905.1 of Ranitomeya variabilis. Taxonomy (NCBI): domain Eukaryota; kingdom Metazoa; phylum Chordata; class Amphibia; order Anura; family Dendrobatidae; genus Ranitomeya; species Ranitomeya variabilis. The sequence goes on from NC_135232.1 coordinate 1,137,104,541, forward strand.
TCAGAAATTCTTGGGATTTGCTAATTTCTATCGCCGATTCATAGCGGGTTTTTCTGCCATTGCTAAACCTTTGACTGATTTGACCAAGAAGGGTGCTGATGTTGCTAATTGGTCCTCTGCGGCTGTGGAGGCCTTTCGGGAGCTTAAGCGCCGCTTTTCTTCTGCTCATGTGTTGCGCCAGCATGATGTTTCGCTCCCGTTCCAGGTTGAAGTAGATGCTTCCGAGATCGGAGCAGGTGCAGTTTTGTCGCAGAAAGGTCCTGACTGCTCAGTGATGAGACCATGTGCGTTTTTCTCTCGAAAGTTTTCGCCCGCTGAGCGAAATTATGATGTTGGAAATCGGGAGCTCTTGGCCATGAAGTGGGCATTTGAGGAGTGGCGTCATTGGCTTGAGGGTGCTAGACACCAGGTGGTGGTCTTGACTGACCACAAGAATCTAATTTATCTTGAGTCAGCCAGGCGTCTGAATCCTAGACAGGCGCGCTGGTCGTTGTTTTTCTCTCGATTTAACTTTGTGGTCTCATATCTGCCTGGGTCTAAGAATGTGAGGGCGGATGCCCTCTCTAGGAGTTTTGAGCCTGACTCGCCTGGTGATTCCGAACCTACTGGCATCCTGAAGGATGGGGTGATATTGTCAGCTGTCTCCCCAGACCTGCGGCGCTCTTTGCAGGAGTTTCAGGTGGATAGGCCTGATCGCTGTCCGCCTGGTAGACTGTTTGTCCCTGATGACTGGACCAGTAGAGTTATTTCGGAGGTTCACTCTTCCGCGTTGGCAGGTCATCCTGGAATTTTTGGCACCAGGGATCTGGTGTCTAGGTCCTTCTGGTGGCCTTCCTTGTCTCGAGATGTACGTATTTTTGTGCAGTCTTGTGATGTTTGTGCTCGGGCTAAGCCCTGCTGTTCCCGGGCCAGCGGGTTGTTGTTGCCCTTGCCTATTCCTAAGAGGCCTTGGACGCACATCTCTATGGACTTTATTTCTGACCTTCCTGTTTCTCGTAGGATGTCCGTCATCTGGGTGGTGTGTGACCGTTTTTCCAAGATGGTTCACTTGGTACCTTTGCCCAAATTGCCCTCCTCCTCTGAGCTGGTCCCTCTATTTTTTCAGAATGTTGTGCGTTTGCATGGTATTCCTGAGAATATAGTTTCTGACAGGGGTACTCAGTTTGTGTCTAGATTTTGGCGGGCGTTCTGTGCCAGGATGGGCATCGACTTGTCGTTTTCGTCTGCATTCCATCCTCAGACTAATGGCCAGACTGAGCGTACTAATCAGACCTTGGAGACTTACTTGAGGTGTTTTGTGTCCGCTGATCAGGACGATTGGCTTGATTTTTTGCCATTGGCAGAGTTTGCCCTTAACAATCGGGCCAGTTCTGCCACTTTGGTTTCTCCATTTTTTTGTAATTCAGGGTTTCACCCTCGCTTTTCGTCCGGTCAATTGGAATCTTCGGATTGTCCTGGAGTAGATGCTGTGGTTGATAGAATGCATCAGATTTGGGGACAGGTTGTGGACAATCTGAAGTTGTCCCAGGAGAAGACTCAACAGTTCACTAATCGTCATCGGCGTGTCGGTCCTCGTCTTTGTGTTGGGGACCTGGTTTGGTTGTCTTCTCGATTTGTTCCTATGAAGGTCTCGTCTCCTAAGTTTAAGCCTCGGTTTATCGGCCCTTATAGGATTCTGGAGGTTCTCAATCCTGTGTCCTTTCGTTTGGACCTCCCAGCATCTTTTACTATTCATAATGTTTTTCATCGGTCATTATTGCGGAGGTATGAGGTGCCGGTTGTTCCGTCTGCTGATCCTCCTGCTCCTGTGCTGGTTGAGGGTGAGTTGGAGTATGTGGTAGAAAAGATCTTGGACTCCCGTGTTTCCAGACGGAAACTTCAGTATCTGGTTAAGTGGAAAGGCTATGGTCAGGAGGATAATTCTTGGGTGACAGCATCTGATGTTCATGCTCCTGATTTGGTTCGTGCATTCCATAGTGCTCATCCAGATCGCCCTGGTGGTTCTGGTGAGGGTTCGGTGCCCCCTCCTTAAGGGGGGGGTACTGTTGTGAATTCTGTTTGTGGGCTCCCCCGGTGGTGTTTTATGGTATTGCCACTTATTTGCCTTCTTCTATCCTTGATCACCTGTTGACACCCATTAGGGGAGTTTCCTATTTAAGGCTGCTTGGCTGCTGGTCCGATGCCGGCCAACAATGTATCAGTAGCATTCTGTTGCATTCTCCTGCCTCAAGTTCCAGTTCAGCTAAGTTGAATTTTGTTCCTAGTTAATGTTACTTTTTGTCCAGCTATCTGCAATGTGACTCTCTGCAGCTGGAAGCTCTCGTGGACTGAAATTGCCACTCCAGTGGCATGAGTTGTCACTGGAGTTTTAAAGTAATTTCAGGATGGTGTTTTTGAGTAGTGTTTTGAAGTTGACCGTGAAGTAACTCTTTCCTGTACTTCTGCTATCTAGTAAGCGGACCTCACTGTGCTAAATCTGCTGTTCATCCTACGTATGTCTTTTCCTCTTGACTCACCGTCAATATTTGTGGGGGCCTGCTATCTCCTTTTGGGGTTCATCTCTGGAGGTAAGGCAGGCCTGTATATTCCTCTGATAGGGGTAGTTAGATCTCCGGCTGGCGCGTGGTGTCTAGGGCATCGTAGGAAACACTCCCCGGCTACTTCCAGTGTTGTGTCAGGTTCAGGTCACGGTCACTTTAGTTTCCATCACCCGAGAGCTAGTCCGTTTGTTATTTTTGATTTCCCTGCCATTGGGAAAATCATAACAGGTCCCCCCCCACAAATGGGGTATCAGCGTACTTCAGACAAATTGGACAACAACTTTTGGGGTCCAATTTATCCTGATACCCTTGTGAAAATACAAAACTGGGGGCTAAAAAATCATTTTTGTGAAAAAAAAAATAATTTTTATTTTCACGGCTCTGCGTTATAAACTGTAGTGAAACACTTGGGGGTTCAAAGCTCTCAAAACACATCTAGATAAGTTCCTTAGGGGGTCTACTTTCCAAAATGGTGTCACTTGTGGGGGGGTTTAATGTTTAGGCACATCAGGGGCTCTCCAAACGCAACATGGCATCCCATCTTAATTCCAGTCAATTTTGCATTGAAAAGTAAAATAGCGCTTCTTCCCTTCTGAGCTCTGCTATGCGCCCAAACAATGGTTTACACCCACATATGGGGTATCGTCGTACTCAGGACAAATTGCACAACAATGTTTGTGGTCTAATTTCTTCTCTAACCCTTGGGGAAATAAAAAAATGGGGGTGAAAAGATCATTTTTGTGAAAAAATATGATTTTTTATTTTTACGGCTCTGCATTATAAACTTCTGTGAAGCACTTGTTGGGTCAAAGTGCTCAACACACATCTAGATAAGTTCCTTAAGGGGTCTACTTTCCAAAATGGTGTCACTCGTGGGGGGTTTCAATGTTTAGGCACATTAGGGGCTCTCCAAACGCAACATGGCGTCCCATCTCAATTCCAGTCAATTTTGCATTGAAAAGTCAAATGGCACTCCTTCCCTTCTGAGCTCTGCCCTGCGCCCAAACAATGGTTTACACCCACATATGGGGTATCAGTGTACTCAGGACAAATTGCACAACAATTTTTGGGGTCCAATTTCTTCTCTTACCCTTGGGAAAATAAAAAATTGGGGGTGAAAAGATCATTTTTGTGAAAAAATATGATTTTTTATTTTTACGGCTCTGCATTATAAACTTCTGTAAAGCACTTGTTGGGTCAAAGTGCTCACCACACATCTAGATAAGTTCCTTAGGGGGTCTACTTTCCAAAATGGTGTCACTTATTAGGGGTTTCAATGTTTAGGCACATCAAGGGCTCTCTAAATGCAACATGGCGTCCCATCTCAATTCCAGTCAATTTTGCATTGAAAAGTCAAATGGCGCTCCTTCCCTTCCGAGCTCTGCCCTGCGCCCAAACAATGGTTTACACCCACATATGGGGTATCAGCGTACTCAGGACAAATTGCACAACAATTTTTGGGGTCCAATTTCTTCTCTCACCCTTGGGAAAATAAAAAATTGGGGGTGAAAATATCATTTTTGTGAAAAAATATGATTTTTTATTTTTACGGCTCTGCATTATAAACTTCTGTAAAGCACTTGTTGGGTCAAAGTGCTCACCACACATCTAGATAAGTTCCTTAGGGGGTCTACTTTCCAAAATGGTGTCACTTGTTAGGGGTTTCAATGTTTAGGCACATCAGGGGCTCTCCAAATGCAACATGGCGTCCCATCTCAATTCCAGTCAATTTTGCATTGAAAAGTCAAATGGCGCTCCTTTGCTTCCAAGCTCTGCCATGCGCCCAAACTGTGGTTTACCCCCACATATGGGGTATCAGCGTACTCAGGACAAATTGGACAACAACTTTTGGGGTCTATTTTCTCCTGTTACCCTTGGTAAAATAAAACAAATTGGAGCTGAAATAAATTTTGTGTGAAAAAAAGTTAAATGTTCATTTTTATTTAAACATTCCAAAAATTCCTGTGAAACACCTGAAGGGTTAATAAACTTCTTGAAAGTGGTTTTGAGTACCTTGAGGGGTGCAGTTTTTAGAATGGTGTCACACTTGGGTATTTTCTATCATATAGACCCGTCAAAATGACTTCAAATGAGATGTGGTCCCTAAAAAAAAATGGTGTTGTAAAAATGAGAAATTGCTGGTCAACTTTTAACCCTTATAACTCCGTCACAAAAAAAAATTTTGGTTCCAAAATTGTGCTGATGTAAAGTAGACATGTGGGAAATGTTATTTATTAAGTATTTTGTGTGACATATGTCTGTGATTTAAGGGCATAAAAATTCAAAGTTGGAAAATTGCGAAATTTTCAAAATTTTCGCCAAATATTCGTTTTTTTCACAAATAAACGCAAGTTATATCGAAGAAATTTTACCACTAACATGAAGTACAATATGTCACGAGAAAACAATGTCAGAATCGCCAAGATCCGTTGAAGCGTTCCAGAGTTATAACCTCATAAAGGGACAGTGGTCAGAATTGTAAAAATTGGCCCGGTCATTAACGTGCAAACCACCCTTGGGGGTGAAGGGGTTAAGGGCGTAAGGGCAGGTACCCACTAAAGGCATACTATAAAACACTATAGTACCAATTAACTTTTCTTTATCTTCCTAAGTACAACTTTACCAACCATCTTCTTATGGCTTTCCGGAGGACTCACTAACCCCTACGGGTTTTAGCAGCAAAAACAGGAAAAACAAACAGTTAACTATTTACAGTTGTTCCGGTTCTGAGGTCTCTCCTCATAGTAGGTTGCAAGGCATCAGTCAGTAACGGACGCTTCCTGACCGGGAAAGCTTCGGTGCCGCGTCATCATCTGATGCAGTGTCAGTATCAGTGGTTCGTCTCTCAGGTGCGGCCAGGTCACCCGGTGTCTGCATTCGAATGTCAGCTTTGGTTGCAAGTTCAGTAGCGGCAATAATGCACACAGTGGTGATAGTAGTAGAATTTTTCAGGTCAGAGTTAGTCGTAGTCAGGGCAGCAGGTGGCGCCACTGCAGGCTCGCATCGTTGGACGTTCCCGAGCGCACCATCCTTGCGCACTCCGATAGCGGGTGTAGGTCACCTGGTCCCCTTTACATAGTAGTGGATCGTCACATCTGTTGCGGAACGGGGTCTTCACATTGTAGCTGGTAAAGAAGACTTCAGTCGGCAGTCCCGGTTCTTGTATAGAGCCCCAACCCCGTTTCGGGTGAAAGGCTAGTACAGTCCCATTTTACCAAATTCTTCTTACCGCGCTCAGTCTTTGAGTTTTGTACTTTCGGTGGGTCACTTTGTTCGGTCTCTTTTCGGTTTTTCCAGTGTAGAATTAAGCATTGTTTATACTGTTCCCAGGTGAGCACAGCAATGCTGAGGCCCTCCTGCCTGGCCCCGTCTGGTCCAATAGTTGGGGTATCCCATTGGAAGATCACCCCCTCTGAGCTCACATCTAGTAGTTCCCCCATAGTTGTTGGTAACGGAGGCACCAGCTTCTCCATAGTGTCGGGGGTTACCACTACCAGCTCACTGGAGAGGAATCGGTCATTGTCGGGACGGGGAGCTGTCACGGGAGCAGGATCGATCAGGGGAGCAGGGGCGCTTTCCATACCTGCGTCTGATGTGATTCCACCGATGCCGGTCTGTTCCACTGATGAGGACGCTGGAGTCGGCAGCGGCTCGGACCACGGTTCTTCCAAGGCGACCCTCTGGGACAGCTCCGACTTCCATTGCTTCGCATCTGCTGGCTCCGTGTCCGGGATAGGTTGACTTGGCTCCCCCGCCTGCGGCTCCAAGAAGTTCGGGTCCTCCAGCTGTGGTGGGTTCGGATCCACCTCCGGCCGGTGGGGATAATCCGGGATCACTTCATCGTCGTTCAGGTACTCGCTAGTCACCCTCGCTGTCTCGAGGTCGGCAGCTGCACACGCACCTGGCTCCGCCATTTTCCGGGGGTGGAGCTCCTTCTTGTCTTGGTTCCCGCCGCAGCAAATCAGGGGGCGGTTCTCCTGTACTTCGGGGTACGTCGTCTTCTTGCAGCAGTAGTCGGAGGGGGCGGTTGTCACTTTTGGCGCCGCTTTGATAGTCTCCTCCCATGGCACGCCCTCCTTCCTCTGCGCTCCTCGTTGCGCTGTAATGGCGGCGGTTTTGGCAGGAATTTTTGGCGGCAAGTAGCAATACACAGTCTTTGCAATAAAGCACGGTTCAATCACAATTCAATCACAGTTCCAAGGCACACATGACCTGATTCGTCAGGCTTAAGTAGATCCTGTTCATGATGCCAAGTTTGAAGCGGCCCCCAAATGCAGGGCAGCGGGGTACTCGGTACCGGGTCTCTCTGTTCTGGGAATGTCACGGTGGCCCGACCCGGTCCGTGGCCCTGCTAAGGGGCGCCCAATAAAAGGTGTAGGTGATGGTGTAGGTAGCGGTAAATAACGAGGACACAAGGTTGCAGTCTCTTTACCTCTTTACTGAAGGCTTCGGCATCCGCAATCCAGAGCACTGCTAACAGGGCTGGCTGAGACCGGCCGGTCCGAAGGCACATCCAGAGTTTCCTTTGCAGGTGGAAATCAGTAGCCTACCTACTAGCGCCTGGGTGTTGTAGTACTTCCCTGCTGAGCACCACAGGATAGTCCTCACAACTGTCGTGTATGTTTCTGTTCTTTCTGTCCGTCCCCCAGATGATATGGATAGGACGCACCTGTATGACGGGGTAGGCCTGGAGTTATTTTATAGGGACCCTAGAGACGCCCTTCTCCCACAATTGCCTCCGTTGTCTTCATTAGGTGTAAAAGGTGAGACAGCCAACCTAAAGTTAACTGCCCTGCCGTAGTTCAAGTAATGCATAGAGCCTATTACTTCCTCGGCGTTCCGGCCGCCGGATACGCACCTCAGAAGGATGTTGCTGATCTCGGGGCACGACTCCTTCTGGTTCTTTCGCCTTTGTGCTGTGATCTCGTTTCTCACTTCTCCACAATATCCTTCGCTTTGTGTCCTTTCTTAAGATGCCGCCGCAATGAGGTGCAGGCATGGCTCCGTAACGATCTGTCCTTTTGCTAGGCCACTGTCAGGATCCCACCCCTGACAGGAACCTCCCTGAGTCTTCCCAAGCAACGCTCTTCTCTCACTAGATGTTACCTGGGCAAAACCCAGTCAGCTTCTCCCTAACTTCCTATCCAGCCCCCAGTTTTACCAGAGTGTGAGGAGTGGCCTAATACATAGAACCCTTTGCTCCCCCTGGTGGCCGGAGTGTGAAGTGTAATGTGTGACTGTGATACCTGGTCAGGTGAACTCTTTTAGTGCCATCAGACGTACCATCACTCCCCTTAGCGACGGAGCGACGTTACTGCAACGACCAGGACTCTGGGGCGCTGCATTCTTATGTTCCTTCCCTCCTCTTTTCTTTTCATACGCACTAATTTCCTCCACTCCCTTTAGGTATATGTACTATACCCAGCTCATGGCAGTCCAGCCTCCTTTTTACCACTAACATTGGTCTGTACATAGCGTATAAGGGAGACTCTATTATATCTCCCTGTACAAGTGCTGTTAAATCCGACTGCCTTGAACACACTGCGCATGCTCCGGCCCCTTGTCACCGGATGTGACTGCATCGGCGGCCTATTTAAAGCGCCAATATCCTCCACATTAGCCACTGCGTCACCAATGAGACGGACACCTTACCCCTGAACTCTACCTGGAGCTGCTAAAACTGCGTTTGCATATTATCTCATGGCCTTTTGCCTCTCTTTTGTTTTTTACATTTATTGTATATTTAACCATGTCCTCTCTTCTTTTCTCTAGTTCTTGGAGACTCTCCTCCTATATTCTTATTTTCCCATTCACTCCTCTTACTTAAGGTCAGTGCATTATTGTGGCGTCTCGATCAGTGTTATCTACCTATATTTATTTGTGTCTAGCCTGGAATTTTTGTTTCAACATAACAACGTTCTTTGAAATAGTCCTTACTCTAACCTGACCCCAGGGGACCTTAACTTAGCTCTCTATATGCTATGATTAATTGCCCTTGGACTGAGACCAGTCCTTATCTAATATATTGCGAGCTGTATATATTCTCTGTATATTTTTTTTATTGGAAGTTGTTTGTTTTTTCCACATGATGAATTTCACCTTTTTTTGGCACATGTATATCTGTACAGCACACTTATATGATGTATTTATTTTTGCAGTGAGGTTTTGAGAAAGACCGTGCCTGGTCGAAACGTTACCTTATTGTCCGCAATCACCTGCCTTTTTCTTTAAAAATTATTTGGTGGTGCCTGTGCACTTGAATAAAAATAACAAAATTTTCTACATAAACGCAAGGACTTGAGTGCGGCTGTTTTTCTTGTATATTATATTCCAGAGCTGCACTCACTATTCTGCTGGTGCAGTCACTGTGTACATACATTACATTACTGATCCTGAGTTACACCCTGTATTATACTCCAGAGCTGCACTCACTATTCTGCTGGTGCAGTCACTGTGTACATACATTACATTACTGATCCTGTACTGACCCTGAGTTACATCCTGTATTAGGCCGGTTTCACACGTCAGTGGCTCCGGTACGTGTAGTGACAGTTTTCTCACGTACCGGAGACACTGACACACGTCCGTGTGACATCCGTGTGCTGTCCGTGTGCTGTCTGTGTGCGTTTTGCCTGTCATAGGGTTAAAATTGTAAAAATTGTTGCAATACACGGACACGGACAGCACACGGACCTTAAAAACGTACTCACGGACATCACACAGATCGCCTACGTGAGCACACGGACACACGGATAACTCCGGTACCATTTTCTCCGGTACCGGAATTATCAGGACGTGTGAGACTGGCCTTATACTCCAGAGCTGCACTCACTATTCTGCTGATGCGGTCACTGTGTACATACATTACTGATCCTGAGTTACATCCTGTATTATACTCCAGAGCTGCACTCACTATTCTGCTGATGCAGTCACTGTGTACATACATTACATTACTGATCCTGAGTTACATCCGGTATTATACTCCAGGGCTGCACTCACTAGTCTGCTGGTGCAGTCACTGTGTACATCAGGGCCGGACTGGGACTAAAATTCAGCCCTGGCATTTGAAGTCACACAGGCCCACTTGTCGCATGGTGACTGTATAATATCTTTGTACACTTGTAGGCTACAAGAAGTGAGGGGAGTGTAACACGACTATATAACATATAATTACAGCTGTATCCAGCATTACAGCACAGCCCCCATAGACTATAATACAGCACAGCCCCATAGACTGTAATACAGCACAGCCCCCATAGAATGTAATACAGCACAGCCCCCATAGAATGTAATACAGCACAGCCCCCATAGAATGTAATACAGCACAGCCCCCATAGAATGTAATACAGCACAGCCCCCATAGAATATAATGCAGCCAGCCCCATAGAATGTAATACAGAACAGCCCCCATAGAATGTAATACAGCACAGCCCCCATAGAATGTAATACAGCACAGCCCCCATAGAATGTAATACAGCACAGCCCCCATAGAATATAATGCAGCCAGCCCCATAGAATGTAATACAGAACAGCCCCATAGAATTTAATGCAGCACAGTCCCCATAGAATGTAATGCAGCACAGCCCCCATAGAATGTAATGCAGCCAGCCCCATAGAATATAATGCAGCACAGCCCCATAGAATATAATGCAGCACAGCCCCATACAATATAATGCAGCACAGCCCCCATAGAATGTAATAAAGCACAGCCCCCATAGACTATAATACAGCACAGCCCCCATAGACTATAATACAGCACAGCCCCCATAGACTGTAATACAGCACAGCCCCCATAGAATGTAATACAGCACAGCCCCCATAGAATATAATGCAGCACAGCCCCATAGAATATAATGCAGCACAGCCCCATACAATATAATGCAGCACAGCCCCCATAGAATGTAATGCAGGCAGCCCCCATAGAATGTAATGCAGCACAGCCCCATAGAATGTAATGCAGCACAGCTCCATAGAATGGAATGCAGCACAGCCCCATAGAATATAATGCAGCACAGGCCCATAGAATGGAATGCAGCCAGCCCCATAGAATATAATGCAGCACAGGCCCATGGAATGGAATGCAGCCAGCCCCCATAGAATGTAATGCAGGCAGACACCATACAATATAATGCAGCACAGCCCCCATAGAATGTAATGCAGGCAGGCAGCCCCCATAGAATGTAATGCAGGCAGGCAGCCCCCATAGAATGTAATGCAGGCAGGCAGCCCCCATAGAATGTAATGCAGGCAGGCAGCCCCCATAGAATGTAATGCAGGCAGCCCCCCATAGAATGCAATGCAGGCAGGCAGCCCCCCACAGAATGCAATGCAGGCAGGCAGCCCCCATAGAAAGTAATGCAGGCAGGCAGCCCCCATAGAAAGTAATGCAGGCAGGCAGCCCCCATAGAATGTAATGCAGGCAGGCAGCCCCCATAGAATGTAATGCAGGCAGGCAGCCCCCATAGAATGTAATGCAGGCAGGCAGCCCCCCATAGAATGCAATGCAGGCAGGCAGCCCCCATAGAAAGTAATGCAGGCAGGCAGCCCCCATAGAATGTAATGCAGGCAGGCAGCCCCCCATAGAATGCAATGCAGGCAGGCAGCCCCCATAGAAAGTAATGCAGGCAGGCAGCCCCCATAGAAAGTAATGCAGGCAGGCAGCCCCCATAGAAAGTAATGCAGGCAGCCCCCCCCCCCCATAGCTCCACAATCCAGTCATCACTCATTGATAAAAAACAAACAAACACACTACTCACCTCTCTCCTCGTGTCCCGCGCTGCTCCTGGCTCCGGCCTCAGCAGTCGCAGTCTGCCCGCCCGGTCACACAGCAGGTGCGCGATGATATGACGTCATCGCGCACCCGCAGTGTCAGCGGCAGGCAGAGCGGGAAATGATGGGAGAGGGGGCGTCAGCAGACGCTCTCTCCTCCATCATTGCATTCAACTGTACCGGCGTCTATGACGCCGGTATAGTTGAATGCGGGGCCGGGAGTGCGCCGACAGCGGGGGGAGTGTGCCGACAGCGGCACACTCGAGCGGCCCACTACTGCCATCGGCCCTTCTGGCATTTGCCAGAACTGCCCTATGGCCAGTCCGGCCCTGGTGTACATACATTATATTACTGATCCTGAGTTACATCCTGTATTATACCCCAGAGCTGCACTCACTTTTCTGCTGGTGCAGTCACTGTGTACATACATTACATTACTGATGCTGAGTAGTGATGAGCTAGTGTACTCGTTGCTCGGTGTCAGGATAAAATAGTCCAAAACACGAATGCAGTTCAGTAACAGGATAAAAGTCCAACAATCCAACAGACAGAGGATAGCATAGTCTCTTCTTTGTCTCTGAGATGCTGTGAAAACATCATCATTCCACACAGGACTGATCTCTATCTCACCTCCCTGATATTTTAAGTCTCCCTCCCCATTCACAGGTCAGGAGGGGGAAGGTCTCAGGGGCTCATTGTTTCAACAAGCTAGGTCAATATGTCATTAGCATATTAGCAAACAATAGATTACTGTGGGGGCTGATATCAGATGTCAGCAACAGCCATTCATCAATTAGCAAATAACTCCTTCTACAAGAGGACACCATGAAAATAAGTAAAATAGAAATATACACAAAAATGATGCCCACATAGCATATCACATCATCACAACCTCTCCCCCTTATAATAAGTGAGCACGCTATGAGGTCTACACAGACCTCTGGCCTGCTCAATTTAGTCCATATTGCTCAATAGTTTATAGTTCCTTGTGCAGTGGCAGGGGTTGCAATAATCATGAGCACTTGTCCATAAATTCTCGGGTCCTGGCTTTATGGTCATACCAGGCTTTTTGACTGGACTGGGCCGTTCGCTTATGTTCATTAGCCAAGGTAGCTAACTGGGCAAGACAGTCTCTGAACGCTAGAACGTAGGGAATGATGTGTGTTCCGGTATCTGCGATATCTCCCTCCAATTGTTCTTTCAGAAGAGTGAGAGACCCACGGACCTTCCGCTTCCACCAAATGACTTTGTAACTCCCCAATGTCATTTCCAAGGAGGATATTTGCAGGAAGTCCTCCCATAACTCCAATCCAACACAGTTTTTCTCCAAAACCATAATCCAAACATACCAAAGCTCGCTGTATATATTTGCGGACACCCCCCGCCAGGACAATGGGAATTCCCAGGCCCTGGTGAATTGCCTCGGGTTGAACCACATGGAGGTTAGCGATAGTCAGGATTGCCCCATGTCTCTAAATCCCGACACTTTGTATCCATCAATTAAGACATCCTGCAGGTGGCAATGCCGTTGCTCTCTATTTCTGATGGACGAAGGCCGGAGTCCGTACACTCCAGGAGGGGTATCTATGGTGCCGTGGTCGGTGGTCCACTCTGGTGGGGGTGGTGGTAGCTCTTCCTCAGGTGGGATCGAGTGCACAAGATGTACTGGACGAGGTGGGGCTGCGTGGGGCTCCCTCCGAATCCTTGCGGGACAGCCAGACTGCAAATGTCCAAGTTGCCCACACCGATAACATCTCTCTGTGATACCCCCAGGTCGTGGTCGGAACTGTTGGGGCCCAGGATTGTGAGGCGTGATTGTCATCGGCTTGCGACTAGGTGGAAGAGAAGATATAATCGGAGGGGGACGGGGCACGGGAGAAGGCCGTGGTTCATTGGCCAGAAGCCTCCTCCACTGCAGTCGGATAGTAAGGGCTTCATCGGCCAGGGCTGCAGCTCTATCCATGGTGCACGGCGTGCGCTCCTGGACCCATTCCCGTACCTCTGCGGGGCACTTGGCAAGACATTGTTCTATAAGGAACGCCTGTATAACATCTTCCAAAGTAAAGGCGTTTTCTGCTTCCAGCCATCTCCTACATGCCTGAGACATCTTATGTGCATACATCCTAAACGATCCCCCGTAGTGCATGGGAGGTCTCAGAACTTGGCCCTATGTGAGTCTGGGGTGATAGCATGGTAATCCAGGATAGTCTGCTTTACAATGTTATAATCCCAATTCAGCTGTGAGTCCATGGTTCAGTAAGCCTCTGCCAGGCTCCCGTTCAGGAGTCCCACTAACAAACGCATCCAGCCTGAGTGAGGCACCTCCATCACAGCACACTGCTGCTCAAAGTCCTTGAAGAGCCCCTCCACATCTCCAGAAGCCTCATCAAATGGCTTAAACTCTGTCCGGGTGATCCGTACAGGCTCCCGGATCGTTGGGTTTACACTCCACATTTTCAAGATCCATTTCTTCTTGTCTCCGCTGTGCCCGGTGGGCAGCCTCCTCCTTGCACTCTTGAGAGATGCCTTGGCCCAAAACCGCCATCTCTTCTTCATATCACACCACCCACTGGCTTTTTGGGGTGGGGGTCCTCGTCTCCAGTGCTCGTCCTTCAGACATATGGGAAGAGGTGGCCGGGCTGGCACCCACCAATAGGTCAATTAAAGCCTCTTTAGTCAGTCCCTAGTAGTTCAGGCCCAGGTCTCTGGCTCTCTCCTGTAAACTGGATACAATCCAATTTCTGTACTCACTCTGTGGGTGGTTCTCCATTATGTTACACTCTGTTGATCCTGCCGCTGTCACCAGTTGTCACGGGGTCCTTCTCCGGTACCACACAATCAACAGAGCCAGCGAAGAGTGAACAATCCCAAGACCTTTATTTAGGCAAAAATACGAAAGCTCCATATACGATCCACCACACTGAGGATAAAATAGTCCAGAACACAAATGCAGTTCAGTAACAGGATAAAAGTCCAGCAATCCAGCAGACAGAGGATAGCATAGTCCATACACTCTTCTTTGTCTCTGAGATGCTGTGAAAACAGCATCATTCCACACAGGACTGATCTTTGTCTCACCTCCGTGATATTTTAAGTCTACCTCCTCATTCACAGGTCAGGAGGGGGAAGGTCTCAGGGGCTCATTGTTTCAACAAGCTAGGTCAACATGTCATTAGCATATTAGCAAACAATACAGTACTGTTGGTGCTGATATCAGTTGGCAGCAACAGCCATTCATTAATTAGCAAATACTCCTTCTACAAGAGAACACCATGAAAATTAGTAAAATAGAAATATACACAAAATGATACTCACATAGCATATCACACCATCACACTCGGGTTTTCCCGAGCACGCTCGGGTGACCTCCGAGTATTTGTTAGTGCTCTGAGATTTAATTTTTACTGCTGCAGCTGAATGATTTACAGCTACTAGCCTGCTTGATTACATGTGGGGATTCCCTAGCAACCAGGCAACCCCCACATGTACTTAGGCTGGGTAGCAGTTGTAAATCATCCAGCTGTCATGATGAAAACTAAATCTCCAAGCAGTCATAAATACTCGGAGACCTCCCGAGCGTACTCGGGAAAACCCAAGCAACGAGTATACTCGCTCATCACTAATCCTGAGTTATATCCTGTGTTCTACTCCGGAGCTGCACTCACTATTCTGCTGGTGCAGTCACTGTGTACGCACATTACATTACTGATCCTGAGTTACATCCTGTATTATACTCCAGAGCTGAACTCACTATACTGCTGGTGCAGTCAGTGTGTACATACATTACATTACTGATCCTGAGTTATATCCTGTATTATACCCCAGAGCTGCACTCACTATTCTGCTGGTGCAGTCACTGTGTACATACATTACATTACTGATCCTGAGTTACCTCCTGTATTATACCGGAGAGCTGCACTCACTATTCTGCTGGTGCAGTCACTGTGTACATACATTACATTACCGATCCTGAGTTACCTCCTGTATTATACTCCAGAGCTGCACTCACTATTTTGCTGGTGCAGGTCACTGCGTACATACATTACATTACTGATCCTGAGTTACATCCTGTATTATACCCCAGAGCTGCACTCACTATTCTGCTGGTGCAGTCACTGTGTACATACATTACATTACTGATCCTGAGTTACCTCCTGTATTATACTCCAGAGCTGCACTCACTATTCTGCTGGTGCAGTCACTGTGTACATGTAGGGGACAGGGACCTGGTGAGCTGTTCAGACGGGTGGAACCATTGTTGCCGGGAGTCGGGGTTCCGGGGGACGGATTTGAGGGGCGCATGGGAAGCCAGGCTCATGTGACAGGAGGCAGAGTGACGCAGGGAGAGGAGAGGATAAAAAGGAAAACGCGCGAAAGCAGGGGCAGAGAAGCGCGGGAAATCTCTGAGGAGAGGAAACTGCAGCGCAGTTGTTGTGTGTGTGCAGGCCGCAGTGAGACTTGCTGGAAGCAGGGGGAAAACGTGCAACAGACACTGCGGGCAATTACCAGAGCCCCCAAAAAGAGGCGCATTCGTCATCAGCGACCCCCCAGGCAGAGGGGTAGTGCTGATCAGCTCAGGGACAGTATTACCGCGCTCCCCGGGAGCATCTTGCCACCGAGTGCTCCGGGCCCTCCTGGGTTTTTCTTAGCTGTGACTGATACTGATAATTCTGCTAATTCTCCTCAAAAAGACTCCCCTCTGGACGTGGAAACTGTTACCCCGGATCAACGTCCACCTGCGGGAGGTAACGCAGCACCGCAAAAGACATTCTGGACTCGAATCTACACCTGGGCTCGACGTCGGAGGACACCGCCTTCCCTCACCACTAGGACTACGTCGCTGACGGAGCCTCACCACCGGGACTACATCGCTGAAACAGCACTGATAAGTGAACGTTGTTGACTTTACCTTAGTAGGGGAGGTACTAGTAAGGCGCTGCCGCGTTCTTCGGGTATAGTTCAGGCCTCCTATATAGTAGATAGGATTTACTGTGATATTGTAGACTTGTACTTAAGTTCCCTGAGTGGAAAACTGTTGTTATCTTTTTGGTTGGAAGTTAAAAGAGAAGTTAAAAACGCTGTTTGCTTTCTGGCTCCCATTTGTCCCTGCATCCTTCTTTATCTGCGGTCTCTACATTTGGCGTAGTCGGCAGGATGCAGGATCCAAAGAGGGAGCCAGAAGATACGGAGGATGGGGCTGGGCCGAGAGCGTCTCTCTCATTGGGGGCCATGTTGAATAACCTGCCCAAGTTTAATGGGAGCAACATGTTGTTGTGGAGTTGGACTGAAAGGATGCGGGGGCTGCTGAGGATGCATCCTATGACCCCGGCCCTGGAAGCAGAGGTGGCCATTATGGCCTTAGACGGAGAGGCCCGAGATTCAGTGATGTTGAGACCCCCCACAGAGCGGAATACTTTTACCGGGGTGTTAAATGTGTTAGAGGGGACGCACGGGGATCCCACCGACGTGGGAGAGCTGCGGGCCCGGTTGTTTGGACGGCGACAAAAAGAAGGCGAGACTGTCACTCAGTACATGAATGCTCTGCAAGAGCTAAACATTGCAATCGTGCGGAAAGATGGTATGGGGATGGGACATGTTGACGTGACCCTGCGCGACCAACTGGTGACGGGACTGCGAGATGAGTTGACCAAACAGGCTCTACGTGAACGAGTGCGGGTCGACCCGCGCCTGACTTTCTCCGACATAGGCAATGAGGCCCGCACCCGGGAGCAAGAGAGGGGGGTGACGGTCCTGACAGGAGAGACTCGGGTTATCCAGACCGCTGCACCAGGAGGGGGTGAGCCGTCGTGGGTTCAGGAGATGCGGCAGGAGCTCAAACAAATCAGAGACGAACTGGCTGAAGTTAAAAAGAATGCGCGAAGCCCAAGGGAGCTACCCCGGGGGCAAGGGTCTGGGAGTCCAGCTCGTGGCGCTCGTCCAGGATATTATCCGGTCCCCGGTGCTTGCTATGGTTGCGGGGAGGCAGGACATTTCGCACGGGAGTGCCCCCGGAGAGGGAGGGCCTCGTCCCGTCAGGCGTTAAACTAGAGGGCTCCGAGCTAAGGGGACGACGCTCGGAGCCAGAGTCCCCGCGGATGGGCGGTGAAAGTCCCGGAAATTTGGTTGCCAGCTGCCCCCTGGTTTGGGCAGAGTTTGAAGGGCGGGCTGTCCGTTGTCTGGTGGACACCGGGTCCCAAGTCACGACTATGCCCGAGGCTTATTTTAGAAAACACTTTCCTTTGACAGTCAGACCCCAATGGGGTCCCGTAATTCGGTTACAGGCCGCCAATCAGCTGCCCATCCCAGTGGAAGGGGTCACCTGGATGCAAATATCTTTATGTGGGAAGGACCTGGGCCGCCGGGGGGTTGTGTTAACACGGGGAGATCCCGGCCCACAACATACTGTGACCTTGGGGATGAACGTATTGAAAGATTTTGGCAGTTTTCTGTTAGGGGAAACTACGCAAGAGACACTCAATCGGTGGGGGACCAGTACACCTCAGGGCTCCGTGTTCAGACAGTTAGTGAGGGAAGTCCGGGTACAAGAGACCTGCCAGGAGGGAGACATACTAGGGAGAGTAATTACTTCCCCGACAGCAAAGGTGACGTTCCCCCCAGGACAGACTGTTATATCCCTGCCCATACGAGCTCGCATCCCTCTAGAAGGAGTACAAGTACAGATTGAGCCCACCTTTACATCCCCTTTGCCCACAGGACTGCTGGTGGCCCAATCCCTGGCTACTGTTAAAAATGGGACCGTACCAGTGCGATGTGTGAATGTGGACGAACACGATGTCGTGCTACGGGTCCGAAGTGAGATGGCCAAAGTGTTACGACCTTTAGAAGTGATGCCCCCTCCAGATACTTTGCAGTTAACGGTGGATTCCCCTGATCCCTGGATGGTCAGTGTCCAGTCTACGCAGGATCCTGAGCCAATAGCGTTTCGAAAGGGTCAAACTATTCTGGAGCACATGCGGACGGAATTGTCGGGCCTGGATCCATCACAGATCTCACAAGTGCAGCGACTCCTTGGACATTATGCTAAAGTGTTCGCACAACATGAAGATGATTTTGGCTGTACCACGGCCATCGAACATGGAATTCCGACCGGAGATACAGTGCCCATCAGGGAGCGGTACAGACAGATTCCCCCGCAGATGTACCAGGAAGTAAAGACGTTGTTAGGCCAGATGCTACAAAAGGGAGTGATCCGCGAGAGTCAGAGCCCGTGGGCTGCCCCGATCGTGCTGGTGCGGAAAAAGGACGGCACGCTCCGGTTCTGTGTGGACTATCGTAAGCTAAATGCATGCACCGTCCGAGACTCTTATCCACTTCCCCGTATCGAGGAGTCTCTCTCCGTGCTGGGTCGGGCCAAATATTTTTCCACCTTAGACCTAGCCAGCGGATACTGGCAGGTCCCGATGACAGAAGCAGATCGTCCTAAGACAGCGTTTATCCTTCCCATGGGACTATTCGAGTTCAATCGAATGCCGTTTGGGCTGGCCAACGCTCCAGGCACCTTCCAACGATTAATGGAGCGGTGTCTGGGGGATTTGAACTTCGAGGCCACTCTCATTTATCTGGATGACATCATCATCTATGCTCCAACATTCGAGGAACATCTGTGCCGACTGGAGCAGGTACTAGACCGGTTGCTGAAATACGGGCTTAAGGTGAAGCCCCAGAAGTGTCACTTGTTCCGGGAACAGATCGAGTACCTGGGGCATGTGGTGTCCGCCGAAGGAGTCCGGCCATCGCAGGAGAAGATTGCCGCAATCCAGGAGTGGCCCACACCGGAGACCGCCAAGGATGTACGGGCGTTCTTGGGCCTCGCTGGGTACTACCGGCGCTTCGTGAAGAACTTTGCTCGCCGTTCTCACAATCTACAAGTCCTGCTGAAAGGAAGCTCCCCCAAGGAACGGGGAAAGAAGATACAATGGCAGGAGCCACAAGAAGCAGCGTTCCGAGACTTGAAGACAGCTCTCATGGAGCCGCCGGTGTTGGCTTATGCGGACTTTTCGCAACCGTTCATCCTACACACCGACGGCAGCTCTCAGGGATTGGGGGCTGTGTTGTCTCAGGTTCAGGATGGGCGGGAGAGAGTGATCGCCTATGCGAGTCGGTCTCTTCATGACTCTGAGTTGAACCCGGACAATTACAGTTCTTTCAAGGTGGAGCTGCTGGCCGTGGTGTGGGCTATGACGGAGCGGTTCACTGAGTACCTGGCCGGTTCCGAGGTGCTGATACGCACGGATAACAACCCATTGGCACATCTGGAAAATGCGAAATTGGGTGCCCTGGAACAGCGCTGGGTAGCCCGGATGGCCAAGTACAGATACCGTATCCTCTACAAGCGAGGAGCGGAGAATGTTCATGCTGACGCGTTATCTCGTCTGCGGAAGAACCCCCCAAGAACTAACCGAGATGAGGAGCTGGAGGGAGAAGAAATCCCCTACGCCATCGGGGGCGCTGCTCGGACGGCTGTGAGCCGGGAACAGACCGGGAACGAAACGGCTACAGGACTGTTGGTTCAGAGTCGGGACGAATGGATACGACTGCAACAGGAAGACCAGGAACTAGCTCCATTGCGACAGTGGATAACGAATGGTCTATTGCCCGTGAGAACCCCTGGACAAACTCTCCCGTCAGACCTGAACCTTCTTCTGCGGCAGTGGGAGCGCCTAACTCTTCAGGACGGGCTCTTATGCCACTTAACCATGGCTCAGGCAGATTCCGAGCCGACCTGGCAGATGGTCTTACCAGGGCCCGTGGTGGCCGCAGTTGCTAAAGAAGCTCATGAGTCCGGGGCACACTTCGGAGTGAAGAGGACGTTTAAGTGGCTGCAAACTCGGTTCTATCATCCTCGGCTGCTTGCGGAAGTACAAACTGCCTGTAGACAATGTCGACAATGTGAGCTAACCAAGTCACCGGAGGAAAGGGCGCCTGTGCAGAGCATCACGACGTCTGCCCCTTTTGAAGTATTAATGATAGACTACATTACCATTGGAGCAGCGCATCAAGGCTACGAACACTGCCTCGTTATGGTAGATCATTTTTCAAAATTCGCGGTAGTCACCCCTACCCGTGATCAGACAGCTGAGTCGGCGGCGAGCGCTATCTGTAAGAACTTTATTCAAGTTTACGGCTGTCCGAGGCGAATACATTCGGATCAAGGCGCCTGTTTCTTGGGCAAAGTCATGGAAGAGCTGCATCGCCTCTACGGCATTGATAAGTCACGCACCACACCGTATCACCCCCAGGGAAATGGGGCTTGTGAGCGGTTTAACCGGACTTTGCTTCAAATGCTGCGTGCGCTAGAACAAGATCAGAAGGCCCGCTGGCCGGAGTATGTGTCTGACCTAGTGTGGGTCTACAACAATAGAGTTCATCAAGTCACAGGACGCACCCCGTATGAAGTGGTCTTTGGGCGCCCAGGAAAAGGCATGACAGATCTGGAACTGTCTTCGGAGGAAGAAGGCCCCCGAACAGGGATGGCTTCGTGGGTGCGTGATCATCGGCATCGGCTGCAGACCTTACACCGACTGGTACACACTCGAATTCGGGAAGTGGAGCATCGGAGCACCCCTACAGCAAAACCCCCAGAGTTCCGGCCAGGTGATCGAGTACTCGTTCGAGAGCAAAGACCGCAAAACAAGTTAGACCATCGTTGGGAAAAAACACCCTATCGGGTGCTTCGCCGTATAGACCCGCATGGACCTGTATATGAAGTGCAGTCTGAGGCCCCCGGAAGTACAGGTACTCGCATTCTTCATCGCAACATGCTCCGGTTATGTCGCTCTGTTGACTCGGACACCCCGGAATCCGCAATCAGGGAAGAGCCACCTACGATTGAGTCCCCCAACAACCATTGGTGGGATGAAGAAGATGATGAAGAAGAAGAACGGCGTCAAAATACTCCCCCTATCTCGACTACTACAATACCCCTGACCAGTCACCCTTCCGCTGACGACATTCCCCCAACACCCCCTACACAAGGACCCGAGCCACGACGTTCTGAACGTTCTACTGCCGGTAGACCCCCAACTCGCTACAGTCCTGACTTACACACTAGACAGACTCAAGTGTGGAACAACCCGTCAGGTGGGCGACCTGTCAGTGCGAAGGCCTCGCCCGGGTACTGGCGAGCATACAGGGTGGGGGAATGTAGGGGACAGGGACCTGGTGAGCTGTTCAGACGGGTGGAACCATTGTTGCCGGGAGTCGGGGTTCCGGGGGACGGATTTGAGGGGCGCATGGGAAGCCAGGCTCATGTGACAGGAGGCAGAGTGACGCAGGGAGAGGAGAGGATAAAAAGGAAAACGCGCGAAAGCAGGGGCAGAGAAGCGCGGGAAATCTCTGAGGAGAGGAAACTGCAGCGCAGTTGTTGTGTGTGTGCAGGCCGCAGTGAGACTTGCTGGAAGCAGGGGGAAAACGTGCAACAGACACTGCGGGCAATTACCAGAGCCCCCAAAAAGAGGCGCATTCGTCGTCAGCGACCCCCCAGGCAGAGGGGTAGTGCTGATCAGCTCAGGGACAGTATTACCGCGCTCCCCGGGAGCATCTTGCCACCGAGTGCTCCGGGCCCTCCTGGGTTTTTCTTAGCTGTGACTGATACTGATAATTCTGCTAATTCTCCTCAAAAAGACTCCTCTCTGGACGTGGAAACTGTTACCCCGGATCAACGTCCGCCTGCGGGAGGTAACGCAGCACCGCAAAAGACATTCTGGACTCGAATCTACACCTGGGCTCGACGTCGGAGGACACCGCCTTCCCTCACCACTAGGACTACGTCGCTGACGGAGCCTCACCACCGGGACTACATCGCTGAAACAGCACTGATAAGTGAACGTTGTTGACTTTACCTTAGTAGGGGAGGTACTAGTAAGGCGCTGCCGCGTTCTTCGGGTATAGTTCAGGCCTCCTATATAGTAGATAGGATTTACTGTGATATTGTAGACTTGTACTTAAAGGGAACCTGTCACCACGTTTTTGGAAGATGGGATAAAAATAGCGTTAAATAGGGGCAGAGGTGGGCGTTACATTAGTGTGTTTGTTATGCGTTTATTACCCACCTAAGTTGCCGAAATAACTTTGCAAAGTCTCCGTTTTCGCCTGTCAATCAGGCTGGTCAGGTCGCATGGGCGTTGTCTTCCCCCAGATTTGGCGTAGTTTTCCGTTGGTGGCGTAGTGGTGTGCGCATGCCCAAAGTCCGGAATCCTCTTCCAGGGGATTTAAAATAGCGCGGTGTTCGTTATTGCATTGGTGATCGGTGGGCGCGGCCATCTTCCTTTGGCCGCGCGTGCGCAGAAGCGGCGCTCTGCTGGCCGCGGCTTCAGGAAAATGGCCGCCGCGATATCCATCTGCGCACGCGCGGCATCCCGCGGCCATTTTCCTGAAGCCGCGGCCAGCAGAGCGCCGCTTCTGCGCACGCGCGGCCAAAGGAAGATGGCCGCGCCCACCGATCACCAATGCAATAACGAACACCGCGCTATTTTAAATCCCCTGGAAGAGGATTCCGGACTTTGGGCATGCGCACACCACTACGCCACCAACGGAAAACTACGCCAAATCTGGGTGAAGACACCACGCCCATGTGACCTGACCAGCCTGATTGACAGGCGAAAACGGAGACTTTGCAAAGTTATTTCGGCAACTTAGGTGGGTAATAAACGCATAACACACACACTAATGTAACGCCCACCTCTGCCCCTATTTAACGCTATTTTTATCCCATCTTCCAAAAACGTGGTGACAGGTTCCCTTTAAGTTCCCTGAGTGGAAAACTGTTGTTATCTTTTTGGTTGGAAGTTAAAAGAGAAGTTAAAAACGCTGTTTGCTTTCTGGCTCCCATTTGTCCCTGCATCCTTCTTTATCTGCGGTCTCTACATACATACATTACATTACTGATCCTGAGATACATCCTGAGTGTTGCCTAAACACCAGAAACAGCAGTGAACATCCAGTCATTAAGTTGTCTCTGCTGTGACCTGCTTACATTATTGAGAAGACAACACAAAGTTCCAGTCTCCAGTAAGTGATGGCACAGAGCTCACGCTGTTATGGTTCTCAATGGCAAGAGAACATAGCCCAGCAAACATTAGAACTAGCTCTTGGAAGGATGGAAACTAAACTGACCATGAACTAAACCTGCCGCACAACTAACAGTAGCCGGGTAGCGTAGCCTGCGTTTTATCCCTAGACGCCCAGCGCCGGCCGGAGGACTAACTAATCCTGGCAGAGGAAAATATAGTCCTGGCTCACCTCTAGAGAAATTTCCCCGAAAGGCAGACAGAGGCCCCCACAAATATTGGCGGTGATTTTAGATGAAATGACAAACGTAGTATGAAAATAGGTTTAGCAAAATTGAGGTCCGCTTACTAGATAGCAGGAAGACAGAAAGGGCACTTTCATGGTCAGCTGAAAACCCTATCAAAACACCATCCTGAAATTACTTTAAGACTCTAGTATTAACTCATAACATCAGAGTGGCAATTTCAGATCACAAGAGCTTTCCAGACACAGAAACGAAACTACAGCTGTGAACTGGAACAAAATGCAAAAACAAACAAGGACAAAAGTCCAACTTAGCTGGGAGTTGTCTAGCAGCAGGAACATGCACAGAAAGGCTTCTGATTACAATGTTGACCGGCATGGAAGTGACAGAGGAGCAAGGCTAAATAGCGACTCCCACATCCTGATGGAAACAGGTGAACAGAGAGGATGATGCACACCAGTTCAATTCCACCAGTGGCCACCGGGGGAGCCCAAAATCCAATTTCACAACAGTACCCCCCCCTCAAGGAGGGGGCACCGAACCCTCACCAGAACCACCAGGGCGATCAGGATGAGCCCTATGAAAGGCACGGACCAAATCGGAGGCATGAACATCAGAGGCCGTCACCCAAGAATTATCCTCCTGACCGTATCCCTTCCATTTGACCAGATACTGGAGTTTCCGTCTGGAAACACGGGAGTCCAAGATTTTTTCCACAACGTACTCCAACTCGCCCTCAACCAACACCGGAGCAGGAGGCTCAACGGAAGGCACAACCGGTACCTCATACCTGCGCAATAATGACCGATGAAAAACATTATGAATAGAAAAAGATGCAGGGAGGTCCAAACGGAAGGACACAGGGTTAAGAATCTCCAATATCTTGTACGGGCCGATGAACCGAGGCTTAAACTTGGGAGAAGAAACCCTCATAGGGACAAAACGAGAAGACAACCACACCAAGTCCCCAACACAAAGCCGAGGACCAACCCGACGCCGGCGGTTGGCAAAAAGCTGAGTCTTCTCCTGGGACAACTTCAAATTGTCCACTACCTGCCCCCAAATCTGATGCAACCTCTCCACCACAGCATCCACTCCAGGACAATCCGAAGATTCCACCTGACCAGAAGAAAATCGAGGATGAAACCCCGAATTACAGAAAAAGGGAGACACCAAAGTGGCAGAGCTGGCCCAATTATTGAGGGCAAACTCCGCTAAAGGCAAAAAAGCAACCCAATCATCCTGATCTGCAGACACAAAACACCTCAAATATGTCTCCAAGGTCTGATTCGTCCGCTCGGTCTGGCCATTAGTCTGAGGATGGAAAGCAGACGAGAAAGACAAATCTATGCCCATCCTAGCACAGAATGCTCGCCAAAATCTAGACACGAATTGGGTACCTCTGTCAGAAACGATATTCTCCGGAATACCATGCAAACGGACCACATTTTGAAAAAACAGAGGAACCAACTCGGAAGAAGAAGGCAACTTAGGCAGGGGAACCAAATGGACCATCTTAGAGAAACGATCACACACCACCCAGATGACAGACATCTTCTGAGAAACAGGAAGATCCGAAATAAAATCCATCGAGATGTGCGTCCAGGGCCTCTTCGGGATAGGCAAGGGCAACAACAATCCACTAGCCCGAGAACAACAAGGCTTGGCCCGAGCACAAACGTCACAAGACTGCACGAAGCCTCGCACATCTCGAGACAGGGAAGGCCACCAGAAGGACCTTGCCACCAAATCCCTGGTACCAAAAATTCCAGGATGACCTGCCAACGCAGAAGAATGATCCTCAGAAATGACTTTACTGGTCCAATCATCAGGAACAAACAATCTACCAGGTGAGCAACGATCAGGTCTATCCGCCTGAAACTCCTGCAAGGCCCGCCGCAGGTCTGGAGAAACGGCAGACAATATCACTCCATCCTTAAGGATACCTGTAGGTTCAGAATTACCAGGGGAGTCAGGCTCAAAACTCCTAGAAAGGGCATCCGCCTTAACATTCTTAGAACCCGGCAGGTAGGACACCACAAAATTAAACCGAGAGAAAAACAACGACCAGCGCGCCTGTCTAGGATTCAGGCGTCTGGCGGACTCAAGATAAATTAGATTTTTGTGGTCAGTCAATACCACCACCTGATGTCTAGCCCCCTCAAGCCAATGACGCCACTCCTCAAAAGCCCACTTCATGGCCAAAAGCTCCCGATTCCCAACATCATAATTCCGCTCGGCGGGCGAAAATTTACGCGAGAAAAAAGCACAAGGTCTCATCACGGAGCAATCGGAACTTCTCTGCGACAAAACCGCCCCAGCTCCGATTTCAGAAGCGTCGACCTCAACCTGAAAAGGAAGAGCAACATCAGGCTGACGCAACACAGGGGCGGAAGAAAAGCGGCGCTTAAGCTCCCGAAAGGCCTCCACAGCAGCAGGGGACCAATCAGCAACATCAGCACCCTTCTTAGTCAAATCAGTCAATGGTTTAACAACATCAGAAAAACCAGCAATAAATCGACGATAAAAGTTAGCAAAGCCCAAAAATTTCTGAAGACTCTTAAGAGAAGAGGGTTGCGTCCAATCACAAATAGCCTGAACCTTGACAGGATCCATCTCGATGGAAGAGGGGGAAAAAATATATCCCAAAAAGGAAATCTTTTGAACCCCAAAAACGCACTTAGAACCCTTCACACACAAGGAATTAGACCGCAAAACCTGAAAAACCCTCCTGACCTGCTGGACATGAGAGTCCCAGTCATCCGAAAAAATCAAAATATCATCCAGATACACAATCATAAATTTATCCAAATAATCACGGAAAATGTCATGCATAAAGGACTGAAAGACTGAAGGGGCATTTGAAAGACCAAAAGGCATCACCAAATACTCAAAGTGGCCCTCGGGCGTATTAAATGCGGTTTTCCACTCATCCCCCTGCTTAATTCGCACCAAATTATACGCCCCACGGAGATCTATCTTAGAGAACCACTTGGCCCCCTTTATGCGAGCAAACAAATCAGTCAGCAGTGGCAACGGATATTGATATTTAACCGTGATTTTATTCAAAAGCCGATAATCAATGCACGGCCTCAAAGAGCCATCTTTCTTAGCCACAAAGAAAAAACCGGCTCCTAAGGGAGATGACGAAGGACGAATATGTCCCTTTTCCAAGGACTCCTTTATATATTCTCGCATAGCAGCATGTTCAGGCACAGACAGATTAAATAAACGACCCTTAGGGTATTTACTACCCGGAATCAAATCTATGGCACAATCGCACTCCCGGTGCGGAGGTAATGAACCAAGCTTAGGTTCTTCAAAAACGTCACGATATTCAGTCAAGAATTCAGGAATCTCAGAGGGAATAGATGATGAAATGGAAACCACAGGTACGTCCCCATGCTTCCCCTTACATCCCCAGCTTAACACAGACATAGCTTTCCAGTCAAGGACTGGGTTATGAGATTGCAGCCATGGCAATCCAAGCACCAACACATCATGTAGGTTATACAGCACAAGAAAGGGAATAATCTCCTGGTGATCCGGATTAATCCGCATAGTTACTTGTGTCCAGTATTGTGGTTTATTGCTAGCCAATGGGGTGGAGTCAATCCCCTTCAGGGGTATAGGAGTTTCAAGAGGCTCCAAATCATACCCACAGCGTTTGGCAAAGGACCAATCCATAAGACTCAAAGCGGCGCCAGAGTCGACATAGGCATCCGCGGTAATAGATGATAAAGAACAAATCAGGGTCACAGATAGAATAAACTTAGACTGTAAAGTGCCAATTGAAACAGACTTATCAAGCTTCTTAGTACGCTTAGAGCATGCCGATATAACATGAGTTGAATCACCGCAATAGAAGCACAACCCATTTTCTCGTCTAAAACTCTGCCGTTCACTTCTGGACAGAACTCTATCACATTGCATATTCTCTGGCGTCTTCTCAGTAGACACCGCCAAATGGTGCACAGGTTTGCGCTCCCGCAGACGCCTATCGATCTGGATAGCCATTGTCATGGACTCATTCAGACCCGCAGGCACAGGGAACCCCACCATAACATCCTTAATGGCATCAGAGAGACCCTCTCTGAAATTCGCCGCCAGGGCGCACTCATTCCACTGAGTAAGCACAGCCCATTTACGGAATTTCTGGCAGTATATTTCAGCTTCGTCTTGCCCCTGAGATAGGGACATCAAGGCCTTTTCCGCCTGAAGTTCTAACTGAGGTTCCTCATAAAGCAACCCCAAGGCCAGAAAAAACGCATCCACATTGAGCAACGCAGGATCCCCTGGAGCCAATGCAAAAGCCCAATCCTGAGGGTCGCCCCGGAGCAAGGAAATCACAATCCTGACCTGCTGAGCAGGATCTCCAGCAGAGCGAGATTTCAGGGACAAAAACAACTTGCAATTATTTTTGAAATTTTGAAAGCAAGATCTATTCCCCGAGAAAAATTCAGGCAAAGGAATTCTAGGTTCAGATATAGGAACATGAACAACAAAATCTTGTAAATTTTGAACTTTCGTGGTGAGATTATTCAAACCTGCAGCTAAACTCTGAATATCCATTTTAAACAGGTGAACACAGAGCCATTCCAGGATTAGAAGGAGAGAGAGAGAGAAAGGCTGCAATATAGGCAGACTTGCAAGAGATTCAATTACAAGCACACTCAGAACTGAAGGAAAAAAAAAAAAAAAAAAAAATCTTCAGCAGACTTCTCTTTTCTCTCCTTTCTCTGTAAATTAATTTAACCCTTTTTGGCCGGTCAAACTGTTATGGTTCTCAATGGCAAGAGAACATAGCCCAGCAAACATTAGAACTAGCTCTTGGAAGGATGGAAACTAAACTGACCATGAACTAAACCTGCCGCACAACTAACAGTAGCCGGGTAGCGTAGCCTGCGTTTTATCCCTAGACGCCCAGCGCCGGCCGGAGGACTAACTAATCCTGGCAGAGGAAAATATAGTCCTGGCTCACCTCTAGAGAAATTTCCCCGAAAGGCAGACAGAGGCCCCCACAAATATTGGCGGTGATTTTAGATGAAATGACAAACGTAGTATGAAAATAGGTTTAGCAAAATTGAGGTCCGCTTACTAGATAGCAGGAAGACAGAAAGGGCACTTTCATGGTCAGCTGAAAACCCTATCAAAACACCATCCTGAAATTACTTTAAGACTCTAGTATTAACTCATAACATCAGAGTGGCAATTTCAGATCACAAGAGCTTTCCAGACACAGAAACGAAACTACAGCTGTGAACTGGAACAAAATGCAAAAACAAACAAGGACAAAAGTCCAACTTAGCTGGGAGTTGTCTAGCAGCAGGAACATGCACAGAAAGGCTTCTGATTACAATGTTGACCGGCATGGAAGTGACAGAGGAGCAAGGCTAAATAGCGACTCCCACATCCTGATGGAAACAGGTGAACAGAGAGGATGATGCACACCAGTTCAATTCCACCAGTGGCCACCGGGGGAGCCCAAAATCCAATTTCACAACATCACGCTCTCAGAGACCAGGATACAGCAGAGGAGCTGCGTGCAGAGTCTGACCTGTGTGTACAGTGTTATTCTGACTTATCTCGATCTCCCTCAGCACATCAGCGCTGTAAACCATAGGGTTTTCCAGACTGGAGATATTTATGACCTCTCCTAATGAAGTGAATAGGAGCTGAGCTGCAGTACGCAGAGTTGCTCTCACACGTGCAGCAGAACTCCGCTTTTCAGCTTCGTTCATTGTTTGCCTCTTGCTGTCACTAGAGGTGAACACAGCGGACGACAAGAGGTGCCGCAATGAGACCCCAAATGATCTGATATTTATGACTTATCCCAAGGTTAAATTACTAATATTTTAACCCTGGAAAACTGCTTTAATTCACCTGCTCCATAGTGAGATGACTCTGCTTATTCTGTCCTAGTCTGCACAGTAAAGCAGATAAATTAACTACCAAAAAGTACATTTCGATATCACCTAATATTTTATTTTCTGATTACTCGATGCCTTTTCATGAGTCGTCTGTCAGTTCTGAAGTCCTGAATTTGCGATGAATCTACATTATGTGACCCGGTCTGTTGTGAATTCCGTTCTCGTACTCCCTCCTGTGGTCATGAATGGTACTTTGGTTAGTTCTGCTCTTGGACTCCCTCTGGTGGCTTTGAGTGGAACTGCTGGTCACTGAGGTTGGCTTTGTCAGCTGCTCTTGTTTATTGTTGCTGGCTTCCCTATTTAACTCCACTCAGATCGTTACTTGATGCCAGCTGTCAATGTTTCAGTATTGGTTCAGATCTCTCTTGGACTTCTCTGAGGACCTGTCTACTCCAGCAGAAGCTAAGTCTTTGCTAGTTCATTTGTTGTTACTGCTTCCTGAATATATTTCTTAGTACTGCTAATTTCTAGTCCAGCTTGCTATCATGATATTTCCTTGCTAGCTGGAAGCTCTGGGGTGCAGAGTGGCACCTCCACACCGTGAGTCGGTGTGGGGAGTCTTTTTGCTTACTCTGCGTGGTTTTTGTAGTCTTTTTGTGCTGACCGCATAGTTCCCTTTGCTATCCTCTGACTATCTAGTGTAGTCTGGCCTCCTCTGCTAAAACCTGTTTCATTCCTGTGTTTGTGACTTTCCTCTTAACTCACAGTCAATATATGTGGGGGCTGACTTTACCTTTGGGGAATTTCTCTGAGGCAAGGTTAGGCTTCTTTTCTATCTTTAGGGGTAGTTAGCTCTTAGGCTGTGAAGAGGCGTCTAGGGAGAGTTAGGTACGCTCCACAGCTATTTCTAGTGTGTGTGATAGGAGTAGGATTTGCGGTCAGCAGAGTTCCCACTTTCTCAGAGCTTGTACTGATTACTAGTTTACTCATCAGGTCATTCCGGGTGCTCCTAACCACCAGGTCCATAACAGTACAGCTGGCCGACAAAGTGTTAATGCATCTCAAAAGAGGGATAAGAGAAGTTCTGAACCCATTTTTTTTTCTTTGCAGTGTGTTTTGTCTCTCTTTTCCCCTTAATCTCTGGGTGGTTCAGGACTCAGGTGTAGATATGGATATTCAAGGTCTGTCCTCTTGTGTGGATCATCTCACTGCAAGAGTACAAAGCATTCAAGATTATGTAGTTCAGAATCCGATGTTAGAGCCTAGAATTCCAATTCCTGATTTGTTTTCTGGGGATAGATCTAAGTTTCTGAATTTCAAAAATAATTGTAAACTGTTTCTTGCTTTGAGACCCCGCTCCTCTGGTGACCCCATTCAGCAAGTAAAAATTATTATTTCTTTGTTGCGTGGCGACCCTCAAGACTGGGCATTCTCCCTTGCACCAGGAGATCCTGCATTGCTTAATGTAGATGCGTTTTTTCTGGCGCTTGGATTGCTTTATGACGAACCGAATTCAGTGGATCGGGCAGAGAAAATCTTGCTAGCTTTGTGTCAGGGTCAGGATGAAGCGGAGATATATTGTCTGAAGTTTAGAAAATGGTCTGTGCTTACTCAATGGAATGAGTGTGCCCTGGCAGCAATTTTTAGAAAGGGTCTTTCTGAAGCCCTTAAGGATGTTATGGTGGGATTTCCCACGCCTGCTGGTCTGAATGAATCAATGTCCTTGGCCATCCAAATTGATCGGCGTTTGCGTGAGCGCAAAATTGTGTACCATTTGGCGGTGTCCTCTGAGCAGAGGCCTGAGCTTATGCAATGTGATAGAACTTTGACCAGAACTGAACGGCAAGAACACAGACGTCAGAATAGGCTGTGTTTTTACTGTGGTGACCCCACTCATGCTATCTCTGATTGTCCTAAGCGCACTAAGCGGTTCGCTAGGTCTGTCACCATTGGTACTGTACAGCCTAAATTTCTTTTGTCTGTTACTCTGATTTGCTCTTTGTCATCCTACTCGGTTATGGCATTTGTGGATTCAGGCGCTGCCTTGAATTTGATGGACTTGGAGTTTGCCAGGCGCTGTGGTTTTTTCTTGGAGCCTTTGCAGTATCCTATTCCATTAATGGGAATTGATGCCACGCCGTTGGCCAAGAATAAACCTCAGTACTGGACTCAGTTGACCATGTGCATGGCTCCTGCACATCAGGAAGATATTCGCTTTTTGGTGTTGCATAATTTGCATGATGTGGTCGTGTTGGGTTTGCCTTGGCTACAGGTTCATAATCCAGTATTGGATTGGAAATCAATGTCTGTGTCTAGTTGGGGTTGTCAAGGGGTACATGGCGATGTTCCGTTGGTGTCAATTTCTGCTTCCACTCCTTCTGAAGTCCCTGAGTTTCTGTCGGATTACCAGGATGTATTTGATGAGCCCAAATCCAGTGTCCTACCCCCTCATAGGGATTGTGATTGTGCTATAAATTTGATTCCTGGTAGTAAGTTTCCTAAGGGCCGACTTTTCAATTTATCTGTGCCAGAGCACGCCGCTATGCGGAGTTATATAAAGGAGTCCTTGGAGAAAGGACATATTCGCCCGTCTTCATCACCGTTGTGAAGTGGCCGAGGGCAAGGTCGCCCATGTATATCCATGATCTGGCCCAGCAAAACTTCCACACTCAGATTCCATCTTAACAAACGTATCTTTACTGTTATACATTTTCCTTAACACAGCGGAACACAATAATAGACAATACAAAATATGCCTATTCACAGAGATAACATGTAATAACAAACTATCCCTCACTGTCCCTATCCACACGTTACCAGTTCCTTTGCTCCAGGAGGTTATCTTCCCACGTCGCAGGCCTGTCTGTCACTGCAGGGAGACGCTCCAGCCGAAGAGAAAACAACAGGGAGTAAACAAAACTCTGTCTCTCAGGTCCAGACTGTAGTCCTTGGGGTTCAGCAGGTAAGGGTGGGATGTTCGGCCTCTCAACAGAGGATCCGCTTACAGTTCATGGGCTCCAGGATCTGTGAAGATGTCACCGCTGAGTGCTCCGCAGTGTGGGAGCTGGGAACAATCTGGATGTCAGCTTCCAAGAGAGAGAGGTCATCCAGGCAATCTTCTATATCGCATCTACAGGAGGACGCCAGCACACCCAGATCTCTCTCTGCACAGAAAAGTTTCCCGGGCTCTCTTTCCCCCTCCCCTTCCTGTTCACATGACACAACAGGGGGAAGTTTAGCCAATACAGTTTGTTTCTCTGTAATCACATTCGGCATAGGTATAACTTCTGGCCACACGGGGGGCAGTGTCTGTCACAGATTCTATTACAATGAAAATAGAACAGTCACAGCCAGCCAGCTCACTACACGCCCCCCCACTCAAAGGTTGGCAGTCCCTGTCAACGACTGACTCCAGGGCGGCGATGGCTGTGGAGGTTGTAGGACCCGGCTGTGAAGAGGGCCACACATATTGGTCTCTGTAGGACTGTCCCGGGGGCACTCCTGCGGTGGTCCTCGCCGTCCGCCTAACGGGTGCTAGTCTCTCTCCCCGATCGGTCACCCCACTCTCTACCCCAGTTGGTAAGTCAGTCAGGCGAGCAGGGGTAGGGATGTCTTCCACCTCTACATCCCCGGTATCGGTGTCTCCCACAGTATTAGTGATATCCATCTCTCTAGGTATCACAGGAGGGGAGTCAGGCTGAGAACGACAGGGGCGCAACATGTTACGGTGCAGGGTGCGGAGGCTGCCGCTGTCTTCGCCTTGTACTTGGTAAACGGGGCCACCAGGGTACGGGTGTCCAATTATTCGATAGACTTCGGTCTCCCACTTGGGCCGGAGTTTTCCTTGCGGTTTCTTTATACAAACTAGGACTAGTTGACCCACATTCAGTAGGTCTTCTTGTACTGGAAGTGGATCAGCGTGGACCTGGTCCTGGATCTGCTGTTCCACCAGCCGGTAGACAGTCTCCATCCTTTGACGGTGTGCTTGTAGCCAGGAAGGATAGGTACCACAGGTGTCTTCATCAGAGTTAGACAGGTGTAGCTCATGGATGCCTTTGCCTGGGCGGCCAAAAAGGAGGGTGTAAGGCGTGTATCCGGTGACGGAATGGACTTGATTGTTATAGGCCCACAGCAGTTCTGGGAGGAATCGAGGCCAGTTGGGTTTTTTGTCTTCTGCTAAGGTTCGGATCAGTTGTAAGAGGGTCCGGTTGAAACGTTTACACGCGCCATTCCCTTGTGGATGATACGGGGTGGTCCTGGACTTCTTGATTCCATACATCTGCTGAAGTTCTTCAATGACTCGCCCTTCGAAACACGCCCCCTGATCAGAGTGCAGCCGCTCCGGACATCCGTAGACCCGAACGAAGTGTTGACAGATGGCCTGTGCAGCTGATTCGGCAGTCTGATCTTTGGTAGCAACAGCGACGGCGAATTTCGTGAAGTGGTCCACCATCACCAGACAGTACTGGTAGCCACTATTCGCCGTTCCGATCAACAGATAGTCCACCATCAACAATTCGAGAGGCCTGGATGTGCTAATAGTCTGGACGGGTGCACGCTGCTCAGTAGACTTGTGGAGTTCACATGTACGACATCTTAGGCAGACGTTTTCAACCAGCTTACGGAGTCCTGGGCAAAAAATGAATTGCTGGGTCCACCGGAGGGTCTTGTCTATGCCGAAGTGGCCGTTCCTTCTGTGGGCTTCAGCCACCATCTCATGGGCTAGCTGCATCGGGACGACAATCTGCAAACATTCTTCCAGCATATGGGATAAAAGGGCCCTGCGATACAAGACTCCATCCTTCACGATCAGCCGATCCCATTGGGCAAGTAGGGCAGAGGCCCTGGTTGATAGTCGGGCTCTTACTTTGGAGGGTGGTTTCTCTTGTGTCTTCACGTACTGTTTCAGTAAGACGTGTTCAGGGTCTCGATCTTGAAGCTTGGCCCATCCTTGTTGGGACAGGGGGGACCCCACAACGGCTTTGATCCCGCCTACAGCATACTGGCGGCTATCTTCTATTTGTTTAGCTAGCCGGGCAAAGTCGGGCAGTTCATCTTCCTCCAACTCTTCATCCCGGTCCCCCACTGGCGGGGATGATGTCACTCTGGAAAGGCTGTCAGCATTCTGATTCTCCGTCCCCGCTCTGTATTTAATTTTGTATTGGAATCTAGAGAGCCTTGCCATCCAGCGCTGTTCCATTGCCCCTAGTTTGGCATTTTCTAGGTGGGCAAGAGGATTGTTGTCTGTCACGACCAGCACCTCCGCCCCTGTCAGGTAGCCAGCAAATTTCTCTGTCATAGCCCAGGTCAGGGCCAGGAGTTCCAGGCAGAAAGAGCTGTAGTTGACGGGGTTCTTTTCGGTGTCACGGAGGGATCTACTGGCATAGGCTATTATGCGTTCCTTGTTATCTTGGACTTGGGAGAGGACCGCCCCGAGACCTTGAAGGCTGGCGTCGGTGTATAACTGGAACGGCAAGGTGTAGTCTGCAAATGCCAGAATAGGGAGTGATGTCAGAGCAGCTTGAAGCGCCCGGAAGGATTTTTCTTGGTCGGGCCCCCAGCTGATGCGTCGTCCTCTGGGACTGTTCGCGGTCCCTTGGAGGGTCTCATGCAGTGGTTCCGCAAGCCGGGCAAAGTCCTTGACAAATTGGCGGTAATAGCCCGCTAGCCCCAGGAAAGCCTGGACTTCTTTGATGGTAGTTGGTTGTAGCCACTCTCGGACAGCTGCTATCTTCTCTGGAGAGGGTTGGACACCTTCGGCCGAGATCCGGTGTCCCAGGTAATCGATCTCCTGCTGGAATAGACGGCACTTGCTGGGCTTCAACTTCAAGCCGTGTCTCTTCAAGCGCTGGAACACTTTGCCAAGCTTGTGAAGATGATCCTCAAAGGTAGCGGAGTATACCACGATGTCATCAAGGTATATCAGCGTGAATTCAAAGTTGAAATCTCCCAGACAGCGTTCCATCAGTCTCTGAAAGGTCCCTGGTGCGTTACTCAAGCTGAATGGCATCCGGTCAAACTCGTACAGGCCCATGGGAAGGATGAAGGCGGTCTTTTCTCTGTCCTTCTCACTCATGGGGACCTGCCAATATCCACTGGCCAAGTCTAGAGACGAAAAATATTTGGCCTTTTTCAGGGCGGTCAGTGACTCTTCGATCCGGGGGAGTGGATAGGAGTCCCGGATCGTGCAAGCGTTCAGCCGACGGTAGTCTACGCAAAATCTCAGGGATCCATCTTTCTTTTTGACTATCACCACGGGTGCAGCCCATGGGCTCTGGCTCTCCCGCACCACTCCGGCGTGTAGCATAGATTCTAAGAATCTTTTCACCTCCTGTTATTGTTGAGGTGGTATTTGTCGGTACCTCTCGCGAATAGGGGCAGTATCGCCCGTGGGAATCTCGTGTTGGATACTGGTGGTGTACCCGAAGTTGGTGTCATGCTTTGCAAAGGAGTCTTGGTGTTCTCGCAGTAGTTTCTCCACTTGAGACACTTCCTGTTTGGTGTACTGGGACGGGTCCAGTTGCACTTTTTCCAGTAGTTTTCGCCCAATGTCTTCATCATCTGCTTGAGCATTTATGGCTGAGACAGTTACCGTCCAGCCATCTTCTGTAGATGGGGTGAATTGTAAGGGTCCCATGGGGTTCACTTCTGTGGGTAGAGCATATACTCTGGCAAGTTGCGTGCCAGCTTCAAGGGCTACACCTACGTTTGCGGTGTTGTTCAGCCTGACAGGGACTCTTCCGTTCCTCACGACGGCTAGGGTGCGGGCGACTAGTGGGTTTAGCTTACTCCCACTTGGAGCCCTCGGCTCGATTAACACTTCAACTCCTTCAAGCTGTCGGTTGGTGTTAAGAGGCAGGGAAATGACTGTCTCTTTTTCAGCGGGCAAAGTAATCCGGGTACAGCGGGGCACTTTAATGGCTGCTAGGGGTAGTTGTTCCTTTGCCATCTGTTGAAGTCCAACGGTCCGGATTACGCGCTGGAACGCCAGACGAGTCGGTTTATGTTTGGTAACTTTCTGCCAGTACTTGGGCCCTTTTCTTGTCAACAGCATAAGATCCAGGTCTTTCAAGATATTCATTCCGATTATTACTGGGGTCTCGGAGCCGAAGCCTTCCTTGACAATGACGATTCCTCGTTTCCCTAGATCTTGTCCGCAGGCCTTCGTATCCATCCAGGCGACTCTGGTTACTGGAATGGGTAGGTTATTAGCCGCAATTATCTTAATGGTAGTATCTGGATCACAAGCAGTTCTTGGTTTGAGGTACTTTTCATAAAACTGTTCAGAGATAGTGGTCACTTGCGACCCAGTGTCCATCAATCCTTGCACTGCAACTCCCTCCAGAATAACTTCAAGTGTAGGACTACTCGAGGCAAGAGTACTCCATTTCTGGCTCTGTTTTTCTACACCCCATTCTCTGTCCCCCCCTGCTGCTCGAACCTCAGCTGCAGGGGTGTCTAGTTTAACGGCGGCCATTGTGGTGAGACCTGGCATGGTGGCTCTGCTCGTGGATGTAGCTGATATTCTGTTCGTCATGGAAACTGATGGTTTGTTCGTTGAGGACAACGATTCGCCCTGTGGCGAGGGTCACCACATGACCAACACGGTCCCGCGGGACGGCTAGGTCGTATCCGCTGGTCTCTCTGTCATTCTAGTGTTAACTGTGACACCTGTTGCTGTAAATCTGCTACCATCTGTTTCAGCTCCTCGGTGTCACTGTTGGGCTGTTTAATGTCTAATATGGATCTGCATGCAGCGCTTTGAGTCCCCACATCCATGACGGGTCCCCTAGAACGTTCTATGGCTTCCTGCTTGACTTCAGCGAAGGTGAGAGTCGGCGTCATCCGAATCAAGTCCTGTAGCGTACGGTTAAGATACTGGTCTCTCAGCCCTATAACGAATTGGTCTCTCAGTACCAGGTCACGAGGAGCTATATTAGCCAGTTGTTCCCCTTTTGCACAGACTTGTTCAAGGAGTACCTGAAGGGCATTTGCATATTGGGGAATGTCCTCCCATTCAAGTTGTGTCCGTCTAAAGAACAGGTATCGCAGTGTTCCCTGGTACGTAGTAGGCCCATAGGTCTTTTCCAGCACCCGCACCAAATCCTCCAACTCACGCTGCCCCCTGACCGTCTCCAGTCTGATTGTCGTCCATGCCTCCCCCTCTAGCGTCAGTACCGCCATTTCTGCCAAGGTCTTAGGGTCAATATTATACATTTCTCCCAGTATCCGCACTTGTTCCGCCCACTCTGGTACGGGGTAGTTTCGCCCGCCAAACTTCCTGACCTGGTTTACAATGGACACCGGCGGAGGTTTCTGACTGTACACTGGGCCTGGGTGGGAATCTTGCTGGGCACAGATCCTGCCGACTACGCCAGATGAAGTAGCCGAGGGCAAGGTCGCCCATGTATATCCATGATCTGGCCCAGCAAAACTTCCACACTCAGATTCCATCTTAACAAACGTATCTTTACTGTTATACATTTTCCTTAACACAGCGGAACACAATAATAGACAATACAAAATATGCCTATTCACAGAGATAACATGTAATAACAAACTATCCCTCACTGTCCCTATCCACACGTTACCAGTTCCTTTGCTCCAGGAGGTTATCTTCCCACGTCGCAGGCCTGTCTGTCACTGCAGGGAGACGCTCCAGCCGAAGAGAAAACAACAGGGAGTAAACAAAACTCTGTCTCTCAGGTCCAGACTGTAGTCCTTGGGGTTCAGCAGGTAAGGGTGGGATGTTCGGCCTCTCAACAGAGGACCCGCTTACAGTTCATGGGCTCCAGGATCTGTGAAGATGTCACCGCTGAGTGCTCCGCAGTGTGGGAGCTGGGAACAATCTGGATGTCAGCTTCCAAGAGAGAGAGGTCATCCAGGCAATCTTCTATATCGCATCTACAGGAGGACGCCAGCACACCCAGATCTCTCTCTGCACAGAAAAGTTTCCCGGGCTCTCTTTCCCCCTCCCCTTCCTGTTCACATGACACAACAGGGGGAAGTTTAGCCAATACAGTTTGTTTCTCTGTAATCACATTCGGCATAGGTATAACTTCTGGCCACACGGGGGCAGTGTCTGTCACAGATTCTATGTCAATGATAATAGAATAGTCACAGCCGGCCAGCTCACTACAGTTGGGAGCAGGGTTCTTTTTTGTGGCCAAGAAGGATGGTTCTCTGAGACCCTGTATAGATTACCGCCTGCTCAATAAGATCACGGTCAAATTTCAGTACCCTTTGCCTCTGCTGTCTGATTTGTTTGCTCGGATTAAGGGGGCTAGTTGGTTCACCAAGATAGATCTTCGAGGGGCGTATAACCTTGTGCGTATTAAACAGGGCGATGAATGGAAAACAGCATTTAATACGCCCGAGGGCCATTTTGAGTATCTGGTGATGCCATTCGGGCTTTCTAATGCTCCATCTGTGTTTCAGTCCTTTATGCATGACATCTTCCGAAAGTATCTGGATAGATTCATGATTGTATATTTGGATGATATTTTGGTCTTTTCGGATGATTGGGAGTCTCATGTGAGGCAGGTCAGGATGGTGTTCCAGGTCCTTCGTGCTAATGCGTTGTTTGTGAAGGGGTCTAAATGTCTCTTCGGAGTTCAGAAGGTTTCCTTTTTGGGCTTCATTTTTTCCCCTTCTACTATCGAGATGGACCCTGTTAAAGTTCAGGCCATTTATGATTGGACTCAACCTACATCTGTGAAGAGCCTCCAGAAATTCCTGGGCTTTGCTAATTTTTACCGTCGCTTCATCGCTAATTTTTCTAGTGTGGTTAAACCTTTGACTGATTTGACAAAGAAAGGTGCTGATGTGGTGAATTGGTCCTCTGTGGCCGTTGAGGCTTTTCAGGAGCTGAAACGTCGTTTTTCTTCGGCCCCTGTGTTGCGTCAGCCAGATGTTTTGCTCCCTTTTCAGGTTGAGGTTGATGCTTCTGAGATTGGAGCAGGGGCTGTTTTGTCTCAAAGAAGTTCTGATGGCTCTGTGATGAAGCCATGTGCCTTCTTTTCTAGAAAGTTTTCGCCTGCTGAGCGTAATTATGATGTTGGCAATCTGGAGCTGCTAGCTATGAAGTGGGCTTTCGAGGAGTGGCGACATTGGCTTGAGGGAGCCAAGCACCGCGTGGTGGTCTTGACGGATCACAAAAATCTGACTTATCTCGAGTCTGCCAAGCGGTTGAATCCTAGACAGGCTCGATGGTCGCTGTTTTTCTCCCGTTTCGATTTTGTGGTCTCATACCTTCCAGGTTCTAAGAATGTGAAGGCGGATGCCCTTTCTAGGAGTTTTTTGCCTGATTCTCCGGGAGTCCCTGTGCCGGCTGGTATTCTCAAAGAGGGGGTAATTCTGTCTGCCATCTCCCCTGATTTGTGGCGGGTGCTGCAGGAGTTTCAGGCTGATAGACCTGACCGTTGTCCAGCGGAGAAACTATTTGTCCCTGATAGATGGACTAGCAGAGATATTTCTGAGGTTCAGAGATTTGGTGGCTAGGTCCTTTTGGTGGCCTTCCTTGTCACGGGATGTGCGTTCTTTTGTGCAGTCCTGTGGGACTTGTGCTCGGGCTAAGCCCTGCTGTTCTCGTGCCAGTGGGTTGCTTTTGCCCTTGCCAGTCCCGAAAAGGCCTTGGACGCATGTTTCCATGGATTTTATTTCAGATCTTCCTGTCTCTCAAAGGATGTCTGTCATCTGGGTGGTTTGTGATCGCTTTTCTAAGATGGTCCATTTGGTACCCTTGCCTAAATTACCTTCCTCCTCTGATTTGGTGCCATTATTTTTTCAACATGTGGTTCGTTTGCAAGGCATTCCGGAGAACATTGTGTCGGACAGAGGTTCCCAGTTTGTCTCTAGGTTTTGGCAGTCCTTTTGTGCTAAGATGGGCATTGATTTGTCTTTTTCTTCGGCTTTCCATCCTCAAACAAATGGCCAAACCGAACGAACCAACCAGACTTTGGAAGCCTATCTGAGATGCTTTGTTTCTGCTCATCAGGATGATTGGGTGACCTTCTTGCCATTGGCTGAGTTCGCCCTTAATAATCGGGCTAGTTCGGCTACTTTGGTTTCGCCTTTTTTTTGCAATTCTGGTTTTCATCCTCGTTTTTCTTCGGGGCAGGTTGAGCCTTCTGATTGTCCTGGTGTGGATTCTGTGGTGGACAGGTTGCAGCAAATTTGGACTCACGTAGTGGACAATCTGACGTTGTCCCAGGAGAAGGCTCAACGTTTCGCTAACCGCCGTCGTTGTGTTGGTCCCCGACTTCGTGTTGGGGATTTGGTTTGGTTGTCTTCTCGTTATGTTCCTATGAAGGTTTCTTCTCCTAAGTTTAAGCCTCGTTTCATTGGTCCTTATAAGATTTCTGAAATTCTCAACCCTGTGTCATTTCGTTTGGTCCTTCCAGCTTCTTTTGCCATCCATAATGTGTTCCATAGGTCGTTGTTGCGGAGGTACGTGGCGCCTATGGTTCCCTCCGTTGATCCTCCTGCTCCGGTGTTGGTTGAGGGGGAGTTGGAGTATGTGGTGGAAAAAATTTTGGATTCTCGTATTTCGAGACGGAAGCTTCAGTACCTGGTTAAGTGGAAGGGCTATGGTCAGGAGGATAATTCCTGGGTTGTTGCCTCCGATGTCCACGCTGCTGATTTAGTTCGTGCCTTTCATTTGGCTCGTCCTGATCGGCCTGGGGGCCCTGGTGAGGGTTCGGTGACCCCTCCTCAAGGGGGGGGGTACTGTTGTGAATTCCGTTCTCGGACTCCCTCCTGTGGTCATGAATGGTACTTTGGTTAGTTCTGCTCTTGGACTCCCTCTGGTGGCTTTGAGCGGAACTGCTGGTCACTGAGGTTGGCTTTGTCAGCTGCTCTCGTTTATTGCTGCTGGCTTCCCTATTTAACTCCACTCAGATCGTTACTTGATGCCAGCTGTCAATGTTTCAGTATTGGTTCAGATCTCTCTTGGACTTCTCTGAGGACCTGTCTACTCCAGCAGAAGCTAAGTCTTTGCTAGTTCATTTGTTGTTACTGCTTCCTGAATATATTTCTTAGTACTGCTAATTTCTAGTCCAGCTTGCTATCATGATATTTCCTTGCTAGCTGGAAGCTCTGGGGTGCAGAGTGGCACCTCCACACCGTGAGTCGGTGTGGGGAGTCTTTTTGCTTACTCTGCGTGGTTTTTGTAGTCTTTTTGTGCTGACCGTATAGTTCCCTTTGCTATCCTCTGACTATCTAGTGTAGTCTGGCCTCCTATGCTAAAACCTGTTTCATTCCTGTGTTTGTGACTTTCCTCTTAACTCACAGTCAATATATGTGGGGGCTGACTTTACCTTTGGGGAATTTCTCTGAGGCAAGGTTAGGCTTCTTTTCTATCTTTAGGGGTAGTTAGCTCTTAGGCTGTGAAGAGGTGTCTAGGGAGAGTTAGGTACGCTCCACAGCTATTTCTAGTGTGTGTGATAGGAGTAGGATTTGCGGTCAGCAGAGTTCCCACTTTCCCAGAGCTTGTTCTGATTACTAGTTTACTCATCAGGTCATTCCGGGTGCTCCTAACCACCAGGTCCATAACACCGGTCACTGCTGAGTCCCCAGTGACATCAGAGGAGAGCGAGCCTGTAATAAATGGTAAGGTGAAGCCGTTGCACAGCCTTCTGGGTAATTATGAAAGACTGACATTTCCATGTCTTGGATAAAATAATAGCAACTTTATCATTCCCCATAAAACTAACACCCGTTTTAATTCAGGAAATATCCTACGCACATACGTACTGTGAGTCATCCCGGCAATTAACCGCTTATTAATGCGAGGAATGCGAATGCCACGAACAAGACAAGTTGTTTTTACAAAGCCGTAATCACAGAGACCCGGAAAATCCATCTGTTATTTTGCTAAATGAAAATATGAAGCCTATTCCCCCAATCTAATCTAACAGCATATAATTACAGAAAGTACATGGCAGCAATATAGCAGGAATGCATGTAAGAGACTTCAGGAGCAGCGAAAGCGGAAGCCAACAGATTCATGGAAAATCAGCAAGCACATTGTTTACCAAGTAGTTACAGTATATTATAATACATAAGGTGCAGTAATATAGCAGTTATATTCTTGTATATAAGAGCAGTATTATAGTAGTTATATTCTTGTACATAGGGGCAGTATTATAGTAGTTATATTCTTGTACATAGGAGCAGTATTATAGCAGTTATATTCTTGTACATAGGAGCAGTATTATAGTAGTTATATTCTTGTACATAGGAGCAGTATTATAGTAGTTATATTCTTGTACATAGGGGCAGTATTATAGTAGTTATATTCTTCTACATAGGGGCAGTATTATAGTAGTTATATTCTTGTACATAGGGAGAGTATTATAGCAGTTATATTCTTGTACATAGGAGCAGTATTATAGTAGTTATATTCTTGTACATAGGGGCAGTATTATAGTAGTTATATTCTTGTATATAGGGAGCAGTATTATAGTAGTTATATTCTTGTACATAGGAGCAGTATTATAGTAGTTTTATTCTTGTACATAGGGGCAGTATTATAGTAGTTATATTCTTGTACATAGGAGCAGTAATATAGTAGTTATATTCTTGTGCATAGGGACAGTATTAAAGTAGTTATATTCTTGTGCATAGGGACAGTATTATAGTAGTTATATTCTTGTACATAGGGGCAGTATTATAGCAGTTACATTCTTGTACATAGGAGCAGTATTATAGCAGTTATATTCTTGTACATAGGAGCAGTATTATAGTAGTTATACTCTTGTACATAGGAGGCAGTATTATAGTAGTTATATTCTTGTACATAGGGGCAGTATTATAGTAGTTATATTCTTGTACACAGGAGCAGTATTATAGTAGTTATATTCTTGTACATAGGGGCAGTATTATAGTAGTTATATTCTTGCACATAGGAGCAGTATTATAGTAGTCATATTCTTGTACATAGGAGCAGTATTATAGTAGTTATATTCTTGTACATAGGAGCAGTATTATAGTAGTTAAATTCTTGTACATAGGAGCAGTATCATAGTAGTTATATTCTTGTACATAGGAGCAGTATCATAGTAGTCATATTCTTGTACATAGGAGCAGTATTATAGTAGTTATATTCTTGTACATAGGAGCAGTATTATAGTAGTTATATTCTTGTACATAGGAGCAGTATTATAGTAGTTATACTCTTGTACATAGGAGGCAGTATTATAGTAGTTATATTCTTGTACATAGGGGCAGTATTATAGTAGTTATATTCTTGTACATAGGAGCAGTATTATAGTAGTTATATTCCTGCACATAGGGAGCAGTATTATAGTAGTTATATTCTTGTACATAGGGGCAGTATTATAGTAGTTATATTCTTGTACATAGGTGCAGTATTATAGTAGTTATACTCTTGCACATAGGGGCAGTATTATAGTAGTTATATTCTTGCACATAGGAGCAGAATTATAGTAGTTATATTCTTGTACATTGGGGCAGTATTATAGTAGTTATATTCTTGTACATAGGGAGCAGTATTATAGTAGTTATATTCTTGTACATAGGAGCAGTATTATAGTAGATATATTCTTGAACATAGGAGCAGTATTATAGTAGTTATATTCTTGTACATAGGAGCAGTAATATAGTAGTTATATTCTTGTACATAGGGGCAGTATTATAGTAGTTATATTCTTGTACATAGGGGCAGTATTATAGTAGTTATATTCTTGTACATTGGGGCAGTATTATAGTAGTTATATTCTTGTACATAGGGGCAGTATTATAGTAGTTATATTCTTGTACATGGCAGCAGTATTATAGTAGTTATATTCTTGTACATAGGGGCAGTATTATAGTAGTTATATTCTTGTACATAGGGGCAGTATTATAGTAGTTATATTCTTGTACATAGGGGCATTATTATAGTAGTTATATTTTTGTACATAGTGACAGTATTATAGTAGTTATATTCCTGTACATAGGGTCAGTATTATAGTAGTTATATTCCTGTCCATAAGGACAGCATTATAGTAGTTATATTTGTGTACATAGGAGCAGTATTATAGTAGTTATATTCTTGTACATAGGGGCAGTATTTTAGTAGTTATATTCTTGTACATAGGAGCAGTATTATAGTAATTATATTCTTGTACATAGGGAGCAGTATTATAGTAGTTATATTCTTGTACATAGGAGCAGTATTATAGTAGTTATATTCTTGTACATAGGAGCAGTATTATAGTAGTTATATTCTTGTACATAGGGGCAGTATTATAGTAGTTATATTCTTGTACATAGGAGCAGTATTA
The DNA here is from genome assembly GCF_051348905.1 of Ranitomeya variabilis. Taxonomy (NCBI): domain Eukaryota; kingdom Metazoa; phylum Chordata; class Amphibia; order Anura; family Dendrobatidae; genus Ranitomeya; species Ranitomeya variabilis. Next base: position 1,137,149,281 of record NC_135232.1, read on the forward strand.
TAGTAGTTATATTCTTGTACATAGGAGCAGTATTATAGCAGTTATATTCTTGTACATAGGGGCAGTATTATAGTAGTTATATTCTTGTACATAGGGGCAGTATTATAGTAGTTATATTCTTGTACATAGGGGGGAGTATTATAGTAGTTATATTCTTGTATAGGGGCAGTAATATAGTAGTTATATTCTTGTACATTGGGGCAGTATTATACTAGTTATATTCTTGTACATAGGGGCAGTATTATAGGAGTTATATTCTTGTACATAGGGGCATTATTATAGTAGTTATATTTTTGTACATAGGGACAGTATTATAGTAGTTATATTCCTGTACATAGGGGCAGTATTATAGTAGATATATTCCTGTACATAAGGGCAGCATTATAGTAGTTATATTCTTGTACATAGGAGCTGTATTATAGTAGTTATATTCTTGTACATAGGGGCAGTATTATAGTAGTTATACTCTTGTACATAGGGGCATTATTATAGTAGTTATATTTTTGTACATAGGGACAGTATTATAGTAGTTATATTCCTGTACATAGGGGCAGTATTATAGTAGTTATATTCTTCTACATAGGGGCAGTATTTTAGTAGTTATATTCTTGTACATAGGAGCAGTATTATAGTAATTATATTCTTGTACATAGGGAGCAGTATTATAGTAGTTATACTCTTGTACATAGGGGCATTATTATAGTAGTTATATTTTTGTACATAGGGACAGTATTATAGTAGTTATATTCCTGTACATAGGGGCAGTATTATAGTAGTTATATTCTTCTACATAGGGGCAGTATTTTAGTAGTTATATTCTTGTACATAGGAGCAGTATTATAGTAATTATATTCTTGTACATAGGGAGCAGTATTATAGTAGTTATATTCTTGTACATAGGAGCAGTATTATAGTAGTTATATTCTGGTACATAGGAGCAGTATTATAGTAGTTATATTCTTGTACATAGGGAGCAGCATTATAGTACTTATATTCTTGCACATGGGAGCAGTATTATAGTACTTATATTCTTGTACATAGGGAGCAGTATTATAGTAGTTATATTCTTGTACATAGGAGCAGTATTATAGTAGTTATATTCTTGTACATAGGAGCAGCATTATACTAGTTATATTCTTGTACATAGGGGCAGTATTATAGTAGTTATATACTTGTACATAGGGGCAGTATTATAGTAGTTATATTCTTGTACATAGGAGCAGTATTATGGTAGTTATATTCTTGTACATAGGGGCATTATTATAATAGTTATATTCTTGTACATAGGGGCAGTATTATAGTAGTTATATTCTTGTACATGGCAGCAGTATTATAGTAGTTATATTCTTGTACATAGGGACAGTATTATAGTAGTTATATTCTTGTACATAGGGGCAGTATTATAGTAGTTATATTCTTGTACATAGGGGCAGTATTAGAGTAGTTATATTCTTGTACATAGGGGCAGTATTATAGTAGTTATATTCTTGTACATAGGGGCAGTATTATAGTAGTTATATTCTTGTACATAGGGGCAGTATTATAGTAATTATATTCTTGTACATAGCGAGCAGTATTATAGTAGTTATATTCTTGTACATAGGAGCAGTATTATAGTAGTTATATTCTTGTACATAGGAGCAGTATTATAGTAGTTATATTCTTGTACATAGGGAGCAGCATTATAGTAGTTATATTCTTGTACATAGGAGCAGTATTATAGTACTTATATTCTTGTACATAGGGAGCAGTATTATAGTAGTTATATTCTTGTACATAGGAGCAGTATTATAGTAGTTATATGCTTGTACATAGGAGCAGTATTATAGTAGTTATATTCTTGTACATAGGAGGGAGTATTATAGTAGTTATATTCTTGTACATAGGGGCAGTAATATAGTAGTTATATTCTTGTACATAGGGGCATTATTATAGTAGTTATATTCTTGTACATAGTGACAGTATTATAGTAGTTATATTTGTGTACATAGGGGCAGTATTATAGTAGCTATATTCTTGTACATAGGGGCAGTATTATAGTAGTTATATTCTTGTACATGGCAGCAGTATTATAGTAGTTATATTCTTGTACATAGGGACAGTATTATAATAGTTATATTCTTGTACATAGGGGTAGTATTATAGTAGTTATATTCTTGTACATAGGGGGGAGTATTATAGTAGTTATATTCTTGTACATAGGGGCAGTAATATAGTAGTTATATTCTTGTACATAGGGGCATTATTATAGTAATTATATTCTTGTACATAGGGACAGTATTATAGTAGTTATATTCTTGTACATACGGGCAGTATTATAGTAGTTATATTCTTGTACATAGGGGCAGTATTATAGTAGTTATATTCTTGTACATGGCAGCAGTATTATAGTAGTTATATTCTTGTACATAGGGACAGTATTATAATAGTTATATTCTTGTACATAGGGGTAGTATTATAGTAGTTATATTCTTGTACATAGGGGGGAGTATTATAGTAGTTATATTCTTGTACATAGTGGCATTATTATAGTAGTTATATTCTTGTACATAGGGACAGTATTATAGTAGTTATATTCTTGTACATACGGGCAGTATTATAGTAGTTATATTCTTGTACATAGGGGCAGTATTATAGTAGTTATATTCTTGTACATAGGCGCAGTATTATAGTAGTTATATTCTTGTACATAGGGGCAGTATTATAGTAGTTATATTCTTGTACATAGGAGCAGTATTATAGTAGTTATATTCCTGTACATAGGGGCAGTATTATAATAGTTATATTCTTGTACATAGGGGTAGTATTATAGTAGTTATATTCTTGTACATAGGGGGGAGTATTATAGTAGTTATATTCTTGTACATAGGGACAGTATTATAATAGTTATATTCTTGTACATAGGGGCAGTATTATAGTAGTTATATTCTTGTACATAGAGACAGTATTATAGTAGTTATATTCTTGTACATACGGGCAGTATTTTAGTAGTTATATTCTTGTACATAGGGGCAGTATTATAGTAGTTATATTCTTGTACATGGCAGCAGTATTATAGTAGTTATATTCTTGTACATAGGGACAGTATTATAATAGTTATATTCTTGTACATAGGGGCAATTTTTATTATAAAAACCAAACATAAATACAATTATAATAAAAACAAAAATCACCCAGAATTACAAACCACAATTCACGTTGGTTATATATACACAAGTACTAAATAATCAGATCATATTCATACATAAATTAAAGTGTCCACACCTGGAGGTAGAAGAAAATTAGGGGGGAGAAAAAAAAAAAATTCATATTTCCTAACTGAATTTTACATTCCTCCATAACTTATTTTTTCTCGGACTCCTTCCAACTTCTAGTGATTTTATCCACCGGAGTTCTGACATAACCTGACCAGCCGCAGCGGTGTGATCAAACAGCTCATTGTGCAGTGACACCCGGGTTCTCATGTGCCAATGATAATATTTGATAACACTTATTATAATGTACATCGTCTCTCTGTTGATGTTACAAGCAGTGGAGGAGACACCATAGATTATGTCAGGGTACTTTAGGGTCAGCAGTCTGGGGATTTTTAGATTAGCTGACACTTCCTCACAGATCTTCCTCCCTCCCCAGCAATCACATATAAAGTGCTCCATAGTCTCCTCCTGCTGACAACCAAGGGGACAATTCCGATCAGAGACACTCAGATGTTTCAGGTTCCCCCTGACAAAGAGCCGACTATGCAGTGAAAGCCAAGTGACATCAAACAGTTTAGGAGGAAGTCGTTTCCCGTTTAGGAACCTAAGGCTTTCCTGCAGGGTGGTGGTGACACAATCTCTCAGGGCCAGTGGAGAGTAGAAGAAAGTCCTACATACATGAGCATATATGTCTCTTCTTGTACTGCTCTCAATGTAAGACTTATCCAGTCCCCACCTCCTAATACACTTCAGACCGTAGTCCAGATACTGGGGGAGGTGGTCACCTGTCCATCTCCTCCTCTTGAGACTGCCGCCTAGCACCCAAGATTCTGCAAAAGGCAATATCCAGTACCTGATACTATTTACCCACAGGGAGCTACTGTTTGAGTCCATGTTCCCAAAATTTACCTTTAGGAACAAGGAGTCAAAGAAAACCCTTGGATTCAACATATCCAGCCCACCCTCTCTCCGCGGTAGGTACGTTATTCCCCTCTTTATTAGGTTCAACCTATTCCCCCACAAGAGCTGGAAGAACAGGCTGAGGAGCCTCGCTGAGAAAGATTCTGGCAAAGGGAAAATGACAGAGACATACAAGAAAACAGGGACCAGATAAGTCTTCAACATTGCGACCCTTTCTCTGTAGGTCAGCCTCCAGTTCTCCCATCGCTGAACCTTTGCATTTCCGGTTTCCAATTTCTCCTCCCAATTTAGGGTGGCATTATCCTCCCTCCCAAATTTAACCCCGAGGATCTTAATATGGGTGGAGGCCTTGGCAAACTGCAGCAGATCATAGCTGGGATCAGTATCTAATATCCACAGAGCTTGACTCTTCTCAAGGTTGACCAGAGACCCGGAGGCCTCTGAGTAACTTCTGATAGATGCAGATAACATCTGCACCTTTTGAGGATTAGAGATCACCAACGTCACATCATCCGCATAGGCAACAACATTCAGAGGCAGGCAATGGGGGACCGGCACCCCTGAAAATCGCACTCCTGCAGTGACCTCAGAAACGGGTCTAGGGCAAAAACATACAGGAGAGGACTCAGTGGGCAACCCTGTCTCAGCCCTGCCCCAACTCCAAAAGTGTCACCCTGCCAACCATTAATCAGAGGAAAACTCACCGCCTCTCTGTACAATGTCTTCAGCCAATCCACAAATTGTCCCGGAATACCGTACTTTGACAAAGTGGCCCACAGATAGTCATGATCAACCCTGTCAAAGGCTTTAGCCTGGTCCAGACTAACAATATATTTCCCACACCGCAGAGCTTTACATCTCTCAAACATCTCCCTTATCGAGATGACTGCTCCAGAGATGTTCCGCCCTTTTACTGTGCCAAACTGAGAGCCTGCCAACAGTGCTGGGGAGAAACAGACTAATCTAGAAAACAGGATCTTTGCTAGAATCTTCCTGTCCACATTCAAGAGGGCAATCGGCCTCCAGTTCTTGATGTCGCTTGGCTCTTTACCCTTAGACAGCAGAATCAATGAGGACACTCTCATGGATGGAGGCATCAGGTGATTTTTTTAGACAACTTCTATACACGTCCACAAGGATTGGAGCCAGGAGGTCTCTGAATTTCCTATAAAATTCTGCTGTCATGCCATCTGGACCTGGTGCCTTCTTCAGATGTAATTTATCAATAGCCTCCTTAACTTCCTCCACCGTTAACTCTGCTGTCAAAGGAGAAAAGTCCACATCATTAGTATCAGGCACAGGAGTTGCCTCCAAGAATTCAGCCATCTTATCTTTATCCAAAACTTTCCTCTGAAACAAGTCAGCATAGTAAGATCCCACCACCTCCAGGATACCCTCCCGTGAATCCTGCAATACACCCTGGAAGTCAGTGAGACCCGTGACCATTTTTTTGACTACCCTCTCCCTGCGATTCTCAAAAGGATCAGGGGCCCCTAAGGACCCATAATCCCGTTCAAGAACCAGGGAGGTATACCTACTATACTGATACTGCCTTATCTCAGATTTCAGTCGGTCGATCTTCACTTTGTCATCCCCGCCCGCCGAATATAGTGACTCCAATTCTTTACGCAGCTTTAGGTACTGGCTGTACTTATTCCTCCCTTTATTAACTGACAGTCTCTTTAAGAGGCATCTGATATCCTCCTTGACGTCCTCCCACCAGTCGGTCATGTTGTCATAGAAGTCAACCCTATCTACTGCTCCTGTTGGAACATGAATACGTGAAATTTGGCTGTCGACCTCCCTGTGCGAAAACGTCAGTCAGTCCAGCCTGCATTATAATGTTATGTAGGACCTTACCATCTCTGTTCACTGTCCTGCCCGAGGAACTGTCACCTGATGTCAGTATGGCAATAAAGTCCCCTGCCATCACCACCGGGAGAGAAGTGAAGAGGTAAGGCTTAACGTTATTAAAAAGCTGAATCCTGTCAGTCACTGTCTGTGGCCCATAGATGTTAATAAGCCGGAGTCGCCTACCATGAATAGTGACTTCCAGGACCAAACATCTTCCCAAGACCACCTCCGTCATCCTATGCACAGTCACATCATTGGTGTTAAACAGGACAGCGACTCCGGCGTAAGGCTCCACAGCCAGTGACCAGAAAGAAGGACCGCACCGCCATTCCCTCTCAGCCTCTCATAAGCCCCAGAGATGTCAGTCGTGTCTCCTGCAGGAAAATGACATCGGTGTCCAGATGTGTGAGATGTTCATACACCACATGTCTTGTCCTCCTTGCCTTAATACTATTGACATTACTTGATGTTAGTGTTAATGAGAACCCCGCCATTACAACACAATAGAGAAGGAGCACAGTAACTGCCATCATCATGAGTCAGGGATCTTCTGTCCACCACTGGTGTCCATGACAGACTCTACCTGAGGGTCCACAGATAAAGGCTTCCGCTTTGACGGAGGTTGGTCCTCTATGTCCCTGTCACACTCTGCATCAACTTTCCTCAACTCTGTCTCATAATCGTCATCATTAGACTCAGATAAAACTCCATACTTGTTGGACACAACCATCACTCCTGCAGAATTCTGAAGTTTCCTAGTAGCGCTCTGACCGGTGTCATATTCTGCCTCAGGTTTACGGGAGGACGTGCTCTTTTTCTTCCTTTTATGATGATTAATGCTCCAGTCATCAGATTCAGACAGTGATGCTGAAGGAAGGGCTACCTGAGGCTGCTGGACCTGAGGAGCGACCTCCATGTTCCCCTCTATACCCTGCTTCTCTGGTGTTACATGAGTGGACTCCTGTTGTGCATCTGGGTTGGTCACCATCTCTCCTGACATTAAATCCTCCCCCTCATGTGCCCCTGCCACCACATCCTCATCCTCCTGAGCCTCTGCTCCTGCCAGTACAGCCTCATCAGGGAAGACTCTGCAGATATTATGCCAGGCGTCTGGACAGTCCCTGTGAGGGTGGCCCATCTTACCGCAGAGGTTACATCTAACATCCCGGCAATCCGCAGCGACGTGGCCGATTTCCCCACACAGGCTGCACTTCACCACAGTACAGGCGTTAGCCAGATGACCTTTCCCACCACATTTGAAACACTTTCTGGGCTGCCCGGGGTAAAAACATCTTCCCTTCTCCCTCCCAATGAAGAAGCAGTTGGGTAAGTGGGCAGTAATGTTATTAAATTGCCGCAGTTTCACCACAGCTTTCCACCCCATTGTCCAGATACCATCCTCATCTCTGACCTTGGAGAGTCCAGAGGCGAGGTCACAGTGTCTCCGGAGCCACACCTCGATGTCCTGTGGGGGAACGGCCTCATTCCAGAAGGTGATATTTACCGTGACAGTGTCCGGCCTGGAGATAGGAACCAATATAAATTTATTCCAGCCTTCAGCGTCTCTGAACCTGGGGTAATTGGCCCAGAACCTGTCCAGGTCACACTGCAGCTTGAAACTGACCTCGTAGCCCTGCCTGTCCTGAAGGTTAGACACCGCCAGTATCTCGTTTGCCACAAACCCCATCTGGCCGCATAGCAGCTCTCTCACCACATACCTGCGCTGTGGCAGATCCTCCTTGGCACCTATGTATTTAAACCGCACCACATTAATGCGCTTAAACGTCTGGCCGGTATACCTGGCGCTGGAGGTGAAGGAGGGGCGCCGCGGCTCCAGGCATTCCTGGGGGGCACCTGCCGGGTCACACTGGGCCGACTGACAGGGAGAGGGCCTGCAGCAGGGGGGGCTGCCACACCTTGTGGACTAGATGGTAAAGGGGGATAGTCACACATATCATGCACATTATCATCAGCAGCATCATTATCATCAGACAGCGCCACGTCCATGACAGAATGTGAAACCCCTCCAACCCCCGACCCCATGGGCACAACATCACCAGCCCCAGTCTGTGCCTCAGCCTCAGCATCATCAGCACAAACAGTCTCACATATACAGTCCTGCTCCTGCATGGGGCATTCTGGGACCTGTGGTGCCTCTGCTGGAGTCTGAAGTGCATGCTCCTGTTCACACTCAGCTGCTTGCTGCGGCAGTTTTTTCCCCTCCTGGAAGCAGAAGTGGGCAGCCTGTAACACTGGCCGTGTCCGCTGCTGGGGGGTCCTGGTCTCTACAGCACAGTCCTGCTTATAGGAGGTGAACCGCTTGCGGTTCCTGTAGGTCTCCGCCAGGGGCCCCATGCCCTCCAGCACAGATTCAATGTCCTGCCCAACACTTGCCAGCTGCACCCCCAGTGTGTTCAGTCTCAGGTCATAGGCATCATTACTGGCAGGATTAGTGACCTTTAGGCTATAGATGAAGTCTACCTCCATTTGCAGCGCTTTTTTTTGCTGCTGTAAGGCTACGTTCACATTTGCGGTCGGCGCCGCAGCGTCGCCGCATGCGTCCCTATATTTAACATGGGGGCGCATGGACATGCGTCGCACTTGCATTTTGCGCCGCATGCGTCCCTGCGGCATACGCGTCCGGGCGCAGAGGACGCAGCAAGTTGCATTTTTGCTGCGTCCAAAATCAATGAAAAAAAGGACGCATGCGGCGCAAAACGCAGCGTTGTGCATGCGTTTTGCTGCGTTTTTGTTTGCGTTGTGCGTTGCGGCGCCGACACTGCGGCGCACAACGCAAATGTGAACGTAGCCTAACTCACCCAGTTTTCTGACCAGTCCCGGTATCTCGTCCGCTAGCTGCAGCTCGGGTGCACGTGCCGGCTGCACAGCTTTACTCTTCACCATGGGTGCAGGGGTTTTGAACACAGACTTGTGCGGTTCCACCACAGATGGCTTTGTGGCTCCTCGGCTGGGTGCAGGCTCCGCAGCAGGTTTATTGCTGCCACCTGATTGTGACCGGGTGCGTCCTGACCGCGCCACACTGCCATGTTGCTGCAAGTTCTCCTGGATAGTTTGTCTTTCCAGAGACGTCCGTCTCTGCCTGGAAGCAGGAGAGGTGATCTGTACAGCTGCGGCTGCTTTCACCTGTGCTCCAGGCAGGGACTGCTTACTGACCGGGGAGTTACAGGACTTCATACTGTGCTGTGTAACATCACTCACCAACACTTTCACTTCTTGCTTCTTTGCTGGGCTTGGAGGAGATTTTCCTCCCAAAACTTTACTTGCAAGTTTTTCTTCCTTCACAGAACTGCTGCAGCTTTGGCTCGCTGCATTCACTGGTCTCACAGTGGCTTTGGGATTAGCATTCCCATTCAGAGAAGCCTGGGAGCCTTGTCCCAGTGTAGGCCGAGAAGCCTGGGCCTTGCCTGGGGAGCTTCCACGCCCAGGGTGGCCCCTCCCTGGGCTTGCTCCAGACATCAGGAGAGCTACAGACACACAACCTCACAGCTAGGAGGCAGTATTATAGCAGTTATATTCTTGTACATAGGGGCAGTATTATAGTAGTTATATTCTTGTACACAGGAGCAGTATTATAGTAGTTATATTCTTGTACACAAGAGCAGTATTATAGTAGTTATATTCTTGTATATATGGACAGTATTATAGCAGTTATATTCATGTACATAGGAGCAGTATTATAGTAGTTATAGTCTTGTACATAGGGGCAGTATTATAGTAGTTATAGTCTTGTACATAGAGGCAGTATTATAGTTGTTATATTCTTGTACATAAGGGCAGTATTATAGTAGTTATATTCTTGTACATAGGGGCAGTATTATAGTAGTTATATTCTTGTACATAGGAGCAGTATTATAGTAGTTATATTCTTGTATATAGGGGCAGTATTATAGTAGTTATATTCTTGTATATAGGGGCAGTATTATAGTAGTTATATTCTTGTACATAGGAGCAGTATTATAGTAGTTATATTCTTGTACATAGGAGCAGTATTATAGTAGTTATAGTCTTGTATATAGGGGCAGTATTATAGTAGTTATATTCTTGTACATAGGAGCAGTATTATAGTAGTTATATTCTTGTATATAGGGGCAGTATTATAGTAGATATATTCTTGTACATAGGGACAGTATTATAGTAATTATATTCTTGTACATAGGGGGCAGTATTATAGTAGTTATATTCTTGTACATAGGGGCAGTATTATAGTTGTTATATTCTTGTACATAAGGGCAGTATTATAGTAGTTATATTCTTGCACATAGGAGCAGTATTATAGTAGTTATATTCTTGTACATAGGAGCAGTATTATAGTAGTTATATTCTTGTATATAGGGGCAGTATTATAGTAGTTATATTCTTGTACATAGGAGTAGTATTATAGTAGTTATATTCTTATACATAGGGGTAGTATTATAGTAGTTATATTCTTGTACATAGGAGCAGTATTATAGTAGTTTTATTCTTGTACATAGGGGCAGTATTATTGTAGTTATATTCTTGTACATAGGAGTAGTATTATAGTAGTTATATTCTTATACATAGGGGTAGTATTATAGTAGTTATATTCTTGTACATAGGAGCAGTATTATAGTAGTTTTATTCTTGTACATAGGGGCAGTATTATAGTAGTTATATTCTTGTACATAGGGAGCAGTATTATAGTAGTTATATTCTTGTACATAGGGGCAGTATTATAGTAGTTATATTCTTGCACATAGGAGCAGTATTATAGTAGTTATATTCTTGAACATAGGAGCAGTATTATAGTAGTTATATTCTTGTACATAGGAGCAGTATTATAGTAGTTATATTCTTGTACATAGGGGCAGTATTATAGTAGTTATATTCTTGTACATAGAGGCAGTATTATAGTAGTTTTATTCTTGTACATAGGAGCAGTATTATAGTAGTTATATTCTTGTACATAGAGGCAGTATTATAGTTGTTATATTCCTGTATATAGGGGCAGTATTATAGTAGTTATATTCTTGTATATAGGGGCAGTATTATAGTAGTATATTCTTGTACATAGGGAGCAGTATTATAGTAGTTATATTCTTGTACATAGGAGCAGTATTATAGTAGTTATATTCTTGTACATAGGGGCAGTATTATAGTTGTTATATTCTTGTACATAGGGGCAGTATTATAGTATTTATATTCTTGTATATAGGGGCAGTATTATAGTAGTTATATTCTTGTACATAGGGAGCAGTTTTATAGTAGTTATATTCTTGTACATAGGGAGCAGTTTTATAGTAGTTATATTCTTGTACATAGGGGCAGTATTATAGTAGTTATATTCTTGTGCATAGGGGCAGTATTATAGAAGTTATATTCTTGTACATAGGAGCAGTATTATAGTAGTTATATTCCTGTACATAGGGGCAGTATTATTTTGCGTAGTTTTGGTGCAGTTGTTCGTGCGGTTTTTGCGCAGTTTTGATGCAGTTTTTGGTGCGTTTTTTGTGCAGTTTCGATGCATTTTTTTATTCGTTTTTTATGCAGTTTTGGGTGCGGTTTTTCTGCGTTATTTAATGCGTTTTTGTATGTGTTTTTGAAAGCTAAATAAAGTATTATTGAACAAAAAAAAAGATTTGTGATATCATTATTGTCCAACCTCCTCTTTTACATTTGTCCAACCCACACTCCATTGCACACACAGATAGATAGATGAGATGGATAGATAGGTCTACATATAGATAGATCTATAGATGCATACATCTATCTATTTATATATCTATCTATAGATATATCTGGATAGATATATCTATTGATAGATGTATGGATAGTGTAGGGTTCATGTCCACTGTCCGGATTACATCCGGATTAGCTGCAAATTGGATGCTGCGTACTTGTAGTCCCATCGGATGATGCCTGCACACACACACCCAAAGCCCCCCCGCACAGACCTGCACACACCCTGACAGTCCCGCACACACCCGAACAGTCTCGCACAGTGCCGCACACATCCGAACAGTCCCGCACACACCCGAACAGTCCCGCACACACCCGAACAGTCCCGCACACACCAGAACAGTCCCGCAGTAGTGTTGAGCATTCCGATACCGCAAGTTTTCACCAAAAGGATACCAAAGTATCAAGACACACCACTCAGAACAAGTATATAAAAAATTAACAAATTTTATTGAACATGTAAACATTTTTTAAAAAATACAATAATAATGAACAAGGAATTAGTAATATGAGGAAGGATAGTATCCGAGTAAGTTGCACAAAGAAACAGAGAGCCAGAGAAAGAAAGTAACGCGGACTATGGGGGTGAGATAAAAAGTCACCAGTCTCCGTGGTAGTCAATATACATAATCAACCTGTTGCTCACCACCATCTAAAGTGCTAATGCATAGAAAAAATATATAATAATCATCACATACCCATAGAGTCCGCTACCCCTGCTCACCCGAACAGTCCCGCACACACCAGAACAGTCCCGCAGTAGTGTTGAGCATTCCGATACCGCAAGTATAGGGTATCGGCCGATATTTGCGGTATCGGAATTCCGATACCGAGATCCGATACTTTTGTTGTATCGGGAATCGGTATCGGGATCCATATTAATGTGTAAAATAAAGAATTAAAATAAAAAATATTGATATACTCACCTTTCCGACGCAGCCTGCACCTTACCGAGGGAACCGGCAGCCTTCTTTGCTTAAAATGCGCGCGTTTACTGCCTTCCGTGACGTCACGGCTTCTGATTGGTCGCGTGCCGCCCATGTGACCGCGACGCGACCAATCACAAGCCGTGACGTAATTTTCAGTTCCTGAATGCCTAATTCTGGGCATTCAGGACCTGAAAATTAGGTCACGGCTTGTGATTGGTCGCGTGCCGCCCATATGACCGCGACGCGACCAATCACAAGCCATGATGTAATTTTCAGGTCCTGAATGCCTAATTCTAGGCATTCAGGACCTGAAAATTACGTCACGGCTTGTGATTGGTCGCGTCGCGGTCACATGGGCGGCACGCGACCAATCAGAAGCCGTGACGTCACGGAAGGCAGTAAACGCACGCATTTTAAGCAAAGAAGGCTGCCGATTCCCTCGGTAAGGTGCAGGCTGCGTCGGAGAGGTGAGTATATCAATATTTTTTATTTTAATTCTTTATTTTACACATTAATATGGATCCCAGGGCCTGAAGGAGAGTTTCCTCTCCTTCAGACCCTGGGAACCATCAGTGATACCATCCGATACTTGAGTCCCATTGACTTGTATTGGTATCGGGTATCGGTATCGGATTAGATCCGATACTTTGCCGGTATCAGCCGATACTTTCCGATACCGATACTTTCAAGTATCGGACGGTATCGCTCAACACTATCCCGCAGACATTCGAACAGTCCCGCACACATCTCAACAACCCGCACACACCCGAACAGCCCCGCACACACCCGAACAGCCCCACACACACCCGAACAGCCCCGCACACACCTGAGCAGTCCCGCACACAACCGAACAGTCCCGCACACACTCGCACACATCTGAACAGTCCCGCACACACCGGAACAGTCCCGCACACACCTGAACAGTCCCGCACACACCCGCACACATCCGAACAGCCCGCAGACCCCGCCCGCACACACATACACCCACACAGTCACCGCCCACACACTTCCCTCCTCCCGAACTGCAGCGTTTCTCTGACCCACATCTGCAGCAAAACTGCAGATCTTTTTTACATCTGCGGTTTTGCTGTTGATGTGCTCGACTCAATGCAAGTCTATGGGTACAGAATCGCTGCAGTTCCGCACAAAAGAAGTGACATGCTGCGGAAAAAAAAAATCTGCGTTTCGGTGCGGCTTTTTCCGCAGCATGTGCACAACAAGTCTGTGGCTCCCATAGACTTACATTGGTTGTGCACTACACTGCGGATTTGCTGCAATTCCGTGCGGCAAAAAACGCTGCAATCTGCAATCAAATCCGCAACGTCATAAAATCAGGAGCATGATAAAAGGTAATATTGCTAAAATAAACAGTGGATGTTTTCAGTGGCACATAATAGCAAGATTTATGAAAAAAAAAGTTATAGTAGTGGACAACTTCTTTACTGGTTGAGACAATCTCGGAGTGTGAGGGGCTAATCTGAAGGGAAAAAGATAGTTTCCTGTCAGAATGGCAGAAAGGGCCCTTTGCGTAGTCTTTTCTCTGCGCAGTGTGGGTATAGAAAAGACTTAAAGCCTAATGTGAGCAGTGACTTTTTTGTCCTTAAAGAGAGAGGAAAAAAAAAACGGAATATAGTTAGACCCTAATAGAGAAAAAGAGAGAGAAGTGGCAGAAAGAACAGAGTGGTCTATCAGAGATGGGTCCTAGGAGAGGAAGCCTGGCAGTGTGGGTATTTATATCTCCAAGAAGTAATGGACCTTGACGGGATAGAGTACACAAGACAAAGAGAGTGCCCCAGTTCCTTTGCGTCAAATACAGAAGCAATAAGTAAAGGCTACAGAAGTCCCAGTAACCTTGAGTCCCGCTGTGGTATACGTGGACCTGGGTGCACATTTGGCTGTGTATGTGTAGGAGGTAGTAGAAAAACAAAATACCTGGGTCTGAGTTAGGAAAAGAAGGAAAAAAAAAGAAGAGGATCCAGAAAATGATGGAGTCAGACGCTGAGCCAAGCCAAGTTGTGGTCATTGCATCTGATCACCAGGAAAGTTCCAAGTTCCCGAGGGCCAAGGTTTAGACAGGTCTGTGACCCACGGGTCTGGGAGTCTCATCCGTCAATGGCCACAGATGGCCGTAGTATATTCCCTTCCCAGTTTGTTGTGCATCTCCCTGCTGGATTAAGAGACATTAGAGCTGCTGGGGGGTCCTACATCCTCAGTCGAGGATTGAACCTATTCCTGTGTGAACATCGCCCTTAAGGGACTATGTGTTTACCTTTCTCATGGACAGGAGTGGAATTGAACGACTGTGTCCCAGTCCTTAGGACTAATGGGGGACAATGTACTGTGCCCATGGTGATGACAGCTACCCTTAAAAGAAAAAAAAAAGAACTGTGTTGTTGGCTCAAGGGCCTTTGTTCGGAGGGGCTAAGTGACCTAAAGGACTCGTGCTGGGTCAAAGAAAGAATAAGAAGGGCTCGGATGATTGCGGTTCCACTGTCCTAACTAAATAGGAGTGGGTCGGTGATACAATGAAGACTCTACATTGTTTCAGTGTTTGTGGAGTGATGACAAGTTGTGTTGGTGTCTAGAAGATTCTGGATGACTGAGGATGGCCATCATTAAAAAAGGGGAAATGTAAGGAGATGGACATGTTACGGTGTTTCCCTTTGAAGTGTTATTGTAATATGAATTGTGATCTGGTTAGTAATGCTGATAATATGTGTTGTTTAACAGTAGAGAGAGTGAGAGTTAATGTTTGGGACTAGTCCAGAGTGGAAGGGGCTAAGCTGAAGGGAAAAGAGAGTTTCCCATCAGAATGTCAGAAAGGGCCCAGTGTACGTAGAGAAAAGTCCTAAGATCTAATGTGAGCAGTGCAGCATGACATGGGTGCCCTTAATGTGCGAGGAGACACAGACGGAGGATATCGAGATCATAAAAATAGATAGATAAATGACTGCAAGAACAGAGTGATTGATCGGAGATGGGTCCAAGGAGAGGACGCCTAGTGGTGTGGCTCAGAGTTTATAACTCCTAAAGGTAATGAGCTTAGATTGGGCAGAGTACATTAGACGAAGAGAGTGCCCAGGGCGGGAGTCCCAGAGTGTCAGAGACAGAAGACATAAGTAAAGGCCATAGTGGTAAAATGGCTCCTATAAGGGGAAAGGGACGAGGAACCATGTTTGAGCATACGACTCCTACCAGCTGAACTGTAGCACTGAGCTTTGTTGTGGTGAAATAAAGAGGAAAGGTGAAGATAGAGGACAGGAGGGAAGAAAGGAAGGAATCTAAGGAATCTGTGTGTGAAAAATGTTGCATAATGTGAAAAAAGCGTTCATCAAGTCACGTGCCCGCTATCTCCTGTATACAGTCCCTCCCCAGCTTTCGTTGAGCACAAAGTTTATTTTTGACCGGTGGTCTCCCTCATTGACTGTAACATTTCATCCTGGCAAACCAGTGTCATCAGTTACATGCGGCCTGCAAGACCACACACCCTGCCAAGACCCCTATCTTCATGTTACGTGCCAGGGCACAAAACCAGTACCTCACCTATAGCTACTGCACCCGCCACATTATAAAAGGAACAGGAAAAACTGTAACTTTTATATCATTTTGCTGATGATAGCCTTTACAAAATACACTCACCGGCCACTTTATTAGGTACACCATGCTAGTAACGGGTTGGACCCCCTTTTGCCTTCAGAACTGCCTCAATTCTTTGTGGCATAGATTCAACAAGGTGCTGGAAGCATTCCTCAGAGATTTTGGTCCATATTGACATGATGGCATCACACAGTTGCCGCAGATTTGTCGGCTGCACATCCCAAAGATGCTCCATACAAGGCAGGATGGATCCATGCTTTCATGTTGTTTACGCCAAATTCTGACCCTACCATCCGAATGTCGCAGCAGAAATCGAGACTCATCAGACCAAGCAACGTTTTTCCAATCTTCTACTGTCCAATTTCGATGAGCTTGTACAAATTGTAGCCTCAGTTTCCTGTTCTTAGCTGAAAGGAGTGGTACCCGGTGTGGTCTTCTGCTGCTGTAGCCCATCTGCCTCAAAGTTCGACGCACTGTGCGTTCAGAGATGCTCTTAGGCCTACGTTGGTTGTAATGGGTGGCGATTTGAGTCACTGTTGCCTTTCTATCAGCTCGAACCAGTCTGCCCATTCTCCTCTGACCTCAGGCATCAACAAGGCATTTCCGCCCACAGAACTGCCGCTCACTGGATTTTTTTTCTTTTTCGGACCATTCTCAGTAAACCCTAGAGATGGTTGTGCGTGAAAATCCCAGTAGATCAGCAGTTTCTGAAATACTCAGACCAGCCCTTCTGGCACCAACAACCATGCCACGTTCAAAGGCACTCAAATCACCTTTCTTCCCCATACTGATGCTCGGTTTGAACTGCAGGAGATTGTCTTGACCATGTCTACATGCCTAAATGCACTGAGTTGCCGCCATGTGATTGGCTGATTAGAAATTAAGTGTTAACAAGAAGTTGGACAGGTGTACCTAATAAAGTGGCCAGTGAGTGTATATACTGCCTGAGGATTTCAATATTTTATACCTCTCTCTGCTTGAAAATGTGCAAACATGTGTCTGTCCACAATACACGCATTGCCACAACCATGAACTATTCTGTTTCTGACAGTACTAAACGTGCATGAGATGAATGTTGCTCAACAGAAATGATTTTGATAGTAGAATTATTTCTGGGCACAGGTGCTCAACTATTTTTAATCAGTAAGGGAGTACGTCATGTCCCAAACACCACGAAAAACGCCCCCCATTCATGGTTCTTCATGGGACTTCCAGGAATCTGGAGTGTCATTGCTCTAGGTGGCATCATTTGCCCTTCAAGGACTGTGAAAAACGCCATAACCCCCAATACTAGAGGAGGGTTTTTAAAGATCTTTGTATTGTAGCACATGGGGCTTTCCTCTCCTTATCCACCAATTACAATTTATTGGACGCAATTAGGTTTCATGAGTCAAACTGTATGCAAACACCGATACAAATACTGAGATGTACAAAATGTGCTGATTTCTCCTCTCATTTTGTGATTTTTTTTTCTTACGTGTCCTTGGGTCAATTTAATACTTTTGAGATTTTCATGCCACTGTCGACCATTTTCTGCCCTTTTCAGTTTTCCCCTACACTTTTTTCTCCCGCCTCCCCAGTTACATAATTAATTTTTTAACAACGTTTAAAAAGTTTAATTTTTCAATATAATTTTTTATTATAAAACCTTCTCCATAAAAATAAACTTAACAATATCTCTCTTTGAGAATCCCTCGTTGGCTTACCATAACTTGTCAACTTACATGTTCTTTGTTGAAAATTTTTGGACAGCACCATCCTGTAAAACAACTTGCTTTCAAAAATAAAAATGTGCTCGAAAAATAACTTTACTTTGCTTATAATTGGATTTTTTTTTTCACTTCTTCCTTGTTGTCCCAGGCTGTAAACATTTGTCTGGATTTTTTTCAGGCTTCTCTGATAGATATAAGGCCGCCTTGACATCTTCTGAAACATCTGAACAGGAGACAACTCACTCTTGAAGGCCGAGCAGCGGTGACAAAATTCCTTCGTAGGAGCCACGTTGGTTAGAACAAATAATGAACGTTTCCTCCGGAAAGTTGAGCCGCTTTGACATCTTTTTTTTCTTTTTAGTTGGTTCATGACTTTTGTTTTGCCTCATCATAGCAGATGCCTCTAAGGAACAATTTCTGAAAAGAGCAAATTGAACTTTCGACTGCAGGGGAAGAAAAGCAAGAACGGTTTTAGAGTTGATCTTTTGTGGTCAGTGTGTTAGCCTCGAAGCGTGTAAAATCAACTATAACAAAGGATAAGAAGATGAATAAGGAACAAGGAGGTCACTCGCAATAAAAATTGGCAGTTTCTTACTATATCAGAGGCATCAAACACCAACTATTGAGAGCAGAGTAAAGTACTGAAATCGTAACTGGCAGAGGAGGATGACTCTTATCAACCTGTGATATATACCTCATTAGGTACTTGTCCCGTCTCCGTGACATTTTTGTACTCTCATGCATTTAAAAGGATTTTCCACCAATTTTTCAAAGGCGGCCAGAGAGAAGGGATCTTATGAAATGAAGAAAGAAGCATTACTTACCGCCCTTCCCATCACTTTGGCGCCACCTCTTTGGTTGTCTTCAGTGGTACGAGAAGTGATGATGAGATAGATGGCCACACCAGACGTGTGACAGCACCTTATGAGAAAGGTAGATGCCCATCAGCTGTCCACGACATGATCCTGGCGAGCCCAATTGTTGTCTGGCATCCAAGAACCTACTAAAGCCATATGACTAGACCTATAAAGCCCTGCCTGTGGTTTAGACTGCAGACATCAAACCCTGTGGTGGCTAATTAAAAAATAATTTGCTGTCAGACTTTGGTTTATCACACCATTGCGGACCAGATTATCCTCTACAAGCGTAAAAAAAACCCCCTTACATTTGTCAAGATGGATCAGCGCTGACTTTCATTCACCTACGGCTGATGCTATTGATTAGATTTGCCATCCACCTGCCTGTTCATTGTCTTCTACACTGTTCTGCCGCCAGTGCTTAGCTGGACAGGGGTCTTCATTTTACCTACCGTGTACTGTTGGCGCCAGGGCTGCTATTCCTTGCCCTATATGGCGCAGTAACACAAGCCATACATTTCCTGGCTGCCCGGTGTGCCCCAGAGTGCTACACTATAGAGTTGGCACCTGGGTTCCCAAAGTTTGGCTTACACAGCCTGTCCCTTCATATTTTTGTAATGTGCCTTCTGCCACTGCTGCCTCACAACCACACCAGCCACACATCTCCTGGCTGCCCACTGGTTCTATAGTGGTATATTGTAGTAATGCGGCTGCCATTGCTGTCTCTATACTGCCAGTCATCTCCTTGCTTGCACCATCCTATTCTATACTGTGCGGTTGCTGACACTGCCGCTAGATGCCCACAGTCCACACCCATCTCCTGTCCAGTGCGTTGTATAGCTATACTGTACTCTTCAATTTACCCAAGCACAAAAATAAATAAAGGGATAATTTTTGGACTTCTTGCGAAAAGCCAATGCTTCTACATTTAGCAAATAGACAAAGCTTTTGATACTCCTAAAACAGGGATAATTTTTGCACCACCCCTTGTTAAAAAAAAAAAAGTCACCAAGCTGAATTTCAGTCTTAATTGGAGCTGATTATATGGTATAAATTATAACTCGCCCCAAAAACAAGCCCTCAAGGAGAAAAAAACAAAGGTGTAAAATGAAAAATGATGGCATCTCTAAGGGGTTTTATCTCCTCTTATAAAGAGGTTTGACCTTACATTTCATGTATTCTGGTGACCACATGAAGCCAATTTCCAACTTTTACTTTGCCAGTAACCCTTTAAACTCTTGTTTAATTTCCCCATCGACGGTTGACATAAACGTGAATCATTTTATCCTTGTGATTTCTTATCTTCCTTCTGCAGATACCCAGAAGTAATTACTTGTTGTCAGTTCACCCCCTCCCCCATATATAATTTCTATCACTACTGACATATTTATAGGAATATTGGTTTGATATTTCTGAAGGAAAAAAAAAGGTTAAAGGTTCGGTTAAAGCCTCATTTTTCTGGACAATGACAGACATGGAATTCATCGCTTGTACACTACCCGGGACCTTTTGGCTCAAATATGGCTCTGGAGAGTTGTCATTTTTTTGTGCATAAAGTAGTGATGTTAAAAAAGAAAAATTCCAGCTACGGCAGAAATTCAGAAAACTGGAATTTTTTTTGTGCAGACATTTTGCATTTTAAAGTATTTTGACTTCTTTCCTGACCGTCGAGTTTCCATTTTTTTCATTTTTGTTTTTTCTTCCCCTTTTTCCAAAAGCCATAACTTTTGCATGCTTTCCTCAATATAGACATATGAGGGCTTGTTTTTGGCAGGACGAGTTGTCATTTTGAGTCACGCCATCTAATTTATTATGTAATGTACTGAAAACGGGAAAAAAATCCAAATGCTGCAAAATTGAAAAAAAAAACACCTAAATTCTGCCATTTTTTTTTTACAGCATTCATTATGCAGGAAAAATGACCTGGCAATGTGATTCTATAGGTCAGTACAATTACGACGATACCATACATGCATATTTTTTTTTTATTTAAATGGTGAAAAAAAACCTGGAAATTGTAAAAAAAAAAAAATTAATTAAGGGCTGATAGGGACGAGTTGGGATGGCTTTCGCCTATTTTTGATCATAAAACATGTTAACGAAGTACTGTATATTTTATAATGTATCAATAAAATTATTCCTTTTATTTTTGAAATTTGTTAGTGTTCTTGTGCTCCATGTTCTTTAATTTATTTCATGTTAACGAAGTACGTATATTATTTTAATGCACTATGCTATTTATTTACTGCAGGGCATTTAATCATTGTCTCTGTCTTTGACTCCGTGTGTCTGTCTTGTCCAGGACAGGAGCGGTGACCAAGTTCTGCAAAGTTTTAGGGTTTTTAACTCAAGACAATGTTGATGTCCCACCAAAACTATCTTGACGCGTAAGATCGGTAATAATTTTGGCGCGTCCTCGGATGTCTGGACTGAGCTTACGCTCTCTAGAACATACTGTTTGTCAAGATTAGTAAGTGTCAATTACAAAGAACTATTGTGTACAATTACACAAAAATGTGAATGAGAATTTTGCTGATTTCAATTTCCTCCTTTTTTCTAATATTCAGACGCGTTTCGCAAAAAAATTAGATTTTTTTCCCCGTTTAATGCAAGAACTTTAAACCTGTAGAATGGAATTGCCCTAAATTTCCAGCCATTGCACGATCCATTATCCGTAATCCTCTGTCCTTCCTTTAGAAAAGGGGGATGCCTCTCTTAAGCTCTGTACTTTGTCCTAAACCTCTTAACAAGGATTGAGTTTAATGTCTGTTAGATTACCGTAAATCTATCTGCCGAAATCCTGTAAAGTCAGACAGGTTCACCGCACGGTTCTCACTCACCGTTCCATGTCTTAATTACACCCAGAGTTCGTCAGTTGTCTTATTCTCACCATTGGACCAATATAAAATATCAAGTCTTTGGTAATATTCACTTATCCGATGAGGCTCCGAAATGCGTCGGTGCATCAGTGAAGGATCAAGGCTTTATTCGGGTTATGGGATTGCCTTTTCTATGTTTTTTTTCCCCGCTGGTGTCCTGAATATTCCTTCTCCAGTTATTTGGGCTGACATCTGGTGTGACAGTTTGTTGCATAACTTAAAACCTCGTACAATATAGAATACCGCAGTGAGAAATTGATAAGATTCCCTATAAAGTATAAAGTGGATGCCGGGCTCTGGTAAATAATTCACTGTGCGGTATCTAAAGTACCGAGCTGTCAGACTCGATGTATCAGACGACTTTCTGTTTAGTTTGCTGTATAAAAAGAAAGTCCATGGAGTGATGAGCGGTGACCAAGTTCTGCAAAGTTTTCGGGTTCTTAACTCAAGACCATGTTGATATCCCTCCATTTCCTTGGTGGTTTCCCAGTAGGTAGGGATTCTTTTTTCTCTCTTGACTATTGACATTATGTACCTAATATATTTAGTATATTACATTTTTCCCATCCGTAGAGATGAGCGAATCCTTTCGATGCAAATCAAATTGATGTTCAATTTGTAAGTATTTGCTGGATTCGGCAAATTTTAACAATTTGTGTCAACAGTCTATAATGACCATTTTACGCCAGAGATTGCATCAGTCGCTGAACACCTTCCACATAGTGCCTTGCAGCTATCACATCACATGGTATAGCACAGCCAATCAGAAGGTACTATCGTAGCCTGTATAAAAGCAGAGGCAGGGAATGCAGATTCCATTTCATAGTGAATCTCGACAGTATGATGACGTCACAGCTCACAGCTTAGCAGTAGACTAATATTGCTAAGGCTTTGCTTGCAATACAACGTTGGAAAAGTGTTCAATAGGATCCCTTTGAGTGTTACACATGTTTTCAGGGTGGATGCATCCTATGCAGTACTTTTTTTGGAGAAATTAATTAAAGCTGGTGAATGTGAATTTCCTCTACCCTTTTGTACCTGTCCCTCTATAGTACAGCTGCATATCTTGGGCCATCCACGAGTCTAAGGACCCAAACTGTCAGCTTCATAGAGATCTATAAAATTGATAAAATTGCCAATTCAGGCCAGGACTTGCACTTATCATCTCCATGGCTGATACTGGCCATTGTTACATTCCCATATTACAATATTACTGAATCCCACACTGCAAAAAAGAATCACTAAATAGTATTAAAAATATAAAGAAATTGATAAGACGTATTTTTGTCGAAAACCTTCTAGTGTTTGAATGAAATTTCTATTTACTTAGCATTTACAATGAGTTCATATGTAAAAAATAGTCCCATGCTGTCAACATCTTCCGGAGCCGCATGCGATGTGCCAGTGACTTACCGCGTTGCCCTACATCTGGAATACGATATACATTGTATTAGAAGGAAAGATGGAAATGTCACAGAGACAGTGAGGAGAGGCAAATTTCACCTTTCTCAGAATAAAGCAAGGCGATTGATATAACCAGTATTTCATGAAGAGATTTCCATAGTTAAAGAAAAATAAACCTTCAATTATTTACAATTCTGACAAGAATGGCAAAAAGTGCAAAACTATCAACTCAATTCTCTGTCTATTGTCTGATGATGAGTTGTAGCCATCTTGTATCTTTAGATATTGTTATAGGGCTTATTGCTTAGGATAACCATAAGGAAAAAGTTACTCACCTGTCCCGATACCGCCTCATGTCTTCTTCTCCAGTTTGGCCTCTTTTGCTCTTGTTACTTAACTCGGCTCAGGAGGCAGGACTGTGCCTGAGTATTCAGGTACTTGGTGTCCTGGCACTACTTTGTGTTTAGATCCTAATCTCTGATACAACTCTACTGTTCTAGTCAGATATCACTGAAAACACAGTCATCTGTGTTCCAGCACTGCAATAATGCTGCTATATCATTAACTTTACTAGGTCTACACATGGGCGTACATAGACATCTTGGTGCCCTCTCCGCATCCTCCCCAAAATTTTATTCAGGAGAGTAGGTGAGATTATACCTCCCAACCTTTAAAAACAGGGAGAGGACCATGTATTGCAGTATGTACACAGTAATTATGCACCTACTGAAGCTCAGTAGTGTCCTCATCACTAGAAGACCCCTTCCATGCCCCCCAGGTTCCCCACATCCACAGTATGATATTCCCACAGTAAATTCCACCTCGAAATATTCCCCCCACTGTACCCCCAATGTAAAGTATTCTGACCCCACAGTGACCCTCAACACAGTATAATACCCCTACCAGCATGATGCCCTTAAAGTGCCCCCATGCGCAGTATAATGGCCCCCACAGAACCTTACAATCATAACATGGTCCCAATAACCCCCACAAACACTGTATGATGTCCCATAGAGTCCTCCCACACACAGTACCACATACCCCAATCAGTATGATGTCACCACACAGTATGATGGCCCCCACATAATGATGGCCTTAACATAGTTAAATTGCCCCCACAACCAATCACAAACTATATGATAGCCCTATCAGCCACCCACACACGTAATGATGTCTCCATAGATCCCCGCACCCAGTATCATGGCCTCCACTATTAGTAAATGCCAAAAAAATGTCCCCAGTACATCTGTAGTATAAAGATAACTGTGGACAATTCCTTTAAGGTTGAATAGTAATTCCGTATACAATAAGCGTTGCGATATGTCTTTTACCGAAGAAATGGATCATCTAAGCTGTCATTGGCTTGGCACTGGCAAGACTCGCCTGCAGAGTTTAAGGGACCTACCCATTCCTTTACACCTAACGCTCAGTAGAAGGTATGGACTCTTCTGGTCAGATTCCCAGATCATGGCTCCCATAGAGATATTTTGTTAGCAGTTTTTGGTATAAAGTAGATGACAAACCTCACGGAGAAATCTGTATGGAAGCCTGAAAGGAGTTGTGATATGGCTGAGAACTTTACAGTCTTTAAATACCCATTAAAATATGGAGGAGCATAAAGATACCGAAGAGGTACTGATGCTTGACGACAGAAGCTGCAGATTGGGCAGAAGATGTTGGTTGAGGATCCAGGTGGATTTTTCGTTGTTGTGTGACATGGTTGGCAGGTAATGGAGTAATCATCTCCAAGCTTTTTATGAATCATGAACTGCAGATAATGTTATGTCTTTCATCAGAGAAATACATAATTCATCTGCAGGTTCCAATGCAGAATATAAATATATAATGTACATTTTCGTAACCCCTTACAAGGAGGAATAGACTTTTTTGAAGACATAGTCCCAAGAACAACAGATTGAAACAGATTGCGTGACTTGATTGTGAGGACGGAATTGTAGCTTAGTCAGAAATGGAACTAAGGGTTGTCAACAGGAAAACGTCCAGAATGCCACAAGCAAGAAGAAGACATGGACAAATAAGTCAGGCACCAGACCCTAGAACTAGGAGTAATGACAAATCTGTCATGTTCTCAATGGCAAGAGAACATAGCATCAGCATATATAGGAACTAGCTCTTGGAAGATGGGAACTGAGCTGACCATGAACTAAACCTAACGCACAACTAGCAGTGGCCGGGTAGCATGCCTACGTTGATTCTAGATGCCCAGCACCAGCCGGAGGACTAAATAATGCTAGCAGAGGAAAATATTAGTCCTAGCTCACCTCTAGAGAAATACCCCGAAAGGAGACAGAGGCCCCCCACATGTATTGGCGGTGAATTAAGATGAAATTACAAACGTAGTATGAAAATAGGTTTAGCAAATTTGAGGTCCACTTACTACATAGCAGAAGACAGAAAGGACACTTTCATGGTCAGCTGAAAACCCTATCAAAACACCATCCAGGAATTACTTTAAAACTCTGGCATTAACTCATAACACCAGAGTGGCAATTCCTGTTCACAAGAGCTTTCCAGACACAGTAACGAAACTTCAGCTGTGAACTGGAACAAAAATGCAAAAACAAACATGGACAAGAGTCCAACTTATCTAGTAGTTGTCTAGGAGCAGGAACAAGCACAGAGAGGCTTCTGATAACATTGCTGACCGGCAAGCAACTAACAGAGCAGCAAGGTTATATAGCGACTCCCACATCTTGATGGGAACAGGTGAACAGAGAAGATGACAACACCAGTTCAATTCCACCAGTAGCCACCGGGGGAGCCCAGAATCCAAATTCACAACAGTACCCCCCCCTCAAGGAGGGGGCACCGAACCCTCACCAGAACCACCAGGGCGATCAGGCTGGGCCCTATGAAAGGCACGAACCAGATCAGAGGCATGAACATCAGATGCATTCACCCAAGAATTATCCTCCTGGCCGTATCCCTTCCACTTGACCAGATACTGGAGTCTCCGTCTGGAAACACGAGAGTCTAAGATTTGCTCCACAACGTACTCCAACTCACCCTCAACCAACACCGGAGCAGGAGGCTCAACGGAAGGCACAACCGGTACCTCATACCTGCGCAATAATGACCGATGAAAAACGTTATGAATAGAAAAGGATGCAGGGAGGTCCAAACGGAAGGAAACAGGGTTAAGAATCTCCAATATCTTATACGGGCCGATGAACCGAGGCTTAAACTTAGGAGAAGAGACCCTCATAGGGACAAAACGAGAAGACAACTACACCAAATCCCCAACACAAAGCCGAGGACCAACACGACGGTGGCGGTTGGCAAAAAGCTGAGTCTTCTCCTGGGACAACCTCAAATTGTCCACCACCTGTCCCCAGATCTGATGCAATCTCTCCACCACAGCATCCACTCCAGGACAATCCGAAGTTTCCACCTGACCAGAGGAAAATCGAGGATGAAACCCCGAATTACAGAAAAACGGGGACACCAAAGTGGCAGAGCTGGCCCGATTATTGAGAGCGAACTCCGCCAATGGCAAAAAAGCAACCCAATCATCCTGGTCAGCAGACACAAAACACCTCAGATATGTCTCCAGGGTCTGATTAGTCCGCTCGGTCTGGCCATTAGTCTGAGGATGGAAAGCGGACGAAAAAGACAAATCTATGCCCATCCTAGCACAGAATGCCCGCCAAAATCTAGACACGAATTGGGTCCCTCTGTCAGAAATGATATTCTCAGGAATACCATGCAAACGAACAACATTTTGAAAAAACAGAGGAACCAACTCGGAAGAAGAAGGCAACTTGGGCAGAGGAACCAAATGGACCATCTTAGAGAAACGGTCACACACCACCCAGATGACAGACATCTTCTGAGAAACAGGCAGATCTGAAATAAAATCCATCGAGATGTGCGTCCAAGGCCTCTTAGGAATAGGCAAGGGCAACAATAATCCACTAGCCCGAGAGCAACAAGGCTTGGCCCGAGCACAAACGTCACAAGACTGCACAAAGCCTCGCACATCTCGTGACAGGGAAGGCCACCAGAAGGACCTTGCCACCAAATCCCTGGTTCCAAAAATGCCAGGATGACCTGCCAACGCAGAAGAATGAACCTCAGAGATGACTCTACTGGTCCAATCATCAGGAACAAACAGTTTATCAGGTGGGCAACGATCCGGTCTATCCGCCTGAAACTCCTGCAAGGCCCGCCGCAGGTCTGGAGAAACGGCTGACAATACCACTCCATCCTTAAGGATACCTGTGGGCTCAGAGTTACCAGGCGAGTCAGGCTCAAAACTCCTAGAAAGGGCATCCGCCTTAACATTCTTAGAACCCGGTAGGTATGACACCACAAAATTAAACCGAGAGAAAAATAATGACCAGCGCGCCTGTCTAGGATTCAGGCGCCTGGCGGTCTCAAGATAAATCAAGTTTTTGTGGTCAGTCAATACCACCACCTGATGTCTGGCCCCCTCAAGCCAATGGCGCCACTCCTCAAAAGCCCACTTCATGGCCAAAAGCTCCCGATTCCCAACATCATAATTCCGCTCAGCGGGCGAAAATTTACGGGAAAAGAAGGCACAAGGCCTCATCACGGAGCAGTCAGAACTTTTCTGCGACAACACTGCCCCAGCTCCGATCTCAGAAGCGTCGACCTCAACCTGAAAAGGTAGAGCAACATCAGGCTGACGCAACACAGGGGCAGAGGAAAAACGGCGCTTAAGCTCCCGAAAGGCCTCCACAGCGTCAGGGGACCAATCAGCAACATCAGCACCCTTCTTAGTCAAATCGGTCAATGGTTTAGCAATATCCGAAAAACCAGCAATAAATCGACGATAAAAGTTAGCAAAGCCCAAAAATTTCTGAAGACTCTTAAGAGAAGAGGGCTGCGTCCAATCACAAATAGCTTGAACCTTGACAGGATCCATTTCAATGGAAGAGGGAGAAAAAATATATCCCAAAAAGGAAATCCTCTGTACCCCAAAAACACACTTAGAACCCTTCACACACAAAGAATTAGACCGCAAAACCTGGAAAACCCTCCTGACTTGCTGGACATGAGAGTCCCAGTCATCCGAAAAAATCAGAATATCATCCAGATACACAATCATAAATTTATCCAAATAATCGCGAAAAATATCATGCATAAAGGACTGGAAAACTGACGGAGCATTTGAAAGACCAAAAGGCATCACTAAATACTCAAAGTGGCCCTCGGGCGTATTAAATGCGGTTTTCCACTCATCCCCCTGCCTGATACGCACCAAATTATACGCCCCACGAAGGTCAATCTTAGAGAACCACTTGGCCCCCTTTATGCGAGCAAACAAATCAGTCAGCAACGGCAATGGGTATTGATATTTTACAGTGATTTTATTCAAAAGCCGATAATCGATACATGGTCTCAAAGAGCCGTCTTTTTTTGACACAAAGAAAAAACCGGCTCCTAAGGGAGATGACGATGGACGAATATGTCCCTTTTCCAAGGACTCCTTTATATATTCTCGCATAGCAGCATGTTCAGGCACAGACAGATTAAATAAACGACCCTTTGGGTATTTACTACCCGGGATTAAATCTATGGCACAATCGCACTCTCGGTGCGGAGGTAATGAACCAAGCTTGGATTCTTCAAAGACGTCACGATAGTCAGACAGGAACTCAGGAATTTCAGAGGGAATAGATGATGAAATGGAAACCACAGGTACATCCCCATGAGCCCCCTTACATCCCCAGCTCAATACAGACATAGCTTTCCAGTCGAGGACTGGGTTGTGAGATTGCAGCCAAGGCAATCCTAGCACCAAATCATCATGTAGATTATGCAGCACCAGAAAGCGAATAATCTCCTGGTGATCCGGATTAATACGCATAGTTACTTGGGTCCAGTATTGTGGTTTATTATTAGCCAATGGGGTGGAGTCAATCCCCTTCAGAGGAATAAGAGTCTCCAAAGGCTCTAAATCATACCCACAGCGTTTAGCAAAGGACCAATCCATAAGACTCAAAGCGGCGCCAGAGTCGACATAGGCATCCGTAGTAATAGATGACAAAGAGCAAATCAGGGTCACAGATAGAATAAACTTAGACGGTAAGGTGCAAATGGAAACAGATTTATCAAGCTTTTTAGTGCGCTTAGAGCATGCTGATATAACATGAGTAGAATCACCACAATAGAAACACAACCCATTTTTCCGTCTAAAATTCTGCCGCTCGCTTCGGGACAGAATTCTATCACACTGCATACTCTCTGGCGACTTCTCAGTGGACACCGCCAGATGGTGCACTGGTTTGCGCTCCCGCAAACGCCTATCGATCTGAATAGCCATTGTCATGGACTCATTCAGACCCGCAGGCACAGGGAACCCCACCATAACATCCTTAATGGCATCAGAGAGACCCTCTCTGAAAGTCGCCGCCAGGGCGCACTCATTCCACTGAGTAAGCACAGACCATTTACGGAATCTTTGACAGTAAATTTCCGCTTCATCTTGCCCCTGAGATAGGGACATCAAAGTTTTTTCTGCCTGAAGCTCCAAATGAGGTTCGTCATAAAGCAACCCCAAGGCCAGAAAAAACGCATCCACATTGAGCAACGCAGGATCCCCTGGTGTCAATGAAAAAGCCCAGTCTTGAGGGTCGCCCCGGAGCAAGGAAATCACAATCCTGACCTGCTGTGCAGGGTCTCCGGCAGAGCGAAATTTCAGGGACAAAAATAATTTGCAATTATTTCGAAAATTCTGAAACCCAGATCTATTCCCCGAGAAAAATTCCGGCAAAGGAATTCTCGGCTCAGATACAGGTGCATGACAAACAAAGTCTTGCAAATTTTGTACCTTCGTGGCGAGATTATTCAAACCTGCAGTCACACTCTGAAGATCCATTACAAACAGGTGGACACAGAGCCATTCAAAGATTAGAAGGAGAAAAAAAAAAAAAAAAATTCTCAGCAGACTTCTTATTTCTCTCCTTTCTCAGCCAAGGATTTTAACCCTTTAGTGGGCCGGTCAAACTGTCATGATCTCAATGGCAAGAGATCATAGCATCAGCATATATAGGAACTAGCTCTTGGAAGATGGGAACTGAGCTGACCATGAACTAAACCTAACGCACAACTAGCAGTGGCCGGGTAGCATGCCTACGTTGATTCTAGATGCCCAGCACCAGCCGGAGGACTAAATAATGCTAGCAGAGGAAAATATTAGTCCTAGCTCACCTCTAGAGAAATACCCCGAAAGGAGACAGAGGCCCCCCACATGTATTGGCGGTGAATTAAGATGAAATTACAAACGTAGTATGAAAATAGGTTTAGCAAATTTGAGGTCCACTTACTACATAGCAGAAGACAGAAAGGACACTTTCATGGTCAGCTGAAAACCCTATCAAAACACCATCCAGGAATTACTTTAAAACTCTGGCATTAACTCATAACACCAGAGTGGCAATTCCTGTTCACAAGAGCTTTCCAGACACAGTAACGAAACTTCAGCTGTGAACTGGAACAAAAATGCAAAAACAAACATGGACAAGAGTCCAACTTATCTAGTAGTTGTCTAGGAGCAGGAACAAGCACAGAGAGGCTTCTGATAACATTGCTGACCGGCAAGCAACTAACAGAGCAGCAAGGTTATATAGCGACTCCCACATCTTGATGGGAACAGGTGAACAGAGAAGATGACAACACCAGTTCAATTCCACCAGTAGCCACCGGGGGAGCCCAGAATCCAAATTCACAACACAAATCCAAGGAAGGGGCCACAAATATAATCTAGTAAAATAGCTAAGGCTACAATAAGAGTCAGGATAGTAAACAGAAATAGAGACCTAATAAAAAAGTACCTTAATGTGAAGACAAAGTGGTTAGTCCAAAGTTTCCATTAAATGAGCCTCTTCAACAAACGTCATCAAGGATTGCCCTCGCAACCCAATACAGCTAGAAGCCATGAAGATGAGACATGCATCCAGAACCTAATGTGCCAAAGGGTCTTTGTTGACGTAGAAGTTGGCGAATCCAGTTGGCCAAGAATCAGATGCAGGTATCACTTGGAGCAGCAGCCACCAGTGGAGACAAGTGTAAGGCATCATTCACACATCACTTTTTATCATATGAGTGCAATCCATGTTGTTCTTTGATAGCACTCGTACCTCGTATAGCAGTGCATGAGGCCGTTCACATGTTCCTGATTTTTCACGGAACGATCATTCCTTTCAATATTGTGGAGACATGTCCAATCTTGATCCAAGTGTCAGATGAAAATAGGCAATGCACTTCTATAGGCCCGTCAAAAGAAATCTAACCGTATGTGAGTGCTAGATAAGAGAAGGTGAAGAAACTTTTTTCACATGAGAAAAACTGATAAAAAACTCTGATGATGAAAATCAGATGAAGCTATGATGAAAATCTAATATATAAAGCTGAATGTGTGTGTGTGTGTATGTATGTATGTATGTATGTCCGGGATTGGCATCTGAACCGTAGCAGCTACAGCCACAAAATTTTGCACAGTCACACGTCTGGACCCCGAGAGCGTCATAGGCT
Organism: Ranitomeya variabilis; assembly: GCF_051348905.1. Taxonomy (NCBI): domain Eukaryota; kingdom Metazoa; phylum Chordata; class Amphibia; order Anura; family Dendrobatidae; genus Ranitomeya; species Ranitomeya variabilis. Next base: position 1,137,180,869 of record NC_135232.1, read on the forward strand.
ATGTTGTGAGGTGAAATTTTAACCCCGCGCTTTCCAATTCACCAAACAATTTTGCCCCTATCTACATAATGGGGAAAAAGTGAAAGGAAAAGTGTTGGAGGCGTCGCAGCTACAGGCACAAAATTTTGCACAGTCACACGTCTGGACCCTGAGAGCGTCAAAGCTATATTGTGAGGTGAAATTTTAACCCCGCGCTTTCCAAGTCACCAAACAATTTTGCCCCTATCTACATAATGGGGAAAAAATGAAAGGAAAAGTGTTGGAGGCAAATTAACAGCTGCCAGATGTGAACAAGGGGGACTTAAAGAATGACAGCGATGGCACCAAAGAGTATATACTGTACAGTTGCTAAGGTGGGGCCCCAACATGGGATAATCACACCACCACGGGGATATGAACACACACACAAAATGCGCCACACACTACCACGTGCTCGAACACATATACCACCCTCAGTGCACATTTCACCACACATACACCAACCTCGCCACATAAAAGTAGAAACACAAAAGTCGCCGCTCAAAACTCGCCACGCGCAAAACTCTCCACATGCAAAACTCGCCACACGTGCAAAACTCGCCACACGCAAAACTTGCACACGCAGAAAAATTGCCACACGCAGAAAAATTGCCACATGCACAAAAGTTGCAACACATGCAAAAGTTGCCTCACACAAAACTTGCACATACTCAAAAGGCACCACACATAAAACTCGCCACGCGCAAAACTCGCCATGCGCAAAACTTGCTGCACACAACTTGCTACACTAACCTGTCACATGCAACTCGACACACAAAAAGTTGCTACACGCATGTCGCCACACAAAACTCATCTCACAAAAGTCCCTACATGCATGTCGCCACACGCAACTCAACACACACAACTTGACACACGAAACTCGCCCTAAAACACACACAAGTCTGGTATCCTTCAAAAATAAAAATCTGATTAATAAGCAGACAAACTACAAGAGCAACAAATGTACCATATAGGAATCCGGCAGCTGTCAGTCACATGACCAGTCTATTATGTGTATGTGTGAGCTAATATATACTGCCAGGGGGTGGGCTTACTGTTGGCTGGGGATTTATCAGGCTGCCATTTTAGCTTACAAATACTGAGGTAAAAATACTGACCAAATAACGTGTGAACGAGGGCTAATACAGGAGGAGATGGCATACAGCTATATACTATATACAGGAGATGACACACAGGTATATACTATTTACAGGGGAGATGACACACAGGTATATACTATATACAGGAGGAGATGACACACAGATATATACTATATACAGGAGAGATGACACACAGGTATATACTATATAGAGGAGGAGATGACATACAGGTACATACTACATACAGGAGGAGATGACATACAGGTATATACTATATACAGGAGGAGATGACACACAGGTATATACTATATACAGGAGCAGATTACCTACAGGTATATAGTATATACAGGAGGAGATGACACAGGTATATGCTATGTATAGGAGGAGATGACATACAGGTATATACTATATACAGGAGATGACACACAGATATATACTATATATAGGTTAGATGACACACAGGTATATACTATATACAGGAGATTACATACAGGTATATCTAATATATAAAGCTGAATGTGTGTATGTATGTATGTGTGTATGTCCGGGATTGGCATCTGTACCGTCGCAGCTACAGCCACAAAATTTTGCACAGTCACACGTCTGGACCCCGAGAGCGTCATAGGCTATGTTGTGAGGTGAAATTTTAACCCCGCGCGTTCCAATTCACCAAACAATTTTGCTCCTATCTACATAATGGGGAAAAAGTGAAGGGAAAAGTGTTGGAGGAAAATTGACAGCTGCCAGATGTGAACAATGAGGACTTAAAGAATGAGAGCGATGGCGACAAAGAGTATATACCGTACAGTTGCTAAGGTGGGGCCCCGACATGGGATACTCACCACACACGGGGATATGAACACAAACACAAAATGCGCCACACACTACCACGTGCTTGAACACATATACCACCCTCAGCACACATTTCACCACACACACACACCAACCTCGCCACATAAAAGTCGAAACACAAAAGTCACCACTCAAAACTCGCTACATGCAAAACTCGCCATATGCAAAACTAGGCTCACGCAAAACTCGCCACACGTGCAAAACTCACCTCATGGAAAACTCACCTCATGCAAAACTTGCACACACAGAAAAATTGCCACATGTACAAAAGTTGCACCACATGCAAAAGTTGCCTCACACAAAACTTGCACATACTCAAAATGCACCACACATAAAACTCGCCACGCGCAAAACTCGCCATGCACAAATCTTGCTGCACACAACTTGCTACACTAACCTGTCACATGCAACTCAACACACAAAATGTTGCTACACGCATGTCGCCACACAAAACTCATCTCACAAAAGTCGCTACATGCATGTCGCCACACGCAACTCAACACACACAACTTGACACATAAAACTCGCCCTAAAACACACACAAGTCTGGTATTGTCCTTCAAAAATAAAAATCTGATTAATAAGCAAACTACAAGAGCAACAAATGTACCATATAGGAAATACGGCAGCTGTCAGTCACATGACCTGTCTATTATGTGTATGTGTGAGCTAATATATACTGCCAGGGGGGAGGGCTTCCTGTTGGCTGGGGATTTATCAGGCTGCCAATAGCAACCAATCACAGCTCAGCTTCTATTTTGCTACAGTTAATTAACCTGAGCTCTGATTGGTTAATATAGGCAACAAAGACATTCTCAGTATAACAAAGCTAATATATGTTGTGAAATGCTTCTATTTGCTTAGTTTTTGCCTTTTAATAATTACATTTCTATCTATTTGTTTTGTGGTTTTTGTGTGCAGAATAAATTTTTGTTAACACATTCTATTTTGCTAACAGCAGTCATTAACCCGGGCGAAGCCGGGTAGTACAGCTAGTTAGTGATAAAATACAGTCAGTTTTCCTTGTGCATGAAAAAACTGATGGGCGAATAAGGCCGTAGTGTTGACCACCACTACTCAAGACTTCATGAGTAATTTTTCTTCACTTCTTACCTACTTTTTCCGGTTCTTACCTACTCAATCCCTGGAAGTTCATCTTGATTGAAAAGATGTAGGAAGGGGGATCCTGCAGGTTAATTGAGCAATCCCTTAGGAAACGTTCTAGGGAAATCATAATCTATCCTTGCTAAGAATTAACTTTCAAACTACTTACAAGTATATTACTTTTTATATGTCCGGTTCTTACTACTTTTTTTTTTTTAATTGTATTTTATGAATTTATTATGAATTATGCCATATGGGCCATGCCAACGTGGTCTTAACATTTTCATACATGCACATTATTTTGCAGATAAAGCTATTGTAGGGATTTCACTTTTTAGTAGTTGCCAGGTCCACACAAGCATGAAGCTTCTTACTGCAAACAGGCACGTTTATTAGACTTTATAAACCTTCAACATAAGGGAAAACAAATGGCCTTTTCTTCAGCAGGGAGGCAACAAAACAAACAGATAATAGCCAGAGGTTTTCTACCTCCACTCACAAAAACAACCTCTGAAACAACTCAGCTCCTTTTTAAATGGGCTGAAAAGCCTAGAATGGAAATATGGGAGCCGCCAGTCCCATCCAGCTCTTCTTGCTACTCCTAAAACCCGGATCCAGAATTCAGTTTCTTTTAAAAACATCCCAACAATCTAATGTTGCTGGAATATGCTGTCCAGGCTTCACATCGCCCAAGCTAACTACCTAAATGACATATATCACCCATCCAGGACCTCTCCAGCTGCATCCTTACACTAGCCATAGACCAAAAATATTTATTTTCAGATCATTGGCAAATCCTGCTAATGTTGGGGAGGAGATCTATTGACCTATTGGGGAGACTTAAACATCTATTCTCCCACTGTGAATTGGTGTTTATTGGTTACCCCCTAAGAGTTCATATTGTGCTCATTAATTTTGTGTTAGAGGCCTCCTGGATAAAATATGCCATTTTCTGGAGAAAGACCTAAGTGCTTGTGTGCCCTGTGTACCCAACCTGTACAAGTCTCCTCCATTGTGTTCCCCCATTTGACATCAAGTCGAAAGGAATTTCAAAGTGTATTATCCCCGTGCTCATCTCCGTCCCAAAGATCACCAGCTATTGCTCTAAATACATCCCCAGAGTCCCCCAAATCCTCTTCGCAATAGTTTTGGGGCATTCATATACTTCTACTCAGTGTATCTTATCCAGGTGTGGGCCGTTCATTAAACTTTTGAGATATTTTTTGATTTCTTTGTGTCATCGTTAACTCTTCCAAACCATTTCAGAAACTTCTCCCTTCAAACTAAAATATCATTTTGTTCTGGCTTCTCCAGTACACTGCTCAAATGAATGAAGTACGGATGAAATTGATTCTTACAAGCTCTCCCATGAATGAGCAGGTGAAATGATCTGTCTATTAAAGGATGGTTTGAAGGACAATTTCTTTCTGATGTACTAGTCAAAGCCATAAATTGAGGTGCTGATCTCATCCTGAACAAAGCATCGGATGTTTCCAGAATTTATAAAGTCCCTCAGGCTTCATTTAAAAGGACTCATCGTCAGTCTTACTTATAACTTCCATCACAAGATGATCTCATTTTTGGACATCACTTTGCTGGTTCACTTTGCTGGTTCCATTTTCCGGAAAGAAACTTCGGTTAATGCACTCCTCCACGCCTCATCCTCCCAAACGAATTCCACAATTGGGGCTGTCCAAATTGGGCAGTTCTTGCAGATGATGAGAATATGAACCTCAGATGAGTTATTTGAGAAACAGTCAGTGGACCTTGGGGAGTGATTCCTGGCCGGGGGTTACAGTAAAAGAAGTATTAAACAGGGTTACTCCCGGGTTAAGAATTCGAAGAGAAGTGATTTACTCACCTCCCATAAAAATTAAGCCAGTGGGAAACCATGCGGAAAATTCTGCAGAGCCCACTTTGTGTAAACATCTATCAGATCTACCTCTAGTGACCGCACGTAGAAGTAAAAACTTAAGAAACATCCTGGTTAGGAGTCACTCTGTGCCAAAAATACCACAGCTTTTCCAAGCTGTGAAGAGCAAATGGGGTTTTTACCCCTGTGCGGATTGTCTAGCATGTCACAATCATGTGCGTGCAACGTCGTTCACATCTGCTGATGGCTCTAAGGAGTTTAAGATCACCAACTATATCTCAGGTAGCTCGACCTTTGTGATATATTATGCCCCACGCACATGTAAACAGATATATGTTGGTCTCACCTCGCGTGAACTGCAGGTACGTACCCGAGAACACGTGAGGGACATCATGTCGGCTAAAGATGTGGATGACGTTGCCGTATTGAAAACAATCTCCGACACTTCCGGCTACATCACAACTGCAATCCTAAGGACTTCTTTGGGATTAATGGGGTACGGTGCAGTGTCAGAGGGTGGTGATATGAATTACTTACTCGTGCAGGTAAAATGCCGCTGGATTTCAAATCTAGGAACTTTAGCACCAGTGGGCCTGAATGAACAATTAAGCTTTGTTTCGTTCCTTTAAATTTGTCTTAACTAATCGATTTGAATTTTAATTTGTGTGTCTTTTATTTATTCTATATCACTTCTATTATTATGGCTCATCAAGCATCTATATTCTTCTTTTCTGGACCTTATTTGTGAACTCTACCGAATATTGAATGACCGATAATGTGGTAAATTACTCTTTATCTCATCTGTAACAGACTTCACTCTCCCTTTGAATATAGGAAACCTCTCTGGATATCATCGGGACTGTTACATTATTATATACAGTGGGGAAAAAAAGTATTTAGTCAACCACCAATTGTGCAAGTTCTCCCACTTAAAAAGATGACAGGCCTGTAATTGACATCATAGGTAGACCACAACTAGGAGAGTCAAAATGAGAAAACAAATCCAGAAAATCACCGCGTCTGATTTGAAAGATTCATTTTGCAAATTATGGTGTAAAATAAGTATTTGGTCACTAACAAGGGCAGCACGATGGTGCAGTGGTTAGCACAGCAGCCTTGCAGCGCTGGAGTCCTGGGTTCAAACACCACCAAGGACAACATCTGCAAAGAGTTTGTATGTTCTCTCCGTGTTTGCGTGGGTTTCCTCCGTGTACTCTGGTTTCCTCCCACATTCCAAAGACATACTGATAGGGAATTTAGATTGTGAGCCCCATCAGGGACAGCGACGATAATGTAAAGCCTGTAAAGCGCTGCGTAATATGTTAGCGCTATATAAAAATAAAGATTATTATTATTAACAAAAGTTCATCTCAATATTTTGTTATATATCCTTTGTTGGCAATGACAGGTCAAACGTTTTCTGTAAGTCTTCACAAGGTTGGCACACACTGTTGGTGGTATGTTGGCCCATTCCTCCATGCAGATCTCCTCTAGAGCAGTGATGTTTTGGGCCTGTCGCTGGGCAACATGGACTTTCAACTCCCTCCAAAGGTTTTCTATGGGTTGAGAGCTGATGACTGGCTAGGCCACTCCAGGACCTTCATATGCTTCTTACGAAGCCACTCCTTCGTTGCCCTGGTGGTGTGCTTGGGATCATTATCATGCTGAAAGACCCATCCACGTTTCATCTTCAATGCCCTTGCTGATGGAAGGAGGTTTTCACTCAAAATCTCACGATACATTGCCCCATTCATTCTTTCATGTACACGGATCAGTTGTCCTGGTCCCTTTGCAGAGAAACAGCCCCAAAGCATGATGTTGCCACCTCCATGTTTCACAGTAGGTATGGTGTTCTTTGGATGCAAGTCAGAATTCTGTCTTCTCCAAACATGATGAGTTTTGTTTCTACCAAGCAGATCTACTTTGGTTTCATCAGACCATATGGCATTCTCCGAATACACTTCAGGATAATCCAAATACTCTCTAGCAAACTTCAGACGGGCCCAGACATGTACTGGCTTAAGCAGGGGGACATGTCTGGAACTGCAGGATCTGAGTCCCTGGTGGCGTAGTGTGTGACTGATGGTAGACTTTGTTACGGTGGTCCCAGCTCTATGCAGGTCATTCACTAGGTCCCCCTGTATGGTTCTGGTATTTTTGCTCATTGTTCTTGTGATCATGTTGCCTCCACGTGGTGAGATCTTGCGTGGAGCCCCAGATTGAGGGAGATTATCAGTGGTCTTGTCTGTCTTCCATTTTCTTATTATTACTCCCACAGTTGATTTCATCACACCAAGCTGCTTGCCTATTACAGATTCAGTCTTCCCAGCCTCGTGCAGGGCTACAATTTTGTTTCTGGTGTCCTTCGACATAGTGGAGTTCGGAGTGTAACTGTTTGAGGTTGTGGACAGGAGTCTTTTATACTGATAAGAAGTTCAAACAGGTGCCATTACTACAGGTAATGAGTGGAGGACAGAGGAGCCTCTTAGAGAAGAAGTTACAGGTCTGTGAGAGCCAGAAATGTTTCATGTTTTTAGGTGACCAAATACTTATTTTCCACCATAATTTTCAAAATAAATCTTGGGAAATCAGACAAGGTGATTTTCTGGATTTGTTTTCTCATTGTGACTCTCCTAGTTGTGGTCTACCTATGATGTGAATAACATGCCTCTCTCATCTTTTTAAGTGGGAGAACTTGCACAATTGGTGGCTGACTAAATAGTCAGTGCCTTCCTAACAGCGCGAGTTGTTTGCACCATTTTTCATTCAAATAGTTTTTATTGAAAATTTTCTCAAACATATCAACAAGATATAACACGAGACATAGCACAAAAGGGGAGGAGGTGGTGAGGGGCAAGGGGCAAGGGAAAAGGGGTGGCACATGAGGAAGTAGGGGAAGGGACAAGAACAAGGTAAGAAGACAAATATGATCTACGTACGCAGCGTAGATAGTTTACACAACTATAATAACTTTTATAAATGAGTATTATATAACAGTCAGTAGTTGATACAAAACGGTAGCAAGTAATGTTGGTGTAGCAACCTAGAAAACTGAATACCTCTGGTTGATTGTATTAGTAAGGAAAAACAAAGCTCTCAAGTATTTTATGTAGTAGGAGAAATAAACAATATAAGTTTAACATTTATCGACATTCTGTAACTACAGGAACCCACATATGTATGATCAGATATATTAAGGATAAATCTCTCACCAGCGATGCCATTTGATGGCAAATTTTTTAAAACCTGAATTGGCAATGGAAAATTTATATTCGTAGGACTTATGTAGGGAGACCAAGTCAATAATTTCTTGTGTTGTAGGAGGGCATGGTTTTTTCCAATGAAATGCAATGGAATTTTTAGTTACAAGGAGAATATGTGCTACAATGGGCCTAAGGGAGGGGTTGATACTCTCAATACCTATGGACAGCAGTGCTAGTTGAGGGGAGAGGACAATCTTCCCTTTTGCTAAAGTATTTATAATGTTAGAGATTCCTCGCCATAATGGCTTCAGTTTGGGGCATTGCCAGAAAATATGGAGTATGTTTCCCCTTTTCCCACAGTTCCTCCAGCAGAGAGGAGAGATGCTATCATTTATGGCGGATAGCCTTGAAGGGGTTAGGTACCACCTAGATATCATCTTAAAGAAGGACTCTTGCAGGGTTAAGGAGACCGTGGACGAGTAAGTGTAAGAAAGGGCCCCCTCCCACTCTTCCGTCTGGAATGTAGTTTGAAAGTCTCCCTCCCATTTAATCATGGAAGCAGTTTTAGTAAAGACCATATTCTCGCTAAACCACCCATAAATATACCTATAGCTCCAGAATATGTTATGACCTGGATTACACAGCAGATTAGCAGACGGTTCTGAAAATACTGGTCTATTTGCGATAAATTTTTTTACTAGGTCTTTTACTATCTGGTAGTCCAAGAAGGCTGAGGACGGAACGGCAAAGGTATCTCTTAGAGATTTAAAGGGAAGGAAACTTTTTCCATCGAAAATATCCCTCAGCTTCAAAATTTGGTGATTTGTCCAAATGGGGTTGAGTGTTTCATTGTATGTACTAAAGACAAAGGATAGGGGCAGGTTTCCAAGTGTTTTAAATTTATTTGGCTTGGTGTTTAGGTTGGCAAATTCACGCCATGCATCACATGACGCTATGAATACCGGGTGTGATCTATGGCTCCAGTTTTTAGATTTTAGAAGTTGCTTTATAATTAGGTCTTTTGGTTTAAGTTTATGAAGGTTTCTAAGTCTACCCATGCAGGGGTATCATCTGTGGCCCACCAGGAATAACTCTGTTTAATTATGTTAGCTTTGTAGTGCGCGATTATATTTGGAAGACCCATGCCTCCTGAGTGTTTATTTTTATATAATACTCCCTTGGCCACCCTAGCTCTCTTATTCCTCCAAATATATGTATTTATTAGCTTTTGGATATTATTCAAGTATGGGGTGGGGATAGGGACAGGGATAGATCTAAATATATATAGGATTTTAGGTAGAGTGAAGCATTTGACAGCCAAATTCCTTCCCCACCATGTCAGGTCTTTGCCTGAAAAAAACCCTAGGTCGAGTGAAATATTTTTAGTCAGTGAATCTAGATTTGTTGATATTAAAGTGTTGAGGTCTCTGGTAATTTTGATACCCAGATAGGTGATATCCTCCTCTGCCCAACTCCATGGCGTTTGTGTTTTAATCTCTTCAATTTGTCTGGAATTAAGGTTAAACTGAAGGATTTGGGATTTGGCCTCATTTATCTTAAAGTAGGAGATGCTAGAAAATGTCTCGATCACCTCTCGTACTCTGGGGATGGAGGTCATAGGGTTAGTCAGTGTTAGGATTACATCGTCTGCAAACAGACCGATTTTGTAGTTCTTAGAGGGCGTTTGGAATCCTGAAATGTCCGAGTCCTCTCTGATGCTTTGGGCCAGTGGTTCCATCACTAATGCGAAGAGCAAAGGGGAGAGGGGACACCCCTGACGGGTACCGTTCGATATGTCAAAAAGGGATGATAAGTGGTTGTTGGAGAAAATTCTTGCTGAGGGTTTTGAGTAAAGGGCCATAATAGCGGACATGCTTTGTGGGTTGAAGCCAAAATGTTGCAAGGTGGACCTCAAATAGTCCCAACTGAGCCTATCAAAGGCCTTTTCGGCATCCAGTGAGATGACCACAGAAGGAACCTTTTTTGAGTTTATTATTTTAACAATATCGATAATCCTTCTGGTGCCATCCACCGACTGCCTGTTCCTGACAAAGCCAATCTGGTCCCTGTCAACAATTTTTGGCAGGAAATTATTAATTCTGTTTGCTAGTAATTTGGCGTAAATTTTAATGTCTGAATTGACCAGTGAGATCGGCCGATAGTTCGCAATATTGGACATGTCCCCCTTGCCTTTCGGGATTAGTATTATTGTGGCCTCTAGCATCTCTCGGGGAAATGAACCTATTTTGGACGTTTCATTGAATGTTCTTGAGAGAGAGGGAGCAAGCAATTCTTTAAATGTCCTGTAGTACTGTTTGCACCATTTTTATTTTCCAGACTTTTGATGAGATATCAGCCTATGGAGGGTCAACATAAAGCCAAGATAAACTGGGCAGATCATGGGCCTATTGGGGTCTATGATGACTATGGTGGATTGACAAATTTCGTATTAGGACAGTGCCTTATGATCCATGGCTTCAGAAGGCTCACGGACTAGAGAGGAGTGAATGGACTCACAGGATGCTGGTCTAGGGACCAAGTCAGTATTCGGTGGCTGTCGGATAGGAACCCTATGAATCATTATCTATCTACTGGGATCTGTGGCTTCTAAGATGGCCTAGCACACATGATGATGGTAGGAAGAGGTTTGCAGGGCTGCTGCCCAGTGGATATGGAGTGCTGACCTGGCGACTGGACCATGGTTCAGCAAATGTGTTCACTAATCTCTACAACAAATTTTTCATCAATATAGAGCTTTTGAAACAGGACTTGCAAAATTTAAGAAAGAAAGCCTAGTTGGCTCACATACTAGGGTGCCCTCTGGACTTTGGAGACCCATGCTGACGAAGGTGAAGTGACAATTATGCAGTGCTTTATGGCTGTAACTTAAGAACCACAGACTTTCCAAAAGCTAGAACACATTAAAATTTAAGTATAGAACCTGCAAAAACAAAGAAGTGAGCCCAGTGGGCTAAGATACTTGGCCGACTGAGCTTTGCAGACCCAAGGAGACCAAGGTGAACTGGCCAATATGGCTTCAGGGAAATATCATATAGCCCATAGCATAGAGGGCCTATACAGGCTTCGTTAAAAAAAAAAGCACTTCTTTTAGATTAAGCAAGAAAGAAAGTTCAGTGGACCCAGATGCCCACTGGGCTACTAAAACCCATGATGATAATGAAGGCAGACCGACATTGTCTGCACACCCATAGCCAAAGAAGTTCTCCAGGCGTTTTTCAGCTACGGTAGTTTAAAGCTAATTTAAGTGCTAATGCCCGGCTTGACAGGGGCCCACTGGGACTTTTTCTCCCAAGGGCTAGTACACACCCAGAGCTGAACCTCAGTTTATGCAGAACTAGATACAAAGGGTGGATTGATGTCTAATTCCAAATCTTGGGAGATACATCACTAGTGACTTCGTTCAAAGCGAAGAGGCACCACGTTTGGCTATTGTGATGGCAGCCATACATGTAAAGTTATGACTGAACAGAAATTTTAACAACTTTATGAAAGTTTATAACATTTTTGATGATTTTCTTTTCTACTTTAGTGACAGTACTTAGAAATAATGGCAGTGAGGACAATCGTCTCATGTATTGGTGGCCAGGGACCATCTCGAGGGTTCGATCTTCAGGGACTGAGTAAAAAAACAAACATCGGAATTCAAGAAATTTCCAAAATTTGGTTTACAATGGATAATTTCAGAAAAGGACTAGAAATCATCTGAGGGCTGAGCAGTGATACACTATAGAATAATGTCATCTATATGCTAATTGCACTTCTTTATGACGGTTTCGATGAGTCAATGTTGATTTGCTGATTGTCCGGGCGACATTTATATTCTAAAGAAAACACTTTAGTGGATTCTCTGAGGGGCAAGAAGAGGAAAGTCATTAATAGAAGCTGAAAAACAACATGTTCACCAAGGTGGCTGCGGACAAGACAAAGGCATTAAAGTCAAGAATTTAGAAATAAAGAGAGAGTCACAAAGTAGAAATGAAAGCATTGCCCCCTATCAACGTGCTGTATCCATCCATTGCCCAAAACCTCATGGCGACTTAGTAACCGACTTCCAAACTTTAGATACAAAGCCGGAACCGAGGATTCCATAAGTAATTGATAGAATTACGCAAATTTAACTAAATCAAATCTGGCAGATGGGGATAAAAATTAATAAGCTCTTATATTCAGCTCTCCTTGGCTCTCCCCATATCTGTCTTGCTGCTGCGTGACCCACCAATCCTCCAATCCTCCAATCACTTCTCTTTTCCTCTTCCACCTTTTTTTTCTTCTGTAGTTCCTAGTGGGCGCTGTCACTCACTTGACCCAAAGTGGTCATATGGTGGCGATGCTCATCATTGATGTTAGTTATGCACATTACTCTCTATGAGAGCTTTGGGGGTCTAGGTAAAAGATGCAGAAGAAGAAAGAAGCTGAATAAAGTCGATCAGAGCACCAAGCAACAACAAGGGCCAAGGAGAGGTGAGTAAAAGAGTTTATTGCAGACTTTCACCCCTGTTTCGGTCCTTTGAAGAAAACAAAATGTTGATTTAGCTGGATGTAATCAAATCCTCCAAAACTTGGATTTGTTCAGATCTACATTATTTGGGGAAAACTATTGGTTTAGAATACTTTTGCTCATCTCTAGTCATTGGTTCTTCTAATCAGTGGTCCCAAGCTCACTGGAATGCTTATGCTGGTGCCCTGCATGGTTCCCCTTCCTCCTCCATGCAGAAACACCGACATACTCACTGCCGAGACCACGTGGTCACCTCCACATCTCCAGCACATCTTCCTGCACACTGACTTCTGGTGGTGCGCCTAGTGTGCGCCCTGCTCTTAAAGTGGCAACATGCACACATTGTAGATGTCAATAGCTGGGAGGCATGTAAGTATAAAAGGCTCCCTCCTCATTTGTGAGGTGCCTGAGCAACCCCTATAGTTTTTGAGTAGTGTGTTCAACTGTTTCTAGGTTCTTCTTTCCCTTTAGTTGAGTTAGTCCGAGTCCCTCGTCTTTGTGTGGCCAGGTCCTAATCCTGAACCCATAGTCTGTGTGTGGTCAGGGCCTGAATCCTAAAACGCAACTGGTGTTCCCTGTAGTCTGAAGCCGCATCAGCAGTACCTGTTCACTGTGAAGCCGCATCAGCGATTCCTGAACCCTGTGGAGCTGCTCTGGAGCTATCTGAACCTTGAAAAGCTGCAATGACAGTATCTGAACCTTGAAGCCGCACAGGTGATACTTGAAGCCTGTTACCGTTCCATCAGTACTTGCATCTTCACCTGTGTCAGTCCTGGTTAGCCTTCCTGTGTCTCTACTGTCAGAGTCTGTTCCAGCATCCGAATCAAGCCCTGTCTGTGACTCCATGTCAGTATCTGTTCTTTCAGAGCACCTAGAACCTAGAGTCTGAATCCTGCCTGTCAGTGACTCCAAGTCCTTGTCCATGTTGTCGAATCTCAGCAGCCATAGTACCGGGTATTGCCTAGGAGAGGTGCCTGGTAGCTCCATCTACGGAGGCGCTATGCCCTTGCAGACTGCATAATGCTGGTGACTTTGGTCAGGACCAGATGTTCAACAGTTCAGTGAGGGAGACTGGCACGCCCGCCCGGGCCTAGGGGTACTCGGTACCGGGTCCGGTCGTTATTAAAGGGGAGTTCACGTGGCAGCAACCCGGTCCATGGCCTTGGGCGTCCAAGTAAAAGGGATAGTCTTTAAAGGGATTTGTAAAGTGGTTAAATTTTGTGACACCACCTGTGGTACTCGGTCAGGGGTGACCATCGCTGCTTAAAGGGGTCCTCTGGGGGTGATAGTACTGCAGCAAAGATGGTATCGCTTCTCACAGGTGAAGCTGAGTCCCCAGGACTCCCGGTGTGTTTGGCTAGGATGGCGTGGTGCCAGAATAAACAGAGGACACAGGGTTGGAGTCTCTTTTCCTGGTTTACTGAATGTAGTAAGTCACAGTCCAAGGTACCAGCAACAGGTGACAGTGGAGTCCAGGCAGCCTGAAAACGAGTAGAATTATCTTTGTAGGTCACATAGGGAGCCTTCGACTATGCGCTGAATAATAGTCCCTTGCTGCCTGGGGCTTCCTGACAAGGTTTTCTTTTACTCTCTGTACTGGGACAGTTCCTGCATGGCAGGAAACTTGAGCCATTTCTTGGGGTCTCTATCCATGGTGACTCCGAGCTCTGGATGTTGCTGTACCTCAGGGTGTAATGTGGGCAAGTCACTTTCAATTTCCTGCCCTCCGGTTCTGCCATGGGACTTGTAGTTCCACACAGCCTCAGGCTTCCGGTGCCCGGTTTCTGCTCGCTAGCTTAGAGGTAGCCCACTCGCAGCTCTCCTCTAGCTCCTGACTTCTCCTGTGCTCCTTCAATGTTCCTTGTCTGCTACAGACTAACTCCTCCTCCAGACCAGAATGTATATATGTCTAGGGAAGCTCCCCTGAAACCGGGTTCAGAGCTCCCCCTTCTGGCCTGGAGTCAGAAAGCGTTGCATGTGCAGATTAACTGCCAAAGGGATTCTCCTCATCCACAGGCATGGCATCACCCTCCCCGAGAGGAAGGCAATACCACTGTGGTACCTGAACTCCTGGGGTGCCACAAGACATCCACTCAAAAATGATCAGTCTTTTACTTAAAGGGAACCTGTCACCCCCAAAATCAATGGTGAGGTAAGCTCACCGTCATCAGGGGCTTATCTACAGCATTCTGTAATGCTGTAGATAAGCCCCCGATGTTAACTGAAAGAGGAGAAAAAGACATTAGATTATGCTCACCCAGGGGCGGTCCCGCTGCGGTTCGGTCCGATGGGCGTCTCAGGTCCGGTCCGGAGCCTCACATCTTCATTCCATGATGTCCTCTTCTGGTCTTCACGCCGCGGCTGCGGCGCAGGCGTACTTTGTCTGCCCTGTTGGGGGCAGAGCAAAGTAGTGCAGTGCGCAGGCGCTGGGCCTCTCTGACCTGTCCCGGCGCCTGCGCACTGCAGTACTTTGCTCTGCCCTCAACAGGGCAGACAAAGTACGCCTGCACCGCAGCCACGGCGTTGAGACCAGAAGAGGACGTCATGGAATGAAGATGGGAGGCGCCGGAGCGAACCTGAGACACCCATCGGACCGGACTGCAGCGGGACCGCCCCTGGGTGAGCATAATCTAATGTCTTTTTCTCCTCTTTCAGTTAACATCGGGGGCTTATCTACAGCATTACAGAATGGGCTTCCTCACCATCGATTTTGGGGGTGACAGGTTCCCTTTAACATTAATTTGGTGGAAACTATGAACAATAGATTGCAGATACATAACTTCACGAACTTTTCCATTAGCATAGTACTACAGTATACTGCAGTCCAGTAAGTGAGAGTCCTATACTTCGACCCACAGGTGTGTCTTTTTTTCCTTAGGGATATTAGCTGTCCACTATGGCCTTTACTTAGTTTCTCTGCTTGCTGACATATTGGAACTCCCACACTGCGCACTCTCTTCGTCTCACGCTCCTTGTTCTGTCCTGGTCCATTATATCTCTGTCTGGCGAACTTGGGACCATAATGCTAAGTGTCCTATCCCAGGACCCATCTCCAATGCATCACTCTGTCCTTTGATAATTTTTCCTTTCTTTACTTCAGATCTTGCACCCACTGCCTTGGTCTCCACTCACTTCAGGGACACCCACGACACACAGCTCTGTTGACTGTTGACTTAGGTCTGCTTCCCTTGCATGCTGGGCCTTGTCTGACTTCCTGACAGGAAACTGTCTCTATCCCTGCACCTTAGCCTCTCCCACACTGTGCTAGTCCCAATCTTTAATCCTAACTCTCCCTACTGGTCAAACTACAACCCCACCACTAATAACGCATGTCACAATACACATCATAACAATACGCATCTCTTCAAGAGGGAACATGGGCAGTATGTCCATGTCCAGTATAGTATGGAAGTGGAAAACCCCAAAAAATTGGCTTAAGGGGCTATTGTATACTCAGTGCCCACTGTATCACCTCCTTATAGGCATCTAATTAATGTGTACACATAAACTTCCTGTCACGATTCTGTTGTTGGGTGTCCCAGGACCATGGGTTTCTTCCCTGTCCCTATTGCTAGGGGCGCCCTAGCTCACCCTGTTCTCCGTTTATTTCTGATGGAGAAGAAGCCGGGGTCACATACCTTGCCTTAGCTCCTGAATCTGACCTCAGTCTGTACCCTTCCCCCACCCAGGGAAGAGGGCATTAGTAGTGTACCGTAATACACCAACCAGACTAACAAGGTAATACAAACAGGAGGAACAAAAAATACCAATCATACAAATATACTTACACAAACAACAGAGTGATGCACCAGAGAGTGGAGGATGGGGTTAAACCAAACTAGGAGAAGGAAGGGAATTAGCACACAATCAAAACCTAGCAACAGTCTAGGATAAATCCACCAAACGCCTTCTCAAACAACAACAAAAAAAATCGCCTAACCATTCAGCATAAGCTACTCTGACAATGAGTGCTAGCTAGAGTCCAGATAATATAGGAGATGGGAGTGACTAACAGTGAGCAGCTGAGCCTTAATGCAGGAAAGCTTCCAGGAGCTCTCACCTGAGCAGATTAACCCCTACACTGCTAAAAAGAAACCTGCACCGTTTAATATGAAGGTGAAGTGCTTCTAATCAGTGCAGGAGTAGGAGAAATCAGACGCAGATGCTGCTGTCTTTTGGCTCCTCTCTATGGCAGTAGACCCATGACGCTTCCTTTGTAATTTTCTTAATCTGCCAGTGTTCAATTATTCTACACAGGGAAAATGAGGCATTACCTAGCTTTCAATGAAATCTGTGTGCTGCTTGTGCAATGCATGGTCACATCAGGTCCTACGGATTAAGTTTTGTCTGCTCTCTGATATGTTCCATATTTAGATCCAAAACAGGTACTCATCTTTTTAAAACCTGCAGCTTATTTGGTAAAGCAATTAAGTGGTATACTTCTGACCCTATTGCTGCTATTATAGGAGCTGAAAGACACTTCTTGGGGGACAAAAATTTGAATGTTTGATAGCTATTGCCATGTGTTAGTGTTGCACCCTGCAGTGGTGCTTGTGAATTTGAGGACCTACTGTGCCACAGGGCTTGGCCTGGCTAGGGGCTATAATTAAGCAGCTACCAGGTGTACACTGGAGCTCCTGATGGTGGAGACAGATTGGGCTGCAGGTAGCTGCCAGGTCTAAGGAGAAGACCTGGATCAGGCATAACTGCTCCGTGACGAATCTGAAACTGTCGGGGCTGTCACCCAGGTTGCACGGGGGAAAGCATAAGGCCCGGACCGACCCTTGCACTCGGGTATACAGGGAGCAGTTAAGTTAAAAGAGCTGCAGTGCACGGGAAATCAGTCAGTCAGAGCGGTAACGCACAGAGCGCAGGAGGGCAGTGTCAGGGCTCTTACTGTTGGGCATCCAGACAAAGTAGACCACAGCCAGACAGGTCTGAGAGCCACGACCAGACACTGCTGACAACGACGCATTCGGTCACCTTTGACAGCATTGACCGTGTGTGACAAGTTCCATAGTCAGGACATTGACGCGCTCATGTATCGTCGAGGAAGTAGGGTCACTCGCTGTGAGTGGTTTCCCGTTACACCTGCTATCAAACAATTATTGTCTCTGGACTCTGACAAGGCAAAGGACTGTGTTCATTCCTGCTCACCGTTCCTAGACCCGCCAATCGCCGACCGTACTATGTGGACTCACCGCCAGGATCCAGGACGCCATCTCCTTCAAGACTACACCAGACCCTTTATGTGCCAAGGCCTTGGCGCCAACGATCACCGCTCGAAAACTGCGTTCTAAAGTCGTCGGACTGATACGTTTGGTATTCTTGAACTTTCTACTTTATCCTCTACACCTGTTTACCCTGAGTTCCAAACCCCTTGTTCATTTATGTTGTTTCTCCCATTTTCTCCCTGCGAGAAGTGTATCTGTTAAAGTAAACCCCATGTAAACCCGTTACTCATCTCGCATCTCGCAACCTGCTCACACTGGTACCACTCCTGGGCAGAACCTAATACTGTAGCTGCTGACCCAGGAGTCAGGTTCACAGACACTGATTAGAGCAATGTTCAGACACACCGGTCTAGAATACTGGATCAGGGAATGGCCGCACACGGACCGAGGGACAATGTTCAGGAACTGGTCGCACTGCGACCAAGGGACTTAAGAACAGGACTGGGTGCACCAGGTCCACTGGACTTTGGATTCAAGACTGGCTAATTCAGGACCGGGGACAACATTCAGGCATTCTCAGCATTGAGACCATGGACTTCGGGAACAATTAAAAAATTAAAAAAAATATAAAGTGAATGAAAAAAAGAGAAATCTAAGTCAAATCAATATTTGTTGACCGTCCTTTTGTCTTTGTCACTTCTTCTCCTTCACTTGTTACTTACACAAAGTTCTTGAAGGAACTTGGCTGGGATATTGTTTCAAACATCTTGGAGAACTGACCCCAGATCTTCTGTGTATGAGGCTTGTACAGATCCATCTGTCTCTTCATGTGATCCCAGACAGACTGGATGATGTGAGACCAGGGCTCTGTGGGGCCAGATCATTACTTCTGGGAATCACTTCCAGGACTCCTCTGGCGAGATGGTTGGGGTCATTGTCTGGCTGCAAAATAAATTTGGAGCCAAACGCCTCCCTGATGGTATTACATAATGGATAAGTCTCTTCCTGTATTTCTCAGCATAGAGGACACCAAGATATGGGCAACGTTGAAGACCCTAGTTGCATTGGTTGGCCAAAAAAACTTGCAGCAGATGAAAGACACTTCATGCTTATTTCCCTTTCATGTTGGAAGATGCCCAGCAGTGCCATCAGCCCAAAACTGGTAGCAACCAGTGGGACCAGCTACACTCATCTATTGTTCAGAGATGTATGGCCAGAAGAGATTTTCATGGAAGGCTTGTGTAAATCCTTCAGTCCCTTCATGTGATCCCAGACAAAATAGATGTGAGATCAGGGATCTGTGGGGTCGGATCATAACTTCCAGGACTCCTGGTTCTTGATGATATTGGCTGGATGTTTGGGGTTGTTGTCCAGCTGCACAATAAATTTGGAGCCGATCAGCCGCCCTCTCTTATTGTATTACATGATGGATAAGCGTCTGCCTACGGCTGTATAAGGCTTTTTTTATGCAGGATAAATTGTATTACTGCAGAGCGCAATTTTGCAACCATATAAATCACCGTGCAATTTATATAATTTTATTTTAGGGAATAAAATCAATCTCTTGTTTATTGTTTTGTTTGTATTTTTCACTGCACATGTACAATTCTCCGGGTTCATACAGCAATGTGATGCCTAATATGTGTAGGTTCTTCTTTTTCTATGAAGGTAACAAGATATATTCTATATGAAAACAATATTATTGTCTTTTATTGGTGTCTGCACAGTTATGATGAACGGTATTACACATTTGCTTTTTGTGACGGTGTAGAAGCTTTTGGATTTTGACCCTTGTAGGGTGGAAACGTCTTCTACGTCGCCATTGATTGAATGTTGACTTTTCTGAACACGACATTGTGCATTGGAATAAATAGAGACATTTTTTTCATTTTGGCAGCATAGTTGGAGTGTTCAGTGAACTTTATCACAGAAGTATGTGCACCCCTGTAGGTTCTTCTTGGACTCATGTACTTTATATTCTGTCAGTGTGATCAGCTCCCACTGAGATTTTTTTTTTTCAGGGGGGAAGACGTAGAAAGATGAGCGTGACCTTTAGCAGGAAGAGAGTTTGCACTTGATGAATTACTTGCGGGGAAATTTTGATGGCGCCAAAGTAAAGGCTAAGTTTGGCCATGGAGCCGATCTGTGGGGGTGGACTCCGACAGGAGATGTAAACAATGTCTTCAGTTTTGCTTTAGGATTAAATGACAGGAATGCTCAAAACCAATCAGTGAGCTCAGCGGCACATGCTGTCTACATCGGCAAAACCACTATTGTCAGCTCTTACCTCTGCAGCCAAACTGGGTCAGTGGTGGCTAGTCGGCGCCGGACCATGCAGGTTATTTTTCTATATACAGTGGGGAAAATAAGTATTTGATACACTGATGATTTTATAAGTTTTCCCACCTACAAAGAATGGAGAGGTCGGTAATTTTTATCGTAGGTACACTTCAACTGTGAGAGACAGAACCTAAAAGTAAAATCCTGAAAATAAAATTAATTTGCATTTTATTACATGAAATAAGTATTTGATACAATAGAAAAATAGAACGTAATATTTGGTACAGAAGCCTTTGTTGGCAATTACAGAGGTCAGACGTTTCCTGTAGATCTTGACCAGGTTTGCACTCACTGCAGCAGGGATTTTGGCTCCCTTCCTCCATACAGATCTTCTTCAGATCTTTCAGGTTTCGGGGCAGTCACTGGGCAACATTGAGTTTCAGCTCCCGCCAAAGATTTTCTATTGGGTTCAGGTCTGTATACTGCTAGACCACTCCAGGACCTTGAAATGCTTCTTACGGAGCCACTCCTTAGTTTTCCTGACTGTGTGTATCAGGTCATTGTCATGCTGGAGGATTCAGCCACAACCCATCTTCAATGCTCTTACTGAGGGAAGGAGTTTATTCTGACTCTTCAAGGCAGTATGAGTCTCTAAATCCTTAGCCATCAATCCCTTAGATAACTGTATGATTGTTGTACTCACATGCGATGCGTCCTCAGATAGTTCCAACTCAGCCACACTGACTTGTAATAAGAGTCCAAGAGAAACAGAGTTGATTTTCTCTGAAATCTTGTATTTAAGCACAATGCAGCAGGTGGAAAGAGAAATCCAAACAGAGAAGTACACATGTACATCCAAAAATGGCTACAGCAAACTGATAATGAGAAAGAAGGGAGGAGCAAAGGCTAACATCATCAACTACAGGAGAGATAAAGGGACAAACTTCAAGGGGCAGGGCACAGCAGAATGCAATGCATAACATAGAGAATACATAACAAGTTGTTCCCATTCATGAAACACAACTGAGTTGTTGGCCAAAATCTTGCGATACATGACCCCATCCATCCTCCCTTCAATACTTTGCAGTCGTCCTCTTACCTTGGCAGAAAAGAAACCCCAAAGTATGATGTTTCCCTCACCATGCTACACGGTTGGGAAGGTGTTCTTGTTGTTGTACTTCATTCTTCTGCTTCCTCCAAACACGGCGAGTGGAGTTGATAACAAAATGTTATAATTTGGTCTCATCTTACCACATGCCCTTCTTCCATACCTTCTCTGGATTATCCAGATGGCCATGGGGGAACTTCATACGGGCCTGGACATGTGCTAGCATAAGCAGGGGGACCTTGCGTGCCATGCAGGCTATTAATCCATGACACGTAGTGTGTTACTAATAGTAATGTTTGAGACTGTGGTCCCGGGTCTCTTCAAGTCATTGACCAGGTCCTCCCATGTAGTCCTGAGCTGATTCCTGACCTTTCTCAGAACCATCCTTACCCCACCAGGCGAGATCTTGCATGAAGCCCCAGACCAACGAAGACTGACAGTCATCTTGCGTTTCTTCCATTTTCTAATTATTGTGCCAACAGTTGTTGCCTTCTCAATAAGCTGCTTGCCTATTGTCCTGTAGGCCATCCCAGCCTTGTGCAGGTCTACAATTTTGTCCCTGGTGTCCTTAGACAGCTCTTTGGTCTTGGCCATGGTGGAGAGGTTAAAGTGTGATTGATTGTGTGTGTGGACAGGTGTTTTTTATACTGGTAATGAGTGCAGAGTAGGAGGCGTCTTAAAGGGAACCTGTCACCAGGTTTGACTGATATGAGATAAGACCACTACCTTTCAGCCCTGATATACAGCATTCTATTATGCTATGTATCTGCCCCCAACCCGACCTGCAAGGCAAGAAAAAGACCTTTTATTACACTCACCTATGGGGCTGTAGCTGTTTGTTGTCCGGCGCCTCACATCTTTCGATGCCATCCTCATTTTAATCATCTGAGCTCATTTTACATATTGTAAAAAACTCTAAGGACGTGTTCTCTCTCTCTCTTGGCCACTACTAGGGTAATCTGGAAAAAAGCTCGAGTTTCCCATACGCTTTCATTACTCTCGCTACTCAAGCTCGAGCCCATTCAAGCGTCCAACCTGCTCGATTCGAGTAACGAGCACTCAAGCCTTTCAGTGCTCGATCATCACTAGTAATAGGCATGTGTCAATTTCATAGAAATCTATACAATTTTGAAAACCCCATTCAAATCCAGTGAGCATTTTCAGTGAGGATTTTGCAGCTAATCCGTCATGTCTGAACGCTGTCTTAGAAATCTGACCGTGAAATAAAAACACCTACATATGTTGAAAATTTAGAAAAATTAGGACCCAAAAATATATGATTTTATAAAACTCTGTCAGGAGATGTTTAGGGTAAGTTCACTCTAGGCATTTTTTCCAGGTTTTTTTTTCTGCAGCAAAACCTGATCTTTTGGCAGGAAAGAAGCTGCTGTAAAAAGCATCTTTTCCTTGGTTTTTCTTGCAGCGTATTTTTACGTGATTTTTGTGTGCTTTTTTTGCGCCGATTTTGGCATGCTAGATTTGTATCTTATGCATGCTGATAAAGTTTAGTGCTGAAAAAAAAGTCCAATTCCACAGAGTCAGGTATTGGCACAAAAAAACACAATAAAACCTTATACCTACTGTGACAAAACACTCGGGATAGCCTTTGCTGGGGTCAAAGGTCACGTGGTTTGTGCATTGAATCTGAGGCGTACAGCTGGTTACGAAGTATGCTGACCTCTGGTCAGGTTTATTTAAGGTGAAAGCAACATAAAGAAAACAAAGCATAAAAGAAAATCCTTGCCTGTCCGGCACTTACTAGACAAATACGTTCCTATCTAACAACTGGGGGGGCTACTCCCACCCAGCAAACATAACACAGGTCATGAGCACAGCTCTTTACTCACATTTGTCTCACACAGACAAGCATTCTGTGTGCCCCAGGCTGACGCCTGATTCCTCCAGCTGGTCATCTTTTGAACCTGCACTAATTAACCCATGAGTGTGCTGAAGACACAGAGCAGCCTAACACACATAGGACAGGTATCTAGGCGAGATATACCTGCCCCCAACTACCAGACCGACCTGACTCTTACATATCCCCCCCTCCTGCTCAGACCACTCCGGTCGAGCAAGGACACTCCCGAAACAGTGCACTCGGGATAGGGCATCGGCGTTTCCCATCTGCGCCCCTGGGCGATGCTCTACTGTGAAAGAGTAGGCCTGCAGGGCAAGGAACCAGCGAGTTACCCTACTATTACGGTCCTTGTGGAGGTGCATCCACTTGAGAGGGGCATGGTCTGTGACCAGCTTAAACTTCCTACCTGCCAGGTAATACTTGAGGGAGTCGAGAGCCCATTTAATGGCTAGGCACTCTTTTTCAACCACGGCATACCTCTGCTCATGTACATTTAATTTCCGGCTGAGGTAGAGGACCGGGTGTTCCACTCCGTCCTTCACCTGGGAAAGAACAGCTCCTATACCAGTGTCAGAGGCATCAGTTTGCACCACAAACTCGCTGCTGAAATCGGGAGTCACTAGTACGGGCTGAGAGCACAAAGCCCGTTTCAGGCTGTGGAAGGCCTCTTCGGCCGCTGAAGTCCACTTTACCATGACGGAATCCTTCCCTTTGGTAAGATCCGTCAAGGGGGTGGCAATGGCTGCAAAGTTGGGTATGAACCGGCGATAATAGCCGGCAATCCCCAGGAACGCTTGAACTTGTTTTTTGTTCACTGGTTGCGGCCAGCGCTGAATTGCCTGTATTTTGTCGAACTGGGGTTTAACCACTCCTCTGCCAATCACGTAGCCCAAGTATCGGGCTTCTTCAAGGCCGATGTGACATTTCTTGGGATTCGCCGTTAAGCCTGCGTCTCTCAGGTCATCAATCACCGCTTGTACTTTCTGGAGGTGAGTCCCCCAGTCCATGCTGTAAATTACAATGTCATCGAGGTAGGCAGAAGCGTACTGCCTGTGGGGCCTCAAGACTCGATCCATCAGTCTCTGGAACGTTGCTGGGGCTCCGTGAAGTCCAAACGGCATGTAGATATACTGGAACAGCCCTTCCGGTGTAGCAAATGCCGTCTTCTCTCTGGCCACTTCGGCCAGAGGGATCTGCCAGTACCCCTTTGTTAGATCCAGGGTCGTAATATATCGGGCTTTACCCAGCCGATCGATCAATTCATTGACCCGGGGCATAGGGTAGGCATCAAATTTAGAAACCGCATTCAGTTTCCTAAAATCATTGCAAAACCGTATAGAGCCATCTGGCTTAGGTATCAACACGATTGGACTGGACCAGGCGCTGTGCGACTCTTCAATGACTCCTAAGTCCAACATTGCCTTCACCTCCCGGGAGACGGCTTCACGGCGTGCTTCCGGAATCCGGTATGGCTTCACATGAACTGTGACACCAGGCTCTGTGACAATCTCATGTTTCACTAGCCTAGTCTGGCCAGGTTTTTCCGAGAAAAACTGTTGGTTCTGTAACAAAAACTGCTTAACCTCAGATTTTTGTTGTTCAGAGAGAGTCTCGGCAATCTGCACCTCCGGTATGGTAGGTGAACAAACCGGACGGGGCAGATCCGCTGTTAGGGCAGCGCGGTCTTTCCAGGGTTTTATCAGATTCACATGATAAATCTGTTCTGGTTTTCTCTTACCAGGCTGGTGCACTTTATAGTTCACCTCTCCAACTCGTTCCATGACCTCAAAGGGGCCCTGCCATTTTGCCAGAAATTTACTATCCACCGTAGGGATTAGGATCAACACCCTATCCCCGGGTGCAAACGTACGGACCTTGGCGCCTCTATCATAACTTTGCCTCTGGGCTCCCTGGGCCTGTAACATATGTTCCCTAACAAGGGGCATGACAGCAGCAATACGGTCCTGCATTTGCGTTACATGATCTATCACCGTTTTAAAGGGAGTGACTTGACCTTCCCAGGTTTCTTTTGCGACGTCCAACAGTCCACGGGGACGACGGGCATATAATAGCTCGAAGGGCGAGAATCCTGTGGAAGACTGGGGAACTTCCCTAATGGCAAACAGCAAATAGGGTAACAAGTAATCCCAGTTCTTCCCATCTTTGTCTATCGCCTTCCGGAGCATTTGTTTTAAGGTTTTATTGAACCGCTCCACCAGACCGTCTGTTTGAGGGTGATAGACAGACGTACGCACCTGGTCTATTTGTAAGAGCCTGCAGAGCTCCTTCATCACCCTTGACATAAAGGGAGTCCCCTGGTCGGTGAGTATCTGTTTTGGAATTCCCACCCGACTAAACACTTGTACCAACTCTTTGGCGATCGTTTTGGTAGCAGTGTTACGCAAAGGGATGGCTTCGGGGTAACGAGTGGCATAGTCCATGATGACGAGGATATGTTGATGCCCACGTGCGGACCGGGGAAGGGGCCCAACCAAATCCATCCCAATTCTCTCAAATGGGACCCCAATAATAGGGAGGGGTACCAAAGGGCTACAGAACCGAGGTTTAGGCGCAG
Organism: Ranitomeya variabilis; assembly: GCF_051348905.1. NCBI lineage: Eukaryota > Metazoa > Chordata > Amphibia > Anura > Dendrobatidae > Ranitomeya > Ranitomeya variabilis. Next base: position 1,137,206,533 of record NC_135232.1, read on the forward strand.
AGATTTGGCACTCTGGACAGGACTCACAATAGTTACGCACATCATTGTGTATTCCAGGCCACACAAAACAATGCAATATCCTTTCTGTGGTTTTTTGTACCCCCAGATGCCCCCCCATTATATGTCCGTGGGCCAGGTCCAGTACCTTCCGCCGATAAGGTTTGGGTACCACTAACTGTTGCACAGTGTCTTCCCCCTTTTTCTCTACCTGGTAGAGTAAATCATTCTCAAGAACCATGTACGGGTACGCTAGCCTAGTGACAGGTTCTACGGGTACCCCATCTATCATTTTTACATTTTTCCTAGCCTGAGTCAGGGTAGGATCTTTCATTTGTTCGCTGTGGAAGTCATCCAACTGGACTCCCAAATCGGGTAGGCAGGGTGCTGGATGACTGTCTGCCTCCGCCTCTCGCTGGGTTTCCTCAGTTTCCTCAGTTTCCCCCGCCATAACTGAGAAGGGGAACTGAAGGTTAGATTCAATAACCTCCCCAGCAACATCTTCCTGTGGGGTCTCGTCTAGGAACTCGGGACCTCCAGATGGCATGGGGGAAGGTTCACAGCTACCGTGAAGGAGCAACTGATTCTCCCATAACTGCCAGAAATGGGGAAAATCCCTACCCAGGATTATATCGTGTAACAACGCGGGAATGAGTCCCACTTTGTGTTGCACAGACCCATATGGAGTGGAAATACATATGACCGCTGTAGGATACGAGCAGGTGTCACCATGCACACATGTTACAGAAAACTTGTCAGACGGGCCAGACGGGAGTGCCACCAGACTGGCATTCACTAGAGTCACCACACTTCCAGAGTCTAGCAGTGCCACAACATTTTTCCCATCAACAGATAATTCACACAGATGTTTCGCTGCATCATTTTGACCCGCATTCACACTCACTAGCCGTGTAACCAAAGACATGCGTTTTTTAGAGTCTGTAACATCGCATTGCATGGGTTCAGCGGTAACAGGACAGTTCGCAGAAACATGGCCCTTCTCATGGCAGCGGAAACACCTAACAGGCCCCCTATTGAGACCATAGTCCGACACTCTCGGTCTCGGAGCGCGAGCAGTCCCGGGTACCTCCCCCACAGTTTTAGGTGATTTTCCTTCACCTGCAGTCCCTGGAACAGTCTTACCGGTTCCACGAGGAGGAGGCACAGACCGGGTGGTGGAGGTATCGTCAGGAAGTCCTTCCGCCACGGAATAACGCTCCACCAATTCCACAAGTTGATCCGCTGTCGCGGGATTTCCTTGGCTCACCCACTTTTTCAGCGCCGGTGGTAGTACTCTCAGGTACTTGTCCAGAACGATCCGCTGGATTATCTCTGGAGTTGTCAGTACCTCGGGTTGCAGCCATTTCTTTATCAAGTAGATCAGGTCAAACATCTGCGATCGCGGCGGTTTATCAGGCTGATAGGTCCACTGATGTACCCTCTGTGCACGGACAGCCGTCGTCACACCCAGCCGGGCCAGGACCTCAGCTTTCAGCCTCTCAAAGTCCTGAGCGACTTCCGGGTCCAAGTCATGGTAAGCTTTTTGGGCCTCACCGGAGAGAAACGGAGCAATTAGATCGGCCCATCGTTCCTTCGGCCACTTCTCTCTCAACGCTGTCCGCTCAAACGTTGTCAGGTACGCCTCGACGTCATCTTCTGCGGTCAGCTTTTGCCAGTACCGACTCACATGGATTCTCCTGGACTCTGCTTCCGGGTTAGCCTCAGGCATGCTCACCAAGCGCTGCGCCACCTGTTGGAGAAGCTGGCAGTCTGCAGTCGTCACGTCCATTAACTCCTTCAGCTGTGCGGCCATCAAGCGATTAGCTTCCTGCTGTGCGGCAGTGGCCTGCTGCTGTATGGCAGTGGACTGTACTAGGGCTTTCACCACGTCTTCCATACTGTCGCCTGTGCCACGGAGTGCCCGCGTTCTCCACCACAATGTGACAAAACACTCGGGATCGCCTTTGCTGGGGTCAAAGGTCACGTGGTTTGTGCATTGAATCTGAGGCGTACAGCTGGTTACGAAGTATGCTGACCTCTGGTCAGGTTTATTTAAGGTGAAAGCAACATAAAGAAAACAAAGCATAAAAGAAAATCCTTGCCTGTCCGGCACTTACTAGACAAATACGTTCCTATCTAACAACTGGGGGGGCTACTCCCACCCAGCAAACATAACACAGGTCATGAGCACAGCTCCTTACTCACATTTGTCCCACACAGACAAGCATTCTGTGTGCCCCAGGCTGACGCCTGATTCCTCCAGCTGGTCATCTTTTGAACCTGCACTAATTAACCCATGAGTGTGCTGAAGACACAGAGCAGCCTAACACACATAGGACAGGTATCTAGGTGAGATATACCTGCCCCCAACTACCAGACCGACCTGACTCTTACACTACATTTTGGTGTGTTTTTTCAGTGTTTTTTCACCATCCATTAATGTCAGTGGGTGAATGTATCTTCACCATCTTCGATACATAGGGAGACACTCCAATATGCGGGAGTTTCGGGGCCAAGGGAAACCTGGTCTGAATCATCTGAGGAACGTATGCCATTTGGATGGGGCAACTCGTTCTGGAAAGCAGTCTGTTGTTTGGCGCAAAGGGGGAGTATGTTTCTACCGTGGTAGAAAGGGCCATTTCATGCGCGCATGTCCTTCCCTATCTCACTGTAAACAGCCTCCGGAAAACTAAGGAAATATGACTAAAATGTGACAGACTCTGAACCAAAAAAATCAGCCGTATATAAAATCACTCCAGGACGGTGATGAATGAAACAAGGAAATTGTGGCTTTTCAAGATCAGCTGAAATCATAATGACAAACATATATATATATACAGTTAGGTCCATATATATTTGGACAGAGACAACATTTTTCTAATTTTGGTTATAGAGTTTACCACAATGAATTTTAAACAAAACAATTCAGATGCAGTTGAAGTTCAGACTTTCAGCTTTCATTTGAGGGTATCCACATTAAAATTGGATGAAGGGTTTAGGAGTTTCAGCTCCTTAACATGTGCCACCCTGTTTTTAAAGGGACCAAAAGTAATTGGACAATTGACTCCAAGGCTATTTCATGGACAGTTGTGGGCAATCCCTTCATTATGTCATTCTCAATTAAGCAGATAAAAGGCCTGGAGATGATTTGAGGTGTGGTGCTTGCATTTGGAAGGTTTTGCTGTGAAGTAAACATGCGGTCAAAGGAGCTCTCCATGCAGGTGAAACAAGCCATCCTTAAGCTGCGAAAACAGAAAAAAACCCATCTGAAAAATTGCTACAATATTAGGAGCGGCAAAATCTACAGTTTGGTACATCCTGAGAAAGAAAGAAAGCACTGGTGAACTCATCAATGCAAAAAGACCTGGGTGCCCACGGAAGACAACAGTGGTGGATGATCGCAGAATAATCTCCATGGTGAAGAGAAACCCCTTCACAACAGCCAACCAAGTGACCAACACTCTCCAGGAGGTCGGCGTATCAATATCCAAATCTACCATAAAGAGAAGACTGCATGAAAGTAAATACAGAGGGTTCACTGCACGGTGCAAGCCACTCATAAGCATCAAGAAGAAAAAGGCTAGACTGGACTTTGCTAAAAAACATCTAAAAAAGCCGGCACAGTTCTGGAAGAACATTCTTTGGACAGATGAAACCAAGATCAACCTCTACCAGAATGATGGAAAGAGAAAAGTATGGCGAAGGCGTGGTACAGCTCATGATCCAAAGCATACCACATCATCTGTAAAACACGGCGGAGGCAGTGTGATGGCTTGGGCATGCATGGCTGCCAGTGGCACTGGGTCACTAGTGTTTATTGATGATGTGACACAGGAATGAATTCTGAGGTCTTCAGAGCCGCCATACTGTGCGCACAGATCCAGCCAAATGCAGCCAAACTGATTGGTCATCGTTTCATACTACAGATGGACAATGACCCAAAACATAAAGCCAAAGCAACTCAGGAGTTTATTAAAGCAAAGAAGTGGAATATTCTTGAATGGCCGAGTCAGTCACCTGATCTGAACCCAATTGAGCAGCATTTCACTTGTTAAAGACTAAACTTCAGACAGAAAGGCCCACAAACAAACAGCAACTGAAAACCACCGCAGTGAAGGCCTGGCAGAGCATCAAAAAGGAGGAAACACAGCGTCTGGTGATGTCCATGAGTTCAAGACTTCAGGCAGTCATTGCCAACAAAGGATTTTCAACCAAGTACTAGAAATGAACATTTTATTTACAATTATTTAATCTGTCCAATTACTTTTGGTCCCTTTAAAAACAGGGTGGCACATATTAAGGAGCTGAAACTCCTAAACCCTTCATCCAATTTTAATGTGGATACCCTCAAATGAAAACTGAAAGTCTGAACTTCAACTACATCTGAACTGTTTTGTTTAAAATTTATTGTGGTAATGTCTAGAACCAAAATTAGAATAATGTTGTCTCTGTCCAAATATATATGGACCTAACTGTATATACAGTATATATATAAAACCTAGGCCATATATAGCATAAATATCTCCTGACAGAGTAGCCAAAAATCTTAAAAAATACATAAAAAGCTGCAAATGAAACGAATAATAAGGTGCAAAAAGCAATGGGGTATTGAGCAGATGCAATTATCAAGGCTAAAGAATCTTTATACAGTATGTACAGGATGCAGAAACAGAAAAAAAGGAAAGAAAGTGCAAATAAATTGCAACATTCCATCCAGAGAAGCAATGACCAGAAATGTACGTCATCTAAATATCTGACACTTTACACTGAAATTTCTCCACTTCGCATCTCAAGGCTACTTAATATGATCGCTGAGAGGAGCACGACTCCGCACGCAGCTCCTCTACAAGGGCACGACTTTACAACACATGAATTCCACATCTGTGGCAAAATGCAGCAAACAAGTGACAAAGGTAGAGGTACAGTCATTTTCACAAATATCTCGCCCCCACACTGCCATGGCAATGAGATAGCAATGGATCTGCCGATCACATGATCGACGGGGAGCGGTTTACAGGACAAAAGGAACAGAACTATTACATTTTATATTTAACCCAGAATGTTAGGCAGTGTTTCTAAAAAAAAACAAATATACAAAAGATTTTACAAAGGGGACAAAGCAATACAGAATATACAGTTACTTAAAATAAGACAGTATTAAGAAAAGAACTTACTACGCCGATCACAGAGATGATTCAGCTTAGCAAAGAAGAGCACTTCAATTTTTGACATTCAGTGAACGAGATTCATGCATACACCAATGTGTATCTCCCTACAGATCATAATTTGCTTTGACCCTTTATCAACAACTGAGTTACACCCACGCACCCCCCTTGCTGACTTCACATGGGCTGATTGTGGAATGTTCCCAGCCCTTCGGGATTTTAAGAAATTTCCAAAATTAACAATATCTTCCCTCCTGACGACTGCAGAAGTTCGAGATCGCCGCCATATTTTTTATTGGGATTTTACTTTTCTGTAGATAGTAAACATGACATGGCTTGTGTCAGTTATCTTGTCACTGTTGATTTGTGTCTTATAGGCAGGGGTTTCAGTTATGAGAAAACATGCATACTTTTTCCTGATTAGTACTGAAGCTGAAAATGTATGTCCTATCACAGTCGAACCCCAATATTCATAATATTCTTTTGGAGACATAAAGTCTGGTGTAACTCGTTTTTCTTTACTTAGCTGCTTTTTTCTTGCCATAATACAAATTCTAACAGTCTATTCAGTAGGACTATCAGCTGTGTATACACCAGACTTCTGCACAATACAACTGATGGTCCCAACACCATTTATAAGGCAAGAAATCCCAATTATTAAACCTGACAGGGCACACCTGTGAAGTGAAAACCATTCCTGGTGACAAAAAAAAACGAGTGGCCATCATTACTTTAAGAAATGAAGGTCAGTCAGTCTGAAAAATTGGGAAAACTTTGAAAGTGTCCCCAAGTGCAGTGGCAAAACCCCCCAAGTGCAGTGGCAAAAACCATCAAGTGCTGCAAAGAAACTGGCTCACATGAGGACCGCCCCAGGAAAGGAAGACCAAGAGTCACCTCTGCTTCTGATGATAAGTTTATTCGAGTCACCAACCTCAGAAATCACAGGTTAACAGCAGCTCAGATTAGAGACCATGTCAATGCCACACAAAGTTCTAGCAGCAGACACATCTCTACAAAAACTGTTAAGAGGAGACTTTGTGCAGCAGGCCTTCATGGTAAAATAGCTGCTAGGAAACCACTGCTAAGGCCAGGCAACAAGCAGAAGAGACTTGTTTGGGTTAAAGAACACAAGGAATGGACATTATGTAACAGGGTGTTGCTGTTATGGACAGTAAGGAATACGCTGTCACTTTAAGAGACTAAACTCCCTTGTCTGGTGTGATGGAACGTTCTGCTTCTCCCCTGCAAGAGACTGTGTGAATGAACTGGACTGTGCAGAGGGTGGGGGTGGAGCCTGAACTGCGTGTGTGAGCTGAAGCTTCTGCAGAGAGAACTTTGTGCTGTTTGCTGCAAGAGAGGACCCACAGCCTGTAACAGAGTGGACTTGTGAAATTTGACAGACTTTTCCGGGTGCAGCAAGAGTGGCAGTCCTGTGTGAGATTGAGAAGCCACGAAGATACCGAGAAAGGGATTTAGAGTTTCCAGGAGAACCTCCAGTACCCAGAAGCAAGGAGAAGACCACGTTTCACGGAGCTGGTATAAAGCCGTGCGCACCACCGTACTAGACTGTTGGGGGCCCCCCGAGACTGGATCTGAGTCCCCAACATCACCGTAAGTAAGTTTGTTCCTGTTTTGTGCACATGTTAGGGCCTAGTGTAGGCTTCAATAGTCAGTACACATGGGCGGCACGCGACCAATCACAAGCCGTGACGTAATTTTCAAATCCTGAATGCCTAGAATTAGGCATTCAGGACCTGAAATTACGTCACGGCTTGTTGTGATTGGTCGCGTCGTGGTCACATGGGCGGCACGCGACCAATCACAAGCCGTGACGTAATTTTCAAATCCTGAATGCCTAGAATTAGGCATTCAGGACCTGAAATTACGTCACGGCTTGTTGTGATTGGTCGCGTCGCGGTCACATGGGCGGCACGCGACCAATCACAAGCCGTGACGTAATTTTCAAATCCTGAATGCCTAGAATTAGAATTAGAATGCCTGAAATTACGTCACGGCTTGTTGTGATTGGTCGCGTCGCCGTCACATGGGCGGCACGCGACCAATCAGAAGCCGTGACGTCACGGAAGGCAGTAAACGCGCGCATTTTAAGCAAAGAAGGCTCCCGGTTCCCTCGGTAAGGTGCAGGCTGCGTCGGAGAGGTGAGTATAGCAATATTTTTTATTTTAATTCTTTATTTTACACATTGATATTAATCCCGATACCGATTCCCGATATCACAAAAGTATCGGATCTCGGTATCGGAATTCCGATACCCGCAAGTATCGGCCGATACCCGATACTTGCGGTATCGGAATGCTCAACACTAATCATCACTTGTTTATTGTTTGCTTTTACTTGCGTGACACATATTGAGTCTGTAACAGTTGGAGCACCGTGCTTGTTAATTATCTTTTGCAATTGCATACCCCTGTTTGCATCTTCCTCATCCACTTCATTCCTTGCCTTCCAATAAATCTTCCCTTTGTTGTTTGCACCTCATCTTGTGTACGGTAGTCTTCCTGCACTGTGGTGGTCCCCCGGCCATCGTGTCAATTAGACCAGTGGAAACCTGTGCTTTGGTCTGATGAGTCCAAATTTGAGATCTTTGGTTCCAACCACCATGTCTTTGTGCGACGCGGAAAAGGTGAATGGATGGACTCTACATGCCTGGTTCCCACCGTGAAGCATGGAGGAGGAGGTGTGATGGTGTGGGGGTGCTTTGCTGGTGGGGATTTATTCAAAGTTGAAAGCATACTGAACCAGCATGGCTACCACAGCATCTTGCAGCGGCATGCTATTCCATCCGGTTTGCGTTTAGTTGGACCATCATTTAGTTTTCAACAGGACAATGACCCCAAACACACCTCCAGGCTGTGTAAGGGCTATTTGACCAAGAAGGAGAGTGATGGGGTGCTACGCCAGATGACCTGGCCTCCAGAGTCACCAGACCTGAACCCAATCGAGATGGTTTGGGGTGAGCTGGACCGCAGAGTGCAGTCAAAAGGGCCAACAAGTGGTAAGCATCTCTGGGAACTCCTTCAAGACTGTTGGACGACCATTCGGTGACTACCTCTTGAAGCTCATCAAGAGAATGCCAAGACTGTGCAAAGCAGTCATCAAAGCAAAAGGTGGCTACTTTTAAGAACCTAGAATATAAGACGTAATTTCAGTTGTTTCATACTTTTTTGTTAAGTATATAATTCCACATGTGTTAATTCATAGTTTTGATGCCTTCAGAGTGAATGTACAATTTTCATAGTCATGAAAATACAGAAAAATATTTAAATGAGGTGTGTCCAAACTTTTGGTCTGTACTGTATGTGGCAAGTGTATCTAGAGGGGGCAGCTGGGGCATGTGCCCCGGGCGCAGATGGCAAGGGGGCACAGTCGAGCCGCCTAATGCAGCGGTCCGCAGTGTCTCCCCGGCAGCTGCATTCTTCCGCCCCCTGGACTGGTAGTCATCTGTTCTCTGTGTCGACTGTCAAGCTGACAGCCGGCCAAAGAAGCTGCAGCGCGCCGGCTCCCAGGGATCAATTGTAATCGCATCTTATAGAAGTGAGGACAATTGAGGCTCTGACTGCTGGGTCAGAGCGACAACAGCAGCGTGATCAGATAATGTGATCACGCTGCTGACTTCACTCGCCAGCGCTGCAGTGACGGAGAAGGGTTGTAAGTGTTCCAGTGGAGATGAAGACACCGAAGGTTAATTGCATGGGGGGATTTAATGTGTGAGGGGGAGAATTGTAGTGGGGATGGGGGGATTTATTGTGTGGGGGAGAATTGGAGTGGGGATGGGGGATTTATTGTGTGGGGGGAGAATTGGAGTGGGGATGGGTGGATTAATTGTGTGGGGGGGTCAATTCGAGTGGGGATGGGGGAATTTATTGTGTGGGGGGAGAATTGGAGTGGGGATGGGTGGATTAATTGTGTGGGGGGGTCAATTCGAGTGGGGATGGGGGAATTTATTGTGTGGGTGGAGAATTGGAGTGAGGATGGGGAGATTTATTGTGTGGGGGAGAATGGAGTGGAGATGAGGGGATTAATTGTGTGAGGGGACAATCGGAGTGGGGATGGGGGGATTTATTGTGTGGGGGAGAATCGGAGTGGGGATGGGGGATTTATTGTGTGGGGGAGAATTGGAGCGGGGATGCGGGGAATAATTGTGTGGGGGGGACAATTCGAGAGGGGATGGGGGGATTTATTGTGTGGGGGAGAATTGGAGTGGGGATGGGGGATTTATTGTGGGGGAGAATTGGAGTGGGGATAGGGGGATTAATTGAGTGGGGGGAGAGTTTGAGTGGGGATGGGGGGATTTATTGTGTGAGGGGACAATTCAAGTGGGGATGAGGGGATTTATTGTGTGGGGGAGAATTGGAGTGGGGATGGGGGATTTATTGTGTGGGGGGAGAGTTGGAGTGGGGATGGGGGGATTTATTGTGTGGGGAGAATTGGAGTGGGGATGGGGGGATTTATTGTGTGGGGGGAGAGTTGGAGTGGGGATGGGGGGATTTATTGTGTGGGGGGAGAGTTGGAGTAGGGATGGGGGGATTTATTGTGTGGGGGAGAATTGGAGTGTGGATGGGGGGATTTATTGTGTGGGTGGGTGAGAGTTACGTGAGCAGCGTGATCAGATCATGTGATCACGCTGCTGATGTCGCTCACTCGTGCTGCAGAGGCGAATACTGGTGGTAAGTGCTCCAGTGGAGCAGAAGACACCAAAGATTAAGTGCACGGGGGGACAATTGGATTGGGGATGGGGGATTTATTGTGTGCGGGGAGAATTGGAGTGGGAATGGGGAGATTTAATTTGTGTGGGGAGAATTTGAGTGGGGATGGGGAGATTTATTGTGTGTGGGTAGAATTGGAGTGGGGAAGTGGGGATTTATTGTGTGTGGGGAGAATTGGAGTGGGGATGGGGGAATTTATTGTGTGGGGGAGAATTGAAGTGGGGATGGGGGGATTTATTGTGTGGGGGAGAATTGGAGTGGGGATGGGGGGAATTATTGTGTGGGGGAGAATTGGAGTGGGGATGGGGGGATTTATTGTGTGGGGGAGAATTGGAGTGGGGATGGGGGGATTTATTGTGTGGGGGGAGAGTTGGAGTGGGGATGGGGGGATTTATTGTGTGGGGGGAGAGTTGGAGTTGGGATGGGGGGATTTATTGTGTGGGGGAGAATTGGAGTGTGGATGGGGGGATTTATTGTGTGGGTGGGTGAGAGTTATGTGAGCAGCGTGATCAGATCATGTGATCACGCTGCTGATGTCGCTCACTCGTGCTGCAGAGGCGAATACTGGTGGTAAGTGCTCCAGTGGAGCAGAAGACACCAAAGATTAAGTGCACGGGGGGACAATTGGATTGGATTGGGGATGGGGGATTTATTGTGTGGGGGAGAATCGGAGTGGGGATGGGGGATTTATTGCGTGGGGGAGAATTGGAGTGGGGATGGGGGATTTATTATGTGGGGGAGAATCAGAGTGGGGATAGGGGGATTAATTGTGTGGGGGGAGAGTTGGAGTGGGGATGGGGGGATTTATTGTGTGGGGGAGAATTGGAGTGTGGATGGGGGGATTTATTGTGTGGGTGGGTGAGAGTTACGTGAGCAGCGTGATCAGATCATGTGATCACGCTGCTGATGTCGCTCACTCGTGCTGCAGAGGCGAATACTGGTGGTAAGTGCTCCAGTGGAGCAGAAGACACCAAAGATTAAGTGCACGGGGGGACAATTGGATTGGGGATGTGGGATTTATTGTGTGGGGGAGAATCGGAGTGGGGATGGGGGATTTATTGTGTGGGGGAGAATTGGAGTGGGGATGGGGGATTTATTATGTGGGGGAGAATCGGAGTGGGGATAGGGGGATTAATTGTATGGGGGGAGAGTTGGAGTGGGGATGGGGGATTTATTGTGTGGGGGAGAATTGGAGTGGGGATGGGGGGATTTATTGTGTGGGGGGACAATTCGAGTGGGGATGGGGGGATTTATTGTGTGGGGGGGAATTGGAGTGGGGATGGGGGATTTATTGTGAGGGGGAGAATTGGAGTGGGAATAGGGGGATTAATTGTGTGGGGGGAGAGTTGGAGTGGGGGTGGGGGATTTATTGTGTGGGGGAGAATTGGAGTGGGGATGGGGGGATTTATTGTGTGGGGGAGAATCGGAGTGGGGATGGGGGATTTATTGTGTGGGCTAGAATTGGAGTGGGGATGGGTGGATTAATTGTGTGGGGGGGTCAATTCGAGTGGGGATGGGGGAATTTATTGTGTGGGGGAGAATCGGAGTGGGGATGGGGGATTTATTGTGTGGGGGAGAATTGGAGCGGGGATGGGGGGAATAATTGTGTGGGGGGGACAATTCGAGAGGGGATGGGGGAATTTATTGTGTGGGGGAGAATTGGAGTGGGGATGGGGGATTTATTGTGGGGGAGAATTGGAGTGGGGATAGGGGGATTAATTGAGTGGGGGGAGAGTTTGAGTGGGGATGGGGGGATTTATTGTGTGGGGGAGAATTGGAGTGGGGATGGGGGGATTTATTGTGTGAGGGGACAATTCAAGTGGGGATGAAGGGATTTATTGTGTGGGGGAGAATTGGAGTGGGGATGGGGGATTTATTTTGTGGGGGGAGAGTTGGAGTGGGGATGGGGGGATTTATTGTGTGGGGAGAATTGGAGTGGGTAAGGGAGGATTTATTGTGTGGGGGGAGAGTTGGAGTGGGGATGGGGGGATTTATTGTGTGGGGGGAGAGTTGGAGTAGGGATGGGGGGATTTATTGTGTGGGGGAGAATTGGAGTGTGGATGGGGGGATTTATTGTGTGGGTGGGTGAGAGTTACGTGAGCAGCGTGATCAGATCATGTGATCACGCTGCTGATGTCGCTCACTCGTGCTGCAGAGGCGAATACTGGTGGTAAGTGCTCCAGTGGAGCAGAAGACACCAAAGATTAAGTGCACGGGGGGACAATTGGATTGGGGATGGGGGATTTATTGTGTGCGGGGAGAATTGGAGTGGGAATGGGGAGATTTAATTTGTGTGGGGAGAATTTGAGTGGGGATGGGGAGATTTATTGTGTGTGGGTAGAATTGGAGTGGGGAAGTGGGGATTTATTGTGTGTGGGGAGAATTGGAGTGGGGATGGGGGAATTTATTGTGTGGGGGAGAATTGAAGTGGGGATGGGGGGATTTATTGTGTGGGGGAGAATTGGAGTGGGGATGGGGGGAATTATTGTATGGGGGAGAATTGGAGTGGGGATGGGGGGATTTATTGTGTGGGGGAGAATTGGAGTGGTGATGGGGGGATTTATTGTGTGGGGGGAGAGTTGGAGTGGGGATGGGGGGATTTATTGTGTGGGGGGAGAGTTGGAGTGGGGATGGGGGGATTTATTGTGTGGGGGAGAATTGGAGTGTGGATGGGGGGATTTATTGTGTGGGTGGGTGAGAGTTACGTGAGCAGCGTGATCAGATCATGTGATCACGCTGCTGATGTCGCTCACTCGTGCTGCAGAGGCGAATACTGGTGGTAAGTGCTCCAGTGGAGCAGAAGACACCAAAGATTAAGTGCACGGGGGGACAATTGAATTGGATTGGGGATGGGGGATTTATTGTGTGGGGGAGAATCGGAGTGGGGATGGGGGATTTATTGCGTGGGGGAGAATTGGAGTGGGGATGGGGGATTTATTATGTGGGGGAGAATCGGAGTGGGGATAGGGGGATTAATTGTGTGGGGGGAGAGTTGGAGTGGGGATGGGGGATTTATTGTGTGGGGGAGAATTGGAGTGTGGATGGGGGGATTTATTGTGTGGGTGGGTGAGAGTTACGTGAGCAGCGTGATCAGATCATGTGATCACGCTGCTGATGTCGCTCACTCGTGCTGCAGAGGCGAATACTGGTGGTAAGTGCTCCAGTGGAGCAGAAGACACCAAAGATTAAGTGCACGGGGGGACAATTGGATTGGGGATGCGGGATTTATTGTGTGGGGGAGAATCGGAGTGGGGATGGGGGATTTATTGTGTGGGGGAGAATTGGAGTGGGGATGGGGGATTTATTATGTGGGGGAGAATCGGAGTGGGGATAGGGGGATTAATTGTATGGGGGGAGAGTTGGAGTGGGGATGGGGGATTTATTGTGTGGGGGAGATTTGGAGTGGGGATGGGGGGATTTATTGTGTGGGGGGACAGTTCGAGTGGGGATGGGGGGATTTATTGTGTGGGGGGGAATTGGAGTGGGGATGGGGGATTTAATGTGAGGGGGAGAATTGGAGTGGGGATAGGGGGATTAATTGTGTGGGGGGAGAGTTGGAGTGGGGATGGGGGATTTATTGTGTGGGGGAGAATTGGAGTGGGGATGGGGGGATTTATTGTGTGGGGGAGAATCGGAGTGGGGATGGGGGATTTATTGTGTGGGGGAGAATTGGAGTGGGGATGGGGGGATTAATTGTGTGGGGGGGACAATTCGAGTGGGGATGGGGGGATTTATTGTGTGGGGGAGAATTGGAGTGGGGATGGGGGATTTATTGTGGGGGAGAATTGGAGTGGGTATAGGGGGATTAATTGAGTGGGGGGAGAGTTGGAGTGGGGATGGGGGGATTTATTGTGTGGGGGAGAATTGGAGTGGGGATGGGGGGATTTATTGTGTGAGGGGACAATTCGAGTGGGGATGAGGGGATTTATTGTGTGGGGGAGAATTGGAGTGGGGATGGGGGGATTTATTGTGTGGGGGGAGATTTGGAGTGGGGATGGGGGGATTTATTGTGTGGGGGGAGAGTTGGAGTGGGGATGGGGGGATTTATTGTGGGGGAGAATTGGAGTGTGGATGGGGGGATTTATTGTGTGGGTGGGTAAGAGTTACGTGAGCAGCGTGATCAGATCATGTGATCACGCTACTGATGTCGCTCACTCGTGCTGCAGATGCGAATACTGGTGGTAAGTGCTCCAGTGGAGCAGAAGACACCAAAGATTAAGTGCACGGGGGGACAATTGGATTGGGGATGGGGGATTTATTGTGTGCGGGGAGAATTGGAGAGGGAATGGGGAGATTTAATTTGTGTGGGGAGAATTTGAGTGGGGATGGGGAGATTTATTGTGTGTGGGTAGAATTGGAGTGGGGAAGTGGGGATTTATTGTGTGTGGGGAGAATTGGAGTGGGGATGGGGGAATTTATTGTGTGAGGGGAGAATTGGAGTGGGGATGGGGGGATTTATTGTGTGGGGGAGAATTGGAGTGGTGATGGGGGATTTTTTGTGTGGGGGAGAATTGGAGTGGGGATGGGGGGATTAATTGTGTGGGGGGACAATTCAAGTGGGGATGGGGGGATTTATTGTGTGAGGGAGAATTGGAGTGGGGATGGGGGGATTTATTGGGTGGGGGAGAATTGGAGTGGGGATGGGGGGATTTATTTTGTGGGGGAGAATTGGAGTGGGGATGGGGGGATTTATTGTGTGGGGGGAGAGTTGGAGTGGGAATGTGGGATTTATTGTGTGGGGGAGAATTGGAGTGGGGATGGGGGGATTTATTGAGTGGGGGAGAATTGGAGTGTGGATGGGAGGATTTATTGTGTGGGTGGGTGAGAGCGACGTGAGCAGCGTGATGAGATCATATGATCATGCTGCTGATGTCGCTCACTCGCGCTGCAGAGGCGAATACTGGTGGTAAGTGCTCCAGTGGAGCAGAAGACACCAAAGATTAAGTGCACGGGGGGACAATTGGATTGGGGATGGGGGATTTATTGTGTGCAGGGAGAATTGGAGTGGGAATGGGGAGATTTAATTTGTGTAGGGAGAATTTGAGTGAGGATGGGGAAATTTATTGTGTGTGGGTAGAATTGGAGTGGGGAAGTGGGGATTTATTGTATGTGGGGAGAATTGGAGTGGTGATGGGGGATTTATTGTGTGGGGGAGAATTGAAGTGGGGATGGGGGGATTTATTGTGTGGGGGAGAATTGGAGTGGGGATGGGGGGATTTATTGTGTGGGGGAAAATTGGAGTGGGGATGGGGGGATTTATTTTGTGGAGGAGAATTGGAGTGGGGATGGGGGGATTAATTGTGTGGGGGGACAATTCAAGTGGGGATGGGGGGATTTATTGTGTGAGGGAGAATTGGAGTGGGGATGGGGGGATTTATTGGGTGGGGGAGAATTGGAGTGGGGATGGGGGGATTTATTTTGTGGGGGAGAATTGGAGTGGGGATGGGGGGATTTATTGTGTGGGGGGAGAGTTGGAGTGGGAATGTGGGATTTATTGTGTGGGGGAGAATTGGAGTGGGGATGGGGGGATTTATTGAGTGGGGGAGAATTGGAGTGTGGATGGGAGGATTTATTGTGTGGGTGGGTGAGAGCGACGTGAGCAGCGTGATGAGATCATATGATCATGCTGCTGATGTCGCTCACTCGCGCTGCAGAGGCGAATACTGGTGGTAAGTGCTCCAGTGGAGCAGAAGACACCAAAGATTAAGTGCACGGGGGGACAATTGGATTGGGGATGGGGGATTTATTGTGTGCAGGGAGAATTGGAGTGGGAATGGGGAGATTTAATTTGTGTAGGGAGAATTTGAGTGAGGATGGGGAAATTTATTGTGTGTGGGTAGAATTGGAGTGGGGAAGTGGGGATTTATTGTATGTGGGGAGAATTGGAGTGGTGATGGGGGATTTATTGTGTGGGGGAGAATTGAAGTGGGGATGGGGGGATTTATTGTGTGGGGGAGAATTGGAGTGGGGATGGGGGGATTTATTGTGTGGGGGAAAATTGGAGTGGGGATGGGGGGATTTATTTTGTGGAGGAGAATTGGAGTGGGGATGGGGGGATTTATTGTGTGGGGGGAGAATTGGAGTGGTGATGGGGGATTTATTGTGTGGGGGAGAATTGAAGTGGGGATGGGGGGATTTATTGTGTGGGGGAGAATTGGAGTGGGCATGGGGGATTTATTGTGTGGGGGAAAATTGGAGTGGGGATGGGGGGATTTATTGTGTGGGGGAAAATTGGAGTGGGGATGGGGGGATTTATTTTGTGGAGGAGAATTGGAGTGGGGATGGGGGGATTTATTGTGTGGGGGAGAATGGAGTGGAGATGGGGGGATTAATTGTGTGAGGGGACAATCGGAGTGGGGATGGGGGGATTTATTGTGTGGGGGAGAATCGGAGTGGGGATGGGGGATTTATTGTGTGGGGGAGAATTGGAGTGGGGATGGGGGAATTTATTGTGTGGGGGAGAATTGGAGTGGGGATGGGGGGATTTATTGTGTGGGGGAGAATGGAGTGGAGATGGGGGGATTAATTGTGTGAGGGGACAATCGGAGTGGGGATGGGGGGATTTATTGTGTGGGGGAGAATCGGAGTGGGGATGGGGGATTTATTGTGTGGGGGAGAATTGGAGTGGGGATGGGGGATTTATTGTGTGGGGGAGAATTGGAGTGGGGATAGGGGGATTAATTGTGTGGGGGGAGAGTTGGAGTGGGGATGGGGGGATTTATTGTGTGGGGGAGAATTGGAGTGGGGATGGGGGGATTTATTGTGTGGGGGGACAATTCGAGTGGGGATGGGGGGATTTATTGTGTGGGGGAGAATTGGAGTGGGGATGGGGGGATTTATTGTGTGGGGGGAGAGTTGGAGTGGGGATGGGGGAATTTATTGTGTGGGGGGAGAGTTGGAGTGGGGATGGGGGATTTATTGTGTGGGGGAGAATTGGAGTGTGGATGGGGGGATTTATTGTGTGGGGGAGAGTTGGAGTGGGTGGGTGAGGGTTACGTGAGCAGCGTGATCAGATCATGTGATCACGCTGCTGATGTCGCTCACTCGTGCTGCAGAGGCGAATACTGGTGGTAAGTGCTCCAGTGGAGCAGAAGACACCAAAGAATAAGTGCACGGGGGGACAATTGGATTGGGGATGGGGGATTTATTGTGTGGGGAAGAATCGGACTGGGGATGGGGGATTTATTGTGTGGGGGAGAATTGGAGTGGGGATAGGGGGATTAATTGTGTGGGGGGAGAGTTGGAGTGGGGATGTGGGGATTTATTGTGTGGGGGAGAATTGGAGTGGGGATGGGGGGATTTATTGTGTGGGGGGACAATTCGAGTGGGGATGGGGGGATTTATTGTGTGGGGGGGAATTGGAGTGGGGATGGGGGATTTATTGTGTGGGGGAGAATTAGAGTGGGGATAGGGGGATTAATTGTGTGGAGGAGAATTGGAGTGGGGATGGGGGGTTTAATAATGTGGGGGAGATTTGTAGTGGAGATGGGGTTATGTATTGTGTGGGGGAGATTTGGAGTGGGGATGGGGGATTTAATGTGAGGGGGAGATTTGAGGACACAAAATGAAGAGCAAAGGGAAGATGGGGGCATGTATGAGGAAACAGTATGGGGGAATGGGGGGCATATATGAGGAAACAGTATGGAGGATTGGGGGCATGTATGAGGAAATAGTACTAGGGAATGGGGTGCATGTACAAGGAAACAGTATGGGGAAATAGGGGGCATATATGAGGAAACAGTATGGGGGATGGGTGCAGACACAGTATGGTGAGTGAGGATGGGTGCAGACAGTATGGGGAGCGAATTGGGAATGTATGCAGACACAGTATGATTAGCGATGTGAATAATGTATGTGGAAAGAGTATGGGGACTGAGGGTAATGGGATGTGTGCAGACACAGGTGAGCAGGCAGTATAGAAAGTGATGGGATAAATATAAGAGGAGACAGTATGGTGAACAGGGGGATGTGAGAGGAGACAGTATGATGAGGGAGGGGAATAATGTGAGGAGACAGTATGGGGGAAAGTGAGTGGGCACACAATATAAACTGAGTAGTGGGGACGTAGCATGGAGGGATAGTGTAAGGGCACTTCCAGGAGGGGACAGTATACCAAGGAGGGGGAGTGTGATGAGAGAGTACATTATAAATAATGGGCCCTATAGGGGGGACAGTATGAGAGGACAGTGTGAAGAGGGGGCCGATATGGAAAGGAGAGGTCAGTGTAAAGAGCATTTTTCACAACCCAGGTAACCGGTTGTTACAATGACATTGCTTTCCTCACTGGGAGAGTTATGTCATGCTTGGAAGCGTGGAAGGATCCCTTTGACAGGTATTCAGCACATGCAACACCATGACATTTCTATCTTTAAGGGCATCATGTGGAGATTTTCTGCACAAGAGGGGAGAAGATGGAAGTCTGCAGAGACGGCTGTGGATGAGAAAACTCATCATGGGGTCTGGACAAGATGAAGAAAAGAAGGAGACTCCAGAGGCAACGTCATCTATAAGGTACCTGGATGTAAATGTTATTTGTGATACTGACTAACTCTCATGTTTTTATTTATGTTAGGAGCATTAAAGGGAATGTCCAGGTTTGTGATGAGTCTGCAGTCATTCTTTGCAGCCTTCTGACTTCTCACAGTGCGCACTGCATGCTGTCAGGATTCTCTCATGCTGGTGATTTACATACATGCGGTCAAATGCTGACTAGACATGTGTGGCCTCCGTCAATGAAAATGAACTGAGGCCGGGCACGTCTGGTCGGAATGTGGTCAGAAGTATACAAATCACATGCTTGTGCTGACATGACCGTCCACCAGCAAGGGAGAATCCTAAAAGTGTGCAGTGCATTAGCTGTGAGAATTCAGAAGTTTGCGATGTCAGGATTCAGCTCTGCAGGTTCCAGTCGTCACATGGACACTTCACTCATATACGACTTTCACACTTATGGTCCTGTGACAACGAGCTTCTCTTCTGCTTCTCTCAGTTTTTCACTGTACATTGAGAGCATTAGGGAGAGGAGCTCGTGGGCACATGACTAAGTGTGCAAATCGCATATGTCGTTGGGGGGGAGCCAAACTGAATTCTTGCCCCGGGTGCCAGAAAACCTAGATACACCTCTGACACCAGTGGTGTGGTGTGTCCCTTTAAATGGTATGGATACACTGGACTTGATGGGACAGACTGATTTCTCAACTCATGGGTGGTGGAAGAGTGCAGACAGACACTAGCCAAAGTTCAGAACAACTTCACTTACTAGACGGCTGTGAGCTTGTTAGTTACAGTTCTCTGATACAGAGATAACAGTCTTGAACTGGGATTTACTTGGTATAAAGCAATGGGTCAACACTGGAAATGATGAATTTATGCTTGTGACAGCCTGCTGGCAATCTCTTCAGCTGCACCTTCTTATCTCTGGCACAGGGTTAGTGTCTCTGACAATGCAGTTGAGTCGCCCGCCAGGGCCATGAGGTACCCGGTACCGGGTCCGGTGTTCACAGGAGGATGTCACGGTGGCTGCGACCCGGTCCATGGCCCTGGGTGCCCATGTAAAAGGGGAATTTGAATAAAGTTTATGTTCGTGACGCCAACTGTGGTATTCGGTCAGTGGGGACCGACGCTGCTTTAAGGGGTCCTCTCAGGTGATGTTATGGCAGCTAGATGGTATAACTTCCCACAGGTGAAGTGTATCCCCAGGGCTCCCGGTGTGTAAATGGTGGATGGTGAATGGTGCAGAAAGGAACGAGGACACAGGGTTGCAGTCTCTTTACCTGGTTGTTGTGGATTCTGTTTGCGGGCTCCCTCTGGTGGTTACTGCTGGTACTGGGTGACTTTGGTGGGTTGCGGCCTTTGGTTTCCATCTGTCCATCAGAGGCTGGGTGTTTCCTATTTTACCTGGCCTCTCTGTCATTTCCCTTGCCGGCTATCAATGTGTTCAGATGTGCTCTGTTTGGTTCCTGCCTACCTGCTCCCAGATCTTTCAGGATAAGCTAAGTGCTGATTTTCAGTTGTTTGGTTTTTTTGTCCAGCTTGCTTAGAATGTCTCTTTGTTAGCTGGTTGCTCTAGTGTACTGAGGTTCTCCCCATGTGCCATGAGTTGGCACATGGGTTCTTGTAATCTCAGGACGGTTTTTTTGATTAGGGTTTTTTGCTGACCGCTCAGTCCCCTTTTGTGTCATTCTGCTTTCTAGTTTTCAGCGGGCCTCTATTTGCTAAAGCTATATACATCATCTCTATGTGTGTGCCTTCCTCTCATTTCACCGTCAATACATGTGGGGGGCAACTATATCTTTGGGGTTAATTCCTCTGGAGGCAAGTGAGGTCTTTGTTTTCTCTGCAGTACTAGTTAGCTCTTAGGCTGGTGCGTGGCGTCTAGAACCAACGTAGGCACGCTCCCTGGCTATCTCTAGTTGCGTTTGTCAGGCGTAGGGCAGCGGTCAGCCCAGGTTCCATCACCCTAGAGCTCGTCCGATATTTATTATACTTTGCTCATCCTGTGCTATCCCTAGCCATTGGGGATTCATGACAGTATAGCCGGCCCACAAAGTGTTAATTGTTTGGGCTGAAGCAGGAGAATAAGAAGTGTTCAAGGAAAATGTTTTTTTTTTTTTTTTTTTTTTTTTTCCTTCAGAGTTTTGCTGCCTAGCCCTTAATTGCTGTCTAGCTGCTTCTTACCTCCTCTTAACCCTTGAATGGCTCTGATCTTAGCTGTTTATCATGGATGTCCAGAGTTTGGCTTCCAGCCTGAGTAATCTCGCAGCAAAGGTTCAAAACATACAGGATTTCGTTGTTCACACTCCCATGTCTGAACCTAGAATTCCTATTCCAGAGTTTTTTTCTGGAGATAGATCTACCTTCCTGAATTTCAGGAACAATTGTAAATTGTTTCTCTCTTTGAAATCTCGCTCCTCTGGAGACCCTGCTCAACAGGTCAAGATTGTTATATCGTTCCTACGGGGCGACCCTCAGAATTGGGCATTTGCATTGGCACCAGGGGATCCTGCATTGCTCAGTGTGGATGCGTTTTTTCTGGCATTGGGATTGCTCTATGAGGAACCTAACCTAGAGATTCAGGCTGAAAAGGCTTTATTAGCCCTCTCTCAGGGGCATGATGAAGCGGAAATATATTGTCAGAAATTTCGGAAATGGTCGGTGCTTACTCAGTGGAATGAGTGCGCCCTGGCTGCAAACTTCAGAAATGGTCTTTCTGAGGCCATTAAGGATATTATGGTGGGGTTCCCTGCGCCTACAGGTCTGAATGAGTCTATGGCTATGGCCATTCAGATTGATCGGCGTTTACGGGAGCGCAAACCCGTGCACCAGTTGGCGGTGTCTTCTGAACAGGCACCTGAGACTATGCAATGTGATAGAATTCAGTCCAGAAGTGAACGGCAAAATTATAGGCGGAAAAATGGTTTGTGTTTTTATTGTGGTGATTCAGCTCATGTTATATCAGCATGCTCTAAACGCACAAAAAGGGTTGATAAATCTTTTGCCATTGATACTCTGCAGTCTAAGTTCATTTTGTCTGTGACTCTGATTTTTTCACTGTCTTCCATTTCCGTCGATGCCTATGTGGATTCAGGCGCTGCCCTGAGTCTTATGGATTGGTCATTTGCCAAACGCTGCGGTTTTAGTCTAGAGCCTCTGGAAGTTCCTATTCCTCTGAAAGGAATTGATTCTACACCATTGGCTATGAATAAACCGCAGTATTGGACACAAGTGACCATGCGCATGACTCCCGTTCATCAGGAGGTGATTCGCTTCCTTGTACTGTATAATTTACATGATGTAAATTGATGCTTGGTCTGCCATGGTTACAAACTCATAATCCTGTCCTGGACTGGAAAACAATGTCTGTGCTAAGCTGGGGATGTCACGGGGTTCATGATGATGCACCTCCGATTTCTATAGCTTCATCTACTCCTTCGGAGATCCCTGCGTTTTTGTCGGATTATAGGGATGTTTTTGAGGAGCCTAAGCTCAATTCGCTCCCTCCCCATAGAGAGTGTGACTGTGCTATAGAATTGATTCCTGGCAGTAAGTTCCCTAAGGGTCGTTTATTTAATCTGTCACTGCCAGAGCATACTGCTATGCGGAATTATATTAAGGAGTCCTTGGAAAAGGGACATATTCGTCCATCTTCGTCCCCTCTGGGAGCAGGTTTTTTTTTCGTGGCAAAAAAGGATGGTTCCCTGAGGCCTTGTATAGATTATCGCCTTCTGAATAAGATTACAGTCAAGTATCAGTATCCATTGCCATTATTGACTGATTTGTTTGCTCGCATTAAGGGGGCTAGGTGGTTCACTAAGATAGATCTTCGCGGTGCGTATAATCTGGTGCGGATAAAACAGGGTGATGAGTGGAAAACCGCATTTAATACGCCTGAGGGCCATTTTGAGTATTTGGTAATGCCTTTTGGACTCTCCAATGCTCCGTCAGTCTTTCAGTCCTTTATGCACAATATTTTCCGTGAATATCTGGATAAGTTTATGATTGTGTATTTGGATGATATTTTGGTGTTTTCTGATGACTGGGAGTCTCATGTTCTACAGGTCAGGAAGGTGTTTCAAGTTTTGCGGGCCAATTCTCTGTTTGTGAAGGGCTCAAAGTGTCTCTTCGGAGTCCAGAAGATTTCTTTTTTGGGGTACATTTTTTCTCCTTCTACTATTGAGATGGATCCCGTTAAGGTTCAGGCTATTTGTGACTGGACACAACCTACATCTGTTAAGAGCCTTCAGAAGTTCTTGGGGTTTGCTAATTTTTATCGTCGGTTCATTGCTAATTTTTCCAGTATTGTTAAACCTTTGACTGATTTGACTAAAAAGGGTGCTGATGTTGCTGATTGGTCTCCTGCGGCCGTGGAGGCCTTTCGGGAACTTAAGCGCCGGTTTTCTTCTGCTCCTGTGTTGTGTCAACCAGATGTTTCACTTCCTTTCCAGGTGGAGGTTGATGCTTCCGAGATTGGAGCGGGGGCGGTTTTGTCACAGAGAAATTCTAATGGCTCGGTGATGAAGCCATGTGCTTTCTTCTCTAGAAAATTCTCGCCCGCCGAGCGTAATTATGATGTGGGTAATCGGGAGCTTTTGGCCATGAAGTGGGCATTTGAGGAGTGGCGTCATTGGCTTGAGGGTGCTAAACATCGCGTGGTGGTCTTGACTGATCACAAGAATCTCACTTACCTTGAGTCTGCCAGGCGTTTGAATCCTAGACAGGCTCGTTGGTCGTTATTTTTTTCTCATTTCAATTTCGTGGTTTCATACCTGCCAGGTTCAAAGAATGTGAAGGCAGATGCTCTTTCCAGGAGTTTTGTGCCTGACTCTCCTGGAGACACTGGGCCTGCTGGTATCCTTAGGGATGGGGTAATATTGTCCGCCGTGTCCCCAGACTTGCGACGCGCATTGCAGGAGTTTCAGGTGGATAAACCGGATCGATGTCCACCAGAAAGACTGTTTGTTCCGGATGATTGGACCAGTAGAGTCATCTCCGAGGTCCATTCTTCTGTGTTGGCTGGTCATCCTGGAATATTTGGTACAAGAGACTTGGTGGCCAGGTCTTTTTGGTGGCCTTCCTTGTCTAGGGATGTGCGTACCTTTGTGCAGTCTTGTGAAGTGTGTGCTCGAGCTAAGCCTTGCTGTTCACGGGCTAGTGGGTTGTTGTTATCCTTGCCCATCCCGAAGAGGCCTTGGACGCACATTTCCATGGATTTTATTTCTGATCTCCCGGTTTCACAGAAAATGTCCGTTATCTGGGTTGTGTGTGACCGCTTTTCTAAGATGGTTCATTTGGTGCCCTTGCCTAAGTTGCCCTCCTCCTCTGAGTTGGTTCCTTTGTTTTTTCAGAACGTGGTTCGTTTGCATGGGATTCCGGAGAATATCGTTTCTGACAGGGGATCCCAGTTTATGTCTAGATTTTGGCGGACGTTTTGTGCCAAGATGGGCATTGATTTGTCTTTCTCGTCTGCATTCCATCCTCAGACGAATGGCCAGACGGAGCGAACTAATCAGACCTTGGAAACTTATTTGAGGTGTTTTGTTTCTGCTGATCAGGATGACTGGGTTGCTTTTTTGCCACTGGCCGAATTTGCTCTTAATAATCGGGCTAGTTCGGCCATGTTGGTCTCTCCTTTTTTTTGTAATTCGGGGTTTCATCCTCGTTTTTCCTCTGGTCAGGTGGAGTCTTCGGATTGTCCTGGAGTGGACGTGGTGGTGGACAGGCTACATCACATTTGGAATCAGGTGGTGGACAATTTGAAGTTATCTCAGGAGAAGACTCAGCAGTTTGCTAATCGCCGTCGCCGCGTGGGTCCCCGACTTCTTGTTGGGGACTTGGTGTGGTTGTCTTCTCGTTTTGTCCCTATGAAGGTCTCTTCTCCTAAGTTCAAGCCTCGGTTCATCGGTCCTTATAGGATCTCGGAGATTCTTAACCCTGTATCTTTCCGTTTGGATCTTCCAGCATCGTTCGCTATTCATAATGTGTTCCATCGGTCGTTGTTGCGGAGGTATGAGGTGCCTGTTGTTCCTTCGGTCGAGCCTCCTGCTCCGGTGCTGGTGGAGGGAGAATTGGAGTATGTTGTTGAAAAGATCTTGGATTCTCGTGTTTCCAGACGCAAACTCCAGTATTTGGTTAAGTGGAAGGGTTATGGTCAGGAGGACAATTCCTGGGTGGTCGCCTCCGATGTTCATGCGACTGATTTGGTCCGCGCCTTCCATAGAGCTCACCCTGATCGCCCTGGGGGTTCTCGTGAGGGTTCGGTGACCCCTCCTCAAGGGGGGGGGTACTGTTGTGGATTCTGTTTGCGGGCTCCCTCTGGTGGTTACTGCTGGTACTGGGTGACTTTGGTGGGTTGCGGCCTTTGGTTTCCATCTGTCCATCAGAGGCTGGGTGTTTCCTATTTTACCTGGCCTCTCTGTCATTTCCCTTGCCGGCTATCAATGTGTTCAGATGTGCTCTGTTTGGTTCCTGCCTACCTGCTCCCAGATCTTTCAGGATAAGCTAAGTGCTGATTTTCAGTTGTTTGGTTTTTTTGTCCAGCTTGCTTAGAATGTCTCTTTGTTAGCTGGTTGCTCTAGTGGACTGAGGTTCTCCCCATGTGCCATGAGTTGGCACATGGGTTCTTGTAATCTCAGGATGGTTTTTTTGATTAGGGTTTTTTGCTGACCGCTCAGTCCCCTTTTGTGTCATTCTGCTTTCTAGTTTTCAGCGGGCCTCTATTTGCTAAAGCTATATACATCATCTCTATGTGTGTGCCTTCCTCTCATTTCACCGTCAATACATGTGGGGGGCAACTGTATCTTTGGGGTTAATTCCTCTGGAGGCAAGTGAGGTCTTTGTTTTCTCTGCAGTACTAGTTAGCTCTTAGGCTGGTGCGTGGCGTCTAG
This sequence comes from Ranitomeya variabilis, assembly GCF_051348905.1. Lineage (NCBI taxonomy): Eukaryota > Metazoa > Chordata > Amphibia > Anura > Dendrobatidae > Ranitomeya > Ranitomeya variabilis. Next base: position 1,137,231,805 of record NC_135232.1, read on the forward strand.
AACCAACGTAGGCACGCTCCCTGGCTATCTCTAGTTGCGTTTGTCAGGCGTAGGGCAGCGGTCAGCCCAGGTTCCATCACCCTAGAGCTCGTCCGATATTTATTATACTTTGCTCATCCTGTGCTATCCCTAGCCATTGGGGATTCATGACACCTGGTTTACTGAAGACTTCAGGCATCCACAGTCCAGGGTACCAGATCACAGGGCAAGCAGGGTCCGGCTGGCTTGGAAGCAAATCCAGAGTCCCCCTTTTACCAAGTGGAGTTAAAAGCCTTCCTCTAGCGTGGTGGTGTTGTAGTCCCTTACTGCCTATGGCTTCAGATAAGGTCCTCACAGTTCTTCTCTCTGTCCCCCATATAGGATAGGACAATACCTGTATGACAGGTAACTCGAGCCTTTTTACAGGGACTCTAGCACGCCCTGGGCTCCATGTGTTACAGTGTCTCAGGTGTGTGTGGCGAACAGGTATTTTGAAGTTCAGCTGTCCTGCCGGTCTCTGCTGTAAGTTGCAGAGTCCCTTACAACCTTGGTGGTCTGGCTACTGGTTATCTGAGCTTCAGAGGGAGGATCGCTCATTTGCAGCTGGTCTCCCCTGAAGTTACTCTCCTGTGCTTCGCTCTCCTGCACGCTCACTGAACAATGTTCGGCTTTCTGTATGTCTCTTTCCAGGAGCTGTAGTACTTCAGACTACACGGCCCCTTCAGACCTTCTGACACTCTATGTCGGTCTGCTCTATTCTGTCTCTCTGACAATCTAATCTCTCTTTCCCTCCAAACCACAATATATATAGGGGAGTCACCTAGTAAATAGGATCAAAAGCTCTCCCTTGTGGCCTGGAGTGTGAACATGTTGTGTGTATAGTGGTTACCTGATAAAATATATCCTTCATCGCTTCCAAACGTAACATCACTCTCCCCATGAGGAAAGTAATGCTACTGTGACAACCAGGACCCTGGAGCGCCACACAGTCATAGTTATTGCCTCCTTCATGGTTACCGCTCTTTGCAGCATTACTCTGCTTTAGCTTTTGTCTGGCAATTTTTGCCAGTCTTGCAGTCTTTACCCTTAGTTAAATACATCTAATTATATCCCATATACCGCCATGAAGGAAACAACCAATGAAAACCAAAACAAAAAACCTTCACATAAAGCCCAGTTTTAATAAAAATATTAATGTCTTTATTGAAAAATATATATATTAAAAACAAGGCAAATACCATAAGTACAGGAGACCAAGCTGTGGGACACCCACGGCAACGTCCATGAAACCAGACAGAGTATACAATAGTGAACAAAATATGAATAATTTATACAGTACACGCTCACAGTATTCACCACCATGTGTAAACAAGGACACATATAAAGTATAAAATAACCAATAAGTGATATAAGTAATGAAGGAATACTGAATTTACAAACAGGTTAATTGGCTAACTTTGTGTCCATGTTGGCACAGGCAGGCGAAAGAACAATAAACACCAATAACTAATATAGTATATAAGTATACAAAGCTGAGAAAATAATCAAGGCATAGTTACCAGAAAAGGACGCACCAGGGAGACCCACCACACCCGACGCGTGTTTCGCACTGAAATGCTTACCCTTAGTTACCACGTCACAGATCCTCCTTATGTGTTCATTCCATGGCCATCCTAGTTGCGGTAATCAACACTTCACACTAACGCTCAGCTCACATTCCCCATTTCTCAGCATTTTATATAGCAGCTCAGTGTATTAACTCTTAATGCCGTTTTCTAGACATATTCTAATTAATGTGAATTTGCCTGTCATAAGTGTACCATTTTCTCCTGTAAGATCTCGGGTTAGAAGATCACTACTTATGGTGAATCAAAGATTTTCCCTTTAGCTTGTGTGTTTGTGTCCCATATTAAATGGATTTGGTTTCTTTTGGTGATGAACAGGCTAGCAACCCTTTCTATGCGGGTCAGAAACATGCAGCTGCATTTCAGCTGCTTCTGATCTGGTCATTACCTCTTCCTATAAAAGCCAGGCTTTCTATTCTTTGCCGGTGAAAGCTTTGCTTCCTAGCTCCTTGGAGATGCTGTGCTGAATTGGAGATCATTGTTGCCTTGGAGATTGGTGCATACTGTTTTGGGGTGTATGCTTTTCACATTGTCCTATTCCCATTTTGTCTGTACATCACTATCTTTCCATACTGTATATACCTCTCTACCTTTGGTGAGTGTTTTTATGTTTGTTGCTTCCTGTTATCCCTGTCTTACATGTTGGCAGACTAGTATTTCTGTCCAAGGCCTCCTGGGGAGGGGACAGCTTAGAGAATAACAGAACAGTAAGTCTGGTGGCCAAAACCTCCTCACCTTTAGAGGTACATTTAGGAGCAGGGATAGTTAGGGCCCCAATCCTAGGGACAGTACACGGCCCCGTTCCCTAATCACGAACAGACACAGTGTGACATTGCTTTAATTTCTAGAGTTCAAATTTTCCCAAAATACAAAATGATGACCGGCAGCCGCTATTTTGCTAAACAGTAGTGAGCAAAATGGTAAAAAAATATAATACTCAACTTGGGAAGATTGATTTCCATAGAAATTATTCGACAATGTTCCTTCCTACGCCCTTGAGAGACATTAAAGAGTAATAATCATCGGATGAAAATAAAATTACTCACCTCGCCGCTTGCCTGTCCTGCTTCCACACCTCTTCTTGTGCCTTCTTCTGCAATGTTCACTTGGCACTGTGCTTCAACATGTAGATGGACTCAAACATCTCATCATAAGTCATGATGTAACGACGCACCTCAAGATGCACATTGCTTGAGACCTAGTCAGAGCTGACATGCATCATGATGTCTGTCTCCCAAGGGGCTGACTAGGCCTTGGCAAATCAGAATTTCATGTCTGAGGTCTTCTTGGCACCAGAAGCCCATGGCTAAGTAAAGATTGCTGAAGAAGATGATAATGGAGGCTCAGAGCAACGGACGATGGGCTGTGGCGGCGACAACAGCTAAGTGGCTGTCAGGCTCACTTGTGAAGTGGACCAAGTAAGCCCAGGTGCAGGTTATAACACCAACTCCAGGGATTGGTGTGTAGTGATGAGGACTGTCTTACCCTGTTTCTGTCCCTGAAGACAACAGACAGTGAATACCGTTGTGTGGTTTTATATGTAAAAGTAACGTGCGTCTAATGTATTATATTATGGTGAATACAGTATGTAAAGTGGTGATGTATAATGTGGGTATAGTGCAGCACCCCACGTGACCAGTTGCTGCAGTGATGTTGCTTTCCCTTCGGGGAAGGTAATGTCATGCTCAGAGGCAATAGAGTTCTCTTCACCAGGTAAGGCACACACATGCAACACATTCTGAATCCAGGCCAGGAGGGGGAGCTCAAAACCTGGATTCAGGGGAGCTGCCCTAAGCTTTATGTATACTGACCTGGAGGAGGAGCTAGTTTAGTCGGAGAGAGACACTGAAGTAGAAGGTTGTCTGGAGCAAATGTGAGAGGCCTGACAGCCATGAGGGAGCTGCAGCCTCTGGGAAAGGACAGATAACCAGGAAGGGTTGGATGTGGATTGCCTAGAGAGGAAAGAAGCAAAGGAGAGGAACAGGGCTCAGAGGGGAACTGTGTCTGGGCACCCTCAGAGCTGAAGCGCAGAATTGGGTGCCCGAGGCTTTTGTGGGACTCTAGGACACAGAGCAGAACCGGAGGGCTAGGAACTGTATGTAATTAGCCCACCCCACGCCTGAGATGCAGCAGCAACTAAGGAGCCCGGGGCATGTTAGAGTCCCTGTAAAACGGCTCAAGCTGCCCGTCGTACAGGTACCTGTCCCAGGAAAAGGGGAAACTGGAGGACCCTGTAGGAAGCTTCAGGCAGCAGGGACTTCATCTTTAATGGCACTAGAGGAAAGGCTCACAGACCTCACCTGGAAAGGGAGACCCTCCGTTGCCTCTGAGCTGGCAGGAACACCACCTTCCATGCCTGGTACCCTGAACTGTGGTCAGCAACCAACAGTAAACCAGGTAAAGACTTACAACTTGTCTCCTCCACTTATTCGTCGGCATTCACCACCTTGCCACACACCATAGGACCCCTGGGGACCCTGCTTCACCTGTGGGAAGTGTAACACCCGTGCTGCTTTAACATCCCCCAGGGGACCCCCTTCAAAGCAGCGTCGGTCCCACTACTGACCGAACACCACAGGTGGCGTCACAACAGACTTTGAACATTTAAGGACTTTAAGGACCGTTCCCCTTTAATGTTAATCCCCAGGGCCACGGACCAGGTCGCAGCCACCGTGACATCCCCCTTGAGACCAGACCCGGTACTGAGTACCCCACAGCCCTGGCTGGGCGACTCAATAGCATAAGGATGAGCTTAGGACAGCATAAGACATAGGATAAGGATAATAGGTTTCGCATGTAATATAGGAAGAGGGTAAGGTTAGAACTATTCCAGTGGGTGGTCACTAGTGTCAATAAAAGGAGGGCACTTCCTTGTTAGAGAGAGTTCAGTGTCAGTTAGTGAAGTGCCTAGTGAAGGCCAAACTCAGTTGTGGTGGGTTGTTAAGGGCAGCATGGGCCAACTATTTGAGGCAGTGGGAGGGCGAATAGGATTCCCTGATTGATATTCCAACAGCGTATGGAGCCTAGGCCTCTGGACTGGTACCCAGGTACATGCCTAGCCCTCTGACATGACGAGGTCGGTAGATGTGGAATTACTTGAGGGGCAGGTGGTTGGTCCCAGTTGGTCTGCAGAAGTGGCTAATGAATCTCTGAGGCTGAAGGAGTCAGCGGGCTTGGGGGTAGTCCAGGACATATAGGTGTCAATACTAGAGAGGAGTTGTACTAAGGAGGATGGAATTGTACTGTATTCGGTGGCTCCTGAGGACAGAAGCCTAGAGGCAGTCTGGGTTGATGACAGCTGTGATCTGTCAAACCCATCAACCCCAACTACCATTACCCCAAGAGCTGAGCAAAGTGGCAGGATTGTCGTATCTAACGTGATGGGCCACTTCTGAGGCAACTGCGAGCTGGTATTTTTAGGCTGGGAAGGGACCAATGACCATGTACTTTCGCAGCCTCATAATATCAACTGCAGCTGTCTGCTTTACCTTTGCTGGTTATCAAAAATATGGGGGAACCCAAAGTGATTTTTAAAAAATATTAATTCATTTAATAGGTTAAATCAAGCTAAACATCCTTTAGTGTCACATAAAAGGCACTAAAGGGTGCTAGTTTATTTTATGTAGGGGGCTTGTGACATTATATATCTGCAGGACATCTATCCTATCTATTCTTCCTATTTTATCTCTATTCTGACGGTTCGGGCTGTGAATTAACTGTACTTGTCTGCTGACATTTTGAGTTTCCTTTGAGATCTGTGCGTAAAAATTAGGCGGCATACACATGTTCCGATTATTTTCTTGCACCTATTGACTTGCATTGCGAGTCTCGTCCAATTCTCATGTTCACTTTCAGCATGCGGTGATATTTTTCTCGGTCCGATTAGAGCGGAGAGAAAACTTGCAGATCAGCACTGACTCAGTGAATAACATTGGTCAGACTGCTATACGATGTCTTCTCACAGTGCACTCTTCCGAGTTATACGATCGTGTGACTGACTCCTAAAAGTGAGACTACACAAAGCTTTATCAACGAAAAAAAAAATATGAGTTTCAAAAATGACGCAGAAACCACATTTTTACATATTCATCCTGACCTGGCGAATCATGTTGCCAGGTTGTTTTTACGAATGCCAGGTTGTTTTAATGAATGCTGTAAAATGAAACCCCCAAAAAACAATGGTGGAATTTTTTTTTTTCACTTGGAATTTATTTTCCAGTTTTTCCAGTACATTTTGTGCTTAAGTGAATGATGTCATTCAAAATCCCAAATTGTCCCACAAAACAATCCGGCCTAGTCCTGAAAAGGTTAAGGAGCTGCTTGTATTTTTCTTAATACCTGAAAACATGGCTGGACAGAATAATTCCTAAAGGAAATAATAATTGGGACCGATTCTACTGTAAAATCTGGAAGTTTGACAAGTGGAGGAGTCTCACTTCACTCACGGTGATGTTATACTGGGGTTGTACTGTGCCCCTCTGAAGTTCTCAGTGATCTCTCCTAATATCAGGGGAACATATCCAGCGTGAGATGAGGTATAAAGAAGGAGGCCCCAGGTACTAGGACAAGAGAGGACATTGGGTCGGAGTACGAGTCGTCAGGATCAATATCAAACCTTCCTTATTTATTCTGACCTCTCCGTGTGCTTCATGTTTGATGGCCATTAGTGTGAAGAAGAACCTGAGAGGAGACCACGAGCTGTCGCCGAGGCTCACATCTCAGAACCTCCGACAACTAATTAAGATTTCACCTCTCACCCGCTGCTTCTTTTATTTCAAGGCAGGGTTTATTCATCTTGTGATGTGCTCCGAGGAGAAGAGAGGAAACGGGATGGAACTTATCTACGAGTTCTAGAAACCCAATTCACCGTAAATGCCGTGCGGTGAGAGAAGGAATGAAGGACAAGGAAGAGTAAGGTAGTCCGCGCAATGTAATAGTCTGAGGAAAGCGGAAAATGGTACAACAACCCCTGTCCATAGGCTCCAGTAGGTCTCACTGACGTTATTGAGGAGGGTCCCTTTGATTTGTCAAAAGTAGAGAACACTATGGTTCCGATTCATCAACTATTTTTTTCACCAGAATTCTTGAGAAAAACTGTTGCCGAAATGTGACAAAATAATGCATAAAAGATTTCGGACTTCTGGCATTTTTATGACAGTGCCCGCCACCTCTGACATGTCTTAGAAAAGTTGGTCGAGCATGCTCGAGAGGGTGTGTGGCCAAGGGCATTCGACAAATTCATCATAACTCAGGCCACAAAGATGGCTACAGACAAAACGTCTATACACAACTAAAAACACAGGATCCACCAATCACAGTAAGTCTATGAACACGCTCATGAGATGCTTCAATACTAAAAGCAGGGTCAGAGTCTGTACATTGCTGCTAATATGCATGTGCATTTCCTGAACTGCAAGATTTCTCGTTCTTTACTTTTAATGAAGATTGTGATATGGAAAAAAAACATTGCAAAAATGTTTACAAAAGTACATTTAGCACAAAATCCTGATTTAAACAATGTCAAAATTTGGTGACAAAATTTTGTGTATATTACTCCAGTGCACCCTTTGTGCAAAACACTATACTCGAATAATAAGTGCTTTTGTCTCATTTATAGTCAGCCATTTAAATACAGTTAGGTCTAGAAATGTTTGGACAGTGACGAATCTTCTTGATTTCAGGACGCTATTTTAGAGCAAACAAAAATGAATCAACTGAGATGAAATTGAAGTGGAGACTTTCAGATTCAATTAAAGGAGTAGTTTCAGACTAATGTTTTTTCCAAAGGTCCTGTACCTGTAATTACATCGCATGACACAACTACAATACATTGCAGGATCAGACACAACAGAACAAAATATAAGAACAAAGCTCCAAACAGAAAAGACGACGTGCAATCACAAATCACGAAGAAATGGAAACAAAAATGGAGGAAAGTTTTCGACCTACTAATCAGGGAAAAAAGAAAAATTAGAATAAAATTAAAAGAAACAAAATAAAGAAGAAAATAAAACAAAGTGAAGAAACATAATAACCATAAAATAATAAATAGCATAAAATTATGTAAGACCCCGGCCCAGCTTCATTCATACTGCTATACACAAATCCAAACTACATTCACACCGTCCTATATACAATATTATATACAATCATAAACACTATAAACACATTACACTAAACCGAATATTACACAGTAGAACACATATAACTGCAAACAGAACAAATACCTACCATTGCCCTTCCCCTTACTCCACCTCAATCACACTACAACAAACCTAAAAACAATACAATATACAAGCTTTACAGATTTTTTTTGTAATATTTTTCACATTTTTAATTTTATATATTTTTTTATTTTTTCCTATATATATAAACACACACCTATACTAACCAGCTCTGGCCACAAAGTTCAGGATACTCTGAGCTAGGATCAGGCCCCAAAGTTCTTCCCCAGGCAGGGCCTGGGCCAGGCCAGATCAGTTTCTCATCACCGCTGTTGAAATCCCCCACAAAACTTACAGTGGGTACGGAAAGTATTTAGACCCCTTTACATTTTTCACTCTTTGTTTCATTGCAGCCATTTGGTAAATCCAAAAAAGTTCATTTTTTCTCATTAATGTACACCCTGCACCCCATCTTGACTGAAAAAAAAACAGAAATGTAGTAATTTTTGCAAATTTATTAAAAAAAGAAAAACTGAACTATCCCATGGTCATAAGTCTTCAGACCCTTTGCACCTTTTGAGCTCGTACAGCCATGAGTCTTCTTAGGAATGATGCAACAAGTTTTTCTCCCCTGGATTTGGGGATCCTCGGCCATTCTTCCTTGTAGATCCTCTCCAGTTCCATCAGGTTGGATGGTGAACATTGGTGGACGCCATTTTCAGGTCTCTCCAGAGATGCTCAATTGGGTTTAGGTCAGGGCTCTGGCTGGGCCAGTCAGGAATGGTCACAGAGTTGTTCTGAAGCCGCTCTTTTGTTATTTTAGCTGTGTGCTTAGGGTCATTGTCTTGTTGGAAGGTGAACCTTCGGCCAAGTCTGAGGTCCAGAGCTCTCTGGAAGAAGTTTTCATCCAGGATATCTCTGTACTTGGCCGCATTCATGTTTCCTTCAATGACAACCAGTCGTCCTGTCCCTGCAGCTGAAAACATCCCCATAGCATGATGCTGCCACCACCATGTTTCACTGTTGGGATTGTATTGGGCAGGTGATGATCAGTGCCTGGATTTCACTGTAAGGGGCGTACTGGGGATTAGCTTGTTCAGGAAGAAGCTAGCACGGCTACTTAGGGAGCTGCGGTACCAGAAGAAAAGGTACGGGAAAAAGTGGTGGCAAGAAGAACCAGGGACAGTTCAGGGAAAGGAATGTCCGTAACTTGTGAAGACTGCTGTGCGGTGTCTGTGACTAAACTGGACGAGCTAAATAAAGTTGTTATGTTAAAGATGAACTTGGACTCTGAAAGTCATTGTGTGGTGCTGAAGGAAGCTGGAATTTCGCAACCTGAAGAGGACTCTAACCCACAAGTGAGTGAAACGCATTGCACACACAGCACACATCAGAATGGACATTGTGTTTATGATGGGGTGTCAGGGTGTATCGGAACAGCAGCCCCTCGCCATGACTATCATCTTGACCCTCGTTACATCTCCACACATACCACTTAGAATTATCAACAAAAAGGTCTATCTTCATCTCATCAGACCAGAAAATCTTATTCCTCATAGTCTGGGAGTCCTTCATGTGTTTTTTAGCAAACTCTATGCAGCTTTCATATGTCTTGCACTGAGGAGAGGCTTCCGTCGGGCCACTCTGCCATAAAGGTCCAACTGGTAGAGGGCTGCAGTGATAGTTGACTTTGTGGAACTTTCTCCCATCTCCCTACTGCATCTCTGGAGCTCAGACACAGTGATCTTGGGGTTCTTCTTTACCTCTCACCAAGGTTCTTCTCCCACGATTGCTCAGTTTGGCTGGATGGCCAGGTCTAGGAAGACTTCTGGTGGTCCCAGACTTCTTCCATTTAAGGATTATGGAGGCCACTGTGCTCTTAGGAACCTTGAGTACTGCAGAAATTCTGTTGTAACCTTGGCCAGATCTGTGCCTTGCCACAATTCTGTCTCTGAGCTCCTTGGCCAGTTCCTTTGACCTCATGATTCTCATTTGGTCTGACATGCACTGTGAGCTGTGAGGTCTTATATAGACAGGTGTGCGCCTTTCCAAATCAAGTCCAATCAGTTTAAATAAACACAGCTGGACTCCAATGAAGGAGTAGAATCATCTCAAGGAGGATCACAAGGAAATGGACAGCATGTGACTTAAATATGAGCAAAGGGTCAGAATACTTAGAACCATGTGATATTTCAGTTTTTCTTTTTTATGAAATTTGCAAAAAATACTACATTTCTGTCTCTTTCAGTCAATATGGGGTGCAGAGTGTACATTAATGTGAAAAATGTGAAAAAATTAACTTTTTTGAATTTACCAAATGGCTGCAATGAAACAAAGTGTGAAAAATTTAAAGGGTCTAAATACTTTCCGTACCCACTGTAACTAAGACCCTCTATTATACACAATATATACAATATACAATATATACAGATACATAAAACCAACATTACAGAACACAACCTACGTGCTCACCACCCAAGGCTCAAGGTTGATGCTTGCAAACCTCCTATTTCAGGAGACAGAAATACAAAACAAAAATCTAGGGTGTAAAGACATCAGCCCACTACCAGGATATAGGAGTACTAATGGACTAAGGCACCCCAAAGGAGAAACCCCGCTCTCTGGGCACCCAGTCTTTCGCACTCCAGAGAATGTACCTTCACCCGGTCACCTAGATTGCTGGCTGCTACAAACTTCGTCTACACTGAGGATTTTACTCTGCGTTGAAATTAAAACTTGTGCGTTTCACGTGAAGTAGCTGACCACTGCATTTACTATGAATAAAGTAGCTCGGTCCCTTCTCCCGAGGTCTCCAAACACTCCATAGACCCACTCAGCATAGGACAGAGTAGCCAGCCGCTGCCAACCAATGGAAGCTCCAATCCTGTTATACGCCTCTGTATTAAAAGGACAATGAAGCAGGAAGTGCTCCATGCTTTCCAGCATGGTAGCACAAGCCTCACAGAGGCAATTCCTGTCCTCAGAGCTCCTGTACTTCAAATTGTCCCTCACATACAACTTACCTTGGAAGCAGTGCCAAGTCAAGTCCTAGTAATTCTTGGGGATCCTGCTAGAATTTAACAAACTCAACCCAACCTCTAGATTTCGACTTGGGCAGGCCTTAAGGACCAATGGTCTCTGAAAATGCGAAAGGAAGACTCGCATGTCGAGGAGTTTTCTCGGGAGGGACCTCACCTCCCACATTCCCAGACCACACTGGCGCATCATTTTCACAACCAGGGTAACATAAGCCGAGAGATGCCCAAGTGGTGTGCGAAGTCCCTTCAATCTTCCACGTCTCACATTCCTGGAAGCAAGGCTGAATCCATCCCTTGCAGGAAAATACCCATGGAGGAGCCTTCTCTTTCCAGAGATTTGCCGCTTTAACTTTCAAAAAGGTGTTCACTAGGAACACCACAGGGTTCACCATATTCAACCCCCCTTGTCTCATTATGCGGTAAGTGACCTCCCGCTTGACTAGGTTCAGTCCATTCCCCCATAACATTTGGAAGAACAGACTGCAGACCCGTGTCCAGAGAGGCTCTGGCAAGACACAAACGCTGCCAAGGTATGAGGGGTGTTCATTAAAGATTTCCCTTGACACACTTCATGTGGACTGAGAGCAATGAAACTTGGCACAGTTATTAGTCCTTCTCTACATAGGTGCCACTTAGGGACACTTTTCCCATCTCTTTAAGCAACTGTGAACATCTCGCTTGTAGAAGTCGACAGGTTACTCCAAAAGCCATGTTGTGACTTTGGAAATCAGAGTTTCATCATCTGGAAAATGCTTAACCTTCAAAAATAACTTCATTATTGGAAAGAGGTGAAAGTCCGATGGTGCGAGGTCGGATGAATAAGGGGGATGTGGTAGAATTTCAAAGCCACAGGAGCATGCTTCCATTCGGGCAACATATGAGTTGTGAACTGGTGCATTGTCTTGCTGTTAGCATTGGTTGCAGTGCTTCATTTTATAATTAAAGGGCTCGTCCAGGTTTGAGATGAAACTCTGCAGTCACTATAGGTGGCTGCAGGCTTCTAAATTCTCACGGTGCATGACGGTGCATGCACTGCACACTTATAGGATTCTCCCTTTCACAAGTATGTGATTTGGATACTTTTGGCCATATTCCAACTAGACATTTCCAGCCTCGCTCAATTCATTTTGATTGAATGAGGCTACGCATGTCTAGTCATCATGTGACCAGATGTATGCAAATCACCGGCACCAGAGAATCCTGACATCGTGCAGTGTGCACTGTGAGAGTTCAGAAGTCTGCAGTCACATAGAATGACTGTAGACTCATCACAAACATGGACAACCCCTTTAATGCTCCTAATATAAATAAAAATAGGAGAATTAGTGCAGCGCCCCAGAGTCCTGGTCATTGCAGTACTGACGCTCCGCCGCTAAGGGGAGTGATGGTACGTCTGATGGCACTTAAGGAGTTCACCTGACCAGGTATCACAGTCACACATTACACGTCACACTCCGGCCACCAGGGGGAGCAAAGGGTTCTATGTATTAGGCCACTCCTCACAATCTGGTAAAACTGGGGGTCGGACAGGAAGTTAGTCAGAAGCTGACTGGGTTGGATCCACGCAACATCCTGTGGCAGAGGGTGTTGCAGGGGAAGATTCAGGGGGGTCTCTGTCAGGGGTGGGATCCTGGCAGTGGCCTAGCATACAGAACAAAACGTTACGGAACCGCGCCTGCACTTCATTGCGGTGGTATCTTAAGAAAGGATAAGAAGCGAGGTGTATTGTGGAGAAGTGAGAAACGAGATCGCAGCAAAAAGGAGATAAAGCCAGTAGGAGTCGTGCCTTAAGATAGTGGCAACATCCTATTGAGGCGCGTAGCCGGTGGCTGGAACGCCGAGGAATTATCAAGCTCCAAGCATTTCTTCAAACAGCGGTAGGACAGTTAATTATAGGTTGGCTGTCTCACCTAAATCACCTAAGCAGACATAGGGGGCAATTTTGTGATAGGGGGGGGACACTAGGGTCCCGGAAGAACTCCAGGCCTACCCGTCATACGGGTGCGTCCTAGCCATATCATCTGGGGGACGGAGAAGAACATCAGAACAGATACGAGTTGTGAGAAAGAACATCAGAAACAGACACAACAGTTGTGAGGACTATCCCGTGGTGCTCAGCAGGGAGGTACTACAACACACAGGCGCTAGAAGGTAGACACTGATTTCCACCTGCAAAGGGAACTCTGGAGGTGCCTTCGGACCGGCCAGTCTCAGCCAGCCCTGTTAGCAGTGCTCTGTATTGCGGAACCTGAAGCCTTCAGTAAAGAGGTAAAGAGACTGCAACCCTGTGTCTTCGTTATTCATCACGCCTTGCACCGCGCACCACCATCATACCTTTCATTGGACGCCCCTTAGCAGGGTCACGGACCAAGCCTAGCCACCGTGACGACCCCAGGACTGAGACAGAGAGGCCTGGTACCGAGTACCCCGCGGCCCTGCGTCTGGGGGCGCTCCATTAGTATCACAAAAAAAAACATTTATATCCAGGTGCCTTATAGATGATGTTGTCCTGGAGTCGTTCTATTTCTTTTCATATTCATCTTGTCCAGACTCCATGAGATTTCTCATCCACAGCCGTCTCTGCAGACATTCATCTTCTCCGGTGTCCTGCAGGACATCCCCACACGACACCTTTAACCCCTTCACCCCCAAGGGTGGTTTGCACGTTAATGACCAGGCCAATTTTTACAATTCTGACCACTGTCCCTTTATGAGGTTATAACTCTGGAACTCTTCAACGAATCTTGGCGATTCTGACATGTTTTCTCGTGACATATTGTACTTCATGTTAGTGGTAAAATTTATTCGATATAACTTGCGTTTATTTGTGAAAAAAACGGAAATTTGGTGAAAATTTAGAAAATTTTGCAATTTTCCAACTTTGAATTTTTATGCCCTGAAATGACAGAGATATGTCGCGCAAAATACTTAATAAGTAACATTCACCACATGTCTACTTTACATCAGCACAATTTTGGAAACAAAATTTTTTTTTGTTAGGGAGTTATAAGGGTTAAAAGTTGATCAGAAATTTCTCATTTTTACAACACCATTTTTTTAGGGACCACATCTCATTTGAAGTCATTTTGAGGGGTCAATATGATAGAAAATAACCAAGTGTGACACCATTCTAAAAACTGCACCCCTCAAGGTGCTCAAAACCACATTCAAGAAGTTTATTAACCCTTCAGGTGGTTCACAGGAATTTTTGGAATGTTTAAATAAAAATGAACATTTAACTTTTTTTCACACAAATATTATTTAAGCTCCAATTTGTTTTATTTTACCAAGGGTAACAGGAGAAAATGGACCCCAAAAGTTGTTGCACAATTTGTCCTGAGTACGCTGATACCCAATATGTGGGGGTAAACCACTGTTTGGGCGCATGGCAGAGCTCGGAAGGAAAGGAGCGCCATTTTACTTTTCAATGCAAAATTGACTGGAATTGAGATGGGACGCCATGTTGCATTTGGAGAGCCCCTGATGTGCCTAAACATTGAAACCCCCCACAAGTGACACCATTTTGGAAAGTAGACCCCCTAAGGAACTTATCTAGATGTGTGGTGAGCACTTTGACCCACCAAGTGCTTCACAGAAGTTTATAATGCAGAGCCGTAAAAATAAAAAATCATATTTTTTTCACAAAAATGATCTTTTCGCCCCCAATTTTTTATTTTCACAAGGGTAACAGGATAAATTGGACACCAAAAGTTGTTGTCCAATTTTTCCTGAGTACGCTGATACCCCATATGTGAGGGGGAACCACTGTTTGGGCGCATGGCAGAGCTCGGAAGGGAAGGAGCGCCATTTGGAATGCAGACTTAGATGGATTGGTCTGCAGGCGTCACGTTGCATTTGCAGAGCCCCTGATGTACCCAAACAGTAGAAACCCCCCACAAGTGACCCCATATTGGAAACTAGACCTCCTACGGAACTTATCTAGATGTGTTGTGAGAACTTTGAACCCCCAAGTGTTTCACTACAGTTTACAACGCAGAGCCGTGAAAATAAAAAATCTTTTTTTTTTCCCACAAAAATGATTTTTAGCCCCCCAAATTTTTATTTTCCCAAGGATAACAAGAGAATTTCGACCCCAAAAGTTGTTGTCCAATTTGTCCCGAGTACTCTGATACCCCATATGTTGGGGTAAACCCCTGTTTGGGCGTACGGGAGAGCTCGGAAGGGAAGGAGCACTGTTTTACTTTTTCAACGCAGAATTGGCTGGAATTGAGATCGGACGCCATGTCGCGTTTGGAGAGCCCCTGATGTGCCTAAACAGTGGAAACCCCCCAATTCTACCTGAAACCCTAATCCAAACACACCCCTAACCCTAATCCCAACGGTAACCCTAACCACACCCCTAACCCTGACACACCCCTAACTCTAATCCCAACCCTAATCCCAACCGTAAATGTAATCCAAACCCTAACCCTAACTTTAGCCCCAACCCTAACCCTAACTTTAGCCCCAACCCTAGCCCTAACTTTAGCACCAACCCTAGCCCCAACCCTAGCCCTAACCCTAGCCCTAACCCTAGCTCTAACCCTAACCCTAGCTCTAACCCTAACCCTAGCCCTAACCCTAGCCCTAACCCTAACCCTAGCTCTAACCCTAGCCCTAACCCTAACCCTAGCCCTAACCCTA
Organism: Ranitomeya variabilis; assembly: GCF_051348905.1. NCBI lineage: Eukaryota > Metazoa > Chordata > Amphibia > Anura > Dendrobatidae > Ranitomeya > Ranitomeya variabilis. The sequence continues at coordinate 1,137,247,255 of NC_135232.1, forward strand.
ACCCTAGCTCTAACCCTAACCCTAGCCCTAACCCTAGCCCTAACCCTAACCCTAGCCCTAACCCTAGCCCTAACCCTAGCCCTAATGGGAAAATGGAAATAAATACATTTTTTTTATTTTTTTATTTTTCGCTAACTAAGGGGGTGATGAAGGGGGGTTTGATTTACTTTTATAGAGGGTTTTTTAGCGGATTTTTATGATTGGCAGCCGTCACACACTGAAAGATGCTTTTTATTGCAAAAAATATTTTTTGCATTACCACATTTTGAGACCTATAATTTTTCCATGTTTTGGTCCACAGAGTTATGTGAGGTCATGTTTTTTGCGGGACGAGTTAACGTTTTTATTGGTAACATTTTCGGACACGTGACAGTTTTTGATCACTTATTTCGATTTTTGTGAGGCAGAATGACCAAAAACCAGCTATTCATGAATTTCTTTTGGGGAGGCGTTTATACCGTTCCACGTTTGGTAAAATTGATAAAGCAGTTTTATTCTTCGGGTCAGTACGATTACAGCGATATCTCATTTATATCATTTTTTTATGTTTTGGCGCTTTTATACGATAAAAGCTATTTTATAGAAAAAATAATTATTTTGGCATCGCTTTATTCTGAGAACTATAACTTTTTTATTTTTTTGCTTATGATGCTGTATGGCAGCTCGTTTTTTGCAGGACAAGATGACGTTTTCAGCGGTACCATGCTTATTTATATCCGTCTTTTTGATCGCGTGTTATTCCACTTTTTGTTCGGCGGTATGATAATAAAGCGTTTTTTGGTTCGTTTTTTTTTTTCTTACGGTGTTCACTGAAGGGGTTAACTAGTGGGACAGTTTTATAGGTTGGGTCATTACGGATGCGGCAATACTAAATATGTGTACTTTTATTGTTTTTTTTTGTTTTTTTTAGATAAAGAAATGTATTTATGGGAAAAATATATATATTTTTTTTCTTTATTTAGGAATTTTTTATTTTTTTTTTTCACACTTTTTTTTTACTTTGTCCCAGGGGGGGACATCACAGATCGCCCATCTGACAGTTTGCACAGCACTCTGTCAGATGGGCGATCTTACTTTCATCGGAGCAGGCTGCTCTGCAGCCGGCTCCGGACCCTGACCCGGAAGTACTCCCTGCAGGACCCGGATACAGCCCCGTGGCCATTTTGGATCCGGGGACTGCAGGGAGAAGACGCTCGGTACAAGGTGAGTACATCAACTTGTACCGATCGTCTCAGGGAAGCCCGCAGGGAGCCCCCTCCCTGCGCGATGCTTCCCTGTACCGCCGGTACACCGCGATCATGTTTGATCGCGGTGTGCCGGGGTTTAATGTGCCGGGGGCGGTCCGTGACCGCTCCTGGCACATAGTGCCAGATGTCAGCTGCGATAGGCAGCTGACACCTGGCCGCGATCGGCCGCGCTCCCCCCGTGAGCGCGGCCGATCGCATATGACGTACTATCCCGTCGGTGGTCATACGGGCCCACCCCACCTCGACGGGATAGTACGTCAGATGTCAGAAAGGGGTTAAAGACAGCAGTGTCATTATAATGCTCCTAAATTAACATATTTGCCCCATGCTGAGCCCCTGAATAAATAATTGCCCCTCACTAAACTCCCTGTGCAAAATATGACCCCACACTGTCCCTCTTATGGTACATGCTCTCCACACTGCTCCTTTCTTTCTATACTGGGCCCCCTCTTCACACTGTTCTCTCATACTGATTTCCCCCTATAGGGTCCAGTCTCTAAACTGTGCCATCTCATCACCCCCATTGGTATACTGCCACTTCCTGGCTGTGCCCTTACATTGTTGCCCCATGTTACACCCCCACAGTGCTCAGTCTCTATTCTGTGCCCACTCACACTTTTTTCCCCCATACTGTCTCCTTGCACGTTTCCCCCTCCCTCCTCATACCTTTACCCTCTCACTATACTGCCTCCTCACACATCCCTCTGACTCCTCATTCTGTATCCGCACCCATACCACCACTCACTATACTGTGTCTGCACCATTCCCCCATACATGCCCCCATCTCACATCTTTCTCCTCATATTGTGTCTTCAAATTTTTCCCGCTCCCCATATTGTGCCTGCACCTGTCACTTCCTTGCTCCCCAAATTTCTGTCCTCAAATCTTACCCCGTTACACGAAATCTCATGCAGCCCCATTACACTAAAGAAAACCATCACAATAAATCTCACCACACAGTAAATACCCCTCTCGCACACACAGAGAATACCATATGCACACACTAAATACCCCCACACACAGTAAATACCCCCCACACACAGTAAATACCCCACTCACAGACACAGTAAATACCCCCTACACACATAGTAATTACCCCCTCTACAGACACAATAATCACCCCACCCCACACACAGTAAATACCCCCACACAGCAAATACCCCCTACACACTAATGCCCCTCATACACACTTAATACACCACCCTCCAGTAAACACCACCCAGTAAATAGCCCCCCGACTTCGGTGTCTTTAGCTCCACTAATGAGGAGCAGTAACCACCAATGTGCGCCTCTGCATCCCTGGCGAATGATGTCAGCAGCGTGATCACATGACTTGATCACACTGCTGATGTCGCTCTGACCCGGCTGTCAGAGCTTCAATTGTACTTGCATCTGTTAGACACGAGTACTATTGAACACTGGGTGCCGGCGCGCTGCAGTTTTTCGTTAGGTGTAGAAGGTGAGACAGCCAACCTAGAGTTAACTGCGCTGCCGTAGTTCAAAGTAATGCATAGAGCCTATTACTTCCTCGGTGCTCCGGCCACCGGCTACGAGCCTCAGAAGGATGTTGCCGATCTTAGAACCAGAAGGAGTCGTGCCCTATCTCCTTTGTGCTGTGATCCCGTTTCTCACTTCTCCACAATATACTTCGCTTCGTGTCCTTTCTAAGGAGTCTGCCGCTATATCATACAGGCACGGCTCCGTAACGATCTGTCCTTTTGCTAGGCCGCTGTCAGGATCCCACCCCTGACAGGTCCTCTCCCGAACTCTCCCGGGCTGCTTTCTGACTAACTTCCTATCCAACCCCCAGTTTTACCAGAGTGTGAGGAGTGGCCTAATAGATAGAACCACTCCCCCTGGTGGCCGGAGTGTGAAGTGTAGTGTGTGACTGTGATACCTGGTCAGGTGAACTCCTTTAGTGCAATCAGACATAACATCACCCCCCTTAGTGGCAGAGCGACATTACTGCAACGACCAGGACTCTGGGGCGCTGCACTCCCCCCCGGTTAAATCCAGTACTCCCGGACTGGGAAAAGAAGAACAACAATACATGTTAGTAAAAGACATACAAAATCTTTGAAATGCTATGAAAAAGTAAACACTATGAACAAGTAAATATAACAGTGCTTCCCTTTATGGGAGGTGAGGACACTTGAACGTTGCAAAAGTTTTGGTCATGTACAGTTCATGACTCCCAGTTCAGTGGGTGCAAACTTGAAACAGCAGGGATCCCGGGTAAACAAAGGGATCCCTTTTGAAAGTTTTGGAGCAATTCACTGTCCATTACCCCATTGTCCATTTTTAAACCTGTAACAAAGATATTTACACAAACATTTTCAACCAAATAGCAGCTATTGTTAATACTTCCAAGTTTTGTAGCGAAGTGGAGTTTGATTCTTGGTGCTACGTGTAGACCTCCGCAGTGCAGGGGTTGCTATGGGCCTAACAGGGCCCGCTGCGCTCGCTTTCGCTTGTGTAGTGCACTGTCTTCTAGCTACACTTCTAGTGAGTCTGGGTAGCACTGGCAGGCTGGAGCTCTCAGGGCTGCTGCTACTAATGGTGGGTATGGCAGATTCACCGATAGCAGAGGGAGGACTTGCCGGTTCAACTGTTGGCATGGCATCCTCTGGTGGGGCCTGCTGTGATTGCGGGTCCGGATGATCTGGCACCACATCTAGTTCTGGCGGTTTCACTTGAAACGTTAAGACAGGTACCACGATGGCCTGATTTATTTGAGTCCAAGACTGGGGAAAATCGCCAAGAACAGTGTGTATCATCTTCTCCTCTTCTACAGGTGGAGAGGTTCCTGGATCTGTTCCCCTCTCTCTCAACTTATCAGGGCATATTTTAAGGTGGTCTCTGGATATTGACGTTGAGGTTTCCCCTCCATCTTTGCTGATGAGACAGACCTTCGTATTGTCGAAATCGGATGGCAGGATGGTATACGGTTCCGTTTCCCATTGGTCGTCAAGCTTGTGTAGTCTCCTCTTCCGTTTGAGTACTTGCTCACCTTGTGACAAGGGAATCGCGGGAGAAGTCCCTTTCTTGTTTTTGTCTGGCTTGGGCGAGGCTTCTTTCCACACATTCCTGTATTTTGCGGTACCTTTGATGCCTTTCTGTATCCCAATCCGCATCTGGCGAGGTATCTTCGGGGGTTAGGACCCCCATGTCCAGATCAACAGGTAACTTGCTAGATCTTCCTCGCATCAGGTACGCTGGAGTGCAGTTGGTGGAATTCACTGGGATGTGGTTGTACATATCTACCAAGTCCGTCAACTTTGTGGGCCACAAGTTCCGTTCCTCCAGAGGTAAGGTCTTCAGTAAGTCGATCACCACCTGGTTCATCTTCTCACACATCCCGCTGGTTTGTGGATGGTACGGTGTGGTTCTGATCTTCTTACACCCGTACAGATTGCAGAACTGGAACACCTCCGCTTCAAATGCTGGCCCCTGATCGGTCAGTACCTTCTCCGGGTACCCATGGAGTCTACAGAAGTACTGCTGGAAGGTATTGGCGGCCGTCCTGGCCGTTAGATCTTTGACAGGCACGACTACCAGGATTCTGGAGTAGTGATCCACGATGGTGAGAGCGTAGATATAGCCTGACCGGCTAGGTGTTAGCTTCACGTGATCTAGCGCGACCAGTTCGAGCGGCCGTTTGGTGATGATGGGCTGCAAGGGAGCCCGTTGGCTGTCACGGTCCTTCCTGCGTAGGCTACATGGGCCACACTCTCGACACCACTTCTCGATGGCTTTCTTCATGCCAATCCAGTAGAACCTTCCACGGAGTAGCTTCTCCAGCTTCCTCCATCTGAAGTGTCCTGCCCCATCGTGGTACGCTCCCAGAACCATTGGCACATCTTGTCTTGGGACCACAATCTGCCATACCAATTCATGAGTGCGTGGGTCGATGCTTCTCCGGCACAGCTTACCATCGTGAATAAACAGTTTGCCTCTCCCCTTCCACAGCTGTTGTGTCTCTTGTGGATCATCCGGGCCAGGATGCAAACCTGCCTGCGTCAGAAGCTCTTTCACCCGATGGACCGCGGGGTCACCATCCTGGGTCTCTGCCCACCCGTGATGGGGCAGGGGATTCAGCATGGTGCCCTGCTTATTCTTGTGCCTGTTCTCCACCTGATGGGAACACTGGGTGGCCTTGGGGCGATGGAAAGCGGGCAGCTCTACCTCTTCAAGTGCCTCCGGGTCTTCCCCTGTTTCTGGCAAGTTGGGCATCCGGGACAATGCATCGGCATTCACATTCTGGTGCCCTGCCCGGTACTTGATGGTGAAGTCGTAATTGGGCAACCGGGCCATCCACCGCTGCTCCAAGGCACCGAGTTTTGCTGTGTCCAAGTGCGTTAGTGGATAATTATCCGTGAAGACGGTGAATTTTGCTGAGGCCAGGTAGTGCTTGAACCTCTCCGTCACTGCCCAAACGATGGCGAGGAATTCCAGCTTAAAGGAACTGTAGTTGTCAGGGTTCCTTTCAGTGGGGCGAATCTTCCTGCTGGCGTAAGCGATTACTCTCTCCTTGCCTTTCTGGACCTGGGACAGCACGGCTCCCAGTCCCACATTGCTGGCATCTGTATACAACACAAACAGTTGGTCATATTCAGGGTAGGCCAGTACCTCTTCTCCCGTCAGCGCCAACTTTAAGCAAGTGAATGATCCTTCCAGTCCATCGTTCCAATCAAATGGGGTATTCTTACCATTAGTTTTCTTGTATTGGCCCATCAACAGGTCTTGCAATGGCGCGGCCTTCTTGGTGAAGTCCTTGATAAACCTACTGTAGTAGCCTACCAACCCGAGGAACTGCCGGACTTCATGGAGGTTACCGGGCATCGGCCACTCCTTGATCACCGTGACCTTGTCAGAGTCTGGGGCCACTCCTTCAGCACTCACCACATGGCCCAGGTACTGCACTTTGGGTTTTAGCAGATGGCATTTGGACGGTTTCACCTTTAAGCCAAAGTTGGACAGGGCTTCAAACACCTCGGCCAGGTGCTTCAAATGGTCTTCATAGGTCTTAGAGAAGACAATGAAATCGTCCAGATATAGCAGTACGGTTTCAAAGTTCTTGTGTCCCAGACAGCACTCCATCATCCTCTGGAACGTTCCCGGGTCGTTACACAATCCGAAGGGCATATAGTTGAATTCGCAGAGACCCATCGGCGTCGTGAAGGCCGTCTTTTCCTTGTCTGCATCTGCCACGGGAACCTGCCAGTACCCACTGGTGAGATCCAAGGTAGAGGAGTAGTTAGCAGATTTTAAAGCAGCCAAGGACTCCTCTATCCTGGGCAGTGGGTATGTATCCTTATGTGTAATGCGGTTTAGTTGCCTATAATCAACACACATCCTCATGGTGCCATCTTTCTTCCTAACGAGGACTAATGGAGCTGCCCAGGGGCTACAACTGTCTCTCACTACCCCAGCCTCCTTCATCTCTCGCAACATGTCTTTGGCACACTGATAATGAGCTGGGGGTACAGGACGGTATCTCTCTTTTATGGGTGGATGATCTCCTGTGGGGATATGATGTTGAATCCCTTTTACCTGCCCGAAATCTAGGGAGTGCTTGCTGAATACCCGCTCATACTCATGAACCCCCCTGTAGGCTCCCTGTTTCTGGTGAGATGGGGTAGAGTCAGTGCCCACGTGTAATTCCCGACACCAATCTTTCAGTTGCCCTGCAGGGCCGTTGTTCTCTGCCGGATTGGACGGGACCAAGGGCCCGGGCACCTGTATCACACTATTATTAAAAGTAAACAGTTTGGCAAGTGTGGCATATTTGGTTAGGTGGACTTCTTCCTCCCCACAGTTAAGAACACGTTGGGCACCCTCCCCTTGCGGATGTCAACCACCCCTCTGGCTGTCAGGAGGGTAGGCCTATTATCTGAATATACAGGTTCTACCAGGGCCTGGTAGTCTTTACCCTGAGGCCTATGGCTGCCCGACACCATATTAACATTTCACTCCTGGGGGTATCGCAATGGGGTTTGAATCACTTACTGTGACACGGCCAATTTCACCACCGGTCAGCTCTACCTGCTGTCTCTGCATCAGAGCTCTGATTTCTTTCTGCAAGGCACGTTGTTCACTGTAACCAGCTATTTCTGCTACCTGCTGCAACAAGACAATAACCTCTGCAAGACAATTTTCTATGACATTAGTACCGATGGTCATCATGGGGTTATATTCACGGCGGTCAATATCAACAATGACTATGAGGAATATAGGAATATAGGCTGAACTGGATGGACAAATGTCTTTTTTCGGCCTTACTAACTATGTTACTATGTTACTATGTAATGACAATTCCTTGGGCCTCCAATTCTACCCACCCCACCTTAATGGTGACCTCTTTATACCCCACTTGTGGCAATGGCTGACCATTACTGGCTATTATGGTGAAATCATCATCGGGGCCACGGGTAATGTCGGTGTCCTCCCAATAACGTTTATAAAGGATGTAAGGCATAGTCGTCACCTGGGAACCGGTGTCCAGCAAAGCGTTCATGGGGATACCGTCGATCACGATGGGAAGAACTGGTCGCCCTCCGATGTATTTGGATCTCCAATTTTGCGGGCCTGATCGTCCTACTCCTGGGGGTTGGCCCTCTGCCCCAGGGGTTGCTCATTTAAATGACAGTACCTTGCAAGATGGCCCACCTGGTGGCAGCGGCGGCAGATAGGTCATCCGTCCCGATGGAAGCGATCGTCGTCTCTGCCTCTGGTCGACGGAACCCTCCTCTGTCGCTGCCAGGGGACATCTTCCGGTCTGGAAGCCAGCTGGATCTTCTCCTTGGGGGCCTCCTGTAGGGACTGGACGGTCCGGGCTAGGGCAGCAACGCTCTTGGTCAGCTCCTGCATCTGGAGGCGTAGTCCTGCAGGGGAGTCATCTTCCAGGATCTGGGCATCGGCCTCAGCGGAAACAGGCGCATCCGGCGCCACCTCCTGGTGGTACGTGAGGGCTTGACGCCTGGGAAGTACGGCACGGCTGGGCTGTCGCTCCGGTAGCGCCTGGATGGCTTTATCTTTGAATTGCGCAAAAGTCAGGTCTGGATTCTGCATGGCCAGGAAGTGTAGTTGGGCCCTTTGGTGACTGCACAGGAGCCCCTCGATGAACCGCTCTTTCAGGAGTATATCTTCATCTTGCATGCTGTTTGGGTCACTCTGCTTGATGGCCCGCAGTGCCTCCTGGAGATTAAGGGCATAGTCCCGTAAGCTATCCTGCGGCCTCTGCTTGCACCCATAGAAAGTCAATTTAATTTCTGTAGCGGTGCGGTCTGCGACCGCCGCCTCCGCTCCTCCTGGATCAGACATGGCCGTTTCTCCCCCCTGCTAACCTGCCAGAAGTCGGGGTTCCTCTTCCGGAATTGGCACCTCACCGCGTCTTCTCGCTCTGCGCTCTTTTCGGCCGGCTCCGCCCACTAAGCTATGGCTCCTCCCCTCGTGCTCCACACGGCGCGGCGATGGCGGATTTTGGTGGCAAATAGCAATACACAGTCTTTGCAATAAATCACGGTTCAGCACAATGCAGTCACAGTCCCAAGGCACACATGACCTGATTCTTCAGGCTTAAGTAGATCCTGTTTGTGACGCCAAGTTGGAGCGGCCCCCAGACGCAGGGCAGCGGGGTACTCGGTACCGGGTCTCTCGGTTCTGGGGATGTCACGGTGGCCTGACCCGGTCCGTGGCCCTGCTAAGGGGCGCCCAATTAAAGATGTAGGTGCAGGTGTAGGTCGCAGTAAATGACGAGGACACAGGGTTGCAGTCTCTTTACCTCTTTACTGAAGGCTTCGGCATCCACAATCCAGAGCACTGTTAACTGGGCTGGCTGAGACCGGCCGGTCCGAAGGCACATCCAGAGTTCCCTTTGCAGGTGGAAATCAGTAGCCTTCCTACCAGTGCCTGTGTGTTGTAGTACTTCCCTGCTGAGCACCACAGGATAGTCCTCACAACTGTCGTGTATGTTTCTGTTCTTTTTCGCCGTCCCCCAGATGATATGGATAGGACGCACCCGTATGACGGGGTAGGCCTGGAGTTATTTTATAGGGACCCTAGAGACGCCCTTCTCCCACAATTGCCTCCGTTGTCTTCGTTAGGTGTAGAAGGTGAGACAGCCAACCTAGAGTTAACTGCCCTGCCGTAGTTCAAAGTAATGCGTAGAGCCTATTACTTCCTCGGTGCTCCGGCCACCGGCTACGCGCCTCAGAAGGATGTTGCCGATCTTAGGGCACGACTCATCTGGTTCTATCTCCTTTGTGCTGTGATCCCGTTTCTCACTTCTCCACAATATACTTCGCTTCGTCTCCTTTCTAAGGAGCCTGCCGCTATATCATACAGGCACAGCTCCGTAACGATCTGTCTTTTTTGCTAGGCCGCTGTCAGGATCCCACCCCTGACAGGTCCTCTCCCGAACTCTCCCGGGCTGCTTTCTGACTAACTTCCTATCCAACCCCCAGTTTACCAGAGTGTGAGGAGTGGCCTAATACATAGAACCCTTTGCTCCCCCTGGTGGCCGGAGTGTGAAGTGTAGTGTGTGACTGTGATACCTGGTCAGGTGAACTCCTTTAGTGCCATCAGATGTACCATCACTCCCCTTAGTGGCGGAGCGACATTACTGCAACGACCAGGACTCTGGGGCGCTGCAAACCGATCCCACCCTCAGTCTCACATTATGTACAATCTCAGTCAGAGCTTTCTGTGCAAGTGGCGCTGAGTCGATGGCGAAGATGGGAATGGGCTTACAAGCAAGTCAATGAGTTCTAGCAAACTCGGCATCAACCATGCTGATTCCTGCTCCACTGTCAACAAACACAGACATCTCCCCTTTTTTTTCTCTCCAGCACCACCTCTGCCGTCAGGACAAACTGGGAACTGCAGGTTGAAAATGCATCCCATTTAGCTTAGGCATCAAAGGACAGGCCCCAATAAAATATCCTTTTTTTCCACAAAAAACCTCACACCCTTTTTTATGCAAAACTCCGTGGAAATGTACGATGCTGAGGCACCCCCTAACTCCATGAGTTGCTCCACCCTCTCCAGTACTGGATCACTGCCAGACATCTATTATCTATCTATCTATCTATCTATCTATCTATCTATCTATCTATCTATCTATCTATCTATCTATCTATCTATCCATCCATCCATCTATCTATTTTATACAGTCATAAATAAACCAGACATGGAACCATATAAAATTAAATTTATTTTTAACATCTGATAATACAGAAAAATACAATAAACGGTTAAAAAACCACAATGTGCACACTGGGACAAGTGCTACAACAAAAAATGCCAGTAAAATTAATATCAGAGCACATATAATATGCAAAATACCTTGAGGGGACTCCAAATCTTCCTGATGAAGGAAGTTTAACAGAAACGCACATCGGGGCGCACGTGTGCACACATAGATTTGGAGTCCCCTCAAGGTATTTTGCATATTATATGTGCTCTGATATTAATTTTACTGGCATTTTCTTGTTGTAGCACTTGTCCCAGTGCCGCATGTGAGACTTGCACTGGTCCTGGATCACATTGCACTTTTAGCACTTTCTAAATTTGGTTACTCATTTTGGGATTTTCCCCCCTTATTTCTACACTTGTGCAGCGCCCCAGAGTCCTGGTCGTTGCAGTACTGCGGCTCCGCCACTATGGGGAGCTATGGTACGTCTGATGGCACTGAAGGAGTTCATCTGATCAGGTATCACAGACACCAATATATTTCACCACCAGGCCACCAGGGGGAGCTAAGGGTTCTATTCATTAGGCCACTCTCCACACACTGGTAAAACTGGGGGTCAGGCAGGAAGTTAGACAGAAAGCTGACTGGGTTGGAACCAGGCAACACCTTGTGGCAGAGGGTGTTGCGGGAGAAGATACAGTAAGGTCTCTGTCAGGGGTGGGATCCTGACAGAGGCCTGGCAACTTGAGCGAACATAACGGGACCGTGCCTGCTCAGGATAGCGGCGGTGCCCAAGGAAGGATTAGAGGAGAGATAGATTGTGCTGAGTGAGAAACGAGATCAAAGCAACAAGGAGAATACCAGTAGGAGTCGTGCTGTAAGATCGAGGCAACATCCTACTGAGGCGCACAACCGGTGGCCGGAACGCCGAGGGAGTATTACATTATTCAGCTTCAAGCAATACTCTAAACAGCGGCAGGACAGTCAGTCATAGGCGGGCTGTCTCAACTAAATCACCTATGCAGTCTTGGGGGGCAACTTGTGGAGAGGGGCGACTCTAGGGTCCCGGAAGAGCTCCGAGCCTACCCGTCAAACGGGTGCCGTCCCAACCAGAACATCAGGGAGGGACGGAGAATTAGAAGAACATCATCTAATCGAGTTGTGAGGGAACTTAAGAAACGGACACAACAGTTGTGGGGACTTTCCGTAAGCACAGCAGGGAAGGACCACAACACATAGCGCAAGAGGGAAGGCACAGATTTCCACCTGTGAGGAGAACTCTGGAGGTGCCATTGGACCGGCCAGACTTGCGCAGCTTGGTTAACCGTATTCCGGACTGAGGACCCCGAGATCTTCAGTAAAGAGGTAAAGAGACTGCAACCTGGTGTCCTCGTTATTTACTGCACCGCACCACTACAGCCTCACCACCATCCGTCATACCTATCACTGTACGCCCCTCGGCAGGGTCACGGACCGGGCCTAGCCACCGTGACAACCCCAGAGCAGAGACTCAGAGGCCCGGTACCGGGTACCCCTCGGCCCTGCGGCAGTGGGGGCGCTACACTTGCACTTGGTGCACTTATATAATTATAATTATTTTTATACTCATTCAATTTCACACTTTTTTATTTTTTTACTCAGTATATTTTATTGTGGTATTAGTTACTTATACAGTCATGTATATCGAAGGCAAATTGAAATTAGACATAATTTCACACTAAGCTCCAAAAATGGCAGGACTAAATTTTTGCAACCCACTTAATATTTGGTTGCACACCCTTTGGAATAAATAACTGCTGTCAACCACTTCCTATAATCATCAACAATCTTCTTACACCTCTCAACTGGAATTTTGGAGCAGTCATCTTTTGTAAACTGCTTCAGGTCTCTCATGTTTGAAGGTGCCTTCTCCCAACCGAAATTTTAAGATCTTTCTATTATCTATCTATGCATATATTCTCTGTCTATCTACCGTATCTATCTACTATTATCTATCTATCTATCTATCTATCTATCTATCTATCTATTATCTATCTATCTATCTATCTATCTATCTATCTATCATCTATATGTCTATCTATCTATTCTCTATTTATAGATCTATCTATTATTTATCTATTTATTATATATAATCTATCTATTATCTATCTATTCTCTAGCTATCTATTATCTATTATCTGTATAGCTATTATCTATCTATCTATCTATCTATCTATCTATTATCTATTCATTATCTATCTATCTATCTATGTATCTATCTATTATCTATTATCTATCATCTATCTATTCATTATTTATCTATCTATCTATCTATCTATCTATCTATCTATCTATCTATCCTTCATTATCTATCTATCTATCTATCTATCTATCTATCTATCTATCTATCTATCTATCTATCTATCTATCTATCTATCCTTCATTATCCCGAGACTGACAATTTCTCTGATTTCCTCCTTTCCCTGCTTCTAACGTTACATCCAGTTCCACCGTAAGTCTCATTATACAGAGTGACGAGTACGATATTCAGGACAGCAGTGAGAAGTCAGGCAGCCCCATGTAATGAATATATTAATGGTGAATTGGGGCAGCTGTCGGGTCACATTTTGTCCCTGGGCAGCATGTGAGTTATTTCTGCAATTTCCCTTGTGTGCGTTCTACAGTTTATTCTCTCATCCAAATAAAAAGTGCATCACAAAGAAAATAAAGAACTCACGTTGAGAAAAAACGCAGACAGTACAAGGTTAAAGTCAATGCTGCAGCCATACAGGAAATATTGGAGCTGCCGTTACATTCATCTAAAATGTAAACATGTGAAATCCGAACTGGTTTAGCATAATAGCATTCATCTACCAGCAGGAAAGTTCAACTCAAGTACACAGGGGGCCAAAATTTAAAGCTTGGACAAAGTCGTGGGCCAACATTGATATTTATTAAAAAAAAAAAAAAGGTCTACAATGGAGGAAGTTTTTCCTGATCATCAAATTTAACTATGAATTTTTTCATATGGAAACAGAAGGGGTCGTCCCACGAGCAAAGTACATTTGTCACGTGACACGGAACAGTGGCTCCTTCCCTGTCCATAACGCTAGACGGCGCCCTAGCTCACCCACTTTCCCGGGATACTTCAGGTACGGACTGGGACTGAAATTCAGCTCTGGCATTTGAAATCACACAGGCCCATGCTGTCCCCATTCCCAAGCACTAGATGGGGTATATTGCTAATATTACCCTGGATAGATAAAAGCAAGATTTACTACAAGACTAATATTTCTAATGATCCTTGGTGGCCTGGTGGGGTAAGTGACTGAGTCAGCGACTTTGTGCTCCATCACACCTCTTAACAATATGGGTGTCTTGAGAACACCTATTCTGTTAACAACGTAGCAGAAAAGGCAGCCCACAACTAGACAGGCCCTTCTGACATTTGCCAGAATTGACAGATGGCCAGTCCGGCCCTGCTTCTGAAGGTGAAGATGCCGGGGTCGCCACCCTTGCCTTATTATCTGTTCTCTTCCCCATCCCAGGAAAGAGGGGCGCTACTGTGCACCGCAGTACACCAACCTGAAAAACAAGGCTACACAAACTAGGGTAAACTGAAAACACCAGGCATACAAATATTCACTCACATACAACACATATAACAGAGGAATGCACCGGGGAGTGGAGAATGGGGAAAAAAACAAAAAACAAAATAGAGGAGGGAAGAGAATTACCACACTTACAAAGCATGCAACAGTCACAGATAACTCCTCCAAAAGTCCTTCTCACATGAACACCTCTCCTCCCAAACCATGCAGCAAATGCTAGCTCTGACATGGGTTTGAATCAGTACCCAGATTATACAGGCGATGGAAGTGGCTAACAGAGCTCAGCTGAGAGCTCAGAGTTTCTGACATGGTCGATTAATCCCTGTTCTGCCAAAAGAAATAAACATCATTAAAAAGAAGGAGAAGTGCTTCTTCTCAGCACAGCAGTAGGAGCAATCAGACACTACAGTCTTCTGGCTCCCCTCTGCAGTAATCCAGTGACAGTACCTCCCCTTCTACAAGGGATCTCTGGAACCTCAGGACCAGGTTTATCAGGGTGTGCCACGCCCACTGCCACACCTCTTCCGCACGCAGGTCATACGGATGTATGCAGATGCCTCCGCATGTGTCATCTTGACGCTGCGCTGACCTGCGTCAAAAGCAACATGTTGTGCAGCGCCCCAGAGTCCTGGTCGTTGCAGTAATGTCGCTCTTCCACCTGGGGGAGTGATATTACGTCTGATTGTACTAAAGGAGTTCACCTGACCAGGTATCACAAGTCACACACCACACTTCCCACTCCAGTCCACCAGGGGGAGCCTTGCTTCTATCTATTAGGGCACTCCTCACATACGGGTAAAACTGGTGGGTTGGATAGGAAGTTAGGCAGAAGCTACCTGGGTTTGACCAAGAGAGGACCTCTCAGGCAGAAAGGGGGAGAAGGAGGAAGATCTGAGCTGTAGACAGAGGGTCTCTGTCAGGGGTGGGATCCTGACAGAGGCGAAGCACGAGATAGAACGTTACAGAGCTGCGCCTGCACCCATTGTGGCAGCATCCTAAGAAAGGACACGAAGAGAAGTGTATTGTGGAGAGTGAGAAACGAGGTCACAGCACAAGGAGATAATACCGGGAGGAGTTCTGCCCCAAGATCGGCAGCCTCCTGAGGCGCGTAGCCGGTGGCTGGAACACCGAGGGAGTAATTGACTCTACGTATTACCTCAGAGACCGGCAGGACAGTCAATTCCAAGTTGGCTGCCCAACCTTAATACCTAAGAAGACACGGAGGCAAATTGTGGGAGACGGGCATCACTAGGGTCCCTATAAAATAGCTCCAGGACTACCCCATCATACGGGTTGTCCTATCCATACCATCTGGGGGACAGAGAGAGAGAAGATCAGAAACATCCACGAAAGTTGTGAGGACTATCCCGTGGTGCTCAGCAGGGAGGTACTACAACACACAGGCGCTAGTAGGAAGGCTACAGATTTCCACCTGGATAAGGGAACTCTGGATGTGCCTTCGGACCGGCCAGACTCTGCTTGCCCGGTGAACGGTACTCTGGACTGTGGACCCTGGAGTCTTCAGTAAAAGGTAAAGAGACTGCAACCTTGTGTCCTCGTTATTCATTGCGCCTTACATCGTCCACCATCACCACCTACACATCTGGGAAGCCCTGGGGATATACTTCACCTGTGGGAAGGTATACCATCTAGCTGCCACTCCATCACCCCAGCGGACCCCTAGCAGCGTCGGTCACCCTGACCGAATACCACAGGTGGTGTCACGAACACTAGACAAACTACACCTTTAATTGGGCGCCCCTCAGAAGGGCCACGGACCCAGTCAAGCCACCGTGACATCCCCAGAACCAAGAGAGAAAGACCCGGTACCGAGTACCCCATTGCCCTGTCACGTGGGGGCACTGCAGTTGCATTTTGTTGTGGTCGGCACAGCTTCAAAACAACACATGTGGAGGCATCTCCATACATCTGCATAGCCTGCGTACCTAATGTTAAAGATAGGGTACGCAGGACGCATGCAGACCTAGGTGGAGCTGAAAAGGCGCCGCAGTGGGCGTGGCTCTATGAAGAAGGCTTTCATCCGCAGCCCTGCCGAACGCTAGTGTGAAACTAGCCTTAATGCTCGTAGAGGACAACTACACCAAGTCACCAACACACAGGTCTGCACCCACCAAACGTCTCCAATCAGTCACACTCTTATATTTGGATCACATCTTCCTCAAGTTATTAGTAACCCCCTGCCACACGGACATAATAGACGATGAAAACCGTTCCTCTTCAGGTAATCGAAAAGAACAATTCTTATTAAATGAGCTGAACTGAGGATGAAACACAAACACCCCGAAAAGCAAGGACTTACCAGTAGACTCATGACAACGATTATTTACAGCTAATTCGGCTAGCGGTAAGTAGGTAACCCAATCCTCCTGATTCTCAGACACAAAACACCTAAGATAAGTCTCCAGATTCTGGTGAACCCGATCAGTCTGCCCATTAGACTGTGTTTGGAATGCAGAAGAAAATGACAGATAGATTCCTAGATGAGTGCAAAATGCCCTCCAAAACTTGGAAACAGACTGTAACCCCCAGGTCAGAAACAATATTGGTTGGGATCCCATGTAATCTTACAATTTCACTGATGAAAATTTGCACCAAGGATTTGGCGTTCAGTAAAGTGGGTAAAGTGATAAAGCGAGACATCATACCGAATCTATCTACCACTACCAGAATTACAGTATTCCCCGCCAACACGGTAGATCCATGATAAAATCGACTGACAAGTGAGTCCAAGGTCTGCTGGGAATCTCCAACGGTTGGAGAGCCCCCGATAGATGAGTATGAGAGGTCTTAAAACGTGCACAGACACTGCAGAACATCCAGATGAACCCCTGGCCACCAAAAACGCAGAGTAAGAAGATCAGTGGTGGCTTTTTTTACCAGGATGTCCAGCCAAGACCGAATCGTGATGTTCACTAAGGACTTCTAGATGAAGATTAACAGGAACAAATAGTTTACCAAGTGGACAGGCAGCAGGGGCGTCCTGAGCGTCAACAACCTCTCTTTCCAGATCGAAGCATATAGACACCATAACCACCACCCCTTTTTGAAAAATAGGTACTGGTTCACAATTATTTCCTCCCCCAGGAAAACAACAAGATAAGGCATCTGCCTTAATGTTTTTGTTCCCCAGCCTATACAGTTAGGGAAAAAAGTATTTAGTCAGCCACCAATTGTGCAAGTTTCCCATTTAAAAAGATGAGAGAGGCCTGTAACTGACATCATAGGTAGACCACAACTATGAGAGTCAAAATGAGAAAACAAATCCAGACAATCACATTGTCTGATTTGGCAAGATTTATTTTGCAAATTATGCTGGAAAATAAGTATTTGTCCCCACATAGTGTTCCATACAGTATGATGACGAGCCCTATGTAGAGCTCCATACAGAATAATGACATCTCATTGTGCTCCATACAGTATAATGGCCTCACATAGTGCTCCAGACAGTATAATGGTCTCACATAGTGCTCCAGACAGTATAATGGCCTCACATAGTGCTCCATACAGTATAATGGCCTCACATAGTGCTCCAGACGGTATAATGGCCTCACATAGTGCTCCATACAGTATAATGGCCTCACATAGTGCTCCATACAGTATAATGGCCTCACATAGTGCTCCAGACAGTATAATGGCCTCACATAGTGCTCCAAACAGTATAATGGCCTCACATAGTGCTCCAAACGGTATAATGGCCTCACATAGTGCTCCATACAGTATATTGTTCCAACACATTCTTCCATACAGTATAATGCTCCCCTCATGTCCATGAATTAGAATACGCCCAATTTAGTGCTCCATACAGTGAAATGAGCCTTATATGGTGCTCCAAACAGAATAATGGCCCCATATAGTGCTCCATACAGTATAATGTCCTCACATAGTGCTCCATACAGTATAATGTGCCCCACATAGTCCTTCATACAGTATAATGTGCCCCACATAGTGCTCCATACAGTATAATGGCCCCACATAGTGCTCCATACAGTATAATGGTCTCACATAGTGCTTTATTCAGTATAATGGCCTCATATAGTACTCTATATAATATAATAGGCCCTGTATAGTGTGCCATTCAGTATAAGAGGCCATAAATAGTCCTTCCTACAGTATAATAGCCCCACATTGTGCTCCTTATAGTATAATGGTCCCCACGTTAAAAATAAATACTCACCTCTGCCCTTTCCCCCACTGCTCTGGTTTCTTAATGGTGTCTTCAGATCCTCTGTACAGATCAGTATTGTAATGTATGTACACAGTAACAGTACCAGCAGAATAGTGAGTGCAGCTCTGGAGTATAGTACAGGATGTAACTCAGAATCAGTACAGGTTCAGTAATGTAATGTTATTATTATTATTTATTATAGCGCCATTTATTCCATGGTGCTTTACATGTGAGGAGGGGTATACATAATAAAAACAAGTACAATAATCTTGAACAATAAGGCCATGTGCACACGTTCAGGATTGTTAGCGTTTTTTTCGCGTTTTTTCGCTATAAAAACGTGATAAAAACGCGAAAAAAAACGCTTACATAAGCCTCCTATTATTTACAGGGTATTCCGCATTTTTGGTGCAAATGTTGCGATTTTTTCCGCGAAAAAATCGCATAGCGGAAAAAAAAGCAACATGTTCATTAAAAATGCGGAATTGCAGGGATTCCGCACACCTAGGGGTCCATTGATCTGCTTACTTCCCGCACGGGGCTGTGCACACCATGCGGGAAGTAAGCAGATTATATGCGGTTGGTACCCAGGGTGGAGGAGAGGAGACTCTCCTCCATGCACTGGGCACCATATAAGTGGTCAAAAAATAAGAAATAAAATAATAAACAGTCCTATACTCACCCTCGATGTCTTGCCGCCTCCTCGCACGCTGCCGTTCGGTTTCTGTACCTGGTGTGCGCTGAAGGACCTCGCCGAATGACGTCACTGTCCTGTGATTGGTCGTGAGCGGTCATGTGACCGCTCACGTGACCGTGACGTCACGGGAGGTCCTGTGCGCACAGACCAGCTATACGGAACGGACGCCGGTGAGATGTCTGGGTGAGTATAAGCATTTTTTTATTTTTTTTATTATTTTTAAACATTCTATCTTTTACTATAGATGCTGCATAGGCAGCATCTATAGTAAAAAGTTGGTCACACTTGTCAAACGCTATGTTTGACAAGTGTGACCAACCTGTCAGTCAGTTTTCCAAGCGATGCTACAGATCGCAGGGAAAACTTTAGCATTCTGCAAGCTAATTACGCTTGCAGAATGCTAAAAAAACGCGAAAAAAACGGAAAAAAACCGCAAAAAAAAAAATGCGGATTTCTTGCAGAAAATTTCCGGTTTTCTTCAGGAATTTTCTGCAAGAAATCCGCAACGTGTGCACATACCCTAAAAGTCAAAGCTGGTACAGAAGGAGAGAGGACCCTGCCCGCGAGGGCTCACAATCTACAAGGGATGGGTGAGGATACAGTAGGTGAGGATAGAGCTGGTCGTGCAATGTATGTACACATTGACCGCACCAACAGAATAGTGAGTTCAGCTCTGGAGTATAATACAGGATGTAACTCAGGATCAGTAATGTAATGTATGTACACAGTGACTGCACCAGCAGAATAGTGAGCGCAGCTCTGGGGTATAATACAGGATGTAACTCAGGATCAGTAATGTAATGTATGTACACAGTGACTGCACCAGCAGAATAGTGAGTGCAGCTCTGGAATATAATACAGGATGTAACATAGGATCAGTAATGTAATATATGTACACAGTGACTGCACCAGCAGAATAGTGAGTGCAGCTCTGGGGTATAATACAGGATGTAACTCAGGATTAGTAATGATCTGGAGTTTGATACAAGAGGTAACTTTTTCCTTTGATCCCTGTACTCTTGGATATGGTCACAAAGCAGGCACTGTATAGTGACTTCATACTTTATCCGTGGGCGCTCGGCTGTGCTTCGCCTCCATGAACCAGTCTGTAATCTGAACCAGCTCCTGACATGCAGTAAATCTTATCCATAGATATTAGTGTCAGTTATCTAACCTCCGGCTCCATACATCTGTGCAGCTGGTGTAGAGATAAGACTTTCTGAGTCCAGGGGGATAATATACTAAATCCGCTGATCGGCTCCTGTGTGGTCAAGAATCAAAGAGCAAAATCTGCTGAAAGTGATGAAGCCGAGACCATGAAGACCCTGCGGAGCGGCTATGGCCACGACTGGTCTGCGGACACGATGCGCCATGTACCTACATAGTAATGTATGGCCCTGAAATAAGGAATAATAAGAGCAGCCATTTGCACCGTGTTTCCGAGGCTCAGGCAGAATGATATTCAGCGTCCGTGCTGTAATAATCCTGTTATCATTACCAACCACATGCCACCCTCCCTGTAACATCCGCGCTCCGGAGAAGCCGTCATTGTCACTGACTCAGACAGCCTAATCCTAATGGAGATGTCCCAGGAGCTTGCGCAGGACACAGCCGCACCGCCTTGAAGGACAGGAATTAAAGGGTTACAGGATAGATGTTAAATTGTTAATAGCTGGGGTCAGACCACAGGGACACCCACCGATCCTGAGATCTGGAGTCCATAGAGTCCTGTATGAATGAATGGCCATGCATGTGCAGTACTTTTCAATTCATTGACTATGGGACTGCCATCCTGGTCCATAGACAGTCCCATGTACAGTGACTGGAGCAGATGTATAACCACAGCTTTATTCATTATCTTTGGGAGGTTCATCCCAGTACCGTAGACTATGAAGTGAGTGGTGAAGTGCATGTGCGATCATCACTCTAATTTCTGACCCCTTCTTGAGAACGGTGAGGGTCCCATTGATTGGACCCCAAATTAACTGAAAGTTATCACATACCTCTGGTGGTGCGCCATGTCTCCTAATATCAAAAGAGTTTTGCACATTAAAGCGAAAATATACGGGGGCTCGGACGACTTTTGTCCAATTATGGAGCTCTGAGTCATTGGGACACCGCCGTGATCAGTGACTCTGGCGTAACTGCATTGCCTGTTGGGGTCTAAGGTGGTCTGGAGTATCACAGAGAACGCTGCAGCTCCGTCAGACGTTTCACAGGGTCAAATCGGACACTATGATACAACAGTTACCAAAAACCTATGTCCTGTTATGCAGTTTATTCAATAAATTATCCTATACTAGCATCTACTGTCCAAAGTGTAAAGGTGCAAGAGTTTGGTCACATGACACTCTCTCAGCCCGGTTTCCTGTGGAAGCCTCTAGAAGCTTCTGAGGTAAAAGTCGGGGAGGAGTTCCTGCCCTTCCTGTGAGGAGCGACGTGAGGAGAGGTCGACTTTCTAGGCTGCTCTGCCTTTAGTCTAGGTCTCGCTTCCCTTAATCTTCAATCGGCCAGGAAACTGCCACAGCCTACGCCAGGAGGACATCTTAAATTTCAATCTTCATAGAGACAGAAGAGATAGAGCTGTACACGGGCTCTTCTGCTGCACTCCACACCATTAATGGTTCTGCCAGCGTGAGTGCCTCATGTTCTACCGCATCTTCTACCGTGCGCCCTGCGACTGGGAACCGTACCAGGACTTAATCGTGAGGAAGCAGTGGACACTATGTCCACAGTGAACCAAACTGTGTAGGCCGATCCTTGGTAGTCATATAACTGAAGGACTGTAACCCGGTATATAACCGGCAGTCAGCCGATCACCTTATGTAAGCCATTAACTGAGAAGATTCCATCTTAACCCCTTCCCGACCTTTGACGCCACGTAGGCGTCATGAAAGTCGGTGCCAATCCGACCCATGACGCCTATGTGGTGTCATGGAATGATCGCGTCCCTGCAGATCGGGTGAAAGGGTTAACTCCTATTTCACCCGATCTGCAGGGAGAGGGGGAGTTGTACTTCAGCCCAGGGGGGGTGGCTTTGCCCCCACGTGGCTACGATCGCTCTGATTGGCTGTTGAAAGTGCAACAGCCAATCAGAGCAATTTGCAATATTTCACCTATGAAAATGGTGAAATATTGCAATCCAGCCATGGCCGATGCTGCAATAGCATCTGCCATGGCTGGAAATCATGTTCTGCCCCCCCCCCCCACCGCCCCCGATCGCCTCCCCAGTCCTCCGTTCTGTCCGGTACCCCCCTCCATCCCCCTGTCCGCTCCCCCGTGCTCCTGTCAGCTCCCCCGTGCTCCTGTCCGCTCCCCCCTTCCTCCGATCCCCCCCCTGTGCTCCGATCCAAACCCCCACCACCCCCTCATACTTACCGAGCCTCCCGAAGTCGGTCCGTCTTCTCCCTGGGTGCCGCCATCTTCCAAAATGGCGGGCGCATGCGCAGTGCGCTGTTGTGAATTCTGTTTGTGGGCTCCCTCTGGTGGCGACTGGTGGTACTGGTTGACTTCTGTTCTTTATCTCCAGTGCACCTGTTCCCATCAGGAAATGGGAGTTTCCTATATAGTCTGGCTTTTCAGTCATTTACTTGCCGGCTATCAATGTTACCAGAGCTCCTCTGTTACTTGCTACCTGCTCCAAGTCTGCTGATTCAGATAAGTTGGATCATTTGTATCTTTTGTCCAGCGTGCATTTATATGAATCTTGCTGCTGGAAGCTCTAGTGAACTGATATGACCACTCCGGTGTCATGAGTTGATACCGGAGTTTAAAGTTATTTCAGGATGGTATTTTGTAGGGTTTTGAGTTGACCGCGCAGTCCACTTTTGTATTTTCTGCTATCTAGTTAGTGGGCCTCTCTTTGCTGAACCTGTATTCATACTACGTATGTGTTTTCTTCTTAACTAACCGTCATTATATGTTGGGGGCTACTATCACTTTGGGGTTTTCTCTAGAGGCAAGCCAGGTCTGTGTTTCCTCTATTAGGGGTAGCTAGATCTCCAGCTGGTGCGAGACGTCTAGGGATAAAACGCAGGTACGTTCCCCAGCCACTGGTAGTTGTGCGTGAGGTTCAGCATCGCGGTCAGCTTAGATTCCATCTTCCTAGAGCTAGTCCTGTTTTTGCCTATGTCCCTGCCATTGGGAACCATGACAGTGCGCCCGCCGAATCTGCCGGCCGGCAGATTCATTACAAAGTACATTTTGATCACTGTGGTAGGTTCTATCACAGCGATCAAAATAAAAAAATAATAAATAAACCCCCCCTTTATCACCCCCATAGGTAGGGACAATAATAAAATAAAGAAAATATATTTTTTTTCTTTTTCCACTAGGGTTAGGGTTAGAACTAGGGTTAGAACTAGGGGTAGGGTTAGGGTTAGGGTTAGGGTTATGGCATGTGCACACAGTGCAGATTTGGCCGCGGATCCGCAGCGGATTGGCCGCGGATCCGCAGCGGATTGGCCGCTGCGAATTCGTAGCAGTTTTCCATCAGGTTTACAGTACCATGTACACCTATGGAAAACCAAATCCGCTGTGCCCATGGTGCGGAAAATTCCGTGCAGAAACGCTGCGTTGTATTTTCCGCAGCATGTCAATTCTTTGTGAGGATTCCGCAGCGTTTTACACCTGTTCCTCAATAGGAATCCGCAGGTGAAATCCGCCCAAAAAAACACTGGAAATCTGCTGTAAATCCGCAGGTAAAACGGAGTGCCTTTTACCTGCAGATTTTTCAAAAATCGTGCGGAAAAATCTCACATGAATCCGCAACGTGGGCACATAGCCTTAGGGATAGGGTTGGAATTAGAGTTAGGGTTGGAATTAGGGCTAGGGTTGGAAATAGAGTTAAGATTAGGCTTGTGGTTAGGGTTACGGATAGGGTTAGGGGTGTGTTGGGGTTACAGTTGTGGTTAGGGTTGGGATAAGGGTTAGGGTTAGGGTTAGGATTAGGGTTAGAATTAGGGTTACGGGTGTGTTGGGGTTAGGGTTGTGATTAGGGTTATGGCTACAGTTGGGATTAGGATTAGGGGTGTGTTGGGGTTAGTGTTAAAGTTAGAATTGAGGGGTTTCCACTGTTTAGGCACATCAGGGGTCTCCAAACGCAACATGGCGCCACCATTGATTCCAGCCAATCTTGCGTTCAAAAAGTCAAATGGTGCTCCCTCCCTTCCAAGCCCCGACGTGCGCCCAAACAGTGGTGTACCCCCACATTTGGGGTACCAGCGTACTCAGGACAAACTGGGCAACGACTGTTGGGGTCCACTTTCTCCTGTTACCCTTGCAAAAATAAAAAATTACTTGCTAAAACATAATTTTTGAGGAAAGAACAATTATTTTTTATTTTCACGGCTCTGCGTTATAAACTTCTGTGAAGCACTTGGGGGTTGAAAGTGCTCACCACACATCTAGATAAGTTCCTTCGGGGGTCTAGTTTCCAAAATGGGGTCACTTGTGGGGTGTTTCTACGATTTAGGCACATCAGGGGCTCTGCAAATGCAACGTGATGCCCGCAGACCATTCCATCAAGTCTGCATTTCAAATGTCACTACTTCCCTTCCGAGCCCTGACGTGCGCCCAAACAGTGGTTTACCCCCACATATGGGGTACCAGCACACTCACAACAAACTGGGCAACAAATATTGGGGCCCAATTTCTCCTGTTACCCTTGTGAAAATAAAAAATTGCTTGCTAAAACATCTTTTTTGAGGAAAGAAAAATGATTTTTTATTTTCACGGCTCTGCGTTGTAAACTTCTGTGAAGCTCTTGGGGGTTGAACGTGCTCACCACACATCTAGATAAGTTCCTTGGGGGGTCTAGTTTCCAAAATGGGGTCACTTGTGGGGGGTTTCTACTGTTTAGGCATATCAGGGGCTCTGCAAACGTAACATGATGCCCGCAGACCATTCCATCAAAGTCTGCATTCCAAAACGTCACTACTTCCCTTCCGAGCCCCGGCATGTGCCCAAACAGTAGTTTACCCCCACATATGGGGTATGAGCGTACTCAGGAGAAACTGGACAACAACTTTTGGGGTCAAATTTCTCCTGTTACCCTTGCAAAAATAAAAAATTCTGGGCTAAAAAAATATTTTAGAGGAAAGGAAACACATTTATTATTTTCACGGCTCTGCGTTATAAACTTCTGTGAAGCACTTGGGGGTTCAAAGTGCTCACCACACATCTAGATAAGTTCCCTTGGGGGTCTAGTTTCCAAAATGGAGTCACTTGTGGGGAGTTCCTACTGTTTAGGCACATCAGGGGCTCTGCAAACGCAACCTGACACCCGCAGAGCATTCCATCAAAGTCTGCATTTCAAAACGTCACTACTTCCCTTCCAAACCCCGACGTGTGCCAAAACAGTGGTTTACCCCCACATATGGGGTATCAGCGTACTCAGGAGAAACTGGACAACAACTTTTGGGGTCCAATTTCTCCTGTTACCCTTGGGAAAATAAAAAATTGTGGGCTAAAAAATCATTTTTGAGAAAAGAAAAATCATTTTTTATTTTGACGGCTCTGCGTTATAAACTTCTGTGAAGTACTTGGGGGTTCAAAGTGCTCACTATGCATCTAGATAAGTTCCTTGGGGGGTCTAGTTTCCAAAATGGGGTCACTTGTAGGGGAGCTCCAATGTTTAGGCACACAGGGGCTCTCCAAACGCGACATGGTGTCCGCTAACGATTGGAGCTAATTTTCCATTCAAAAAGTCAAATGGCACGCCTCCCATTCCGAGCCTTGCCGTGCACCCAAACAGTGGTTTACCCCCACATATTAGGTATCGGCGTACTCAGGAGAAATTGCCCAACAAATTTTAGGATCCATTTTATCCTGTTGCCCATGTAAAAATGAAAAAACTGAGGCTAAAATAATTTTTTTGTGAAAAAAAAGTACTTTTTCATTTTTACGGATCAATTTGTGAAGCACCTGGGGGTTTAAAGTGCTCACTATGCTTCTAGATAAGTTCCTTGGGGGGTCTAGTTTCCAAAATTGGGTTACTTGTGGGGGAGCTCCAATGTTTAGGCACACGGGGGCTCTCCAAACGCGACATGGTGTCCGCTAAAGATTGGAGCCAATTTTTCATTGAAAAAGTCAAATGGCGCTCCTTCCCTTCCGAGCCCTGCCGTGCGCCGAAACAGTGGTTTACCCCCACATATGAGGTATCAGCGTACTCAGGACAAATTGGACAATAAAGTTCGTGGTCCAGTTTCTCCTTTTACCCTTGGGAAAATAAAAAAAATTTCGCTAAAAGATCATTTTTGTGACTAAAAAGTTAAATGTTCATTTTTTACTTCCATGTTGCTTCTGCTGCTGTGAAACACCCGAAGGGTTAATAAACTTCTTGAATGTGGTTTTGAGCACCTTGAGGGGTGCAGTTTTTAGAATGGTGTCACTTTTTGGTATTTTCAGCCATATAGACCCCTCAAACTGACTTCAAATGTGAGGTGGTCCCTAAAAAAAATGGTTTTGTAAATTTTGTTGTAAAAATGAGAAATCACTGGTCAAATTTTAACCCTTATAACTTCCTAGCAAAAAAAAAATGTGTTTCCAAAATTGTGCTGATGTAAAGTATACATGTGGGAAATGTTATTTATTAACTATTTTGTGTCACATAACTCTCTGGTTTAACAGAATAAAAATTCAAAATGTGAAAATTGCGAAATTTTCAAAATTTTTGCCAAATTTCCATTTTTTTCACAAATAAACTCAGAAATTATCGACCTAAATTTATGACTAACATGAAGCCCAATATGTCACGAAAAAACAATCTCAGAATCGCTAGGATCCGTTGAAGCGTTCCTGAGTTATTACCTCATAAAGGGACACTGGTCAGAATTGCAAAAAACGGCAAGGTCATTAAGGCCAAAATAGGCTGGGTCATGAAGGGGTTAAACTTCACGGTGACCATCTCTCTCTTGCTACCTAAAGTTTCCAGCTTGTATGAAGGACCGTGATACCATCGCTATGGACTACGTATTGTGAGGTGAATTGATTACGTTAATACCCTTGTCAGCATTCATCCTTGAAACTGCGCAGACACACTAAGAGAGGGCTCAGTGTGAGGGACGCAGGGCGAGCACGCCACAACGCCGCCCGTGGCATCACTAATTTCTTTACTATTGGCCAGCCCTGGCACCTATAACATCTAGTTCCCCCCTGGGCACCGAATACTCTGCCAATTTGGCAAGTTTTCCCACCTACAAAGAATGGAGAGGTCGGTAATTTTTATCGTAGGTACACTTCACCTGTGAGAGACAGAATCTAAAAATAAAAACCAGAAAATCACATTGTATGATTTTTATATAATTAATTTTCATTTTAATTGCATGAAATAAGTACTTGATCACTGACCGACCAGCAAGAATTCTGGCTCTCACAGACCTGTTAGTTTTTGTGTAAGAAGCCTCCTACTCTACACTCATTACCTGTGTTAATTGCACCTGATTGAACTCGTTACCTCTATAAAAGACACCTGTTCACACAATCAATCACACTCCAACCTCTCCACCATGGCCAAGACCAAAGAGCTGTCTAAGGACACCGGGGACAAAATTGTAGACCTGCACAAGGCTGGGATGGACTACAGGACAATAGGCAAGTAGCTTGGTGATAAGGCATTTATAGTTAGGAAGGTGGGAAGTGTCTGCAGCGCCCCAGAGTTCTGGTCGTTGCAGTACTGTGGATCCGCCACTATGGGGAGCCATGGTGCGTTCGATGGCACTGAAGGAGTTCATCTGACCAGGTATCACAGACACCAATATGTTTCACAGCAGGGCCTCCGGGGGGAGCTAAGGGTGCTATTCATTAGGCCACTCCCCACCATAGTGGGTAAACTGGGGGTCAGGCAGGAAGTTAGAGGAGAAAGCTGACTGGATTGAACGAAGCAACACCTTGTGGCAGAGGGTGTTGTGGAGGAAGAGACAGTAGGGTCTCTGTCAGGGGTGGGATCCTGACAGAGGCTTGGCATTGGAAAGAACGTAACGGGACCGTGCCTGCTCAGCATAGCGGCGGTGCCCTAAGAAAGGACTAGAAGCGAGATAGATTGTGCTGAGTGAGAAACGAGATCAAGCAAAAAGGAGAATACCAGTAGGGGTCATGCTGTAGGACCGGAGCAACACCCTACTGAGGCGCATTACCGGTGGCCGGAACGCCGAGGGAGTGGAATAGCATACAGCTTCAAGCCATACTCCAAACAGCGGCAGGGCAGTCAGTTTAAGGCAGGCTGTCTACCACATATCACCTATGAAGTCTTGGGGGGCAATTGCGGGAGAGGGGCGTCTCTAGGGTCCCGGAAGAACTCCAGGCCTACCTGACAAACGGGTGCTGTTCCAACCTGAATAACAGGGAGGGATGGAATACGAGAAGAACATCAGTGAATCGAGTTGTGAGGGAACTTAAGAAACAGACACGACAGTTGTGGGGTACTTTCCGTGAGCACAGCAGGGAAGGACTACAACACATAGCGCTAAGAAGGAGGGCACTGATTTCCATCTGTGAGGAGAACTCTGGAAGTGCCATCGGACCGACCGGACTTGCGCAGCCTGGTGAACCGTATTCTGGACTGCGGACTGAGAGATCTCCAGTAAAGAGGTAAAGAGACTGCAACCTGGTGTCCTTGTTATTTACCGCGACCTGCACCCCACAACTGCACCGCTACACCACCGTTACTGCACCATCATCATCACTTATTGCACCGGACGTCCCCCACTGACGGACAGGGCCACGGACCGGGTCCAGCCACCGTGACAACCCCAGGACTGAGACCCAGAGGCCCGGCTCCGGGTACCCCTAGGCCCTGCGGCGGTGTGGGGGCGCTCCAACTTGGCGTCACGAACAGGATCTACTTAAGCCTGAAGAATCAGGTCATGTGTGCCTTGGAACTGTGATTTACTGTGATTTACTGTGCTTAGACTGTACTTTATTGCAAAGACTGTGGATTGTCACTTGCCGCCAAAAGTTCGCGCCAAAACCGCCGCCATTACAGCGGTAAGGAGAGCGCAGGAGAAGAAGAAGGGCGTGGAAGTGGGCGTGAACAAGCTGAAGAGCGCGAAAGACAATGGCCGCCCAGTCTAAATATCTCGGCCCCTTGAGGATGTGTCCGTCAGCAGCTGAGATCCGCCTCCTGATCCTCAATGGTGGGCAGAGACAGAGAAAACGAAACCGCCCACGAAGGAGAGAGCGGGAAAAGGACCAGGAAGAAGAATTCAGCGACATGGAGGACGCCATGGCGAGCCGCCCGGAGCCGGAGCGTGGGGTCGGAGCAGAGGACTCCCCCAGCCACCCGGAGGGGCACCGCAACCGGGCCTCCACCGCTGATGCTGAATTCCTGCAGGCCGGAGTGGACGAGCTCAGCGACCGACTCCGGCGGACGCAGCTGAGCACTGAGGCCGGGTGGAAGAAGGCCATCATCAGGAGCCTCACCGGACATCTGTCGGCAGCCTCATCTGGTCCGGAGCAAGAAAGAAGTTCCAGCGCTCCGAAGCCAGAAAGCAAGGCCCTGCCGGAAAGCGAGATGCTGCAAGCAGAGATGACAGCGTCACAGCACAAGGCCCCACAGCCAGCGTTCCAGACCCCAGCGGAGACGGAGCAGACCGGCACCGGAGGAACCGCATCTGAAGCAGGTAGGAAGAGCCACCCTGCCCTGACGACCGACACCACTCCAGCGACTGCTAGTGCCACAGCTGCTGACTCCGTTCCAGTGACTGATCTTGCAGCAGCCGCTACCTCTGCTGCAGCAAATGCCCATACTCAAGCTGCGCAGACCTCCATCGCTGCGCATGATTTAACCATACATGAAGGACGGATTAACGGCGTTTGTCCAGCACTGGGTGTAACCCTGGACCTCACTTTGCCCAGGCCAAGAAGGGTTAAGTGCCAGGTGCAGCCCTGGAAGCCGTTCAACTAAAC
This sequence comes from Ranitomeya variabilis, assembly GCF_051348905.1. Lineage (NCBI taxonomy): Eukaryota > Metazoa > Chordata > Amphibia > Anura > Dendrobatidae > Ranitomeya > Ranitomeya variabilis. The sequence continues at coordinate 1,137,277,073 of NC_135232.1, forward strand.
CTCGGAAACCTGAAACTGTAAATAGTTAACTGTTTATTTCCTTGCTGTTTTGCTGCTAAAATCCGTCCTGGGTTAACTCTTAAAGGGATCCCTTTGTTTACCCGGGATCCCTATTGCTTTTTATTTTTGCTTTCACTTTCATTTTTGCTTTTTTGTTCCACAATGTTATAAAAACTGCTGAATCATGAACAGTGCATGATCCAAACTTTCTTGTAAATAGTTTGCACCTTATTAAAGGCGCTTCCTACTGGTTTTATTTAAAGACTCTTTGCGAAGATACCGTTCTGGAACCTTTGCTGAGCAAAGACTGGTAGGCTGAGAAGACGAGCTACCTCAGAAAGACTTGATTCTCTTTTAAAGGGGATGTCCAACAGCGTACTTATGAGAAGATACTGTTTTAGAACAGTAATGCAATGATAATGTTTGAACGAGAAAAGTTTTATGTGTTTTAACTAGTTAAATGTGAAGAAATACTGATGATGATGCGCTGGAAAGAAATGTAACTGTTTTGCATGAAGAAAAGTTATGTGTGTTTAATTTGTTTAAAGTGAGAAATCTAGATAATGTTCTTTAAAAGGAAAGATGCAGAAAGCCCGTAGGGGTAGATTTAGAGTTCTGCTTAGTTGAAAGTAAAGAAAGTAGTAATGAAGGTGAGGATAGAAGGTAAACCCTGAGTCCCCATAGAAAGTTCGTTCGTTACTAAGGACAGAGAGTGAACCCGTAGGGGTTAGAAAGTGAGTCCTAATAGGAGCCAAATAGAGCTGGCTCAATGTTCTCTAATTGAAAGGAATGTTATGTCTATACCATGTATAGTAGCGAAAGGCAGTAGGCCCTGGCTGAACGGGGCGGTCCTGTAATAGAAAGGAGAGGCAGTAGGTCTGGTGCCATAGGGACAGGCGGTCCTGCAGGTTCAAAGTAGGAGAATGCAAAGTTAAAATACCTTATAATGTGATTATAGGAAGGTCTTTAGCGGATTAAGAGTGTATATCCTTAAAGGCAAAGTTAAATTATTGGTCAATAATGTTTGCACCTAGTAGAATACCCGGTTGGGTAATGAGAGTTAATTGTAGCCTGTTGCTATGATATTTAATTATGTTTGTAACGTTAAAGTGTCCTCACCTCCCATAAAGGGAAGCTTGTTCAAGTATGCTTATTGTTTTGCACTCAACAAAATTGTATGTCTTTTTGCTAACCTGTATTGTTGTTTTCTTCCCAGTCCCGGAGTACTGTGTTTAACCAGGGGGGAGTGCAGCGCCCCAGAGTTCTGGTCGTTGCAGTACTGTGGATCCGCCACTATGGGGAGCCATGGTGCGTTCGATGGCACTGAAGGAGTTCATCTGACCAGGTATCACAGACACCAATATGTTTCACAGCAGGGCCTCCGGGGGGAGCTAAGGGTGCTATTCATTAGGCCACTCCCCACCATAGTGGGTAAACTGGGGGTCAGGCAGGAAGTTAGAGGAGAAAGCTGACTGGATTGAACGAAGCAACACCTTGTGGCAGAGGGTGTTGTGGAGGAAGAGACAGTAGGGTCTCTGTCAGGGGTGGGATCCTGGCAGAGGCTTGGCATTGGAAAGAACGTAAAGGGACCGTGCCTGCTCAGCATAGCGGCGGTGCCCAAGAAAGGACTAGAAGCGAGATAGATTGTGCTGAGTGAGAAACGAGATCAAGCAAAAAGGAGAATACCAGTAGGGGTCATGCTGTAGGACCGGAGCAACATCCTACTGAGGCGCATTACCGGTGGCCGGAACGCCGAGGGAGTGGAATAGCATACAGCTTCAAGCCATACTCCAAACAGCGGCAGGGCAGTCAGTTTAAGGCAGGCTGTCTACCACATATCACCTATGAAGTCTTGGGGGGCAATTGCGGGAGAGGGGCGTCTCTAGGGTCCCGGAAGAACTCCAGGCCTACCTGACAAACGGGTGCCGTTCCAACCTGAATAACAGGGAGGGATGGAATACGAGAAGAACATCAGTGAATCGAGTTGTGAGGGAACTTAAGAAACAGACACGACAGTTGTGGGGTACTTTCCGTGAGCACAGCAGGGAAGGACTACAACACATAGCGCTAAGAAGGAGGGCACTGATTTCCATCTGTGAGGAGAACTCTGGAAGTGCCATCGGACCGACCGGACTTGCGCAGCCTGGTGAACCGTATTCTGGACTACGGACTGAGAGATCTCCAGTAAAGAGGTAAAGAGACTGCAACCTGGTGTCCTCATTATTTACCGCGACCTGCACCCCACAACTGCACCGCTACACCACCGTTACTGCACCATCATCATCACTTATTGCACCGGACGTCCCCCACTGACGGACAGAGCCACGGACCGGGTCCAGCCACCGTGACAACCCCAGGACTGAGACCCAGAGGCCCGGCTCCGGGTACCCCTAGGCCCTGCGGCGGTGTGGGGGCGCTCCATGTCCATCATTTAGTATTAATGTAGTAAACAGTGGATATAAAGAGCACCCCCTTCTATGGAGGACCCAACACATCCTAACTAATCCAGCTCTGCTACTTTGTTGGGTACTTGAGCCTCCTAACATACTCAGCCCTGCTGTATAACTAGACTCTGCTACATCACAAAAAGTGTGTCTATTGACAAACCCAGTTTTGATTTCTGGCTGGGTACTACCATATTATAACAAGTGTGCCTTTTGACATACTCAGCTCTGCCATGTTGTTGGACTCAGATACATCACTACAAGTGTGTTTAATCATAAGCTTTGTGGAAAAAGAAAAAAAGAGCATGAACCGCACATCCCAAAATCATACGTTGATCTAAAGCCGCTAGGCAAAAATTTAAATACTGAACATGAGGTTTTCAGTTTAACACTCTGATCAGACTGTATGAAGCCCACTGCCCCTTCACGGCAAACCTCGTAGTGGGTCCTACCGCCGTAACAGAGCGAAGCCGTGCGGCGACCACCGCCGCAGCGGCCATGCACCAGCAGGGCGGACGGCCTGTTGCCCCACAGCACCCATGCTGCGAGACTGAGCCCCCAAGACTCCAGACCGCGCCGCCCCACCAGCACAAAGCCACAGCAACAATGGCCGCCACACAGCACCAGCACCAAACTGAAGGGAGCATTTAAACTCACCTTCCTCCAGCTCTTCAGTGAGAGCCAAAATGGGCTAGACCCCTTACTTTGCAATCTCCTGCTAATTTTGGGATGTGCGGTTCATGCTCTTTTTTTTTTTTTTTTTCTTTTTCCACAAAGCATGTTTAATCATAAGCCCAGCTCAGCTACATCACTGGGCTCTGCTATATCCCAGCAAAATGAGTCTCCAGTAATATCCAGCTCTGCGATTCTGCTGGGCTCTGCTATTTCACTCTCCTATAATATTTTGCTGAGGTGCTACCTTCCTTGTGGTCCAGTATAGTTGCTGTCAGATAATTTTTGAGTATATGAGATGTGTCTGAGGGATGTGAGCACAGATCTCTGTACAAGCAATGGAAGATAGTGCTACTCGCTGCCCTTCCATCCTGTGCTTGAACAGCTGCATGTGGTTGATCCTGGAAGGATGATGCAGTGATGAGCTTGGTGAGATAAGGTAGGATATCAGGGACGATAAATGGATGAAGATCATGTAGAATGTGGAGGATGGAGGATAGCGGTAACATAAGAATTGTCACGAAATTTAACAGGGAGTCGGTCAGCGGATGTCACAACACACACTCAACGGGATGGAAATGGGGAGAGGAAGGCCCTACCGTTAGGGAGAGAGGGATGGACACCTCCTGAGCTCCAACGTAAGCCTGTCCCCACACTCCTCTAACGCCCTAAGCGGGTCCTTCCCCCCGCCGCCATCAGGAACCTCAGCCCTCGCTGTCACCTTGCACTGCCCTGGCTAGTGCACTGGCCAACAAGGATGCTAGCCTCATCACTGCAGATGGTACAACACAGGGGAGAGTGACAAACATGAGACAAAGGAAAAAAACACCAAACTTAGCTTAACAACTTTCTCTGCTGCAAAGCACCACACAGCAGAAGAAAAGCATCTGGACAAACTCCACGAAACCAGCTGATTCACCACTGCAGCCAGAGAGCTCCTTACTCCAGGCTTGGTCAACATAGATTCCTCTATCACCCACATCACCTGACCTAGCAACTCTGCAATTGCAACACTGCCAGCAGGGAAAACTGACATTAACCCTTGCTGGCGTGAAATGAAAAAAGCTACATTTAAGTCATAGTGGAACCAGAGCTGCCACGCATCCAAAAATGGATCGTGACAAGAATCCTGATGCACTTTCTACAAGATGGCACTGACCACAAGAAAGGATGTGAGGAAACAAGACAGGAGGAGGGGCAGAGAGAGGCATTATGGGAAAGTGCAGTAATACATGAACAACATGATATGACAACGACCAGTAAATGTCAGCAAAGTACGAAAAACACTGTAACCACAATCTTGTATATAAGATAGATGAAGTAAGCCATATAATACTAGGCGCATGGGGCATCCTAGAAACAAAAAGCTGTTCCAGAAAGCAGAGAACCCCTTTAATGTTGCAAAATTGAATATTGTTCTGGTATCAAATATGTGAAGCGTAACATTTACTGGACCATCCTCTTACACATTTGCTTGACCTTCAGAGCGACCTTGGTAATCATTACACCGTGGAGCGATGTTCTCGTCCTCTGGGAGCTCTCAGAACTTTTCTCTGTCGTCCTCCATACATGGAGGAGGGGGGATGGGAATTCAGCATAAAAAGCTTTTAAAATTCCGAATCGCGTGATAATAACCAAATATATTCTAGCGGACGCTTTAATATGCAAATCAGCGATATAAAGTAGCCGCATTCGGGGCCTGGATATCTTTTCGATTGCACGTAGGGAATTTTTCATGATATCACTTTCGGAACATTTCTTTCAATAAAAGCACTTATCTGTCATTATTGAACACACCGGAGGGAGCGGAAACACTTTGCCGGTTGTAGACGGGCTCCATTACAGAAATGTTATGACAAGAAAGGGAAAAGGCCCGGCAATCACCGCAAAATATTCACAATCTTATACGCCACAAAATTGCATTTTTCAAGGTTCGTTCAGGAGTTTAAAATGGATATTGTCACCTCTGGACACCGCACCACTTGTAGGTATGGAAATGAGCCATCTGCCGGGGAGTTAGGTCTCATCTGGAGATGTGGATCCATAAAGCCCTGGACCCGGGTGAACAGATGGAAGGCAGAACAGACCGATGAGGAAGCAAAGAAAGAAAGTGGTGAAAACGGAGGCTAAAGAGGCTGGAGGAATGGAGGCTGGATCGCAGCTTGATGAACTGAACTCTAATGCTTGCATGGCAGCTTGGCAAAATTTGGCTGTAGAGGATGATGGGCAACTAGAATAGAGGCTGGAGGAATGGACACCTCCTGTATATAATTAGATATGTACAGCTGGCATAACCTGGGCACCTCCTGTATATAATTAGATATGTACAGCTGGTATAACCTGGGCATCTCCTCTATATAATTATATATGTAATTATACAGTGGGTATGGAAAGTATTCACACCCCTTTAAATTTTTCACTCTTTGCCTCATTTCAGCCATTTCGTAAATTCAAAAAAGTTCATTTTTTTCTCATTAATGTACACGCTGCACCCCATCTTGACTGAAAAAAACAGAAATGTAGAAATTTTTGCAAATTTAATAAAAAAGAAAACTGAAATATCACATGGTCATAAGTATTCAGACCCTTTGCTCAGACACTCATATTTAAGTCACATGCTGTCCATTTCCTTGTGATCCTCCTTGAGATGGTTCTACTCCTTCATTGGAGGCCAGCTGTGTGTAATTGAACTGATAGGATGTGATTTGGAAAGGCGCACACCTGTCTATATGAGACCTCACAGCTCACAGTGCATGTCAGACCAAATGAGAATCATGAGGTCAAAGGAACTGGCCAAGGAGCTCAGAGACAGAATTGTGGCAAGGAACAGATCTGGCCAAGGTTACAAAAGAATTTCTGCAGTAGTCAAGGTTCCTAAGAGCACAGTGGCCTCTATAATCCTTACATGGAAGAAGTTTGGGACCATCAGAAGTCTTCCTAGACCTGGCCGTCCAGCCAAACTGAGCAATTGTGGGAGAAGATCCTTGGTGAGAGAAGTAAAGAAGAACCCCAAGATCACTGTGGCTGAGCTCCAGAGATGGAGATGGGAGATGGGAGAAAGTTCCACAAAGTCAACTATCACTGCAGCCCTCCACCAGTCGGACTTTTATGGCAGAGTGGCCCAACGGAAGACTCTCCTCAGTGCAAGATATATGAAAGCCACATAGAGTTTGCTAAAAAACACATGAAGGACACCCAGACTATGAGAAATAAGATTCTCTGGTCTGATGAGACGAAGATAGACCTTATTGGTGATAATTCTAAGCGGTATGTGGAGAAAACCAGGCACTGCTCATGACCTATCCAATACAATCCCAACAGTGAAACATGGTGGTGGCAGCATCATTCTATGGGGGTGTTTTTCAGCTGCAGGGACAGGACGACTGGTTGTCATTGAAGGAAATATGAATGCGGCCAAGTACAGAGATATCCTGGATGAAAACCTCTTCCAGAGTGCTCTGGACCGCAGACTTGGCCGAAGGTTCACCTTCCAACAAGACAATGACAGTAACCACACAGCTAAAATAACAAAGGAGTGGCTTCAGAACAACTCTGTGACCATTCTTGACCGGCCCAGCCAGAGCCCTGACCTAAACCCAATGGAGCATCTCTGGAGAGACCTGAAAATGGCGTCCACCAACGTTCACCATCCAACCTGATGGAACTGGAGAGGATCTACAAGGAAGAATGTCAGAAGATCCCCAAATCCAGGAGAGAAAAACTTGTATCATTCCCAAGAAGACTCATGGCTGTACGAGCTCAAAAGGTGCAAAGGGTCTGAATACTTATGACCATGGGATATTTCAGTTTTTCTTTTTTAATAAATTTGCAATTTCTACATTTCTGTTTTTTGTCTGTCAAGATGGGGTGCAGAGTGTACATTAATGAGAAAAATGAACTTTTTTGAATTTACCAAATGGCTGCAATGAAACAACGAGTGAAAAATTTAAAGGGGTCTAAATACTTTCCATACCCACTGTATGTACAGCTGGTATAACCTGGGCATCTATTGTATATAATTTTATTTGTGCATCTGGTATAACCTGAGCATCTCCTGTATATAATTATATATGGACAGCTGGTATAACCTGGGCATCTCCTCTATATAATTATATATATACAGCTGCTATAACCTGGGCATCTCCTGTATATAATTAAATATGTACAGCTGCTATAACCTGGGCATCTCCTGTATATAATTATATATGTACAGCTGCTATAACCTGGGCATCTCCTGTACATAATTATATATGTACAGCTGCTATAACCTGGGCATCTCCTGTATATAATTATATATGTACAGCTGCTATAACCTGGGCATCTCCTGTATATAACTATATATGTACAGCTGATATAACCTGGGCATCTCCTGTATATAATTATATATGTACAGCTGCTATAACCTGGGCATCTCCAATATATAATTATATATGTACAGCTGGTATAACCTGGGCATCTCCTGTATATAATTATATATGTACAGCTGGTATAACCTGGGCATCTCCTGTATATAATTATATATGTACAGCTGGTATAACCTGGGCATCTCCTGTATATAATTATATATGTACAGCCGGTATAACCTGGGCATCTCCTATATATAGTTATATATGTACAGCCGGTATAACCTGGGCATCTCCTGTATATAATTATATATGTACAGCCGGTATAACCTGGGCATCTCCAATATATAATTATATATGTACAGCTGGTATAACCTGGGCATCTCCTGTATATAATTATATATGTACAGCCGCTATAACCTGGGCATCTCCTGTATATAATTATATATGTACAGCCGGTATAACCTGGGCATCTCCTGTATATAATTATATATGTACAGCCGGTATAACCTGGGCATCTCCTCTATATAACTATATATGTACAGCCGGTATAACCTGGGTATCTCCTGTATATAATTATATATGTACAGCCGGTATAACCTGGGCATCTCCTGTATATAACTATATATGTACAGCCGGTATAACCTGGGAATCTCCTGTATATAATTATATATGTACAGCTGGTATAACCTGGGCATCTCCTGTATATAACTATATATGTACAGCTGGTATAACCTGGGCATCTCCTGTATATAATTATATATGTACAGCCGGTATAACCTGGGCATCTCCTGTATATAATTATATATGTACAGCTGCTATAACCTGGGCATCTCCTGTATATAATTATATATGTACAGCTGGTATAACCTGGGCATCTCCTGTATATAATTATATATGTACAGCCGGTATAACCTGGGCATCTCCAATATATAATTATATATGTACAGCCGGTATGACCTGGGCATCTCCTGTATATAATTATATATGTACAGCTGATATAACCTGGGCATCTCCTGTATATAACTATATATGTACAGCTGGTATAACCTGTGCATCTCCTGTATATAATTATATATGTACAGCCGGTATAACCTGGGCATCTCCTGTATATAATTATATATGTACAGCTGCTATAACCTGGGCATCTCCTGTATATAATTATATATGTACAGCTGGTATAACCTGGGCATCTCCTGTATATAATTATATATGTACAGCCGGTATAACCTGGGCATCTCCAATATATAATTATATATGTACAGCTGGTATAACCTGGGCATCTCCTGTATATAATTATATATGTACAGCTGCTATAACCTGGGCATCTCCTGTATATAATTATATATGTACAGCCGGTATAACCTGGGCATCTCCAATATATAATTATATATGTACAGCTGGTATAACCTGGGCATCTCCTGTATATAATTATATATGTACAGTTGCTATAACCTGGGCATCTCCTGTATATAATTATATATGTACAGCTGGTATAACCTGGGCATCTCCTGTATATAATTATATATGTACAGCTGGTATAACCAGGGCATCTCCTGTATATAATTATATATGTACAGCTGGTATAATCTGGGCATCTCCTGTATATAATTATATATGTACCACTGGTATAACCTGAGCATCTCCTGTAAATAATTATATATGTACAGTTGGTATAACCAGGGCATATCCTGTATATAATTATATATGTACCACTGGTATAACCTGGGCATCTCCTGTATATAATTATATATGTACAGCTGGTATAACCTGGGCATTTCCTGTATATAATTATATATGTACCACTGGTATAACCTGAGCATCTCCTGTATATAATAATATATGTTCAGCTGGTATAACCTGGTCATCTCCTGTATATAATTATATATGTACAGCTGGTATAACCTGGGCATCTCCTGTATATAATTATATATGTACAGCTGGTATAACCTGGGCATCTCCAATATATAATTATATATGTACAGCTGGTATAACCAGCCCAGGGCATCTCCAATATATAATTATATATGTACAGCTGCTATAACCTGGGCATCTCCTGTATATAATTATATATGTACAGCTGGTATAACCTGGGCATCTCCTGTATATAATTATATATGTACAGCTGGTATAACCTGGGCATCTCCTGTATATAACTATATATGTACAGCCGGTATAACCTGGGCATCTTGTATATCTTACTGTATGTGTGCGTGCAGCGCCCCCACTGCCGCAGGGCCGAGGGGTACCCGGTACCGGGCCTCTGGGTCTCTGCTCTGGGGTTGTCACGGTGGCTAGACCCGGTCCGTGACCCTGCTGAGGGGCGCCCAATGAAAGGTGTGGATGGTGGTGGTAGTGCGGTGCAGTGCTGGTCACAGTAAATAACGAGGACACCAGGTTGCAGTCTCTTTACCTCTTTACTGAAGGCTTCAGGATCCTCAGTCCGGAATACGGTTCATCAGGCTGCGCAAGTCCGGCCGGTCCGATGGCACCTCCAGAGTTCCCTTTGCAGGTGGAAATCTGTGCCTACCTTCCTGCGCTTGTGTGTTGTGGTCCTCCCCTGCTGTGCTTACGGGATAGTCCCCACAACTGTTGTGTCTGTTTCTCGTGTTCCCTCACAACTCGATTCTGATGTTCTTCTTCGTCCCCCAGATGATATGGCTAGGACGCACCCGTATGACGGGTAGGCTCGGAGCTCTTCCGGGACCCTAGTGTCGCCCCTCTCCACTGGTTGCCCCCTATGTCTTCGTAGGTGATTGGTGTGAGACAGCCCGCCTATAGCTGACTGTCCTGCCGTAGGTTTGAAGTACTGCTTGGAGCCTAGTACCTCCTCGGCGTTCCGGCCACCGGCTACGCGCCTCAGTAGGATGTTGCCTCGTCTTACAGCACGACTCCTACTGGTATTTCTCCTTGTTGCGTTGATCTCGTTTCTCACTCAGCACAATATACCTCGCTTCTTGTCCTTTCTTAGGGTATCGCCGCTATCTAGTGCAGGCGCGGTCCCGTAACGTTCTCTCTGTTCGCTAGGCCTCTGTCAGGATCCCACCCCTGACAGGGACCCCCCTGAGTCTCTCCCCGCAACACCCTCTGCCACAGGATGTTGCCTGTTCGATTCCCAGTCAGCTTCTGTTCTAACTTCCTATCCAACCCCCAGTTTTACCAGATTGTGAGGAGTGGCCTAATACATAGCACCCTTAGCTCCCCCTGGAGGCCAGACTGTGAAGTGTATTGGTGTCTGTGATACCTGGTCAGGTGAACTCCTTCAGTGCCATCAGATGTACCATAGCCCCCCTTAGTGGCGGAGCATCAGTACTGCAACGACCAGGACTCTGGGGCGCTGCATGCGTCTAGTATAATTTGCCTGTCTTCTGGTATAACCTGGGCCTTTATATAACACAGCATACTCCGACCTATCTGCCCGTTAGTTCTGGGCGATTCTGCACGCAGACTTTGCAGAGTATTAGCACCTGGAGAGACGGGATCTATAAATCGACCTGTTCTGCTCCTTGTAATAAGTGACGGAGTGAATGCGCTTTATAATCTCCGCAATAATGCTGATAATGACAATCGTCTCCCGCGGACTCATCACAATCTTCGCTCTGTCTCGTGGTTTCTGAGAGCACTTGAAACTTACTAAGTCAAACACATCGGCCGCCTGCGGCTCCTGAGAGCAGGTAAAACCAATGACCGGCGGGCAGCAAACTGCGGCGACCTGCTACCGCCATAATCTGCAGCAGCGCGCGCCGGGGTGTGCCGGTCACCGCCATCACCGATTATCCAGAAATAGGGGAATCACTAACTAGATTTTAAAGGGTGTATTGGTGGTTTGGAAATCTCATCCTTAAAGGGATCCTCTCAGCTGATTCATGCTGCCTGAACCACGAGCGGCATGAATTCGACGTGGACAGTTTTCTTCCTGTATTTATACCCACTACTTCCCTGAGTATTTTTCTTTAATCCGCCATACTGTTCCAGAGATATGGACTTTGTTATTTAATTGGCAATATTTATGTTGTTTGCCAAGGGGGTGTGTCTCACAGGATGCTCAGGGGTGTGTCTTTAATGCATTACATTATTACCGGATAATCTTTCAGGATAGGTCATCTCTATCAGATCTGTGGGGGTCTGACACCCGACACCCCTCCAATCAGCTGCAATGGACGTAGAGCTGAACTGCAGTACCCAGCAGTGACCACTACGCAGTGTACAGAGCCGTGCAGCTGTGCTTCCACCCGGCTGCTGCCAGACCTGGGGGTGCTGGTTGTCAGACCCCCAGGATCTGATATTGATAACCCACCCTGAGGATTTCATCTTGTTAGGGCTTAGTTTTTGCAATGACACGTCCACATTTTGTTTTTTACATCTTTTCAGGGTAGACACCATATTTTCATCGCTTTTTACTGAATTTTTTGCATCATTATGCAATTTTGCTGTTTTGATTCTCTTTCCCAGTGCGACGTTTCATTCATTTTATGTTTCGATAGATTGGACATTTTATGGACGGGGTGGTACTACATGCATGCTTTTTTTATTTTCATATTTTTGTTTTTAATGGGAAATAATGAGAGTAATACTAATTTTTATGTTTTTTTATTTTATTTTTTTTCATTTTTTATTTATTTTTCTTTACTTTTTAGAGTATTTGTCCTTTTAGGTGACTTGTAACTGCGGTCAGGGCCGTATTTGCCACTAGGCACTTGAGGGCACGTGCCTAGAGTGGGACAATGCGGGGGGCGGCACCTGAGCAAGGTTGTTTTTTTTATTTTTTATTTAAGTCGTGGGTCACCTCCCGACCGCCCGCCCCCCGGCCGCCTGCCTGCCTCCCACCCACCCTCCTTGAAGACGATACTCACCCTGCTCCAGCGATGCCTGGTCTCAGCGTCTGCAGCATGTCCTGAGTGAGTGGTCACATGGTACCGCTCATTAAGGTCATGAATATGCGCATATTCATGACCTTAATGAGCGGTATCACATGACCGCTCACGCAGGAAGAAGGTGCTGCGCCGGGAGTCGGGAGAGCCAGAGGGATGTCGGCGCAGCCGGGCGGTGTGGGAAAGGTATGAGGGACGGGGGGACAGGGGATGGGGGGTGAAGGAGGACGGTAAGCGGCGCCATGCAAGGCGGGAGCGGGAGCGGGGGGGGGTTGAGAGATGAGCCATGCATACAGGGGGGATATGACCCATGCATACAGGGGGGGAATATGAGCCATGCACACGGGGGGGAATATGAGCCATGCATACAGGGGGGGAATATGAGTCATGCACACGGGGGGGAATATGAGCCATGCATACAGGGGGGGAATATGAGTCATGCACACGGGGGGGAATATGAACCATGCATACAGGAGGGGGGGAAATATGAGCCATGCATATGGGATGGGAGGGAGATGAGCCATGCATACAGGAGGGGGGGTCATTATACAGTATGGAGCATCATGTGTGGCCATTATACAGTATTGAGCATCATGTGTGGCCGTTATACAGTATGGAGCATCATGTGTGGCCGTTATACAGTATGGAGCATCATGTGGGATCATTATACAGTATGGAGAACTTTGTGTGGCCATTATACATTATGGAGCATTATGTGTGGCCGTTATACAGTATGGAGCACTGTGTGGCCATTATACAGTATGGAACATCATGTGTGGCCATTATACAGTATTGATCATCATGTGTGGTGGCCATTATACAGTATTGAGCATCATGTGTGGCCATTATACAGTATGGAGAACTGTGTGTGGCCATTATACAGTATGGAGCACTGTGTGGCCATATTTTTTTTTGTTTATAATTATTGTATATGAAACAGTGTGATCAGCAGTGCTAAATGGCTGTGGTTGGGACGTGGAAATGGGTGTGACTAGTTGTGAAATGGGTGTGGTCAGAGGCGTGGCCTAAAATTTGCCACAGCGCATTACGCGCGTGGCAAATTTTATACCTCCTTCCCTTCATCAAAAGTTGGGGGGTATGGTACCGCATTTGCCAGATCATGGCAAGTGCCGCAAGTCTCATAGGGAATGAATGAGGCCGAACGCAGTGTTGCTGTAAGTGATCCGTTACGCGGCAGATGCAGAAAAACTGACGGATCTGCTGCAAAAGGCGACTTTCACATCAGCGATTCTTGCCAAAGTCACTGCCGAGAGTGTCATACTCACCAAAGGGGGAGGCAGCACTAAAAGTGACTAGGGCAGCAGAAACCCTAAATATGGCCCTGACTGCGGTTGTCTCATCGCTTGTATGATATCCAGCAGAGTATTAGTAGTAAGAATCAAGGTCTCCTTAGAAGCCCACCCACAGTCACCAGCTCCATGATTCCAGGCATGGGGGTCTTCAACATCAAGTAGTTGACAACCCTGTAATGTTTTACTGTCATTGATTCCAGTGCGTGCCATCATACAGAGCCAACCAGGACCGGTACTGGAGAGTGATGCACCAGCTAGTGACTGCTGAAGACCACCAAGGACTTCGCCATTGATGGAAACAAGTGAATCGTTTGGAGGTGAAGATTCAGCTGCTTCTCAGATTTCTCAAAAAATTTCGAGTCACGAGAACCTGATTTTTGTTTTGTGATTCGATTGGCACAAAATGCCCCCCCGGCCATCACCTGTGTCCTTCACTGCGGTTACTGATGCAGTCTTCATTGGGTCTCAGAAGATGTCGCTGATGGACCAGAGAAGACTTCATTGTTGACATGACCAAAAAAGACAACCGGACAGGAATGGGGATGTGGCCACCAAAGTGTAAATTATTTGGTCCGAGGTCTGCCAAGACCTCAGAACATAATAATGTACATTCGATTTTCATCAAGTAGATTCGATGTCTAAATTCGAGAAAATTGTTGAAGTCAAATTTTGGCAAAATTGCTCATCGGTGATCCATCTTCTCTTCCAGCATTGCTTGGTGGTATTAATCACACAACGAGATGGCGGTATTACTTGGGCTTTGATATTATCATGGTAATAAATGCAAATCTCTCTGTAATTTTTATTTTATGACCATAGCCCAATTTTTTATAAAACCAGCTCTGAGGTCCACATCGGTGGCATTATGTGCATATGGACCTTTTTAGGAAAAAAAATTTCATTTTTTTTCCAATATACAGTATATCTCAAGTCTTTTGTGTAGTTGTCACATACTGGAAAGTGGAATCGCACAGCAGCTTCACTCGGCGTTCTTCCACCACGCTGCTTATTGTCAATTGTGAAGGCAAAGCAATTACATAGGACATTCTGCAGGTTATCAGAACAGCGGCCATTAACTGCTGACAACCAGTGACTCCCAGTGGCCCTCAGACTTGTCAGCGTGAGTGCTCCACTACTTCCCCCTAATGGCTAGTCGAGGTGTCTGATAAATTCCACATGATGCCAATATCTATAGAGAGTGCATACAGTATATTCGCCAAGCGACCGCTACTCACTAAAGTTCTAGGTGAAGTTTTTGGTGCATAAAGTTTCCATGTTACACTTCGACATATGGAGACAATTACTTCTGAATTCTCCACTTTTGCTTAGTCGCGTACCGTATTCGAAGCGGCATTAAAATACAATGATGGAATAATAACAATGATGATGATGATGTGAAACGATAATAGCGGCATTATATTCTACCCCTGAAGCACAAGCGCAGATAGGAAAACTGGGAGGGGGATTTCTAACAATGCTCCATTCTTCTCCAGTAATCACACATGTAATATTCACCTATAAATACAATTAAAAGACGTGGGTGAAATAGGAATTAAGGAATCACTATTATAGTCATATGAGATTTTCCACATTCTGGCTTCCCACGCGCTGCGCCAAAAGTTAGGTCGCTGCACTCACAATGAGGCTGAACATGAAGAAATGGAACATGTCAGATTAGACCTGATCGTTTATTGCTAAAGGTGAGCAAATCGTGTTCAATCAAATAAAATATATTTTAATAGTTATTACTAACCTGGACCTCAATGGTCTCACCACGTACCCGTGCTGTGGTTTGGTTGTGTTCTTCAGTCCAGTTACTGGTGAACATCTTCACTTGGCCATCTTTGGAGCCCAGCATCTTCAGTGTCTTCTGGCACCGAGCACCAGAAAGCACAATAGATGTCGAGCACCAGAAGACATCAGTGATGCTGAGCTCTGGAAGACACTAAAGATGTTGAGCACTTTCAGATGACAAAGATGCCGAGCACTGGAAGACACAAAAAGAAGCCAAGTACCGAAAGACGCCAAAAGAAGTCGAGCTCCGGAAGACACCAAAAGAAGCCATGCACCAAAAGACGCCAAAAGAAGTCGAGCTTCGGAAGACGCCAAAAAGGTCGAGATCCAGAATAAACCAAAGATATCGAGCACCAGAAGATGCCAAACATGTCGTGCATTTAAAGACACCAAAGTCACATAGCACAAGAAGACGCCAAAGACACTGAGCTCCAAAGACAGCACAGATGCCAAGCAACTGAAAGATGCCAAAGATGGTGAGCACCTGAAGACACTAAGGATGTTAGGAACTGTCAGATGCAGAAGATAGCCCAGTGACTTTGCACTGTTGATTGGAAGAAGATGACCGGACTACTGTGGGGCAACGCGACAGAACAGGTGAATGCCAGGTAAGTCGAATTTTCTTTATTCCTTGTGTTTATTATGCTCTGTTGCTGTTGAGTGTAAATAAATACATTTACTGCAAATTTAATTTTCTGGCCAAATTCAAGCAATCTGACGCGCCCTGATAGTGAATCCTCGTATTTTTCATTAAATATTCTTGGAAAAACATTTTTTATGTCGTTCCTCTGTTATTAATCCTGAATATTGATTGATAATTTGACACATTTTTGTTACCATTCTTATTTTTAAAGGAGAAATAACTCCAGGATCAGGGAAACTCCGTGATCAGAGATAACTATGGGATCAGAGATAACTCCGGGATCAGCGATAACTCTGGAACCAGCAATAACTACGGGATCAGGGAAACTCTGTGATCAGAGATAACTACAGGATCAGGAAAACTCTGGGATTAGGGAAACTCCAGGATCAGAGATAACTCCAGGATTAATAATAATAAGTCTGGGATCAGAGATAAATCCTGGAACAGCGATAACTCCGGGATCAGAGATATCTCCAGAATAAGATATAACTCCGGAATAAAAGATAACTCGGGCATTATTGATAACTCTGGGATATGAGATAATCCTGAGATGAATGATAACTCTGGGATCAGAGATAATTCCGGGATCAGAGATACCTCCTCAATAGTGAAAGTGGAGGGCAGTGATAAACCAAATGGAGGTCATAGCTGCCAACATTTTGGGGGACATTCATGTTCCACCTCACTCCCAGCCATAAAATGTTCAAAAATGTAAAAGTCAATATAAAAGAACAACACAGAAAATTCCCTGACAAAATAGTTTACATTTGTGTCCCTGTACCCATAGCAGTCTGATCACAGGCACCGCAGCTCCGCTCCTGTTCACTTCAATAGGTGCCAAGCTACAGAATCTAAGAAAGGCCACCATACATTGAGCCGAGCTGTGCTGTTCACAAATAGGAAAATGTGGTTCTTAGAATCCAATTTTTGGGGGGCCAAGATCACATGTTGGTGGGTCGGTAGGGGATTTCCTTACATATACTTGTTATTGAGTATTGATATCTCACACTATATATACAGTGCCTTATAAAGTATTCGGCCCCCTGGAACTTTTCAGCCTTTTCCCACATATCATGCTTCAAACATAAAGATACCAAATGTAAATTTTTGGTGAAGAATCAACGAAAGAACACAATTGTGAAGTTGTAAATTTTTGTGGAAATTCAAAAACTGAAAAGTGGGACGTGCAATATTATTCGGCCCCTTTAACTTAATACTTTGTTACGCCACCTTTTGTTGCGATTACAGCTGCAAGTCGCTTGGGGTATGTCTCTATGAGTTTTGTACATCCAGAGATGGAAATTCTTGCCCATTCTTCCTTGGCAAACAGCTCGAGCTCAGTGAGGTTTGATGGAGATCGTTTGTGAACAGCAGTTTTCAGCTCTTTCCACAGATTCTCGATTGGATTGAGGTCTGGACTCTGACTTGGCCATTCTAACATCTGGATACGTTT
Organism: Ranitomeya variabilis; assembly: GCF_051348905.1. Lineage (NCBI taxonomy): Eukaryota > Metazoa > Chordata > Amphibia > Anura > Dendrobatidae > Ranitomeya > Ranitomeya variabilis. The sequence goes on from NC_135232.1 coordinate 1,137,294,606, forward strand.
ATTTGTGAACCATTCCATTGTAGATTTTGCTTTATGATTGGGATCATTGTCTTGTTGGAAGACAAATCTCCGTCCCAGTCTCAGGTCTTTTGCAGACTCCAACAGGTTTTCTTCAAGAATGGTCCTGTATTTGACTCCATCCATCTTCCCATCAATTTTAACCATCTTCCCTGTCCCTGCTGAAGAAAAGCAGGCCCAAACCATAATGCTGACACCACCATGTTTGACAGTGGGGATGGTGTGTTCAGGGTGATGAGCTGTGTTGCCTTTACCCAAACATATCGTGTGGCATTGTTGCCAAAAATTTTGGTTTCTTCTGACCAGAGCACCTTCTTCCACATGTTTGGTGTGTCTCCCAGGTGGCTTGTTGCAAACTTTAATCAACACTTTTTATGGATCTCTTTGAGAAATGGCTTTCTTCTTGCCACTCTTCCATAAAGGCCAGATTTGTGCAGTGTACGACTGATTGTTGTCCTATGGACAGACTCTCCCACCTCAGCTGTAGATCTCTGCAGTTCATCCAGAGTGATCATGGGCCTCTTGTCTGCATCTCTGTTCAGTCTTCTCCTTGTTTGAGATGAAAGTTTAGAGGGACGGCCGGGTCTTGGTAGATTTGCAGTGGTATGATACTCCTTCCATTTCAATATGATCGCTTACACAGTGCTCCTTGGGATGTTTAAAGTTTTGGAAATCATTTTGTATCCAAATCCGGCTTTAAACTTCTCCACAACAGTATCACGGACCTGCCTGTTGTGTTCCTTGGTCTTCCTGATGCTCTCTGTGCTCCAAACAGAACCCTGAGACTATCACAGAGCAGGTGCATTTATACGGAGACCTGATTACACACAGGTGGATTCTATTTATCATTGTTAGGCATTTAGGACAACATTGGATCATTCAGAGATCCACAATGAACTTCTGCACTGAAAGTAAAGGGGCCGAATAATATTGCACGCCCCACTTTTCAGTTATTCAACTTCCACAAAAATTTAAAATAACCAATAAATTTCGTTCAACTTCACAATCGTGTTCCACTTGTTGTTGATTCTTCACCAAAAATTTACATTTGGAATATTTATGTTTAAGGAATAATATGTGGGAAAAGGTTGAAATGTTCCAGGGAGCCAAATACTTTCGCAAGGCACTGTAATTACTATACGCAGTATGGACCCCTCATATATTTCCCTGGTTGATTTTCAGCACCATTGACCAGGAAATGGGCTGTGCTGTATTATGGGCTTTACTGACCTCTAGAGGATTTTTTAAAAACTCCTTTCCTATACTATTTTATCATAAAAGTACAAGCTCATGTCCAAAAGCGGCTACTCCTTTGTTTTATAAGAGCTGTATTCATCATTGCTTTGTACCTTTTTTCGGGGGTAAAAATGTTTCTAAAAGTAACTACAGTGCTCAAAAAAATAAAGGGAACACTTAAACAACAGAATCTAACTCCAAGTAAATCAAACTTCTGTGAAATCAAACTGTCCACTTAGGAAGCAACACTGATTGACAATCAATTTTACATGCTGCTGTGCAAATGGAATAGACAACAGATGGAAATTATTGGCAGTTATCAAGACACACTCAATAAAGGAGTGGTTCTGCAGGTGGGGACCACAGATCACATCTCAGTACCAATGCTTTCTGGCTGATGTTTTGTTTGAATGTTGGTTGTGCTTTCACACTCGTGGTAGCATGAGACGGACTCTATAACCTACACAAGTGGCTCAGGTAGTGCAGCTCATCCAGGATGGCACATCAATGCGAGCTGTGGCGAGAAGGTTTGCTGTGTCTGTCAGTGTAGTGTTCAGAGGCTGGAGGTGCTACCAGGAGACAGGCCAGTACACCAGGAGACGTGGAGGGGGCCATAGGAGGGCAACAACCCAGCAGCAGGACCGCTACCTCCGCCTTTGTGCAAGGAGGAACAGGAGGAGCACTGCTAGAGCCCTGCAAAATGACCTCCAACAGGCCACAAATGTGCATGTGTCTGCAAAAACAGTTAGAAACCGGCTCCATGAGGATGGTCTGAGCACCCGATGTCCACAGATAGGGGTTGTGCTCACAGCCCAACACTGTGCAGGACACTTGGCATTTGCCACTGAACACCAGGATTGGCAAATTCCCCACTGGCGCCCTGTGCTCTTCACAGATGAAAGCAGGTTCACACAGAGCTCATGTGACAGACGTGACAGAGTCTGGAGACGCCGTGGAGAGCAATCTGCTGACTGCAACATCCTTCAGCATGACCGGTTTGGCAGTGGGTCAGTAATGGTGTGGGGTGGTATTTCTTTGGAGGGCCGCACAGCCCTCCATGTGCTCGCTAGAGGTAGCCTGACTGCCATTAGGTACCGAGATGAGATCCTCAGACCCCTTGTGAGACCATATGCTGGTACGGTTGGCCCTGGGTTCCTCCTAATGCAGGACAATGCCAGATCTCATGTGGCTGGAGTGTGTCAGCAGTTCCTGCAAGATGAAGGCATTGAATCTATGGACTGGCCCGCCCGTTCCCTGGACCTGAATCCGATTGAACACATCTAGGACATCATGTCTCATTCCATCCACCAACGTCACGTTGCACCACAGACTGTCCAGGAGTTGGCGGATGCTTTAGTCCAAGTCTGGGAGGAGATACCTCAGGAGACCATCCGCCGCCTCATCAGGAGCATGCCCAGGCATTGTAGGGAGGTCATACAGGCACGTGGAGGCCACACACACTACTGAGCATCTTTTCCTTGTCATGAGGCATTTCCACTGAAGTTGGATCAGCCTGTAATTTAATTTTCCACTTTGATTTTGAGTATCATTCCAACTCCAGACCTCCATGGGATATTAATTTTGATTTACATTGATAATTGTTATGTTTTATTGTTCTGAACACATTCCACTATGCAATGAATAAAAAATTCTGAGATATCTAGGATGTGGGATTTTAGTGTTCCCTTTATTTTTTTGAGCAGTGTATATATATTTTTCAATTATTTAATATGCCCCTTTTTTTTAAATGAACTTTACTTGGATTCATTTTTTTTTGTTTTGTTTTCTTAATAGAGCATTTTGGTAGCGGGTTTGGTCATCCAGATTTTATAGCCTAATTCATCATTTGTGGCTTTTCAAAATATCACAAAAAAGAAATTCCCATAACTGTTCTCCATTACAATAGTGGAGCACGACATCTTTTTAATTTTTTTTGCTTAAGTGAAGATTAACATAATAGTAATGCTTATTACAATTGTAGACATGCATAAACATTTGTTTGTAGCAATGCAGTGCACAAATCAGGGCACAGTAAGTGGTGAGCAAGGAAAAGCTATTACCGTTTCCATAATAAAATGTTCTAATCTGTAAATGAAAAATATGAAAAACACATATATGGTGTTCAGGAAGGTAAGAGTGTGAGGAAGAATTGAGCATGAGTTTCGCCATGCCAAAAAGGCTTCCCCAGGGGCAAGAGACTATTTTGCATACTAAGAGGCATCCTTAGGGGTAAGAGATTCATATTCATACTAAGAGGTTTCCTCAGGGATAAAAGATTATTTTGTATACTAAGATGCTTCCTCAGGGATCAGAGATTACTATGCATTCTAAGAGGCTTCCTCAGAGGTAAGAGATTATTAAGCATACTACGAATTCTAAGAGGCTTCCTCAGGGGTAAGATAATATTACACATACTAAAAGGCTTCCTCTAGGGTAAAAGATTATTACACATACTAAGAGGCTTCCTCAGGGGTAAGATACTGTTTTGCATACTAAGAGGCTTCCTCAGGGGTAAGATATTATTACAGATACTAAGACACTTCCTCAGGGGTAAGAGATTATTACACATACTAAGAGGCTTCCTCTAGAGTAAAACATTATTACACATACTAAGAGGCTTCCTCAGGGGATAAGAGATTATTACACATACTAAGAGCTTCCTCAGGGGTAAGAGATTGTTTTGCATACTAATAGGCTTCCTCTAGGGTAAAAGATTATTACAGATACTAAGAGACTTCCTCCGGGGTAAGATATTATTTTGCATACTAAGAGGCTTTCTCTAGGGTAAAAGATTATTACAGATACTAAGAGACTTCCTCAGGGGTAAGATACTGTTTTGCATACTAAGAGGCTTCCTCAGGGGTAAGATATTATTACAGATACTAAGAGGCTTCCTCAGGGGTAAGAGATTATTACACATACTAAGAGGCTTCCTCTAGGGTAAAAGATTATTACACATACTAAGAGGCTTCCTCAGGGGTAAGAGATTATTACACATACTAAGAGGCTTCCTCAGGGGTAAGAGATTATTACACATACTAACAGGCTTCCTCAGGGGTAAGAGATTGTTTTGCATACTAATAGGCTTCCTCTAGGGTAAAAGATTATTACAGATACTAAGAGACTTCCTCCGGGGTAAGATATTATTTTGCATACTAAGAGGCTTTCTCTAGGGTAAAAGATTATTACAGATACTAAGAGACTTCCTCAGGGGTAAGATACTGTTTTGCATACTAAGAGGCTTCCTCAGGGGTAAGATATTATTACAGATACTAAGAGACTTCCTCAGGGGTAAGAGATTATTACACATACTAAGAGGCTTCCTCAGGGGTAAGAGATTATTACACATACTAAGAGGCTTCCTCAGGGGTAAGATATTGTTTTGCATACTAAGAGGCTTCCTCAGGGGTAAGATATTGTTTTGCATACTAAGAGGCTTCCTCAGGGGTAAGAGATTATTACACATACTAATAGGCTTCCTCTAGGGTAAAAGATTATTACAGATACTAAGAGGCTTCCTCTAGGGTAAGAGATTATTTTGCATACTAAGAGGCTTCCTCGGGGGTAAGATATTGTTTTGCATACTAAGAGGCTTCCTCGGGGGTAAGAGATTATTTTGCATACTAAGAGGCTTCCTCTAGGGTAAAAGATTATTACAGATACTAAGAGACTTCCTCAGGGGTACTTTATTATGGAACTAGTAATAGCTTTTTCTTGTTTACTACTTACTAGTGCAATGAACCATTGCAAAATTGTTGGGCAGCGTCAGAAACTCTATGACTTTCAGAAGTCTTCAATTTATGGTTCAGCCACCAGTTCTTTCGCCATCTGCTCCATCTCTTCAGTCTCCGAGAGGGAATATCCAGAGACCTCAATCACCTTCTGCTTTAAGGAATCGGTGATTGGGCTGCCCTCATTTTCCTGTTCCGCCAATGTTACCTGAGGGGACAAGAGGGGAAAAATCGTTTAAAAAGAGGCCTGCAGCAGCTGTAGGAGAGGGGGTTAGTGCTGCTGCAGCTGGTGAGAGTGGGTAGTGAGTGGGGCGTGGTGCAGGCGAGAGGGGATCTACTAAGGTTCTGGATTCCATCTACTGAAGCTCAAAATGATGTACGTAATAATAAATAACAGGTTAAATCCTTATTAATCTGACATATTGCTATATTTGGCCAGGAAATTAATGAAGTCCTTAGGCTACGTTCACATTAGCGGCGCCCGCCGCAGCGGCGGGCGCCGCAGCGGCGCCGCATGCATCATGCGCCCCTATATTTAACATGGGGGCGCATGGACATGCGGTGCACTTGCTTTTTGCGCCGCATGCGTCCCTGCGGCGCCCGCGTCGGGTCGCGGAGGACGCAGCAAGTTGCATTTTTGCTGCGTCCAAAATCAATGAAAAAAAGGACGCATGCGGCGCAAAAAGCTGCGTTGTGCATGTGTTCACATTTGCGCTGTGCGTTGCGGCGGCGACGCTGCGGCGCACACCGCAAATGTGAACGTAGCCTTAGTCCCTAATATCTCAGCAAAATAACACGCAAACATATAGGTCTATAATATGTTGAAAAAATACTACAAAAGTAAGACGCCTTCAAAAATAGAAATGTTAATAGTTTATTTTTATTAATTAATAAAATACAAAGTGAACAAAAGAGAAATGCAAATCTCATCAATTGCAGGTAAAGTGGACACTTACCGCTGATCGCTCCCGTAGGGGGGCACGTAGTGATGAGCCTATTGTCTACGGACCCTTCTAACAAGTAAAAATGAAGGACGGCACAATCTGACCTTCAAAGTGCAAAACTTCAGAAAAGACGGTATTAATAAAAGCCTTTCTGTAAAGCGCTGCACAATGTAACGATGCCGCTGCTGCGCTATTGTTCGGCTCTCGGGGTGTTCTTGTTTAAGGATTCGGCAATTATAGAAAGAACAAAACCTAAAATTCCCGTCTCTGTAACTATAAATAGTGCACGCCGCTGATCGTGAGGAAGAAACTGACTTCGCGGGAGTTTGGGATCATTTTGCTATGTATTTTTGGACTGCTGTTGTTTTCACCCTACCCCCGTCCGTCTTCTTTTTCTCCTACGCACACCCACGGTTCACTTACAAAAGTTTTAGAAAGTTTAAAGCTCCCAACACTTGTAGTATATGATCATAAACTGAGTTCTGTTAGAATATCTATCTTTGCATACCCTATTATGGGATTCTTAATAAATGGGGATGTCCGGGCAAAGGTATTAGATAAGCCCCCAATATCTGATCAGTGGGGTCCCACGGCTGGCCTGATCAGCCATTATTGTCTCCGATGGCCACTAGGTGTGAACAGTTTGAGCAGAGAAGCTGAGTGCAGCCCCCTTAAAAGTGTAGCCTCCGCTGCCGCATACTACAGAACAGCTTCCGTAAAAAAGCCAGAGCTGTGCTACAATTTGCATGGGGCTGCGCTCAGCAGCTCTGCTCTGTTTACACCTGGTGACCAAATAGCTGACACTGGCTTCCTAGTTATGGAGTGCTATCAAACCATCGCTTGTAAAATGAGTTGGGTGCAAGGGTCCAGTCACAGGCAGAGGAGTCCGCAGGCTGGGTTCCTGGGTGGGCTCTCCTTTCCCCTTCACATCCAGTCTCCACACTTTACACAATGCTACATATTGCATCAGCTAGAGAAATCTCCGATAAGTTCGGGTTTAATCAGCTATAACATCATACAGCACAGACAATCAGGAGAAACTATCATAAACTGTATAAAAGCCAAGGCAGGGAATTCAGCAGCCATTTTTGGGTGAATCTGGATAGTGAGAGGACATCACAGCTCACAGCTTAGCCGTAGAGACCGGGAGATAAATCCAGAAAATACTGAAGACACTATAAGGCTGCACGTTTGCAGAATACTTACATTTATTTGCCGTATTCACATTGTCTTGACACATTTGGAAGATGGGTTTTACGGAATAAACATACAAATAGGAAAGTCTATTCTGAACCTTGTATTCCCTAGAACCCAAAATCCCAAAATCACTTCCTATATTAAGCTATAGTGTACAGAAGTAACATATAGCATTGGTATGTGATACCCAGAAAATAGATTCTCACTGTGCTGACTATCAATAATAAGACAACTGAGAAATCTAAAAAAAAAAAAAAAATCAGCCCCTCTGAAGCATGCCCCCCAAACATTCTGGTCCATGCATCCTGTCTCAATAGGGAAAAAAAGGCAATTCTGTCATTGTTCTCAGCTTGCAGCTTTCATTGACCTGGTAAAAAAATTATAAAATTAGTAAAAAAAAATTGTTAAGGGTATGTGCCCACGTTGCGGATTTTGCTGCATTTTCCATGTGTTTACAGTACCATGTAAACCTATGGAAAACAAAATCCGCAGTGCACATGCTGCGGAAAAAAACACGCGGAAACGTAGCGCTGTTTATTCAGAAGCATGTCACTTCTTTGTGCGGATTACGCAGCGGTTTACACCTGCTCCATTATAGGAATCCGCAGGTGGAATCTGCCAAAAAATTGCGGTAAATCCGCGGTAATTCCGCAGTGCGGATTACCTGCGGATTTACCAAAATCAGTCCGGAAAAATCTGCACCACTTTCCGCAATGTGGCCTTAGTATCACTGTTTTTTGAGATCCACAACATTTTCAAGGTTCTGTGTGAAGGCTTGTTTTAATTTTTTTACCCCATAATAAATAAATAAAGCATATAGCAATAAAGCATAAATGCGCATAGGCATGTATCATGTTACAGCGCAGGTGCCGCCGACGGCACGATTTTAATGAAGTTGAATTTTTTTGTAACCCCACAATAGTATACTGTATGTAGCATGTAAATTAGGGGGCAGGTCCCATACAGATAAATATGTAAAGCAGAGCACCACAAAGTCCCGCCCACAGCCCCACCCCAGTCCGCTCACAGGCCGCCCCCGAAGCACGAGAATCTCATTAATTGAAAACTACAAATAAAGATTAAAAAAGAAACCACAAGAAGGATTTCATCACCAGGGTTTCATCATCAGTATGACAGCACCAATCTGACACTGTCTGTAGTTACTTCATTGTGTTTTGGCTACTTTTTCTCTATGCACAGTAGATAATATGTCTACTTGATGCCATGAGCTCACAAAGGCTGCTTTGGGAAAAAATGGTGCCAGCCACTCTAGCAGATCTCAGAGAAACCCCAACCTTCACCCTTTAAGCCTTATACAAATATCAAGACTAACCATTGGGGCCCCTGGGTTGTGTCCATGGAGTAGCTGCTGGCTAGTATCAATCCTAAGGCTAGAGCAGTCAATCCAGTAATGTGAGGGACAGTCTGAGGAATAGCCGGGGTCACATACCAGGTGGTTAATTGAAGCAAAATTAGACTATCTGACATAGTTAGGCCTAAGGATGGCAGCATATTGTCTTAATGATGTGACTAGTGATGAGCGACTGTGCTCGTTACTCGGGTGTTATCCGAATATTTTGGGCGTGCTCGCAGATTATGTTTTTGTCTCCACAGCTGCATGATTTGCGGCTGTTAGACAACCTGAACACATGTGGGCGTTGCCTGTTTGTTAGGGAATCCCCACATGTGTTCAGGCTGTCTAGCAGCTGCAAATCATGCAACTGTGGAGACAAAAACATTATCTACGAGCACGCCCAAGATACTCGGAGAACACCCGAGCATGCTCGGAAAACCCGAGTAACGAGCACATTCACTCGTCACTAGATGTGACTAATATATTTGAATCACTGATGACTTGCAGAAAATATTTTTGAAACCAAGGTACCAGAATCGAGCATAGGTGTAGAAATCCGAGGACTGGGCCTGGTCTTATAGCAGCGCGTACGGTATGTGGCCGGAGACAAGGAGAAGGACATCAGCAGTCTTCAGGCCTCAGGATTCGATCAGGCAGTCCTTAGCTCTTCTGTTGGCGCCTCTGTCCGCTGAGACACAGCAGATTCTGTGGCTGTCAGGGTGCTGATTACCTTTTTCCTTTTGCCCATTCTTTTCGGACAGCAGGTGTTTTCCATTTTCTGTCCCGCCTGTCCTGTCACACTGCAGGTGCTTCTAGTTAAACCTCCCCCCGCTTGTGAAAGTTTTCTTATGGACGTTCAGACATTCTGTTCTTGTTAAATCCAGTCAGGGAAATTCCAGCGAAGGGTTTTCGCTTTACTGTTTCTGTAAATTACTCTGCACCTATCTTCTGTGGTTTACTAGGAACTAGGTGGTTCATTATCTGACAGGGCTTACTGTCAGATACTTTATTCTGTACTTTGTGGTTTATTCACTTTGGGATCTTTCCTTTCTCAGCACACTTTCCCTTTTGTAGGTAATTCACACTCTGCTTTGCCCTCCGGTTCTTTAGGAGGAATGCGGAGCAACTTGACGGCCTTTTAGGTAGTGAAGATCTGAGTTGCCATCTTCTACTCTCTGGTTAGGGCTATCTCTGATCATGCAGGAACCACTTGGTACTGCGGGGTCAGGATTTCTAGTCTGTACAGGAACCCGGAAGGTTCACTTGCAGATTTTAGTATAATGATGGCAGCATTATAATCATGGTGGCTATGAGGCTCATTATTTTAGATGCCCATTAGCGCCACTGCAATCACAGAATGCCAATGGGTTGCTATCACAGCTAGGGGTCTGCTGAAGACCTCCATGCCTGCCATCAAAAAGCTCCGATGAAAGCCGGTCTGTATATTGATATTGCAGTATATAGTAGAAGCAAACAGGCGATACCAGAAGGAAAGGGTTAATAAATTTGGAGCAATTTTTTGCCTAAATTCAGGCGTCTTGTGACAATATTGATGCATGTCCCCCAATGTGTGCCAATAAGATAAATACAGCTGTGACCTGGACTCTGCGCCATCGTCCTGCGCATCCTTCTCCGATCAGCACCCTGGACAGCAGCTCCGGCAGTTCTGCCTCAACATGGGAAAGTGTCAGGAGAAATAATCCAGGAATACTTGGACGATGGGCCGACGATGCGTCACACCTGAAAATGGGAAGAATCCGACATCAACGTGACATTTCTAGGTCCTGTGACAAATATGGTGGCGCAGTATTTATAGAGCAGATACAATAAGAAGAGGCGTGAGGAGGCTTCTTCTTTGAAGAGCATTTTTCAGAAAAAAATGCTCCAAAAATGTATTTTTGTGAAATTTTTGAAATGTTTTCTTGTTTGACTATGTTTGCTGAATTTGTTTTCATTTTATTGTTTTAATTCTTCAATATGATGAGGTGTCCCGAGCAGCTTTTGGAATAAATCATAGTTTGGGTCAAGGACAAAGAGCATCTTTGACCTGTACAATGAGACAAGATGGATAGCTGCTATGATGTCTACCATACGCGGCACACACAGACATCTGGGACTACTACTCTTTTCATGTGGAACATGTTCAGATTCAGCATGGAGGAACTTGCAGTATTGCAGTACTGAGCAGTGCAGAGGTGCATCCAGCTCTGGAGTGAGAAAAACACTTCCTAGACAGCAGCATCATCCGTCTCTGTGTTTCTCTTTCCCATTCTACTTCTTCACCCTCATCCCATTATTCGCTTCATAAATTTCAACAGGCAGCTGTAATCTGATCTCTCAGTTAGCCAGCAGTCTGTCTTTTCCTAAGCAAGATGAGTTTTAGCAGCTTTTCCTGAGTGATTCATGGGTTCAAGGGGGTGAAGAAATAGCCTATAAGTGAAGAAAGTTTTTTATATTCACTTGTACTGTGACCGCTGGCTATGGCGAGTCTGATTTCGATGTACTCTGTCGGAGATGTGGATGTCATTTGTTTCCATATGTGGCCACCCGGTGGTTGTGATGTGAATTACAGCCTGTTAAGGGTTTCGCTAGCGAGTCAAGAGATGTCAAGCTGAATTTGCAGCCTGAGAGGAGCAAATTAAGATAATAATTTGGTGCTAGTAAAAAAAAAGGCAAAAGAAACCACCAAAAAATTAACAAAAATGACACAAGTTCAATAAGGGATTGGGACCATAGTGTGAACAGAGGTTTACCCGTAGCGACATGTTGTAATGAACACAGCAGCTGATCGGAGCAGAAAGGAATAGAAAGAAAGATTTCATGATGTTGTGATTTTACTACACAGGCAGTGAAAAGGGGACTTTCTTAGAAGAAAGAGGGTGAAAAAAAGAAAAGAAAAACATCTTCCTGGGTGATGATTCCATAAGGGTGGAACGGTGAAGAAGGTAGAGCAGAAATTGAGGGCAGGGACACTACCTCTTACATCCCACTGTGGTGGCCCTAGGGTACTAATATGTAGACGATCACCAGGGATCCCGGCCGCTTTCTGCTGCGTCTCATCACTTAGGCTAGTTTCACACTAGCGTTAACTGCAATACGTCGCAAATGCGTCGTTTTGCCGAAAATACGCATCCAGCAAAAGTTCTTGCTGGATACGTTTTTTCGTCATAGACTAACATTAGCGACGCATTTGCGACGCATTTGCGACGCATTGCCAAATGTCGCGTCCGTTTTGCGACGCTTGGGCGTGTGGTAGCGGACCGTCGGGAGAAAAAAACGTTTTTTGCTCCCGACGGTCCACTTTTTCCGACCGCGCATGCGCGGCCGGAACTCCGCCCCCACCTCCCCGCACCTCACAATGGGGCAGCGGATGCGTGGGAAAAATGCATCCGCTGCCCCCGTTGTGCGGCGGAGACCACCCTAGCGTCGGGAACGTCGGCCCGACGCACAGCGACGGGTTGTTCCCGACGCTAGTGTGAAACTAGCCTTACGGAACTGAATCCCGCTCTGCTCTCACCGCTGCACGCATTGTCTGCCTCGTTTCCGGGGACTCATTTATTATCAAGTTCTTCCACCTGTGCGATAAAGAACATGAATATGGAGACCTCCACAATCCTTGCCCATAGGCCAGTTTGGGGATGTTTCCCAGAATTCCCAAGTTGCGGGGCCATGTTTCCCAAGTCGCCCAGGTTTCTTGCACCTGCGCAGACCCTGCCGTTGCCTCCTTTCTCTTAAGTCCACATTGACTTCTAGAATCTATAGATATTGTGACAACCCAAGGGGGACATCTTCTGAGTTGATGAAAAAGGTTATTCAATGCCGTGCAAATGAGCAAATGGAATTCTGGGACACTGAGTAATCACATGACATACTTGGTAACTGATGGCGAGATATGGTGTGTGGGGTATCATTCTGTCTATGTTCATTTTGTACTGATTTTAGGAGTGTTGTCTTGTTCCTCTGTATCATTCTGTGCATTCCCCGTCTTGTCTCCAGTCTTAATTACCTTACAATAGGTCCGATAATTGAATTAGCTCCGTTACCATCTGCAGCCTGAATGTGCCCATGCCTCTTGATGAACCTGTTCTGACGTTTCCTGACTGTCCATTCATGACCCCTCTGCTCTCCAAATGCTGCAAATCACCTCCCTATAGTGCCTTGATCTCTGATGCACCGATCCCAGGTCTGGGGGCCTGAAAATCATCCAACCCGTCTTCTTGTGCCTGGATATAAGGAGGGGGCCTGAGGAAGACATAGAGACGAGTAAGATAGAATTTGTGGGATGCTGTTGCTAAGGCCAGCACCTCAGATAAACCCTGATTGCCCTGGAAATTACTGCTGGAGAAGCCCTATACGGAGAAGTATCTGGAGCCGCAGAGGATTTGACTCATCTCCCGGGGCACTTATGCCGTTACCGCACTGTATCCGTGTTCCTGGACTATCTTATCCTCAGTATGGTGGATTGTTTTATGGACTTTTCAGTTTGCATGTAATAAAGGTTCTTGAGACTGTTCACTCATCTCTCGCTCTGTTGATAGTGCAGCGCCCCAGAGTCCTGGTCGTTGCAGTACTGACGCTCCGCCGCTAAGGGGAGTGATGGTACGTCTGATGGCACTTAAGGAGCTCACCTGACCAGGTATCACAGTCATAATTTACACTTCACATTCTGGCCACCAGGGGGAGCAAAGGGTTCTATGTATTAGGCCACTCCTCACAATCTGGTAAAACTGGGGGTTGGATAGGAAGTTAGTCAGAAGCTGACTGGGTTGGATCCAGGCAACATCCTGTGGCAGAGGGTGTTGCGGGGGAAGATTCAGGGGGGTCTCTGTCAGGGGTGGGATCCTGACAGAGGCCTAGCGAACAGAACAGAACGTTACGGAGCCGCGCCTGCACCCGAATGCGGTGGCATCCTAAGAAAGGACAAGAAGCGAGGTTTATTGTGGAGAAGTGAGAAACGAGATTGCAGCAAAAAGGAGATAAAGCCAGTAGGAGTCGTGCCGTAAGATCGAGGCAACATCCTACTGAGGCGCGTAGCCGGTGGCCGGAACGCCGAGGAAGTATTAGGCTCCAAGCAATACTTCAAACAGAGGCAGGACAGATAATTTTAGGTTGGCTGTCTCACCTAAATCACCTAAGCAGACATAGGGGGCAATTGTGGGAGAGGGGCGACACTAGGGTCCCGGAAGAACTCCAGGCCTACCCCGTCATACGGGTGCGTCCTATCCATATCATCTGGGGGACGGAGAAGAACATCAGAACAGATACAAGTTGTGAGAAAGAAGAACGTCAGAAACAGACATAACAGTGGTGAGGACTATCCTGTGGTACTCAGCAGGGAGGTACTACAACACACAGGCGCTAGAAGGTAGGCACTGATTTCCACCTGCAAAGGAAACTCTGGATGCGCCTTTGGACCGGCCGGTCTCAGACAGCCCTGTTAGCAGTACTCTGGATTGAGGATCCTGAAGCCTTCAGTAAAGAGGTAAAGAGACTGCAACCCTGTGTCCTCATTATTCATTGCGACCTGCACCACGCACCATCATCACACCTTTCATTGGATGCCCCTTAGCAGGGTCACGGACCGGGTCTAGCCACCGTGACGACCCCAGAACTGAGACAGAGAGGCCCGGTACCGAGTACCCCACGGCCCTGCGTCTGGGGGCGCTCCAACTTGGCGTCACGAACAGGATCTACTTAAGCCTGAAGAATCAGGTCATGTGTGCTTTGGAACTGTGACTGAATTGTGCTTGAACTGTGATTTATTGCAAAGACTGTGAATTGCCACTTGCCGCCAAACGTTCCCGCCAAAACCGCTGCCATTGCAGCGCCACGGGGAGTGCAAAGGAAGAAGAAGGGCGTGCCATGGGAGGAGACTATCAAAATGGCGCCAAAAGTGGCGACCGCCCCCTCCGACTACTGATGCGAGATGACGACCTGCCCAGAAGCAGAGGAGAACCGCCCCCTGATTTGCAACGGCGGGAACGAGAGGAAGAAGTTACGCCCTCAGAAAATGGAGGAGCAACGTGCATGTGCCGCCGAAGATCCCGGAGCAGGGATGGCGACCAGCGAGTCCCAGAGCGACGGCGAAGTGATCCCGGCCTGTCCTCGTCCACCGGAGACGGACCCGAACCCACCGCAGCTGGAGGATCCGGACCTCTCGGAGCTACAGGCGGCGGAGCCGAGCCAGCCTATCCCGAACATGGAGCCAGCCGATGCGAAGCAATGGAAGTCGGAGCTGTGCCAGAAGGCCGCCCTGGAGGAACCGCGGTCCGGGCTGCAGCCGATTCCAGTGTCCTCGTCAACGGAACAGATCGACATCGGTGGAATCACATCAGACGCAGGTATGGAAAGCGTCCCTGCTCCCCCAACCGATCCTGCTCCCGCGACCGCTCCCCAGCCCGACAATAACCGAGTTTTCACCGCTGAGCTGGTAGTGCTAACCCCAGGTACCATGGAGAAGCTGGTGCCTCCGTTACCAACAACAATGGGGAAACCGCTAGATGTGAGCTCAGAGGGGGTGATCTTCCAGTGGGACACCCCACGGATCGGGCCGGATGGGGCCAGGCAGGAGGGCCTCAGCATTGCTGTGCTCACCTGGGAACAGTAAAAGCAATGCTTAATTCTACAATGGCAAAACCAAAAAGAGACAGAACCAAATGACCCACCAAAAGTACAAAGACCAAAGACTGAACACAACAGGAGGAACTCGGTAAGGCAGGGGACTGTACTAGCCTTTCACCCGAAGCGGGGTTGGGGCTCTATACAAGAACCGGGACTGCCGACTGAAATCTTCTTTACCAGCTACAACGTGAAAACCCCGTCCCGCAATAGATGTGGCAATCAGCTACCATGTAAAGGGGACCAGGTGACCTACACTCGCCACCGGAGTGTGCAGGGGTGGTGCGCTCGAGACGTCCAACGATGCGAGCCGGCAGTAGCGCCACCTGTTGTCCCGACTACGACTAACCCGGATTTGACCAACGCCATTACTGTCGCCACGGTGTGTATTATCGTCGCTACTGAACTTGCAACCACAGCTGACATTCGAATCCAGGCACCGGGTGATCTGACTGCGCCTGGGAGACCAACCAATGATACCGATCCTGCATCCGCCGAAGACAGAGGACCGCGGCCTTACCGGCCGGAGAGTGTCCGTCACCAGCTGATGCAGTGTAACCTCCTGTAAAGATAAACCTCGGAACCACAAGTATGTAAATAGTTAACTGTTAGTTTTCCTGCTTTTTTGCTGCTAATACCCGACCTGGGTTATTCTTAAAGGGATCCCTTCGTTTACCCGCTATCCCTATTGCTTTTTATTTTTGCTTTTGTTTTCATTTTTGCTTTTGTTCAGCAATGTTACAAAGACTGCCGAATCATGGACGGTGAATGGTTCACAAACTGTATTGTAAATAGTTCGCACCTTCTTAAAGGTGCCCTTTACTGGTTTTACAAGAAGGAGAGCTTTGTGAAGAGACTGTTCCTGAATACAGCATGGAAGCTCTTGCCATAACTGGACTTGCAGATAGAGAGAGTCTGCATTACCTCAAAGAGACTTGGTTCCCTCTTAAAGGGAACGTTCACTAGTTGCACTTAAAGTATAATGTCTTAAAAGAAAGTAGATGGTAATAATGTTTTACATAGGAGCAATATGTAGTTAGCTAGATAGTTATAGAGAATGTTTAATAATGTTTCTAGAGAAAGACGACAGGAAAGAGTTGAAAGCTGAGTTTCAGTAAAGTGAATGTAGCGCCCCCACTGCCGCAGGGCCGAGGGGTACCCGGTACCGGGCCTCTGAGTCTCTGTCCTGGGGTTGTCACGGTGGCTAGACCCAGTCCGTGACCCTGCTGAGGGGCGCCCAATGAAAGGTGTGGGTGGTGATGATGTTATGGTGCGGTGCAGGTCGCAGTAAATAACGAGGACACCAGGTTGCAGTCTCTTTACCTCTTTACTGAAGGCTTCAGGATCCTCAGTCCGGAATACGGTTAACCGGGCTGCGCAAGTCCGGCCGGTCCAATGGCACCTCCAGAGTTCCCTTTGCAGGTGGAAATCTGTGCCTACCTTCTAGCGCTTGTGTGTTGTGGTCCTCCCCTGCTGTGCTTACGGGATAGTCCCCACAACTGTTGTGTCTGTTTCTGAAGTTCCCTCACAACTCGATTATGATGTTCTTCTTCGTCCCCCAGATGATATGGCTAGGACGCACCCGTATGACGGGTAGGCTCGGAGCTCTTCCTGGACCCTAGTGTTGCCCCTCTCCTGTTGTTGCCCCCTATGTCTTCTTAAGTGATTTGGGTGAGACAGCCCGCCTATAACTGACTTTCCTGCCGTAGGTTTGAAGTTAGGCCTGGAGCTCTATACTTCCTCGGCGTTCCGGCCACCGGCTGCACGCCTCAGTAGGATGTTGCCTCGTCTTACAGCACAACTCCTACCGGTGTTTCTCCTTGTTGCGTTGATCTTGTTTCTCACTCAGCACAATAAACCTCGCTTCTTGTCCTTTCTTAGGGTACCGCCGCGATCAGGTGCAGGCGCGGTCCCGTAACGTTCTCTCTGTTCGCTAGGCCTCTGTCAGGATCCCACCCCTGACAGGGACCCCCCTGAATCTTCCCCTGCAACACCCTCTGCCACAGGATGTTGCCTGGTTCCAACCCAGTCAGCTTCTCTCTAACTTCCTATCCAACCCCCAGTTTTACCAGACTGTGAGGAGTGGCCTAATACATAGCACCCTTAGCTCCCCCTGGAGGCCAGACTGTGAAGTGTATTGGTGTCTGTGATACCTGGTCAGGTGAACTCCTTCAGTGCCATCAGACGTACCATAGCCCCCCTTAGCGGCGGAGCATCAGTACTGCAACGACCAGGACTCTGGGCGCTGCACTCCCCCCGGTTAAATCCAGTACTCCTGGACTGGGAAGAAAACAACAATACATGTCAGCAAAAAGACATACAATTTTGAAATGCAGTAACAATAAGCAAATTTGAACAGAGCTTCCCTTTATGGGAGGTAAGGACACTTGAACGTTACAAACATGGTTAATTACTTTAAATAACATACTATAAATAACTTCTCTTACCCAACCGGGTATTCTACTAAGTGCAAGTTTCTGAACAATAATTTAACATTGCCTTTAAGGACGTACACACTGAATCCACTAAAGACCTTCTTATAAAACACTATAAGGCTAATCAACTTTTCCTTCATTTTCCATCCTTACATCTGCAGGACCGCCTGTCTATCTGCCCCAGGCCTACTGCCTCTCGTTCTGTTGCAGCACCGCCCCTTTCCGCCCGGGCCTTCTGCCTTTCTGCTACTATACACAGTATAGAACGTATCATCCATCTCTCAGTTCAGGATCACCGAGCCATCTCTGTATGGCTCCTAGGAGGACTCACCGACTAACCCCGTACGGGTTCACTTCCTGTCCTCATTCTCTAACACATTATTAAACATTCCTTACAATTAACTAGCTAACTACATATAACTGCTACATGTCAGCATTATTACTTCTTCTGTTAAAGTATCATCATTCTCTAAGTGCTATCGATGAACGTCCCCTTTAAGAAGGGACCAAGTGTCTATGAGGTAGTGCAACTTCTCAAGCTGCAAGTCCGTATGCAGTAAGGACTCCGGTGCTGTTTCCAGGAACAGTTTCTTCGCAAAGAGTCCTTTCTTTTGTAAAACCAGTAGAGGGCACCTTTAAGAAAGTGCAAACTATTTACAATGAGTTTGTAATCATGCAGTGTTCATGATCCAGCAGTTCTTTCAACAATGATAAACGAGAGACAAAAATAAAAACAAAAAGGCAAAAATAGGGATTCCGGGTAAACAAAGGGATCCCTTTAAGAGTTAACCCTAGTCGGGTTGTAGCAGCAGAGAAACACATAAAAGTGCGAACAGTTAACTATATACAAGTGATGAAGCATTCTTGCTTACTCAGTTTCTGGCTGCCCCCACCGAGGCTTTACCTGGCAGGTGGCCCTCTGCGGCCCAGGCAGGCCGGACTCCAAGTCTACTCCCGATGCCAGGTGTACCCCATGGGTTTGGGTCTTCTGCACGACCAGGTCGTGCGCTGCGATGAGTGTCTGCGTAGCTTGAGTATGGGCATTTGCTGCAGCAGAGGTAGCGGCTGCTGCAAGATCAGTCACTGGAACGGGGTCAGCAGCTGTGGCACTAGCAGTCACTGGAGTGGTGTCGGTCGTCAGGGCAGGGTCGTCCTTCATACCTGCTTCAGATGCGGTCCCTCCGGTGCCGGTCTGCTCTGCCTCCGCTGGGGTCTGGAATGCTGGCTGCAGGGCCTCGTGCTGCGACGTTGTCATTTCTCCTTGCAGCACCTTGCTTTCCAGCTTCGGAGCGCTGTAACTTCTTTCTTGCTCCGGACCAGACGAGGCCGCCGACAGACGTCTGATGAGGCTCCTGATGAAGGTCTTCTTCCACCCAGCCTCAGTGCTCAGCTGCGTCCGCCGGAGTTGGCCGCCGAGCTAATCCACTCCGGCCTGCAGGAAGTCAGTATCAGCGGGTGAGGCCTGGTCACGGTGTCCCTCCGGGTAGCTGGGGGAGTCCTCTGCTCCGACCCCACGCTCCGGTTCTGGGCAGCTCGCCATGGCATCCTCCATGTGGTCCGCTCCTTCTTCCTCGTGCTTTTCCCGCTCTCTCCTTCATGGGCGGTTCCGTATTCGTTGTCTCCGCCCTCCATTGAGGATTAGGAGGCGGATCTCGGCTGCTGACGGACATGTCCTCACGGTGCAGAAATATTTAGAATGGGCGGCCATTGTCTTTCGCGCTCTTCAGCTGGTCCACGCCTACTCCACGCCCCTCTTCTCCTCCTGCGCTCTCCTCAGCGCTGTAATGGCGGCGGTTTTTGGCGGTAACTGGCAATGCAGTCTTTACAATAAGTCACAGTCCAAGCACAATAAATCACAGTTCCAAGGCACATATGACCCGATTCTTCAGGCTTAAGTAGATCCTGTTCGTGACGCCAAGTTTGTAGCGCCCCCACTACCGCAGGGCCGAGGGGTACCCGGTACCGGGCCTCTGAGTCTCTGTCCTGGGGTTGTCACGGTGGCTAGACCCGGTCCGTGACCATGCTGAGGGGCGCCCAATGAAAGGTGTGGGTGGTGATGATGTTATGGTGCGGTGCAGGTCGCAGTAAATAACGAGGACACCAGGTTGCAGTCTCTTTACTTCTTTACTGAAGGCTTCAGGATCCTCAGTCCGGAATACGGTTAACCGGGCTGCGCAAGTCCGGCCGGTCCGATGGCACCTCCAGAGTTCCCTTTGCAGGTGGAAATCTGTGCCTACCTTCTAGCGCTTGTGTGTTGTGGTCCTCCCCTGCTGTGCTTACGGGATAGTCCCCACAACTGTTGTGTCTGTTTCTGAAGTTGCCTCACAACTCGATTATGATGTTCTTCTTCGTCCCCCAGATGATATGGCTAGGACGCACCCGTATGACGGGTAGGCTCGGAGCTCTTCCTGGACCCTAGTGTCGCCCCTCTCCTGTTGTTGCCCCCTATGTCTTCTTAGGTGATTTGGGTGAGACAGCCCGCCTATAAGTGACTGTCCTGCCGTAGGTTTGAAGTTAGGCCTGGAGCTCTATACTTCCTCGGCGTTCCGGCCACCGGCTGCGCGCCTCAGTAGGATGTTGCCTCGTCTTACAGCACGACTCCTACTGGTGTTTCTCCTTGTTGCGTTGATCTCGTTTCTCACTCAGCACAATAAACCTCGCTTCTTGTCCTTTCTTAGGGTACCGCCGCGATCAGGTGCAGGCGCGGTCCCGTAACATTCTCTCTGTTCGCTAGGCCTCTGTCAGGATCCCACCCCTGACAGGGACCCCCCTGAATCTTCCCCTGCAACACCCTCTGCCACAGGATGTTGCCTGGTTCCAACCCAGTCAGCTTCTCTCTAACTTCCTATCCAACCCCCAGTTTTACCAGACTGTGAGGAGTGGCCTAATACATAGCACCCTTAGCTCCCCCTGGAGGCCAGACTGTGAAGTGTATTGATGTCTGTGATACCTGGTCAGGTGAACTCCTTCAGTGCCATCAGACCTACCATAGCCCCCCTTAGCGGCGGAGCATCAGTACTGCAACGACCAGGACTCTGGGGCGCTGCATGAACCCGTAGGGGTTAGTGAAGTCCTCCTGAGAGCCATAGAGAGATGGCTCAGTGATCCTGTACTAAGAAAAGAGGCAGTAGGCCTGGGCAGATAGACAGGCGGTCCTGCATATGAAAAATCAGAGAGTAAAAGGAAAGTGTTGCACTTAGAAGAGAGAAATAAAGAAAAAGTTAATTTATATTTTAGAGTTTTATGGTAAGCCTTTAGTGGGTTCAGCTTATACGCCCTTAAAGGAAAAGTTAAATTATTGTTCAGAATTTGCACTTAGTAGAATACCCGGCTGGGTAATAGAAGTTATTTATAGTATGTTATTTAAAATATTTAACCATGTTTTGTTTGTAACGTTCAAGAGTCCTCACCTCCCATAAAGGGAAGCACTGTTATTATTACTTGTTCATTGCATTTCAAAATTTGTATGTCTTTTGCTGACATGTATTGTTGTTTTCTTCCCAGTCCGGGAGTACTGGATTTAACCAGGGGGGAGTGCAGCGCCCCAGAGTCCTGGTCATTGCAGTACTGATGCTCCGCCGGTAAGGGGGGTGATGGTACGTCTGATGGCACTTAAGGAGTTCACCTGAGCAGGTATCACAGTCACACTTTACACTTCACATTCTGGCCACCAGGGGGAGCAAAGGGTTCTATGTATTAGGCCACACCTCACAATCTGGTAAAACTGGGGGCTGGATAGGAAGTTAGTCAGAAGCTGACTGGGTTGGATCCAGGCAACATCCTGTGGCAGAGGGTGTTGCGGGGGAAGATTCAGGGGGGTCTCTGTCAGGGGTGGGATCCTGACAGTGACCTAGCGAACAGAACAGAACGTTACGGAGCCGCGCCTGCACTCAAATGCGGTGGTATCCTAAGAAAGGAAAAGAAGCGAGGCTTATTGTGGAGAAGTGAGAAACGAGATCGCAGCAAAAAGGAGATACAGCCAGTAGGAGTCGTGCTGTAAGATCGAGGCAACATCCTACTGAGGCGCGTAGCCGATGGCCGGAACGCCGAGGAAGTATTGGGCTCCAAGCATTACTTGAAACAGCGGCAGGACAGTTAATTTTAGGTTGGCTGTCTCACCTAAATCACCTAAGAAGATGCAGCGCCCCAGAGTCCTGGTCGTTGCAGTAATGTCGCTCTGCCACTAAGGGGAGTGATGTTACGTCTGACTGCACTAAAGGAGTTCACCTGACCAGGTAACACTCACACTACACTTCACTCTCCGGCCACCAGGGGGAGTGGTTCTATCTAATAGGCCACTCCTCACACTCTGGTAAAACTGGGGGTTGGACAGGAAGACAGGGAGAAGTAGCTGGGAAGAGCTAGAGAGAGGACCTGTCAGGGATGGGATCCTGGCAGACTCCTAAGAGAACAACGCAACAAGTGAGCAATGGGACTACAGCAAAGAGGCAATAGGACCAGAAGGAGTTGTGCTGTAGGATCGAGGCAACATCGTTCTGAGGCACAAAACAGTCGGTGGCCGGAACGCCGAGAAAGTAAGAGACTTTAAGCAATACTTCAAACCACGGCAGGACAGCCAATTATAGGTTGGCTGTCTCACACAAATCACCTAAGCAGACAACGGAGGCAGCTGCGGGAGAGGGGCGACTCTAGAGTCCAGGAAGAACTCCAGGCCTACCCCGTCATACGGGTGCATCCTAGCCATATCATCTGGGGGACGGAGAGAGAACGAGCATCAGAGACAGACAGAATCAGTTGTGAGGACTATCCCGGGGTGCTCAGCAGGGAAGGACTACAACACACACAGGCTCTAGAAGGTAGACGCTGATTCCCACCTGTTAAGGGGACTCCTGATGTGCCTTCGGACTGGCCGGTCTCCGACAGCCCGGTTAACAGTGCTCTGGATTGGACACCTGAAGCCTTCAGTAAAGAGGTAAAGAGACTGCAACCTGGTGTCCTCGTTATTGACTGCGACCGGCATTACACCGCACCATAACATCAGCACCATACCACCACCTTTCATTGTATGCCCCTCAGTAGGGTCACGGGCCGGGTCTAGCCACCGTGACAACCCCAGAGCAGAGACTCAGAGGCCCAGTACCGGGTACCCCTCGGCCCTGCGGCAATGGGGGCGCTACAAACTTGGCGTCACGAACAGGATCTACTTAAGCCTGAAGAATCGGGTCATGTGTGCCTTGGAACTGTGATTTATTGTGATTGGACTGTGACTTAACGCAAAGACTGTGTGTTGCCAATTGCCGCCAAGAGTTCCCGCCACGATTCGCCATTGCCGCGCACGGAGGTAGGAGCCTTAGCTTCGTGGGCGGAACCAGCCAAAAGAAGCGCGGAACGGGAAAGCGCGGTAAGGTGCCAATCCCGGAAGAGGAACTCCGACCTCCAGCAGGTTAGTGGGAGGAAGGGACAGCCATGTCCGAGTCGGGAGGAAAGGAGGTGGCAGCTGCAGCCGTGGACGCAGGGGCAGCTCCGGTCCCCGCAGCGGGCGAAGCCGCGGCCCTAATACCACCACTGGCAGCCCTGGAGCCCGCTGCCCCCATCAGCCAGTCGGACACTGCCGCTACCACAAAGGCCATAATGCCCTTCTCTATGCCATACCTGCCCGGAGCGGTCTGGCTTCCGCGATACTCCGGGGAGTCACATGCGTTTACTGACTTTAAAGAAGGGATCTGCAGCCTGCTCGAGTTCTATCCCCTGACAGAGCCTCAGAAGTTTCATATGATAATTGGCCAACTCTTTGGAGCGGCTCTGAGAGAAGTGAAGTCCTGGCCCGCCACGGATAAGGGAACAGCACAGCAGGTTTTTGCAAAGCTTAAAGCCACCTTCGATACCCGTACAGCTACAGAAATTAAATTGACTTTCTATGGATGCAAACAAAGACCGCAGGATAGCTTACGGGACTATGCCCTTAATCTCCAGGAGGCGATGCGGGCCATTAAGCAGAGTGACCCCGACAGCATGCAGGATGAGGATAAACTCCTGAAGGAACGGTTCATTGAGGGGCTCCTGTGCAGTCACCAACGGGGCCAATTGCACTTCCTGGCCATGCAAAATCCAGACTTGACTTTTGCGCAATTCAAGGATAAAGCTATCCAGGCATTGCAGGAGCGACAGCCTAGCCGTGCAGCACCTCCCAGGCGTCCCGCTCTCACATACCACCAGGAGGTGGCGTCGGATGTCCCAGTCGCCGCCGAGGCCGATGCCCAGAGCCTAGACGACTCCCCTGCAGGACTCCGCCTCCAGATGCAGGAGCTGACCAAGAGCGTTGCTGCCCTGGCCCGGACGGTGCAGTCCCTACAGGAGGCCCCCAAGGAGAAGATCCAGCTGGCCTCCAGACCGGAGGATGTTCCTTGGATGCGACAGAGGAGGACTCCGCCGACCAGAGGTCGGGCCGACGATCGCTTCCATCAGGATGGACGACCCATCTGCCGCCACTGTCATCAGGTGGGCCACCTTGCAAGGTACTGTCCTTTAAACGAGCAACCCCTGGGGCAAAGGGCCAACCCCCAGGAGTAGGACGGTCAGGCCCACAGCATTGGAGAGCCAAATACATTGGAGGGCGACCAGTTCTTCCTGTAGTGGTTGACGGCATCCCCCTGAATGCTTTGCTGGACACCGGTTCTCAGGTGACGACTATGCCTTATGTACTCTATAAACGGTATTGGGAGGACACCGATATTACTCGTGGCCCCGATGACGATTTCACCATAATAGCCAGTAATGGTCAGCCATTGCCACAAGTGGGGTATAAAGAGGCCACCATCAAAGTGGGGCGGGTGGAATTGAAAGCCCAAGGAATTGTAATTGTTGATATTGACCACCGAGAATGTAACCCCATGATGACTATCGGTACCAATGTTATAGAAAATTGTCTTGCAGAAGTTATTGTTTTGTTGCAACAGGTAGCAGAAACCGCTGGCCACAGTGAACAACGTGCTCTGCAAAAAGAAATCAGAGCTCTGATGCAGAGACAGCAGATAGAGCTGACTGGTGGTGAGATTGGTCGTGTCACTGTGAGTGATTCAAACCCCATCGCGGTACCCCCCAGGAGCGAGATGTTAATATGGTGTCGGGCAGCCATAGGCCTCAGGGGTAAAGACTTACAGGCCTTGGTAGAACCCGTGTATTCGGACAATAAGCCTACTATCCTGACAGCTAGGGGGGTGGTCAACGTCTGCCAGGGGAGGGTGCCCGTACGTGTCCTCAATTGTGGGAAGGAAGAGGTTCACCTCACCAAGTATGCCACGCTCGCCAAACTGTTCGCTGTCAATAATAATGCGATACAGACACCTGAACCCTTGGTCCCGTCAAACGTGGCAGAGGACAACGGTTTTGCAGGGCACTCGAAAGATTGGTGTCGGGAATTGCATGTGGGCACTGACTCTACCCCATCCCATCAAAAACAAGGGGCTTACAGGGTGGTTCACGAGTACGAGCAGGTATTCAGCAAACACCCCTTAGATTTTGGGCAGGTGAAAGGGATCCAACATCATATCCCCACGGGAGATCACCGGCCCATAAAAGAGAGATACCGCCCTGTACCCCCAGCTCATTACCAGTGTGCCAAGGACATGTTGCGAGAAATGAAGGAGGCTGGGGTGGTGAGAGACAGTTGTAGCCCCTGGGCAGCTCCATTAGTCCTTGTTAAAAAAAAGGATGGTACAATGAGGATGTGTGTTGATTACAGGCAGTTGAATCGCATTACACATAAGGACGCATACCCACTGCTCAGGATAGAGGAATCTCTGGCTGCCTTAAAATCTGCTAACTACTTCTCTACCTTAGATCTCACCAGTGGGTACTGGCAGGTTCCCGTGGCGGAGGCGGACAAAGAGAAGACGGCCTTCACGACACCGATGGGTCTCTGCAAATTCAACTACATGCCCTTTGGATTGTGCAATGCCCCGGGGACGTTCCAGAGGATGATGGAGTGCTGTCTGGGGCACAAGAACTTTGAAACCGTACTGCTGTATTTGGATGATGTCATTGTCTTCTCTAAGACCTGCGAAGACCATTTGAAACACCTGGCTGAGGTGTTTGAAGCCCTGTCCAACTTTGGCTTAAAGGTGAAACCGTCCAAATGTCATCTGCTGAAACCTAAAGTGCAGTACCTGGGCCATGTGGTGAGTGCTGAAGGAGTGGCCCCAGACCCCGACAAGGTCACGGTGATCCAGGACTGGCCGAAGCCCAGCAACCTCCACGAAGTCCGGCAATTCCTCGGGCTGGTAGGCTATTACCGGAGGTTCATTAAGGACTTCACCAAGAAGGCCGCACCCTTGCAAGACCTGTTGGTGGGCCAATCAAAGAAGACCAAGGGGAAGAACACCCCATTTGATTGGAACGAGAGGCTGGAAGGATCCTTCACTTGCTTGAAGTCGGCACTGACGGGAGAAGAGGTACTGGCCTACCCCGAATACGACCAACCGTTTGTGCTGTACACGGATGCCAGCAATGTAGGATTGGGAGCCGTGCTGTCCCAGGTCCAGAAGGGCAAGGAGAGGGTAATCGCTTACGCCAGCAGGAAACTTCGTCCCAAGGAAAGGAACCCTGACAACTACAGTTCCTTTAAGCTGGAATTCCTTGCCATCGTCTGGGCCGTGACAGAGAGGTTCAAACACTACCTGGCCTCAGCGAAATTCACTGTCTTCACGGATAACAATCCGTTAACACATCTGGACACCGCCAAGCTCGGGGCCTTGGAACAGCGGTGGATGGCCCGGCTGTCCAACTACAACTTCACCATCAAGTACCGGGCAGGACACAAGAATGCAAATGCTGATGCCTTGTCTCGAATGCCCAATTTGCCGGAAGCAGAGGAAGACCCGGAGGCACTTGAAGAGGTGGAGCTACCTGCATTCCATCGCCCTAAAGCCACTCAGAACTCCAATCATGTGAGGAACAGGCACAAAAACCAACTGGGTGCCACGCTGAACCCCCTGCCCCACCACGGGTGGGCGGAAACCCAGGATGGTGACCCCGCGGTCCGTCAGGTGAAAGAGCTCTTGACGCAGGCAGGGTTGCATCCCGGCCCAGATGATCCACAGGAGACCCAACAGCTGTGGCGGGGGAGAAGCAAACTGTTTATCCATGATGGCAAGCTGTGCCGGAGGAGCATCGACCCACGTACTCATGAATTGGTGTGGCAGATAGTGGTACCGAGGCGGGATGCGCCCATGGTTCTGGGAGCCTACCACGATGGAGCCGGACACTTCTGATGGAGGAAGCTAGAGAGGCTGCTCCGAGGGAGGTTCTATTGGATTGGCATGAAGAGAGCCATTGAGAAGTGGTGTCGGGAGTGCGGTCCATGTAGCCTACGCAGGAAGGACCGTGACAGCCAACGGGCTCCCCTGCGGCCTATCATCACCAAACGGCCGCTCGAACTGGTCGCGCTGGATCATGTGAAGCTGACACCTAGCCGGTCAGGCTATATCTACGCTCTTTCCATCGTAGATCACTACTCCAGATTTTTGGTGGTTGTACCTGTCAAGGATCTAACGGCCAGGACTGCCGCCAAGGCCTTCCAGCAGTACTTTTGTAGGCCCCATGGCTACCCGGAGAAGGTACTGACCGATCAGGGACCAGCCTTCGAAGCAGAAGTGTTCCAAGAGTTCTGCCAACTGTACGGGTGTAAGAAGATCAGAACCACACCGTACCATCCTCAAACCAATGGGATGTGCGAAAAGATGAACCAAGTGGTGATTGACTTATTGAAGACCTTGCCCGTAGAGGAACGGAACCTGTGGCCGACAAAGTTGCCTGACTTGGTGGATATATACAATCACATCCCAGTAAATTCTACCAACTGCACTCCAGCGTACCTGATGCGAGGAAGGTCTAGCCAGTTACCCGTTGATCTGGACATGGGGGTCCTAGTCCCCGAAGATACCTCACCGGATGCAGATTGGGATGTAGAAAGGCAGCAAAGGTACCGCAAAGTACAGGAGTGCGTAGAAAGAAGTCTCGCCCAGGCTAGGCAAAAACAAGAAAGGGACTACAACCAGCATGCTCCTGCGATTCCCCTGTCACCTGGTGAGCAAGTACTCAAACGAAAGAGAAGACTACACAAGCTCGATGACCAATGGGAAGCGGAACCGTATACCATCCTGCCATCTGATTTCGACAACACGAAGGTCTGTCTCATCTACAAGGATGGAGGGGAGACCTCGACAGCGATATCCAGGGATCACCTTAAGATCTGCCCTGATAAATTGAGAGAGAGGGAAACGGCTCCAGGAATCTCCCCGCCTGTGGAAGAGGAGAAGATGATCCACACTGTCCTTGGTGACTTTCCCCAGTCCTGGACTCAGATAAATCAGGCCATCGTGGTACCTGTTCTAACGTTCCAACAGCCGGACCCACCAGAAACAATGGTGGTACCAGATCATCCGGCCCCGCAACCTCAACACGCCCTACCTGAAGATGCTGTGCCGACCGCTGAATTGGCAAATCCTCCCTCTGCTATTGGTGAGCCTGCCGTACCCACTGTTGCTAGCAGCAGCCCTGAGAGTCCCAGCTTGCCAGTGCTACCCAGACTCACTAGAAGTGTAGCCAGAAGTGCACTACACCAGCGGTAGCAAGCATAGCGGGCCCTGTTAGGTCAATAGCGACCACTGCGCTGCAAAGGTCCACACGCAGCACTCAGAATCAAACTCCCCTCCGCTACAAAACTTGGAGGTATTAATGAGGGCTGCTATTTAGTTGAAAATGTTTGTGTGCATATCTTCTGTTACAGGTTTTAAAATGGACAACAGAGTAATGAACAGTGAATTGCTCTAAAAACTTCTAAAAGGGGACCCCTTTGTTTACCCGGGGTCCCCGCGGTTTCAACCACTGAACTGAGAGTCATAAACTGTGCATGACCTAACTTTCGCAATGTTCAAGAGTCCTCACCTCCCATAGAGGGAAGCACTGTTATGTTTAATTGTTTATAATATTTCAAAATGTTGTGTGTTTTCTGTTAACATGTATTGTTGTTATTTTCCCAGTCCGGGAGTACTGGATTTAACCGGGGGGGAGTGCAGCGCCCCAGAGTCCTGGTCGTTGCAGTAATGTCGCTCTGCCACTAAGGGGAGTGATGTTATGTCTGACTGCACTAAAGGAGTTCACCTGACCAGGTAACACTCATACTACACTTCACACTCCGGCCACCAGGGGGGGTGGTTCTATCTAATAGGCCACTCCTCACACTCTGGTAAAACTGGGGGTTGGACGGGAAGACAGGGAGAAGTAGCTGGGAAGAGCTAGAGAGAGGACCTGTCAGGGATGGGATCCTGGCAGACTCCTAAGAGAACAACGCAACAAGTGAGCAACGGGACTACAGCAAAGAGGCAATAGGACCAGAAGGAGTTGTGCTGTAGGATCGAGGCAACATCCTTCTGAGGCGTAAAACAGTCGGTGGCCGGAATGCCGAGAAAGTAAGAGACTTTAAGCAATACTTCAAACCACGGCAGGACAGCCAATTATAGGTTGGCTGTCTCACACAAATCACCTAAGCAGACAACGGAGGCAGCTGCGGGAGAGGGGCGACTCTAGAGTCCCAGAATAACTCCAGGCCTACCCCGTCATACGGGTGCGTCCTAACCATATCATCTGGGGAACGGAGAGAGAACGAGCATCAGAGACAGACAGAATCAGTTGTGAGGACTATCCCGGGGTGCTCAGCAGGGAAGGACTATAACACACACAGGCGCTAGAAGGTAGACGCTGATTCCCATCTGTTAAGGGGACTCCTGATGTGCCTTCGGACCGGCCGGTCTCCGACAGCCCGGTTAACAGTGCTCTGGATTGGACACCTGAAGCCTTCAGTAAAGAGGTAAAGAGACTGCAACCTGGTGTCCTCGTTATTGACTGCGACCGGCATTACACCGCACCATAACATCAGCACCATACCACCACCTTTCATTGTACGCCCCTCAGCAGGGTCACGGGCCGGGTCTAGCCACCGTGACAACCCCAGAGCAGAGACTCAGAGGCCCAGTACCGGGTACCCCTCGGCCCTGCGGCAGTGGGGGGCGCTACAAAGACATAGGGGGCAATTGTGGGAGAGGGGCGACGCTAGGGTCCCGGAAGAACTCCAGGCCTACCCGTCATACGGGTGCGTCCTATCCATATCATCTGGGGGACGGAGAAGAACATCAGAATAGATACGAGTTGTGAGAAAGAAGAACATCAGAAACAGACACAACAGTTGTGAGGACTATCCCGTGGTGCTCAGCAGGGAGGTACTGCAACACACAGGCGCTAGAAGGTAGGCACAGATTTCCACCTGCAAAGGAAACTCTGGATGTGCCTTCGGACCGGCCGGTCTCAGCCAGCCCCTTAGCAGTACTCTGGATTGAGGATCCTGAAGCCTTCAGTAAAGAGGTAAAGAGACTGCAACCCTGTGTCCTCGTTATTCATTGTGACCTGCACCACGCACCATCATCACATCTTTCATTGGACGCCCCTAAGCAGGGTCACGGACCGGGTCTAGCCACCGTGACAACCCCAGAACCGAGACAGAGAGGCCCGGTACCGAGTACCCCGCGGCCCTGCGTCTGGGGGCGCTTCAACTATGTGATACCGGAGTAGGACCCCATGACAGTAACTTTTGAATTTTGGTAGCCAGGTGGAGAATAGACTTGCCACAAGTAATTTATCGACAAATCTATGCCATTCCTGGAGGTCAAATATTGCCAACCAATTCTTTACTCTCTCTTCCTACTTTTTCGAGATGCCAGGTACAAAATAATGTATAGGATTTCTGCTTTCATGGAGGTTTGGGCAGTTTTTATGGCGCCCAAGACATTTTCCAACCTTTATAGAAGTCCAGGAGGTCTTCCCCTAGATGTTCTTCTAGAGGTGGCAGGTATGTGCTTAGTGTCCATCGCTCTAACACTCATGTCCATCCCCTCAAAAGAAGACATGGTCCATACTGGTGGTGCCTTTTGCACAGTTTTCCCCAGATAGTGGGCAGAAGATCTCCGACCTTCTGCTAAGCTCCTCTAGGTGACATCTTAAAAGATATGGACACCTCCGGGGTGAAGATGAGCCAATCTTTCAAAATTCATTTTAATTTGGTCCTAATAAATTTGATATGAATCATAAGTGCCCCGAATATGGTTTCTCGTACTCTGAGTATACTCCACAATAAAATAGAGGCAAGGGGTAAAAAGTAATATAATAGACCATCCCTTGACTGTGTCCAAAACCACCGAAACTTCCCTGATTTGGTACAAAAAGTCATGTGAGGGTCAAGGAAAGAGAAGTGTAATATTTTTGGTTGATTAGTTTTTTTTTCCTTTTCATTTTTTCACTCATTTTGGGCCATAACCAAAATATATCCAGCAAAATTTTGGAATGATGGTGCCTTTTTTTGCTCAATTCAAGTGAGTCAAATTGCGAAAAATTTCAGAAAATTTGTATAGAATTTTCAGAATTTTATTAAAATAAATCTAGAAGATCTCATTCCTATCGCCAGGTGGAGGCGTAAGAGTGTCGAAACAAGTCAGATGACACTGTAAAAAAAAAACATTGAAGAAACTCAACAAAAAAACACAAAAAATATGAATCGGTGAATAGGCCCTAACAGTTATGAACTCTCATGTTAGAAGCTCACTGATGGCTTGCTCCGTTAACTCATTTTGAAGCCAGTCTACATTTTTTTAATACATCACTTTTGCGAAAATGATCTGTAGTCAAAAATACATGCATTTAAGTAAAAAAAAACAAAATTCCTGAAATGTGACATAAATGTGGAGCTTCAGAAGTTTCCGCTGCAATAAGCATACATAAGTGGAGCGTTATCAGGCATTTTATTACACTCTCTGCCTCCATATTGACACTCTGGTTATATCATTAGCTTTTCCTCGGGTTAATCAGTACATAAGCCTCAAAGTTTTCGGTTTCTATTTGCCCGCCAAGCGCTGTGACTGCGTACGTTTTATCTGTGCCGCTTATATACCGGCTTCTATTTACCGGATGGAACCCGGCTGATAACGCTCTCACTGAAGTCCATTTCTCCACTGCCATCTTCTACTACATAGGAGACATCAGCTGCTTCCGGAGGTCAAAACACATCTGTTTTTAAAAAGAAGGTGCCTTTTGATCATTTCCTTTTGATCCTTTTTTTGGGGGGGTCTTTTTTCACAGCCATTTCTTTTTTTTCGCATTTGTATATGGAAATATATACCGCATATATATGGTATACATATTTCCAAAAGTGAATAAAGCGAACCTTAGCATTTTGTGCTGCTGCGGAAGCACTGAAAAAAACGTGCAAAAAAAAAAAAAAATTTCATTAACTTGTATTGTAAATTATTGAATGTCTTCCTCACTAAAAATGCCTGAAGAATGAACATGTGACATTTTTCAATATTTTTTGACAGCCTGAAGCATTAAAAAAAGCCTGAATATACAAACATTAAGTCGGTTTTGCATGAAAATTAATAAATTCATTCTTTTAAACGTTTTTTTTTCACCGATATTTTAGGTGAAAAAAAATGTTAGAAAATAACATGATGTGAACATACCCTGTGTGCAGATAAAGGTTTCTGATTAGTTTTTTGGTGAAGGGTCCACTTTAAAAACGCCAAAAAAAAAAAAATTGCTCAAAAAAATGCTCGGAAAAACTTTTCCGATTCATTTCTGTTGTAAAATCACATGAGAGCTTTCAAAATGTTTTTAATTGAAATTTTTGAAATATTATATGGGAGGGGATACAGAAAAAAAAGGAAATGTATTAAGGAAAAATATGGGAAAAGAGGTACAAATAAAGAAAAAGGACACGAAAATTTGCCTTTTTTGTGTGTTTTTAAATGTGCAACATTTAAAAACTTATTAAAATTATTGAAATATCTTTATTTAAAAAATAGTGCAAGAAAATAATTTTTAAGTTGTACCAAATTCATCAAACATCTTGAGTCCCTCAAAAACTTGAGGGGGAACAAGACTATTGATGAACATTTCTATGCTGCCTGGGTGACTATATTAAGGCTTCACAGATACTAAATATGGCTGATGTATAATATAACACTTTTTAAAAACTTATGCTATGTTATAGAGACATCCCAGAAGTTTCAATTTTTGGAGGTCCAGCTGAGATCCTGATCAAGAGTAACACAAGAGCAGAAGTTCTCAGTCGAGCGCTGAGAAGGTCTTCATTGTCAGAGGAGAGCAGCGCTTGTTTAAGAACTTATGTTCTAATATTTTACTCATCGGTGGGGATCTCAGCACCTGGACCTTCACCGATGGTAACTTCAGGGATGTCGCTATTACCGTGAAACAGAGAAGACAAGACATCAAGAGGTTCTCAGCACAATCGTGTTTAAAAAAAAAAAATCTTCTCTTAATGTCAGACCATTCAGGCGTTAATCTGTAAACACTAGAGACAAGAACGAGATGTGAAAGTGGCTGAATACAACCCCATGAGTGCCTCCTTATAAAGTGCGATCCCAGTAATCATCCCGCTGTTTACACACGTCCAGCGAGTGCAGATAATGTAGATGGCTCGGGCAGCTGCAGATTCTCAAGCCATACATCACCTAGCTACACACCGAGCCCACGTAACCCAGCTATCCTGTGTCCAAGGATACACTGGGGCTCCGTGTACATTGGTAGGACCATGTCCATGTGCCCACTATTTAGGAGTAATATAAACATTGAGTTTTTTCAGGAAGATTTTGAAGTGGATTTTTGCTTTAAAATCAACATCAAAAACCTCCTGCATAATCTTTGAAATGGATATTAAAGCAGATCCACATAAAAAAGCGTCATGTGAACATACCTTAACTTTTTTTTGGGGGGGTGGTTGATTTTTGAGGTGTTGATTTTTCATCTTTTACTGTCCCGACTCCAGGGCAAGGCTTTGCGTCCTTCCTCCAAACTCTCTGTGCACTTGTCCACATCGGTTCACCATGATAATCTAAGAAGCTTCTCTGATGTCATCATCCAAGGCCTTTTGTGGAAAACTCAGAAACTGTGTGCTGCTTCAGTACTGAAGTAGTAATGCAAGATAAGACACACTTCCCACCAGGTTCTGCTCAAGCCAAGTGTCTGATATAAGTTCAGCTGCTCCAGACTGATCACCAGAAACGTCTACAACCTGTCATGATCCAGGCCGGGTTTTGTTTTGCCTTTCCTTTCCTGGTCTTGTCATGTCAGGGGTTAACTTTCCCTGCCTCGTTCCCGTGTCCGGTCTGTTATATCTCTGAGCTGCAACCTGTGTGCAGTGCCAGTTATATTGCTTGCCTTCTGCTTGCTAGCTGGCTCTGGTGAGTTTATCTGACCCGACCCATGTCTGTTACTTTCCTCCTACCCGTCCCTGCTCCTTATTTCCCTGTGTGTTTGGATTCCTTGGTATTTGACTTTAGCTTGTCTCTGACCTGACTTTGTCTCTCCCTTCTGGTATCTTTCTACTGACCGGTATTGACCTTTTGCTCTCGTCTGACTCTGCGCCTTGGTTTTCTTTTGATACTGCATTGCCCTCAGGTATCGACTCGGGTCTATGACAATTCTGCTGCCACCTAGCAATAGCTTCGCTGTAATACTGTAAGTCTGCTTGTTATCAGGATATTCAGTTTTTCTCCTGTCTGTTGCCATGTAGTGGAGCTGTGTTAATGTGCATTAACCCTCAGTATTACAGCATGTTTTCCTGCTTTCCTGGTGCAGTTCACACCTACAACTCAGCATATCCAGCTCTTCTAGTCCTATTCTACATGCCATCCAGCATGTCCAGCTCCACTGCACCATTGCCTCCGGTCCGCACTAATTACTCTGAGCTGCTGAATAGAGAATCCATCTCTCTAGGTACACCCCCCCCCAAAAAAAAAACAAACAAAAAAAACACTTGTTTTGCATCATTGCGAAAAGATGTAAATGATGGAGTAGTCAAAAACAGCTGATGAAAACCACACCTAGATTGTGAAGTAAACCCTGAAAATGACGAGGATGGAAAAACAGCACAGAAATAACACAAAAGTCACAATGAACTTTGTGCAAAAGTAAAAATGCCTAAAAAAACCCCTCTAACTTTTGCCTTTGCGCCAGCAAGGGTTTCTGATTTAAATGTGTAGACGCGAGACTTTGAGCTCTGTGTGGATGATCTAAGAGACATCATTCACTTCTATCAAGAAGAGGCGGTGTTTGGCCGGGACTGTGGGGGTGCCGAGCACAACATGGCGGTGCACACCACTCCTGACCGTGCAATTTGTATACTTTGGACTATCAACATGTCCTATACCACTGCGATGTCACATACCATATTATCAGTCTTGTTACAATATGCACAGACGTTCATGTTCCACCATATTGAAATGATTGGAGTCTTCAGGGGTGGGAACACAGCAGGACATTCCACCACTCTTACATCTCTATGGCAGGGGTGGGCAATGGCTTCACCATTGCAAGGATCAGTGGTCGGACCCCCATCGATCATAAAGTGACCATGTGTCAATGCCGAGCGCTGGATTAATTTATTAACTTGGTACAAACCATTTACATAGAAAATATTGATACAATTCTTAGTAAAGGTTCTCCGACCTTCAGCTTTCAGTCTCAGCCCCAGGGTCATCTTATCCATTTCCAGCTTAAAGTTGAAAAAAACAACAACAAAAAACTAAATAATGTATAAAATACAATGAAGATCCACTTTGGAGCTTGATTGCCTCCCGCTCCTCTTGTTGATTGACACATTACATCGGCTAATAGTCCAGTTGAGCAGCGAAGGGACAA
The DNA here is from genome assembly GCF_051348905.1 of Ranitomeya variabilis. NCBI lineage: Eukaryota > Metazoa > Chordata > Amphibia > Anura > Dendrobatidae > Ranitomeya > Ranitomeya variabilis. The sequence goes on from NC_135232.1 coordinate 1,137,329,863, forward strand.
TCTGGGTGGAAATAAATGCTGCCATGGTGACTCAGATAAAGGACGCACACCTTCTGCTTCTCACCACCGGAGATCTTATAAGGGACCAGTCTGCCCATCTGCATCACAACTGTACGATGCTTCAGCTGGAGACCAGAGATGGCCGAGAACCTACCGAAAGTGGATGATTCAGGAACCCCACAAAGTATGATATTGAGTGCTCCAGATATTGTTTCCCTGGCTATTTATTTTTGTGCTCTGTTCGGGACGATTGCTAATTTGGTTCTTATCTTTGCTTTTGTGAGCAATGCCTTCAAAAACAAAGTGTTTCAGCCTCTGGATAAAATCATCGTGAACATGGCCGTGGTCAACCTTCTGCTGTGCTGTTACAAGGAGATTCCCGGGCTCCTTATATTGTTCAACGCCAAAGTCTTTAGTCCTGAGGGATGCCAGTTCTTGCTTTATTTTTACCACACTCTCCGGCTGATCAGCATATGGTCAGTAGAGAATCTTAGCTTCCTTCATCTCATTAAGATAAGAAGACCAGGTCTTAGCTGGTCGAAGTTCATCCATCGACACCAAGCGCAGTACGTCAACTGGTCCTTGGCCGGGTGTTGGGCCGTGAGCATCACTTTCCATATGCCTTACCTTCTCTTTCCCGAGACTTTAGGTCATCGTAATAAGAGCAACATAATGATGACGAGCACCAACTGCATCGGGCCATCACAAAGTAAACTTCTGAAGGTCCTGACCTACACGACGGTGAGTGTGGACTTCTTGTTGATCATCTTGGTGATTCTCCTAAATTGGTTTACAATAGACTTGATATGTAGACACCGGCGCCAAGTAATGGACACCATGACGGCGAGACGAGGCTGGAACAAGCACACGGCACAGGCGACAAAGATACTGCTGTCCCTCTTGTTGTTGTACGTCATCTGCTGGATCTCCAGTGACTTGGTGTGGATTGCCATAGTCTCGGGGCTGATGGGCACTGACTATGAAAGTGAAGTGCTCTCGGCTCTATATGGCATCCTGTCCTCCATATATTACTCAGTCAGCTCATGCATCATTGTCTTCGGCTACAGACAAGTAAAGGACTACTTAGCCGAAGCCGGAAACTGCTGTCGGATGGGACAAACGGCGGTGGAGAACCTAGAACAGCAGCAATAACTTACATGTGCCATTTATATATATGTCTCTGCCGTAGAGTGTAGCAAATCACTATTTTTATATGTTGGTTTTAATCTTAAGAGGTTTTTTATAAGTTGAAAAGGTCCATAGTTTTGGTTTTTATAAATATACATGGGTAAAAAAAAGGTCAACTCTGCTTGCAGTATGGTCTTCAGGATCAGTGCATGAAGGATCACTGGTTTACAGAATATGATCAGCTTTGAGGAGGGGGATTATGTTTTGGGCTAATCGAAGTGATGACTTTTACAGGCTGTTTGTGCAAGGAAACATTGTTGGCTGTGGAATGAGTTAACTGAGGATCCGCCCTTGAGCTCATTCCAGCTTTAATCCATCTTTTTCTGAACTCCTTTCAGCTGATTTAATGACCACATCAAAGTTTAACTCAACAATTTGATGTGGTCTATGCTTATAAATCAGCTGAGAGGAGTTCAGAAAAAAGACAGAAAGATTCGATTCTCAGTTAACTCATTCTCCAGCCAGCAATGAGCAAGGAAACCTTGAGCCAGAAAAAGTCAAAAGAAGCAAAAATTGTAAAGAAGGCGATTTGCAAAAATTGCTTCTAGTCCAAAATCTGATCAGTTAAGCGTAAAATCTGTTCCCTCGTCCATGAAAGCTGATGTTGAGACGTTCACGTATAGGTAATAGCCTATATATCCTGTGCATAGAATGACTTATGTGAACCATCAGTTATGGGTTATGGTGTGCATGGTATCCCCTTAGCTACAGCATCCGCCCCTCAATTTTGCTAAATTGGCTTTGATGGGACCCCCACCAATGACGGCACACTCGGGGATCTACTGCCATTGCTATGGTTGGCCGAGATTGGTGGTCTGTAATCTGCCGAACCTGCAAGTCCCACCTGTACTACCGGTAATTATTCCATCCAAACCTAAAAGCCCACTAATGTGATGGAACTTAGGAAGCCCCCGGTCACAGCAGACCAATCCAATCATTCTCGAAGGCATCTACTAGGACAACCACTTTATTAAATAATATGTTATTATTAGTAGTAGACAATCCCTTTAACGTCAGACTCAGCCCCTGGCAGCTTACCGTAACTTTCTGGCTTACTGTTATTAACATCATGATAAAGGTCCTCAGAGCTCACATCCGAGTACTGCACCATGCACCGACCTCCTGCGGCTGCGCAAAAATGTTCAAAATGGAAGGTGATGGTCTAAGTTAACATTTTGATCAAAAATCTAAAAGCCCACTGTCACGCAACGTCACGTCAACCTCTGTAGTGTCTCCATATTCGATTTTACAGAAATGGTTGCCAACTGGCCACTAAATTCTGACACGGAGGCTGGTCATAAATATACTTACCAGCAATAGTGAGTAACACAATGCGTGCGCAGCCATGGTACTCCATATATGAATGTAATGCTACAACACTGCCATGTGGGAAGATATATGTCAGTGTCAGGACTTGGTCAAGTGTCCATCTACACAGCAGAGAAACAGACAGCACACTGTCCGCCAAAAGAGCAGAGAGACAGAGACAGCACACTGTCCACCTACACACCAGAGAGACAGAGACAGCACACTGTCCGCCTACACAGCAGAGAAACAAAGACAACACTGTCCGCCTACACAGCAGAGAAACAAAGACAGAACACTGTCCGCCTACACAGCAGAGAAACAAAGACAGAACACTGTCCGCCTACACAGCAGAGAACCAGAGACAGCACACTGTCCGCCTACACAGCAGAGAACCAGAGACAGCGCAGTGTCCACCTACACAGCAGAGAGACAAAGACAGAACACTGTCTGCCAAATGAGCAGAGAGCCAGAGACAGCACACTGTCCGCCTACACAGCAGAGAGCCAGAGACAGAACACTGTCCGCCTACAGAGCAGAGAACCACAGAAAGCACACTGTCTGCCTACACAGCAGAGAACCACAGAAAGCACACTGTCTGCCTACACAGCAGAGAACCAGAGACAGAACACTGTCCACCTACACAGCAGAGAGCCAGAGACAGAACACTGTCTGCCTACACAGCAGAGAACCACAGAAAGCACAATGTCCGCCTACACAGCAGAGAGCCAGAGACAGAACACTGTCTGCCAAAAGAGCAGAGAGCCAGAGACAGCACACTGTCCGCCTACACAGCAGAGAACCAGAGACAGCACACTGTCCACCTACACAGTAGAGAGACAAAGACAGAACACTGTCTGCCAAAAGAGCAGAGAGCCAGAGACAGCACACTGTCCGCCTACACAGCAGAGAGCCAGAGACAGAACACTGTCCGCCTACACAGCAGAGAACCAGAGACAGAACACTGTCCGCCTACACAGCAGGGAGCCACAGAGAGCACACTGTCCACCTACAGAGCAGAGAAGCAGAGACAGCACACTGTCCGCCTACACAGCAGAGAACCACAGAAAGCACACTGTCCGCCTACACAGCAGAGAGCCAGAGACAGAACACTGTCCGCCTACACAGCAGAGAACCACAGAAAGCACACTGTCCGCCTACACAGCAGAGAGCCAGAGACAGAACACTGTCCGCCTACACAGCAGAGAGCCACAGACAGCACACTGTCCACCTACACAGCAGAGAGCCAGAGACAGAACACTGTCCGCCTACACAGCAGAGAACCAGAGACAGAACACTGTCCGCCTACACAGCAGGGAGCCACAGAGAGCACACTGTCCACCTACAGAGCAGAGAAGCAGAGACAGCACACTGTCCGCCTACACAGCAGAGAACCACAGAAAGCACACTGTCCGCCTACACAGCAGAGAGCCAGAGACAGAACACTGTCCGCCTACACAGCAGAGAACCACAGAAAGCACACTGTCCGCCTACACAGCAGAGAGCCAGAGACAGAACACTGTCCGCCTACACAGCAGAGAGCCACAGACAGCACACTGTCCACCTACACAGCAGAGAGCCAGAGACAGAACACTGTCCGCCTACACAGCAGAGAACCACAGAAAGCACACTGTCCGCCTACACAGCAGAGAGCCAGAGACAGAACACTGTCCGCCTACACAGCAGAGAGCCACAGACAGCACACTGTCCACCTACACAGCAGAGAGCCAGAGACAGAACACTGTCCGCCTACAGAGCAGAGAGATGGAGACAGCACACTGTCCACCTACACAGCAGAGAGCCACAGAGAGCACACCGTCCGTCTACAGAGCAGAGAAACTGAGACAGCACACTGTCTGCCTACACAGCAGAGAACTAGAGACAGAACACTGTCCACCTACACAGCAGAGAGCCAGAGACAGAACACTGTCCGCCTACACGGTAGAGAGCCACAGAGAGCACACTGTCCGCTTACCAGCAGAGAACCAGAGACAGCACACTGTCCGCCTACACAGCAGAGAGCCAGAGACAGAACACTGTCCGCCTACACGGTAGAGAGCCACAGAGAGCACACTGTCCGCTTACACAGCAGAGAACCAGAGACAGAACACTGTCCGCCTACACAGCAAAGAGCCAGAGACAGCACACTGTCGGCCTACACAGCAGAGCCAGAGATAGCACACTGCCCCTACAGTGCTCTAAACAAAGCACTACAATGTCCCAAAATCCCACAAGATGAACCCACTTCCCCCCCTTTTCTCACCACCCAACCTAACACCTACACCCAAATATATATCCTTAAATACAATATACCTTTTTTTTGGGACTATAATACGCACCGGACCATAAGACGCACCTGTCAAATGAGGGTCCATCTTTCAGTCTGAATTCAGCTTACCAAGGGGATCGGCAGCGCTGGTGGACCTGCAGCGCTGGTGGAATGTGGTCACAGGGGGTGTCCGGTGGTCCGGCGATATGACTCCCATCACAGGCTGGTGCGGCAGGTGCAGTGGCCTCCGGGAAATCCCATCCCAAGCTGGTGCGGCTGGTGTGGGCAGGTGCGGGTGGTGTGGGCAGGTGCGGCTGGTGTGGGCAGGTGAGGCGGTGGTGCTCTGTGGTGTGGGGGAGCTCTGCTGGCATTGTGTTTAAGTCCGGAGGCCCCGCACATCCAATGCTGCGATGCGGCGGCCTCTGGGAAAATCTCCGCGGGGCGGTGCATGCTCAGATTGAGATCTCGGCACCGAGATCTCAGGAGACGAGGTCTCGGGATGAGATCTCATTACCGAGATCTCACTCTGAGCATGCGCCGCCCCCGGCGGCCATTTTCCCAGAGGCCTCCGCATTGCAGCAGATTGAGAACTCAGCAAGGAGATCACGTCCCAAGAGCGCGGGAGATGAGATCTTGGGACGAGATCTCGTTATTAAGATCTCAATCTGAGCATGAATCGCCCCCGGCGGCCATTTTCCCAGAGGCCACCGCATCGCAGAAATGGATGTGAGGTGCCTCCAGGCTTTCACAAAATGCTGGCGGAGTCCCCTCCACACCACAGGCCACCACCGCCAAACCTGCCACACCAGCTGCACCAGCCTGGGAAGGGAGTGTGATCATCGCCCAGCAGCATCAGACCTGGACCGCCGCAGAAACGCCCGACTCCTGCTGCCACCACAGTATTTGTAAGTATATTCTGACTATAAGACGCACCCCCATTTTGCCCCAAAATTTTGGGGGAATAAAGTGCGCCTTATAGTCCGAAAAATAAGGTATATATCAACAAATGCTACAATTATCTCAAATAACAAAACCCAAGTTCAGCACCTGCAGCCCTACATCATTGTATACCGATCAACAAAACAAAAATCTACAGTGTCAGCAGCAGCCCACCACCAGGAAAGATGACCAGACTAGGGCACACTAAAAGAAAAGCCCCTCCAGAGGAGAGCAGCCCTAAGTGTGCCCAGTCTCCCATGCTCCAGAGAGCGCACCTTCACCAGGTCACCGAATATGGTCCTAAACACATCGTCCACTGGTAGGATTTTATGTTGAGTCGATACTGAACACTGTGTGTTCCACGTATGATACCTAACCGCTGCGCTAACTAGAAATAAGGTGCAGCTGTCCCAACCACCAAGGTCTCCGAATGGCCCATTCCGCATAAGAGTCCGGCCAGCCGGGACCAGCTAGTGGAGCCACCCACAGCGCTGTACACCTCTGTGTTCAAGGGGCAATAAAGCAGGAAGTGGTCCATGCTTTCCAGCACGGTACCACAATGCTCTCGAGGACAGTTCCTGTCCTCAGAGCACCTACACTTTAGATTGTCCCTCAGACACAGTTTCACATGTAAGCAGCACCAAGCCAAGTCCGAAAACTTCGAGTGGATCCTGATGGAATTCAGAAGATACAAACCCACCCCAAAATCCCGACTTGGGCAATCCGTGAGTGCCAGAGGCCTCTGGAAATGGGTCAACAGAACCCTATTTTCAAGGAGTTTCATTGGCAGAGTCCTGATCTCCCACATTCCCAGACCCCATCATCAAATTACCTTCATAACCAAGGTAGCATAAGCCAGAAGATGTCCATACAGTGAGCGAATATCCTTCACTTGCCCTCCTGTCTCCCATTCTTGGAAGAAAGGCTGAAACCATCCCCTACAGGAGAATACACACAGAGCAGCCCTCTCCTTCCAGAGGTTTGCAATATAGATCTTTTTGAAGGTATCCACAAATAATACCACAGGGTTGACCATACCCAACCCTCCTAGTCTCCTCATATGGTAAGTAACCTCCCTCTTAACCAGATTCAGTCTATTACTCCATAACAGTTGGAAGAACAAACGGTAGACCCGAGTCCAGAGAGACTCCAGCAAGCTGCACACACTGCCCAGATAGATCAGTAAAGGGAGCAGGTAAGTTTTGATCAGGTTTACCCTTCCCCTTAGGGTCAAAGACCAACCCTTCCATTGGTACACCTTCTGAGTGGCGATCTCTAGCCTGCTGTCCCAATTTTGTTTGGGGTAATCCCCCTTGCCAAATTCGATGCCAAGGACTTTTGCAGAGACTTTGGGTCCTGGAAGGGTATCCAGGAGATCAAAACCAGGATCTCCTCCTCCCAGCCAGAGACTCTTACACTTATCCCGATTGATCTTGGACCCGGATGCCTCAGAGTAGCAATCTACCTCTGACATCAGCCACCCTGCCTCTTCATGAGAGGAAAGAAAAACAGTGACATAATCAGCATACGCCACCACTCTGAGAGTGGCTTCCGGTGCGGCCTTGTCAATCCCGATCCTGGCCAACAGTCCATGCTCCATCCTCCTATGAAGTGGGTCAATCACAAACACGTACAGCAGCGGGCTCAAGGGACAACTCTGGCAAACACCAGACCCAACCTCAAAAAAGTTGCCATTCCAACCGTTCACAAGCAGGAAACTCTCTGCCCCACTGTACAAGGTCTTAAGCCAAACCCCCCCTGGCAGGCCATATCTCAGAAGGACGGACCAGAGGTACTCGTCATTTACCTGATCAAATGCTTTTGCCTGGCTTTTGCCTGGAAGAGGTACTCGTCCATGTACCCCTTCCAGTGACCAGCCCTACCCTGCTCCACTGCCTCTTGGACACAGAGCACAGCACTAAATATGCTGCGGCCCAGAAAAGAGCAATGCTGAGCCTCCGAAAGGAGTCGGGATGCAAATTTCACCAGCCGATTAAACAGCACCTTTGCCAGAACCTTCCTGTCTGCATTGAGAAGCACTATGGGACGCCAATTCTCAATGCAAGATGGATCCCTACCTTTTGATCAAATGATCAGGGCAGACCTCCTCATTGACTTTGGCAGTGTGCCTGAGGAAAGACACTCATTGAATACCTCAGTCAAGAGGGGAACCAAAACGTCCGTAAATGTCTTGTAGAATTCAGATGTTAAGCCATCTGCACCGGAGGATTTCTTTAGGGCAAGCCCTTCAATCGCCAACATAACTTCCTCTTCCATGATCATCTCTGTCAAAAAGCCAAGAGAGCGGTCTACCCCTGGTTCGGGGACGGCTTCAGCCAGGAAAGCCAACATCTCATCCCAATCAAGATCCCTCTTCCCCAAGAGGTGCGAGTAGAAGGATCTGACAACCTCCAGGATCCCTGATCTGGATCGCCTCAGGGACCCTGTAGTGTCGACCAGTCCTGTACCTACTTTACTATTCACTGACATCCTGCAGTTTCTGTAAGGGTCGGGCAAGCGGTACTTCCCATAATCCCTCTCAAAAACCAAAGATGCGTGTCTATCGTACTGACACCACATAAGCAAAGATTTCACTCTGGAGATCTCCTCGCGGCTACCTCCAGTTGAGACAAGATGCTCAAGTTTCCTCCTCAGACCCAGATACAGGCGGTACTTGCTCAGACTCCTGAGGCTCGAGAGCTGGCGGAAGAATCTCACCACCCTTTTCTTGAACATCTCCCACCACTCTGACTTACTACTACAAAGATCCAGTAAGGGTACCTGGCTCTGAAGAAAATCCTCAAATGACTGTCTTATCTCTGCTTCTTCCAAGAGAGACAAATTGAGCCACCAAAAGCCTCTTCCCATCCGGAGGGTCTCTGTAACATTCAGAGAAAACAAAATTAAACAGTGGTTGGAGAACTCCACCTCAACAACAGACACTGCTGAAGAGACAGCTTCCTCCTTTAAATAAAACCTATCTATCCTAGACGTACAGTTACCTCTGTGATAGGTGAACCCCTCGTGGCCTGGTGTGTACCGAATGTGGACATCCACCAGGCGAGCCTCACTAGCTATACTATTTAGGGCGATGCTATCATAAGTCAGCTTGTCTATGGAACCTCCTCTATCTCGGGGCCTCGTGACAGCATTGAAGTCCCCTCCAAAGACAACCTGCCGACTTGTAAAAAGGTAGGGCTTGATCCTCATAGACACTTCCGGTCCCACTTAGATTGGGGACCATAGATGTTAATGAGCCAGAGCTCTTGTCCCTTCATGAGGACTTCTAATATTAGGCACCTCCCCATTTCTAACTCAATAACCCGTCGGCATTTCACCGATGCGGTAAAAAGGACCGCCACTACGCTATACGGTTTGGCTGCCAGAGACCAATAGGAGGGCCCAAGTCTCCATTCCCTTTTAGCTTTAAACACGTCTGCCATGTTTGACAGCCTGGTCTCTTGCAAAAAGAAAATGTCAGCTTCAAAACAGCTGAGAAAATCAAAGGCCGGAAATCTAGCTGTATTTGACTTTATGCTTGCGACATTAATGAATGCCAGTGTCAACGGAGTGGGTACCGCCATCATTGGTGATTGAGTTAAATGGCTTTCTTCTACCCACTCCCCTTATCCTTTGCCTCAGAGGAGGAATCCTTCCCCCTCTTTAAGGACATAGAGGTATCCATTTCCGTTCCGTTTTTTCTTTTTATTGTCCTTGTCTCCGGTCTCTTGGCCAGTCCCTCCCTCCAAGGACCTTACATTCCCAGAAGAAGGAGACTCGGCACTCCCTGTAAGCCCCATTGAAGCCAGAACCTCACCCTCAGCTTCCTCCTCAGAGGAAGAGATGTTCTCAAGGGCTTGGAACCATTTAGAAAGACCAACCAGAGGGGAGTCAGTTTTTCCTTCTCTAGGTACCTTAGTCAGAGCGAGAGGCTTTATCTCCTTTCTTTCTCTTCATTTTGGTGCCTAGCTTACACTTGTCCTCTAGCCACTGCCTATTATCCTCAACCATACTTTCATAATGCGATGATTCGTAGGCAGTGGCACTTTCCTTCCTGTGGATGCTCCTGACTTCCTCATCCAACTCATCATCCCTTGGAGCCTCAGCAGAAAAACTGGCATCCAAGACAGGGACCGTCCCAATAGCCCGGGGCTCGCCCAGCTCCCTATCCTGTCTGCGCTTATCTAGATGCCTCAGCTGGGCAGGCGTCTTTTTATTGCTTTTCCTCTTTTGGCCCCTCAGCTCCCTCACCCCTGCTAGTCCCTTCAACAGCAGAATCAGCCTCACAGCTTTCTTCCACACACAATGGCATAACCGAGGAGCGAGGACAATGGCTGAATGGGTGACCTAACTCACCACACAGGTGGCACCTAATCTCCATACAAAATGCGGCAATATGGCCGATATCCCCCCACAATGCACATTTCTGCACAGAGCAGTTTGCACTGAAGCGTGTGGGGTCGCCGCACCTGTGACAGAGCTTCGGTTGCCCCTGGTAGAAGACCAGGATACTATCCCTACCCAGGAAGGCAGATGATGGTATATGGGCAACCGTACCACCTGAACATTTTAGATGGAAAAGATCCCACTCCAGAGAGCACTTCACCGCATTCAAACAGTCCCTCACTACTTTCAAGACCACACTCGCCACAGCTAAACAAACCTACTTCTCGTCTCTCATATCCTCCCTGTCTCACAACCCTAAACAGTTATTCAACAACTTCAATTCTCTCCTCCATCCCCCAGCACCTCCTCCCTCCCAACTCATCTCAGCTGAAGACTTTGCCTCATTTTTCAAGCAGAAGATTGATAACATCAGAGGCAGTTTTAGTCGACAACCCCCAAAGCCCTTCCTCCCAACTACCCAGCCCTCCACCTCGAAAACCAACTTCTCCACCAATACAGAAGATCGACTGTCCACTCTACTCTCAAGATCGCATCTCACCACCTGTGCACTTGACCCGATTCCTTCCCACTTCATCCCAAACCTCGCCACAGTCTTCATCCCAACTCTAACCCATCTTTTCAACCTATCACTAACAACTGGTGTTTTCCCCTCAAGCTTTAAACATGTGGAGCGCCCCCAGACGCAGGGCCACGGGGTACTCGGTACCGGGCCTCTCTGTCTCAGTTCTGGGGTTGTCACGGTGGCTGGACCCGGTCTGTGGCCCTGCTAAGGGGCGTCCAATGAAAGGTGTAGATGGTGGTGCGCGGTGCCGGTAGCGATAAATGAGGACACAGGGTTGCAGTCTCTTTACCTCTTTACTGAAAGCTTCAAGATCCTCAATCCAGAGTACGATTAACAGGGCTGTCTGAGACCGGCCGGTCCGATGGCACCTCCAGAGTTCCCTTTGCAGGTGGAAATCGGTGCCTACCAACTAGCGCTTGTGTGTTGTAGTCCTTCCCTGCTGAGCACCACGGGATAGTCCTCACAACTGTTGTGTCTGTTTCTGATGTTCCCTCACAACTGATTCTGATGTTCTTCTCCGTCCCCCCAGATGATATGGATAGGACGCACCCGTATGACGGGAAGGCCTGGAGTTCTTCCGGGACCCTAGCGTCGCCCCTCTCCCACAGTTGCCCCCTATGTCTTCTTAGGTGATTTTGGTGAGACAGCCAACCTAAAATCAACTGTCCTGCCTCTGTTTGAAGTATTGCTTGGAGCCTAATACTTCCTCGGCATTCTGGCCACCGGCTACGCGCCTCAGTAGGATGTTGCCTCGATCTTACAGCACGACTCCTACTGATGTTATCTCCTTTTGCTTTGATCTCGTTTCTCACTCTCCACAATAAACCTCGCTTTTTGTCCTTTCTTGAGATACCACCGCGATGTAGTGCAGGCGCGGTTCCTTAACGTTCTTTCCTGTTCACTAGGCCTCTGTCAGGATCCCACCCCTGACAGGGACCCCCCTGAATCTTCCCCTGCAACACCCTCTGCCACAGGATGTTGCTTGGTTCCAACCCAGTCAGCTTTCTCTCTAACTTCCTATCTAACCCCCAGTTTTACCAGATTGTGAGGAGTGGCCTAATACATAGCGCCCTTAGCTCCCCCTGGAGGCCAGACCGTGAAGTGTATTGGTGTCTGTGATACCTGGTCAGGTGAACTCCTTCAGTGCCATCAGACGTACCATCACTCCCCTTAGCGGCAGAGCGATGTTACTGCAACGACCAGGTCTCTGGGGCGCTGCACATGCCTCAATCACACCTATCCTCAAAAAGCCCTCTCTTGACCCATCCTCTGTATCTAGCTATCGCCCTATAGCACTTCTCCCCTATGCCTCAAAACTACTGGAACAACACATCCATCTTGAACTGTCCTCCCATCTATCTTCCTGCTCACTTTTTGACTGCTTACAATCAGGCTTCCGGTCACACCACTCCACTGAAACTGCCCTAACTAAGGTCACCAATGACCTATTAACCTCCAAGAGCAAGCGACACTACTCTATCCTCCTCCTCCTGGACCTGTCCTCTGCCTTTGACACAGTGGACCATTCCCTATTACCACAGACCCTCTCATCCCTTGGCATCACAGATCTATCCTGGATCTCGTCATACCTAACAGACCGGACATTCAGCGTCTCCCACCCACACACCACCTCCTCACCTCGCCCCCTATCTGTCGGAGTCCCATAAGGTTCAGTCCTAGGGCCCCTGCTCTTCTCTATTTACACTTTTGGCCTGGGACAGCTCATAGAATCTCATGGCTTTCAGTATCACCTCTATGCTGATGACACACAGATCTACATCTCTGGACCAGATATCTCCTCCCTACTAACCAGAATCCCTCAATGTCTATCCGCTATTTCATCCTTCTCCGCTAGATTTCTAAAACTTAACATGGACAAAACAGAATTCATAGTCTTTCCCCCATCTCACGCAACCCCCCCAACGAATCTATCCATTACAGTAAACGGCTGCCCACTCTCCCCAGTCCCACAAGCTCGCTGTCTCTGGGTTATCCTTGACACTGATCTCTCCTTCAAACCGCATATCCAAGCTCTTTCCACTTCCTGCTGCCTTCAACTCAAAAATATTTCACGGATCCGTACATTCCTAAACCAAGAATCTGCAAAAACCCTAGTCCGTGCCCTCATCATCTCCCGCCTCGACTACTGTAACCTCCTGCTCTGTGGCCTCCCCTCTAACACTCTCGCACCCCTCCAATCTATTCTAAACTCTGCTGCCCGACTAATCCACCTGTCCCCCCGCTATTCCCCGGCGTCTCCCCTCTGTCAATCCCTTCACTGGCTCCCCATTACCCAGAGACCCCAGTAAAAAAGCCTAACCATGACATACAAAGCCATCCACAACCTGTCTCCTCCATACATCTGTGACCTCGTCTCCCGGTACTTTCCTGCACGCAACCTCCGATCCTCACAAGATCTCCTTCTCTACTCCCCTCTTATTTACTCTTCCCACAATCGCATACAAGATTTCTCTCGCGCATCACCCCTACTCTGGAACTCTCTACCACAACATATCAGACTCTCGCCTACCATCGAAACCTTCAAAAAGAGCCTGAAGACCCACCTCTTCCGACCGCTGCATGACCAGCTCTACCCTCGCCTACTGTATTCTCACCCATCCCTTGTAGATTGTGAGCCTTCGCGGGCAGGGTCCTCTCTCCTCCTGTACCAGTTGTGACTTGTATTGTTCAAGATTATTGTACCTGTTTTTATTATGTATACCCCTCCTCACATGTAAAGCGCCATGGAATAAATGGCGCTATAATAATAAATAATAATCACGGTTTTTCATCGGCATTTCCACCACCTCTCCATACCGGCCAAGCTACTTCATGATGTCATAACAAGAAAGAGACTGGTTACAGGTCATAACGGTCACTTTCTTGACTTGTTTTTGGCAAGATACCGCCTGAATGGCAAAGTCTCGCCAGCCAGGCTCATTTTTTGCCAACTCATAGTTCCACCAGAAGAGCTCAAACCCCTCCAGCCAAACAAAGCTGACATCAAACTCAGGTGTGGAATAGGGATGTATTAAAGGGAACCTGTCACCTGAATTTGGCGGGACCGGTTTTGGGTCATATGGGCGGGGTTTTCGGGTGTTTGATTCACCCTTTCCTTACCCGCTGGCTGCATGCTGGCCGCAATATTGGATTGAAGTTCATGCTGTGTCCTCCGTAGTACACGCCTGCGCAAGGCAAGATTGCCTCTCGGCTGATGCACCTGGTGCTACGTCCCCGCTACTACAAGCAGAGACGGAGCTCTGCGCCTCACTATATTGCTTTGTAATCTCCCCGTGCCTTTGCACCGGATCCACAGCAGAACCTGGGCTGGGCTGGGCAACGGGGCTTATACAGTGAGCTGACCCTGCAGCTGACTCAGGAGGTACAGGGAGGGGGGCATATACATAGCTTACCGCTTCCTGCAGCTTTGGCTTGGTGGTTTTCTTTGCCTTTTTCTTCTGGCCCCCAGGTGCCTCCTCCGGTAAATTGTCACCTAGATGGAAGTTCTGAAGGCACACTGGGGACTCCAGCAGCTTGATCTCTGCCATTAGTGCCCCTCCCTGGACGTTATGGTCACTGTCCTCCCCAGAGCCAGCAGAACTGCGCCCAGATGTCAATGTCGCCTGTCCAGCAGGGACCTCGCTGCACGTGGCCTGCGGGTGACTTTGTAGGCTGCCAGGTGGGGCTTTCTGCTGGTCATCCTCCTCGTCCTCCTCATCATCATCCACCTGGCTCTCAGGCCCCATCTGCATTTGCTCTCTGTTATCAACCATTTCTCTGAATCTGTCTTCATTCTGCAGTTTTTCTTTAAATGCTCAACTTTTTTGTCTAATAACAGCTTTCCTCACTTCAAGCTCATTAAGTTCATGTTTCAGTCTCCTTACCTTCGCCTGGAGTTGCTTCTTCCTCGGTTTGGAGGAACCAGCAGCTTTGTTGCTTATGCAGCGCAGCTCCTCACAGAGTCTCCCGATGGTCTTGCTTGCTTCTTCATACTCACAGAGGTGGCTCATGACCCAGGAGGCATAGGTGGACACAAACTCCTGGGGTCTCTGCAGCCCCAAACCTTCCTCAGTGAGGTCGGCCTCACCCCCGTGAGCTCTCAGCTTTCCTCTGGACGTACCGCCATCTTGCATGCTAGCAGACTTTTTCTCCATGTTGGAAGCCTTGCGGCTTCTCTGGGTCTCTGCAGCCTGGAGGGAGTAGGAGCCACATTGCTGCGACTCCTGGTGGAGCGTCTCACCCCCGAATCCTCTGATGTGCAGGCTTGTTGCTGGTTTCTTCTGCCCCCCGCCAGCCTGGTCTGGGAAGCAGAAGCCGGGAACTTGGCTCCATCACCCATCCCAGGAAACCCACTCCCTACCTGGGTAAGAGAGAGAGCAGGTCCCCGGGTGGAGAGGCGGTGGTTCTCGGGAGCTCAGGAGCACACAGCAGGATCAGTAGCGACCGCACCCACAATTACCACAATAAGCAACAGCTGAGCAGAGCTGCACTCACTATTCTGCTGGTGAAGTCATTGTGTACATACATTACATTACTGATCCTGAGTTACATCCTGTATTATACCCCAGAGCTGCACTCACTATTCTGCTGGTGCAGTCACTGTGTACATACATTACATTACTGATCCTGAGTTACATCCTATATTTTACTCCAGAGCTGCACTCACTATTCTGCTGGTGCAGTCACTGTATGTACATACATTTACATTACATTACTGATCCTGAGTTACCTCCTGTATTATATCCCAGAGCTGCACTCACTGTTCTGCTGGTGCAGTCACTGTGTACATACATTACTGATCCTGAGTTACATCCTGTATTATACCCCAGAGCTGCACTCACTATTCTGCAGGTGCAGTCACTGTGTTCATACATTACATTACTGATCCTGAGTGACATCCTGTATTATACCCCAGAGCTGCACTCACTATTCTGCTGGTGCAGTCACTGTGTACATACATTACATTACTGATCCTGAGTTACATCCTGTATTATCCTCCAGAGCTGCACTCACTAGTCTGCTGGTGCAGTCACTGTGTTCATACATTACATTACTGATCCTGAGTGACATCCTGTATTATACCCTAGAGCTGAACTCACTATTCTGCTGGTGCAGTCACTGTGTACATACATTACATTACTGATCTTGAGTTACATCCTGTATTATACTCCAGAGCTGCACTCACTATTCTGCTAGTGCAGTCACTGTGTACATATGTAGCGCCCCCACTGCCGCAGGGCCGAGGGGTACCCGGTACCGGGCCTCTGAGTCTCTGCTCTGGGGTTGTCACGGTGGCTAGACCCGGTCCGTGACCCTGCTGAGGGGCGTACAGTGATAGATGTGGATGGTGGTGGTGGTGCGGTGCAGTAAATAACGAGGACACCAGGTTGCAGTCTCTTTACCTCTTTACTGAAGGTCTCTGGGTCCTCAGTCCGGAATACGGTTCACCAGGCTGCGCAAGTCCGGCCGGTCCGATGGCACCTCCAGAGTTCTCCTTGCAGGTGGAAATCTGTGCCTTCCTGCTAGCGCTATGTGTTGTGGTCCTCCCCTGCTGTGCTTACGGGATAGTCCCCACAACTGTTGTGTCTGTTTCTCGTGTTCCGTCACAACAACTCGATTAGATGATGTTCTGCTAATCCTCCGTCCCTCCCGGTGTTATGGTTGGGACGCACCCGTATGACGGGTAGGCTCGGAGCTCTTCCGGGACCCTAGAGTCGCCCCTCTCCACAGGTTGCCCCCCAAGTCTGCATAGGTGATTTAGGTGAGACAGCCCGCCTGTGACTGACTGTCCTGCCGTTGGTTTGAAGTATTGCTTGGAGCTAGATATATGAATACTTCCTCGGCGTTCCGGCCGCCGGTTGTGCGCCTCAGTAGGATGTTGCCTCGGTCTTACAGCACGACTCCTACTGGTAATCTCCTTCTTGCTTTGATCTCGTTTCTCACTCAGCACAATATATCTCGCTTCTGATCCTTTCTTAGGGCACCGCCGCTATGCTGAGCAGGCACGGTCCCGTGACGTTCTTTCTTGTTGCCAGGCCTCTGTCAGGATCCCACCCCTGACAGGGACCCCTCCGAGTCTCTCCCCGCAACACCCCCTGCCACAAGGTGTTGCCTGGTTCCAACCCAGTCAGCTTTCTCCACTAACTTCCTGCCTGACCCCCAGTTTACCCACACGGTGAGGAGTGGCCTAATAAATAGCACCCTTAGCTCCCCCTGGAGGCCCGACTGTGAAATGTATTGGTGTCTGTGATACCTGATCAGATGAACTCCTTCAGTGCCATCAGACGTACCATAGCCCCCCTTAGCGGCGGAGCCACAGTACTGCAACGACCAGGACTCTGGGGCGCTGCACTCCCCCCCGGTTAAATCCAGTACTCCGGGACTGGGAAGAAAACAACAATACATGTCAGCAAAAAGACATACAATTTTTGTGAGTGCAATAACAATAAGCATATTTGAACAGAGCTTCCCTTTATGGGAGGTGAGGACACTTAAACGTTACAAACATGGTTAAATACTTTCAAATAACTTTTCTTACCCAACCGGGTACTCTACTAAGTCCAAAATTTTTAAACATTAATTCAACATTGCCTTTAAGGATGTACACTCTGAATCCACTAAAGACCTTCTTATAACACATTATAAGGCTTAAGCAACCGTGCTACATTCTCCTACTTTATGTCTGCAGGACCGCCTGTCCTAACGGCTCCAGACCTACTGCCTCTCCTTTCTATTACAGGACCGCTCCTTTCAGCCCGAGCCTTCTGTCCTTCCACTACTATACACAGTATAGAACATGTTTTTCTTTCAGTTGGAGATTACTGAGCCATCCCTATATGGCTCCTAAGAGGACTCACCACTAACCCCTACGGGTTCACTTCCTGTCCTCATCCTTCTATTAACATTATTGAACATTTCTTACAATTAACTAATTGGTTACATTTAACTTTCACATATCAACATTATTACTTCTTCTTTCAAAGCATCATCATTCCTTAAGTGCTATCGATGAACATCCCCTTTAAGAGGGGACCAAGTCTCTATGAGGTAGTGCAACTTTTCAAGCTGCAAGTCCATATGCAGCAAGGACTCCAGTACAAGTTCCAATAACCGTATCTTCGCAAAGAGTTCGTCTTTTATATAAAACCAGTAGAGAGCACCTTTAAGAAGGTGCAACTATGTACAAGGAGTTTGTATCATGCATTGTTCATGATTCAGCAGTTTCTTAGTAACGGAGCAAAAGGTAGAAAAACAAACAAAGAGCAATAGGGATCCCGGGTCAACAAAGGGATCCCTTTAAGAGTTAACCCTGGACGGGTTTTAGCAGCAACATAGCAGCAAAACAAACAGTTTGAAGAACTATTTACAGGTTATGCAGAGTTTTAAGATCTTACTCTTGTGGTGCAGAAGGTGGTTTTTGATCCGCGGCCGATGCAGCACCTGTGCTGGTAGTTGGTCTCTCAGATGCCATCAGATCAACCGGTGTCTGGATTTGAAGGCTAATCCTGCTTGCAAGTTCAGCAGCCGCTACAAGGCGTACGGTTGTGACAGTAACAAGATCTGGCAAATCTGGAGCAGTCATGATCGGGGCAACAGGTGACACTCCCTCAGGCTCACACCGGCGAACGTTCCGAGCGCACCATCCTTGTGCATTCCGGTGGCGAGTGTAGGTCACCTGATCCCCCCTTTGCAATGGGTCACCATCTCGACTGCAGCAGGGAGTTTTTATGTTATAACTAGTAACAAAGACATCAGTTGGTAGTCCCGGTTCCTGTATGGAGCCCCATCCCTCTTCGGGTGGTAGGCCAGCACAGTCCCCCGCTTTACCACGTCTTTCCTGCCGTGCGCAGACTTTCTACGTTGTGTATCATGTTGTTCAGTCTCGTCTCGATCTTTCCAGTGTTGGATTAGTGTTATGATCCTTAGTGGTTGAGGATCACAAATTACTCCAGCAAGGTAACTAAAATAGGACAAGCTCTAGGGAGGTGGAAAACTGGACTGACCGCAAATCTGAACCTATCCAAACACACTAGAGGTAGCCGGTGAACGTGCCTAAAATTCCTAGACGTCTCGAGCCAGCCTGAGGAACTAACTACCCCTAGAGAGAAAGAAAGACCTCTCTTGCCTCCAGAGAAATAATCCCCAAAGATATAGAAGCCCCCAACAGATAATAACGGTTAGGTAAGAGGAAGGCACATACACAGGGGTGAAAGCAGATTCAGCAAATGAGGCCCACTAATACTAGATAGCAGAAAATAGTAAAGGGATATATGCAGTCAGTAAAAAACCCTTACAAAATATCCACACTGAGATTTCAAGAACCCCCGCACCAACTAACGGTGTGGGGGGAGAAACTCAGTCCCCTTAGAGCAACCAGCAAGCACAGAAATCACATTTTAGCAAGCTGGGCAAAAAACAAGATGAACACTGATAAACAGAAAAATGAACAAACAAGAACTTAGCTTGACTTGGAGAAACTGGGAGCAAGGTAGTCACAAGGAATCTGAAGAGCACTGAATACATTGATAGCAGGCAAGGAACTGAGTATCCAGGTGAGTTAAATAGGAAATCAACCAAGGATAACGAACCAGCTGATGCAGCCAACCTGCAGAAAGACAACACTACACAGTACCGCTTGTGACCACCAGAGGGAGCCCAAAAATAGAGTTCACAACAGTACCCCCCCCTTGAGGAGGGGTCACCGAACCCTCATCAAAACCCCCAGGGCGATCAGGATGAGCCGCGTGGAAGGCACGAACCAAATCGGCCGCATGAACATCAGAGGTGACAACCCAGGAATTATCCTCCTGACCATAGCCCTTCCACTTTACCAAATACTGAAGTCTCCGTCTAGAGACACGAGAATCCAAAATCTTCTCCACCACGTACTCCAATTCGCCCTCGACCAGCACCGGAGCAGGAGGCTCAACAAAAGGAACCACAGGTACCACATACCTCCGCAACAAAAACCTATGGAACACATTATGGATGGCAAACGATGCTGGGAGATCCAAATGAAAAGACACCGGGTTAAGGATTTCCAAGATCTTATAAGGACCGATGAAGCGAGGCTTGAATTTAGGAGAGGAGACCTTCATAGGAACATACCGAGAAGACAGCCACACCAAATCCCCAACACGAAGTCGGGGACCCACACCGCGGCGGCGGTTGGCAAAGCGATGAGCCTTCTCCTGAGACAACTTCAGATTGTCCACCACATGGTTCCAAATCTGCTGCAACCTATCCACCACAGAATCCACCCCAGGACAGTCAGAAGACTCAACCTGACCCGAGGAAAAACGAGGATGGAAACCAGAATTGCAGAAAAAAGGCGAAACCAAGGTAGCAGAACTAGCCCGATTATTAAGGGCAAACTCGGCCAATGGCAAAAAAGTCACCCAATCATCCTGATCAGCAGAAACAAAACATCTCAAATAAGTTTCCAACGTCTGATTAGTTCGCTCGGTTTGGCCATTAGTCTGAGGATGGAAGGCCGACGAAAAAGACAAATCAATGCCCATCTTAGCACAAAAGGTTCGCCAAAACCTGGACACAAACTGGGATCCTCTATCAGACACAATATTTTCAGGAATGCCGTGCAAGCGAACCACATTCTGAAAAAATAGAGGAACCAAATCGGAGGAGGAAGGCAACTTAGGCAAGGGCACCAAATGGACCATCTTGGAAAAATGATCACACACCACCCAGATGACAGACATTTTCTGAGACACTGGAAGATCCGAAATAAAATCCATAGAAATGTGCGTCCAAGGCCTTTTCGGGACAGGCAAAGGCAAAAGCAAACCGCTGGCACGAGAACAGCAAGGCTTAGCCCGAGCACAAATCCCACAAGACTGCACAAAGGAACGCACATCCCGCGACAAGGAAGGCCACCAGAAGGACCTAGCCACCAAATCTCTGGTACCAAAAATCCCAGGATGACCCGCCAACACCGAAAGAATGAACCTCGGAAATAACTCTGTTGGTCCATCTATCCGGGACAAACAGTCTCTCTGGTGGACAACGGTCAGGTCTATCCGCCTGAAATTTCTGCAGCACTCGTCGCAAATCTGGAGAAATGGCAGACAAAATCACTCCCTCTGTGAGAATACCAGCCGGCTCAGAAACTCCCGGAGAGTCAGGCACAAAGCTCCTAGAAAGTGCATCAGCCTTCACGTTCTTCGAACCAGGCAGGTATGAGACCACGAAGTTGAAACGGGAGAAAAACAACGACCAACGAGCCTGTCTAGGATTCAGGCGCTTGGCAGACTCGAGGTAAATCAGATTTTTGTGATCAGTCAGGACCACCACACGATGTTTAGCTCCTTCGAGCCAATGTCGCCACTCCTCAAATGCCCACTTCATAGCAGACAACTCCCGATTACCAACATCATAATTTCGCTCGGCAGGCGAAAATTTTCTAGAAAAGAAAGCACATGGCTTCATCACAGAGCCATCAGAGCTTCTCTGCGACAAAACAGCCCCTGCTCCAATCTCAGAAGCATCAACCTCGACCTGGAAGGGGAGAGAGACATCTGGCTGACATAAGACTGGAGCTGAAGAAAACCGGTGCTTCAGCTCCCAAAAGGCCTCCACGGCCACAGGAGACCAATTAGTCACATCAGAACCCTTCTTGGTCAAATCCGTCAAAGGTTTAACCACGCTAGAAAAATTAGCGATGAAACGACGGTAAAAATTAGCAAAACCCAAGAACTTCTGAAGACTCTTAACAGACCTGGGCTGAGTCCAGTCATGAATAGCCTGGACCTTGACTGGGTCCATCTCCACAGTAGAAGGAGAAAAAATAAAACCCAAAAAGGAGACCTTCTGTACTCCAAAGAGGCATTTTGAGCCCTTCACAAATAAAGCATTAGCACGCAGGACCTGAAACACCATCCTGACCTGCTTCACATGGGACTCCCAATCATCAGAAAAGACCAAAATGTCATCCAGATAAACAATCATAAATTTATCCAGATATTCTCGGAAAATGTCATGCATGAAGGACTGAAACACAGAAGGAGCATTAGAGAGTCCAAAAGGCATCACCAAGTACTCAAAATGGCCTTCGGGCGTATTAAATGCTGTTTTCCATTCATCTCCCTGCTTAATGCGCACAAGGTTATACGCACCACGGAGATCTATCTTGGTGAACCAACTGGCACCCTTAATCCGAGCAAACAAATCAGACAATAGTGGCAAAGGATACTGAAATTTGACTGTGATTTTATTCAGAAGACGATAATCTATACAAGGTCTCAAAGAACCGTCCTTCTTGGCCACAAAAAAGAATCCTGCACCAAGAGGGGAAGAGGATGGACGAATATGTCCCTTCTCCAGAGACTCCTTTATATAACTCCGCATCGCGGCATGCTCTGGTATAGACAGATTAAAAAGTCGTCCCTTAGGGAATTTACTACCAGGAATTAAATTTATAGCACAGTCACAATCCCTATGAGGAGGTAGGGCACTGGACCTGGGCTCATCAAATACATCCTGGTAGTCAGACAAAAACTCAGGGACCTCAGAAGGAATGGAAGAAGCAATAGACACCAACGGAGTATCGCCATGAATTCCCTGACAACCCCAACTTGACACAGACATAGCTTTCCAATCTAAAACTGGATTATGAGCCTGCAGCCATGGCAGACCCAAAACGACAACATCATGTAAATTATGCAGAACAAGAAAGCGAATCACCTCCTGATGTACGGGAGTCATGCACATGGTCATTTGCGTCCAATACTGAGGCTTATTCTCAGCCAATGGCGTAGCATCAATTCCCCTCAGAGGAATAGGAAATTCCAAAGGCTCCAGGACAAAACCACAGCGCCTGGCAAACGACAAATCCATCAGATTCAGGGCAGCACCTAAATCCACAAAAGCCATAACCGAGTAGGACGACAAAGAACAAATCAAAGTAACAGACAAAATAAATTTAGGCTGTATAGTGCCAATGGTGACAGGTTTAGCAATCTTTTTTAAATGTTTAGAGCATGCTGAGATAACATGAGTAGAATCACCACAGTAAAAGCACAACCCATTTTGACGTCTATGACTTTGTCGCTCAATTCTGGTCAGAGTTCGGTCACATTGCATAGACTCAGGTCTCTGTTCAGAAAATACAGCCAAAGGATGAGCAGATTTGCGCTCCCACAAACGCCGATCAACCTGAATGGCTAAAGCCATAGAATCACTCAGACTAGTAGGGGTGGGAAACCCCACCATAACATTCTTAATGGCTTCAGAAAGACCTTCTCTGAAATTTGCAGCCAGGGCACACTCATTCCATTGAGTAAGCACTGACCATTTTCGAAATTTTTGACAATACACCTCTGCTTCATCCTGACCTTGAGATAGAGCCAGCAATGCTTTTTCTGCCTGTTTCTCAAGATTAGGCTCCTCATAAAGCAGACCAAGAGCCCGAAAAAATGCATCTACATTAAGCAATGCAGGATCTCCTGGCGCCAGAGAGAAAGCCCAATCCTGAGGGTCGCCACGCAACAAGGAGATAACAATTTTAACTTGCTAAGCGGAATCACCAGAGGAACGAGGTCTCAGAGATAGAAATAACATACAATTATTCTTAAAATTTAGAAACCTAGATCTATCTCCAGAAAACAACTCAGGAATGGGTATCTTTGGTTCTGACATAGGGCTATGAATATCAAAATCCTGAATACTTTGCACCCGTGCAGTAAGATGATCCACACTAGAAGTCAGAGTCTGAATATTCATGTCTGCAGCTGAGCTCAAAACCACCCAGAGTTCAAGGGGATGAAAGAAGCTAAACAGACTGCAGCAAAGGAAAAGTGGGAGAAAAAAAAAATAATAAAAAAATGTACTCAGGTCTTCTTTTAATCCCACTTCTGCGATGCATTAAACACTTTTTGGGCCTGCTATACTGTTATGATCCTTAGTGGTTGAGGATCACAAATTACTCCAGCAAGGTAACTAAAATAGGACAAGCTCTAGGGAGGTGGAAAACTGGACTGACCGCAAATCTGAACCTATCCAAACACACTAGAAGTAGCCGGTGAACATGCCTAAAATTCCTAGACGTCTCGAGCCAGCCTGAGGAACTAACTACCCCAAGAGAGAAAGAAAGACCTCTCTTGCCTCCAGAGAAATAATCCCCAAAGATATAGAAGCCCCCAACAGATAATAACGGTTAGGTAAGAGGAAGGCACATACACAGGGGTGAAAGCAGATTCAGCAAATGAGGCCCACTAATACTAGATAGCAGAAAATAGTAAAGGGATCTATGCGGTCAGTAAAAAACCCTTACAAAATATCCACACTGAGATTTCAAGAACCCCCGCACCAACTAACGGTGTGGGGGGAGAAACTCAGTCCCCTTAGAGCAACCAGCAAGCACAGAAATCACATTTTAGCAAGCTGGGCAAAAAACAAGATGAACGCTGATAAACAGAAAAATGAACAAACAAGAACTTAGCTTGACTTGGAGAGACTGGGAGCAAGGTAGTCACAAGGAATCTGAAGAGCACTGAATACATTGATAGCAGGCAAGGAACTGAGTATCCAGGTGAGTTAAATA
Organism: Ranitomeya variabilis; assembly: GCF_051348905.1. Taxonomy (NCBI): domain Eukaryota; kingdom Metazoa; phylum Chordata; class Amphibia; order Anura; family Dendrobatidae; genus Ranitomeya; species Ranitomeya variabilis. The sequence goes on from NC_135232.1 coordinate 1,137,354,091, forward strand.
GGAAACCAACCAAGGATAACGAACCAGCTGATGCAGCCAACCTGCAGAAAGACAACACTACACAGTACCGCTTGTGACCACCAGAGGGAGCCCAAAAATAGAGTTCACAACAGATTAGACATTGCTTATACTGTTCCCAGGTAAGTACCGCAAGGGTGAGGCTCTCCCCCGGAGCTCCATACGGCTCGTTCCAGGGGGTGTCCCACCGGAGGATCACCCCGTCCGGGCCTACATCTATGGTTTCCCCCATCTTGGTTGGTAGTGGAGGTACCAGCTTCCCCATCGCGTCGGGAGTGAGGACTACCCGCTCCACTGAGAGGAAACGGTTATTGTTGCTGGGGTGAGGAGCGGTCACCGGAGCGAGATCGGTCAGGGGAGCCGGATCGGTCGGGAGAGCAGAATCGGCCGGGGGAGTAGGGGTGCCGTCCATACCTGCGCCTGATGTGATTCCACCGATGTCGATCTGTTCCGTTGACGAGGACACTGGAATCGGCTGCAGCCCAGACCGCGGCTCTTCCGGAGTCACCTCTTGATGTGGCTCCGCCCCCCATGGTTCTGTGGCTGGGATAGGTAGGCTTGGCTCCTCCACTGGCGGCTCCAAGGAGTTCAGGTCCTTCACCGGCGTGGACGCGAGTCCGCCTCTAATGGGTGAGGGCAAGCCGGGATCACCCCGCCGTTGCTCGGGCACTTGCTGCTCATCGTCGCTGTCGGGCATCCGGCGGCAACGCATGCACCTGGCTCCGCCATTTCTCCGAGGTCGGGCTCCTTCTTCACCTCGTTCCCGCCGTTGCAAATCAGGGGGCGGTTCTCCTCTGCTGCTGGGTAGGTCGTCCTCTCGCAGCAGGAGTCGGAGAGGGCGGTCGCTACTTCTGGCGCCGCTTTGGTAGTCTCCTCCCATGGCACGCCCTTCTTCTTCCTCCGCGCTCCCTGGAACGCTGCAATGGCGGTGACTTTTGGCGGGAACTTTTGGCAGTAAATGGCAACACACAGTCTTTGCAATAAAGTACAGTCCAAGCACAGTAAATCACAGTTCCAAGGCACACATGACCCGATTCCTCAGGCTTAAGTAGATCCTGTTCGTGACGCCAAGTTGTAGCGCCCCCACTGCCGCAGGGCCGAGGGGTACCCGGTACCGGGCCTCTGAGTCTCTGCTCTGGGGTTGTCACGGTGGCTAGACCCGGTCCGTGACCCTGCTGAGGGGCGTACAGTGATAGATGTGGATGGTGGTGGTGGTGCGGTGCAGTAAATAACGAGGACACCAGGTTGCAGTCTCTTTACCTCTTTACTGAAGATCTCGGGGTCCTCAGTCCGGAATACGGTTCACCAGGCTGCGCAAGTCCGGCCGGTCCGATGGCACCTCCAGAGTTCTCCTTGCAGGTGGAAATCTGTGCCTTCCTGCTAGCGCTATGTGTTGTGGTCCTCCCCTGCTGTGCTTACGGGATAGTCCCCACAACTGTTGTGTCTGTTTCTCGTGTTCCCTCACAACAACTCGATTAGATAATAATAATAATAATAATAATTTTATTTATATAGCGCCAACATATTCCGCAGCGCTTTACAACTTATAGAGGGGACTTATACAGACAACAGACATTACAGCATAACAGAAATCACAGTTCAAAACAGATACCAGGAGGAATGAGGGCCCTGCTGCTCGCAAGCTTACAATCTATGAGGAAAAGGGGAGACACAAGAGGTGGATGGTAACAATTGCTTTAGTTATTTGGACCAGCCATAGTGTAAGGCTCGGGTGTTCATGTAAAGCTGCATGAACCAGTTAACTGCCTAAGTATGTAACAGTACAGACACAGAGGCTATTAACTGCATAAAGTGTATGAGAACATGATGGAGGAACGTGATTATGTTGTTGTTTTTTATTAATAGGCCACACAGGGATAATTAGGTTAATGCGTTGAGGCGGTAGGCCAATCTGAACAAATGAGTTTTTAGTGCACGCTTAAAACTGTGGGGATTGGGGATTAATTGTATTAACCTAGGTAGTGCATTCCAAAGAATCGGCGCCGCACGTGTAAAGTCTTGGAGACGGGAGTGGGAGGTTCTGATTATTGAGGATGCTAACCTGAGGTCATTAGCAGAGCGGAGGGCACGGGTAGGTTGGTAGACTGAGACCAGAGAGGAGATGTAGGGTGGTGCTGAGCCATGGAGTGCTTTGTGGATGAGGGTAGTAGTTTTGTACTGGATTCTGGATTGGATGGGTAGCCAGTGTAATGACTGGCACAAGGTAGAGGCATCGGTGTAACGGTTGGCGAGGAATATGATCCTGGCAGCAGCATTCAGGACAGATTGGAGCGGGGAGAGTCTGGTAAAAGGTAGGCCAATTAGTAGAGAGTTACAATAGTCCAGACGAGAATGAATAAGTGAGACAGTAAGAGTTTTTGCAGAGTCGAAAGTAAGAGAAGGGCGAATTCTGGAAATGTTTTTGAGATGCAGATAAGAAGAGCGAGCCAGTGATCGGATGTGGGGGGTGAATGAAAGCTCGGAATCAAGGATGACTCCAAGGCAGCGGGCATGTTGCTTTGGAGTAATGGTGGAACCGCACACAGAGATGGCAATGTCGGGCAAAGGTAGGTTTGTAGAGGGAGAGAACACGAGGAGTTCAGTTTTTGACAGGTTCAGTTTCAGATAGAGGGAGGACATGATGTTAGAGACAGCGGTAAGACAATCACTGGTGTTTTCTAAAAAGGTCGGCGTGATAACAGGAGAAGAGGTATATAATTGGGTGTCGTCAGCATAGAGATGGTACTGGAAACCAAATCTACTGATTGTTTGTCCAATAGGGGCAGTATACAAAGAGAAGAGGAGGGGGCCTAGGACTGATCCTTGAGGAACCCCAACAGTAAGGGGAAGGTGAGAGGAGGAGGAACCAGCAAAACAAACAGTGAAGGATCGGCCAGAGAGATAGGAGGAGAACCAAGAGAGAACGGTGTCCTTGAGGCCGATGGAGCGGAGCATAGTGAGGAGGAGCTGATGATCCACAGTGTCGAATGCTGCGGAGAGATCCAAGAGAATTAGCATGGAATAGTGACCATTAGATTTAGCTGTTAGTAGGTCATTAGAGACTTTAGTGAGGGCAGTTTCAGTAGAGTGTAAAGAGCGGAAACCAGATTGAAGAGGGTCGAGAAGAGAATTATCTGAGAGATAGCGGGTAAGACGGGAGTGGACCAGGCGTTCCAGGAGTTTAGAGATGAAGGGAAGATTAGAGACAGGTCTATAATTAGCGGCACAATTTTGATCGAGGGAGGGCTTTTTAAGTAGTGGATGTATGATGGCATGCTTAAATGAGGAGGGAAAAATACCGGAAGTGAGGGAAAGGTTGAATATTTTTGTTAGGTGAGAGGTGACAGCCGGGGAAAGGGACTGGAGGAGATGCGACGGAATGGGGTCGCTGGTGCAAGTGGTCGGGCGAGAAGATGCAAGGAGCCTGCTTACTTCTTCTTCTGTAACTGGTTCAAAGTCAGAGAGTGAACTAGATGCAGTGGGGGAGGGAGGACAGTGCTTGGTATGAAGAGATTGGGAAATGATTTCCTGTCGAATGTGGTCAATTTTTTCTTTGAAGTAATTGGCCAGATCGTCAGCGTGGAGATCTGTGGTTGGGGCCTGCTCTCTTGGGTTGAGTAGGGACCGGAAAGTGTCAAAGAGACGTTTAGGGTTATTGGACAGCGAGGTGATGAGGGTGTTGAAATAGGTTTGTTTGGAGAGGTGAAGGGCAGAGTTGTATGTTTTTAACATGAACTTATAATGGATGAAATCTTCGGGCAGATTAGATTTTCTCCACAGACGTTCGGCGCACCTGGAGCACCGCTGCAGGAAACGTGTTTGCAGCGTGTGCCACGGTTGTCGCCGTCTGTGCCGAGTTGTTCTATGTATAGGAGGTGCAGCTTCTTCCAGGGCACTTTGCAGGGTTTCATTGTAATGCTTCAGAGCAGAATCAGGACAAGAGATGGAGGAGATTGGGGCCAATGAAGACTGCAAGTTCTTCATAAGTTTCTGGGTGTTAATGGCCTGTATGTTTCTATAAGTGTGGAAAGTGGGGATGACCTGAGCGGGATGGCAGTTCTTGATAGAGAATGAAAGAAGGTTGTGGTCAGAGAGCGGGAGAGGGGAGTTTGTGAAATCATCCAGTGAGCAAAGCCGGGAGAAGACCAAATCAAGGGAGTTTCCATCATCATGTGTTGGAGAGTTAGTATGCTGCGAGAGGCCGAAAGAGGAGGTTAGAGATAAAAGGTGAGAAGCAGATGGGGAGAGAGGAGAAGCAATTGGGATATTGAAATCACCCATGATGAGGGTGGGGGTGTCATAAGAGAGAAAGTGTGGAAGCCAGGTGGCAAAATGATCCAGGAACTGGTGAGAGGGGCCGGGAGGACGATACACCACCGCCACTCGCATGGAGAAGGGGACGTAGAATCTGACAGCATGGACCTCAAAGGAAGGGAATACAAGTGAGGGTACTTGGGGGATAACTTGGAAGGTACATTTGGGTGAAAGGAGCAGACCAACGCCTCCACCTGCTCTGTTGTCTGATCTTGGGGTATGAGAAAAGTGTAGTCCACCAAATGAGAGAGCAGCAGCAGCGGTGGTGTCTGACTGCTGGATCCAGGTTTCAGTAAGAGCCAGGAGATTAAGAGAGTTAGAAAGGAGGTGTATCGTCCTCCCGGCCCCTCTCACCAGTTCCTGGATCATTTTGCCACCTGGCTTCCACACTTTCTCTCTTATGACACCCCCACCCTCATCATGGGTGATTTCAATATCCCAATTGCTTCTCCTCTCTCCCCATCTGCTTCTCACCTTTTATCTCTAACCTCCTCTTTCGGCCTCTCGCAGCATACTAACTCTCCAACACATGATGATGGAAACTCCCTTGATTTGGTCTTCTCCCGGCTTTGCTCACTGGATGATTTCACAAACTCCCCTCTCCCGCTCTCTGACCACAACCTTCTTTCATTCTCTATCAAGAACTGCCATCCCGCTCAGGTCATCCCCACTTTCCACACTTATAGAAACATACAGGCCATTAACACCCAGAAACTTATGAAGAACTTGCAGTCTTCATTGGCCCCAATCTCCTCCATCTCTTGTCCTGATTCTGCTCTGAAGCATTACAATGAAACCCTGCAAAGTGCCCTGGAAGAAGCTGCACCTCCTATACATAGAACAACTCGGCACAGACGGCGACAACCGTAGATGATGTTCTGCTAATCCTCCGTCCCTCCCGGTGTTATGGTTGGGACGCACCCGTATGACGGGTAGGCTCGGAGCTCTTCCGGGACCCTAGAGTCGCCCCTCTCCACAGGTTGCCCCCCAAGTCTGCATAGGTGATTTAGGTGAGACAGCCCGCCTGTGACTGACTGTCCTGCCGTTGGTTTGAAGTATTGCTTGGAGCTAGATATATGAATACTTCCTCGGCGTTCCGGCCGCCGGTTGTGCGCCTCAGTAGGATGTTTCCTCGGTCTTACAGCACGACTCCTACTGGTATTCTCCTTCTTGCTTTGATCTCGTTTCTCACTCAGCACAATCTATCTCGCTTCTGATCCTTTCTTAGGGCACCGCCGCTATACTGAGCAGGCACGGTCCCGTTACGTTCTTTCTTGTTGCCAGGCCTCTGTCAGGGTCCCAAACCTGACAGGGACCCTACCGAATCTTCCCCACAACACCCTCTGCCACAAGGTGTTGCCTGGTTCCAACCCAGTCAGCTTTCTCCACTAACTTCCTGCCTGACCCCCAGTTTACCCACACGGTGAGGAGTGGCCTAATAAATAGCACCCTTAGCTCCCCCTGGAGGCCCGACTGTGAAATGTATTGGTGTATGTGATACCTGGTCAGATGAACTCCTTCAGTGCCATCAGACGTACCATAGCCCCCTTTAGCGGCGGAGCCACAGTACTGCAATGACCAGGACTCTGGGGCGCTGCACATACATTACATTACTGATCCTGAGTGACATCCTGTATTATACCCCAGAGCTGCACTCACTATTCTGCTGGTGCAGTCACTGTGTACAGACATTACTGATCCTGAGTGACATCCTGTATTATACCCCAGAGCTGCACTCACTATTCTGCAGCTGCAGTCGCTGTGTACATACATTACATTACTGATCCTGAGTGACATCCTGTATTATACCCCAGAGCTGCACTCACTATTCTGCTGGTGCAGTCACTGTGTACATACATTACATTACTGATTCTGAGTGACATCCTGTATTATACCCCACAGCTGCACTCACTATTCTGCTGGTGCAGTCACTGTGTACATACATTACATTACTGATCCTGAGTTACATCCTGTATTATACCCCAGAGCTGCACTCACTATTCTTCTGGTGCAGTTACTGTGTACATACATTACATTATTGATCCTGAGTTACATCCTGTATTATACCCCAGAGCTGCACTCACTATTCTGCTCATGCAGTCACTGTGTACATACATTACATTACTGATCCTGAGTTACATTCTGTATTATACTCCAGAGCTGCAATCACTATTCTGCTGGTGTAGTCACTGTGTACATACATTACATTACTGATCCTGAGTTATATCCTGTATTATACCCCAGAGCTGAACTCACTATTCTGCTGGTGCAGTCACTGTGTACATATATTACATTACTGATCCTGAGTTACATCCTGTATTATACTCCAGAGCTGCACTCACTATTCTGCTAGTGCAGTCACTGTGTACATACATTACATTACTGATCCTGAGTTACATCCTCTATTATACCCCAGAGCTGCACTCACTATTCTGCTGGTGCAGTCACTGTGTACATACATTACATTATTGATCCTGAGTTACATCCTCTATTATACTCCAGAGCTGTACTCACTATTCTGCTGGTGCAGTCACTGTGTACATACATTACATTACTGATCCTGAGTTAGATCCTCTATTATACTCCAGAGCTGCACTCACTATTCTGCCGGTGCAGTCACTGTGTACATACGTTACATTACTGATCCTGAGTTACCTCCTGTATTATACCCCAGAGCTGCACTCACTATTCTGCTGGTGCAGTCACTGTGTACATACATTACATTACTGATCCTGAGTTACATCCTGTATTATACTCCAGAGCTGCACTCACTATTCTGCTGGTGCAGTCACTGTGTACATACATTACATTACTGATCCTGAGTGACATCCTCTATTATACCCCAGAGCTGCACTCACTATTCTGCTGGTGCAGTCACTGTGTACATACATTACATTACTGATCCTGAGTTAGATCCTCTATTATACTCCAGAGCTGCACTCACTATTCTGCCGGTGCAGTCACTGTGTACATACGTTACATTACTGATCCTGAGTTACCTCCTGTATTATACCCCAGAGCTGCACTCACTATTCTGCTGGTGCAGTCACTGTGTACATACATTACATTACTGATCCTGAGTTACATCCTGTATTATACTCCAGAGCTGCACTCACTATTCTGCTGGTGCAGTCACTGTGTACATACATTACATTACTGATCCTGAGTTACCTGCTGTATTATACTCCAGAGCTGCACTCACTATTCTGCTGGTGCAGTCACTGTGTACATACATTACATTACTGATCCTGAGTTACATCCTGTATTATACCCCAGAGCTGCACTCACTATTCTGCTGGTGCAGTCACTGTGTACATTCATTACATTACTGATCCTGAGTTACCTACTGTATTATACTCCAGAGCTGCACTCACTATTCTGCTGGTGCAGTCACTGTGTACATACATTACATTACTGATCCTGAGTGACATCCTGTATTATACCCCAGAGCTGCACTCACTATTCTGCTGGAGCAGTCACTGTGTACATACACTACATTACTGATCCTTAGTTACCTCCTGTATTATACCCCAGAGCTGCATTCACTATTCTGCTGGTGCAGTCACTGTGTACATACATTACATTACTGATCCTGAGTTACCTGCTGTATTATACCCCAGAGCTGCACTCACTATTCTGCTGCTGCAGTCACTTTGTACATACATTACATTACTGATCCTGAGTTACATCCTGTATTATATCCCAGAGCTGCACTCACTATTCTGCTGGTGCAGTCACTGTGTACATACATTACATTACGGATCCTGAGTTACATCCTGTATTATACCCCAGAGCTGCACTCACTATTCTGCTGGTGCAGTCACTGTGTACATACATTACATTACTGATCCTGAGTTACATCCTGTATTATATCCCAGAGCTGCACTCACTATTCTGCTGGTGCAGTCACTGTGTACATACATTACATTACGGATCCTGAGTTACATCCTGTATTATACCCCAGAGCTGCACTCACTATTCTGCTGGTGCAGTCACTGTGTACATACATTACATTACTGATCCTGAGTTACATCCTGTATTATACCCCAGAGCTGCACTCACTATTCTGACTGATGCCGGTGTGTCGCTCACCATTAGCCTGTTGGATGATGTTTGCGGAGTCCGTGGGGAGGACATGATGGAGCGATCTTGCTCGGTGGCGCAGACGTTGATGTTTCTCTCTCCGCTGATCACAGCCGTTAATGTGAATTTAATATCACTGCAAACACCGAGAGATGGAAAATCCATGAGCTGAGAGTAATGTCTGTGTGGAGATAGGCGGCTATCAGCGCGCTGCCCGGGGGGAGAATATCATCGCCGGACCGGACGCCACAGCACGCAGAGCTCCGCACACAGAATGTGACGGATCATCAGACTCCTGTGTGATGGTGACACATGGCTTCCTGGGCAGAGGAGCCTGGAGGGACAGGAGTGTTTACTCTGGTCAGTTACTTGTTGTAGGCGGGGCTATAGTGTGATTGACAGCTCCGCACTGCTGTGGGGTCCTACAGGAGAGTCCGGACCACTAAGAAGAGTTTGCCCAAACGTGATAATTATTTTTATACTCTTGTCACATCCAGAGCTGCAATCACAATTCTGCAGTGCACCCTTCTACTAAGTTAAATCTGGATACGCCGGTGATTGACAGTTGTGTGTCAGGAGGACACCGCTGCCTGCGCTCACTGTCCGTCAGAGGTCGCAGAGCAGAGTGCGCACAGATCTCTCTCTCCTCTCTGCTGCGGCAGGTGCTAGTAGTGAAGGGGCCGCAGCAGAGAGGAGAGAGAGATCTGTACGCATGCGCTCCACAAGGAAGGGGGACGCCGGCGAAGGAGAGCACTGGCGCTGCTCGGTCATGGCTGCACCAGGATGTGCTCAGGGGGGACTGACTCCCATTAAAGGGGTTGTGCAGCTCCGGGGACAGTTTGTTCCTTAACTACAAGTATTTTAGCCTAAGACAAATAAACTTTGCAATAAAATGATATTATTACGTTGCACTGCTTGGCAATAGTACAATATCCACCCATAGTGACCACGGACGGCGTGGCGGATATCTGCGGATGTGACATCACCCGTCCCACTCACTGCAGAAGTGCTGCTACACTGTACCACTGTCATATGCACTGCATGCTCTGACCACTAGGTGGCGATGTCTTCTATGTGTTTCTATATTGTAGCGCCACATCTGTACATCTCTCACTGGGAGCCATTGGAGGACGATCATCTTTGTGCCTGCCCAAAAATATATCCCACTACCCCCCCAAAAAAAGACTGCGCCCCGACATTACCTTGTGTGTAAGCCAATGAGATGTGACATAGAAGCCAATACCTGCAGGACACCCTTCATCTTCGGCATCGTTGTATCTGCAAAAGTCTGATCTGTCAGAATATACAATGAAACCACATTTATGTTTAACGTCATAAAAAAATAAAAAAGCGACACAATTACTAATACAATAATAATACTAATAATAACAATAAGTGTTTCTGAGCTAGAGACTATATCTAAGGCTTCCCCAGTCTGGTGTTCCCTGGTTGGGCGCAGTCCTGTTGTCGGCCCTTATTCACACTGAGGTCAACACTGACACATGGTAAGGACAGGGTAGGACCGTCCCGATCAGAGTTACCTTGACGCGGTGGGATGGCTTTTGTGCTATTTTATGATCAAAAAACAATATTACTATAAACTCTGTGTTATTTAAATGCACTTTTGCTTTTTTACTTAGTTACATCAGGGTTTTTGCTTACTTTTTTTTCTCTTGTAGGTTTTAATGTTTTGTGGCCAATGTGAACATGTGTTTAACCTCTGGTAACCTCTGCATGTGTACTAACTCAAGTTAAGCTCAATTTTTGTGTTTTTTTTTAATAATAACAATAATAATAATGATAATAGAAATAGAATAATATCAATAATACAACTAATAATAAATATAATATAATGCCATAATGATAACAACAACAATATAATAACAATATAATAATGTCAATAATACAACTAATAATATTAATAACAATAGCAATGTAATATAATAGTAATAAAATAACAAAATAATAATAAAATAATAATAATATAATAATAGTGATAAAATAACAATATAATAATAATAACAACATATAGTATAATAATAGTAATAAAATAGCAATATAATAATAATAGTAAAAAATAACAGTATAATAATAAAATAATAATAATAGTAATAAAACAGCAATATAATAATAGTAATAAAATAACAGTATAATAATAAAATAATAATAGTAATACAATAACAATATTATAATAATATAATAGTAATAAAATAACAATATAATAATAGTAATAAAATAACAGTATAATAATAAAATAATAATAGTAATATAATAACAATATAATTGTAATAAAATAACAATAATATTCATAAAGCTACAAAATAATAATAAAGTAACACTATAATAGTAATAATTGTTATTATTTGTCTTCCTCACCCCCCAATAAATGTAATACTAGCGACCAAAGCATCGTTCAGTCACTAACAAGAAGAGCAAGGCGCCTGGAGAACACAGCGCGCTACAACGACACACAAACATTACACGTCAGTTCTCTCCCGCCTCACTCACGCCTGTGTACCATAAGATTGAATGGGAGCGACCATTACTACTTTGTGGGGGGGTATTTCACAGATTCCGCCTCCTAGAGCTGCTATCTGCACCGCACGCGGAATGTATTTTATTTACAGCTTATTTTATTGGAAACTTGCGGAAGCTGAACGCTCTAGACATGGTTGTAACAAATCGTCCCCTCTGTTTGAAAACAAGTGGTTGAGTCCACGCGTTGTGTTGCCGGCTGGTGACGCTGCGCCGTGTGTGGGCGGGGCTTGGGGGCAGTGACGTGTGCAGTGATGGACGCTGTGCTGTACGTGGTCGCCGCGGCGCTGCTGGCGGTCCTGCTCTTCTTTATCACCCGGATTAGGGGGCAGACGGAGCGAGGTGAGCGGCTCCCCGGGGTCACCCCGCGTTATATCCCGGCTCTGGGGATGTGGACAGTTATATTGGGCGGCGCAAAACGTGGTTTCAGGAAGGGAGGTGACTGCGCCTTTAAGTTGTACCGCTGCAGTCAGTGATCGTGGCAGCGTGCTCCCAGTGTACGGCTCTTTCTGGGAAGTTATTTATGGCGTTAAAGTGGGGTGATTAGTGTCAGGTGACTGATATTTCCGCATACATTTGTAGAGAAGGCTCAGCTGTGAGAAGTATTAGTCCATGGGGCGGCGGCTGACCTGTATAGGAGTGGGGCCCCATCATCGCCCCCCAATAATCCTTTGGGACTTGATTGACAGATGCCAATCGGTTTCCATGGCGTCCAGGAGTCCGCTGATTGCCCCCCTCCTCCGCTGAGCCGCTATATTGGCCCTTAGATCAGGCCAGGCTTCTGTCTAGAAGTCATCGCAGGTTTGTTTTTGGTCCTAGAGGGGTTAATTAAAAAAATAAAAAATAAAATATATATATATATATATATATATATATATATATAATGTCGCAAAAATGTGATGTGAGGAATTTTCAGTCACCAACTCTTCCCCCGGATCAAAATAAAGAAAAAAAATAAGAATATTTGGTGTCAAAATTCTTCTCAAAGTCATAAACGCCTGAAAAACACTGGAAAAAGAAAAAAAAAAAAAAGTAAACGGCAGAAATCCTGTTCATTGGTTGCAACCTACGGCAGGAAAAATACAATAAAAAGTGCTAGAAAATGTCGTCAATAAATCGACAGCAGAGAACGAGCCCCGAGCGGCGCTATCGATGGGTGCAAAGAAAATGCCCACACAAAATACATTGTTTTATTTTTTTTTTCAGATGTTTTTAAAGCCAATAAATATAAATAGAGAATAAAACATAAATAAAATATTATTTTAGAAAAATGTTTTTTTTTTTCTTCAAATATTAGACAAAAAAATAGCAGTAAAAAAAGAACAACAAAATAGAAGGTCGACAACAGTTTAACTGTTTAAAAATAAATAAATAATAAAAAAAAATAATAGTAAATATATATATTTTTTATTTAACAAAAAAAATCTTTTGTTTTGCTTTCTCGGACGTTTCCACCGTGTCTCTGAGGCTTTTCCGTCCCTTAATTTGGCGCTGATCACCCCGCACTAATATTTCCGCTCCTGTTTGGGATCTGGTGGGTTTTTCAGGTGACGTTTATTGATTATTTTACGTTACAGCCGACCGGGAGCACGAGCAGAATGTGGTGGTGGCAGCGGTGGCAGCAGCAGGGAGGCCGCGGCCTGTGCCGGAGCAGCGTGCGGACGGGATGCCGAGGAGGAGGATGAACCGCAGCATGCAGGCGCAGAGACGGGCGCAGCGCATGGAGGAGGAGCGAGAAGGTAACCGGCGGGGGAGGCTTTGCCAGCGATGTCACAATGGGCGTTTCTCATAAAAAAAATTAAAAAAAAAGCCAAAAATGTAAAAAACTCTTGTGGTTTTTGTCTGTAGTTGGCGCATTTATTGCAGGAAAGAAAAACTGCACCAAGAACAGTCCCGTGTGAACGCGCTGTATTTGTAATTTACATTATTTAGCACATTGTTTAGGTGATTGGTTAATGATTCTATGACTGGATATAAGGGAGTATTTGTTCCATGAGTTTTTTGTTTTTTTTTGGAGGGATTAATGGAATTTATTTTCCTGTGTTACAAAAGAAAACCAGAATGCAGCATAAAGGAGGCGTTTACACAGGGTGATATATGGAGGTGTACTGGAATAGCTGAAGACAGGCGTCAGCTGTGGATTTCTTATCGTGGTGTTTTTTTTTTCTTCTTTTTTTTAAATACATATTGCCACCAATGCCATGATGTGTACATAAAAAATAACTGTAGCATAAAGGCCACCACTGAGTTTTCTTCTAGAACTTATGGACTTTATAGAGGGGTATAGGGAAAGATCTGTGGTATATGGCTGGTCTGTAACTTTTCAGAATCTCCGGACTCACTGAAAACCATCACAGCTTCTCTCTGGGAGGGATCGTTCTGTAGACGGACGTTCTGCTGCCGAACTTATCGGGGGCAGATTTACTAATTTCGTGGAAACTTGGTCCAAAACGTCGGATCAGCAGCTCATCCCGGATACTTCTACACGTTTCTGTAACTTTCCAGGCTGAGAGAAGGTGGGAGCTGGGAGCACAACGGGGGCAACCATGACTTCTGCACATTACTTGTATGCAGATTTGTCCACGCCCCTCTCCCTCCTCCTGCTCTGCGCCCCTCTCCCTCCTCCTGCCTCGTGCCCACTCCGCGCCCTTCTTCCCTTCTCGTGCCCCTCTTCCCTTCTCGTGCCCCTCTTCCCTTCTCGTGCCCCTCTTCCCTTCTCGTGCCCCTCTTCCCTTCTCGTGCCCCTCTTCCCTTCTCGTGCCCCTCTCCCACTTCTCGCCTCGCGCCCCTCTCCCACTTCTCGTCTCGTGCCCCTCTCCCACTTCTTGCCTCGCGCCCCTCTCCCCTTCTCGCGCCCCTCTTCTCGCGTCGTGCCCCTCTCCCACTTCTCGCGTCGTGCCCTCTCCCACTTCTCACGTCGCGCCCCTCTCCCACTTCCCACGTCGCGCCCCTCTCCCTCTTCCCTTCTCACGCCCCTCTTCCCTTCTCGCGCCCCTCTCCCTCTTCCCTTCTCGCGCCCCTCTCCCTCTTCCCTTCTCACGCCCCTCTCCCTCTTCCCTTCTCGCGCCCCTCTCCCTCTTCCCTTCTCGCGCCCCTCTCCCTCTTCCCTTCTCGCGCCCCTCTCCCTCTTCCCTTCTCGCGCCCCTCTTCCCTTCTCGCGCCCCTCTCCCTCTTCCCTTCTCGCGCCCCTCTCCCTCTTCCCTTCTCGCGCCCCTCTCCCTCTTCCCTTCTCGCGCCCCTCTCCCTCTTCCCTTCTCGCGCCCCTCTCCCTCTTCCCTTCTCGCGCCCCTCTCCCTCTTCCCTTCTCGCGCCCCTCTTCCCACCTCGCGCCCCTCTCCCTCTTCCCACCTCGTGTCCACTCTGTGCCCCTCTTCCCTTCTCGCGCCTCTCCCACTTCCCGCCTCGTGCCCTTCTCGCGCCCCTCTCACACTTCCCGCCTCGTGCCCTTCTCACGCCCCTCTCCCACTTCCCGCTTCGTTCTCCTCCCCCTCTTCCTGCGCCCCTCTTTCGCGCCCCTCTCCCTCTTCCCTTCTCGCACCCCTCTCCCTCTTCCCACCTCGTTCTCCTCTCCCTCTTCCTGCCCCTCACCCCTCTCCTGCCCCATGCCTCTCTCTCTCTTCCTGCTCCACGCCCCTCTTCCGCTCCCCTCTTCCTGCGCCCCTCTCCCACTCCCTGTCCTTCTGCATTCACATTTCTGCCTGGTGGCCATTGATTTGTGCACAGATCGGGCCCTCGTCGTCTGAGTGTTGCAGCTTCTGTAGTCAGGGAGGGGGCGGCTGCTCGAGGTCTCGCTTCCACCCTGCGTGGGACGTCTGCTGCCTCCTGACGGAGCTCGTCTCCTGCTCTGCTGCTGCCTGTGAAGGATTTGCTGATTTTTAATTTTAACCTTCTTCTTTTTCGGGGGGTTCAGTGAATCTAGAGGGGTAGACGAGGTGTGATGTGACCCGGTGACGGCTCAGTCCTGCACTGTGTACGTATCTGCTCCCCACTGGTATCACGGTGCCCATCATACAGAATAGAGCACTAGTGCGCAGTGTGGAGAAAAGTATGTGCCCCCACATCCCCCCAGGAGCCCCTCTGACCTCCCATCCTGCACCCGTAGATAATAATACGGAGTCTCCCCTCTGCAGATATAATAACAGCCCCCGCTCCTCTGGGAAGGATTTACCCCTTCATCCAGAAGAGCATTTGTGGGGTCAGACCCTGATGTTGGGGGGAGGCCGGGCTCACAGTCTCCATTATAGGGTGGGGCTGGGGGTCCGGGCTCTGTGCGGCCGCTCATGTTCTCCCCTCCATGTCTGAATGGAGCTTGCGCACTGGGCACAGTCATGGGGGGCAGAGAAGGGCGAACCCCAAACTTCCCACAAAGCTGAAGATATAATTGTCCTCATTGTTTTAGGATTTCCCTTCACTGGAGCTGAAGGTCCAAGGCCGCCCCCTGATAACAGCCCCTATATCCTTCTCCACCATCTGTACAGGGGGCACAGTGCAGTCAGGGGGGAACGTCCTTCTGGAATCTCCAAACCCAGACTCCTCCATCAGATGCAGATAGAGAAGAGCGATCCGTCACTGCACAGAACACGTCTCCTCCAGAGTCCAGTGATGGCGGCTTTACACCACTCCATCCGACGCTCGGCATTGTGCTTGGTGATGTACGGCTGCATGCAGCTCCCAGCGGGGGAGGACGTCTGGACTCTGCAGTTATGGGGGCAACAGAGCGGTGGTGACCCTTCTGCCCTCTGCTCCTCAGCTCTCGGCCCCCCGCTCTGTAACATTGCGGGGTCTCCACTTTATGCGGCTCCTTCCACTTCTCAGTAATATCACTCCTGTGATGGGGGGAGAAATGTCAGGGACAGACTTGTTCCCCGGTTTCTCCTATTACAGGACCGTGCTGGTATCTGAGCTCTGCACCACCGGCCGCTCTGTCACATGGTAGTATACGCAGGAGGCATGGGGGGGATGGTGGAGGTGACACATCGGGGGGGGATGGTGGAAGTGACACATCGGGGGGGGGGGGGATGGTGGAAGTGACACATCGGGGGGGATGGTGGAGGTGACACAT
This sequence comes from Ranitomeya variabilis, assembly GCF_051348905.1. Classification (NCBI taxonomy): domain Eukaryota; kingdom Metazoa; phylum Chordata; class Amphibia; order Anura; family Dendrobatidae; genus Ranitomeya; species Ranitomeya variabilis. The sequence goes on from NC_135232.1 coordinate 1,137,370,103, forward strand.
CGGGGGGCGATGGTGGAGGTGACACATCGGGGGGCGAGTGGCTCCTCACCTGTCGGGGGTCCTGCTGCGCCCTGAAGTGCAGTTACCTCCGGTCGCAGCCCCCGCACCCCATGTGCAGCCCTTCTCCCGCTACAGCAGCCGAGGTCTGAGGCTTCTCCGGACACTTAACCCCTTCGGTGCCGCGCTCATCTGCACTTCTGGCCTCTGAGCAGCGAGTCCCATGTTTATATATTTTTTTCTTTGCCATTTCCAGTCGCTGCAGAGGATGAGGCCGATGATGACGAGTCGTCTCCAGCCACGCAAACCTCGGGGAAGATTGGAGCCAAGAAACAGAAGAAACTGGAGGAGAAGCAGGCGAGGAAAGCTCAGCGCGAGGTCAGTGCTGGAGGATGATGGGAGCTCAGCGTGGGGTCAGTGCTGGAGGATGATGGGAGCTCAGCGCCGGGTCAGTGCTGGAGGATGATGGTGGCCAGTGATGGGAGCTCAGCCCTGGCCAGAGCTGCGCTTATTCCTGCTCTAGTCCTGGCCAGAGCTGCGCTTATTTGTACTCTAGTCCTGGCCAGAGCTGTGTTCAAAAGTAATAGTTAGCGCTGTGCTGAATAAATCGCCCACAGAGACGTCTTACTTTCTGGCAGGTCAGAGCAGTGCGTTTGTATGAATTGTGCAGCTTTAGATGTGACTGGAGACCGTGCAGATTTCCTGTGACACGATTGGACGTGTGACACCACTGAGTGCAGATTCTCCCCTTGTGATTGGTGGAAATGTCTTATTTACCTCTTGTTTGTTTTCTTTATTTTTTAAGGCAGAAGAAGCCGAAAGAGAAGAACGAAAAAAACAGGAAATGAAGCGAGAAGAGGAGAGACGCAAGGACGAGGAGCGGCTGCGGGAGGAGGAAGAGAAGCAGGTCGGTCCGTCCGTCCGTTATTAACCCCCCAGTGACCGGCGGCCCGCATTATGCCTCTTGTCACTGATGCAGTCGTTTAACCCCTTCACCCCCAGAGCTTTTTCCGTTTTTCCGTTTTCGTTTTTCACTCCCCTCCTTCCCAGAGCCATAACTTTTTTATTTTTCCGTCAATTTGGCCATGTGAGGGCTTATTTTTTGCGGGACGAGTTGTACTTTTGAACGACGTCATTGGTTTTAGCATGTCGTGTACTAGAAAACGGGAAAAAAATTCCAAGTGCAGTGAAATTGCAAAAAAAGTGCAATCCCACACTTGTTTTTTGCTTGCCTATTTTGCTAGGTTCACTAAATGCTAAAACTGACCTGCCATTATGATTCTCCAGGTCAGTACGAGTTCATAGACACCTAACATGACTAGGTTATTTTTCACCTAAGTGGTGAAAAAAAATTCCAAACTTTGCAAAAAACAAAACAAAATTGCGCCATTTTCCGATACTCGTAGCGTCTCCATTTTTCGTGATCTGGGGTCAGGTGAGGGCTTATTTTTTGCGTGCCGAGCTGGCGTTTTTAATTATAGCATTTTGGTGCAGATACGTTCTTTTGATAGCCCGTTATTGCATTTTAATGCAATGTCGTGGCGACCAAAAAAACGTAAATCTGGCGTTTCGAATTTTTTTCTCATTACGCCATTTAGCGATCAGGTTAATGCTTTTTTTTTATTGATAGATCGGGCGATTCTGAACGCGGCGATACCAAATATGTGTAGGTTGGGTTTTTTTTTTATTGATTTATTTTGATTGGGGCGAAAGGGGGGTGATTTAAACTTTTATATTTTTTTTATTTTTTTCACATTTTTAAAAACTTTTTTTTTTTACTTTTGCCATGCTTCTATAGCCTCCATGGGAGGCTAAACGCAGGCACAGCCCGATCGGCTCTGCTACATAACAGCGATCATCAGATCGCTGTTATGTAGCTAAAATGCAGGTGTGCTGTGAGCGCCGACCACAGGGGGGCGCTCACAGCCACCGGCAATCAGTAACCATAGAGGTCTCAAGGACCTCTATGGTTACAATGGAGGAGCATCGCCGACCCCCGATCATGTGACGGGGGACGGCGATGCGCTCATATCCGGCCGCACGGCCGGATGCGGTAGTTAAATGCCGCTGTCTGCGTTTGACAGCGGCATTTAACTAGTTAATAGCGGCGGGTGATCGCGATTTCACCCGCCGCTATTGCGCGCACATGTCAGCTGTAAAAAACAGCTGACATGTCGCGACTTTGATGTGCGCTCACCGCCGGAGCGCACATCAAAGCGGGGGTCCCGACATGTGACGTACTATTCCGTCACATGTCGGGAAGGGGTTAATATAATTATTTTGTATATAATTCATAGTCCTCAGGATTATAAAACATCTCTAGGGGTCACATATATATACACACGTGGTCAAAATTGTTGGTCCCCCTCGTTTAATGACAGAAAAAGCCACAATGGTCACAGAAATAACTGGAATCTGGCAACAAGTAATAATAAATAAAAGATCTATGAGAATGAATAAATGAAAGTCAGACATTGCTTTTCCACCATGCTTCACAGTATTAAAAAAAAAATATATATATATATATACACACACACTCACTGGCCACTTTATTAGGTACACCTGTCCAACTTCTTGTTAACACTTAATTTCTAATCAGCCAATCACATGGCGGCAACTCAGTGCATTTAGGCATGTAGACATGGTCAAGACAATCTCCTGCAGTTCAAACCGAGCATCAGTATGGGGAAGAAAGGTGATTTGAGTGCCTTTGAACGTGGCATGGTTGTTGGTGCCAGAAGGGCTGGTCTGAGTATTTCAGAAACTGCTGATCTACTGGGATTTTCACGCTCAACCATCTCTAGGGTTTACAGAGAATGGTCCGAAAAAGAAAAAAAATCCAGTGAGCGGCAGTTCTGTGGGCGGAAATGCCTTGTTGATGCCAGAGGTCAGAGGAGAATGGGCAGACTGGTTCGAGCTGATAGAAAGGCAACAGTGACTCAAATCGCCACCCGTTACAACCAAGGTAGGCCTAAGAGCATCTCTGAACGCACAGTGCGTCGAACTTTGAGGCAGATGGGCTACAGCAGCAGAAGACCACACCGGGTATCACTCCTTTCAGCTAAGAACAGGAAACTGAGGCTACAATTTGTACAAGCTCATCGAAATTGGACAGTAGAAGATTGGAAAAACGTTGCTTGGTCTGATGAGTCTCGATTTCTGCTGCGACATTCGGATGGTAGGGTCAGAATTTGGCGTAAACAACATGAAAGCATGGATCCATCCTGCCTTGTATGGAGCATCTTTGGGATGTGCAGCCGACAAATCTGCGGCAACTGTGTGATGCCATCATGTCAATATGGACCAAAATCTCTGAGGAATGCTTCCAGCACCTTGTTGAATCTATGCCACGAAGAATTGAGGAAGTTCTGAAGGCAAAAGGGGGTCCAACCCGTTACTAGCATGGTGTACCTAATAAAGTGGCCAGTGAGTGTATGTATGTATGTATATATATATATATATATATATATATATATATATATATATATATATATACCTCATGAAATCAGTCTGGACAGAATTGATGGTTCCCCTGAAAATAATGTAACAAAAGGGACATGTTAGATCGCGGTGTGTCCACTAACTATCATCACAGGGGTCTACAATGTTGGAATCAGTCAGTGGCCGGTATATAGGGCTACAGATACAGATCAGGAAGAAAATTATAGACAAACACGTTAAAGGTAAAGTTATCAGACCATCTCCAAGCAGCTTGATGTTCCTGTGACTTCAGTTGCACATATTATTCAGAAATGTAAGATCCATGGGACTGTAGCCGACCTTCCTGGACGTGGCCGCAGGAGGAACATTGATGACAAATCAGAGACGGATAATACGAATGGTAACAAAAGAGCCAGAAAAACTTCTAAAGAGATTAAAGGTGAACTTCAAGCTCAAGCCAAAGTGGACTTCATGGAGACGGCTAAGGAGGACACCATGGTTGAAAAAAAAAAAAAATCATAAAAAAGATAACTACATGTTGACAAGCCACAAAGCTTCCGGGAGAATGTCTTATGGGACAGATGAGACAAAAATGGAACTTTTTGGCAAGGCGCATCAGCTCTATGTTCAGATGGAAAATGAAGCATATAAAGAAAAGAACACTGTCTCTGCTGTGAAGCATGGAGGAAGCTCTGTTATGTTCTGGGGCTGCTTTGCTGCATCTGGCACAGGGTGTCTAGAATATGTGCAGGGAACAATGAAATCTCAACACTATCAAGGGATTCTAGAGAAATATGCTGCCCAGTGTCAGAAAGCTTGGTGTCAGCCGCAGGTCAAGGGTCTTGCAACAGGACAATGACCCAAAACACACAAGAATGGTTAAGTGGAAAACATTGGACTATTCTAAAGTGGCCTTCTATGAGCCCTGACCTAAATCCTATTGGAAAGAGCTGAAACATGGCGTCTGGAAAAGGCAATCTTCAAACACGAGACAAGTGGAGCAGTTTGCTCTTGAGGAGCGGCCAAAATACCTGTCGAGAGGCGCAGAAGTCTCATTGACAGTTACAGGAATCGTGAGATTGCAGTGATTGCCTCAAAAGGTTGTGCAACAAAATATTAAGTTAAGGCCTCTTTCACACTTCAGTCTTTTGACGTCAGTTTGAATCCGCCGTTTTCATCAAATAGCGGATCCTCCATTTTTTTTTTTGGCGGATCCGCTATTTTCCCATAGACTTGCATTAGCGACGGATTGTCGTCCGTTCCATCTGCCATGTGACGGATCCGTCGAGATTTGGCGGACGTCATCTAGACATTGACGGACATTATAACGTTTTTTGTCTGCGCCGAAATGGTGGTTCGCGACGGACCGTCGCGTCCGCCATTCCATAGAATGGGCGACGGATCCGTTGCGACCGTCATTTCGGCGGATCCGTCACCCCAATCTGCTTTTTCAATTGCGCATGCTCCAAAAAGTAGATACTTTTCCCAGACAACCCCCAAGTAACGGATCCGTTAAAAAAACGGATCCGTTAGAACCGTTTTCTAAACAATTGTGACGGATCGGTCACTATGTCGGAGCTGACTGACGCCAAACAACTGAAGTGTGAAAGAAGCCTAAAGGAACCATCATTTCTGTCTAGATGTTGAAGCCCCCTTCCCCGATCATAAAGTTTTATACCCTGTATACCTTGTACAAGCGATCAGACAGTCAAGGAAATAAAATAAAGTCTTAAAAATACTAACAAAAACTAAAAAGTTTGCATCCCCTCTTTTTCCAAACATAAACAATAATAATAAAATAGACAAAACAATACTTGATGTGTCCGTAAGAAGCCCGACCTAAGAAAATGGGAAGTGAATTATCACGTACAGTAAAAGGCGCAAAAAAGAAAAACAAAATGATTTAAAAAATGTAATAAATCATAAAAAATACCTTGTGTCATTGATAAATCAACAGCTCAGCGGAGAAAAATCTAATTATTGATTTTTTTTTTAAGAATGTTCTAATTTTTTTTAACCACACCTTAAGATAAACGAATTTTTTTTTTACCAGGTCATGTTTACCGTGGAACTAAAGTCCCAAGATAAAAAAAAGTGGAAATCCATTGCTTTTTTTTGTTTTTTTTATTTACTCCACTTGAATTTTTTTTTTTGTGTGTCCATATTTTCTGTTTGCTAAAATGAATGAACACATCGAATGCCCCCCCCCCCCCAGAAAAAAAACAAAAAAACAAAACAAAAACGCATCACAAAAATGGTCAAATTGCCCGGTCATGAAAGGGGTTGAGTGTCCTTCTTTTTTTTTTTTTTTTTGAGAAATGTTATGTTTATTTTTTTCTTCTTGACAGCAGATCAGATTGTTCTCATTCCTCAAGTGCGGCCTTCGTCTGCACAGTTTACATTTTTATTGGCTGAGGATTTATATTCTTTCTTTATTTTCTAAGTGTCTTCGTTATTTGTTAAATATTTTGTGGTATCGTATTTTTTTTTTTTTTTTTGGGGGGGGGGGTCTCGAGCGCCACCCTTATTTCACCAGAGACAGGAAAATGTGAGTGCAGTCTGTCCTCCTACACAGAAATTGGGGGCTGATTCTGACCTTTCTGTGCAGATCCTGCAGTGTGATTGAGCCTTGTCAGATCTCTTATCTTCTTACTATCTTTTTTTTTTTTTTCTTTACTTGGCTAATTTACATTTTGTCAGGTTGCATTTATTTTCTACTGTTGTGAGACACGATGTAGCATTTTGGCCTATTTTTTTTTTTTAGTTTATTTTTGAAGGAGCACTAGAGGAGCGCACATTACTGGGTCTTGGATTTCAATTTATTTATTTATTTATTTTTTTTGCATTTATAAAAACTGGAGAAAGGTCTGACAAATTGCCAGATAATAAAAACACTTTTTGCAAGTTACCTTACCGCTGACTGCCCCATATAAAGCATTCCAGGACTTTGGTGCAGCACAGGAGAAAGCTTAGATATATGGTGAGAGATTATGATAGACAGGGCTTTATCTCTAGCCGTTGGGGAGCTATAGGAGGAGTTTTTTGTTTTGAAAGATTTTTATTTTTCCCTCATAAGAGTTTTTTTTGTTTGCAGCTTTTGAACGGTGTTTGGAGCCTTTTCCATCAGGAGATGCTTTAATGAAAAGACTAAACATCCGGCCAGCAGACTCTGTAAGCACAAGTCTGTATAAACGTTATCAAAAGTTATTAGAAAACATAATTTTCAATAAAAAAAAGTTCTGTACCATTGTTCAGAATTAAAAAAAACACAAACATACCCTATTGTAAAAAAAAAATAAAAAATACTCATTGTTAAAAACAAAGGCAAATAATAATATTAGTAAAGATGTTCTATAATTGTGCAAAATGTGTAAAAAAAAAATATATATAATAAATAAAAAAATAAATAAATAAATATAAAATAATTAAATAAATCTACCTATAGCATAGAAGGGAAGTAACTCTGCGTATTTTTTTAAAAAAATTCTGAAGGAGTTAATCAGTTCATGAAGGTAGATGTATCCTCCAAATGGTGCTGTTCAAAAAATTTTATTTAATAAAAAAACACCCTCCTAAAGCAATGTCTACTGAAAATTTAAAAAAAGAAAAATTGTAACACACACCAAAAAAATCCTGCAGTCCCGAATACTAATTTAAAGCCCAGTTCCGAAAAATCCATTTGCAACGAGTATTTGATTTGGAGGTTGCACCATTACTGTATTTCACTTACGGTACCTTTTTTTTTTTTTTTTTTCTAAATCGCATATGTGATGTGTGTGTGTATATGTATGTGTGTATATATATATATATATATATATATATAAATATGTGTGTGTATATATATATATATATATATATATATATATATATATATATATATATATATATATATATATATATATATATATATATATGTGTGTGTAATATAAATTATATATATATATATATATATATATATATATAGTGTAGCACTTTTTTTTATTTTTTTCATTATTTTAGTTTTTATTTTTTCCAATATTTTTACATGAAGCGACCTCTACATCGTCAGTTTGGGCTGCAGGGTGTTTGCTTTGTATGTTCTTTCTCCCTTTTCTCGCTGTGGCACGGCTCTTTGCGGGGGAATTCCCTTTCGCCCCGTGGAGTTTTTCTGGTGAGGAAATGGTTTACCAACTGACACTTTATCACCGAGAGAACGCTTCCTTTTCATTGCAGAACAGTTCGCCTCGAATAAAGATCAGAAGTCTGTTGAGATCGGCGCGGCCCTTTCTTCCTGTGCGTGCGGTGACAGGACTGCGTTGCTCTTTTTTTTAATTTTTTTCTCATCACTGATTTTATTACAATTTTTTTTTTTTTTTTTAGATTTTTATAATTTTGCATTTTTTATTATAAATAATAATAATATAATAAATTAAAAAAAATACTCCAGAATACGAAGCTTCAAGAACCCCATCACCTGGGGGAGGGCACCATTGATTTTACTTGATAAATCATAATCTTCATCCCAAAAAATGATAAATTCACTAAATAGAAATAAAAATAAAATAGTTAACCAATAAAAAGAGCACAACTCCCCTCTGTTTTTACTTGAAAAACAGTAATAAAAAAATACATTCTTTAAATATAACTAAAATTAAATAAAAAGTTTTTTAAACTAATTTTTTTTTTAAAGAATTTTTTTTTTTTTTTTTTAGGGGGTAGATATTTGCCAAGGTAGGCCTTATGTAGATAATCGTGATCCCTCTCGGCAAAGCTAAGGAATCCTTGGTTTCCATGTTATCCTTTAGTTTGGGGGCGGAGTTCTCAGTGTACAGCCCTAAGGGGCGGAGCTTGAGACCGATGACCTCCTTAATATTCTTTGTACCGCCTACTTGGCTGAATATAAAATAACACCCAGTGGGGCAGGTTTATTAAAGAGAACCTGTCAGGTGCCCCCAAGGCTCGCCAAAAACTGCCGCCATTTTCTGTTAGATCCCTATCTCTGATTTTTTTTTTTTTTTTTTCTATTTTTATTTGCTTTATTATTCATATTATTAATACAAAAAAACTATATAAAATACAAAAAAAGATAAACAAAACAAATGCCCAACGTCTCCCTGTAAGAGGGATGTGAGGGATTAACATGGCGGTTTAGAGCTTTCTGGGACCTGACATTTTCTCATGTAGAACCTTGTAAAAGAAAAACGGTCTTTTGTTATCCTTAGCAACCAATCACAGAGCAGCTTTCATTTTAACAGAGCTGTCTGGAAAATGAAAGCTGAGCTCTGGTTGGTTGCTATGGGCAACACTTTAATAATTGAGGCCTAGTGTAAAGTGTATGGTAGTTGTACAATGGACAGAGCCTCGACAAAGTATTCCTTCCCTGAGACGTGTTCCACACTTTTTCACGTTACACCCACAGACTAAATGTATTTTATTGGGGTTTTATGTGACTCCAACAGAAAGTAACAAGTACGTGTAAAGGAAATGATACGGGGTTTTCTATATATATATTTTAAGACTATAAATCTGAATATTGTGAGGTGCATTTGTGTTCACCCCCTGAGTCAGTACATTGTAGGACCCCCTCTTGCTGCAGTGTTTTGGGGTCTGTCTCTCCAGCTTTGCCACCGCTAGAGGTGACATTCTGCCCCTTCCTCTTTGCCCCCTCGCTCTCGCTCAGTGAGATTGGATGGAGACGTCTGTGATCAGTAATCTTCCCATCATGTCACAGATTCTCGGGGATTTCGGCCTGGACGGTGACTGCACCATTCACACACAGGAATATTCTCTGATCTGATCTAAACCCTCCATTGTAACTCTGGTAGGATGTTTAGGGTTGTTGTCCTGCTGGAAGGTGAACCTTCGGCCCTGTCCCCAAGTCTTTTGCAGTTTCTAACAGGCTTTCCTCCAGGATTGCTCTGTATGTAGCTCCATCCATCTTCCCATAAACTCTGACCAGCTTCCCTGCCCCTGCTGAAGAAAATCCTCACCATGATGCTGCCACCACCATGTGTGACGGTGGGGATGGTGTTTTCAGGGTGATGTGCAGTGTTTGTTTTCTGCCACATTTTGTATTTAGCCCCAAAAGTTCCCCTTTGGTCTCATCTGACCAGAGCCTCTTCTTCCAGATGCTCGCAGTGTCTCCTACATGGCTTTTTGCAAAGTGCAAACAGGACTTCTGATGGCTTTCAGAAATGTCTTCTTGTCACTTTTCCATAAAGGCCAGATTTGTGGAGCATATGACCAATAGCTGTCCCATGGACAGATTCTCCCACCTGGGCTGTGGATCTTCAGCTCTGCAGTGACCATGGGTGTCTCGGCTGCTTCTCCAATTAGTGCTCACTTGCTTGGAATGTCGGTTTAGGTGGACGGCCATGTCTTGGTAGGTTTGCAGTTCTGCCATATTCCTTCCATTTTGGATGATGGATTGAACAGTGCTCTGTGAGATGTTCAGAGTTTGGGATTTTTTTATAACCTAACCCTGCTTTACTCTTCTCCACAACTTTATCCCTGACCTGTCTGATGGGTTCCTTGGTTTTCACGATGCTGTTTGATCCCTGATGTTCTCAGACCTCTGAGGCCTTCACAGAACAGCTGTAGTTATACTGAGAAGAAATCACACCCAGGTGGACGCAATTTACTGATTATGGGACTTCTGGAGGCGACTGGTCACTTGGGATTTTATTTAGGGGTATCAGACTATAGGGGGGCTCAATACAAATGCACAGCACAATTTTCAGATTTATATATTTAATATAATTAGAAAACTCTGTATCATTTCCATTACACGTCAAATACTTTCTACCTTGTGTTGATATCACAAAGTCCTAATAAAAAAATATTTACGTTTGTGAGTGTATTGTGGAAAAGTTCACGGGGTGTGAATACTTTTCCATGCACTGTATGTGGGGGGGACTATGGTAATCTGTGTGCATTATATGTGGGCTGTGACTGTGGTAATCTGCAGTATATAATCCCTGTGCAGTGCTGCTTCCTCCTCTCGCTGGCTCTGCTCGCTGACGTGATGTCTCTCCTCTCACCGCTGTCTATTCTCTATAGGAGGAAGAGAAGAAGAAAGCCAAAGAGGAGCAGGAGAAGCGCGAGCACGAGGAGTACCTGAGGCTGAAGGAGAGCTTCGTGGTGGAGGAGGAAGGGGAGGCCGAGACCATGGACGAGGAGCAGGTAATACATGGCTGGCGCGAAACGGGCCGACCGTAAGAGTCCTAGATAGAGGCGGAATGTCTCATCTGCTAGAATATAAGGGATGGGGTGCAGGAATGGAATTTATTATACCGTCAGATGCCGTCTCTGCTGCATCTGGTGATCTGGCATATCTGGTAATCCGGAATCTGTTTCTGGCACATTTTATCTTTATTTCTCCAAGAAGATGCACTTTTCCATTCTATGTAGACAACAGATAGTTCTTTCACCCATCAGGTTATTTTATTGTTTTTTATTTCCTTGGGAAAGTAACTAAAACCAGATTTTGGAAACTTTTTTTTTTTGAGCTGCGGCAATTATTAATTTTTTTTTTGTGTGTGTATGCAAAATAGATAAAATCCGTACTGGGATCTCCAGTGAGCGGCTTCATACTTTCAGGACGATCCTGGCCACCGCCACGTACCACGGTGTAACCCCTCCACTGCCATGAATGATCAATCCGTTTGACGGCAACTTCACTCTTAACCTTCTCTTTATTTTTTTCTTTTGAGGATTCGTTTCCTCCGTCTCTCTACGTGTAGCCTTTTTGTTTTGTTCTTTATAATTTTTCAGTTCCCGCCACTGTCAGGACTTTTTTTTTTTTTAATAATATACTGGAAAATTGGGAACAAAAATTCCATATGGCATAAAATGGTGGAAAAAAAGACAAACAAAAACCACCATTGTTCTTTTTTTGGTTTGGGCATTTATTATGCGGCAAAAGAAAAAAAAAAATTGGTTTGTGTCACTATTTTTATTTGACACTCAAAACTTTTTTTTAATTTCTTTTTAATTTTCCCGCCAATGGAGCTGAGTGATGGATTGTTTTTCGTGTGACGAGCGGTTGATTGTATTGGTTGATTTAGGTATTCTTGTGACATTTTGATCACTTTTTTATTCTATTTTTTGGGGAGGGCGTGCGCAAATTGGAAATCTCAGGATGGTAGGCTGCAATGAAGACTCACAGGAGGGCCAATGGGGGCCAAAATGGACGCCGCGGGCAGGATGGCACCTGACGTGTAACGGGCTAAACAGCAGTGATTACAGCTCGCTCCCGAACACACACACTTTTATTTTTTTTTAGGTATGTTTTTATCACTCGCTTTTGTCTCTCTTTTTGGTACGTTGTGTTATTAATTTTTTTAAATAAAACTACTTTGCTTCGGAAACGTCCGGTTACTCGGCTGCTTTGCTAAAGTCGTGTGCGGATTCCACGTGTTCGTGCTGCGGAAACGCACTGATGACGCTTGTAGGTTTTGGATCTGATCATTTTCTTCATCTCATTCACGTCTATGGGGAAAATCCACAAATAAGACACATTTAATGCAAAAGAAATTGACATGTTGCAGTTTAAAAAAAAAAAAAAAAAAGCACAAGTCAATTTCTGCTGCATGAAAAAAACAACCCAAAAAAGAGCGGTAAAACGTGGCATTTTTTGAGAAACAAGAGTAATATGTAAAAGTAATATGGGAACATCCTTGATAAACTCATTCCAGCTAAAATCCACCAGGACGTTAAAAAAAAAAAAAAAAAAAAAATCTATTATTTTGTGCATTTTGCTTACATTTTGGGTTTTGCAGGGGATGCGTGCCATAAAGTCACCCTAAAAATCTGTAGCCTCGCCGCTCGCTCCGTGGAGATTCTGTAGCCTCACCACTCGCTCCGTGGAGATTCCGTAGCCCCGATGCTCGTTCTGTGGAGATTCTGTAGCCCCGATGCTCGCTCCGTGGAGATTCCGTAGCCCCAATGCTTGCTCCGTTGAGATTCAGTAGCCTTGCTGCTCGCTCCGTGAAGATTCTGTAGCCCCGATGCTCGCTCCGTGGAGATTCTGTAGCCTCACCGCTCGCTCCGTGGAGATTCCGTAGCACCAATGCTCGCTCAATGGAGATCCAGTAGCCTTGCTGCTTGCTCCATGGAGATTCTGTAGCCCCGATGCTTGCTCTGTGGAGATTCTGTAGCCCTCATGCTCGCTCCCTGGAGATTCAGTAGCACCTATGCTCGCGCAGTAGATTCCGTAGCCTCGCCGCTCTCTCCGTGGAGATTCTGTAGCCCCGATGCTCGCTCCGTGGAGATTCCGTAGCCTCGCCGCTCGCTCCGTGGAGATTCCGTAGCCTCGCCGCTCGCTCCGTGGAGATTCCGTAGCCTCGCCGCTCGCTCCGTGGAGATTCCGTAGCCTCGCCGCTCGCTCCGTGGAGATTCCGTAGCCTCGCCGCTCGCTCCGTGGAGATTCCGTAGCCTCGCCGCTCGCTCCGTGGAGATTCCGTAGCCTCGCCGCTCGCTCCGTGGAGATTCCGTAGCCTCGCCGCTCGCTCCGTGGAGATTCTGTAGCCCCGATGCTCGCTCCGTGGAGATTCCGTAGCCTCGCCGCTCGCTCCGTGGAGATTCCGTAGCCTCGCCGCTCGCTCTGTGGAGATTCCGTAGCCTGGCCGCTCGCTCCGTGGAGATTCCGTAGCCTTGACGCCGGCACAGTTGAGGGTCTGCAGCCTCTCTGCTCTTTCTTCATTATAAAGTAAAATTAATGTTGTCATTCAAAACTACAACAAAACCAGCCGTCGTGCAGGCAGGGAAGTTAAATAGAAAAGATAAGAATCTTGGGAAAAATAATGGAGGAAAAAAACAAAAACTGTAAAAATGGTTGTCTTCCTCCAGGGGTTAATGGTATGTGGTCGGTGCGGAGTTCTCTCTTGTTCGTAAAGCATTTCTGGCCTCTTCTCACCGTCTTCATTCAGACTTTTCCTATGAGGAGGCGGCCATTCATTCTCCTGTGATGTCAGAGGAATTTTCCATCTTCTTCCTCGCCTCTAAAGTTGACATCGGGGGTGACTTTTAGATGAATTTGGTCAAAGAAAAATGTCCCTGAAAGCAAAAAAAAAATCAATTTTTTCTTACTTGGAAATGTTAATCTCAGAAAACTGCAGTAAATTCAGGGAATCGCCTCTCTGAGGATCCTGCCCATGGGACAGAGATTTACCGTCGTCCTGAGTTACTAAAACCTTTTTTTCTTTTCTTCCAGACCCGCAGTTTTCTCACAGAGTTCATTAACTACATTAAGGTAAGGGGCTGATTACACCCCAGGTGTCGGGCCTCCGCGTTACCTTGTGTCCCCGGGGCCTCGCCCTGTAGATTTCTATGCTCCTTTATGTGCACTCGGCTGTATTTGTAAATTCTCTTGTGATTTCTTGACACCATGATGGGGATCGGAGCTCTGTATTGTCTTCTGTTCCTGAGCTCAAATACCTGCTGCATAAGACGACCTGCAGCCACCACTAGAGGGAGCCAATTGCATGCGGGGTAGTGATGGAGCACAGTGTGTAAGCAGTATGCAGCAAGTGCCTGCGCTCCCTCTAGTGGCGGCTTTAGGAAGAGAGAATTATTATACACTGCTGAAAAAATAAAGGGAACACTTAAACAACAGAATGTAACTCCAAGTAAGTCAAACTTCTGTGAAATCACACTGTCCACTTAGGAAGCAACACTGTTTGACAATTAATTTCACATGTTGTTGTGCAAATGGAATAGACAACAGATGGAAATTATTGGCAATTATCAAGGCACCCTCAACAAAGGAGTGGTTCTGCAGGTGGGGACCACAGATCACATCTCAGTACCAATGCTTTCTGGCTGATGTTTTGGTCACTTTTGAATGTTGGTTGTGCTTTCACACTTGTGGTTGCATGAGACGGACTCTACAACCCACACAAGTGGCTCAGGTAGTGCAGCTCATCCAGGATGGCACATCAATGCGAGCTTTGGCAAGAAGGTTTGCTGTGTCTGTCAGCGTAGTGTTCAGAGGCTGGAGGCGCTACCAGGAGACAGGCCAGTACACCAGGAGACGTGGAGGGGGCCATAGGAGGGCAACAACCCAGCAGCAGGACCGCTACCTCAGCCTTTGTGCAAGGAGGAACAGTATGAGCACTGCCAGAGCCCTGCAAAATGACCTCCAGCAGGCCACAAATGTGCATGTGTCTGCACAAATGGTTAGAAACCGACTCCATGAGGATGGTCTGAGTGCCTGACATCCACAGATGGGGGTTGTGCTCACAGCCCAATACCTTGCAGGATGCTTGGCATTTGCCACAGAACACGAGGATTGGCAAATTCGCCACTGGCGCCATGTGCTCTTCACAGATGAAAGCAGGTCCACAGTGAGCACATGTGACAGACGTGACAGAGTCTGGAGACGCCGTGGAGAGCGATCTGCTGCCTGCAACATCCTTCAGCATGACCGGTTTGGCAGTGGGTCAGTAATGGTGTGGGGTGGCATTTCTTTGGAGGGCCGCACAGCCCTCCATGTGCTCGCCAGAGGTAGCCTGACTGCCATTAGGTACTGAGATGAGATCCTCAGACCTCTTGTGAGACCATATGCTGGTGCCGTTGGCCCTGGGTTCCTCCTAATGCAGGACAATGCCAGATCTCATGTGGCTGGAGTGTGTCAGCAGTTCCTGCAAGATGAAGGCATTGAAGCTATGGACTGGCCCGCACCATCCACCAACATCACGTTGCACCACAGACTGTCCAGGAGTTGGCAGATGCTTTAGTCCAGGTCTGGGAGGAGATCCCTCAGGAGACCATCCGCCGCCTCATCAGGAGCATGCCCAGGCATTGTGGGGAGGTCATACAGGCACGTGTGGGCCACACACACTACTGAGCATCATTTCCTTGTCTTGAGGCATTTCCACTGAAGTTGGATCAGCCTGCAATTTGATTTTCCACTTTGATTTTGAGTATCATTCCAAATCCAGACCTCCATGGGACATTCATTTTGGTTTACATTGATCACTTTTATGTTTTATTGTTCTCAACACATTCCACTATGCAATGAATAAAGATTTACAACTGGAATATTTCATTCAGTGATATCTAGGATGTGGGATTTTAGTGTTCCCTTTATTTTTTTGAGCAGTGTAGTAAGCACCTGCGCTCCCTCTAGTGGCGGCTTTAGGAAGAGAGAATTATTACAGTAAGTTCCTGCGCTCCTCCTAGTGGCGGCTTTAGGAAGTGAGTTATTACAGTAAGCTCCCAAGCTTCTGGCTGTGAGAATGATATCTTTGACAGGCCCCCTGGCAGATGTTTCGCCTCCCACTACCACCCACGGCTGCACCGGTGCTTTTTATTGCAGTGGTTCCTAGTCCAAGGGAAGTTTGTATTATACCGATTTGTAAATTACTGGTCTGAAGTCAAGAAGATGGAGATGCCATCTTACAATTCACACAGATGTCCCTGCGGATAGGCTGCATCATCAGCCTTTCTGACGTCTGGTTTTGGCGCTCCCCCTGGCTTCACTTGCGCCATTATCACACGTCATCGCTGCCTGCACAGGATGTCACCAAGGCTGGAGATGCTGCATCCTTGGGGATGAACATGGTCTTTTTTGTTCTGGCAGGGGATAACCATGGTCTTGGGTTCCGGCAGGGGATGACCATAGTCTTGGGTTCCGGCAAGGGATGACCAGGGTCTTTTGTGTTCCGGCAGAGGATGACCGGGGTCTTGTGTTCCGGCAGGGGATGACCGGGGTCTTGTGTTCCGGCAGGGGATGACCGGGGTCTTGTGTTCCGGCAGGGGATGACCGGGGTCTTGTGTTCCGGCAGGGGATGACCGGGGTCTTGGGTCACGGCAGGGGATGACCGGGGTCTTGGGTTCCGGCAGGGGATGACCGGGGTCTTGGGTCGCGGCAGGGGATGACCGGGGTCTTGGGTTCCGGCAGGGGATGACCGGGGTCTTGGGTTCCGGCAGGGGATGACCGGGGTCTTGGGTCACGGCAGGGGATGACCGGGGTCTTGGGTTCCGGCAGGGGATGACCGGGGTCTTGTGTCGCGGCAGGGGATGACCGAGGGTCTTGTGTCGCGGCAGGGGATGACCGGGGTCTTGGGTTGCGGCAGGGGATGACCGGGGGTCTTGTCGCGGCATGGGATGACCGGGGTCTTGGGTTGCGGCAGGGGATGTCCGGGGTCTTGGGTTCCGGCATCCTAATGATTAAAGAATCTTTAACCAATCTTATTTAATTTTAGTGTGAGCTTTCCGTCTTTTTATTGCTCTCAGCTCTGAAGATGGAGATGATCGATGGCAGCTCCGAGCCCTGAGAACTGAATTCCATGGACTGTTCCAGTACAGATTCTGCAGCCCATGAAGTCCAGTCCTCCAGCTCGGCTGCCCAGAACGTCACGTCCACCACCTCCCGGATTCTTCCATGTCGTTTTCCATTGTGATTTGATCCACATATAATTACGAGCACTTGCCATCTCTGCCGTTCCCCACCGCTGTATCCTGCCTGTCCTGCTCGTCACTGCGCCGGTGTCCTCCAGTATGGCGCCAAACATCTGCCTGGGGCGGTGACAACGTACGAAGAAGCTGAGGGGCTTCTCACTGTACCGAGACGCCGAGCCCCCTTTACATGGATCCCAGGTAGCGAATCGCACATCCGATTTTAAATTTTTTTCCTTTTAGGCTTCAAAAGTGGTAATTCTGGAAGATCTGGGGGCACATTTTGGACTCCGAGCTCAGGTCAGTGATTTTGTCCCCCTCTATGATCACAGTGCTTGACGATGCTCCCTGTAACATCCAAAAAAGAAGGACGCAGCAGCACTCTATAGAGACCAATATGTATGCAAACACAAATGACATAATTGCTGAATACACTGTACCAAATAAATTTTTTAACATTTTTTTTTCTAATAAGTACTTACAAAAATGAAGGTTCTTAGCTCATAAATTGGCCAATTCATGTGAGCCCATCAACCGCGACAAGGTGACTCTTCTCTGATGGGTCCTATCATTCTAAACACGCATCTCCTGGGCTACAAAGCGGCACATTTAAGTGAGCTCATTATAAACACCCTTGGGCTGATGGCTGGAGGCGGTCACAACCTCCAACAGTAAGCTGCAGAAAACAAAAAACCTGACCAGCACCTCCAGGCGGCACACGGGTACAGTTTATTCAGCAATTATGTTAGACTAGATGGTGGCCCGATTCTAACGCATCGGGTATTCTAGAATATATATGTATGTATATAGCACAGGCCACGTAGTATATAGGAGCCATGTAGTATATAGCAGACAAATACTATGTGGCCTGTGCTATATACTATGTGGCTGCTATATACATACATATTGTAGAATACCCGATGCGTTAATACAGGCCACGCAGTCTATAACACAGCCCAAACAGTATATAACACAGACCACGTAATATATAGCACAGCCCACGCAGTATATAACAGCCACGCAGTATATAACACTGGCCACGTAATATATAACACAGCCCACATAATATCTAACACTGGCCAGGTAGTATATAACACAGCCCATGTACTATATAACACAGCCCACGCAGTATATAACACAGACCACATAATATATAGCACAGCCCACGCAGTATATAACAGCCACGTAGTATATAACACTGGCCACGTAATATATAGCACAGCCAGGGGCGGACTGGCCCGGGTTGCAGGAATGCATATGCCCCCCGGGCCGGTGCCTGAGCAGGTGCACAGGGCCGCTAGAGGACCGGCAGCGATTTTAATACATAGCGCTCCGAATCCCTCCAGCCGGCCCTTTAAAACTCAGCCAGGTCCTGTGTGCGCGCATTGCCCGAGCTGATAAGTGCCGCGGCGGCCCACGCTAGTGCGCGAGCACGGCCGCGGTCCTGAGTCCTGCGCGTGCTCATCTGCTGCCAGTGTCAGCGCGGGCAAGCAGGAGACCACGCGCGCACATGGAGATATTTGAAAAGTCCGGCGCGCAGAGGGCGCCTCCACCTGACTGTCTGACGCTGGCCCGCCTGCACCAGCGTCAGAGAAGACTGCTGCTCACCAATGCCTGGGATCGTCTTCACCGCCGACGCTGGACAGGACCCGACCCACCTCAGCTCTTCATCCTCCCGACCTCCCCCCCCATCTCAGGGACCTGGGTGAGTCCCAAGATGATTTTTTTAATGTATGTACAGCAGTTGCACCTATATAATGTGTATAGACTGCTATATATACATTATATAGGTGATGCTGCTGTATATAATCACTATACCACCTATATTATGTATGTATAGCAGTCTATATCTTATATAGGTGACACTGCTACTGATGCGTATATACGTTATATAGGTGATACTGCAGTGTGTGTGTGTGTATATATATACACACACACGTATGTATACACATATATGTACATGTATACACAGCAGTATCACCTATATAACGTATGTACACATCAGTAGCAGTGTCACCTATATAAGATGTAGACTGCTATACATACATTACATAGGTGGTATAGTGATTATATACATCAGTATCACCTATATAATGTATATATAGCAGTCTATACACATTATATAGGCAATACCGCTACTGATGTGTACACTGATGTGTATATAGGTGATACTGCTGTGTATATATGTCGTTATGTAGGCGATACTGGTGTGTATATACACACACAAACACGTACATATATACACAACAGTATCACCTATATATAACGTATATACACATTGGTAGCAGTATTGCCTATATAATGTGTATATATATATATATATATATATATATATACACACACACACAGTATAGACTGCTGTATACATGATATATAGGTGATACTATCATTATACAGCAGTAGCAGTATCGCCTATATAATGTGTATCCAACATTTGCAGTATCACCTGTATAATGTATAGACTACTGCATATACTTTGTATAGGTGATACTGCTGTGTATAGTCGCACTATCTATCTGTGTCTAATATATATATATATTTTTATATATATATATTTTTTTTATCAGTTTCATCTATATAATGTGTGTACACCAGTCACAGTATCACATACAATATATAGGTGATACTACAACTATACACATTGGTCGCAGTATCAGCTATATATTGTATATACAGTAGTTTCAATGTAATATATATTCAGCAGTCGTGGTGTCTCCTATGTGATGTGTGCATCATAATCTATATATATATATAATTGTCTAAGGGTTACTTCCGTCTTTCTGTCTGTCTGTCTGTCTGTCATGGATATTCATTGGTCGCGGCCTCTGTCTGTCACGGAAATCCAAGTCGCTGATTGGTCCTGGCAAAACGCCCACGATCAATCAGCGACGGGCACAGTCCGGCAGCGAAATGGCCGCTGCTTACTGCCCTGCACTCAGTGTCCCGTCCATACTCCCCTCCAGTCAGCCCTCACACAGGGTTAATGGCAGCGTTAACGGACCGCCTTATGCCACGGTGTAACGCACTCCGTTAACGCAGCTATTAACCATGTCTGAACAACTTTTTACTATTGATGCTGCCCATGCAGCATCAATAGTAAAAAGATCTAATGTTAAAAATAATAATATAAAAAAAAAAAATGGTTATTCTCACCTTCCGACGTCGCCCGCTGTCCATGGCAGTGCAAGCGGATGCCAAGGATGCTATGCACGCAGGACCTGGAATGACGTCATGTGACCGTGACGTCATCCCAGGTCCTAAGGGCATAGCAACCCTGGGACCGGAAGCTGCCGCGTGCACCGCAGAGGCGCCAGGACTTAAAGGGGCCTTCGGAACATGAGTATATGTTTATTTTTTATTTTAATTCTTTTTTTTTACCACGCATATAGTGCCCACATTGCTATATACTGCGTGGGCTCTGTTATATACTACATCTCTGTGCTATACACTATGTAGCCGGGCAATACACTAAATCGCTATGCTTTATACTACGTAACCTGTGTTATATACTCTAAGCGAAGTGTTATATACTACTTCTATGTGTTATATACTACATGGCTGGGCAATATACAACGTGACTGTGCAATATACTACGTGCTCTGTGCAATATACTACGTGGCTGTGCAATATACTACGTGGCTGGGCAATATACTACGTGGCTGTGCAATATACAACGTGACTGTGCAATATACTACGTGCGCTGTGCAATATACTACGTGGCTGGGCAATATACTACATCACTGGGCAATATACCACGTGACTGGGCAATATACTACGTGACTGGGCAATATACTATGTGGCTGGGCAATATACTACGTGGCTGGGCAATATACTACGTGGCTGGGCAATATACTACGTGACTGGGCAATATACTACGTGGCTGGGCAATATACTACGTGGCTGTGCAATATACAACGTGACTGTGCAATATACTACGTGCGCTGTGCAATATACCACGTGACTGGGCAATATACTGCGTGGCTGGGCAATATACTACGTGGCTGGGCAATATACTACGTGGCTGTGCAATATACTACGTGGCTGGGCAATATACTACGTGGCTGTGCAATATACTACGTGACTGGGCAATATACTACGTGGCTGTGCAATATACTACGTGGCTGTGCAATATACTACGTGGCTGGGCAATATACTACGTGGCTGTGCAATATACTACGTGACTGGGCAATATACTATGTGGCTGGGCAATATACTACGTGGCTGTGTTATATACTACGTGGCTGTGCTATATACTGCATGCGCTGTGCTGTGTTATATTCTACGTGGCTCTGTTATATACTACGCAGCTATGTTATATACTTCGCCGGTTGTGTTATATACTACGTGACTGTGCAATATAGTACGTGGCCTGTGCTATATACTACCTACATATTCTAGAATACCAGATACGTTAGAATCGGGCCACCATCTAGTATAGTATAATGCTGTCCTAATTACTGTATATTGTAGAGATGTGTGTGTGTGTATATATATATATATAGAGAGAGAGAGTGTAGAGATGTTTGTATAGTGTAGAGATGTTTATATAGTATGGCGCTATGTATATAGTGTGGAATTCACACTATATATACACTGCTGCCACATCTCTACACTATATAATATATACACTGCTCTATAGTCCTTAACACGGTTTATAATATGCTGCTGTGTATTTAATAGATTGTAGTATACCGTATAAACTCGTGTATAAGCCGAGATTTTCAGCATATTTTTTTTGTGTGAAAACACCCCCCTCGGCTTATATACGAGTCGTTGTCCCAAAAAAACGGTGGGGGCTGTGGCTAAAGCCTGGGCCGCTGCTAAGGAGAAATGAATATTCACTGCGCTGGCAGTGAATATTCATTTCTCTTATAGCGTTCACAGCCACAGCCTTCCAGCACACATCCCACTTACCTTCCCTGCGCACCCTCGCTGCATCTCGTTCCGGCGCCAGCAGTTCTTCAGGCCGAGCGATCACGTGTCTTCCGCTCATTAAGGTAATGAGTGTTCACCCCTCTCCACTCCCATAGGCGTGGGTAAATATTTATTACCTTAATGAGTGGGGGACACGTGATCACCCGGCTACAGGAGCTGCTGGCACCAGAACGAGATGCTGCGCGAGGGCATGCAGGGAAGGTAAGTAGGATGTGTTTTTTTTTTTTTTTTTTTTTATCGGAACCATGCATACATGAACAATGAAGGAGCCATGCATACAAGGACGGGGATAAGGAGCCATGCATACAAGGACGGGGATAAGGAGCCATGCATACAAGGACGGGGATAAGGAGCCATGCATACAAGAATGGGAATAAGAGGCCCATGCATACAAGGACGGGGATAAGGAGCCATGCATACAAAAATGGGAATAAGAGGCGAGGGAGCCATGCAGACAAGGATGGGGATGAGGAGCTATGCATACAAGGACGGGGATAAGGAGCCATACATATAAGGACGGGGAAGCCATGCAGTCAAGGATGGGGATGAGGAGCTATGCATACAAGGACGGGGATAAGGAGCCATGCATACAAGGACAGGGACGGGGGAGCCATGCATACAAGGATGGGGATAAGGAGCCATGCATACAAGGACGGGGATGTGGGGACAATGCGTACCTGGCTTATACTCGACTCAATAAGCTTTCCCAGTTTTTTAAGGCAAAATTAGGTGCCTCGGCATATACTTGGGTCGACTTATACTCAAGTATATACGGTATATTGTGGAGCTGTGTATGCTTCTACTGTCCTGCATAAATGGTGTAATTCTCAGTATCTATTATGTATGTGTGTATCTGTCTATCTATCACTCCGATTAATTGTGAGAAAAGTAGCGTACTCTTCATTGGCCCATGTGGCAACGTTTCGGATCCATAACTGCACATTTCTCTGATATGGAAGTGAAATGTTGCCACATGGACTAATAAAGAGTATAAAAAAAACCTGTTCCATTTTCTTCCACAAAAGTGGTCTGATTCTCCTCTCACTTGCTGTCCGTGTGCAGTAGTTTTTTTTTCCTCAGCAGATGTTGCAGTCTGATACACGGCGAGTCAGACCATTGAGGAGATGGAGAAATTAATTTCTCCATCTCCTCCACACCTGTGCTGCGAGAGCATTGGAGCACGGACACTTGGCTCACACTCACAGCAGAGCAAGAGCCAAGTATCATTGGCAGATCACATCGGATGCCATATGCTGCTGTGATTCCACCCTAATGAGCACCTGTATTAAAGGGAACCTGTAACCCCCCCAGGTGTTTTTAATTAAAAGAGCCACTTGTGCAGCACTACTGCTGCATTCCGTGAAGGTGGCTCTTTTAGTTCGGTCCCTTCCAACGCTGAAATACCGTAATCGTTTTTAGAATTTGCCTGTCATACCTGTAGTTTGTCAGGGGGGCATGTCCTTTCCCCCCTGACACAAATGCCTTCCAGCCATCACTCAGTACTCTGCGTGCCGGGCGCCACCTCCTCTTCCTCCATTAGCGTCCCTGGCGCCTGCGCTGTAAGTTTTTTTCGGGCATGTGCAGTTTGTGCTGCCCTTCAAACATACAGCGCAGGCGCCGGGGATGCTAATGAAGGAAGAGGAGGTGGTGCCCGGCTCCGGAGCAGAGACTGCTGGGCGGCAGGAGGAGCGCTGGTCCCCTGTGAGGGAGATGGCGCCTCTGCTGTGACTCCTCTGCAGAGCGGTCACTGGGCGCTGTGCTCCTCAGTCCTCTACCATCCTCTGGGCTCTCCTCGTCCCCAGGGTGTCCCCGGCGCCTGCCTGCGGTGTAATGAGCACCATGTACATGGACCTGTGGTCGATCATGCGCACTGCGGCGCCATTCACATGTGGCTCTTCAAATAACGCATTTAAGAGGAGTGTTGAGGGGCAGGACAAAGCATAGCAAAATTCACTGATCGGGATGGGGAGTGTTATAGTATGTGGGCTGGTGGGATTTGTGTGGCAGGGCTGTTTTTTTTGTCCCAGTCCGGCGCTGTCTGTGTGTGATTATACAGTGTGTGTGTGTGTCATTATACAGTGGGGCTGTGCGTGTCATTATACAGTAGGGTTGTGCGTGTGTGTCATTATACAGTGTGTGTGCGTGTCATTATACAGTGGGGTTGTGTGTCATTATACAGTGGGGCTGTGTCTGTCATTATACAGTGTGTGTGTGTCATTATACAGTAGGGTTGTGCGTGTGTGTCATTATACAGTGTGTGTGCGTGTCATTATACAGTAGGGTTGTGCGTGTGTGTCATTATACAGTGTGTGTGCGTGTCATTATACAGTAGGGTTGTGCGTGTGTGTCATTATACAGTGTGTGTGCGTGTCATTATACAGTAGGGTTGTGCGTGTGTGTCATTATACAGTGTGTGTGCGTGTCATTATACAGTAGGGTTGTGCGTGTGTGTCATTATACAGTGTGTGTGCGTGTCATTATACAGTAGGGTTGTGCGTGTGTGTCATTATACAGTGTGTGTGCGTGTCATTATACAGTAGGGTTGTGCATGTGTGTCATTATACAGTGTGTGTGCGTGTCATTATACAGTAGGGTTGTGCGTGTGTGTCATTATACAGTGTGTGTGCGTGTCATTATACAGTAGGGTTGTGCGTGTGTGTCATTATACAGTGTGTGTGCGTGTCATTATACAGTAGGGTTGTGCGTGTGTGTCATTATACAGTGTGTGTGCGTGTCATTATACAGTAGGGTTGTGCGTGTGTGTCATTATACAGTGTGTGTGCGTGTCATTATACAGTAGGGTTGTGCGTGTGTGTCATTATACAGTGTGTGTGCGTGTCATTATACAGTAGGGTTGTGCATGTGTGTCATTATACAGTGTGTGTGCGTGTCATTATACAGTAGGGTTGTGCGTGTGTGTCATTATACAGTGTGTGTGCGTGTCATTATACAGTAGGGTTGTGCGTGTGTGTCATTATACAGTGGGGTTGTGTGTGTGACTGTCACTATAGAGTAGGACTGTGTGTGTCAATAAATAAATATATATTCGCATGCTTGCAGTAACAAGACCGCCTGTTCCCGGTGCCGGCACCAGAGAATCCTCAGTGCGCACGATATGAGGATTCACACATAGTGACTGCAGACGTGTAGCTTAAGATCCGACAACCCCTTTAAGGATGGGCCGCGACTCATGGGCCACTGCTGTGTGCTTGCCCCCCAGGCTAAAATTTGCCAGCCAGCCCCTGAGCACAGCCTACGCAGTATATAACATGGCCCACATAATATCTAACACTGGCCAGGTAGTATATAACACAGCCCACATAATATCTAACACTGGCCAGGTAGTATATAACACAGCCCACATAATATCTAACACTGGCCAGGTAGTATATAACACAGCCCATGTACTATATAACAGCCCACGCAGTATATAACAGCCACGTAGTATATAACACTGGCCACGTAATATATAGCACAGCCTACGCAGTATATAACAGCCCACATAATATCCTAACACTGGCCAGGTAGTATATAGCAGCCACGCGGTATATAACACAGCCCATGTAGTATATAGCAGTGTGGGCACCATATCCCTGTAAAAAAAATAATTAAAATAAAAAATAGTTATATAACTCACCCGCCGGGATCCAGCGAACCTGTGCTGATGCGCGCACGGCTGCTGCCATCTTCTGTTCCCAGGATGCATTTCGAAATTACCCAGAAGACTTAGCGGTCTTGCGAGACCACTAAGTCTTTTGGGTAATTTCGCAATGCATCTCTGGGAACGGAAGCTGGCGGCAGCCGCGCACGGCTCGGCAGACTACGGAAGGTGAGAATAGCAGGTTTTTTGTTTTTTTTTATTATTTTTAACATGACATCTTTTTACTATTGATGCTGCATAGGCAGCATCAATGGTAAAAAGTTGGGGACACACAGGGTTAATAGCAGCGTTAACTGAGTGTGTTACCCGCGGCATAACGAGGTCCGTTAACGCTGGCATTAACCCTGTGAGCGCTGACTGGAGGGAAGTATGGAGGGGCCGGGCAGTGACTGCAGGGGAGTAGGGAGGGACTAATTCTCGTCCGGACTGTGCCCGTCGCTGATTGGTCGCGGCAGCCAGGACAGGCAGCTGGCGAGACCAATCAGCGACGTGGGATTTCTGTGACGGATGTTGCCGACAGAAAGACGGAAGTGCCCCTTAGACAATTACATAGTAGATTTTGTGTTTGCACACATATTGGTCTCTAGAGTGCTGCTGCGTCCTTCTTTTTTGCTAGTTGTGCAGTCAGTGCAGCGTGCACCTATTCACACTAGATGGAGGCGCTGCTCAGGTTTTGTGTTTTATGCAGCTCCCTGTAACCTCGTCAGTGTGACTTGTATATATAATGCGTATATGCCCATGATGCTCTGGGGCCAGTGTAAAGACCTGATCTCACTCCTTACGGGTAGGTTCTTACAGTGCTGTACAGCCAGCACCTGCCACTGACAGCAGAGGCCGAAGCAAGCAGATTAACCCCTCAGGCACTGCTGTCACTCACTGACAACAGCAGAGAATTGCAACGGCCACTGGGTACTCATTGCTACATAGTTTGTCCTCTGCTTCCACTTGATCACCTACCTCTTTCTCCTCTCCTACCTCTTCTCTGCTCTCGCTCACCTACCTCCTCTGCGCTTGCTCGCCTAACTTTCCTTCTCTGCGCTCGCTCGCCTACCTCTCCTTCTCTGCTCTCGCTTACCTCTTCTACTCTGCACTCGCTCTTGGTCGACTACCTCTCCTCTGCGCTTGCTCGCCTACCTATCCTCCTGCTCTGGCTCGCTCTCCTACCTCTCCTTCTCTCGCTCACCTCTCCTCTCTCACTCACAGGACGCCATCAGCAGGATACAGGACCTACTGGCTGACGGCTCTATTACAGGTGAGGATGCAGCTCTGGCTGTGACCAGAGTAGCTGCGTGCTGTACGATCTCGGGTGACCGCGTCCTTCTCTCCCGCAGGTGTGATTGACGACAGAGGGAAGTTCATCTACATCACCACGGAGGAGCTGGCGGCGGTGGCGCAGTTCATCCGGCAGCGGGGCCGCGTCTCCATCTCTGAGCTCGCACAGGCCACGAACCAACTGATCAACCTGAACCCCGAGAGCGGAGCGGCTGCGCTCACCGTCACATAATGCCCGGACTCTCCTGTGTGCAGACTGCGGTGTGTGCAGAGCGGACCCCAGCCCAACCTGTCACCTGCGCATGTGCAATGGGACAGCATCCGCATTAAAGGGATGAAATTCTCCAGTGTACGGAGACATGGCGACAACCCTCATTAAAGGGATCACTTCCCGGATCAGTAGACACCACCGGAGCCACGGACATGCGGCACCGATTGTGCGGGCACCGCCCAACCAATAAAGTCTGCTGTGACCAGGCACATGGCGTCCTGTGCATGTCTTATCCTCCAATCACATTCAGAGCTGCACCCACAGCCTTCCACACTACCAGCCTTATCCTCCAGTCACATCCAGAGCTGCACCCACAGCCTTCCACACTACCAGCCTTATCCTCCAGTCACATCCAGAGCTGCACCCACAGCCTTCCACACTACCAGCCTTATCCTCCAGTCACACCCAGAGCTGCACCCACAGCCTTCCACACTACCAGCCTGATCCTCCAGTCACATCCAGAGCTGCACCCACAGCCTTCCACACTACCAGCCTGATCCTACAGTCACATCCAGAGCTGCACCCACAGCCTTCCACATTACCAGCCTTATCCTCCACTCACATCCAAAGCTGCACAGACTTCAACACTACCAGCCTGATCCTTCAGTCACATCCAGAGCTGCACCCACAGCCTTCCACACTACCAGCCATATCCTCCAGTCACATCCAGAGCCTCACCCACAGCCTTCCACAGTACCAGCCTGATCCTCCAGTCACATCCAGAGCTGCACCCACAGCCTTCCACACTACCAGCCTTATCCTACAGTCACACCCAGAGCTGCACCCACAGCCTTCCACACTACTAACCTTATCCTCCAGTCACACCCAGAGCTGCACCCACAGCCTTCCACACTACCAGCCTTATCCTCCAGTCACATCCAGTGCTGCACCCACAGCCTTCCACACTACCAGCCTTATCCTCCAGTCACACCCAGAGCTGCACCCACAGCCTTCCACACTACCAGCCTTATCCTCCAGTCACATCCAGAGCTGCACCCACAGCCTTCCACACTACCAGCCTGATCCTCCAGTCACACCCAGAGCTGCACCCACAGCCTTCCACACTACCAGCCTTATCCTCCAGTCACATCCAGAGCTGCACCCACAGCCTTCCACACTACCAGCCTTATACTCCAATCACATCCAGAGCTGCACCCACAGCCTTCCACACTACCAGCCTTATCCTCCAGTCACATCCAGAGCTGCACCCACAGCCTTCCACACTACCAGCCTTATCCTCCAATCACATTCAGAGCTGCACCCACAGCCTTCCACATTACCAGCCTTATCCTCCACTCACATCCAAAGCTGCACAGACTTCAACACTACCAGCCTCATCCTCCAGTCACACCCAGAGCTGCACCCACAGCCTTCCACATTACCAGCCTTATCCTCCACTCACATCCAAAGCTGCACAGACTTCAACACTACCAGCCTTATCCTACAGTCACACCCAGAGCTGCACCCACAGCCTTCCACACTACTAACCTTATCCTCCAGTCACACCCAGAGCTGCACCCACAGCCTTCCACACTACCAGCCTTATCCTCCAGTCACATCCAGAGCTGCACCCACAGCCTTCCACACTACCAGCCTTATCCTACAATCACACCCAGAGCTGCACCCACAGCCTTCCACATTACCAGCCTTATCCTCCACTCACATCCAGAGCGGCACACACACACTTCCACACTACCAGCCTGATCCTCCAGTCACACCCAGAGCTGCACCCACAGCCTTCCACACTACCAGCCTGATCCTCCAGTCACATCCAGAGCTGCATCCACAGCCTTCCACATTACCAGCCTTATCCTCCAGTCACATCCAGAGCTGCACCCACAGCCTTCCACACTACCAGCCATATCCTCCAGTCACATCCAGAGCTGCACCCACAGCCTTCCACACTACCAGCCATATCCTCCAGTCACATCCAGAGCTGCATCCACAGCCTTCCACATTACCAGCCTTATCCTCCAGTCACATCCAGAGCTGCACCCACAGCCTTCCACAGTACCAGCCTGATCCTCCAGTCACATCCAGAGCTGCACCCACAGCCTTCCACACTACCAGCCTTATCCTCCAGTCACATCCAGAGCTGCACCCACAGCCTTCCACACTACCCGCCTTATCCTCCAGTCACACCCAGAGCTGCACCCACAGCCTTCCACACTACCAGCCTTATCCTCCAGTCACATCCAGAGCTGCATCCACAGCCTTCCACATTACCAGCCTTATCCTCCAGTCACATCCAGAGCTGCACCCACAGCCTTCCACACTACCAGCCTTATACTCCAATCACATCCAGAGCTGCACCCACAGCCTTCCACAGTACCAGCCTGATCCTCCAGTCATATCCAGAGCTGCACCCACAGCCTTCCACAGTACCAGCCTGATCCTCCAGTCACATCCAGAGCTGCACCCACAGCCTTCCACACTACCAGCCTTATCCTCCAGTCCCATCCAGAGCTGCACCCACAGCCTTCCACAGTACCAGCCTGATCCTCCAGTCCCATCCAGAGCTGCACCCACAGCCTTCCACAGTACCAGCCTTATCCTCCAGTCGCATCCAGAGCTGCACCCACAGCCTTCCACAGTACCAGCCTGATCCTCCAGTCATATCCAGAGCTGCACCCACAGCCTTCCACAGTACCAGCCTGATCCTCCAGTCACATCCAGAGCTGCACCCACAGCCTTCCACACTACCAGCCATATCCTCCAGTCACATCCAGAGCCTCACCCACAGCCTTCCACAGTACCAGCCTGATCCTCCAGTCACATCCAGAGCTGCACCCACAGCCTTCCACACTACCAGCCTTATCCTCCAGTCACATCCAGAGCTGCATCCACAGCCTTCCACACTACCAGCCATATCCTCCAGTCACATCCAGAGCTGCACCCACAGCCTTCCACACTACCAGCCTTATCCTCCAGTCATATCCAGAGCTGCACCCACAGCCTTCCACACTACCAGCCTGATCCTTCAGTCACATCCAGAGCTGCACCCACAGCCTTCCACATTACCAGCCTGATCCTCCAGTCGCATCCAGAGCTGCACCCACAGCCTTCCACACTACCAGCCTTATCCTCCAGTCACATCCAGAGCTGCACCCACAGCCTTCCACACTACCCGCCTTATCCTCCAGTCACACCCAGAGCTGCACCCACAGCCTTCCACACTACCAGCCTTATCCTCCAGTCACATCCACAGCTGCACCCACAGCCTTCCACACTACCCGCCTTATCCTCCAGTCACACCCAGAGCTGCACCCACAGCCTTCCACACTACCAGCCTTATCCTCCAGTCACATCCAGAGCTGCACCCACAGCCTTCCACACTACCAGCCTTATCCTCCAGTCACATCCAGAGCTGCACCCACAGCCTTCCACACTACCCGCCTTATCCTCCAGTCACACCCAGAGCTGCACCCACAGCCTTCCACACTACCAGCCTTATCCTCCAGTCACATCCAGAGCTGCATCCACAGCCTTCCACACTACCCGCCTTATCCTCCAGTCACACCCAGAGCTGCACCCACAGCCTTCCACACTACCAGCCTGATCCCCCAGTCACACCCAGAGCTGCACCCACAGCCTTCCACACTACCAGCCTTATACTCCAGTCACATCCACAGCTGCACCCACAGCCTTCCACACTACCAGCCTTATCCTCCAGTCACATCCAGAGCTGCATCCACAGCCTTCCACATTACCAGCCTTATCCTCCAGTCACATCCAGAGCTGCACCCACAGCCTTCCACACTACCAGCCTTATCCTCCAGTCACATCCAGAGCTGCACCCACAGCCTTCCACACTACCAGCCTTATCCTCCAGTCACATCCAGAGCTGCATCCACAGCCTTCCACACTACCCGCCTTATCCTCCAGTCACACCCAGAGCTGCACCCACAGCCTTCCACACTACCAGCCTTATCCTCCAGTTACATCCAGAGCTGCACCCACAGCCTTCCACACTACCAGCCTGATCCTCCAGTCACATCCAGAGCTGCACCCACAGCCGTCCACACTACCAGCCTTATCCTCCAGTTACATCCAGAGCTGCACCCACAGCCTTCCACACTACCAGCCTGATCCTCCAGTCACATCCAGAGCTGCACCCACAGCCTTCCACACTACCAGCCATATCCTCCAGTCACATCCAGAGCTGCACCCACAGCCTTCCACAGTACCAGCCTTATCCTCCTGTCACATCCAGAGCTGCATCCACAGCCTTCCACATTACCAGCTTTATCCTCCAGTCACATCCAGAGCTGCACCCACAGCCTTCCACAGTACCAGCCTGATCCTCCAGTCACATCCAGAGCTGCACCCACAGCCTTCCACACTACCAGCCTTATCCTCCAGTCCCATCCAGAGCTGCACCCACAGCCTTCCACAGTACCAGCCTGATCCTCCAGTCCCATCCAGAGCTGCACCCACAGCCTTCCACAGTACCAGCCTTATCCTCCAGTCGCATCCAGAGCTGCACCCACAGCCTTCCACAGTACCAGCCTGATCCTCCAGTCATATCCAGAGCTGCACCCACAGCCTTCCACAGTACCAGCCTGATCCTCCAGTCACATCCAGAGCTGCACCCACAGCCTTCCACACTACCAGCCTTATCCTCCAGTCCCATCCAGAGCTGCACCCACAGCCTTCCACAGTACCAGCCTGATCCTCCAGTCATATCCAGAGCTGCACCCACAGCCTTCCACAGTACCAGCCTGATCCTCCAGTCCCATCCAGAGCTGCACCCACAGCCTTCCACAGTACCAACCTGATCCTCCAGTCATATCCAGAGCTGCACCCACAGCCTTCCACAGTACCAGCCTGATCCTCCAGTCACATCCAGAGCTGCACCCACAGCCTTCCACACTACCAGCCATATCCTCCAGTCACATCCAGAGCCTCACCCACAGCCTTCCACAGTACCAGCCTGATCCTCCAGTCACATCCAGAGCTGCACCCACAGCCTTCCACACTACCAGCCTTATCCTCCAGTCACATCCAGAGCTGCATCCACAGCCTTCCACACTACCAGCCATATCCTCCAGTCACATCCAGAGCTGCACCCACAGCCTTCCACACTACCAGCCTTATCCTCCAGTCATATCCAGAGCTGCACCCACAGCCTTCCACACTACCAGCCTGATCCTTCAGTCACATCCAGAGCTGCACCCACAGCCTTCCACATTACCAGCCTGATCCTCCAGTCGCATCCAGAGCTGCACCCACAGCCTTCCACACTACCAGCCTTATCCTCCAGTCACATCCAGAGCTGCACCCACAGCCTTCCACACTACCCGCCTTATCCTCCAGTCACACCCAGAGCTGCACCCACAGCCTTCCACACTACCAGCCTTATCCTCCAGTCACATCCACAGCTGCACCCACAGCCTTCCACACTACCCGCCTTATCCTCCAGTCACACCCAGAGCTGCACCCACAGCCTTCCACACTACCAGCCTTATCCTCCAGTCACATCCAGAGCTGCACCCACAGCCTTCCACACTACCAGCCTTATCCTCCAGTCACATCCAGAGCTGCACCCACAGCCTTCCACACTACCCGCCTTATCCTCCAGTCACACCCAGAGCTGCACCCACAGCCTTCCACACTACCAGCCTTATCCTCCAGTCACATCCAGAGCTGCATCCACAGCCTTCCACACTACCCGCCTTATCCTCCAGTCACACCCAGAGCTGCACCCACAGCCTTCCACACTACCAGCCTGATCCCCCAGTCACACCCAGAGCTGCACCCACAGCCTTCCACACTACCAGCCTTATACTCCAGTCACATCCACAGCTGCACCCACAGCCTTCCACACTACCCGCCTTATCCTCCAGTCACACCCAGAGCTGCACCCACAGCCTTCCACACTACCAGCCTTATCCTCCAGTCACATCCAGAGCTGCATCCACAGCCTTCCACACTACCCGCCTTATCCTCCAGTCACACCCAGAGCTGCACCCACAGCCTTCCACACTACCAGCCTTATCCTCCAGTCACATCCAGAGCTGCATCCACAGCCTTCCACATTACCAGCCTGATCCTCCAGTCACACCCAGAGCTGCACCCACAGCCTTCCACACTACCAGCCTTATACTCCAGTCACATCCACAGCTGCACCCACAGCCTTCCACACTACCAGCCTTATCCTCCAGTCACATCCAGAGCTGCATCCACAGCCTTCCACATTACCAGCCTTATCCTCCAGTCACATCCAGAGCTGCACCCACAGCCTTCCACACTACCAGCCTTATCCTCCAGTCACATCCAGAGCTGCACCCACAGCCTTCCACACTACCAGCCTTATCCTCCAGTCACATCCAGAGCTGCATCCACAGCCTTCCACACTACCCGCCTTATCCTCCAGTCACACCCAGAGCTGCACCCACAGCCTTCCACACTACCAGCCTTATCCTCCAGTTACATCCAGAGCTGCACCCACAGCCTTCCACACTACCAGCCTGATCCTCCAGTCACATCCAGAGCTGCACCCACAGCCGTCCACACTACCAGCCTTATCCTCCAGTTACATCCAGAGCTGCACCCACAGCCTTCCACACTACCAGCCTGATCCTCCAGTCACATCCAGAGCTGCACCCACAGCCTTCCACACTACCAGCCATATCCTCCAGTCACATCCAGAGCTGCACCCACAGCCTTCCACAGTACCAGCCTTATCCTCCTGTCACATCCAGAGCTGCATCCACAGCCTTCCACATTACCAGCTTTATCCTCCAGTCACATCCAGAGCTGCACCCACAGCCTTCCACACTACCAGCCTTATCCTCCAGTCACATCCAGAGCTACACCCACAGCCTTCCACACTACCAGCTTTATCCTCCAGTCACATCCAGAGCTGCACCCACAGCCTTCCACACTACCAGCCTTATCCTCCAGTCACATCCAGAGCTGCACCCACAGCCTTCCACACTACCAGCCTTATCCTCCAGTCACATCCAGAGCTGCACCCACAGCCTTCCACACTACCAGCCTGATCCTCCAGTCACATCCAGAGCTGCACCCACAGCCTTCCACACTACCAGCCTTATCCTCCAGTCACATCCAGAGCTGCACCCACAGCCTTCCACACTACCAGCCATATCCTCCAG
This sequence comes from Ranitomeya variabilis, assembly GCF_051348905.1. Lineage (NCBI taxonomy): Eukaryota > Metazoa > Chordata > Amphibia > Anura > Dendrobatidae > Ranitomeya > Ranitomeya variabilis. Next base: position 1,137,404,178 of record NC_135232.1, read on the forward strand.
TCACATCCAGAGCTGCACCCACAGCCTTCCACAGTACCAGCCTTATCCTCCAGTCACATCCAGAGCTGCACCCACAGCCTTCCACACTACCAGCCTGATCCTCCAGTCGCATCCAGAGCTGCACAGACTTCAACACTACCAGCCTGATCCTCCAGTCACATCCAGAGCTGCACCCACAGCCTTCCACACTACCAGCCTCATCCTCCAGTCACACCCAGAGCTGCACCCACAGCCTTCCACACTACCAGCCTGATCCTTCAGTCACATCCAGAGCTGCACCCACAGCCTTCCACACTACCAGCCTTATCCTCCAGTCACACCCAGAGCTGCACCCACAGCCTTCCACACTACCAGCCTGATCCTTCAGTCACATCCAGAGCTGCACCCACAGCCTTCCACACTACCAGCCTTATCCTCCAGTCACACCCAGAGCTGCACCCACAGCCTTCCACACTACCAGCCTGATCCTTCAGTCACACCCAGAGCTGCACCCACAGCCTTCCACACTACCAGCCTTATCCTACAGTCACACCCAGAGCTGCACCCACAGCCTTCCACACTACTAACCTTATCCTCCAGTCACATCCAGAGCTGCACCCACAGACTTCCACACTACCAGCCTTATCCTCCAGTCACATCCAGAGCTGCACCCACAGCCTTCCACACTACCAGCCTGATCCTTCACTCACATCCAGAGCTGCACCCACAGCCTTCCACACTACCAGCCTGATCCTTCAGTCACATCCAGAGCTGCACCCACAGCCTTCCACACTACCAGCCTTATCCTACAGTCACACCCAGAGCTGCACCCACAGCCTTCCACACTACTAACCTTATCCTCCAGTCACATCCAGAGCTGCACCCACAGACTTCCACACTACCAGCCTTATCCTCCAGTCACATCCAGAGCTGCACCCACAGCCTTCCACACTACCAGCCTGATCCTTCACTCACATCCAGAGCTGCACCCACAGCCTTCCACACTACCAGCCTGATCCTTCAGTCACATCCAGAGCTGCACCCACAGCCTTCCACACTACCAGCCTTATCCTCCAGTCACATCCAGAGCTGCACCCACAGCCTTCCACACTACCAGCCTTATCCTACAGTCACACCCAGAGCTGCACCCACAGCCTTCCACATTACCAGCCTTATCCTCCACTCACATCCAAAGCTGCACAGCCTTCCACACTACCAGCCTTATCCTCCAGTCACATCCAGAGCTGCACCCACAGCCTTCCACACTACCAGCCTGATCCTCCAGTCACATCCAGAGCTGCACCCACAGCCTTCCACACTACCAGCCTTATCCTCCAGTTACATCCAGAGCTGCACCCACAGCCTTCCACACTACCAGCCTGATCCCCCAGTCGCATCCAGAGCTGCACCCACAGCCGTCCACACTACCAGCCTTATACTCCAGTCACATCCAGAGCTGCACCCACAGCCTTCCACACTACCAGCCTTATCCTACAGTCACACCCAGAGCTGCACCCACAGCCTTCCACATTACCAGCCTTATCCTCCACTCACATCCAAAGCTGCACAGACTTCAACACTACCAGCCTTATCCTTCAGTCACATCCAGAGCTGCACCCACAGCCTTCCACACTACCAGCCTGATCCTCCAGTCACATCCAGAGCTGCACCCACAGCCTTCCACACTACCAGCCTTATCCTCCAGTCACATCCAGAGCTGCATCCACAGCCTTCCACACTACCAGCCTGATCCCCCAGTCGCATCCAGAGCTGCACCCACAGCCGTCCACACTACCAGCCTTATCCTCCAGTCACATCCAGAGCTGCACCCACAGCCTTCCACACTACCAGCCTTATCCTCCAGTCACATCCAGAGCTGCATCCACAGCCTTCCACATTACCAGCCTTATCCTCCAGTCACATCCAGAGCTGCACCCACAGCCTTCCACACTACCAGCCTTATCCTCCAGTCACATCCAGAGCTGCACCCACAGCCTTCCACACTACCAGCCTTATACTCCAGTCACATCCAGAGCGGCACACACACACTTCCACACTACCAGCCTGATCCTCCAGTCACACCCAGAGCTGCACCCACAGCCTTCCACACTACCCGCCTTATCCTCCAGTCACACCCAGAGCTGCACCCACAGCCTTCCACACTACCAGCCTTATCCTCCAGTTACATCCAGAGCTGCACCCACAGCCTTCCACACTACCAGCCTTATCCTCCAGTCACATCCAGAGCTGCACCCACAGCCTTCCACACTACTAACCTTATCCTCCAGTCACACCCAGAGCTGCACCCACAGCCTTCCACACTACCAGCCTTATCCTCCAGTCACATCCAGATCTGCATCCACAGCCTTCCACATTACCAGCCTTATCCTCCAGTCGCATCCAGAGCTGCACCCACAGCCTTCCACAGTACCAGCCTGATCCTCCAGTCATATCCAGAGCTGCACCCACAGCCTTCCACAGTACCAGCCTGATCCTCCAGTCACATCCAGAGCTGCACCCACAGCCTTCCACACTACCAGCCTGATCCTACAGTCACATCCAGAGCTGCACCCACAGCCTTCCACATTACCAGCCTTATCCTCCACTCACATCCAAAGCTGCACAGACTTCAACACTACCAGCCTCATCCTCCAGTCACACCCAGAGCTGCACCCACAGCCTTCCACACTACCAGCCTTATCCTACAGTCACACCCAGAGCTGCACCCACAGCCTTCCACACTACTAACCTTATCCTCCAGTCACACCCAGAGCTGCACCCACAGCCTTCCACACTACCAGCCTTATCCTCCAGTCACATCCAGAGCTGCACCCACAGCCTTCCACACTACCAGCCTTATCCTACAATCACACCCAGAGCTGCACCCACAGCCTTCCACACTACCAGCCTTATCCTCCAGTCACATCCAGAGCTGCATCCACAGCCTTCCACATTACCAGCCTTATCCTCCAGTCACATCCAGAGCTGCACCCACAGCCTTCCACACTACCAGCCTTATACTCCAATCACATCCAGAGCTGCACCCACAGCCTTCCACACTACCAGCCTTATCCTCCAGTCACATCCAGAGCTGCACCCACAGCCTTCCACACTACCAGCCTTATCCTCCAATCACATTCAGAGCTGCACCCACAGCCTTCCACATTACCAGCCTTATCCTCCACTCACATCCAAAGCTGCACAGACTTCAACACTACCAGCCTCATCCTCCAGTCACACCCAGAGCTGCACCCACAGCCTTCCACATTACCAGCCTTATCCTCCACTCACATCCAAAGCTGCACAGACTTCAACACTACCAGCCTTATCCTACAGTCACACCCAGAGCTGCACCCACAGCCTTCCACACTACTAACCTTATCCTCCAGTCACACCCAGAGCTGCACCCACAGCCTTCCACACTACCAGCCTTATCCTCCAGTCACATCCAGAGCTGCACCCACAGCCTTCCACACTACCAGCCTTATCCTACAATCACACCCAGAGCTGCACCCACAGCCTTCCACATTACCAGCCTTATCCTCCACTCAAATCCAAAGCTGCACAGACTTCAACACTACCAGCCTTATCCTTCAGTCACATCCAGAGCTGCACCCACAGCCTTCCACACTACCTGCCTGATCCTCCAGTCACATCCAGAGCTGCATCCACAGCCTTCCAAATTACCAGCCTTATCCTCCAGTCACATCCAGAGCGGCACACACACACTTCCACACTACCAGCCTGATCCTCCAGTCACACCCAGAGCTGCACCCACAGCCTTCCACACTACCAGCCTGATCCTCCAGTCACATCCAGAGCTGCATCCACAGCCTTCCACATTACCAGCCTTATCCTCCAGTCACATCCAGAGCTGCACCCACAGCCTTCCACACTACCAGCCATATCCTCCAGTCACATCCAGAGCTGCACCCACAGCCTTCCACACTACCAGCCATATCCTCCAGTCACATCCAGAGCTGCATCCACAGCCTTCCACATTACCAGCGTTATCCTCCAGTCACATCCAGAGCTGCACCCACAGCCTTCCACAGTACCAGCCTGATCCTCCAGTCACATCCAGAGCTGCACCCACAGCCTTCCACACTACCAGCCTTATCCTCCAGTCACATCCAGAGCTGCACCCACAGCCTTCCACACTACCCGCCTTATCCTCCAGTCACACCCAGAGCTGCACCCACAGCCTTCCACACTACCAGCCTTATCCTCCAGTCACATCCAGAGCTGCATCCACAGCCTTCCACATTACCAGCCTTATCCTCCAGTCACATCCAGAGCTGCACCCACAGCCTTCCACACTACCAGCCTTATACTCCAATCACATCCAGAGCTGCACCCACAGCCTTCCACACTACCAGCCTTATCCTCCAGTCACATCCAGATCTGCATCCACAGCCTTCCACATTACCAGCCTTATCCTCCAGTCGCATCCAGAGCTGCACCCACAGCCTTCCACAGTACCAGCCTGATCCTCCAGTCATATCCAGAGCTGCACCCACAGCCTTCCACAGTACCAGCCTGATCCTCCAGTCACATCCAGAGCTGCACCCACAGCCTTCCACAGTACCAGCCTGATCCTCCAGTCCCATCCAGAGCTGCACCCACAGCCTTCCACAGTACCAGCCTGATCCTCCAGTCCCATCCAGAGCTGCACCCACAGCCTTCCACAGTACCAGCCTTATCCTCCAGTCGCATCCAGAGCTGCACCCACAGCCTTCCACAGTACCAGCCTGATCCTCCAGTCATATCCAGAGCTGCACCCACAGCCTTCCACAGTACCAGCCTGATCCTCCAGTCACATCCAGAGCTGCACCCACAGCCTTCCACACTACCAGCCTTATCCTCCAGTCCCATCCAGAGCTGCACCCACAGCCTTCCACAGTACCAGCCTGATCCTCCAGTCATATCCAGAGCTGCACCCACAGCCTTCCACAGTACCAGCCTGATCCTCCAGTCCCATCCAGAGCTGCACCCACAGCCTTCCACAGTACCAGCCTGATCCTCCAGTCATATCCAGAGCTGCACCCACAGCCTTCCACAGTACCAGCCTGATCCTCCAGTCACATCCAGAGCTGCACCCACAGCCTTCCACACTACCAGCCATATCCTCCAGTCACATCCAGAGCCTCACCCACAGCCTTCCACAGTACCAGCCTGATCCTCCAGTCACATCCAGAGCTGCACCCACAGCCTTCCACACTACCAGCCTTATCCTCCAGTCACATCCAGAGCTGCATCCACAGCCTTCCACACTACCAGCCATATCCTCCAGTCACATCCAGAGCTGCACCCACAGCCTTCCACACTACCAGCCTTATCCTCCAGTCATATCCAGAGCTGCACCCACAGCCTTCCACACTACCAGCCTTATCCTCCAGTCACATCCAGAGCTGCACCCACAGCCTTCCACACTACCAGCCATATCCTCCAGTCACATCCAGAGCTGCACCCACAGCCTTCCACACTACCAGCCATATCCTCCAGTCACATCCAGAGCTGCATCCACAGCCTTCCACATTACCAGCGTTATCCTCCAGTCACATCCAGAGCTGCACCCACAGCCTTCCACAGTACCAGCCTGATCCTCCAGTCACATCCAGAGCTGCACCCACAGCCTTCCACACTACCAGCCTTATCCTCCAGTCACATCCAGAGCTGCACCCACAGCCTTCCACACTACCCGCCTTATCCTCCAGTCACACCCAGAGCTGCACCCACAGCCTTCCACACTACCAGCCTTATCCTCCAGTCACATCCAGAGCTGCATCCACAGCCTTCCACATTACCAGCCTTATCCTCCAGTCACATCCAGAGCTGCACCCACAGCCTTCCACACTACCAGCCTTATACTCCAATCACATCCAGAGCTGCACCCACAGCCTTCCACACTACCAGCCTTATCCTCCAGTCACATCCAGATCTGCATCCACAGCCTTCCACATTACCAGCCTTATCCTCCAGTCGCATCCAGAGCTGCACCCACAGCCTTCCACAGTACCAGCCTGATCCTCCAGTCATATCCAGAGCTGCACCCACAGCCTTCCACAGTACCAGCCTGATCCTCCAGTCACATCCAGAGCTGCACCCACAGCCTTCCACAGTACCAGCCTGATCCTCCAGTCCCATCCAGAGCTGCACCCACAGCCTTCCACAGTACCAGCCTGATCCTCCAGTCCCATCCAGAGCTGCACCCACAGCCTTCCACAGTACCAGCCTTATCCTCCAGTCGCATCCAGAGCTGCACCCACAGCCTTCCACAGTACCAGCCTGATCCTCCAGTCATATCCAGAGCTGCACCCACAGCCTTCCACAGTACCAGCCTGATCCTCCAGTCACATCCAGAGCTGCACCCACAGCCTTCCACACTACCAGCCTTATCCTCCAGTCCCATCCAGAGCTGCACCCACAGCCTTCCACAGTACCAGCCTGATCCTCCAGTCATATCCAGAGCTGCACCCACAGCCTTCCACAGTACCAGCCTGATCCTCCAGTCCCATCCAGAGCTGCACCCACAGCCTTCCACAGTACCAGCCTGATCCTCCAGTCATATCCAGAGCTGCACCCACAGCCTTCCACAGTACCAGCCTGATCCTCCAGTCACATCCAGAGCTGCACCCACAGCCTTCCACACTACCAGCCATATCCTCCAGTCACATCCAGAGCCTCACCCACAGCCTTCCACAGTACCAGCCTGATCCTCCAGTCACATCCAGAGCTGCACCCACAGCCTTCCACACTACCAGCCTTATCCTCCAGTCACATCCAGAGCTGCATCCACAGCCTTCCACACTACCAGCCATATCCTCCAGTCACATCCAGAGCTGCACCCACAGCCTTCCACACTACCAGCCTTATCCTCCAGTCATATCCAGAGCTGCACCCACAGCCTTCCACACTACCAGCCTGATCCTTCAGTCACATCCAGAGCTGCACCCACAGCCTTCCACATTACCAGCCTGATCCTCCAGTCGCATCCAGAGCTGCACCCACAGCCTTCCACACTACCAGCCTTATCCTCCAGTCACATCCAGAGCTGCACCCACAGCCTTCCACACTACCCGCCTTATCCTCCAGTCACACCCAGAGCTGCACCCACAGCCTTCCACACTACCAGCCTTATCCTCCAGTCACATCCACAGCTGCACCCACAGCCTTCCACACTACCCGCCTTATCCTCCAGTCACACCCAGAGCTGCACCCACAGCCTTCCACACTACCAGCCTTATCCTCCAGTCACATCCAGAGCTGCACCCACAGCCTTCCACACTACCAGCCTTATCCTCCAGTCACATCCAGAGCTGCACCCACAGCCTTCCACACTACCCGCCTTATCCTCCAGTCACACCCAGAGCTGCACCCACAGCCTTCCACACTACCAGCCTTATCCTCCAGTCACATCCAGAGCTGCATCCACAGCCTTCCACACTACCCGCCTTATCCTCCAGTCACACCCAGAGCTGCACCCACAGCCTTCCACACTACCAGCCTGATCCCCCAGTCACACCCAGAGCTGCACCCACAGCCTTCCACACTACCAGCCTTATACTCCAGTCACATCCACAGCTGCACCCACAGCCTTCCACACTACCAGCCTTATCCTCCAGTCACATCCAGAGCTGCATCCACAGCCTTCCACATTACCAGCCTTATCCTCCAGTCACATCCAGAGCTGCACCCACAGCCTTCCACACTACCAGCCTTATCCTCCAGTTACATCCAGAGCTGCACCCACAGCCTTCCACACTACCAGCCTGATCCTCCAGTCACATCCAGAGCTGCACCCACAGCCGTCCACACTACCAGCCTTATCCTCCAGTTACATCCAGAGCTGCACCCACAGCCTTCCACACTACCAGCCTGATCCTCCAGTCACATCCAGAGCTGCACCCACAGCCTTCCACACTACCAGCCATATCCTCCAGTCACATCCAGAGCTGCACCCACAGCCTTCCACAGTACCAGCCTTATCCTCCTGTCACATCCAGAGCTGCATCCACAGCCTTCCACATTACCAGCTTTATCCTCCAGTCACATCCAGAGCTGCACCCACAGCCTTCCACACTACCAGCCTTATCCTCCAGTCACATCCAGAGCTACACCCACAGCCTTCCACACTACCAGCTTTATCCTCCAGTCACATCCAGAGCTGCACCCACAGCCTTCCACACTACCAGCCTTATCCTCCAGTCACATCCAGAGCTGCACCCACAGCCTTCCACACTACCAGCCTTATCCTCCAGTCACATCCAGAGCTGCACCCACAGCCTTCCACAGTACCAGCCTTATCCTCCAGTCACATCCAGAGCTGCACCCACAGCCTTCCACACTACCAGCCTGATCCTCCAGTCGCATCCAGAGCTGCACAAACTTCAACACTACCAGCCTGATCCTCCAGTCACATCCAGAGCTGCACCCACAGCCTTCCACACTACCAGCCTCATCCTCCAGTCACACCCAGAGCTGCACCCACAGCCTTCCACACTACCAGCCTGATCCTTCAGTCACATCCAGAGCTGCACCCACAGCCTTCCACACTACCAGCCTTATCCTCCAGTCACACCCAGAGCTGCACCCACAGCCTTCCACACTACCAGCCTGATCCTTCAGTCACATCCAGAGCTGCACCCACAGCCTTCCACACTACCAGCCTTATCCTCCAGTCACACCCAGAGCTGCACCCACAGCCTTCCACACTACCAGCCTGATCCTTCAGTCACACCCAGAGCTGCACCCACAGCCTTCCACACTACCAGCCTTATCCTACAGTCACACCCAGAGCTGCACCCACAGCCTTCCACACTACTAACCTTATCCTCCAGTCACATCCAGAGCTGCACCCACAGACTTCCACACTACCAGCCTTATCCTCCAGTCACATCCAGAGCTGCACCCACAGCCTTCCACACTACCAGCCTGATCCTTCACTCACATCCAGAGCTGCACCCACAGCCTTCCACACTACCAGCCTGATCCTTCAGTCACATCCAGAGCTGCACCCACAGCCTTCCACACTACCAGCCTTATCCTCCAGTCACATCCAGAGCTGCACCCACAGCCTTCCACACTACCAGCCTTATCCTACAGTCACACCCAGAGCTGCACCCACAGCCTTCCACATTACCAGCCTTATCCTCCACTCACATCCAAAGCTGCACAGCCTTCCACACTACCAGCCTTATCCTCCAGTCACATCCAGAGCTGCACCCACAGCCTTCCACACTACCAGCCTGATCCTCCAGTCACATCCAGAGCTGCACCCACAGCCTTCCACACTACCAGCCTTATCCTCCAGTTACATCCAGAGCTGCACCCACAGCCTTCCACACTACCAGCCTGATCCCCCAGTCGCATCCAGAGCTGCACCCACAGCCGTCCACACTACCAGCCTTATACTCCAGTCACATCCAGAGCTGCACCCACAGCCTTCCACACTACCAGCCTTATCCTACAGTCACACCCAGAGCTGCACCCACAGCCTTCCACATTACCAGCCTTATCCTCCACTCACATCCAAAGCTGCACAGACTTCAACACTACCAGCCTTATCCTTCAGTCACATCCAGAGCTGCACCCACAGCCTTCCACACTACCAGCCTGATCCCCCAGTCACACCCAGAGCTGCACCCACAGCCTTCCACACTACCAGCCTGATCCCCCAGTCACACCCAGAGCTGCACCCACAGCCTTCCACACTACCAGCCTTATACTCCAGTCACATCCACAGCTGCACCCACAGCCTTCCACACTACCAGCCTTATCCTCCAGTCACATCCAGAGCTGCATCCACAGCCTTCCACATTACCAGCCTTATCCTCCAGTCACATCCAGAGCTGCACCCACAGCCTTCCACACTACCAGCCTTATCCTCCAGTCACATCCAGAGCTGCACCCACAGCCTTCCACACTACCAGCCTTATCCTCCAGTCACATCCAGAGCTGCATCCACAGCCTTCCACACTACCCGCCTTATCCTCCAGTCACACCCAGAGCTGCACCCACAGCCTTCCACACTACCAGCCTTATCCTCCAGTTACATCCAGAGCTGCACCCACAGCCTTCCACACTACCAGCCTGATCCTCCAGTCACATCCAGAGCTGCACCCACAGCCGTCCACACTACCAGCCTTATCCTCCAGTCACATCCAGAGCTGCACCCACAGCCTTCCACACTACCAGCCTGATCCTCCAGTCACATCCAGAGCTGCACCCACAGCCTTCCACACTACCAGCCATATCCTCCAGTCACATCCAGAGCTGCACCCACAGCCTTCCACAGTACCAGCCTTATCCTCCTGTCACATCCAGAGCTGCATCCACAGCCTTCCACATTACCAGCTTTATCCTCCAGTCACATCCAGAGCTGCACCCACAGCCTTCCACACTACCAGCCTTATCCTCCAGTCACATCCAGAGCTACACCCACAGCCTTCCACACTACCAGCTTTATCCTCCAGTCACATCCAGAGCTGCACCCACAGCCTTCCACACTACCAGCCTTATCCTCCAGTCACATCCAGAGCTGCACCCACAGCCTTCCACACTACCAGCCTTATCCTCCAGTCACATCCAGAGCTGCACCCACAGCCTTCCACACTACCAGCCTGATCCTCCAGTCACATCCAGAGCTGCACCCACAGCCTTCCACACTACCAGCCTTATCCTCCAGTCACATCCAGAGCTGCACCCACAGCCTTCCACACTACCAGCCATATCCTCCAGTCACATCCAGAGCTGCACCCACAGCCTTCCACAGTACCAGCCTTATCCTCCAGTCACATCCAGAGCTGCACCCACAGCCTTCCACACTACCAGCCTGATCCTCCAGTCGCATCCAGAGCTGCACAGACTTCAACACTACCAGCCTGATCCTCCAGTCACATCCAGAGCTGCACCCACAGCCTTCCACACTACCAGCCTCATCCTCCAGTCACACCCAGAGCTGCACCCACAGCCTTCCACACTACCAGCCTGATCCTTCAGTCACATCCAGAGCTGCACCCACAGCCTTCCACACTACCAGCCTTATCCTCCAGTCACACCCAGAGCTGCACCCACAGCCTTCCACACTACCAGCCTTATCCTCCAGTCACACCCAGAGCTGCACCCACAGCCTTCCACACTACCAGCCTGATCCTTCAGTCACATCCAGAGCTGCACCCACAGCCTTCCACACTACCAGCCTGATCCCCCAGTCACACCCAGAGCTGCACCCACAGCCTTCCACACTACCAGCCTTATCCTCCAGTCACACCCAGAGCTGCATCCACAGCCTTCCACACTACCAGCCTTATCCTCCAGTCACACCCAGAGCTGCACCCACAGCCTTCCACACTACCAGCCTCATCCTCCAGTCACACCCAGAGCTGCAGTGAGGACACGTGTCGCCGCTGGGACCCCTCTTCTCATGTTTGGGGGGATAGTGATCTTGCTGAGCCGCACGGCATGCCGGGATGTTATTACCTGGGTGCAGCACCAGGGGGCGCAGGTACCGCCTTACTGACCGGAGGCGCAGCTTTGCAGGTGACTAGAGTAACATTCCGCGATGCTCTCCCCGTGTAATGTAGCAGCTGCTCCTCTCCCTCCTCCAGCTCATCCCCTCTTCCATTGTTACCTATCGTAGTACTACAACTCCCAGTGAGCCGACAGCCGGAGGATGTGTGGCAGGATGAGCGCGGGGCTGTTCTGCGCAGGCGCCGCCGTCTGCGGCACAACACTGACACCTGGTGGTCACTGTCCGCCGTGGCCGGAGCAGCCTGTGTCCCGCTCTATGCTCAGCTCGTTATTTCGGTGCTGCGCTCTCTTACCTTGTACAATGCTGCCACCTGGTGGCCGTTCTGTAAATTGCCGATAAAACAATCAGACTTGGCAGGGACCCCCTGTGCTGCAGTGATGGGACTGAGGCCGGGGGGCGTCCATCACTGGGGCTGCTCACGATTTGGGAACTAGGATGGAAAGCCTAAATACGTCCATATACCAATATGGAGACATTTTCTATCTTGAGGAATATTAGTGAGTGAGTGACGTTTAACCCTTCATAGTGAGGACAGTTTTCATTTTTTGGTTCTTTTATATCTCAGCTTCCCCTTCTTCCAGGTGCCGCAACTTGTATTTTTTTTTAATCCCATGGTTGTATGAATCCTTGTTTTTGCAGGACGAGTTGTCGTTTACCATATAATGTACTGAAATTGGGGAAGAAAAATTCCAAGTTGGGTGAAAATTGCAAAAAATAAAGCGAAATTCCGCTTCAGTTTTTTGTGTTTTGTATTTTCAGTGACTGCAGACTTTGCTGATAATCCTGGATGACCCCTTTAAATAATGTTACATTTAGTAGGTTAGAATCAATGAACACCATGTATGTGGCGGGGGATGGTAATCTACTCTTTCACTGTTTCTCCCACCTACATGTAAAGTGGCTTGAAAAAGTATTCACCCCCTTGGCCTTTTACCTGTTTTGTAACATCACAACCTGTGTGTAAATATTTTGTAATCCGACTTGTGTGTGATACATCAGAGGGAGAAAATACAGAAATACATTAAATTTATGGGATCAAATAACTAAAAATTGCCATGTGCATATGTATTCACACCTTTTGTAATTCCTCAATAAGTCCCATGATTAGTGACAGGACGTATCCCTGTGTGCAGTCTAATGTCACATGGTCGGTTTATACACTGGTTTATACACTACTTTTTCTGAAAGACCACAGAGGCTGCAACACCAGTAACAAGAGGTACCGGTAACCAAACACCATGAACACCAAGGAGATCTACAAACACCACCATGAAGACCAAGGAGATCTCCAAACAACACCATGAAGACCAAGGAGATCTCCAAACAACACCATGAAGACCAAGGAGCTCTCCAAACAACACCATGAAGAGCGAAGGAGATCTCCAGCCAACATCATGAAGTGCAAGGAGATCTCCAAACAGCACCATGAAGACCAAGGAGATCTCCAAATAACACCACGAAGACCAAGGAGATCTCCAAACAGCACCATGAGGACCAAGGAGATCTCCATACAACACCATGAAGACCAAGGAGATCTCCAAACAACACCATGAAGACCAAGGAGATCTCCAAACAACACCATGAAGACCAAGGAGATCTCCAAACAACACCATGAAGACCAAGGAGCTCTCCAAACAACACCATGAAGAGCGAAGGAGATCTCCAGCCAACACCATGAAGTGCAAGGAGATCTCCAAACAACACCATGAAGACCAAGGAGATCTCCAAACAACACCATGAAGACCAAGGAGATCTCCAAACACCATGAAGACCATTGAGATCTCCAAACAACACCATGAAGAGCGAAGGAGATCTCCAAACAGCACCATGAGGACCAAGGAGATCTCCATACAACACCATGAAGACCAAGGAGATCTCCAAACAACACCATGAAGACCAAGGAGATCTCCAAACACCATGAAGACCATTGAGATCTCCAAACAACACCATGAAGAGCAAGGAGATCTCCAAACAACACCATGAAGACCCATGAGATCTCCAGAGCTTCACTATGAAGACCAAGGAGATATCCAAACAACACCATGAAGACCAAGGAGATCTCCAAACAACACCATGAAGACCAAGGAGATCTCCAAACAGCACCATGAACACCAAGGAGATCTCCAAACAGCACCATGAAGAGCAAGGAGATCTCCAAACACCACTATGAAGACCAAGGAGATCTCCAAACAGCACCATGAAGACCAAGGAGATCTCCAAACAGCACCATGAACATCAAGGAGATCTCCAAACAGCACCATGAAGACCAAGGAGATCTCCAAACAGCACCATGAAGACCAAGGAGATCTCCAAACAGCACCACGAAGACCAAGGAGATCTCCAAACAGCACCGTGAAGAGCAAGGAGATCTCCAAACACCACCATGAAGACCAAGGAGATCTCCAAACAGCACCATGAACACCAACGAGATCTCCAAACAGCACCATGAAGAGCAAGGAGATCTCCAAACACCACCATGAAGACCAAGGAGATCTCCAAATAGCACCATGAAGACCAAGGAGATCTCCAAACAGCACCATGAACACCAAGGAGATCTCCAAACAGCACCATGAAGACCAAGGAGATCTCCAAACAGCACCGTGAAGAGCAAGGAGATCTCCAAACACCACCATGAAGACCAAGGAGATCTCCAAACAGCACCATGAACACCAACGAGATCTCCAAACAGCACCATGAAGAGCAAGGAGATCTCCAAACACCACCATGAAGACCAAGGAGATCTCCAAATAGCACCATGAAGACCAAGGAGATCTCCAAACAGCACCATGAACACCAAGGAGATCTCCAAACAGCACCATGAAGACCAAGGAGATCTCCAAACAGCACCGTGAAGAGCAAGGAGATCTCCAAACACCACCATGAAGACCAAGGAGATCTCCAAACAGCACCATGAACACCAACGAGATCTCCAAACAGCACCATGAAGAGCAAGGAGATCTCCAAACACCACCATGAAGACCAAGGAGATCTCCAAATAGCACCATGAAGACCAAGGAGATCTCCAAACAGCACCATGAACACCAAGGAGATCTCCAAACAGCACCATGAAGACCAAGGAGATCTCCAAACAGCACCATGAAGACCAAGGAGATCTCCAAACAGCACCGTGAAGACCAAGGAGATCTCCAAACACCACCATGAAGACCAACGAGATCTCCAAACAGCACCATGAACACCAACGAGATCTCCAAACAGCACCATGAAGAGCAAGGAGATCTCCAAACACCACCATGAAGACCAAGGAGATCTCCAAACAGCACCATGAAGACCAAGGAGATCTCCAAACAGCACCATGAACACCAAGGAGATCTCCAAACAGCACCATGAAGAGCAAGGAGATCTCGAAACACCACCATGAAGACCAAAGAGATCTTCAAACAGCACCACAAAGACCAAGGAGATCTCCAAACAGCACTGTGAAGAGCAAGGAGATCTAACAACACCACAAAGACCAAGGAGATCTCCAAACAGCACCATGAAGAGCAAGGAGATCTCCAAACAACATCACGAAGAACAAGGGGATCTCCAAACAGAACCACAAAGTCCAAGGAGATCTCCAAACAGCACCATGAAGAGCAAGATCTCCAAACAATACCATGAAGAGCAAGATATCCAAACAACACCATGAAGAGCAAGATCTTCAAACAACACCATGAAGACCAAGGAGATCTCCAAACAGCACCATGAAGACCAAGGAGATCTCCAAACAACACCATGAAGACCAAGGAGATCTCCAAACAACACCATGAAGACCAAGGAGATCTCCAAACAGCACCATGAACACCAAGGAGATCTCCAAACAGCACCATGAAGAGCAAGGAGATCTCCAAACACCACTATGAAGACCAAGGAGATCTCCAAACAGCACCATGAAGACCAAGGAGATCTCCAAACACCACCATGAAGACCAAGGAGATCTCCAAACAGCACCATGAACACCAACGAGATCTCCAAACAGCACCATGAAGAGCAAGGAGATCTCCAAACACCACCATGAAGACCAAGGAGATCTCCAAATAGCACCATGAAGACCAAGGAGATCTCCAAACAGCACCATGAACACCAAGGAGATCTCCAAACAGCACCATGAAGACCAAGGAGATCTCCAAACAGCACCGTGAAGAGCAAGGAGATCTCCAAACACCACCATGAAGACCAAGGAGATCTCCAAACAGCACCATGAACACCAATGAGATCTCCAAACAGCACCATGAAGAGCAAGGAGATCTCCAAACACCACCATGAAGACCAAGGAGATCTCCAAATAGCACCATGAAGACCAAGGAGATCTCCAAACAGCACCATGAACACCAAGGAGATCTCCAAACAGCACCATGAAGACCAAGGAGATCTCCAAACAGCACCATGAAGACCAAGGAGATCTCCAAACAGCACCGTGAAGACCAAGGAGATCTCCAAACACCACCATGAAGACCAAGGAGATCTCCAAACAGCACCATGAACACCAACGAGATCTCCAAACAGCACCATGAAGAGCAAGGAGATCTCCAAACACCACCATGAAGACCAAGGAGATCTCCAAACAGCACCATGAAGACCAAGGAGATCTCCAAACAGCACCATGAACACCAAGGAGATCTCCAAACAGCACCATGAAGAGCAACGAGATCTCGAAACACCACCATGAAGACCAAAGAGATCTTCAAACAGCACCACGAAGACCAAGGAGATCTCCAAACAGCACTGTGAAGAGCAAGGAGATCTAACAACACCACAAAGACCAAGGAGATCTCCAAACAGCACCATGAAGAGCAAGGAGATCTCCAAACAACATCACGAAGAACAAGGGGATCTCCAAACAGAACCACAAAGTCCAAGGAGATCTCCAAACAGCACCATGAAGAGCAAGATCTCCAAACAATACCATGAAGAGCAAGATATCCAAACAACACCATGAAGAGCAAGATCTTCAAACAACACCATGAAGACCAAGGAGATCTCCAAACAGCACCATGAAGACCAAGGAGATCTCCAAACAACACCATGAAGACCAAGGAGATCTCCAAACAACACCATGAAGACCAAGGAGATCTCCAAACAGCACCATGAACACCAAGGAGATCTCCAAACAGCACCATGAAGAGCAAGGAGATCTCCAAACACCACTATGAAGACCAAGGAGATCTCCAAACAGCACCATGAAGACCAAGGAGATCTCCAAACAGCACCATGAACACCAAGGAGATCTCCAAACAGCACCATGAAGACCAAGGAGATCTCCAAACAGCACCACGAAGACCAAGGATATCTCCAAACAGCACCGTGAAGAGCAAGGAGATCTCCAAACACCACCATGAAGACCAAGGAGATCTCCAAACAGCACCATGAACACCAACGAGATCTCCAAACAGCACCATGAAGAGCAAGGAGATCTCCAAACACCACCATGAAGACCAAGGAGATCTCCAAATAGCACCATGAAGACCAAGGAGATCTCCAAACAGCACCATGAACACCAAGGAGATCTCCAAACAGCACCATGAAGACCAAGGAGATCTCCAAACAGCACCGTGAAGAGCAAGGAGATCTCCAAACACCACCATGAAGACCAAGGAGATCTCCAAACAGCACCATGAACACCAACGAGATCTCCAAACAGCACCATGAAGAGCAAGGAGATCTCCAAACACCACCATGAAGACCAAGGAGATCTCCAAATAGCACCATGAAGACCAAGGAGATCTCCAAACAGCACCATGAACACCAAGGAGATCTCCAAACAGCACCATGAAGACCAAGGAGATCTCCAAACAGCACCGTGAAGAGCAAGGAGATCTCCAAACACCACCATGAAGACCAAGGAGATCTCCAAACAGCACCATGAACACCAACGAGATCTCCAAACAGCACCATGAAGAGCAAGGAGATCTCCAAACACCACCATGAAGACCAAGGAGATCTCCAAATAGCACCATGAAGACCAAGGAGATCTCCAAACAGCACCATGAAGACCAAGGAGATCTCCAAACAGCACCATGAAGACCAAGGAGATCTCCAAACAGCACCATGAAGACCAAGGAGATCTCCAAACAGCACCGTGAAGACCAAGGAGATCTCCAAACACCACCATGAAGACCAACGAGATCTCCAAACAGCACCATGAACACCAACGAGATCTCCAAACAGCACCATGAAGAGCAAGGAGATCTCCAAACACCACCATGAAGACCAAGGAGATCTCCAAACAGCACCATGAAGACCAAGGAGATCTCCAAACAGCACCATGAACACCAAGGAGATCTCCAAACAGCACCATGAAGACCAAGGAGATCTCCAAACAGCACCATGAACACCAAGGAGATCTCCAAACAGCACCATGAAGAGCAAGGAGATCTCGAAACACCACCATGAAGACCAAAGAGATCTTCAAACAGCACCACGAAGACCAAGGAGATCTCCAAACAGCACTGTGAAGAGCAAGGAGATCTAACAACACCACAAAGACCAAGGAGATCTCCAAACAGCACCATGAAGAGCAAGGAGATCTCCAAACAACATCACGAAGAACAAGGGGATCTCCAAACAGAACCACAAAGTCCAAGGAGATCTCCAAACAGCACCATGAAGAGCAAGATCTCCAAACAATACCATGAAGAGCAAGATATCCAAACAACACCATGAAGAGCAAGATCTTCAAACAACACCATGAAGACCAAGGAGATCTCCAAACAGCACCATGAAGACCAAGGAGATCTCCAAACAACACCATGAAGACCAAGGAGATCTCCAAACAACACCATGAAGACCAAGGAGATCTCCAAACAGCACCATGAACACCAAGGAGATCTCCAAACAGCACCATGAAGAGCAAGGAGATCTCCAAACACCACTATGAAGACCAATGAGATCTCCAAACAGCACCATGAAGACCAAGGAGATCTCCAAACACCACCATGAAGACCAAGGAGATCTCCAAACAGCACCATGAACACCAACGAGATCTCCAAACAGCACTATGAAGAGCAAGGAGATCTCCAAACACCACCATGAAGACCAAGGAGATCTCCAAATAGCACCATGAAGACCAAGGAGATCTCCAAACAGCACCATGAACACCAAGGAGATCTCCAAACAGCACCGTGAAGACCAAGGAGATCTCCAAACAGCACCGTGAAGAGCAAGGAGATCTCCAAACACCACCATGAAGACCAAGGAGATCTCCAAACAGCACCATGAACACCAATGAGATCTCCAAACAGCACCATGAAGAGCAAGGAGATCTCCAAACACCACCATGAAGACCAAGGAGATCTCCAAATAGCACCATGAAGACCAAGGAGATCTCCAAACAGCACCATGAACACCAAAGAGATCTCCAAACAGCACCATGAAAACCAAGGAGATCTCCAAACAGCACCATGAAGACCAAGGAGATCTCCAAACAGCACCGTGAAGACCAAGGAGATCTCCAAACACCACCATGAAGACCAAGGAGATCTCCAAACAGCACCATGAACACCAACGAGATCTCCAAACAGCACCATGAAGAGCAAGGAGATCTCCAAACACCACCATGAAGACCAAGGAGATCTCCAAACAGCACCATGAAGACCAAGGAGATCTCCAAACAGCACCATGAACACCAAGGAGATCTCCAAACAGCACCATGAAGAGCAAGGAGATCTCGAAACACCACCATGAAGACCAAAGAGATCTTCAAACAGCACCACGAAGACCAAGGAGATCTCCAAACAGCACTGTGAAGAGCAAGGAGATCTAACAACACCACAAAGACCAAGGAGATCTCCAAACTGCACCATGAAGAGCAAGGAGATCTCCAAACAACATCACGAAGAACAAGGGGATCTCCAAACAGAACCACAAAGTCCAAGGAGATCTCCAAACAGCACCATGAAGAGCAAGATCTCCAAACAATACCATGAAGAGCAAGATATCCAAACAACACCATGAAGAGCAAGATCTTCAAACAACACCATGAAGACCAAGGAGATCTCCAAACAGCACCATGAAGACCAAGGAGATCTCCAAACAACACCATGAAGACCAAGGAGATCTCCAAACAACACCATGAAGACCAAGGAGATCTCCAAACAGCACCATGAACACCAAGGAGATCTCCAAACAGCACCATGAAGAGCAAGGAGATCTCCAAACACCACTATGAAGACCAAGGAGATCTCCAAACAGCACCATGAAGACCAAGGAGATCTCCAAACAGCACCATGAACACCAAGGAGATCTCCAAACAGCACCATGAAGACCAAGGAGATCTCCAAACAGCACCACGAAGACCAAGGAGATCTCCAAACAGCACCGTGAAGAGCAAGGAGATCTCCAAACACCACCATGAAGACCAAGGAGATCTCCAAACAGCACCATGAACACCAACGAGATCTCCAAACAGCACCATGAAGAGCAAGGAGATCTCCAAACACCACCATGAAGACCAAGGAGATCTCCAAATAGCACCATGAAGACCAAGGAGATCTCCAAACAGCACCATGAACACCAAGGAGATCTCCAAACAGCACCATGAAGACCAAGGAGATCTCCAAACAGCACCGTGAAGAGCAAGGAGATCTCCAAACACCACCATGAAGACCAAGGAGATCTCCAAATAGCACCATGAAGACCAAGGAGATCTCCAAACAGCACCATGAAGACCAAGGAGATCTCCAAACAGCACCGTGAAGACCAAGGAGATCTCCAAACACCACCATGAAGACCAAGAAGATCTCCAAACAGCACCATGAACACCAACGAGATCTCCAAACAGCACCATGAAGAGCAAGGAGATCTCCAAACACCACCATGAAGACCAAGGAGATCTCCAAACAGCACCATGAAGACCAAGGAGATCTCCAAACAGCACCATGAACACCAAGGAGATCTCCAAACAGCACCATGAAGAGCAAGGAGATCTCGAAACACCACCATGAAGACCAAGGAGATCTTCAAACAGCACCACGAAGACCAATGAGATCTCCAAACAGCACTGTGAAGAGCAAGGAGATCTAACAACACCACAAAGACCAAGGAGATCTCCAAACAGCACCATGAAGAGCAAGGAGATCTCCAAACAACATCACGAAGAACAAGGGGATCTCCAAACAGAACCACAAAGTCCAAGGAGATCTCCAAACAGCACCATGAAGAGCAAGATCTCCAAACAATACCATGAAGAGCAAGATATCCAAACAACACCATGAAGAGCAAGATCTTCAAACAACACCATGAAGACCAAGGAGATCTCCAAACAGCACCATGAAGACCAAGGAGATCTCCAAACAACACCATGAAGAGCAAGATCTTCAAACAACACCATGAAGACCAAAGAGATCTGCAAACAACACATAAAGACCAAGGAGATCTCCAAACAACACCATTAAGAGCAAGGAGGTCTCCAAACAGCACCATGAAGACCAAGGAGATCTCCAAACAACACCGTGAAGAGCAAGGAGATCTCCAAACAACACCATTAAGAGCAAGGAGATCTCCAAACAAGTCAGGGACAAAGTTAGGGTTGGGTTATAAAAAATAATATCCCAATCTCTGATGATCCCCAGGAGCACCATCACATCCATTATCATCAAATGGAAAGAACATGGTACCACAACAATCCTGCCAAGAGAGGGCGCTCACCAAAACTCTCAGCCTGGGCAAGGAGGGCTTTAATCAGGGAGGCAGTACAGAGGCCAAAGGTAACCCTAAAGGAGCTGCAGAGTTCCCAGAGACTGGAGTATCTGTCCATACGACCACAATAAGCCGTACATTCCATAGAGGGGGCTTTTATGGAGTGGGCAGAAAAAAGCCTTTACTTACACAGAAAAAGACGTGGGAGACTCCCCAAATGTACGGAGGAAGGTGCTGTGGTCAGATGAGACCAAAATTGTACTCTTTAGTCACCAAGATAAATGTTATGTCTGGCGCCAAACCAACACAGCTCATCATCCGAATAACACCATCCCCACAGTGAAACATGGTGGTGGTAGCATTATACTGTGGAGATGTTTTTGGCAGCAGGGACAGAGAAATAGTCTGAATCAAGTGGGAAGATGGATGGTTAGAAATACAGGGATATTCTTGAGCAAAACCTTTGTCATTGATTTGAGACTGACGGAGCTTCACCTTCCAACTAGACAATGACCCAAAGCATACTGCTAAAGCAACACTCGAGTGGTTTAAGGGCAAATGTGTAAATGTTTTGCATTCACCTAGTCAAAGCCCAGACCGTAATCCAATGGAGAATCTGTGGTCAGATGTGAAGATTGCTGTAAACCAGAGGAAACATCTAATCTGAAGGAGCTGGAACAGTTTTGCCTTGAGGAATGGGCAATAATCCCAGTGGTGAGATGTGGAAAGCTCATAGAGACTTATCCAAAGGGACTGGCAGCTGTAATCGCCACAAAAGGAGGCTCCACAAAGTACTGACTTTAGGGGGGGGGGAATAGTTATCCACTCTGAAGTTTTCAGATATTTTCTTCGATTTGTGGTGTACTTCACAATAAAAAAAAAAAAAATCTTCAGAGTTGTTGGCATGTTTACATGAGCTCATGCAAACCCTCAAAAAAACTTGAACTTCTGTGCAGGAGTCTCACTTAGTTCCTGTGCTCAGTGTTAGGCCTTGTTCACACATCCGTGTCTCAGGTACTTGTGGTGACAGTTTTCACATGTACCAGAGACACTTACACATCTAGACCCATTCAAGTGACTGTGTGTGTGCACCTGTCTGTGTTTTTCCATGGACTGTGTGTCCGAGGGCAAAATACATTGACGTCCGTTTTTTTGGCCAGCAACACAGGCCACAAAATGTCTTGCACACGGATGTCATCCGTGTGTCATCAATGTGACACACATCAGTGCCAGGGAAGCAGCGGTACTGTTAGCGCTGTTCCCCAGCACAGGGTGCTGAACGAGGCTCTCATTGTCCCCTGCTCTGCCGGCGATCAGCACAAGCAGGGGAGAATGATGAGAGTTATATTCAGGTGATAACAGTGACAGCAGGCAGCTTCTGCAAGGCTCGTTATCAAGAATAGAGGGGTCCCCGTGCCATATTTTTAATTATTTTTGACAACCAGCCTTGCTAAAGCAGACAGTTGGGGGCTGGTATAATTAGGTTGGTAAGGGGCCATGGATATTGACCCCCCCAGCCTAAAAATTGCAGCCCAGAAAAGGCACATCAATTAGATGCACCAATTTGGGCACTTTGCTCTGCTCTTCCCACTTGCCCTGTAGCGGTGGCAAGTGGGGTTCATATTTGTGGGGTTGATGTCACCTTTGTATCGTCCGGTGACATCAATCTCACGGCTTAGTAATGGAGAGGCATCTATAAGACACCTATCCGTTACTAATCCTATCGTTATATGGTAAATAAAGACAGAGCCAGAATAAAGTCTTTTTTTACAAATAAAACAAAACACAGTTTTCCATTTTTATTTAAAAATAACAAACACAGTTATACTCACCTAACGCCTAATTCCACTGAAGCCCTCGTCTCCTGTAATAAACAAAAAATGAAAAAAACAATATCCCTCACCGTCCGTCTTTCTGTCCCACACCGTAATCTATGTCTTGGGGATAAACAGTTTTCAACCTGGATGGTGCCAAGATGCGACAGTGCAGGCTGAGAACCACTGATGAATGAGCTGCTGCAAGTGCAGCCTCAGTGACCAGCGGTAACATCACGGCCCCTTACCAGCCTGGGAATAACAGCCCCCAGCTGTCAGCTTTAGTAAGGCTGGTTGTCAAAAATGAGGGGGACCCCACACAGTTTTTTAAAATTATTTATTTAAATAAAAAAATCGGAGTGGGGACCCCTCTATACTTGATAACCAGCCTTGCTGAAGCTGACAGCTGAGGGTTGCTTCCTCCAGCTGTGAGTTTTGCCTGGCTGGTTATAGAAAATACAGGGAAACCCACGCCAGTTTTTTATTTATTTATAGCGCAGGCATCGTTTGATGAATACTGCCATCATCCGCCGCCTGCTCTCACTGTTATTAGCACCAGCAGGTGTAGGCTGATGGCAGTAGTAGTCCCATTAGCCGCCGCCTGCTCTAATTGCTATCAATTGAATATAACTCTCATCATTCTCCCCTGCACGCGCTGATCGCTGGCAAAGCAGGGGAGAATGATGAGAGCCGTCTTCAGCACCCGGCGCCGGGGAACAGCGCTAACTGTACCGCTGCTTCCCTGGCGCCGGTGCCTGTGGTGCTGATGCTGCACTCGGGCGCACATGTATGCCACAAGTATTACACACATGGACATGGATATCTCCAGCACTGGTTTTTCCAGTACCAGAAATATCAGGACACATGAAAGAGTCCTAACTATTGCTGATGAAGGCCTATATCTCAGGATGATCCTCTGTGTTGTTCCCATTTTTTTGTGCCTGTGCAGTACCGGTAATAGCCTGAAGATGGCAGCGCTGCACTCTCTATTTTTCCTGCTTCAGCTGCAGAGACTTTAACCCCTTCACCATCAGAGCGGATCATGTACACCCTATGCAGAAGAAATGGCGGCTTTACACCCTGGCCTGGAAGAGATATGGACGAATGAGCTTGTGCAATGTTTCTGCAATGTTTCTAAAAAATAAATAAATAATAATTTGGTTTCCCAGAAACGGCGCCACTTTTGGGTTGTGCTCGATATTGCAGCTTCCAACATGGTTGATGATTTGTTTTTCTGGCGATGACATTTGCCTGTGACATGTGGTGGATAATCCGCTGCTAGATGTCGCTTCCCTGCTCCGTATGGCAAAATCGGGGCAATTTTCTTCTTATTATTTAGAAATTAATACATATCTTTTTTCTTTTAATTAAGTTTTCAATTATTTTTATAATTTTTAATAGTTTTCATAGTAGAATTTGTAATATGTAATTTTCATCATCATTTTATCATTTGTTCATTATTGTTCTTTAGTTTTTTTCTATGAAATAATTTTAGCATTATCAGTAATACTACTGTAGTGCTGTTTTTATGATGATGACACT
Source organism: Ranitomeya variabilis (assembly GCF_051348905.1). NCBI lineage: Eukaryota > Metazoa > Chordata > Amphibia > Anura > Dendrobatidae > Ranitomeya > Ranitomeya variabilis. The sequence continues at coordinate 1,137,428,682 of NC_135232.1, forward strand.
TTTTTAATATTTATAATTCATTTTTTCGTACAGATGTTTTATACTGCGTATCATTCATTTTAATACTTCATTATTTTTATTATTTTATTATTTTGCGTTTTTATTTTTTTATAATGCTGTACATTATTCATTGTACCACTTTTTTGATTCTTCTTATTCATTAGTTTTATGTTACAGGTTATTCATTGCAATATTTTATTTTTTATTAATAAATTACTTTTTATGCTGCTGGTCTTTATTAAGTTTACTAACTCTACTATTTTTATTATCACTTTTTTGGCATTTTTTATAATGCTGGTTATTATTCAATGTAATACGTTTCTGTGTTTTTTTGCATTATTATTTTATTAATTTTACAAATTTACATTTTTTGTTTTCTTTTTTTGCATTGCTTTTTTTATCATGCAGGTTGTTATTCATTGTAATATTTCATTTACATTAATGTATTACCACGTTTTGTGCTTTTTTGTGTTTATTATTAATTTTACTTCATTACCATTTTTATTCATATTTTTAAAATATTTATTTAATGATACTTATTATTCATTTTACCACACTATTTTCATTATTTTTTTTATTTTACTATAATATTTTAATTATTTTTGTTTGCTATTTCTGCTTTTTTTTATATATATCTTTTGCATTACGATTTTAGGATGCTGTCTATTATATTATTATTATTATTATTATTATTATTATTATTTATTCTTTTTTTCCATAATTTTATGCTTTTCAATGCTAATTTTGCTATATATTTTAATTATTTTTGTTTGCTATTTCTGTGTTTATTTTGTTATCTTTTGCAATACTATTTTAGGATGCTGTCTAATATAATAATAATAATAATTATTATTATTATTATTATGACATTATTTTATGCTTTCCATTGCTAATTTTACTATAATATTGTAATTATTTTTGCTGGCTAGCGCTGTTATTTTTTGTATTACTGTATTAGAATACTTGTACTATTATTTTACTTTATTTTTTGCATTATTGTTTTCAATGATGCTGGTTATTATTCATTTTCCTACTTTATTATTTCTTAATAATATTTAATCATTTTTTTGCATTGTTTTACTCTTTTATTTGACTACTTTTAATATTTGGTGTTTTTTTGCATTTTAGTTTTTGATTATGCTTATCATTCATTTTAATATTTTATTATTTTTGATCTTTTTTTGCACTATGTTATGATGCTAGTCGTAATTAATGTAACTATATATGTATTTTTTTGCCTTATTTTCAATGCTGCTGGTTATTGCTCATTTTAGTCACTATTGCAGGACTTGTGCAGGACTTTTCCTCGGCGCCGCTCTGTCGCTGGCAGAATTTCCCGGCAGGTTTCTCAGAATATCGGCTGATGTCCGGGGACGTGTGATGTAACGATGAACCATCTGTGCCGCTCTTCCCCGCGGGTTCCCGCCTCGTTCACACCTCCCGTCCCTCCTCCGTCTCTTTTAGCTCGGTCACAGACGATAATTACTGGTTCTCGTTATTCTTTGTTTGTTCTTTTTTTTTAAAGGATTTTGTAAGAAGCTTTTTTTTCTTTGTCTTGGGAAATGTTTTGTGAAAGTCAATGATTACGTTTGGATTTATACCGGAGGAAATAACCGTCCCCCAAGGAGATCACCAGAGCCTGGAATTAGAATCGGTTTCCAGCGAGCACAGAACTTTGCTTTTACTTTATGTCAATCCTGAAACTTTATCCCCTGAACATTATCCGTCCTTTGTACTGACCTGTTGTGATCGGCCCTGAGATATTGTCCCTGAATGTGCGGACGGATCGGAGGAACGTCACTTTGTGTTTTTTTAATACTTTTTTCCCCCAAAATAAACTATGTTTAGGATGAGATGGAGATGAATGAAATCGTACATTTCCATGCGCATCCAGCCGTCCGCTGCTTTACTGCTCATTACTAATTAATACAAAATATTAAAGTAGTAAAACGAAGACTAAGAAAAGAACAAGGGATTTTTAGGGAACTTTTAAAGACAGAAAATAAAGAGGTTGTCCACTACTTTTACATTGATGACCTAACCTAAGGATAGGTCCTCAATATCTGATCGACTGGGGTACGACATCTACTGACAGCGGCGTCGGCCGGAACTACTCACTTGCCGAACTGCTCCTTTTTCTAGTAGTGGTCGCAGCAGGATACGACACATCGTCCTCCTATTCAAATCAATACTTGGTGGACGTAAGGATCAATGTGAAAGTAGTGGACAACCTCTTTAAATAAATTGTAGAGGACCACAACATTTTCTAGTTTGAGGGCCTAACTTGTCATATTTAACCACACAATAAAAAGTAAGACATTTCTACAAACCTTCTATGGGGAGGATGTGGGGTCCTCCTCGTCCATAGTCATAGAGAAGACCAAACTGTCACCGTTGTAACGGCCACCATACACTATTAGATAGTTATTGGTCTTCCATGGTTGGGCCTATAGCTTTCTCCTGACTTGTGTCTTCTCCAGGACGTCTGCCAGACTCTCCTCTCCTTCTAGGTAGTGACTTATCGTCTGGAAAGCAGAAGGGTCTCTGTTGGAATTCCAGTTGCCGATCCTTCTTTCTTCTGACATCATCGATCAGAGAAGAGTACGGAGGACCCCATGTACATTAAACTGTTGACTCATACTGCCGATACTCCCAGGTCTAATGTGTATGGTGGCCTTGACTTACATACCTGTTTAAAAATTGCCAATCAAGTGATCCCATTACTCTGTTATAGGAGTCCAATTTTGGCTACACAGAGTGCTGTAACACTAGCTATGATAACTTCAGAGCTGTGTTTTACTTTTTTTTTTGGTCTCTTGTACATACACGTGGGCCGCCACATACAGATGAACATTTCTGCGACAGGACAGAATGGCGTCCCAGACTGTGTGAGGGTCCCGGGCTGCAAAAGAATTAGGGAGGAGTGCCATCTTGGCAAGGTTTACTTGAAGGATATGTGTCAGTAAGATCAACCCTCCTAATCCATCTATATGGAGATGCAGGAGAACTGTGTGTGAATACAACTAACACTTCCTCACTTGCAGTCAGTGTGGGGGGAGGGACAGTACAGCAGAGCTATGTCTCATTACAAACACATCTGCATCTCTCTTCTTACAGGGGGGGGCTCAATTTGCAGTTGAGCTGACAGCAAGAGAGCTGCAGATATTTGTAATGAGGCAAACATCTAACTATCCCTTTCTTTGACATTATCGGCCTATGAGATGGAAGCTGAAGAAGTATTAGATATAATCAGGCACAGCTTTGAAGCAGAACTGAAAGAACTGTGAGAAGAGATTTACTGATGTGTTTGTAATGAGAAACAGCTTTGCTGTACTCTCCTTCCCCCCTCACTGACTTCCTGTGAAAAAGTGTTAGTTGTAATCACGCTCAGCACTGCAGTGAAACCAGGAGAGTAGACTGTCAGTCATTACATATCTCACATTGGTAATTCCCCCTTACATTTACAATAAGCTTTGGAGGTAGATTCTCGGGGAGATCTGTGTTCTATCTATCTATCTATCTATCTATCTATCTATCTATCTATCTATCTATCTATCTATCTATCTACATAGATCTATGATCTATGTAAATAAATACAGTCATATGAAAAAGTTTGGGCACCCCTATTAATCTTAAGCTTAATGTTTTATAAAAATAGTTTTTTTTGCAACAGCTATTTCGGTTTCATGTATCTAATAACTGTTGGACACAGTAATGTTTCTGCCTTGAAATGACGTTTATTGTACTAACAGAAAATGTGCAATCTGCATTCAAACAAAATTTGACAGGTGAGATCTAATATAGCAGCGCTAGTGCAGATGGATATGTACAGCTGCGGGTAATGTTCCGTGCCACACCCGGAAAATAAGGGATACTAAAATGGTGTATACAAATATATGAATATATAAATATATAAATATATTTTTACCTGCGCTATAACTTATAAACACATTAATATCATACAGCGTGTATTTACCTGGTCAGGTGAGATACGTATTTGAAGTGTTAGAAAGTGTATGTCGTTCAAGGACCAATTCTGATGAAGCTAGATACTATGATTAAAACAGAAAAGGAAGGGGAAATAGGGATTTAATTTCTTTTAAAATATTACTAGAGTGTACCTATAATACTTGCTAGTGTGCTCCGTTAACGCTACCAATAAATAGACTATTGACATTGAGCACGAAATTATATAGTGTTAATACCCTGTGATAGGGCTCTACCAGTCGGACACCACTGGACTATCCAAGCTGTGCCCCGGTGAAGTACATATAGTTAGGTGCAGAGAGGACTTATAAAAAGTATGTTCCAGCTAGGTACCTGTAATGCACACAAGTGCTTAGTGATTGTCCATAGTTCATAAAAAATGTGCGTTGCAGGTTACTTAGCTTTTTACTATGAATCAGTTTTTTCAAGTGGGCCCCAAAAGAAACGCTACAGGGGCTGCAGGGGGGGGGAAACTCGCCCCAAAAAAGAAAAACTATAAAGAAATAAGCAATGAAAATCAGAAAATTTTTAATTTAAGCACGTACACACTGAAAGAAAATGAAACAACTCTATTACAAAAAGGATTAAAATTTGCTCCGGCAGCCAAATTTAATAAATTTCAGGCGTTTATTGGTATTAACCCCTTCATGACCTTGCCGTTTTTTGCAATTCTGACCAGTGTCCCTTTATGAGGTAATAACTCAGGAACGCTTCAACGGATCCTAGCGATTCTGAGATTGTTTTTTCGTGACATATTGGGCTTCATGTTAGTGGTAAATTTAGGTCGATAATTTCTGAGTTTATTTGTGAAAAAAATGGAAATTTGGCAAAAATTTTGAAAATTTCGCAATTTTCACATTTTGAATTTTTATTCTGTTAAACTAGAGAGTTATGTGACACAAAATAGTTAATAAATAACATTTCCCACATGTCTACTTTACATCAGCACAATTTTGGAAACAATTTTTTTTTTTGCTAGGAAGTTATAAGGGTTAAAATTTGACCAGTGATTTCTCATTTTTACAACAAAATTTACAAAACCATTTTTTTTAGGGACCACCTCACATTTGAAGTCAGTTTGAGGGTTCTATATGGCTGAAAATACCCCAAAGTGACACCATTCTAAAAACTGCACCCCTCAAGGTGCTCAAAACCACATTCAAGAAGTTTATTAACCCTTCAGGTGTTTCACAGCAGCAGAAGCAACATGGAAGTAAAAAATGAACATTTAACTTTTTAGTCACAAAAATGATCTTTTAGCGAAATTTTTTTTATTTTCCCAAGGGTAAAAGGAGAAACTGGACCACGAACGTTGTTGTCCAATTTGTTCTGAGTACGCTGATACCTCATATGTGGGGGTAAACCACTGTTTGGGCGCACGGCAGGGCTCGGAAGGGAAGGAGCGCCATTTGACTTTTTCAATGAAAAATTATCTCCATCGCTAGCAGACACCATGTCACGTTTGGAGAGCCCCCGTGTGCCTAAACATTGGAGCTCCCCCACAAGTGACCCCATTTTGGAAACTAGACCCCCCAAGGAACTTATCTAGAAGCATAGTGAGCACTTTAAACTCTCAGGTGCTTCACAAATTGATCCGTAAAAATGAAAAAGTACTTTTTTTTCACACAAAATTTCTTTTAGCCTCAATTTTTTCATTTTTACATGGGCAACAGGATAAAATGGATCCTAAAATTTGTTGGGCAATTTCTCCTGAGTACGCCGATACCTCATATGTGGGGGTAAACCACTGTTTGGGTGCACGATAGGCTCGGAAGGGGATGCGTGCCATTTGACTTTTTCTTTCTTTCAACGTTCTTTTTATTGAAGAGCATATTTATACAAACAGAACAATAAATGTCCAACAATAAAAGGTAATTTTGGCATATAAAATAAAATTGCAGAATATCACCGGTTCTCCACCTTTGAACGACAGTGTCTAGTGAGTATATGCATTCATGTAACTCCATAATAATAAATGAGAATATTAGAATAAACCGCATTCTTGATACACATTGATAACATTTCTGAGTTAAAGAGAAATCACCTGTATATAAGCTAGGGGAAAGAAGAAGAAGAAAAGAAGTGAAAATTAGAGTTAAGAGTAGGGATGGGAGAGGGGGGGGGGGGGGGGTGAGGGGGGGAAAAATTTCGGCACCCGTGATATCCACGAGAAGGTTTATGATGTTTTTCCGGTTATTCCAGATATAAAGGGTTGTTGCGTTCTGTATAGAATCCAAGGTTTCCAGACACAGTTAAATTTTTCAAGATTATGGTTGACTTTGGCAGCCAATTCTTCAATGTGATATAATTGTTCTATTTTGAGAAGCAATTGGGTATTAGTGGGTATTGTTTTGGAGTTCCAATGTTGAGGAATCAAAGATTTCCCCGCTGCTATAATAAATTGGGCTAGTTTGTCAGTTGTTTTGTCGCCTGTCACAATTGGGAAGTGGAAGAATACACTCTCTGGTTTACACATAATGCGTTTATGCAGCAGTTTGCATAATAATGAGTTAACATCTTTCCAGAGGGGGGCTAATGCCGAGCAGGACCACCATATGTGTAGATAATTCCCTTCCTCCACCTCGCATCTCCAACAGTTTGTAGAAGTAGTAGGGTACCATTTTTGGATTTGTTTGGGCGTCCTATACCATCTGGTGAGTAGTTTAAAAGAATTTTCTTGGATTCTCACACATTTTGAGTGACCGTGTGAGTTCCTATAAATATGTTTGATTTGTGAGTCAGAAAAGGAGCAACCTAGATCTCTCTCCCAACTGGCTAAGTAGGCGCGTTTCAACGTTGTGTCAATTTTGATTAATGATTGATATATAACTGACAAAATTTTGGTAGGGGGTCTCATTTCAGCACATAATCTTTCGTAAGCGGTTAATGATCTATTAAGATCGGCCTGGCGGGCATATTGATTGATTATATGAGAAAGTTTTCTGTGTTGCAGAAATGTGAGGCCTGAGAGACCTGAAATCTTGTGTAATTTTTCTAACGATAAAAGGGCACCATCTTCCAGTATGTGCTCCAATGAGATTTGTGAAGCTTGCTTTGGAAGAGATTCTAGCAAGTCCGTAAGTGCTGCCAGAGGAGAGATAGGAGGAGCTAAATTATGGCAATATTTCCCCCATACTTTAATTGTGGCGGAGGTATGGATGTTTTGTATTTTTGTCGGGTACAGAACAACGTTTTGTCCTAATAATATGGAGCGCAGAGGATGAGGCGACATCTCCTGTTCTATATTCAGCCATTGTTTGTTTTCAGTAGCTCTGATCCAATGCACTGTTCTAGAGATGTGTGCCGCATGATAATATTTAACTATGTCCGGAGCGTTCATCCCTCCCATCTCCCTTGGAAGTGTTAGGGTTTTCGAGTTGATTCGTGGCTTATTTTTTTGCCAAATATAACTTAGAAAGAGTGAGTGCACCTTAGAGAGGAAGGAGGAAGGGACGTGAATTGGGAGCATGTTAAATATATAAAGAAATTTTGGCAAAATTATGCACTTTAGTATATTTTTTCTACCCACCCACGACAAATGTACGTCCTTCCAGGAGTGAAGGGTTTTTGTTGTGTTCTTTAATAGCCGGTTGAAATTAAGCTCAAATAGGTCCTTTTCTGACGCACTTAATTGTATACCTAAGTATTTAAGGCTTTCTTTTTGCCAAGGGAATGAGTACATTTGTTTAAGCGTATTTACTACATGTATGGGGAGGCCTAAATTTAAGAATTCCGACTTTGTTTCGTTTATTTTGAAATTTGATAGTTTACCAAACTTTTCAAAAATTGCAAGTATGGCTGGGATAGTCCTTAAGGGTCTAGTGATTATCAACAAGAGGTCGTCTGCAAACGCTACAGTTTTGTAGTGGGCTCTCTGAATCTGTAGGCCTGTTATTTCAGTGCATTGTTGGATGGCTTGTATCAGCGGCTCGATCGACAATACAAAAAGTAGCGGGGACAAGGGGCAGCCCTGCCTCGTGCCATTGTGTATCTGAAATGAGTCTGTCAAAGAACCATTTAGTTTGATTCTCGCTGAGGGGCAAGAGTACATTCCCATGATGGCTGCAATTACTGATAAGGGGAAGCCGAATCGTGACAATGTTTCTTGTAAGAACACCCAGTCGACCCTGTCGAACGCCTTCTCAGCATCAATACCCATCAGTGCCAATGGTAATTTTTTCCATTTAGCAAATTGTATCAAGTGTAAAATTTTGTAAGTGTTGTCCTTCCCCTCTCTTCCCTTTACAAACCCAGATTGGTTCAAGGAAATTAGTTGGGGGAGCACCGCAGCAACCCTATCTGCCATCATTCTTGCATATATCTTCAGATCTGTATTCAGTAACGATATGGGTCGATAACTGCCACATTGCTCTGGATCTTTACCCTCCTTGTATATCAAAGAGATTCTGGCTTCAAGCATTTGCCGCGGCGCCACCCCTCCCTCCCGGAGACCATTGCACATGTTAAGCAGATGAGGAAGTAATAGCTCAGAATTGGTGCTGTAATAATGAGTCGAAAAGCCATCTGGGCCTGGAGCTTTCCCTCTGGGGCATTTCGACAGGGTCGACTGGAGCTCCGCCATAGTAAACGGCTTAAGTAATCGATCTTGTTGGGAATTAGATAAGGTTGGAAGCTTTAAGTGCTGTAGAAAGGATTGGATATCCTGTCTTTTTTGGCTCTTTTCATTTTCATCCTCTTCAGGGCGCAAATGATATAAAGACTTATAGTATGACAAGAATTCTTTCTCTATCTCAGAATAATTTTGGGTCTTTAAACCTGATTTCGTTTTAATAACATGAACGAACGTGCGGGCTTGTCTTTTTTTTATTAGAGACATAGTTAGCTTTGAGGCCTTATCTCCATGTACATATATTCGGTTTTTAAGAGAGGCAAAAAACTTAACTGATTGCTCCCTCAGGATATCTTTTAGTCTCTGTCTCTTGGTTGTGAGATCTATCAGGACCTGGGAAAGAAGAGTTTTCTTGTGCTGTGACTCAAGGAGTTTTATCTCTTCATAAAGAGAGTCAATCTCCCTACTTTTCAATTTTTTCAAATAAGATGCTATTGATATAAATTCACCTCTAATTACGGACTTATGTGCCTCCCAAATTATTAGCGGTGATGTCCCCATATTATTGTTCAACTCAAAGTATGTTGATATGGCTTTTTGGATACGCATTTTATTTGTAGTATTATCGAGCAAAGAGTCATTAAGTTGCCAGGATCTGCATTTGGAGAATTGTTTGGACAGTGCTAATTCGGTCACTACATAAGAGTGATCAGAAAACAAGGAGGGGGCTATCTCCACATTTTTAATGTTAGACAGTAAGGAACGTGGTGCGAACAGGTAGTCAATGCGATGATATGAGCCATGCGGGAAAGAGTAAAAGGTATAGTCTCGAGTTGATGGGTGCATATAACGCCAAATGTCTACCATATTCAAAGAGTGCAGTGAATTCTTTAATCTGGACAAGTCTCTTAAAGATATCGCACTCTTTTTCTTTGATGTATCTATACTTGGTTCCAAAGCTAAATTAAAGTCACCACCTAATAGTATGCCTTCTCTAAAGTCTCTTATTTTTTTTAACGTAGCTAGCAGCCATTTCAGCTGTTTCGTGTTTGGGGCATAAATATTGCATATGGTTACGACTACTCCCGCCAGAATCCCCTTCACTAATATATAGCGACCATTCGCATCTGTCATCTGATCCTGAAGTTGAAATGGAATGTCCTTGGCTATGGCCACCGACACTCCCCTTGACTTTTTTTGTGGTGAGACGGCATGAAACCATCTGTCGTAGTGGGTCTTGTCAAATGTAGGAACCTTTTTGTCTGTAAAGTGTGTCTCCTGCAATAGGAGTAAATCGATACCTTTTTTCTTAAAGTGCGAGAGCGTTTGACCTCTGGTTGCCGGTGAGTTGAACCCTTTAGCGTTGAAAGTTAGTAATTTGAATGTTCTCTGGTTAACCGCCATCTGGATATTCCATTACTTGTAGGAAATTCTCACGAGGTGCCTGGGGAGATAAAGAAGGGGGGGGAACCAGGAGAGGAAAGGGGGGAAAAGGAGTGAAAAGTAGAAAAGTGTGAAACAACAAAAAAAGAATTAGAACAACACCGCACTCGTGTGAGTGCAACATATCTGAACACTTGTCTATGATTAATGACATACTATCAGCTAGTTTGGAGGATAGCTAACTAAGCAGTAAAAGCATTAAATAACTGAAACAGTGTTTTAAACTAATGCAGTAAACTTGTACCCAATTAGCATATGGGTAAGAGCTCGATCACCAGGAAAATCATCAAGGATCAAGTCTTTCAAAGTTAGCCATAGAAATTGATGTTTTCTCAAGTAACCTGGTCCTTGGTGGGGGTTGTTTTGATGCTCTTACGTTTAGTCTTTTGAGCTTTGGGTGTCGAGACAGATTGCCATGGCGTCGGCAGAGGAAGGGGATGCAATGCGGAGGCCGCATGAAAGGACTCAATGTCCGGGTACTGGGCCAGGGTGATGTTCAATTCCTCACATATTTTCTTAATGTCCGCTGATGATCTTGCTTGTAGTCTCTTGTCCTCTGCGATGACTTGTATCCCGAATGGGTAGAGCCAGCGGTACTGCAACTTCTTCTGGGTGAGAGCCTCTGTGAACGGTTTGAGAATATAACGTTTCCTCAGAGTAATTGCTGATAAGTCCTGGAACAATTTAAGCAGTGATCCTTCAAATTTAATTTCCTGCACTTCTCTTGCACGTCTTAGAATCAGATCTTTAGTACGGAAATCGAGGAACCTACATAAAACATCTCGAGGGGGGTCCCCTTGTTTGGGTTTGGGACGGAGTACTCTATGGATCCTAATGATTTCTATATCTTGAGGGTCTTGATCTGTTAGGATAGAGCGGAATATTTCAGTAGCAGCTTTGGTTAGGGCTTCAGCTGCCACAGATTCTGGTAAACCTTTAACTCTGATGTTGTTCCTACGCTCTCTATTTTCGTGATCCTCTAGAGTAGAATGTACAAGTTGCAACTGTTCCTCTTGTGCTTTAAGACAGTTCAAAATGGCATTGGAGTATTCAACATGGCTACTTTGGGCATTTTCTAAGGACTCCAGTCTGTGACCTTGTTGGGAAATCTCATGCTTAATATCAGTCAGTTCTTTTCCAATGGGTTCCAGTACCTTAGACAATATACGTTTGATAAAGGAACGTGTTACTGGCTGTTCTTTGCTCTCTGATCCCATATCCGAATCACTCTCCATATCTGTATCTGTCTCTCCACCTGGAGCTTGGTCAGACGGGTAGTTTGTTTTAATAGCACTAGCAGCAGTTAAACGCTTTTTTAAATACTTGTCCATATCTGATTGCAAAGTGAGAGTATTTGCTTTAGACGATCTAGGCGTTTTGGTGCTGGACCTAACCATTATGCACTGTTTCAGGTTATAAAGAATGCTTCTAGTTCCTCCTCTAGCTGCTTTAGGAGAGATTATAGTTTCATTTTTTGGGGGTTCTCGGCAGTCCCTAAGTTTGACAAATCTGCTGCTTCAATCAGGGCGAAAGAGCTCAAAGATTCTTGTAGATCTGAGGAGCTATTAGAGTGATATTCACTCGTGCAGCCAGTAGGTGTCAGTGCAGGACTGCTGAAGTAGATATGAGGAATCTAGTGTCTTTAACATAAGCTTATTGTATTCTCTGTATTGCGAGGTTAAAGGAGAGGATAATAACCTCTTTCAAGTTGTTTATAGTGACTTTATCTCATGTGCATTAGAGAGGGTGCTGTCCTGTGTTATTTCAAGTTGTACACTTTCTTGAATTAGTGTTTTTAATATGGCTAATGCTTCTCTTTATGTGGGGCCAATTGTGCTTTTAAGTACTAGTATTGGAAAACATACATGTAGCACTAAGGAGGGAAAACAAAGCCCCTAGATTATGTCGCAAGGCCAAGCACTGATGATATCACAACCTGATCTTGGCAGCAAATCCAGCCGGCCCTTCAGTGCAACCTACAGTCGGTGTTCTGTCCCTGAGGGATATGTGCCTGACAGGTGGGTATGGGGCAGCAGGAGAGAAGGAGCAGACCAGAGCAAAAGAGAAGGAATGATACAGTCTTATTGTGAGTGCAGCCTGCAGGAATTCCCCTTTGCTCTGTGTGGCTGAGCCAAGATGGCGCCGGGCTTGGCGGGAAATCCCCGGGTCTCCCGCCTCTCTCTCAGGGACGCGACGCCTCTTCAAAGTAACCGCTGAGTTGCGGGGAGTACGGAGCGCCACCGAGGATGGTGATTTCTCCCAGCAGTCCCGACGGCCGGCGCGTCTCCCCTCTCCCTCAGAAGGCACCGCAGGCGGGCAGCAGCGCTCCGGGCTCAGCAGCGGCAGTCCGGCACACCGCAGGAGGCGTCAAAGCACCGGCAGCGCCGATGCAGGTAAGCGGTGGACTCTGTAAGCGGTGCGCTGAGACGGGGGATAGAGTTCAGGGAGGGGGCCACTCGTACCTTCCTGGAGCCGCTGTGCTCAAAGCGCTCACAGGCTTTAGATAGTCCAAGATGGCGGCGTCACCATCACCTCTCCTCCCCTCCCTCGATGTCTGCAGGTCTTACGCCGGGATGAGGTGCAGTGTTCGGCCACAAATGCCCCCTGGGCTAGGCACGGTGATTCTGACCGACTCTGGAGTTATTATTTCCTCTGTGGGTCTTATAATTTTGATGTGGATCCAAAGCCAGGCAGGAGCTCACAGGATATGCGACCGCTCTCCCTCACAGTCAGGCCACGCCCCGCCATTTGACTTTTTGAATGGAAAATTAGCTCCAATCATTAGCGGACACCATGTCGCGTTTGGAGAGCCCCTGTGTGCCTAAACATTGGAGCTCCCCTACAAGTGACCCCATTTTGGAAACTAGACCCCCCAAGGAACTTATCTAGATGCATAGTGAGCACTTATAACCCCCAGGTGCTTTACAGAAGTTTATAACGCAGAGCCGTGAAAATAAAAAATAATTTTTCTTTCCTCAAAAATGATTTTTAGCCCAGAATTTTTTATTTTCCCAAGGGTAATAGGAGAAATTGGACCCCAAATGTTGTTGTCCAGTTTGTCCTGAGTATGATGATACCCCATATGTGGGGGTAAACCACTGTTTGGGCGCACGGCAGGGCTCGGAAGGGAAGGCACGCCATTTGGCTTTTTGAATGGAAAATTAGCTCCAATCATTAGCGGACACCATGTCGCGTTTGGAGAGCCCCTGTGTGCCTAAACATTGGAGCTCCCGCACAAGTGACCCCATTTTGGAAACTAGACCTCCGAAGGAACTAATCTAGATGTGTGGTGAGCACTTTGAACCCCCAAGTGCTTCACAGAAGTTTATAACGCAGAGCCATGAAAATAAAAAATAATTTTTCTTTTCTCAAAAATGATTTTTTAGCCCACATTTTTTTATTTTCCCAAGGGTAACAGGAGAAATTGGACCCCAAAAGTTGTTTTCCAGTTTCTCCTGAGTACACTGATACCCCATATGTGGGGGTAAACCACTGTTTTGGCACACGTCGGGGTTTGGAAGGGAAGTAGTGACGTTTTAAAATGCAGACTTTGATGGAATGCTCTGCGGGCGTCAGGTTGCGTTTGCAGAGCCCCTGATGTGCCTAAACAGTAGGAACTCCCCACAAGTGACTCCATTTTGGAAACTAGACCCCCAAGGGAACTTATCTAGATGTGTGGTGAGCACTTTGAACCCCCAAGTGCTTCACAGAAGTTTATAACGCAGAGCCGTGAAAATAAAAAATAATTGTTCTTTCCTCAAAAATTATGTTTTAGCAAGTAATTTTTTATTTTTGCAAGGGTATCAGGAGAAATTGGACCCCAACAGTTGTTGCCCAGTTTGTCCTGAGTACGCTGGTACCCCAAATGTGGGGGTAAACCACTGTTTGGGCGCACGTCGGGGCTTGGAAGGGAGGGAGCACCATTTGACTTTTTGAACGCAAGATTGGCTGGAATCAATGGTGGCTCCATGTTGCGTTTGGAGACCCCTGATGTGCCTAAACAGTGGAAACCCCTCAATTCTAACTTCAACACTAACCCCAACACACACCTAATCCTAATCCCAACTGTAGCCATAACCCTAATCACAACCCTAACCCCAACACACCCCTAACCACAACCCTAACCCCAACACACCCGTAACCCTAATTCCAATCCTAACCCTAATCCCAACCCTAACCCTAATCCCAACCCTAACCACAACTGCAACCCCAACACACCCCTAACCCTATCTGTAACCCTAACCACAAGCCTAATCTTAACCCTATTTCTAACCCTAGCCCTAATTCCAACCCTAACTCTAAGGCTATGTGCCCACGTTGCGGATTCGTGTGAGATTTTTCCGCACGATTTTTGAAAAATCTGCAGGTAAAAGGCACTGCGTTTTACCTGCGGATTTACAGCAGATTTCCAGTGTTTTTTTTGTGCGGATTTCACCTGCGGATTCCTATTGAGGAACAGGTGTAAAACGCTGCGGAATCTGCACAAAGAATTGACATGCTGCGGAAAATACAACGCAGCGTTTCTGCACGGAATTTTCCGCACCATGGGCACAGCGGATTTGGTTTTCCATAGGTGTACATGGTATTGTAAACCTGATGTAAAACTGCTACGAATTCGCAGCGGCCAATCCGCTGCGGATCCGCGGCCAATCCGCTGCGGATCCGCGGCCAAATCCGCACTGTGTGCACATGCCATAACCCTACCCCTAACCCTACCCCTAACCCTAACCCTAACCCTACCCCTAGTTCTAACCCTAGTTCTAACCCTAACCCTAGTGGAAAAAGAAAAAAAAATATTTTCTTTATTTTATTATTGTCCCTACCTATGGGGGTGATAAAGGGGGGGGTTTATTTATTATTTTTTTTATTTTGATCGCTGTGATAGAACCTACCACAGCGATCAAAATGTACTTGTAACAAATCTGCCAGCCGGCAGATTCGGCGGGCGCACTGAGCATGCGCCCGCCATCTTGGAAGATGGCGGCGCCCAGGGAGAAGACGGACCGACTTCGGGAGGCTCGGTAAGTATGAGGGGGTGGTGGGGGGGTGGATCGGAGCACAGAGGGGGGGATCGGAGGACGGGGGGATCGGAGGACGGGGGGAGCGGACAGGAGCACGGGGGAGCGGACAGGAGCACGGGGGAGCGAACAGGGGGACGGAGGGGGGTACCGGACAGAACGGAGGACTGGGGAGGAGATCTGGGGCGGTGGGGGGGGGCCAGAACATGATTTCCAGCCATGGCAGATGCTATTGCAGCATCAGCCATGGCTGGATTGCAATATTTCACCATTTTCATAGGTGAAATATTGCAAATTGCTCTGATTGGCTGTTGCACTTTCAACAGCCAATCAGAGCGATCGTAGCCACGTGGGGGCAAAGCCACCCCCCCTAGGCTGAAGTACAACTCCCCCTCTCCCTGCAGATCGGGTAAAATAGGAGTTAACCCTTTCACCCGATCTGCAGGGATGCGATCATTCCATGACGCCACATAGGCGTCATGGGTCGGGAAGGGGTTAAACAATTTATGCGTAAATTAGCCCTAAAAAAACATTTCATAAAGAATGCTCCACAACTAATGAATGTATCTAATGAAACGCAATCTAACGAATACACGAGTTTAAGAGCTAAATCAAAATTCAATCCCCTCAATGAGTATTCGGACTCTTTTGAAGCCTTCCAAAAAAACGTTATTAGGGATATAAAAAGAGTGAGTGACAAAAAATGCTCAAAAACCCGTTATAACCTCTCACGGAAAGAAAGGGAAGCTATCCGTACAATTCAACAAAGGGAAGACTTAGTGATACGCCCTGCGGACAAAGGGGGCGGTATCGTAGTTTTAGATCAATCTCAGTATGACGATGAATCATTATGCCTCCTGGGGGACACTGGGACATATACAATTCTTCCCAGTGATCCCTCAGTTCAATTTACTAAAGATCTAAGAAATTTACTGTTGAAAGGTTTAGATGGCGGATTTATCAATAAACAGGAATTTGAATATATTTACGTACCACATCCTCGGATGTCGGTATTTTACCATCTCCCCAAAATCCACAAGGACCCTAATAATCCACCCGGTCGGCCTATTATCTCGGGTATTGGAAATTTAACATCAAATTTATCGCATTATGTTGATTGTTTTTTACAAGGATTAATCCCCTCCCTACCAGCTTACCTGAGAGATAGTAAGCATATACTACAGATATTAGAGAACTTCAATTGGCAGGAAAATTATATTCTAGGTACGCTTGATATTGCATCATTGTACACTGTGATTCAACACGATAAAGGTACGGAGGCAATGGGATATTTTTTAAACAGGTCACAAAACCTACCATATGAAAAGGTTAATTTTATTAAAGAATGTACTACTTTTATTTTGACCCATAATTTTTTCAAATATGGGAAGCACTACTACACCCAGCAATGGGGTACAGCCATGGGGACCAGATTCACGCCCAGCTATGCGAACCTCTATGTGGGCAGGTGGGAAGGCCTCCACATCAACAAAGGGGGTATGTTGCGCGCGGGTCTGGTCCTCTGGCTCCGTTTTATAGATGACATATTTTTTATTTGGGATGGGGGTGAGCAGGCGCTAGAACAATTTTTAATGGATATTAATAAAAATGAGTTTTATCTTCAATTTTCAGCTAACATTAGTAAAGAAAGTGTACACTTCTTAGATCTTAGCATCTCGATAAGGGAGGGTAAGCTGCAAACCTGCACGTACATTAAACCAACCGACTCAAATAGTTTCATTTCTATGAGTAGTTGCCACCTACCACGGTGGTTACTGAATGTTCCTCGCAGCCAATTTATTAGGTCAAATCGCAACTGCACAAATATATCTGATTATGATAGGGAGGCAAATGCCCTCATCAGCAAATTTATCAATAAAGGTTATGATAGAAAATCTCTGACCTTAATAAAAAAATACTGTAAAAGAGATTCCACGAATAGAACTTCTTGCTGACAGTAAAAAGGAAAAACGTGATTCTCTTGATCAGCAACTTCATATACCCATTATCACTCAATATAACTCAAATACACAAATATTGAGGAAAATTGTTATTAAACATTGGGATCTTCTGAAAGAGGACAAAGTAATAGGTGACCAACTACCAGAACACCCACGCTTCGTTTTTAGGAAAGCTCGCAACTTAGGTCTACTAATTGCCCCTACTGTGCGTAACCCAAACCCCCCAAGTAAAACAATGGGTCCTTTCAAACAAGTAATTCAGGGCTTTTTTCCGTGCCAGAAATGTAAAATGTGTAAATCATTAAAACTGACTAAACAAAAACAGGTGGTATCACATAACGGTCTAGAGATCCCTATTACTGACTATATAACCTGCACAACAAAAGGAGTGATATACGTCATTGAATGTCCTTGTGGGAAACAATACGTGGGACGCACCAAACGTACCTTGTGTAAAAGAATTAATGAACACCTTAGAAATATACGGAATAAATATACTGAACACCCACTGTCAAAACATTTCTCAATTTATCATGAGGGACGTCCGCAAGGTTCTAAAATAATGGGCATTAAAGTAGTGCAACAAGACTGGCGCAATGGGGACTTTATTAAACAAACGTCCCGCGAGGAAACTAAATATATTTTCGAAATGGACACTCTGAAACCAAGAGGCTTGAATAATGAGGTGCAATTGTTCGCATTTAATTAATCTTATGGGACACAAACCGCAGGTATATAGAGCCATCTAACGCAGGGGGAGCCAACCCTGATGAAGGAATCCGCGCTATTCCGAAACGCGTTGGTTTTTGGCTCCCACTGCGATCCGTAGAATCTTCAGGGGCACCACGTGACTTACGATCACGTGACCCGAACGTCACCGCAGGTCCTGCACAGCAAAGCACCGCATCAGGATTTGCAAGCTCAGGCCGCGCGAGCGCTCGTCACCGGCCGGGACGGTGCTCGCACAAGCTGCCTGGAAGACATCGGCACCTATCATCTAAAAAGCTAAGTAACCTGCAACGCACATTTTTTATGAACTATGGACAATCACTAAGCACTTGTGTGCATTACAGGTACCTAGCTGGAACATACTTTTTATAAGTCCTCTCTGCACCTAACTATATGTACTTCACCGGGGCACAGCTTGGATAGTCCAGTGGTGTCCGACTGGTAGAGCCCTATCACAGGGTATTAACACTATATAATTTCGTGCTCAATGTCAATAGTCTATTTATTGGTAGCGTTAACGGAGCACACTAGCAAGTATTATAGGTACACTCTAGTAATATTTTAAAAGAAATTAAATCCCTATTTCCCCTTCCTTTTCTGTTTTAATCATAGTATCTAGCTTCATCAGAATTGGTCCTTGAACGACATACACTTTCTAACACTTCAAATACGTATCTCACCTGACCAGGTAAATACACGCTGTATGATATTAATGTGTTTATAAGTTATAGCGCAGGTAAAAATATATTTATATATTTATATATTCATATATTTGTATACACCATTTTAAAATTTGCCAGGTGCATAAGTATGGGCACCCTTATCATTTTCTTGTTTTAAATACTCCTACCTACTTTTTACTGACTTACTAAAGCACTTTTTTTGGTTTTGTAACCTCATTGAGCTTTGAACTTCATAGCCAGGTGTATGCAATCATGAGAAAAGCTACTTAAAGTGGCCACTTGCAAGTTGTTCTCCTGTTTGAATCTCCTCTGAAGAGTGGCATCATGGACTCCTCAAAACAACTGTCAAATGATCTGAAAACAAAGATTATTCCACATAGTTGTTCAGGGGAAGGATACAAAAAGCTGTCTCAGAGATTTAACCTGTCAATTTCCACTGTGAGGAACATAGTAAGGAAATGGAGAACACAGGTACAGTTCTTGTTAAGGTCAGAAGTGGCAGGCCAAGAAAAACATCAGAAAGGCAGAGAAAAAGAATGGTGAGATCAGTCAAGGACAATCCTCAGACTATCTCCAGAGAGCTGCAGCATCAACTTGCTGCAGATGGTGTCATTGTGCATCGGTCAACTATACAACGCACTGTGTTTTTTGCCGCCATGCATAACCCCTTTTTGTATGACCAAACAACTCAATCTTGGTTTCATCAGTCCACAGGACCTTTTTCCAAAAAGAAATTGGCTTCTCCAAATGTGCTTTTGCATACCTCAGCCGACTCTGTTTGTGGCGTGCTTGCAGAAACGGCTTCTTTCGCATCACTCTCCCATACAGCTTCTCCTTGTGCAAAGTGCGTTGTATAGTTGACCGATGCACAGTGACACCATCTGCAGCAAGTTGATGCTGCAGCTCTCTGGAGGTGGTCTGAGGATTGTCCTTGACTGATCTCACCATTCTTCTTCTCTGCCTTTCTGATGTTTTTCTTGGCCTGCCACTTCTGACCTTAACAAGAACTGTACCTGTGTTCTTCCATTTCCTTACTATGTTCCTCACAGTGGAAATTGACAGGTTAAATCTCTGAGACAGCTTTTTGTATCCTTCCCCTGAACAACTATGTGGAATAATCTTTGTTTTCAGATCATTTGACAGTTGTTTTGAGGAGCCCATGATGCCACTCTTCAGAGGAGATTCAAACAGGAGAACAACTTGCAAGTGGCCACTTTAAGTAGCTTTTCTCATGATTGCATATACCTAGCTATGAAGTTCAAAGCTCAATGAGGTTACAAAACCAAAAAAAGTGCTTTAGTAAGTCAGTAAAAAGTAGGTAGGAGTATTTAAAACAAGAAAATGATAAAGGTGCCCATACTTATGCACCTGTCAAATTTTGTTTGAATGCAGATTGCACATTTTCTGTTAGTACAATAAACCTCATTTCAAGGCAGAAACATTACTGTGTCCAACAGTTATTAGATATATGAAACCGAAATAGCTGTTGCAAAAAAATCAATTTTTATAAAACATTAAGCTTAAGATTAATAGGGGTGCCCAAACTTTTTCATATGACTGTAATAATAAAAAAGTGTGCGTTCCCCTGTATTTTTGATTACCAGCCAGGCAAAATTCACAACCCTCAGCTGCCAGTCTCCTGAAGGCTGTCATCACAAATAGAGGGGTCCCCATACATTATTTTTAAACTATTTAAATAAATAATTAAAAAAACTGGCTCGGGGTCCCCCCCATTCTTGACAATCAGCCTTGCTAAAGCAGATAGCTGTGAGCTGGTATTCTCAGGCTGGTAATGGACAATGGATATTGCCCGCAGCCTAAAAGTAGCAGCCGGCAGCCACTCAGAAAATACACATCTATTAGATGCACCAATTGTGGGGCTTTGCCTGGCTCTTCCCAGTTGCCCTGTAGTGGTGGCAAGTGGGGTTCATATTTGTGAGGCTGATGCCACCTTTGTATTGTCAGGTGATATCAAGCCCATGGATTAGTAACAGAGAGGCGTCTGACCACTGTCACTTTATATAGAAAAGCCGCGGAGACACCATCACGTGTTTCTCAACGCAAGCAATGAATAGCCAGGTTAGGAGCAGTGCCTAACAGCCATTTTCCTACTCCACACTGATGAGGGGCAAATACCCCGAAACAGCTGTCTGTGGATGGATACCCTGTTTTGGCATAGGTGGTTTTCCTTTATTGGATGCTGCCCTTCCCGTGGTTGTTCCTTCCCGATGAAAGGCCTGGCTATTTATTGTTTGCATTGAGAAACACGTGATGGTGTCTCCGCGGCTTTTCTACATGCATTTGCATATTTCTCATTAGGGATGGGGCAGTGTTCTGGATTACAGCGTTAAGAAACACGTGATGGTGTCTCCGCGGTGTTGGATGTTTTGATCTCCCCGAGGTCATTCATCCTTATGTTTATAGTTTATTGTTTGTACATGTCCCCGCATAATTGTAAAGTGCTGTGGAATATGTTGGCGCTATATAAATACAAATTATTATTATTATTATTATAGTCACTGTCACTTTATGACGTACCGTATTTTTCAGACTATAAAAAATGTTTGAGGAAAATGGGGGGTGCGTCTTATAGTTGAAATGCAGGCTTACTGGTTGGTTGTGGCAGTATTGTGGCGCGGGCAGAGGTGCGGAGATGATGAGGGGCGGTGAGCGGTATGGCGTGAGCAGAGTCCCTTCCACAGGTGAGGTGACACTGCAGCCCGGTATTCAAGGCGAGTAGCAGAGCCGGGTGAATCACGGCTCTCTCGGTGGCGGCAGCCATCTTCCTGAGGCCGCGCATGCGCAGATTGAGTTCTCGGCTTCTGGGAGCTTCAGGAAAATGGCCGTGGGAGGCCATGCGTGCGCAGACTGAGATCGTGGTGGCCATTTTGCTGAAACCGAGTTCGCAAATTGAGATCTCGGTTTCAGGAAAATGGCCACCATGATCGCCATCTGCGCACGAGCTGCTTCCCACGGCCATTTTCCTGAAGCCCCGGGGAGCAAAGCACACAATCTGCGCACACGCGGCCTCAGGAAGATGGCCGCCACCACCGAAAAAGCCGTGATTCACCCGGCTCTGCCACTCGCCTTGAATACCGGGCCGTGGCATCACCTCACCTGTGGAAGGGACTCTGCTCACGCCATACCGCTCATCGTGCCTCATGATCCTCAGGAAGATGGCCGCCACCACCGAGAAACCAGTGATTAACCCAGCTCTGCTGCTCGCCTTGGATACCGGGCCGCAGCGTCACCTCACCTGAGGAGGTGACCGCACCTCTGCCGCCTCCACACCACTGCCACAACCCCCTGCATGGACGCCAGTCCGCGACATCACCCACCTAAGCAGGAAGGGACCCTGCTCAGGTGCACGCCGTACCGACCACCGCACCTTAGCATCACCTCACCTCTGCCGCCACCATGCCTCCTGTGACCCTGCTCTGTCACCACCAGCCCTCAGGTAAGATACCTTAAATTCGGACAATAAGATGGACCCCCATCTTATTAAAAAATATTTTTTTCTGCAATTTTCACCCCAAATTTGGGGTGCGTCTTATGGTCCGGTGCGTCTTATAGTCTGAAAAATACGGTAATAACTCTGGAATGCTTCAACGGATGCCATTGATTCTGAGACATGCTGAACTTCATGATAGTGGTAAAATTTCTTCAATATGACTTGTGTTTATTCATGAAAAAATGGAAATTTGGTGAAAATTTAGCAATTTTCAATCTTTGCATTTTTATGCTCTTAAATCAGAGGGATATGTCACACAAAATAGTTAATAAATAACATTTCCCACATGTCTAGCTGTAGCTTTGGAATCTGCTGCCCCACTTACACATACCAAAGCTCGCAAAATCAACAGACAGCCCTGGCACACCAGCCTGACCAAAGAACTGAGGCGAGCTTCCAGGGCTGCTGAGCGCAGATGGAAAAGATCCCACTCCAACGACCACTTCATCGCATTCAAACAGTCCCTCACTACTTTCAAGACCACACTCGCCACAGCTAAACAAACCTACTTCTCATCTCTCATATCCTCCCTGTCTCACAACCCTAAACAGTTATTCAACACCTTCAATTCTCTCCTCCGTCCCCCAGCACCTCCTCCCTCCCCACTTATCTCTGCTGAAGACTTTGCCTCATTCTTCAAGCAGAAGATTGATAAAATCAGAGACAGCTTTGGTCAACAACCCCCAGAGCCCTTCCTCCCAACTTCCTTACCCTCCACCTCCAAAACCAACTTCCCCAACATTACAGAAGATCAACTCGCCACTCTACTCTCAAGATCGCATCTCACCACCTGTGCACTTGACCCGCTCCCATCCCACCTCATCCCAAACCTCACCACAATCTTCATCCCAACCCTAACCCATCTCTTCAACCTATCACTAACAACTGGTGCTTTCCCCTCAAGCTTTAAACATGCCTCCATCACACCTATCCTCAAAAGCCCTCTCTTGACCCATCCTCTGTATCTAGCTATCGCCCTATATCACTTCTCCCCTATGCCTCAAAACTACTGGAACAACACGTCTCCCTTGAACTGTCCTCCCATCTCTCTTCTTGCTCCCTCTTTGACCACTTACAATCTGGCTTCCGGTCACACCATTCCACTGAAACTTCCCTAACTAAGGTCACCAATGACCTCTTAACCGCCAAGAGCAAGCGATACTATTCTGTTCTCCTCCTCCTCGACCTGTCGGCTGCCTTTGACACAGTGGACCATTCCCTATTATTACAGACCCTCTCATCCCTTGGCCCTATCCTGGATCTCATCATACCTAACAGACCGGACATTCAGCGTCTCCCACTCACACACCACCTCCTCACCTCGCCCCCTATCTGTCGGAGCCTTGACTACTGCAACCTCCTGCTCTGTGGCCTCCCCTCAAACACTCTCGCACCCCTCCAATCTATTCTAAACTCTGCTGCCCGACTAATCCACCTGTCCCCCCGCTATTCTCCGGCCTCTCCCCTCTGTCAATCTCTTCACTGGCTCCCCATTGCCCAGAGACTCCAGTACAAAACCCTAACCATGACGTACAAAGCCATCCACAACCTGTCTCCTCCTTACATCTGTGACCTCATCTCCCGGTACTTTCCTACATGCAACCTCCGATCCTCACAAGATCTCCTTCTCTACTCCCCTCTTATCTCCTCTTCCCACAATCGTATACAAGATTTCTCTCGCGTATCACCCCTACTCTGGAACCCTCTACCACAACACATCAGACTCTCGCCCACCATCGAAACCTTCAAAAAGAATCTGAAGACCCACCTCTTCCGACAAGCCTACAACCTGCAGTAACCACCGATCAACCAACCACTGCACGATCAGCTCTATCCTCACCTACTGTATTCTCACCCATCCCTTGTAGATTGTGAGCCTTCGCGGGCAGGGTCCTCACTCCTCCTGTACCAGTTATGACTTGTATTGTTCAAGATTATTGTACTTGTTTTTATTATGTATACCCCTCCTCACTTGTAAAGCGCCATGGAATAAATGGCGCTATAACAATAAATAATAATAATAATAATAATGTCTACTTTACATCAGCACATTTTTTGAAACAACATGTTTTTGTTAGGAAGTTATAAGGGTTAAAAGTTGACAAGTGAAAACAATTTTGTTTAGAGTCCACATTACATTTGAAGTGATTATGATACATCTATATGACAGAAAATACCCTAAAGTGACACCATTCTAAATACTGCACACCTAAAGGTGCTAAAAAACACATTAAAGAAGGTTATTAACCCTTCAGGTGCTTCACAGGAATTTTTGGAATGTGGAACAAAAAAAATGAACATTTACTTTAGACCACAATTTATTATTTTTTGCAAGGGTAAAAGGAAAAAATAAATGACAAAATTTGTTGTCAAATTTCTCCTGAGTACACCGATACTCCATATATAGGGGAAAACCACTGTTTGGGCGCACGGCAGAGCTTGGAAGGGAAGGAGTGCTATTTGACTTTCTGAATTTGCTGGAATAATTAGCAGACGCCATGTTGCCTTTGGAGAGCCCCTGATGTGCCTAAACAGTAAAAATTCCCTACAAGTGACACGATTTTGGAACCTACACCCTGTTAGGGCTGGCGGAACGCACCGAGTAAATATAGAGATGTTATTTGGTGCGTTCACAGCCCGTGGTCCACCGTGCAGGAAAAGAACCTGCTGCTGGCAAACGGCAGCACTATATGGTGGTAGAAGCAATCTCTGTTGCTTCACAGAGTCGCTATAAAGAAAGGACTGTGTCCTGTTAAACTCCACAGGAATACACAGTAACTGCTGAGCAGATAGCAGCTTGTGGTCACGCAGTCAAAGAGGCAAACATACAATCTCCTCACCGGAGGAGCCGGTATTCTAGGTGGCTTATTTCAGCCGGGGCCCTGAAACCATACACACAATCTCCTCACCGGAGGTGCCGGTATTCTAAGTGGCTTATTTCAGCCGGGTCCCTGAATCCACACAAGCATGACCACATTGGTGAAAAACTTATAACATGCATTGATACTAGCGCATGGCCGTGCGGCCATGCGAACCTTATATAGCTGCAGCAAATACAAGACCTTCCTAGAAGGACCAAAGAGAGGCTGCCACAGAGCCTGAGCACCTTCAGGACCTTCCTGGAGAACCAATGGGCTTTGCTGCAGTATCCAAGCATGTGACCCTCGATCTCCAATGAGAGATCTTACAATGGGCATGCTCAGAAGGAGAAAAGCAGGACTTAGTCCCAAAAAGCGTCTGCTCGCCGCTGCCCAGCACTTGCTTCAATGGCAGAAGCTGGAAAAGCAGCAGTAACCCTTTGCACAGAGTCAGACTGAGCGAGACGCTGGGACCGACGTCTCCGCTGAGCAGGCTCCACTGCAGCAGGAGAAGAATGGGAGACCGCAGCAGAGATGGCCCAAGATTCCCCCTGTGCAGAGGTGGGAACTCGGCCCCCAACATCATCCCCCCCAGGGGCCCCCCCCCGGACCCCGCCACGCCCAAAGGCAGCAATGAGCTGTGGAGCCTGTTATGACCCCAGTGGACAGGGTCTCAGAGGAATGTGTAAGTCTGCAAGATACAAAAATCCAGCTCATAGGGCTGTGGTAACTGGGTTGACCAAATAGCTACTCCTAACGCCAACACTAGAAGTAGCCGGGGATCATGCCTACGGTGATCGCTAGATGACTCGCGCCAGCCGGAGAATCTAACTACCCCTAGGAGAAGAAAACAAAGACCTCTCTTGCCTCCAGAGAAAGGGACCCCAAAGTAAGATACAAGCCCCCCACAAATAATAACGGTGAGGTAAGAGGAAATGACAAACACAGAAATGAACCAGGTTTTGCAAAGAGAGGCCAGCTTACTAATAGCAGAATATAGCAAGATAACTTATCTGGTCAACAAAAACCCTATAAAAATCCACGCTGGAGATTCAAGAACCCCCGAACCGTCTAACGGTCCGGGGGGAGAACACCAGCCCCCTAGAGCTTCCAGCAAAGGTCAGGATACAGATAGGAACAAGCTGGACAAAAATACCAAACAAAACAAAAGCAAAAAGCAAAGAAGCAGACTTAGCTTGAAAAACAGGAACCAGGATCAGAGGACAAGAGCACAACAGATTAGCTCTGATTTCAACGATGCCAGGCATTGAACTGAAGGTCCAGGGAGCTTATATAGCAACGCCCCTGAACTAACGGCCCAGGTGAGGATATAGGAAAAGACAGACAGACAAAAAGCAAAATCACAACAGTACCCCCCCCTTAGTGAGGGGTCATCGAACCCTCACCACGACCACCAGGGCGATCAGGATGAGCGGCGTGAAAGGCACGAACTAAATCGGCCGCATGAACATCAGAGGCGACCACCCAGGAATTATCTTCCTGACCATAGCCCTTCCACTTGACCAGGTACTGAAGCCTCCGCCTGGAGAGATGAGAATCCAAGATCTTCTCCACCACGTACTCCAACTCGCCCTCAACCAACACCGGAGCAGGAGGCTCAGCAGAAGGAACCACAGGCACAACGTACCGCCGCAACAAGGACCTATGAAACACGTTGTGGATAGCAAACGACACAGGTAGATCCAGGCGAAAGGATACAGGATTAAGAATTTCCAATATCTTGTAAGGACCAATAAAACGAGGTTTAAATTTGGGAGAGGAAACCTTCATAGGAACAAAGCGGGAAGAAAGCCATACCAAATCCCCAACACGTAGTCGGGGACCCACACCGCGGCGGCGGTTGGCAAAGCGCTGAGCCCTCTCCTGTGACAACTTCAAGTTGTCCACCACAAGATTCCAGATCCGCTGCAACCTATCCACCACAGAATCCACCCCAGGGCAGTCAGAAGGTTCCACATGACCCGAAGAAAAACGAGGGTGGAAACCAGAGTTGCAGAAAAACGGCGAAACCAAGGTGGCGGAACTAGCCCGATTATTAAGGGCAAACTCAGCTAACGGCAAGAAGGTCACCCAATCGTCCTGATCAGCAGAGACAAAACACCTCAAATAAGCCTCCAAAGTCTGATTAGTTCGCTCCGTCTGTCCATTAGTCTGAGGATGGAAAGCAGACGAAAACGACAAGTCAATGCCCATCCTACTACAAAAGGATCGCCAGAATCTGGAAACGAACTGGGATCCTCTGTCTGACACAATATTCTCAGGGATGCCGTGCAAACGAACCACGTTCTGGAAAAACACAGGAACCAGATCGGAAGAGGAAGGCAGTTTAGGCAAAGGAACCAAATGGACCATCTTGGAGAAGCGATCACATATCACCCAGATAACAGACATGCCCTGAGACACCGGAAGATCAGAAATGAAATCCATGGAGATATGTGTCCAAGGTCTCTTAGGGACAGGCAAGGGCAAGAGCAACCCGCTGGCACGAGAACAGCAAGGCTTAGCTCGAGCACAAGTCCCACAGGACTGTACAAATGACCGCACATCCCTAGACAAGGAAGGCCACCAAAAGGATCTGGCCACCAGATCTCTGGTGCCAAAAATTCCTGGGTGACCTGCCAACACCGAGGAATGAACCTCGGAAATGACTCTGCTGGTCCACTTATCAGGCACAAACAGTCTGTCAGGTGGACAAGAATCAGGCCTATCAGCCTGAAATCTCTGCAACACACGTCGTAGATCAGGAGAAATAGCTGACAAGATAATACCATCCTTAAGAATACCAACAGGTTCAGCGACTCCAGGAGCATCAGGCACAAAGCTCCTGGAAAGAGCATCGGCCTTCACATTCTTTGAACCTGGTAAATACGAGACAACAAAGTAAAATCGGGAGAAAAACAATGACCAGCGGGCCTGTCTAGGATTCAGGCGTTTAGCAGACTCGAGATACATCAGATTTTTGTGATCAGTCAAGACCACCACACGATGCTTAGCACCCTCGAGCCAATGACGCCACTCCTCAAATGCCCATTTCATGGCCAACAACTCCCGATTGCCCACATCATAATTTCGCTCCGCAGGCGAAAACTTCCTAGAGAAAAAGGCGCAAGGTCTCATAACAGAGCAACCAGGGCCTCTCTGCGACAAAACGGCCCCTGCTCCAATCTCTGAAGCATCCACCTCAACTTGAAAGGGAAGCGAGACATCAGGCTGGCACAAAACAGGCGCCGAAGTAAACCGACGTTTCAACTCCTGGAAAGCCTCCACGGCAGCAGGAGCCCAATTAACCACATCGGAGCCCTTCTTGGTCATATCCGTCAAAGGTTTCACAATGCTAGAAAAGTTAGCGATAAAACGACGGTAGAAGTTAGCGAAACCCAAGAACTTCTGAAGACTCTTAACTGACGAGGGCTGAGTCCAATCAAGAATAGCTCGGACCTTGACTGGGTCCATCTCCACAGCAGAAGGGGAAAAAATGAACCCCAAAAAGGGAACCTTCTGTACACCAAAAAGACACTTTGAGCCCTTGACAAACAAAGAATTTTCACGCAAAATTTTAAAGACCATCCTGACCTGCTCCACATGCGAGTCCCAATTATCAGAAAAAAACAGAATATCATCCAGATAAACGATCAGAAATTTATCCAGATAGTTCCGGAAAATGTCATGCATAAAGGACTGAAAAACTGAAGGGGCATTAGAGAGCCCAAAAGGCATCACCAAGTACTCAAAATGACCTTCGGGCGTATTGAATGCGGTTTTCCATTCATCCCCTTGCTTAATGCGCACAAGGTTGTACGCACCACGAAGGTCTATCTTGGTAAACCACTTGGCACCTTTAATCCGGGCAAACAAGTCAGACAACAGCGGCAAAGGATACTGAAATTTGACAGTGATCTTATTTAAAAGCCGATAGTCAATACAAGGCCTCAAAGATCCGTCCTTTTTAGCCACAAAAAAGAATCCCGCACCAAGAGGGGAAGAAGACGGACGGATGTGTCCTTTCTCCAGAGACTCCTTGATATATGAACGCATAGCGGTATGTTCAGGTATCGACAGATTAAACAGTCTTCCCTTAGGAAATTTACTGCCTGGAATCAAATCTATTGCACAGTCACATTCCCTATGAGGAGGCAATGCACTGGACCTGGACTCGCTAAAGACATCCTGATAATCAGACAAGTACTCCGGAACTTCCGAAGGCGTAGAAGAAGCAATAGACACAGGCAGGGAATCCTCATGAATACCACGACAGCCCCAACTAGACACTGACATAGCCTTCCAGTCAAGGACTGGATTATGGGTCTGTAACCATGGCAGCCCCAAAACAACCAAATCATGCATTTTATGTAGAACGAGAAAACGTATCACCTCGCGGTGTTCAGGAGTCATGCACATGGTAACCTGTGTCCAATACTGCGGCTTATTTTCTGCCAATGGCGTAGCATCAATACCCCTAAGAGGGATAGGATTTTCTAATGGTTCAAGAATAAAACCACAGCGCTTAGCAAATGAGAGATCCATAAGACTCAGGGCAGCACCTGAATCTACAAACGCCATGACAGGATAAGATGACAGTGAGCAAATCAAAGTTACAGACAGAATAAACTTAGGATGCAAATTACCAACGGTGACAGGACTAACAACCTTAGATATACGTTTAGAGCATGCTGAGATAACATGTGTAGAATCACCACAGTAGTAGCACAAGCCATTCCGGCGTCTATGAATTTTCCTCTCATTTCTAGTCAGGATTCTATCACATTGCATCAAATCAGGTGTCCGTTCAGACAACACCATGAGGGAATTTGCGGTTTTTCTATCACATTGCATCACATCAGGTGTCTGTTCAGACAACAACATGAGGGAATTTGCGGTTTTGCGCTCCCGCAACCGCCGGTCAATTTGAATAGCCAGGGACATGGTATCATTCAGACCTGTGGGAATGGGAAAACCCACCATAACATTCTTAATGGCCTCAGAAAGGCCATTTCTAAAATTAGCGGCCAGTGCACACTCGTTCCAATGTGTCAGCACGGACCATTTCCGAAATTTTTGGCAATACACCTCAGCCTCGTCCTGGCCCTGAGACATAGCCAGCAAGGCTTTCTCTGCCTGAATCTCAAGATTGGGTTCCTCATAAAGTAAACCGAGCGCCAGAAAAAACGCATCAATATCAGCCAATGCCGGATCTCCTGGCGCCAACGAAAAAGCCCAATCCTGAGGGTCACCCCGTAAGAATGAAATAACAATTTTTACTTGTTGAGCAGAGTCTCCAGACGAACAAGGTTTCAGGGACAAAAATAATTTACAATTATTCCTGAAATTCCTAAACTTAAATCGGTCTCCTGAAAACAGTTCAGGAATCGGAATCTTGGGTTCAGACCTAGGATTTCTGGTAACATAATCTTGTATACCCTGCACACGAGCGGCAAGCTGGTCCACACTTGTAATCAAGGTCTGGACATTCATGTCTGCAGCAAGCTTAAGCCACTCTGAGGTAAAGGGGAAAAGAAAAAAAAAAAAAAATGAGAGAGGGAAAAAAAAACCTCAAAATTTTCTTTCTTATAATCCCACTTCTGCAATGCATTAAACATTTAATACTGGCCTGGCATACTGTTATGACCCCAGTGGACAGGGTCTCAGAGGAACGTGTAAGTCTGCAAGATACAAAAATCCAGCTCATAGGGCTGTGGTAACTGGGTTGACCAAATAGCTACTCCTAACGCCAACACTAGAAGTAGCCGGGGATCATGCCTACGGTGATCGCTAGATGACTCGCGCCAGCCGGAGAATCTAACTACCCCTAGGAGAAGAAAACAAAGACCTCTCTTGCCTCCAGAGAAAGGGACCCCAAAGTAAGATACAAGCCCCCCACAAATAATAACGGTGAGGTAAGAGGAAATGACAAACACAGAAATGAACCAGGTTTAGCAAAGAGAGGCCAGCTTACTAATAGCAGAATATAGCAAGATAACTTATCTGGTCAACAAAAACCCTATAAAAATCCACGCTGGAGATTCAAGAACCCCCGAACCGTCTAACGGTCCGGGGGGAGAACACCAGCCCCCTAGAGCTTCCAGCAAAGGTCAGGATACAGATAGGAACAAGCTGGACAAAAATACCAAACAAAACAAAAGCAAAAAGCAAAGAAGCAGACTTAGCTTGAAAAACAGGAACCAGGATCAGAGGACAAGAGCACAACAGATTAGCTCTGATTTCAACGATGCCAGGCATTGAACTGAAGGTCCAGGGAGCTTATATAGCAACGCCCCTGAACTAACGGCCCAGGTGAGGATATAGGAAAAGACAGACGCTCCAGAGTCAAATCACTAATGACCACTAGAGGGAGCAAAAAGCAAAATCACAACAGTACCCCCCCCTTAGTGAGGGGTCATCGAACCCTCACCACGACCACCAGGGCGATCAGGATGAGCGGCGTGAAAGGCACGAACTAAATCGGCCGCATGAACATCAGAGGCGACCACCCAGGAATTATCTTCCTGACCATAGCCCTTCCACTTGACCAGGTACTGAAGCCTCCGCCTGGAGAGACGAGAATCCAAGATCTTCTCCACCACGTACTCCAACTCGCCCTCAACCAACACCGGAGCAGGAGGCTCAGCAGAAGGAACCACAGGCACAACGTACCGCCGCAACAAGGACCTATGAAACACGTTGAGGATAGCAAACGACACAGGTAGATCCAGGCGAAAGGATACAGGATTAAGAATTTCCAATATCTTGTAAGGACCAATAAAACGAGGTTTAAATTTGGGAGAGGAAACCTTCATAGGAACAAAGCGGGAAGAAAGCCATACCAAATCCCCAACACGTAGTCGGGGACCCACACCGCGGCGGCGGTTGGCAAAGCGCTGAGCCCTCTCCTGTGACAACTTCAAGTTGTCCACCACAAGATTCCAGATCCGCTGCAACCTATCCACCACAGAATCCACCCCAGGGCAGTCAGAAGGTTCCACATGACCCGAAGAAAAACGAGGGTGGAAACCAGAGTTGCAGAAAAACGGCGAAACCAAGGTGGCGGAACTAGCCCGATTATTAAGGGCAAACTCAGCTAACGGCAAGAAGGTCACCCAATCGTCCTGATCAGCAGAGACAAAACACCTCAAATAAGCCTCCAAAGTCTGATTAGTTCGCTCCGTCTGTCCATTAGTCTGAGGATGGAAAGCAGACGAAAACGACAAGTCAATGCCCATCCTACTACAAAAGGATCGCCAGAATCTGGAAACGAACTGGGATCCTCTGTCTGACACAATATTCTCAGGGATGCCGTGCAAACGAACCACGTTCTGGAAAAACACAGGAACCAGATCGGAAGAGGAAGGCAGTTTAGGCAAAGGAACCAAATGGACCATCTTGGAGAAGCGATCACATATCACCCAGATAACAGACATGCCCTGAGACACCGGAAGATCAGAAATGAAATCCATGGAGATATGTGTCCAAGGTCTCTTAGGGACAGGCAAGGGCAAGAGCAACCCGCTGGCACGAGAACAGCAAGGCTTAGCTCGAGCACAAGTCCCACAGGACTGTACAAATGACCGCACATCCCTAGACAAGGAAGGCCACCAAAAGGATCTGGCCACCAGATCTCTGGTGCCAAAAATTCCTGGGTGACCTGCCAACACCGAGGAATGAACCTCGGAAATGACTCTGCTGGTCCACTTATCAGGCACAAACAGTCTGTCAGGTGGACAAGAATCAGGCCTATCAGCCTGAAATCTCTGCAACACACGTCGTAGATCAGGAGAAATAGCTGACAAGATAATACCATCCTTAAGAATACCAACAGGTTCAGCGACTCCAGGAGCATCAGGCACAAAGCTCCTGGAAAGAGCATCGGCCTTCACATTCTTTGAACCTGGTAAATACGAGACAACAAAGTAAAATCGGGAGAAAAACAATGACCAGCGGGCCTGTCTAGGATTCAGGCGTTTAGCAGACTCGAGATACATCAGATTTTTGTGATCAGTCAAGACCACCACACGATGCTTAGCACCCTCGAGCCAATGACGCCACTCCTCAAATGCCCATTTCATGGCCAACAACTCCCGATTGCCCACATCATAATTTCGCTCCGCAGGCGAAAACTTCCTAGAGAAAAAGGCGCAAGGTCTCATAACAGAGCAACCAGTGCCTCTCTGCGACAAAACGGCCCCTGCTCCAATCTCTGAAGCATCCACCTCAACTTGAAAGGGAAGCGAGACATCAGGCTGGCACAAAACAGGCGCCGAAGTAAACCGACGTTTCAACTCCTGGAAAGCCTCCACGGCAGCAGGAGCCCAATTAACCACATCGGAGCCCTTCTTGGTCATATCCGTCAAAGGTTTCACAATGCTAGAAAAGTTAGCGATAAAACGACGGTAGAAGTTAGCGAAACCCAAGAACTTCTGAAGACTCTTAACTGACGAGGGCTGAGTCCAATCAAGAATAGCTCGGACCTTGACTGGGTCCATCTCCACAGCAGAAGGGGAAAAAATGAACCCCAAAAAGGGAACCTTCTGTACACCAAAAAGACACTTTGAGCCCTTGACAAACAAAGAATTTTCACGCAAAATTTTAAAGACCATCCTGACCTGCTCCACATGCGAGTCCCAATTATCAGAAAAAAACAGAATATCATCCAGATAAACGATCAGAAATTTATCCAGATAGTTCCGGAAAATGTCATGCATAAAGGACTGAAAAACTGAAGGGGCATTAGAGAGCCCAAAAGGCATCACCAAGTACTCAAAATGACCTTCGGGCGTATTGAATGCGGTTTTCCATTCATCCCCTTGCTTAATGCGCACAAGGTTGTACGCACCACGAAGGTCTATCTTGGTAAACCACTTGGCACCTTTAATCCGGGCAAACAAGTCAGACAACAGCGGCAAAGGATACTGAAATTTGACAGTGATCTTATTTAAAAGCCGATAGTCAATACAAGGCCTCAAAGATCCGTCCTTTTTAGCCACAAAAAAGAATCCCGCACCAAGAGGGGAAGAAGACGGACGGATGTGTCCTTTCTCCAGAGACTACTTGATATATGAACGCATAGCGGTATGTTCAGGTATCGACAGATTAAACAGTCTTCCCTTAGGAAATTTACTGCCTGGAATCAAATCTATTGCACAGTCACATTCCCTATGAGGAGGCAATGCACTGGACCTGGACTCGCTAAAGACATCCTGATAATCAGACAAGTACTCCGGAACTTCCGAAGGCGTAGAAGAAGCAATAGACACAGGCAGGGAATCCTCATGAATACCACGACAGCCCCAACTAGACACTGACATAGCCTTCCAGTCAAGGACTGGATTATGGGTCTGTAACCATGGCAGCCCCAAAACAACCAAATCATGCATTTTATGTAGAACGAGAAAACGTATCACCTCGCGGTGTTCAGGAGTCATGCACATGGTAACCTGTGTCCAATACAGCGGCTTATTTTCTGCCAATGGCGTAGCATCAATACCCCTAAGAGGGATAGGATTTTCTAATGGTTCAAGAATAAAACCACAGCGCTTAGCAAATGAGAGATCCATAAGACTCAGGGCAGCACCTGAATCTACAAACGCCATGACAGGATAAGATGACAGTGAGCAAATCAAAGTTACAGACAGAATAAACTTAGGATGCAAATTACCAACGGTGACAGGACTAACAACCTTAGATATACGTTTAGAGCATGCTGAGATAACATGTGTAGAATCACCACAGTAGTAGCACAAGCCATTCCGGCGTCTATGAATTTTCCTCTCATTTCTAGTCAGGATTCTATCACATTGCATCAAATCAGGTGTCCGTTCAGACAACACCATGAGGGAATTTGCGGTTTTTCTATCACATTGCATCACATCAGGTGTCTGTTCAGACAACAACATGAGGGAATTTGCGGTTTTGCGCTCCCGCAACCGCCGGTCAATTTGAATAGCCAGGGACATGGTATCATTCAGACCTGTGGGAATGGGAAAACCCACCATAACATTCTTAATGGCCTCAGAAAGGCCATTTCTAAAATTAGCGGCCAGTGCAC
Organism: Ranitomeya variabilis; assembly: GCF_051348905.1. Classification (NCBI taxonomy): domain Eukaryota; kingdom Metazoa; phylum Chordata; class Amphibia; order Anura; family Dendrobatidae; genus Ranitomeya; species Ranitomeya variabilis. The sequence continues at coordinate 1,137,463,502 of NC_135232.1, forward strand.
ACTCGTTCCAATGTGTCAGCACGGACCATTTCCGAAATTTTTGGCAATACACCTCAGCCTCGTCCTGGCCCTGAGACATAGCCAGCAAGGCTTTCTCTGCCTGAATCTCAAGATTGGGTTCCTCATAAAGTAAACCGAGCGCCAGAAAAAACGCATCAATATCAGCCAATGCCGGATCTCCTGGCGCCAACGAAAAAGCCCAATCCTGAGGGTCACCCCGTAAGAATGAAATAACAATTTTTACTTGTTGAGCAGAGTCTCCAGACGAACAAGGTTTCAGGGACAAAAATAATTTACAATTATTCCTGAAATTCCTAAACTTAAATCGGTCTCCTGAAAACAGTTCAGGAATCGGAATCTTGGGTTCAGACCTAGGATTTCTGGTAACATAATCTTGTATACCCTGCACACAAGCGGCAAGCTGGTCCACACTTGTAATCAAGGTCTGGACATTCATGTCTGCAGCAAGCTTAAGCCACTCTGAGGTAAAGGGGAAAAGAAAAAAAAAAAAAATGAGAGAGGGAAAAAAAAAACTCAAAATTTTCTTTCTTATAATCCCACTTCTGCAATGCATTAAACATTTAATACTGGCCTGGCATACTGTTATGACCCCAGTGGACAGGGTCTCAGAGGAACGTGTAAGTCTGCAAGATACAAAAATCCAGCTCATAGGGCTGTGGTAACTGGGTTGACCAAATAGCTACTCCTAACGCCAACACTAGAAGTAGCCGGGGATCATGCCTACGGTGATCGCTAGATGACTCGCGCCAGCCGGAGAATCTAACTACCCCTAGGAGAAGAAAACAAAGACCTCTCTTGCCTCCAGAGAAAGGGACCCCAAAGTAAGATACAAGCCCCCCACAAATAATAACGGTGAGGTAAGAGGAAATGACAAACACAGAAATGAACCAGGTTTAGCAAAGAGAGGCCAGCTTACTAATAGCAGAATATAGCAAGATAACTTATCTGGTCAACAAAAACCCTATAAAAATCCACGCTGGAGATTCAAGAACCCCCGAACCGTCTAACGGTCCGGGGGGAGAACACCAGCCCCCTAGAGCTTCCAGCAAAGGTCAGGATACAGATAGGAACAAGCTGGACAAAAATACCAAACAAAACAAAAGCAAAAAGCAAAGAAGCAGACTTAGCTTGAAAAACAGGAACCAGGATCAGAGGACAAGAGCACAACAGATTAGCTCTGATTTCAACGATGCCAGGCATTGAACTGAAGGTCCAGGGAGCTTATATAGCAACGCCCCTGAACTAACGGCCCAGGTGAGGAAATAGGAAAAGACAGACGCTCCAGAGTCAAATCACTAATGACCACTAGAGGGAGCAAAAAGCAAAATCACAACAGGAGCCTGAATGTGCCCAGCAGGCCCCCAGGACCTGTCCTCAGGACCATAACCCTTCCAGTCCACCAAATAAAATTTTTTGCCAGGTACCACCTTGCACCCCAAAATAGTGTTCACCTCATAATCATCCGTAGACGAACCCGATGTCCCGGCAGATGACTCGGAAAACCGAGACATGTATATGGGTTTCAAGAGGGACACATGAAAGGTGTCGGTGATACCCATGCGTGGTGGAAGGGCTAAACGGTAGACCACAGGGTTAACCTGTTCAAGGACCTTGAAAGGGCCCAAGTAGCAAGGTGCAAACTTAGTGGACTCAACTCGCAGCCTGATGTTACTGGAGCGCCCCCACACCGCCGCAGGGCCGAGGGGTACCCGGAGCCGGGCCTCTAGGTCTCAGTCCTGGGGTTGTCACGGTGGCTAGACCCGGTCCGTGGCCCTGTCCGTCAGTGGGGGGGACGTCCGGTGAAGTAGGTGCTGTTAACGGTGGTATAGCGGTGCAGTTGTGGGGTGCAGGTCGCGATAAATAACGAGGACACCAGGTTGCAGTCTCTTTACCTCTTTACTGAAGATGTGGGAGACCTCAGTCCAGAGCGCTGTTAACTGGGTTTTCAGAGACCGGCCGGTCCAACGACACATCAGGAGCTCTCTTTACAGGTGGGAATCAGTATCTACCTTCTAGCGCTGTGTGTTGTAGTTCTTCCCTGCTGAGCTCCCGGGATAGTCCTCACAACTGTTTCTTTCTGTCTCTACTGTTCCTTCTCCGTCCTCCAGGTGATATGGTAGGACGCACCCGTATGACGGGGTAGGCCTGGAGTTCTTCCGGGACCCTAGAGTCGCCCCTCTCCCACAGCTGCCTCCGTTGTCTGCTTAGGTGTTAAGTGAGACAGCCAACCTGTAGTTAGCTGCCCTGCCGTGGTTTGCAATGTACTTAAAGTCTCTTACTTGCTCGGCGTTCCGGCCACCGACTGTTTGCGCCTCAGAAGGATGTTGCCTCGGTCTAACAGCAAGACCCCTTCTGGTATTTCTCCTTTTCTGTATTCCCGTTGTGCACTGGTTAGTTCTGCTCTGAGGAGTCTGCCAGGATCCCATCCCTGACAGGTCCTCTCACTAGCTCTTCCCAGCTACTTCTCCCTGTCTTCCTGTCCAACCCCCAGTTTTACCAGAGTTGTGAGGAGTGGCCTACTAGATAGGACCACCCCCCCTGGTGGCCGGAGTGTGAAGTGTGGTGTGAGTGTACCTGATCAGAGAAACTCCCTAGTGCAATCAGACGCACCATAGCTCCCCGTAGTGGCGGAGCCACAGCACTGCAACAACCAGGACTCTGGGGTGCTGCACTCCCCCCCGGTTAAATCCAGTACTCCGGGACTGGGAAAACAAGAACAATAATACATGTTAACAGAAAACACACAAATTTTTGAAATAGCATAACAATTGAACATAACAGAGCTTCCCTTTACGGGAGGTGAGGATTCTTGAACGTTGCGAAAGTTTGGTCATGCACAGTTTATGACTCTCAGTTCAGTGGTTGAAACAGCGGGGACCCCGGGTAAACAAAGAGGCCCCCCTTGTGGAAGTTTTTGAGCAATTCACCGTCCATTACTCTAGTGTCCATTTAAAAACCTGTAACAAAAGGATATGCATACAAACATTTTCAATTACATAGCAGCCCTATCAATACCTCCAAGTTTTGTAGCGGAGGGGAGTTTGATTTTGAGTGCTGCGTGTGGACCTTCGCAGCGCAGGGGTTGCTATTGGTCTAACAGGGCCCGCTATGCTTGCTACCGCTGGTGTAGTGCGCTGTTTTCTAACTACACTTCTAGTGAGTCTGGGTAGCACTGGCAGGTTGGGGCTCTCAGAGCTGCTGCTATCAACAGTGGGTACGGCAGGCTCACTGATGGCAGAGGGAGGATTTGCCGGTTCAACGGTTGGCATGGCTTCTTCAGGCAAGGCTTGTTGAGGTTGCGGGACCGGATGATCTGGTACCACCATTGTTTCTGGTGGGTCCGGCTGTGGAAACGTTAGAACAGGTACCGCGATGGCCTGATTTATCTGAGTCCAGGACTGGGGAAAATCACCAAGGACAGTATGGAACATCTTCTCCTTTTCCACCGGCGGGGAGATTTCTGGGGCCGTGCCCCTCTCTTTCAACTTATCGGGGCAGACCTTAAGGTGATCCCTGGATACCGCTGTCGAGGTCTCCCCTCTGTCCTTGCTGATGAGACAGACCTTAGTGTTGTCGAAGTCGGATGGCAAGATGGTATACGGTTCCGCTTCCCATTGGTCATCAAGCTTGTGTAACCTCCTCTTTCGTTTAAGCACTTGCTCACCAGGTGACAGGGGAATCGCAGGAGCGTGTTGATTGTAGTCCCTTTCTTGTTTCTGCCTAGCCTGGGCGAGACTTCTCTCCACACACTCCTGTACTTCGCGGTATCTTCGCTGCCTTTCTGTATCCCAATCTGCCTCCGGCGAGGTATCTTCGGGTACTAGGACCCCCATGTCCAGATCAACGGGCAACCGACTAGACCTTCCTCGCATCAGGTACGCTGGAGTACAGTTGGTGGAACTTACTGGGATGTGGTTGTACATATCCACCAAGTCAGGCAACTTTGTCGGCCACAGGTTCCGTTCCTCCACAGGCAAGGTCTTCAATAAATCGATTACTACCTGGTTCATCTTCTCGCACATCCCGTTGGTTTGGGGGTGGTACGGTGTAGTTCTGATCTTCTTACACCCGTTCAGCTGGCAGAATTCTTGGAACACTTCCGCTTCGAATGCAGGCCCCTGATCGGTCAGTACTTTCTCTGGGTAGCCATGGGGTCTACAAAAGTGCTGCTGGAAGGCCCTGGCGGCAGTCCTAGCTGTTAGATCCTTGACAGGCACAACCACCAAAAACCTGGAGTAGTGGTCCACGATGGTAAGGGCGTAGATATAGCCCGACCGGCTAGGCGTCAGCTTCACATGATCCAGCGCGACCAGTTCGAGCGGCCGTTTGGTGATGATAGGCCGCAGGGGAGCCCGTTGACTGTCACGGTCCTTCCTTCGCAGACTACACGGACCACACTCTCGACACCACTTCTCAATGGTTCTCTTCATGCCAATCCAATAGAACCTCCCTCGGAGCAGCTTCTCCAGCTTCCTCCATCCGAAGTGTCCGGCTCCATCATGGTAGGCTCCCAGAACCATGGGCGCATCTCGCCTTGGCACCACTATCTGCCACACCAATTCATGAGTACGTGGGTCGATGCTCCTCCTGCACAACTTGCCATCATGGATAAACAGTTTGCTTCTCCCCTTCCACAGCTGTTGAGTTTCTTGTGGATCATCTGGGCCAGGGTGCAACCCAGCCTGCGTCAAGAGTTCCTTCACCTGACGGACCGCGGGGTCACTATCCTGGGTTTCTGCCCATCCGTGGTGGGGCAGGGGATTCAGCGTGGCATCCGGTTGGTTCTTGTGCCTGTTCTTCACATGGTGAGAGTTCTGAGTGGCTTTGGGGCGATGGAAGGCAGGCAGCTCCACCTCTTCAAGTGCCTCCGGGTCTTCTCCCACTTCTGGTAGATTGGGCATTCGGGACAGAGCATCGGCATTGGCATTCTGGTGTCCTGCCCGATATTTGATGGTGAAATCATAGTTGGACAGCCGGGCCATCCACCGCTGTTCCAAAGCCCCGAGTTTGGCAGTACCCAGATGCGTTAGCGGATTGTTGTCCGTGAAGACGGTGAATTTCGCGGAGGCCAGGTAGTGCTTAAACCTCTCTGTCACTGCCCAGACGAGGGCCAGGAATTCCAGCTTAAAGGAACTATAGTTGTCAGGGTTCCTTTCCGTGGGACGGAGTTTCCTGCTGGCGTAAGCGATCACCCTTTCTTTGCCGTTCTGAACCTGGGACAGCACGGCTCCTAATCCCACATTACTGGCATCTGTGTACAGCACAAACGGTTGATCGTATTCGGGGTAAGCCAGTATCTCTTCTCCCGTCAGTGCCGACTTCAAACAGGTGAAGGATTCCTCCAGCTCTTCGTTCCAATCAAAGGGGGTTTTCCTCCCCTTGGTCTTCTTTGGTTGGCCCACCAGCAGATTTTGCAAGGGTGCGGCCTTCTTGGTGAAATCCTTAATGAATCTCCGATAGTAACCTACCAACCCGAGGAACTGCCGGACTTCGTGGAGGTCACTAGGCTTTGGCCAGTCCTTGATCACTGTGACCTTGTCGGGGTCTGGGGCCACTCCTTCAGCGCTCACCACATGGCCCAGGTACTGCACTTTAGGTTTGAGCAGATGACACTTGGACGGTTTCACCTTTAAGCCGAATTTGGACAGGGCTTCGAACACCTCGGCCAGGTGCTTCAGATGGTCTTCGTAGGTCTTAGAGAAGACAATGACATCATCCAAATACAGCAGCACCGTTTCAAAGTTCATGTGTCCTAGGCAGCACTCCATCATCCTCTGGAACGTTCCTGGAGCATTGCACAGTCCGAAGGGCATGTAGTTGAACTCGCAGAGACCCATTGGTGTCGTGAAGGCCGTCTTCTCCTTGTCCGCCTCTGCTACAGGAACCTGCCAGTACCCACTGGTGAGATCTAAGGTAGAGAAGTAGTTAGCAGATTTTAAAGCAGCCAGAGATTCCTCTATCCTGGGCAGTGGGTATGCGTCCTTATGTGTAATGCGATTCAACTGCCTGTAATCAACACACATCCTCATTGTACCATCTTTCTTTTTAACGAGGACTAACGGAGCTGCCCAGGGGCTACAGCTGTCTCTCACCACCCCAGCCTCCTTCATTTCCCGCAACATGTCCTTGGCACACTGGTAATGAGCTGGGGGTACAGGGCGATATCTCTCTTTTATGGGTCGATGATCTCCCGTGGGGATGTGATGTTGGATCCCTTTCACCTGCCCAAAATCTGAGGGGTGTTTGCTGAATACCTGCTCGTACTCGTGTACCACCCTGTAAGCCCCCTGTATTTGATGAGACGGGGTAGAGTCAGTGCCCACATGCAGTTCCCGACACCAGTCTTTCGAGTGCTCTGCAGAACCTTTGTTCTCCGCCACGTTTGACGGGACCAAGGGTTCAGGTGTCTGTATTACACTATTATTGACAGTGAACAATTTGGCGAGCGTGGTATACTTGGTTAGGTGGACCTCTTCCTCCCCACAATTGAGAACACGTACGGGCACTCTCCCCTGTCGGACGTCAACCACCCCCCGGGCTGTCAGAACAGTAGGCCTATTGTCTGAATATACAGGTTCCACCAAGGCCTGGTAGTCCTTACCCCTGAGGCCTATGGCTGCTCGACACCATATTAACATTTCACTCTTGGGAGGTATCGCGATGGGGTTTGAATCACTTACAGTGACACGACCAATCTCACCACCAGTCAGCTCTACCTGCTGTCTCTGCATCAGAGCTCTGATTTCCTTCTGCAGGGCACGTTGCTCACTGTGGCCAGCGTTTTCTGCCACCTGTTGCAACAAAACAATCACTTCTGCAAGACAATTCTCTATAACATTAGTACCAAGAGTCATCATGGGATTACATTCTCGACGATCAATATCTACAATCACAATCCCTTGGGCTTTCAATTCCACCCGCCCCACTTTGATGGTGACCTCCTTATACCCCACTTGTGGCAACGGCTGACCATTACTGGCGATTATGGTGAAATCATCGTCAGGGCCACGAGTAATATCAGCGTCCTCCCAATACCGTTTGTAGAGCACGTAAGGTATAGTCGTCACCTGAGAACCGGTGTCCAGCAAAGCATTCAAGGGGATTCCATCAATCACTACAGGGAGGACTGGTCGTCCTCCAATATACTTGGTTCTCCAATGCTGCGGGCCTGACCGTCCTACTCCTGGGGGTTGGCCCTTTGCCCCAGGGGTTGCTCGTTTAAAGGACAGTACCTTGCAAGATGGCCCACCTGATGACAGCGGCGGCAGATGGGTCGTCCATCCTGGTGGAAGCGATCGTCGGGCCGGCTCCTGGTCGGCGGAGTCCTCCTCCGTCGCATCCAAGGGACATCCTCCGGGCTGGAAGCCAACTGGATCTTCTGTCATGATCTCTGCAGGCAGAGATCATAGCAAGCCTATAGAGGGACAAGCTCTCGGAAGATGGAACTATACTGACCATGAACTAAGCCTGCCGCGCAACTAGAAATAGCCAGGTAGCATTTCCTATTTATCGCTAGATGCCCAGCTCTGGCCTAAGACCTAAATAGCTAGCAGAGGGAAATATAAGACCTGGCTCACCTCTAGAGAAATATTCCAAAGAAGACAGTAGCCCCCCACATATAATGACGGTGAGTTCAGATGAAACAACAAACGCAGCAGGAAAATAGTCTTAGCAAATTTGAGGTCCGCTTACTAGATAGCAGAAGACAGATAGTATACTTTCATGGTCAGCAGAAAAACACTAACAAAACACCATCCAGAGATTACCTTAAACTCTGGCATTAACTCATAACGCCAGAGTAGCAATCCCTGATCAACGAGAGCTTTCCAGACACAGTAACAAAACTTCAGCTGTGAACTGGAACAAATAGGCAAAACGAAACATGGACAAAAGTCCAACTTATCAGTAGTTGTCTAGAAGCAGGAACAAGCACTGAGAGGCATCAGATAACATTGTTGACCGGCAAGAAACCACCAGAGAAATGAGCTTAAATAGCGACACCCACTACTGATGGAACCAGGTGAAACAGGAAAGAGGATGACAAGTCCAATTCCACAAACGGCCACCGGGGGAGCCCAGAATCCAAATTCACAACAGTACCCCCCCCTCAAGGAGGGGGCACCGAACCCTCACCAGATCCACCAGGGCGACCAGGATGAGCCCTATGGAAGGCACGAACAAGATCAGAAGCATGAACATCAGATGCATTGACCCAAGAATTATCCTCCTGGCCGTAACCCTTCCAGTTGACCAGATACTGGAGTCTCCGTCTGGAAACACGAGAGTCCAAAATTTTCTCCACAACGTACTCCAACTCACCCTCAACCAACACCGGAGCAGGAGGCTCAACTGAAGGTACAACAGGTACCTCATACCTGCGCAATAACGACCGATGAAAAACGTTATGAATGGAAAAGGACGCAGGGAGGTCCAAACGGAAAGAAACAGGATTAAGAATCTCCAATATTCTATAAGGGCCGATGAACCGAGGTTTAAACTTAGGAGAAGAGACCCTCATAGGGACAAAACGAGAAGACAACCACACCAAATCTCCAACACAAAGCCGAGAACCAACACGACGATGACGGTTGGCAAAACGCTGAGTCTTCTCCTGGGACAACTTCAAATTGTCCATAACCTGCCCCCAGATGTGATGCAATCTCTCCACCACCGCATCCACTCCAGGACAATCCGAGGATTCCACCTGACCGGAGGAAAATCGAGGGTGAAACCCCGAATTACAGAAAAACGGGGACACCAAGGTGGAAGAGCTGGCCCGATTATTGAGGGCGAACTCTGCCAATGGCAAAAAAGCAACCCAATCATCCTGGTCAGCAGAGACAAAACACCTCAGATATGTCTCCAGGGTCTGATTAGTCCGCTCGGTCTGGCCATTAGTCTGAGGGTGAAAAGCAGATGAAAAAGACAAATCTATGCCCATCCTAGCACAGAATGCCCGCCAAAATCTAGACACAAATTGGGTACCTCTGTCAGAAACAATATTCTCAGGAATACCGTGCAATCGGACAACATTCTGAAAAAACAGAGGAACCAACTCAGAAGAAGAAGGCAACTTGGGCAGAGGAACCAAATGGACCATTTTAGAGAAACGGTCACAGACCACCCAGATGACAGACATCTTCTGGGAAACAGGCAGATCTGAAATAAAATCCATCGAGATGTGTGTCCAAGGCCTCTTAGGAATAGGCAAGGGCAACAGCAGTCCGCTAGCCCGAGAACTACAAGACTTGGCCCGGGCACAAACGTCACATGACTGCACAAAGACTCGCACATCTCGTGACAGGGAAGGCCACCAGAAGGATCTTGCCACCAAATCCCTGGTACCAAAAATTCCGGGATGACCTGCCAATGCAGAAGAATGTACCTCAGAGATGACTCTGCTGGTCCAATCATCCGGAACAAACAGTCTATCAGGCGGACAACGATCCGGTCTATCCGCCTGAAACTCTTGCAAGGACCGCCGCAGATCAGGAGAAACGGCCGACAAAATTACTCCCTCCCTAAGGATACCTGTGGGTTCAGAATTACCAGGAGAGTCCGGGTCAAAACTCCTAGAAAGGGCATCTGCCTTAACATTCTTAGAACCCGGTAGGTATGACACCACAAAATTAAAGCGAGAAAAAAATAAAGACCAGCGCGCCTGTCTAGGATTCAGGCGTCTGGCAGTCTCAAGATAAATCAAATTTTTGTGGTCAGTCAATACCACCACCTGATGCCTAGCCCCCTCGAGCCAATGGCGCCACTCCTCAAACGCCCACTTCATGGCCAAAAGCTCCCGATTCCCAACATCATAATTCCGCTCTGCGGGCGAAAATTTGCGAGAAAAGAAGGCACAAGGCCTAATGACGGAGCAGTCGGAACCTTTCTGCGACAACACTGCCCCAGCTCCGATCTCCGAAGCGTCAACCTCAACCTGAAAAGGCAGATTCACATCAGGCTGACGCAACACAGGGGCAGAGGCAAAACGGCGCTTAAGCTCCTGAAAGGCCTCTACAGCATGAGGGGACCAATTAGCAACATCAGCGCCTTGTCTGGTCAAATCAGTCAGTGGTTTAACGACATCCGAAAAACCAGCAATAAATCGGCGGTAAAAGTTGGCAAAGCCCAAAAATCTCTGAAGACCCTTAAGAGAGGAGGGCTGAGTCCAGTCACAAATAGCTTGCACCTTGACGGGATCCATCTCAATGGAAGAGGGAGAAAAAATATACCCCAAAAAGGAAACCTTCTGGACCCCAAAAACGCACTTAGACCCCTTCACACATAAAGAATTAGACCGCAGAACCTGAAAAACTCTCCTGACCTGCTGGACATGAGAGTCCCAGTCATCAGAAAAAATCAGAATATCATCCAGATATATTATCATAAATTTATCCAGAAAATCGCGGAAAATATCATGCATAAAAGACTGGAAAACTGAAGGGGCATTAGAAAGACCAAAAGGCATGACCAAATACTCAAAGTGGCCCTCGGGCGTATTAAATGCGGTCTTCCACTCATCCCCCTGCCTGATCCGCACCAAATTATACGCCCCACGAAGATCAATTTTAGAGAACCACTTAGCACCCTCTATACGAGCAAACAAATCAGTAAGCAATGGCAATGGGTATTGATACTTAACAGTGATCTTATTCAGAAGCCGATAATCAATACATGGTCTCAAAGAGCCGTCTTTTTTTGAGACAAAGAAAAACCCAGCTCCCAAGGGAGAAGAAGATGGACGAATATGTCCCTTTTCCAAAGACTCCTTTATATATTCCCGCATAGCAGCATGTTCCGGCACAGACAGATTAAACAAACGACCCTTTGGATATTTACAACCCGGTATCAAATCTATGGCACAATCGCACTCACGGTGCGGAGGTAACGACCCAAACTTGGGTTCGTCAAAGACGTCTTGATAATCAGAGAGGAACTCAGGGACTTCAGAGGGAATGGACGACGAAATAGAAACCAAAGGTAAGTCCCCATGAATACCCTTACATCCCCAGCTCAACACAGACATTGCTCTCCAGTCCAAGACTGGGTTGTGAGACTGCAACCATGGCAATCCCAGTACCAAATCGTCATGTAAATTATACAGCACCAGGAAACGAATAATCTCCTGGTGATCCGGATTGATACGCATGGTTACTTGTGTCCAGTATTGTGGTTTATTATTAGCCAATGGGGTGGAGTCAATCCCCTTCAGAGGAATAAGAGTCTCCAAAGGCTCTAAATCAAAACCACAACGATTGGCAAAGGACCAATCCATAAGACTCAGAGCGGCGCCAGAGTCAACATAGGCGTCCGTGGCAATGGATGACAAAGAGCAAATCAGGGTTACAGACAAAATAAACTTAGACTGAATGGTGCCAATGGAAACAGACTTATCAAGCTTCTTTGTACGCCTAGAGCATGCTGATATAACATGAGTAGAATCCCCACAATAGAAACACAATCCATTCTTCCGTCTAAAATTCTGTCGCTCGCTCCTGGACAGAATTCTATCACACTGCATACTTTCTGGCGTCTTTTCCATAGACACCGCCAGATGGTGCACCGGTTTGCGCTTCCGCAGACGCCTATCAATCTGAATAGCCATTGTCATGGACTCATTCAGACCTGCAGGCACAGGGAACCCCACCATAACATCCTTAACGGCATCAGAGAGACCTTCTCTGAAAGTTGCCGCCAAGGCGCACTCATTCCACTGAGTAAGCACAGACCATTTACGGAATTTTTGGCAGAAAACTTCAGCTTCGTCTTGCCCCTGAGATAGTGCCATCAAAGTTTTTTCTGCCTGAAGTTCCAAATGAGGTTCCTCATAAAGCAAGCCCAAGGCCAGAAAAAACGCATCCACATCGCGTAACGCAGGATCCCCTGCTGGCAATGAGAAGGCCCAATCTTGAGGGTCACCCCTGAGCAAGGAAATCACAATCCTAACCTGCTGAGCAGGGTCTCCAGCTGAACGAGACTTCAGGGACAAATAAAGCTTACAATTATTTCGGAAATTCTGGAAGCTAGCTCTATTCCCTGTGAAGAACTCCGGCAAAGGAATTCTCGGGTCAGATACCGGAGCATGTACCACAAAATCTTGTAAATTTTGTACTTTCGTGATGAGATTATTCAAACCCGCAGTTACACTCTGGAGATCCATTATTGTCAGGTGCACACAGAGCCATACAGAGATTAGGAGGAGAGAGAGAAAAAAGACTGCAGCAAGGCAGACTGGAGGGAAAAAAAAAAAAAAAAAAAATTTCCAGCAGACTTCTTATAACTCTCCTTTCTCAACCTGGGTTTTTAACACTTTATTGGCCGGTCAAACTGTCATGATCTCTGCAGGCAGAGATCATAGCAAGCCTATAGAGGGACAAGCTCTCGGAAGATGGAACTATACTGACCATGAACTAAGCCTGCCGCGCAACTAGAAATAGCCAGGTAGCATTTCCTATTTATCGCTAGATGCCCAGCTCTGGCCTAAGACCTAAATAGCTAGCAGAGGGAAATATAAGACCTGGCTCACCTCTAGAGAAATATTCCAAAGAAGACAGTAGCCCCCCACATATAATGACGGTGAGTTCAGATGAAACAACAAACGCAGCAGGAAAATAGTCTTAGCAAATTTGAGGTCCGCTTACTAGATAGCAGAAGACAGATAGTATACTTTCATGGTCAGCAGAAAAACACTAACAAAACACCATCCAGAGATTACCTTAAACTCTGGCATTAACTCATAACGCCAGAGTAGCAATCCCTGATCAACGAGAGCTTTCCAGACACAGTAACAAAACTTCAGCTGTGAACTGGAACAAATAGGCAAAACGAAACATGGACAAAAGTCCAACTTATCAGTAGTTGTCTAGAAGCAGGAACAAGCACTGAGAGGCATCAGATAACATTGTTGACCGGCAAGAAACCACCAGAGAAATGAGCTTAAATAGCGACACCCACTACTGATGGAACCAGGTGAAACAGGAAAGAGGATGACAAGTCCAATTCCACAAACGGCCACCGGGGGAGCCCAGAATCCAAATTCACAACAATCTTCTCTTTGGGGGCCTCCTGTAGGGACTGCACCGTCCGGGCCAGGGCAGCAACGCTCTTGGTTAGCTCTTGCATCTGGAGACGGAGTCCTGCAGGGGAGTCGTCCTCGAAGCTCTGGGCGTCGGCCTCCGCGGCAACTGGGGTATCCGATGCCACCTCCTGGTGGTAGGTGAGAGCGGGGCGCCTGGGTGGCACTGCGCGGCTGGGCTGCCGCTCCTGCAATGCCTGGATAGCTTTATCTTTAAACTGCGCAAAAGTCAAGTCTGGATTTTGCATGGCCAGGAAGTGCAATTGGCCCCGTTGGTGACTGCACAGGAGCCCCTCGATGAACCGCTCCTTCAGGGTTTTATCCTCATCCTGCATGCTGCCGGGGTCACTCTGCTTAATGGCCCGCATCGCTTCCTGGAGATTAAGGGCATAGTCCCGTAAGCTATCCTGCGACCTCTGTTTGCATCCATAGAAAGTCAGTTTAATCTCTGTGGCAGTGCGAGTATCAAAGGTGGCTTTAAGCTTGGCGAAAATCTGTTGTGCAGTTCCTTTATCCTCAGCGAGCCAGAATTTCACTTCTCTCAGAGCCGCCCCAAAGAGTTGACCGGTTATCATATGGACCTTCTGAGGCTCGGTTAGGGGATAGAACTCGAGTAGGCTGCAGAGCCCTTCTTTAAAGTCAGTGAATGTATGCGCCTCCCCAGAGTATCGTGGGAGCCAGGTCGCTCCGGGCAGGTAGGGCATGGAGAAGGGCATTATGGCTTTTGCGTTAGCGGCGGTGTCTGACTGGCTGATGGGGGCAGCGGGCTCTGCGGCAGCCAGTGGCGGTATTAGGGCCGCGGCTTCGCCCGCTGCGGGGACCGGAGCTGCCCCTGCGTCCGCGGCTGCGACCGCCACCTCCTCTCCTCCCGACTCGGACATGGCCGTCCCTTCCTCCCACTAACCTGCTGGAGGTCGGAGTTCCTCTTCCGGGATTGGCGTATCACCGCGCTTTCCGTTCCGCGCTTCTTTTGGCCGATTCCGCCCACGTAGCTAAGGCTCCTCCCTCCGCGCGCGGCAATGGCGAATTTTGGCGGTAACTTTCTGCGGCAAGCAGTAGCACACAGTTCTCTCAATAAAGTACAGTTCAAGTACAGTAAATCACAGTCTCTAGGCACACATGACCTGATTCTTCAGGCTTAAGTAGATCCTGTTCGTGACGCCAAGTTGGAGCGCCCCCACACCGCCGCAGGGCCGAGGGGTACCCGGAGCCGGGCCTCTAGGTCTCAGTCCTGGGGTTGTCACGGTGGCTAGACCCGGTCCGTGGCCCTGTCCGTCAGTGGGGGGGACGTCCGGTGAAGTAGGTGCTGTTAACGGTGGTATAGCGGTGCAGTTGTGGGGTGCAGGTCGCGATAAATAACGAGGACACCAGGTTGCAGTCTCTTTACCTCTTTACTGAAGATGTGGGAGACCTCAGTCCAGAGCGCTGTTAACTGGGTTTTCAGAGACCGGCCGGTCCAACGACACATCAGGAGCTCTCTTTACAGGTGGGAATCAGTATCTACCTTCTAGCGCTGTGTGTTGTAGTTCTTCCCTGCTGAGCTCCCGGGATAGTCCTCACAACTGTTTCTTTCTGTCTCTACTGTTCCTTCTCCGTCCTCCAGGTGATATGGTAGGACGCACCCGTATGACGGGGTAGGCCTGGAGTTCTTCCGGGACCCTAGAGTCGCCCCTCTCCCACAGCTGCCTCCGTTGTCTGCTTAGGTGTTAAGTGAGACAGCCAACCTGTAGTTAGCTGCCCTGCCGTGGTTTGCAATGTACTTAAAGTCTCTTACTTGCTCGGCGTTCCGGCCACCGACTGTTTGCGCCTCAGAAGGATGTTGCCTCGGTCTAACAGCAAGACCCCTTCTGGTATTTCTCCTTTTCTGTATTCCCGTTGTGCACTGGTTAGTTCTGCTCTGAGGAGTCTGCCAGGATCCCATCCCTGACAGGTCCTCTCACTAGCTCTTCCCAGCTACTTCTCCCTGTCTTCCTGTCCAACCCCCAGTTTTACCAGAGTTGTGAGGAGTGGCCTACTAGATAGGACCACCCCCCCTGGTGGCCGGAGTGTGAAGTGTGGTGTGAGTGTACCTGATCAGAGAAACTCCCTAGTGCAATCAGACGCACCATAGCTCCCCATAGTGGCGGAGCCACAGCACTGCAACAACCAGGACTCTGGGGTGCTGCATTACGGGCGGAGAGCCACACCAAGTCACCAGGAGCAAAGGTCGGAGCGGGGCGCCGATGTGCATCGGCGGAGGACCTCATTCTCTCCTTGGAGGCCCGAATGGCATCCTGAGTGCAGTCCCAAATATCCCGTGCCTCCACAGCCCAGTCTGCCACCCTGGAGTCAGCGGAAGACACGGGCATAGGCACAGGTAACCGTGGATGCTGACCATAGTTAAAGAGGAATGGGGTTTGTCCAGTGGAGTCGGCTACGGCGTTGTTCAGCGCAAAGTCCGCCCACGGTAGCAGGGAAGCCCAGTCATCCTGCCTGGCTGAGACAAAATGTCGCAGATATGTGACCAAGGTCTGGTTGGCCCTCTCTACCAACCCATTCGTCTCGGGATTATATGCGGAAGAGAGATTCAACTCAATGCTGAGAAGACGACAAAGCTCTCTCCAGAACCGAGACGCAAACTGGGGACCCCGGTTACTGACAATTTTGTCCGGCATACCATGTAGGCGGAAGATGAGTTTTATGAACAACGCTGCCAAGGCCCGTGCAGAAGGTAGCCGTGGAAGCGGCACCAAATGCACCATTTTAGAAAAATGATCGGTGATAACCCAAATGATGGTACAGCCACAAGACTTGGGCAAACCCACCACAAAGTCCATCCCGACCATCTCCCAGGGCCTGTCTGCCACTGGCAAGGGATAGAGCAACCCAGCTGGCCATTGTCGAGGAGACTTATTTTTGACACAGGAGACACACGCCCGAATATAATCTCCGACGTCACGGACCATATGTGGCCACCAGTACGTCCTCGCCAGCAGCTCAGATGTCCTCTTTGTCCCAAAGTGTCCACCCACCCTGGACAAATGAGCCCAAGAGAGAACCTCCGGTCGCAAATTAATGGATACAAAAGTCTTGCCCAGAGGCACAGACTTTAGCAAAACCGGAGCTACGGTTCTCAAGCTCTCAGAAGGGACAATAAGCCGAGGTTCCCCTTCATCCTCCTCAGATGACAAAATGGAGCGAGAGAGGGCGTCAGCACAAATGTTCTTCTCCCCAGCGAGATAATGGAGGGTGAAGTGGAACCGGGAGAAGAACAAGGACCATCTGGCCTGATGAGAATTTAGCCGCTGGGCTGTTTGTAAATAAACCAAATTTTTGTGGTCCATGAAGACCTGGAAGGGAAAGCGAGCCCCCTCCAAAAGATGTCTCCACTCCGAGAAGGTTAACTTCATTGCTACCAACTCCCTGTCCCCGATGGAATAATTCCTCTCCGCTGGTGTGAAGGTCTTGGAGAAGAAGAAGCAAGGATGCTTCCGACCTTGAGCATCCTTTTGGAAGAGGACTGCTCCTGCACCAACGAATGAGGCATCCACCTCCTTTATAAATGGCTTATTAACATCGGGACGATGTAGGATGGGAGCCCTAGCAAAATGAAACTTAATAGAAGAAAAAGCCTTGGAGACCTCTTCAGACCACAATTTGGGATTTGCTCCCTTCTTGGTGAGGGCTACCAAGGGAGTTACCAAAGTTGGGAAGTGTGGAATGAACTGACAATAATAATTTATGAACCCCATAAAGCGCTGCACCGCTTTAAGAGAATGGGGTTCTTGCCAGTCCATCACAGCCTGTAGTTTGGCAGGATCCATAGCCAATCCCTGGGTGGAGATGATATAGCCCAGGAAAGGTAAAGACTCCTGCTCAAACATACACTTCTCCAACTTTGCATAGAGGGAGTTTGCCTGTAAGAGGTCGAAGACTGCCAACATCTCTCCGGTGGGAGTCAATATCTGGAGAGAAGATGAGAATATCATCCAGATAGACTACGACCGAGGTGGAGAGCATATCCCGGAAGATATCATTGACAAAGTCTTGGAAAACGGCTGGGGCATTACAGAGCCCGAAGGGCATCACCAGATACTCATAGTGCCCATCCCTGGTATTAATCGCCGTCTTCCATTCCTCCCCCTCACGGATGCGAATCAGGTTATAAGCACCCCGCAGATCTAATTTGGTAAATACCCTTGCTCCCCGTAGCCTATCAAAGAGCTCAGAAATCAGGGGCAACAGGTACTCATTCTTAACGGTGATGGCGTTAAGACCCCTGTAATCTATGCAAGGACGTAATTCTCCGTTCTTCTTCTGCATGAAGAAGAACCCCGCCCCTGCAGGTGACACTGACTTCCTAATTCACCCTCTTGCCAAATTCTCCTGGATGTATTGGGACATAGCCATAGGGGATAGACCCGTCCCCGAGGAGGTTCTGCTCCAGGCAAGAGATCAATAGGACAGTCATAGGGACGGTGAGGCGGAAGGGTCTCCGCAGACTTTTTGGAGAAGACGTCTGCATAGGACCAATAGCACTTGGGAAGGGAAGAGAGATCTGCGGGTATCTCAGTAGAGGAAACCTGAAAGCACTCCCTCACACATCTGCCCTTACATGAATCACTCCAACCCAATATCCTCCCAGAGGTCCACTCAATATGTGGGGAGTGGAAACGGAGCCAGGGTATTCCCAGCAGAATCTCGTCCATTCCCTCGGGAAGAACAAGAAGGGAAATAATCTCCTGGTGGGAAGGGGACATAGATAATGTGAAAGGGACAGTCTGGTGTGTGATTTGTGAGGGAAGTGTCGACCCATTCACTACTCTAACAGTCACCGGTTTGGAGAGCATCACCAGAGGTATTGCATGGCACAGAGCAAAAGCAGAGGACATGAAATTCCCCTCTGCTCCAGAGTCCACACAAAGCTTGACTGTTAGAGAGGATGAGCTTAACATGATTGTCCCTTTGAAGGACAGCTTGGAGGAAAACGCCGCTGTGTCTAGTGAACCTCCTCCAATGGTTACTAGACACGATCGTTTACCCGACCGCCGTGGACATTTATTTGCATAATTTCCTTGTTGTTGGCAATTTCTACAAACCATGGGTACTCGAGCGGTCCGAGACTTAGGTCCCGCTCGAGAAACCTCCATGGCCTCATGGGAGTCGGACGCCTGAACGGAAGATTCTAGAGGTCTGGCGAAGGTGGGAGCCAGCCGAAACCTCTGCCTACACTGGGTCCGCTCTAACCTCCGCTCCTTAAAACGGAGCTCGATGCGGGTAGATATAGTAATGAGCTCCTCCAGTGTGGCGGGAATCTCCCTGGTGGCCAAGGCGTCCTTCACATGGTCTGCCAGTCCTTTCCAGAACACAGGAATAAGGACGTTATCCGGCCAATCCATTTCAGAGTCCAGAGTCCGGAATTGGACGGTGAACTGGCTGACCATGGACGAACCCTGTGCTATTGCCAACAATTGGAGCGTGGTATAGTGGGTGACACGAGGTCCCAAAAAGACCTGTTTCAGAGTGTCCAGGAAGAGAGGAGCGCTCTGCACCACACGATCATTACGCTCCCATAGCGGCATTGTCCACTCCTACTTTCGCCCGTTCCGTATGAAAACGTGCAACCAGGAGCTCAAGATGTATGGAGCACTGACTCACGAATCCCCGACATAGCTTACTGTCACCAGCAAACTTGTCTGGAAGCGGGAGATGGGATAAAGTCAGAGCAGGGGTGGCAGAGGACAAGCTGGCTGCAGCTACACTGGCAGCCTGAGCAGCGACTGCAGTAATATCCACAGCTGAGGTTGTGCGCTCAAGAGCGCCAACCTACCCTCCAGCTGCTGGATGTACCGCTGTAGACGCTGATCATCCATTTAACAGTCAGACCCTGGCGCTAGTATACTGTTAGGGCTGGCGGAACTCACCGAGTAAATATAGAGATGTTATTTGGTGCGTTCGCAGCCTGGGGTCCACCGTGCAGGAAAAGAACCTGCTGCTGGCAAACGGCGGCACTATATGGCAGTAGAAGTGATCTCTGTTGCTTCACGGAGTCGCTATAAAGAAAGGACTGTGTCCTGTTAAACTCCACAGGAATACACAGTAACTGCTGAGCAGATAGCAGCATGTGGTCACGCAGTCAAGGAGGCAAACATACAATCTCCTCACCGGAGGAGCCGGTATTCTAGGTGGCTTATTTCAGCCGGGGCCCTGAAACCATACACACAATCTCCTCACCGGAGGTGCCGGTATTCTAAGTGGCTTATTTCAGCCGGGTCCCTGAATCCACACAAGCGTGACCAAATTGGCGCAAAACTCATAACATGCATTGATACTAGCACATGGCCGTGCGGCCATGCGAACCTTATATAGCTGCAGCAAGTACAAGACCTTCCTAGAAGGACCAATGAGAGACTGCCACAGAGACTGAGCACCTTCAGGACCTTCCTGGAGAACCAATGGGCTTTGCTGCAGTATCCAAGCATGTGACCCTCGATCTCCAATGAGAGATCTTACCCTGAGCAGGCTCCACTGCGGCAGGAGAAGAATGGAAGACCGCAGCGGAGATGGCCTGAGATTCCCCTTGTGCAGAGGTGGGAACTCGACCCCTAACACACCCCTCATGGAACTTATCTAGATGTATATTTAGTACATTGATCTTCCAGGTAATTCACAGAAGTTTACAACGCTGAATTGTGAATATGAAAAAAATCACCCACGAAAACAAATTTCCCCACAATTTTTTTTTAACCCCAAATTTAGCATTCTCATAAGGGTAACAGGAGAAATAGCACCACAGAATTTGTTTTGCAATTACTCCTGAGTATGCCGATACCCCATATGAAGGAGAAAACTACTGTTTGGGCGCACGGTAGGGCTCAGAAGGGAAGGAGTGTTATTTGACTTTTTGAAAGCAAAATTTGCTGGAATCCCAAAGAATGTATTTAGATGTGTAGTAAACACCTTGAACCCCCAGGTGCTTCACAAAAGTTTAGAATGTTGAGCCGTGAAAATAAACAAATCACCTTTTTCCCTCAAAAATGTTTTTTAGCCCCAAATTTTGCATTTTCATAAGCGTAGCAAGAGAAATTGCAGCATAAAATTTGTTGTGCAATTTCTCTTGAGTGCGCTGATACCTCATATGTGGGAGAAAACTACTGTTTGGGTGCAAGGCAGGGCTTGGAAGGGAGGGATTTCTGAATGTAAAATTTCCTGGAAACACCATGTCAAAAATGCAAAGTTTGGAAGGGAAGAGCGCCATATTGTAGTTCAGATTTTGCTGGAATGGTTTGAGAGTGCCATGTCACATTGGCAGAGCCCCTAAGGTGCCAGGACAACAGAAACCCCCCCCATATGTGAACTCATTTTACAAAGTACACCCCTAATGAATTCATCTAGGGTTCAGTGATCATATTGACACCACACAGCCTCACAGAATTTTATGCCATTGAGAAGTGAAAAAAGAATAAATTCAATTTTTACCACTAAAATGTTGATTTTTCCCCAAGTTTAAAATTTTTCTTTGGGCTTTAACAACAAACTGAGGTCCATTTTTTCCTGAGTGTGCTAATACCCTATATGTAAATGGAAAATACTTTTCAGGCACAGTGCAAAGCTCAGAAGGGAAGAAGCACCATATCAGAGTGCAGATTTTACAGTTTTGGTTTGCGGGTGCCGTGACCAACTGGGAGAGCCCCTGATTTTCCAGAACAGCAAAACAACCCATAAGTGACCCCATTTTACAAACAACACCTCTCATGAAATTCATCTAGGGATTAAGTGATTATATTGACACCACGGGCGCCCCTCTGGAAATTTACCTACAGGTGTAGAGATGATTTTGACTCCATGGGTGTTTTCGAGAAACAAACAGCAATGGATGCTGCTGTAGGAAAATTGCAAACTACCGTTATAGTGACCAGTATGTTGTAGTGACCAGTATGTTGTGGTGACCATTAAGTTATGACCACTTCTTGCTTCTGGAGACAAACGCTCGTAAGTAAGCCGGGCCCTCAACTCTTCAGAAATACCAAACATGGACTCTATATGTGGTATAAGTACACTGTGGGGCTTAGAAGGGAGGGAGCATTTAGCTTTGGGAGGGCAGAATTTTCTGCATTTCTTTTTGCGGGTGAAGAGCTGTTTTGCTTCTCCAGAGTTTTTGGACTACCAGTAACGTGGAAGCCCCCTAAATTTCATTAACAGATGACAGACCTGAGTGGGAATTAGCTTTTTTTTTGTGGATTGAGTTGAAGAATTGGTTAGAAACGGGGTTTCAATCTAAATCTCTGAGTGACGTGATTCAGATGAGACCCCGAGGGATCCATTCACTATAATGAGGCAGCAAAGTTACTCTGGACTCCATCTGGCCTCTGTTCAACAGTGTCTTTCTTTTCAGAAGTGCGCAAAAAGTGTCCGACTGCACTTTCATATACACCTAAAAAGACGGACACTGCCGGATCACAGGTCAGACAGCATCCACAGTGCCCCTATCTGCCTCATTATGGGCAATCTTGTGTCAGAGGTTCCATCTGAATCACGTGTTTCAGAGAATTACATGTAAGACCTAGTGTAAGTGCTCAGCGCAGAGCGCAGGATAAATGTGCACTGAACCTTACTGCGATCTTTGGGAGGCAGAATGAACATATCAACAGCAGGTGAAGAATTGGTTTTATTTATTTTTTATTCTGTAGGTTGAGAAGTACTGAGGTCTTTTTCCTTGTATCGCAGTTTATCAGGGCATACTTTAAGATGATCTTTAGACACCGCAGTTGAAGTTTCTCCTCCATCTTTGCTTATTAGACAGACTTTAGTATTGTCAAAGTATGATGATAAGATGGTATATGGTTCTGCTTCCCACTGGTCATCGAGTTTGTGCATTCTCCTTTTACGCTTTAGCACTTGTTCACCTGGTGACAAGGGAATTGCAGGGGCACGTTGATTGTAGTTTCCTGTTTTTGTCTTGCATGGGACAAGCTTCTTTCTACACACTCTTGTACTTGGCGATATTTCTGTTGTCGCTCATTATCCCAATCTGTATTGCGTCCGTAAGGACGGAAGAAGTGGACAGAGAGTGGACCCTCTGGGTCACGGCACTGAAGCTCCAACGGGCGAGCGAACCTGGGAGACCAACCCCTATACAGGGATCATGAGGAGCAGACCCGAGGGAGTCAGATACAGCAACTGCTGGAACCAAGAGGAACAGCTCAGAAGAGAAAGCGAGAAAATACAGACAACAGAGAAATCCAGCCAAAAGGCGAGACAGAGAAACAAGGACGGGTCAGATACGGGGCCAGAAGCACGCATGGAATGCCCACGATAATCTGGTGTCGCTGGTAGGGTGGAGACGCCTGATATACCTGATGTTAAAATCTGATTGGAAAGCAGGGACTGCTGGGAGGAAGCAGAAAGGGTTAATTAGAACAAGGAGTCCGCGCCCGAGCCCTAAAGCACCTGAAAGGAGCAGAGACAGACCAAGAGAATGCAGGAAGAGGAGCACCCTGCTGAAGCCCACTAGTGGCAGAAGAAGGGAACAGAGGACCAGGGAGACGTCTGGAGCGAGGAGGAGCCAGCAGCACAGGAAGCTCGGGAACAGCGAGGCAGCGGCCGCAATGGAGGGGACAGCAGCGAGGCGACAAGAGCGGTGAGGAGGAAGTGAAGCGACAGACATCGCAGCAGAACCTGCAGCGGGAACGGCTGCAAGCAAGGAGGAGACAGCGCGACGCCTGGAGAGGTAAGTAGAAGCGGCAGCTGTAACAATCTGCATCTGGTGAAGTAGTTTCTGGTGTTAGGACTCCCATGTCTAGATCAACAGGTAATTTGCTAGATCTTCCCCTCATCAGGTAGGCTGGAGTGCAGCTGGTGGAATTCACTGGGATGTGATTGTACAGAGCTACCAAGTCTGGCAACTTCTCTGGGCATAAGTTTCTTTCGTGCAAAGGCAAGGTCTTCAGTAAGTCAATTACTACTTGATTCAGCTTTTCACACATACCGTTGGTTTGTGGGTGATATGGGGTTGTCCTTATCTTCTTGCATCCCTACAGGTTGCAGAACTCTTGAAACACTTCTGCTTCAAAGGCTGGGCCTTGGTCGGTTAGTATCTTCTCATGGTATCCGTGTGGTCGACAAAAGTGTTGCTGGAAGGCTTTGGCTACTGTCTTTGCTGTCTGGTCCTTGACAGGTAGTACTACCAGGAATCTGGAGTAATGGTCCACAATGGTCAGAGCATAGACATAGCCTGACCGGCTTCGTGTTAGCTTCACGTGGTCTAAGGCTACCAGTTCAAGTGGCTGTATGACGACTATGGGCTGTAGGAGAGCCCTCTGGCTGTCACAGTCCTTTCTGCACAGGTTACATGGGCCACACTCTTGGCACCACTTTTCAATGGCTTTTCTCATGCCAATCCAGTAGAACCTTCCAAGGAGTAGAATCTCTAACTTCTTCCATCCGAAGTGTCCTGCTCCATCGTGGTACTCTTCCAGAACCATTGGCGCATCTTGTCTCTGGACCACTATCTGCCAGACCAACTTATGAGTGCGTGGATCGATATTCCTCCGACACAGATTACCATCGTAGATAAACAATTTGCCCTTCTTCTTCCATAGCAGTTGAGTCTCTTGTGAAGCATCTGGACCAGGGTGTGCATCTGCTTGTGTTAGCAGCTCTTTTACCAGATGGCCTGCTGGGCCACTATCCTGCATCTCTGCCCATCCATGGTGGGGCAATGGGTTCAGTGTGGCTTCTTGCTTGTCATTATACCTGTTTCTCACATAATGGGAATACTGAGTCGCTCCAGGGCGATGGAAAGCAGGTAACTCTATCTCTTCAAGTGCTTCTGGATCTTCTTCCGCCTCTGGTAGGTTGGGCATCCTGGACAGCGCATCGGCATTCGCATTCTTGTACCCTGTACGGTACTTGATGGTGAATTCATAGATGGACAACAAGGCCATCCATCGCTGCTCCTAGGCACCTAGTTTTGCTGTCTCCAGGTGTGTCAGCGGGTTCTTGTCCGTGAAAACTGTGAATCTTGCTGAGGCCAGGTAGTGTTTGAACTGCTCTGTTACTGCCCAGACTATGGCGAGGAACTCCAGCTTGAAGGAACTGTAGTTTTCGGGGTTCCTTTCAGTGGGACGAAGCTTCCTGCTAGCGTAGGCAATTACTTTTTCTTTGCCTTCTGAACCTGGGACAACACTGCTCCCAGTCCCACGTTGCTGGCGTCCGTATACAGCACAAAAGGTTGGTCATATTCAGGGTCGGCCAGTACCTCATCTCCTGTGAGAGCCAACTTCAAGCGAGTGAAGGATCCCTCCAGCCTGTCGTTCCAGTCAAACGGTGTATTCTTACCCTTGGTTTTTTTGGATTGGCCCACTGACAGGTCTTGCAGTGGTGTGGCTATCTTGGTGAAGTCTTTGATAAATCTTCTGTAGTATCCTCCCAACCCGAGGAACTGCCGGATCTCGTGGATGTTGCTGGGTTTCGGCCAGTCCCTGATCACGGTGACCTTGTCAGGGTCTAGTGCCACTCCATCAGAGCTTACCACATGGCCCAGGTACTGCACTTTGGGCTTTAACAGATGGCATTTGGATGGTTTTACCTCCAGGCCAAAGTTAGACAGAGCTTCGAACACCTCGGCCAGGTGCTTCAGATGGTCTTCATATGTCTTAGAGAAGACGATGACATCATCCAGGTACAACAAGACGGTTTTGAAATTCTTGTGCCCGAGACAGCACTCCATCATCCTCTGAAATGTTCCTGGTGCGTTTCACAGTCCGAATGGCATGTAGTTGAATTCAGAGAGACCTATCAGTGTTGTGAAGGCCGTCTTTTCCTTATCCGCCTCTGCCACGGGAACCTGCCAGTACCCACTGGTGAAATCCAAGGTGGAAAAGTAGTTTGCAGATTTTAAAGCAGCTAATGACTCTTCGATTCTGGGCAACGGGTATGCATCCTTATGTGTAATGCGATTTGTCTGCCTGTAATCAACACACATCCTCATTGTGCTATCCTTTTTCCTGACGAGGACTAGTGGAGCTGCCCACGGGCTACAACTATCTCTGATTACCCCAGCCTCCTTCATCTCTAGTAACATACTTTTGGCACATTGGTAGTGAGCTGGAGGTACAGGCTGGTACCTCTCTTTAATGAGCGGATGACTTCCCGTGGGGATATGATGTTGAACCCCTTTTACCTGCCCAAAATCTAGTGGATGCATGCTGAATACCCGCTCATACTCATGGACCACCCGGTAAGCCCCTTGTTTGTCATGCAGCGCTCGCCCCCGGCTTCTGCAGCTCGCCGGGTGCGCGCGCACGGCGCATTCAGCTCTGCGCGTGCGCACATCTGATTCCTCTGTTGGCACTCCTTCCTGTCCTCTCCGTCATCCTGGAGGACTGTAACCCGGAAGTAGCTCTCATGCTGGTATATAAGCTGCTTCCTGCTGCTCCTCTGTGCCTGATGATCATTTGTGTTTACAAGTGCTTCTGGTCACCTGTGGTCTCTGTGCGTTCCTAGCTTTCTGACCTTGGGACTCCTCCTTCCTCTGCAGTACCTGCCTGATTTTCCTGTGTTCCTGCTTTGTTCCTTCAGTTCCTGTTTCTGTGCGGTACCTGCCCGGCTCCTTTACCATTTCCTTGCTCCCGTCAGCCTCTGTGTCTCCATATTGTCTCGTCAGCCTCCGTGTCTCTGTAGTATTCCCATCTTCTCCCTCGTCTCAGTAGTTCCTTGCCATTCCCTCTGTTTCCTCCGCTCTTTCCTTCGGTCCCTGTGTTCCTGCAGTGTACCCTTCTTATCTCAGTCGACCCTCCAGCTTCCGTGGCGATAGTCCCTCACGGGCCTGCCCCTAACGCTCCCTGTATAGGGGGCGGTCCACCTGGTCAGCTCGTCCGAGAGGGGTTCGTCGTCACGGTCCAGTGGGTCCACTCTCCGTTGTCCCTGTTTGAATCCACTCTCTCAAATGGGACTGCACTCGGATGACATCTGAGTGCAGCCTGATTCTTACAGCATCACAGTATCATCCGGCCATGGACCCCGCTGGAGCTTCCGCTACTCAAAAAGACTTACTCTTTTTGCGTGAAAACCAGACTAGGATCATGTCGTTTTTAAAAAATATGGAGTCTCGCCTAGCGGCTTTACAGCCTTCTGATCCTGGTATTGCTCCGCAGTTGGTTGCCCTTCAGCTGGAGCTAGGTCTACAATGGGACACTCAGTCCCATATTTCGAATTTTTTGGCCTCTATTAATGATCGGCTTCTCGCCCTCCAGAATGTGGCCTCTGTCTCCACTCCTGTCTCAGCGCCACAACCCTCGCCCCGACTTGCTAGACCTCCTCGGTATGGTGGGGATCCTAAAGCATGCCGCGGCTTTCTTATTCAATGCCAGTTGCATTTTGAATTGTCTCCGCTACTTTATCCCACCGATCGAGCTAAGGTTGTTTTTATAGTATCCCATTTGGAGGGTGAGGCTTTGGCGTGGGTTAATCCCCTCTGGGAGCGTAATGATCCTTTGGTCTCCCAACTCAATCCGTTCCTGGATACCTTCCGCAAGGTTTTTGATGAACCTGGACGTCTGGTCTCTACCACAGAGTCCCTCTTTAACCTTAGCCAGGCCACTCTCTCTGTAGCTCAGTACGCCATCCGTTTCCGGACTCTGTCTTCAGACCTTGGGTGGAATAATGAGGCTTTGGTTGGAGCGTTTTGGCGTGGTTTGTCTTCACGGATTAAGGATGAGCTGGCAGGACGGGACACTCCCACCTCTTTGGATGATCTTATCTCCTTGGCCATACGCATTGATCTGCGCTTTCAGGAGCGCACTCGCGAGCTTGCCAGAGAAAAGAGACCTCTTCGCCAGACCACTATTGCTCGAGGGACTTCTTTTTCTCAAACAGCCCCAGTGGTTTCTTCATCTTCTCCTGAACCCATGCAGGTCGATCGCTTTGAGTCTTCCGAGCAGCGCCGCAAGGAGAGACTCGCACAAGGTCTCTGTTTTTACTGCGGTAGTGCCTCTCATCTCTTACACGCCTGTCCTCAGAGGTCGGGAAACGCCTCCGCCTAGGACAGGTAAGAGAGGCCTTCCTAGGTGGTTATGACTCCTCTCCACCTCTGGTTTTGTCTGTTATTCTACATTTAGGTTCCCGTCACTTTTCTCTGGAGGCTTATGTTGATTCAGGAGCGGCTGGGAACTTTGTTCAGCTTGAGGTTGTAAACAGGCTTGGGATACCTGTTAGACCCTTGGAGACTCCTAGACAAATAGCTTCCGTCGATGGTCAGCCTTTGCGGGAGACCGTCAACTTAGTTACGGAGGAAGTTGAACTTCAGATTGGAGCTCTTCATCGTGAGAAACTGGCCTTTTATGTTTTACCTTCATTGTCTCATTCTTTCCTTTTGGGTCTTCCTTGGCTGAGAGATCACGAACCCACTCTGGCCTGGCGCACTGGAGATGTTCTACGGTGGGGACAGTCTTGTCTGAACAGGTGCCTGCTTCCTGTCAAGCCTGCGTCCTCCTTTCGGTCTGCTTCGGAATCCACGGGAATTCCTCCAGCCTATTGCGCCTTCTCGGATGTCTTTAACAAGAAGGAGGCGGAGATCTTGCCGCCGCACCGCTCTTATGACTGCCCGATAGACCTTGTTCCTGGTTCTACTCCACCTCGAGGACGTATTTACCCATTGTCTCCTACCGAAACTCAAGCCATGTCCGAATATATCCAAGAGAATCTGGCCAGAGGCTTCATTCGAAAGTCCTCCTCACCTGCAGGAGCTGGGTTCTTCTTCGTCAAGAAGAAGGACGGTTCTCTTCGCCCATGTATAGACTATCGGGGTCTCAACACTATCACGATCAAGAACAAGTACCCACTTCCTCTCATACCTGAACTCTTTGATCGTCTACGTGGAGCACGAATCTTTACCAAATTGGATCTCAGAGGAGCTTATAATTTGGTCTGTATCCGTTCCGGTGACGAGTGGAAGACTGCGTTTAATACCAGAGATGGTCATTATGAATATTTGGTTATGCCATTCGGTTTATGCAACGCACCCGCAGTCTTCCAGGAGTTTGTAAATGATGTTTTTCGGGATCTACTTTACACCTGTGTTGTAGTGTACTTGGACGATATCCTTGTGTTCTCTCCAGATCTGTCTACTCACAGAAGAGATGTACGGCAAGTACTTCAGCGTTTGAGAGAGAATCGGCTGTACGCAAAACTGGAAAAATGTGTCTTCGAACAGTCATCTCTTCCCTTCTTGGGTTTCATCATTTCCGACGCTGGTTTGTGTATGGATCCAGGAAAAGTTTCTGCCGTGCTCAACTGGCCACGTCCTCTTGGAGTGAAAGCAATTCAGCGATTTCTTGGATTTCCTAACTACTATCGGCAGTTTATCCCTCACTTTTCCTCCCTTTCTGCTCCAATCTCCTCCATGATTCGGAAGGGTGCCAATCCTCATCTATGGTCGTCTGAGGCCGAAGAGGCTTTCCGGTCCATCAAGCAGGCCTTCGCCTCCGCTCCTATTCTTCATCGTCCTGTGGCCAATAAACCCTTCATCCTTGAAGTAGATGCTTCTGCAATTGGAGCTGGAGCTGTGCTCTCGCAGAAATCCTCTTCTGGTCGTCTTGTGCCCTGTGGTTTTTTCTCTAAGATCTTCTCCTCCTCTGAAAAGAATTATTCTATCGGTGATAAAGAACTTTTGGCAATCAGGTTGGCATTGGAGGAGTGGCGGTACCTCTTGGAGGGGGCTTTACATTGTTTTGTAATTTACACAGATCACAAGAATCTGGCATATATCCGCTCTGCGCAAAGACTAAATCCTCGGCAGGCCAGGTGGGCCTTGTTTTTCGCCAGGTTTGACTTTGAACTTCGTTTCCTGCCAGGAGATAAAAACTCCAGAGCCGACGCTCTGTCTAGGTCATTCCAGGCGGTGGATATGGAGGAAGAACCTGCGCACATCATCGATCCTGCAAGAGTCATCACAGTTGCTCCTCTCTCTCTTTCCTCGTTGCCTCCGGGTAAGACCTTAGTTGCTGAAGAGAACAGAGAACGCGTCTTACTTTGGGGTCATGCCTCCAAATTAGCTGGACATGTTGGTCTCAAAAAACCCTCCGTCTGATCTCTCGCTATTACTGGTGGCCTACGTTGTCCAAGGACGTCCAAAGTTTTGTCGCCTCTTGTCCCTCCTGTGCCAAGAATAAAATTCCCAGGCAACTACCTTCCGGGCTTTTGCATCCTTTACCGGTACCCTCCACTCCGTGGCAACATTTATCGATGGACTTCATCACTGACCTGCCTTCTTCATCTGGTTGTACCGTCATCTTCGTGGTCATGGATCGTTTCTCCAAGATGGCTCATTTCATTGCACTACCTGGTTTGCCTTCTGCTCCCGAATTGGCAAAGATTTTTGTTCACCATATTTTTCGTCTTCATGGTCTTCCTTTACATATTGTTTCTGACCGAGGTGTTCAATTCACCGCCCGCTTCTGGAAATCCCTCTGCAAATCTATGAACATTTCGCTTGACTTTTCTTCAGCCTACCATCCGCAGTCCAATGGCCAGGTGGAACGTACTAATCAGACCTTGGTAACTTATCTCCGTCATTTTTCCAATTCCCATCAGAATGATTGGTCTGACTTGCTGCCATGGGCTGAGTTTTCTTACAATAACCATTCCAGCGAAGCTACTAACAAATCTCCATTTTTTATCGTCTACGGTCAACATCCTGGTCTTCCTCTTCCGGTTCCTCCTGTCTCTACTGTACCAGCGGCTGATCTTCTGTCTAGAGAGTTCTCCAGGGTCTGGCAGGAGACCAAGTCTGCCCTTGAGTTGGCTCAAGTCAGGATGAAGAGACATGCGGACAAAAGACGCCTCGATTCTCCTATATTCCATCCTGGGGACAAGGTTTGGGTTTCTTCTAAATTTATCCATCTCAAAATTCCTTCACATAAGCTGGGTCCTCGCTATATCGGTCCATTCGAAGTTTTGTCTCGTATTAATGACGTTTCTTACAAACTTAAGTTGCCTGCCTCTCTGCGTATTTCTAATTCTTTTCATGTGTCTCTCCTTAAACCCGTAGTTTTTAATCAGTTTCATTCTTCTAACCTTTGTTCTCCTTCGCCTGTTTCCGAGGATGATGTCTTTGAAGTTAGGGACATTTTAGCCATGAAAAAACTTAGAGGGAGAACTTTGTTTTTGGTTGACTGGAAAGGTTTTGGTCCTGAGGAGAGGTCCTGGGAGCCTCGTGAGAACATTCAGGCCCCTCGCATTTTGTCCCGGTTTCTTTCAAGTCTTAAAAAGGAGGGGCGTAAAGACGGGGGTACTGTCATGCAGCGCTCGCCCCCGGCTTCTGCAGCTCGCCGGGTGCGCGCGCACGGCGCATTCAGCTCTGCGCGTGCGCACATCTGATTCCTCTGTTGGCACTCCTTCCTGTCCTCTCCATCATCCTGGAGGACTGTAACCCGGAAGTAGCTCTCATGCTGGTATATAAGCTGCTTCCTGCTGCTCCTCTGTGCCTGATGATCATTTGTGTTTACAAGTGCTTCTGGTCACCTGTGGTCTCTGTGCGTTCCTAGCTTTCTGACCTTGGGACTCCTCCTTCCTCTGCAGTACCTGCCTGATTTTCCTGTGTTCCTGCTTTGTTCCTTCAGTTCCTGTTTCTGTGCGGTACCTGCCCGGCTCCTTTACCATTTCCTTGCTCCCGTCAGCCTCTGTGTCTCCATATTGTCTCGTCAGCCTCCGTGTCTCTGTAGTATTCCCATCTTCTCCCTCGTCTCAGTAGTTCCTTGCCATTCCCTCTGTTTCCTCCGCTCTTTCCTTCGGTCCCTGTGTTCCTGCAGTGTACCCTTCTTATCTCAGTCGACCCTCCAGCTTCCGTGGCGATAGTCCCTCACGGGCCTGCCCCTAACGCTCCCTGTATAGGGGGCGGTCCACCTGGTCAGCTCGTCCGAGAGGGGTTCGTCGTCACGGTCCAGTGGGTCCACTCTCCGTTGTCCCTGTTTGAATCCACTCTCTCAAATGGGACTGCACTCGGATGACATCTGAGTGCAGCCTGATTCTTACAGCATCACATTGTTTTTGGTGTGATGGGGTAGAGTCAGTGCCCACGTGTAATTTCTGACACCAATCCTCCATTTGTCCTGCAGAGCTATTGTCCTCTGCCCGGTTAGACGGGACCAAGGGTTCAGTTGCCTGTATTGCATTATTATTAACAGTAAACAGTTTGGCAAGTTTGGCATATCTGGTTAGGTGGACCTCTTTGTGTCCACAGTTAAGGACACGTACTGGTACCCTCCCCTTGCAGACATCAACCACCCCTCTGGCTGTCAGGATTGTGGGCCTACTGTCTGAATACACAGGTTCTACCTGGGCCTGGTAGTCTTTACCTCTGAGGCCTATTGCTGCCCGACACCATATCAACATTTCACTCCTGGGGGGTATTGCAATGGGGATCGGATCACTCACTGTGACACGTCCAATTTCTCCACCATACAGTTCTACCTGTTGTCTCTGCACCAGGGCTCTGATTTCGTTTTGCAAGACTCTCTGCTCAGTGGAACCAGCAGTTTTGGCCACCTGTTGTAACAAGACAATAAACTCTACAAGACAATTTTCTATGACATTAGTACCTATGGTCATCATGGGGTTACATTCACATCAGTCAATATCAACAAGCACCATTCCTTGGGCCTTAAATTCTACCCGCCCCACCTTAATGGTGACCCCCTTGTACCCCACCTGTGGCAACGGCTGACCATTACTGGCAGCTATTGTTAAATCACTATCTGGGCCACGGGTAATGTCTGTGTCAGGCCAATAACGTTTATAGAGAATGTAAGGCATAGTCATCACACCAGTGTCCAACAAAGCGTTCATCGGGCTGCCGTCGATCACAATAGGGAGGACTGGTCGTCCTCCGACGTACTTGGCTTGCCAGTTTTGTGGGTCTGGTCATCCTGTTCCTGAGGGTTGGCCCCCTGCCTCGGGGGTCGCTCTTTTAAATGACAGTACCTTGCAATATGTCCTGCCTGGTTGCAGCGGCTGCAGATGGGTTGTCCATCCGGATGATAGCGGTCGACGTCTCTTCCTCTTATTTACGGGATCCTCTTCTGTCGTCGCCAGGGGATGTCCTCTGGTCTGGAACCCAGCTTGATCTTCTCCTTCGGGGATTCCTGTAGTGACTGCACAGTCCGGGCTAGTGCAGCTACGCTTTCAGTCAGTTCCTGGAGGCGCAGTCCTGTGGAGGGGTCATCATCCAGGATCTGTGAGTCAGCCTCAATGGGGACCTGCGGATATGATGCCACCTCCTGGTGGTACGTGAGGACTGGACGCCTAGAGGGCACTGTGCGGCTGGGCTGAGGTTCATGCAGCACCCGGATGACCCTGTCTTTAAATTGTGCAAAGTCCAGGTCAGGGTTTTGCAAGGCCAGGATTCGCAGCTGTGTCCTGTGGGTGCTGGACTGGAGTCCCTCAATGAACTGTTCCTTTAAGAGCTTATCCCCCTCCTGTATGCTGTTAGGGTCAACCTTTTTGATGGCCCGCAGTGCCTCTTGCAGATTAAGGGCATAGTTCCGTATGCTACCCTGTGTTCTTTGCTTGCACCCGAAAAACTTCATTTTGATTTCTGCGGCGGTGTGGGTGTCAAAGGTGATTTTAAGTTTGGTAAATATCTGCTGCACAGTTCCTTTTTCCACATCTGGCCAGGATTTTACCTCTCTTAGGGCCACGCCAATCAGTTGGCCAGTTAAGATGCTGACCTTTTGATGCTCGGTCAGGGGATAGACCTCAAATAGGCTGCAGAGCCTCTCCTTAAAGGGCCACTGTCACCCCCTCCAGCCGTTATAAACTAAAAGAGCCACCTTGTGCAGCAGTAATGCTGCAGCCTAACAAGGTGGCTCTTTTAGTTTTTGCTTCAGCTATTCCCTCAATAAAGCGTTTTAAAATTTGCCCTAAATACCTGTCTTTGTACCTGGAGGCGGTCCGAAGCCTCCTCTGTGAAGCTCCCAACTGCCGTCACTCATCTCTTCTGGGGCTATGGTCGCCGCCCCCTTCGCGCTGTTTTTCTTAAATCCGGCGCCTGCGCTGTGCGTGCCTGCCTGGGACAGGCACAGTCTTCATTGTCCGTCATAGGTCAGATGCAGGGTGCCTGACTGCGCCTGTGCGGGCAGTGCGGCCACCCTGTTGCTGAATCCCCGCCCCACATTGTGTTATTCATTATGCACAGTGCGGGGCTGGGGTTCCTGGGCATGCGCACTGCGCTGTTCAGACGCTCCCCCAGCTCCCCCGCCTTCCAGCGTTGTTATTTGCGGCTGCTTCATTCCAAATGCTGGCAAGGAAACCTGTATATTCCGGCAACGCTGGAAGGCGGAGGAGCTGGGGGAGCGTCTGAACAGCGCAGTGCGCATGCCCAGGAACCCCAGCCCCGCACTGTGCATAATGAATAACACAATGTGGGGCGGGGATTCAGCAACAGGGTGGCCGCACTGCCCGCACAGGCGCAGTCAGGCACCCTGCATCTGACCTATGACGGACAATGAAGACTGCGTCTGTCCCAGGCAGGCACGCACAGCGCAGGCGCCGGATTTAAGAAAAACAGCGCGAAGGGGGCGGCGACCATCGCCCCAGAAGAGATGAGTGACGGCAGTTGGGCGCTTCACAGAGGAGGCTTCGGACCGCCTCCAGGTACAAAGACAGGTATTTAGGGCAAATTTTAAAATGCTTTATTGAGGGAATAGCTGAAGCAAAAACTAAAAGAGCCACCTTGTTAGAATGCAGCATTACTGCTGCACAAGGTGGCTCTTTTAGTTTATAACGGCTGGAGGGGGTGACAGTGGCCCTTTAAAGTCACTTAATGTATGGGACTCCTCGGAATACTGTGGAAGCCAGGCCGCTCCAGGAATACAGCACAGACCAAAAGTTTGGACACACCTTCTCATTTAAAGATTTTTCTGTATTTTCATGACTATGAAAATTGTACATTCACACTGAAGGCATCAAAACTATGAATTAACACATGTGGAATTATATACTTAACAAAAAAAGTGTGAAACAACTGAAATTATGTCTTATATTCTAGGTTCTTCAAAGTAGCCACCTTTTGCTTCGATGACTGCTTTGCACACTCTTGGCATTCTCTTGATGAGCTTCAAGAGGCAGTCACCGGGAATAGTTTTCACTTCACAGGTGTGCCCTGTCAGGTTTTCTTGCCTTATAAATGGGGTTGGACCATCAGTTGTGTTGTGCAGAAGTCTGGTGGATACACAGCTGATAGTCCTACTGAATAGACTGTTAGAATTTGTATTATGGCAAGAAAAAAGCAGCTAAGTAAAGAAAAACGAGTGGCCATCATTACTTTAGGAAATGAAGGTCAGTCAGTCTAAAAAATTGGGAAAACTTTGAAAGCGTCCCCAAGTGCAGTGGCAAAAACCATCAAGCGCTGCAAAGAAACTGGCTCACATGAGGACCGCCCCAGGAAAGGAAGACCAAGAGTCACCTCTGCTTCTGAGGATAAGCTTATCCGAGTCACCAGCCTCAGAAATCGCAGGTTAACAGCAGCTCAGATTAGAGACCAGGTCAATGCCACACAGAGTTCTAGCAGCAGACACATCTCTACAACAACTGTTAAGAGGAGACTTTTGTGCAGCAGGCCTTCATGGTAAAATACCTGCTAGGAAACCACTGCTAAAGACAGGCAACAAGCAGAAGAGACTTGTTTGGGCTAAAGGACACAAGGAATGGACATTAAACCAGTAGAAATCTGTGCTTTGGTCTGATGAGTCCAAATTTGGGATCTTTGGTTCCAATCACCGTGTCTTTGTGCGACGCAGAAAAGGTGAACGGATGGACTCTACATGCCTGGTTCCCACCGTGAAGCATGGAGGAGGAGGTGTGATGGTGTGGGGGTGCTTTGCTGGTGACACTGTTGGGGATTTATTCAAAATTGAAGGCATACTAAACCAGCATGGCTACTACAGCATCTTGCAGCGACATGCTATTCCATCCGGTTTGTGTTTAGTTGGACCATCATTTATTTTGCAACAGGACAATGACCCCAAACACACCTCCAGGCTGTGTAAGGGCTATATGACGTGATGGGGTGCTACGCCGGACCTGAACCCAATCGAGATGGTTTGGGGTGAGCTAGACCACAGAGTGAAGGCAAAAGGGCCAACAAGTGCTAAGCATCTCTGGGAACTCCTTCAAGATTGTTGGAAGACCATTTCCGGTGACTACCTCTTAAAGCTCATCAAGAAAATGTCAATAGTGTACAAAGCAGTCATCAAAGCAAAAGGTGGCTACTTTGAAGAACCTAGAATATCTAATATATAATTGCCTAGAATACTACTTCCTGCAATTTGTGCCAACTTCCGTGGCTTTGTCCGGAGCTAATGTCCGGAGATAATGTTCGGAGCTAATGTCCGGAGCTAATGTCCGGAGCTAATGTCCGGAGCTAATGTCCGGAGATTAATTGCCTAGAATACTACTTCCTGCAATTTGTGCCAACTTCCGTGGCTTTGTCCGGAGCTAATGTCCGGAGCTAATGTCCGGAGCTAATGTCCGGAGCTAATGTCCGGAGCTAATGTCCGGAGCTAATGTCCGGAGATAAGTGACGTCACCAGTGTCCTACACCCAGGCAGAGCACAGTGGCCCCAGGCAGCATATGGGGCCCAAGGCAGAGCACAGGGGCCCCAGGCAGAGCACAGGGGCCCCAGGCAGCACACGGGGATGGGGCCCCAGGCAGAGCACAGTGGTCCCAGGCAGAGCACAGGGGCCCCAGGCAGCATATGGGGCCCCAGGCAGAGCACAGTGGCCCCAGGCAGAGCACAGGGGCCCCAGGCAGCACACGGGGATGGGGCCCCAGGCAGAGCACAGTGGTCCCAGGCAGAGCACAGGGGCCCCAGGCAGCATATGGGGCCCCAGGCAGAGCACAGTGGCCCCAGGCAGAACATGGGGCCCCAGGCAGAGCACAGGGGCTCCAGGCAGAGCACAGGGGCCCCAGGCAGCATATGGGGCCCCAGGCAGAGCACAGGGGCCCCAGGCAGCATATGGGGCCCCAGGCAGAGCACAGGGGCCCCAGGCAGCATATGGGGCCCCAGGCAGAGCACAGTGGCCCCAGGCAGAGCACAGGGGCCCCAGGCAGAGCACAGGGGCCCCAGGCAGCATATGGGGCCCCAGGCAGAGCACAGGGGCCCCAGGCAGCATATGGGGCCCCAGGCAGAGCACAGTGGCCCCAGGCAGAGCACAGGGGCCCCAGGCAGCATATGGGGCCCCAGGCAGAGCACAGTGGTCCCAGGCAGAGCACAGGGGCCCCAGGCAGCATATGGGGCCCCAGGCAGAGCACAGTGGCCCCAGGCAGAGCACAGGGGCCCCAGGCAGCACACGGGGCCCCAGGCAGAGCACAGGGGCCCCAGGCAGCATACGGGGCCCCAGGCAGAGCACAGGGGCCCCAGGCAGCATATGGGGCCCCAGGCAGAGCACAGTGGCCCCAGGCAGAGCACAGGGGCCCCAGGCATAGCACAGGGGCCCCAGGCAGCATATGGGGCCCCAGGCAGAGCACAGGGGCCCCAGGCAGCATATGGGGCCCCAGGCAGAGCACAGGGGCCCCAGGCAGAGCACAGGGGCCCCAGGCAGAATATGGGGCCCCAGGCAGAGCACAGTGGTCCCAGGCAGAGCACAGGGGCCCCAGGCAGCATATGGGGCCCCAGGCAGAGCACAGTGGCCCCAGGCAGAACATGGGGCCCCAGGCAGAGCACAGGGGCTCCGTGTGCCCCAGGCAGAACATGGGGCCCCAGGCAGAGCACAGGGGCCCCAGGCAGCATATGGGGCCCCAGTTAGAGCACAGTGGCCCCAGGCAGAGCACAGGGGCCCCAGGCAGCATATGGGGCCCCAGTTAGAGCACAGTGGCCCAGGCAGAACATGGGGCCCCAGGCAGAGCACAGGGGCCCCAGGCAGCACACGGGGCCCAAGGAAGAGCACAGGGGCCCCAGGCAGCATATGGGGCCCCAGGCAGAGCATATGGGGCCCCAGGCAGCATATGGGGCCCCAGGCAGAGCACAGTGGCCCCAGGCAGAGCACAGGGGCCCCAGGCATAGCACAGGGGCCCCAGGCAGCATATGGGGCCCCAGGCAGAGCACAGGGGCCCCAGGCAGCATATGGGGCCCCAGGCAGAGCACAGTGGCCCCAGGCAGAGCACAGGGGCCCCAGGCAGCATATGGGGCCCCAGGCAGAGCACAGTGGTCCAAGGCAGAGCACAGGGGCCCCAGGCAGCATATGGGGCCCCAGGCAGAGCACAATGGCCCCAGGCAGAACATGGGGCCCCAGGCAGAGCACAGGGGCTCCGTGTGCCCCAGGCAGAACATGGGGCCCCAGGCAGAGCACAGGGGCCCCAGGCAGAGCAAAAAGGCCCCAGGCAGCATATGGGGCCCCAGTTAGAGCACAGTGGCCCCAGGCAGAGCACAGGGGCCCCAGGCAGCATATGGGGCCCCAGTTAGAGCACAGTGGCCCAGGCAGCATATGGGGCCCCAGGCAGAGCACAGTGGTCCCAGGCAGAGCACAGGGGCCCCAGGCAGCATATGGGGCTCCAGGCAGAGCTCAGTGGCCCCAGGCAGAGCACAGGGGCCCCAGGCAGCATATGGGGCCCCAGGCAGAGCACAGGGGCCCCAGGCAGCATATGGGGCCCCAGGCAGAGCACAGCGATATTTTGGACCACTGTGCGGTGTTTCAGACCCCCTGTGTGATGTCTGGGGCCCCGTTCTTAAGTATATTAAAGATTAAAGTAACGTATATTAAAGTATATTATAGATCAAATTTGACACGTTTATGAGCACCATTGAGTGATATACTCAAGATTGACATAATTTTTCAACATTTTATGGTTTCAAACTGTAAACACTCAGAGTTTTTTTTACTTCAACCAGAAAACCTTAACGGTTCATAAAAAACTTGACTGTTCAGGATATGATAAAAGTCATAGTATTCTGAATCTTTAACTTATAAAGATACCTTTACATGGGGTGATTATTGGTTCCAGAGAGGCTTTCGGCCGATAATTGTACACATGGCTGGTGACAGGACAATCTAATATATAATTGCCTAGAATACTACTTCCTGCAATTTGTGCCAACTTCCGTGGCTTTGTCCGGAGCTAATGTCCGGAGCTAATGTCCGGAGCTAATGTCCGGAGCTAATGTCCGGAGATAAGTGACGTCACCAGTGTCCTACACCCAGGCAGAGCACAGGGGCCCCAGGCAGCATATGGGGCCCCAGGCAGAGCACAGTGGCCCCAGGCAGAGCACAGGGGCCCCAGGCAGCATATGGGGCCCCAGGCAGAGCACAGTGGTCCCAGGCAGAGCACAGGGGCCCCAGGCAGCCTATGGGGCCCCAGGCAGAGCACAGTGGCCCCAGGCAGAGCACAGGGGCCCCAGGCAGCATATGGGGCCCCAGGCAGAGCACAGGGGCCCCAGGCAGCATATGGGGCCCCAGGCAGAGCACAGTGGCCCCAGGAAGAGCACAAGGGCCCCAGGCAGAACATGGGGCCCCAGGCAGAGCACAGGGGCCCCAGGCAGAGCACAGGGGCCCCAGGCAGCATATGGGGCCCCAGGCAGAGCACAGGGGCCCCAGGCAGAGCACAGGGGCCCCAGGCAGCATATGGGGCTCCAGGCAGAGCACAGTGGCCCCAGGCAGAGCACAGGGGCCCCAGGCAGAACATGGGGCCCCAGGCAGAGCACAGTGGTCCCAGGCAGAGCACAGGGGCCCCAGGCAGCTTATGGGGCCCCAGGCAGAGCACAGTGGCCCCAGGCAGAACATGGGGCCCCAGGCAGAGCACAGTGGCCCCAGGCAGAGCACAGGGGCCCCAGGCAGAACATGGGGCCCCAGGCAGAGCACAGGGGCCCCAGGCAGCATATGGGGCCCCAGGCAGAGCACAGGGGCCCCAGGCAGCATATGGGGCCCCAGGCAGAGCACAGGGGCCCCAGGCAGCATATGGGGCCCCAGGCAGAGCACAGTGGCCCCAGGCAGAGCACACACCAAATCGGAGGCCGAGGGGCCCCGTCAACCAAATCGGAGGCCGAGGGGCCCCGCCAACCAAATCGGAGGCCGAGGAGCCCTGCCCACCAAATTGAAGGCCGAGGGGCCCGGCCCCGCCCACCAAAGCGGAGGCCGAGGGGCCCCGACCACCACATCGGTGGCCGAGGGGCCCCGCCCACCAAATCGGAGGCCGAGGGTCCCCGCCCACCAAATCGGAGGCCGAGGGTCCCCGCCCACCAAATCGGAGGCCGAGGGTCCCCGCCCACCAAATCGGAGGCCGAGGGTCCCCGCCCACCAAATCGGAGGCCGAGGGGCCCCGCCCACCAAATCGGAGGCCGGGGGTCCCCACCCACCAAATCGAAGGCCAAGGGGCCCCACCCACCACATCGGAGGCCGAGGAGCCCCGCCCACCAAATCGAAGGCCGAGCGGCCCCGCCCACCAAAGCGGAGGCCGAGGGGCCCGGCCCCGCCCACCAAAGCGGAGGCCGAGGGGCCTCGCCCACCACAGCGGAGGCTGAGGGGCCCTGCCCACCACATCGGAGGCCGAGGGGCCCCGCCCACCAAATCGGAGGCCGAGGGTCCCCACCCACCAAATCAGAGGCCGAGGGTCCCCGCCCACCAAATCGGAGGCCGAGGGTCCCTGCCCACCAAATTGGAGGCCGAGGGTCCCCGCCCACCAAATCGGAGGCCGAGGGTCCCCACCCACCAAATCAGAGGCCGAGGGGCCCCACCAACCAAATCGGAGGCCGAGGGGCCCCACCCACCAAATCGGAGGCCGAGGGTCCCTGCCCACCAAATCGGAGGCCGAGGGGCCCCGCCAACCAAATCGGAGGCCGAGGGGCCCCGCCCACCAAATCGGAGGCCGAGGGTCCCCGCCCACCAAATTGGAGGCCGAGGGTCCCCGCCCACCAAATCGGAGGCCGAGGGGCCCCGCCCACCAAATCGGAGGCCGAGGGTCCCCGCCCACCAAATCGGAGGATAAGGGGCCCCGCCCACCAAATCGGAGGCCGAGGGGCCCCACCAACCAAATCGGAGGCCGAGGAGCCCCGCCCACCAAATCGAAGGCCGAGCGACCCCGCCCACCAAAGCGGAGGCAGAGGGACCCCGCCCACCAAATCGGAGGCCGTGGGGCCCCGCCAACCAAAGCGGAGGCCGAGGGTCCCCGCCCACCAAATCGGAGGCCGAGGGGCCCCGCCAACCAAATCGGAGGCCGAGGGGCCCCGCCCACCAAATCGGAGGCCGAGGGTCCTCGCCCACCAAATCGGAGGCCGAGGGGCCCCGCCAACCAAATCGGAGGCCGAGGGGCCCCGCCCACCAAATCGGAGGCCGAGGGTCCCCGCCCACCAAATCGGAGGCCGAGAGTCCCCGCCCACCAAATCGGAGGATAAGGGGCCCCGCCAACCAAATCGGAGGCCGAGGGGCCC
This sequence comes from Ranitomeya variabilis, assembly GCF_051348905.1. NCBI lineage: Eukaryota > Metazoa > Chordata > Amphibia > Anura > Dendrobatidae > Ranitomeya > Ranitomeya variabilis. Next base: position 1,137,503,993 of record NC_135232.1, read on the forward strand.
CGCCAACCAAATCGGAGGCCGAGGAGCCCCGCCCAACAAATCGAAGGCCGAGCGGCCCCGCCCACCAAAGCGGAGGCCGAGGGGCCCGGCCCCGCCCACCAAAGCGGAGGCCGAGGGGCCCCGCCAACCAAATCAGAGGCCGAGGGGCCCCGCCCACCAAATCGGAGGCCGAGGGGCCCCGCCCACCAAATCAGAGGCCGAGGGGCCCCGATCGGAGGCCGAGGGGCCCCGCCCACCAAATCGGAGGCCGAGGGTCCCCGCCCACCAAATCGGAGAATAAGGGGCCCCGCCTACCAAATCGGAGGCCGAGGGGCCCCACCAACCAAATCGGAGGCCGTGGGGCCCCGCCAACCAAATCGGAGGCCGAGGGTCCCCGCCCACCAAACTATTCTTACATTTGAATAAATAAAGTATATATGGATTCTAGACTCCCGATTCTTTAGAATCGGGCTGCCATCTAGTAAGACATAATTTCAGTTGTTTTACACTTTTTTGTTAAGTATATAATTCTACATGTGTTAATTCATAGTTTTGATGCCTTCAGTGTGAATGTACAATTTTCATAGTCATAAAAATACAGAAAAATCTTTAAATGAGAAGGTGTGTCCAAACTTTTGGTCTGTACTGTATATGGCATGGACAGCGGCATTGTGGGTGGGGCTTGGTGGTAGTATAGGGCCTGTGGCTGCGTCCGCTGCGGGGCCTGGGGGTACCATGGGGCCTGCAACTGCGACTGCTGACAATTCTCCTCCTGGGTCGGACAAAGCTTCTTCCCCGTGCTAACCTGGTAGAGGCTGCTATCTCTCCTCTGGAGTCTGTAGAGGTTCCTCCAGTGCACAGCCTGCAGCGGTTCCTCTCGAGTGGTTGGGCACTTTTCCCGGACCTCCGTCCACAGCCCCTGTACAGCGTCTCCACTTCCGGCTCTGCTGCACAGCGTCTTCACTTGCGGCGTTCCTCTCTCAGAGCGGCACCCTTTTTTTTTCTTTGCACTCTTTTTGTCCAGCTCCGCCCACGAAGGTACGTGTAATAATTATAGGGGATCACTCAGGAGACTCTTTGCGTGGAACAAGACAACTGCAGGACACAGTTTTATAAGTGGTAAAGTCTATATTATCACACGGTGATTCAAACAGGTGCAGAGAGAAACTCAAGTCCAAAACACTTGGAGTAAATATTAAATGCAGCTTAGCAGTCTATTACTAGGCACTGCTCCTAATAGCCAGATTCCTACTCCACACTGATGAGGGGCAAACACCCCGAAACAGCTGTCTGTGGATGGATACCATGCTTGGCATAGGTGGTTTTCCTGTATTGGATGTTTTCCTTTATGGGATGCTGCCCTTCCCGTGGTTGTTCCCTCCCGGGGAAAGGTCTGGCTATTCACTGCTTGCGTCGAGAAACACGTGATGGTGTCTCCGCAGCTATCCTACATGCATTTGCATATTTCCCATAAGGGATGGGGGCAGTGTTCTGGATCACTGCGTTGAGAAACACGTGATGGTGTCTCCGCGGTGTTGGATGTTTTGGTCTCCCCGAGGCCAATCATCTGTTCCTTCACAGCCTTTTACTAGGCACTGCTCCTAATAGCCAGATTCCTACTCCACACTGATGAGGGGCAAACACCCCGAAACAGCTGTCTGTGGATGGATACCATGCTTGGCATAGGTGGTTTTCCTGTATTGGATGTTTTCCTTTATGGGATGCTGCCCTTCCCGTGGTTGTTCCCTCCCGGGGAAAGGTCTGGCTATTCACTGCTTGCGTCGAGAAACACGTGATGGTGTCTCCGCAGCTATCCTACATGCATTTGCATATTTCCCATAAGGGATGGGGGCAGTGTTCTGGATCACTGCGTTGAGAAACACGTGATGGTGTCTCCGCGGTGTTGGATGTTTTGGTCTCCCTGAGGCCAATCATCTGTTCCTTCACAGCCTTTTACTAGGCACTGCTCCTAATAGCCAGATTCCTACTCCACACTGATGAGGGGCAAACACCCCGAAACAGCTGTCTGTGGATGGATACCATGCTTGGCATAGGTGGTTTTCCTGTATTGGATGTTTTCCTTTATGGGATGCTGCCCTTCCCGTGGTTGTTCCCTCCCGGGGAAAGGTCTGGCTATTCACTGCTTGCGTCGAGAAACACGTGATGGTGTCTCCGCAGCTATCCTACATGCATTTGCATATTTCCCATAAGGGATGGGGGCAGTGTTCTGGATCACTGCGTTGAGAAACACGTGATGGTGTCTCCGCGGTGTTGGATGTTTTGGTCTCCCCGAGGCCAATCATCTGTTCCTTCACAGCCTTTTACTAGGCACTGCTCCTAATAGCCAGATTCCTACTCCACACTGATGAGGGGCAAACACCCCAAAACAGCTGTCTGTGGATGGATACCATGCTTGGCATAGGTGGTTTTCCTGTATTGGATGTTTTCCTTTATGGGATGCTGCCCTTCCCGTGGTTGTTCCCTCCCGGGGAAAGGTCTGGCTATTCACTGCTTGCGTCGAGAAACACGTGATGGTGTCTCCGCAGCTATCCTACATGCATTTGCATAATTTCCCATAAGGGATGGGGGCAGTGTTCTGGATCACTGCGTTGAGAAACACGTGATGGTGTCTCCGCGGTGTTGGATGTTTTGGTCTCCCCGAGGCCAATCATCTGTTCCTTCACAGCCTTTTACTAGGCACTGCTCCTAATAGCCAGATTCCTACTCCACACTGATGAGGGGCAAACACCCCGAAACAGCTGTCTGTGGATGGATACCATGCTTGGCATAGGTGGTTTTCCTGTATTGGATGTTTTCCTTTATGGGATGCTGCCCTTCCCGTGGTTGTTCCCTCCCGGGGAAAGGTCTGGCTATTCACTGCTTGCGTCGAGAAACACGTGATGGTGTCTCCGCAGCTATCCTACATGCATTTGCATATTTCCCATAAGGGATGGGGGCAGTGTTCTGGATCACTGCGTTGAGAAACACGTGATGGTGTCTCCGCGGTGTTGGATGTTTTGGTCACCCCGAGGCCAATCATCTGTTCCTTCACAGCCTTTTACTAGGCACTGCTCCTAATAGCCAGATTCCTACTCCACACTGATGAGGGGCAAACACCCCGAAACAGCTGTCTGTGGATGGATACCATGCTTGGCATAGGTGGTTTTCCTGTATTGGATGTTTTCCTTTATGGGATGCTGCCCTTCCCGTGGTTGTTCCCTCCCGGGGAAAGGTCTGGCTATTCACTGCTTGCGTCGAGAAACACGTGATGGTGTCTCCGCAGCTATCCTACATGCATTTGCATATTTCCCATAAGGGATGGGGGCAGTGTTCTGGATCACTGCGTTGAGAAACACGTGATGGTGTCTCCGCGGTGTTTGATGTTTTGGTCTCCCCGAGGCCAATCATCTGTTCCTTCACAGCCTTTTACTAGGCACTGCTCCTAATAGCCAGATTCCTACTCCACACTGATGAGGGGCAAACACCCCGAAACAGCTGTCTGTGGATGGATACCATGCTTGGCATAGGTGGTTTTCCTGTATTGGATGTTTTCCTTTATGGGATGCTGCCCTTCCCGTGGTTGTTCCCTCCCGGGGAAAGGTCTGGCTATTCACTGCTTGCGTCGAGAAACACGTGATGGTGTCTCCGCAGCTATCCTACATGCAGAGATTAAAGGTGACCCATCCACTATTTCCATGGTAATTGGAGAGGCTCTTTGCTGAATTTCAATACCATATTCCTTGGCAAATGCGATATCCATGAAATTGCCACCTGCACCAGAGTCAATCATAGCTGCACTGGAAATCCACTGTCCTGAACACAGGATCTTAATAGGGAGAAAACAGTGAGAGTTCTTTTCCTTAAGCTCCTTGGGGGGTGAAGTCATAGAAAGTGAATGGAATACAGCATTTAAAGGCAGGCTGCATTCAGAGATGTCAGATTTATCATCACAGTTGTCATACTCCCCTACTGCTGCTAGCACCTTGTTAGGCCGTCTAGGACACTTAGGACAATTGATCAAGAAGTGGTCAGACTGGCCGCAGTAGAAACATAGACTTTCACGAAGGCGATGCTCCCGGCGCTCATTGATCTCGCGCCTCTGAACGGAATCAATTTGCATGGGCACCTCCTCCACCTCCCTAGATGTTTTACCTGCAGGCTCTTTGGAAGGAAGGGAAAAGTTAGAAATACGGTTATATGCAGCAAACTTCTCCTGCCTACGCTCAGTAAGGTGAATGTCAATGCGCACACAATGCTGTATAAATGTCTCTAGCTCTTGTGGTGACTCAGAGCGAGCTAATTCATCATTTACAATACTAGACAGACCCCTTTTAAAAAAAGGCAATTGTGCATAACTGTCCCAATTGGTATCTACCGCTAATCTCCTGAATTCAGTAGCATACTCAATAACAGAACGTTTTGCCTGGCGTAAAGACAATAAAGCAGATTCAGCGGTTGCACAGCGATTAGGATCATCAAACATTAATGCCATAGCGGCCAAGAAATCATCCAAGTTATTTAACCGTGGGTCATGAGACTCAATCATCGGATTTACCCAGGCGAGCGCTCGTGCGGTCAGCAGCATTATTACACACAATACTTTGGATCTATCATTAGGAAAACGGTCAGCATGCACATCAAAATATAGCATACATTGATTCACAAAGCCACGAAATTTGTCGCGATCACCATTAAATCTGAATGGGGCAACTTAGGTGGGTTAGCTGGTGGCGGTTGCCCAGAGGGAAAAGTCGCTTGTGCAGCTATTTGAGTGCTTATGTCCTGAAAAGCCAGTCCATACTGTGACTCTATGCCAGCAAGTTTGTTTTCCTGGGCTGCCATGCGGGTGCTTAAGTCCTGCAAAGTCTGTCCAAACACTTGTTGATTGTGTTCAAAGGTTCCAAACTTCTTTTGCAGACCTTCCACATCTTTCTGCAGTGATCTAATTATGGAAAACACCTGCTCTAGTCTGCTTTCTGCAGTCATTGTTCCAGCAGTCTCCTTTTTTTTTTTAGGCTACAGTATCCTGTAATAATTATAGGGGATAACTCAGGAGACTCTTTGCGTGGAACAAGACAACTACAGGACACAGTTTTATAAGTGGTAAAGTCTATATTATCACACTCTGATTCAAACAGGTGCAGAGAGAAACTCAAGTCCACAACACTTGGAGTAAATATTAAATGCAGCTTAGCAGTCTATAGGAAACTTCAGAGGAAAATGCAATCACGCAGAAAGTCTATGAAGTACAATTATTCTTGAGGATACTTGACACGAATAAGTCCTTGCTTAGTCCAAAACACAGATAGATATGCTTATAAGGCAGTTCAAATAATATCTTAGCTCAACCAGGGAGGCCTGGGTAATAGTCTCAGGTTCGCAACAGCCTACATGTCCAGCAAATGCAGATGGAAGTAAACACGAGCAGCAGATGAAGGAGGATTACTGGAACTGGTGTATGCAGCAGGAACTCAGAGCAGAGTAGCAGGAAAACCCCACAGGTTCACAGGAGCAGGTATATAGCCAGGGAGTCACCAGAGGTCAGGATGCTGGATGCAAGGCAGAATACTCTAGCACAGACTGAAGGCTGGGGTGGAGCTTTATAGCAGGAAGACACCGTGCACATGAGACCAAAGACGCCATTTTGGAAAAGGGCAGTAATGCACAAAAGGTAATAAAAAATGTTCAGAGTCCTGACAGTACGCCTCCTTCTTCCCCTCGCACTCCATGCGGCGCGGCAATGGTGGTTTACAAACAAACTGTCACAGTCTCTGGCACACAGTACCTGGCAATGCCAGGGCACGGAATCCTGTTCGTGATGCCAAGAAATGAGTCGCCCACCAGGGCAGTGGGGTACTCGGTACTGGGTCCGGTTGCTCTTAAAGGGGATGTCACGGTGGCTGCGACCTGGTCCGTGGCCCTGGGACTCAATTATAGGGGAACGGTCTTTTAAGGGGTATTGTGAAAGTCTGTTCATGACGCCCTGTGGCTCTCGGTCAGCAGGACCGACACTGCTTAAAGGGGTCCTCTGGGGGTGATGGTGTTGCAGCAAGATGGTGATGCTTCCCACAGGTGAAGCAGGATCCCCAGGGCTCTCAAGGTGTATGGCTGGGATGGTGAGTTGCCGGTAAATAATGGAAGACACAGGGTTGCAGTCTTTACCTGGTTTACTGGAGTTGTAGTAGGCCTCAGTCCAGAGTACCAGCAACAGGTACAGAAGGAGTCCAGGCAGCCCGGAAACAGCAAGAAGTCCCCTTGGCAGGTCAGGTTGGGAGCATTCCTCTATGGGTTTCTCGTACCTTGCTACCTGTGGTTTGCTGGCAAAGTACTCCTTTCTCTCTCCTGTCCTGGGACAGAACCTGCAGGCAGCTTGAGCTGTACTCTTGGGGGTCTCTGACACGGTGACTCTATCTGCTGCTTTGCCTCGGGTATGGTATGGGCAGTATACTTATAGTCCTATGCCCTCAGGCTCTGCTGCGGACCTTACAGCTATCCACAACCTCGTGCTCCTGGTGCCTGGTTTCTGCGATCTGGCTCTTAGGGGCTTAATCGTTGCCTCCTTGAGCCCTCAATCTCTCCTCTGCTCCTTTCCTGTCTGCTCCAGACTGAACTGAACTCTCTGGTCTCTCTGTCTTAGGACTGGCAGAACGCCCCAAATAATAGTAATAGAGAATATGAGGTGCGTTCGCAGTCTGGGGTCCACCATGCAGAGATGACACCTGCTGCTGAGTAATGGCGGATGGAAGCTTGCTCACACGTGGGTTAGACCTCACCCAGTGTGAATAGAAGCGAAGTCTTTTGCTTCACGAAGTCGCCACACATATGCTGCGCCCTGTTAGCAGTCACAGGGTGCAGCTGAAAGACACTAGTGGGATCCCTGTGAATCACCCCCACTAAGCTGGTGATTGGACCCGCTCTGAGCCTCGGTGGCTTTTGAGCCCGCACCTGAGGACGCCCTGAGTCAGATGCTGAGTCCAAGCGGGAATTCCCACCCTACACTGACATGCTGTCAGGAAAACGCACTGATTGCGCACGGTCCATATAAGCGGGCACTGCAAAGGCACTGTAACGTGTGCTTAGTCTGCAACTCTCCAAACATTTTTCCGGTGGGAATCAATATCTGGAGTGAAGATGAGAATATCATCCAGATAGACCACCACTGAGGTGGAAAGCATATCCCGGAAGATGTCGTTTACAAAGTCTTGGAAGATGGCTGGGGCATTACAGAGCCCAAAGGGCATCACCAAATATTCATAGTGCCCATCTCTGGTATTAAAGGCCATCTTCCACTCGTCCCCCTCACTGATGCGAATCAGGTTGTAGGCACCCCGCAGATCTAGCTTAGTAAATACCTTAGCTCCCCGGAGCCTATCGAAGAACGCAGATATCAGGGGAAGAGGGTACTTATTCTTAACGGTAATGGCGCTAAGACCCCTGTAGTCTATACATGGATGTAATTCTCCACTCTTCTTCTGCACAAAGAAGAACCCAACCCCCGCAGGTGACACTGAATTCCTAATGAAGCCTCTTGCCAGATTCTCCTGGATGTACTGTGACTAGTGTTGAGCATTCCGATACCGCAAGTATCGGGTATCGACCGAAATTTGCGGTATCGCAATTCCGATACCGAGTTCCGATATTTTTGTGATATCGGAAATCGGAATCGGAAGTTCCCAGTGTATGGTTCCCAGGGTCTGGAGGAGAGGAGACTGTCCTTCAGGCCCTGGGACCCATATTCATGTAAAAAATAAAGAATAAAAAAAAAAAATATGGATATACTCACCCCTCCGGCGGACCCTGGACCTTAGCGATGTAACTGGCAGCCTCCGTTCCTAAGAATGCAGTGAGTATAGGACCTTCGATGACGTTGCGGCTTGTGATTGCTCGCATGACCGCTCATGTGACCGCTCACGCGACCAATCACAAGCCACAACGTCATCGCAGGTCCTTCACTCGCTCATTCTTAGGAACGGAGGCTGCCGGTTTCAGCGGTTACAACCAGGGCGCGTCAGAGGGTGAGTATATCCCTATTTTTTATTTTTATTCTTTATTTTACACATGAATATGGATCCCAGGGCCTGAAGGAGAGTTTCCTCTCTTTCAGACCCTGGGAACCATCCAGGATACCTTCCGATATTTGTGTCCTATTGACTTGTATTGGTATCGGGTATCGGTATCGGCGATATCCGATATTTTTCGGATATCGGCCGATACCATCCGATACCGATACTTTCAAATATCGGAAGGTATCGCTCAACACTAACTGTGACATTGCCTCCGCCTCCGGGAGAGACAGGGGATAGACACGTCCCAGAGGAAGCTCTGCCCCTGACAAGAGGTCGATAGCACAGTCATAAGGGCGGTGAGGCAGAATAGTCTCCGCAGCTTTCTAGGAGAAAACGTCTGCATAGGACTAGTAGTGTTGGGGAAGAGAACTAAGATCTGTGGATATCTCCTTAGTGGCAACCTGAACACACTCCCTCTGACATCTACCTTCACAGGATTTACTCCATCCCAGAATTCTCTCAGAGGATCACTCAATATGGGGGGAGTGGTAACGCAACCAAGGTATCCCTAGAAGAATCTCATCTATTCCCTCGGGAATGATGAGAAGGGAGATGATCTCCTGATGAGATGGAGACATGGTTGAAGAAAATGGGATAGTCTGATATGTGATCTGTGAAGGTAGTGCCGACCCATTCACCACTCTTACGGTCAATGGTTTGGCTAGAATAACCAGGGGTATTGCGTGCCGTTGAGCGAAGGAAGAAGACATGAAATTTCCCTTTGCCCCGGAATCCACACAAAGCTCAACTGTAAAAGTGGAAGGGCCAAAAGTAATTGTCACCTTGAAGGACAATTTGGAGGAAAACGCCGCTGTGTCTAGTGAACCTCCTCTTACACTTAGTAGACGCGGTCGTTTCCCTGCTGCTGTGGACAACTCTTGGAATAATGTCCCGACTGCTGGCAGACACTACAGACCATGGGTGTTCGAGCAGCCCGAAACTTGAGACCTGCTTGAGATACCTCCATGGCCTCACAGGGCTCGGATGCCTGGACAGGTGACTCCAGAGGTTTGGCGAAGGTAGGCGCCAACCGAAACCTCTGTTTACACTGGGCTCATTCCAACCTTCGCTTGTTAAAACGGAGGTCTATGTGAGTGGATAAAGTTATTAACTCCTCCAGTATAGCGGGAATCTCCCTAGTGGCCAAGGTGTCCTTTATATGGTCAGCCAGTCCTCTCCAAAACACTGGAATCAGGACTTTATCTGGCCACTCCAGCTCAGATGCTAATGTCCGGAAGTGGACGGCAAAATGGCTGACCAAGGACGAACCCTGTGTCAATGCATACCGTTGAAGCGCCGAATCATGAGTGATGCGAGGTCCCATAAAGACCTGTTTCAGAGTGTCCAGGAACCTGGGAGCACTCTGCACCACATGATCGCCACGCTCCCACAGCGGCATTGCCCACTCCAACGCCCTGCCCGACAGAAGGGATATAATAATTCCCACTTTAACCCGTTCCGTGGAAAAACGTGCAGTCAGGAGCTCAAGATGTATAGCGCACTGGTTAACGAATCCCCGACATAGCTTACTGTCTCCAGCAAACTTGTCCGGTAACGAGAGACGAGATAATGTCGGAGCAGGGGTGGCAGTGGACAGACTGGCTGCAGCCGCGCTAGCAGCCTGAATAGCGACTGCGGTAACATCCACAGCTGAGGTTGTGCGCTCAAGAGCCACCAACCTACCCTCCAGCTGCTGGATGTACCGTTGTAATCGCTGTTCGTCCGCCATTACTAGCCAGACCCTGGTGCTAGTGTAATGTTAGGACTGGTGGAACACACCAAATAATAGTAATAGGGAATATGAGGTGCGTTCGCAGTCCAGGGTCCACTGTGCAGAGATGACACCTGCTGCTGAGTAATAGCGGACAGATGCTTGCTTACACGTGGGTTAGACCTCACCCAGTGTGAATACAAGTGAACTTTTTTGCTTCATAGAGTCGCCACAAATATGCTGCGCCCTGTTAACAGTCACAGGGTGCAGCTGAAAGACACTAGTGGGATCCTTATGAATCACCCCCACTAAGCTGGTGATTAGACCCGCTCTGACCCGCGGTGGCTTTTGAGCCCGCGACTGAGGATGCCCTAAGTTAGATGCTGAGTCCAAGCAGGAATTCCCACCCTACACTGACAGGCTGTCAGGAAAGCACACTGATTGCACACGGTGCCATATAAGCGGGCACTGCAAAGGCACTGTAACGTGTGCTTAGTGTGCAGATGGCACTATCGGGCGCTAGATAGCAAACATCCACCATATGCGAGCAAACAACAACACTAGGAAGGGGGACGATTAAAAAGCGACTTTCACACATCTACACACACACGTTTTCAAGTATACACTAGCGCATGGCCGAGCGGCCACGAAACCTTTTATAGCAGTAGTGCTACGGGACCTTCCAGATGGTTCAATAGGAGGTACAACAGGACCTGAGCATGTGACCGCCGACCTCCAATGGGAGGTCATCCCGTGGGCATGCTCAGTATGGGAAAAGCAGGACTTAATAACAGAAAGACCTGCTCGCTGCTGATCAGTGCTGGCTACAAAGGCAGAGCCTGGAAAGGCAGCGGTAACCAGTCGCACAGTATCAGCTTGAGCCAGACGCTGGGACCGACGTCTCCGCTGAGCAGGCTCCACTGCGGCTGGAGAAAAATGGTAGACTGCAGTGGAGATGGTTCGAGATTCCCCCTGTGCAGAGGCAGGAACTCGACACCTAACACTCTGGACCAACTGTCTGATTCCTCCTCCAGACCAGGATACTTATTCTGGGAAGCTGCCCTAAAACCGGGTTTTGAGCTCCCCCCTCCGGGCCTGGATTCAGAAGGTGTTGTGTGTAAGATTACCTGCCAAAAGGATCCCTCTTGTCTCCAGGCATAGCACTACCCTCCTGTAGACAAGCAGTTGTATTTAATGAGTTGTTTAAATGCTGTACACTATGTGGAAAAGTCACAAAATGTGACAAAGAAGGCCATAGTGTGGGTAGGGACTACTAATATATGGAATATAAACCAGGTCACCCATGATGCATAAGCTGAGTTTCCAGGCATGTAGAATCCAAGAGAAGAAAATGTCCAGCTTCACCGAATCCGTGAAAAAAAGTTTTCTTTATTCACAAACTTAAACATGGGGGATACAAACTTCAGCACAAACCATATGGGTAAGAATCTCAACGCATTTCTGGAGACTAAGCTCCCTTAATCATGACCACCTCCGAGCTGTGTAAGGGCTATTTGACCAAGAAGGAAACTGATGGGGTGGTACGCCAGATGACCTGGCCTCTACAGTCACCAGACCTGAACCTAATCGAGATGATTTGGGGTGAGCTGGACCGCAGAGGGAAGACAAAAGGGCGACCAAGTGTTAAGTGCTAAGCATCTCTGGGAACTCTTTCAAGATTGTTGGAAGACCATTTCCGGTGACTACCTCTTGAAGCTCATCAAGAGAATGCCAAGAGTGTGCAAAGCAGTCATCAAAGCAAAAGGTGGCTACTTTGAATAACCTAGAATATAAGACATATTTTCAGTTGTTTCACACTTTTTTGTTAAGTATATAATTCCACATGTGTTAATTCATAGTTTTGATGCCTTCAGCATGAATTTACAATTTTCATAGCCATGGAAATACAGAAAAATGAGAAGGTGTGTCCAAACTTTTGGTCTGTACTGTATATATATATATGTCAGTGAGGCACACACACACACACACATATATATATATATATATGTATATTTTATACAGAGCTAGATAGCAGAAAAGCCGGTAATTCAATTGCCGGCTTTTGCTATCTCCTTATCAAACCCGACAGGATATGAGACATGTTTACATACAGTAAACCATTTCATATCCCTTATTTTTTTTACATATTCCTCACTACTAATGTTAGTAGTGTGTTTGCAAAATTTGGGAGCTCTAGGTGTTAAAATACAGGATTAAATCATGAAAAAAAATCTGGCAATTTTCTCTGCCAGAGTGGGAAAGCCAGTGACTGAGGGCAGATATTAATAGCCTAGAGAGGGACCATGGTTTTTGCCCCCCCCCCCCCGGCTAAAAGGACCTGCCCCCAGCCACCCCAGAAAAGGCACATCTGTAAGATGTGCCTATTCTGGCACTTAGCCTCTCTCTTCCCACCCCCGAGTAGCGGTGGGATATGGGGAAATAAAGGGTTAATGTCACCTTGCTAATGTAAGGTGACATTAAGCCTGGTTAATAATGGAGATATGTCAATAAGACACCTATCCATTATTAATCCAATTGTCATGATCTCCATGGCCAGAGAACTAGCATAAGCCTCAATAGGAACAAGCTCTTGGAAGATGTAACTATACTGACCATGAACTAAACCTACCGCATCATCTAGAAGTAGCCAGGTAGCATGTCCTACTTTTTATCCCTATATGCCCAGCGCCGGCCGGAGAACTAAATAATGCTAGCAGAGGGAAATATAAGACCTGACTCACCTCTAGAGAAATGCCCAAAAAAGGAGACAGAGGCCCCCCACATATATTGGCGGTGATATGAGATGAAACAACAAACGCAGCAGGAAAATAGTTTTAGCAAATTTGAGGTCCGCTTTCTAGATAGCAGAAGACAGAAAGCATACTTTCATGGTCAGTAGAAAACCCTAACAAAACACATCCAGAAATTACTTTAGGACTCTGGCATTAACTCATAATACCAGAGTGGCAATTCCTGATCAACAAGAGCTTTCCAGACACAGTAACGAAACTGCAGCTGTGAACTGGAACCAAAATACAAAAACAAAACATGGACGAATGTCCAACTTATCTAGTAGATGTCTGGGAGCAGGAACAAGCACAGAGAGGCTTCTGATAACATTGTTGACCGGCAAGCATCTAACAGAGAAGCCAGGTTATATAGCGACACCCAGATCTAATCAGAACAGGTGAACAGGGAAGATGATGTCACAAGTTCAATTCCACCAGTAGCCACCGGGGGAGCCCAGAATCCAAATTCACAACAGTACCCCCCCCTCAAGGAGGGGGCACCGAACCCTCACCAGAACCACCAGGGCGATCAGGATGGGCCCTATGAAAGGCACGAACCAGATCAGAGGCATGAACATCAGATGCAGTGACCCAAGAATTATCCTCCTGGCCGTATCCCTTCCACTTGACCAGATACTGGAGTCTCCGTCTGGAAACACGGGAGTCTAGGATTTTTTCCACAACGTACTCCAACTCACCCTCAACCAACACCGGAGCAGGAGGCTCAACGGAAGGCACAACCGGTGCCTCATACCTGCGCAATAACGACCGATGAAAAACGTTATGAATAGAAAAGGATGCAGGGAGGTCCAAACGGAAGGAAACAGGGTTAAGAATCTCCAATATTTTATACGGACCGATGAACCGAGGCTTAAACTTAGGAGATGAGACCCTCATAGGGACAAAACGAGAAGACAACCACACCAAATCTCCAACACAAAGCCGAGGACCAACACGACGGTGACGGTTGGCAAAAAGCTGAGTCTTCTCTTGGGACAACTTTAAATTGTCCATCACCTGCCCCCAGATATGATGCAATCTCTCCACCACCGCATCCACTCCAGGACAATCCGAGGATTCCATCTGACCGGAGGAAAATCGAGGGTGGAACCCCGAATTACAGAAAAACGGGGACACCAAAGTGGCAGAGCTGGCCCGATTATTGAGGGCGAACTCCGCCAATGGCAAAAAAGCAACCCAATCATCCTGGTCAGCAGACACAAAACACCTCAGATATGTCTCCAGGGTCTGATTAGTCCGCTCGGTCTGGCCATTAGTCTGAGGGTGAAAAGCAGACGAAAAAGACAAATCTATGCCCATCCTAGCACAGAATGCCCGCCAAAATCTAGACACAAATTGGGTTCCTCTGTCAGAAACGATATTCTCAGGAATACCATGCAAACGAACAACATTTTGAAAAAACAGGGGCACCAACTCGGAAGAAGAAGGCAATTTGGGCAGGGGAACCAAATGGACCATCTTAGAAAAACGGTCACACACCACCCAGATGACAGACATCTTCTGAGAAACAGGCAGATCTGAAATAAAATCCATCGAGATGTGTGTCCAAGGCCTCTTAGGAATAGGCAAGGGCAACAATAATCCACTAGCCCGAGAACAACAAGGCTTGGCCCGAGCACAAACGTCACAAGACTGCACAAAGCCTCGCACATCTCGTGACAGGGAAGGCCACCAGAAGGATCTTGCCACCAAATCCCTGGTACCAAAAATTCCAGGATGACCTGCCAATGCAGAAGAATGTACCTCAGAGATGACTCTACTAGTCCAATCATCAGGAACAAACAACCTATCAGGCGGACAACGATCCGGTCTATCCGCCTGAAACTCCTGCAAGGCCCGCCGCAGGTCTGGAGAAACGGCTGACAAGATAACTCCCTCCTTAAGAATACCTGTGGGGTCAGAGTTGCCGGGTGAATCAGGCTCAAAACTCCTAGAAAGGGCATCCGCCTTAACATTCTTAGAACCCGGTAGGTACGATACCACAAAATTAAACCGAGAGAAAAATAATGACCAGCGCGCCTGTCTAGGATTCAGGCGCCTGGCGGTCTCAAGATAGATCAAATTTTTGTGGTCAGTCAATACCACCACCTGATGTCTGGCCCCCTCGAGCCAATGGCGCCACTCCTCAAACGCCCACTTCATGGCCAAAAGCTCCCGATTCCCAACATCATAATTCCGCTCAGCGGGCGAAAATTTACGGGAAAAGAAGGCACAAGGCCTCATCACGGCGCAGTCAGAACTTTTCTGCGACAACACTGCCCCAGCCCCGATCTCAGAAGCGTCGACCTCAACCTGAAAAGGAAGAGTCACATCAGGCTGACGCAACACAGGGGCAGAAGAAAAACGGCGCTTAAGCTCCTGAAAGGCCTCCACAGCATCAGGGGACCAATTAGCAACATCAGCACCCTGTCTAGTCAAATCGGTCAATGGCTTAACGACATCCGAAAAACCAGAAATAAATCGACGATAAAAGTTGGCAAAGCCCAAAAATTTCTGAAGACTTTTAAGAGAAGAGGGCTGCGTCCAATCACAAATAGCCTGAACCTTGACAGGATCCATCTCAATGGAAGAGGGAGAAAAAATATATCCCAAAAAGGAAATTCTCTGAACCCCAAAAACGCACTTAGAACCCTTGACACACAGAGAATTAGACCGCAAAACCTGAAAAACCCTCTTAACTTGCCGGACATGAGAGTCCCAATCATCCGAAAAAATCAGAATATCATCCAGATACACTATCATAAATTTATCCAAAAAATCGCGGAAAATATCATGCATAAAGGACTGGAAGACTGAAGGGGCATTAGAAAGACCAAAAGGCATCACCAAATACTCAAAGTGGCCCTCGGGCGTATTAAATGCGGT
The DNA here is from genome assembly GCF_051348905.1 of Ranitomeya variabilis. Taxonomy (NCBI): domain Eukaryota; kingdom Metazoa; phylum Chordata; class Amphibia; order Anura; family Dendrobatidae; genus Ranitomeya; species Ranitomeya variabilis. Next base: position 1,137,519,424 of record NC_135232.1, read on the forward strand.
TTTCCACTCATCCCCCTGCCTGATCCGCACCAAATTATACGCCCCACGGAGATCAATCTTAGAGAACCACTTGGCCCCCTTTATGCGAGCAAACAAATCAGTCAGCAACGGCAATGGGTATTGATATTTAACCGTGATTTTATTCAAAAGCCGATAATCAATACATGGTCTCAAAGAGCCGTCTTTTTTTGACACAAAGAAAAAACCGGCTCCTAAGGGAGATGACGATGGACGAATATGTCCCTTTTCCAAGGACTCCTTTATATATTCTCGCATAGCAGTATGTTCAGGCACAGACAGATTAAATAAACGACCCTTTGGGTATTTACTACCCGGAATTAAATCTATAGCACAATCGCACTCACGGTGCGGAGGTAGTGAACCCAGCTTGGGTTCTTCAAAGACGTCACGATAATCAGACAGGAACTCAGGGATTTCAGAGGGAATAGATGATGAAATGGACACCAAAGGTACGTCCCCATGAGTCCCCTTACATCCCCAGCTCAACACAGACATAGCTCTCCAGTCAAGGACTGGGTTGTGAGACTGCAGCCATGGCAATCCCAGCACCAAATCATCATGTAGATTATACAGCACCAGAAAACGAATAGTCTCCTGGTGATCCGGATTAATACACATAGTCACTTGTGTCCAGTATTGTGGTTTATTATTAGCCAATGGGGTGGAGTCAATCCCCTTCAGAGGAATAAGAGTCTCCAAAGGCTCTAAATCATACCCACAACGATTGGCAAAGGACCAATCCATAAGACTCAAAGCGGCGCCAGAGTCGATATAGGCGTCCGTAGTAATAGATGACAAAGAGCAAATCAGGGTCACAGACAAAATAAATTTAGACTGTAAAGTGCCAATGGGAACGGATTTATCAAGCTTTTTAGTACGCTTAAAGCATGCTGATATAACATGAGTAGAATCCCCACAATAGAAACACAACCCATTTTTCCGTCTAAAATTCTGCCGCTCGCTTCTGGACAGAATTCTATCACACTGCATGTTTTCTGGCGTCTTCTCAGTGGACACCGCCAGATGGTGCACTGGTTTGCGCTCCCGCAGACGCCTATCGATCTGAATGGCCATTGTCATGGACTCATTCAGACTTGCAGGCACAGGGAACCCCACCATAACATCCTTAATGGCATCAGAAAGACCCTCTCTGAAAGTAGCCGCCAAGGCACACTCATTCCACTGAGTAAGCACAGACCATTTACGGAATTTTTGGCAGTAAATTTCAGCTTCATCTTGCCCCTGCGATAGGGACATCAAAGTTTTTTCTGCCTGAAGTTCCAAATGAGGTTCCTCATACAGCAAGCCCAAGGCCAGAAAAAACGCATCCACATTGCGCAACGCAGGATCCCCTGGTGCCAATGCAAAAGCCCAATCTTGAGGGTCGCCGCGGAGCAAGGAAATCACAATCCCAACCTGCTGTGCAGGGTCTCCAGCAGAACGAGATTTCAGGGACAAAAATAACTTACAATTATTTCTAAAATTCTGAAAGCTAGATCTATTCCCTGAGAAGAATTCCGGCAAAGGAATTCTCGGCTCTGATACCGGAGCATGAACAACAAAATCCTGCAAACTTTGCACTTTCGTGGCGAGATTATTCAAACCTGCAGTTACACTCTGTAGATCCATTATAGACAGGTGAACATAGAGCCATTCAAAGATTAGAAGGAGAGAGAAAAAAAAGAAAGACTGCAGCATAGACAGACTGGCAAGTGATCCAATTAAGAGCACACTAACTACTAGAGAAAAAAAAAAAAAAAAAAAATTTTCAGCAGACTTCTTATTTCTCTCCTTTCTCAGCCAAGGATTTTAACCCTTTAGTGGGCCGGTCAAACTGTCATGATCTCCATGGCCAGAGAACTAGCATAAGCCTCAATAGGAACAAGCTCTTGGAAGATGTAACTATACTGACCATGAACTAAACCTACCGCATCATCTAGAAGTAGCCAGGTAGCATGTCCTACTTTTTATCCCTATATGCCCAGCGCCGGCCGGAGAACTAAATAATGCTAGCAGAGGGAAATATAAGACCTGACTCACCTCTAGAGAAATGCCCAAAAAAGGAGACAGAGGCCCCCCACATATATTGGCGGTGATATGAGATGAAACAACAAACGCAGCAGGAAAATAGTTTTAGCAAATTTGAGGTCCGCTTTCTAGATAGCAGAAGACAGAAAGCATACTTTCATGGTCAGTAGAAAACCCTAACAAAACACATCCAGAAATTACTTTAGGACTCTGGCATTAACTCATAATACCAGAGTGGCAATTCCTGATCAACAAGAGCTTTCCAGACACAGTAACGAAACTGCAGCTGTGAACTGGAACCAAAATACAAAAACAAAACATGGACGAATGTCCAACTTATCTAGTAGATGTCTGGGAGCAGGAACAAGCACAGAGAGGCTTCTGATAACATTGTTGACCGGCAAGCATCTAACAGAGAAGCCAGGTTATAAAGCGACACCCAGATCTAATCAGAACAGGTGAACAGGGAAGATGATGTCACAAGTTCAATTCCACCAGTAGCCACCGGGGGAGCCCAGAATCCAAATTCACAACATCCAATAGTAATATAGGGTTAAAAAAAACACACACACATTATGAATAAAGTATTTAAATGAAATAAATACACATGAGGTTTTAACATCTTTATTGTACGCTCAATCCAACTGATGAAACTTGTCATCTGAAAAAAAAAGGAAAATAAAAAAACAACAATATCCCATACCTGTCAGCCATACAGTCATATCCCACAATGTAAATCCATCTGAGGGGGTTAAATAATTTTACAACCAAGAGCTCTGCTAATGCAGCCGCCCCTGGCTGTAAAAACTGGGGAATGAATGGAATGCGGGGGAACGTAGCTTTGTAGACTTGCCGTGATGCGGCACCTGGTGGCATAAACTCATATGAACTCTAGCGTGGGAATTTTTCTGAATATTTTCCCACGCTAGAGTTTATATGAGTTTATTTCACGCAAGTCACACGCACGGTCCGTGTGTAACCTGTATTTTTCTCGCCTCCATAGACTTTCATTGGCGGATTTTTTGCGCAATAAGCTGACAAACGCAGCATGCTGCGATTTTCTCAGCCCATAAAATACGGCCGAGAAATATACGGCAGATAGGAGCTGCCCCATAGAGAATCATTGGTCCGGGTGCAATGCGTTGTTTTTGCGCCTCTCATACGTCCGTATTCCTCTCTAGTGTGACCCCGGCCTAATAAAAAAACAGATGATAAAATATATAATAAAATAATACTGAACTGACAAGTTATAAAAGGTTGTGTGTGGAACAGCTACATGCATCTGTTTTTTATTTTATAAAATTAATAAATGCTAAAAGTGATAAAACATAATAAGAGAATCTATGAATAAATCTATCTCTCTTGCATTGCCTATATAAGTCTGTAGAACGCTGCACACTTCCCTGAAGAACAGATACATGTTATGATCTGCACTCGATCGTTTCTATGTAATAACTGAATCCAATATGTCTAATGCAGCAATGATGGACACACTTCTGCCTATAGCAATATTATATCTTATCACCATTTCATTATCTCAGTGTCAAATATCTGCCACAAGTCCACAATGTTCTATACAGAGAAGAGTGACTTTATTTAATGCAAAATATGTGCAGAATGGAGATCTGATCATCGGGGGGATATTTACTGTGAGTTTTACTGAGCACATTTTACAAAAGAAACTAAATAATGAATCTTACTGTGACATGTAAGTACCTTGTGTGATTTCCTCTGTCGCGTTTTTACTTTCTACAAGTAGATTACGATGGCAGTGATGAGATTCTAGAAGAATATATGTGCACATAATGCCTATCTGGCAGCACACAGACGCTGCGGGTCTCTATACTACAGATGGCGGAGCAGTCCCTGTTCTCTGCTGTACATCTTTGCCTGTGTACGAGGCCTGAATCACATAATATGAGGTAAATAACGTTTTTCCTTTTTTATGTGAACACAGCCTAATCACTGCATAATGAAATGTTGTCCAGATTTCTAATGCTCCATCATTGCAAATCTCTGACGTCAGTGAATGGGGACGTTCCTTATTTACATCTCAGGACACCCCCACTTTCCACAGATATAGAAATATAAATGCAATTAACACCCAGAAACTAACTTTGCAGCACTGGAGCATTACAATGAGACACTACAAAGTGCCCTGGATGAAGCTGTACTGCCTAGATTTAGAATACCTCGACACAGATGGAGACAACCCTGGCACACAACACAAGCACGTTTTCTACAGCGGTGCTCCAGGTGCACCGAACGTCTGTGGAGAAAATACAATCTGGCTGAAGATTTCATCTATTATAGGTTTATGTTTAAAACATACAACTCTGCCCTTCAACTTTCCAACCAAGCCTACTTCAATGTCATCATGTCACGATTCCACCCCTCAGGGCGTCAGGGATGCAGTTACTGACAGCTCGGCCATCCAATCTGGTACAGAGGTGTGCTGAGCGGTCAGTGTTGTGATTGACAGCTCAACTATCTATTCTGAGACTATGAGGCATCGGCTGTCTCATGTGTTCATTATTCCTCTTAATGGCCATGCTTCTTAACTGAGCTGAGATAGAAGTACATTCATCTTGTGAGGTTTGTGCTCTCTGTGCCTTGAGTTCTATATGTTTGATCTGTTGCCTGACCTTGGACCTTGTTCTGACTACTCCCCTGATTAACCACGTCAGATCTGATCTGTTATCCTCCAGGTACTCTGACCTCAGAATGTTACCTGACTACGCTTTTGTCTCTTCCTTCTGTTTATGAGGTACTCTCCTGGCTTCTGACCCTGTACTCCTTGACCACTCTGACTCACGGCTTGGCTGTGAGAAGTGACTGGTGTCACATGTCATCACCTCATTATCCATAAATCCTAAATTACTTTTTGACACCATTCATTCCCTCTTCAATCCAAGACTGCAGGCCCGCCCACCGACCTCAACACTGATGATCTGGCCAATTATTTAAAAAAAATAAATGACCATATATGACAGGAAACTTTCTCCCAATCCCATAACGTTATGCATTTTCCTCCCTCGTGCACTGCATCTTGCTTACCTTCTGTCTTTGATCCAGTCACGCAAGAAGAAGAGATCAGACTCGTTGCATCTTCTCGCCCTACTACCTGTACCAGTAACCCTATTCCTTACCTCTCTTCTAGTCCATTTCCCTGGCTGTTAACTTTCACCTAACTGAAATATTTAATCTCTTCCTCTCATCTGGTATGTTTCCCTCCTCATTTAAACACGCTACTATACATAGTTACATAGTTACATAGTTATTAAGGTTGAAGGAAGACTGTAAGTCCATCTAGTTCAACCCATAGCCTAACCTAACATGCCCTAACATGTTGATCCAGGGGAAGGCAAAAAAACCCCATGTGGCAAAGAGTAACTCCACCATGGGGAAAAAAATTCCTTCCCGACCCCACATACGGCAATCAGACTAGTTCCCTGGATCAACGCCCTATCAAGGAATCTAGTATATATACCCTGTAACATTATACTTTTCCAGAAAGGTATCCAGTCCCCTCTTAAATGTAAGTAATGAATCAGTCATTACAACATCATACGGCAGAGAGTTCCATAGTCTCACTGCTCTTACAGTAAAGAATCCGCGTCTGTTATTATGCTTAAACCTTCTTTCCTCCAGACGTAGAGGATGCCCCCTTGTCCCTGTCTCAGGTCTATGATTAAAAAGATCATCAGAAAGGTCTTTGTACTGTCCCCTCATATATTTATACATTAAAATAAGATCACCCCTTAGTCTTCGTTTTTCCAAACTAAATAGCCCCAAGTGTAATAACCTATCTTGGTATTGCAGACCCCCCAGTCCTCTAATAACCTTGGTCGCTCTTCTCTGCACCCGCTCCAGTTCAGCTATGTCTTTCTTATACACCGGAGACCAGAACTGTGCACAGTATTCTAAGTGTGGTCGAACTAGTGACTTGTATAGAGGTAAAATTATGTTCTCCTCATGAGCATCTATGCCTCTTTTAATGCATCCCATTATTTTATTTGCCTTTGTAGCAGCTGCCTGACACTGGCCACTGAATATGAGTTTGTCATCCTCCCATACACCCAAGTCTTTTTCATTGACGGTTTTGCCCAGAGTTTTAGAATTAAGCACATAGTTATACATCTTATTACTTCTACCCAAGTGCATGACCTTACATTTATCCCCATTAAAGCTCATTTGCCATTTATCAGCCCAAGCTTCTAGTTTACATAAATCATCCTGTAATATAAAATTGTCCTCCCCTGTATTGATTACCCTGCAGAGTTTAGTGTCATCTGCAAATATTGAAATTCTACTCTGAATGCCCCCTACAAGGTCATTAATAAATATGTTAAAAAGAAGATGGCCCAATACTGACCCCTGTGGTACCCCACTGCTAACCATGACCCAGTCCGAGTGTGCTCCATTAATAACCACCCTTTGTTTCCTATCCCTGAGCCAGCTCTCAACCCACTTACACATATTTTCCCCTATCCCCATTACTCTCATTTTATGTAACAACCTTTTGTGTGGCACCGTATCAAAAGCTTTTGAAAAGTCCATATACACTACATCCACTGGGTTCCCTTGGTCCAGTCCGGAACTTACCTCTTCATAGAAGCTGATCAAATTAGTCTGACATGAACGGTCCCTAGTAAACCCGTGCTGATACTGGGTCATGAGGTTATTCCTCTTCAGATACTCCAGTATAGCATCCCTTAGAATGCCCTCCAGGATTTTACCCACAGTAGAGGTTAAGCTATAGGCCTATAATTACCGAGTTCAGTTTTTGTCCCCTTTTTGAATATTGGCACCACATTTGCTATACGCCAGTCCTGTGGTACAGACCCTGTTATTATGGACTCTTTAAAGATTAAAAATAATGGTCTATCAATGACTGTACTTAGTTCCTGCAGTACTCGGGGGTGTATCCCATCCGGGCCCGGAGATTTGTCAATTTTAGTGATTTTTAGACGCCGCCGTACTTCCTGCTGGGTTAAGCAGGTAACATTAAATGGGGAATTTTTATCACTAGTCATATTGGCTGCCATGGGATTTTCTTTTGTAAATACTGATGAAAAAAAGTCATTTAGCATATTGGCTTTTTCCTCATCCTCATCCACCATTTCACCCAGACTATTTTTAAGGGGGCCAACACTATCATTTTTTAGTTTCTTACTATTTATATACAGTTAGGTCCATATATATTTGGACAGAGACAACATTTTTCTAATTTTGGTTATAGACATTACCACAATGAATTTTAACCAAAACAATTCAGATGCAGTTGAAGTTCAGACTTTCAGCTTTCATTTGAGGGTATCCACATTAAAATTGGATGAAGGGTTTAGGAGTTTCAGCTCCTTAAAATGTGCCACCCTGTTTTTAAAGGGACCAAAAGTAATTGGACAGATTAAATAATTTTAAATAAAATGTTCATTCCTAGTACTTGGTTGAAAACCCTTTGTTGGCAATGACGGCCTGAAGTCTTGAACTCATGGACATCACCAGACGCTGTGTTTCCTCCTTTTTGATGCTCTGCCAGGCCTTCACTGCGGTGGTTTTCAGTTGCTGTTTGTTTGTGGGCCTTTCTGTCTAAAGTTTAGTCTTTAACAAGTGAAATGCATGCTCAATTGGGTTGAGATCAGGTGACTGACTTGGCCATTCAAGAATATTCCACTTCTTTGCTTTAAAAAACTCCTGGGTTGCTTTGCCTTTATGTTTTGGGTCATTGTCCATCTGTAGTATGAAACGACGACCAATCAGTTTGGCTGCATTTGGCTGGATCTGAGCACACAGTATGTCTCTGAATACCTCAGAATTCATTCGGCCGCTTCTGTCCTGTGTCACATCATCAATAAACACTAGTGACCCAGTGCCACTGGCAGCCATGCATGCCCAAGCCATCACACTGCCTCCGCCGTGTTTTACAGATGATGTGGTATGCTTTGGATCATGAGCTGTACCACGCCTTCACCATACTTTTCTCTTGCCATCATTCTGGTAGAGGTTGATCCTTGTTTCATCTGTCCAAAGAATGTTATTCCAGAACTGTGCTGGCTTTTTTAGATGTTTTTTAGCAAAGTCCAGTCTAGCCTTTTTATTCTTGATGCTTATGAGTGGCTTGCACGGTGCAGTGAACCCTCTGTATTTACTTTCATGCAGTCTTCTCTTTATGGTAGATTAGGATATTGATGCGCCGACCTCCTGGAGAGTGTTGTTCACTTGGTTGGCTGTTGTGAAGGGGTTTCTCTTCACCATGGAGATTATTCTGCGATCATCCACCACTGTTGTCTTCCGTGGCCGCCCAGGTCTTTTTGCATTGTTGAGTTCACCAGTGCTTTCTTTCTTTCTCAGGATGTACCAAACTGTAGATTTTGCCACTCCTAATATTGTAGCAATTTCTCGGATGGGTTTTTTCTGTTTTCGCAGCTTAAGGATGGTTTGCTTCACCTGCATGGAGAGCTCCTTTGACCGTATGTTTACTTCACAACAAAACCTTCCAAATGCAAGCACCACACCTCAAATCAACTCCAGGCCTTTTATCTGCTTAATTAAGAATGACATAACGAAGGGATTGCCCACACCTGTCCATGAAATAGCCTTGGAGTCAATTGTCCAATTACTTTTGGTCCCTTTAAAAACAGGGTGGCACATGTTAAGTAGCTGAAACTCCTTAACCCTTCATCCAATTTTAATGTGGATACCCTCAAATGAAAGCTGAAAGTCTGAGCTTCAACTGCATCTGAATTGTTTTGTTTAAAATTCATTGTGGTAATGTCCATAACCAAAATTAGAAAAATGTTGTCTCTGTCCAAATATATATGGACCTAACTGTAGTTAAAGAATATTTTGGGATTATTTTTACTCTCTCTGGCAATGAGTCTCTCTGTCTCAATCTTTGCTGCCTTGATTTGCTTTTTACAGAATTGATGTAATTTTCTGTATTTATTTAATGCCTCCTCACTACCTACTTCCTTTAACCCCTTCATGACCGTGGGATTTTTCGTTTTTCCGTTTTCGTTTTTCACTCCCCTCCTTCCCAGAGCCATAACTTTTTTATTTTTCCGTCAATTTGGCCATGTGAGGGCTTATTTTTTGCAGGACGAGTTGTACTTTTGAATGACAGCATTGGTTTTACCATGGCATGTACTAGAAAACGGGAAAAAAATTCCAAGTGCGGTGAAATTGCAAAAAAAGTGCAATCCCACACTTGTTTTTTGTTTGTTTTTTTTGCTAGGTTCACTAAATGCTTAAACTGACCTGCCATTATGATTCTCCAGGTCAGTACGAGTTCATAGACACCTAACATGACTAGGTTATTTTTCACCTAAGTGGTGAAAAAAAATTCCAAACTTTGCAAAAAAAATAAAAAATAAAATTGCGCCATTTTCCGATACTCATAGCGTCTCCATTTTTCATGATCTGGGGTCGTTTGAGGGCTTATTTTTTGCGTGCCAAGATGGCGTTTTTAATGATACCAATTCGGTGCAGATGCGTTCTTTTGATCGCCCGTTATTGCATTTTAATGCAAATCGCGGCGACCAAAAAAACGTAATTCTGGGGTTTCGATTTTTTTTCTCGTTACGCCGTTTTGCGATCAGGTTAATGCTTTTTTTTATTGATAGATCGGGCGATTCTGAACGCGGCGATACCAAATATGTGTAGGTTTGATTATTTTTTTATTGATTTATTTTGATTGGGGCGAAAGGGGGGTGATTTAAACTTTTATATTTTTTTTTATTTTTTTCACATTTTTTTTAACTTTTTTTTTAACTTTTACCATGCTTCTATAGCCTCCTTGGGAGGCTAGAAGCAGGTACAGCCCGATCGGCTCTGCTACATAACAGCGATCATCAGATCGCTGTTATGTAGCTAAAATGCAGGTGTGCTGTGAGCGCCGACCACAGGGGGGCGCTCACAGCCACCGGCGATCAGTAACCATAGAGGTCTCAAGGACCTCTATGGTTACAATATACAAGCATCGCCGACCCCCGATCATGTGACGGGGTCGGCGATGCGCTCATTTCCGGCCGCCCGGCCGGATGCGGTAGTTAACTGCCGCTGTCTGAGTTTGACAGCGGCATTTAACTAGTTAATAGCGGCGGGTGATCGCGATTTCACCCGCCGCTATTGCGCGCACATGTCAGCTGTAAAAAACAGCTGACATGTCGCGACTTTGATGTGCGCTCACCGCCGGAGCGCACATCAAAGCAGGGGACCCGACATCGGACGGTATAGTACGTCCGATGTCGGGAAGGGGTTAATTCTCTAAATGCTTTCTTTTTGTCCCTTATTGCGCCCCTTACAGCTCTATTTAGCCATATTGGTTTCCTCCTATTTCTAGTATGTTTATTCCCATACGGTATATACTGTGCACAGGTCCTATCCAGGATGCTAATAAACGTCTCCCATTTTCTTTGTGTATTTTTATGTCTCAGGATATCGTCCCAGTTAATTGCACCAAGATCCTCTCTCATCCGTTGGAAATTTGCCCTCCTGAAGTTTAGTGTCCTTGTCACCCCCCTACTACCCATCTTATTAAAGGTTACATGAAAACTTATTATTTTGTGATCACTATTCCCCAAGTGACCCCAACCCTTATATTTGATATGCGGTCTGGCCTGTTGGTTAATATTAGGTCTAGCAGTGCCCCCCTCCTTGTTGGGTCCTGAACCAGTTGTCAGAGGTAATTGTCTCTCATAGTTGTCAGACCCCGATCACCTTTACTGGAACTGCAGGTTTCTGTTCCCCAATCTATTTCAGGGTAGTTGAAGTCCCCCATAATAATGACTTCTCCTTGAGTCGCAGCTTCATCTATTTGCTTTACGAGGATATTCTCCATTGCTTCCATTATTTTTGGAGATTTATAACAAACCCCTATCAGTAATTTATTATTTTTCCCCCTCCCCTTATCTCCACCCACAGGGACTCTACATTTTCATTAAATTCACCTATAATATCACGCAGGATGGGTTTTAAGGTCGATTTTACATATAGACACACCCCTCCCCCTCGCTTATCTGTACGGTCATTTCTGAACAGGCTATAGCCCTGCAAGTTAACAGCCCAGTCATGGCTCTCATCCAGCCACGTCTCAGATATCCCCACCATGTCATAATTATGCTCCAACAACATTAATTCTAATTCCTCCATTTTGTTGGCGAGGCTTCTGGCATTAGTATACATGCACTTTATGTTACTCTCTGTACCTCTATTCTTTCTTAAATTATTAACTGTTCTAACCCCACCCCCCATGCCACCGCCACCCCCAACTTCCTTATTTGTGCCCAGGTCTCTATCTGCACTATCTTCCCCTCCTATAAAATGAATACCCTCCCCCCCAATCCCTAGTTTAAACACTCCTCCAACCTTCTAGCCATTTTCTCCCCCAGCACAGCTGCACCTTCCCCATTGAGGTGCAGCCCGTCCCTAGCGTAGAGCCTGTAGCCCACTGAGAAGTCGGCCCAGTTCTGCAGGAACCCAAACCCCTCCTTCCTACACCAATTCTTGAGCCACTTATTAACCTCCCTAATCTCCCGTTGCCTCTCTGGCGTGGCACGTGGTACAGGCAGTATTTCGGAAAATACCACTTTGGAGGTCCTTGCTTTCAGCTTACAGCCTAATTCCCTGAAATCATCTTTAAGGACCTTCCACCTACCTCTAACTTTGTCATTTGTGCCAATGTGCACCATGACCGCTGGGTCCTCACCAGCCCCTCCCAGTAATCTGTCCACCCGATCAGTGATGTGTCGGACTCGAGCGCCAGGTAGGCAGCACACCGTTCGACGATCCCTGTCTTTGTGACAGATTGCCCTATCTGTTCCCCTAATAATTGAGTCCCCCACTACCAGCACCTGTCTGGCCTGCCCTGCTCTCCTTTTTCCCTCCTTACTGGAGCAGTCACTCCTCCGGCTTTCAGAGGACATGCCTGGCTGCAGCAGTGCTACCCCTGTACTGGCACCCCCCTCATCTGCCAACTTAGCAAACTTATTGGGGTGTGCCAGATCAGGACTAGCCTCCCTGGCACTCTTCCCTCTACCCCGCCTTCTATTTGTCACCCAGCTAACTGCCACACTGTCCTGCAGCTCCATCCTACCATCCCCCTCCTCATCTATCCCATTGAGCGTCTGCTCTGTGAGCAGAAGACTCCTCTCCATATTGTCTATGGATCTCAGTGTTGCCAGCTGCACATTTAGATCCAGTATCTGGGTTTCCAAATGCACAACGTGCTCACATCTCGCACAGCAGTATGCACCCTCGACCAGCTGGTCAAGGACTGCATACATGTGGCAAGATGTGCACTGGATGGCATTAACAATTGTGGAGCACATTTCCTAATGGGGATTGCACCACACAGAAACGTTAATTAAAAATAAATACAAAGTATTAATTAACCCCTTAGTGACGGAGCCAAATTAGTGAAATCTGACCAGTGTCACTATATGTGGTAATAACTCTGGAACTCTTCAACAAATCCCAGTAATTTTGAGATTGTTTTTTCGTGACACATTATACTTTATGATAATGATAAATGTAGGTCAATATGTTTTGTGTTTAGTTATAAAAAATATCAGAAATTTGAGAAAAATGTTAAAAAATTAGCAATTTTCAAACTTTGAATGATTATCCCTTTAATCCAGATAGTCATACCATAGAAAAACATTAATAAATAACATTTCCCACGTGTCTGCTTTACATCAGCACCATTTGTAAAATGTTATTTTATTTTGTTAGCATTTTAGGAGGTTTAAAAATGTAGCAGCAATTTTTCATTTTTTCAAGGAAATTTACAACATTTATTTTTTTAGGGACCTATCCATGTTTGAAGTGCCTTTAGGGGTCCCATATATTGGGAAACCCCCAAACGTTAAACCATTTTAAAAACAGCACCCCCTGATATATTGAAAACTGCAGACAGGTAGTTTATTAACCCTTCAGGTGCTTTGCAGGAATTAATGCCAAGTGGCATAACAGAAATGAAAATGTGTATTTTTACCACCTAAATATCTCTAACTTCTGAACAGATTATACAGCCATCAGACTCTAAGGCCGCAATTTGGCCATGAATTGCCATGGCAAACATCAGGACCACGAAATTATGATCTCATGGTGCCAATAGGGATAAAGAGGAAGCCCCCACACTCTGTTGACCATTTATAATTATGTAGTCACTATTGACAGCAGCATCTAAGGGGTTAAACAGATTTGTACGGTGCAAACACTGATTATGGCTGATACAGCAAGTTGTCAGCTATAGTGTACAGCCGACAGCTGCTGTATTGTCACTAGTGTTGAGCATTCCGATACCGCAAGTATCGGGTATCGGCCGATACTTGCGGGTATCGGAATTCCGATACCGAGATCCGATACTTTTGTGGTATCGGGTATCGGTATCGAAACAACATTAATGTAATAATGTGTAAAAGAAAGAATTAAAATAAAAAATATTGCTATACTCACCTCTCCGACGCAGCCTGGACCTCACGGAGGGAACCGGCAGCGTTCTTTGCTTAAAATTCGCGCGTTTACTTCCTTCCGTGAAGTCACGGCTTGTGATTGGTCGCGTGCCGCCCATGTGACCGCGACGCGACCAATCACAAGCCAGAACGTAATTTTAAAATCCTGAAGGACCTGAAATTACGTCACGACTTGCTGTGATTGGTCGCGTCGCGGCCACATGGGCGGCACGCGACCAATCACAAGCCGGGACTTCACGGAAGGAAGTAAACGCGCGAATTTTAAGCAAAGAACGCTGCCAGTTCCCTCCGTGAGGTCCAGGCTGCGTCGGAGAGGTGAGTATAGCAATATTTTTTATTTTAATTCTTTCTTTTACACATTAATATGGATCCCAGGGCCTGAAGGAGAGTTTCCTCTCCTTCAGACCCTGGGAACCATCAGGGATACCGTCCGATACTTGAGTCCCATTGACTTGTATTGGTATCGGGTATCGGTATCGGATTGGATCCGATACTTTGCCGGTATCGGCCGATATTTTCCGATACCGATACTTTCAAGTATCGGACGGTATCGCTCAACACTAATTGTCACCTGTATGGGGAGGCTAGTCTCTCATATCTCAGGTCAGTTAAAAGACGTATTGGCTGTCATTAAGGGGTTAAACCAAAAAAAAAAAAAAAAAAACAGAAGCAATTCCTCCCTTGGAAACTCCCTGATTCCAAAGTCACTGAATCACAAGTCACACACTTACCGCCGTTCACACTTACGCTCAGGTCACACTCAGCTCGCTCACACTCGCTGTGCTGAAGATTTATAGATTTTTTTTTTCTCTCTATCTCCCCTCAACAGCAATCCACCTTGCTGTTCAGATGCACTTCCAAAAAGGACATCCATTACTTAACAACCATCTCTCAACCAGAACTGTGTTGCTAACTACAGACCTGTCTCTAATCCTCCTTTCATCTCTAAATTCCGGGAAAACGTTGTCTGCCCCTAACTAATCCGCTATCTCTCAGATCACTCTCTTCTTGACCCTTTACAATCCGGTTTGTGCTCCTTATGCAGCGCCCCAGAGTCCTGGTCGTTGCAGTACTGTGGCTCCGCCACTATGGGGAGCTATGGTGCGTCTGATGGCACTGAAGGAGTTCATCTAATCAGGTATCACAGACACCAATTCATTTCACCGCCGGGCCTTCAGGGGGAGCTAAGGGTTCTATTCATTAGGCCACTCCTCACAGACTGGTAAAACGGGGGGTCAGGCAGGAAGTTAGAGAGAAAGCTGACTGGGTTGGAACCAGGCAACACCTTGTGGCAGAGGGTGTTGTAGGGGAAGAGACAGTAGGGTCTCTGTTAGGGGTGGGATCCTGACAGAGGCTTGGCAACGAGAACGAACGTAACGGGACCGTGCCTGCTCCGGGTAGCGGCGGTGCCCAAGAAGGGATTAGAAGAGAGATAGATTGTGCTGAGTGAGAAACGAGATCAAAGCGATAGGAGAATACCAGTAGGAGTCGTGCTGTAAGACCGAGGCAACATTCTACTGAGGCGCACAACCGGTGGCCGGAACGCCGAGAGAGTATCATAATATCCAGCTTCAAGCAATACTCTAAACAGCGGCAGGACAGTCAGTCTCAGGCGGGCTGTCTAACTCAAATCACCTATGAAGTCTTGGGGGGCAACTTGTGGAGAGGGGCGTCTCTAGGGTCCCGGAAGAGCTCCGAGCCTACCCGTCAAACGGGTGCCGTTCCTACCCGAACCTCAGGGAGGGACGGAGGATTAGCAGAACATCATCTAGTCGAGTTGTGAGGGAACTTAAGAAACAGACACAACAGTTGTGGGGACTTTCCGTAAGCACAGCAGGGAAGGACCACAACACATAGCGCAAGCAGGAAGGCACAGATCTCCACCTGTGAAGAGAACTCTGGAGGTGCCATTGGACCGGCCGGACTTGCGCAGCCTGGTAAACCGTATTCTGGACTGAGGACTCAGAGATCTTCAGTAAAGAGGTAAAGAGACTGTAACCCGGTGTCCTCGTTATTTACCGCGACCTGCACCTCACAATTGCACCGTTACACCACCACTTATTGCACCGGACGTCCCCCACTGACAGACAGGGCCACGGACCGGGTCTAGCCACCGTGACAACCCCAGAACTGAACAGAGACTCTCAGAGGCCCGGCTCCGGGTATCCCTCAGCCCTGCGGCGGTGTGGGGGCGCTCCAAACTTGGCATCATGAACAGGATCTACTTAAGCCTGAAGAATCAGGTCATGTGTGCCTTGGAACTGTGATTTATTGTGCTTGGACTGTACTTTATTGCAAGGACTGTGCTGCGCCATTTGCCGCCAAAATCCGCCGCCATTACAGCGCTGAGGAGAGCGCAGGAAGAGAAGAGGGGCGTGGAGTGGGCGTAGGCAAGCTGAAGAGCGCGAAGGATAATGGCCGCCCAGTCCAAGTATTTCTGTGTCCTGCGGACGTGTCCGTCAACGGCTGAGGTCCGCCTCCTGATCCTGTTTGGAGGGTGGAGACCATGGCGACGGGGCCGCCCACGAAAGAGACCGCGGGAAGAAGACTTTGGAGAGGAGAAAAAGATGGCGACGCCGGAGGCACCGCATGGGGATGGTCGAACGCAGAGAGAGGCTGGACAGTCCGATGTGGCTCAGGGTACGCCGTCACTGCGAAAGCTGACCCTTACGGAGCCAACGATGGGCCGACCCCCCCGGCCGCCGTCGGAAGAATGTATGGCCGCAGCCGAGGCCCGGCGGATCGCTGCCCGCCTGGAGGCCGATGCCCGTGTGACTGCTCGGCTGGGCCAACCCACGGAGGTCTGCTTGTCTCCAATGTCCCCTGATCCTCTCGACCCGGTCGCGGCTGACAGCGCGCCGCAGGCACCGGGCCTGAAACTCATGCCTGAGGCCGAACACCTGCGGCGCTTGTTGGATGCACGGCGAACCCGACCACAACCGGCAACCCGGGTTGATCTAACCACCGTTGCAGAGCCCCCTTTGTCCCACTGGGGTGTAGTGGTCTCCTTCAACCCCCAATATGGACGCGGGGTTATCCAGGAGATCGGGGAGCCGCTACAAGTCCATGTGGACCGAGAGGAGGTGGAGCCTTGTGAAGGACGATTCCCTCGCGATCTGGAGCCTGGTGACGCGGTAACTTATACCAGGTGGAAGAGAGCCATGGGAGAGGCTGGCTGGGTGGCGCGGGGCGTCCAGCGGTGCGTCGCACTACAAGCCACTGCCGGAACACCGGAGGATAAATCTCCTGTTGAAAAAGCCGCTGAATCTGGCCCTGAAGAACAGTGGAACACCCGGACTCACCATGTACCTTGGGGGCGTGCCGGAGCTTCAGTGAAAAGGACATCCCGGCGAGGGGTCCTGTCGCTGTTGGGGCGGGACACGATCCTGGAACCAGCCGGACGACCCGTTGGTCTGGTGAGGCCCGGAAGGAAACCACCTTCTTCCCTGAAAAAATGAGTAAGCATGAATGCCTTAAAGATGTACATAGTTTTTAACTGTTTGTTTTCCTGATTCTTGTTGCTGAACCCGTCCAGGGTTAATTCTTCAATGGATCCCTTTGTTGACCCGTGATCCCTGTTTGTTTATTTTTCTTCGAGTTTGCACAAAAGTTGAAAGAACTGTTGTAATCATGGACCGTGCGTGATACAAACTTTTTGTTGTAAATAGTTTACACCTTCTTAAAGGCGCTTCCTACTGGTTTTACTTAAAGACTCTTTGCGAAGATACCGCACCGGAGCCTTTGCTGAGTAAAGACTGGTAGCCAGAGAAGAAATGTTACCCCTTAAAGACTTGGTCCCCTCCCTTAAAGGAGACCTCCATGTTTTACATTCACAGAACTGTATTGCTTTAAGATTGATGGATAGCAATAATGTCTTGATGGACGAAAGTGATGACAATCTGTACATGTAAAAGTTATATGTATCTGATTAGTTAAGTTGAAAAAGAAAAGCAGATGATGTTTTCAGAAGGAAAGATGCAGTGGACCCGTAGGGGCAGACATAGTGTCCTGCATAGTTGTTAGCACCGAAGTTAAAATAGAAGGCTTAATGTTCAGTAGAAAATGTTTTGATAATGTTGATAAGGGAATGGGGATAGAAGGTAAACCCTGAGTCCTCCATAGGAAGTTAGTCATTTTAGGAAAAGAGTTAATAATGTGTTACAAAGGACAGAAAGTGAGCCCGTAGGGGTTAGTTAGTGAGTCCTTTTAGGAGTCATGTAGAGATGGCTCAGTGCTCTCAAATTGAAAGAATGTTAGGATCCATACTGTGTATAGAAGTCGAAAAGGCAGTAGGCCCTGGCTGAACGGGGCGGTCCTGTAACAGAAAGGAGAGGCAGTAGGTCTGGTGCCGATAGGACAGGCGGTCCTGCAGATTTAAAGAAGGAGAATGAAAAAGTTAATTTACCTTATAATGTGATTATAGGAAGGCCTTTAGTGGATACAGAGTGTATGTCCTTAAAGGCAACGTTAAAGTACTGTTCAACAATTTTTGCACTTAGTAGAATACCCGGTTGGGTAAGAAGAATTATTTATAGCATGTTGCTATGTTATTTAACCATGTTTGTAACATTTAAGTGTCCTTACCTCCCATAAAGGGAAGCCTGTTCAAGTATACTTATTGTTATTGCACTCAAACAAAACTGTATGTCTTTTTGCTAACTTGTATTGTTGTTTTTCTTCCCAGTCCCGGAGTACTGTGTTTAACCAGGGGGGAGTGCAGCGCCCCAGAGTCCTGGTCGTTGCAGTACTGTGGCTCCGCCACTATGGGGAGCTATGGTGCGTCTGATGGCACTGAAGGAGTTAATCTAATCAGGTATCACAGACACCAATTCATTTCACCGCCGGGCCTTCAGGGGGAGCTAAGGGTTCTATTCATTAGGCCACTCCTCACAGACTGGTAAAACTGGGGGTCAGGCAGGAAGTTAGAGAGAAAGCTGACTGGGTTGGAACCAGGCAACACCTTGTGGCAGAGGGTGTTGTAGGGGAAGAGACAGTAGGGTCTCTGTTAGGGGTGGGATCCTGACAGAGGCTTGGCAACGAGAACGAATGTAACGGGACCGTGCCTGCTCCGGGTAGCGGCGGTGCCCAAGAAGGGATTAGAAGAGAGATAGATTGTGCTGAGTGAGAAACGAGATCAAAGCGATAGGAGAATACCAGTAGGAGTCGTGCTGTAAGACCGAGGCAACATTCTACTGAGGCGCACAACCGGTGGCCGGAACACCGAGAGAGTATCATAATATCCAGCTTCAAGCAATACTCTAAACAGCGGCAGGACAGTCAGTCTCAGGCGGGCTGTCTAACTCAAATCACCTATGAAGTCTTGGGGGGCAACTTGTGGAGAGGGGCGTCTCTAGGGTCCCGGAAGAGCTCCGAGCCTACCCATCAAACGGGTGCCGTTCCTACCCGAACCTCAGGGAGGGACGGAGGATTAGCAGAACATCATCTAGTCGAGTTGTGAGGGAACTTAAGAAACAGACACAACAGTTGTGGGGACTTTCCGTAAGCACAGCAGGGAAGGACCACAACACATAGCGCAAGCAGGAAGGCACAGATCTCCACCTGTGAAGAGAACTCTGGAGGTGCCATTGGACCGGCCGGACTTGCGCAGCCTGGTAAACCGTATTCTGGACTGAGGACTCAGAGATCTTCAGTAAAGAGGTAAAGAGACTGCAACCCGGTGTCCTCGTTATTTACCGCGACCTGCACCTCACAATTGCACCGTTACACCACCACTTATTGCACCGGACGTCCCCCACTGACAGACAGGGCCACGGACCGGGTCTAGCCACCGTGACAACCCCAGAACTGAACAGAGACTCTCAGAGGCCCGGCTCCGGGTATCCCTCGGCCCTGCGGCGGTGTGGGGGCGCTCCACTTACACTCTACTGAAACTTAATTTACTAAAGTCTCTCATGATCTACTAACAGCTCAATCCAATGGTCACTACTTCTTGTTGATTCTCCTGGATCTCTCTGTCGCATTTGACACTGTGGATCTCCAGCTCCTCCTCACTATGCTCCACTCTATTGGGTTCAAGGACAATATTCTCTCTCGGTCCTCCCCCTACCTTTCTGACGACCGCTGCTTCACTGTTTCTTTTGCTGGCTCCTCTTCCTCTCTTTTTCCCCTTACTGCAGGGGTTCCTCAAGGTTTAGTCCCAGGTCCCCTCCTTTTGCGGATGACACCCAATTATACACATCGTCCCTTGACATTTATTTATTTTACTCATTTACATAGCGCCATTAGACCACAGGGCTTTACAAACATCACCCCTGCATGATAACAAAACATCAATGGTTGTCTTTTGTTGTCTCTAGCATCATGTCCTCCCTCTATCTAAAACTAAATCTGTCAAAAACTGAACTCCGTGTGTTTCCTCCCGCCACTAACCTACCTGTGACTGAGATTGCCATTTCCGTATGTGGTTCCACTATTACTCCACGGCAACATGCCCGCTATCTTGGCATCATTTTTTATTCAGAACTTTCATTCACCCCCACATCTGATCACTTGCCTGCTTCTGTCACCTACACCTCAAAAACATCTCTAGAATTCAACCTTTTCTTACCTTTGACTCTATTAAAATCACAGATACACTGCAAATTACCCTAATAAAATTTAGAACAATACAAAAAAAAAAAAAAAAAAATATATATATATATATATATATATACATACACACATATATATGTACATATATGTATAAAACCATAAAACGTGGTACCAATGCTATGTGAAAAATTGGTGAGTACTACCCAGACAAGGAGAACAGCCCAAACAACCAGACAATAGGTCCACAGAGAAACACCATACAGGGAATAAATTATAAAATGCCATTTAAATAGCTTTATAGGGGCACCACGGATTGTGGGATCACACTCAGACCTGAAATACAACAGTACCACAGAAAAAAGAGGAAAGACCAGGTCTATAAGCACAGGGATCACCACATTAAATGTTAAACAAAACACAGCTTTATTCAATACAAGTAGCAAACCACATATATTTTTTTAAAAACATTTAAAAGAGGCACAAAACTTGCCATATACGGGAGCCCACAATAGGGCAAGTAGCCCACACAAAAAACTCTTAGGACATGAACATATAGAGTGACAAGATAACTGTGGCCAGCCCCCCTATATGGACAGCATATCCTTGTAATATGGACAACGCAAATAGAACTGGACAACCAGATAACACAGACCATATACAATAGTGACGCCGTGCACCATAATACGCATGCCTATAGGGTCTATGCAAGAAATGGATACAGTGTAACATGCATAAATCTCACACACTGCGTATGTAAATACATAAACAAGGTCTGACCATTGAGCTGCCTAGTAACACCAGCCAAATTAAAAAATAAAAAAATGAAAAAATAAAAAAATAATAATAAATGGAGAGGCACAAATGCCTAACCACAGACTGTAATACATAGGCCCTGGGGAGCAACATCAGCCCAGTATTCCATGAAGTGCGAAGTCACTGATGAATCAATGTCCTTATAGTTGCCACTCTAAAGTTTTCCAATATAAAAGGCCGCTAGGCAGAGTCCAAGTGTGGGCTACACAACAACCCAACGCGTGTCGCCACTGAGGCGGTGGCTTCGTCAGGGGTGATGTATGGACGCCAGATTTACTACTTAAATAGCGAACAAAATCCGTATACCTGAATCAGCTGTGTTGCTGTTACATCGTACCACATGGAGCTTCTGGCGGCGGCCATTACAGTTAGCCCCTTGGATCAAGGGCGCATGCTCCGGCGTCTCATGGGCGTCACTGTAGTGACGCGCCGTTACTGAGGCAACCATATGTTCAGTGGAAGGCGGTGCACGGTAAGCGCCAAGAGATTCCTAAGGCGCATGCGCAAAAAAAAAAAAAAAAAAAATATCTCCTGCGTTGCGGAGACTATGCCCGCAAATACCCAAATTACAGTGTCCTATTTCAAGGTAACATACCTAATACACAGCTCAAATGCTGATACTGGATTGGTAATCTATCTAAGCGAGGTAGAACACACATAATGGGCTATATTGCGGACAGTCCGATGTCACAAACCAAAGCACAATGGAATAACTTTACCAAAAACACCAGAAATTTAGTGGAAAAAAGACTTATGCGCTATATTAACAGCCGGTTATCTTTCCAAGCTGTGTAAAAGAGAGATATAAAAAGGAGAGGACAACAAAGTTTATATATAGTTTACAAACCAGAAACTATATATATATATGTATATATATATACATGGGAACCGTCCTAAATACAATACACAGTGTCCATATTTCTTATCTCAGGGTTTCACCAGATTGTACACACATTATTATAGAAAGGTATAAAAGCAATATCTACGGTGATCGACTCCAATAAAGAATTTAAAGTTTATAGGGTCCAACACTAGGGACATTTCAATACTCAACCTGAACCTACTCCGCAGGCGCATAAATAATATAGTACACATAGGCTGATTCTAAGAAGTACAGTGTGGTATTAGATATACCCTGAGGCTAAAACCTAATTGGTATGATTACACCCCCTGGCCCAATACAAAAGGCCACATAGTGAAGTACCAGAGTGACGCATACAAGCCAAATTTGGTAGAATAGAATATAACCTTGTCCACGTTAGATAAATAGCAAAAGCCACATTACACAAGAGTTTTCAATATAATAATGCAAATAATATGGTTTATTAAGCCCCGAATTGTTCAGGGCAGACAATTCTGTGAAGTGGCCTAAGCCAAAAAATGTGAAAAAATACACCAATCAAAAGAGATTGGATAGCCGGTACCGAATATTCTCATTTTTTGTGGCGCGTACCAGAATACACTCAAAATGTGCCAGTATTCATGGCCATCAGAGATGCATACAGAGAAGATTTAGGCTAAAAAGGTTAACTCATATCAATTTATCTGATATTGCGAGGAGGCAATCACCAAAGTACTACTATTCGGACGTGGTGAAGAATACATAAGACCGAAGTCCAGTCAATGGGTGGAGAGAGGGAGATATGCTGTCCATACAGGAGGAGTCGCCAACAGAACCAGAAGGCACTTCTAAATAGAACCCCCATAATACAATGTTTACAACAATGTTTATAAGACAAGCAATAAAACCCAAATAAGCAACACAGAAGAATTCCCTATTTATAAAACCCGGTAAATAACAAATCTTCGTTTAAACCACAAGGGGTTAAACAGTTCAATTTGAAGATCCATCTGGACTCCCGCCTCAGAAGCTCCGAAGTAATGTCACCACCTCTGATGTTGGATTGAACTCCCTCCAGTCCCATAATCTTGGTGTCTTTCCACTGGGAATTATGCATCGCCAAATAATGTGAAGCCACAGATGAGATGGTCTTGCCCTTTGCTTTATCTTTTACAGCCGTAGTGATGTTCGAAAAATGTTGTTGGACACGTTTTCTTAATTCTTGCGTGGTTTGACCGACGTAGATTTTGTGGCAGGGACAAATCAAAGCATAGATTAGATTGCGAGATCTGCAATTAAAATAGGCCTTGGTAGAAATCTGTAGGGATAAAGAAGATAAAACAGAAACATCACCTAGGGTGAATGGGCAGATATTGCATTTCCCACAAGGGAAAGTCCCATTCAGTATGACTCCCCTATACAATCTCCTAGTAGGGCGCTGAAAATGGCTATGGCTCAGGCGATCTTTTAAATTCTTCGCCCTTCTCGCTATCAAACTTGGTTGTATGGCGATGTGGGGATGAAGTCTTGATTCACTTCGTAAAATGCCCCAATATTTAGCCAGAATCTGTCTAACATCATGCCACTGGTTGTCGTAGGTTGTAATAATACCAAGTGGTTTTTCAAGGACTTTACTCCTGGGCTGTAAAAGGCCCTCCCTACTGCTATCTCTGGCCGCCCCAAAGGCACATGAGATTACCTTGCGAGGGTAGCCCCTCTCTCGGAACCGTGAAGTGAGTTCCCGAGAGTGCTCCAGAAAATCCCCCTGTTGGCTGCAGTTTCTCCTCACCCTAATCCTGATCCCTAATGGATTTGGCAGCTAGGGAGGCTGCATGGAGCAGTCAGGTGGTGGGTTTTTTCAGTGATGAGGTCTCCACTGCACGAGCAGGTGGCTTGGAGGATGGAGATTTTCAAGTAGTTACTAGGGAACTAACTAATTTGCATAGGGCATTAACCAAAACATGGTGGAATCTGAAAACACTTGATGAATACAAAAAGACGGGACTGGTTCCCAGGGGCCTCAGGGTGCAAATTTTTCCTGCCTGGGAGGTTGAGGATACATTCCGGAAAACCTGGGAGGCCGGTCTACTGAGATGCTCTCAGATAATTATAGATATGCTAATAGAGCATGACCAAGTTGTCCTAGGTACGCTTAAAGAGAGGATTTCAGGCCCAACTTAAAATCACTATTGATAATTTTGAAAAGGAAGTCATATTAAAGAAGAGACAGAAATTCAGGAGGGACCAACTTGATTTCAGAAACAAGCAAGCCTTCAAGTGGACCCACAGAGGAAACAAAAGACCTGGGATCCCTATGGGCCCTGAGGGTGCCAGTAATGCCGTGACCTTTGAAGCATTATCAAGTGATGATTTTTTATCCACGGAACCGAGCGACTCCGAAGGCGCCACAGGAGGGGTCGCAGGAGGAGATGGCAGTCAAAAGAAGCGAACAAGGAATTACAAAGCGTGGTCTCCACGCTACAAACGGGAAACACGGCAGAACAGGAGACGATAACATCAGGGACGATGCCCGTGCATTCTCCAACTGCCGGTAAGTTACAAATATTGAATTTGTCCAACTATGTTCTCTCTGACCGTGAGATCTCGGTTTTGGAAAAGGGTTTATCCTTCTGCCCTACTAGCGGATTGGATAAATTCACATTTATCAAAGACGTTTACCTCTTTTGCAGGCAGCTCATGTTTAAAATATTATACCATCGACCTTCTGCCATTGACGACCTTCCCCCCTCTGATAGAGCAACATTGAGAGACTTATTGGACTTACTTGAAGAAGGTGAGGATGGTCAAGTAAGAAGAAAATTTACGGGGAGATTACCCTCCCAAGCCACTCCCCCTTTCTCGCTTTGTCCAGCAGTACAGTGTTTCTTTGATGCCATATGCAGAGATACTCATCAGCTTAAACTGGACCCCCATAGGGGTAGAAATCTCAGTAAAGAGGAACATTCTATTATAACCAGACTTGGGTCCAATAGGGAGTTTGTTATCCGCGAGGCGGATAAGGGGGGAAATCTGGTCATCTGGCCGGTCGATATGTATACACAGGAAGCTATTCGCCAACTACAAAATACAGATTGTTACCAGATTCTCCCCTCTGACCCCACAGGTGTTTTCCAAGTGAAACTGAATCAACTCCTGGATACTGCATTCTCATATAACATTATAACTAAACGTGAAAGAGAATTCTTGAAAAATTGTCATCCAAAGACCCCGACATTCTACATGTTACCGAAGGTGCACAAGTCATTGCAGGTTCCTCCAGGTAGGCCCATTGTGTCGGGTATAGGGGGGTTGCTGGAGCGACCTTGTATATATGTTGATTTTTTTCTCCAGCCACTTGTGCTAACTCTACAATCTTATGTTAGAGACTCCACCTTTCTCATCTCCCAGCTCCAAGACTTCGAAGTCCCCTCTGGAACTTGGCTTGTGACTCTAGATGTAGAGTCACTCTACACCTGTATTAGCCATGAGTTGGGCATACGAGCTGTATCATTCTTCTTGGATCAAAACTCTACTGGTGATAGAGGGCACGACTCATTCCTGTTGGATCTATTACTGTTTATACTGGACAAAAATTTCTTCATCTTTGACCGTGTTTTTTACAGGCAAGTGAAGGGCACTGCCATGGGGGCCAGATGTGCCCCCGCATACGCCAAACTTTTTTTAGGGTGGTGGGAGGTCACCAGGGTGTACTGTCTAGAGGGGTACTTGAAACATGTGATCAAATGGCAAAGATATATTGATGATGTGGTATTTCTCTGGACAGGCACCCTGGAGGACTGCCAAGGCTTCATTAGGATTCTCAATGATAATCCATGGAACATCCGACTGACTTCGCATTTTTCGCAGATGGAGATTGAATTCTTGGACCTGAAACTTCGTGTAAGTGGGAATAAGATTACGACATCGCTGTACAGGAAACCTACGGCTTCAAATAGCTTACTACACTTCACTAGTTTCCATCCCTACCACCTGAAGAAAGGAATCCCAAAAGGCCAATTCTATAGGGTGAGGAGAAACTGCAGCCAACAGGGGGATTTTCTGGAGCACTCTCGGGAACTCACTTCACGGTTCCGAGAAAGGGGCTACCCTCGCAACGTAATCTCATGTGCCTTTGGGGCGGCCAGAGATAGCAGTAGGGAGGGCCTTTTACAGCCCAGGAGTAAAGTCCTTGAAAAACCACTTGGTATTATTACAACCTACAACAACCAGTGGCATGATGTTAGACAGATTCTGGCTAAATATTGGGGCATTTTACGAAGTGAATCAAGACTTCATCCCCACATCGCCATACAACCAAGTTTGATAGCGAGAAGGGCGAAGAATTTAAAAGATCGCCTGAGCCATAGCCATTTTCAGCGCCCTACTAGGAGATTGTATAGGGGAGTCATACTGAATGGGACTTTCCCTTGTGGGAAATGCAATATCTGCCCATTCACCCTAGGTGATGTTTCTGTTTTATCTTCTTTATCCCTACAGATTTCTACCAAGGCCTATTTTAATTGCAGATCTCGCAATCTAATCTATGCTTTGATTTGTCCCTGCCACAAAATCTACGTCGGTCAAACCACGCAAGAATTAAGAAAACGTGTCCAACAACATTTTTCGAACATCACTACGGCTGTAAAAGATAAAGCAAAGGGCAAGACCATCTCATCTGTGGCTTCACATTATTTGGCGATGCATAATTCCCAGTGGAAAGACACCAAGATTATGGGACTGGAGGGAGTTCAATCCAACATCAGAGGTGGTGACATTACTTCGGAGCTTCTGAGGCGGGAGTCCAGATGGATCTTCAAATTGAACTGTTTAACCCCTTGTGGTTTAAACGAAGATTTGTTATTTACCGGGTTTTATAAATAGGGAATTCTTCTGTGTTGCTTATTTGGGTTTTATTGCTTGTCTTATAAACATTGTTGTAAACATTGTATTATGGGGGTTCTATTTAGAAGTGCCTTCTGGTTCTGTTGGCGACTCCTCCTGTATGGACAGCATATCTCCCTCTCTCCACCCATTGACTGGACTTCGGTCTTATGTATTCTTCACCACGTCCGAATAGTAGTACTTTGGTGATTGCCTCCTCGCAATATCAGATAAATTGATATGAGTTAACCTTTTTAGCCTAAATCTTCTCTGTATGCATCTCTGATGGCCATGAATACTGGCACATTTTGAGTGTATTCTGGTACGCGCCACAAAAAATGAGAATATTCGGTACCGGCTATCCAATCTCTTTTGATTGGTGTATTTTTTCACATTTTTTGGCTTAGGCCACTTCACAGAATTGTCTGCCCTGAACAATTCGGGGCTTAATAAACCATATTATTTGCATTATTATATTGAAAACTCTTGTGTAATGTGGCTTTTGCTATTTATCTAACGTGGACAAGGTTATATTCTATTCTACCAAATTTGGCTTGTATGCGTCACTCTGGTACTTCACTATGTGGCCTTTTGTATTGGGCCAGGGGGTGTAATCATACCAATTAGGTTTTAGCCTCAGGGTATATCTAATACCACACTGTACTTCTTAGAATCAGCCTATGTGTACTATATTATTTATGCGCCTGCGGAGTAGGTTCAGGTTGAGTATTGAAATGTCCCTAGTGTTGGACCCTATAAACTTTAAATTCTTTATTGGAGTCGATCACCGTAGATATTGCTTTTATACCTTTCTATAATAATGTGTGTACAATCTGGTGAAACCCTGAGATAAGAAATATGGACACTGTGTATTGTATTTAGGACGGTTCCCATGTATATATATATACATATATATATATAGTTTCTGGTTTGTAAACTATATATAAACTTTGTTGTCCTCTCCTTTTTATATCTCTCTTTTACACAGCTTGGAAAGATAACCGGCTGTTAATATAGCGCATAAGTCTTTTTTCCACTAAATTTCTGGTGTTTTTGGTAAAGTTATTCCATTGTGCTTTGGTTTGTGACATCGGACTGTCCGCAATATAGCCCATTATGTGTGTTCTACCTCGCTTAGATAGATTACCAATCCAGTATCAGCATTTGAGCTGTGTATTAGGTATGTTACCTTGAAATAGGACACTGTAATTTGGGTATTTGCGGGCATAGTCTCCGCAACGCAGGAGATTTTTTTTTTTTTCTTCTTTTTTGCGCATGCGCCTTAGGAATCTCTTGGCACTTACCGTGCACCGCCTTCCACTGAACATATGGTTGCCTCAGTAACGGCGCGTCACTACAGTGACGCCCATGAGACGCCGGAGCATGCGCCCTTGATCCAAGGGGCTAACTGTAATGGCCGCCGCCAGAAGCTCCATGTGGTACGATGTAACAGCAACACAGCTGATTCAGGTATACGGATTTTGTTTGCTATTTAAGTAGTAAATCTGGCGTCCATACATCACCCCTGACGAAGCCACCGCCTCAGTGGCGACACGCGTTGGGTTGTTGTGTAGCCCACACTTGGACTCTGCCTAGCGGCCTTTTATATTGGAAAACTTTAGAGTGGCAACTATAAGGACATTGATTCATCAGTGACTTCGCACTTCATGGAATACTGGGCTGATGTTGCTCCCCAGGGCCTATGTATTACAGTCTGTGGTTAGGCATTTGTGCCTCTCCATTTATTATTATTTTTTTATTTTTTCATTTTTTTATTTTTTAATTTGGCTGGTGTTACTAGGCAGCTCAATGGTCAGACCTTGTTTATGTATTTACATACGCAGTGTGTGAGATTTATGCATGTTACACTGTATCCATTTCTTGCATAGACCCTATAGGCATGCGTATTATGGTGCACGGCGTCACTATTGTATATGGTCTGTGTTATCTGGTTGTCCAGTTCTATTTGCGTTGTCCATATTACAAGGATATGCTGTCCATATAGGGGGGCTGGCCACAGTTATCTTGTCACTCTATATGTTCATGTCCTAAGAGTTTTTTGTGTGGGCTACTTGCCCTATTGTGGGCTCCCGTATATGGCAAGTTTTGTGCCTCTTTTAAATGTTTTTAAAAAAATATATGTGGTTTGCTACTTGTATTGAATAAAGCTGTGTTTTGTTTAACATTTAATGTGGTGATCCCTGTGCTTATAGACCTGGTCTTTCCTCTTTTTTCTGTGGTAAAATTATAAAATGCCTTTATTATATACAAATGGCAACAACATTAATCAAGCATTCGTGCGCATAATAGGACTAGGAGCCAACTTATATATATGCTCTGATATAAAACGTAATGGCAACCCAGTTTACATATGATAAATGCCTCAGAGGTGCAGGTAAAAAAGTGCAACTGTGCAAAAATATAAAAATCCTATACACCGTGTTCCAAATTATTATGCAAATTAGATTTAATTGTCATAAAGATTTAATTGTTTTGTTTTTCAAATTAACTGGTGGATAGTATTGTGTCTCAGGACTCAATGGATCACTGAAATCAATCTGGAACACATGTGATAATTGGTTTTCCAGGTGATTCTAATTAAAGTAAAACTACTTAAAAATGATGTTCCACATTATTAAGCAGGTCACAGGTTTCAAGTAACATGGGAAAGAAAAAGGATCTCTCTGCTGCCGAAAAGCATCAAATAGTGCAATGCCTTGGTGAAGAGATGAAAACATTAGATATTTCCTGAACACTTAAACATGATCATCATAGTGTTAAGAGATTTGTAGCTGAATCTGAGCACAGACGTGTTCATGCTGATAAAGGCATAATGAGGAAGATTTCTGCCAGGCAAGTTCATCGGATTAAGAGAGCAGCTGCTAAAAAGCCATTACAAAGCAGCAGACAGATATTTGAAGCTGCTGATGCCTCTGGAGTCCCTCGAATCTCAAGGTGTAGGATCCTTCAAAGGCTTGCTGCGGTGCATAAACCTACTATTCTGCCACCCCTAAATAGTGTTCACAAGCAGAAACGGTTGGAGTTGGCCCAGACCAGGGCCGTATTTGCCACTAGGCACGTGAGGGCATGTGCCTAGGGCGGGGACACTGCAGGGGGCGGCACCTGAGCAAGGTTTGGTGTTTTTTTTTTTTTTTTAAAGCTGGGTCACCTCCCGAACCCCGCCCCCCCGCCTCCCCCGCCTCCCCCCTTGAAGACGATACTCACCTGCTCCAGCGATGCCTGGTCTCGGCGTCTAGAGCTCGTCCTGAATGAGCGGTCAGGTGATACCGCTCTGCTAATTAAGGTCATGAATATGCGCATATTCATGACCTTAATTAGCAGAGCGGTATCACCTGACCGCTCACGCAGGAAGAAGGTGCAGCGCCCCGGGAGTCGGGACAGCCAGAGGGACGTCGCGGCCGTTCGGTGAGGAACAGGTGAGTATGACTGAGGGATGGGGGGACAGAGGGGGGAAGAAGGAGGACGGTAAGCTGCGCCATTCAAGATGGGGGGTGGAATATGAGCCATGCATACAGAGGGGGGGTTAATATGAGCCATGCATACAGGGGGGTGGGGGGTGAATATGAGCCATGCATACAAGGGGGGGGGGGAATATGAGCCATACATACAGAAGGGGGGTGAATATGAGCCATGCATACAGAAGGGGGGTTAATATGAGCCATGCATACAGAAAGGGGGTTAATATGAGCCATGCATACAGGGGGGGGTATATGAGCCATGCATACAGAAGGGGGGTTAATATGAGCCATGCATACAGAAGGGGGGTTAATATGAGCCATGCATACAGAAGGGGGGTTAATATGAGCCATGCATACAGAAGGGGGGTTAATATGAGCCATGCATACAGAAGGGGGGTTAATATGAGCCATGCATACAGTAGGGGGGTGAATATGAGCCATGCATACGGGGGGGGGAATATGAGCCATGCATACAGGGAGGCGAATATGAGCCATGCATACAGGAGGGGGGGTCATTATACAGTATGGAGAACTGTGTGTGGCCATAATACAGTATTGTGCATCATGTGTAGCCGTTATACAGTATGGAGCATCATGTGTGGCCATTATACAGTATGGAGCATCATGTGTGGCCATTATACAGTGTGGAGCATCATGTGTGGCCGTTATACAGTATTTAGCATCATGTGGGGCCGTTATACAGTATGGAGCATCATGTGTGGCCAATGGCCATTATACAGTATTGAGCATCATGTGTGGCCGTTATACAGTATGGAGCATCATGTGTGGCCATTATACAGTATGGAGCATCATGTGTGGCCGTTATACAGTATGGAGCATCATGTGTGGCCATTATACAGTATGGAGCATCATGTGTGGCCAATGGCCATTATACAGTATTGAGCATCATGTGTGGCCGTTATACAGTATGGAGCATCATGTGTGGCCATTATACAGTATGGAGCATCATGTGTGGCCATTATACAGTATGGAGCATCATGTGTGGCCGTTATACAGTATGGAGCATCATGTGTGGCCATTATACAGTATGGAGCATCATGTGTGGCCATTATACAGTATTGAGCATCATGTGTGGCCGTTATACAGTATGGAGCATCATGTGCGGCCATTATACAGTATGGAGCATCATGTGTGGCCGTTATACAGTATGGAGCATCATGTGTGGCCATTATACAGTATGGAGCATCATGTGTGGCCATTATACAGTATGGAGCACTGTGGCCATATTTTTTCGGTTATAATTATTGTATATAAAACAGTGTGATCCGCAGTGCTAAATGGCTGTGGTTGGGACGTGGATATGGGTGTGACTAGTTGTGAAATGGGTGTGGTCAGAGGCGTGGCCTAAAATTTACCGCGGCGCACTACGTGCGCCGCAAGCTTTATACCTCCTTCCCTTCAAAAGTTGGGAGGTATGGTTCCGCATTTGCCAGATCATGGCAAAGTGCAGCAAATCCCATAGGGAAATGAATGAGGCCGAACGCAGTGATGCTATAAGTTATCCATTACGCGGCACATGCAGAAAAACTGCCGGATCTGCTGCAAAAGGCGACTTTCACATCAGCGATTCTTGCCAAAGTCACTGCTGATAGTGTCATACTCACCAAAGGGGGAGGCAGCACTAAAAGTGCCTAGGGCAGCAGAAACTCTAAATACGGCCCTGGCCCAGACATACATGAAGACTAATTTTCAAACATTCTTGTTTACTGATGAGTGTCGAGCAACCCTGGATGGTCCAGATGGATGGAGTAGTGGATGATTGGTGGACGGCCACCATGTCCCAACAAGGCTGCGACATCAGCAAGGAGGTGGAGGAGTCATGTTTTGGGCCGGAATCATGGGGAAACAGCTGGTAGGGCCCTTTAAGGTTCCTGAAGGTACGAAAATTACCTCTGCAAGTATATAGAGTTTATGACTGACAACTTTCTTCCATGGTATAAAAAGCAGAAACGTGCCTTCAGGAGCAAAATCATCTTCATACATGACAATGCACCATCTCATGCTGCAAAGAAAAGCTCTGAGTCATTGGCTGCTATGGGCATAAAAGGAGATAAACTCGTGGTGTGGCCACCATCTTCCCCTGACCTCAACCCTATAGAGAGCCTTTGGACTATCATCAAGCAAAAGATCTATGAGGGTGGGAGGTCGTTCACATCAAAACAGCAGCTCTGGGAGGCTATTCCAACTTCATGCAAAGAACTACAAGCAGAAACTCTCCAAAAACTCACAAGTTCAATGGATACAAGAATTGTGAAGGTGACATCAAAGAAGGGTTCCTATGTTAACATGTAACGTGGCCTGTTAGGATGTTTTGGAGTTAAATAGCTTTTTTGTTCAGTGAATGTGACCTCCTAATGCTGCAAATTCAACAAATGAGCATTTTCAGTTCTTTAAAACATATCAAATGTTTAGAAATTCTACTGTGCCTAATAATTTGGAACAGTGCATTTTGAGTTTTTATTCATTTTGGAGATTATACTGTTATCATTGGGAGGTTTCTTCAATAAAATTCGATGTATACTCTAACGGTGATGACTTTATTAGACTGACTGTCATTTGCACCGACCATTTAGGAAAATCCGAGAAAAATGTTATTTGCATAATAATTTGGAACATAGTGCACACACAAAATATGTGTTTTGTATATAGGCCAAAGTGCCTTGTGCCACATCACAATTTGGTGTAAATGAATGGATCACATAACAGGATTGAAATAAAGTGCAGAGTGCTATAAAAAAAGAGGGAGTGTAAACAAGGAAATATATCCTGAGTATTACCTTCCAGGGTCGCCACGTCCTATATAACGCACCCCGACGCGCGTTTCGGACCTTTGTCTTCCGTCAGGGGGTGACCCTTTGACTCTGCAAAACACTTTTACTGTCACTCTTATTCACTTTTGTCAGGACAATTGGACAATTGTAACTCTCTACTAATTTATCTCCCTCTTACCAGACTCTCCCCTCTCCAATCCATCCTGAATGCAGCAGCCAGGACCATATTTCTCGCCAACCGCTACACAGATGCCTCTACCCTGTGCCAGTCTTAGCACTGGTTGCCCATCGGATACAGAGTTCAATATGAAATTATCACTCTCACCCACAAAGCATTTCTCGGTTCAGCACCACCCTACATCTCCTCCCTTGTCTCAGACTACCACCCTACACGTGCCCACCATTTTGTGAATCACGTAAAATGAAAAACCTCAATAATCCAAACCTCTCACTCTATCTCCAAGACTTATTGCATGCTGAACCAAGTCTTTGGAATAGACCACCTAGGATAATTCAGTTAATTCCCAAAACCCACATTTTCAAGTATGGCCTACAAACACTTTTTTTTATAGTGGCCTATCTCCCCACCTCACTTATCTAACTATCCCCGTTTCACCCATGCAAAATGTTATTCAAAATTATGACCCTGATAGCATGTGTTCATACACTTCATGCACTTAAAGGGAACCTGTCACCCCCCCTCAGGCATTTTTAACTAAAAGAGCCACCTTGTGCAGCACTAATGCTGCATTCTGTCAAGGTGGCTCTTTTAGTTCGGGTCCCTGCATATTCATACCTGAACTTGTCAGGGGGGCATGTCTTTTCCCCGCTGACACAAACGCCTCCCAGCTGTCACTCAGGGCCTCTGTGCGCCGGGTGCTGCCTCCATTTCCTTCATGAACATCCCTGGTGCATGCGCTGTAAGTTTGAAGGGCAGCGCAAACTGCGCATGCTCGAAAAAAACTTACAGCGCAGGCACTGGGGACGTTCAGGAAAATGGAGGCGGCGCCCGGCGCACAGAGGCCCTGAGTGATAGCTGGGAGGCGTTTGTGTCAGGGGGGAAAAGACATGCCCCCCTGACAAGTTCAGGTATGAATATGCAGGGACCTGAACTAAAAGAGCCACCTTGACAGAATGCAGCATTAGTGCTGCACAAGGTGGCTCTTTTAGTTAAAATGCCTGGGGGGGTGACAGGTTCCCTTTAATATCCCTCTGTGTCTGTACTGTGCACATACTGGCTGATGACCGGTTCATGCAGCATTATATGCTTACCCTACTTAGTATATTATGACCGTGTTGTACAATGTAAGCGCATTTTATCATTCACATTTCATGTCTCCCCTAATTCCTCATAGACTAAGGAACATCACTCCTTTTGATATGTGAGTTATGTGTTATTCTGTAATGTCTTTTTTATTTTTTGTAAAAGTCCCCTCTAAAATTGTAAAGAGCTGCTTAATATGTTGGCGCTTTAGAAATTATTATTAGTCAAAATTTACATCTGTACACATCACTTCAATACTGCAACCTATTGACACATTTGGCTTTTCATACATGTACCAAGAATTTCTTATTCAGTCCTTTTTGGGAAGGATTGGGGACTGTGTTAAAAAAATGAAAAAAAAAATCACAAAGTGTGCGTATCACAAACTACTGTTGAAAATAAAGTAAAAATGTAATTATAAAGTTGTAATAGTCTGCGATAAAAAGTAGCATTTGAAAGATTAAATTTACAGAGAAAAAAAATAAACAAACAGTTGTGCTCAAAAGTTTACATACCCTGGCAGAATTTTTGCTTTCTTGGCCTTTTTTCAGAGAATATAAATGATAACACCAAAACTTTTTCTCCACTCATGGTTAGTGGTTGGGTGAAGCCATTTATTGTGAAATTACTGTTTTTTCTCTTTTTAAATTGTAATGACAACCCAAAACATCCAAATGACCCTGATCACAAGTTCACATACCCCATTTCTTAATACCGTGTATTACCCCCTCTAACATCGATGACAGCTGGAAGTCTTTTGTGATAGTTTTGGATGAGGTTCTTTATTTTCTCAGATGGTAAAGCTGCCCACTCTTCTTGCCTCCAGTTCCTGTAAATTCCTGGGCTGTCTAGCATGAACTGCGCACTTGAGATTTCCCCAGAGTGGCTCTATGATATTTAAGTCAAGAGACTGAGATGGCCACTCAAAAACATTCCCTTTGTTCTTCTGTAGCCAATGACAGGTCGACTTGGCCTTGTGTTTTGGATTGTTGTCATGTTGGAACGTTAAAGTGCGTCCCATGCGCAGCTTTCAGGCTGATTGCATATTTGCCTCCAGTATTTGCTGATAACGTGCTTCATTCATCTTTCCTTCAACCTTGACCAAGTTTCATGTGCCTTTGTAGCTTACACATCCCCAAAATATCAATGATCCACCTCTGTGCTTTACAGTAGGAATGGTGTTACTTTCATCATATGTAACATCCCAGGTTCCTGCTTGCTACAGTGGCATTGCTTGCCTCACAGGAGAGTGATGTCATGCTTGGAAGCGAGGAAGGATTCCTTTTATCAGGTATTTGGAAACATGCAACATGTTCTTACTCCAGGCCAGAAGGCAGAGCTCTGATCCAGTTTGTAGGTAGCTCCCCTGTATATATTCTGGCTGAAGGGGAAGTGAGTGAGTAGTCTGTCAGAGGGACAGAGGAGAGAACAGTCAGACAATGAGAGTCAGGAAGACTGTAAGGGGCCGTGCAGCCATGTGAGGTGCTGCAGCTCCTGAAAGGAAAAGAAAGGAAAGGAAAAAGCTATTGAGAGCGTGAAAGAGGAAAGAAGCACAGGAGAGTAAAGAGCTGGAGAGAGAAGCTGTGACTGGGCTTCCTCCATGCTGAGCACAGATGCCGGTAGCCTTAAGACCGAGGTTGTGGGGGTAACTCTATGCCCCATGGCAGAAACCAACGGGCAGCAGATTGCAAGTTATCTGTCCACCATTGACACCTGAGGACACAGTACAAAATAGAGTTCGGGTCGTGATAGAGATCCTGTAAAAAGGCTCGAGCTACCTGTGGTACAAATAGTGTCATACCTAAAGGGGAACAGAGAGAAAACATGAGGACCTTGTGAGAGGCCTAAGGCAGCAAGGGACTACAACACCACAGCGCTAAAGGGAAGGCTTCAAACCCCACCTGGTAAGGGGGATTCCAGACTCGCTTCCAAGCCGGCCGGACCATCGACACCTGTGATCTGGTACCTTGGACTGTGGATGCCTGAACCCATCAGTAAAGAGGTAAGGAGACTGAAACCCAGTGTCCTCCATTTCTTTCTGGCACCACACCATCCTTGCCAAACACACCGGGAGCCCTGGGGACCCAGCTTCACCTGTGGGAAGCCATACCATCCCAGCTGCCATAACATCACCCCAGTGGACCTCTTTAAGCAGCGTCTGTCAACCTGACTGAATACCACAGGTGGTATCACCAACCAACTCTATTCAAACCCCTTCAGAATCTACTGCGCAGGCGCCGGCGATCTTGGTGGAGAATTTTTTTTTCCCCTAGCAAAATGGTGCTGGTGGTGCCTGCACAGTAGCATCTATTGGTTCGCTACTGGACTGCCATGGCCGGAGCCATTTTGAGACAGAATTGTTTTTCAGAATAAATGTATATTACTAAATAAAATAATTTAATGCATATTATAGATGAGATCATGCTGCAGCACAGGCATCGCCAGCAACTGCCTGCTGCATGCAACATAGTTACATAGTTATTAAAGTTGAAGGAAGACTTTAAGTCCATCTTGTTCACCCCATAGCCTAACCTAACATGCCCTAACATGTTGATCCAGAGGAAGGCAAAAAAAACCCATGTGGCAAAGAGTAACTCCACCATGGGGAAAAAAATTCCATCCCGACTCCACATATGGCAATCAGACTTGTTCCCTATCAAGGAATCTAGTATATATAACCTATAACATTATACATGATATATTATATGATATTAGATCATCAGAAAGGTCTTTGTACTGTCCCCTCATATATTTATACATTAACATAAGATCACCCCTTAGTCTTCGTTTTCCCAAACTAAATAGCCCCAAGTGTAATAACCTATCTTGGTATTGCAGACCCCCCAGTCCTCTAATAACCTTGGTCGCTCTTCTCTGCACCCGCTCCAGTTCAGCTATGTCTTTCTTATACACCGGAGACCAGAACTGTGCACAGTATTCTAAGTGTGGTCGCACTAGTGACTTGTATAGAGGTAAAATTATGTTCTCCTCATGAGCATCTATGCCTCTTTTAATGCATCCCATTATTTTATTTGCCTTTGTAGCAGCTGCCTGACACTGGCCACTGAATATGAGTTTGTCGTCCACCCATACACCCAGGTCTGCGATTGTGAGTTTTTTTCACTACATTTTATCTTCAATATGTAAAATAGGGGGCAGGTCAGTAAGGGATCAGTGACCTGTCATAAGCCATATAGATGCACCACATAAAGACCCCCCCACAGGCCGCTCACAGCCCCACCCATAGACTGCCCTGGAGCACGAGAATCTCATTAACTAAAAACTGAAAATAAAGATTAACCAACAACAAGATGGATTTCATCACAGGTATCATTTTATTCAGTATAACGGCGCTGACCTGACACTCTGTGTAGGTTACTGTGCACAATCCTGCTGACATGTTCCCTTTAGTGGATAAAAAAAACTTTTACAACTCAATGACAAACAGCCAAATCTACCACTTTCAGGATTCCCTTTCATCAGGATAAGCAAATAGCTTTCTAATTGCTATATATTCTATAGAAAAAAACCAGTTAAAGGTGTTGTCCACTCCTAAGGGACAACCCCTTATTAAACTAAATGTTCAGCACTGATAACACAATAAAGTCTATACTCGCCTCCCGTGCTGGCTCTGTTCCTGCGGTGTCGGTACTTGCTCTCCCCTGGACTGTGATGTGGAGTTGTAACATGTGACGCCGGCGCCCAATCAGCACTGGCGTCACTGTCCCCGCCTTCGGACAAACTGAACATGAAGAGGAAGCCAGGGCTGCAGCTCACCCCATATTTCCTCTTCATGTTCAGTTTGTCAGGGGAATTTTTTTTCAAATCCAACAGTTTTTAAATTGCGGGAACAATTTTGTTATTTAAGCACTGGCGTGCCCTTCTGACCTTCAGTGTGTGGGAAGAACTATTGTGACCCGAAGAGAAAAGTTTGACAAACATAGATATGACACCTAACATAGAATTCAAAATGATACTGTATCTCATCATTCTTTGGTAAGGCATGGTGGGGATTTCAGTTGTCTGAAAGTAACACCTATAGAACAGGTCCCTCATTACCTCTACAGAATCAAAGGATTTATGCGGTAGGGAGATGTTTTGGATTTTCCACCTGGATTGTTTGATACCTACAGGGTTAAATATCTCAGTAGAGAAAAATTGTTTGATGGTTTATGTTATTTAACCATAGGTCTAATTATACAGAGTGGGCCATTTATATGGATACACCTAAACAAAATGGGAATGGTTGGTGATATCAACTTCCTGTTTGTGGCACATTAGTATATGGGAGGAGAATCGCTCCCTGAGTTTTTCCAGCAAGATGGTGCACCACCGCATTATGGCTGTCTGGTCTGCGCTTTCCTACAAGGAATCTGACCCCCATAGACTAGCATTTCTTCTGCGGTGTTGCTATCAATGTGTCAAGAGTGGGAGAAGAGGGTTGCATTGACAATTCAACACTTGGAACACATTTTATAAGTGGTCATAAACTTGTAAATAACCCATGAAAGAATAAAGTTACGTTAAAACCAAGCACACCGCTGTTTTTCTTGTGAAATTCTCAATAAGTTTGATGTGTCACATGACCCTCTTCCCATTGAAAAAAATAAAGTTGGATCCAACATGGCCAACTTCAAAATGGCCACCATGGTCACCACCACCTATCTTGAAAAGTTTTCCCTCTCCCATATACTAATGTGCCACAAACAGGAAGTTGATATCACCAACCATTCCCATTTTATTTAAGTGTATCCATATTTATGGCCCACCCTGTATATATTCCTTTTTTTTATAGATTTTTTTTTTAGATTTTTTGGCTGGATTTTTATGTTTTAATTTTCTTAGATTTTATAAAAATGTATTATTTTTCTTATCATTATTGTTATTATTAATGTTTATTTTGTTTACCATATATAGATGTTTTAAAAGAAGAGAGTATAGTCTACACAGAATAAAGATATGTCATTTCCTGTGAGGACGTCTCAGGAAGCCATGTTCTGTAGTATACAGCTCTGGCAAAAATTAAGAGACCACCACATCAAAACCCTGTCATGGGCAGCCCAATCTCCAGACCTGAACCCCATTGCGAACCTCTGCAATGTAATCAAGAGGATGATGGATAGTCACAAGCCATCAAACAAGGAAGAACTGCATACATTTCTGTACCAGAAGCAGTGTGAGAGACTGGTGGAAAGCTGCCAAGACGCATGAAAGCTGTGATTAACAATCATGGTTATTCCACAAAATATTGATTTCTGAACTCTTCCTCAGTTAGAACATTAGTATTGTTGTTTCTAAATGATTATTAACTTGTTTTCTTTGCATTATTTGAGGTCTGAAAACACTGTTTTTTTTTTTATTTTGACCATTTTTCTTTGTCAGAAAACAAATACCAAATTTATTGCTTGGAAATTCGGAGACACGTCAGTAGTTTATAGAATAAATGAAAAATTTGTTTCTAAATGATTCTGAACTTGTTTTTTTTTTGCATTATTTGAGGTCTGCAAGCAATGCATTTTTTTGTTATTTTGATCATTTCTCATTTTCAGAAAATAAATTCCAAATGTATTGCTTGGAACTTCGGAGACATGTTGTCAGTAGTTTATAGATTAAAAGAACAATTTACATTTTACTCAAAACTATACCTATAAAGAGAAAAATCGGACAAACTGAACATATTGCAGTGGTCTCTTAATTTTTGCCAGAGCTGTAGAGCAGTTACGGTAATAAGTTACTTGCCTATCCTGATGAAGAGGAAACCTGAAACCGGTAGATTTGGCTCTGTTTATTTGTCATTGAGTTGTAAACATTTTTTTTTCTCCTTTAAATTAATGATTCTAGTCCCTTGCTGGATTGGCAATCACTCTGGTATAGTGTTTACCTTGCACTGCATTTTCCTATGTGCGAGTAGGAGAGACTGACCTGGAAGAAGGAGGCATAGGAATCTTTCCCCCCCTATGAAGTAAGTGGAGCCTCCATCCTTTTCCTCCCCATCTCTATGTGTGGACTCACTGTGATCTTCGGCTGGCGCTCCTTTTTTTGTTTGTTTGGTTTTTCAGCTGTTTTGCAATACAGAACCTGATTAGGATTTCCAGACCGGGTAGCAGCAGGCTGAGTGAGCTGTAAAAAAGTTGTACACATTCAAGATATCTATTTCATGTAAGTGTTTTTTTTCCCCACTCCTTCCTCAGAAGCGTTCCTTTTCAGCCTTTTTTGTTTCTTTTTTTCTTGTATTTTCTGTCGGTTAATCACCTAAGCCACATCACTTAGGCGGCTATGAAGACATTCACAAAAAGATTCAGGTGCATTAAAGATGAAGGACATAATTAAAATGCCTAGCTGTGTTGGTGGCTCTGCCAGGTTTCAATAAAACATCAATGGAAGACCATTCTGGAACTAGTGGGGAAAAAGAGAATGTCCAAGTCTAAAGGTACCTTCACACTGACCAACTTTCCAACGATAACGACAGCGATCCGTGACGTTGCAGCGTCCTGGATAGCGATATCGTTGTGTTTGACACGCAGCAGCGATCTGGGTCCTGCTGTGATATCGTTGGTCGGAGCTTAAAGTCCAGAACTTTATTTGGTCGTCAGATCGGCGTGTATCGTTGTGTTTGACAGCAAAAGCAACGATGCCAGCGATGTTTTACAATGGTAACCAGGGTAAATATCGGGTCACTAAGCGCAGGGCCGCGCTTAGTAACCTGATATTTACCCTGGTTACCATTGTAAAAGTAAAAAAAAAACACTACATACTCACCTTCTGATGTCTGTCACGTCCCCCGGTGTCCGCGCTGCTGCTCAGAGCTTCCTGCACTGAATGTGTCAGTGCCGGCTGTAAAGCAAAGCACAGCGGTGACATCACCGCTCTGCTATAGGGCCGGCGCTTACACAGTGCAGGGAAGCAGACGCCGGGGGACCCGACAGACACCGGAATGTAAGTATGTAGTGTTTGGTTTTTTTTACATTTACACTGGTAACCAGGGTAAACATCGGGTTACTAAGCGCGGCCCTGCGCTTAGTAACCCGATGTTTACCCTGGTTACCTGAGGACTTCGGCATCGTTGGTCGCTGGAGAGCTGTCTGTGTGACAGCTCTCCAGCGACCACACAACGACGAAACAGCGACGCTGCAGCGATCGGCATCGTTGTCTATATCGCTGCAGCGTCGCTTAATGTGACGGTACCTTAAGGACCCTGTCGCAATAGACACATGATGATTACCACCTGCTGGGACTTATCCCAAGAAAACTGAGGTCATAAGGTTAAAAAATAGTTTGCAGCACTCACTGAATACCCTAATCTGATCCTTCTCCCCCGAAAATTTGTCAAGAAGTGCCACTACATGTTCAAGAAAGACCAACTGTACATCAGAAGGTACTGGAGTCACTGTTACAGTCGATAGTGCAGAGCTTTGGGAAGCATCCATAGTTCTGGAACACTGACCCTGCAGCTGGGATTGTGAAGATTCTAGTCTTTGGTGTTCCCTGGCTAGAACCTAGAACCTGAACCATCTGGGTCAGATTCACCACCTGATTACAGAGTATACGAACTGGATCCATTGGTGAGAAAAAAAAGTATTCAGCTAGTCAAAATGTGATGCTAGTCACAACTCACGGACAGGCTGTGAGGCAGTGAAGTCAAACATTCCGGTGTCAGTACCAATGAAAACCAACTAAAAAGACCAAAGGAAATGACAAAGGTGTAAGAACAGAGAGCACCTTTAGAAAGCTCGGAACCACTCAGTCTCAGATAGGTCAACTGAGCTGTCAATCAAAGCACTGCCATGTCATCATGCCACAGCACAGGATAGGATGACAGAGCTGTCCATCATTGAGTTTCAGACACTCTGAGTGGAGGAATCGTGACATGAACAAGTTTTATATTACAACGAAATGTACTCCAGACCACAGAATAGTCTATGGATGAGCAACTTTTTTGAGGCTTATATAACAGCGAAATGTACCCAAGAAGATGTAATACCCTATGGATTAGCAATATAATACCAATACATTTTGAGCAAGATTTTTGAGGCTTATATACCACTGAAATCTATCCAAGAATATGCAAAAGTCTATGGATGAGCAATATAATGCCAATACCATTTTTAAACAAATTTTTGGCGGTTTATATACCAACGACATTTACTCCTGACATGGAATAGTCTATGGATGAGCAATATAATGCTGA
This sequence comes from Ranitomeya variabilis, assembly GCF_051348905.1. Classification (NCBI taxonomy): domain Eukaryota; kingdom Metazoa; phylum Chordata; class Amphibia; order Anura; family Dendrobatidae; genus Ranitomeya; species Ranitomeya variabilis. The sequence goes on from NC_135232.1 coordinate 1,137,561,760, forward strand.
TAAAATTTTGAACAAGTTTTTTTGTGGCTTATATAGCAACAAAATGTACCTAAGAAGATGCAATACCCTATGGGTGAGCAATATAATACCAATAAATTTTGAACCAATTTTTTGAGGGTTATATATCAAAGAAATGTACCAAAGAGCGCATAATACTGTGTGCCTGACAAATGTAACCCAGCAAAATTTTTAAGCCTTTTTTTGAGTGTTATACTGTGTATCAGAAAAATGTACCACAGAACACGGAGAACAATATTGTATGGGTAAGAAATGTGAACAAAAAAGCAAAATATTAAAATGCTTTTTGGTATTGTTGTGTACCACCAAAATGTGACAGAAAGGACGTAATACTTTGTGAATGAGTAATATAATCCTGAAATATTTTTGTATGCTTTTTGTACATTTTACATATGACGGTAATGCAACATTAACCATGTTAAACTGCATGGATGAGTCATTGAATCCATAAAAATTTTTTGAACAGAAATATTTTGAAAGTGTAGGTGATGTACTTATACAGTCATAAAGACTTTGCAGAAAGTGGTCATCCATAAGCGTCTGAAAGAGATATATATATACGGCTGAGGAGAAAAAATAGTGCAAAATAGGTCTTATCCGATAATATTTACTAAAAATGGTATCAATATATGCTGACCTGATCCCAGGTTGTATGACTGCTGCAGATCAATTGTTGATTTCAGCAGAGAAATGTGTAAAAAATGGAAAGCTTATGGTCTGTATCAGCGTTGCCAGTTGATGCTGGAGATAATGTAAACAATGTTTTTTTATATTTTTGAATGCATTTCGAAAATATAGCCCACTTCCTCTTCAGGAAACAAAAACCATATCTTATTATACGCAACAGATATGTCATGGACACCTCGTATTCTGGCATTCACCCTAGAACTAACAATAGATGCAGCCAAATTTAAATGGTGTAAAAAAATGCAGGATGAGGAGGAGGGCAGGAAAGGTAGAAGAGAATGATTAGTATTCAACGAGGAACAAAAGGAAGATACATTATATGTAGACAATATCTCAACCAGCGTTTTAATACTTACTCCTACAAGCAGAGACTTCGATCTTTTTCAATCAGTTAAAGGCGTGAAAAGGTTCACTAGACTTCTTACTGTCAAGATACATTTTTTCTCTGACTTACCAACAGATGAGGAAAGATTTTCCATCTCTTCCTCTCCACCAACTGATATTTCTTTTTCTTTGATGGAGCACAATGCAGTTGAAACCCTTACATCCTTACAAGGTGACACAACTCGTGTGAACATGGTCCAGGACGAGGATATTATGGTCATACCCAAGAATGCTACATATTTCCCTATCCAATCTAGTGTTCCATAACTTGATTTATTTCAAATATTAGTTAAGAGAGACCTGAGATTACTTCATGAATGAATCAAATTATCACACTATCATAGAAACATGAATAGTCTCGAATTTAAATCCATTGGTGAACTACAAGCAAACTCAAATCTTACAATGCGACAATTGGGTAAAGGGGGTTGCATTGCTGTACTGGATACTTCACTGTACATCAAATTAGCTAATGACATTCTTATAGACTCATATACGTACAGGATACTCACATCAGACCCCACTCTGTCACATAAATGCTCTTTATCCCGAACCTTAGAAGAAGGCATCAAATTGAGGATAATTAAAGGGAACCTATCACCCCGTTTTTTTCGGTATGAGATAAAAATACTGTTAAATAGGGCCTGAGCTGTGCATTACAATAGTGTAGTTTGTGGACCCCGATTCCCCACCTATGCTGCCGAAATACGTTACCAAAGTAGTCATTTTCGCCTGTCAATCAGGCTGGTCAGGTCGGATGGGCGTGGCTTCTTCCCCCAGATATTGCGTAGTTTTCCGTTGGTGGCGTAGTGGTGTGCGCATGTCCAACGTCCCCAATCCTGCACGGGGGGGTGAAAATAGCAGCGATGTCCGTTATTCCATTGGTGGTCGGTGGGCGCGGCCATCTTCCTTTGGCCGCGCGTGCGCAGAAGCGGCGCTCTGCTGGCCGCGGCTTCAGGAAGATGGCCGCGGGATGCCGCGCGTGCGCAGATGGAGATCGCGGCGGCCATTTTCCTGAAGCCGCGGCCAGCAGAGCGCCGCTTCTGCGCACGCGCGGCCAAAGGAAGATGGCCGCGCCCACCGACCACCAATGGAATAACGGACATCGCTGCTGTTTTCACCCCCCCGTGCAGGATTGGGGACGTTGGACATGCGCACACCACTACGCCACCAACGGAAAACTACGCAATATCTGGGGGAAGAAGCCACGCCCATCCGACCTGACCAGCCTGATTGACAGGCGAAAATGACTACTTTGGTAACGTATTTCGGCAGCATAGGTGGGGAATCGGGGTCCACAAACTACACTATTGTAATGCACAGCTCAGGCCCTATTTAACAGTATTTTTATCTCATACCGAAAAAAACGGGGTGATAGGTTCCCTTTAACAACAAACTCCACAGATGGTTATTACCAGATCATCTCCTATGACCTGTTTTTCATGGGTTACCCAAAACCCATAAAGGGGGTTTCCCCCCACCCTATTATTTCTGGGATAGGATCACTAAATGAGTATCTAAGCCAATGGGAAGACAAACATCTCCAACCCTTTGTGGTCAGAACTCCAGGTTATTTGAAGGATACTTCTTCAGTGTTGAATGTCTTCGATAAATTTAAATGGAAAGGAGGTTTCATGTTCATAACATGTGACGTGGTAAATCTATATTCCAGTATTCCTCACCGTCTAGCAATCACTGCCATGCAATATCATTTCGACAAATACAGTAATTTTTCCAAAAACTTAAAATATTTCATTATCATGGATCTTTGTTATTTGTTATATCACAATTATTTTATGTTCAATTCCCAATTTTTTCTTCAAATACTAGGCACCCCAATGGGTTCTAAATTCTCCCCATCTCTCGCAATCATGTATACGTCTTGTTGGAAGGAAACATGTTTTTTCTGATAACAATCCCTTTTTGGATGATATTAATTGGTTTGGGAGATATGTGGATGCCGCAATCCTCAGTGTCAGGAGCTCATGCGCCGTGCCAGGGTGTGACTCAGCCCCAGCCTCCACAATGTTCACCCAGTGTGCCGACAGGGAAATGTGATGTCCCTGGCCACAAGCGCTTGTCCATGAATGAGTTGACGGAAATCCTCCGTGTCTTCCAGCCTAAATGGCAACCTTTCCACAGTAAGCAACCTGGGAATGTGGCCGTTTAACATTTGGGCCCATGAGTGGGTGGCTAGGAACTTGCTTTTTCGTTCCAAGGTCTGTGGTAAGGACAGCTGAATGCTGGGCTGGGACAAGGATTTAGAAGTGTCTGATGATGGTAAGTCAGAATGTGCAAGGATAGGTGCAGGGCAGGAGACATCTGCGCCAATGTTTTGGACAGGGAATTGGGAAGCGCCTAGCGCAGGGGAAGAGGCAGTGGTGTCACTCGATGGCACTAATCTTGGATCCAGGCGTTCAGTCCACCGAATTGGAAGCTTAGATGGCATGTGCCTGATCATGCTGGTGGTGGTTAGGTTCTTAGTGATCATGCCCGTGCTGATCTTGGTAAGGCACAGGTTGCAAATTGCCATTTTATTAGTTTCAGAACTCTCTTTAAAAAAGTCCAAAACTGGGAATCGCCTAACTTTGTCGCACAAAAATGCATGAGTGACGGTGTTCTGTGGAACAGTTTCCCACCTTATCACTCTGGTCACCTCACTGCCTCTTTCTGTCTGTTTTGGTGCTGCTGGTCTCTGTTCCTTAGTGCAGCTGGACTTGCTCTTCGTGCCAGCTTCCTAGGTTGGGTCAGTGACTTTGTCATCCACCACCTCGTTTTCCACCAACACACACTGGTCCTCCTGACTTTGTGACTTAACAACAAGAATTAGCGGCAACTGTGTCATCACCATATTCCTCCTTAGCCCAAGTTTGCCATTCCCCAACATCAAGTTCTTGAAGCCATGGCTGCTCTTAGGTTTGTGCATCACTAAACAGCATGTCCTCCTGTCCCTCTTGAAGCATGCAGGTTGAGAGTCAACAATCAAGAAATTATGTTGTAAAGTGCTCCTCAGAGTGTCCTAGTGTGGGATTACTAGTCTCCTGGGACTCAACACAGTGGTAAGAAGGAAGATTAGGGTAAGTATTAAGTGATCCAGACTTCAGGCTTGTGAGACTGGACCGTGTGGAAAACTGGGTAGTTTTGCCAAGCATGCTGGAAGCATTATCTGTAGTGTTGAGCGAGTGTACTCGATGCTTGGGTTTTCCCGAGCATGCTCGGGTGGTCTAAGAGTATTTGTTAGTGTTTGGAGATTTCGTTTTCCTTACAGCAATCAGCCTAGCAATCAGGCAACCCCCACATGTACTCAGGCTGGCTAGCAGCTGTAAATCATGCAGTTGCGTCAACAAAAACGAAATCTCCGAACACTAGCAAATAATCCGAGATCACCCGAGCGTGCTTGGGAAAACCCGAGCAACGAGTATACTCGCTCATCACTAATTATCTGATGTCACACCGGCCACTTGTTTCCACTGCTCTTACTTCAGAAGTGGTGTACCATACCTCCCTGCAAAGTGGGGCAGGAACCTATGTGTCATGGTTGGATGTGTTTAATGTGCTCAGCAACAGGCACAGCCGCAACTGCCCCACGTCCTCGGCATTTGGGTGCATCATCATCAGCACTTCCAATTCCTTGTCCCTTAACACACGATTACCACACATTGTAATTGCTAAGTCTCTTGAAAGTTTATTTTTAATAAAAGGAAAAAATTACCCATCTGCAGCAATCAAATCTGGTTTTGGGAGTTTACTGCACTGTAATGTATGAGAAAGAATGCAAAAGTGTATGAATGTCAATCAAATTCAATCCAGAATGTTTCATTGCTTTATAGATCACAGAACTGTACCCAGACCACGTAACACTGCATGGCTGAGAAATTTAACCCTACAAAATATTTAAAAGCTTTCTCTCAGTTTTAATGATCACAGAAATGTTTACAGACCACGTGACACTGTGTGGCTGAAAAATGGAGGCCTGCACATTTTTTATAAGCTTTTTATCAGTTTTAGAGATCACATAAATGTATGCCACACTATGGAATAGTTTATGGCTAAGAAATGTAGCACAGGAAAATGATTCAATGATTTTTGGGTGTGTTACATAACACAAAAAAGGACCTCAAACCCCATAATACTTGATGTGTAAGCAGGTTGCGAGATGCAGTGACAGACAGGAGGCAGAGCTAGGGTTAACAAATTTTAACAATTTAATAAACAAGATATTCACTCCATGCAGGGAGGTTAATGGTTAAAGTAGGGATAACAACTGTAAAAACAATAGCAGTCCAACGAAAGAGCTTATCGTGTCCTGTATGGTCCTCTGCAGCAGATGATCCCGCAGGAGGGAAGGTTGTAGAACTGGCAGCGGCCGGGCAATGTCCTCAGATGGGGTCCTTTAAGCGATGGTCCATCTTCTGGCGGCAGCGGTCGGTCTCCGGTACTTTCCGCTGAGCCCCTAGTACATAAGCATGTACGGCTGAAACAATCAAGGCTGCAGCACTCTCAGAGTCAAACGTAAACAGGAGGGAAGCAAGTGGCAGGCTAGGCCACAAAAGTCTGTCCAGTACTCAGCCTTCTCTCCTCTGCCTGTGCGCATTACTCACAGTCACTGAGCGCACGGCACTTCTGTGTCTTGGGAGCTACTGAGCGCATGGTACTCCTCTACAGCTACTGAGTGCACGGTACCTCTCTCTACAGTGGTCCCACTGAAGGCAGGGGAGCCCAAGCAACACAGCCCGTCATGGCCCCGGTGCTCAGAGAACAGAGCACGCTGCTCACCCGGCTGCGCTCTGCTGCAGATTTGCGCCAAACTGACCACGGCTGTGCGCGCTTTTCTTTTTAAGCTGCCCGTCCTACCCGGGTCATGAGGTCAGTCTGGCTCCTCATTCCTTCCCCACGCAACAAGGGAGGCAGCATCAACAGTTCTGGACCCAGCTCGGTACAGGCACCCGCGATCCGGTCTTCCTCCTTACAGATGGATCTAAATATAATCAATTTTTTCAGCCCCCACAAAGAAATCTTCAGCTATATGTTTTCCAATTGACTGCACAGGCCTAATCCCTGTCTACAGACTGGATTCTCTCACTCTTCCTGCTCCTGCAACTCTCCCTCCCTAGGCTAAATGCAGTTTGTATGTGATGCAAGCGATTATCCCTTAGAACGGCTTTTAGTATGATGGCTCAGCTTCAGCACCAGTATCAACACTACAGTCTCTGATTCATTATACTGTGCACACACAAGCCTAGACATGTACTCTTCATCTCCAATACCAAGTGTAACAGAGCTGTACAATGGTGTCAGTGTGCCAAGCTGGGCGGTGCCTGTCCTTTTATAATCCTTGATGAGGTCAAACGACCAGTTAATCACAGTAATGCCACAACCAAGATGGCTACAGCATTACAGTGACTCACAGGCAATCTTTGCATGCTTATTGGCTGCATAAGAGGTGCCAAAGAATCGGGGCTTGGTTTTGAGTTTGAACTCGGGCATCATCCATTGTGCGCCAAGTAATGAGCGCATCCAAGCACCATGATATTTGAGTCATAACCGAGTAACATCGAGCAGGTTCGCTCATCCTTATTAGATACTGCTAAAGCTGTATTTATGTTAAAGTGCTTAAAACAAATTCAGTATAGGTCTTGGAGTTCTCACAGTGTTACACACTTCTCAATCAGGCAGTTGATGGCTGTGCAGTAAATGCTACGCTGGCAAATTTGAATTTAAAGAAAACTTCACCTTTTTCTCTCTTATTTTTTTAAAAATGTTTCTTCCTCTCCTTTTTCTTTCTCTCTCTTTCCTTCTTTCTTACTCTCTTTCTTTCTTCTTTCTTTTTATTTCCTTTCCTTCATTCATTTCTTTTTCTTTCCTTTTTTTCCTTTCTATACTGTATGTATTTCTTTTGCTCATAATTTTTTGTAGAACTTTATATTTATAAAGTCTCCTCTTTTAATCTTTCTACAGGCCTCTGCCTCGTTTCTACAGATATCTTATGGCCTTTATTTTTGCCATTGATGAAATTAACAAGAATCCTGATATTTTGCCAAATATGACTCTGGGATACCATGTGTACGACTCTTGTAACTCTGTAAATAATGCTGTATATAGTGTTCTACAGATTCTGTCTGGTCCTGGAGATCCAGTTCCTAATTACTTTTGTAAGAAGTTTGGAAACTTGGTTGGTGTTATTGGAGATCTGAATCCAGACATATCTTTAACCTTAGCACAGATATTGGGTGTTCTCGGATACTCACAGGTGAGTTATACAACAACACGTTGGCTCTCTTACTATTATCTTTGGAAAATAGATTAAGTCCATAGATTTTGGAACACTAAGGACATAAACAAAACAGAACAATGCTTTCAGGCAACAGTTTCTTCTGAGAAAATATTTCTATTGTCATTAATGGGAATTTTGAAGAGGGAAAAAATCCATGTCTGAATGAGGCCTAACAGCTCACTAAGTTAGCAATCAATTATTTTTCTCTTCCGTAAAAGCAAGGATTGTTATTCATCTGTACTTCAGAGTCTTGGATCCAAATTAAGCCAGTTGAGGTGGAGGGGGATTTCAGAATTATTGACAATAACAAGCTGGATGGTTCCTCTCCTCTTGAGGGCAGACTCAAGAGGAGAGGAACCATCCAGCTTGCTATTTTCAATAATTCTGAAATCCCCCTCCACCTCTACAGGACATGGTGACCATGGTTTCCATAAAGAACTTCAAAGACTTATCTGAACACATTTTGCCGAAGTCCATCTGAAATTAGCCTTGCTCTGAGAAGACAGCAGCGTTTATGGATTGTGTTGGTATATAGGTTTTTCTTTGCATGATAGATGTTTTGTGCATTGTATGGTGAATTCTGTTCACAGCCAATGAAATATGGAAAAATAAGAAATAATCTGCTCACTCCATAATGTAAAGAGATTCCACTGTCTGCAAATCTAGTTGTTGCACGGAATAAAGCAGACAGTCGATCCAAATACAAACATCAAGGACGGGATATCCAGCAACCATCTCAGGAGAGATAAGAAATCACAGATAATCCCACTTGATTAAAATCCAATATTTCAAAAGTTCATGTTGGGCCGAATTTTTCCCCCCAAAATTTGATTTGCAGCAAATAAATTTGCTCAGATCTCAATACTGGAAAGCTTGTAATCTCTGAGAACATACATGTGTGGAGAAGAGAAAGAGAACCATGCTGACCATAAGAGCTTACAGAAAATGACTCTGCTCTACAATCTGTGCTCCACTGTGAGCCGCTGATCTCCAATGGCCCAGGTGCTGACCAACACTGTACAAGGTGCGATAATTTGCTAGAAGTCATAGCTGCAGGACATTATGGTGAAGCCCCACGACAATGACACATGACATTTTCCCATTCTCCGATGGTTAAGCAGTGTGGGAAATTGTGCTGGGCAAGTTTTTTGATTTGCTAGTTGCAAATCAAATCTTAAAATGTTCAAATTCCTCTGAAACGGCTCAGTTCAGCAAATTCGACTCTAACTAGATTCGCTTATCTCTACTATATCAAATCAACATCTGTACTAAAATCCATTTAGTTTCCATGAATATACTTTTGCAAATAGTTCCCCTTTCCATCAATCCTAATGAAATTTTCTCATACCCAATAAAAGTCATTCCCTTAGGTATATTGTGTTTTTTGAGGAATTTATATGAAAAAGGATGTACTTTAAAACTTTTTTTAACCCCTACCCAATATGCGTGGTACATATATGGCACATGGTTACCCCAGACCGCAAGATGGCCACGGGGTCCTTTAGGGTCCTGCCAAGAGTGTCTGCTAAGAGCAGGATCTGAAACGCCTCCTCCCTTGCCTATCAGACATTGCTCTGATGCCCTGCAGTGCAAAAGCAATCTGTTACTATACAGTGATATCTTATCCTGGACAATGTAAAAAATCCATAAATACAGAACAAAAAATAAATAAAAAATACTATTCCAATAAATACGTTTATTTATGTAAAAAAAATAAACATAAAAAGTACGCATATTTGGTATCGCCGCTCTGGAACGACCCGACCTGACCTATGAAATTGTCCCACTAGTTAACCCTTTCAGTGAACACTATAACACAAATAAAAAAACAAGGCAAAAAAAATGCTTTATCATCATACTGCCGAACAAAAGGTACAATAAAACATGATAGAAAAGACGTCAAATGTTGCAGAAGGGCCAGCTGGGGCATGTAGTCCCACTGGCAGCAGATAATGATGTCACGGTATTTGAAGTGGGTCGCTGGACCCCTCAACACTTCTCTCGTGCCCACAATTGTCAATAGCGGGAGGTGGCACAGTTGAAAACAACATTCTGTCTCGCAAATAACAAGCCGCCATACAGCTCTGTCAGCAGAAAAATAAAAAAGTTATAGCTCTCAGAATAAAGTGATGCACAAATAATTATTTTTTTTATAGAATAGACTTTATTTTGTAAAAGCGCCAAAACATAAAATAAAAACTACATAAATTGGGTATCGCTGTAACCGTACTGAACTGGAGTAAAGCTGTTTTATCAATTTTACCACACACGGAAAGGTATAACCCCCCCCCAAAAAAAAAAAAAAAAAAAATCAATTCCTAAATTGATGGTTTTTGCTCATTTGGCCTCCCAAAAATCAGAATAGAAAGCGATCAAAAAATGTCATGTGCCCGAAAATGGTACCAATAAAAACGTCAGCTTGTCCTGAAGAAAACAAACCATCACATTGTGGTGGGCCACTGGGGAGGCGTCAAATGTTGCAGAAGGGCCAGCTGGGGCATGTAGTCCCACTGGCAGCAGATAATGATGTCACGATATTTGAAGTGGGTCGCTGGACCCCTCAACACTTCTCTCGTGCCCACAATTGTCAATAGCGGGAGGTGGCACTTGTGGATGATATAGGACCCCCGGGGGCACTCCTGTAGCGGTGGTGTAGGGTTTGGAGCGCCCGTGGTGTTTGTGCAATCTCAAGCAGCCAGACACGCAGGTGAACTTGTAAATATAGCAATTTTACTGAAAGAGGTAAAGGGGTACAGTCTCTCCTAAAGGCAAAGTTCACAGTATATTGTGCATATGAAAGTAATGATTCTCTCCTCGTGAGAAAAGCGATTTTTTTGGCCTCGCAGGGTGGATGGAGCAGAGTTCTCTTCACTTGCTATTAGAAGAAGTGCTATGCGCGGTCCAAGAAATATTACACTGATGGAGGGACCTTCACAGACTGGCTCTCTGTGGAAACACGCTAAAGTATGGAAGTACTCACGGTTTTGAGCCTACCGTTCCCTTTCACAGGGGGTAGGTTAAGCAAAGTCAGCGGCGTGGCAGCCATGTGGGTCTGGTACTGGCTAGAAGTAAACAGGATAACCTGCATGCAGGAGAGCACATGTGCAGCGTTATCTCTTCTGACAGGATGAGACTTCACTCCTTTGTGGAGGAGATTATGTGGAGAAAGATCCCGTCAGCGTGGACTCACATGGAAAACTATGATGGAACAGTAGTGTTTTTGCGCCCTCAGGCAGCTTGACCGCCCAGAACTGGAATTTACCTCAGGAAGTCTGTGTGAGCCCTGAGCTGGGAGGCTGCTCCCAGTTGTTTCTATGGCAGCTTGTTGTGAGGAGAATAATCACTTAACTTTCATATACAATGCAAAATATTATGTTTTCTAACTCACAGTGCCCAAACCAAGGCCCCTTTCACACATCAGATTTTTGCCATCAGTCACAATCCGTTGGATCGACGGATCCGTCGCAGATTGTGAAAAACTGATTAGACGATCCGTTTTTTGGACGGATCTGACTGTTAGGACTGACGGAACGCACCAAATAATATTTAGAGAAGATATGAGGTGCGATCGCAGTCCGGGGTCCACCGTGCAGAAAGGACACCTGCTGCTCAGTAATGATTGACTATATGGCGGTATAATGCGAATACACGCACGGGTTAGCTTCACCCGGTATGAAGGAAGCAAACCCTGTTGCGTCATAGGGCCACAATACCGCACAGAGAGCGCAAGTAAAGGGTCACAGAACTCTGTCCCAAGACACGGGGAAAGAGTTCCTCTTGACCTCTTACGCTTGACACTGTTACTGTGGTGTCAGGGGTAAAACTGAACTAATAATAAAAATTTATCGCACAAGAGTGCATACAACGTCGCTCTTGCGGACGCCACTAACCACCCTAACCAGGGCCCGGAAAGCGCACAGCGCCACACTGGCGGTTGCTGCTGAGAGATGCAGAATTGTGTGCTGGATGTGCAGAGTAGCACTGTCTGGCGCTAGGTAGTTTCACCATTCGCGAGCAGGCACTAGGGATGGGAATGATTCGGAGCTTTCATCCATCGACAGGCATTAATCTACACACACAAGTAAATAAGTTTACACTAGCGCATGGCCGAGGGGGTCATGCAAACCTTTTATAGCAGTAGCACTCCAGCACCTTCCTGATGGTCCAATAGGAGCCGCAACAGGACCTGAGCATGTGACCCCCGACCTCCAATGGGAGGTCATCCCATGGGCATGATCAGTATGGGAAAAGCACGACTTAGTCCCAGAAAGGCCTGCTTGCTGCTGATCAGTGCTGGCTACAAAGGCAGAGCCTGGAAAGGCAGCTGTAACCATTCGCACAGTATCAGCTTGAGCCAGACGCTGAGACCGACGTCTCCGCTGAGCAGGTTCCACTGCGGCTGGAGGAGAATGGGAGACTGCAGCGGACATGGTTCGAGATTCCCCCTGTGCAGCAGTGGGAACTCGACACCTAACATTACCCCTCCTCCTTGGGCCTTGCTACGTTCAAAGGCTGCAATGAGCAGCGGAGCCTGAATGTGCTCCACAGGTTCTGTCCTCTGTGCCGTGACACTTCCAGTCCACCAGATAATATTTTTGCCATGTACCACTCTGCACCCCAAGATAGAGTTCACCTCATACTAATCCGTGGATGAACCCGATGTCCCGGCAGATGACTCGGAAAACCGGGACATATTGACCGGCTTTAAGACGGATACATGAAAAGTGTCGGTGATATCTAGGCATGGAGGAAGAGCCAAACGGTAGACCACAGGGTTAACCTGTTCCAGAACCTTGAAAGGGCCTATGTAGCGAGGTGCAAACTTAGTGGACTCAACTTGTAGCCTGATGTAACGGCGGAGAGCCACACTTAGTCACCAGGAGCAAAGGTCGGAGCGGGGCGCCGGTGTGCAGCAGCAGAAACCCTCATTCTCTCCTTGGAGGCCCGAATGGCATCCTGTGTGCGGTCCCAAATGTTGCATGCCTCCACCGCCTAGTCTGCCACCCTAGAATCAGTGGATGACACGGGCATGGGCACACGGATGCTGGCCATAATTAAGGACGAATGGGGTCTGCCCGGTGGAGTCGGCTACGGCATTGTTCAAAGCAAATTCTGCCCATGATAGCAAAGATGCCCAGTCATCCTGCTTGGCGGAGACAAAATGTCGCAGGTATGTAACCAGAGTCTGGTTGGCCCTTTATACCAACCCATTCGTCTCGGGATGGTACGCAGAAAAGAGATTCATCTCAATGCTGAGTAAACGACAGATCTCTCTCCAGAACCGAGATGCAAACTGGGGACCCTGGTCACTGACAATTTTGTCAGGCATGCCATGTAGACGGAAAACATGTTTAATGAACAATGCCGCCAAGGCCCATGCAGAAGGTAACCGTGGAAGTGGAACCAAGTGCACCATTTTAGAAAAATGGTCGGTGACTACCCAGATAACGGTGCAGCTATGAGACTTGAGTAAGCCCACCGTGAAGTCCTTCCCGACCATCTCCCAGGGCCTGTCTGCCACCGGCAGGGGGTAAAATAGGCCAGGAGGCCGTTGCCGAGAAGACCGATTTTTGGAACAGGAGACACATGCCCGAATACAGTCCTTGACATCACAGGCCATATGCAGGCACCAGTACGTCCTCGCCAGAAGCTCAGATGTCCTCTTGGTCTCAAAATGTCCACCCACCCTGGATGAGTGAGCCCAAGAGAGAACCTCTGGTCACAAATTAGATGGCACAAAAGTCTTGCCCGGGGGCACAGACTCTAGCGAAACCGGGGCCACGGTCCTCAGGCTCTCAGAAGGGACAATTAGCCGAGGCTCCTCCTCCTCCTCTATTGAAGACACCACTGAGCGAGAGAGAGCATCGGCACATATGTACTTCTCCCCGGAAAGATAATGGAGAGTAAAGTGGAACCGGGAGAAGAACAGGGACCATCTAGCCTGGAGAAAGTTTAGCCTCTGGGCAGTCTGCAAATAAACCAAATTTTTGTGGTCAGTAAACACTTGGAAGGGAAAGCGAGCCCCCTCCAGGAGGTATCTACATTCCGAGAAGGCCAATTTCATAGCTAGCAACTCCCTGTCCCCGATGGAGTAATTCCTCTCCGCGGGTGTAAAGGTCTTGGAGAAAAAGAAGCAAGGATGCTTCCACAGAGAGCGCAAGCAAAGGGTCACAGAACTCTGTCCCAAGACACGGGGAAAGAGTTCCTCTAGACCTCTTACGCTTGACACCGTTACTGTGGTGTCAGGGGTAGAACTGAGCTAATAATAATAATTTACCGCACAAGAGTGCATACAACCTCGCTCTGGCGAACGCCACTAACCACTCTAACCAGGGCCCGGAAAGTGCACTAAGCACACGGCACCATACTGGTGGTCGCTACTGAGAGACGCAGAATTGTGTGCTGGATATGCAGAGTAGCACTGTCTGGTGCAAGGTAGCTTTCACCATTCGCGAGCAGGCAACAACACTAGGGATGGGAATGATTCGGAGCTTTCATCCATCGACAGGCATTCATCTACACACAAGTAAATAGGTTTACACTAGCGCATGGCTGAGCAGTCATGCAAACTTTTTATAGCAGTAGCGCTCCAGGACCTTCCTGATGGTCCAATAGGAGCCGCAACAGGACCTGAGCATGTGACCCCCGACCTCCAATGAGAGGTCATCCCGTGGGCATGCTCAGCATGGGAAAAGCAGGACTTAGTCCCAGAAAGGCCTGCTTGCTGCTGATCAGTGCTGGCAACCATTCGCACAGTATCAGCTTGAGCCAGACGCTGAGACCGACGTCTCCGCTGAGCAGGTTCCACCGTGGCTGGAGGAGAATGGGAGATTGCAGCGGATGTGGTTTGAGATTCCCCCTGTGCAGCGGTGGGAACTCAACACCTACCATCTGACTAGTGGATCTGGCTGACTGGATTGGAGCATGCTCAGTTTAAAAAAATGTAATCTGTCACCGGATTCCGTAATTTGACGTACCGGCGCCATAGGCTTCCAAACCACATCACTGTCTGTTTTTTTGATGGACACAAAAAACGTTGCTTTGTCTGTTGTCTCCAGCCGCTGTACAGACAATTTTTGATGGATCCGGCGAACGATGGATGAAATGTAAGGCCATCTGTCGCAATCCGTCGCTAATACAAGTCTATGAGAAAAAAATGATCCGGCTCCATCAGTCGCTGGATCCGTTTTTTTCAAGTTCGACGGATTGCGACTGATAGCAAAAAAATAATGTGTGAAAGGGGCCTTAACCTGACACACTGGAATAAATCTACTGCCACACGACAACTGCCTCATTCTGAAGCAGAAGAACGGGCACGGGATACCACAACATGACTCCGTGGGCCAAAAATTATGGAAAAATTATAGCTGACTAAATATGGTAATGCAAAAAGTAGTTTTTGCCTTAAAAAGTGTCTTTTAGTGTGTGACAGCTGCCAAAGGTAAAAAACTGCACAACAAATGTTATGGTCCATTATCTCCTGATATCTTTGTGAAAGCTAAAAAAAAAAAAGGGTCTAAAGGAAAATTTTTGTGAAAAAAACATTTTTTTTCCTTCCACATTTCATTAATTCCTGCAAAGCACCTGAAGGGTCAACAAGCTTCTTGAATGTTAGGCCGGTGTCACACTTGCAACAGCAATGTGAGAAACTTGCGCGAACGCTGAACGCTCCAGTCCGAACTGCCAGCAACAATGCCGGGGTTTGAGGCGAGAGACTCGAGTGAGTTTCTCGCATTGCTGTTGCAAGTGTGACACCGGCCTTACACTTTGAGAGGTGCAGTTTTTAGAATGGTGTAAATATTGGGTATTTTATGTCATATAGACCCCTCAAAGCAACTTCATTTTGTAAAAATAAGAAATTGCTGGTAAATTTTTAACACTTTGTGACAAAGTCACTAGTAGAGTACTGGAGGGGAGGTGTGTGTCACTACGCTTAATGGCGTCAGTGATGTGAAACCCAGAATATTTTCCTCCAGCACTCTAGGTGTTGTGAGGTTTTGTAGCCAAGTTGCATAAATTTTCTGGATTTTATGTGAACATCCATAGAGTGAGTGGGAGGATGTCTGGGGTTTAAATAACTGGGCTCTTGAGGCAGTCTTTGGTAAGCAAGACTGGAGAAAGGATTCTCCAGTGTTTTTGTGTCCTGAAGAAAGACTGAACCTGTGTTGCTCCAGAGCGGGCAGCTACCCGCATACGTATGGACTGTGTTGCAGTGTTTTGTTTGTTGTTTTCCTGTTTTAGCCTGAAGGGCTGTGTTTATTTTCTCTTCTTATGCCACATAATTATAAACCAACCAAAGCTGCACTCTTGGTACCTGAACCTTCAAGCCACAACTGCGATATCAGAACCCTGAAGCTGTTTTGGCAATACCTAACCCTGAAGCCGTGTCAGTGGTACCTGAACTCCAAAGCCGCTTTGGCGGTACCTGAACCCTGAAGCTGCACCAACAATACCTAAACCCTGAAGCCGCTTTGGCGGTATTCTGGCAATTCTGGGTATGTTTTCAGAAACTACTAATCTACCACGTTGATCATATGTGCCAAGCATGGTACATGTATGAGCTTGCAGAGCTTCACAGCCACCACCAGCTTACACCCATGATAACACACGGCTATGCCTGGTTAGAGGTTCAGTGGCAAAAACCACAGCTCTGTCTGGTCTGTTATTCATTTAAGTAACTCTGCCATGGTGTGCGGTTTGTCTTCTAGACAAACTAGCTCCAGCAGAGCCTGTTGCCGCTTCACTGCGACCGTACTCCTTGTCTACCAGCCTAAATGGCAACATTTCCATGGCAAGTAGCCTGGAAATGTGCCTTTTTAAAATTTGGGCCTGTGGGTGGCTGGCTGGGAACTTTCTTTTTCATTCAAAGACCTGGGGAAGGGACAGCTAAATGCCGTGCTGGGACAAGGATATTGAAGTGCCTGATGATGGTAATTCAGAATGAATAAGGATAGGTGCAGGGCAGGAGGCATCTGCGCCAGTGTTTGAACAGGGGATGGGGAAGCACCTAGCACAGGGGAGGAGGCAGTGGTGTCACCCAATGGCACCAATCGAGGGTGTCCGGCTCACCAAATCGGGTGCTTAGATAACATGTGCCTGATCAGGCTGGTGTTGGTTAGGTTAGTGATCATGCTCCTACTGATCTTGGCATGGCACAGGTTGCAAATGTCCTTTTTGCTAGTCTCAGAACTCTGTTTAGAAAAGTCCAAAACTGGGGAACACCTAACTGTTTGACGTAGAAATGCACTAGTGTCGGTGCTCTGCGGAACAGTAACCAGCCTTGTCCCTCTGGTCACCCCTCTGTCTGTTCCTGTCTGTTTTGGTGCTACTGATCTCTCCCTCTCAGTGATGCTGGCCTCGCTCTGCATGCCAGTTTCCCAGGATGGGTCGGTGACTGTCATCCACCATCTTATCTTCCACCACCACACACTGATTCTCTTGACTTAGTGACTGAACAAGAAAACTTAGCGGCAACTGTGTCTCATCATCATCTTCCTCCTTACTGAATATTTGCCGTTCCCCACCATCATGTTCTTCTGACTGTGTCTGCTATAAATCTTGTGCATCACTAAACAGCATGTCCTCTTGTCCCTCTTGGAGTACACAGGTTGAGAAACTACAATCAATAAGTTATAACTTAAGTTATATTGAATAACTATATATATATATATATATATATATATATATATATACAGGTCCTTCTCAAAAAATTAGCATATAGTGTTAAATTTCATTATTTACCATAATGTAATGATTACAATTAAACTTTCATATATTATAGATTCATTATCCACCAACTGAAATTTGTCAGGTCTTTTATTGTTTTAATACTGATGATTTTGGCCTACAACTCCTGATAACCCAAAAAACCTGTCTCAATAAATTAGCATATCAAGAAAAGGTTCTCTAAACGACCTATTACCCTAATCTTCTGAATCAACTAATTAACTCTAAACACATGCAAAAGATACCTGAGGCTTTTAAAAACTCCCTGCCTGGTTCATTACTCAAAACCCCCATCATGGGTAAGACTAGCGACCTGACAGATGTCAAGAAGGCCATCATTGACACCCTCAAGCAAGAGGGTAAGACCCAGAAAGAAATTTCTCAACAAATAGGCTGTTCCCAGAGTGCTGTATCAAGGCACCTCAATGGTAAGTCTGTTGGAAGGAAACAATGTGGCAGAAAACGCTGTACAACGAGAAGAGGTGACCGGACCCTGAGGAAGATTGTGGAGAAGGACCGATTCCAGACCTTGGGGAACCTGAGGAAGCAGTGGACTGAGTCTGGTGTGGAAACATCCAGAGCCACCGTGCACAGGCGTGTGCAGGAAATGGGCTACAGGTGCCGCATTCCCCAGGTAAAGCCACTTTTGAACCATAAACAGCAGCAGAAGCGCCTGACCTGGGCTACAGAGAAGCAGCACTGGACTGTTGCTAAGTGGTCCCAAGTACTTTTTTCTGATGAAAGCAAATTTTGCATGTCATTCGGAAATCAAGGTGCCAGAGTCTGGAGGAAGACTGGGGAGAAGGAAATGCCAAAATGCCTGAAGTCCAGTGTCAAGTACCCACAGTCAGTGATGGTGTGGGGTGCCATGTCAGCTGCTGGTGTTGGTCCACTGTGTTTCATCAAGGGCAGGGTCAATGCAGCTAGCTATCAGGAGATTTTGGAGCACTTCATGCTTCCATCGGCTGAAATGCTTTATGGAGATGAAGATTTCATTTTTCAGCACGACCTGGCACCTGCTCACAGTGCCAAAACCACTGGTAAATGGTTTACTGACCATGGTATTACTGTGCTCAATTGGCCTGCCAACTCTCCTGACCTGAACCCCATAGAGAATCTGTGGGATATTGTGAAGAGAAAGTTGAGAGACGCAAGACCCAACACTCTGGATGAGCTTAAGGCCGCTATTGAAGCATCCTGGGCCTCCATAACATCTCAGCAGTGTCACAGGCTGATTGCCTCCATGCCACGCCGCATTGAAGCAGTCATTTCTGCCAAAGGATTCCCGACCAAGTATTGAGTGCATAACTGAACATTATTATTTGATGGTTTTTTTGTTTGTTATTAAAAAACACTTTTATTTGATTGGACGGTTGAAATATGCTAATTTATTGAGACAGGTTTTTTGGGTTATCAGGAGTTGTAGGCCAAAATCATCAGTATTAAAACAATAAAAGACCTGACAAATTTCAGTTGGTGGATAATGAATCTATAATATATGAAAGTTTAATTGTAATCATTACATTATGGTAAATAATGAAATTTAACACTATATGCTAATTTTTTGAGAAGGACCTGTATATATATATATAAAAGAGCTCCTTGGAGTGCCCTAGTGTAGGAGGAAGGAGGATCAGGGTGATGATTAGGTGATTAAGACTTTATGCTGGTGAGACTGGACCATGTGGAAGACTAAGTGGTGCTGTAAAGCCTGCAGGAAGTATTATCTAATATATAAAGCTGAATGTGTGTGTGTGTGTATGTATGTATGTATGTATGTATGTCCGGGATTGGCATCTGAACCGTAGCAGCTACAGCCACAAAATTTTGCACAGTCACACGTCTGGACCCCGAGAGCGTCATAGGCTATGTTGTGAGGTGAAATTTTAACCCCGCGCTTTCCAATTCACCAAACAATTTTGCCCCTATCTACATAATGGGGAAAAAGTGAAAGGAAAAGTGTTGGAGGCGTCGCAGCTACAGGCACAAAATTTTGCACAGTCACACGTCTGGACCCTGAGAGCGTCAAAGCTATATTGTGAGGTGAAATTTTAACCCCGCGCTTTCCAAGTCACCAAACAATTTTGCCCCTATCTACATAATGGGGAAAAAATGAAAGGAAAAGTGTTGGAGGCAAATTAACAGCTGCCAGATGTGAACAAGGGGGACTTAAAGAATGACAGCGATGGCACCAAAGAGTATATACTGTACAGTTGCTAAGGTGGGGCCCCAACATGGGATAATCACACCACCACGGGGATATGAACACACACACAAAATGCGCCACACACTACCACGTGCTCGAACACATATACCACCCTCAGTGCACATTTCACCACACATACACCAACCTCGCCACATAAAAGTAGAAACACAAAAGTCGCCGCTCAAAACTCGCCACGCGCAAAACTCTCCACATGCAAAACTCGCCACACGTGCAAAACTCGCCACACGCAAAACTTGCACACGCAGAAAAATTGCCACACGCAGAAAAATTGCCACATGCACAAAAGTTGCAACACATGCAAAAGTTGCCTCACACAAAACTTGCACATACTCAAAAGGCACCACACATAAAACTCGCCACGCGCAAAACTCGCCATGCGCAAAACTTGCTGCACACAACTTGCTACACTAACCTGTCACATGCAACTCGACACACAAAAAGTTGCTACACGCATGTCGCCACACAAAACTCATCTCACAAAAGTCCCTACATGCATGTCGCCACACGCAACTCAACACACACAACTTGACACACGAAACTCGCCCTAAAACACACACAAGTCTGGTATCCTTCAAAAATAAAAATCTGATTAATAAGCAGACAAACTACAAGAGCAACAAATGTACCATATAGGAATCCGGCAGCTGTCAGTCACATGACCAGTCTATTATGTGTATGTGTGAGCTAATATATACTGTCAGGGGGTGGGCTTACTGTTGGCTGGGGATTTATCAGGCTGCCATTTTAGCTTACAAATACTGAGGTAAAAATACTGACCAAATAACGTGTGAACGAGGGCTAATACAGGAGGAGATGGCATACAGCTATATACTATATACAGGAGATGACACACAGGTATATACTATTTACAGGGGAGATGACACACAGGTATATACTATATACAGGAGGAGATGACACACAGATATATACTATATACAGGAGAGATGACACACAGGTATATACTATATAGAGGAGGAGATGACATACAGGTACATACTACATACAGGAGGAGATGACATACAGGTATATACTATATACAGGAGGAGATGACACACAGGTATATACTATATACAGGAGCAGATTACCTACAGGTATATAGTATATACAGGAGGAGATGACACAGGTATATGCTATGTATAGGAGGAGATGACATACAGGTATATACTATATACAGGAGATGACACACAGATATATACTATATATAGGTGAGATGACACACAGGTATATACTATATACAGGAGATTACATACAGGTATATCTAATATATAAAGCTGAATGTGTGTATGTATGTATGTGTGTATGTCCGGGATTGGCATCTGTACCGTCGCAGCTACAGCCACAAAATTTTGCACAGTCACACGTCTGGACCCCGAGAGCGTCATAGGCTATGTTGTGAGGTGAAATTTTAACCCCGCGCGTTCCAATTCACCAAACAATTTTGCTCCTATCTACATAATGGGGAAAAAGTGAAGGGAAAAGTGTTGGAGGAAAATTGACAGCTGCCAGATGTGAACAATGAGGACTTAAAGAATGAGAGCGATGGCGACAAAGAGTATATACCGTACAGTTGCTAAGGTGGGGCCCCGACATGGGATACTCACCACACACGGGGATATGAACACAAACACAAAATGCGCCACACACTACCACGTGCTTGAACACATATACCACCCTCAGCACACATTTCACCACACACACACACCAACCTCGCCACATAAAAGTCGAAACACAAAAGTCACCACTCAAAACTCGCTACATGCAAAACTCGCCATATGCAAAACTAGGCTCACGCAAAACTCGCCACACGTGCAAAACTCACCTCATGGAAAACTCACCTCATGCAAAACTTGCACACACAGAAAAATTGCCACATGTACAAAAGTTGCACCACATGCAAAAGTTGCCTCACACAAAACTTGCACATACTCAAAATGCACCACACATAAAACTCGCCACGCGCAAAACTCGCCATGCACAAATCTTGCTGCACACAACTTGCTACACTAACCTGTCACATGCAACTCAACACACAAAATGTTGCTACACGCATGTCGCCACACAAAACTCATCTCACAAAAGTCGCTACATGCATGTCGCCACACGCAACTCAACACACACAACTTGACACATAAAACTCGCCCTAAAACACACACAAGTCTGGTATTGTCCTTCAAAAATAAAAATCTGATTAATAAGCAAACTACAAGAGCAACAAATGTACCATATAGGAAATACGGCAGCTGTCAGTCACATGACCTGTCTATTATGTGTATGTGTGAGCTAATATATACTGCCAGGGGGGAGGGCTTCCTGTTGGCTGGGGATTTATCAGGCTGCCAATAGCAACCAATCACAGCTCAGCTTCTATTTTGCTACAGTTAATTAACCTGAGCTCTGATTGGTTAATATAGGCAACAAAGACATTCTCAGTATAACAAAGCTAATATATGTTGTGAAATGCTTCTATTTGCTTAGTTTTTGCCTTTTAATAATTACATTTCTATCTATTTGTTTTGTGGTTTTTGTGTGCAGAATAAATTTTTGTTAACACATTCTATTTTGCTAACAGCAGTCATTAACCCGGGCGAAGCCGGGTAGTACAGCTAGTCTGCTATAAAACCGACCACTTGCCTGCACTGCTCTGGCTTCAGAAGTGGTGTACTGTGCCTCCCTTTAAAGTGAGGCAGGAATCTATGTGTGGTGGATGGGCATGTTTCTTGGGCACCAGCAACAGGCTTAGTCACACCTGCCCCACCTCCTCGCCATCTGTGTGCACCATCATCATCACTTCCACTTCCTCATCAATTATCGCACACCTTACGCATGTTGTAGTTGCCAGGTCTCTTAAAATCAAGTTTATTTTTAATTAAAAAAAAATTGGTCAACTGAAGCAATCAAAGTGGTTTTTGGGAGTTTACGATACCGAAATATAGCAGAAAGAATGCAAAAGTATATGAATGACAAACAAATTCAATCTATAAAAAAATCTTTCAATGATTTTTCATTTTTTAGAGATTTTTAGAGATCACAAAAATGTTCACAGACCACTTTTTTACTGGAGTTGGCAATCCCTAGTCAGCACAGGACTTTTTATTGCTTAATATCACGAAGAGCCAGTTGCTCAGCAATTTCTGGAGTATACCGCCTGTTGTAATCCTCCATATATTCGGTTTTATGTTTGCCATATTGCCAATGGTTTAGCTGGTTCCCCAAAAACACAAATTATAGCATATAATTTGCGAAGTTGGTAGGGCATTTGGAAAGCGATTGCATCTGTTATACCGTCTTCCCATTGGGAATCGTCTTCCAAAAGATGAAGATTAATGCACGCATTTTTATACGTGTCATGTAAGATTCCATTGACAGTCTTTAAGTCAGCATAAGACTTTGCTCCTCTTGCGTGAAGTAAAAGGAGTCATAGGTAATACAGCTTAGTTACCATCTGTTAAAGAGACTGTATACATTCGGGAAATTGTTTTCCCAAATTGAGCCCATCGTTTTTTCCATCCTTCAGGTACAGCTTTTCTATCCCAGACATAGTGTTCAGGGATTTCACTGTACAAATACTGACGGGCGGAAGCATCAACTCTGTTTAGCTCAAAATAAGCTTGCAGAGTAGAGGCTTTTGAGTCCAAAATAACCATATCCACATTACCATCTTCGAAAAACACTTGCTGCGTGTTTTCAAGGTGAACAGCAAGCCTTTTAATGGTATGTGAAGCATCATGCATTTTATTTCCTCAGGGGCGCTTATATATCGAGAATCTAGGTATATGGCTGGTTCATTCCAGTTTAATGTATCAAACTTGATATTGGCACAGTCATGTCCTTTGTATACATATTTGAAAAGATATTTAACACTTTTTATTGAAGCACATATCTCAGCATTGATATGGCAATTGTACTTGAGTAATAAATAAGGGTTGTATGGAACTACCCATCTATTGTTGATTTCTCACGTTCCTCGTCTGGTTTTCCCAGTATTGCGTCGACGGCACTGTGGATAACCATCAACATTGGTGTTTGTCTCTGTATTAAATTCCTTTGGGAATTTTTTTGCGCATTGACCATCTGTCATGCATATAGAGCCAGGTTGATCTTCGCCACATGGGCCATGAATCATGTGCTTCATCACTGCCTCATACAGTTTTGGATTTGCTGTCTCATTTGGGATTTCAGAAGAGACTAATTCGTCAATTATTTCTTTGTCCCTCGGTTTATCTTCCTCTCCGAGGATTAAGAACATGTGAGCGTGTGGTAGTCCACGCTTTGTAAATTCTATTACATGCACATAGGCAACTACACGGCCAAAAATGTGTTTTTCAAAATCTTGTTAAGCACGGCTTGGAGTTTGATTTTAAATACTCGTGCAACCAAATCTGGTCTGAACTCTGGCCTTTGCCATGGGTCTAAGTTTTCAGTAATTTCTTTCGTCTTTGGGTTACAGATCATCATAACAAAAAGATCTGGCTTTCTGAATTTTCGGACAATTGTCATGGCGTCTTGGTAATTTTACTGCATAGCTCTTGGGCTTCCAATGAAAGTGGACAGTAAAATTACTGGTGTCCCAGCTTTTAGCCCTTGGTGTAACGCAGCATTATGGATGTGATCCATAATTCCGGTATAACTGTCGACGCGTAATGCCTTTTGATTTTGTTTTATATATTCAATCCTGTCAGATTTAATTTTGACGCAACTGTCAACGATAAATTGTTGCGTCAACTTCCCAGCATTTAAAAGGGGATTGAACTTGTCACGAATGGCCAGCCTGTATGCAGAGTACTGCAACGAGGTGATTTTAATCTTGTCGATCTTGATTCACTGGAATGGATGGTGGATGAATGTCACCAATTCTTTGATGTTGCACACTTAGGGCAATTGGAGTTGTCAAATTTATTGTCCATCCACTGTCCCCATATGGGAATAGAAGTGAGTATATCATTGCATCACACTTTCCGTGAAGAAAGCTGATTTGAACAGTTTGTTATTTTGAGTGGATCGCGATTTTCTAACTCAGCAATCCTCTCTTCCTCTAATTCAAATTCCCTCATCATTGTGAAGGCTCTTGCTGAGTGGGTTAATTGCTTTCATTTTCTCTCCAAGAGATGATAGCTGTGCTGGGTGGCACTTTTTATTTACTTGACTTCTTGTACTTAATGCTTCTTCACTGTCCAAGATATAAATCTGGGCAAACTTGGGAGTCCTACCCACAGCGGGATACAATGGGGCAGTTCTGTTGTAAATTTGGCCATGAATTCGAAAACAATATGGACTATGCCAGGTGGTGCTACATGTGCTCCCATTGATGCAAAAGCAAGCGAGCTATTGTGCGAGAGAGCGAGGGAGAGGGAAAAGTTGGAGCTTGACACGCTGAGACATATATAATAAGCCATTGCAATTGGTGGGTGCCATACCTGCTGGTGATTTCAGCCGAAGTGAACATTTAAAAAAACAGGATCCTATGACTAAGGGCGCCGTGGTGCGCCAGAAACGAGTCAGGCAGAGAGTCTCTTTCTCTCTTTTTTAAAATTGTTTTTTAAAATGTTCAAATAAAATTGAAATTTTACTTAAACTGGATGGACGTACTGGAAACTTCCTTCCTTCTTCCAAGCGAGCTATTGTATTGCGTTATATTAACCATAAAGTTATTGGAGTGCTGATGCTCTCCTTTCATCAACTTGACTAATTGATCATCCATACGAATGGGATGTAATTGGATGTGCCCTCTCTTGCAGTAGGAAGGGAATGTTTTGTCCTGCGCCATTTCGTCTTTGAAATTTTTAGATTGGCAGAACTGACATCCAAATGTTAGTTAGCCAGCATAGTGCTCTTCAATACGTGTCTCATTAATTTGATTGAGAAGTCCTCTAGTGACAAATGTAACTTGCCGTCGTCGAGTGGCTTTTGCATTTTGGACACTTATTCTATCTTGTTCTCTTTTTTGTGAAATATGTGTATCACTTTCTGCATTGCGTGTTGCTCATTGTCGTGCAGCATTAGATGCCCTACGTGATTCAGTTACTTCATTCGTTTCTCTTGCTCTGGCCGCCCTCTGTTGGGCTGCATCAGCATTTCTTCGACAATTTTGTTCATCTTCTGTGTCATTAAGACGCAGGTTATGCATCCGCATGCGATTCACTTCTCTACATGCAGCAACGCGCTCAATTTGATCCATCTTTGCAATGTTGCCACACACTGTTGCCTCAGTGTTGCCTCACAATGTTGCCTCACAGTGTTGCCTCACAGGCTAACGTTCAAAAAAGGCTTATGCCTTAACTCACCACCAGCGCTGGTTGCGCCCACGCAGTTAGTTGCTAGTGGTAATAACTATGGATACCTAAGTTACTGTTCAGGTGTGGATGACTCATTGGGCACAGACACACGGTTGAGCGGTTGATGACTCATTGTGCACAAACACATGGACAAGTCAAAATTAGGTATATTGATTATGTTTCTATGTTGTTACTGTATTATTCAGATCAGTTATGGTGCAATGGATCCTATTATGAGCAATTCAAACCTCTTCCCATCATTCTTCCAAGCACTTCCCAATTACTCAACCCAGTGTCTGGCCATTATACAATTACTCAGACATTATAACTGGACGTGGATCGGTGTTATAACATCTGGTGATGATTTCGGAGAGAAGCAGAGCCAGGAGTTAAAGACAAAGGCTGCCAAATATGAAATTTGTGTTGAGTACATTATTAAAATTCGTGATTCCGTGCCAATATTTTCTAATTATTATGAAAACTTAAAGATTATTAACAACTCAACTTCACAAGTCATTGTCATTTGTGGAACATTTTCCGTCTTCATTGTATTCTTTATTGAAGATGAACTCAAAGCCTGTGAGAAGACCTTCATTGTACCAGCAGGTTGGATTGCTCAATTCATACCATCTACAAATATAAAGTCACCATTTCATGGAAGTCTTGTATTTTCTCCACCTACTAAAGAGATGCCAAATTTGAGACATTTTCTACAAGAAATTAGCCCAAGAAATCGTCCAGATGACATTTTATTGGAGACTATCATTGAATTTGCTTTTCAATGTTTCACCTCTGGTCAAATGAGAAAATATCTTATTCATTTACCTCTTCAGGAATGCAACAGAACCATTAAGTTAGGTGAACTTGGAAACAGTGCGTATAATACTGCCAGTTTTGGGGTCACTTATCTTGTGTATAAATCTGTCTACGCCATGGCACATGCTCTACATGAGATGCAATCACAGATAGCAAAAAATATAAAGTATAAAGAAAATCAGAGACTGCTGCAAAAGGTAAGATATGACATGTAAAATGCATATGGTTCAGTGTAAGATAAGAATGAGCTATAAAGCTGAATAAAGTACTGTTAATAATAAGTGCTCAAATAGAGTCTCAAACCTTAAAGAACTGACATACAGGAACTTGGCACTCGAGAAGATATAATGTAGAAAATGTTATTTGTATTAAGGCAATCCACAGTAAATGTTTATGACTAGAGATGAGCGACCACTAAAATGCTCGGATGCTCACTAGTCAAACCGAGCAATTCCTAATGCTCATTTCAAGTATCGAGTATAATGGGAGTCAATGGGGAATCTGAGCATTTTTTCAGCAGACCCTACAAAGAGGTCTGGGGGGCAGTGTAAATGTTGATATGAATGGGAAAAGTTTTAAATGGAAGGAGAACAGCATGGGGAAGACCCCTGGAAGCGTCTCTGACTCCCAGATCGCTGCTGAGGACAATGAGGTCACACTTTTACTTCCCTTTAAAGTGAACCTGTCAGCAGGATTGTGCTTAGTAAACTACAGACACTGTCAGGTCGGCGCTGTTACAATCATACCTGGTGATGAAATCCATCTTGTGGTTGTTGTTTAATCTGTATTTGTAGTTTTCAGTTAATGAGATTTTCAAGCTTTCGAGGTGGCCTGTGGGTGGGTTGTGGATGGGGCTCTGGGTGGCCTGTGGGTGGGTTGTGGGCAGGGCTTTATGTGATGCTCTGCTTACATATGCATCTGTATGGGCTTATGAAAGGTCACTGATCCTTCACTGTCCTGACCCCTATTTTACATATTGCATAGAATATTGTGCGGAAAAAAAATGAACATTAATCATGCAGGTACAGTTGGCGGTGCCTGCGCTGTTTGATGATGCAATGGATTATATGCCTATATGCATTTATTATTTAGTCATATAGTATAGTGGGTAGAAAAAAAATAATCAAAATGGCACCTGCTACTGCTCATGCACCGCTGGTGCCATTGTGCTATAGGAAACATTTTTTTTGCTCCATCATGATGGCGCCGGTAGCGGCGCCTACACAGCAGCATCAATCGTGTTCCAATAGATGCTAGTGCTCAGGACCGGCCACCGGTGAAATTTTAATGGAAATATTACTTTTTTCTTCCCCCAATTATATATGGCTAAATAATAAATGTATATAGAAATATTGTCCCATGTATCATGCTACAGCGCAGGCGACACTGCCGGAGCCTGCGTGATGAATGTTAATTTTTATTTTCCACACCATATTCTATGCAGTATTTAAAATAGGGAGAAAGGTCAGTGAAGGATCAGTGATCTGTCATAAGCCATAAGGATGAATATGTAAGCAGAGCACCACATAAAGCCCCTCCCACTGCCCCGCCCACAGCCCCACCCGTCGCATGAGAATTTCATTAACTGAAAACTACAAATACAGATTAACCCCTTCCCGACCCATGACGCCTATGCGGCGTCATGGAATGATCGCATCCCTGCAGATCGGGTGAAAGGGTTAATTCCTATTTTACCCGATCTGCAGGGAGAGGGGGAGTTGTACTTCAGCCTAGGGGGGGTGGCTTTGCCCCCACGTGGCTACGATCGCTCTGATTGGCTGTTGAAAGTGCAACAGCCAATCAGAGCAATTTGCAATATTTCACCTATGAAAATGGTGAAATATTGCAATCCAGCCATGGCCGATGCTGCAATAGCATCTGCCATGGCTGGAAATCATGTTCTGGCCCCCCCCACCGCCCCCGATCTCCTCCCCAGTCCTCCGTTCTGTCCGGTACCCCCCTCCGTCCCCCTGTTCGCTCCC
The DNA here is from genome assembly GCF_051348905.1 of Ranitomeya variabilis. Classification (NCBI taxonomy): domain Eukaryota; kingdom Metazoa; phylum Chordata; class Amphibia; order Anura; family Dendrobatidae; genus Ranitomeya; species Ranitomeya variabilis. Next base: position 1,137,590,146 of record NC_135232.1, read on the forward strand.
CCGTGCTCCTGTCCGCTCCCCCCGTCCTCCGATCCACCCCCCCCACCACCCCCTCATACTTACCGATCCTCCCGAAGTCGGTCCGTCTTCTCCCTGGGCGCCGCCATCTTCCAAGATGGCGGGTGCATGCTCAGTACGCCCGCCGAATCTGCAGGCTGGCAGATTCGTTACAAGTACATTTTGATCGCTGTGGTAGGTTCTACCACAGCGATCAAAATAAAAAAATAATAAATAAACCCCCCCCTTTATCACCCCCATAGGTAGGGACAATAATAAAATAAAGAAAATATTTTTTTTTCTTTTTCCACTAGGGTTAGGGTTAGAACTAGGGTTAGAACTAGGGGTAGGGTTAGGGTTACGGGTAGGGTTAGGGTTAGGGGTAGGGTTATGGCATGTGCACACAGAGCGGATCGGCCGCGGATCCGCAGCGGATCGGCCGCGGATCCGCAGCGGATCGGCCGCGGATCGGCAGCGGATCGGCCGCGGATTGGCCGCGGATCGGCAGCGGATTGGCCGCGGATCTGCAGCGGATTGGCAGCGGATTGGCCGCGGATCCGCAGCGGATCGGCCGCGGATCTGCAGCGGATTGGCCGCGGATCCGCAGCGGATTGGCAGCGGATTGGCCGCGGATCCGCAGCGGATTGGCCGCTGCGAATTCGAAGCAGTTTTCCATCAGGTTTACAGTACCATGTACACCTAAGGAAAACCAAATCCGCTGTGCCCATGGTGCGGAAAATTCCGTGCAGAAACGCTGCATTGTATTTTCCGCAGCATGTCAATTCTTTGTGCGGATTCCGCAGCGTTTTACACCTGTTCCTCAATAGGAATCCGCAGGTGAAATCCGCACAAAAAAACACTGGAAATCTGCTGTAAATCCGCAGGCAAAACGCAGTGCCTTTTACCTGCAGATTTTTCAAACATCGGGCGGAAAAATCTCACACGAATCCGCAACGTGGGCACATAGCCTTAGGGTTAGGGTTGGAATTAGAGTTAGGGTTGGAATTAGGGCTAGGGTTTGAAATAGGGTTAAGATTAGGCTTGTGGTTAGGGTTACGGATAGGGTTAGGGGTGTGTTGGGGTTACAGTTGTGGTTAGGGTTGGGATTAGGGTTACGGTTGGGATTAGGGTTAGGATTAGGGTTGGAATTAGGGTTACGGTTGTGTTGCGGTTAGGGTTGTGGTTAGGGGTGTGTTGGGGTTAGGGTTGTGATTAGGGTTATGGCTACAGTTGGGATTAGGATTAGGGGTGTGTTGGGGTTAGTGTTGAAGTTAGAATTGAGGGGTTTCCACTGTTTAGGCACATCAGGGGTCTCCAAACGCAACATGGCGCCACCATTGATTCCAGCCAATCTTGCGTTCAAAAAGTCAAATGGTGCTCCCGCCCTTCCAAGCCCCGACGTGCGCCCAAACAGTGGTTTACCCCCACATTTGGGGTACCAGCGTACTCAAGACAAACTGGGCAACAACTGTTGGGGTCCAATTTCTCCTGTTACCCTTGCAAAAATAAAAAATTACTTGCTAAAACATAATTTTTGAGGAAAGAACAATTATTTTTTATTTTCACGGCTCTGCGTTACAAACTTCTGTGAAGCACTTGGGGGTTGAACGTGCTCACCACACATCTAGATAAGTTCCTTGGGGGGTCTAGTTTCCAAAATGGGGTCACTTGTGGGGGGTTTCTACTGTTTAGGCATATCAGGGGCTCTGCAAACGTAACATGATGCCCGCAGACCATTCCATCAAAGTCTGCATTCCAAAACGTCACTACTTCCCTTCCGAGCCCCGGCATGTACCCAAACAGTGGTTTACCCCCACATATGGGGTATCAGCGTACTCAGGAGAAACTGGACAACAACTTTTGGGGTCCGATTTCTCCTGTTACTCTTGCAAAAATAAAAAATTCTGGGCTAAAAAAATATTTTTGAGGAAAGGAAACACATTTATTATTTTCACGGCTCTGCGTTATAAACTTCTGTGAAGCACTTGGGGGTTCAAAGTGCTCACTACACATCTAGATCAGTTCCCTTGGGGGTCTAGTTTCCAAAATGGAGTCAATTGTGGGGAGTTCCTACTGTTTAGGCACATCAGGGGCTCTGCAAATGCAACCTGACGCCCGCAGAGCATTCCATCAAAGTCTGCATTTCAAAACGTCACTACTTCCCTTCCGAACCCCGACGTGTGCCAAAACAGTGGTTTACCCCCACATATGGGGTATCATCGTACTCAGGAGAAACTGGAAAACAACTTTTGGGGTCCAATTTCTCCTATTACCCTTGGGAAAATAAAAAATTGTGGGCTAAAAAATCATTTTTGAGAAAAGAAAAATTATTTTTTATTTTCATGGCTCTGCGTTATAAACTTCTGTGAAGCACTTGGGGGTTCAAAGTGCTCACCACACATCTAGAATAGTTCCTTGGGAGGTCTAGTTTCCAAAATGGGGTCACTTGTGCGGGAGCTCCAATGTTTAGGCACACAGGGGCTCTCCAAACGCGACATGGTGTCCGCTAATGATTGGAGCTAATTTTCCATTCAAAAAGCCAAATGGCGTGCCTTCCCTTCCGAGCCCTGCCGTGCGCCCAAACAGTGGTTTACCCCCACATATGGGGTATCATCGTACTCAGGACAAACTGGACAACAACATTTGGGGTCCAATTTCTCCTATTACCCTTGGGAAAATAAAAAATTCTGGGCTAAAAATCATTTTTGAGGAAAGAAAAATTATTTTTTTATTTTCACGGCTCTGCGTTATAAACTTCTGTGAAGCACCTGGGGGTTATAAGTGCTCACTATGCATCTAGATAAGTTCCTTGGGGGGTCTAGTTTCCAAAATGGGGTCACTTGTAGGGGAGCTCCAATGTTTAGGCACACAGGGGCTCTCCAAACGCGACATGGTGTCCGCTAACGATTGGAGCTAATTTTCCATTCAAAAAGTCAAATGGCACGCCTCCCCTTCCGAGCCTTGCCGTGCACCCAAACAGTGGTTTACCCCCACATATGAGGTATCGGCATACTCAGGAGAAGTTGCCCAACAAATTTTAGGATCCATTTTATCCTGTTGCCCATGTGAAAATGAAAGAATTGAGGCTAAAATAAATTTTGTGTGAAAAAAAAGTACTTTTTCATTTTTGCGGATCAATTTGTGAAGCACCTGGGGGTTTAAAGTGCTCACTATGCCTCTAGATGAGTTCCTTGGGGGGTCTAGTTTCCAAAATGGGGTCACTTGTGGAGGAGCTCCAATGTTTAGGCACACAGGGGCTTTCCAAACGCGACATGGTGTCCGCTAACGATGGAGATAATTTTTCATTCAAAAAGTCAAATGGCGCTCCTTCCCTTCCGAGCCTTACCATGTGCCCAAACAGTGGTTTACCCCCACATGTGAGGTATTGGTGTACTCAGGAGAAATTGCCCAACAAAATTTAGGATCCATTTTATCCTGTTGCCCATGTGAAAATGAAAAAATTGAGGCTAAAATATTTTTTTTGTGAAAAAAAAAAGTACTTTTTCATTTTTACGGATCAATTTGTGAAGCACCTGGGGGTTTAAAGTGCTCACTATGCTTCTAGATAAGTTCCTTGGGGGGTCTAGTTTCCAAAATGGGGTCACTTGTGGGGGAGCTCCAATGTTTAGGCACACGGGGGCTCTCCAAACGCGACATGGTGTCTGCTAAAGATTGGAGCCAATTTTTCATTGAAAAAGTCAAATGGCGCTCCTTCCCTTCCGAGCCCTGCCGTGCGCCCAAACAGTGGTTTACCCCCACATATAAGGTATCAGCGTACTCAGGACAAATTGGACAACAACGTCCGTGGTCCAGTTTCTCCTTTTACCCTTGGGAAAATAAAAAAAATTTCGCTAAAATATCATTTTTGTGACTAAAAAGTTAAATGTTCATTTTTTACTTCCATGTTGCTTCTGCTGCTGTGAAACACCTGAAGGGTTAATAAACTTCTTGAATGTGGTTTTGAGCACCTTGAGGGGTGCAGTTTTTAGAATGGTGTCACTTTTGGGTATTTTCAGCCATATAGAACCCTCAAACTGACTTCAAATGTGAGGTGGTCCCTAAAAAAAATGGTTTTGTAAATTTTGTTGTAAAAATGAGAAATCACTGGTCTAATTTTAACCCTTTTGTTTCCAAAATTGTGCTGATGTAAAGTAGACATGTGGGAAATGTTATTTATTAACTATTTTGTGTCACATAACTCTCTGGTTTAACAGAATAAAAATTCAAAATGTGAAAATTGCGAAATTTTCAAAATTTTTGCCAAATTTCCGTTTTTTTCACAAATAAACTCAGAAATTATCGATCTAAATTTACCACTAACATGAAGCCCAATATGTCACGAAAAAACAATCTCAGAATCGCTAGGATCCGTTGAAGCGTTCCTGAGTTATTACCTCATAAAGGGACACTGGTCAGAATTGCAAAAAACGGCAAGGTCATGAAGGGGTTAAACAACAACCACAAGATGGATTTCATCGACCAAGGTATCAATTTAATCAGTATAACAGTGCCAACCTGACAGTGTCTGTAGTTTACTGAGCACTGTCCTGATGACAGGTTCACTTTAAGTACTCACAAAACATTCAAAATAGATGAGAAATTGGAGTTTACAGGAAAAGTTTTTTTTAAGAAACATTCTTTCCTGTATAATGACTTGTATGTGAGGCAAAATGTAAAAAAGATTAAAAAAAATAAAAATTTAAGTAAAACAAAATCGAAATGTTTAGTAAAAAATTGGAAATTTCAGTGTAATTTATGAAGGAAGCAAAAACTGCCAAAAAATGTGATGTCAGAGGGACTCGGATACTCCCTGTATTGCACATATAGGAGGGCCTAATACACATTCTGTTTAAATTGTCAAAGCCTGTTACCGCTTTGCTGAAGCAGTGCTGCTGAGCTTCCTGCTGATGTGGACAGCATACTCTGAGATAGCAATTTGGAGATGGAGCATGAGGAGGAGCAGGAGGGGGTGCAGGAACTGATGTAGGAGGTGGAGGAAACCCCAGAGAGAAGTAGAGTCAGCAAACCTCTGTGTTGGTAGCACATGTGCTATGCCAGGGTGGGACAAGGCCCCGGCCTCCACAATATTCACCCATTATACAGTCAGTGAAATGTCCCTGACCACAAGCACTTGTCCGCGTGTTGGTTGTTCAGTGAACAAACAGTAACTGCATTGGTAAGGACATGGGTGATGTTCATGGACACGTGCTGGGACAAGGTGAGGATGCCACATCAGGAGACATATTGGCAGCTAGGGACCAAGTACCCAGGGATCAAATTTCAATACCTGTAGCAGGCCAATTTTGTTTTTTTATTTCAAAACAACAAAATTGCACAAAATCCAAGTTCTACAGTATATTTGACAAAAGTCAATTTTTGAACAACCAAATTTGTACACCTTCAGCAGGCCAAATTAATTTTTTTTTTCAAACCAATGAAATTGCACACAAACCACTTTCTACAGTATACAGTAAATGACAATAGTAAATTTGTGATCAACCAAATTTGTATGCCTGTAGCAGTTCAATTTTGGTTTTTATTTCAAACCAACTAAATTGCACACAAACCAAGTTTTACGGTATATATGAAAATAGTAAATTTTTGAACAACCTAATTTATACACCATTAGCAGACCAATTTTGGTTTTTATTTCAAATCTGAAATTTCACACAAAGCAGATTCTACAGTATATATGACAATAGTAAATTTTTGATACAAAAATATTATATAATAATATAAGTGGGTTTTAAAAATTTTAATGCACTGTAATTTTACACAAAGTACGTCAAAATGTATGGATGACTTATTGAATCCATAAAAAATGTTTATAAGTTTTTTTAGTTTTATCTAACACAGCAATTTAACATGAACCATGCTAAAGTGTATGGAAGAATCATTGAATCCACAAAACGTTTTGGAAGTTTTTTGGAGTTTAATATACCAACATAATGTAACGTCTAATGCTCACTGCCAAGCATATCCCAGCACCCAGATACTCAAGTGATATCTGAGTATCACTGACCACATTCGCTCATCCCTATTTATGATGTTCCAATCAGGTCTCTGATCTTCTGCAGATATACTCTGTGTAAAATAAATAATACATATTAACATATAAGTAAAAAACATTTATGGTCATACATATACAGCTCTGGCAAAAATTAAGAGACTCAGCATTGTCCTGCTGGAAAAAATAGTCCTCAGAGTTGGGGAACATTGCCTGAGCAGAAGAAATCAACTGTTTTTCCAGGATAACCTTGTTTGTGGCTTGATTCATGCGTCCTTCCAAAGAACAACCTGCCCTATTCCAGCCTTGCTGAAGCATCCGTAGATCATTACCGTTCCTCCACCAAATTTCACAGTGGGGGCAAGACACTGCGGCTTGTACGCCTCTCCAGGTCTCCGTCTAACCATTAGACAACCAGGTGTTGATCTGGGGATGCTTCAGCAAGGCTGGAATTGGGCAGGTTAATCTTTGCGAAGGATGTATGAATCAAGCCTCATACAAGGTTATCCTGGAAAACAGTTGATTCCTTCTGCTTGGGCATTGTGACAATGCTCCATGCCACACAGCAAGGTCAATCAAGGTGTGGATGAAGGACCACCACATCAAATCCCTATCATGGCCAGGCCAATCTCCAGACCTGAACCCCACTGAAAACCTCTGGAATGTAATCAAGAGGAAGATGGATAGTCACAAGCCATCAACCAAAGAAGTGCTTAATTTTTTGTACCAGGAGTGGCATAAGGTCACCCAGAAGCAGTGTGAAAGACTGGTGGAAAGCATGCCAAGACTCATGAAAGCTGTGATTAAAAACCATGGTTATTCCACAAAATATTGATTTTTGAACTCTTCCTGAGTTAAAACATTAGTATTGTTGTTTCTAAATGATTATGAACTTGTTTTTTTGCATTATTTGAGGTCTGCAAGCAATGCATTTTTTTGTTATTTTGATCATTTCTCATTTTCAGAAAATAAATGCAAATTTTTTTGTTTGGAAGTTCGGAGACATGTTGTCAGTAGTTTATAGAATAAAAGAACAATTTACATTTTACTCAAAATATACCAATAAAGGGAAAAATCAGACAAACTGAAACTGTTGCTGTGGTCTCTTCATGTTTGCCAGAGCTGTATACAGCATTTTCCTTATATGTGAATAAGTGTTTTTTATTTTACACACAGTATATCGGAAGAAAATCAGAGACCTGACCAAAACATCATAGCATCATTGATGGATATCATTTCTACAAATAAAATCTTCTTGAGTGCCATATTCCTATATGTAAGACAAGAATGAAAACTGAAGTTAAAATGGAAGCACATCACAACTTTGTGCCTTACAGTTATCAAACAGTAAGTAAAAGCAAACATTGTCTCCTGTTCCAGTGAGGAATTATTTAAATTCATATGGATTGCCTTTTAATCCCTTAGTTTGTGGCTGGGTCACAAACAATTTTCTTTTATCTGAGAAAATTGGACCTATTATGCTAATCACACTCTGATCAGACTCTCATCAAAGTTTGATCAGAGTGTAATTAATTTTTCTTGGATGTGGAGAATGAAAAAAAATTCTCCATCTTCTTAATTCAGTGTGTCTGTGAAAATCAGACAGCACTCAAAATGTCATTTGAATGCTGTACAATATTTTCTACAGACCCATAGAAATGAATGGTCTACTGCCATTAGATTTTTCGTTGGCAACTCATACATGATGCAATTTTTTCCGAGGGCCAACTCGGACATGTACACAGGCCCATAGAATAACATAGGGAAGAGTGCTAGCCTGTTATGACCTGGTGGTTAGGAGCACCCGAAGTGACCTGATGGTTAAAACAGAAAAGCTGGGACAAGCTCTGAGGAAGTGGTAACTCTACTGACCGCAATCCCTAATCCTATCACACACTAGAAATAGCCGTGGAGCGTACCTAACTCTCCCTAGACGCCTCTTCACAGCCTAAGAGCTAACTACCCCTAAAGATAGAAATAGTAGCCTACCTTGCCTCAGAGAAATTCCCCAAAGTAAAGGTAGCCCCCACAAATATTAACTGTGAGTTAAGAGGGAAGTGACAAACATAGGAATGAAACAGATTTTAGCAAAAGTGGCCGAATCTTCTCTAGAAAGACAGAGGATAGGAAAGGGAACTATGCGGTCAGTATAAAAAACTACAAAAACCACGCAGAGTGTGCAAAAAGACCTCCACACCGACTCACGGTGTGGAGGTGCAGCTCTGCACCCCCAGAGCTTCCAGCTAGCAAGGAAATATCATAATAGCAGGCTGGACTGAAACATAGCATGTACTGAAGAATATATTCAAAAAACCAATGAACAGCAAATGACTAGCAAGGACTTAGCTTCTGCTGGAGTAGTCAGGTCATCTGAGAATTCCAAGAGAGATCTGAACCAGTACTGAGACATTGACAGCTGGCATGGACTAACGACCTGGGCAGAGTTAAATAGGGAAGCGAGCAGAAGCAATAAACGAGGGCAGCTGAGAAAGCCAACCTCAAAGATCAGCAGTTCCACTCAAAGCCACCAGAGGGTGTCCAAGGACAGAACTCACCAAAGTACCATTCACGACCACAGGAGGGAGCCCGAGAACGGAATTCACAACAGTACCCCCCCTTGAGGAGGGGTCACCGAACCCTCACCAGATCCCCCAGGCCGATCAGGACGAGCCAAATGAAAGGCACGAACCAAATCGGCAGCATGGACATCGGAGGCAACAACCCAGGAATTATCCTCCTGACCATAGCCCTTCCATTTAACCAGATACTGCAGCTTCCGTCTCGAAATACGAGAATCTAAAATCTTCTCCACCACATACTCCAACTCCCCCTCAACCAACACCGGAGCAGGAAGATCAACGGAAGGAACCATAGGCGCCTGTTGTGAACTCTGTTTTCAGGCTCCCTCTTGTGGTCACTGGTGGTATGGTGTGACTTTTGCTTTGGGCTCCCCCTGGTGGCTTTGTTTGTTATCCTGCTGGTCTCTGGCTATCAGCTGGTTCGTTATCCTCTGGGAAGTTCCGATATAGCTCTGTTTTACTTCCACTTGTTGCCGGCTGTCGATGTAATCAGTGCTACTCAGATTCCTTCTGACTACCTTGCTCCCAGTCCATCCAGGACAAGCTAAGTTTTGTTTGCTCATTTTTTGATCAGCAGTGTTTATCATGTTTTCTTGTCCAGCTTGCTAAAATGTGATTCCCTCGCTTGCTGGATGCTCTAGTGGACTGAGTTTCTCCCCACACGCCATTAGTTGGTGCGTGGGTTCTTGAAATCTCAGGATGGATATTTTGTAAGGGTTTTTTTATTGATCGCATAGACCCCTGCTCTGTTTTCTGCTTTCTAGTACTAGTGGGCCTCTTTTGCTGAATCTGATTTCATCCCTACGGATGTGCCTTCTTCTTACTTCACCGTTAATATTTGTTGGGGGCTTCTATATCTTTGGGGATTATTTCTCTGGAGGCAAGCGAGGTCTTTCTTTCTCTTTAGGGGTAGCTAGTTCCTCAGGCTGGCTCGAGACATCTAGGAATTTTTTAGGCACGTTCACCGGCTACCTCTAGTTGGTTTGGATAGGTTCAGATTTGCGATCAGTCCAGTTACCATCTCCCTAGAGCTTGTCCTTAGTTTATTCACTTGCTGGTCTATTCGTGATCCTCAGCCACTAAGGATCATAACAGGCGCCACATATCTCCGCAACAACGACCTATGGAACACATTATGGATGGCAAAAGAAGTAGGAAGGGCCAAACGAAACGACACAGGATTGATAATTTCAGAAATCTTATAAGGACCAATGAAACGAGGCTTGAACTTAGGAGAAGAAACCTTCATAGGAACATAACGAGAAGACAACCAAACCAAATCCCCAACACGAAGTCGGGGACCAACACAGCGACGGCGGTTAGCAAAACGTTGCGCCTTCTCCTGAGACAACGTCAAATTGTCCACCACGTGAGTCCAAATTTGTTGCAACCTGTCCACCACAGAATCCAAACCAGGACAGTCAGAAGACTCAACCTGCCCTGAAGAAAAACGAGGATGAAAACCAGAATTACAAAAAAAGGCGAAACCAAAGTAACAGAACTAGCCCGATTATTAAGGGCGAACTCGGCCAATGGCAAGAAGGTCACCCAATCATCCTGATCAGCAAAAACAAAGCATCTCAGAAAGGTTTCCAAGGTCTGATTGGTTCGTTCGGTTTGGCCATTTGTCTGAGGATGGAACGCTGAAGAAAAAGACAAATCAATGCCCATCTTAGCACAAAAGGACCGCCAAAACCTAGAAACAAATTGGGAACCTCTGTCCGACACAATGTTCTCCGGAATGCCATGCAAACGAACCACATGCTGAAAAAATAATGGAACCAAATCAGAGAAGGAAGGCAATTTAGGCAAGGGTACCAAATGGACCATCTTAGAAAACCGATCACAAATCACCCAGATGACAGACATCCTTTGAGAGACAGGAAGATCAGATATAAAATCCATGGAAATATGTGTCCAGGGCCTCTTTGGGACAGGCAAATTCAAAAGCAACCCACTGGCACGAGAACAGCAAGGTTTGGCCCGAGCACAAGTCCCACAGGACTGCACAAAAGAACGCACATCCCGTGACAAGGAAGGCCACCAAAAGGACCTGGCAACCAAATCTCTGGTACCAAAAATCCCAGGATGACCAGCCAACACTGAACAATGAACCTCAGAAATAACCCCCTCTTTAAGAATACCAGCCGGCTCAGGGACTCCCGGAGAATCAGGCAAAAAACTCCTAGAAAGGGCATCAGCCTTCACATTCTTAGATCCTGGAAGGTATGAGACCACAAAATCGAAACGGGAGAAAAACAGTGACCATCGAGCCTGTCTAGGGTTCAACCGCTTGGCGGACTCAAGGTAAGTCAGATTCTTGTGATCAGTCAGGACCACCACGCGATGTTTGGCTCCCTCAAGCCAATGTCACCACTCCTCAAATGCCCATTTCATAGCCAACAACTCCCGATTGCCGACATCATAATTACGCTCGGCAGGCAAAAACTTTCTAGAAAAGAAAGCACACGGCTTCATCAAGGAGCCATCAGAACTTCTCTGAGACAAAACAGCCCCTGCCCCAATCTCAGAAGCATCAACCTCGACCTGAAAAGGGAGCAAAACATCTGGCTGACGCAACACAGGGGCCGAAGTGAAATGACGTTTAGGCTCCTGAAAGGCCTCAACGGCCGCAGGGGACCATTTCACCACATCAGCGCCTTTCTTCGTCAAATCAGTCAAAGGCTTAACCACACTAGAAAAATTAGCGATGAAGCGACTGTAAAAATTAGCAAAGCCCAGGAACTTCTGAAGACTCTTCACAGATGTAGGTTGAGTCCAATCATAAATGGCCTGAACTTTGACAGGATCCATCTCGATAGTAGAAGAGGAAAAAATGAAGCCCAAAAAGGAAACCTTCTGAACTCCAAAGAGGCATTTAGAGCCCTTCACAAACAACGCATTAGCACGAACGACCTGGAACAGCATCCTGACCTGCCTTACATGAGACTCCCAATCATCCGAAAAGACCAAAATATCATCCAAATATACGATCATGAACCTATCCAGATACTTCCGGAAGATGTCGTGCATAAAGGACTGAAACACAGATGGAGCATTAGAAAGCCTGAATGGCATCACCAGGTACTCAAAATGGCCCTCGGGCGTATTAAATGCTGTTTTCCATTCATCGCCCTGTTTAATATGCACAAGATTATACGCCCCTCGAAGGTCAATCTTGGTAAACCAACTAGCCCCCTTAATCCGAGCAAACAAATCAGACAACAGAGGCAAAGGGTACTGAAATTTGACCGTGATTTTATTGAGAAGGCGGTAATCTATACAGGGTCTCAGAGAGCCATCCTTCTTGGCCACAAAAAAGAACCCTGCTCCCAACGGCGACTAAGACGGGCGAATATGCCCTTTCTCCAAGGACTCCTTTACATAACTCCGCATAGCGGCATGTTCTGGCATAGATAAATTGAACAGTCGGCCCTTAGGGAACTTACTACCAGGAATCAAATTATTAGACAAAAAACACCAGCTAAATACTACCAAACCAATTTGTTCAGACAACTCAAACATGAATTATATGAATAGGAGGACACAGAGTTATATTGAACATACAATTTATTTAGAGATAAATACAAGAAAAAAAAATTAATTTATGCATGATAAAAATGGATAATACATATCATGATGCAACTTGTGAACTACCCAGGTGAGTAAATATGACTTATGGGCCACACAGAGAGCCAAGAAAAAGCCTGCTAATACTTAGTGCTAAATATAATCCAGCATAATTAGACCTTGCACCTATGCTTCAGTATTCAAATGGCAGGCCACTAATGCCCATGTATACATCATATCAATTTTGGCAATACATCCATACGCAACGTGCATTAGTCTCAATATTTACCCATGTGGTATTTCTCAGCTTCCTGTGTAGGCCTCAGTCACCCCAACGCGCGTTTCGCGTGCTAACAGTAGCCTCGCTTCCTCAGGGGGCGTGGCTTAATTCCTATCCTAGTCCTGTTTATATATTGCGCCGTTCCGGTCACCTGACCGTGCGGCCACCTATCCATGTGAACTTTAAGTGCGCTTGCGTTTATATAGTGTTCAGTTACCATGGTAACCCATGGTCTGATTCAATGCCCATATATATATATCTATTACCAATCGATTCACTGTGTGATCGCGGTATAGTGCCGCTGTGAATAATACCTTACTTGTCAAACCGCTCAAGCAGCCGCCTGCTATATAGCGCTAATAATGTGTATCCTCGCGTCATCCCCTCACACGTCGCAACCCCGCCCACCCGGGTCACGTGAGCGAGCCGGCGCCAGGCTCGCACCACGCCCCCAGATGGTCCAAGATTCACAGCGTGCGAAGGGGACTGCAGCGGTCAGGTATGATGAATCATACTAAAGACATGTGAACTTTAAAGTGATGTAGTGCTAGTATGCTAATGGGACAAAAGTGCAATATACTTAAATTAACATTCAATGGGACTGCATGGTCAAGTATGATGAATCATACTAAAGACATGTGAACCTTAAAATGATATAGTGCTAGTATGCTAATGGGACAAAAGTGCAATATACTTTGAATATAAATAACATTCAATAGATGCCATTACAATACAATAATTACAATAAGAAAAAACAAAAAAATAAATAAATAAAAAGCAATGTCATGTATGGCAGATAAAGTGCAATCAGTGCCCTACTGAATAGTGAATTTATAAATTTACCATTGATAATATTATCCATATAATAATGACAAATAATAAATGGTGGAATGCATTAAGATATAACTGCGGAAGAAGTCATTTCTGTGGTTTCCCTCAGTCTCATGAATACAAGAAAATATTTCACCAGCACTTGTGTCCATATTGTCCAGTGGTGTGACTTTAATGTCCAAAATATCCCCTTCTAACCACCTCCTCATCTATAACACAAATGTTTGCTGCATCTTCCTTTTTTCTTTTTTTCTCTCTTTTTTTCTCCTCTCATGAAACATCTTCCAATTATATCCACAGTTATTCAAAATGTATCCATCCTACCGAAATTAGCTAAGAAAAAAATTACAAGGCAAAAAAACATATTAAAACCACATAAAAACACTTTAAAAACTAGGACAGACCGTAAACTCTGGGTGGGGTGTATTCTCATGGAATGGGCTTATTTCAGACAAGAGGGGGAAAGCTATCTAAGGCTTTAGAACTTTATAGGTAGGAAGAGAAGCCGTATGCCTCATTCAACCCTTTGGGTGTAATGGTCCCCAAGATGGTTATCCATCTACATTCCCTCTGTGCTAATATCCGATGTATATCACCCCCTCTGACCCCACACTGAATATGTTCGATACCCCTAACTCGGAGCATGCCAGGGTCACACCTATGGTATTCCTTAAAGTGGCGTGGAATGGTTTTCAATTTAGTGATATCCTTTTCTATTTTTGCCGCCATGATGTCCCTGACATGCTCACGAGTACGGATACCCAAACGTCTTGACGTAAGCCCGATATAAATCTTTGGGCAACTGCACACTGCATAGTAGATAACCTGGGTCGTCTGACACGTGATATGATGTTTGATGTGGTAATTCTTCCCATCTACTGATTCAAAAACTGATGTTCGACTAATGTTTTTGCACGAAATGCAGTCTCCACATGGAAAGCATCCCATGGGTGGGCCACTAGAACCAAATGCATTTTTTGGGGGAGGGGGGACATAATGACTGGAGACCAACATGTCTCTAAGATTTCTGCTTCTTCTGGACGTCATCATTGGACGTTCTGTCAGAGATTTAGAGAGTGCTGGGTCCGTCATCAGTACTCCCCAGTGTTTTTGAAGACACTCTCTCATGGTGGTCCATTCTCCATTGTATGTCGATATAAATCGGATAACGTTATCCTGCTTAGGTTTCTCTCTGTTGCGGGGATATAGTAATGCCTCTCGTGTTTGGGATTTTGCCCTCAAGTACCCTCTCTTTATACTTCTATTACTGTAACCCCTCGATTTGAATCTTTCTCGGAGGTCTTCGGCTTGTTTTTCAAATTTAAGTTCCGAGGAACAAATCCTTCTCATCCTGAGGTGCTGTCCAACCGGAATGGCCCTGATGGTGCTTCCTGGATGACTTGAGTCTGCATGTAGCAGGGAATTGACAGAGGTGGACTTCCTATAGACATCAGTCTGCAGGTAACGGTGTTCATCCACCTCAATTTTGACATCAAGGAAGTCCACCGCCGTTTTACTAATCTGATACGTCAATTTAATATTGAATCTATTAAGATTCAAATCCTGCATGAAGCTCTGTAGTTCACTCTCAGATCCCTGCCATATTATAAGCAGGTCATCAATGTATCTCAGCCAGCACTGCACATGGTCTGCGGCCCGGGCGCCCCCCCCGCCAAAAATCTCCCGCTCCCAGTACCCTAGGAAGAGATTGGCGAACGAAGGCGCACAGGCCGCACCCATGGCAGTGCCGCGCTGCTGGAGGTAAAAGGTGTCCTTAAAAACAAAGAAATTTTTAGTGAGGATGAATGTAAGCAGCTCCAATATGAAGTCACACATCAGGCCATCCCGGCTGTCAGACCCCAGGAAGAAACGGACCGCCTCCAAACCGTCTTCATGTCGTATACATGTATATAATGACTCTATGTCAGCCGTGACAAGAATCATATCTTCCTCCAACTGAATCCCATTGATCCTGCTCAGCACGTCCGATGTGTCCCTGGCATAGGAGGGAAGGGTCTCAACTAAAGGTTTAAGGTAAAAATCAACAAATTTACAAATAGGATCACTCAGACCTCCCATACCAGAGACAATCGGACGGCCGGGGGGATCAATGGGATTTTTATGAACTTTTGGGATGAAGTATAGAGTGGGTACTTTAGGAAACCTAGTCAGCAGTCCATCATGGATTTTTTTAGGGATAAGTCCTATATCCAGGGCTTGTTCCAGGATATTCTCTAGTTCATGAGAAAACTCATCCATTGGATTGTGTTCCAATTTAAGATAGGTATCCCTATTTCTCAGATGTCTCATTGCCTCTTTTTCATAGAGGACTTTAGGCCATAAAACAATGTTTCCCCCCTTGTCCGCTGGTTTAATTACAATATCATCATAAGCCCTCAATTGTTGTAGGGCTGCCCGTTGTTTTGCTGTCAAGTTATCACATTGACGCCTTGTACTTATTTTTTCAAAATCTTGTTTCACCAATCTGGTGAAAATCTCCACTGCCGGGCTCAGGGACAAGGGGGGAAACCTTGTTGATTTAGGGTAACAGCTTTTGGGAAACCTACCAGTGGGACCTGATGTTTGTTCCTCCAGGAGATCCTCCAATGCCTGCTGTGCCTCTTTTTCAATTTGATCCTCATCAGGTATAGACCCCTCCTTTTCAAATAGTTTTTTTAAAATTAATTTTCTTGAGAAGAGATAAAGGTCTTTGGTGGCTGTAAACAAATCAAAATTATTTGTGGGAGAGAAGGTTAGACCTTTTTGAAGAACATTAATTTGGTCATTACTCAAAACATGATGGGATAAATTAATCACCTCTAATCCCTTTTTATCTTTTTTGGTCTGTTGGTTGTTCTGAATATTCTTAGTTCTACCATTTCTCTTCTCCTGATTCAAGCCTGAATTCCTTAAATCATAATATTTGGGTCTAGATCTCACTGATTCCTCACTTGAGGTCATTGAGACATTAGAGGCTGATCTGGCACGGGAGGATCCCCTGTGTCGATATGTTCTTCTGTTCCATTTATATACTGTGTTTGATTGTAGGTCTCCAATATCTCTCTGGAATTTTTTTGACTTGGTGTCACATATATTTTTCTCCCACCTCGCATATTCTTGCTCTAATTCCACATTAAACGCTGTTAACATTTCACTGGATATGTCCTGTTTAAGTTTAATCTGGATATCCTCTATCTCTTTATCCATAACATTAATGGTCGTTTGATTCAGCTGTGCCAATGAGCCCATGAATTCTCTGGAACATGTATTGGCTGCCTCCTCCCACTTTTTACGAAACATCTCATCTTCAACCTCAAAGGAGGGGAACACCTGGACCCTAAGTCCTCGTGGTATTAGTCCCCTCTCCAAATACTTGTTCAGAAACGCCCTATTCCACCAAATTCGCATTCGTTTGTTCAAAGTTTCTTTTAATTTTTTCAATAATTCCTGTTTCTCTCTACCTCCCCCAACCAGAGATACCGTAGGTTCGTCACAAAATACATCCTTTAGTTGCGTTAGCCACGTCTGTTCACGGGCCCTGAAATCCATATTATTGCTGGTTTTAAAAGCTGTGAATAACACAGAAATCAATATATCATTAGACAAAAAACACCAGCTAAATACTACCAAACCAATTTGTTCAGACAACTCAAACATGAATTATATGAATAGGAGGACACAGAGTTATATTGAACATACAATTTATTTAGAGATAAATACAAGAAAAAAAATTAATTTATGCATGATAAAAATGGATAATACATATCATGATGCAACTTGTGAACTACCCAGGTGAGTAAATATGACTTATGGGCCACACAGAGAGCCAAGAAAAAGCCTGCTAATACTTAGTGCTAAATATAATCCAGCATAATTAGACCTTGCACCTATGCTTCAGTATTCAAATGGCAGGCCACTAATGCCCATGTATACATCATATCAATTTTGGCAATACATCCATACGCAACGTGCATTAGTCTCAATATTTACCCATGTGGTATTTCTCAGCTTCCTGTGTAGGCCTCAGTCACCCCAACGCGCGTTTCGCGTGCTAACAGTAGCCTCGCTTCCTCAGGGGGCGTGGCTTAATTCCTATCCTAGTCCTGTTTATATATTGCGCCGTTCCGGTCACCTGACCGTGCGGCCACCTATCCATGTGAACTTTAAGTGCGCTTGCGTTTATATAGTGTTCAGTTACCATGGTAACCCATGGTCTGATTCAATGCCCATATATATATATCTATTACCAATCGATTCACTGTGTGATCGCGGTATAGTGCCGCTGTGAATAATACCTTACTTGTCAAACCGCTCAAGCAGCCGCCTGCTATATAGCGCTAATAATGTGTATCCTCGCGTCATCCCCTCACACGTCGCAACCCCGCCCACCCGGGTCACGTGAGCGAGCCGGCGCCAGGCTCGCACCACGCCCCCAGATGGTCCAAGATTCACAGCGTGCGAAGGGGACTGCAGCGGTCAGGTATGATGAATCATACTAAAGACATGTGAACTTTAAAGTGATGTAGTGCTAGTATGCTAATGGGACAAAAGTGCAATATACTTAAATTAACATTCAATGGGACTGCATGGTCAAGTATGATGAATCATACTAAAGACATGTGAACCTTAAAATGATATAGTGCTAGTATGCTAATGGGACAAAAGTGCAATATACTTTGAATATAAATAACATTCAATAGATGCCATTACAATACAATAATTACAATAAGAAAAAACAAAAAAATAAATAAATAAAAAGCAATGTCATGTATGGCAGATAAAGTGCAATCAGTGCCCTACTGAATAGTGAATTTATAAATTTACCATTGATAATATTATCCATATAATAATGACAAATAATAAAGACAAATAATAAATGGTGGAATGCATTAAGATATAACTGCGGAAGAAGTCATTTCTGTGGTTTCCCTCAGTCTCATGAATACAAGAAAATATTTCACCAGCACTTGTGTCCATATTGTCCAGTGGTGTGACTTTAATGTCCAAAATATCCCCTTCTAACCACCTCCTCATCTATAACACAAATGTTTGCTGCATCTTCCTTTTTTCTTTTTTTCTCTCACCTGGGTAGTTCACAAGTTGCATCATGATATGTATTATCCATTTTTATCATGCATAAATTAATTTTTTTTCTTGTATTTATCTCTAAATAAATTGTATGTTCAATATAACTCTGTGTCCTCCTATTCATATAACAGGAATCAAATTAATAGCGCAATCACAGTCCCTATGAGCAGGTAGGGCACTGGACTTGGGCTCATCAAATACATCCTGGTATTCCGACAAAAACTCAGGGACTTCAGAAGGAGTGGAAGAAGAAATTGACATCAAAGGAACATCACTATGTATCCCTTGACAACCCCAACTAGACACAGACATTGATTTCCAATCCAGTACTGGATTATGAACCTGTAACCATGGCAAACCCAACACGACCACATCATGCAAATTATGCAACACCAAAAAGCGGATATTTTCCTGACGTGCGGGAGCCATGTACATGGTCAGCTGAGTCCAATACTGGGGTTTATTCTTGGCCAATGGCATAGCATCAATCCCCCTTAAGGGAATAGGACTCTGCAAAGGCTCCAAGGAAAAACCACAGCGCCTGGCAAACTCCAAGTCCATCAAGTTCAGGGCAGCGCCTGAATCCACAAATGCCATAACAGAGTAGGACGACAGTGAGCAAATCAGGGTAACAGATAAGAGAAATTTAGGCTGCAAAGTACTAATAGTAACAGACCTAGCGAACCTCTTAGTGCGCTTAGGACAATCAGAGATAGCATGAGAGGAGTCACCACAGTAAAAACACAGCCCATTCTGACGTCTGTGTTCTTGCCGTTCAGCTCTGGTCAAAGTCCTATCACATTGCATAGGCTCAGGCCTCCGCTCAGAAGACACCGCCAAATGGTGCACAACTTTGCGCTCGCGCAAACCTCGATCAATCTGAATGGCCAAAGACATTGACTCATTCAGACCAGCAGGCGTGGGGAACCCCACCATAACATCCTTAAGGGCTTCAGAAAGACCCTTTCTGAAAATTGCTGCCAGGGCACACTCATTCCATTGAGTAAGCACAGACCACTTTCTAAACTTCTGGCAATATACTTCTGCCTCATCCTGACCCTGACATAGAGTCAGCAAGATCTTTTCTGCCTGATCCACAGAATTAGGTTCGTCATAAAGCAACCCAAGCGCTAGAAAAAATGCATCCACATTAAGCAATGCAGGATTTCCTGGCTCAAGGGAGAATGCCCAGTCTTGCGGGTCACCACGCAACAAAGAAATAATAATCTTTACTTGCTGAATGGGATCACCAGAGGAGCGGGGTTTCAGAGCAAGAAACAGTCTGCAATTATTTTTGAAATTCAAAAATTTAGATCTATCCCCAGAAAACAAATCAGGAATTGGAATTCTAGGCTCTAACATCGGATTCTGAACTACATAATCTTTAATACTCTGTACCCTAGCAGTGAATTGATCCACACAAGAGGACAAACCTTGAATATCCATATCTACACCTGAGTCCTGAACCACCCAGAGGTTAAGGGGAAAAGAAAGACAAAACAAGCTGCAAAGAAAGAAAAATTGACTCAGAACTTCTCTTATCCCTCTTTTGAGATGCATTAACACTTTGTTGGCCAGCTGTACTGTTATGACCTGGTGGTTAGGAGCACCCGAAGTGACCTGATGGTTAAAACAGAAAACCTGGGACAAGCTCTGAGGAAGTGGTAACTCTACTGACCGCAATCCCTAATCCTATCACACACACTAGAAATAGCCGTGGAGCGTACCTAACTCTCCCTAGACGCCTCTTCACAGCCTAAGAGCTAACTACCCCTAAAGATAGAAATAGTAGCCTACCTTGCCTTAGAGAAATTCCCCAAAGTAAAGGTAGCTCCCACAAATATTAACTGTGAGTTAAGAGGGAAGTGACAAACACAGGAATGAAACAGATTTTAGCAAAGGAGGCCGAATCTTCTCTAGAAAGACAGAGGATAGGAAAGGGAACTATGCGGTCAGTATAAAAAACTACAAAAACCACGCAGAGTGTGCAAAAAGACCTCCACACCGACTCACGGTGTGGAGGTGCAGCTCTGCACCCCCAGAGCTTCCAGCTAGCAAGGAAATATCATAATAGCAGGCTGGACTGAAACATAGCATGTACTGAAGAATATATTCAAAAAACCAATGAACAGCAAATGACTAGCAAGGACTTAGCTTCTGCTGGAGTAGTCAGGTCATCTGAGAATTCCAAGAGAGATCTGAACCAGTACTGAGACATTGACAGCTGGCATGGACTAACGACCTGGGCAGAGTTAAATAGGGAAGCGAGCAGAAGCAATAAACGAGGGCACCTGAGAAAGCCAACCTCAAAGATCAGCAGTTCCACTCAAAGCCACCAGAGGGTGTCCAAGGACAGAACTCGCCAAAGTACCATTCACGACCACAGGAGGGAGCCCGAGAACGGAATTCACAACACTAGCCATCAAATCGGTGGATAACACTCATATGAATATTAAGGTCATATGTGTTAGGGCTAGCGGAACGCACCAAGGAAAATAGTTTTTATTGTTATTGGTGCGTTCGCAGCCCGGGGTCCACCGTGCAGGAGAACCTGCTGCTAGACAAATGGCAGCACTATATGGCGGTATTGGCTAGCTCGGTTAACTCACAGAGGAGCCGTGAAAGCAAAGCTCTGCGCCCTGTTAACTTCACAGGAGCACAGGCTAACTACCCAAGAGAGAGCAGTCAGTGGTCATGCATGCACACAAAACTCCTCGCCGGAGGTGCCAGCATTCTAGGGGCTTATTTCAGCCAGGTCCCTGAATGTACTCAGACACATAAACTCCTCGCCAGAGGTGCCAGCATTCTAGGGGCTTATTTCAGCCGGGTCCCTGAACACAATCACACATGACCACACTGGCGCAAAGCACATAATTTAGAAAGACACTAGCGCATGGCCGTGCGGCCATGCGAGCCTTTTATAGCTGCAGCCCGAACAGGACCTTCCAAGAAGGACCAATGAGAAGCTGCCGCAAAGCCTGAGCACCTTCAGGACCTTCCTGGAGGACCAATGGGCTTTGCTGCAGTATCCAAGCATGTGACCCTCGATCTCCAATGAGAGATCTTACCCTGGGCATGCTCAGAAGGAGAAAAGCAGGACTTAGTCCCAAAAGCGTCTGCTCGCCGCTGCCCAGCACTGATTACAATAGCAGAAGCTGGAAGAGCAGCAGTAATCCTCCTCACAGAGTCAGATTGAGCAAGATGCTGAGACCGATGTTTCCGCTGAGCAGCCTCCACTGCGGCAGGAGAAGAATGGGAGACCGCAGCGGAGCTGGCCCGAGATTCCCCCTGTGCAGAGGTGGGAACTCGACCCCTAACAATATGTATGAACCCTTACAAAGGTTTTTTACTTTTAAGATGAAACAATTGTTAAGATTATTTTTATGGGAGGTAGGTATTCTTTATCAAACTTTTTCAGTTCTTAAAGGATTTGAAACAATGATATCATAACTAGTCACTACTCCACTGACAGATACAGTTTTAATTATATCTTGTGGCATATTTAGGGACGTGTTTTTGTCCCATGTTGCCATAGTTAAGAATTTGCACAATGCAATAATATTTTATTTGAGGGTGGGTAGAGGTGGTCAAAGACTGGCAGAGGGAGACAACTTTTTAAAATTCTATTTGGGTTACTTAAATGTTAAATATTGTCCAAAAATTATCCCTTTTTAGAACTAATGCCTGCCTTGCTGGAGTTTGTACAGAGCCAGTAAAAATGGATGAAGAAATGGATCAAATGTACCCGGGTTGTTTCAGAGGCTCTTGAGTAGGATATGGAAGGACATAGGAATTTTAATCTGCAGAATTAATGCATTAGTGAATATTGCATAAACAAACACATAGGAAAAGAAGACATACCAAACAAGGGGAAGGGTGTTTTGGGGGAAGAGTTTAATTTGGGGGAGGGAAGGTTTTGATAATTGGTTTACAATATAATTATAAGATTATTCCTTGATATAATGCAGGTATGCTTATAAAGATGTCATGAAAACGGATGGATTTACAGTGATATGTAAAACAAGAATGTAATATGTATTGTTGGGAAATTGTGATTGTCACAATAAAATTGGTTTTGAGTAAAAAAAAATTGATAAAGCCATGGCTTTTCTTTTTACATGGGGTCTTGCAAAAATTATCCCTGTTAGGGGAGTATAATTTGTTTTTTTTTTCTAAGAGAAGACACGTTAACCTTTTCATAAGCCAAGTAAAATTATCCCTTTGTTTAGGGAGCAAAGTCAGCTGTGATGTTTTGAAAGTGAAGAGGTAATGATTTCTCAACTAGCAGTGATAAAAATTCATCTATTTTTTGTGATCTGCAAATTCGGGATGGCATGCTTTGCAATGTACAAATGCTTGACATGAGCTGACACTTTCCTGGCTGAAGCAATCCCATTATTCAAGCTGGTTTATTTAGGAAAGAAATGTTGCGTAACTAAATTCAGGATGTGTGCAAAGCAGGGAGAGTGAATTACTTTGCTCCACCACATGGCAGTCACAATGTCCCAGGCAGTGTCAAGTACAAACATTCCATCATGCAGTTGACAGCCGGTGTGAAATTTGCCGCTTGATGAACAACTGACCAATTTGGACCATAACACGATATCAGGCTGCACTACTGTAATGAAGAATCATTAGGACCAAGAGGAGTTAAATGATTTGTATGTTCACAACGCATTTCAATGCTGGACTAGCCTAAGGATTGGTCATTAATGTTAACCCTAGAACGCATACCCATAGAAATCTACACATTCACGCACCTGGGGCCTTTTAGGCCTGTTTACAATTATCATGGAATAACTCAAATAAAAATACTTTTCAAAGTTTATTGCAAAGTAAGGATGCATTCCCACTAGTGCAGGGGTCCGCCAGGACGGGATTCCGTAATGGATCTGACCTCCTGGTGACCCCAGCTAAGGCTGGCGGACGCATACCTGGGGCCTCGCAGGCCTGCCAGGTTACTTGTTTTCTATTTTCTGTAAAATTACTTTAATTA
The DNA here is from genome assembly GCF_051348905.1 of Ranitomeya variabilis. NCBI lineage: Eukaryota > Metazoa > Chordata > Amphibia > Anura > Dendrobatidae > Ranitomeya > Ranitomeya variabilis. The sequence continues at coordinate 1,137,613,494 of NC_135232.1, forward strand.
GAATTTTGAAACTCTAGGTAATCCTCAGGTATATAGTTGTTAGTAATTTCCAGTTGTTCATATATTTTTATGTTATAGGCATTTCGGTATAACAACCTTTTTTTGGGACTACCCCATATTCAAGCACCTGGGGCCTTTTAGGCCTGTGTGCAAATAACACGGAATAACTAAAAAAAAAATACTTTTCAAAATTTATTTTACAATTGCAAGGTAAGGATGCATTCCAACTAGCGCTGGGGTCCGCCAGGAGGGGATCCGTAATGGATCTGACCTCCTGGTGACCCCAGCTAAGGCTGGCGGAATCCTGGAGTTACCAGGAGGTCAGATCCATTATGGATCCCCTTCTGGTGAACCCCAGCGCTACTGGGAACACAGCCTAAGATGTGTATATTTCAAAACATAATTATGTGCATAGAACAGCAAAAAAGTAAGTAAACGGGCACGCCAAATATAGGCATTCTATGTGCAATTTTTTTATGAAAACATTTTTTGGTTGCACCAAACTTGGTGCAGGAATATTTATTTGTAACTTTACATATTCCCCCGACAATTCTCGCATATTATTTTTTCGGCTGAATGTTCCTTGCATACATTTTGTCCGCAAGTAGAACAGAAACGCTCCGATTTTCTTTCCTTCTTTGCTGGACAAATATAGCAGCGCTTTCTTTTTTTTTCTCTTTGCTCTGGATGTTCCAGAAAGTGTATTCCACATCGGATCATTGCCTCCGTAATTTGCCTTGATAAGCATATCATGCTGCTTCTCTCCATCATAGTAGGCATCAAAAGTTCATAACAAAGTTCTGTCAAAAATAGACGTCTCTTGTCTTTCCTGTTGGCATGGAATTCTGGATTAGTTTGACAATAAACAATGTAGCTATTGAGGGCTGACACATCAAGGATATTGGAAAAAAGGGCCACAGGCCAACGTTTAGTCTTCCAAGATCACATGACCATGTTGTCATGCAGAATGAATCCACACTCTTCCCAGCAATAGCAGAGTCATAAAAGTTCTTCCCCAGCAACAATACAGACAAAAAGACTGAGTATCACATGTACACCTAGTACAGGCCTAAAAGGCCCCAGGTGCGTGAATATGGGGTAGTCCCAAAAAAAGGTTGTTATACCGAAATGTCTGTAACATAAAAATATATGAATAACTGGAAATTACTAACAACTATATACCTGAGGATTACCTAGATTTTCAAAATTCTAACTAAAGTACTTTTACAGAAAATAGAAAACAAGTAACCTGGCAGGCCTGCGAGGCCCCAGGTATGCGTTCTAGGGTTAAAGTAGTGGACAACTTCTTTAAGATATAGATATGAGTAAACCGATTTAATAGAAAGCCATGACTCCATAAATATAATAATCACCTCTGAATTAGATTTAAACATTGTAATTATTAATAAGTGATAAAACAAAACACTGATCTATAAAAAAGTGATAAATGTAAAAACTTTATTACACATCAATCCAGAATGTTTCTTTATTATAAATGTAACTTGGCAATGCTGTCATTCTAGCGTACAGTATATAATTATTATCTCAAACAAATATAAATAAGGCCCAAAGTTACTACAGTCATATTCTATTACAAAAAAAGATGTTTAATAAAATTTCATGTAATTAAAGATGAAAGGAGGATCAGCTCCCTCAAAAAATGGCAACGCTTGGCACCATTTCACACAATGCTGAAGACTCAGACACAGGGATGAGTGTTTATTCACATCGCACTCAGCCATACAAGTCAATAAGTGCGTTAAAAACATGAGATTGTACTCAGATTATATCTAAGTGTAGTCTGATTCCAGAGCACAGACACAATGGAGATGATGGTGAATTTTTTTTCTTCATCTGCTCCTCATCCAAGAGAATTTAGAGCACTTTGATCAAACTCTGATTAGAGTTTGATCATAATATGATTTGCATAATTGGCTGAATTCTCTCAGATCCGAGAATCTGACGCAGTCTGCACCTTCTCCTTGGCAGACAAACAGGGTGACGTTAAATTGATCTAGGGAGTCTCCACTCTCCCTTCCCTAGTGTTTGGTTCCCCTTCCCTTATCCCTTTGTGTTGCACTTAGTCTGTCCTACACTATGTGTGACATCATCATAATGCTTTACCGAGCAACTGTCAAACTGTCAAACCAATCTAATCAGTTTTTATGAAGAGGTAAGCTATAGGCTGGACCACGGTGAGTCATTGGACGTGGTATATCTCGATTTTTCCAAAGCGTTTGATACCGTGCCGCACAAGAGGTTGGTACACAAAATGAGAATGCTTGGTCTGGGGGAAAATGTGTGTAAATGGGTTAGTAACTGGCTTAGTGATAGAAAGCAGAGGGTGGTTATAAATGGTATAGTCTCTAACTGGGTCGCTGTGACCAGTGGGGTACCGCAGGGGTCGGTATTGGGACCTGTTCTCTTCAACATATTCATTAATGATTTGGTAGAAGGTTTACACAGTAAAATATTGATATTTGCAGATGATACAAAACTATGTAAAGCAGTTAATACAAGAGAAGATAGTATTCTGCTACAGATGGATCTGGATAAGTTGGAAACTTGGGCTGAAAGGTGGCAGATGAGGTTTAACAATGATAAATGTAAGGTTATACACATGGGAAGAAGGAATCAATATCACCATTACACACTGAACGGGAAACCACTGGGTAAATCTGACAGGGAGAAGGACTTGGGGATCCTAGTTAATGATAAACTTACCTGGAGCAGCCAGTGCCAGGCAGCAGCTGCCAAGGCAAACAGGATCATGGGGTGCATTAAAAGAGGTCTGGATACACATGATGAGAGCATTATACTGCCTCTGTACAAATCCCTAGTTAGACCGCACATGGAGTACTGTGTCCAGTTTTGGGCACCGGTGCTCAAGAAGGATATAATGGAACTAGAGAGAGTACAAAGGAGGGCAACAAAATTAATAAAGGGGATGGGGGAACTACATTACCCAGAGAGATTAGCAAAATTGGGATTATTTAGTCTAGAAAAAAGATGACTGAGGGGCGATCTAATAACCATGTATAAGTATATAAGGGGACAATACAAATATCTCGCTGAGGATCTGTTTATACCAAGGAAGGTGACGGGCACAAGGGGGCATTCTTTGCGTCTGGAGGAGAGAAGGTTTTTCCACCAAAATAGAAGAGGATTCTTTACTGTTAGGGCAGTGAGAATCTGGAATTGCTTGCCTGAGGAGGTGGTGATGGCGAACTCAGTCGAGGGGTTCAAGAGAGGCCTGGATGTCTTCCTGGAGAAGAACAATATTGTATCATACAATTATTAGGTTCTGTAGAAGGACGTAGATCTGGGGATTTATTATGATGGAATATAGGAATATAGGCTGAACTGGATGGACAAATGTCTTTTTTCGGCCTTACTAACCATGTTACTATGTAACTATGTAAGGGTACGTTCACACAGGACTTTTTTTGCTGCAGATTTTTGCTGCTTTTTTTATGCTAATTTTCAGCTGCTTTTTACAGTACCAGTAAAGCCTATGAGATTTCAGAAATCTCATGCACACACGTTGGTTTTTTGTTTGATCAGTATTTTCTGCTTTGCTGCTTTTTTTGGACATAGGGCATGTCACTTCTTTCAGCGTTTTTGCTGCGTTTTTGCAGCGTTTTTTCACCCATTGACTTGAATGGGTGATGAAAAAAACGCTGCAAAAACGCTGAAAAAACGCATGTAGCATTATTTGCTGCGTTTTTTGTGCAGAAAATCATGGCCAGCAGGAAGGGATCTCACAGCCAAGAGCTTAGGAATGTGGTTAGTGAGGTGTGAAGAGCCATTGTGAGCCATTGTGAGGTGTGAAGAGCCATTGTGAGGTGTCCTGATTGTGATCTATTGTGAGGGAGTTCCTGGTAGTAAGGTGTGAAGAGCCATTGTGAGGTGTGAAGAGCCATTGTGAGGTGTCCTAGCAGCTGAAAATTGGCATAAAAAAAGCAGCAAAAATCTGCAGCAAAAATCTGCAGCAAAAAAGTCCTGTGTGAACGTACCCAAAAAACGCACCAAAAACGCACCAAAATAACGCACCTAAATTAGCATAAAAAAAGCAGCAAAAAAAAGCAGCAAAAAAGTCCTGTGTGAATGTACCCTAACTATGTAACTGCCACTGTCACTGCTCAACCACACACCTCTAGTCTGCCCAATATGTTGCATAGTAGCAGACTGTACTGCAGATGTGAAATGTGTTCTCTCTTTGGAAGGTGCACAAACAACAAACAGCTGTGACATTTGTATCGCTGCCTACCTTTCCTATCTCTGCTTCTGTCTCCAGGCAGACCCACAGTCTTGTTGTGTGCGATGCTTGAGGAGAACTCTAGTTACATTTCCTTTGAGGCTTGTAGTTCCATCTGGGCTGGAAGATTGGAATTTACCTTCTGTCAGTGTTTGATCTCTGCTGTGTGCCTGGGTTGGGCTGCAAACGATTTAAGCTCCTGAAATCTTGCTGTCAGCTGCCAGTAATAATTTCACTAGCTTTAGTGACCTTCTGGTTATCCTGCTTGTATGTCCTGTAGACATTTCTTATTTTGACTGCACTGCTACTATACGATTTTGTCCCTGCACTGACCTCCTGATTCTGACCCGGCTACTGGACCATTCTCTTGCCTCTGATTCACTCGTCTGGCCAGCAGCTCTTTCATAGAAACAATACTGTGGACCCTGTTGTAAGACCGAATATATGTATAGGAGTTACAGGATGAGCCGGGGGCCCTGTGGAATCAGCCATACAGACTGACTTACATCAAGTCTGCCCAAGATAGTTTTTTGAGCCTGCGGCCTATGACAGTCATAATGACAGCTCACAATATATGGCTAATTTTTAAAAAAAGATTGGTGACAAGCCATTGCTTTTTAATTTTGGAAACAACTAGCCTGCTCCTACCCCTTAAAAAAGGGATAATTTTTGGATGCCTCTATAAAAAGATTCTATAATTGTTTAATCATTTTGTGAATAGCAAACCTGTTGCAGTTCCCAAAAGGGATATTTATTCATTCTTAATTTAGAAACCAGAACATCTTCATTTAACAGAAACCACAGCATTTGATACTTTCCAAAAATTGATAATTTTTACTCTCTCCATGTAATACAGCCACAGCTTCTTCTTTTTGTATCACCTGTGTATAAACACAAGCAAGGCAGGAGTCTGTCCCACAAAATGGACAATTTTTATCTGTTTATACAATTTAAGTAGCCTACAAAATTTTAAACTACAGCATGATATTAAATAATCTGCTCATTAGCACCATTCACCCTGCTTTCCCATAGGCAGATACATTGAGATTAATTGGACATTAATAGGACTGTATGTGCATTGGAGAGCTCAAAATAAGTTGAATACAAACCTCGGAAAGGAAAGAGTGTTATATATGTAGTACTAGTTACTGGTCAATTAGAGGCTTTTCAGCAATGCAAGATAAAATATTTTGTCAAATTCCACCTGCAAACAATCCGCTCAACTCTACATGTAATGTATTATTCATTTTCCTAGTATCTTAGAAGACTGCAATTTAGAGATCAGTTTGGAGAAGACGTTAATTTTAATGAGAAAAGAGAAATGTCTACAATCTATCACATTTCTAATTTGAGATATGCTGCTGAAGGAATAATTATCTCCAGCGAAGTTGCACATTTCAATGCATCATCCCAAGAAGGAAATCAGCTGGTGTTCAAGAAAAACAACATATTTTGGAAAAATGTCAATGTAATTTTTTTTTTTTACATAATTACAGTACAGACCAAAAGTTTGGACACACCATCTCATTTAAAGATTTTTTTGTATTTTCATGGCAATGAAAATTGTACATTCACACTGAAGGCATCAAAACTATGAATTAACACATGTGGAATTATATACATGTGAAGTAAGTGTGAAACAACTGAAATTATGTCTTATATTCTAGGTTCTTCAAAGTAGCCACCTTTTGCTTTGATGACTGCTTTGCACACTTTTGGCATTCTCTTGATGAGCTTCAAGAGGTAGTCACCGGGAATGGTCTTCCAACAATCTTGAAGCAGTTCCCAGAGATGCTTAGCACTTGTTGGCCCTTTTGCCTTCACTCTGTGCTCCAGCTCACCCCAAACCATCTCGATTGGGTTCACATCTGGTGACTGTGGAGGCCAGGTCATCTGGCGTAGCACCCCATCACTCTCCTTCTTGGTCAAATAGCCCTTACACAGCCTGGAGGTGTGTTTGGGTCATTGTCCTGTTGAAAAATAAATAATGGTCCAACTAAACGCAAACCGGATGGAATAGCATGCCACTGCAAGATGCTGTGGTAGCCATGCTGGTTCAGTATGCCTAAATTTTGAATAATTCCCCAACAGTGTCACCAGCAAAGCACCCTCACACCATCACACCTCCTCCTCCATGATTCACGGTGGGAAACAGGCATGTAGAGTCCATCTGTTCACCTTTTCTGCATCGCACAAAGACACGGTGGTTGGAACCAAAGATCTCAAATTTGGACTCATCAGACCAAAGCACAGATTTCCCCTGGTCTAATGTCCATTCCTTGTGTTCTTTAGCCCAAACAATTATCTTCTGCTTGTTTCCTGTCCTTAGCAGTGGTTTCCTAGCAGCTATTTTACCATGAAGGCCTGCTGCACAAAGTCTCCTCTTAACAGTTGTTGTAGAGATGTGTCTGCTGCTAGAACTCTGTGTGGCATTGACCTGGTCTCTAATCTGAGCTGCTGTTAACCTGCAATTTCTGAGGCTGATGACTCGGATAAACATATCCTCAGAAGCAGAGGTGACTCTTGGTCTTCCTTTCCTGGGGCGGTCCTCATGTGAGCCAGTTTCTTTGTAGCGCTTGATGGTTTTTGCCACTGCACTTGGGGACACAAGTTTTCCCAATTTTTTGGACTGACTGACCTTCATTTCTTAAATTAATGATGGCCATTCATTTTTCTTTACTTATCTGCTTTTTTCTTGCCTTAATACAAATTCTAACATTCTATTCAGTAGGACTATCAGCTGTGTATCCACCAGACTTCTGCACAACACAACTGATGGTCCCAAATTCCCAACCCCATTTATAAGGCAAGAAATCCCACTTATTAAACCTGACAGAGCACACCTGTGAAGTGAAAACCATTCCCGGTGACTACCTCTTGAAGCTCATCAAGAGAATTCCAAGAGTGTGCAAAGCAGTCATCAAAGCAAAAGGTGACTACTTTGAAGAACCTAGAATATAAGACATAATTTCAGTTGTTTCACACTTTTTTTTTAAGTATATAATTCCACATGTGTTAATTCATAGTTTTGATGCCTTCAGTGTGAATGTACAATTTTCATAGTCATGAAAATACAGAAAAATCTTTAAATGAGAAGGTGTGTCCAAACTTTTGGTCTGTACTGTGTGTAATCAGCATCTATTTTATTGTGTCAGCTTCTGTGTCTTGACTGGTTGAGAATAGTTTACTTATAAAATATAAACGAACAATATATTTCCATTGTCATTTATAAGTCAAGGTGTCATGAACTGCGGGGTGTTTAGTCGCCCCCCCCGTTCGTCAGGGGATTTATTATATCCCACTTTCCAATTCCGGTTTGGAACTTGCAGCTCTCTGGCACCCCCCTTACCCTCAGGTGAGTCAGGTAACTGAAACTAGGATAAGTAGTCGCCAGAAGGGCCGCCTTGCTGTGTACTGCTATTGGGCATGCTGCAGCGAGGGTGATATAACTATTTCCAGTCTCAGGCAGGAAATACACTTATAAATCTCTGTCCGTCACTGCCAGAGTCTCCCCAAAAGCCCAGAAAACTTCATTGCCACAGGTTCCTAGTTCTTATGATTAATATCGGGTCCGGAGCCAACCCAATCAGTACCGTTAATTTAGTTTGGATTACGTGACAGTACGTTTAGAGCAAGGAGAACAAAGCTAATAAAGTTTTATAGATTTTACTCCAAAAAGAATAGACAGTGTTTAGAAAAGTATAAAAAGATGTTACAACTGAGACAATTACAGTATATACATGCAATTACAAAATAACAGGGATTAAAATATGAAACTTACAGGTATCAGACAATGATACGCCATGTGGAGATGGGGGAGGGGAAACGTCCCAAAATCATCAGGTCAAATTGCATAGCCTCTCCTGGCTGATTCCCTGGGCAAAAGACACCCTCCTAATTGGGCTTCATAATCTTATACCCTCAATTCATGACATCACTGAGTGGGCGGAGCTATGGAAGGTACTTCCCTTGTCCACTATTTATTAAAACTCATAACCTTCATAACTTGAGCTACGAGGCTCGTAGAGTGGTTACAGAACCATCATTTTTCTGAGTATGAAATTGGCATTCTTTTTAAGTCTAAACATGAAGTGGCTGTATGACCCGGTTAAGTAGAAATCCATTTCTCGGATTCTGCTGGTGCCAGAGCTTAAAAAACTCACTGGTGGGTGGTTCTACTGATGCACATGCCAAAAATGTATTTGTCCTACTTCCAGGCCTAATCTGCATGATCATATACCAGTTTAAAGGAACAAAGAGGTCTGAAGCCATGTGCTTCTACTATTTACTTTCAGTTTCCCAGCTCTATGCAGGAGGAAGGTGTGAGGGGAATCACACACACATTCCCAAGGGAGGGGGAAAGAGGGAGATAGAATTACACACTGGCAGGTAGAGAAGGAGGGCTGCAGCTTGTGCAGGGGGAAGCTGTAAGGGGAATCTCTGCTGCAGCAGGTGTACCTTATACAAACCTAATGGGGAAGGGAAGCGTGTGTGTCCCAGTAAATGCAGGGGAAAGTTCTCGAAGTGTACTTAGGATATGAGCATGTTCATATCATTGTGACACCTCCCCCCTTCTGGCTCAGGTACAACACATGGTGCTCTTTGTTCCCCGAGTCGACCTGGCTAAGCACTGCACCAAGGCCAAACTCGCTGGCGTTGGTCTGTACTACGAAAGGGAAAACTGCTGTCAACTGCCTTTAGCACAGGAGAGCTGCTCAGGGATGTTTTCAAAGCTCTAAAAGCCACCTCACAGCCAGCTGTCCAGTTGACTGTTTGGGGTAGCTTTTTTCTGGTGAGGTCCATGAAGGGCTTTGCAAGGCTATGCAGCTTTGTACAAAGCGCCTGTAGTACCCCGCAGTGCCCAGTAAGTACATCACCTGTTTCTTGGACCTGGGAGTGGGCCAGGACGTGAGAGCGTCCACTTTCCCAGGTTCTGGCCTCATAGAATCCCTCTCTCATGCCCATCTGACACTTTCCCAGCTTGATGGTCAGGCCTGCTTGGTGGATTCGCCCGAGCACCTCCTAGAGATGCTACAGGTGTTCCTCCCAGTTGGAGCTGAAGATGGCAATGTCATCCAGATGCACCACCGCATACCTCTCCAGTCCTTGAAGCAAGTAGGTGACTATCTGCTGGAAAGTAGCAGGGGCATTCTGCATGCCAAAAGGCATGACGGTGGACTCGTACAGTCTGAAGGTGTGATAACAGCGGACTTCTCTTGTGCCTTGGGGCTTGGGGGAATCTGCCAATATCCCCATCTCAAATCCATAATCGATAGATATTGCACGCCAGCTAACCACTCAAGCAGCTCCTCGATGCGAGGCATTGTGTGCGCCTCAGAGGCGGTGATGGCGTTGAGCCCCCTGTAGTCGACACAGAACCTTGTCGTCCGGTCCTTTTTTGTCACCAGGACTATGGGTGAGGCCCACATACTCTTGGACTGTTGAATCACCCCCAGCTGCAACATCTCATCGATCTCCTGATGCATGATGTTCTGAACCTCATCAGAGATCCGATAGGGTGTTCGCCATGGGGGTGCATGATCCACGATGTCCACTTCATGGACTGCTAGCTTAGTCTTTCCAGGTCTGTTGGTAAACACAGCCCGGAAGGGTTCCAGCATGGTCCGCAACTGCGACTGCTGAGATGTGGAAAGCAAGGCGCTTATCTCTACTTCCTCTATGGACCCACTGGCATTAGCTTGGGCCAACATGTCCAGGAGGGGGTCTTCCTCCTCATCCTTGGGCAGGATGCAGACCAGTAGGATACAGGCTTCATGTTCTTGATGAGCCCTCATCATATTGACATGGAAGGCCTTGTGCCTTTCCCGAGCGTGGTCGAGTGACCACATATGTCAGTGATGGCGAACCTATGACACGCGTGTCAGTGCTGACACGCGTAGTCATTTTCAGTGACATGCAGGCCGCCGGCCGCGGCCCCATAGAAATTGCATCCTTACATTGCAGGGCAAGCCGTTCCGATTTTTTATTGGATCGGATGCCATGCAGGAGGTCTGTGGGCCCAAACAACAGAGCTCCGGCGCAGAGCGTCTAGTCCTGGGACTTCCAGTAGGCCCGGCGCAGCTCCCGGAAGTCCCAGGCCTCCGCGCGGGTCGGATGCCATGCAGGAGGTCTGTGGGCCCAAACAACAGAGCTCCGGTGCAGAGCGTCTAGGCCTGGGACTTCCGGCAGGCCCGGCGCAGCTCCCGGAAGTCCCAGCCTCTGCGCCGGAGCTCTGTTGTTTGGGCGGCATTGCGCTGCTCCCTGCTTCGCCGGCCGGAAAGATCGGACCTACCGGTCCCATGCCTAGACGCTCTGCGCCCTAGCTCTGTTATTTGGGCGGCATTGCGCTGCTCCCTGCTGCGCCGGCTGGAAGTCCCAGGCTGCACTTGGGATGCACTTCTGAGGCCTGAGGTGATCGCTGTCTGGAGGCCCTGTGATTGCTGTCTGCAGGCCCTGTGATTGCTGTCTGCAGGCCCTGTGACTACTACAGCAACCATCATCCAGTGAACTGTGGGGTGTCACTGGCCATTACTGAGATAAGTGAGGGGGAGGCTGGAAGAGGCCTGTGCTATGGGTGCCGTTTCCCGCCATTAGGAACGCCATCTTGCAGCATAGTACAGACTCCATTTCACCACCATTACTGTTTGTTGTGCATCCTTATTAACCCCTATTTCTGCTAATTGCCTGCAGGGCTAACTATAAATCTTCTCTCATGGAGAAGCCACAAAATAAAAAAAACAAAGTTAAGTAAAGGGAGTGGTAGTAGCAGTAGCCGACCCTCGTTACTTGACCAGTTCAGTGATAGATTTCATCAATTTAGAAGCCTAGAACAGACCATGAAAATAATTAAGTATCCTGATGTAGTAGTCTACAGTAGTTTGGAATTAAATGGTTTCCAGTGGATACAAATTGATGATTTGGAGATGCAACTTGCAGAATTTCAGGACAGCATCTGGGCTCAGGTGTTTGTTGACTTGAGGTCAAAGCTTGAGAATCTTGAAAGGTGCCACTTGGAGAATCAAGAGGAGTGCCACTATGAACAGGAAATTTGGAGTGCCTGGAATAGGTTACCAGACACTTTTAGCACCCTGAAAAATATAGCAATGGCTTTACTCACTATTTTTCCCTCTACCTACTTTTGTGAGACCTTATTCTCAGCATTAAATAATATCAAAACCAACAAAAGAAACAGATTGACAGATGAACTTAGTAGCGCTTGCTTGGGCTTGAAGTGTACAAAATAGCAACCTTCAATTGAACATTTAGCTAGTGAAATTCAGCAACAAAAAAGTCACTAAATTTAGTGATGGCAAACCTGTGGCAGTCCAGCTGTTGCAAAACTACAATTCCCATCATGCCTGGCCATTCCAAGCAAAAGCTTTGGCTGTGAAGACATGATGGGAATTGTAGTTTTGCAACAGCTGGAGTGCCACAGGTTCGCCATCACAAGAATTCCCCCCTCACTTATCTTAGTTCACGGCACCCCACACAAGTTAAATAATAGCAAGACCAACAAAAGAAACCAACTGACAGATGAACAAAGAAGTCACTAAGCAGGTAGGTTAAATAATTATAATTATACATATTTGTTATTTAAACTATACATGTCGCAAAATTATGTTTTTTTTAATCAAGGTGACACACCACCCAAGTTATGTTCGGTTTTTTGGCGAATTTTGACACACCAAGCTCAAAAGGTTGCCCATCACTGACATATGTGAACGGGTTGAGCTGTTGGTGAACGACGTATGGGCTTTCCCAAGCTGCCTGAAGCTTATCCTTTGGTACGGGGACCAGCACCCACACCTTTTGAGCCACCAGGTAGGTTTGGGCCTTCTGGTCGTACCAGTGCTTCTGTCAGCCTTAGACTGTGCCATGTTGTCAAGTACCAACTGCGTCAATGTCTGCATCTTGTCCTGGAAGCGCATGACATACTCCATAATGGACACTTGTGAAGGGTTCTGCTCTTCTTCCCAGGATTCCCTTACCAACCCAAGGGGCCCCCGGACTCGCCTGCAGTACAGAAGCTCAAAGGGGGAAGACCCTATCAAGGCCTGTGGAACCTCTCGGTAAGCGAATAGCAGGTGTGGGAGGTACAGCTCCCAGTCACATCCCTGAGTCTCAACCAGCATTCTTAGCATCTGTTTGAGCGTACCATTGAAGTGCTCACACAAAAAATTGATTTGGGGGTGATACGCACTGAATACCAGATGCTTCACCTGCATTTTCTTACAGAGAGCCTCCATGAGGCGAGACCTAAATTGAGTCCCCTGGTCGGTAAGCATCTCCCTGGAAAATCCTACTCTCGAAAAGATGGGCAACAGTGCATCCACCACCTTATCCTCCCTAGTTGAGGACAGAGCCACTGCCTCCGGGTACCGCGTAGCGTAGTCTACCACAGTGAGGATGTTTTGCTTTCCAGAGCTGCTGGGGATGGCTAGTGGGCCCACAAGGTAAACTGCAATCCTCTGGAAATGCTCCTCTATCACTGGCAAAGAGATCAGAGGAGCCTTGGGAGCAGGCCCTGACTTCCCCTCTATTTAACAGGAGATACAGGAGTGGCAGTAGTTTGTTACATCTGTCCATATTTTCGGCCAATAGAAGTGTTGAGACAGCCAGGCCTTAGTTTTGCTGATCCCCAAGTGTCCAGCAAGTGGGATCTTATGGGCAATCTGCAACAACTCACCCATAAATTGGTACGGGACGACCAGCTGTCATTCCCTCAACCACTCCTTTTGGAATTTACTGGGAACTGTCTCCTGGTACAATCTCCCTCGTTCCCAGAACACTCTCTCCTTATCAGTCTCGGAGGTGGGCATCTCGGCAAGGTGTCTCAAGGTCTCCAGGCTCGCACCTGAGTGCAGAGCAGCCTGGAACTCCTTTCTGGAGGCAGCCAGAAGTGACATCAGGGTCCCTTCCTTACAGGAACCCTCTGGGACCTGCTCAGGGTCTGTCTCTGGTTCGGTCATCCCTCTGACCGAGGATTGTCCAAAAGGAAGGGCATTACCTGCATTCTGGGCACTCTGACTGTGGGTGACAGCAGCTATGTAGTCCATCTCCCCGGGGATTTCCACAGACCCATCAGCCGGCACTGCTATGGGTACTGCCTCCCCATCCATCCCAATACCTCAGGAGCAGTGCTATATATGGGGCAGTTACCTTCCTTTGTGGCAATGGTTAGTTGCATGGCATCACCTTCCTCACGGTCCCGATGCATCTCCCCATCTCCCTTAGCACTGTCGCTTGCTCCTGTTAGGGGTTTCTCAGCCATTTCACCCCGCAGTGTGCTGTGGCTGAGTACTCCTGCATCTGTAGACATGATCATTTTCAGATAAATTGTTATCAGGTAAATTATTGTCAGGTAACACATGCAATTTCACATCATTATCATCAGCATTAGCATCACCCTTAGTATCAGATTGGGGAGGGGTGTCAGGGACATAATACACATTTTCCCCAAATCGGTCCCCAGTAAAATGTCGGTGGTTAAGTTTTCAGACAGCCCCACTTCCTTCAATCCACTCTCGCCACTCCAATCTATAAAAACCCGGGCCATCGGCAAGATGCAGCGGACGCCCCCAATCCCAGTGACAGTCAGGGTTTTCCCTGGAATAATCTCTTCAGGGGCTTCCAGTTTGGGTCGGATGAGGGTTTGTTCAGCCCTGGTGTCCTTGAGGCCTCTAGCGACGCGGCTCCCCATGGTGACTTGCTGCACATTGTCACAGGCCCTCCCAACCGCCCCACCCACAAAAAGAACTGCTACATTAAGCCCTGAGGCATTGGCTGGGGGTTATTTTGCTTCTCTGGTCAGGTGGCATTGATATGTCCCATCCGATTGCAGGAAAAACACTTGTGAGGGTCTGATGTAGGCCTGGTGTTGGCAAAGGGGACAGGGCCTCTGGTGAGTCGGCTCGCAGGGGCACTGGGGTGGGTTGATGGCTTACGCCCTCTCCCTCTCCAGCTGGCGGTGACTGGCTTCTACACTTCAGGTCTATGGTTGGCCTCATAGGTGTCAGCGATCTGCACTGCGTTGTCAGCGTCTTTTGGCTTCCGTTCCATCACAAACTGTTACACTTCAGCTGGGCAAAGGTGCAGGAAATGGTCTTTGATCATTAGATCCCTCAGCTGCTCAAAGGTGGTCCCTGACAGTCCTTGGATCCACTGGTCAAAATGGGTCCTGAGTCCATGCACCACATTGCTGTAACTGTGTGTGTCGTGTGGGCCATGTTGGAGGTTCCAGAACATTTTAGGGTAAACATCGGGTATCAGGTAGTACTTCTTTATCAGTGCCTGCTTGATGGCCTCATAGTCTCCATCTTGGTCTGATGGGACAGAAGCAAATGCCTCCAGGGCTTTTTCTTTGCTCCCTGGGGTAAAATATCAGGCCAATTGGGACACAGGCAGCTAGTACTGTCTGCAGGCTTTCTCAAATGTCCACAGAAAAGTGTCCAATTCCCATTTCTTTTCCATCACAGGGAAGTGCTCTGGCTGGGATTTAGGGAGCTGAGAGTTGCTGGACTCACTGGGTTCGGGCTAACTCCAGCTGGTACTGTCTCTGCCTCTCACTCAGCTCTCTCTGCCTCCCACTGGGCTTGTCTCTCTTGGAACTGCAGGGTCAGCTTCAGATGTTCCTCACGATCATCTGCAGAGAGTTGTTCCAGTGCCATCTGCAGGTGGGGGTCCACATTGTCCTGTTTGCAGGTAGGGCGGGCCTGCACCAGTTGGACCCCTGGTTCAGTAACGTCCATGCTTTGGCTGGCCCCAGCCTCCCCTGGGCTCTTGTCACTGTCTTGACCCTTTTCAAGTTGCATCAGTTCCGTGACCATTTGGTCCTTGGTTTTGCCCGTGGGGTAAATCTGCTTTGACATGCACGGGGCAATAAGAGTGTCCTTGGACTGCTGCCTACTGTATAATAGGCCTCTCCTAGCTTAACCATGGTTGCCAAATAAAAGATAGGACAGAAAAATGAAGAAAAAGGGTAGGGGCCAATTGCTATACACACTGTATCGTCTCAGCACTTATAAACACTGAGTTCATTTCCATTCTCCAAAACTTTTTGAGCATGGTCCTTGCAAGCACCGTGCAAGTTTTTAGTGAGAGGAATGATTGCTCAAACCAGATCACTAATGCTCTATTAGCCCACCGCTCTGCCACCAATACGTCATGAACTGGGGGGGTGTTTGGTTGCCCCTCAATTCATTAGGGGATTTATTATATCCCACATTCCAGTTCTGGTTTGGAACTTGCAGCTCTCTGGTGCCCCCCTTACGCTCAAGTCACTCAGGAAACTACACCTAGGATAAGTAGTTGCCAGAAGGGATGTCTTGCTGTGAGGGTGATATGACTATTCCCAGTCTCAGGTGGAAATACACTTAGAAATCTCCATCCGTCACTGCCAGAGTCTCCCCAAAAGCCCAGAACACTTTGCTGCCACCAGGTCCTAGTTCTTATGATTAATATCGGGTCAGGAGCCAACCTAATCAGTAGCATTGATTTAATTTGGAGGATGTGGCAGGACGTTTAGAGCAAGGAGAACAAAGCTAGTAAAGTTTTAAGTATTGTACTCCAAAAAGAATAGGCAGTGTTTAAAAATTATAAAAAGATGTTACAAACGAGACAATTACAGTACATACAGGCAATTACAAAATAACAGGGATTAAAATATGAAACTTACAGGTATCAGTCAATGGCACGCCATTTGGAGATGGGGGAGGGGAAATGTCCCCAAATCATCAGGTCAAATTGCATAGCCTCTCCTGGCTGATTCCCCAGGCAAAAGACACTCTCCTAATTGGGCTTCATAATCTTATACCCTTTGTTCATGACCTCACTAAGTGGGCAGAGCTATGGAAGGCACTCCCCTTGTCCAACAGTTATTAAAACTCATAACCATCGTAACTCGAGCCGCGAGTGGCGGCAGAACCATCATTTTTCTGAGTATGAAATTTGCATTCTTTTAAGTCTAAGCATGAAGTGGCTGTATCACCCAGTTAAGTAGAAATACATTTCTCGGATTCTGCTTGTGCCAGAGCTTAAAAAACTCACTGGTGGGTGGTTCTACCGATTCACATGCCAAAAATGTATTTGTCCTACTTCCAGGCCTAATCTGCATGATCATATACCAGTTTAGGAACCTTGAGTACTGCAGAAATTCTTTTGTGACCTTGGCCAGATCTGTTCTTTGCCACAATTCTGTCTCTGAGCTCCTTGGCCAATTCCTTTGATTCCCATTTGATCTGGTATGCACTGTGAGCTGTGGCATCCTAAATAGAAAGGTGTGTGCCTTTCCAAATCAAGTCCTATTAGTTTAATTAAACACAGTTGAACTGTGAAGGAGTAGAACTATCTCAAGGAGTATCACAAGGAAATGGGCAGCATGTGACTTAAATATGAGTGTCTGAGCAAAGGGTCTGAATACTTATGACCATGTGATATTTTGTTTTTTCTTTTTTAATAAATTTGCAAAAATTTCTACATTTCTGTTTAAAAAAAAGTGAACTTTTTTGAATTTACCAAATGGCTGCAATGAAACAAAGCGTAAGAAATTTAAAGGGGTCTGAATACTTTCCATTCCCACTATATGCAATAAAGGGTATAAAAGCACTTTGAAAACAGATTGTGTGGAGTCTCTTGCTGCAATGTACTTCAATGAGGGTTCTTTAATTCATACAATGCATTTCAATGCCCTATGGCATCTTTTTCGAGTCATAAACAAAATGACTATTTCCTTGAGAATCAGTCAGTAAGCTCATTCAGACAGCCTCCTCTAAGCTGATTTATGGCTACAGATTAAATTAAAATTGGATGTTGAGTTAAATAAAGAGGTTGTAAAAAACAAATTGTACAAAAATTATAAATTAAACTAAATTGCCAAAATTATCTTGTAGCCCAAACTACATGCATTTAGGTAAAAAACTGTCCCCAAACGTGGCCAATCCATTTAAGATTGGGTTATCACTGTGAAATGTTTTAGCTTTTTACGTATGATTTTATTGCACAAGCTTTTATATAAGTCAAGAAAAATAAAACATTATGGCTCTTTGCACACCTTAATACCAAATGTTTTAGCTGACATAATCATGCAGCTGATGTCACCCTTACCTGAAAGAAACAGTGGTCATGGCTTCAATAATACTTATGCCTGAAAGATGTGAGTACAATGAAATCCTAGGATACACATTCTATGGACTGGCTGTCAGATTGACAGCCAGCTCAGAGAACAATTGAATTCCACTCTGCATGGTGGCAAAATGTGGTCACCTTGGGACACCTTAGATTGCAACTCCTGCTCCTTCATATTAGATCCCTACGATGTACCTAGTGTAAAACTACATATGGGGTATTGCTATTCAATTGCAATGCAAATTGCAGTGAACTTTTTTTTTGTGGTGAAAATTAAAAAAAGAACTATAATATCACAGGTTTGCAAACGTAAAATTGTTTAAGTAGTATGAGGTGATTTTTATATACTTTATTATTATTATTATTATTATTATTATTTATTTATATAGCACCATTAGTTTCATGGTGCAGTACATGATAAAAAAGGGTTACTTACAGAGTTATAGATATCATTTACAGTAAACAAATTTGCAATGACAGACTGGTACAGAGGGGAGAGGACCCTGTCCTTGCAGACTTACATTCTACGGGATAATGGGGAAGAGATAGAAGGTCGGGGGTGCGGCAGCTCAGGTGGTGGTGAGGCGGCAGTTCTGGTGGTGGTGAGGTGGCAGAATGGTTATTGCAGGCTGTAGGCTTTCCTGAGGAGATGGGTTTTCAGGTTCCGTCTGAAGGATCTGAGGGTGGTGTATAATTGGACGTGTTGAGGCATGGAATTCCAGAGGATGGGGGATATTCGAGCTTCAATGGCTGTAGGGCATTCTGTGCACTTGAAGAAAAGCTGTGAGAATTTAGATTTTATTCTCAAGAAACTATGAGGATCAAGGATAGCCAATATCTGAAAGTTCTCTCTTTGCTCCTTGGGCACCAAGGAGGATACACAAAGTACCCATGCTTTTTGTGTAACTGGGACAGTTGGAACAGGACTCATCACTGGAACACAAAAGTTGGCCAACAAGAACATCTTTGCAACCTGGACTCAAGAACATAGTTGCAGAAAGTTTAGTTGATCCCATTAAAGGAAATGGTGCAAGAATTAATTTCCTAGACTATAAGATGCACTTTTTTACCCAAAATGTTGAGGGGAAATGGTGGTGATTCTTATAGTCTGAATGTAGCTTACCGGGGAAAGGTGGCAGCAGCAGGAGTCGGCAATGCTGTGGGCTCTGGGTTGGGAGGATGGGGTGTTCAGAAGTGCGACCCTTTGGTGTGATGCTATGAGTCCCAGGCTGGTAGGAGAGGGTGTTCAGTCACAACATTTTGTGAAAGCCCAGTACCCCCCGCATTTCCATGGTTTTCAATGCGGTGGACCTTGGGAAAATGGCCACCGGAAGCGGTGCATGTGCAGATCAAGATCTTGGCATCTCTGGCTTATTTTGTACCCGAGTCCACTGTATTGAAAACCATGGAAGTGCAATGTGAGCTAATTTGTAATGCACTTTGTGCAAAATCCATACATGATGGTTAAAAATTGATGTGTTTGTTTTAAATCAGGAAATAAGAAAAAGTAAAAATTAGTCATTGTATTTGAAACCATTTTCATAAACCCAAATTTTGCATACCTGTTTATTTAATGTAATCATTTATAGTATAAATTTCCATTTTCATTGCCTAAAATTGTATGAAAAATCTGGGGTTCAAATTGCTCACCACACCCCAAGATGACATCCTAGAGATGCAGTTTCAAAAATATGATGCTTTTGGTCTTTTAATGCTTTGTCTCTCTAAAGCCTCTTCAAATTGAGATGCTGCCCTAAAATTACTTAAGTAAAAATAAAGCAGCAAAATCCCCACAGTGCTCCTTAATTTGTAAGGCCCATATCTGCTTCAATGTAAAAGAAAAATTACATTTTTACATTTCATTTCTACGTTGCTTTAATTCCCTCCCAACCAAGCGATTTTCCATTTTTGCACTTTATGTCCTTCAATCTTCCAAGAGCTATGACTCGTTTCAAATGTTTACTTTGTGTACTTGTTTGAAACTTGAACCGACACTTCTTATGACAATACTGAAATTGAGGCTTCTTCACCTTTTTTCTGACACCATTCCATACTTGTTTAAAGTGCATCGCACGGTGCTTGCTTCGATATCTGTGATCTCACTGTTAATAAGAATATGAGCCACCTCCATTTCCATGTTTACCGCACCAGAACTGATAGAACTTGGGATGAGCTGGCTTATTGACTCCAATATTTTGCACGAATGTCCACCTTTTGGCTTCTAAATGGATAGATGGACTTCATTTTGTATTGTTCCAACTGTCATGGTGCTCACATTATGCAGTTTGAGAATTTTCTTGACCAAGAGACCACTATCGATCAGCTGGATGATGTGGTTTTTATTTTCTTAGAAAAATGTTGGTGGTCCATGATGGCGCTGCCTAGGATCTTCCAATCCCTATGATGGCGTTCAGTAATTCTTAATTTTTTTTTATTTGCTACACGTTTTGGAGGTATTCTGGCTCCTTCAGGCAAAAATATCCATATACCATAAACAACGAGTTCATACCGTTATTTACACCCTTACGGGCATCAACTGACAAATCAGTATATCAGCAAGACCCACCTGCACCTGCAACACCAGTCTGTATTCCAGGCGGACCCGCTTGCACCTGCGGTGCCAATATGTAAACTAGCCGGACCAGCTCGCACCTGCCGTACCTATCTATATACCAGTTGTACCCATATGCATCCCCTGCAGTGCCTTCCTATATCAGCTGTACTCTCCTATTAACTTGTTCCAGCTACTTGCCCCTTGGTGGTCAGCTGCCATTTATCTGAGGTCTGTCCTGGAGTAGCAACTGGTGTCCATTGGGAGCCAAGCCTAACTCCACCATCAGCGGCTCTAGTGAAGAGTCAGGTGCTCACTTAGTAATGCTCCCCCAGACTCTCTTCTGACAGCGGCACAAGGGTTCCACAACTCCCATTACAGTTAGCTTCTCCATTAGATGTGGACAGGCGTATGTGCCTATCTCTGATCACACCTCTTGCTGTGCTAAACACACATTCCAGCATGATACTTGAGCAGGGCAGGCTATCTATGGTATAAAGGACAAGCTGAGACCATGTCTTCAATTTTGAGACCTAGAAGTTAAATGGGCAGACCCATCAGTTAGTACATTGAGATGTCTGGACAGGTACACTTCCACCATGTTGTTGTAACGCTGCCTCCTGATAATACGGACCATATTAGGTGGTGGTGTCAGATAAATGGCAAGCTCATAAAATTTATTCACATTTTGGCCATGCTAACCCTGCCTTCCAACGTGATGGAGGTGCGACTCCCTCTTTTGCTTTGTTCTTCCTCTGAGCTCTGTTGTCAGGTTGGAAAGCCATCAGTAGTTCTTCTATCAGCATGTGCTTGTATTCCTGCATTTTGCGATCCCTCTCCAATGATGAAAGTAATGATGGTTCATTGCTCTTGTAGCAGGGATCCAGCAGGGTAATCTGCATTGGTAACTATACAGGAAATTCAGCACTCGTTGCACAGGAGCAGCATGTATTGGCTCATGTGTGACAGGCTGTTCAGAGGCGCATAGAAAAGCTGTCCTTGGTGGGAGGTGTATCAAGTGGGTACTCTCTATGCCCCTAGCCACATTCCAGTGATGTTTTTGAGCTGCTCTGAGTGCCACACTGCTCTGAAGATGGTTGTTCCTCCGCATCCTCTTCCTCCCAAACTGTCCCCTGACTGTACAGTTGGGTACCTGGCCACTGTTGGGACAGTATCCCATTCTCCTAGCCATGTGTGGATGACAGGTCTGATAACGGTGTGAACTGGCCCTGTTTCCACTGCTCCTCTTCCTCCAGTGCCACCACCTCATCCATCATTGCCTGAAATGTTTTTTACAGCAGGCATATAAGTGGTATAGTAATGCGGATGATGACGTCATCAGCGCTGGCCATATTAGTGAAGTATTCAAAGCAGCGCAACTTGCCACACATGTCCCGCATGGAGGCCCACTCATTGGTGATAAAGTGGTGTTGTCCTGCAGAGCAAATCACCCATGCATGCTGTAGCTGAAATTCCATTATTGCCTGATGTTGCTCATATACAGTAGCCTCTCCAGCATACGCAAGGTGGAGTTCCACTTTGTTGGTAAGTCGTATATCAGCTGGTGAGCAGGAAGAGAGAAGTGTCTGCAGAGCAGACAGGTGAGCAGAAGCAGGGCGAGATTGCAGAAAACACACACGCACTGCCCGCACTTTCAGCAGCATCTCTGAGATGAAATATGTGGGTAACTTTTCAGGAAGCTCTGCACCACCAAGTTCAGCACATGGGCCAGGCATGAGATGTGTGTCAAACCAGAAAGACTCAGAGCTGCTATGAGATTTCACCCATTATCGCACTCCACCAGGCTGTTTGATCCCCGCCCAAAATAGCGGTCTTGAACAAGTTGACATTAAGAAATTAGTAATAAAAATATTATCGTTTTTAATCTACATGTGGTTTTTCTGTTCACTTCCTCAAGCTGAGGGAGTATAGTGTAACAGATGGATTTGCTGGATAGATACATTTCCAGGAATCCTCCATGGTGGTAGTACATGGGATAGAACACCCTCCGCCTCTATCCCAGCCGCCGCTACATTTACCTAGTGAGCAGTTAGGGAGATGTAATGTCCCTGGCTGTGATGACTGGACCACGTATCGGTGATTATGTGGACCTTTCCCCTGATGATGTTTCGCAGTGCACTCCTTATTATTACCACAACATGTGTGTAGGGCGGGGATGGTACACTTGGAAAAGTAGTGATGGCTGGGAACAACACAGAATCATCATCATCATCATCTTCATCGTCATCCTTGATTCAGCTGATAAGTGCTTCTGTGTGTAAAATGGACAATGCTCCTTACAGCGTCCCTACAGTCTCTGCTTGCAATGCCCGCCACACAGAATCATGTTATCCATCGCTTCTCGCACCATATTTTCCAAAAACAAAGGCTGAATGTTCCGGAATTCCAAAGTATAAGCTAGAAGAAGTTATTCTAGTGTAGTAGGTTCCTTAGCACCCAAGTAGTTGTGGTTGATGGGACTATGGGGCAGAATACAAAATAGATATAACTAAATAATAATTTGATTTCTATAGCGCCAACATATTCCACAGCACTTTACAATTAAGCAGGAACACGTACAGACAATAAAAACAAAACAAAGTAAAACATAGTTAAACAGCTACAAATAATTCATGTGTTATTTAATATGATGATTTTGCTTCTTTATTTTCCATCTCTGATTTCTATCTCTGTCTCTGATTTCTCCTGTGATAGGTTCCCGTGTCTACTTGCTCTGAACAGTGTCCTCCAGGTTTCAAAAGAACTCTAAAGCCAGGACCACATAAATGCTGCTTTCTATGTATGAAATGCTCAGAGGGAGAAATTTCCAATAAAACAGGTAAAAATCTAAACATATATTAAATTCAAAATAAATGTGACAAAATTATGATTGTTTAAAAAAGAGGAACGTTACATGGAAAAGATTGATTAGACTTCCTAAATTTTAATAATATGAATATTTATTATCAAACAAACACGGAAATGTATAAAAAACAAATAAAAATATTAAAAAAATTTCACATTGCATCAGGACATGTTACCTAGGAAATAAACAACCCACATGACCAGCATGATAATCAGTATAGCCATGTAAACATAATAAATATCCAAAATAATGTAAATGGTCATTGCCCCTAAAGTGCTGTCAAATAGTATTCAAGAAAAAATGATTCAGTACACACATCCAGGTGATAATATGTAAATAATGCAGTACTGAAACATTAAACATGAATTAAGCAGTAACATTCACAATAAATCCCTGATTAAATCAACTTCTGCGGCTATATACCAGGAAACCTTAGAGGAAGCCACCATTTATGATGATACACCTGTGCTCCTAATTCTTCCAAATATTTTTTTTCTATGAGTTATTTAACTCAGGTGGCTATGCACATGGAAATTTATTGCACAGTGTATACCGTTTATATCTCTTATATTGGTTTGATTCTGCAATACCTACTTATTATTATCTGTATCTGAGAATTAAGGGATTCACGGCAGCTCTAGGTCTGCTGAAATTTAAACTTTTTTTCCTTTGGTCCAGCAAGAGTTAATGTCAGTCTCTTTCTGGCAGTTTCTTTTAGGCTTGTCAGCTGATGTTGGTTGGTAACCACTTCCACCTCCCTTTAAATAGTCACATGACCCATCAGCTGATTGTAGATTTTAGGGTTTTCTTCTATGCAGACCAGCTAGGTGTGTGGAGCTCACCTGTGACTGTGGTATTGCCAATGTTTCAGTCCTGTTATCCTGGTGCCATTTACTCTGCTGCCTTGGAGCTTAGCAGCACATTCTGTGCTGACTTGTATTCTTTTTGTCTGTCCCTTATTTGTTTCTTTCCCTGTGTAATATCGCTGCAGTGGTGAGGCTGGCTTACTTGCCAGCCAGTGAACTAGCCAGGGTTACAGTCAGGGACTAGGCACAAGATGGTGGTGGGGGAAGGACCCACATAGGGCATTAGGGAAGCTTAGCCACAGACACAGGCTAGCGTCAGAAGGTGTCCCATCCCCATTAGGACCTTCCTCTCCTTTTTCCATCCTGTTGTACTCAAATGTTGTGTCGTCCGCCGGACATGCCCGTGAGAGTCTTGCTCCTTTTTCTTTGTTAGATAATATTTGACATCGCTTTAGGGGTGCTGTCCACTTATATTGATTTTACATATTCATTATATTCATTATGTTTACATGGCTCTATTGGCTGTCATGTTGGTCCTATAGATTGTATCTATTAATTAAAGTTTTATTTTTTGTTGGAAAACTCCTTTAACTTAAAAAAAACCTTTAAAGGATGTTATTCTCAAAATGGACTCTTTATAAAATGTATTTTATTGTTCTGGAAATACAAAACCTGCGTAAACCAAAATGTGGACCTTAAAACATATAAGGAAAAAGCATTGGAAGTTTCAAAATATCAATATTGCTCCTTCACTTCCAGACACTACCATCTGTCCTGACATTAGATTTTAGATTTGTGCCACTTTGAAAAACCTTTCTGAACTCAAGGGAAAACATATGTCTTTTAAAAGATGCATTTGTTAAAAAAATTGAACATTTATTTTTTCACTCCAGATTTCCATTTTGAATCATGCATTAAAATTATGGAATTAAAAGCCTAATTTTATCCTGAGATAGATTTCTTTAGAATTCTAGTTTTCAGAAATGATTTTACCTTAGCGTTTTCTTCCTTTCTGATGGCTTGAGAGTAGAGTAGCTAAATGAGTCTTTCAAAATTTGGACTCTGAAAGCCTTAAGCTCCTTCTTTACTTTCAGAACCTCCCATGTATCCAGGAAGCAAAGTTTGCAAGTTAGATGTAGATGAACTCATCAGCGATAAGGATTTATTTTTTTTATTTTTTACATCCTGCATTTATTATGACAGACCACTGAGCATAATAAACGTGTCGAAAATAAAAAAAATCTTTATACTCACCATATCGCTTGACTCTCCAGCCCTTCCGCTACCTACTGCTACTTTTCCGATCCTTGTTAGATTTTCTGATCCCTGGCCACTCATGCAAGAATTCCCGGACCAGTCATGCTATGCCAGAACTGACGGATTTTGAGGGGTCTGGGAGCTTTCTGCGTGAGTGCATGGAAGGTCCCAGTGTCATTACATGCACCACTACCTTCTGAGCAGAACTCTTGATGGCACATTATGGTTCTGAAAAATGGTGGCCAATGGCCTCTGTTTTGTGGAATACACTCTAAAGCAAATTATAAAAAAAAAAATCTTTTTATCAAACCATTTTATTGGTTTACCGCATCTTGAAAGAGACATTTTTGTGAAAAAAGTTGAAATGAATTTGTCTTTTATAAAAAGCCATGAAATTAAAGAACTGAATTGATCATATTCACAGATACATTCCCTGAGTATGGTAGTTTTCAATTTTGGCAAAATTCTTTTATTTCGACATCTCTTGCTCTTTCTATATGGCAAAGTGCATAAAACAAAATTCATGATATTTTCAAAATTGCATTATTTTTTAATACATTGTTCAAAAAGTAAAAAAAGAGGATTAAAATTAACGTCAAAATGAAAAAGTCAAATGATAAAAATATATATAATAACATTTATACAATAAGCTGTATCTACTTTATCTTGTAAATTGGAGTTTCATAGAGAAAAATGTCTTTCTTATTTTAATATAAAAATGTAATCTTTTTTGACATAAACTTATCCTTATAATTAAAATAAATTACAATGTGTGGTGAGAAAAGCAATGTCTGAATTATTTGGATGAAAGAAGTCGTTACCCAGTTGCTTTTGATGAACTTACAGATACCAAATTTCTAAAATCTGGTTTCATCATGAACCTCTAAAATGGCTCATTCCAAAGATATTAAGTCTTGGTGATTTCTTCCTTCTTTTTTTAGACAGTGTGTCATGCCAAAAATGCCCAGAAGATCAGTGGCCAAATGACTTCAATCAATGTGTGCCGAAACCTATTGAATATTTGTCCTACAAAAATGACCCTGCAGTTCTTGTAATTTCTGTAATTTCTGTCTTATGTTTTGTTAAAACAACTGTAATTTTGGGACTCTTCATTCTGTTTCAAGACACTCCAGTTGTTCAAGCAAATAACCATACCCTGAGCTTCATTCTCCTGGTTTCCATCATGTTGAGTTTCCTCTGCGTATTTTTGTTTTTGGGTCGTCCTACACATGTGACCTGTATGCTTCGTCAGACATCATTTGGGATCATCTTCTCTGTAGCCGTATCTTCTATTCTGGCTAAAACCATCATTGTCTACATGGCCTTCAAGGCCACCAAACCTGGGACTTCTTGGAGAAGATTGATTGGTGTGAAGATTACAAACTGTGTGGTCTTCTTGTGCTCATTTATCCAAGTTTTGCTCAGTATCATTTGGTTATCTACTTCTCCTCCATTCCCAGAGATGAACACTCACTTATATAAGAACAAGATCATATTTCAGTGTAATGAGGGGTCAATGGTGGCCTTTTCCATTCTCCTGGGTTACATGGGACTACTTGCTGCCATCAGTTTCATTGTTGCTTTCTTGGCCAGAAATTTACCAGATTGTTTCAATGAAGCTAAGAACATCACATTCAGCATGCTGGTGGTCTGCAGTGTCTGGGTGGCTTTCATCCCATCCTACATGAGTGTTACTGGGAAAAATACTGTTCTTGTAGAAATATTTGCTGTAATATCTTCAAGTGCTGGCATTATAGGCTGCATATTCTTCCCAAAATGTTACATCATACTGGTGAGACCAGAGTTAAACTCAAAACGTAGTTTATCCAGGCAAATGAAAGCAAACTCTAGCACTTGACATTCTTGCACATAGATATTTGTTGTTTAATTTTTATAAAATGTCCCCATTAAGAATATGTGAGTAAGGAGGCACCTTGGCTTCATTTAAGGTCATTAAAATTAACACAACAGAACTGTAAATTTAGAAAATAAGAGCTCTGTACATTTATCCTTGTTATGGAAAATAAGGTATCTGGATACATCAATACCTATGGGTGTTCTGAGTACTTCTCTCAAGTGTATAATGAAAGAAGGGTAGTAAAAGGTAGGAATATCCAAAATATAGGAATCTCCTGCCCAGCACCCAGTAAGTGGAGCAGACAGACAAGAGGCATAGGTAGGTACTGTTCCATTTTTTAGCCCCCGGGTACAGTACAAATACAAGCTATAATATGCTGCTATCATTGTTGTGTTGAGCCAGGCCTGCAATTAAGTGCAAGGAGGAAGTGCATAGTTCAATATAATATAAGTCTGTGATAAATTGTTTAAATTGTTTTTTTGGGGTAATTGTCTGTATGATCTTCTGTGTGTGATTGAAGTTTTTAAGGAAGAAAAATAAAAAAAAAATTCAATAACTTTTTTTCCTCTTTATTTAGTCTTTTCTCTTATTGCCTTACAAATTGAAGAGACCTCAATCGAGGCTTACTGAGAAAAGTGAGGATTGCAAATAAGTTCAAGGAGACCGCAAAGTGCATAGATAAAAAAATACAAAACTTCAACACAAGAACACAAAACGCTAAGTGTAACGAATGGTGAAGTTCACATTCGTTTTTATTGAAGTTTAACGTGGAACTTCTGGACCACGGTCTGGGTGGCTCTGAAGGGGGCGTGACTATGTGAGCACCAGACACCTGTAGTAAGTCCCCTCGAACAGGGTCAGAATGGAATGCCTGGGGGACATGGGTGCAATCTCCAGTTAGATCCTGGACTCGTTGCATTTGTCCCTGCAAGACAGGTGGACAAGCAGGGTTAGCGGAAGACGGGGAGCTAACCAGGTGAAACCAGGAGTACGGGTAAGAACTGGTACCGGCGAGTCTAGCGCTGTCCGGAGAGGAGGATGACTGACTGACGGGACGAGAAGGGATAGCGTTGATAGAACAGACGTTGTCCAGGATAGCAGGGTAGCAGGTAGCTGATGATCTGTGGAGACAGACAGAATAAGTGGAGTACTGGCAGAGAACTTCAGAAACAGAAGCACATGCTAGAAGGAACCAGAAGTAAGCAATAGTGGATACTTGTTGCTCCGGCACCCTCCCTATGGTGGAGGGGCTAGAAATAGTGATCACTAATGCACCATTGGTCAGAAGTACTTTTTAGAAAATGCGCGCTGTCTGTTTAAGAGACCAGGAGTGAGCGCACGCGTGACCTAAGTACTCTGTCTGGGAACCTGCTGGCTGCGTGCCAGGAAGCAGATGAGGAAGGAGGAGCAGACGCTGTATCCAGACAGCGTGGAGCCGGCACAGAGCGGGAGTCCCGACGGGGACCCCGCAAAGGTACGGGGCCTGGACCAGGTGTAACACTAAGGTTTGGTGTTTTCATTTCTTTGTTTTACTGTTCATCCATACCTCCCAACTTTTGAAGAAGGGTAAGAGGGACAAAGTTTGCGGCACGCCTATTGCGCTGTGGCAAATTTTAGGCCATGCCCCTGACCAAACCCATTTCACAACTAGTCACACCTAGTGTTGAGCGATACCGTCCGATACTTGAAAGTATCGGTATCGGAAAGTATCGGCCGATACCGGCAAAGTATCGGATCTAATCCGATACCGATACCCGATACCAATACAAGTCAATGGGACTCAAGTATCGGACGGTATCCTGATGGTTCCCAGGGTCTGAAGGAGAGGAAACTCTCCTTCAGGCCCTGGGATCCATATTAATGTGTAAAATAAAGAATTAAAATAAAATAATATTGCTATACTCACCCTCTGACGCAGCCTGGACCTCACCTAGAATTAGGCATTGAGGACCTGAAAATTACATCACGGCTTGCTGTGATTGGTCGCGTCGCGGCCACATGGGCGGCACGTGACCAATCACAAGCCGTGACGTCACGGAAGGAAGTAAAAGCGCGCATTTTAAGCAAACAACGCTGCCGGTTCCCTCGGTGATGTCCAGGCTGCGTCGGAGAGGTGAGTATAGCAATATTTTTTATTTTAATTCTTTATTTTACACATTAATGTTGTTTCGATACCGATACCCGATACCACAAAAGTATCGGATCTCGGTATCGGAATTCCGATACCCACAAGTATCGGCCGATACCCGATACTTGCGGTATCGGAATGCTCAACACTAGTCACACCCAGAAAAGAAAAATTATTTACAAGTACTGAATTAAAGTATTAATGCAAACTTGGTAATAATATTGTTTTTAAATTAGAATGTAAAAGCTGCACAATACATAACAGATCCACTCTATTAGAAAAAATATCTTTAACAATATTGTGCTTTTGGTTAATGGAATTATAGAATACCAAAGAAAAAAGAGAGAAAATGACCAGCACCGCTGAAGTGCACTTACCCCACGAGGTAGAAGATATCCTGGTACAAGAGACTCCTTCACTCACATAAAACGGCCTCTGAAGGGTGCTGCATCCGAAAAAAGTCATCCAATGTTAGAGAAAAGAAAAGAAATTGGTGCACACTCCTGGGTCCGTTAAAAATCCTTGCTTTATTGGAATTTCTTTTCTTTTCTCTAACATTGGAATTATAGAATAGTTGACTTATTATTCTGCTCATCTGCTGAAATCATAAGAAGCTTTACCCTCACCTCTCTCAACAGTGAGGTCAAATTAAGCAAAATGACCAGGAGGAGAGTCTGTGACCACAAATTGGCACCAGGCAGAACAGGCTGGTAGTTAACTACTTGCCTGTGAATTCTTAGCCCCTTAAAAAAAAATCAAAGGTCCTGGATGGATAACCCCAAATAACCAAGATCACATTACTATTTGTGCTATTTTTGTCCTTAAAGGAGATTATACCTGTCACTTTAAGGGGCCAATCACAAGGCAGTGGCTATCGAGTTTCGGTTGCCCACCATTGCCCTGCTTATATCTGGCCACTGCATTAAAGCAGCAGAGATAACAGGCTTTAAAAACAGGCTGGTACATAGATATGGGAACAGAATTGAACTTGCTGCATAGATATGGGAGCAGAACCAAGCCAACTACCTACATAGATACAGTAACAGAAGCAAGCTGACTACACAGACACGAGAATGGAACCAAGATTACTATGTAGATTGGGGAATTTAAAGGAGCTAGTTATGGAAGCAGAACTGAGCTTACTACAGAGATGCAGAAGCAGAACCAAACTCACTACAGAGATAAGGGAGCCGAACCGAGCTTACTACAAAGATAAAGGAGCTGAAAATATAAAAATATAAAAGTTCAAATCACCCCCCTTTTGCCACATACAAAATGAAACAGTAAGAAAAAAAATCAAACATATTTGGTATTGTCGCTTTCAGAACCACCCGATCTATCAATAATAAAAAAGGATTAATCTGATCGCTAAACGGTGTAGCGAGAAAAAAAGTCAAAACGCCAGAACTGGTTTTTTTTTACATTGCATTAAAACAATAACTGATGATCAAACAATCGTATCTGCACCAAAATGGTATCATTAAAAACATTAGCTCGGCCTGGAAAAAAAAGCCCTCACCCAACCTGAGATCACGAAAAATGGAGACGCTACGGGTATCGGAAAATGGCACAATTTTCATTTATTTTTAACAAAGTTTGGAATTTTTTTTTCACCTCTTAAAGGGAACCTATCACCCCGTTTTTTAAAGATTAGATAAAAATAGTGTGAAATAGGGGCAGAGCTGGGCTTTACATTAGTGCCTTTTTGGTGCCTTTACACCCCCGTTAGGCTGCCGAAATACCTTAGTGAAGTGGCCGTTTTGTCCTGTCACTCAAGTTGGTCAGGTCGGATGGGCGTGGTCACAGCGCTGTTTGTCCCCCAGGATCCTGCTCATCATTACGTTGGTGGCATAGTGGTGTGCGCATGTCCAGCAGGCGAATCCAATGCCCAGGAGATGAATAACGGCGCGGTCTTCGCTATTCAGCCGTTTACCGGTGGGCGCGGCCATCTTTCCTGTGGCCGCGCCTGCGCAGATGGAGCGCTCTGCTGCCCGGGGCTTCAGGAAAATGGCCGCGGGATTCCGCGCGTGCGCAGATGGAGATCGCGGCGGCCATTTTCCTGAAGCCCCGGGCAGCAGAGCGCTCCATCTGCGCAGGCGCGGCCACAGGAAAGATGGCCGCGCCCACCGGTAAACGGCTGAATAGCGAAGACCGCGCCGTTATTCATCTCCTGGGCATTGGATTCGCCTGCTGGACATGCGCACACCACTACGCCACCAACGTAATGATGAGCAGGATCCTGGGGGACAAACAGCGCTGTGACCACGCCCATCCGACCTGACCAACTTGAGTGACAGGACAAAACGGTCACTTCACTAAGGTATTTCGGCAGCCTAACGGGGGTGTAAAGGCACCAAAAAGGCACTAATGTAAAGCCCAGCTCTGCCCCTATTTCACACTATTTTTATCTAATCTTTAAAAAACGGGGTGATAGGTTCCCTTTAAATAAAAATTAACCTACACATGTCTGGTGTCTCTGAACTCATAATTACCTGGAGAATCATAATGTCAAGTCAGTTTTAGCATGTAGTGAACACAATAAAAATGCAAAACAAAAAACAACTCTGGGATTGCACATTTTTTGCAATTTCACATTCATATAAAACGGGGTGGGGAACCTTTTTCCAGCTAGTGGCCATTTGGAAATTTCTGCCATCATTTGGGGGTCACACAAAAATGATCACCTTGAAAAGTACCCTCGTATATTTAGTCAAACAATTAATTACGGTAACTCACTCTGAGGCTATGTGCCCACGTTGCAGAAATGCTGCGGAAATGTCCGCAGCATTTTCCGCAACTCCCTGCCGCGGGTAAAACGCATGCGGAAATCGCATGCATTTTCCCACAAAACACAAGCGATTTCCAAGCGATTTGAAGCTTCGCCTGGAAAAGTGATTGACAGGTTGGTCACACTTGTCAAACATAGTGCTTGAAAAGTGTGACCAACTTTTTACTGCTGATGCTGCCTACGCAGCATTAATAGTAAATGATAGAATGTTAAAAATAATAAAAAATATGGTTATTCTCACCTTCCGACGACTCCCGATTTTCTCATCGGTGCTCTCGGTACGTTCCATTCCCAGGGATGCTTTGCGTGAAGGACCTTTGTGACATCACGGTCTCGTGACCGCGACGTCATCCCAGATGATTTGTGCAATGCATCCCTGGGAACAGAAGCTGCCACATGCACCGCCGAGAGCTGGGAGGACCCCAGGGGGCCATCAGAGGGTAAGTATATCCCTATTTTTTATTTTAATTCTTTTTTTTACAGAGATATGGTTCCCAAGGGCCTGGAGTAGAGTCTCCTCTCCTCCAGACCCGGGTACCATCTGCACATGAAGCGCTCACTTTATGCATGGTGGGCATAGCCACATGCATAGGGTGAGCATTTCAATGCAATCCTATGGCTGCGAAATTGCCGCGATTCCACAGAAATAATGAACATGCTATGGATTTTACCGCTATGTGATTCCGCAGTGGGAAGATCCGCAGCATGGGCACAGCAACTGTTGAATCCCATAGGATTGCATGGGAATGCATTTTTTAAGCATTTTTTTAGCTTTTCCACTGCGGCAAAAAAAGCGGCAAAAACGCATAAAAAAACGCAACGTTGGCACACAGCCTCAATGTGATGGCTGGAACTGCTTCTCTTTGGTGCAGCTGTGATGTTAGCTGATACTGATCATGTTGCTTCTCACAGCTGTTTTTCCAGGTTTGTGTCAGCCAAGAGAGCAGTCAACTTTAAGCAGTCATAATAAGTTTTGTAAATCATATTCATCACATAGGAGACACTGGGACTACTGTATATACAACACATAGGAGAAGATGGGACTGCTGTCTATACATCACATAGGAGACACTTAGACTGCTGTATCTATATCACATAGAGGACACAGAGACAGCTGTGTATAGATCACAAAGGAGATGCTGGGACTGCTGAATATACATCACATAGGAGACACAGGGACTGCTGTATATACATCACATAAGAAACACAGGGACTGCTGTATATACATCACACAGGAGATGCTCTGAGTACTGAATATACATCACATGGAGAAGCTGGGACTGCTGTATATACATCACATAGGAGACGCTGGGACTGCTGTATATACATCACATAAGAGATGCTTGGACTGCTGTACATACATAACATAGGAAATATTGACACTGCTGTATATGCATCACAGGAGGCTCTGGGGGTCATATAAATTACAGGAGGGGCTGGGGGCATGCACATCACAGGAAATGCTGGGACAAATTCATCACCTGGAGGCTGGGGGGAATAGACATCACTGAGGGGCTATATACATCACTAAGAAGCACAGACAGCACTGGGGGTATATATATCCCTGGGGGAATATACATCACTGGTGGGGTCATATACATCACTGAAGGCTATATATAGCACTGGGGGCTACATACATCACAGGTGGGAGGATGTACAGCATTGGGGCGATATACAGTACTCAGTGGGATATACAGCACTTCTGGGGCAAATGCAGCACTGGGGAATATACATATCACTTGGAGCACATACAGCCCTGGGGGGATATACAGCACTAGGGGGGGACAGGCATCGCCGGGGAGGCACATAGATCAAAGGGTGGGGCTCATAGATCACCGGGGGTGGCATGAAGATCAGAGGGGGGGGGGGCACAGAGATCACAGTGGGTCACAGAGATCACAGGGGTCACATAGCTGGGGGGCACAGAGATCACCAGGGGATAGCACGAATATAACAGGGGGGCACAGAAATCACAGGAGGGCACTTAGCTGGAGGACAGAGATCATGGAGGGGCACATAGCTGGGGGGCACATAGCAGGAGGGGACAGAGATCATGGGCACAGAGAACACATGGAAGTACAAATATCACAGGAGGTACATAGCAGGGGGGCACAGGGATCACAGGGTGGCAGAAAGATGGGAGCCACAGAGATCACAGGGGTGCATATAGCTGGGGGGCATAGAGATCTCAGGGGGCATGTAGCTGGTGGGCACAGAGATCACAAGGGGCATGTAGCTGGTGGGAAAAGAGATCACAGGGGTGCATATAGCTGGTGGGCACAGAGATCACAGGGGGCCATATAGCTGGGGGCATAGAGATCACAGGGGTGCATATAGCTGAGGGGCAAGGAGATCATGGGGGGCATATAGCTGGTGGGCACAGAAATCACAGGGGGCATACAGTTGGTAGGCACAGAAATCACAGGGTGGCATATAGCTGGGGGGCAGAGAGATCACAGGGGGAACAGATCACAGGGGGTCACAGCTGGGGCACAGAAATCACAAGGGCACAGAAATCACCAGCAGACAGGCACTGAGCTGCCAGCACTGAGACTCTCCGGCAGAAGCTCCTCTTCTGGAACAGGAGGACATAAGAGCATTGGGCGCTAACCCTGCCGACCATAGTGCTAACCCTGCCTACCTTGGCACTAACCTCGCCCACTCCGCGCCATCCCCGCCCACCCCAATGACATCATCATTCATGTGCAGGCAGCGTTCTGTAATGAACGCTGCATGCACTTGGCGGTTAAAGGGCCGTCAGCTGGTAGAATAGGGCTGCCGCTCGAGCATTGCAGACTACGGGGTCCTGCCAGTGGGCTGAATAAAAATGTTTGCTATGCGTGGCCGGCCTTGTACAGCTGCTGGGCGGAGCGGCCCAGGGGACATTTGCCTCTCTGCCTCCCGGCCCAGCCCGCTCCTGTGTCTGGCGGCTGATTCTCAGTGTAGGGCGGCAAAAGTAAGATCCTGACCGGGACAGAGTCTCAAAATCGTGACTGTCCTACTTGATCTGGGACGCTTGGGAGGTACATCCCCAATTAAATATGTGTTCTATGGGCAAGTGGGTATCCTTTGAGATACACACATGCCTTCAAAACCCATTTGAGGATTAATATATCTGCACTAGATGTCAGCATGTTATTTATTTGGAAGTCTGTGTTATGTATCCAAACATGCAACTTCAAACATCATAAGCATTGCAAAAACTGCAGAGGAGTTTAATCCCTTAACCCCGGAGCTTTTCTTCAGCTTTGCATTTTTGCTTTTTGCTCCCATTCTTCCCAGAGCCATAACTTTTTTATTTTTCCATTAATATGGCTGTGTAAGGGTATGTTCACACGCTGCGGAATGGTGTGTGGATTTTTCCTCACTGATTTTAGTAAATCTGCAGGAAAACCGCACTGCAGATTTACCACGGAATTACCGCGGATATACAGGGGTTTTTGTGCGGATTCCACCTGCGGTTTTACACTTGCGGATTCCTATAGAGGAATTCACACAAAGAATTCACATGCTGCGCAATATAAGCCGCTGCGTTTCTGCGTGTTTTTTCCACAGCATGTGCACTGCGGATTTTGTTTTCCATAGGTTTACATGGTACTGTTAACTCATGGAAAACTGCTGCAGATCCGCAGCGTCAAATCCGATGCGGATTCGCAGCAAAATCCGCAGCGTGTGCACATAGTGTCAGGGCTTGTATTTAGCGGGACGAGTTGTACTATTGAAGACAGCATTGGTTTTACCATGTCGTGTACTAGAAAACAGGAATAAAATTCCAAGCGTGGTGAAATTGCAGAAAAAGTGGAATCCCACACTTGTTTTTTGTTTGGCTCTTTTACTAGGTTCATTAAATGCTAAAACTGACCTGCCATTATGATTTTCCAGGTCATTACGAGTTCATAGACACCAAACATGTCTAGTTTCTTTTTTATTTAAGTGGTGATAAAAAAAATTCCAAACTTTGTAAAAAAAAGAAATAAATAAAAAAATTAAAAAGGGGCAATTTTCCGATACCCGTAGCGTCTCCTTTTTTCGTGATTTCGGGTTGGATGGGGGTTTATTTTTTGCATGCCAAGCTGATGGTTTTTACTGATACCATTCTGGTGCAGATACGTTCTTTTGATCATCCGTTACTGCATTTTAATACAATGTCACAGCGAGCAAAAAAAACATAATTCTGGCATTTTTTACTTTTCTCCCTACATTGTTTAGCGATCAGATTAATCCTTTTTTTATTGATAGATCGGGCGATTCTGAACGCGAAGATACCAAATATGTGTAGGTTTGATTTTATTTTTGTTGTTTTATTTTGAATGGGGCGAAAGGGGGGTGATTTGAACTTTTACTTTTTTTTAATTTTTTTAGATTTTTAAAAACATTTTTTCTTTACTTTTGGCATGCTTCAATAGCCTCCATGGGAGACTAGAAGCGGCCACAACCCAATCACCGCTGCTACATAGTGGTGATGATCAGATCACTTGTATGTAGCAAAATTACTTATTGCCATGAGCACCGACGACTGGTTGGCGCTCACAGCAAGCCGGCACTGACAACCATAGAGGTCTCCAGGAGACCTCCGATTGTCATGTCAACAGACCGGTGACCCACCACCAAGTGATGCAGGTCACCGGTGAGCGTATTTCCGGCGCGATTGCCAGAAGCGCTTGTTAAATGCCGCTGTCAGAGTTTGACAGAGGCATTTAACTGGTTAATAGTGGTGTGTGGATCGTGATTCCACCGGCGGCTATTCCGGCACATGTCAGCTGTTCAAAACTGCAGCAAGGGCTAGTCAGAAGCTGGTGATAGGGTACACTATAATTTAGCAGACAGAATTATATGTCACCAGGGCCTTCAATATGTTGTCTACCAGGAACTGGAGTTCGGCATATTCTGGATCGGATAGACAGATTTCTGTACGAGGCTGGGATAGCCCAGCAGTTTTGGTAAAATTGGTATTGGTGATGGGAATGCATGCTCAGCACCGCTTTATACTCAAGTATTGGGGTGCTCGATCGAGTATAAAGCAGCGCTGAGGGTCGCATGGAGCTCGAGAGCTCGGGTCCTGTAAAAAGCTCATTTAAGTCATCTGAGCCTGCACTGCACTAAAGTGGGGTATTCCCCTGTTGGGAGCGCAGGGTCTCCACTGTCAGCCGACTCTTTTTGAGCTGTAAAATTCCGGGGACAGAGAGTGAGAGTTTCTTGGGAAAAATGCTTGAGTTTCACATTAAGTTTCATTATGCTCGCTACTCGGGTCGAACACATCTGATAGTCCGATAAAAATCCAAACTAGTCCAGATCTGCCCCCGTCGGCTCATTTTAGGTCTCTTCCTATGTGAATGTGAGGAAGAGACCTATCATTCAGCTGCTGAGACACCAGTGAGAGAATCTTACAAATATATTTTTTCTAAAATGCCATTTAGGAATTGCAGCCATTTTCCTACCAAGCTTCCTCATTTCAGGGGCTAAAAAGTAAATTGAACATATTAACTTTATCATAAATAAAATGTTCAGTTTTAATTCTTTGTAGAGAATCCTTTGCAGACAGTGACTGCCAAAACTCTGGAAGCCACAGATGTCACCAAACGCTGAGTTTCCTCCTTTGTGAAGCTTTGTCGCCTTTACTGCAGCTGACTTCAGCTGTTGTTTGTGAGTTTTTTTGTTTTAAGCACGTGAAATCCTGCTCCATGGGGTTGATATCTGGTGACTGGCATTGCAGAATATTCCACTTCATTCCCTTAAAAACCTCCTGGGTTGCTTTTGCTTTATCTTTTGGGTCATTGTCTTTCTCTACTGTGAAGCACCGGCTGATCAACCTTGCTGCATTTGGCTGTATGTGAGCAGAAGGTATTGCTTTGAAAACTTCAGAATTAATCTGTCTGCTTCTGCTTTTTGTCACATCATCAATAACCACTAGTGACTCAGTGCCATTGGAAGACATGCATGATTATGCCATCACACCACCTCTGCCATGTTTTACAGAGGATGTGCTATGCTTTGGATTATGAGCAGTTCCAAGCAATCAATACAAAAGAAGATACAACCGCTGGCCAAAATTATGGAATCACCGGCCTTGGAGGATGTTCATTCAGTAGTTTAATTTTGTAGAAAAAAAGCAGATCACAGACATGGCACAAAACTAAAGTCATTTCAAACGTCAACTTTCTGGCTTTAAGAAACACTAAAAAAAATCAAGAACAAAAAATGTGGTAGTCAGTAATGGTTACTTTTTTAACCAAGCATAGGGGAAAAATGATGGAGCCATTCAATTATGAGGGAAAATATTATGGAATCATGAAAAACAAACAAAAAAACAAAAAAACACTCAAAAACATCACGAGTATTTTGTTGGCTTTTATTACAGCTTGCAGTCTCTGAGGCCTGGACTTACTGAGTGTCACACAGGACTCGTCATCAGCCTGGCTCCAACGTTCTCTGATTGCTGTTGCCAGATCAGCTTTGCAGGTTGGAGCCTTGTCATGGACCATTTTCTTCAACTTCCACCAAAGATTTTCAATTGGTCTGAGATCCGGACTATTTGCAGGCCATGACATTGACCTTATGTGTCTTTTTTCAAGGAATGTTTTCACAGTTTTTGCTCTATGGCAGGATGCATTATCATCTTGAAAAATGATTTCATCATCCCCAAACATCCTTTCAATTGGTGGGATAAGAAAAGTGTCCAAAGTATCAACATAAACTTGTGCATTTATTGAAGATGTAATGACAGCTGTCTCCCCAGTGCCTTTACCTGACATGCAGCCCCATATCATCAATGACTGTGGAAATTTGCATGTTCTCTTCAGGCAGTCATCTTTATAAATCTCATTGGAACGGCACCAAACAAAAGTTCCAGCATCATCACCTTGCCCAATGCAGATTCGCGATTCATCACTGAATATGGCTTTCATCCAGTCATCCACAGGCCACGATTGCTTTTCCTTAGCCCATTGTAACCTTGTTTTTTTCTGTTTAGGTGTTAATGATGGCTTTCGTTTAGCTTTTCTGTATGTAAATCCCATTTCCTTAGGCAGTTTCTTACAGTTCGGTCACAGATGTTTACTCCATTTTCCACCCATTCGTTCCTCATTTATTTTGTTGTGCATTTCCTGTTTTGGAGACATATTGCTTTAAGTTTCCGGTCTTCACGCTTTGATGTCTTCCTTGGTCAACCAGTATGTTTGCCTTTAACAACCTTCCCATGTTGTTTGTATTTGGTCCAGATTTTAGACACAGCTGACTGTGAACAACCAACATCTTTTGCAACATTGCGGGATGATTTACCCTCTTTTAAGAGTTTGATAATCCTCTTCTTTGTTTCAATTGATATCTCTCGTATTGAAGCCATGATTCATGTCAGTCCACTTGGTGGAAAAGCTCTCCAAGGTGTGATCACTCCTTTTTAGTTGCAGACTAATGATCAGATTTAATTTCATGCAGGTTTTAGTTTTGGGAATGAAAATTTACAGGGTGATTCCATAATTTTTTCCCTCATAATTGAATGACTCCATAATTTTTACCCTATGCTTGGCTAAAAAAAGTAACCATTAGTCTACGTTCACATTTGCGGTCGGCGCCGCAGCGTCGGGCGCCGCAGCGTCGCCGCATGAGTCATGGTCCCCTATATTTAACATGGGGGCGCATGGACATGCGTCGCACTTGCGTTTTGCGCCGCATGCGTCCCTGCGGTGCCCGCGTCCAGGCGCAGAGGACGCAGCAAGTTGCATTTTTGCTGCGTCCAAAATCAATCAAAAAAAGGACGCATGCGGTGCAAAACGCAGCGTTGTGCATGCGTTTTGCTGCGTTTTTGTTTGCGTTGTGCGTTGCGGCGCCAACGCTGCCGCGCACAACGCAAATGTGAATGTAGCCTTACTGACTACCACATTTTTTGTTCTTGATTTCTTTTAGTGTTTCTTAAAGCCAAAAAGTTGCCATTTGAAATGGCTTTAGTTTTGTGCCATGTCTGTGATCTGCTTTTTTGCTACAAAATTAAACAACTGAATGAACATCCTCCAAGGCCAGTGATTACATAATTTTTGCCAGAGATTGTAGTATTTTGCTACAGATGGATCTGGATAAGTTGGAAACTTGGGCTGAAAGGTGGTAAATGCGGTTAAACAATGATAAATATAAAATTATACACATGGAAAAAAGGATTCAATATCACCATTACACACTGAACGGGAAACCACTTGGTAAATCTGACATGGAGAAGGACTTGGGGATCCTAGGTAATGATAAACTTACCTGGAGCAGCCAGTGCCAGGCAGTGGTTGCCAAGGCAAATAGGATCATGGGGTGCATTAAAGGAGGTCTGGATACACATAATGAGAGCATTATACTGCCTCTGTACAAATCCCTGGTTAGACCGCACATGGAGTACTGTGTACAGTTTAGGGCACCGGTGCTCAAGAAGGATATAATGGAACTAGAGCGAGTACAAAGGAGGGCTGCAAAATTAATAAAGGGGATGGGGGAACTACAATACCCAGAGAGATTAGCAAAATTGGGATTATTTAGTCTAGAAAAAAGATGACTGAGGGAAGATCTAATAACCATGTATAAGTATATAAAGGGACAATACAAATATCTCGCTGAGGATCTGTTTATACCAAGGAAGGTGACGGGCACAAGGGGGCATTCTTTGCGTCTGGAGGAGAGAAGGTTTTTCCACCAACATAGAAGAGGATTCTTTACTGTTAGGGCAGTGAGAATCTGGAATTCCTTGCCTGAGGAGGTGGTGATGGCGAACTCAGTCGAGGGGTTCAAGAGAGGCCTGGATGTCTTCCTGGAGCAGAACAATATTGTATCTTACAGCTATTAGGTTCTTTAGAAGGACGTAGATCTGGGGATTTATTCTGACGTAATATAGGCTGAACTGGATGGACAAATGGCTTTTTTCGGCCTTGCTAACTATGTTACTATGTAAGCCTTCTCCATGGTTTGCTATTTTCATCATTCTCATACAGGTTGATCCTAGTTTCATCTCTCCAAAAAATGCTTTTCTATAACTGTGTTAACTTCTCTAGATGTTTTTTGGCAATGTCTAATCTGGCCTTTGTATTTTCAGGCTGATTAATGGTTTGCACCTTATGGGGAACCCAATGTACTTGCTCTCATTAATAGAGATGAGCGAATATGTTTGGAAAACGATTGCCAAACATAAATTCGGCACAAACATGGTACATTTGGATTCATGATTGGTAACACGAGCATTTTTTTGTAAATCAGAAAAAGTCGGTAACATTTGGTAAAAGATAGAATAAAGGATGGTAATTTATATGTGGCACTAAGTAAAATCACAGCATGAAAGGTTAGAATAGAATAGATAGAACAGATATATACACATAGAATATATATATATATATATATATATATATATATATAGATAAAAGGAACACAGCAGCACATGTACATGAATCAAATTCATGTACATGTGCTGCCGTGTTCTTTTTATCTATATTATACAGTTGGCAGCATGCATGTGTTCACATTAGGAGTGCTGGTTGTTTTTTTTTTTCATGTATATATATATATATATATATACAGTGGGGCAAAAAAGTATTTAGTCAGTCAGCAATAGTGCAAGTTCCACCACTTAAAAAGATGAGAGGCGTCTGTAATTTACATCATAGGTAGACCTCAACTATGGGAGACAAACTGAGAACAAAAAATCCAGAAAATCACATTGTCTGTTTTTTTATCATTTTATTTGCATATTATGGTGGAAAATAAGTATTTGGTCAGAAACAAACAATCAAGATTTCTGGCTCTCACAGACCTGTAACTTCTTCTTTAAGAGTCTCCTCTTTCCTCCACTCATTACCTGTAGTAATGGCACCTGTTTAAACTTGTTATCAGTATAAAAAGACACCTGTGCACACCCTCAAACAGTCTGACTCCAAACTCCACTATGGTGAAGACCAAAGAGCTGTCAAAGGACACCAGAAACAAAATTGTAGCCCTGCACCAGGCTGGGAAGACTGAATCTGCAATAGCCAACCAGCTTGGAGTGAAGAAATCAACAGTGGGAGCAATAATTAGAAAATGGAAGACATTCAAGACCACTGATAATCTCCCTCGATCTGGGGCTCCACGCAAAATCCCACCCCGTGGGGTCAGAATGATCACAAGAACGGTGAGCAAAAATCCCAGAACCACGCGGGGGGACCTAGTGAATGAACTGCAGAGAGCTGGGACCAATGTAACAAGGCCTACCATAAGTAACACACTACGCCACCATGGACTCAGATCCTGCAGTGCCAGACGTGTCCCACTGCTTAAGCCAGTACATGTCCGGGCCCGTCTGAAGTTTGCTAGAGAGCATTTGGATGATCCAGAGGAGTTTTGGGAGAATGACCTATGGTCTGATGAAACCAAACTGGAACTGTTTGGTAGAAACACAACTTGTCGTGTTTGGAGGAAAAAGAATACTGAGTTGCATCCATCAAACACCATACCTACTGTAAAGCATGGTGGTGGAAACATCATGCTTTGGGGCTGTTTCTCTGCAAAGGGGTCAGGACGACTGATCCGGGTACATGAAAGAATGAATGGGGCCATGTATCGTGAGATTTTGAGTGCAAACCTCCTTCCATCAGCAAGGGCATTGAAGATGAAACGTGGCTGGGTCTTTCAACATGACAATGATCCAAAGCACACCGCCAGGGCAACGAAGGAGTGGCTTCGTAAGAAGCATTTCAAGGTCCTGGAGTGGCCTAGCCAGTCTCCAGATCTCAACCCTATAGAAAACCTTTGGAGGGAGTTGAAAGTCCGTGTTGCCAAGCGAAAAGCCAAAAACATCACTGCTCTAGAGGAGATCTGCATGGAGGAATGGGCCAACATACCAACAACAGTGTGTGGCAACCTTGTGAAGACTTACAGAAAACGTTTGACCTCTGTCATTGCCAACAAAGGATATATTACAAAGTATTGAGATTAAATTTTGTTTCTGACCAAATACTTATTTTCCACCATAATATGCAAATAAAATGATAAAAAAACAGACAATGTGATTTTCTGGATTTTTTTTTCTCAGTTTGTCTCCCATAGTTGAGATCTACCTATGATGTAAATTACAGACGCCTCTCATCTTTTTAAGTGGTGGAACTTGCACTATTGCTGAATGACTAAATACTTTTTTTGCCCCACTGTATATATATATACTAGCTGAAGAGCCTGGAGTTGCCCGGGCATAGTAACTAACTGTGGTTAGCTATAGCACCTCACTTCTCTCATTTTCCCATCACTCCTCTCATTTTCATCCCTCACTCCTCTCATTTTCCCCCCTAACACCTGCCATTTTGACCTAACATCGGTCATTTTGCGATCACTTCACTATTTTCCCCTCGCTCCTCTCATTTTGCACTCACACCTATTAATTTTCACCTCACACCTCTCATTTTCACCTCACATCTCTCATTTTCCCCTCAGTATATACATGTTTGTCATCTCCCTTATATATAGTATACCCCTGTATGTCATCTCCTGTATATAGTATATACCTGTGTGTCATCTCTCCTGTATATAGTATATACCTGTATGCCATCTCCTCCTGTATATAGTATATACCTGTATGTCATCTCCTCCTGTATATAGTATATACCTGTATGTCATCTCCTCCTGTATATAGTATATACCTGTATGTCTTCTCCTTCTGTATATAGTATATACCTGTGTGTCATCTCCTCCTGTATATAGTATATACCTGTATGTCTTCTCCTTCTGTATATAGTATATACCTGTATGTCAATTCCCCTGTATTTCGTATATACCTGTGTGTCATCTCCTCCTGTATTAGACCTCTTTCACACATTATTTGGTCAGTATTTTTACCTCAGTTTTTGTAAGCTAAGACTTGGAGTAAAACAATCCAAGGAAAAGTTTGTTAGAAACATGTCACCACTTCTGTATTTTTCTCCCATTCGTGGTTTTGGCTTATAAATACTGAGGTAAAATACTGACCAAATACTGAACGTGTGAACGTGGCCTTATGCATAGCCTCCACCTGCAGAGCCTCACTCTTCTCTATACACAGACTCATACTGCAGCACTTCTCTTATTTTCCTCCTCACATCCCTATACATAAGGCTCCTCACTTTCCCTTGACATCATACCTCACAGGATCAACTCCATTCTAGACACGACAGAGGTAGATGTGGCCTGTGCCTGCTATGTGGAGTATGTGGAGTAGGCGTAGCTCGATAAATACACACATACATGCATTCAATGTTTATATATATATCTGTGGAATCTGTGGAAAGAGCTGAAAACTGCTGTTCACAAACGATCTTCATCAAACCTCACTGAACTCAAGCTGTTTGCCAAGAAAGAATGGGCAAGAATTTCAGTCTCTTGATGTATAAAACTGATAGAGACATACCGCAAGTGTCTTGCAGCTTTAATCGCAGCAAAAGGTGGCGCAGCAAAGTATTAAGTTAAAGGGGCCGAATAATATTGTACGTCCCGCTTTTCAGTTTTTGAATTTCCACAAAAATTTAAAATAACCAAAAAATTTTGTGCAACTTCACAATTGTGTTCCACTTGTTGTTGATTCTTCACCAAAAATTTACTTTGGTATCTTTATGTTTGAAGCGCGATATGTGGGAAAAGGTTGAAAAGTTCCCCGGGGCCGAATACTTTCACAAGGCACTGTATATATATATATATATATATATATATATATATATATATATATATATATATATATATATATATATAGATGTCAGTGACATTTACACACATACATAGAAGAAAAGTGGCAATTCAGCAGCCTCTGTAATGTTAGGGTATGTGCACACATTGCGGATTTGTCTGCGGATTTTTCCGCACCATCCGCATCTCTTGGCAGAAAACGCAGGTAAAAATCTGTGCCTTTTTGGTGCGTTTTGATGCTTTTTTAGATGTTTCTTGCGCGGATTTGATGCGTTTCACCCTGGTACAGAGGCAAGGGGTACTGTCACAAGGAGTGCAATGTTTTGGAAGATGCTGAGTGAGTACCCTGCTGTCCATACCAACATCCTCCGTGATTCTTCTGTGCCTTTTAATTATTTGGTATTCAAGTTGGACACGTGGCATGAACTGTCTCTCTATGCCTTGGAGGTTCTGGCCTGCCCTGCCACTAGCGTTTTGTCAGAGCGGGTTTTTAGTGCTGCTGGTGGAATTATAACTGACAAGCACATCTGCCTGTCAAATGAAAATGCTGACAGGC
This sequence comes from Ranitomeya variabilis, assembly GCF_051348905.1. Lineage (NCBI taxonomy): Eukaryota > Metazoa > Chordata > Amphibia > Anura > Dendrobatidae > Ranitomeya > Ranitomeya variabilis. The sequence continues at coordinate 1,137,658,332 of NC_135232.1, forward strand.
TGACTGTTATAAAAAAAGAAACACCTAAGCATATCCACCAAAAAAGGGGGCAATGAAATCAACACATGTAAATAACCCCAAAGAACCAAACTTCACACAAGGCCAGTAAAACTAACCATAACCTTTATTAGAAACAATAAAAATACAACTATTAAAAGATGGGCAAAAATACCAGACTCAGGGTGTGGTGGGTTCCCAGGAGTACTCCATAGGTAGCTATGCACATTATTGCTTATGTATATGGAGCGCCCCCACGCAGCGTCGGACTGGGGTGTCTGGGGCCCACCAGAGGAATGGACTCTAGGGGCCCACCCTACAGCTATATGCAAATATCTGTCATTATAGTGGAGCATCGGCTGTAAAACACCGGCGGCTGCCGCACATCTACCGTGTGCCGCAATAACTGGGATGTATAATTACGGTAGTTTACATTAATGTGGTTCTTGGTAAAACAAGTTATCACTGATCCATAGGCTCCATAGGATAGGTGATCGCTTAGATCCGACCATTAGAAACTGGGGAAGTTTTATCCCTGACAGGACACTTTTATCAGTATTTTAAAATGCAGCGGCAGGTGGGATTTCTGACCGCAGCTTCATTCATTCTCTTTGGGGCTTCCAGAAAAAAACAAGATCAGCCACTGAGGGAATGAATGGATCAGTGATCTAGTCGGACATGCCACTCCAGTCTCATGGGGATAAAAAGTTCCACATTTTGCTGAATGGGTCAAAGCAATCAGACCCCCACCAATCAATATGTTATCACTTATCCTGTGGAGAGGTGATTACTTTTTTCCACAGGAAACCCCTGTAAGTGCATCTCCGCCGCTGTGTACAAAGCATTAAAACTCTAATGGAAATAAAGAATCTTCTCCTAATTAATATCAGAGAGAACAAATGACCGCCATACACAACACAATCCACTATACCAAGACCAATATTACCACATACAGGAAGAAATACCACCACACCATGACCAGACCACATAGTGACCGAATAATACTACATACAAGGGACAAATACCACCGCACCATGTCAAGACCACATATTACCACCACTTGGTGACCAAATAGCACATACAAGGGACAAATACCACAACACCATTTCCAGACCACATATTACCACCACATAGTGACTGAATACTACAATACTGATCAGAAATAAAAAAAAACAAAAAAAAACACAATACTATCACCATAAGGCTGCTGTCACACTAGCAGTATTTGGTCAGTATTTAACATCAGTATTTGTAAGCCAAAACCAGGAGTGGAACAATTTGAGGAAAAGTATAATAGAAACATGTGCACCACTTCTGCATTTATCACCCACTCCTGGTTTTGGCTTACAAATACTGATGTAAAATACTGACCAAATACTGAATGTGTGACGGCAGCCTAAGTGACATTATACACAGGAGATCTGTACTTAGTATGCAGTGTCTGTGTAGAGGTAATACAGAGATCACTGGTGGTATTATACACAGGAGCTCTGTATATAATGTATAGGTAATACAGTGATCACTGGTGACATTATACACAGGAGCTCTGTATATAGTATACAGTGTATAGTGTCAGTGTATAGGTAACACTGACTCACCAGTGACGTCTCTAGGTGAAGTCCTTCATCTTTCATCCAGCACAGACCGCCATCATTTCTTCCAGCCAGGACTCATTTCTGCAGGAAATAACACAGTTATCTCGAGCTCTGCTTGCAGAACACATTACTTAATTTTTCACAACTTCTACATTACACCACATGAAGAAAAAAAGGCGACATAGTGTCACTCTACACAGTAACAGGACCGCCCCCCCAATTAAAACAGTATACTCAAAAAATAAAATAAATACATCACTGCAGTAATAATATCCCTTAATTAGCCCCTATGGTAATAATATTCCCCATCCTGGCCCCGTTTATCTCATTCCTGGCTCCAGCCATATGTTCTCGCATCCTGCCCTCATGAGCATCCATTCTACCCCATATGATCTCCCCATCCTGCCCCATCTGTCTCCATCGTATCCATCCTGCCCCATGATCCAATCCTGCCCCATGTCTTTCATTCTGCCCTGTGTCTCCAATGATGCCCTGTATCTACATTCTGCCCATGCCTCCAGTCCTGCCCCCAGTGTGTCCAGCAATCTACCCCAGTGTGTCCAGCATATTACCCCCAGTGTGTCCAGCAACCTGCCCCAGTATGTCCAGCATATTGCCCCAGTGTCCAGCAATCTGCCCCAGTGTGTCCAGCATATTACCCCCAGTGTGTCCAACAATCTGCCCCAGTATGTCCAGCACTGCCCCCAGTGTGTCCAGCGTTCTGCCCCCAGTGTGTCCAGCGTTCTGCCCCCAGTGTGTCCAGCGTTCTGCCCCCAGTGTGTCCAGCGTTCTGCCCCCAGTGTGTCAAGCGTTCTGCCCCCAGTGTGTCCAGCGTTCTGCCCCCAGTGTGTCCAGCGTTCTGCCCCCAGTGTGTCCAGCGTTCTGCCCCCAGTGTGTCCAGCGTTCTGCCCCCAGTGTGTCCAGCGTTCTGCCCCCAGTGTGTCTCCAGCATTCTGCCCCAGTATGTCTCCAGCATTTTGGCCCAGTGTGTCTCCAGCATTCTGCCCCAGTGTGTCTCCAGCATTCTGCCCCAGTGTGTCTCCAGCATTCTGCCCCAGTGTGTGTCCAGCATTCTGCCCCAGTGTGTCTCCAGCATTCTGCCCCAGTGTGTCTCCAGCAATCTGCCCCAGTGTGTCTCCAGCATTCTGCCCCAGTGTGTCTCCAGCATTCTGCCCCAGTGTGTCTCCAGCAATCTGCCCCAGTGTGTCTCCAGCAATCTGCCCCAGTGTGTCTCCAGCATTCTGCCCCAGTGTGTCTCCAGCATTCTGCCCCAGTGTGTCTCCAGCATTCTGCCCCAGTGTCTCCAGCATTCTGCCCCAGTGTGTGTCCAGCATTCTGCCCCAGCATGTCTCCAGCATTCTGTCCCAGCGTGTCTCCAGCAATCTGCCCCAGCGTGTCTCCAGCATTCTGCCCCAGCGTGTCTCCAGCAATCTGCCCCAGTGTGTCTCCAGCAATCTGCCCCAGCGTGTCTCCATCAATCTGCCCCAGCGTGTCTCCAGCATTCTGCCCCAGTGTGTCTCCAGCATTCTGCCACAGTGTGTCTCCAGCATTCTGCCCCAGTGTGTCTCCAGCATTCTGCCCCAGTGTGTGTCCAGCAATCTGCCCCAGTGTGTCTCCATCAATCTGCCCCAGTGTTTCTCCAGCATTCTGCCCCAGTGTGTCTCCAGCATTCTGCCCCAGTGTGTCTCCAGCATTCTGCCCCAGTGTGTCTCCAGCATTCTGCCCCAGTGTGTCTCCAGCATTCTGCCCCAGTGTGTGTCCAGCAATCTGCCCCAGTGTGTCTCCAGCATTCTGCCCCAGTGTGTCTCCAGCATTCTGCCCCAGTGTGTCTCCAGCATTCTGCCCCAGTGTGTCTCCAGCATTCTGCCCCAGTGTGTCTCCAGCATTCTGCCCCAGTGTGTCTCCAGCATTCTGCCCCAGTGTGTCTCCAGCATTCTGCCCCAGTGTGTCTCCAGCATTCTGCCCCAGTGTCTCCAGCATTCTGCCCCAGTGTGTCTCCAGCATTCTGCCCCAGTGTGTCTCCAGCATTCTGCCCCAGTGTGTCTCCAGCATTCTGCCCCAGTGTGTCTCCAGCATTCTGCCCCAGTGTGTCTCCAGCATTCTGCCCCAGTGTGTGTCCAGCATTCTGCCCCAGTGTGTCTCCAGCATTCTGCCCCAGTGTGTCTCCAGCAATCTGCCCCAGTGTGTCTCCAGCATTCTGCCCCTGTGTGTCTCCAGCATTCTGCCCCAGTGTGTGTCCAGCAATCTGCCCCAGTGTGTCTCCAGCAATCTGCCCCAGTGTGTCTCCAGCATTCTGCCCCAGTGTGTCTCCAGCATTCTGCCCCAGTGTCTCCAGCATTCTGCCCCAGTGTGTGTCCAGCATTCTGCCCCAGTGTGTGTCCAGCAATCTGCCCCAGTGTGTCTCCAGCATTCTGCCCCAGCGTGTGTCCAGCAATCTGCCCCAGCGTGTCTCCAGCAATCTGCCCCAGTGTGTCTCCAGCATTCTGCCCCAGCGTGTGTCCAGCAATCTGCCCCAGCGTGTCTCCAGCAATCTGCCCCAGCGTGTCTCCAGCAATCTGCCCCAGTGTGTCTCCAGCATTCTGCCCCAGTGTGTGTCCAGCATTCTGCCCCCCCAGTGTCCCCCACTGCTCCGGGGGCCCCCCCGGCCGCCACCCACCCTCCTTGAAGACGATACTCACCCTGCTGCCTGCTCCAGCGATGGTCTCGGGCTCTCGGTGTCTGCTCTGCACTGCATCTTCTTCCTGCTTGAGCTTGTGCGGTCATGTGATACTGATTAAAGTCATGAATATGCGCATATTCATGACCTTAATGAAGCGGTACCACGTGACCGCACAAGCAGGAAGAAGATGCAGTGCAGAGCAGACGCCGAGACCATTGCTGGAGCAGGGTGAGTATCATCTTCAAGGAGGGTGGGTGGGGGGCGGCCGGGGGGGCCCCCGGAGCAGTGGGGGCCCCTGGAGCAGTGGGGGCCCTGGCAGCAGGTGTCAGTGCCTGGGCCCACCGGAGGATCCTCCGGTTCTCCGGTGGGCCAGTCCGAGCCTGCCCCCACGTGTAGGGCAATGGGGTACCCGGTACCGGGTCCTTCTCTGTTCTGGGGATGTCACGGTGGCCCGACCCAGTCCGTGGTCCTACTGAGGGATGTCCAATTAAGTTTGTACGGTGTTCATGATGCCACCTGTGGTATTCGGTCAGGGTGACCGACGCTGCTTAGGGGTCCGCTGGGGTGATGTTATGGCAGCAAGATGGTGTACCTTCCCACAGGTGAAGTGTGTCTCCAGGGCTTCCCAGTAGAGTAGATGGTAATGGTGTAAGGCACAGTAAATAACGAGGACACAAGGTTGCAGTCTCTTCACCTTTTACTGAAGACTTCAGCATCCCCAGTCCAGAGCACTGTTCACAGGGCTGGCTGAATCCGGCCAGTCTGAAGGCACATCCAGAGTTCCCTTTGCAGGTGGAAATCAGTAGCCTTCCTACTAGCACCTGGGTGTTGAAGTACCTCCCTGCTGAGCACCACGGGATAGTCCTCACAACTGTCGTATATGTTTCTTATGTTCTCTCTCTCCGTCCCCCAGATGGTATGGATAGGACAACCCGTATGACGGGGTAGGCCTGGAGCTATTTTATAGGGACCCTAGTGACGCCCCTCTCCCACAATTTGCCTCCGTTGTCTTCATTAGGTTTAAAGGTTGGGCAGCCAACTTGCAATTAACTGTCCTGCCATGTTTCAAAGTAATGCGTAGAGCCAATTACTCCCTCGGTGTTCCGGCCACCGGCTACGCGCCTCAGAAGGAGGCCGCCGATCTTGGGGCAGACCCTCCTCCCGGTATTATCTCCTTGTGCTGTGATCTCGTTTCTCACTCTCCACAATATACCTCGCTTCGTGTCCTTTCTTAGGATGCTGCCGCAATGAAGTGCAGGCGCAACTCCGTAACTTTCTAAGTCTTGCTCTGTCTCTGTCAGGATCCCACCCCTGACAGGGACCTCTGTCTGCAGCTCAGATGTTCCTCCTTCTCCCCCTGTCTGCCTGACAGGTCCTCTCTGGGTCAAACCCAGGCAGCTTCCCCCTGACTTCCTATCCAACCCACCAGTTTTACCCGTGTGTGAGGAGTGGCCTAGTAAATAGCACCTTTGCTCCCCCTGGTGGACTGGAATGTGAAGTGTAGTGTGTGACTGTGATACCTGGTCAGGTGAACTCCTTTAGTACCATCAGACGTAACATCACTCCCCCTGGTGGAAGAGCGACATTACTGCAATGACCAGGACTCTGGGGCGCTGCATATACACTTGTATTTAATTATCACATGTTGTTCAGCGTCTATATGCGTTCTCAGTGCATGGTTACATAGTACCATCTTTTGTATTTATAGATTTTTTACAATGCTAATTATTTATTTATATGGATGTACATACTGCCTATTTGGGTAACTTCCTGGGCTACCCACCATAGTTACCTGTGCTTGTGGTATTTTTGCCTGTCTTTTAATAGTTGTATTTTTATTGTTTCTAATAAAGGTTATGGTTATGGTTAGTTTTACTGGCCTTGTGTGAAGTTTGGTTCTTTTGGGTTATTTACTCTTATAAAAATGAACAAGGCTGGATTGGGCCAGACTTCTCTACACCACCGAATGATAAAATCGAAACATAAACTCAATTCGAGTGTCTCTTTTTGGAAATCTATTCCCATGCACATCTTCAAATGCACACATGGGTATATGCTTCCTGATTTTGCCTATTTGCTGTTATCCTTCTCTTTCTCCTCATCATCAGCCACCACCACTAGATCACCATGTTGACCGTGGTGCATGATGCAGTAGCCACGTTATTGTGTTAAAGAGTGTTTATGGTGCCTGTAAAAAAAATGTTTACACAGTATTTTGAGATGTATTCTCCAGGGGGAAATGTTTGTCAGCCCATACACTTACTGCATGGGCACTGCAAGTATATGAGAACCGCTTCTTTAAAAGGGGAAGACATTTTTCGGAGGTCATCATCCACGTCTCTTCAGACATCACCACTAGATCACCAGGCTGAACGTGTCCTGTGTTGCAAAAGCCACATTAATGTGCTAAAGGGTGTTTATGATGCCCGTAAAAAAATGTTTACATAGTATGTTGAGGTGTACCCCCCCGGAGGAAATGTTTGTCAGCCCATACACTCCTTTAAACTAGAAAAACATTTTTCGGAGGCCATCGTCCACATTTACTCCAAGAGGGATTGGGGTACTTACACATTTGGGGCAAGCCTTGCATTCACTTCATGGGCAAACTTTATGGGAGTACCAAATGAATAAAAATGGGAACTTAGTTTTCCTGTCGCCATTCAGTATGTGGGTTCAAAGGCTTATTGGGGTGTGTGTTACTTTGGGGCAGGGCAGGCCTTGCATTCAAGGCATAAGCAAACAGTATGGGAGTGCCAAATGTATTCTGGGAAATTTGGTTGCATGTGTTCATGCATAACGTTTGTTCAATGGGTTGTTAGGGTGCGTCCAAATTTTGGCCAGCCCAGCCACTCACTTCATACGCAATAACAGTATAAGGGGCCCACTGTTTAATAATGGGAAAAACAAAGCATAGCCAGCTGATGGCTCTCTAAGAATAGTGAGCTAGTGAGGGCTGACTGCTGGCCCTATAAAAATAGACTTTGTGACTTTCAGAGTCCCTCCTTCATAAATTAAACAGGATGTGTCTGATGGTGTCACACATCGCATGGCCAAATAAGGTTGTAAAATGTTAAAATGACATTTCCCAGTGAATGCATTTGTCTTGGTTGAAAGCAATGCTAAAGTTGAAAAACGCATCAAAAACGTTATGTGGGAACATAGCCCAAGTGATGGAGGAACATTTTTGTTTTGGGTTATTTATTTTGCCTTACATACAAATCATTACACTGGAAAGGATGTTCCTTAACATATTTCCCAGGAAAATCCACTTTGGTTTAGTTTTTGTATGTTTTATTGTGCGCCTGTAAAAGTGGTGTAAGACTCTGACAACATTTTTCCAAGCTGTGACCTGAGAGTCAGAAATGCTTCCAGGGATATTCCCGTGATATTCCTATGTCATTTGAGCACTGTTCCCATCGATTTCAGAAGTTTTTAGACCCTAAAAGGAGCCCCAGGGGGGTTCGCGGCAAAAATGCTCGGTTTTCCAATAGACTTACATTGGGCTCGTTCCTCAGGTCGAGCACCCTAGCATTCCAATTTGCTCGACCCGAGCAACGAGCACCCAAGCATTTTAGTGCTTGCTCATCACTACTTTTATTGATTCGGGACTCGTTCTGAAATTAGAGTTAAGGACAGTTAGTTTAGAAAGACCCATTCAAATCATCGCCCTTGATAAGACACCGTTAGTTCACAATTTGGTCAAGAGAGAAATGGTGGATTTCACTCTTCAAGTGGGAGCTCTCCACTTTTAATCCGTCACAGAGCAGATTATTATGATCCATGAAAATCTTGAAGGGGTGCAGAGCCCCCTCAAGAAGGTGTCTCCACTCCGAGAAGGACAATTTCATGGCCAATAACTCCATGTCCCCGATAGAATAATTCCTCTCTGCTGGTGAGAAGGTCTTGGAAAAAAACAAACAGAGATGTTTTCAAAAGTGAGCATCCTTCTGGTACAGGACTGCTCCTGCACCGATGGAAGAGGCATCCACTTCCAGGATAAAGGGCTTATCCACATCGGGCCAATGTAACACTGATGCCCTAGCGAAGTGGGACTTTAAGGAAGTAAAAGCCTTAGAAATCTCCTCAGACCACTGCTTAGGGTTAGCTCCCTTCTTGGTGTGGGCTGTCAATGGAGCTGCTAGAGTAGAAAAGTGGGGGGTGCGCTGGTGGTAATAGTTGATAAACCCATGAAGCGCTGAACCACTTTAAGGGAATGTGCTTCCTGCCAGTTTATCACTAACTCTAGCCTGACAGGGTCCATTACCAAGCCCTGGGCAAAAATAATATGCCCTAGATATGGTTGACACTCCTGCTCAAACGTGCTCTTTTCCAATTTGGTGTAAAGGGACTTCTTTTCGCTATGTGTCAAGGTTTGGAGTTTAGATAAGGATGTCATCCAGATACACCACTACAGAAATGAATAACAGCTCCTGAAAGATGTTGTTAATGAAATCCTGGAAGACTGCGGTAGTGTTGCAGAGACCAAACGGCATCACTAAATACTCATAATGACCGTCCCGAGTATTAAAAGCAGTCTTCCATTCGTCCCCTTCTCATATGCGAATTAAATTATAGGCCCCACGCAGATCCAATTTAGTGAAAATCCTAGCACCCCATAGCCTATCAAAGAGCTTGGAGATGAGTGGCAAAGGGTATTTTTGATGGTAATGGCATTCAAACCCCTATAGTCTATGCAAGGACAAAGTTCTCTGTTCTTCCCCCACAAGAGACACTGACTTCCTAATAAACCCTCATGCCTGGTTCTCCCTGATATATTCCGACATAGCCTCAGTCTCCGGGAGAGACAACGGGTAAACACACCCCTGAGGAGTCTCTGCACTGGAATGAGGTCAATAGAGCAATTGTAGGGGCGATGGGGTGGAAGAGTCTCTGCAGCCTTTTTTGAGAACACATCTGCATATTGACAATAGTGCTTAGGAAGAGAAGTTAGGTCTGTAGGAATCTCAGATGACCCAACCTGAACGTGGAGCCTAAGATACTGTCCCTCGCATGACCTACTCCATCCCAATATGCTCCCACTTGCCCAATCTATATGAGGTGAATGGCAGCGCAACCAGGGTATGCCCAACAGTACCTCATCATTACCCTCAGGGATGACCAACAAGGATATTATTTCCTGATACTTTGGAGAGAATGTGAGTGTAAGATGGTTTGATGAGTGATTTGATTGGAAAGGGCAGCCCCATTAACCTCCCGAATGGTGATTGGTTTTGAGAGCATTATTAGGGGTATTGCATGCTGTCGAGTGAGGGTGGAAGATAGAAAGTTGACCTCGGTCCCAGAATCCACGCAAGCCTCAGAGATGTGAGTAGTTGTTCCATAGGACAGAGTCACCTTAAAGGTTAATTTGGACGACACATTTGCTGTGTCTAGTGAGCCTCCTCCGATAGCCACTAGACGCGGTCATTTTCCTGCTATCTGGGGCACTTGTTGGCATTATGACCTGCCTGACCAAAAAGAAAGCAGATCAGCAATGGACGAACAAATCACAACCTGCGTTCCATTTGAGATAACTTCATGGTCTCCACTGACTCAGTGGTCAGAGCCAGAGACTCCAAACGATTGGTAAAACTTGGAGCCAACCAAACCCTTTGTCTACACTGCACTCACTCCAATCTTCGTTCAACATGCCGAGGATCAATGCTAATGGACACCGTTATCATGTCCTCCAGTGTAGTGGGAATCTCCCTAGCAGGCAGAGCGTCTTTCATGTGGCCAGTAGTGTTGAGCGATACCGTCCGATACTTGAAAGTATCGGTATCGGATAGTATCGGCCGATACCTGAAAAGTATCGGATATCGCCGATACCGATACCCGATACCAATACAAGTCAATGGGACACCAAGTATCGGAAGGTATCCTGTATGGTTCCCAGGGTCTGAAGGAGAGGAAACTCTCCTTCAGGCCCTGGGATCCATATTAATGTGTAAAATAAAGAATAAAAATAAAAAATATTGATATACTCACCTCTCACGCGACCAATCACAAGCCGCCACGTCATCTAAGGTCTTTCAAGCGCTCATTCTTAGGAACGGAAGCTGCCGGTTACATCGGTAAGGTCCAGGCTGCGTCGGAGAGGTGAGTATATCAATATTTTTTATTTTTATTCTTTATTTTACACATTAATATCGATCCTGATACCGATTCCCGATATCACAAAAGTATCGGATCTCGGTATCGGAATTCCGATACCGCAAATATCGGCCGATACCCGATACTTGCGGTATCGGAATGCTCAACACTAGTGGCCAGCAAAACCCCGCCAGAACACGGGAATCAGGACTTTATCTGGCCACTCCAGCTTGGATGCTAAAGTCCAAAACTGGATGGCAAATTGGCTGACAAAGGAAAAGCCCTGAGTTAACACCAGGAGTTGGAGCGCGGTGTCATGAGTCACTTGAGGGCCCAGAAAGACCTGTTTCAGAGCGTCCCGAAAACAAGAAACACTCTAAATCAGCTGGTCATTATGCTCCCACAGCGGCATAGCCCACTCCAACGCCCTGCCCACCAATAGAGATATTGCGAATTCCACTTTGGCTGGGAAACGTGAGGTCAGCTGCTCCAACTGAATAGCTCACTAGTACATGAATCCCCTGCAAGCCCTGCTATCTCCAGAGGACTTGTTGGTGGGGTGGGACACGTGAGATAGATGGGACAGGTGTTGTAGCAGCAACACTGGTAGCAGCCTCACTGGCAGCTTGTGCCATAACTGCGGTAAAATCCACTGCTGAAGTTGTCCGCTCAAGAGCGGACAACCTGCCCTCCAGCTGCTGGATGTAAAGCAGTAGTCGCTGCTCATCTGTTAGGGTTGGCGGATTGCACTAAATAAATTTAATGAAGAAGTGTTATTGCAACCCGAGGTCCACCGTGCAGAGATGTAAAACTGCAGCTAATGTGAACAATGGCGGAGAACGCAGTGAGCAATTGCTAGCTGGCACTGAGTTACACGTCACTCAACAGCACACAAAGTAGTGTCATTCGCACACAGGAACGAAGCTGACGCTCAGCAATAGAGCTGTGTCACTCACACACAGTAATGGAGCAGATGCTCTGCAATAGAGCTGTGTCACTCGCACACAGTAACGAAAGATATGGTTAGTCCGAACAACGAAAGCAATTGTTACCATCCACCTCTTGTGTCTCCCCTTTTTCCTCATAGTTTGTAAGCTTGTGAGCAGGGCCCTCACTCCTCTTGGTATCTATTGCTAACTGTGATTTTTGTTATGCTGTAATGTCTATTGTCTCTACAAATCCCCTCTATAATTTGTAAAGCGCTGCGGAATATGTTTGCGCTATATAAATAAAATTATTATTATTATTATTATATGATGCTAGACACGATCCCTGTTAACTTCACAGAGGATCGAAGCCCACTAATGGAGGAGGTAGCAAACAGTGGTCAACAGTCAGCAAGGAGGTGTTTTTGAATTCTAGTGGCTATACACCAGCCCTGAATCCATACAAACAAACTCCTCTCGGGAGGTGCTGTAATTTTAAAGGCTTGCAGCTGACCCTGAGCACATCCTGACACACCACACTGTTGCAAAGTACATTCACACCTGAAAATAGGGTGATACTAGCACACAGGCATGTGCCTCTGAGAACCTTTTATACGTAAAGCTCAAGTCCAGTCGGACAGGACCTTGCACGTGGACCAATCCGGAGCTGCCACATCACCAGAGCAGCTGACGACCGACTACCAATGAAACGTCACCACATTACGAGCATGCTCAGTAGGTGATTTTCGGACTTAGTCTCCAGAGTGTTCGCTCATCACTGACTACCGCTGGTTACCATAGGCTTGACTCAAAAGCCAGCAGTAACCAGATGAATAGCATGAGCCTGAGCAAGTCGCTGGGACCGATGTCTATGCTCAGCAGCACCCACAGTGGTCAAAGCTGAATAGGAAACCGAAGATGCAGGTAAGGCTTGGGATCTACCCCATGCAGCGGGAGAATCACAGAGCCTAACACTAGGCGCCATTTCATAATCAAAATAGTTTAGGCTAATACTATTCTGCAGGTATACTATCATAGAAAATAAATAGTGATGGTTAACTTAGTGACAGGTGGCTGACAGGTCTGTGCCTATGGTTATGAAACAGCTGGTTAAAAGATGGGAAGGGCACATCCAACATGAGTAGCAAAAGCGAGGTCGTGGAGGAAGGGGAAATAGAATTGGTGTTTGACGTGTAAGTGGATTAGGTGGTAATGTTACTGAAAGCTCCACTGAACAAACATTGGCTCTTCCTATCTAAAGACAACTGAAAACATTTATTACTGGACAGGTTATTTGACTCCCTTTATTTGGCAGCCACACAGTGATATGCATTGTGGATGAGGCTCAGAAAGACCATGTGCTCCAGTGGATAGCAAGTGCTGCATCAAGTGGCCTCTACTCCTCTTCCTTCACCCTAACATTACACACAGCACAGTCCTCAGAGGTGGCACCACAATTACCATTGCTTCTCCCCATGTCACAACTCCCAGTCACCCAACTGACCCAGAGAACAAATTGAATAATTAGGCAACATGGATGCATGGGGTAAGACCTGGGACAGAGCTCAGACCAGCATTTCTAGCTTAAATATTGATGAGTAACAGGTGAATTGATAACAAGTGTAGGCCTGGTCATCAGAAAGCCTGCCAAATTTAGGCAACAAACATGAAGGAGACCTAGCCTGAAGTTGAAACAGTTCAAAAAATTAGAAGACACCACTAAAGAATCATCAATTTCCCTAGAGTAGAAGCATAATGGGGCTCTGACACCCCTTCCAGTACATGCAAGCTACCAGATGGAGATACAACTTGGACTCTCCACATTTCAAAAAATTGTTAGTAACATCAGTAGCAGTAGCAGCTGCAGGCACAGAAGCCATGACAAAGGTGTCACAGATTGCAATAACATAAAATCAATGCAGCACATTAAAAATGACACCATAGCTTAGTCTTTCCAGACTACGAATGGATGCAAAAGTCATTGGAGATCCATGACTTGTTCATCTTGATGAAAGTTAGGTGGTCTACACTTTCTGATAGAACATTGACTGCCGAGCATGATAAAACCTCCAAGGCTTGACAAGCGAGCTCAGGCCACTCTTCCATTTTTGAAGACCCAAAATGCAAAAGGGTCCAAATTCCCCTGTTGCCATTGATATTGAGCTTGAGAAACTCCTGCATCATCCTCTCCAGTCATTCACAATGTATCAGAATTGTACTCAGTTCTGCTGGTGCATGTGCTGGTCTAAAAAATGTGTGAAACTGATGATAATGTTTTTGCGTTGACGACTCGACGTTCCCAGGGTTGGAAGTCTACATCTGCGATGCACACTGTTTGCCTGACTGCTGTATTGTGGAAAACCACTCTTAAGGTTAAGATTGTGTCTAAAGAAGAGTGGACCCCTGGATGTTTGCGTCAGGCCAAACAGTTGAAAAATGTTTGGGTTCAGGAACCAGAACAACACTCGGACCCGAACCCGAACTTGAACCTGAATGCGAACCCCATTCACTTGAATGGGGGCCCCGGACATCCAGTATATGGCATGCTGCAATGTGCATGAGATTGCGGCAAACACCACTTCTGATTAGTGGTAGAATCATCACCGCTGGCCAGACAACCATGGTTCCCACATGTGAACATGCAGCTGTGATTTGAGTTATAAAGTTTACCTCCGGTGACTGGGGTCGGTTGATGGGACTACTGCTTCCATCAGCCGACACCTGCTGCCACTAATAACAGTGAGAGCAGGAGTGGCTGATGGAAGTATTCATTAGCCGATGCCTGCACGCTAAATAAATAATAAAAAAAATAAAATCAGCGTAGGTTCCCCTGCATGTTCTATTACCAGCCATGCAAAACTCACAGCTGGGGGCTGCAACCCTCAGCTGTCAGTATTAGCAAGGTTGGTTATCAAGAAAAGAGGGGTCTCTACACTGTTTTTTATTTATTAAAATAAATAATTTTAAAACGGCATGGGATCCCCCATTTTGGACAACCGGCCTTGCTAAAGCTGACAGCTGGGGACTTGTATTGTCAGGCTTGTAAGGGGCACATCTATTAGATACGCCAATTTTGGCACTTTGCCTGGCTCTTCCCATTTGTCCTGTAGCAGTGGCAAGTGTGGTTCATAGTTGTGGCGTTGATGTCATCTTTATATTTTCCAGTGACATCAAGAATTCGGATTAGTAATGGAGAGGCATCTATAAGACAACTATTCATTTATAAATCTATAATTATATTGTAAAAAAAGACAATCAGAGTAAAGTCTTTTTTGGAGTAAAATAAAACAGTTATTCTTACCTAGCACCCATTCAATTGAATCCCTTGTCTCCTGTAATTTAACAAAAATAAAGAAACAACAATATCCCTCACATATCTAACTTTCAGTCCCATGCCATAATTCATGTCTGGGGATAAGTATTTTTCAACCTGGATAGTGTCAAGATGTGACCGTCCAGGCTGAGAACCACTGCGAGCGCAGCATCAGTGAGCAGTGGTCAACTCATTGAGGTTACCTCCGGTCACTAAGGCTTCTGCCAGGACAGTGAAAAAAAGTCTCACGCTGCAGCCCACAGCTGTCAGTTATCCCTGGCTGGTTATCAAAAGTAGAGGAGAACCCAATTTGTTTTTTTTCTTTAATTATTTATTTAGAGCAAAGGTGGCGGCTGATGGATACTCCCTTCAGTCTCTCCTGCACCAGGGATCCTCAATGCTGCCACAGTTACTGCAACATGAACTGAGTGGATTTCCAACATGTTGGCACATCATATATAAACCAGTTAACCGGTAGCCTGAAAGACCTCTGTAGTCGATAACCTGCATGGTGAGAATGGCGGAAGTGAGCACACAGTGACAGGGCTTTTTACAGTAGAGCATCCAGGCAGGGATAGTGGTGTAGAAATTGCTGTGCCACCAGGTTGAGGATGTGAGCCATACAAGGCACGTGTTTGAGGTTGCCCCAGCATAGGAACACCTCCAGATTCACACCGTTATGGCATACACCCTTCCCTGCATCCAAGTTCAGTGGAGACAACCATTATTCAAAGTCGGCCTTGATAGCTATCCATAACTCTTGAACTCTGTGACTGCAATCTCCAAGGAATATTAATTTAAACACTGCCTGATTGAAGCAAGCCCTGGTTGCACAATAGGGAGGTAGGGAGATTATCTCTGCACTGTTGGAATGCATGTCTCATTGAGGGAGAGATTGAGGGTGCAGGTGGAAGCACAAGAGGAGGTCAAGGCACAAGAGGAGGTGGAGGATGCAGAAGCAGTGGAGGAAGTGTTAGATAGATAGGTTTTTCCCACAAGCCTTGTGGATTCCAAGACTTGGTGTTTAGTGACACCTTCATGTCTAGTGGTTTAGTTCACCATCCCTTTGTGTGTAATAGTTTAGTTCTCATCCCCTTTTGTGTAGCAGTTTACTTCTCCAACCCTTGTTGTCTTGTACTTTAGTTCTCCATTCTCTGCTCTGTAGTGGTTTAGTTCTCTATTCCAAAGCGCCCTGCAAGCCTTGAGGATTCCAAGACTTGTGGTGCAGACCCTTTCACGCCTGCCCTCAGAGCCATTAGAGTCACCCAGTGCCCAGTCAGCAAGATATAAACACAACAAACTGATGGAATGAATTAGGTGCAGGTGGAGATGTGATGGTGGAATGACAAAGATGTGATGTGCTTAGCATTTGAGAAATGTCAAAAACAGCAGGCATGTTGACTTCAGTAACAGCTGATGGGTTCTCACTCACCCCGACTATAGTGGCTAAACAAGTGGAGGTTCTGCGGCCAAAGACCTGAGTGAGATCACTTGCCATGGTGACAGGGGAGATTGAGTATGCTGTGCTTTTTGTGATTGCATCACTCCATGTCTGTGCAGGAAGCCACAACGTAAGCTCATCTTCCTCCTCCTCCATGTCCACCTTACTCAGTTGCGTGCCTCTGGATTTGCAACAACTGGGATCTACAACCTCATTGTCATCCTGTCTGTTGTACCACACCTCACCCTGAGAGTCATCCTTCTCCTCTTCCTGTCCCAACATCACAGTACAGTCTGTGTACTCCTTAGTAGCGATGAGCGAGTATACTCGTTGTTCGGGTTTTCCCGAGCACGCTCGGGCGATCTCTGAGTATTTATGACTGCTCGGAGATTTAGTTTTCATCATCGCAGCTGAATGATTTACAGCTATTAGCCAGCTCTTAGCCAGCTTGAATACATGTGGGGATTCCCTAGCAACCAGGCAACCTCGACATGTACTTAGGCTGGGTAGTAGCTGTAAATCATTCAGCTGAGGTGATGAAAACTAAATCTCCAAACACTAACAAATACTCGGAGACCACCCGAGCAACGAGTATACTCGCTCATCACTACTCCTTAGGTATCTGAATCTCATCAGGATCACCTCTACCCTGTGGGTTAATGTCTGGTGATTAGAGTCTGCATTTTACTTGGACCTCCTTTTGTCTGGCCTCGGATCCAACTGAAAAAACTTTTTGGCATCGCTGCAGATGCTTTCCTCCTCTTAAGTCTGTGAATGGCCATGAACTCTGATGGAATAAAATGTGTGAATAGCTCTGCAGACTAGCACATCAGTGGTTCCCCACAGTAAGTTTGGGGATTGAAGAAAGGTGGAGGAAGAGGAGGAGAGGCCACTTAATGCAGCACTTGCAATACACTGGAGCACATGCTCTTTATGCCCCTCATCTGCAAGGCATAGATAACGACGTCCCGCATGCTTGCTGGCTTGGGGTAACCCTGGACTCTGATCTCTTCTTCAAAACACATATCCATGCCATTTCCACTTCCTGCCCACTACAACTAAAAAATATTTCCTGGATCCGTACATTCCCTAATCAAGAATGTGCAAAAACCCTAGTACATGCACTCATCATCTCCCGCCTCGACTACTGCAAGCTCCTGCTTTGTGTCCCTCATTCTATCAGTCTCGCACCCCTTCACTGTGTCAATCCCTTTACTGGCTCCCCATTACCCAGAGACTCCAGTTCAAAACCCTAAACATGGCATACAAAGCCATCCACGACCTGTTTCCTCTATACATCTGTGATCTAGTCTCTTGGTACTTACCTGCATGCAACCTCCGATCCTTACAAGATCGGCTTCTCTACTCCCCTCATCTCTTTTTCCCAAAATTGCATACTAGATTTCTCCCGTGCATCCCCTCTACTCTGGAACCCCAACGTATCGTACTACCGGGGGAACCTTAAAAAGGAACCTGAAGAACCACCTCTTCCGACAAGCCTACAACCTACAGTAACTATCACTCCACCATACCGCTGCACAAGGTCTTCTCTACCACTTTTCATATGTAAAGCGCCATGTAATAAATGGTGCTATAACAATAAATAATAATAATAATAATATCAATGTGCAGCTGCCAAAGGGAGGCGAGTAGCCCGTCCAGTAACAGATGTTCTCAGTTGTCCTTAGATAGTCATCTCAGAGCACCAGGCCTATACCTGTTAGTCATCCACCTGTTAGTGATCAATTTTTCAGCTAGAAATGCTGGTACAAGCCCTATCTCATGCATCCATGATGCGCAATTATACTATTTGTACTCTGGGTCAATTGATGACACTTTTCCTGGTGTCTGCCCCTAATTTGAGGTGTTTGGGAAGATTTTTGGCCTTCCTTAAGGTGTTGTCTAGCATTTGGTTTTGGCTCCCATTGAATTCAATGGGCTTCGGGTATGTTTTGCGAACCATTCGGAAAACCGTTTGGCGAACATTGGGTTGTTCAGTGAACTGAACCGAACCGCTAAACATTCACTCATCTCTACCTATAAATCCTAACCCTTACTGATGCGTTTCCCATGTACTCATTTACCAATTCATGTTTTTCACGGTGTTCTGTACTCAGAAATTCTGCAAAGCGGGCAAAATTATCTGATTTAATGTGTCCATGCACAGTTTCTCTCTAATATCTGTACATAAGAGTTGGTGGTGGGAGACTTCACGGTACTGGAGCTGGAATTGCCACATCTGAACTCTCGAGTGCTTTGTTTCCATCTATTTTCTGGGTGCTTCTTGAAATATGTTTGGGGTCATTTTACTGATGGAAGACTGATGGCCTAGGATGGAAACCCAGTTTTCAAACCCCGGGCACTACATTGCAACCCAAAATCCTTTGGTAATCTTCAGATTTCATGATGCCTTGCACAAAGTCAAGGCACCCAGGGCCAGAGGCAGCAAAAAAATCCCTAAATATCTTTGAACCTCCACCATATTTGACTGTAACTACTGTGTTCTTTTATTTGTAGGCCACATTACATTTACAGTAAACAGTAAAATGATGTGCTTTACCAAAAATCTATAACTTGGTCTCAAATGTCCACAAGACACCTGCTGGCCCTCTTAAAATACTGGTGGCCACCTGTTGTCCCCTATAATTGTCAGGGCCACCTGCTGATCTTTCAAGTTTCAAACTTTACAGTAGTAATATGAAAAATAAAATTTGCCTATCTTACATGGATAATTTATATTGTTGTAGCTATATATGGCTATGCAAAGCATAGCCGTCTGCTGGCCCTGCAAAAATGCTTAGTGAGGACTGGCTGGTGGCCCTCTAAAATTAGAGTGAGGGCCACCTGATGGCTCTCTGACAATAGTGAAGTCCATCAACTGGCCACTTAACAATGCTGGCCCTCTATAAATAGTGATGGCCTCCCAATGGTCCTGAAAAAGAAAAAAATGACTTTCAGAGTCCCTGCTTCATAACAGGGTGTGTCTGATCATATCTGACACACCACGTGGCCAAATAAGGTTTTAAAATGACAAAATTACATTTCCTGTAGAATTTTTTTTTCATTATTGAAAGCAATGCAAACATGTAAAAACGTAGCAAAAACACTATGTGTGAACATAGCCCAAGGTGTGAAGAAACATTATATTTTCTCTTACAGTATTTATTTTGCCTTAGTTATTATCCTGAGTAGAGTGTTTCTTTTATATGTTTTAATGTCAGTCAAAAAAAGTATCATAATACTCAGACAAAATTGTTCTCAGCAGTGACCTGTAATTCAGAGATGTTTCCAGGGGTCATCCCCATGCTGTTCCCATACCATTTCTGAGCTGTGTACATCTTTTCAACCATTTTCAGACCCCTACAGACCTCTGGGTGGCCTCAGAAAAATGCTCTAGTTTCCCATTGACTTCCATTATACTTGTTCCTCAGGTTGAGCGCTCAAGCATTTTAGTGCTCACTCACCGCTAATAGTGTAATAGAAAAGCAGATGCTAAAATATGTAATAAAATACTGAACTGACATGTTATAAAAGGTCATGTGTGGAAAAGCTATATGCATTTGTTTTTTTTATTTTATAAAATTAATAAATACTAAAAGTGATAAAACATAATAAGAGAATCTATGAATAAACCTATCTCTCTTGCATTGCCTATATAAGTCTGTAGAACGCTGCACACTTCCCTGAAGAACAGATACATGTTATGATCTGCACTCGATCGTTTCTATGTAATAACTGAATCCAATATTTCTAATGCAGCAATGATGGACACATTTCTGCCTATAGCAATGTTATATCTTATCACCATTTCGTTATCTCAGTGTCAAATATCTGCCACAAGTCCACAATGTTCTATACAGAGAAGAGTGACTTTATTTAATGCAAAATATGTGCAGAATGGAGATCTGATCATCGGAGGGATATTTACTGTGACGTTTACTGAGAAAATTTTACGAGGGAAATTAAATGATGAATCTTACTGTGACATGTGAGTACATTGTGTGATTTCCTCTGTCGCATTTTTACTTTCTACAAGTAGGTTATGGTGCTAGTGATGAGATTGTCATCAGGCAGAGCTGCCATAATAAAAAAAAGGACAGAAAATGGTGTCCTGTGCTGTAAGATGCCGTGTGTATGGTGATATTCTGCCCTTAACACATTTTTCTTCTGGAAGAATATATCTGCACATAATGCCTATCTGGCAGCACACAAACGCTGCGGGTCTCTATACTATAGATGGCGGAGCAGTCCCTGTTCTCTGCTGTCCATCTTTGCCTGTGTACGAGGCCTGAATCACATAATATGAGGTAAATAAAGTTTTTCTTTCTATTATGTGAACACAGCCTACTCACTGCAAAATGAAATGTTGTCCAGATTTCTAATGCTCCATCATTGCAAATCTCTGATGTCAGTAAATGGGGACGTTCCTTATTTACATCCAGAATGTTCATAGATTCAATACAATGTATGGAAGAAATGTGGTTGTTTCCAGCTTGGAGAAAATACATTGCAGTGCATATGAAACAACTACTTTGTGGTTATTTTTGTGCTCATAACTAGAGATGAGCAAATATTTCAATATTCGGTTCAGCTCACAATCGCCAAATTTGCAATATATATCGTTGATTAAATCGTCGAATATAGCCAAACATACACAGCACAAAAGCCAGTGTTTCCCAAGCTGTGTGACAGCATGGGAAACAGCAGCACAGCGCTTCTGATCGGCGGTGAAATCATCCCCACCGGTCAGAGAGCCGCAGTTCCCATGCGGTCAGAAGACAGTGTGAGCACTCCGCTGTGATCAGAGGTATAAAGCTTTCCTCCGGTCACTGGTGTCAGCTGATGAGACTACAGCTCCCATCAGCTGACACTTGCTGCCGTTAATAATAGCAGGAGCAGGAGCGGCGGATGGGAGCATTCATCAGCCGCTCCCGCGCTGTAAGTAAATGATTACAAAGAAAAAAAACGTGTTTGGGTTCCCCTGCATTTTTGATAACCAGCCAGGCAAAACTCACAGCGGAGGGCTGCAACCCTCAGCTGTCAGCATTAGCAATGTTGGTTATTAAGAATAGAGGGGTCCTCACTCTCTTTTTTTTTAATTATTTCAATAAATAATTTTAAAAAACGGCATGGGGTACCCCCCATTTTTAACAGCCAGCCTTGCTAAAGCTGACAGTTTGGGGCTGGTATTCTCAGGCTGGTAAGGGGCCATGGATATTGACCACCCAGCCAAAAATAGCAGCCCGCAGCTGCCCAGAAAAGGCAACATCTGTTAGATGCACCAATTCTGGCACTTTGCCAAGCTCTTCCCACTTGCCCTGTCGTGGTGGCAAGTGGGGTTCATATTTGTGAGGTCGAGTGGTCAATATCCATGGCCCCTTACCAGTCTATGAATACCAGCCCCCAACTGTCAGCTTTAGCAAGGTTGGTTGTCAAAAATGGGGGGACCTCAGGCCATTTTTTAAAATTATTTAAATAATTAAAAAATATGATGTATGGACCCCTGAGGGTTGCAGCCCCCAGCTGTGAGTTTTGCCTGACTTGTTATCAAAAATACAGAGGAACCCATGCAGGTTTTTAAAAAAAATTATTTACAGCACAGGAGTGGCTGATGAAGGCCGGCGTCACACTACCATAGAATATGGGCAAGTGCTATGCGAGAAAACATCGCATGGCACTCAGACCAGTGTTAGGGTGTGCTCATACTGGACATTTTACTGCATTTTTATGCTAATTTTCAGCAGCTTTTTACAGTACAAGCAAAGCCTATGAGATTTCAGAAATCTCATGCACACACATTTCTTTTTTTGTCATCAGGATTTTGTATTTTGCAGTGTTTTTTGACATAGAGCAGGTAACTTCTTCCTGCTTTTTTCAGCGTTTTTGCACTGTTTTTCACCCATTGACTTGAATGGATGGTGAAAAAGCGCTGCAAATACGCAAGTTGCCTTTTCTTGCAGCTTATGTGCTGTAGAAAAGTCAAGGACAACAGGATATGACCTCACAGTCAACTCGGCTACATTTAGATGGCAGGCTGCATGATGCGTCCATACAGCCTGTCATCCAGCAAAGTGGACCCGAACCCCATTTACTTGAATGGGGGGCTCGACAATACAGTGATTGACACGCTGTTATATGCATAACAGTGAGGCAAACATCACTTCTGATTGACGGTGAAACCATCCCAGACAGTCAGAGCCACAGTTCCCGCGCTGTCAAAAGACAGCGTGAGCGCTCAGCTGTGATCGGAGGTATAAAGTTTACCTCCGGTCACTGGGGTCAGCTTATGGGACAATCGCTCCCATCATCTGAGACCTGCTGCCGCTAACAACAGTGAGAAAAGGAGAGGATGATGGGAATATTCATCAGTTGCTCCTGTGCTGTAAATTAATAATAATAAAAAAAAAACTGCATGGGCTCCCCCCTATTTTTAATAACCAGCCAGGCAAAATTCACAGCTGGGGTCTCAGCTGTCAGCATTAGCAAGGTTGGTAATCAAGAATAGAGGGGTCCTCAAGATGTTTTTTTTAATTATTTAAATAAATAATTTTAAAAAAACGACATGGGGTCCCCCCCATTCTCTTCTACACTATAATCATGTCTGGGGAAGAAATAGTTTTCAACCTGGACGGTGCCAATATTTGACTGTCCAGGCCGAGAAGCACTGGGGAATGAACTACTACGAGCGCAGCCTCAGTGACTGACGGTGACATAACTGAGGCTGCCGGACTGAACTGCGGTGGCCTCAGTGAGATCCCCACTATCACCGTGAGAAAGTCGCACGGTGCAGAGGCAAGTTCACCACAGTTGAAATTCACTGCATTGAAATTCTGCCAGTGAACTTGCCTCTGCACCGTGCGACTTTCCCATGGTGCTAGCGGGGATCTCACAGAGGTCACCGTAGTTCAGCCTAGCTGGGAACGGAGCCTCAGTGATGTCACCACTTGTCACTGAGGCTGCACTTGCAGCAGTTAAGTCACCAGTGGTCCTCAGCCTGGACGGTCGCATCTTGGCACCGTCCAGGTTGAAAACTATTTATCCCCAGACAAGGATTACGGCGTGAGACAGACAGGTATGGTATATTATTTTATTATTTTTGGTTTATCACAGGACAATGAAGGCTTTGGTGGAATTAGGCAAGGTTGTAAGTATTGTTTAATTAAGATTATTAAAGGAGTCTGTGTCTTTCTTTCAATTAAATGACTTTTTCTGGGTGTCTGTGTTTTCTTACAATGTGACTATGAGGTTAGTAGTGGGGGCTTCTTATTGATGCCTCTCCATTACTAACCTCAGGGCTTAATGTCACTGGACAATGAAAAGGTGACATCAACCCCCCCAACTATCATCCCATTTGCCACCGCTACAGGGCTAGTGGGAAGAGTGAGGCTAAGTGCCAGAATTGGCACATCTTAGAGATGCACCTTTTCTGGGATGGCTGAGAGCTGATGTTTTTAGCCTTGGGTGCAGTATCCATGGATCCTTCCTAGGATATTAATATCAGCCCACCGCTGTCTGCATAGCCTTTGCTAGTTATTAATTATGGGGGGACCCTATGTAATTTTTTTTAGGTTCCCCAATTTTAATAGCCAGTAAAATCTAATTATACAGCTGTGATCTAATATTAATAGCCTGGGAAGCTCCATGGGTATTACCCCCTTCCCAGGCTATAAACATCTGCCTCCAGCCGTCGACTTTCCCTCTGTTGGTTATGAAAATTGCGTCAGAGACCATGCTATTTTTTTTTTAAATAATCTTTTATTAATTATATGCATGTCCGATAATTTGCACACACACTGTACTAATTGTATTTGACACTGACATCTGTATAACTACCTATTCTATTTGTATTAACTGCATGTAATCCATCTCTTCTATCCTGTCAGCTCCTGCAGTGATTTTACAGAACATGGTAGATGAATTACCAGCTTTTCTTCTATGTATCTATGTAATATATATACATATACAGCTCTGGTAAAAATTAAGAGACCACCACATCAACACCCTGTCATGGCCAGCCCAATCTCCAGACCTGAACCCCATTGAAAAGCTCTGGAATGTAATCAAGAGGATGATGGATAGTCACAAGCCATCAAACAAAGAAGAACTGCTTACATTTTTGCTCCAGAAGCAGTGTGAAAGAGTGGTGGAAAGCATGCCAAGACGCATGAAAGCTGTGATTAAAAATCATGGTTATTCCACAAAATATTGATTTGTGACATCTTCCTGTGTTAAAACATTAGTGTTGTTTTTTCTAAATGATTATGAACTTGTTTTCTTTGCATTATTTGAGGTCTGAAAGCACTGGGTTTCTTACTTTTGACCATTTTTCTTTGTCAGAAAAAAATAAAAAATGTATAGCTTGGAAATTCGAAGACATGTTATCAAAAGTTTATAGACTAAAAGAAAAATTTATATTTTACTCAAAAATATACCTATAAAGAGAAAAATCAGACAAACTGAACATTTTGCAGTGGTCTCTTAATTTTTTTCTAGAGCTATATACAGTATGTGTGTGTCACAGACATCTTTATATATATATACATATATACTGTATATATAATATGCATTCTATGTGTATATATGTATTCTATCTATTCTAACCTGTCAGTGTCATTTTACTGTACGCGCACATGAATTGTCGTCTTTTCAAAGGACTGTATGCGTATATCGGCCGAGTCTCGCCAATGCAAGTCTATGGGTGCGACAAAAAAAAAATCGCACCATGCGAGTGCTGTCAGATTTTTTCGTGTGCATAAAAATAGGACAGCACTCGCATGGTGCGATTTTTTTTGTCGCACCCATAGACTTGCATTGGTGAGACTCGGCCGACATACGCGTACAGTCGTAGTATGCTGCGATTTTACATGCACGTAGAATACACTGGAGAAAAAGATACGGTGATGTGAGCTGCCCCATAGATTAACACTGGTCCGAGTGCTATGCGATGTTTTCTCGCATAGCACTCATCCGTATTCTACGGTAGTGTGAAGCCGGCCTAAGAGAAAAGATTAACAAACCTCAATATAACACCAAGCATAGAGTAAAAAATCACAGTGTATCGAATCATTCTTTGGTAATGCATGGTGGGGATTTCAGTTGTCTGAAACTAACACCTATAGATCAGGTCCCTCATTTCCTCTACAGATTCAAGGATTTAGTCAGGAGAGAGATGTTTTGGACTTTCCACCTGAATTGTTTGACACGTAAAGGGTTAATTATCTCAGGAGAAATTTTTTTTGATGGCTTATGTTTAGTGTTGAGCATTCCGATACCGCAAGTATCGGGTATCGGCCGATATATGCTGTATCGGAATTCCGATATCGAGATCCGATACTTTTGTGATATCGGGAATCGGTATCAGGATCGATATTAATGTGTAAAATAAAGAATAATAAAAAAAAATATTGATATACTCACCTCTCCGACGCAGCCTGGACCTTACCGATGTAACCGGCATCTTCCGTTCCTAAGAATGAGCGCTTGAAAGACCTTAGATGACGTCGCGGCTTGTGATTGGTCGCGTGGCGGTCACGTGACCGCTCACGCGACCAATCACAAGCCGCGACATCATCTAAGGTCTTTCAAGCGCTCATTCTTAGGAACGGAAGATGCCGGTTACATCGGTAAGGTCCAGGCTGCGTCGGAGAGGTGAGTATATCAATATTTTTTATTTTTATTCTTTATTTTACACATTAATATGGATCCCAGGGCCTGAAGGAGAGTTTCCTCTCCTTCAGACCCTGGAAACCATACAGGATACCTTCCGATACTTGGTGTCCCATTGACTTGTATTGGTATCGGGTATCGGTATCGGCGATATCCGATACTTTTCGGGTATCGGCCGATACTATCCGATACCGATACTTTCAAGTATCGGACGGTATCGCTCAACACTACTTATGTTATTTAACCATGGGTCTAATTAGATATATATTCCTTTTTTTATTTTTTTTTTTAGATTTTTTGGGGGATTTTTTTTATTTATTATTTTTTCTTATCATTATTGTTGTTATTATATTTTATTTTGCATGCCATATATAGATGCTTTAAAAGATGAGAGTATAATCTACACAAAATAAAGATATGCCATTTCCTGTGAGGACGTCTCAGGAAGCCATCTTCTGTAGTATAAATAGCAGCTAGAAAGTTACTTGCCTATCCTGATGAAGAGGAAATCTGAAACTGGTAAATTTGGCTCTGTTTGTTTATTTGTAAACATTTTTTTTTCTCCTTTAAATTAATGATTCTAGTCCCTTGCTGGATTGGCAATCACTCTGGTATAGTGTTTACCTTGCACTGCATTTGCCTATGTGCGAGTAGGAGAGACTGACCTGGAAGAAGGAGGCATAGGAATCTTTCTCCCCCCTATGAAGTAAGTGGAGCCTCCATCCTTTTCCTCCCCATCTCTATGTGTGGACTCACTGTGATCTTCGGCTGACGCTCCTTTTTTTGTTTGTTTGTTTCTTCAGCTGTTTTGCAATACAGAACCTGATTAGGATGTCCAGACTGGGTAGCAGGGAGAAAGGTTCTGGAAGCTGTGGTCCCTCCCTAATGTACAAATATGTGCAATTCTCTCCATGGTGCTGTCATGGGGGAAGGAGAAAGATGTAGTTACTTACCGATAATGGGATTTCTCAGACCCCATGATGGCACCCGTACATTCCCTCCCTTCACGTGTGTGGGTGGGCATACTTAGTTTGGTTAAAATTATATTTAGAAGTAGCCACACGGTGTCTCTGTTAAGCTTGATAGTAATGCTAAATATTTTTTGTTATTTATGTTATTAATCTGAAATTCCTCTCGTGCTCTGTAAACAACTAATGCGGGAGAGAGGTACCACCTTTTTATCTGTAGGTTTCCTGTCTCTGATCTCCTCTCTCCGTGGTGCCATCATGGGGTCTGAGAAATTCCATTGTCAGTAAGTAACTACGTCTTTTTTGTTATTTGAGGCTTATATACCAAAGAAATGTATCCAAGAAGATGTAATACTCTATGGGTGAGTGGCTTATAAACCACTGAAATCTATCCAAGAATATGCAAAAGTCTATGGATGAGCAATATAATACCAATACTATTTTTAAAGAAGTTTTTGGCGGTTTATATACCAACGACATTTACTCTTGACATGGAATAGTCTATGGATGAGCAATATAATGCTGATAACATTTTGAACAAGTTTTTGTGGCTTATATAGCAGCAATATGTACCTAAAAAGATGCAAAACCCTATGGGTGAGCAATATAATACCGATAAATTTTGAACAATTTTTTTGAGGGTTATACACCAACGAAATGTACCAAAGAACACATAATACTGTGTGCCTGATAAATGTAACCCAGCAAAATTGTTAAGCCTTGCTTTGAATGTTATATATCACAAAAATGAACCACAGAACACGGGATAGTGTATGGGTAAGAAATGTGAACAAACAAGCAAAAAATTAAAATGCTTTTTTGCATTGTTGTGTATCATCAAAATGTGACAGAAAGGAAGTAATACTCTATGGATGAGTAATATAATCCTGAAATATTTTTGCACGGTTTTGTATGTTTTACATATGATAGTAATGCAACATTGACCGTGTTAAACTTCACGGATAAGTCATTGAATCCCAAAAAATTTTTTGAACAGAAATATTTTGAAAGTGTAGGTGATGTGCTTATACAGTCAAAAAGGCTTTGCAGAAAGTATTCATCTATAGACGACTGAAAGAGATATATATATACGGCTGAGGAGAAAAAATAGTGTAAAATAGGGTCTTATCAGATAATAATTACTAAAAATGGTATTATTATTATTATTATTATTATTATTATTATTTATTGTTATAGCGCCATTCCATTCCATGGCACTTTACATGTGAGGAGGGGTATACATAATAAAAACAAGTACAATATTCTTAAACAATACAAGTCATAACTGGTACAGGAGGAGAGAGGACCCTGCCCGCGAAGGCTCACAATCTACAAGGGATGGGTGAGAATACAGTAGGTGAGGATAGAGCTGGTCATGCAGCGGTTTGGTTGATCGGTGGTTACTGCAGGTTGTAGGCTTGTCGGAAGAGGTGAGTCTTCAGGCTCTTTTTGAAGGTTTCGATGGTAGGCGAGAGTCTGATGTGTTGTGGTAGAGGGTTCCAGAGTAGGGGTGATACGCCAGAGAAATCTTGTATACGATTGTGGGAAGAGGAAATAAGAGGGGAGTAGAGAAGGAGATCTTGTGAGGATCAGAGATTGAGTGTAGGTAAGTACTGGGAGACGAGGTCACAGATGTATGGAGGAGACAGGTTGTGGATGGCTTTGTATGTCATGGTTAGGGTTTTGTACTGGAGTCTCTGGGCAATGGGGAGCCAGTGAAGGGATTGACAGAGGGGAGAGGCAGGGGAATAGCGGGGGACAGGTGGATTAGTCGTGCAGCTGAGTTTAGAATAGATTGGAGGGGTGCAAGAGTGTTAGAGGGGAGGCCACAGAGCAGGAGGTTGCAGTAGTCAAGGCGAGAGATGATGAGGGCATGGACTAGGGTTTTTGCAGATTCTTGGTTGAGGAATGTACGGATTTGTGAAATATTTTTGAGTTGAAGTCGGCAGGAAGTGGAAAGGGCTTGGATATGTGGTTTGAAGGAGAGATCGGCGTCAAGGATTACCCGAGGCAGCGAGCTTGTGGGACTGGGGAGAGTGGGCAGCCATGCACTGTAATGGATAGGTTTGTTGGGGGGGTCGCATGAGATGGGGGAAAGATGATGAATTCTGTTTTGTCTATGTTAAGTTTCAGAAATCTAGTGGAGAAGAAGGATGAAATAGTGGACAGACATTGAAGGATTCTGGTTAGTAGGGAGGTGATATCTGGTCCAGAGATGTAGATCTGTGTGTCATCAGCATAGAGGTGATATTGGAAGCCATGAGATTCTATGAGCTGTCCGAGGCCAAAGGTGTAAATGGAGAAGAGCAGGGGCCCAAGGACTGAACCTTGTGGGACTCCGACAGATATGGGGCGAGGTGAGGAGGTGGTGTGTGAGTGGGAGATGCTGAATGTCCGGTCTGTTAGGTATGATGAGATCCAGGATAGGGCCAAGTCTGTGATGCCAAGGGATGAGAGGGTTTGTAATAATAGGGAATGGTCCACTGTGTCAAAGGCAGCCGACAGGTCGAGGAGGAGGGGGACAGAGTAGTGTCGCTTGCTCTTGGCGGTTAAGAGGTCATTGGTGACCTTAGTTAGGGCAGTTTCAGTGGAGTGGTGTGACCGGAAGCCAGATTGTAAGCGGTCAAAGAGGGAGCAAGAAGAGAGATGGGAGGACAGTTCAAGGTAGACGTGTTGTTCCAGTAGTTTGGAGGCATAGGGGAGAAGTGATATAGGGCGATAGCTAGATACAGAGGATGGGTCAAAAAAAGGCTTTTTGAGGATAGGTGTGATTGAGGCATGTTTAAAGCTTGAGGGGAAAACACCAGTTGTTAGTGATAGGTTGAAGAGATGGGTTAGGGTTGGGATGAAGACTTTGGTGAGGTTTGGGATGAAGTGGGATGGGAGCAGGTCAAGTGCACAGGTGGTGAGATGCGATCTTGAGAGTACAGTGGAGAGTTGAACTTCTGTAATGGTGGAGAAGTTGGATTTGAAGGTGGAGGGCTGGGAAGTCAGGAGGAAGGGCTCTGGGGGTTGTTGACCAAAACTGTCTCTGATGTTATCAATCTTCTGCTTGAAAAATGAGGCAAAGTCTTCAGCTGAGATAAGTGGGGAGGAAGGAGGTGCTGTGGGATGGAGGAGAGAATTGAAGGTGTTGAATAGCTGTTTAGGGTTGTGAGACGGAGGATATGAGAAGTAGGTTTGTTTAGCTGTGGCGAGTGTGGTCTTGAAAGTAGTGAGGGACTGTTTGAATGCGATGAAGTGCTCGTTGGAGTGGGATCTTTTCCATCTGCGCTCAGCAGCCCTGGAAGCTCGCCTCAGTTCTTTGGTCAGGCTTGTGTGCCAGAGCTGTCTGTTGATTTTGCGAGCTTTGGTATGTGTAAGTGGGGCAGCAGAATCCAGAGCTACAGCTATTGTGGTGTTATATGGAGCGGCAGTGTCATCCGCATTGTGTAAAGAACTTATGTCTGTGAGAGGGAGGAGGGATTCAGAGAATGAATGTAGGTCAAGATGTTTAAGATTTCTGCGAGGGTGTGAAAGTTTGTGGGGTGGGGATTGTAGACATGGCGTGGAGAGGGAAGAGAATGTGAGAAGGTTGTGTGTTATGATCCTAGTGGCAAGGATCGCAAATCTGACTAGCTAAGAAACTGAACAGACGACTAGCTCTGGGGAAGTGGTAACTGAATTGACCGCAACCTGATTCTATCCGCAAACAACTATAAGTAGCCGTGGAACGTTACCTGGAAATCCTAGACGTCTCGTCACGGCCTGAGAAACTGACTATTCCTAGAGAGAAAGTAAGTCCTCACTTGCCTCAGAGAAAGATATAGAAAAGCCCCCCACAAATATTAACGGTGAGTTAAGGGGAAAGCACATATGCAGAGATGAAATAGATTTAGCAAATGAGGCCCACTAACACTAGATAGCAGAAAATAGGAAGAGAACTGTGCGGTCAATGAAAAACCCTATTCAAAATATCCACGCAGAGATTGCTCGAGCCCCCGCACCAACTAATGGTGCGGGGGAAGCAACTCCGTACCCCAGAGCTTACCAGCAGCAAGAAATCACATATTAGCAAGCTGGACTAGACTCATCATAAACAGAAATCATATTGCAGACAGATGAGCAAAAAATAATCAAACAGAACTTAGCTTCTCATGAAGAGACAGAAAACCAAGATAGTCAGGAGTAATCAGAATAGCACTGAATACATCGACAGCCGGCAACAAGTGGAGGTGAAGCAGAGCTAAATAGGAACCTCCCTAGAGAATAATGAGGCAGCTGATCCAGCCACAGACCCGCAAGATAACAAACAAAGCCACCAGGGGGAGCCCAAAAATAAAACTCACGCAATACCACCTGTGACCACAAGAGGGAGCCCGAAAACAGAGTTCACAACAGTACCCCCCCCTTGAGGAGGGGTCACCGAACCCTCATCAAAACCCCCAGGGCGATCAGGGTGAGCCACATGGAAGGCACGAACCAAATCGGCCGCATGAACATCAGAGGCGGCAACCCAGGAATTATCCTCCTGACCATAGCCCTTCCACTTAACCAAATACTGAAGCCTCTGTCTAGAAACACGAGAATCCAAGGTCTTCTCCACCACGTATTCCAATTCACCCTCAAACAGCACAGGGGCAGGAGGCTCAACCGAAGGAACCACAGGCACCACAAACCTCCGCAACAACGACCGATGGAACACATTATGAATAGCAAACGATGCTGGGAGGTCCAGACGAAATGACACAGGGTTAAGGACTTCCAAAATCTTATAAGGACCAATAAACCGAGGCTTGAACTTAGGAGAGGAGACCTTCATAGGAACAAAGCGAGAAGACAACCACACCAAGTCCCCAACGCAAAGTCGGGGACCCACACAGCGACGGCGGTTGGCAAAGCGCTGAGCCTTCTCTTGTGACAGCTTCAAATTGTCCACCACATGATCCCAAATCTGATGCAACCTATCCACCACAATATCCACTCCAGGACAGTCAGAAGGCTCCACCTGACCCGAGAAAAAACGAGGATGAAACCCCGAATTACAAAAAAAAGGAGAAACCAAAGTAGCAGAACTAGCCCGATTATTAAGGGCAAACTCGGCCAATGGCAAAAAAGTGACCCAGTCGTCCTGATCAGCAGAAACAAAACATCTTAAATAAGTTTCCAAGGTCTGATTAGTTCGCTCGGTTTGGCCATTCGTCTGAGGATGGAAGGCCGACGAAAAAGACAAATCAATGCCCATCTTAGCACAAAAGGTCCGCCAAAATCTAGACACAAACTGGGATCCTCTGTCGGAAACAATATTTTCAGGGATCCCGTGCAAACGAACCACATTTTGAAAAAACAGTGGAACCAACTCAGAGGAGGAAGGCAACTTAGGCAAGGGCACCAAATGGACCATCTTAGAAAAACGATCACACACCACCCAGATGACAGACATTCTCTGAGAGACAGGGAGATCTGAAATAAAATCCATGGAAATGTGCGTCCAAGGCCTCTTCGGGACAGGCAAAGGTAACAACAAATCACTGGCACGAGAACAGCAAGGCTTAGCCCGAGCACAAATTCCACAAGACTGCACAAAGGAACGCACATCCCTGTCATGATCTCAATGGCAAGAGAACATAGCATAAGCATATATAGGAACTAGCTCTTGGAAGATGGGAACTAAGCTGACCATGAACTAAACCTAACGCACAACTAGCAGTGGCCGAGTAGCATGCCTACGTTGATTCTAGATGCCCAGCCCAGCCGGAGGACTAAATAAAGCTAGCAGAGGAAAATATTAGTCCTAGCTCACCTCTAGAGAAATACCCCGAAAGGAGACAGAGGCCCCCCACATGTATTGGCGGTGAGTTGAGATGAAATAACAAACGTAGTATGAAAATAGGTTTAGCAAATTTGAGGTCCACTTACTACATAGCAGAAGACAGAAAGGACACTTTCATGGTCAGCTGAAAACCCTATCAAAAACACCATCCAGAAATTACTTTGAAACTCTGGCATTAACTCATAACACCAGAGTGGCAATTCCCGTTCACAAGAGCTTTCCAGACACAGTAACGAAACTACAGCTGTGAACTGGAACAAAATGCAAAAACAAACATGGACAAGAGTCCAACTTATCTAGTAGTTGTCTAGGAGCAGGAACAAGCACAGAGAGGCTTCTGATAACATTGATGACCGGCAAGCAACTAACAGAGCAGCAAGGTTATATAGCGAC
The DNA here is from genome assembly GCF_051348905.1 of Ranitomeya variabilis. NCBI lineage: Eukaryota > Metazoa > Chordata > Amphibia > Anura > Dendrobatidae > Ranitomeya > Ranitomeya variabilis. The sequence continues at coordinate 1,137,691,195 of NC_135232.1, forward strand.
TCCCACATCTTGATGGAAACAGGTGAACAGAGAAGATGAAGACACCAGTTCAATTCCACCAGTAGCCACCGGGGGAGCCCAGAATCCAAATTCACAACAGTACCCCCCCCTCAAGGAGGGGGCACCGAACCCTCACCAGAACCACCAGGGCGATCAGGATGGGCCCTATAAAAGGCACGAACCAGATCGGAGGCATGAACATCAGATGCATTCACCCAAGAATTATCCTCCTGGCCGTATCCCTTCCACTTGACCAGATACTGGAGTCTCCGTCTGGAAACACGAGAGTCCAAGATTTTCTCCACAACGTACTCCAACTCACCCTCAACCAACACCGGAGCAGGAGGCTCAACGGAAGGCACAACCGGTACCTCATACCTGCGCAATAATGACCGATGAAAAACGTTATGAATAGAAAAGGATGCAGGGAGGTCCAAACGGAAGGAAACAGGGTTAAGAATCTCCAATATCTTATACGGGCCGATAAACCGAGGCTTAAACTTAGGAGAAGAGACCCTCATAGGGACAAAACGAGAAGACAACCACACCAAATCCCCAACAGAAAGCCGAGGACCAACACGACGGTGGCGGTTGGCAAAGAGCTGAGTCTTCTCCTGGGACAACCTCAAATTGTCCACCACCTGCCCCCAGATCTGATGCAATCTCTCCACCACAGCATCCACTCCAGGACAATCCGAAGATTCCACCTGACCAGAGGAAAATCGAGGATGAAACCCCGAATTACAGAAAAACGGGGACACCAAAGTGGCAGAGCTGGCCCGATTATTGAGAGCGAACTCCGCCAATGGCAAAAAAGCAACCCAATCATCCTGGTCAGCAGACACAAAACACCTCAGATATGTCTCCAGGGTCTGATTAATCCGCTCGGTCTGGCCATTCGTCTGAGGATGGAAAGCGGACGAAAAAGATAAATCTATGCCCATCCTAGCACAGAATGCCCGCCAAAATCTAGAGACGAATTGGGTCCCTCTGTCAGAAACGATATTCTCAGGAATACCATGCAAACGAACAACATTTTGAAAAAACAGAGGAACCAACTCGGAAGAAGAAGGTAACTTGGGCAGAGGAACCAAATGGACCATCTTAGAAAAACGGTCACACACCACCCAGATGACAGACATCTTCTGAGAAACAGGCAGATCTGAAATAAAATCCATCGAGATGTGCGTCCAAGGCCTCTTAGGAATAGGCAAGGGCAACAATAATCCACTAGCCCGAGAACAACAAGGCTTGGCCCGAGCACAAACGTCACAAGACTGCACAAAGCCTCGCACATCTCGTGACAGGGAAGGCCACCAGAAGGACCTTGCCACCAAATCCCTGGTACCAAAAATGCCAGGATGACCTGCCAACGCAGAAGAATGAACCTCAGAGATGACTCTACTGGTCCAATCATCAGGAACAAACAGTTTATCAGGTGGGCAACGATCAGGTCTCTCCGCCTGAAACTCCTGCAAGGCCCGCCGCAGGTCTGGAGAAACGGCTGACAATACCACTCCATCCTTAAGGATACCTGTGGGCTCAGAGTTACCAGGCGAGTCAGGCTCAAAACTCCTAGAAAGGGCATCCGCCTTAACATTCTTAGAACCCGGTAGGTATGACACCACAAAATTAAACCGAGAGAAAAATAATGACCAGCGCGCCTGTCTAGGATTCAGGCGCCTGGCGGTCTCAAGATAAATCAAATTTTTGTGGTCAGTCAATACCACCACCTGATGTCTGGCCCCCTCAAGCCAATGGCGCCACTCCTCAAAAGCCCACTTCATGGCCAAAAGCTCCCGATTCCCAACATCATAATTCCGCTCAGCGGGCGAAAATTTACGGGAAAAGAAGGCACAAGGCCTCATCACGGAGCAGTCAGAACTTTTCTGCGACAACACTGCCCCAGCTCCGATCTCAGAAGCGTCGACCTCAACCTGAAAAGGTAGAGCAACATCAGGCTGACGCAACACAGGGGCAGAGGAAAAACGGCGCTTAAGCTCCTGAAAGGCCTCCACAGCATCAGGGGACCAATCAGCAACATCAGCACCCTTCTTAGTCAAATCGGTCAATGGCTTAGCAATATCCGAAAAACCAGCAATAAATCGACGATAAAAGTTAGCAAAGCCCAAAAATTTCTGAAGACTCTTAAGAGAAGAGGGCTGCGTCCAATCACAAATAGCTTGAACCTTGACAGGATCCATTTCAATGGAAGAGGGGGAAAAAATATATCCCAAAAAGGAAATCCTCTGTACCCCAAAAACACACTTAGAACCCTTCACACACAAAGAATTAGACCGCAAAACCTGAAAAACCCTCCTGACTTGCTGGACATGAGAGTCCCAGTCATCCGAAAAAATCAGAATATCATCCAGATACACAATCATAAATTTATCCAAATAATCGCGAAAAATATCATGCATAAAGGACTGGAAAACTGACGGAGCATTAGAAAGACCAAAAGGCATCACTAAATACTCAAAGTGGCCCTCGGGCGTATTAAATGCGGTTTTCCACTCATCCCCCTGCCTGATTCGCACCAAATTATACGCCCCACGAAGGTCAATCTTAGAGAACCACTTGGCCCCCTTTATGCGAGCAAACAAATCAGTCAGCAACGGCAATGGGTATTGATATTTAACAGTGATTTTATTCAAAAGCCGATAATCAATACATGGTCTCAAAGAGCCGTCTTTTTTTTGACACAAAGAAAAAACCGGCTCCTAAGGGAGATGACGATGGACGAATATGTCCCTTTTCCAAGGACTCCTTTATATATTCTCGCATAGCAGCATGTTCAGGCACAGACAGATTAAATAAACGACCCTTTGGGTATTTACTACCCGGAATTAAATCTATGGCACAATCGCACTCTCGGTGCGGAGGTAACGAACCAAGCTTGGATTCTTCAAAGACGTCACGATAGTCAGACAGGAACTCAGGAATTTCAGAGGGAATGGATGATGAAATGGAAACCACAGGTACATCCCCATGAGCCCCCTTACATCCCCAGCTCAACACAGACATAGCTCTCCAGTCGAGGACTGGGTTGTGAGATTGCAGCCAAGGCAATCCTAGCACCAAATCATCATGTAGATTATACAGCACCAGAAAGCGAATAATCTCCTGGTGATCCGGATTAATACGCATAGTTACTTGTGTCCAGTATTGTGGTTTATTATTAGCCAATGGGGTGGAGTCAATCCCCTTCAGAGGAATAGAAGTCTCCAAAGGCTCTAAATCATACCCACAGCGTTTGGCAAAGGACCAATCCATAAGACTCAAAGCGGCGCCAGAGTCGACATAGGCGTCCGTGGTAATAGATGACAAAGAGCAAATCAGGGTCACAGATAGAATAAATTTAGACGGTAAGGTGCAAATGGAAACAGATTTACCAAGCTTTTTAGTGCGCTTAGAGCATGCTGATATAACATGAGTAGAATCACCACAATAGAAACACAACCCATTTTTCCGTCTAAAATTCTGCCGCTCGCTTCGGGACAGAATTCTATCACACTGCATACTCTCTGGCGACTTCTCAGTGGACACCGCCAGATGGTGCACTGGTTTGCGCTCCCGCAAACGCCTATCGATCTGAATAGCCATTGTCATGGACTCATTCAGACCCGCAGGCACAGGGAACCCCACCATAACATCCTTAATGGCATCAGAGAGACCCTCTCTGAAAGTCGCCGCCAGGGCGCACTCATTCCACTGAGTAAGCACAGACCATTTACGGAATCTTTGGCAGTAAATTTCCGCTTCATCTTGCCCCTGAGATAGGGACATCAAAGTTTTTTCTGCCTGAAGCTCCAAATGAGGTTCGTCATAAAGCAACCCCAAGGCCAGAAAAAACGCATCCACATTGAGCAACGCAGGATCCCCTGGTGTCAATGAAAAAGCCCAGTCTTGAGGGTCGCCCCGGAGCAAGGAAATCACAATCCTGACCTGCTGTGCAGGGTCTCCGGCAGAGCGAAATTTCAGAGACAAAAATAATTTGCAATTATTTCGAAAATTCTGAAACCCGGATCTATTCCCCGAGAAAAATTCCGGCAAAGGAATTCTCGGCTCAGATACAGGTGCATGACAAACAAAATCTTGCAAATTTTGTACCTTCGTGGCGAGATTATTCAAACCTGCAGCTACACTCTGAAGATCCATTACAAACAGGTGGACACAGAGCCATTCAAGGGTTAAGAGGAGGTAAGAAGCAGCTAGACAGCAATTAAGGGCTAGGCAGCAAAACTCTGAGGGGAAAAAAAAAAAAAAAAAATTTCCCTTCAACACTTCTTTTTCTCCTGCTTCAGCCCAAACAATTAACACTTTGCGGGCCGGTCAAACTGTCATGATCTCAATGGCAAGAGAACATAGCATAAGCATATATAGGAACTAGCTCTTGGAAGATGGGAACTAAGCTGACCATGAACTAAACCTAACGCACAACTAGCAGTGGCCGAGTAGCATGCCTACGTTGATTCTAGATGCCCAGCCCAGCCGGAGGACTAAATAAAGCTAGCAGAGGAAAATATTAGTCCTAGCTCACCTCTAGAGAAATACCCCGAAAGGAGACAGAGGCCCCCCACATGTATTGGCGGTGAGTTGAGATGAAATAACAAACGTAGTATGAAAATAGGTTTAGCAAATTTGAGGTCCACTTACTACATAGCAGAAGACAGAAAGGACACTTTCATGGTCAGCTGAAAACCCTATCAAAAACACCATCCAGAAATTACTTTGAAACTCTGGCATTAACTCATAACACCAGAGTGGCAATTCCCGTTCACAAGAGCTTTCCAGACACAGTAACGAAACTACAGCTGTGAACTGGAACAAAATGCAAAAACAAACATGGACAAGAGTCCAACTTATCTAGTAGTTGTCTAGGAGCAGGAACAAGCACAGAGAGGCTTCTGATAACATTGATGACCGGCAAGCAACTAACAGAGCAGCAAGGTTATATAGCGACTCCCACATCTTGATGGAAACAGGTGAACAGAGAAGATGAAGACACCAGTTCAATTCCACCAGTAGCCACCGGGGGAGCCCAGAATCCAAATTCACAACACATCCCGCGACAAGGAAGGCCACCAAAAGGACCTGGCCACCAAATCTCTGGTACCAAATATTCCAGGATGGCCCACCAACACCGAAGAATGAACCTCGGAAATGACTCTACTGGTCCATCTATCTGGGACAAACAGTCTATCCGGTGGACAACGGTCAGGTCTATCCGCCTGAAACTTCTGCAACACTCGTCGCAAATCTGGGGAGATGGCGGACAAAATCACCCCTTCTCTGAGGATACAAGCCGGCTCTGAATCTCCAGGAGAGTCAGGCACAAAACTCCTAGAAAGAGCATCAGCCTTCACATTCTTCGAACCAGGCAGGTACGAGACCATGAAATCAAAACGAGAGAAAAACAACGACCAACGAGCCTGTCTAGGATTCAGCCGCTGGGCCGACTCGAGATAAATCAGATTTTTGTGATCAGTCAAGACCACCACACGATGCTTAGCTCCCTCGAGCCAATGTCGCCACTCCTCAAATGCCCACTTCATAGCCAACAACTCCCGATTACCGACATCATAATTCTGCTCGGCAGGCGAAAACTTTCTTCAAAAGAAAGCACATGGCTTCATCACAGAGCCATCAGAGATTCTCTGCGACAAAACAGCCCCCGCTCCAATCTCAGAAGCATCAACCTCGACCTGGAAAGGAGGAGAGACATCTGGCTGACATAAGACCGGAGCAGAAGAAAACCGGTGCTTCAGCTCCCGAAAGGCCTCCACAGCCGCAGGAGACCAATTAGTAACATCAGAACCCTTCTTGGTCAAATCCGTCAAAGGCTTAACAACACCAGAAAAATTAGCGATGAAGCGACGGTAAAAATTAGCAAAACCTAAGAACTTCTGAAGACTCTTAACAGATGTAGGCTGAGTCCAGTCATGAATAGCCTGAACCTTGACTGGGTCCATCTCAATAGTAGAAGGAGAAAAAATGAAACCCAAAAAAGAAACCTTCTGGACTCCAAAAAGACATTTTGAGCCCTTCACAAATAAAGCATTGGCACGCAGGACCTGAAACACCATCCTGACCTGCTTAACATGGGACTCCCAATCATCAGAAAAAAACAGAATATCATCCAGATACACAATCATAAATTTATCCAGATATTCGCGGAAGATGTCGTGCATGAAGGACTGAAAGACAGAAGGAGTGTTAGAAAGTCCAAAAGGCATCACCAAGTACTCAAAGTGGCCTTCGGGCATATTAAATGCAGTTTTCCATTCATCACCCTGCTTAATACGCACAAGGTTATAAGCACCACGAAGATCTATCTTGGTGAACCAACTAGACCCCCTAATGCGAGCAAACAAATCAGAAAACAATGGCAAAGGATACTGAAATTTGACCGTGATCTTATTTAGAAGGCGATAATCAATACAAGGTCTCAGAGAACCATCCTTCTTAGCCACAAAAAAGAACCCCGCACCAAGAGGGGAGGAGGAGGGGCGAATAAGTCCTTTCTCCAAAGACTCTTTTATATAACTCCGCATAGCAGCATGCTCCGGCACTGACAAATTGAAGAGTCGTCCCTTAGAAAACTTACTACCAGGAATCAAATTTATAGCACAATCACAATCCCTATGAGGAGGTAGAGAACTGAGTTTGGGCTCATCAAATACATCCTGGTAGTCCGACAAAAACGCAGGGACTTCAGAAGGAGTGGATGAAGCAATTGACACCACAGGAGCGTCGCCATGAATTCCCTGGCAACCCCAACTTGACACAGACATTGCTTTCCAATCCAGGACTGGATTATGAGTCTGCAACCATGGCAGACCCAACACGACGACATCATGCAAATTATGCAGTACAAGAAAGCGAATCACCTCCTGATGAACAGGAGTCATGCACATGGTCACTTGCATCCAGTACTGAGGTTTATTCATAGCCAATGGTGTAGCATCAATTCCCCTTAGTGGAATAGGGAATTTTAAAGGCTCCAAAACAAAACCACAGCGCCTGGCAAATGACAAATCCATCAGACTCAGGGCAGCACCTGAATCCACAAAAGCCATAACCGGGTAAGATGACAGGGAACAAATCAGGGTAACAGACAAAATGAACTTAGGCTGTAAAGTACCGATGGTGACAGACTTATCCATCTTTTTTGTGTGCTTAGAGCATGCTGAGATAACATGAGCTGAGTCACCACAGTAAAAGCACAACCCATTTTGCCGTCTATAATTTTGCCGTTCACTTCTGGTCAGAATTCTATCACATTGCATAGACTCAGGTGTCTGTTCAGAAGACACCGCCAAATGGTGCGCAGGTTTGCGCTCCCGCAAACGCCGATCAATCTGAATGGCCAGAGTCATTGACTCATTCAGACCTGCAGGCGTAGGGAACCCCACCATGACATTCTTAATGGCTTCAGAAAGACCTTTTATGAAATTTGCAGCCAGGGCACACTCATTCCATTGAGTAAGCACCGACCATTTCCGAAATTTCTGGCAATACACCTCTGCTTCATCTTGCCCCTGAGAGAGGGCCAACAAAGCTTTTTCAGCCTGGTTCTCAAGATTAGGTTCCTCATAGAGCAATCCAAGGGCCAGAAAAAACGCATCCACACTGAGCAATGCAGGATCCCCTGGCGCCAATGCGAAGGCCCAATCTTGAGGGTCGCCGCACAAGAAAGAAATAATAATCTTAACTTGCTGAACGGAATCACCAGAGGAACGAGGTTTCAAAGAAAGAAACAACTTGCAATTGTTCTTAAAATTCAGGAACCTAGATCTATCTCCAGAAAACAACTCCGGAATAGGTATTCTAGGCTCTGACATAGGACTGTGAACAACAAAATCCTGAATACTTTGTACCCTTGCAGCAAGATGATCTACACTGGAGGCCAAACTCTGGATATCCATGTCAACAGCTGAACTCAGAGCCACACCAAGATTAAGAGGAGGAGAGAGGCTAGACACACAGCAGCTAGACACACAGAAACAAAAAAAAAAAAAAAAACTCAAGGCTTCTCTTCTCCTGCTTCTGCCATGCAATTAACACTTTATAGGCCGGCTGTACTGTTATGATCCTAGTGGCAAGGATCGCAAATCTGACTAGCTAAGAAACTGAACCGACGACTAGCTCTGGGCAAGTGGTAACTGAATTGACCGCAACCTGATCCTATCCACAAACAACTATAAGTAGCCGTGGAACGTTACCTGGAAATCCTAGACGTCTCGTCACGGCCTGAGAAACTGACTATTCCTAGAGAGAAAGTAAGTCCTCACTTGCCTCAGAGAAATGACCCCCAAAGATATAGAAAAGCCCCCCACAAATATTAACGGTGAATTAAGGGGAAAGCACATACGCAGAGATGAAATAGATTTAGCAAATGAGGCCCACTAACACTAGATAGCAGAAAATAGGAAGAGAACTGTGCGGTCAATGAAAAACCCTATTCAAAATATCCACGCAGAGATTGCTCGAGCCCCCACCAACTAACGGTGCGGGGGAAGCAACTCTGTACCCCAGAGCTTACCAGCAGCAAGAAATCACATATTAGCAAGCTGGACTAGACTCATCATAAACAGAAATCATATTGCAGACAGATGAGCAAAAAATAATCAAACAGAACTTAGCTTCTCATGAAGAGACAGAAAACCAAGATAGTCAGGAGTAATCAGAATAGCACTGAATACATCGACAGCCAGCAACAAGTGGAGGTGAAGCAGAACTAAATAGGAACCTCCCTAGAGAATAACGAGGCAGTTGATCCAGCCACAGACCCGCAAGATAACAAACAAAGCCACCAGGGGGAGCCCAAAAATAAAACTCACGCAATACCACATGTGACCACAAGAGGGAGCCCGAAAACAGAGTTCACAACAGTTGTGGTCAGAGAGGAAGATGTGAGTTAGAGAGGTTAGATAGGGAGCAGAGGCGGGTGAAGATGAGGTCCAGTGTGTGACCATCTTTGTGATTGGCTGCAGAAGACCATTGAGTGAGGCTGAAGGAGGAAGTGAGAGATAGAAGTTTAGTGGCAGCTGAGAGGGAAGTGTCAATGGGGATGTTGAAGTCGCCCATGATGATTGTGGGGATGTCCGTGGAAAGGAAATGAAGTAGCCAGGTGGTGAAGTGGTCAAAGAAGGTGGTGGCTGGCCCTGGGGGGCAGTAAATGACAGCCAGTTGGAGGTTGGAGCGGGAGTAGATGCGCACAGAGTGCACCTCAAAGGAAGGGAGGGTAACAGAGGGTGGAAGTGGGATTGGGGTGAAGGAGCATGTTGTGAATTTACCTTTTGGCTCCCTCTAGTGGTTACTAGTGATTTGACTCTGGGTATGTCATTCATCCCTTGTATGCTCACCTGGGTCGTTAGGTCAGGGGTGTTGCTATATAAGCTCCCTGGACCTTCAGTTCAATGCCTGGCAACGTTGTAATCAGAGCTAATCTGTTGTGCTCTTGTCTACTGATCCTGGTTCCTGCTAAATTAAGCTAAGTCTGCTTTCTTGCTTTTTGCTATTTGTTTTTGTTTGCATTTTTGTCCAGCTTGTACATAATCTGTATCCTAACCTTGCTGGAATCTCTAGGGAGGCTGGAGTTCTCCCCCCGGGCCGTTAGACGGTTCGGGGGTTCTTGTATCTCCAGTGTGGAATTTTGTTAGGGTTTTTGTTGACCATATAAGTTATCTTACTACATTCTGCTATTAGTAAGTGGGCCTCTCTTTGCTAAACCTAGTTCATCTCTGTGTTTGTCATTTCCTCTTACCTCACCGTTATTATTTGTGGGGGGCTTGTATCCGACTTTTGGGGTCTATTCTCTGGAGGCAAGAGAGGTCTTTGTTTTCCTCTTCTAGGGGTAGTTAGTCCTCCGGCTGGCGCGAGACATCTAGCGACCAACGTAGGCATGTTCCCCGGCTACTTCTAGTGTTGGCGTTAGGAGTAGTTATATGGTCAACCCAGTTACCACTGCCCTATGAGCTGGATTTTTGTACGTCGCAGACTTACTTGTTCCTCTGAGACCCTCGCCATTGGGGTCATAACAGTTTGCCAGGCCAGTATTAAATGTTAAATGCATTGCAGAAGCGGGATTATAAGAAAGAAAGTTCTGAGTTTTTTTTTCTCTCTCTCATTTTTTTTTCTTTTCCCCTTTACCTCTGAGTGGCTTGTGTTTGCTGCAGACATGAATGTCCAGACCTTGATTACAAGTGTGGACCAGCTTGCTGCTCGTGTGCAGGGCATACAAGAGTATGTTATCAGAAATCCTGTGTCAGAACCTAAGATACCGATTCCTGAACCGTTTTCCGGAGACCGATTTAAATTTAGAAATTTCAGGAATAATTGTAAATTGTTTTTGTCCCTGAAACCCTGTTCATCTGGAGACTCCGCTCAGCAAGTAAAAATTGTTATTTCTTTTTTACGGGGCGACCCTCAGGATTGGGCTTTCTCGCTGGCACCAGGAGATCCGGCATTGGCTGACATGGATGCGTTTTTTCTGGCGCTTGGTTTGCTTTATGAGGAACCCAATCTTGAGATTCAGGCAGAAAAAGCCTTGCTGGCGATGTCTCAGGGCCAGGACGAGGCTGAAGTGTATTGCCAAAAATTTCGGAAATGGTCCGTGCTGACCCAGTGGAACGAGTGTGCATTGGCTGCAAATTTTAGAAATGGCCTTTCTGAAGCCATTAAGAATGTGATGGTGGGTTTTCCCATTCCCACAGGTCTGAATGATTCTATGGCCCTGGCTATTCAAATCGACCGGCGGTTGCGGGAGCGCAAGACCGCAAATTCCCTCATGGTGTTGTCTGAACAGGCACCTGATTTAATGCAATGTGATAGAATCCTGACTAGAAATGAGCGGAAAATTCATAGACGCCAGAATGGCTTGTGTTACTACTGTGGTGATTCTACACATGTTATCTCAGCATGCTCTAAACGTCTTACTAAGGTTGTTAGTCCGGTCGCCATTGGTAATTTGCAACCTAAGTTTATTCTATCTGTAACTTTGATTTGCTCACTGTCATCGTATCCTGTCATGGCGTTTGTGGACTCAGGTGCTGCCCTGAGCCTTATGGATCTGTCATTTGCCAAGCGCTGCGGATTTGTTCTTGAGCCATTGGAAAATCCTATCCCTCTTAGGGGTATTGATTCTACGCCATTGGCAAAAAATAAACCGCAGTTTTGGACACAGGTTACCATGTGCATGACTCCCGAACATCGGGAGGTAATACGTTTTCTTGTTCTGCATAAAATGCATGATTTGGTTGTTTTGGGTTTGCCATGGTTACAGACCCATAATCCAGTCTTGGACTGGAAGGCTATGTCAGTGTCAAGTTGGGGCTGCCATGGAATTCATGGAGATTCCCTGCCCTTGTCTATTGCTTCTTCTACGCCTTCGGAAGTTCTGGCGTATTTGTCTGATTATCAGGATGTCTTCAGCGAGTCTAAGTCCAGTGCACTGCCTCCTCATAGGGAATGTGACTGTGCAATAGATTTGATTCCTGGCAGTAAGTTTCCTAAGGGGAGACTGTTTAATCTGTCGGTACCTAAACATACCGCGATGCGTTCATATATCAAGGAGTCTCTTGAGAAGGGGCATATCCGTCCTTCTTCTTCCCCTCTTGGTGTGGGATTCTTTTTTGTGGCCAAAAAGGACGGATCTTTGAGGCCTTGTATTGACTATCGGCTTTTAAATAAGATCACTGTCAAATTTCAGTATCCTTTGCCGCTGTTGTCAGATTTGTTTTCCCGGATTAAAGGTACCAAGTGGTTCACCAAGATAGACCTTCGTGGTGCGTACAACCTTGTGCGCATTAGGCAGGGCGATGAATGGAAAACCGCATTCAATACGCCCGAAGGTCATTTTGAGTACTTGGTGATGCCATTTGGGCTCTCTAATGCCCCTTCAGTTTTTCAGTCCTTCATGCATGACATTTTCCGGAAGTATCTGGATAAATTTTTGATTGTTTATCTGGATGATATTCTGTTTTTTTCTGATGATTGGGACTCGCATGTGGAGCAGGTCAGGATGGTTTTTGAGATTCTGCGTGAAAATTCTTTGTTTGTAAAAGGCTCAAAGTGTCTCTTTGGTGTACAGAAGGTTCCCTTTTTGGGGTTCATTTTTTCCCCTTCTGCTGTGGAGATGGATCCAGTCAAGGTCCGAGCTATTCATGATTGGACTCAACCCTCGTCAGTTAAGAGTCTTCAGAAGTTCTTGGGTTTTGCTAACTTCTACCGTCGTTTTATCGCAAATTTCTCTAGCGTTGTTAAACCGCTGACGGATATGACCAAGAAAGGCTCTGATGTAGCTAACTGGGCTCCTGCTGCCGTGGAGGCTTTTCAGGAGTTGAAACGCCGATTTACTTCGGCGCCTGTTTTGTGCCAGCCTGACGTCTCACTTCCCTTTCAGGTTGAGGTGGATGCTTCGGAGATTGGGGCAGGGGCCGTTTTGTCGCAGAGAGGCCCTGGTTGCTCTACTATGAGGCCTTGTGCCTTTTTCTCTAGGAAGTTTTCGCCGGCAGAGCGAAATTATGATGTGGGCAATCGGGAGTTGTTGGCCATGAAGTGGGCATTTGAGGAGTGGCGTCATTGGCTCGAGGGTGCTAAGCATCGTGTGGTGGTCTTGACTGATCACAAAAATCTGATGTATCTCGAGTCTGCTAAACGCCTGAATCCTAGACAGGCCCGCTGGTCATTGTTTTTCTCCCGTTTTGACTTTGTGGTCTCGTATTTACCAGGTTCTAAGAATGTGAAGGCCGATGCTCTGTCTAGGAGCTTTGTGCCTGATGCTCCTGGAGTCGCTGAACCTGTGGGTATTCTTAAGGAAGGAGTTATCGTGTCTGCTATTTCTCCAGATCTGCGACGTGTGTTGCAGAGATTTCAGGCTGGTAGGCCTGACTCTTGTCCACCTGACAGATTGTTTGTGCCTGCTAGATGGACCAGCAGAGTCATTTCCGAGGTTCATTCCTCGGTGTTGGCAGGGCACCCGGGAATTTTTGGCACCAGAGATCTGGTGGCCAGGTCCTTTTGGTGGCCTTCCTTGTCAAGGGATGTGCGGTCATTTGTGCAGTCCTGTGGTACTTGTGCCCGAGCTAAGCCTTGTTGCTCTCGTGCCAGCGGGTTGCTCTTGCCCTTGCCTGTCCCGAAGAGACCTTGGACACACATCTCTATGGATTTCATTTCGGATCTTCCGGTGTCTCAGGGCATGTCTGTCATCTGGGTGATATGTGATCGTTTCTCCAAGATGGTCCATCTGGTTCCTTTGCCTAAGCTGCCTTCCTCTTCTGATCTGGTTCCTGTGTTCTTCCAGAACGTGGTTCGTTTGCACGGCATTCCTGAGAATATTGTGTCGGACAGAGGATCCCAGTTTGTTTCCAGGTTCTGGCGATCCTTTTGTGGTAGGATGGGCATTGATTTGTCATTTTCGTCCGCTTTCCATCCCCAGACTAACGGACAAACGGAGCGAACTAATCAGACTCTGGAGGCTTATTTGAGGTGTTTTGTCTCTTCTGATCAGGATGATTGGGTGACCTTCTTGCCGTTGGCTGAATTTGCCCTTAATAATCGGGCTAGTTCCGCCACCTTGGTTTCGCCATTTTTCTGCAACTCTGGTTTCCATCCTCGTTTTTCCTCGGGACATGTGGAGCCTTCTGACTGTCCTGGGGTGGATTCCGTGGTGGATAGGTTGCAGCGGATCTGGAGTCATGTGGTGGACAACTTGAAGTTGTCACAGGAGAAGGCTCAGCGTTTTGCCAACCGCCGCCGCGGTGTGGGTCCCCGACTTCGCGTTGGGGATTTGGTATGGCTGTCTTCTCGATTTGTTCCTATGAAGGTCTCCTCTCCCAATTTTAAGCCTCACTTCATTGGTCCTTACAAGATATTGGAAATCATTAATCCTGTATCCTTTCGCCTGGATCTTCCGGTGTCGTTTGCCATTCACAACGTATTTCATAGGTCCTTGTTGCGGCGGTACGTTGTGCCTATGGTTCCTTCTGCTGAGCCTCCTGCTCCGGTGTTGGTTGAGGGCGAGTTGGAGTACGTGGTGGAGAAGATCTTAGATTCTCGTCTCTCCAGGCGGAGGCTTCAGTACCTGGTCAAGTGGAAGGGCTATGGTCAGGAGGATAATTCCTGGGTGGTCGCCTCTGATGTGCATGCGGCCGATTTAGTTCGTGCCTTTCACGCCGCTCATCCTGATCGCCCTGGTGGTCTTGGTGAGGGTTCGGTGACCCCTCACTAAGGGGGGGGTACTGTTGTGAATTTACCTTTTGGCTCCCTCTAGTGGTTACTAGTGATTTGACTCTGGGTATGTCATTCATCCCTTGTATGCTCACCTGGGTCGTTAGGTCAGGGGTGTTGCTATATAAGCTCCCTGGACCTTCAGTTCAATGCCTGGCAACGTTGTAATCAGAGCTAATCTGTTGTGCTCTTGTCTACTGATCCTGGTTCCTGCTAAATTAAGCTAAGTCTGCTTTCTTGCTTTTTGCTATTTGTTTTTGTTTGCATTTTTGTCCAGCTTGTACATAATCTGTATCCTAACCTTGCTGGAATCTCTAGGGAGGCTGGAGTTCTCCCCCCGGGCCGTTAGACGGTTCGGGGGTTCTTGTATCTCCAGTGTGGAATTTTGTTAGGGTTTTTGTTGACCATATAAGTTATCTTACTACATTCTGCTATTAGTAAGTGGGCCTCTCTTTGCTAAACCTAGTTCATCTCTGTGTTTGTCATTTCCTCTTACCTCACCGTTATTATTTGTGGGGGGCTTGTATCCGACTTTTGGGGTCTATTCTCTGGAGGCAAGAGAGGTCTTTGTTTTCCTCTTCTAGGGGTAGTTAGTCCTCCGGCTGGCGCGAGACATCTAGCGACCAACGTAGGCATGTTCCCCGGCTACTTCTAGTGTTGGCGTTAGGAGTAGTTATATGGTCAACCCAGTTACCACTGCCCTATGAGCTGGATTTTTGTACGTCGCAGACTTACTTGTTCCTCTGAGACCCTCGCCATTGGGGTCATAACAGTTTGCCAGGCCAGTATTAAATGTTAAATGCATTGCAGAAGCGGGATTATAAGAAAGAAAGTTCTGAGTTTTTTTTTCTCTCTCTCATTTTTTTTTCTTTTCCCCTTTACCTCTGAGTGGCTTGTGTTTGCTGCAGACATGAATGTCCAGACCTTGATTACAAGTGTGGACCAGCTTGCTGCTCGTGTGCAGGGCATACAAGAGTATGTTATCAGAAATCCTGTGTCAGAACCTAAGATACCGATTCCTGAACCGTTTTCCGGAGACCGATTTAAATTTAGAAATTTCAGGAATAATTGTAAATTGTTTTTGTCCCTGAAACCCTGTTCATCTGGAGACTCCGCTCAGCAAGTAAAAATTGTTATTTCTTTTTTACGGGGCGACCCTCAGGATTGGGCTTTCTCGCTGGCACCAGGAGATCCGGCATTGGCTGACATGGATGCGTTTTTTCTGGCGCTTGGTTTGCTTTATGAGGAACCCAATCTTGAGATTCAGGCAGAAAAAGCCTTGCTGGCGATGTCTCAGGGCCAGGACGAGGCTGAAGTGTATTGCCAAAAATTTCGGAAATGGTCCGTGCTGACCCAGTGGAACGAGTGTGCATTGGCTGCAAATTTTAGAAATGGCCTTTCTGAAGCCATTAAGAATGTGATGGTGGGTTTTCCCATTCCCACAGGTCTGAATGATTCTATGGCCCTGGCTATTCAAATCGACCGGCGGTTGCGGGAGCGCAAGACCGCAAATTCCCTCATGGTGTTGTCTGAACAGGCACCTGATTTAATGCAATGTGATAGAATCCTGACTAGAAATGAGCGGAAAATTCATAGACGCCAGAATGGCTTGTGTTACTACTGTGGTGATTCTACACATGTTATCTCAGCATGCTCTAAACGTCTTACTAAGGTTGTTAGTCCGGTCGCCATTGGTAATTTGCAACCTAAGTTTATTCTATCTGTAACTTTGATTTGCTCACTGTCATCGTATCCTGTCATGGCGTTTGTGGACTCAGGTGCTGCCCTGAGCCTTATGGATCTGTCATTTGCCAAGCGCTGCGGATTTGTTCTTGAGCCATTGGAAAATCCTATCCCTCTTAGGGGTATTGATTCTACGCCATTGGCAAAAAATAAACCGCAGTTTTGGACACAGGTTACCATGTGCATGACTCCCGAACATCGGGAGGTAATACGTTTTCTTGTTCTGCATAAAATGCATGATTTGGTTGTTTTGGGTTTGCCATGGTTACAGACCCATAATCCAGTCTTGGACTGGAAGGCTATGTCAGTGTCAAGTTGGGGCTGCCATGGAATTCATGGAGATTCCCTGCCCTTGTCTATTGCTTCTTCTACGCCTTCGGAAGTTCCGGCGTATTTGTCTGATTATCAGGATGTCTTCAGCGAGTCTAAGTCCAGTGCACTGCCTCCTCATAGGGAATGTGACTGTGCAATAGATTTGATTCCTGGCAGTAAGTTTCCTAAGGGGAGACTGTTTAATCTGTCGGTACCTAAACATACCGCGATGCGTTCATATATCAAGGAGTCTCTTGAGAAGGGGCATATCCGTCCTTCTTCTTCCCCTCTTGGTGTGGGATTCTTTTTTGTGGCCAAAAAGGACGGATCTTTGAGGCCTTGTATTGACTATCGGCTTTTAAATAAGATCACTGTCAAATTTCAGTATCCTTTGCCGCTGTTGTCAGATTTGTTTTCCCGGATTAAAGGTACCAAGTGGTTCACCAAGATAGACCTTCGTGGTGCGTACAACCTTGTGCGCATTAGGCAGGGCGATGAATGGAAAACCGCATTCAATACGCCCGAAGGTCATTTTGAGTACTTGGTGATGCCATTTGGGCTCTCTAATGCCCCTTCAGTTTTTCAGTCCTTCATGCATGACATTTTCCGGAAGTATCTGGATAAATTTTTGATTGTTTATCTGGATGATATTCTGTTTTTTTCTGATGATTGGGACTCGCATGTGGAGCAGGTCAGGATGGTTTTTGAGATTCTGCGTGAAAATTCTTTGTTTGTAAAAGGCTCAAAGTGTCTCTTTGGTGTACAGAAGGTTCCCTTTTTGGGGTTCATTTTTTCCCCTTCTGCTGTGGAGATGGATCCAGTCAAGGTCCGAGCTATTCATGATTGGACTCAACCCTCGTCAGTTAAGAGTCTTCAGAAGTTCTTGGGTTTTGCTAACTTCTACCGTCGTTTTATCGCAAATTTCTCTAGCGTTGTTAAACCGCTGACGGATATGACCAAGAAAGGCTCTGATGTAGCTAACTGGGCTCCTGCTGCCGTGGAGGCTTTTCAGGAGTTGAAACGCCGATTTACTTCGGCGCCTGTTTTGTGCCAGCCTGACGTCTCACTTCCCTTTCAGGTTGAGGTGGATGCTTCGGAGATTGGGGCAGGGGCCGTTTTGTCGCAGAGAGGCCCTGGTTGCTCTACTATGAGGCCTTGTGCCTTTTTCTCTAGGAAGTTTTCGCCGGCAGAGCGAAATTATGATGTGGGCAATCGGGAGTTGTTGGCCATGAAGTGGGCATTTGAGGAGTGGCGTCATTGGCTCGAGGGTGCTAAGCATCGTGTGGTGGTCTTGACTGATCACAAAAATCTGATGTATCTCGAGTCTGCTAAACGCCTGAATCCTAGACAGGCCCGCTGGTCATTGTTTTTCTCCCGTTTTGACTTTGTGGTCTCGTATTTACCAGGTTCTAAGAATGTGAAGGCCGATGCTCTGTCTAGGAGCTTTGTGCCTGATGCTCCTGGAGTCGCTGAACCTGTGGGTATTCTTAAGGAAGGAGTTATCGTGTCTGCTATTTCTCCAGATCTGCGACGTGTGTTGCAGAGATTTCAGGCTGGTAGGCCTGACTCTTGTCCACCTGACAGATTGTTTGTGCCTGCTAGATGGACCAGCAGAGTCATTTCCGAGGTTCATTCCTCGGTGTTGGCAGGGCACCCGGGAATTTTTGGCACCAGAGATCTGGTGGCCAGGTCCTTTTGGTGGCCTTCCTTGTCAAGGGATGTGCGGTCATTTGTGCAGTCCTGTGGTACTTGTGCCCGAGCTAAGCCTTGTTGCTCTCGTGCCAGCGGGTTGCTCTTGCCCTTGCCTGTCCCGAAGAGACCTTGGACACACATCTCTATGGATTTCATTTCGGATCTTCCGGTGTCTCAGGGCATGTCTGTCATCTGGGTGATATGTGATCGTTTCTCCAAGATGGTCCATCTGGTTCCTTTGCCTAAGCTGCCTTCCTCTTCTGATCTGGTTCCTGTGTTCTTCCAGAACGTGGTTCGTTTGCACGGCATTCCTGAGAATATTGTGTCGGACAGAGGATCCCAGTTTGTTTCCAGGTTCTGGCGATCCTTTTGTGGTAGGATGGGCATTGATTTGTCATTTTCGTCCGCTTTCCATCCCCAGACTAACGGACAAACGGAGCGAACTAATCAGACTCTGGAGGCTTATTTGAGGTGTTTTGTCTCTTCTGATCAGGATGATTGGGTGACCTTCTTGCCGTTGGCTGAATTTGCCCTTAATAATCGGGCTAGTTCCGCCACCTTGGTTTCGCCATTTTTCTGCAACTCTGGTTTCCATCCTCGTTTTTCCTCGGGACATGTGGAGCCTTCTGACTGTCCTGGGGTGGATTCCGTGGTGGATAGGTTGCAGCGGATCTGGAGTCATGTGGTGGACAACTTGAAGTTGTCACAGGAGAAGGCTCAGCGTTTTGCCAACCGCCGCCGCGGTGTGGGTCCCCGACTTCGCGTTGGGGATTTGGTATGGCTGTCTTCTCGATTTGTTCCTATGAAGGTCTCCTCTCCCAATTTTAAGCCTCACTTCATTGGTCCTTACAAGATATTGGAAATCATTAATCCTGTATCCTTTCGCCTGGATCTTCCGGTGTCGTTTGCCATTCACAACGTATTTCATAGGTCCTTGTTGCGGCGGTACGTTGTGCCTATGGTTCCTTCTGCTGAGCCTCCTGCTCCGGTGTTGGTTGAGGGCGAGTTGGAGTACGTGGTGGAGAAGATCTTAGATTCTCGTCTCTCCAGGCGGAGGCTTCAGTACCTGGTCAAGTGGAAGGGCTATGGTCAGGAGGATAATTCCTGGGTGGTCGCCTCTGATGTGCATGCGGCCGATTTAGTTCGTGCCTTTCACGCCGCTCATCCTGATCGCCCTGGTGGTCTTGGTGAGGGTTCGGTGACCCCTCACTAAGGGGGGGGTACTGTTGTGAATTTACCTTTTGGCTCCCTCTAGTGGTTACTAGTGATTTGACTCTGGGTATGTCATTCATCCCTTGTATGCTCACCTGGGTCGTTAGGTCAGGGGTGTTGCTATATAAGCTCCCTGGACCTTCAGTTCAATGCCTGGCAACGTTGTAATCAGAGCTAATCTGTTGTGCTCTTGTCTACTGATCCTGGTTCCTGCTAAATTAAGCTAAGTCTGCTTTCTTGCTTTTTGCTATTTGTTTTTGTTTGCATTTTTGTCCAGCTTGTACATAATCTGTATCCTAACCTTGCTGGAAGCTCTAGGGAGGCTGGAGTTCTCCCCCGGGCCGTTAGACGGTTCGGGGGTTCTTGTATCTCCAGTGTGGAATTTTGTTAGGGTTTTTGTTGACCATATAAGTTATCTTACTACATTCTGCTATTAGTAAGTGGGCCTCTCTTTGCTAAACCTAGTTCATCTCTGTGTTTGTCATTTCCTCTTACCTCACCGTTATTATTTGTGGGGGGCTTGTATCCGACTTTTGGGGTCTATTCTCTGGAGGCAAGAGAGGTCTTTGTTTTCCTCTTCTAGGGGTAGTTAGTCCTCCGGCTGGCGCGAGACATCTAGCGACCAACGTAGGCATGTTCCCCGGCTACTTCTAGTGTTGGCGTTAGGAGTAGTTATATGGTCAACCCAGTTACCACTGCCCTATGAGCTGGATTTTTGTACGTCGCAGACTTACTTGTTCCTCTGAGACCCTCGCCATTGGGGTCATAACAGGAGCAGTTATCTGACAGGAGAAAACCAACTCCTCCGCCATGTTTGCTGCTGCAGCGGGGTGTGTGAGAAAGGTGGAAGCCACCGTAAGAGAGTGCAGCAGGGGAGGCTGTGTCGGAAGGGGTGAGCCAGGTTTCGGTGATGGCAAGGAAGGAGAGTTTGGTAGTAACAAAAAGATCAAGGATGTAGGAAAGCTTGTTGCAGACAGAGCGAGAGTTCCACAGAGCTCCTGTTAGTGGGACTGGGGAAGTGGGGGCTGGGCGAATGGGTATAAGGTTAGAGAGGTTACGGAAATTTGTGATAGAGCGTGGATGGAAGGTAGAAATGACTGTGGGAATGTGGTGAGGAGGACCAGGATTTGGAGAGATATCACCAGCAGTGAGAAGGAGCAGAGAAAGTGTTAGCAGGTGGGAGAAGGAGAGGGCATGAGTGGGCTGTCTGTGCCTGGAGACAGAGGATTGTATGTTAAGGAACAGTTCTGAGGAGGAGGTGAGATGGATGGGGAGAATTGAAGCAGAGATAAACAGTTCTTTACTTGGTGTGGGGATTAAGGGAGGTAGCATAAAGTGAAGGATTATAGGGGTGACAGTGAAAATAAACAGAAACATTGTTTACAGTGACTGGCCAGTTACCTTCAGTTCCCTTCAGGTTCAATTCAGGTTTTAATTCTACTGTTATCTTCACACTTTTAGAACACACTTCTAGAAATCACACTGCAGACTAAAGTCATGCAGACTTTAGCTATGCAATATATGTACAACTAAGTGCGTTCAGTTGTGAAGCAGAGAGGAGTGGTCTCTGCTCATCTTGGTCAGAGAATTAAGGGTGGACCAGATGCATACATTCAAGCCTGAGTAAACAAGGTCATAAATAACACAGGGTAAGCTGGGGTTAGCTGAAAGGCATACCATGAGAATGCTAGGAGCAGAGGAAAGTCTGTGTGCAAAGCTGGGTGATGTAATATGTGCACTTCATAGACAGACAGCAGGAGAGCAGGAGAGCTGGGTGGATGAACATACCGGTCGGAAGAATAGAGATGCTTGTTAGAGTGCGATGGTGGCAGGTAGCAGGGCACAGTCTGTATGCATCTTTCAGGTTTTAATTCTACTGTTATCTTCATACTTTTAGAACACACTTCTAGAAATCACACTGCAGAGGTATCAATATAGACTGACCTGATCCCAGGTTGTATGGCTGCTGCAGATCCATGGTTGATTTCAGCAGAGAAATATGTAAAAAATGGAAAGTTTATGGTCTGTATCTGTACTGCCAGGTAATGACGAAACATCAAATGCCAGAGATAATGTAAAAAAAGTTTTTTTTTTATTTTTTCAACGAGTTTCAAAAATGTAGCCCACTTCTTCTGCAGGAAACAAAAACAATATCTGGTATTAGTCACCAGATATGACAATGATACCTCATATTCTGGGATTCATCCTTGAACTGACAATAGTCGCAGCCAATTTCTAGCGGTGTCGAAAAACGCAGGAGAATGAGGGCAGGAGAGGTAGAAGAGGACGTTTGGAGAAGGTATCCAACAAGGAACAAGAGGAAGAGACATTATATGTAGACAATATCTCAACCAGCATTTTAATACTTACTCCTACAAGCAGAGACTTCGATCTTTTTCAAACAGTTACAGATGTGAAAAAGTTCACTAGTAGTGTTGAGCATTCCGATACTGCAAATATCGGCTATCGGCCGATATTCGCTGTATCGGAATTCCGATACCGAGTTCAGATATTCTTGTGATATCGGAAATCGGAATCGGAAGTTCCTATAGTGAAATTATGCAGTATAATGAAGTGTGGGTGGTGCGTGGGCAGAGACTGCGTGTGTACGTGTGCGGGCGGTGTCTGTGCGTGACCGTGGGGCTCTCTGCGTGTGTGCCGGGGCTCTATGCGGCATGCGGGGTGTCTCTGTGCGGCGTGTCTCTGTGCGACGTGCAGGGTGTCTGTGTGGCGTGTCTCTGTGTGGCGTGTCTCTGTGCAGCGTGCCTCTGTGCAGCGTGCGGGGTGTCTATGTGTGGTGTGTGTGGTGTCTGTGCGGCGTGCAGGGTGTCTGTCCAGCGTGGGGGGTCTCTGTGTGGCATGCAGAATCTCTGTGCAGCGTACGGGGTGTCTCTGTGTGGCGTGTGGGGTGTCTCTGTGCGGCATGTGGGGTGTCTGCGGCATGCGGGGTGTCTCTGTGCGGCGTGCGGGGTGTCTCTGTGTGGTGTGCGGGGTGTCTCTGCGGCGTGCGGGGTCTCTGTGCGGTGTGCGGGGTGTCTCAGTGCGGGCATCGTCCGATGGGACTACAAGTCCCATCGGACGATGCCTACTACACTGACAGTGATTGACACATTAGCTAATGATGGGACAGTAGTAGTCCCATCATCCGGCTAATGTGTCGAATGATGAAAAAAAAAGTACTCCATACATACAACATACATACTCCATACATACATACTCCATACATACATACTACATACATACTACATACATACAAAATACTACATACATACATACTACATACATACAGTACATACTACATACATACATACTACATACATACTACATACATACAAAATACTACATACATACATACATACTACATACATACATACTACATACATACTACATACTACATACATACATACTACATACATACTACATACATACTGCATACATACTACATACATACATACTACATACATACACACTACATACATACATACTACATACATACTACATACATACATACATGCATACTACATGCATGCTGCATACATGCTTGTCATGATCTCAATGGCAAGAGAACATAGCATAAGCATATATAGGAACTAGCTCTTGGAAGATGGGAACTGAGCTGACAATGAACTAAACCTAACGCACAACTAGCAGTGGCCGGGTAGCATGCCTACGTTGATTCTAGATGCCCAGCACCAGCCGGAGGACTAAATAATGCTAGCAGAGGAAAATATCAGTCCTAGCTCACCTCTAGAGAAATACCCCGAAAGGAGACAGAGGCCCCCCACATGTATTGGCGGTGAATTAAGATGAAATAACAAACGTAGTATGAAAATAGGTTTAGCAAATTTGAGGTCCACTTACTACATAGCAGAAGACAGAAAGGACACTTTCATGGTCAGCTGAAAACCCTATCAAAACACCATCCAGAAATTACTTTAAAACTCTGGCATTAACTCATAACACCAGAGTGGCAATTCCTGTTCACAAGAGCTTTCCAGACACAGTAACGAAACTACAGCTGTGAACTGGAACAAAAATGCAAAAACAAACATGGACAAGAGTCCAACTTATCTAGTAGTTGTCTAGGAGCAGGAACAAGCACAGAGAGGCTTCTGATAACATTGTTGACCGGCAAGCAACTAACAGAGCAGCAAGGTTATATAGCGACTCCCACATCTTGATGGGAACAGGTGAACAGAGAAGATGAAGACACAAGTTCAATTCCACCAGTAGCCACCGGGGGAGCCCAGAATCCAAATTCACAACAGTACCCCCCCCTCAAGGAGGGGGCACCGAACCCTCACCAGAACCACCAGGGCGATCAGGATGGGCCCTATGAAAGGCACGAACCAGATCAGAGGCATGAACATCAGATGCATTCACCCAAGAATTATCCTCCTGGCCGTATCCCTTCCACTTGACCAGATACTGGAGTCTCCGTCTGGAAACACGAGAGTCCAAGATTTTCTCCACAACGTACTCCAACTCACCCTCAACCAACACCGGAGCAGGAGGCTCAACGGAAGGCACAACCGGTACCTCATACCTGCGCAATAATGACCGATGAAAAACGTTATGAATAGAAAAGGATGCAGGGAGGTCCAAACGGAAGGAAACAGGGTTAAGAATCTCCAATATCTTATACGGGCCGATGAACCGAGGCTTAAACTTAGGAGAAGAGACCCTCATAGGGACAAAACGAGAAGACAACCACACCAAATCCCCAACACAAAGCCGAGGACCAACACGACGGTGGCGGTTGGCAAAAAGCTGAGTCTTCTCCTGGGACAACCTCAAATTGTCCACCACCTGCCCCCAGATCTGATGCAATCTCTCCACCACAGCATCCACTCCAGGACAATCCGAAGATTCCACCTGACCAGAGGAAAATCGAGGATGAAACCCCGAATTACAGAAAAACGGGGACACCAAAGTGGCAGAGCTGGCCCGATTATTGAGAGCGAACTCCGCCAATGGCAAAAAAGCAACCCAATCATCCTGGTCAGCAGACACAAAACACCTCAGATATGTCTCCAGGGTCTGATTAATCCGCTCGGTCTGGCCATTCGTCTGAGGATGGAAAGTGGACGAAAAAGATAAATCTATGCCCATCCTAGCACAGAATGCCCGCCAAAATCTAGACACGAATTGGGTCCCTCTGTCAGAAACGATATTCTCAGGAATACCATGCAAACGAACAACATTTTGAAAAAACAGAGGAACCAACTCGGAAGAAGAAGGCAACTTGGGCAGAGGAACCAAATGGACCATCTTAGAGAAACGGTCACACACCACCCAGATGACAGACATCTTCTGAGAAACAGGCAGATCTGAAATAAAATCCATCGAGATGTGCGTCCAAGGCCTCTTAGGAATAGGCAAGGGCAACAATAATCCACTAGCCCGAGAACAACAAGGCTTGGCCCGAGCACAAACGTCACAAGACTGCACAAAGCCTCGCACATCTCGTGACAGGGAAGGCCACCAGAAGGACCTTGCCACCAAATCCCTGGTACCAAAAATGCCAGGATGACCTGCCAACGCAGAAGAATGAACCTCAGAGATGACTCTACTGGTCCAATCATCAGGAACAAACAGTTTATCAGGTGGGCAACGATCAGGTCTATCCGCCTGAAACTCCTGCAAGGCCCGCCGCAGGTCTGGAGAAACGGCTGACAATACCACTCCATCCTTAAGGATACCTGTGGGCTCAGAGTTACCAGGCGAGTCAGGCTCAAAACTCCTAGAAAGGGCATCCGCCTTAACATTCTTAGAACCCGGTAGGTATGACACCACAAAATTAAACCGAGAGAAAAACAATGACCAGCGCGCCTGTCTAGGATTCAGGCGCCTGGCGGTCTCAAGATAAATCAAATTTTTGTGGTCAGTCAATACCACCACCTGATGTCTGGCCCCCTCAAGCCAATGGCGCCACTCCTCAAAAGCCCACTTCATGGCCAAAAGCTCCCGATTCCCAACATCATAATTCCGCTCAGCGGGCGAAAATTTACGGGAAAAGAAGGCACAAGGCCTCATCACGGAGCAGTCAGAACTTTTCTGCGACAACACTGCCCCAGCTCCGATCTCAGAAGCGTCGACCTCAACCTGAAAAGGTAGAGCAACATCAGGCTGACGCAACACAGGGGCAGAGGAAAAAAGGCGCTTAAGCTCCCGAAAGGCCTCCACAGCATCAGGGGACCAATCAGCAACATCAGCACCCTTCTTAGTCAAATCGGTCAATGGCTTAGCAATATCCGAAAAACCAGCAATAAATCGACGATAAAAGTTAGCAAAGCCCAAAAATTTCTGAAGACTCTTAAGAGAAGAGGGCTGCGTCCAATCACAAATAGCTTGAACCTTGACAGGATCCATTTCAATGGAAGAGGGGGAAAAAATATATCCCAAAAAGGAAATCCTCTGTACCCCAAAAACACACTTAGAACCCTTCACACACAAAGAATTAGACCGCAAAACCTGAAAAACCCTCCTGACTTGCTGGACATGAGAGTCCCAGTCATCCGAAAAAATCAGAATATCATCCAGATACACAATCATAAATTTATCCAAATAATCGCGAAAAATATCATGCATAAAGGACTGGAAAACTGACGGAGCATTAGAAAGACCAAAAGGCATCACTAAATACTCAAAGTGGCCCTCGGGCGTATTAAATGCGGTTTTCCACTCATCCCCCTGCCTGATTCGCACCAAATTATACGCCCCACGAAGGTCAATCTTAGAGAACCACTTGGCCCCCTTTATGCGAGCAAACAAATCAGTCAGCAACGGCAATGGGTATTGATATTTAACAGTGATTTTATTCAAAAGCCGATAATCAATACATGGTCTCAAAGAGCCGTCTTTTTTTTGACACAAAGAAAAAACCGGCTCCTAAGGGAGATGACGATGGACGAATATGTCCCCTTTCCAAGGACTCCTTTATATATTCTCGCATAGCAGCATGTTCAGGCACAGACAGATTAAATAAACGACCCTTTGGGTATTTACTACCCGGAATTAAATCTATGGCACAATCGCACTCTCGGTGCGGAGGTAACGAACCAAGCTTGGATTCTTCAAAGACGTCACGATAGTCAGACAGGAACTCAGGAATTTCAGAGGGAATAGATGATGAAATGGAAACCACAGGTACATCCCCATGAGCCCCCTTACATCCCCAGCTCAACACAGACATAGCTCTCCAGTCGAGGACTGGGTTGTGAGATTGCAGCCAAGGCAATCCTAGCACCAAATCATCATGTAGATTATACAGCACCAGAAAGCGAATAATCTCCTGGTGATCCGGATTAATACGCATAGTTACTTGTGTCCAGTATTGTGGTTTATTATTAGCCAATGGGGTGGAGTCAATCCCCTTCAGAGGAATAGGAGTCTCCAAAGGCTCTAAATCATACCCACAGCGTTTGGCAAAGGACCAATCCATAAGACTCAAAGCGGCGCCAGAGTCGACATAGGCGTCCGTGGTAATAGATGACAAAGAGCAAATCAGGGTCACAGATAGAATAAACTTAGACGGTAAGGTGCAAATGGAAACAGATTTACCAAGCTTTTTAGTGCGCTTAGAGCATGCTGATATAACATGAGTAGAATCACCACAATAGAAACACAACCCATTTTTCCATCTAAAATTCTGCCGCTCGCTTCGGGACAGAATTCTATCACACTGCATACTCTCTGGCGACTTCTCAGTGGACACCGCCAGATGGTGCACTGGTTTGCGCTCCCGCAAACGCCTATCGATCTGAATAGCCATTGTCATGGACTCATTCAGACCCGCAGGCACAGGGAACCCCACCATAACATCCTTAATGGCATCAGAGAGACCCTCTCTGAAAGTCGCCGCCAGGGCGCACTCATTCCACTGAGTAAGCACAGACCATTTACGGAATCTTTGGCAGTAAATTTCCGCTTCATCTTGCCCCTGAGATAGGGACATCAAAGTTTTTTCTGCCTGAAGCTCCAAATGAGGTTCGTCATAAAGCAACCCCAAGGCCAGAAAAAACGCATCCACATTGAGCAACGCAGGATCTCCTGGTGTCAATGAAAAAGCCCAGTCTTGAGGGTCGCCCCGGAGCAAGGAAATCACAATCCTGACCTGCAGTGCAGGGTCTCCGGCAGAGCGAGATTTCAGGGACAAAAATAATTTGCAATTATTTCGAAAATTCTGAAACCCAGATCTATTCCCCGAAAAAAATTCCGGCAAAGGAATTCTCGGCTCAGATACAGGTGCATGACAAACAAAATCTTGCAAATTTTGTACGTTCGTGGCGAGATTATTCAAACCTGCAGTTATACTCTGAAGATCCATTACAAACAGGTGGACACAGAGCCATTCAAAGATTAGAAGGAGAGAAAAAAAAAATAAAAAATTTCAGCAGACTACTTATTTCTCTCCTTTCTCAGCCAAGGATTTTAACCCTTTAGTGGCCGGTCAAACTGTCATGATCTCAATGGCAAGAGAACATAGCATAAGCATATATAGGAACTAGCTCTTGGAAGATGGGAACTGAGCTGACAATGAACTAAACCTAACGCACAACTAGCAGTGGCCGGGTAGCATGCCTACGTTGATTCTAGATGCCCAGCACCAGCCGGAGGACTAAATAATGCTAGCAGAGGAAAATATCAGTCCTAGCTCACCTCTAGAGAAATACCCCGAAAGGAGACAGAGGCCCCCCACATGTATTGGCGGTGAATTAAGATGAAATAACAAACGTAGTATGAAAATAGGTTTAGCAAATTTGAGGTCCACTTACTACATAGCAGAAGACAGAAAGGACACTTTCATGGTCAGCTGAAAACCCTATCAAAACACCATCCAGAAATTACTTTAAAACTCTGGCATTAACTCATAACACCAGAGTGGCAATTCCTGTTCACAAGAGCTTTCCAGACACAGTAACGAAACTACAGCTGTGAACTGGAACAAAAATGCAAAAACAAACATGGACAAGAGTCCAACTTATCTAGTAGTTGTCTAGGAGCAGGAACAAGCACAGAGAGGCTTCTGATAACATTGTTGACCGGCAAGTAACTAACAGAGCAGCAAGGTTATATAGCGACTCCCACATCTTGATGGGAACAGGTGAACAGAGAAGATGAAGACACAAGTTCAATTCCACCAGTAGCCACCGGGGGAGCCCAGAATCCAAATTCACAACACATGCTGCATACATGCTACATACATGCTATATACATACATACTACATACATACTGCATACATACTACATACATCCATACATACTACATACATGCTACATACATACTACATACATCCATACATGCTACATACATGCTACATACATACTACATACATACTGCATGCATACATACATACTACATACATACATACTAAATACATACTGCATACATACTACATACGTACTGCATACATACTACATACATACTGCATACATACATACATACTACATACAGTACATTCATACATTACATACATGATATACATATAGACATACAGTACATTAAGCATAGATTACATACTCACCATTACTTGTCATTTTGATCCCCGAAGCCAGTGTCATCTGTAAAAAATATGAAAAAAACAAACAACCAATATACTCCCTGTCCGCAGAAATCCACGAGTGTCCCACGATGATCTCCCGTGGAGAACGGCAGCAACAGCTGTTGCAACTGCTCTCCAGGGGCCCCAGAAACACAATGACGGGAGGAAGGTATTCCTCCGCCGCTGTAAAAAAAAAGTCTCTATATACTAGGCACCCCAATGGGTTCTAAATTCTCCCTATCTCTCGCTATCATGTATATGTCTTGGTGGAAGGAGATTTTTTTCTGATAATAATCCCTTTTTGGATGATATTAATTGGTTTGGGAGATATGTGGATGACCTGCTCTTCATATGACAAGGCAACCACACTGATATTATCAAATTCGCATCTTACCTGAACAAAAATAATTGAAATCTCAAATTTACAGTCAATAGTCCAGATGCAGAAACCCTTTTTTATATATTTAATTTGTAATCCTGATGCTCAAAAAGTAGAGACAATCCATTTTAGGAAAGACATATCTGAAAACACTGTTTTACTATCATCTAGTTCTCATTTTTGTCATACTATATGTGCCATACCCTACGAAGAATTCAACCAAGCAAAATGGAATAGATCCTCTGAAAATTATTTCATTAATGAAAGCAGTGTAATCAGAAAAAGATGGCTTAATAGGGGATATACTGTAATAATAATGATATTAAACGAGCTTTTGATACTGTCTCCAAGAAACCCAAATCTCTCTCATTACACAATACGCAGTCTTCGGATAATGGCCAACGTTTCTCTGTCACTTTTTCAACAGCTTTTAGTCCGTAATTAAAAAAAAAAAAAATCTATTATAATTAAATACTTACCGGTAACCAATGAAAATGACATCCTACATGAAAATTTGTGGTAACGGATGTAGTTGTGTAGCCAAAAGGGTTCTCGCTCTCGGCAATTCACTGGCCCCCAGCCTTTTGAGACAAACCACTCAAACTTCCAATTGGTTACTGGTAAAGGGATTCTATAAATGTGCTAGATAGAGCTCAAATATTCAAATTATCCCCTACCGTTGATTGCAATATTTCTTTATTTATGAATTGTGACACTAAACACGTTGTATACTGTATAACATGTTTATCATGTTAAATACACTATATTGGTCCCACAACTTGAAAATTAAAGAAAAGAATTACAGAACATACAGATCTGGCAAAAATTAGGAGATCCACTGCAAAATTTTCAGTTTGTCTGATTTTTCTCTTTATAGGTATATTTTTGAGTAAAATGTAAATTGTTATTTTATTCTGTAAACTAATGACAACATGTCTCCGAAGTTCCATGCAATAAATTTTGTATGCCTCTTGGCATGCTTTCCACCAATCTTTCACACTGGTCATCTAATGGTTAGACGGAGACCTGGAGAGGGATACAAGCCACAGTGTCTGCACCCACTGTGAAATCTGGTGGAGGATCGGTTATGACCTGTGGATGCTTCAGCAAGGCTGGAATTGGGCAGGTTAATCTTTGCGAAGGACACATGAATCAAGCTGCATACAAGATTATCCTGGAAAAACAGTTGATTCCTTCTGCTCAGGCAATGTTCCCCAACTCTGAGGACTGTTTTTTTTCCAGCAGGACAATGAGCCATGCCACACAGCTAGGTCAATCAAGGTGTGGATGAAGGACCACCACATCAAATCCCTGTCATGGCAGCCCAATCTCCAGACCTGAACCCCATTGAAAACCTCTGGAATGTAATCAAGAGGAAGATGGATAGTCACAAGCCATCAAACAAAGAAGTGTTTACAGTTTTGTACCAGGAGTGGCATAAGGTCACGCAAAAGCAGTGTGAAAGACTGGTGGAAAGCATGCCAAGACGCATGAAAGCTGTGATTAAAAATCATGGTTATTCCACAAAATATTGATTTCTGAACTCTTCCGGAATTAAAACATTAGTATTGTTGTTTCTAAATGATTATAAACTTGTTTTTTTTGCATTATTTGAGGTCTACAAGCAATGCATTTTTTTGGTTATTTTGACCATTTCTCATTTTAAGAAAATAAATACAAAATGTATTGCTTGGAACTTTGGAGGCATGTTTTGGGCACCGGTGCTCAAGAAGGATATAATGGAACCAGAGCGAGTACAAAGGAGGGCAACGAAATTAATAAAGGGGATTGGGGAACTTCAATACCCAGAGAGATTAGCAAACGTAGGATTATTTAGTCTAGAAAAAAGACGACTGAGGGGCGATCTAATAACCATGTATAAGTATATAAGGGGACAATACAAATATCTCACCGAGGATCTGTTTATACCAAGAAAGGTGACGGTCACATGGGGGCATTCTCTGCGTCTGGAGGACATACAAGAGGATTCTTTACTGTTAG
Source organism: Ranitomeya variabilis (assembly GCF_051348905.1). Classification (NCBI taxonomy): domain Eukaryota; kingdom Metazoa; phylum Chordata; class Amphibia; order Anura; family Dendrobatidae; genus Ranitomeya; species Ranitomeya variabilis. The sequence goes on from NC_135232.1 coordinate 1,137,722,314, forward strand.
GGAAGTGAGAATCTGGAATTCCTTGCCTGAGGAGGTGGTGATGGCGAACTCAGTCAAGAGAGGCCTGGATATCTTAGTTATTGGGTTCCTTAGAAGGACGTAGATCTGGGGATTTATTCTGATGGAATATAGGCTGAACTGGATGGAAAAATGTCTTTTTTTGGCCTTGCTAACTATGTTACTATGTTGTCAGTAGTTTATAGAATAAAAGAACAATTTACATTTCACTTAAAAATATACCTATAAAGAGAAAAATCTGACAAACTGAACATTTTGCAGTGGTTTCTTATTTTTTGCCAGAGCTGTATATCTAATATTAACAATAAAAATAAAACCTATTCTGGAGCATCTAAACACTTTGTTAGTACTCATAAAGAGGACCTCAAATACTTCCGACAGATGTGGACAACATGTTTTGAGATAGCAAATTGGAAATGGAGTATGAGGAAGAGCAGGAGGGGGTGTAGGAACTGCTGTAGGAGGTGGAGGAAACCCTGATAGAGGTAGAACCCGCAATCCTTGGTGTCGGGAGCTTATACGCCGTGCCTGTGTGTGACCCAGTCCCAGTCTCCACAATGTCCACCAAGTGTGCCGATAGGAAAATATGATGTCCCTGGCCACAAGCGCTTGTCCACGTATCAGTCGTTAAGTGGACTATGCCAGCAAGTGCGTTGCTGGAATTGGCAGCTAGAGACCAAGTACCTAGGGTTGCCAGAAATCCTCCATGTCTACCAGCCTAAATGGCAACATTTCCACAGTAAGCAACCTGGAAATGTGGCCATTTAACATTTGAGCCCATGACATGGTGGCTGGGAACTTGCTTTTTTGTTCCAAGGTCAGGGCTAAGGACAGCTAAACACCTGGCTGTGACAAGGATTTAGAAGTGTCTGATGATTATAAGTCAGAAGGTGCAAGGATAGGTGCAGGGCAGGAGGCATCTATGCCAATGTCCTGGACAGAGAATTGGGAAGCACTTAGCACAAGGGAAGATGCAGTGGTGTCACTCAGTGGCACCAATCGTGAATCCAGGAATTCAGTCCACCGAATTGGGAGCTTAGATGACATGTGCCTGATCATGCTGGTGGTGGGTAGGTTCTTAGAGATCATGCCCCTGTTGATCTTGGTAAGGCACAGGTTGCAAATTGCCATTTTATTAGTCTCAGAACTCTCTTTAAAAAAGTCCAAAACTGGGGTTCACCTAATTGTTTGACGGACAAAATTCCATGAGTGATGGTGTTCTGTGGAACAGTTTCCCACCTTATCCCTCTGGTCACCCCACTGCCTCTTGTCTGTTTTGGTGCTGCAGATCTCTCCTCCTTAGTGCTGCTGGCCTCGCTCTGCATGCCAGCTTCTTAGGTTGGGTCGGTGATTTCGTCATCCACCACCTCGCCTTCCACCATCACACACTGGTCCTCCTGACTTCGTGACTTAACAAAAAAAGTTAGCCGCAACTGTGTCTCATCATTATCTTCCTTCTTATCCCAAATTTGCCATTCCCCAACATCATGTTCTTGAAGCCATGGCTGCTCTAAGATTTGTCCATCACTAGACAGCATGTCCGCCAGTCCCTCTCGAAGCATGCAAGTTGAGAGTCCACAATCAAGAAATGATGTTGAAAAGTGCTTCTCTGAATGTCCTAGTGTGGGATTACTAGACTCCTGGGATTCAATATGGTGGGAGGAAAAAAGATGAGGGTAAGGATCAAGTGATCCAGACTTTAGGCTTGTGAGACTGGACCCTGTTGAAGACTGGGTGGTTTTGCCAAGCATGCTGGAAGCATTATCTGCTATCACACCAACCACTGGTTTCCACTGCTCTGGCTTCAGACGTGGTGTACTACGCCTCCTTGCAAAGTGGGACAAGAACCTATGTGTCATGGTTGGACATGTTTCATGTTCTCAGCAACATTCTTAGCCACAGCTGTCCCATGTCCTCGGCATTTGTGTGCTCCATCATCTGCACTTCCACTTCCTTAACACATGATTACCACATTTTGTAATTGTGAAGTCTCTTGAAACCAAGTTTATTTTCAATAAAAGAAAAAAATTGTCCACCTGCAGCAATCAAATCTGTTTTGGGGAGTTTACTGTGCTGTAATGTAAGCGAAATAATGCAGAACTGTATGAATGTTAATCAAATTAAATCAAAATAATGTGTAATTGCTTTATTGATCACAGAAATGTACCACGCAATACTATATATCTGATCAATTTAACCAGACAAAATTTTTAAAAAGCTTTTTCTTAGTTTTAGAGATCACAGAAATGTTCACAGACCATGTAATAGTGTATGGCTGAGAAATGGAAGACTACAACATTTTTAAAGATTTTTCTCAGTTTTAGAGATCACATAAATGTACTTTACACTATATTATAGTCTATGGCTAAGTAATGTAGCCCAGGAAAATGTTTCGCTTATTTTTGGGTGTGTTATATAACACAAAAAGGACCTCAAAGCACATCATTTTTTCACCCTCCACAAAGAAATCTTCAGCTATATATTTTCCAATGGACTGCATAGGACTAATCCCTGTCTACAGACTGGATTCTGTCACTCTCTCTGCTCCTGGGACTCTTCCTCTCAAGGTTAAATGCAGCTTGTATGTGCTGCAAGCGATTAGCCCTTAGAAAGGCTGTTAGTATAATGGCTCAGCTTCAGCACCAGTTTCAACACTACAGGCCTCTGTTTCATTATGCTGTGCACACACAAGCCTAGACATGTACTCTCTCTCCATCATGAAGTGTCACAGAGCTGTTCAATGGCGTCAGTCTATTAGGCTGGGCGGTGATGATGTCAGTTGACCAGCCAATCACAGTAATGCCACAACCAAGATGTCTACGGCATTACAGTGACTCACAGGCAATCTCTGAATGCTTTTTGGCTGCATAAGAGGTGCCAAAGAATCAGGGCTCGGTTTTAAGTTTGAACTCGAGCACTGTCCATTGCGCGCCTGTCACGATCCATGTTTGGTTTCGTGGCAGCTCTGGTTTCATTCTGTTTTAAAAATAACTTTTTCCTTTCTGGACCAGCGGGGGTTAATATCAGTTTTTCCCTGCTGTCAATGAACTGTAGCTACAGTGTGTTATGCCATCCGGTGACCGAACCCCCATTGGGTTGTGTCACATTGTGACAGCACCAAGTAATGAGCACATCTGAGCACCATGATATTCGATTCTTAACCAGGTACTCTTGAGCATGTTCGCTCATCCTTATTAGATACTGCTAAAGCTGTATTTACGTTAAATGGCTTGAAACAAATTCAGTATAGGTCTTGGAGTTCTCACAGTGTTACACACTTCTCAATCAGGCAGTTGATGGCTGTGCAGTAAATGCTACGCTGGCAAATTTGAATTTAAAGAAAACTGCTCACCTTTTTCTCTCTTATTATTTTTCAATTTTTTTCTTCCTCTCCTTTTTCTTTCTCTCTTTTTATTTCTCTCTTTCTTTTTCTTTCCTTTTTTTCTTTCTATATCTCTTTCTTTTGCTCATAATTTCTTTTGGAACTATATTTGTAAAAAGTCTCCATTTTTAATCTTTCTACAGGCCTCTGCCTCATTTCTACAGATATCTTATGGCCTTTATTTTTGCCATTGATGAAATTAACAAGAATCCTGATATTTTGCCAAATATGACTCTGGGATACCATGTGTACGACTCTTGTAACTCTGTAAATAATGCTGTATATAGTGTTCTACAGGTTCTATCTGGTCCTGGAGATCCAATTCCTAATTACTTTTGCAAGAAGTTTGGGAACTTGGTTGGTGTTATTGGAGATCTGAATCCAGATATATCTTTAACCTTAGCACAGATATTGGGTGTTCTCAGATACCCACAGGTGAGTTTGTACAACAACATGTTGGCTCTGTTATTATTACCTTTGGTAAATAGATTACCGTAAGTCCATAGATTTTTGAACACTAAGGACATAAACAAGACAGAGCAATGCTTTCAGGCAACAGTTTCTTTTAAAGAAATATTTGTATTGCCATTAATGGGAATTTTGAAGAGGGTAAAAATCCATGCCTGAATGAGGCCTAACAGCTCACTAAGTTAGTGATCGATTATTTTTTTCTTCCGTAAAAGCAAGGATTGTTGTTCATCTGTACTTCAACATCTTGGATCCAAGGTAAGCCAGTAGAGCTGGAAGGGGATTTCAAAATTGTTGACAATAACAAGCTGGATGGTTCCTCTCCTCTTGAGTCTGCAGGACATGTGGTGACAATGGTTTCCATAAAGAACCTCAAAGACTTAACTGACCACATTTTGCTGAAGTCCATCTGAAATTAGCCTTGCTCTGAGAAGACGGCAGCATTTATGGATTGTGTTGATATATAGGTTTTTCTTTGCATAATAGATCTTTCGTAGATTGCATGGTGAATTATGTTCACATCCAATGATATATGTAAAGATAAGAAAACAATCTGCTCACCCTATAATGTAGAGATTCCACTGTCTGCAAATCTAGCAGACAGTCGCTCCCAATACAAACATCAAAGTAGGAATATCCAGCAACCATCCAAGGAGAGATAAGAAATCTCGGATTATTCCACTTGATTAAAACCCAATATTTCAAAACTACATGTTGGACCAAAGTTTCCCCCAAAAATTTGATTTGCAGCAAATAAATTTGCTCAGATCTCAATACTGGAAAGCTTGTAATTTCTGAGAACATACATGTGGGGAGAAGAGAAAGAGAACCCTGCTGACCATAAGAGCTTCCATTCTCAGAAGAAACTTACCCAGGGAATCTGGAGATGGAATTAACTCTGCTCTACAAACTGTGCTCCACTGTGAGCCGCTGATCTCCGATGGCCCAGGTGCTGACAAACACTGTACAAGGTGCAATAATTTGCTAGATGTCATAGCTGCAGGACATTATGGTGAAGGCCCCACGACAATGACTCATGACATTTTCCCATTCTCCGATGGTTAAGCAGTGTGGAAAATTGAGCTGGGCAAGTTTTTTGTTTTGCAAATTGCAAATCAAATCTTAAAATGTTCAAATTCTCGTGAAACTGCTCATTTCAGTAAATTCAACTCTAACTAGATTTACTTATCTCTATTCATTATCTGTACGAAAAAAACATTTAGTTTCCATGGATATACTTTTGCTACATAGTTCCCCTTCCCCATCAATCTTATTGAAATTTTGTCAAACCCAATGAAAGTGATTCCTTTAGGTATATTGTGTTCTTCGAAGAACTTATACAAAAAAGGATGTACTTTAAAACTTTTTTAACCCCTACCCAACATGTGGTACATATATAGCACAACTGGAGCGGAGCTCCTGCAAACTGCCGTATAGTTATGGCACTGCGATTGCGCTGGTTCACGTTGAGCACTGCCACGATCGGGTGCGGGTTCCTGCTTTAGGTCAGAGCTGACACCCTGATGCTGCTGTCAATAGTGACAGTGACATTGCAGAGCATCACAGAGGGAGTGAGCTCCCTGTCTGCTTCCATCAGCACAACGCAATGCGATCGAGTTGTGCAGATGGTCTCTATGGTTACCCCTGGCAGCAAGATGGCCACGGGGTCCTTCATGGTCCTGCCGTGAGTGTCTGCTAAGAGCAGGAGCTGAAACGCCTCCTCCCTTGCCTATCAGACGTTACTCTGATGCCCTGCAGTGCAAAGCATTGCACAGTATCAGATCAGCAATCTGTTACTATACAGTGATGTGTTATCCTGGGACAAAAAAAGTAAAAAAAGTAATTAAAAAGTGAAAAATATAAAAAAAATCCCTAATTAAAGGCCAAAAAAAAGAAAAAAATATTATTGCAATAAATATATTTATGTAAAAAAATTACACATATTTGGTATCGCCGCATCTGGAATTACCCGACCTATATAATTGTCCCACTAGTTAACCCCTTCAGTGAACCCCGTAAAACAAATAAATAAAAAACAAGGCAAAAAAATATGCTTTATCATCATACCACCGAACAAAAAGTGCAATAAAACGCAATCAAAGTCAAATGTAAATAAAAATATAGCACAGTTGAAAACAACATCCTGTCTTACAAATAACAAGCCGCCATACAGCTCCATCAGCAGAAAAATAATAAAGTTATAGCTCTCAGAATAAAGCAATGCACAAATAATTATTTTTTTCTATAGAATAGATTTTATTGAGTGAAAGTGCCAAACCATTAAAAAACTATATAAATTTGGTATCGCTGTAACCGTACTGAACTGAAGAGTAAAGCATGATCTTAGTGATCATACCCCTACTGACATTGACGTGGCACAGGTTGCAAATGTCCTTTTTGCTAGTCTCAGAACTTTCTTTAAAAAAGTCCCAAACTGGAGAACACCTAACTGTTTGACGTAGAAATGCACTAGTGTTGGTGCTCTGCGGAACAGTTTCCTACCTTTTCCCTCTGGTCACCCCTCTGTCTGTTCCTGTCTGTTTTGGTGCTGATGATCTCTCCCTCTCAGTGATGCTGGCCTCGCTCTGCATGCCAGTTTCCCAGGGTGGGTCGGTGACTTTGTCATCCACCATCTTATCTTCCACCACCACACACTGATTTTCTTGACTTTGTGACAGAACAACAAAACTTAGCGGCAACTGGGTCTCATCATCATCTTCCTCCTTACTGAAAATTTACCATTCTCCACCATCATGTTCTTCTGGCTGTGCCTGCTATAAAGGTTGTGCATCACTAAACAGCATGTCCTCTTGTCCCTCTTGGAGCATGCGGTTGAGAGACTACAATCAAGAAATTATGTTGTAAAGAGCTCCTTGCAGAGCCCTAGTGTGGGAGGAAGGAGGATCAGGGTGATGATTAAGTGATCAAGACTATGCTGGTAAGACTGGACTATGTGCAAGACTAAGTGGTGCTGTAACACCTGCAGGAAGCATTATCTGCTATAAAACCGACCACTTGCCTGCACTGCTCTGGCTTCAGAAGTGGTGTACTGTGCCTCCCTTTAAAGTGAGGCAGGAATCTATGTGTGGTGGATGGGCATGTTTCTTGGGCACCAGCAACAGGCTTAGTCACACCTGCCCCACATCCTCGGCATCTGCATGCACCATCATCATCACTTCCACTTCCCCATCAATTAACGCACACATTACACATGTTGTAGTTGCTAGGTCTCTTGAAACCAGTATTTGGTTAGTATTTTACATCAGTATTTGTAAGCCAAAACCAGGAGTGGGTGATAAATGCAGAAGTGGTGTATATGTTTCTATTCTACTTTTCCTCTATTTGCTCCACTCCTGGTTTTGGCTTACAAATACTGATGTAAAATACTGACCAAATACTAAATGTGTAACGGCAGCCTTAGAGATCACGGAAATGTTCACAGACCACGCAACGATGTATATTTAAAAATGGAAGCCTACAAATTTTTTAAATGCTTTTTAGAAGATTTAGAGAAATTTTAGCAATGTACTCAATACTATGGAATAGTGTATGGATGAGAAATGTAGCCTAGTTAAACATTTCAGTGATTTTTGGGTGTGCTATATAATACAAAAAGGACTTCACATAATACTTGATGGATCAAAATATTTTAATCTTTTTTAGCCCCCACAAAAAATGCAGCTTTATATTTGCAAACGGACTGCACAGGCCTAATGCCTGTCTACAGATTGGATTCTGTCACTCTCCCTGCTACTTTCTCTCCCTCCCTAGGCTAAATGCAGATTGTATGTGAAACAAATGATTAGCCGTTGTGAGGGTTGTTAGTATGATGTCTCAGCTTCAGCACCAGTATCAACACTACAGGCCTCTGATTCGTTATACTGTGCACATAGGAACAAACAAGTACAGGTCCCTCCAATACGAAGTGTCAGCCAATCACAGTAATGCCACAGCCAAGATGGATATGGCATTGCAGTGACTCACAGACAATCCCCGCATGTTTATTGACTGTGTAAAAAGAGCCAAAGAGGTGGGGCAGGCATTCGAGTTTGAACCTGAGCACCACCCAATACTTGCCGAGTACTGAGCACATCCGAGCACCATGATACCCGAGTGATAACCGAGTATCAGAGAGAACGTTCACTCTTCCCTAGTAAGGACGTCTGCACATTTAGGGTTTTCATTTGATAACCTGTGGCTCTTCTCCCAGATTATTCACTCTCTGTGGCTTTGATTGTCGAGAATAGCGCAGAGTCTAACTGTCTCTTCTCTGTGACCTATAGGGTAGACTGTAACAAGATAGATCTTCAAGTGCGATTTGTTACCAAGACCTTTCCCACAAACTTGAGTGCTGTGAGGTGATACTTCAGGAGGTGCACTGTCTTTCTCCTCCCCACTGTGCTCTGTAGGTTGGTTTACGGGTGAGGGAGTCTGTGGCGCTGGCCATGTGTGTAGAGCTCTTGGCTGTTACACTCCAAACAAGTAATACTGGCTTTGTAGTCTCTATTTAAATGAGATGTAGATGCCCAACTCCTGTTACATAGGTTGTTCTTTGTGAGAATGGTTTGGCAGTCTTTAAGACGTCTGCACTTTTGCAGGAGGTAGGGCCTTTTATGTAAGGGGTAATCCCTATTTGGTTCATTAGTAATCCTCCGGGTTCAGCTGTACTGCAGGTCATGTATGATGAATCTGTAGACGACTGTAAGAAGAGTGTAATGCCTGCTGCAGCACAGTAACACACAACCTCCACCAGGGGGCGCAGGTGAAGGAAAACAGGTAAACTCACAAAGAAATCACATAGAAGCAGTCAGAAGCCACTAGGTGGCAAAAGAGTTGTCAGAAAAAGCCGGGTCAGCAACAGAGAGGGAACAAAGTACCAGAGGTCACAACAATACACATGGTCAGAAACAAGCCAAAAAGTCAGAGCTGATCTGGTGCAGGAAAGCCAGAGACGCAAGACAGTCAAACAGGTCTGAGGACAAGCTGAGTCAAATACTATGGGGTCACAACACTTAGAGCGAGTACTATAACGAGTGAAGTCACAGGGGAACACAGAGGGCAAATCAGGGTATAACAGGTCAGCTGCTCAAGCCAGAGACAGGACATATAACTGACACTGCTTGCAGGTAACAGCAGATTGAAATAGTAAGACAGATCCTAAAACATGGCAAGGGAGGTTAACCCCCGCATGACCATGACGCGGGGAGAGAATAATCAGAAACAAACCCCAAACTGGATCATGACAGTACCCCCTCTTAATGGGGGGCCACCGGACCCCCAGGTTTCCCCAATCTGCATGGACCCAGTGAGCCGGTACCCCGGACCAGATACTGAAGTGAATGATGGAGCATCTGAGAATTCAAGATCTGTTCCACCTCATACTCGGTCTGATCATCCACCAAAACAGGAGGTGGACAAGATGGACAGTCCTCTGAGAAGGATACCCACAGTTTCAAAAGAGCCTTATGGAATACATTGGGGACCTGCAGCGACGGGGCAAGCGCAGACGAAAGACAGCAGGATTAACTACCTCCAAAATTTCATAAGGTCCAATAAACTTGGGACCCAACTTAGCAGAAGGAATCCTCAACCTTATATTCTTAGTGGATAATCATATCTTATCCCACACCTGGAAGTCTGGCCCCACCGACAGTTATTTATCAGGAAAAAATGTATACTTGCCCTGAGATGCTTCAATGTTCCTTTGGACCTCCTCCGAGACCTCCCCCAACCGATGAATTGCAACATCAGCACCAGGACACCTTAAATCCAGACAAGAAAATTCACCAAAATGAGGCTGGAAACCATAATTGCAAAAGAACGGGCAAGTACCAGTGGACTGATCAATACGATTATTAAATGCAAATTCTGCCAATGGTAATGAAGAGCACCAATCATCCTGACAAGACATGGCAATGCAACGTAAAATCTGATCCAAAGATTGATTGTTCCTCTCAATCTGACCGTTGGTCTCAGAATGATAGAATGAAGAAAAGTCAAACTGATACTCAGCCTTTTACAAAAAGCCCTCCAGAACTTAGATACAAATTGTACCCCTCTATCAGACACCACACTCACAGGGACACCATGTAATCCCACAACATGCTAGATGAAAAGTTTCCACAAAGTTTACGCATAAGGCAGTCCTGCCAATGGTGCAAAAGCGCTTGTTTGCTGAACCTATCCACCACCACCCAGATCACAGTTTTACCATTAGAAGGAGGAAGGTCCATGATAAAATCCATGGACAGATGGGTCCAAGGTTTATCTGGAATCGGCAATGGCATCGATTCCCAGGCCAGCCGGATATGGGAGGTTTAAGTGTGGGCACATGTCTCACAGGAAGGCACAAATACAGCGACATCAGAAGCCAATGAAGACTACCAAAAGAGCCTAGTGATGGCTTTGCACGTGGCCGAGATTCCCGGATGACCACTAAGAGCTGAGTCATGGAATTCCGGGAGCACCCTTAAGCGATACTGGACAGGCACAAAAAACTTATTATCCGGCTTGGATGGAGGAGCAAGAGACTGGGCCTCCCGAATCTCTCTATCGCCGAGGAAACTCCAGCCACAACCACCCTGTGCTGAAGAATATAGGAAGGAGGTTCAGGAGGAGATATTGGATCCAAGCTGCGGGATAAGGCATCCACCTTCACATTCTTGAATCCAGGCCTAAAAGTGATGGAAAACTGAAACTGAGAAAAAAAGTGACCCCCTCACCTGCCTCGAGGTTAAACGTTTGGCAGACTCAATATAAGACAGGTTCTTGTGGTCTGTGATGACCGTGATTCGATGGACATCCCCCTCCAAAAAATGCCTTCATTCTTCAAAAGCCAATTTAATGGTTAGTAACTCCAGGTTACCCACATCGTAATTCCTTTCTGCAGAGTAAAACTTTTTAGAAAAGAAGGCACAGGGTCTTAAATTGGTTAACGTGGTGGGCCCCCACTCCCACCTCCACAATAAATGGCTTAGACAGATCAGGTTGAATCAGTACCAGGGCAGACATGAAACATTCTTTTAAAGAAGAAAATGCCTCTAAAGATGGAGCTGACCAATTTTTTATATCCTGCCCACTTGCGAGTTAAATCAGTGAGGAGTTTAACCACCTGTGAAAACTCCTTGATGAATTTTCTGTAGTAACTGGCAAAACTTAAAAATTTCTGAAGACCCTTGAGATCTTTGGGTTGCACCCAATCAACAATAGCCTGTACCTTTCCAGGGTCCATGCGAAACCCCTCAGCAGACAAAATAAACCTGAGAAAGGAAAATTCTTTCACAAAAAATGAACACTTCTCCAGTTTAGCAAAGACAGAGTTCTCCCTGAGCCTCTGGAAGACAACACAGAGATGACCCATATGTTTCATTTTATCAGCAGAATATATAAGGATATCATCCAAATACACCACCATGAAGCGCAAAATGAAATCTGAAAAAACATGATTAATGAAATTCTGAAATACTGCTGGCGCGTTAGTCAGATCAAAGGGCATAGCCAGGTTCTCAAATAAACCCATGGAGGTGAGGAAAGCCATTTTCCACTCATCCCCCTCCCGCATGTGGATGAGATTATATGTTCCCCTGAGGTCTAACTTATAGAACCACCTGGCCCTGGACAATTAATTGCACAAATCAGGAATAAGTGGAAGGGGGTAAGTATTCCTCATGGTGATCTTGTTCAATTCTCAAAAATTGAGGCATGGGCATGCCAGAAAAAGCCGAAGACTGCCGAGTGCAGTGAATACCGCCGAAAGGTAATGAGCGGCCCCAGAAGCAGATGCGGCCGGGAGACAGTGGGACAGGAGGATGCGTCACTGGACAGGTAAGTATAATATTTATAATGTTTATTATTAATTTTTTTCTTTCTTTTAGAGGTCCTGGACCCGAACTGTAACACAGGTTTCCCATGGAAACCCTTGTTCGAGACCTTGTGACCGAACACTTTGTGTTCAGTACAGTCTTTACAGTTTGGGCTTGCCCATCCCTAGAGAGGAGGGCTTATAGCAATAATATACCAAATACCAGAAGTGTAGCATACAGTGACACATATGATATATCCTTGTGTAAATAAAAACACATCACAAAAGGGAGAAAAATATAATGCCAGATAGGCATTAAATACGGACAACTTCAGTGTTTCCCCATACAAAAAAATATATAAATCCCAATATATTTACCTGTAAACAATGTGAATAATCAAGAAGCTAGTGAAAAACTGTACACCGGGGTGAGGGGACACTACACCTGACTTTATCCATTCATCCTGCCTTCACATTGTTTAAGTCCCTCATTTTTCAGAAGATGGGATAATTGGCATCATTGTAAGTAGTAGTGTATCAGAGGTACCATTCGTCAAACTCAATTTGACAGGTGCCCCGCCCCTATCAAAATGTATCAAAAGGGTGTAACCCCTCCTCCCCTCCCTGTCAGCCAGCTGTCCCTCCTTGTCTGGCTGTCAGCTTTTGATACAGTTTGATATTGTTAATTGGATCCAGTGATTATTATCCCCAGTATTTGTTTTATATTAGATTTTGATATTATTAATTTGATACAGTGCTTATTATCCTAGTATTGTTTTTATATTAGATTTTCATATTATTTGTAGACATCCTAACGGACATATTATGTATATCCTGTGTTTTGACAAGTATAAAGCGGTTGTTTTATACCACATGTACATATCCCACAATTTCAGCGATCTCTTGATTTTTTATCAGAGTCGGTATTCACATATAATAATAATAATAATAATAATAATAATCATATAGTGCAAAATTGTGTCAAAATTGTGTTTATAACACACCATGCTGTTTATTTTATATCCTATTAGATTTTCATATTATTTGTAGACATTCTAACGGACATATTATGTATATCCTGTGTTTTGACAAGTATAAAGCGGTTGTTTTATACCACATGTACAATTAACATATCCCACAATTTCAGCGATCTCTTGATTTTTTATCAGCGTGGGTATTCACATATAATAATAATAAAAATTGTGTCAAAATTGTGTTTATAACACACCATGCTGTTTATTTTAGATCCTATTTTTCATATGTAGCTGTTGTGAGATTGCATTCTGTAATCAGTGCAGTGTGTTTTATTACCAATGGTATGTCTCTATCAAAAAGACTACTTTTTTTGGTCATTATATGTTGTATTAAGTTTACTCTTATTTGCAAGTGCTGCGAGATTAACACAAACAACTCTGTAATATGTATTTTAGAAGCAGTGTTCTCTGTGTAGCTGAGATTCGTTGTCAATTACGCTGACCGCTACATATTTGGAATGAAAGCAGCGACAGCATAATTTTTCAGCGTGTCCAGGGCTGTGTTAGGTGTGATAACGCCCCACCCTGTACAGATAATGTCCAGTGTTAGAGTAATACAGCAATGTGACCAGCTAACCACAGTCACACTGGTTAACAGATAAAATAGATAGCCACAAGCACAGAAATGCCCCCACCCTGTACAGATAATGTCCATGGCAAAATTCTCATTTTCATATTATTTGTAGACATTCTAACGGACATATTATATATATATGTAATAAAATAAATACATCTCAAAGACATTCCAATACTATAAAATTCGTACTGGATGATATAAAAATCACCACATGTACAATTAACATATATCATTACACTTCAAATATGTGTTCTGACCTGTGCCAATTATATAATTTATATCCTAGTCGTGTATTTATATCCTAGTCATGTATTTATTGGTTTTGTATGAGTTTTATAACACACCAGACCCGTTTTACGGGTATATTATGTATATTCTGTGTTTCTGCACTATTATTTGATACTGGTATGTGGATTACAGCATGATATACAACACCCGCATGTATGAGGCGGTGTGTTTTTATACGTTTATAAAAAAGCAAAGACACTATATTGTAAAAGTTTAAACGTGTATTTTATTCACAGTGTTCACTAGTCATGTGGATTTAGATTTATTTAAATTCACAGGTTGGGTGTATGTACACATGCATGATTTAGTTTAAAAGCATATAGTTCAGCGACAATGTCAGGAGTTGGACAGGCATTTATCAATCTTTCATACATATCACAGAAAGATTTTAGTTTGATCTGTGCGAGTTTGATATGGACGTACTGAGCAGACAGGGCAGTAAAGATTTTGATGTGTTCATCATTCCACACAGGGACCCCCGTGTAAGATGAATGTTCAGCAACAGGCTGTTTTTTACTTACGCGGCGCCGCGATACTGAGCATTTCTTTAGAGGTAGTACATTGTCAAAATCGCTAGAAGATCCTGCAAGAGCAGAATCTGCAGATTGTACAGCGTGACACACCCGTATATTGAACGGAACTGCGGGTGACCACATACCCTCGGAGACCTGTCCAACTTCTCTGTTTTCAGAAGTGACTTGTGGGGTGCTGACTGTGCTATTGGCCTCCTGAGTTATACAGGGACTAGCGATCTGTGATGCAAATCGCTTTCTTGAAACGCTCTTAGATTTTTGATGTGAAATCTTGGGGCTTGGATTCCCGGAGAGTTTGGGTGCCGCATAGCTTTCCTCACGATCTACAACACATCTGGGCGAAAGAGACGTTGTTCTCACAGACGCATTAGCTCTTTGTGGTTGATTCTGTGCAGATCTGTAATCACACCACTGCAAATCTCGTGGTTGAAGATCCGGCATATCTAAAAGAAAAGATGCAAGTGTCTGTTAGTCGCGAAATCGGTGTAAAATTTTTGAAAACTTACCGGCGACAGTTATCCATGAAATCATTGTAACCATATTTGCATAAATCCAGTATAGAGCAGAACAGATATATACCTACAAGTATGAACCGGGAATTGCACCGCCGCAGCTCCTGGTTTAATGGGCCGCGCATTGTTCAAACTCGTCGAGTCGGGGATATTCTCTTTTTCAAACTGAATTTTTCTGACAACTAGTTCAGCAGTTGTAAATAAAATATAACTATTACACAAAAAGTGAGAATCGTATGTATTTCAAGTGAACCGTTACTAGGGTTGAGCGAAACGGGTCGGCCATTTTCAGAAGTCGCCGACTTTTGGCAAATACTTTTGGCAAATCTATGATCTCGACGTCTGAATCTAGATCTTGACATGGTTCGGGAACACAGCAGTTTTCCGGCATATAGACCAATGGTAGCGTGTCACTATCTGTATGAGAAATTGCACTTAGTCCGTGTATGTCTCCCGATTATGGCAATAATTTCGTCATGCCGAATTATGAACTCTTTGATTCCATAGCTGCGGAATCGTTAGAAGATAATGAGCCTGCTCTTCACCTAATCACAGGAAAGAAAGCTATATATATATATATATATATATATATATATATATATATATATATATATATATATATATTATCTGTGTTAATTCCACCACAAATACTGGTTATACCGTAAAACTATAACAGCTATTAACTATTGTATTACACAAATTATGTCATTACACCGTAAAACTATATTATACCATGTCAGCTGCTTTAATCCTTTGTATGTAAACACGGACTAAGTGCGATTTCTCATACAGATAGTGACACGCAACCATCGGTCTATATGCCGGAATACTGCTGTGTTCCCGAACCATGTCAAGATCTAGATTCAGACGTCGAGATCATAGATGTCAAGAACACTGTAATTTCACCGATACCCGGTGCTCCTAAAAGACGTGGAAATTCGTTATGCAGGTGTCTCGAGAATAGAAAAGGTAACGGTTCACTTGAAATACATACGATTCTCACTTTTTGTGTAATAGTTATATTTTATTTACAACTGCTAAACTAGTTGTCAGAAAAATTCAGTTTGAAAAAGACAATATCCCCGTCTCGACGAGTTTGAACAATGCGCGGCCCATTAAACCAGGAGCTGCGGCGGTGCAATTCCCGGTTCATACTTGTAGGTATATATCTGTTCTGCTCTATACTGGATTTATGCAAATATGGTTACAATGATTTCATGGATAACTGTCGCCGATAAGTTTTCAAATATTACGCAGGATCATAGATAAGTGTCGGCGTGTAGCTTTTCCAATTTTGTAGGTATTTATCTGTTCTGCTCTATACTGGATTTATGCAAATATGGTTAAAATGATTTCATGGATAACTGTCGCCAGTAAGTTTTCAAATATTACGCAGGATCATAGATAAGTGTCGCCGTGCAGCTTTTCCAATTTTACACCGATTTCGCGAGTAACAGACACTTGCATCTTTTCTTTTAGATACGCCGGATCTTCAACCACGAGATTTGCAGTGGTGTGATTATGGATCTGCACAGAATCAACCACAAAGAGCTAATGCGTCTGTGAGAACAATGCCTCTTTCGCCCATCTGTGTTGTAGATCGTGAGGAAAGCTACGCGGCACCCAAACACTCCGGGAATCCAAGCCCCAAGATTTCACGTCAAAAATCTAAGAGCGTTTCAAGAAAGCGATTTGCATCACAGATCGCTAGTCCCTGTATAACTCAGGAGGCCAATAGCACAGTCAGCACCCCACAAGTCACTTCTGAAAACAGAGAAGTTGAACAGGTCTCCGAGGGTATGTGGTCACCCGCAGTTCCGTTCAATATACGGGTGTGTCACGCTGTACAATCTGCAGATTCTGCTCTTGCAGGATCTTCTAGCGATTTTGACAATGTACTACCTCTAAAGAAACGCTCAGTATCGCGGCGCCGCGTAAGTAAAAAACAGCCTGTTGCTAAACATTCATCTTACACGGGGGACCCTGTGTGGAATGATGAACACATCAAAATCTTTATTGCCCTGTCTGCTCAGTATGTCCATATCAAACTCGCACAGATCAAACTAAAATCTTTCTGTGATACGTATGAAAGATTGATAAATGCCTGTCCAACTCCAGACATTGTCGCTGAACTATATGCTTTTAAACTAAATCATGCATGTGTACATACACCCCACCTGTGAATTTAAATAAATCTAAATCCACATGACTAGTGAACACTGTGAATAAAATACACATTTAAACTTTTACAATATAGTGTCTTTGCTTTTTTATAAACGTATAAAAACACACCGCCTCATACTTGCGGGTCTTGTATATCATGCTGTAATCCACATACCAGTATCAAATAATAGTGCAGAAACACAGAATATACATAATATACCCGTAAAACGGGTCTGGTTTGTTATAAAACTCATATAAAACAAATAAATACACGACTAGGATATAAATACATGACTAGGATATAAATTATATAATTGGCACAGGTCAGAACACATATTTGAAGTGTAATGATATATGTTAATTGTACATGTGGTGATTTTTATATCATCCAGTACGAATTTTATAGTATTGAAATGTCTTTGAGATGTATTTATTTTATTACATATATACATAATATGTCCGTTAGAATGTCTACAAATAATATGAAAATGAGAATTATACCATGGACATTATCTGTACAGGGTGGGGGCGTTTCTGTGCTTGTGGCTATCTATTTTATCTGTTAACCAGTGTGACTGTGGTTAGCTGGTCACATTGCTGTATCACTCTAAAGGCCCCGTCTCACATAGCGAGATCGCTAGCGAGATCGCTGCTGAGTCACAAGTTTTGTGACGCAACAGCGACCTCCATAGCGATCTCGCTATGTGTGACACGTACCAGCGATCAGGCCCCTGCTGCGAGATCGCTGGTCGTGTCGGAATGGCCTGGACCTTTTTTTGGTCGTTGAGGCCCCGCTGACATTGCTGAATCGGTGTGTGTGACACCGATCCAGCGATGTCTTCACTGGTAACCAGGGTAAACATCGGGTTACTAAGCGCAGGGCCGCGCTTAGTAACCCGATGTTTACCCTGGTTACCAGCGTAAATGTAAAAAAAAAAAAAACAATACATACTCGCCTTCTGATGTCCGTCAGGTCCCTTGCCGTCTGCTTCCTGCTCTCACTGACTGCCGGCCAGAAAGTGAGAAGTGAGAGCACAGCAGTGACGTCACCGCTGCGCTCTGCTCTCACTGTACGGCCGGATCTCAGTCAGAGCAGGAAGCAGACGGCAAGGGACCTGGACACCGAAAGGCGAGTATGTAGTGTTTGTTTTTTTTGGTAACCAGGGTAAACATCGGGTTACTAAGCGCGGCCCTGCGCTTAGTAACCCGATGTTTACCCTGGTTACCCGGGTGCTGCAGGGGGACTTCGGCATCGTTGAAGACAGTTTCAACGATGCCGAAGTCGTTCCCCTGATCGTTGGTCGCTGGGGAGAGCGGTCTGTGTGACAGCTCCCCAGCGACCACACAGCGACTTACCAACGATCACGGCCAGGTCATATCGCTGGTCGTGATCGTTGGTAAATCGCTTAGTGAGACGGGGCCTTAACACTGGAAATTATCTGTACAGGGTGGGGCGTTATCACACCTAACACAGCCCTGGACACACTGAAAAATTATGCTGTCGCTGCTTTCATTCTAAATATGTAGCGGTCAGCGGAATTGACAATGAATCTCAGCTATACAGAGAACACTGCTTCTAAAATACATATTACAGAGTTGTTTGTGTTAATCTCGCAGCACTTGCAAATAAGAGTAAACTTAATACAACATATAATGACCCCCCAAAAAAAAAGTAGTCTTTTTGATAGAGACATATCATTGGTAACAAAACACACTGCCCTGATTACAGAATGCAATCTCACAACAACTACATATGAAAAATAGGATATAAAATAAACAGCATGGTGTGTTATAAACACAATTTTGACACAATTTTTATTATTATTATATGTGAATACCCACGCTGATAAAAAATCAAGAGATCGCTGGAATTGTGGGATATGTTAATTGTACATGTGGTATAAAACAACCGCTTTATACTTGTCAAAACACTGGATATACATAATATGTCCGATAGAATGTCTACAAATAATATGAAAATGAGAATTATACCATGGACATTATCTGTACAGGGTGGGGCATCTCTGTGCTTGTGGCTATCTATTTTATCTGTTAACCAGTGTGACTGTGTTTAGCTGGTCACATAACTGTATCACTCTTACACTGGACATTATCTGTACAGGGTGGGGCGTTATCACACCTAACACAGCCCTGGACACGCTGAAAAATTATGCTGTCGCTGCTTTCATTCTAAATATGTAGCGGTCAGCATAATTGACAACGAATCTCATCTTCACAGAGAACACTGCTTCTAAAATACATATTACAGAGTTGTTTGTGTTAATCTCGCAGCACTTGCAAATAAGAGTAAACTTAATACAACATATAATGACCAAAAAAAGTTGCCTTTTTGATAGAGACATACCATTGGTAATAAAACACACTGCCCTGATTACAGAATGCAATCTCACAACAGCTACATATGAAAAATAGGATCTAAAATGAACAGCATGGTGTGTTATAAACACAATTTTGACACAATTTTTATTATTATTATATGTGAATACCCACGCTGATAAAAAATCAAGAGATCGCTGAAATTGTGGGATATGTTAATTGTACATGTGGTATAAAACAACCGCTTTATACTTGTCAAAACACAGGATATACATAATATGTCTGTTAGAATGTCTACAAATAATATGAAAATCTAATAGGATATAAAATAAACAGCATGGCGTGTTATAATCACAATTTTGACACAATTTTGCACTATATGATTATTATTATTATTATATGTGAATACCGACTCTGTTAAAAATCAAGAGATCGCTGAAATTGTGGGATATGTTAATTGTACATGTGGTATGAAACAACCGCTTTATACTTCTCAAAACACAGGATATACATAATATGTCCATTAGAATGTCTACAAATAATATGAAAATCTAATAGGATATAAAATAAACAGCATGGTGTGTTATAAACACAATTTTGACACAATTTTGCACTATATGATTATTATTATTATTATTATTATTATTATATGTGAATACCGACTCTGATAAAAAATCGAGAGATCGCTGAAATTGTGGGATATGTACATGTGGTATAAAACAACCGCTTTATACTTGTCAAAACACAGGATATACATAATATGTCTGTTAGAATGTCTACAAATAATATGAAAACCTAATAGGATATAAAATAAACAGCATGGTGTGTTATAAACACAATTTTGACACAATTTTGCACTATATGATTATTATTATTATTATTATTATTATATGTGAATTCCGACTCTGATAAAAAATCAAGAGATCGCTGAAATTGTGGGATATGTACATGTGGTATAAAACAACCGCTTTATACTTGTCAAAACACAGGATATACATAATATGTCTGTTAGAATGTCTACAAATAATATGAAAACCTAATAGGATATAAAATAAACAGCATGGTGTGTTATAAACACAATTTTGACACAATTTTGCACTATATGATTATTATTATTATTATTATTATATGTGAATTCCGACTCTGATAAAAAATCAAGAGATCGCTGAAATTGTGGGATATGTTAATTGTACATGTGGTATAAAACAACCGCTTTATACTTGTCAAAACACAGGATATACATAATATGTCCGTTAGAATGTCTACAAATAATATGAAAATCTAATATAAAAACAATACTAGGATAATAAGCACTGTATCAAATTAACAATATCAAAATCTAATATAAAACAAATACTGGGGATAATAATCGCTGGATCCAATTAACAATATCAAACTGTATCAAAAGAGGTAGTACATTGTCAAAATCGCTAGAAGATCCTGCAAGAGCAGAATCTGCAGATTGTACAGCGTGACACACCCGTATATTGAACGGAACTGCGGGTGACCACATACCCTCGGAGACCTGTTCAACTTCTCTGTTTTCAGAAGTGACTTGTGGGGTGCTGACTGTGCTATTGGCCTCCTGAGTTATACAGGGACTAGCGATCTGTGATGCAAATCGCTTTCTTGAAATGCTCTTAGATTTTTTATGTGAAATCTTGGGGCTTGGATTCCCGGAGAGTTTGGGTGCCGCATAGCTTTCCTCACGATCTACAACACATCTGGGCGAAAGAGGCGTTGTTCTCACAGACGCATTAGCTCTTTGTGGTTGATTCTGTGCAGATCTGTAATCACACCACTGCAAATCTCGTGGTTGAAGATCCAGCATATCTAAAAGAAAAGATGCAAGTGTCTGTTAGTCGCGAAATCGGTGTAAAATTGGAAAAGCTACACGCCGACACTTATCTATGATCCTGCGTAATATTTGAAAACTTACAGGCGACAGTTATCCATGAAATCATTGTAACCATATTTGCATAAATCCAGTATAGAGCAGAACAGATATATACCTACAAAATTGGAAAAGCTACACGCCGACACTTATCTATGATCCTGCGTAATATTTGAAAACTTACCGGCGACAGTTATCCATGAAATCATTGTAACCATATTTGCATAAATCCAGTATAGAGCAGAACAGATATATACCTACAAGTATGAACCGGGAATTGCACCGCCGCAGCTCCTGGTTTAATGGGCCGCGCATTGTTCAAACTCATCGAGACGGGGATATTGTCTTTTTCAAACTGAATTTTTCTGACAACTAGTTTAGCAGTTGTAAATAAAATATAACTATTACACAAAAAGTGAGAATCGTATGTATTTCAAGTGAACCGTTACTGTGGTTGAGCGAAACGGGTCGGCCATTTTCAGAAGTCGCCGACTTTTGGCAAATACTTTTGGCAAATCTATGATCTCGACGTCTGAATCTAGATCTTGACATGGTTCGGGAACACAGCAGTTTTCCGGCATATAGACCAATGGTAGCGTGTCACTATCTGTATGAGAAATTGCACTTAGTCCGTGTATGTCTCCCGATTATGGCAATAATTTCGTCACGCCGAATTATGAACTCTTTGATTCCATAGCTGCGGAATCGTTAGAAGATAATGAGCCTGCTCTTCACCTAATCACAGGTAAGAAAGCTATATATATATATATATATATATATATATTTATATATATATATATATATATATATATATATTATCTGTGTTAATTCCACCACAAATACTGGTTATACCGTAAAACTATAACAGCTATTAACTATTGTATTACACAAATTATGTCATTACACCGTAAAACTATATTATACCATGTCAGCTGCTTTAATCCTTTGTATGTAAACACGGACTAAGTGCAATTTCTCATACAGATAGTGACACGCAACCATCGGTCTATATGCCGGAAAACTGCTGTGTTCCCGAACCATGTCAAGATCTAGATTCAGACGTCGAGATCATAGATGTCAAGAACACTGTAATTTCACCGATACCCGGTGCTCCTAAAAGACGTGGAAATTCGTTATGCAGGTGTCTCGAGAATAGAAAAGGTAACGGTTCACTTGAAATACATACGACTCTCACTTTTTGTGTAATAGTTATATTTTATTTACAACTGCTAAACTAGTTGTCAGAAAAATTCAGTTTGAAAAAGACAATATCCCCGTCTCGACGAGTTTGAACAATGCGCGGCCCATTAAACCAGGAGCTGCGGCGGTGCAATTCCCGGTTCATACTTGTAGGTATATATCTGTTCTGCTCTATACTGGATTTATGCAAATATGGTTACAATGATTTCATGGATAACTGTCGCCGGTAAGTTTTCAAATATTACGCAGGATCATAGATAAGTGTCGGCGTGTAGCTTTTCCAATTTTGTAGGTATTTATCTGTTCTGCTCTATAATGGATTTATGCAAATATGGTTAAAATGATTTCATGGATAACTGTCGCCAGTAAGTTTTCAAATATTATGCAGGATCATAGATAAGTGTCGGCGTGCAGCTTTTCCAATTTTACACCGATTTCGCGAGTAACAGACACTTGCATCTTTTCTTTTAGATACGCCGGATCTTCAACCACGAGATTTGCAGTGGTGTGATTATGGATCTGCACAGAATCAACCACAAAGAGCTAATGCGTCTGTGAGAACAATGCCTCTTTCGCCCATCTGTGTTGTAGATCGTGAGGAAAGCTACGCGGCACCCAAACACTCCGGGAATCCAAGCCCCAAGATTTCACGTCAAAAATCTAAGAGCGTTTCAAGAAAGCGATTTGCATCACAGATCGCTAGTCCCTGTATAACTCAGGAGGCCAATAGCACAGTCAGCACCCCACAAGTCACTTCTGAAAACAGAGAAGTTGAACAGGTCTCCGAGGGTATGTGGTCACCCGCAGTTCCGTTCAATATACGGGTGTGTCATGCTGTACAATCTGCAGATTCTGCTCTTGCAGGATCTTCTAGCGATTTTGACAATGTACTACCTCTAAAGAAACGCTCAGTATCGCAGCGCCGCGTAAGTAAAAACCAGCCTGTTGCTAAACATTCATCTTACACGGGGGACCCTGTGTGGAATGATGAACACATCAAAATCTTTATTGCCCTGTCTGCTCAGTATGTCCATATCAAACTCGCACAGATCAAACTAAAATCTTTCTGTGATACGTATGAAAGATTGATAAATGCCTGTCCAACTCCAGACATTGTCGCTGAACTATATGCATTTAATCTAAATCATGCATGTGTACATACACCCCACCTGTGAATTTAAATAAATCTAAATCCACATGACTAGTGAACACTGTGAATAAAATACACGTTTAAACTTTTACAATATAGTGTCTTTGCTTTTTTATAAACGTATAAAAACACACCGCCTCATACTTGCGGGTGTTGTATATCATGCTGTAATCCACATACCAGTATCAAATAATAGTGCAGAAACACAGAATATACATAATATACCCGTAAAACGGGTCTGGTGTGTTATAAAACTCATATAAAACAAATAAATACACGACTAGGATATAAATACATGACTAGGATATAAATTATATAATTGGCACAGGTCAGAACACATATTTGAAGTGTAATGATATATGTTAATTGTACATGTGGTGATTTTTATATCATCCAGCATGAATTTTATACTATTGAAATGTCTTTGAGATGTATTTATTTTATTACATATATACATAATATGTCCGTTAGAATGTCTACAAATAATATGAAAATGAGAATTATACCATGGACATTATCTGTACAGGGTGGGGGCGTTTCTGTGCTTGTGGCTATCTATTTTATCTGTTAACCAGTGTGACTGTGGTTAGCTGGTCACATTGCTGTATCACTCTAACACTGGAAATTATCTGTACAGGGTGGGGCGTTATCACACCTAACACAGCCCTGGACACACTGAAAAATTATGCTGTCGCTGCTTTCATTCTAAATATGTAGCGGTCAGCGGAATTGACAATGAATCTCAGCTATACAGAGAACACTGCTTCTAAAATACATATTACAGAGTTGTTTGTGTTAATCTCGCAGCACTTGCAAATAAGAGTAAACTTAATACAACATATAATGACCCCCCCCCCAAAAAGTAGTCTTTTTGATAGAGACATACCATTGTTAACAAAACACACTGCCCTGATTACAGAATGCAATCTCACAACAACTACATATGAAAAATAGGATATAAAATAAACAGCATGGTGCGTTATAAACACAATTTTGACACAATTTTTATTATTATTATATGTGAATACCCACGCTGATAAAAAATCAAGAGATCGCTGGAATTGTGGGATATGTTAATTGTACATGTGGTATAAAACAACCGCTTTATAATTGTCAAACACAGGATATACATAATATGTCCGTTAGAATGTCTACAAATAATATGAAAATCTAATAGGATATAAAATAAACAGCATGGCGTGTTATAAACACAATTTTGACACAATTTTGCACTATATGCTTATTATTATTATTATATGTGAATACCGACTCTGTTAAAAATCAAGAGATCGCTGAAATTGTGGGATATGTTAATTGTACATGTGGTATAAAACAACCGCTTTATACTTCTCAAAACACAGGATATACACAATATGTCCGTTAGAATGTCTACAAATAATATGAAAATCTAATAGGATATAAAATAAACAGCATGGCGTGTTATAAACACAATTTTGACACAATTTTGCACTATATGCTTATTATTATTATTATATGTGAATACCGACTCTGTTAAAAATCAAGAGATCGCTGAAATTGTGGGATATGTTAATTGTACATGTGGTATAAAACAACCGCTTTATACTTCTCAAAACACAGGATATACACAATATGTCCGTTAGAATGTCTACAAATAATATGAAAATCTAATAGGATATAAAATAAACAGCATGGTGTGTTATAAACACAATTTTGACACAATTTTGCACTATATGCTTATTATTATTATTATTATATGTGAATACCGACTCTGTTAAAAATCAAGAGATCGCTGAAATTGTGGGATATGTTAATTGTACATGTTATAAAACAACCGCGTTATACTTGTCAAAATACAGGATATACACAATATGTCCGTTAGAATGTCTACAAATAATATGAAAATCTAATAGGATATAAAATAAACAGCATGGTGTGTTATAAACACAATTTTGCACTATATGATTATTATTATTATTATTATATGTGAATACCGACTCTGATAAAAAATCAAGAGATCGCTGAAATTGTGGGATATGTTAATTGTACATGTGGTATAAAACAACCGCTTTATACTTGTCAAAACACAGGATATACATAATTTGTCCGTTAGAATGCCTACAAATAATATGAAATTCTAAAAGGATATAAAATAAACAGCATGGTGTGTTATAAACACAATCTTGACACAATTTTTTACTATTATTATATGTGAATACCGACTCTGATAAAAAATCAAGAGATCGCTGAAATTGTGGGATATGTTAATTGTACATGTGGTATAAAACAACCGCTTTATACTTGTCAAACACAGGATATACATAATATGTCCGTTAGAATGTCTACAAATAATATGAAAATCTAATAGGATATAAAATAAACAGCATGGCATGTTATAAACACAATTTTGACACAATTTTGCACTATATGCTTATTATTATTATTATTATTATTATTATATGTGAATACCGACTCTGATAAAAATCAAGAGATCCCTGAACTTGTGGGATATGTTAATTGTACATGTGGTATAAAACAACCGCTTTATACTTGTCAAAACACTGGATATACATAATATGTCCGATAGAATGTCTACAAATAATATGAAAATGAGAATTATACCATGGACATTATCTGTACAGGGTGGGGCATCTCTGTGCTTGTGGCTATCTATTTTATCTGTTAACCAGTGTGACTGTGGTTAGCTGGTCACATAGCTGTATCACTCTTACACTGGACATTATCTGTACAGGGTGGGGCATTATCACACCTAACACAGCCCTGGACACGCTGAAAAATTATGCTGTCGCTGCTTTCATTCTAAATATGTAGCGGTCAGCATAATTGACAACGAATCTCATCTACACAGAGAACACTGCTTCTAAAATACATATTACAGAGTTGTTTGTGTTAATCTCGCAGCACTTGCAAATAAGAGTAAACTTAATACAACATATAATAACCAAAAAAAGTTGCCTTTTTGATAGAGACATACCATTGGTAATAAAACACAATGCCCTGATTACAGAATGCAATCTCACAACAGCTACATATGAAAAATAGGATCTAAAATAAACAGCATGGTGTGTTATAAACACAATTTTGACACAATTTTTATTATTATTATATGTGAATACCCACGCTGATAAAAAATCAAGAGATCGCTGAAATTGTGGGATATGTTAATTGTACATGTGGTATAAAACAACCGCTTTATACTTGTCAAAACACAGGATATACATAATATGTCTGTTAGAATGTCTACAAATAATATGAAAATCTAATAGGATATAAAATAAACAGCATGGCGTGTTATAATCACAATTTTGACACAATTTTGCACTATATGATTATTATTATTATATGTGAATACCGACTCTGTTAAAAATCAAGAGATCGCTGAAATTGTGGGATATGTTAATTGTACATGTGGTATAAAACAACCGCTTTATACTTCTCAAAACACAGGATATACACAATATGTCCGTTAGAATGTCTACAAATAATATGAAAATCTAATAGGATATAAAATAAACAGCATGGTGTGTTATAAACACAATTTTGACACAATTTTGCACTATATGCTTATTATTATTATTATTATTATATGTGAATACCGACTCTGTTAAAAATCAAGAGATCGCTGAAATTGTGGGATATGTTAATTGTACATGTTATAAAACAACCGCGTTATACTTGTCAAAATACAGGATATACACAATATGTCCGTTAGAATGTCTACAAATAATATGAAAATCTAATAGGATATAAAATAAACAGCATGGTGTGTTATAAACACAATTTTGCACTATATGATTATTATTATTATTATTATTATATGTGAATACCGACTCTGATAAAAAATCAAGAGATCGCTGAAATTGTGGGATATGTTAATTGTACATGTGGTATAAAACAACCGCTTTATACTTGCCAAAACACAGGATATACATAATTTGTCCGTTAGAATGCCTACAAATAATATGAAAATCTAAAAGGATATAAAATAAACAGCATGGTGTGTTATAAACACAATCTTGACACAATTTTTTACTATTATTATATGTGAATACCGACTCTGATAAAAAATCAAGAGATCGCTGAAATTGTGGGATATGTTAATTGTACATGTGGTATAAAACAACCGCTTTATACTTGTCAAAACACAGGATATACATAATATGTCCGTTAGAATGTCTACAAATAATATGAAAATCTAATAGGATATAAAATAAACAGCATGGCATGTTATAAACACAATTTTGACACAATTTTGCACTATATGCTTATTATTATTATTATTATTATTATTATTATTATATGTGAATACCGACTCTGATAAAAATCAAGAGATCCCTGAACTTGTGGGATATGTTAATTGTACATGTGGTATAAAACAACTGCTTTATACTTGTCAAAACACTGGATATACATAATATGTCCGATAGAATGTCTACAAATAATATGAAAATGAGAATTATACCATGGACATTATCTGTACAGGGTGGGGCATCTCTGTGCTTGTGGCTATCTATTTTATCTGTTAACCAGTGTGACTGTGGTTAGCTGGTCACATAGCTGTATCACTCTTACACTGGACATTATCTGTACAGGGTGGGGCGTTATCACACCTAACACAGCCCTGGACACGCTGAAAAATTATGCTGTCGCTGCTTTCATTCTAAATATGTAGCGGTCAGCATAATTGACAACGAATCTCATCTACACAGAGAACACTGCTTCTAAAATACATATTACAGAGTTGTTTGTGTTAATCTCGCAGCACTTGCAAATAAGAGTAAACTTAATACAACATATAATGACCAAAAAAAGTTGCCTTTTTGATAGAGACATACCATTGGTAATAAAACACACTGCCCTGATTACAGAATGCAATCTCACAACAGCTACATATGAAAAATAGGATCTAAAATAAACAGCATGGTGTGTTATAAACACAATTTTGACACAATTTTTATTATTATTATATGTGAATACCCACGCTGATAAAAAATCAAGAGATCGCTGAAATTGTGGGATATGTTAATTGTACATGTGGTATAAAACAACCGCTTTATACTTGTCAAAACACAGGATATACATAATATGTCTGTTAGAATGTCTACAAATAATATGAAAATCTAATAGGATATAAAATAAACAGCATGGCGTGTTATAATCACAATTTTGACACAATTTTGCACTATATGATTATTATTATTATATGTGAATACCGACTCTGTTAAAAATCAAGAGATCGCTGAAATTGTGGGATATGTTAATTGTACATGTGGTATGAAACAACCGCTTTATACTTCTCAAAACACAGGATATATATAATATGTCCATTAGAATGTCTACAAATAATATGAAAATCTAATAGGATATAAAATAAACAGCATGGTGTGTTATAAACACAATTTTGACACAATTTTGCACTATATGATTATTATTATTATTATTATATGTGAATACCGACTCTGATAAAAAATCAAGAGATCGCTGAAATTGTGGGATATGTACATGTGGTATAAAACAACCGCTTTATACTTGTCAAAACACAGGATATACATAATATGTCTGTTAGAATGTCTACAAACAATATGAAAACCTAATAGGATATAAAATAAACAGCATGGTGTGTTATAAACACAATTTTGACACAATTTTGCACTATATGATTATTATTATTATTATTATTATTATTATATGTGAATTCCGACTCTGATAAAAAATCAAGAGATCGCTGAAATTGTGGGATATGTTAATTGTACATGTGGTATAAAACAACCGCTTTATACTTGTCAAAACACAGGATATACATAATATGTCCGTTAGAATGTCTACAAATAATATGAAAATCTAATATAAAAACAATACTAGGATAATAAGCACTGTATCAAATTAACAATATCAAAATCTAATATAAAACAAATACTGGGGATAATAATCACTGGATCCAATTAACAATATCAAACTGTATCAAAAGAGGTAGTACATTGTCAAAATCGCTAGAAGATCCTGCAAGAGCAGAATCTGCAGATTGTACAGCGTGACACACCCGTATATTGAACGGAACTGCGGGTGACCACATACCCTCGGAGACCTGTTCAACTTCTCTGTTTTCAGAAGTGACTTGTGGGGTGCTGACTGTGCTATTGGCCTCCTGAGTTATACAGGGACTAGCGATCTGTGATGCAAATCGCTTTCTTGAAACGCTCTTAGATTTTTGATGTGAAATCTTGGGGCTTGGATTCCCGGAGAGTTTGGGTGCCGCATAGCTTTCCTCACGATCTACAACACATCTGGGTGAAAGAGGCGTTGTTCTCACAGACGCATTAGCTCTTTGTGGTTGATTCTGTGCAGATCTGTAATCACACCACTGCAAATCTCGTGGTTGAAGATCCGGCATATCTAAAAGAAAAGATGCAAGTGTCTGTTAGTCGCGAAATCGGTGTAAAATTGGAAAAGCTACACGCCGACACTTATCTATGATCCTGCGTAATATTTGAAAACTTACTGGCGACAGTTATCCATGAAATCATTGTAACCATATTTGCATAAA
Organism: Ranitomeya variabilis; assembly: GCF_051348905.1. Lineage (NCBI taxonomy): Eukaryota > Metazoa > Chordata > Amphibia > Anura > Dendrobatidae > Ranitomeya > Ranitomeya variabilis. The sequence continues at coordinate 1,137,752,215 of NC_135232.1, forward strand.
TCCAGTATAGAGCAGAACAGATATATACCTACAAAATTGGAAAAGCTACACGCCGACACTTATCTATGATCCTGCGTAATATTTGAGAACTTACCGGCGACAGTTATCCATGAAATCATTGTAACCATATTTGCATAAATCCAGTATAGAGCAGAACAGATATATACCTACAAGTATGAACCGGGAATTGCACCGCCGCAGCTCCTGGTTTAATGGGCCGCGCATTGTTCAAACTCGTCGAGACGGGGATATTCTCTTTTTCAAACTGAATTTTTCTGACAACTAGTTTAGCAGTTGTAAATAAAATATAACTATTACACAAAAAGTGAGAATCGTATGTATTTCAAGTGAACCGTTACTGTGGTTGAGCGAAACGGGTCGGCCATTTTCAGAAGTCGCCGACTTTTGGCAAATACTTTTGGCAAATCTATGATCTCGACGTCTGAATCTAGATCTTGACATGGTTCGGGAACACAGCAGTTTTCCGGCATATAGACCAATGGTAGCGTGTCACTATCTGTATGAGAAATTGCACTTAGTCCGTGTATGTCTCCCGATTATGGCAATAATTTCGTCATGCCGAATTATGAACTCTTTGATTCCATAGCTGCGGAATCGTTAGAAGATAATGAGCCTGCTCTTCACCTAATCACAGGTAAGAAAGCTATATATATATATATATACAGTGGGGCAAAAAAGTATTTTGTCAGTCAGCAATAGTGCAAGTTCCACCACTTAAAAAGATGAGAGGCGTCTGTAATTTACATCATAGGTAGACCTCAACTATGGGAGACAAACTGAGAAAAAAAAATCCAGAAAATCACATTGTCTGTTTTTTTATCATTTTATTTGCATATTATGGTGGAAAATAAGTATTTGGTCAGAAACAAACAATCAAGATTTCTGGCTCTCATAGACCTGTAACTTCTTCTTTAAGAGTCTCCTCTTTCCTCCACTCATTACCTGTAGTAATGGCACCTGTTTAAACTTGTTATCAGTATAAAAAGACACCTGTGCACACCCTCAAACAGTCTGACTCCAAACTCCACTATGGTGAAGACCAAAGAGCTGTCAAAGGACACCAGAAACAAAATTGTAGCCCTGCACCAGGCTGGGAAGACTGAATCTGCAATAGCCAACCAGCTTGGAGTGAAGAAATCAACAGTGGGAGCAATAATTAGAAAATGGAAGACATACAAGACCACTGATAATCTCCCTCGATCTGGGGCTCCACGCAAAATCCCACCCCGTGGGGTCAGAATGATCACAAGAACGGTGAGCAAAAATCCCAGAACCACGTGGGGGGACCTAGTGAATGAACTGCAGAGAGCTGGGACCAATGTAACAAGGCCTACCATAAGTAACACACTACGCCACCATGGACTCAGATCCTGCAGTGCCAGACGTGTCCCACTGCTTAAGCCAGTACATGTCCGGGCCCGTCTGAAGTTTGCTAGAGAGCATTTGGATGATCCAGAGGAGTTTTGGGAGAATGTCCTATGGTCTGATGAAACCAAACTGGAACTGTTTGGTAGAAACACAACTTGTCGTGTTTGTAGGAAAAAGAATACTGAGTTGCATCCATCAAACACCATACCTACTGTAAAGCATGGTGGTGGAAACATCATGCTTTGGGGCTGTTTCTCTGCAAAGGGGCCAGGACGACTGATCTGGGTACATGAAAGAATGAATAGGGCCATGTATCGTGAGATTTTGAGTGCAAACCTCCTTCCATCAGCAAGGGCATTGAAGATGAAACGTGGCTGGGTCTTTCAACATGACAATGATCCAAAGCACACCGCCAGGGCAACGAAGGAGTGGCTTCGTAAGAAGCATTTCAAGGTCCTGGAGTGGCCTAGCCAGTCTCCAGATCTCAACCCTATAGAAAACCTTTGGAGGGAGTTGAAAGTCCGTGTTGCCATGCGAAAAGCCAAAAACATCACTGCTCTAGAGGAGATCTGCATGGAGGAATGGGCCAACATACCAACAACAGTGTGTGGCAACCTTGTGAAGACTTACAGAAAACGTTTGACCTCTGTCATTGCCAACAAAGGATATATTACAAAGTATTGAGATGAAATTTTGTTTCTGACCAAATACTTATTTTCCACCATAATATGCAAATAAAATGATAAAAAAACAGACAATGTGATTTTCTGGATTTTTTTGTCTCAGTTTGTCTCCCATAGTTGAGGTCTACCTATGATGTAAATTACAGACGCCTCTCATCTTTTTAAGTGGTGGAACTTGCACTATTGCTGACTGACTAAATACTTTTTTGCCCCACTGTATATATATATATATATATATATATATATATATATATATTATCTGTGTTAATTCCACCACAAATACTGGTTATACCGTAAAACTATAACAGCTATTAACTATTGTATTACACAAATTATGTCATTACACCGTAAAACTATATTATACCATGTCAGCTGCTTTAATCCTTTGTATGTAAACACGGACTAAGTGCAATTTCTCATACAGATAGTGACACGCAACCATCGGTCTATATGCCGGAAAACTGCTGTGTTCCCGAACCATGTCAAGATCTAGATTCAGACGTCGAGATCATAGATGTCAAGAACACTGTAATTTCACCGATACCCGGTGCTCCTAAAAGACGTGGAAATTCGTTATGCAGGTGTCTCGAGAATAGAAAAGGTAACGGTTCACTTGAAATACATACGATTCTCACTTTTTGTGTAATAGTTATATTTTATTTACAACTGCTAAACTAGTTGTCAGAAAAATTCAGTTTGAAAAAGACAATATCCCCGTCTCGACGAGTTTGAACAATGCGCGGCCCATTAAACCAGGAGCTGCGGCGGTGCAATTCCCGGTTCATACTTGTAGGTATATATCTGTTCTGCTCTATACTGGATTTATGCAAATATGGTTACAATGATTTCATGGATAACTGTCGCCGGTAAGTTTTCAAATATTACGCAGGATCATAGATAAGTGTCGGCGTGTAGCTTTTCCAATTTTGTAGGTATTTATCTGTTCTGCTCTATACTGGATTTATGCAAATATGGTTAAAATGATTTCATGGATAACTGTCGCCAGTAAGTTTTCAAATATTACGCAGGATCATAGATAAGTGTCGGCGTGCAGCTTTTCCAATTTTACACCGATTTCGCGAGTAACAGACACTTGCATCTTTTCTTTTAGATACGCCGGATCTTCAACCACGAGATTTGCAGTGGTGTGATTACGGATCTGCACAGAATCAACCACAAAGAGCTAATGCGTCTGTGAGAACAATGCCTCTTTCGCCCATCTGTGTTGTAGATCGTGAGGAAAGCTACGCGGCACCCAAACACTCCGGGAATCCAAGCCCCAAGATTTCACGTCAAAAATCTAAGAGCGTTTCAAGAAAGCGATTTGCATCACAGATCGCTAGTCCCTGTATAACTCAGGAGGCCAATAGCACAGTCAGCACCCCACAAGTCACTTCTGAAAACAGAGAAGTTGAACAGGTCTCCGAGGGTATGTGGTCACCCGCAGTTCCGTTCAATATACGGGTGTGTCACGCTGTAAAATCTGCAGATTCTGCTCTTGCAGGATCTTCTAGCGATTTTGACAATGTACTACCTCTAAAGAAACGCTCAGTATCGCGGCGCCGCGTAAGTAAAAAACAGCCTGTTGCTAAACATTCATCTTACACGGGGGACCCTGTGTGGAATGATGAACACATCAAAATCTTTATTGCCCTGTCTGCTCAGTATGTCCATATCAAACTCGCACAGATCAAACTAAAATCTTTCTGTGATATGTATGAAAGATTGATAAATGCCTGTCCAACTCCTGACATTGTCGCTGAACTATATGCTTTTAAACTAAATCATGCATGTGTACATACACCCAACCTGTGAATTTAAATAAATCTAAATCCACATGACTAGTGAACACTGTGAATAAAATACACGTTTAAACTTTTACAATATAGTGTCTTTGCTTTTTTATAAACGTATAAAAACACACCGCCTCATACTTGCGGGTGTTGTATATCATGCTGTAATCCACATACCAGTATCAAATAATAGTGCAGAAACACAGAATATACATAATATACCCGTAAAACGGGTCTGGTGTGTTATAAAACTCATATAAAACAAATAAATACACGACTAGGATATAAATACATGACTAGGATATAAATTATATAATTGGCACAGGTCAGAACACATATTTGAAGTGTAATGATGTATGTTAATTGTACATGTGGTGATTTTTATATTATCCAGTACGAATTTTATAGTATTGAAATGTCTTTGAGATGTATTTATTTTATTACATATATACATAATATGTCCGTTAGAATGTCTACAAATAATATGAAAATGAGAATTATACCATGGACATTATCTGTACAGGGTGGGGGCGTTTCTGTGCTTGTGGCTATCTATTTTATCTGTTAACCAGTGTGACTGTGGTTAGCTGGTCACATTGCTGTATCACTCTAACACTGGAAATTATCTGTACAGGGTGGGGCGTTATCACACCTAACACAGCCCTGGACACACTGAAAAATTATGCTGTCGCTGCTTTCATTCTAAATATGTAGCGGTCAGCGGAATTGACAATGAATCCCAGCTATACAGAGAACACTGCTTCTAAAATACATATTACAGAGTTGTTTGTGTTAATCTCGCAGCACTTGCAAATAAGAGTAAACTTAATACAACATATAATGACCGCCCCCCAAAAAAGTAGTCTTTTTGATAGAGACATACCATTGGTAACAAAACACACTGCCCTGATTACAGAATGCAATCTCACAATAACTACATATGAAAAATAGGATATAAAATAAACAGCATGGTGTGTTATAAACACAATTTTGACACAATTTTTATTATTATTATATGTGAATACCCACGCTGATAAAAAATCAAGAGATCGCTGGAATTGTGGGATATGTTAATTGTACATGTGGTATAAAACAACCGCTTTATAATTGTCAAACACAGGATATACATAATATGTCCGTTAGAATGTCTACAAATAATATGAAAATCTAATAGGATATAAAATAAACAGCATGGCGTGTTATAAACACAATTTTGACACAATTTTGCACTATATGCTTATTATTATTATTATTATATGTGAATACCGACTCTGTTAAAAATCAAGAGATCGCTGAAATTGTGGGATATGTTAATTGTACATGTGGTATAAAACAACCGCTTTATACTTCTCAAAACACAGGATATACACAATATGTCCGTTAGAATGTCTACAAATAATATGAAAATCTAAAAGGATATAAAATAAACAGCATGGTGTGTTATAAACACAATTTTGACACAATTTTGCACTATATGCTTATTATTATTATTATATGTGAATACCGACTCTGTTAAAAATCAAGAGATCGCTGAAATTGTGGGATATGTTAATTGTACATGTTATAAAACAACCGCTTTATACTTGTCAAAATACAGGATATACATAATTTGTCCATTAGAATGCCTACAAATAATATGAAAATCTAATAGGATATAAAATAAACAGCATGGTGTGTTATAAACACAATCTTGACACAATTTTTTACTATTATTATATGTGAATACCGACTCTGATAAAAAATCAAGAGATCGCTGAAATTGTGGGATATGTTAATTGTACATGTGGTATAAAACAACCGCTTTATACTTGTCAAACACAGGATATAAATAATATGTCCGTTAGAATGTCTACAAATAATATGAAAATCTAATAGGATATAAAATAAACAGCATGGCATGTTATAAACACAATTTTGACACAATTTTGCACTATATGCTTATTATTATTATTATTATTATTATTATATGTGAATACCGACTCTGATAAAAATCAAGAGATCCCTGAACTTGTGGGATATGTTAATTGTACATGTGGCATAAAACAACCGCTTTATACTTGTCAAAACACTGGATATACATAATATGTCCGATAGAATGTCTACAAATAATATGAAAATGAGAATTATACCATGGACATTATCTGTACAGGGTGGGGCATCTCTGTGCTTGTGGCTATCTATTTTATCTGTTAACCAGTGTGACTGTGGTTAGCTGGTCACATAGCTGTATCACTCTTACACTGGACATTATCTGTACAGGGTGGGGCGTTATCACACCTAACACAGCCCTGGACACGCTGAAAAATTATGCTGTCGCTGCTTTCATTCTAAATATGTAGCGGTCAGCATAATTGACAACGAATCTCATCTACACAGAGAACACTGCTTCTAAAATACATATTACAGAGTTGTTTGTGTTAATCTCGCAGCACTTGCAAATAAGAGTAAACTTAATACAACATATAATGACCAAAAAAAGTTGTCTTTTTGATAGAGACATACCATTGGTAATAAAACACACTGCCCTGATTACAGAATGCAATCTCACAACAGCTACATATGAAAAATAGGATCTAAAATAAACAGCGTGGTGTGTTATAAACACAATTTTGACACAATTTTTATTATTATTATATGTGAATACCCACGCTGATAAAAAATCAAGAGATCGCTGAAATTGTGGGATATGTTAATTGTACATGTGGTATAAAACAACCGCTTTATACTTGTCAAAACACAGGATATACATAATATGTCCGTTAGAATGTCTACAAATAATATGAAAATCTAATAGGATATAAAATAAACAGCATGGCGTGTTATAATCACAATTTTGACACAATTTTGCACTATATGATTATTATTATTATTATATGTGAATACCGACTCTGTTAAAAATCAAGAGATCGCTGAAATTGTGGGATATGTTAATTGTACATGTGGTATGAAACAACCGCTTTATACTTCTCAAAATACAGGATATACATAATATGTCCATTAGAATGTCTACAAATAATATGAAAATCTAATAGGATATAAAATAAACAGCATGGTGTGTTATAAACACAATTTTGACACAATTTTGCACTATATGATGATTATTATTATTATTATATGTGAATACCGACTCTGATAAAAAATCAAGAGATCGCTGAAATTGTGGGATATGTACATGTGGTATAAAACAACCGCTTTATACTTGTCAAAACACAGGATATACATAATATGTCTGTTAGAATGTCTACAAATAATATGAAAACCTAATAGGATATAAAATAAACAGCATGGTGTGTTATAAACACAATTTTGACACAATTTTGCACTATATGATTATTATTATTATTATTATATGTGAATTCCGACTCTGATAAAAAATCAAGAGATCGCTGAAATTGTGGGATATGTTAATTGTACATGTGGTATAAAACAACCGCTTTATACTTGTCAAAACACAGGATATACATAATATGTCCGTTAGAATGTCTACAAATAATATGAAAATCTAATATAAAAACAATACTAGGATAATAAGCACTGTATCAAATTAACAATATCAAAATCTAATATAAAACAAATACTGGGGATAATAATCACTGGATCCAATTAACGATATCAAACTGTATCAAAAGCTGACAGCCAGACAAGGAGGGACAGCTGGCTGACAGGGAGGGGAGGAGGGGTTACACCCTTTTGATACATTTTGATATGGGCGGGGCACCTGTCAAATTGAGTTTGATGAATGGTACCGCTGATACACTACTACTATTGTATACTGCTAACCTGATGTTATGTAGTTCCCTTGTTTGTGATTTAAATTGACATAGATATTGTGTGTATTGGTTATACAGTTGTATGAAAAAGTGCTTGCCCCTTCCTGATTTCCTGTTCTTTTGCATGTTTGTCACACTTAACCCTTTATTTACCAATGTCCTTTTTTGGGACACCTATTTGTTTGCTTCTAGCAACTAAGATTTTATAATTTTTATAATTAGGTCCAAATATTTGTGTTGTGTTTGTAAAATGAATGTTTTCAAAACAGGAAATCATGTTATTGTCATTTTTAATTGAATATTGGGACACCCTTTTCTGAAACATCTGTACTTGTAAAAATTTGGCAAATTATGTTTCTGATTCTTTAGGACCCCAAATCATTAAAAATCTGTCATTTAAAAAAATGAAAATTGCTAATTTGGCAAGTAATGGGTTAAAGTGAACCTGTCAGAAGGATTTTGCTAAGAAAACTACAGACACTGTCAGGTTGGCAGTGTTGCTCTGATTCAAATGATGTCTGGGTTGAAGAAATCTGTCTTGTGGTTCTTGTGTAATTAGTGTTAGAAATGTTCAGGTAATGATATGCCCGTGCTGCAGGGCAGGACTGTAGGCAGTGTCTTATCTTCCTGCTCTAAGCCAGAGAAACCAAGGAAAGACCTGACCACAGGCTGCTCAAAACCACAAACAGACTGTCTCTCTCTGTCTCTAGGATGAGAAACATGTTTGTTCTCTTTATTTAGACCAGGAAGATAAGACTCTGCACATCATTTGCTGCAAACTTCTAACACTGATTACACAAGAACCACAAGACGGATTTTTTCACCCCTTGTATCATTTTAATCAGTTTAACATTGCTAACTTGACAATGCCTGTAGTATACTTAGCAATATCCTGCTGACATGTTTGCTTTAAATGTTTCAGATCACCAGACAAATTGAAATATTAGACAAAGATAACACAAGTAATTACAAAATTTAGTTTTTAAATGAAGGTCCTTATTATTAAGGGAAAAAGAAATCCAAACCTACAGGGTCCTGTGTGAAATAGTGATTCCCCCTAAACCTAATAATTGGTTGGACCACCATTATCAGTAACAACTATGGATGTTGTCAGATCTGCTCACCTCAATTTAATATATCAAAAACAGCTGTAAATTTTTAATAAGCATTAAATTGCAAGAGTGCTGTTTTTACAAGCAGTAGATGACAATATCCATTCATGAAAATGGGAATAATTTAATGGATGCTGTTGGTCTGATACCGAAGACCTCATAAATGTTGGGTTCTGGAAATTGGGAACCAGGCTGTGCAGAGCCCCTTCTTGAATTGACTGAAGGTACACATTCTCAACCTCAGCTCTGTTCACCATCTATAGAACTGTATGGAATAGGCTATGGAGTAAAATATGCTGTGTTTTGTAATAATAATTATGTTCCTATGTTGTTACTGTACTATTCAGATCAGTTATGGTGCAATGGATCCTATTATGAGCAATTCAAACCTCTTTCCATCGTTCTTCCAAGCACTTCCCAATTACTCCATCCAGTGTCTGGCCATTATACAATTACTCAGACATTATAACTGGACGTGGATCGGTGTTATTACATCTAATGATGATTTCGGAGAGAAGCAGAGCCAGGAATTAAAGACAAAGGCTGCCAATTATGAAATTTGTGTTGAGTATATTATTAAAATTCGTGATTCTGTACCGATATTTCCAAATTATTATGAAAACTTAAAGATTATTAACAACTCATCTTCACAAGTCATTGTCATTTGTGGAACATTTTCTGTCTTTATTGTATTCTTTATTGAAGATGAACTCAAAGCCTGTGAGAAGACCTTCATTGTACCAGCAGGTTGGATTGCTAGCATCATACCACCTACAAAAACAAGGTCACCATTTCATGGAAGTCTTGTATTTTCTCCACCTACTAAAGAGATGCCAGATTTGAGAAATTTCCTACAAGAAATTAGCCCAAGAAATCGTCCAGATGACATCTTATTGGAGATGATCATTGAATTTGCTTTCCAATGTTTCACCTCTGTTCAAATGAGAAAATATCTTATTAATTTACCTCTTCAGGAATGCAACAGAACTATTAAGTTAGGTGAACTTAGTAGCAATGTATACTATACTGTCAGTTTTAGGGTCACTTATCTTGTGTATAAATCTGTCTACACCATGGCACATGCTCTACATGAGATGCAATCACAGATAGCAAAAAATATAAAGTATAAAGAAAATCAGAGACTGCTGCAAAAGGTAAGATATGACTTATGAAAAGCATATGGTTCAGTGTAAGATAAGAATGAGCTATAAAGCAGAATATAGCACTCCTGTTAATAGTATGTGCTAAAGTAGAGTCTCAAACCTCACTGAACTGACATATAGGAACTTGGCACTCGAGAAGATATAATGAAGAAAACGTTATTTGTATAAAGGCAATCCACAAAGTTTATGACTAGAGATGAGCGAAAAAGGTTTAGAATTGAGAGTCCTCAGTGGTTGATACCTTTTAATGGCTAACTGAACAGATGGTAACAAATTGCAAGCTTTCAGACTACACAGGTCTCTTCATCAGGCATAGACTAACACAAATTCTGAAGAATCACATATTTATGCACAACATTTCACAGAAAAAAAAAAACAAAAAAAACCATGGATAAGACAGGTGGCATGAAGCAGAATTACCATGAGTGATAAGCAGTTATGTCCATAAATGTTGGGCCAGTTCTTAGATAAGGAATGTTTTATTGTCCTCTGATTGGGGTCTCTGTTGTGATGACCCCCTCATAGACTGAGGGGCAAGTTCCTTAGTTGATGTAAAAAGACATAAATCCATGCGACACATTCATTCCACCACTAAGACAGTCAAAGATTGTAGAGATGAGCGATGTTCGTTAGTCAAACCATGCAAATCCTAATGCTCATTTCAAGTATATAGAGTATAATGGGAGTCAATGGGGAATCTGAGCATTTTTCCAGCAGATCCTACAAAGAGGTCTGGTGGCAGTGAAAATCTTGAAATGGATGGGAAAAGTTCTGAATGGAAGGAGAACCATATGGAGAAGACCCCTGGAAGCATCTCTGACTCTCGCATTGCTGCTGAGAACAATGTTGTCACACTTTTACTAAACTTTAACCCCTTACTGACATCAGGCGTAATAGTACGCCGATGTTGCATACCCTCCCTTTAATTTGGGCTCTGGCGGTGAGCCCACATCTTTCCGGGGACATGTCAGCTGACAGGTGCCCACAATAGCTTTGGGTGTAAGCGTGATCCACCAGCGGCTATTACCCAGTTAGAGTTTGACAGCGGCATTTAGGCTGCACTTCGGGCTGGGCGCACACCTGCTGGCCATCCCACTTTGCCACGAACGTCGACTTTTTCAGCCACGATCTCAGGCACCGCGTGACTTTTCTGCTCTTCCTTTATCTTCAGCATAAATATCTACCTTAAGGCTACTATTTATCCCAACGTGTGGTACCACCGTTCAACATACCCTAGCCACAGGATCTATTTATGTTTCTCCAAGGTGGCCACTAGTGACAGACCTAAACAATGTCTCTCTTCTCCCTGATGGGATTATGCAAATACGATTAATACTTTATTGCAACGCGACATTGTGATCAAGGCCACAGAGTGGCCGAAACGTCAAATTACCTGTCGCTTATCACCTATTAAATTAATAAATCTCACTTGAAGCAAAATCCGCTCTGATATGAGTGCAGTGATTATTGACTCAACTGTCGTATTAATCAATTTACTGGTAAATCTCCCTTTCAGGTCAACTATGAGTTTGTTCCGCAGTTTTGAGAATTTTCCTGCATGGATTCTGGTTGCCCTGATGCTGAGGGTATGGTGCAACAGTTAAGAACCCTTTAGAGGGAGGTTCAAGGGAACATCTCCAAAGCCCAGAAGAAGTACAAATGTTTTGCGGACAGGAGGAAGGGGTTAGCTCCTGCGTTGGCTATGGTTGAGAATGTGTGGTTGTCTACCCGTAACATCAAACTTAAGATGCCCTCTGTGAAGTTGAGCCCCAGGTTTATAGGTCCATACAAGATTATAGAGGTGATCAACCCAGTGGCCTATAGATTAAATTTGTCCACCTCCTTCAAAATATCTAATGTCTTCCACAGGTCCCTATTAAAACCTGTGGGAATGGTTAGAGAAGATTCCTAATCCAATGTTCTGCCAGTGATGGTAGAGGGGGGTCAACTGGAGTACAAGGTAGGGCGCATCATTGTATCAACGTGGGTGCACCGGAGGCTTCAGTTCCTAATCCACTGGAAGGGATATTCCATTGAGGATCGGTCAAGGGTTCCGGCCATTTCTGTTCACGCTGATCGACTGGTGCGGGCTTCTCATGCCAGATACCCTGAGAAGCCTGAGGGTCCAGTGGCCCCCTGTTAAGAGTGGGTACTGTCATGGTTAGGACATGGTTAATGTCATGTTCTCTCAGGGTTAATTTTGCTGGCCTCCCCTTGCACCTGGGAGGCGTATTTATACTCACTCCAGGCTAGGATTCCATGTCAGCTATACTTTCGTCTTGTCTGTGTGCTTGACCCCTGGATTGTGTGCTCGGTTTGCAATTGCGTTCCTTGCTCTCCGTGCTTTACTCTGCTCATTTGTTCTTTTGGATTTCTGACCTCTGGCTTCTCTTCTGACAATCCCCTGTCTCTTCCCTTTGGTACCTTGTGATCTCCTGGTTCTGATCTTAGCTTGTTTGACTACTCTCCTGTGTGTATCGTCTCCTCTGCACCTGGCATCTGGCTCCATGCCTGACCACCTCCCACTCACATGGTTCAGGTCCTGTTTATTACCTGGTTAGTAACCCGGCACTTTGCTCAGCTCCATTGCTGCTGTGTGCAGCTCTCTCTCTGCAGCAGTAATACCCAGGAGTCGTGACACAGGCCAAATTAAGTTTTTATTTCAAACCAATAAAATTGCACACAAGCTACTTTCTAGAGTATATATGACAATACCCACGAGTACTAAGAGAACTAAGTAATGTAATAGCTAAACCATTATTTCTTATTTTTAGGGACTCTATAGCGATGGGGTCTGTTCCGCAGGACTGGCGCATAGCAAATGTGGTACCAATATTCAAAAAGGGCTCTAAAAGTGAACCTGGAAATTATAGGCCAGTAAGTCTAACCTCTACTGTTGGTAAAATATTTGAAGGGTTTCTGAAGGATGTTATTCTGGATTATCTCAATGAGAATAACTGTTTAACTCCATATCAGCATGGGTTTATGAGAAATCACTCCTGTCAAACCAATCTAATCAGTTTTTATGAAGAGGTAAGCTATAGGCTGGACCACGGTGAGTCATTGGACGTGGTATATCTCGATTTTTCCAAAGCATTTGATACCGTGCCGCACAAGAGGTTGGTACACAAAATGAGAATGCTGAGTCTGGGGGAAAATGTGTGTAAATGGGTTAGTAACTGGCTTAGTGACAGAAAGCAGAGGGTGGTTATAAATGGTATAGTCTCTAACTGGGTCGCTGTGACCAGTGGGGTACAGCAGGGGTCGGTATTGGGACCTGTTCTCTTCAACATATTCATTAATGATCTGGAAGAAGGTTTACACAGTAAAATATTGATATTTGCAGATGATACAAAACTATGTAAAGCAGTTAATACAAGAGAAGATAGTATTCTGCTACAGATGGATCTGGATAAGTTGGAAACTTGGGCTGAAAGGTGGCAGATGAGGTTTAACAATGATAAATGTAAGGTTATACACATGGGAAGAAGGAATCAATATCACCATTAAACACTGAACGGGAAACCACTGGGTAAATCTGACAGGGAGAAGGACTTGGGGATCCTAGTTAATGATAAACTTACCTGGAGCAGCCAGTGCCAGGCAGCAGCTGACAAGGCAAACAGGATCATGGGGTGCATCAAAAGAGGTCTGGATACACATGATGAGGGCATTATACTGCCTCTGTACAAATCCCTAGTTAGACCGCACATGGAGTACTGTGTCCAGTTTTGGGCACCGGTGCTCAGGAAGGATATAATGGAACTAGAGAGAGTACAAAGGAGGGCAACAAAATTAATAAAGGGGATGGGAGAACTACAATACCCAGATAGATTAGCGAAACCATGTATAAGTATATAAGGGGACAATACAAATATCTCGCTGAGGATCTGTTTATACCAAGGAAGGTGACGGGCACAAGGGGGCATTCTTTGCGTCTTGAGGACAGAAGGTTTTTCCACCAACATAGTAGAGGATTCTTTACTGTTAGGGCAGTGAGAATCTGGAATTGGTTGCCTGAGGAGGTGGTGATGGCGAACTCAGTCGAGGGGTTCAAGAGAGGCCTGGATGTCTTCCTGGAGCAGAACAATATTATATCTTACAGTTATTAGGTTCTGTAGAAGGACGTAGATCTGGGGATTTATTATGATGGAATATAGGCTGAACTGGATGGACAAATGTCTTTTTTCGGCCTTACTAACTATGTTACTATGTTACTATGTAAATTTGTGATCAACCAAATTTGTGTGCCTGTAGCAGGTCAATTTAGGCTTTTATTTCAAACCAATAAAATTGCCCGCAAACCAAGTTCTACTGTATATATTACAATATTAAATGTTTGACTAACCTAATCTATACACTTTTAGCAGACCAATTTTGGTTTTTATTTCAAATCGGTGAAATTTCAGACAAAGCAGGTTCTACAGTATATATGACAATAGCAATTTTTAAACATTTTAACCCACCATAATTTTACACAAAGTACCTTAATCTGTATGGATGATTGACTAATTGAATCCATAAAAATATTTTTACATTTTTTTAGTTTGATGTAACACTGTAATGTAACATGAGCCATATTAAAGTGTATGGAAAATTTTTGTAAGATATTTTTTGGAGTTTCCTATACCATCATGATATAACGTGTATATGTTACAGTGTATGGGTGAATTATTGAATCCATAAAAATTTTGGAAGTTTTGTTTGGAGTGTTATATACCAATGACATTTAACAGAAATCATGTAATACTGTATGGATGAGTATTTGAATCCACAAAAATGTTAAACATTGTTTAGAGTGTTATATACCACAGAAATTTAACACAAAGCACATAATGTTGTATGAATGGGTAATTGAATCCAGAAATTTTTTTTAACACTTTTTGAGACTTATATATAACACCAAAATATACTATAGAGCATGTAATACTGTATGGATAAGCAATTGAATCCACAAAAATATTTCAATGCTTTTTGGGAGTGTTACCATATTTTTCACTTTATAAGACGCACCTGATTATAACACGCACCCCCAAATTTGGTGAAGAAAAAGAGAAAAAAATAATTTTATGTTAAATGGGCACCTGTCTTATAATGCCAGTGTCCGTCTTACAAATCATATATATGTCCCTCATCCTGGTATCTATATAACCTCTATCCTGGCACATAGCCCCCCTTGTGCTGGCACATTGCCCCCATCTCATCCTGGATATGGCCCACCCATCACTATAAGCCCCCTTCTGGCACGCATATGGCCCCCCTCTCTCTATATGCTCCTCTGCTGGCATGCACATGGCTCCCCCCTCTCTCTATACACCATGCTCATGGCCCCCCAGTCACTACATACCCCCCTGCAGGCACGCACATGGCCCCCAGTTACTACATGCCCCCTGCAGGCATGCACATGGCCCCCACTCACTACATGCCCCCCTTCTGGCACACACATGGTCCCCCAGTCACTACATGCCCCCTGCAGGCACACACATGGCCCCTCAGTCACTACATGCCCCCTACAGGCATGCACATAGCCCCCCAGTCACTACATGCCACTCTGCAGGCACACACATGGCCCCCAGTCACTACATGCCCCCCTGCAGGCACACACATAGCCCCCAGTCACTAAATGCCCCCCTTCTGGCACACACATGGCCCCCCAGTCACTACATGCCCCTTGCAGGCACACACATGGCCCCCCCAGTCACTACATGCCTCACTGCAGGCGCACACATGGCCCCCCAGTCACTACATGCCCCCTGCAGGCACACACATCGCCCCCCAGTCACTAAATGCCCTGCTGCAAGCACACACATGCCCCCCAGTCACTACATACCCCCCAGCTGCCAGGCAAATGATAAAATAACAAGCACTTAACTCACCTTCTGATGATGGCTCCCAGCTCCTCGGTTGCACTTCCTGTTTCTCAGGCATCAGATCATGTGACCTGAGCACACAGTGATGACATCACTGTGCTGTGCCGATCACATGATCAGATGTCGGCACAGACACAGGAAGAGCCATGGGAGAACTGGGAGCAGGGAGCCATCATCGGAAGGTGAGTTAAGTATTTGTTAATCTATTATATGCCTGCCAGCAGGGGGCATGTAGTGACTGGGGGGGGCTATGTGTGTGCCAGTAGGGGGCATATTCATGATGGGAGAAGGGGGAGTGCAGGCACATGTAATATGCACTGCTCCCCTGTCAACCAACTTGGCGCAGCTTCAGGACCAATGTGATGGACAGCAGGTGCAGTGAATATTACATGAGGCTAATGAGCGGGAGCACAGGACCTCCTGCTGTCTCTGCAGCCCGCAGCCAGCCCACTCCAGCCCCCTGACACCACTTCAGAGCCACCCCCTCCTCTGCAGCACAGCACATCACACAGATTCGGATTATAAGATGCACCCCCCACTTTCCCCCAAAATTTTGGGGAACAAAAGTGCGTCTTATAATCCCAAAAATGCGGCATATACCACTAAAATGTACAACAGAGCACATAGCATTGCATGATGAGGAACTGAATTTGAAACAATTTTTAAGTCTTTTTGTGAGTATTATATACCACTGAAATATACAATAGAACATGTAATACTCTATGGGCGAGTAATTGAATACAGAAAAATGTTTCCAAGCTTTTTGGAGTGTTATATATGACAGAAATGCACCACAAAGCATGTAATACTCTGACAATATAGCAAATTGTTTCACCCCCAAAACCAAATCTGGTCATGTGCAGCAGCTATATATTTAGCAACAGACTGTAAAGGACTCAGCCTAGAGCCTTTAACCCTAGAACGCGTACCTGAGGCCTCGCAGGCCTGCTAGGTTACTTGTTTTCTATTATCTGTAAAACTACATTAGTTAGAATTTTGAAACTCAAGGTAATCCTCAGGTATATAGTTGTTAGTAATATCCAGTTGTTCATATATTTTTATGTTATAGGCATCTCGTATAGCAATGCTTTTTTTGTGACTACCCCAGATTCACGTACCTGGGGCCTTTGAGGCCTGCTTTGGTTTACATGTACTCCTCAGTCTTTTTGTCTGTACTGTTGTTGGGGAAGAACTTATGACTCAGTCTTTATGACTATTGGTCGATGGCTGTTGCTGGGAAAAGTGTGGATTCTGCCCGACATGGTAATGTGATCCTGGAAGGGAGTTTCCCCTCACAAAGTAACATGATTATGATGTCAGTACAGGTCCTTTAGTCCTAAATCCTAGTTGCTGGAGAGACTTTGGAGGAAGAAGTCAGCTTTCTTTGGTCTGTAACAAAGAACCTTTCTGAGCTCCAAAACCAGAGGCTTCTACTGCACTTACAAGAAAGTGATCTGTTGAAGGTAAGAGTAGGGGGGCTGTACTTTACCCTAAGCACACAAACACTAACAAAGTCTTAGCACACACAGTGTATAGTGCACAAGCCTGATTGTAATCTTTATTTTTTACTTTTCATTTTAGTTTACTCACATCTAAGATTACAATGGCACAGTCTACATCAAGGGGATTGACTGTCCAAGAAATTGAGGCGATTATTTTCAATAGTGATGAAGACAGTGACATTTCTTTGTCGGATGAAGAGTATATTCCACCAGCTAATGTATCAACTTCATCGTCCAGCGATTCCTCAGATGATGAAGAAGTAATGGATCCAGCAGAATGTGCAAGTAGAACATCTAAAACAAATGTTTTTTGGAACAGTACTGCTGTGGCTCATGCACGCACCCCATCACATAACATTATTAGAGTTCCTCAAGGAGCTGTCGGAATTTCCCAATTCATGTCCAAAAAAGATGTTTTCAGTAAATTTGTTTCAGATGATATTGCAGATGAGGTAGTTTTGTGTACGAATGTGGAAGGTAAACGTATTGCTTCGGAAAAAAAAAAAACTTGGAAAAATTTAACTAAAGAGGAACTATATGCCTATATTGGCCTTACTCTTCTGGCAGGGTCGACTAAATCATATGATGTGCCAATCAGAGAGTTATTTCTGAACCCATTTGCAGATCCACATTACAAAGCCACTATGTCCGTAGATAGATTTGAGGCTATTCGGAGATGCATTCGTTTTGATGAAAAGAGAACTCGGCCTGTGAGGTTGGCAACCGATAAATTAGCGCCTATTAGCTATATATGGAATCTTTTTATCAAGAACTGTTGCAAACTTTACAATTCTAGCGAATATGTGACAGTGGACGAACAACTTCTTGCCTTTAGGGGACGTTGCAAATTTATCCAATATATGCCCAGTAAGCCAGCTAAATACGGCATAAAAATTTTCTGGATGTGCGATTCAGCAACTTATTATGGGATGAATGGCATGATTTACTGTGGAAAAGAAGCTGACGCTCCAGTCCAGAAAGATCTATGTTCCAACATAGTGAAAACACTAGCTTTACCAATTTTCCATTCTGGAAAAAATATCACTATGGATAATTATTTTACTAATTTAGAACTGGCCAATTGTTTGCTTCAGAAACAACTAACACTTGTTGGTACAATGAGACCAAACCGCCGCGAAATTCCACCAATAATGAAGCACAATGCACAGCGACCAATCTACGAGAGTGTATTCGGTTTCTGCAATGAGGCAACAATGGTGTCCTATAAAGCCAAGAAAGAAAAATCTGTGATATTACTGAGCACAATGCATCACGATGAAAGTATTGACACCAATGACAGGAAACAAAAACCTAAAATTATACTTCATTATAATAAGACAAAAGGAGGTGTCGACAAGATGGACGAAATGATTACTGAATATTCGTGTAAAAGGCAGACTAAACGTTGGCCTGTTGCCCTTTTTTCCAATATCCTTGATGTGTCATTCCTCAATAGCTATATTGTTTATTGTCAAACTAATCCAGAATTCCATGCCAACAGGAAGGACAATAGACGTATATTTTTGACAGAACTTTGTTATGAACTTTTGATGCCTACTATGCTAGAGAGAAGCAGCACAAAATGCTTATCAAGGCAAATTACAGAGGCAATGATCCGATGTGGAATATGCTTTCAGGAACAGCCAGAGCAAAGAGAAAAAAAAAGAAAGCGCTGCTATATTTGTCCAGCAAAGAAAATAAGAAAATCGGAGCGTTTCTGTTCTACTTGCGGACAAAATGTATGCAGGGAACATTCTGAAGAAAAAATAATATGCAAGAATTGTCGGGGGAATATGTAAAGTGGAAAATAAATATTCCTGCACCAAGTTTGCTACAGACTTTATGTAAAAACTTTTTATAAGAAAAAATTTATCCGTCATAAAAAATTGTACTGAGTGAATATATTGGGCGTGCCCGTTTAGTTACATTTTTGTTGTTTTATGTACATAATTTTTTTGGGGAATTATACACATCTTAGGCTATGTTCCAAGTAGCGCTGGGGTTCACCAGAATGGGATCCATAATGGATCTGACCTCCTGGTAACTCCAGCTAAGGCTGATGGAATGCCGGGATTCCACCAGCCTTAGCTGAGGTCACCAGGAGGTCAGATCCATTACGGATCCCCTCCTGGTGGACCCCAGCGCTAGTGGGAATGCATCCTTACTTTGCAAATTTAAAATAAACTTTGAAAAGTATTTTTATTTGAGTTATTCCATGTTATTTGCACACAGGCCTAAAAGGCCCCAGGTACGTGAATATGGGGTAGTCACAAAAAAAGCATTGCTATACGAAATGCCTATAACATAAAAATATACGAACAACTGGAAATTACTAACAACTATATAGCTCTCTATTACCACTCTCTCTGCTCCTGCAACTGTCCTTAGGCTAAATGCAGAATGTATCTGATGCAAACAGCAAAGCAAAGGATTTGCCCTTAGGAGGACTGTTAGTATGATGGTTGAGAATGAGAACCAGTATCAATGCTAGAGGACTCAGATTCATTCAACTGTGCACACACTCACCTGGACAAGCACTCTCTCCCTTCAATAAGAAATGGTGTCTGTGTGCCGAGCGTGGAGGTGCCGGTCCTTTTATAACCCCTGATGTATTACTGCCAGCCAATCAGATTAATGCCACTACCAAGATGGCTTTGGCATTACAGTGACTGGCCGGTATTTCCTGCATGTTTATTGTCTGCGTAACAGATGCCAAACATGAGGGATGGGTATCTGAATTTCAAAGTCGAACATTGACTAATGCTCCCCGAGTGCTGATCACATCCCAGTACCCAGATACTCGAGTCTTATCCGAGTATCACCGAACACGTTCGCTCATCCCTATTTATGATATTTCAATCAGGTCTCCAATCTTCTTCAGATTTACTGTGTGTAAAATAAAAAATACTTATCAACATAAAAGGAAAAAAATATACATACATATACAGTATATATATACAGTATTTTTCTTATATGTGAATAAGTGTTTTTTATTTTACACACAGTATATCGGAAGAAAATTGGAGACCTGACCAAAACATCATTGACTGTGGATATCATTTAGACAAATAAAATATTCTTGAGTGCCAAATTCCTATTTGTAAGAAAGGAATGAAAACTGAAGTTAAAATGGAAGCAAATCACAACTTTGTGCCTTACAAACAGTAAGTAAAAGCAAAAAATGTCTCCTGTTCTAGTGAAGAATTAATCTATATATATAAGAGGCATCGTGATTACTTGCTAATCCCGCCCCCTGCACAGTAGCTCTGCCCCCACCACATCACCACACATAATCCTGCCCCCACCCATCACCACACACAATCCTGCCCCCCACAAATCCCGCCCCCCACCACATCACCACACATAATCCACACATCACCACACATAATCCCACCCCCACCACATCACCACACATAATCCCGCCCCCCACCCCATTACCACACACAATCCGCACATCACCACACACAATCCCGCCCCCCACAAATCCCGCCCCCCCCACCACATCACCACACATAATCCCGCCCCCCCACCACATCACCACACATAATCCCGCCCCCCCACCACATCACCACACATAATCCCGCCTCCCAACACATCACCACACAATCCCACGCCCCCAACACATCACCACACATAATCCCACCCCCCCACCACATCACCACACAATCCCGCGCCCCCAACACATCACCGCACATAATCCCGCCCCCGCCCCATCACCACACATAATCCCGCCCCTCCACCATATCACCACACATAATCCCCCACCACCACATCACCACATAATCCTGCCCCCCACCATATTACTACACATAATCCCGCCCCCCACCACATTACCACACATAATCCCACCCCCACCACATTACCACACATAATACCGCCCCCCATCCCATTACCACACACAATCCACACATCACCACACACAATCCCACCCCCCACAAATCCCGCCCCCCACCACATCACCACACATAATCCCGCCCCCCCACCACATCACCACACATAATCCCGCCCCCCAACACATCACCACACAATCCCGCACCCCCACCACATCACCACACATAATCCCGCCCCCCCACCACATCAACACACATAACCCCGCCCCCCACACCATTACCACACATTATCCCGCCCACCACATTACCACACATAATCCCGCCCCCACCACATCACCACACATAATCCCGCCCCCAACACATCACCACACATAATCGCGCCCCCCACCCCATCACCACACTATTGTTATTAACTTCATTTTAAGTTAATTTGCCACATGCGTAAGCGCTATTGCCGAGCGTTAGCTGGCTGGAAACATCTAGTTAAATTCATATGGATTGACTTTTAATTCCTTTGAGGCTGAGTCATGGACAATTTTCTCTCATCTGAGAAAATTGGACCTATTATGCTAATTACACTCTGATCAGACTCTCATCAAAGTTTGATCAGAGTGTAATCCACTTTTCTTGCATGTGGAGAATAAAAAAAAAATCTCCATCTTCTCCATTCAGTGTGTCCATGAAAATCGGACAGCACTCGATATGTCATTTGTCCAATATTTTCTACAGACCCATAAACATGAATGGTCTGCTGCCATTAGATTTTTCATTGGCAACTTGTGCATGTTGCAATTTTTCCCGCGGGCCAACTCGGACATGTACACAGGCCCATAGAATAACATAGGAAAACTGCTAGCCATCAAATCGGTGGATAACACTAGTCTGATTATTACGGTCGTGTGTACGAGCCCTTGCAAAGGTTTTTTACTTTTAGGATGAAACAATTAATTTCTGTATTTCAGGAGCTATAAGATTTTTTTCGTGTTGTCACGATACATCTATGAGTCTGGAAGAGTTATCTTTTTAATAGAATCATTTTGAGGTCCATATGACTTAATAATTAATTTTCTCCTTTTGGCTAAGAATGGATAAATAGCAATTCTAATATTTTTTGGCTTTTTAATTGTGATAAAAAATATAATTTTATTTTAAGGGTCACTATGATTCAGACGGTACTAAACATTTTTTTCTGGTGTATTATTATTATTATTATTATTATTAAGTCATTACTATTGTTAAGATTATTTTTATGGGAGGTAGGTATTCTTTATCAAACTTTATTAGTTCCTAAAGTATTTGAAACAATGATATCATAACTTGTCACTACTCCACTGACAGATACATTTTATTATTATTATATCTTGTGGCATATTTAAGTACATGTTTTTGTCTCATATTGTCATATTTAAGAATTAGGACAATGCAATAATATTTTATTTGAGGGTGGTGAGAGGTAGTCAAAGACTGGCAGAGGGAGACAACTTTTTTAAAATTCAAATTTGCCTCAAGCCCTTTTCAGCATTTTAATGTAAACACAGAGGTATCAAAGTCAACGTGACTATCTGGATAAGGGAAAACAGATGGTAGCAGGTGGTATCCAACAGCCAATTTAACAACACACTGCAGTAACAGGCTATTTTGGTTAAGGCCCCGTCTCACTAAGCGATTTACCAACGATCACGACCAGCGATATGACCTGGCCGTGATCGTTGGTAAGTCGCTGTGTGGTCGCTGGGGAGCTGTCACACAGACCGCTCTCCCCAGCGACCAACGATCAGGGGAACGACTTCGGCATCGTTGAAACTGTCTTCAACGATGCCGAAGTCCCCCTGCAGCACCCGGGTAACCAGGGTAAACATCGGGTTACTAAGCGCAGGGCCGCGCTTAGTAACCCGATGTTTACCCTGGTTACCAAAAAAAACAAACACTACATACTCGCCTTTCGGTGTCCAGGTCCCTTGCCGTCTGCTTCCTGCTCTGACTGAGATCCGGCCGTACAGTGAGAGCAGAGCGCAGCGGTGACGTCACTGCTGTGCTCTGCTCTCACTGTACGGCCGGCAGTCAGTGAGAGCAGGAAGCAGACGGCAAGGGACCTGACGGACATCAGAAGGCGAGTATGTATTGTTTTTTTTTTTTTTACATTTACGCTGGTAACCAGGGTAAACATCGGGTTACTAAGCGCGGCCCTGCGCTTAGTAACCCGATGTTTACCCTGGTTACCAGTGAAGACATCGCTGGATCGGTGTCACACACACCGATTCAGCAATGTCAGCGGGGCCTCAACGACCAAAAAAAGGTCCAGGCCATTCCGACACGACCAGCGATCTCGCAGCAGGGGCCTGATCGCTGGTACGTGTCACACATAGCGAGATCGCTATGGAGGTCGCTGTTGCGTCACAAAACTTGTGACTCAGCAGCGATCTCGCTAGCGATCTCGCTATGTGAGACGGGGCCTTTACTTAAATGCTAAATATTGTCCAAAAATTATCCCTTTTAGAACCAATGCCTGCTTTGCTGGAGTTTCCACAAAGGCAGTAAAAATGGATGAAGCCGTAGCTTTTCTTTTTACATGGGGTCTTGCAGACATTACCCCTGCTAGGGAAGTATAATATG
This sequence comes from Ranitomeya variabilis, assembly GCF_051348905.1. Taxonomy (NCBI): domain Eukaryota; kingdom Metazoa; phylum Chordata; class Amphibia; order Anura; family Dendrobatidae; genus Ranitomeya; species Ranitomeya variabilis. The sequence continues at coordinate 1,137,775,940 of NC_135232.1, forward strand.
TTTTTTTTTTCTAAGAGAAGAAACATTAACATTTTCATAAGCCAAGAAAAATTATCCCTTTGTTTAGGGAGCAAAGTCAGCTGTGATGTTTTGAAAGTGAAGAGGTAATGATTTCTCAACTAGCAGTGATAAAAATTCAACTATTTTTTGTGATCTGCAAATTCGGGATGGCATGCTTTGCAATGTACAAATGCTTGACATGAGCTGACACTTTCCTGGCTGAAGCAATCCCATTATTCAAGCTGGTTTATTTAGGGAAGAAATGTTGCGTAACTAAATTTAGGATGGAGGGAGAGTGAATTACTTTGCTCCACCACATGGCAGTCACAATGTCCCAGGCAGTGTCACGTACAAACATTCCATCATGCAGTTGACAGCCGGTGTGAAATTTGCTGCTTGATGAACAACTGACCAATTTGGTCCACAACACAATATCAGCTTGTGCTACTGTAATGAAGAATCATTAGGACCAAGAGGAGTTAAATGATTTTTATGTTCACAACACGTTTCAATGCTGGACTAGCCTAAGGATCGGTCATTAATGTTAAAGTAGTGGACAACTTGTTTAAGATATAGATATGAATAAACCGATTTAATAGAATGCCATGACTTCTTAAATATAATAAATAAATATAATAATAAATATAATCACCTCTGAAATGGATTTAAACATTGTAATTATTAGTTAGTGATAAAAGAAAACACTGATCTATAACAAGTGATGAATGTAAAAACTTTATTTCATCTCAGTCCAGAGTGTTTCTTTATCATAAATGTAACAATGAATGCTGTCATTCTAGCTTACTGTATATAATTATTAACTCAAACAAATGCAAAAATAAGTCTCAAAGTTACTACAGTCATATTCTATTGCAAAAAAAAATCATGTTTAGTAATTAAAGATGAGAGGCTCCCAAAAAATGGCAACGCTTGGCACCATTTCACACAATGCTGACGACTCCGACACAGGGATGAGTGTTTATTCAGATCGCACTCAGCCATACAAGTCAATGGGTGCATTGAAAACATGAGACTCTGCTCAGATTATATCTGAGAACAGTCTAATTCCTGAGCATGGACACAATGGAGAAGATGGTGACTTTTTTTCTTCATCTTCTCCTCATTCAAGAGAATCTGAGCACATTATGCTCACACTTTGATCAAACTCTGATGAGCATTTAATAATAATAATAATAATAATAATAATAATAATCTTTATTTATATAGCGCCAAAATATTCTGCAGCACTTTACAATTAGCGTTTGATCATAGTGTGATTTGCATAATTGGCCCAATTCTCTCAGATAAGAGAATCTGAATTAGTCTGCACCTTCCCCATGGCAGATTTCCTGAACCACGATCCCAAGAAGCAAATCGGACCATTGACAAGAATTGGCCCAGTTTACTTGTGGCCTCCTGCAATGTCCAGCTTCTAGTGTAATAAAAAACAGTGCAAGGGGGCACTCCTAGGATTACACCTGATGGTCAAGAGGAACGTACAATGAATCGGATATCCACTCACCTGTCCGGGTTTTGCACCACGGGAGAAGCCTGCGATGAGTAGAGAGCCGACCGTCAAGCTGTGAGGCATGGAATCCAAGCTGACATGTGACTAGACCACATGGCCACAGGTCCTGCGGATCTCCAAATGGTAATGCCTGCACTGCTCCATCCGCAACTCACAACTGAGTGTAGGTAAATGAAGGAAAGAATGTGCGGTCAGGCGGAGCGCTGGACATATGTAAGCCCACAAGGGCAGGGTTGTCACCCCTCTGTATCAGTCTGTAATTGTTAGCTTGCTTACTGTAAGTGATATCTGTAATTTGTGTGTAACCCCTTCTCATGTACAGCACCATGGAATCAATGGTGCTATGTAAATAAAGAATAATAATAATAATAATAATAATAATATGGATAACGACAGAAGGTTATAAAATGTACAAACCTTTGTTAAAATGCTGATCACACAACGCGTTTCGGTGGCTGACTGCCGCCTTCATCCTGACCGTACATTCTTTCCTTCATCAGCTTCTAGTGTAATGCCTGAGATGGTGCTTAGCGCAAAGGTTGATTTGTCACATCCAAGCAGATCAGTTTATCCCCTCAAACTGGTAAAATGAATCAGAATTAGAACATTGCTGATGTTCAGTCACCCGGGGGTCGCTCCAATTATTAAAATAGTCATACCATCTATTGCCTGTTTGTATTTTGTCTTCTAAACGCTGCTCTGCTGCCACCAGTGCCGAGGGACCACTCTCAGTCTGGCATTTACTTAATGTAGATCAGGTCATCTACACTGTAGCAATGCTTTTAGCAGGGCTGCCATTGCTGGGCCTACACTGCAATACATCTCCTTGCTAGCTAGTCTTCATGCTCTTCTGTTTGGCTTCTTACACTACCACGCAAAGCCATGCCAGTCCTAAATTTCCTGGCTGCTTGTCCACTGTATTTTAAAATGCTAGCCAGTACTGCTGCTACCATTGCAGTGCAGTGCCATTGACAGACTTTTTTGCCTGCCCATCTGTCCCAGATGTGTCAGAGGCTGCAGACTGTTGAACTGCATCTGTCTGCAGAAGGTCTCAGTAGTTTGCTTTGCAGAGGAGTGTCCACCTCCCCCAGTGCTAATGGCCACACCTGGACCTGAGTGTTGGTATACTTCCTGCTTTTTGCTTGCAAGCAAAAGGTGATATTTTCTATTTGCATTTCCCTGTTGAGGCTTGGAGCAGTAGTAGTCAGCTATGATCCTTTTTCAGTTTGGAGGATGTTGGTGTTTCTCTGTGAGTCTTCTCAAAATAACTGTTCCCTTGTTTCATTTGTCTATCCCAGTTGTCTTTAGCGGTAGTGAGGATTGACCAGCAGTCATCCTCTTCTCCCCTGTACAGGGCTTATTGCCAGGGCTAGGCAGGGATTAGGTATTCTGCTCGGCGACAAGTGCGGAGCCTATATAGGGACAATAGGACTGCCTTGGTGACGTTAAATCAGTCTAGGGGTCTCCACTCCCCCTTTCCCTAGTTTTTTGTTCCCCTTCCCTTATCCCTTTGCGTTGCACTTAGTCTGTCCTACACTATGTGTGACATCATCATAATGCTCTATCGAGCATCTGCCACTGCCATTGTCACTGCTCAACCACACATCTCTAGTCTGTCAAATATGTTGCATAGTAGCAGATTGTACTGCAAATGTGAAACATGTTCTCTCTTTTTAAGGTGCACAAACAACAAACAGCTGTGACATTTGTATCCTTGCCTACCCTTCCTATCTCTGCTTCTGTCTCCGAGCAGCACCACAGTCTTGTGTGCGATGCTTGATGACAACTCTAGTTACGTTTCCATTGAAGCTTGTAGTTCCATCTGGGCTGGGAGATTGGAATTTACCTTCTGTCAGTGTTTTATCTATGCTATGTGACTGGGTTGGGCTGCAAGTGATTTAAGCTCCTGAAATCTTGCTGTCAGCTGCCAGTAATAATTTCACTAGCTTTAGTGACCTTCTGCTTATCCTGCTTGTATGTCCTGTAGACATTTCTTATTATTACTGCGCTGCTACTATACGATTTTGTCCTTTTAATGACCCCCTGATTCTAACCCGGCTACTGGACCATTCTCAAGCCTCTGATTCACTCCTCTGGCCAGCAGCTCTTTCACGGAAACAATACTGTGGACCCTGTTGCAAGACCGAATATATGTATAGGAGTTACAGGATGAGCCGGGAGACCTGCGGAATCAGCCATACAGAGTGACTTATGTCAAGTCTGCCTAAGTTAGCTATTGAGCCTGCGACCTATGACAGTCATAATGACAGCTCACAATATATGGATATATGGCAATTTTTTTTAAATGATTGGTGACAAGCCATTGCTCTTTTCATTTTGGAAACAACTAGCCTGCTCCTACCCCTTAAAAATGGGATAATTTTTTGATGTCACTATAAAGAGATCTATAGTTGTTATAACACAAGTCACATTGGTAGAGGAGGAGAGAGGATACTCTCACAATCTACAAGGGTTGGGTGAGGATACAATAGGCAAGGGTAGAGCTGGACGTGCAGTGGCTTGGTCGAGTAGTGGTTACTGCAGGATGTAGTCTTGTCGGAAGAGGTAGGTCTTCAGGTTCTTTTTGAAGACTTCCATGGTAGGCGAGAGTCTGATATGTTGTGGTAGAGAGTTCCAGAGTAGAGGGGATGCACAGCAGAAATCTTGTATGCAATTGTGGGAAGAGGAGATAAGAGGGGAGCAGAGAAGGAGATCTTGTGAGAATTGGAGGTTGCGTGCAGGTAAGTACCGGGAGATGAGGTCACAGATGTATGGTGGAGACAGGCTGTGGATGGCTTTGCTGAACTGGAGTCTTTGGATAATGGTGAGTCAGTGCAGGGATTGACAAAGGGGATAAACAGGGGAATAGCAGGGGGACAGGTGGATTAGTCGGGCAGCAGAGTTTGGAATAGATTGGAGGGGTGTGAGAGTGTTAGAGGGGAGACCACAGAGCAGGAGGTTGCAGTAGTCAAGGTGGGAAGATGATGAGGGCATGGACTAGGGTTTTTCAGATTTTTGGTTGAGGAATGTACGGATCCATAAAATATTTTTGAGTGGAAGTCGGCAGGAAAGGGCTTGTATATGTGGTTTTAAAGAGAGATCAGTGTCAAGGATAACACAGAGGCAGCGAGCTTCTGGGACTGGGGAGAGTGGGCAGCCGTTTACTTTAATGGATAGGTCCATTGGGGTGATTGAGTGAGATGGGGGAAAGATGATGAGTTCTGTTTTGTCCATATTATGTTTTAGAAATCTAGCGGAGAAGAAGGATGAAATAGCAGACAGACATTGTGGGATTCTGGTTACTAGGGTGGTGATATATGGTCCAGAGGTGTAGATCTGTGTCTCATTAGCATAGACGTGATACTGAAAGTGATGAGATTCTATGAGCTGTCGCAGGCCGAAGGTGTAGATGGAGAAGAGCAGGGGCCCTAGGACTGACCCTTGCAGGGGGCATGTTGAGGAGGTGGTGTGCGAGTAGGAGACGCTGAATGTCCGGTCTGTTAGGTATGACGCGATCCAAGATAGGGCCAAGTCTGTGATGCCAAGAGATGAGAGGGTCTGTAGTAATAGGAAATGGTACACTGTGTCAAAGGCAGAGGACAGGTCCAGGAGGAGGAGGACAGAGTAGTGTCGCTTGGCCTTGGAGGTTAATAGGTCATTGTTGACCTTAGTTAGGGCAGTTTCAGTGGAGTGATGGGGTCGGAAGCCAGATTGTAATAGGTCGAAGTGGGAGAAAGAAGAGTTGTGGGTGAACAGTTCAAGATGGACGTGTTGTTCCAGTAGTTTTGAGGCATAGGAGAGAAGTGATATGGGGCGATAGCTAGATGCAGAGGATGGGCCAAGAGAGGGCTTTTTGAGGATAGGTGTGATTGAGGCATGTTTAAAGCTGGAGGGGAAAACACCATTTGTTAGCGATAGGTTGAAGAGATGGGTTAGGGTTGGGAGAGAGAGACCAGTAGATCTTCATTTAACAGAAAACACAGCGTTTGATACTCTTCAAAAATGGATAATTTTTACTCTCTCCATGTAAGCATGGCAGGCATCTGTCCCACAAAATGGACAATTTTTAAACAGTTTATACAATTTAAGTAACCTCCAAAATTTAAAACTGTAGTGCATATTTCCCAGAGTAGCATTGCGGCTTTAAGTCTCCTCACCTTAACATGTCACTCGCCGCAAGGAGAAACGATACTTCTTGGATCCCGGTCAGACGCCTCTCAATCAGCCAAACCAGATCTCCACTTTGCACTGACGAGGGGCAGTACCCCGAAACAGAGTGTCTGCAAATTGAGATTCTGGTTTGGCTTTTATCCTAAGTCATGTGACAAGGCTCGTTAAAGGGTCGACATTGACTGTTAGTATTGCTACTTCCAATAGGTGGCACTAGAGTTCTAGTCCTCTTCCTCTCTGAAGAGACAATTTGCAAAACTGTAGTATAAAGTTAAATAATCTGCTCATTAGCATCGTTATCCTCTGTTTTCCCATAGGCAGATAGATTGAGTTCAATTGGACACTAATAGGACTGTATGTGCATTGGAGAGCTCAAAATAAGTTGAATACAAACCTCTGATAGGAAAGAGTGTTATATATGTAGTTACTGGTCAATTAGAGGCTTTTCATTAATGCAAGATAAAATCACTTGTCAAATTTGAACTGCAAACAATTCGCTCAACTCTGCATGTAATGTATTATTCATTTTCCCAGTATCTTAGAAGACTGCAATTTAGAGATCAGTTTGGAGAAGATGTTAACTTTAATGAGAACAGAGAAATGTCTACAATCTATCACATTTCTAATTTGAGATATGCTGCTGAAGGAATAATTATCTCCAGCGATGTTGGACATTTCAATGCATCATCCCAAGAAGGAAATCAGCTGGTGTTCAAGGAAAACAACATATTTTGGAAAAATGTCAATGTAATTTATCTTTTTATTTTTACATAATTATGTAATTAGTAACTATTTTATTTCGTCAGCTTCTGTGTCCGGTCTGGTTGAGTATAGTTTACTTATAAAATATAAACAAAAAAAAAATATTTCCATTGTCATTTATAAGTCAGGGTATGAAGTTTCTACTAAAGCAGAAAATCTGACATATCAGAAGAAATGATCACATTTTTAGACATTGTAAACTAGACTTGATAGTCTTAAAATGTGCAAAATTTATCATATTGGTTTAGATTTGATTATAAATTCGGCACATCTTTACACTGTCCTGTATAAATTTATACCATTCTTAATCTTAAATCACTTATTTTACACTCAATTTTTGTCACATTCTTTCATTTACAATGCCAGTTGCTTCACAGGGATTGGGCATGGCTTCAATAAAATGGAAAATTGCATTTGCAGTAATTTATTCAGTTCTGTATCCACTTTTCCAGCAAAGCTGCCCCTTTTTTCTGTCAATTCACTCCTTGTCGGACAATCCACAGAAAGGGATAGATTTTGTGGCTGAAAATTATGATGCACCTTTCATTTGCCACATTAATTGGACAATTTTATAGTGTCTATTATTATTATTATTTATTTATAAAGCAGCATTAATTCCATGGTGCTGTACATGAGAAAGGGTTACATCAAAATACAAATATCAGGTAAAGTAAACAAACTAACAATGACAGACTGGTACAGAGGGAAGAGGACCCTGCCCTTGCGGGCGTACATTCTACAGGATTATAGGGAAGGAGACAATAGGTCGAGGGTTGCAGTAGCTCTGATGCTGTTGAGGTGGCAGTGTGGTCATTACAGGTTGCAAGCTTCTTTGAAGAGATGGGTTTTCAGGTTCTGTCTGAAGGATCCAAATGTGGTGGATAACCGGACGTGTTGGGGCACAGAATTCCAGATGATGGGCGATATTTGGAAGAAGTCTTGGAGGCGATTGCGTGAGAATAAGCGTGGAGGAGAGAAGGCGGTCTTGGGAGGTCTGGAGATTATGTGAGGGAAGTTGTTGAGAGATTAGTTCGGAAATATACGAAGGAGAAAGTTTATGGATGGCTTTGTAGGTCAGTGTTAGCAGATTAAACTGAATACGCTGGGAAATTGGGAGCCGGTGTAGGGATTTACAAAGAGGGGAAGCAGTAGTGTAGCAAGGAGATAGATTAATTAGTAGGGCAGCAGAGTTAAGGACAGACTAGAGGAGTGCGAGAGTGTTAGAAGGTAGGCCACAGAGGAGGATGTTGCAGTAGTCGAGGTAGGAGATGATTAGGGCATGCACAAGCATTTTGGTAGAGTGAGGGTTGAAGAAAGGATGGATTCTGGAAATATTTTTGAGCTGGAGGCGACAGGAGGTTGCGAGAGCTTGGATATGCTGTTTAAAGGACAGGGCAGAGTCAAGGGTTACTCCGAGGCAGCGGATTACCAGGACAGGGGAAAGTATGAATTCATTTATTGTGATAGATAGATCAGGTAGGAAAGGTGTGTGAGATGGAGGAAAGATAATTAGTTCAGATTCGTCCACTTTGAGTTTGAGGAAGCAAGAGGAGAAGAAGGAGGATATGGCTGATAGACACTCTGGGATTCTGGAGAGCAGAGAGGTGACAATCTGGACCAGATAGGTAGATCTGAGTGTCATTGGTATATAGATCGCACTAGAAGCCATAGGACTTTATGAGTTGTCCCAGGCCAAGGGTATAGATTGAGAAGAGAAGGGGTCCTCGGACACAGCCTTCAGGGACACCAACAGAGAGGGGGTGAGATGAAGAGGTGGTATGGGAGTAGGAAACACTAAATGTGTGGCTGGTAAGGTATGAGGAGATACAGGATAGGGCGAGGTCTTTGACACCAAAGGAAGAGAGGATCTGTAGTAGGAGGCAGTGGTCAACTGTGTCAAAGGCAGGGGACAAGTCTAGAAGGAGGATTATAGAGAATTGTCTGTTAGCTTTGGCTGTAAGTAAGTCATTCATTTGGTCAGGGCAGTGTCAGTGGAATGGTGGGGACAGATGCCAGATTGTAGGTTGTCAAAGAGAGAGTTAGATGCTCAAGTAGTTTGTAAGCAAATGGGAGCAAAGATATGGGGCGGTAGCTGGACATATCGTTCAGGTCAAGGGATGGCTTTTTGAGGATAGGTGTGATTGTGGCATGTTTGAAAGCAGAGAGGAAGGTACCAGAAGTTAATGATAGATTGAAGAGATGGGTTAGGGATGGGATTAGTGTAGTGGTGAGGTTGGGGAGCATCTGGGATGGGATGGGGTCAAGTGCACAAGTGGTGAGGTGTGATTTGGAGAGAAGATGAGCAAGCTGTACTTCAGTGACTTTGGAGAGGGAAGTTATGGGGTTAGGGCATTGGTCTGACATACAAAGGGGTTGTGGTGGTCGGACAACAAAGACTTGCCTTGCTTGGTCTATCTTATTTTTGAAGTGCATGGCAAAGTCCTCGGCAGAGATTAGGGAAGTTGGAGGGGCAGTGGTGGGTGTTAAAGGTGTTTGGGGTTGTGGGATAGGGAAGATACGAGGGATATAAAGTAGGCCTGTTTAGCAGAGGTGAGAGCTGATTTGAATGCCAGTGTTGCTTGTTTGAGTGCATTAAAATCATCTTGCGAATGCGTTTTCTTCCAACGCCATTCTGCAATTCTGGATACTTAAACTAAACACAACAGAATGACTAAAGGGTCAAAATATAGAAAATTACAATTTTATTAATTAAAAGAATGACCAAAACATTAGGTCAACAGACAAAGTGCAAGGAAAAAATATGCAAAAGTTTGAACATACATTGTGGAAATTGCGAAAGTCAGGACGTGCCGGGACATTGGAGATGAATGAGGCAAAGGTACTATAGCCTCCTATCAGGGCAAAAGTCACAATACAACCATGCAAAACCCTAAACAAACAAAGGGTTAACACCAGTTCAAGCCCTAACGTGCCTGCACTCAGTGCCGCCGTAAATTGCCACAGCACCTATACATAATATAGAGTAACCGCCTCAGAGTGAAAGTGTAGCCATAATTACCAAAATGTACACGGTTCCAGGCACCAACACACCAATGACCCAGCCCGTCCGCGCTGACGCGCGTTTCGGACCTTTCTTCTTCCAAGGGGGCCTGGATACTTGCCTAAGCTTTTTAGTGATGTTATTGTGCCAAGGTTGTCTATTGATTCGTCACACTCTACTATGCAATGCAGGGGAGACAGAGTCAATGGCTGATGCCAGAGTGGCATTGTAGAAACTAGTGTCTGTGTTGTGGAGTGAAGCTATGGAGGACAGTGGCTGAATAGAGTCAGAGAGTGTGCGAGGGTCTAGGTGTGCGAGGTTTCTGCGGAGGTGTGGAGGACAGTGATGAGAAAGTGAGTAGATGGTGGTCAGATAGAGGGAGAAGGGACTTTGTGAAGTTAGATAAGGAGCAGAAACAGGTGATGACCAGGTCTAATGTGTGTCCATCTGAGTGGGTGGCTGAGGAGGACCACTGAGTAAGTCCAAAAGATGAAGTAAGGCACAGGAGTTTGGAGGCTGCTGACTGGTGGGTATCATTGGGGATGTTGAAGTCACCTATGATGATGGTGGGAATGTCAGCAGAGAGTAAGTGAAGAAGCCAGGTGAGGAATTGGTCAATAAAAGCAGTGATCGGGCCCGGAGGTCGGTATATGATGGCCATTTGGAGGCTGGAGGGAGAGTAGATGCAACAGAGTGGATTTCAGAAGAGTGGAGGATAAGGGAGGGTCGAGGTGGGATTGGATTAAAGGTACAGTTTGAAGAAAGGAGAAGGCCCACTCCTCCACCATGTCTGTTGTCAGGGCCCATTGTTGCTGTGGTTTTGGGCTGGTGGCGTGGTGTAGTCTGGAGCCATCGGGACTCTGTCTTGCAGCATGGGTGCTGTGAGACACCAGGCCATCTGCCCTGCTGCTGCATTGCCGCTGTGGTGGTGGTCGGCGCACAGCTTCGGCGCACGGCCCCACTCCTTGCGGGCGATGGGGACTTCTTTCATTTGGTGTTGGTGCTGTGTGGCGGCCATTGTTGCTGTGGTTTTGTGCTGGTGGAGTGGCGTGGTCTGGAGACTCCGGGCTGTCTGCTCTGCCGGTGAATGGCTGCTGTAGTAGTGGTCAGCTCATGGCTCTGCTCCATTAGGGCGGTAGGACCCACTACGAGGTTTGCTGTGATGTGGCAGTGGACTTCATACAGTCTAACCAGAATGTTAAACTAATGTTTAGTTATATTTTTGCAGAGAGGCATTAGATCATTGTATGATATTTAGAGGTGCTGTCCTCTCTCTTTTTTCAGTATATATATGTATATATATATATATATATTGCATAGAGAGATAGAAGAACAGTCGGTTATTCATCTGCCGGATTCTCTAAAATCACTGCAGGAGCCGACAACATAAAAGAGATGGATTACATACAGTAAATACAAATAGAATAGGTAGATATATAGATGTCAGTGACAAATAGAATTAGTACAGTGTGTGTGCAAATTACTGTACATGTATTTAATTAATAAAAGATTATTTTTTGGAAAAAATGGCGTGGGCTCCATGGAAAACCGACGACTGGGGGTAGATGTTTGTAGCCTGGGAAGGGGGTAATACCCAAGGAGCTTCCCATGCTTTTAATATCATCTCACAAATGTATACTTAGCCTTTACTGGCTATTAAAATGGGGGACCCCTCAAAAAATGATGTGTCACCCTATAGTTAATATCTCGCAAAGGCTATTGTGAGATAGCACTTACCACATGTGTTGGGGCACAGTTGCTTAGCAACGGGATTCAGTCACACAGGCACATTTTTCTCACAAAAACAGTCCATCCGGTTTATTTTATGCAACATAAACCGGGTCATGCACAGTTCTTTATTTACATTTAAAAAGGCTTCAATTCACAGACACTAAACATGCTGGACCTCTCACTTCATCCAGTTACCATGGGTGACAGTACGCCGAACAGGTAATAAATGTCCATAGAACACCACAAGCACCAACAGTCTATTCCACTGGCAGATACGACTCTGCCATTATGATAGCCCCCTTCCCAGGTGTTAGCTTTCTTGAGCTCCTGCTCTACATGCTGACCTCCTGTCAGTCCTCTCTCCTCCAGGGAAGCTACTGAACTGGGATCATCAACTTGCCTGGCAGTCACACATCAGTTAGTGCAGATCCTCAGATGGGCTGTAGCTCCCCCAATGCAGTGCCATCCCAGACTCTGATTACACTCCTTCCCATGTGCTCTTCAGGAAGTCCTAATTCCAGGACATCCAACACAGGTTGTGCTATTCAGGAAGTCCTACTCCCAGGACTTCCAACACAGGCCACTGCTCGTGCTGTTCAGGACGTCTGTCCCCACCTGGGACCGTCCAACACACAAGTCTCTCAGTGCACTTATCAGGGATCTGATCCTACTCCCAGGATCTCCCAACACACCAGAATTCCAGATCCATGGCCTCTCAGTGCGTTTTTCAGGGATCCGGTCCACACACAGGACCTCCCAATACACAAGCCGTCCAGGATCTACACACTCTCCATTACAGAAAGCACAGAGACCATTACAGACCACTACAGATCATGTGACCACACCACGGTCACATTATGAAGTTGTAGCCACTCCCATAGATGGGAGGTGTGTGTGGCTAGTTCGACCCGCCCAGCTCTCAAACTAGCCCAGTAAGCCTTCCTTCACAACTATACAAACAATTATGGGACTACAGGTCCCAGAACAACATTACTTCAGGCTTACAGCGCAGAGTCCCTCTGCGACACATACCGGCCATTTACAATCCTGCCAGTCACTATCTCATTATCACCATTATAACCACAGATAAGCCTCCATGCATATCCTGAGAAGCACGCACAGCGCTCCCAAGCTATAACAGGGTTCATTGCACCACACTATGCAGACAGCTGCAGGCTGATATTAATAGCATAGGAAGGGGCCATGGAAACTGGCTCCTCTGGCTAAAAACATCAGCTCTCAGCTGCCCCAGAAAATGTGCATCTCTAAGATGTGCCAATTCTGGAACTTAGCCTAGCTCTTCCCACTTGCCCTGTAGCGGTGGCAAGTCACTGTTACTTGACATCAAGCCTCAAGTTTAGTAATGGAGCTGCTAAAATAAGACGCCCCCTTTACTAACCCCATAGTCACAGTGTAAGAAAATACAGAAACCAAGAAAAAGTCCTTTAATTGAAAGTAAGGCACAGATTCCTTTAATATTCCTAATTTAACCATACTTACAACCTCACCTAATTTCACCAAAGCCCTCAATCTCCCGTAATAAAAGTAAAAATTAAAAACAACAATATACCATACCTGTTCATCTTTCTGTCCCATGCCATAATCCATGTCTGGGGGATAAACAGTTGTTAACCTGGACGGTGCCAATATGTGACCGTCTCGACTGAAAACCACTAGTGAATGAGTTGCTGGGAGTGCAGCTTCAGTGACTAGCGTAACACCAATACGACAGGTTAGGTCTTCTGGAGTTTGGTTGTTTTTTAACGACTCTGCCGATAACCCCAAAAAGGCCATTTGCACCACCTGCCAGGCCAGCATCAGCAGGGGTAGCGAAACTACCAGCCTGAACACCACCAGCATGATCAGGCACATGGCCGCAAAGCACCCGACTTTGTGGGCTGAACCCCAGGCTCCAGGAACAGTGTCTGTGTTATTAATTATGATGATTTTACTTCTTTATTTTCTATCTCTGATTTCTACTGTGATAGGTTCCCGTGTCTACATGCTCTGAACAGTGTCCTCCAGGTTTCAAAAGAACTCTAAAGCCAGGACCACATAAATGCTGCTTTCTATGTATGAAATGCTCAGAAGGGGAAATATCCAATGAAACAGGTAAAAATCTTAACATAAATTCATTCAATATAAATATAACAACATTATGATTGTTTAACCCCTTAGTGACAGAGCCAATTTGGTACTTAATGACCAGGCCAATTTTTACAATTCTGACCACTGTCACTTTATGAGGTTATAACTCTGGAATGCTTTAACAGATCCCACAAATTCTGAGACTGTTTTTTCATGACATATTGTACTTCATGTTAGTGGTAACTAGTGTTGAGCATTCCGATACCGCAAGTATCGGGTATCGGCCGATATTTGCTGTATCGGAATTCCGATACCGAGATCCGATACTTTTGTGGTATCGGGAATCGGTATCGGGATCGATATTAATGTGTAAAATAAAGAATAAAAATAAAAAATATTGATATACTCACCCTCTGACGCGCCCTGGTTGTAACCGCCAGCCTCCGTTCATAAGAATGAGCGCTTGAAAGTCCTTAGATGACGTCGCGGCCTGTGATTGGTCGCGGAGCAGTCACGTGACCGCCACGCGACCAATCACAAGCCGTGATGTCATCTAAGGTCTTTCAAGCGCTTGAAAGACCTTAGATGACGTCGCGGCTTGTGATTGGTCGCATGGCGGTCACGTGACCGCTCCGCGACCAATCACAGGCCGCGAAGTCATCTAAGGACTTTCAAGCGCTCATTCTTATGAACGGAGGCTGGCGGTTACAACCAGGGCGCGTCAGAGGGTGAGTATATCAATATTTTTTATTTTTATTCTTTATTTTACACATTAATATGGATCCCAGGGCCTGAAGGGGAGTTTCCTCTCCTTCAGACCCTGGGAACCATCAGGATACCTTCCGATACTTGGTGTCCCATTGACTTGTATTGGTATCGGGTATCGGTATCGGCGATATCCGATACTTTTCGGGTATCGGCCGATACTATCCGATACCGATACTTTCAAGTATCGGACGGTATCGCTCAACACTAGTGGTAACATTTCTTCGATATTACTTGCGATTATTTATGAAAAAAATGGAAATATGGCAAAAAAATTTAAAATTTTGCAATTTTCAAACTTTATATTTTTATGCTTTTAAATCAGAGAGATATGTCACAAAAAACAGTTAATAAATAACATTTCCCACATGTCTACTTTACATCAACACAATTTAGGAAACAACTTTTTTTTACTATGGAGTTATAAGGGTTAAACTTTGACCAGCAATTTCTCATTTTTACAACACCATTTTTTTTAGGGACCACATCATATTTGAAGTCATTTTGAGGGGTCTATATGATAGAAAATAACCAAGTGTGACACCATTCTAAAAACTGCACCCTCAAGGTGCTCAAAACCACATTCAAGAAGTTTATTAACCCTTTACGTGCTTCACAGGAACTGAAACAATGTGGAAGGAAAAAATGAACATTAAACTTTTTTTTGCAAACATTTTAGTTCAGAACCATTTTTTTTATTTTCACAAGTGTAAAAACAGAAATGTAACCATAAATAAATTTTGTTGTGCAATTTCTCCTGAATACGCTGATACCCAATATGTGGGGGTAAACCACTGTTTGGGCACACCGCAGAGCTTGGAAGAGAAGGAGCGCCGTTGACTTTTTCAATGCAGAATTGAGATCGGATGCCATGTCACGTTTAGAGAGCCCCTGATGTGCCTAAACAGTGGAAACCCCCCCAAAATGACACCATTTTGGAAACTAGACCCCTTAAGAAACTTATCTAGATGTGTGGTGAGCACTTTAAACCCCAAGGTGCTTCACAGAAGTTTATAACGTAGAGCCGTGAAAATAAAAAAATCACATTTTTTCTACAAAAATGATATTTTTGACCCCAAATTTTTATTTTCACAAGGGTAACAGGAGAAATTAAAGCACAAAAGTTGTTGTGCAATTTTTCGTGAGTACGTCGACACCCCATATGTGGGGATAAACCACTGTTTGGGTGCATGGCAGAGCTTGGAGGGAAGGAGCACCGTTTTGGAATGCAGACTTTGATAGAATGGTCTGCGGGCGTTATGTTGCGTTTGCAGAGCCCCTGATGCACCTAAACAGTAGAAACCCCCACAAGTGACCCCATTTTGGAAACTAGATACCTCATGGAACTTATCTAGATGTGGGGTGAGAACTTTGAATGCCCAAGTGCTTCACAGAAGTTTATAATGCAGAGTCGTGAAAATAAAAAATATTTCTTTTTTCCAAAAAAAAGATTTTTTAGCCCCCAAGTTTTTATTTTCACAAAGGTAACAGGAGAAATTGGACCCCAAAAGTTGTTGTCCAATTTATCCTGTGTACGCTGATGCCCCATATTTGGTGGTAAACCACTGTTTGGGTGCACGGCAGAGCTCAGAAGGGAGGGAGCATCATTTGACTTTTTGAGCGCAAAATTGTCTGTCGTGTTTGGAGACCCCCTGATGTACCTAAACAGTGGAACCCCCCAATTCTAACTTCAACCCTAACCCTAACACACCCCTAACTCTAATCCCAACCCAATCCATAATT
Organism: Ranitomeya variabilis; assembly: GCF_051348905.1. NCBI lineage: Eukaryota > Metazoa > Chordata > Amphibia > Anura > Dendrobatidae > Ranitomeya > Ranitomeya variabilis. The sequence goes on from NC_135232.1 coordinate 1,137,791,728, forward strand.
CTAATCACAACCCTAACGATAATCACAACCTTAACCCCAAAACAACCCTAATCTTAACCCTAAACATAACCCTAATCAAAACCCTAAATCCAACACACCCCTAATCCTAATCTCAACCCTAACCTCAAACCTAAACCTAATACCAATACACCTCTAACCCTAATCCCAACCCTAACCTTAACCCTAATCCCAAACCTAACCTTAATCCCAAATGTAACCCTAATGCCAACCCTAATCCAAACCCTAACCCTAATCCCAACTCTAACCCTAACTTTAGCCCCAACCCTAACCCCTAACTTTAGCCCCAACCCTAACCCTAGCCCTAACCCTAAACTTAGCGTCAACCCTAACCCTAACTTTAGCCCCAACCCTAACTTTAACCCTAGCCCAACCCTAACCCTAGCCCTAACTTTAGCCCCAACCCTAACCCTAGCCCTAACCCTAGCCCTAACCCTAACCCTAAATTTAGCTCCAACCCTAACCCTAAATTTAGCCCCAACACTAACCCTAACACTAAAGTTAGCCCCAACCCTAACCCTAAATTTAGCCCCAACCCTAACCCTAGCCCTAAATTTAGCCCCAACTCCTCTAGCTGCCAGCTGGCAGATCATAGCGGGCACACTGCGCTTACGCCCGCCATTTTCTTACCAGATGAATAAGCTGGCGGGCAGGAGGGGACGCAGGAGGACCCAGGGACACCGGTAAGTATAACAGGGTCCCCGAATCCCCCTATTTCTCTGTCCTGTGATGTGCGATCACATCAGAGGACAGAGAATGACACACCACTTTTTTTTTGCGGTCACCGGTAAACAGTTAATTACCGGTGATCGCAAAACAGCGGTCTGTAAAAACAGACCCCGATCATGTTCTTTAGGGTCTCGGCTACCCCCAGCAGCCGAGACCCCAAAGATCTTCCTGGTGACAGCCGGCGGGCGCACTGCGCATGAGCCCACCATTTTTCGGCTGGAACAAGATGGCGGCGCCCATCGGGAGCCACGAGGAGCACCAGGGGAGACAGGTGAGTATCGGTGGGTGATTGGGGACCCCATTTCTCTGTCCTCTGATGTGCGATCACATCGGAGGACAGAGAAATTAAATGGGAAATCGCGGGTTTTTTTGAGACCGCAGGTAAACGGTTAATTACCAGCGATCGCAACCCGGGGGTCGGTAAAAAACCCCCGAATCATGTTCTCTGGGGTCTCGGCTAACCCCGGTAACAGAGACCTCAGAGAAAATCCTACTCTGGGGGGCGCTATTCACTTTTTCCACAGTGCCATTAATTAGCGGCGCTGTGGTTTAAGTACCCTTAACTGCCGCCGTTAAAAGGCGTATCGGCGGTCGTTAAGGGGTTAAAAAAAAGGAAAGTCAAGTATAAAAGATTGATTGCACTTCCTACGTTTTAATAATATGTATATTTATTATAAAACAAACACAAAAATGTAGAAAAAAACTAATAAAAACATTAAAAAATGTTCACATTGCATCAGAACTTGTTACCTGGGAAATAAACAACCCATATGACCAGCATCATAACTAGTATAGCCATGTAAACGTAATAAGTATCCAAAATAATGTAAACGGACATAACCCCTAAAGTGCTGTAAAATAGTATTTCATAAGAAAAAAAATTATTCAATACACACATCCAGATGATAATACATAAATAATGCAGTATTGAAATGTTAAAAATTAATTAAGCAGTAACATTCACAATAAATCCCTGATGAAATCAACTCCTGCGGCAATATACCAGGAAACCTTAGAGGAAGCCACCATTTATGATGATACACCTGTGCTCCTAATTCCTATATGATTTTTTTCTATGAGCTATTTGACTCAGGTGGCTATGCACATGGAAATTTATTGCACAGTGTATACAGTTTATATCTCTTGTATTGGTTTGATTCTGCAATACCTACTTATTATTATCTGTATCTGTGAATTTCTCACAAATCATTAAGAGATTCATGGCAGCTCTGGTCTGCTGAAATTGAAATGTTTTTTTTCTTTGGTCCAGCAAAAGTTAATGTCCATTTCTTTCTGGCAGTTTCTTTTAGGATGGACAGCTGATGATGGTTGGTAACTAGTGTTGAGCATTCCAATACCGCAAGTATCGGGTATCGGCCGATATTTGCTGTATCGGAATTCCGATACCGAGATCCGATACTTTTGTGGTATCGGGTATCGGTATCGAAACAACATTAATGTGTAAAATAAAGAATTAAAATAAAAAATATTGCTATACTCACCTCTCCGACGCAGCCTGCACCTTACCGAGGGAACCGGCAGCGTTGTTTGCTTAAAATGCGCGCGTCTCCTGCCTCCCGTGACGTCACGGCTTGTGATTGGTCACGTCGCCCATGTGACCGCGACGCAACCAATCACAGCAAGCCGTGACGTAATTTCAGGTCCTTCGGGATTTTAAAATTACGTTCCGGCGTTGTGATTGGTTGCGTCGCGGTCACATGGGCGACGCGACCAATCACAAGCCGTGACGTCACGGGAGGCAGGAGATGCGCGCATTTTAAAATGCGCGCGTGTCCAGCCTCCCGTGACGTCACGGCTTGTGATTGGTCGCGTCGCCCATGTGACCGCGACGCAACCAATCACAACGCCGGAACGTAATTTTAAAATCCTGAAGGACCTGAAATTACGTCACGGCTTGCTGTGATTGGTTGCGTCCCGGCCACATGGGCGGCGCGCGACCAATCACAAGCCGGGACTTCGCGTAAGGAAGTTAAAGCGCGAATTTTAAGCAAACAACGCTGCCGGTTCCCTCGGTAAGGTGCAGGCTGCGTCGGAGAGGTGAGTATAGCAATATTTTTTATTTTAATTCTTTATTTTACACATTAATATGGTTCCCAGGGCCTGAAGGAGAGTTTCCTCTCCTTCAGACCCTGGGAACCATCAGGAATACCGTCCGATACATGAGTCCCATTGACTTGTATTGGTATCGGGTATCGGTATCGGATTAGATCCGATACTTTGCCGGTATCGGCCGATACTTTCCGATACCGATACTTTCAAGTATCGGACGGTATCGCTCAACACTATTGGTAACCAATCCTACCTCAATTTACATAGTCACATGACTAGTGTTGAGCGATACCTTCCGATACTTGAAAGTATTGGTATCGGATAGTATCGGCCGATACCCGAAAAATATCGGATATTGCCGATACCGATACCTGATACCAATACAAGTCAATGGGACACAAGTATCGGAAGGTATCCTGGATGGTTCCCAGGGTCTGAAGGAGAGGAAACTCTCCTTCAGGCCCTGGGATCCATATTAATGTAAAAAATAAAGAATTAAAATAATAAATATGGATATACTCACCCGTCCGGCGGCCCCTGGACCTTACCGCTGTTAACCGGCAGCCTCCGTTCCTAAGAATGAGGAGTTTAGGACCTTTGATGACGTCGCGGCTGACGTCGCGGCTTGTGAGAAGCCGGGACGTCATCACAGGTCCTAAACTCCTCATTCTTAGGAACGGAGGCTGCCGGTTACTACCAGGGCGCGTCAGAAGGTGAGTATATCCATATTTTTTATTTTAGTTCTTTATTTTTTACATGAATAAGGATCCCAGGGCCTGAAGGAGAGTCTCCTCTCCTCCAGACCCTGGGAACCATACACTGGGAACTTCCGATTCCGATTTCCGATATCACAAAAATATCGGAACTCGGTATCGGAATTCCGATACAGCAAGTATCGTCTGATACCCGATACTTGCGGTATCGGAATGCTCAACACTACACATGACCCAACAGCTGATTGTCGGTTATAGTTTTCTAACATGCAGACCAGCTAGGTTTGTGGAGTTCACATGTGACTGTGGTATTGCCAATGTTGGAGTCCTATTATCCTGGTGCCATTTACTCTGCTGCTGTGGAGCCTAGCAGCACATTCTGTGCTGGCTTGTATCCTTTTTGTCCGTCCCTTGCTGGTTTCTTTTCCTAATATCTACTGCAGTGGTGAGGCTGGTGTCCTTTCTGGCCAGTGAACTTGCCAGGTTTACAGTCAGGAACTAGGCATGTGACAGTGGTGGGGGAAGGACCCACATAGGGCATTAGGGAAGCTTAGAGACAGACACAGGCTAGCGTCAGAAGGTGTCCCATCCCCATTAGGACCTTCCTCTCCTTTTTCCATCCTGTTGTACTCATATGCTATGTCATCCACTGGACATACCTGTGACAGTATTGCTCCTGTTTCTTTGTTAAAGAATATTTGACATCTCTTTAGGGGTACTGTCCACTTATATTGATTTTACATGTTCATTACGTTTACATGGCTCTATTGGTTGTCATGTTGGTCATATAGATTGTATTTGTTTGAACTTTGTTTGTGGGAAAATGCCTTTAAAAAAAATCTTGAAGAATGTAATTCTCAAAATTGAGTCTTTATAAAATGTATTTTATTGTTTTGAAAATACAAAACCTATGCAAATCAAAATGGGGCCCTCAAAACATATTAGGAAAAAGCATTGTAAGTCTCAAAATCTCAATATTGGTCCTGCCCTTCAAGGCACTACCATCTGTCCTGGCATTAGATTATAGATTTGGGCCACTTTGAGGACATTTCTGAACTCAAGGGAAAATAAATGTCTTTTAATGCCATTTTTTAAAAAAAAATAAACATTTATTTTCTCACCCCAGATTTCCATTAAATTATGCATTAAAATTATGGGATTAAAGACCTGATTTTATCCCAAGAAAGATAGATTATTTTAGAGTCATTGATGGCTTGAGAGTAGAGTAGCTAAATGAGTCTTTCAAAATTTGGACTCTGAAAGCCTTAAGCTCCTTCTTTACTTTCAGAACCTCTCATGTATCCAGGAAGCAAAGTTTGCAAGTTAGATATAGATGAACTCATCAGCGATAAGGATTTATTTTTTATTTTTTACATCCTGCATTTATTATGATAGACCACTGAGCATAATAAATGTGTCGAAAATAAAAATATCTTTATACTCACCATATCGCTTAACTCTCCAGCCCTTCTGCTACCTACTGCTACTTTTCCGATCCTTGTTAGATTTTCTGATCCCTGGCCACTCATGCAAGAATTCCCGGACCAGTCATGCTATGCCAGAACTGACGGATTTTGAGGGGTCTGGGAGCTTTCTGCGTGAGTGCATGGAAGGTCCCAGTGTCATTACATGCACCACTACCTTCTGAGCAGAACTCTTGATGGCACATTATGGTTCTGAAAAATGGTGGCCAATGGCCTCTGTTTTGTGGAATACACTCTAAAGCAAATTATTTAAAAAAATCTGCATTTTGGAGAAATGTACACTCGAAAGTATTCTTTCATCTCTACTTAGATTGTATTTCTGATCTCCAAAGAAACTTGCCCAATAAATGTTGAAGTGTATTTCTCCATTTTATTGCTCTGCATCTTGAAAGAGACATTTTTGTCAAAAAAGTTGAAATGAATTTGTCTTTTATAAAGAGCCATGAAATAAAAGAACTCAATTGATCATATTCACAGATAAATTCCCTGAGTATGGTAGTTTTCAATTTTGGGAAAATTCTTTAATTGCGACATCTCTTGCACTTTCTATATGGCAAAGTGCATAAAACAAAATTCATGATATTTTCAAAATTGCATTATTTTGTAAAACATTGCTCAAAAAGTAAAAAAATAGATTAAAATTAACGTCAAAATGAAAAAGTCAAATGATAATATATATAATAACATTTATACAATAAGCTGTATATACTTTATCTTGTAAATTGGAGTTTCATAGAGAAACGTGTTTTTTATTTCAATATAAAAATGTAAACTATTTTGACCTAAACTTATCATTATCATTAAAATAAAGTACAATGTGTGGTGAGAAAAACAATGTCTGAATTATTTGGATGAGTGAAGCCGTTACTCAGTTGCTTTTTATGAACTTACAGATACCAAATTTCTAACATCTGGTTTCATCATGAACCTCTAAAATGGCTCATTCCAAAGATATTAAGTCTTGGTGATTTCTTCCTTCTTTTTTTAGACAGTGTGTCATGCCAAAAATGCCCAGAAGATCAGTGGCCAAATGACATCAATCAATGTGTGCCGAAACCTATTGAATATTTGTCCTACAAAAATGACCCTGCAGTTCTTGTAATTTCTGTAATTTCTGTGTTATGTTTTGTTAAAACAACTGTAATTTTGGGAATCTTCATTCTGTTTCAAGACACTCCAGTTGTTCAAGCAAATAACCATACCCTGAGCTTCATTCTCCTGGTTTCCATCATGTTGAGTTTCCTCTGTGTATTTTTGTTTTTGGGTCGTCCTACACATGTGACCTGTATGCTTCGTCAGACTTCATTTGGGATCATCTTCTCTGTAGCCGTATCTTCTATTCTGGCTAAAACCACCATTGTCTACATGGCCTTCAAAGCCACCAAACCTGGGACTTCTTGGAGAAGATTGATTGGTGTGAAGATTACAAACTGTGTGGTCTTCTTCTGCTCATTTATCCAAGTTTTGCTCAGTATCATTTGGTTATCTACTTCTCCTCCATTCCCAGAGATGAACACTCACTTATATCAGGACAAGATCATATTTCAGTGTAATGAGGGGTCAATGGTGGCCTTTTCCATGCTCCTGGGTTATATGGGACTACTTGCTCTCATCAGTTTCATTGTTGCTTTCTTGGCCAGACATTTACCAGATTGTTTTAATGAAGCTAAGAACATCACATTCAGCATGCTGGTGGTCTGCAGTGTCTGGGTGGCTTTCATCCCATCCTACATGAGTGTTACTGGGAAAAATACTGTTCTTGTAGAAATATTTGCTGTGATATCTTCAAGTTTTGGTATTTTAGGCTGCATATTCTTCCCAAAATGTTACATCATACTGGTGAGACCAGAGTTAAACTCAAAACGTAGTTTATCCAGGCAAATGAAAGCAAACTCTAGCACTTGACATTCTTGCACATAGACATTTGTCCTTTAATTTTGATAAAATGTCCTCATAAAGAATATGTGAGTAAGGAGGCACCTTGGCTTCATTTAAGGTCATTAAAATTAACACAACAGAACTGTAAATTTAGAAAATAAGAGCTCTGTACATTTATCCTTGTTATGGAAAATAAGGTATCTGGATACATCAATACCTATGGGTGTTCTGAGTACTTCTCTCAAGTGTATAATGAAAGAAGGGTAGTAAAAGGTAGGAATATCCAAAATATAGGAATCTCCTGCCCAGCACCCAGTAAGTGGAGCAGACAGACAAGAGGTATAGGTAGATACAGTTCCATTTTTTAGCCCCCGGGTACAGCACAAATGCAAGCTATAATATGCTGCTATCATTGTTGTGTTGAGCCAGGCCTGCAATTAAGTGCAAGGAGGAAGGGCATAGTTTAACACAATAAAAGTTTGTGATAAATTGTTAAAATTGTTTTTTGGGGGAATTGTCTGTATGATCTTCTGTGTGTGATTGAAGTTTTTGATTATGGAAGAAAAATAAAAAAAAGTCAAATATTTGTACTAAGCTTTATTTAGTCTTTTTTCTAATTGCCTTACAAGAAGAGATCCCATTCGAGGCTTACTGAGAAGAGTGAGGATCGCAGATAAGTGCAAGGAGACCGAAAAGTGCATAGATAAAAAAAAATGGTAGCTAGAAGAAATATAGAGCGCACATAGGGTCTTATCCAAGATAAAAGGAATACTCGTGAGTGATAGTATAAATTCACTCACCTATTATGGTTGTGTAAGACACAACCACTGTACTTAGCATTAGCGGTTGCTGCAAGCCCCGATGTGATGTGATGACCCTTTTCTGGGTGAAGAGAATGGGGCATCAGACTGCGCTGCTTGCCTGTCAGGATAATGTACCAGAGAAGTCCAAGTAGATGTAATAGAGAATAGACTTTATTTCTATGCGTTTCATGGTGATCACACCACTTCCTCAGGACAGTCTATACACATACACATACAGGGTCTTGTATTTATAGCAAAAGAAGGCACATGGAGACGCCTCCTTTCAAAAAAAATCACACCCAGTGGGCGGGGAATCAGACTTAAATACATTTTCAAACACATATGTACATCATAAAACACACAAAACAATCATAAAATATAATTAAGTATAGCACTTTAAACCATTGCTCATACATGTAATGTTTTTTCATGACATATTGGGCTTCATGTTAGTGGTAAATTTAGGTCGATAATTTTTGTGTTTATTTGTGAAAAAATGGAAATTTGGCTAAAATTTTGAAAATTTCGCAAATTTCAATTTTTATTCTGTTAAACGAGAGAGTTATGTGACACAAAACAGTAAATAAATAACATTACCCACATGTCTACTTTACATCAGCACAATTTTGGAAACAAAATTTTGTTTTGCTAGGAAGTTATAAGGGTTAAAATTTGACCAGCGATTTCTCATTTTAAATTTACAAAACCATTTTTTTTAGGGACCACCTTACATTTTAAGTCAGTTTGAGGGGTCTAAATGGCTGAAAATACCCAAAAGTGACACCATTCTAAAAACTGCACCCCTCAAGGTGCTCAAACCCACATTCAAGAAGTTTATTAACCCTTTAGGTGCTTCACAGCAGCAGAAGCAACATGGAAGGAAAAAAATGAACATTTAATTTTTAGTCACAAAAATGATCTTTTAGCAACAATGTTTTTATTTTCCCAAGGGTAAAAGGAGAAACTGGACACCAAAAGTTATTGTACAATTTGTCCTAAGTACGCCGATACCCTATATGTGGAGAGAACCACTGTTTGGGCGCACCCTGTACGGCCTGCCGGGGGGTCTGTACGGCCTTCTGGGGGAATTGTGCGGCCTCTCCGGGGTCTGTGCGGCCTCTCCGGGGTCTGTGCGGCTTGCCGGGGGGTCTGTACGGCCTGCCAGGGGTCTTTGTGTCTGTGTATGCATTGTCCGATGGGACTACAAGTCCCATCGGGCTATGCCTGCTACAATGACAGTGATTGACACATTAGCCAATGATGGGACAGTAGTAGTCCCACCATCTGGCTAATGTGTTGAATGTAAAAAAAAAATACTCCATCCATACTACATACATTCTACATACATGCTACATACATACATGCTACATACATACAGGCAACTTACATACTACATACATACATGCTACATACATGCTACATACATGCTACATACTACATACATGATACATACATTCTACATGCTACATACATGCTACATACATGCTACATACATACTACATACATGCTACACACATGCTACATACAAGCTACATACATGCTACATGCTTACTACATAATACATACATGCTACATACATGCAAAATACTACATACATGCTACATACTACATACATGCTACATACATGCTACATACATACTACATACATACTACATACATACTACATACACACATACTACATACATACTGCATATATACTACATATACATATATGCATACATACTACATACAGTACATTCATTCATGACATACATATAGATATACAGTACATTAAACATAGATTACATACTCACCATTACTTGTCAAAAATAAAATAAAAATATGAAAAAAACAAACAACCAATATACTCCCTGTCCGCAGAAATCCACGAGTGTCCCATGACGATCTCCCGTGGAGAACGGCAGCAACAAATGTTGCGACCGCTCTCCAGGGGCCCCAGAAACACAATGAAGGGAGGAAGGTATTCCTCCGCCGCTGTAAAAAAAAGTCCCTAGTCTGACTTATGGCATTGCTGTATGAGAAATTTTCCCACGCAGCAATTGCCATAAAGTGAGACTTTGAACTTTAGTAACCTCAGTGATGCACTGCAGGAGCCATTGTCTCCTGTCAGTGTGTCACTGAGGGTCTTATAGAGCAGTGACATCACCCGATGTCACTGTTCTATAGGGGAGATCGTCGTGGGACACTCGTTATTAATTGGACTACGGCGGACAGGTAGTATACGGTTTATTATTTTACGTTTTTTGCAGGAGCTGAAGTATGGTAAGTATGGTGAAATGAAGAATATTAAAATACTTTTTCCTAATGTGTGTGTTTTATTAACCCTTTATTACTATTGGATTAATAATGGATAGGAGTCTTATTGACGCCTCTCCGTTATTAACCCGGCTTAATGTCACCTTACAATAGCAAGGTGACATTAACCCCTTATTACCCCATATCCCACCGCTACACGGGAGTGGGAAGAGAGGGACTAAGTGCCGGAATTGGCGCATCTTACAGATGCGCCATTTCCGGGGTGGCTGCGGACTGGTATTTGTAGCCGGGGGGGGGCAATATCCATGGCCCCTCTCTAGGCTATGAATATCAGCCTGCAGCTGTCTGCGTAGCCTTTCTGGTTATAGAATATAGGGGGACCCCACATCATTTTTTTTGGGGTCCCCCTATTTTAATAGCCAGTAAAGGCTACGCAGACAGCTGCGGGCTGATATTCATAGCAGGCTACAGATATTTGTCCCCTGCCGTCGGTTTTCCCACTCTGGCGCAGAAAATTGTGCATACATACTACATACATACATACTGCATACATGCATACATACATGCATACTACATACAGTACATTCATACATACATGACATACATATAGACATACAGTACATTAAACATAGATTACATACTCACCATTACTTGTCATTTTGAGCCCCGAAGCCAGTGTCATCTGTAAAAAATATGAAAAAAACAAACAACCAATATACTCCCTGTCCGCAGAAATCCACGAGTGTCCCACGACGATCTCCCATGGAGAACGGCAGCAACAGCTGTTGCAACTGCTCTCCAGGGGCACCAGAAACACAATGACGGGAGGAGGTATTCCTCCGCTGCTGTAAAAAAAGTCCCTAGTCTCACTTTATGGCATTACTGTATGAGAAATTTTCCCAGGCAGCAATTGCCATAAAGTAAGACTTTGAACTCAGGTAACCTCAGTGATACACTGCAGGAGCCATTGTCTCCTGTCAGTGTGTCACTGAAGGTCCTATAGGGCAGTGACATCACCCGATGTCACTGTTCTATAGGGGAGATCGTCGTGGGACACTCGTTATTAATTGGACTACGGCGGTTTATCATTTTACTTTTTTGCAGGTGCTGAAGTATGGTAAGTATGGTGAAATGAAGAATATTAAAATACTTTTTCTTAATGTATGTGTGTTTTATTAACCCTTTCTTACTATTGGATTAATAATGGATAGGCGTCTTATTGACGCCTCTCCGTTATTAAACCGGCTTAATGTCACCTTACAATAGCAAGGTGATATTAACCCCTTATTACCCCATATCGCATCGCTACACGGGAGTGGGAAGAGAGGGTCTAAATGCCGGAATTGGCGCATCATACAGATGCGCCATTTCTGGGGCGGCTGCGGACTGGTATTTGTAGCCGGGGGGGCAATATCCATGGCCCCTCTCTAGCCTATGAATATCAGCCCGCCATTCTGACTATAAAATATAGGGGGACCTGTTATGTTCCTTAATGGCTGAGGATCACAAATAGACCAGCAAGTGAATAAACTTAAGACTAGCTCTAGGGAGATGGTAACTGGACTGATCGCAAATCTGAACCTATCCAACACAACTAGAGGTAGCCGGTGAACGTGCCTAAAAAATTTCCTAGATGTCTCGAGCCAGCCTGAGGAACTAGCTACCCCTAAAGAGAAAGAAAGACCTCGCTTGCCTCCAGAGAAATAATCCCCAAAGATATAGAAGCCCCCAACAAATATTAACGGTGAAGTAAGAGGAAGGCACATACGTAGGGATGAAATCAGATTTAGCAAAAGAGGCCCACTAGTACTAGAAAGCAGAAAATAGAGCAGGGGTCTATGCAATCAATAAAAAACCCTTACAAAATATCCATCTTGAGATTTCAAGAACCCACGCACCGACTCACGGTGTGTGGGGAGAAACTCAGTCCACTAGAGCAACCAGCAAGGCAGGGAATCACATTTTAGCAAGCCGGACAAGAAAACATAATAAACACTGCTGATCAAAAAATGAGCAAACAAAACTTAGCTTGTCCTGGATGGACTGGGAGCAAGGTAGTCAGAAGGAATCTGAGTAGCACTGATTATATCGACAGCCGGCAACAAGTGAAAGAAAAACAGAGCTATATAGGAACCTCCCAGAGGATAACGAACCAGCTGATAGCCAGAGACCAGCAGGATAACAAACAAAGCCACCAGGGGGAGCCCAAAGCAAAAGTCACACCATACCGCCAGTGACCACAAGAGGGAGCCTGAAAACAGAGTTCACAACAGTGCCCCCCCCTTGAGGAGGGGTCACCGAACCCTCATGAAAACCCCCAGGGCGATCCGGATGAGCCACATGGAAGGCACGAACCAAATCGGCCGCATGAACATCAGAGGCGACAACCCAAGAATTATCCTCCTGACCATAGCACTTCCACTTAACCAAATACTGGAGCCTCCGTCTAGAAATACGAGAATCCAAGATCTTCTCCACCACGTATTCCAATTCTCCCTCAACCAGCACCGGGGCAGGAGGCTCAACCGGAGGAACCACAGGCACCACATACCTCCTCAACAACGAGCGATGGAACACATTATGAATAGCAAATGATGCCGGGAGGTCCAGACGAAATGACACAGGGCCAAGGACTTCCAGAATTTTATAAGGACCGATAAACCGAGGCTTGAACTTAGGAGAGGAGACCTTCATAGGAACGAAGCGAGAAGACAACCACACCAAGTCCCCAACGCAAAGTCGGGGACCCACACAGCGACGGCGGTTGGCAAAGAGCTGAGCCTTCTCTTGTGACAGCTTCAAATTGTCCACCACATGATTCCAAATCTGATACAACCTATCAACCACAACATCCACTCCAGGACAGTCAGAAGGCTCCACCTGACCCGAGGAAAAACAAGGATGAAACCCCGAATTACAAAAAAAAGGAGAAACCAAAGTAGCAGAACTAGCCCGATTATTAAGGGCAAACTCGGCCAACGGCAAAAAAGTCACCCAGTCGTCCTGATCAGCAGAAACAAAACATCTTAAATAAGTCTCCAAGGTCTGATTAGTTCGCTCGGTTTGGCCATTCGTCTGAGGATGGAAGGCTGACGAAAAAGACAAATCAATGCCCAATTTAGCACAAAAGGTCCGCCAAAATCTAGACACAAACTGGGATCCTCTGTCAGAAACAATGTTCTCAGGAATCCCGTGCAAACGAACCACATTTTGAAAAAACAGTGGAACCAACTCAGAGAAGGAAGGCAACTTAGGCAAGGGCACCAAATGGACCATCTTAGAAAAACGATCACACACCACCCAGATGACAGACATTCTCTGAGAGACAGGGAGATCTGAAATAAAATCCATGGAAATGTGCGTCCAAGGCCTCTTCGGGACAGGCAAAGGCAACAGCAAACCACTGGCACGAGAACAGCAAGGTTTAGCCCGAGCACAAACTCCACAAGACTGCACAAAGGAACGCACATCCCGCGACAAGGAAGGCCACCAAAAAGACCTGGCCACCAAGTCTCTGGTACCAAATATTCCAGGATGGCCTGCCAACACCGAAGAATGAACCTCGGAGATGACTCTGTTGGTCCATCTATCCGGGACAAACAGTCTCTCCGGTGGACAGCGGTCAGGTCTATCCGCCTGAAACTCTTGCAGCACACGTCGCAAATCTGGGGAGATGGCAGACAAAATCACGCCTTCTCTCAGGATACCAGCCGGCTCAGAATCTCCAGGAGAGTCAGGCACAAAACTCCTAGAAAGAGCATCCGCCTTCACATTCTTCGAACCAGGCAGGTACGAGACCACAAAATCAAAACGAGAGAAAAACAACGACCAACGAGCCTGTCTGGGATTCAGCCGTTTGGCCGACTCGAGATAAATCAAATTCTTGTGATCAGTCAAGACCACCACACGATGCTTAGCTCCCTCGAGCCAATGTCGCCACTCCTCAAATGCCCACTTCATAGCCAACAGCTCCCGATTACCGACATCATAATTCCGCTCGGCAGGCGAAAACTTTCTTGAAAAGAAAGCACATGGCTTCATCACAGAGCCATCGGAACTTCTCTGCGACAAAACAGCCCCTGCTCCAATCTCGGAAGCATCAACCTCCACCTGGAAGGGAAGTGAGATATCTGGCTGACACAAGACCGGAGCCGAAGAAAACTGACGCTTCAGCTCCCGAAAGGCCTCCACAGCCGCAGAGGACCAATTAGTCACATCAGAACCTTTCTTGGTCAAATCTGTCAAAGGCTTAACAACACCAGAAAAATTAGCTATGAAGCGACGGTAAAAATTAGCAAAACCCAAGAACTTCTGAAGACTCTTAACATATATAGGCTGCGTCCAGTCATGAATAGCCTGAACCTTGACTGGCTCCATCTCAATAGTAGAAGGAGAAAAAATGAAACCCAAAAAAGAAATCTTCTGGACTCCAAAAAGACATTTTGAGCCCTTCACAAATAAGGCATTGTCATGCAGGACCTGAAAGACCATCCTGACCTGCTTAACATGAGACTCCCAATCATCCGAAAAAACCAGAATATCATCCAAATACACAATCATAAACTTATCCAGATATTCACGGAAGATGTCATGCATAAAGGACTGAAAGACTGAAGGAGCATTAGAAAGTCCAAAAGGCATCACCAAGTACTCAAAATGGCCTTCAGGCGTATTAAATGCAGTTTTCCATTCATCACCCTGTTTTATACGCACAAGGTTATACGCACCACGAAGATCTATCTTGGTGAACCAACTAGACCCCTTAATGTGAGAGAAAAAATCAGTTAACAATGGCAAAGGATACTGAAATTTGACTGTGATTTTATTCAAAAGGCGATAATCAATACAAGGTCTCAGGGAACCATCCTTCTTAGCCACAAAAAAGAATCCTGCACCAAGAGGGGATGAGGACGGGCGAATATGTCCCTTCTCCAAAGACTCCTTTATATAACTCCGCATGGCAGCATGTTCTGGCACAGATAAATTGAAAAGTCGTCCCTTAGGAAACTTACTACCAGGAATCAAATCTATAGCACAATCACAGTCCCTATGAGGAGGTAGAGAATTGAGTTTGGGCTCCTCAAATACATCCTGGTAGTCTGACAAACACGTAGGGACTTCAGAAGGAGTGGACGAAGCAATTGACACCACAGGAGCGTCACCATGAATTCCCTGACAACCCCAACTTGACACAGACATAGCTTTCCAATCCAGGACTGGATTATGAGTCTGCAACCATGGTAGACCCAACACGACCACATCATGCAAATTATGCAATACAAGAAAGCGAATCACCTCCTGATGAACAGGAGTCATGCACATGGTCACTTGTGTCCAGTACTGAGGTCTATTCGAAGCCAATGGTGTAGAATCAATTCCCCTTAGTGGAATAGGGAATTTTAAAGGCTCCAAATCAAAACCACAGCGCCTGGCAAATGACCAATCCATAAGACTCAGGGCAGCACCTGAATCTACAAAAGCATTAACCAGGTAAGATGACAGGGAACAAATCAGGGTAACAGACAAAATGAACTTAGGCTGTAAAGTACCAATGGTGACAGATTTATCAACCTTTTTTTTTGCGCTTAGAGCATGCTGAGATAACATGAGCTGAGCCACCACAGTAAAAGCACAACCCATTTTGCCGTCTATAATTTTGCCGTTCACTTCTGGTCAGAATTCTGTCACATTGCATAGATTCAGGTGTCTGTTCAGAAGACACCGCCAAATGGTGCACAGGTTTGCGCTCCCGCAAACGCCGATCAATCTGAATGGCCAGAGTCATTGACTCATTCAGACCTGCAGGCGTAGGGAACCCCACCATGACATTTTTAATGGTTTCAGAAAGACCTTCTCTGAAATTTGCAGCCAGGGCACACTCATTCCACTGAGTAAGCACCGACCATTTCCGAAATTTCTGGCAGTACACATCTGCTTCATCTTGCCCCTGCAAGAGGGCCAATAACGCTTTTTCAGCCTGGTTCTCAAGATTAGGTTCCTCATAGAGCAATCCAAGGGCCAGAAAAAACGCATCCACACTAAGCAATGCAGGATCCCCTGGCGCCAATGCGAAAGCCCAATCTTGAGGGTCACCCCGCAAAAAAGAAATGATAATTTTAACTTGCTGAACGGAATCACCAGAGGAACGAGATTTCAATGAAAGATACAACTTACAATTGTTCTTAAAATTCAGGAACCTAGATCTATCTCCAGAAAACAACTCCGGAATAGGTATTCTAGGCTCAGACATAGGACTGTGAACAACAAAATCCTGAATACTTTGAACCCTAGCAGCAAGATGATCCAGACTGGAAGTCAAGCTCTGGACATCCATGTCAGCAGCTGAACTCAAAGCCACACCAAGATTAAGAGGAGGAGAGAAGCTAGCACAGCAGCTAGACACACGGCAACAAAAAAAAAAAAAAACAATTCTCAAGGCTTAAGATAATGTAAAGAAGTACACCAGCGCTGTATTCCCAAAATCACTGAGCCGCAGGAACCAAGACAGAAAGGGGCTTGGACTGTCAGATAGTGAAAGCAATGAACATAAAAAAACAACTGGGTCCGCGCTACAGTGCTGATCAACAACTATAAATGAGTACCCAAAGCTCCGCTTGGATACTACACAATGTGACAGTTAGAAAGATGAGTGCTGCGTTGTCCAGCACAGCCCGGGACCACCGTATGCCTGATATCCCTGGTCAGGGTAGAGACCTGGAGACAGGGATGAAGGTGTGCCTGAAAAAGAGGATCGTGCACTCACCGTTTATGATGCAGTGGTCCGGCAAACGGTAATGGATGGGGTCCAGTTGGAGGGTAATGTCCCTCGGGCAGGTGTGTGGGCAAGCGGGCGGGCAAACGGAGAAGTGTGGCCGCCGAGCAGCGTGCCTAGCTGTAGCTGCGCAGAGCCAGGGACGACTCCAGCCGGTAGCGTCCCTGGATGCGAGCGGGAATCAACAGAGGGACGCTAGGCACGCTGCTCGGCGGCCACACTTCTCCGTTTGCCTGCCCGCTTGCCCACACACCTGCCTGAGGGACATTACCCTCCAACTGGACCCCATCCATTACCGTTTGCCGGACCACTGCATCATAAACGGTGAGTGCACGATCCTCTTTTTCAGGCACACCTTCATCCCTGTCTCCAGGTCTCTACCCTGACCAGGGATATCAGGCATACAGTGGTCCCGGGCTGTGCTGGACAACGCAGCACTCATCTTTCTAACTGTCACATTGTGTAGTATCCAAGCGAAGCTGTGGGTACTCATTTATAATTCTCAAGGCTTCTTTTCTCCTGCTTCTGCCATGCAATTAACACTTTGCGGGCCGGCTGTACTGTTATGTTCCTTAATGGCTGAGGATCACAAATAGACCAGCAAGTGAATAAACTTAAGACTAGCTCTAGGGAGATGGTAACTGGACTGATCGCAAATCTGAACCTATCCAACACAACTAAAGGTAGCCGGTGAACGTGCCTAAAAAATTTCCTAGACGTCTCGAGCCAGCCTGA
This sequence comes from Ranitomeya variabilis, assembly GCF_051348905.1. NCBI lineage: Eukaryota > Metazoa > Chordata > Amphibia > Anura > Dendrobatidae > Ranitomeya > Ranitomeya variabilis. The sequence continues at coordinate 1,137,809,186 of NC_135232.1, forward strand.
GGAACTAGCTACCCCTAAAGAGAAAGAAAGACCTCGCTTGCCTCCAGAGAAATAATCCCCAAAGATATAGAAGCCCCCAACAAATATTAACGGTGAAGTAAGAGGAAGGCACATACGTAGGGATGAAATCAGATTTAGCAAAAGAGGCCCACTAGTACTAGAAAGCAGAAAATAGAGCAGGGGTCTATGCGATCAATAAAAAACCCTTACAAAATATCCATCTTGAGATTTCAAGAACCCACGCACCGACTCACGGTGTGTGGGGAGAAACTCAGTCCACTAGAGCAACCAGCAAGGCAGGGAATCACATTTTAGCAAGCCGGACAAGAAAACATAATAAACACTGCTGATCAAAAAATGAGCAAACAAAACATAGCTTGTCCTGGATGGACTGGGAGCAAGGTAGTCAGAAGGAATCTGAGTAGCACTGGTTACATCGACAGCCGGCAACAAGTGAAAGAAAAACAGAGCTATATAGGAACCTCCCAGAGGATAACGAACCAGCTGATAGCCAGAGACCAGCAGGATAACAAACAAAGCCACCAGGGGGAGCCCAAAGCAAAAGTCACACCATACCGCCAGTGACCACAAGAGGGAGCCTGAAAACAGAGTTCACAACAGGGACCCCTTGGGGGGTCCCCCTATTTTAATAGCCAGTAAAGGCTATGCAGACAGCTGCGGGCTGATATTCATAGCAGGCTACAGATATTAGTCCCCCGCCGTCGGCTTTCCCCCTTTTGCGCAGAAAATTGTGCAGGAACCCACGCCATTTTTTTCCACTTTTTTTTTTTAAATTCAACGCTCATTAAGGCCATCGCTATGCGTCAGGCCGACGTACCGACGCACGTTGTGAAAGTTTTTGCACGACGTGGGCAGCGGATGCAGTTTTTCAATGCGTCCGCTGCCCATTCTGAAGTCCTAGAAGGAGGGGGCGGAGTTTCTGCCGCGCATGCGCGGTAGAAAATGGCAGACGCGACTGACAAAAAAACGTTCACTTGAACGTTTTTTCGTGCCAATGGTCCGCCAAAACATGACGGATCCGTTGCACGATGGACGTTACGTGTGGCCATCCGTCGCTAATACAAGTGGGTAAAAAACGCATCCTGCAAGCACATTTGCAGGATCCGTTTTTTTCCACCCAGACCCCGCATGCCGCACATAGACCCTGCACGCCGCACAGAGACACCGCACGCCGCACAGAGACACCCCACGCGCCGCACAGCGACCCCGCACGCCGCACAGAGACACCCCGCACACCGCACAGAGACCCCGCACACCACACAGACACCCCGCACACCGCATAGAGCCCCAGCACACACGCAGAGAGACCCACGGTCACGCACAGACACCGCCCGCACACGCACACACGCACACACGCAGTCTCCGCCCACGCACCGCCCACACTTCATTGTATTGCATAATTTCACTATAGGAACTTCCGGTTCTGATTTCCGATATCGCAAAAATATCGGAACTTGGTATCGGAATTCCGATACAGCGAATATCGGCCGATACCCGATATTTGCAGTATCGGAATGCTCAACACTAATTACCACTGTTCAGAAATGAAAAATGGAGCTTGGTCAATAAGACCAAATATGGCTTGGCTCCGAAGGGGTTTAAGATAAATTGTAATTTTAATTTTTATCACTCAAATCAGTGGCGTCTATGCAAAAAAAAATTATTAGTATTATATCTTATCAAAGAAATCCACTTCTTTCACCTTCTATATCGATGTTTCTTTTTTAATCTCAGGGTATAATCTCTATTCAGTGAAGACAGACTTTCCCACTACTGAGATAGAAGATGACAGTTGTTGCTCCTGAGATTTTGTCAGATTGTATCAATTTGGACAGTATTGCCCCATATCCGGTGCCTGGTTGGTAAAATTGATTTTTAATAAGAATTTGTGTGTACTGAGCCCTGTTTTCAGAAAGAGTCACATTCTGTCCTCATCTTCTGCTCTGTAATATAATCTCGAAGTGGCAGGGACCTAATCATCCAGGTTAGTAAAATATGAGTCGACTTTGAAATATTGGGATGGACCTTCTGTAAGTCTGACTGCTCACTGCTGCTTCATGGCTGAGTGTGCTTGATTCATTGTTGCCCTCTGCTACTCCGGTCATTGCTACTTCCACACATTCTACCTTCTCCACTGCAAGAAAAAACAGAGCTGGAAGCTAGGGTACATACATCTAACAGAAATTAAATAATACATATATCTGGTACCTATGTGCAGGACAATAAAGTGAAGAAGTTCAGCACAATGGGAAATAAGGGAGCATATAGAAACACACACACGCACAGAGAACTTATGAGTTACCAATACTGAAATGTTATTAAATTCATTACAAGTAAATGAGAGATAAAAGATAAAAGATGGACATGGGTAAATGTATCAATAAGGCCAAAGGATGGCACCACAGCACTTCTAGGTCAATATAATGCAGTAAAATAAGAGATATGGAAAATACATAATGTTGTTCATGATAATATGAAGTCTTATCAGACAGCTGAAGGTCAAGCTATAATGAGTATCAAAATAGTACAATATGTCACAAGATACTGGCAAATGTCTAAATTGCAAGACCAATCATAATGAATACATGGACTTGGTGAGAAAACATGTTATTCAATGCTGAAACTAAACAGAGAAATCTCAGCATACCTGGCCTTTGCTTTGTAGTGGTGCCACCCCGATGCCCTTTTCGGTGGCAATTCCTTCTTCTGGGGAGTGGCATCACAAAAGAGCTACATTCCCTATATCAAACCCCTATACCTAGAAATGAACTGGTCATCTCTCCCACCATCCTCCCCATCCATCTCACCTCCTCCTCAGTAGAGAGCAGCGAACTTGTTAGGAAAAAGTTAGTCAATCTCAAATTCGGCAGAAAGGTAGCGCATTCAGATTCCAACCATTTTTCCTCAAAGTCGGCAAATATGGGGCACAGTTCGGTAAGTAATCGCATTTCCACTAATGCTTTTCAGTCTTTGCCTAAGATAATGGAGCTGTATGTTGAGCGGGAGGTGGCGAGTGTACATGTTTGATGAGGGAAGGGTCACATTTACTAATCAAAATAGTTTGTGCTAACATTGGTGTGCATGCACCAGGCCCCCCATTTCATAATCCAAATAATTTGGTCTAATATTGGGTGCAAACAGGAGGCCACATTTCCTAATCAAGATTGGTTGGTCTAATATTGGGGTGCAGGCAGGAGGCACCATTTCCTAATCAAAATTGTTTGGGCTAATATTGGGGTGCAGGCGCCAGGTTCGATTTTCTAAGTAAAATTGTTTGGGATAATATTGGGGTGCAGGCAGTAGGCCCCATTTCCTAATCATAATTGTTAGGGCTAATATTGGGGTGCAGGCACCAGGCTCCATTTCCTATTAAAAATCGTTAGGTCTAATATTGTGGCCCCATTTCCTAAGTAAAATTATTTAGTCTAATATTGTTGGGCAGGCAGGAGGCCACATGTCCTAAGTAAAATCATTTGGGCTAACATTGGGGTGCAGGTAGGAGGCCCCATTTCCTAATCAAAATTGTTTGGGCAAATATCGAGGTGCAGACAGGAGGCCCCATCTCCTATTAATCAAAACATTTTGGTCTAGTATTAAGGTGCATGCAGAAGGCTCCATTTCCTAATCAAAATAGTTAGGGCTAATATTGGGGTGCAGGCACCAGGCCCCTTTTCCTAATCAAAATCATTTGAGTTAATAATAGGGTGCAAGCACCAGGCCCCATTTCCTAATTAAAATAATTTGGGTTAATATTAGGGTGCAGGCAGTAGTCCAAATTTCCTAATCAAAATCATTGGGCTAATATTGTTGTGCAGGCACTAGGCCCATTTCATAATCAAAATAGTTTGGGCTAATACTGTTCTGCAGGTACACTATCTCAGGAAATAAATAGTGATGGTTAATTTAGTGACAGGTGGCTGACAGGTCTGTGCCTATGGTTATGAAAAAGCTGGTTAAAAGAGGGGAAGGGTACATCCAACATGAGTACTGAAAAGCGAGGCTAAGGCTATGGTACAACGGGGAATAGACTTGGTATTCGACGTGCACGTGATTAGGTGGTAATATTACTGAAAGCTCTACTGAACAAACATCGGCTCGTCATATCTAAAGACAACTGACATCAATTACTGGGTGGGATACTCAACTCCGTTTCTTTGGCAGCCACACAATGGTGTGACTTGTGGATGAGGCCCAGAAAGAGCATGTGCTCCAGTGGATAGCAAGCGCTGCATCAAGTGGCCTGTACTCCTCTTCCTTGACCCTAACATGACACACAGCACAGTCCTCAGAGGTGGCACCACAATTACCCTTGTTTCTCCCCGTGTCACAACTCCCAGCCACCCAACTGACCCAGAGAACAAATTGTATAATTAGGCAGCATGGATGCATGGGTCAAGGCCTGGGACAAGGCTTGGACCAGTATTTCTAGCTTAAACATTAATCAGTAACAGGTGGATTGATGACAGGTGTAGGCCTTTAGGACCTGAGAATTACGTCACGGCTTGTGATTGGTCGCGTGGCGGCCACATGGGCGGCCACGACCAATCAGAAGCCGTGACGTAATTCTCAGGCCATTCACGCGCTCATTCTTAAGAAGGAAGGCTGCCGGAAAGAAGCAGGGCGCGTCCGAGGGTGACTATATACCTAATAGGAATATACTCACCCTCGGCTTCTTTCTGGCAGCCTTCCATCCTAAGAATGAGCACGTTCAGGGCCTTAGATGACGTCACGGCTTGTGATTGGTCGCGGCCGCCCATGTGACCGCCACGCGACCAATCACAAGCCGTGACGTAATTCTCAGGTCCTAAATTCCTAATTCTAGGAATTTAGGACCTGAGAATTACGTCATGGCTTGTGATTGGTCGCGTGGCGGACACATGGGCGGCCGCGACCAATCAGAAGCCGTGACGTCATCTAAGGCCATTCATGCGCGCATTTTAAGCAAAGAAGGCTGCCGGTTCCCTCGGTAAGGTGCAGGCTGCGTCGGAGAGGTGAGTATATCAATATTTTTTATTTTAATTCTTTATTTTACACTTAAATATGGATCCCAGGGCCTGAAGGAGAGTTTCCTCTCCTTCAGACCCTGGGAACCATAGTATCCCATTGCACTGCATTGGGTTTCGTGTTTCGTCCGACCCCGACCCTGACTTTTTTATAGGATCGGCCGATTTCACTCGACCTGACTTTTGAGAAAGTTGGGTTTCGTGAAACAAGACCCGATCCTATAAAAATAAAAGTCGCTCAACCCTACTTGTTAATCTTGATGAAAGTTAGTCAATCTACACTTTCTGAGAGAACACTGACTGTCGAGCATGATAAAACCTCCAGGGCTTGAAAGGCGAGTTCAGACCACTCTTCAAATTTTGAAGACCAAAATGCAGATGGGTCCAAATTCCCCGCTAGTCACTGATGCTGCACTCGCAGCAGCTCATTCCTCAGTGGTTGTCAGCCTGGACAGTCGCATCTTGGCACCGTCCAGGTTGAAAACTATTAATCCCCAGACATGGATTATGGCGTGGGACAAAATATCCGACAGTTGAGGAATATGTTGTTTTTTATTTTTGTTTTATTACAGGAGATGAGGGATTCAATGGAATTAGGCGTTATGTGAGTATAACGGTATTTGTTATTTTTAAATAAAAAAAGAAAAAGTGTGCTTTGTTTTTATTTCAAATACAAGACTTTATTCTGGCTGTTACTTTATCATACAACTATAGGATTTATAATGGATAGATGTCTTATACATGCAGGTGCTGGCTGATGGATACTTCCTTTACTCGCTCCTGTTCTCACTGTTATTGGTGGCAGCAGGCATCGGCTGATGGGAGCAGTAGTCCAATCAGCCGACACCAGTAATTGGAGGTAAACTTGATATCTCCAATCACAGCGAAGGGCTCACATTGTCATTTGACAGCGTGGGAACCGTGGCTGTCTGACTGACGGTGATGATTTTAACGCCAATCATAAGTGGTGTTTGCTGCACTGTCATGCACATGACAGTGTGACAAACACCCAGGGTTCAGGTGGCCGAACCTAAACAGTAACATGGAGTTCCTGGTAAAGTCCATGTTCGGTGTCTGTGCCCAAACAGTAGGTATTCGGCATGGACATTGCCCATCTCTAATTGTGTACAATCGTGTTTCGATACTCCAGCATTCCAGGGGGGAAGCATCTGGCAAAATTTACTCTTGTACTGTGGATCTAACGGAGTGGCAACCCAGTAGTCACCACTATTTCTAATCCTAAAATACAGGCACCATGTTGCAGATAGTGCAGCAAGAAGGCACTTATGTGTCAAGTACTTCCACGAGATTCAAGTCTATGGTGTGTTGTTGGTGGGGTAACACTCAAGCTTGCTTCCTACATCCCCTCCCACCTTCCACGAACAGCAGAAAGGGATCATTATCCTCTTCATTTCCTGACTGCTGCATGCTCATCACCTCTTCCTCCTCGTCCTTCTCCTTTTGTTCCTCGACTTCTGTACCTTCACTAACAGTTTGTCTGGTACGATGACTTGATCACTGTAATCCAACCTTCCATTGCACCAGCTTGTGTAATGACAGTCCAGAACTTTGAGATATTGTCATACTTTCTGCATACTCCTCTGCTTCCTCCTCTTCCTGTGGGACCACCATCTCCTCCCACACATTATTCAAACTGTGCTCCAGCATATAGATGACCAGAATAGTGATGCTAATGATGGCATCATCAGGGCTAACCATCTTAGTAGCCATTTCAATGGTGCAGAAGGGTGCACAGGTCTTTCAACTGTGCTCACTCTGTGTGCGTGATTTGCACCATGTCCGCACTGTATTGGCCAAAGCTATGCAAAAGTATAAACTGCACCAGGGATTGTCAATGCTGCCACAGTTACTGCAACATGTTTTGAGTGGATTTCCAATGTGTTGGCATATTATATATAAATTTGTTATCTGGTATCCTGAAAGACCTCTGTAGTAGATAACCCACATGGTGAGAACAGCGGAAGTAAGCAGACAGTGACTGGGCTTTTTGTAGCAGTGCATCCAGGCCAGGAAAGTGTGGAGAAATTGCTGTGCCACCAGGTTGAGGATGTGAACTATGTGAGGCATGTGTTAAGGTTGCCCCTGCATAGGAAGGACACCAGATTCACACCGTTATCACACATACCCTTCCCTGCATCCAAGTTGTGTGGAGACACCCATTGTTCAAGCTCAGCCTTGATAGCTGTCCAGAAATCTTGAGCTGTGTGACTGCGGTCTCCAAAGCATATTAATTTAAACACTGCCTGATTGCAGCAAGCCTTGGCTGGTACGGAGGTAGGGAGATTCTCTCTGCACTGTTCAAATATGTGTTTCATTAAGGGAGAGGTTGAGGGTGCAGGTGGAGGCACGAGAGGAGGTGGAGAAGGCAAAAGCAGTGGAGGAAGTGTTAGATACAGAGGTTTGTCCTGCTATCCTTGGGGATTCCAAGACTTGGTGTTTAGTGGCACATTAGTGTCTAATGGTTTAGTTCACCATCCCTTTCTGTGTAGTTGTTTAGTTCTCCATCCCCTGGTGTGTGGTGGTTTAGTTCTCCAACCCTAGGTGTTTAGAAGTTTAGTACTCAAACCCCTGTTGTCTTGTAGTTTAGTTCTCCATCCTCTGCTGTAGTGGTTTAGTTCTCCATCCCCAAGTGCCCTTGAAGATTCCAAGACTTGTGGAGCAGACCCTTCCCCGCCTGCCTCAGGAGCCACTAGAGTCACCCAGTGCCCAGTCAGCATGATATGAACACGACAAACTGCTGGACTGTGAATTAGGTGTAGGTGGAATGTTATGGTGGAATGAAAAAGATGTGATGTGCTTAGTGTTTGAGATCTGTGAAAATCAGCAGGCATGTTCACTTCAGTTACAGTTGACGGGCTCTCACTCACCCTGACTGTAGCAGCTAAACAAGTGGAGGTTCTGCGGCCAGAGAACAGTGTGAGATCACATGCCATGGTGACAGGGGAGGAAGAAGCAGCTGATGCGGTTGATGTGGCAGCCAGTAGTTGGCAATGCCTGGTAGGCCGCATTTTAGCTCAGTCAGATTCCCAGACTAACACATTTTGATTGCGCATGTGCTGGTTCTTTCATGAAGTAATAAAATTATTGCAATTCGTCCATCTACTGAGCCTTTTTTTTACAAAGTTGGCACATGACATGAGTTGAGTCACCCTTTTCGGTTTCAAAAAAGGTACAGGCTAGGCAACCCTTGTCGTCCATGCCAACTGTAGACCCACGACAGCTGCTGGCCACAGCCAGAGTTGTGATTGAGTATGCTGTGCTTTTCATGGTTGTATTACTCAGTGTCTGTGCAGGAAACCACAACGTAAGCTCGTCATCTTCTTCCACCTCCACCTTACTCAGCTGAGTGCCTCTGGGTTCACAAGAACTGGGATCTAGAACCTCATTGTTATCCTCTCTGTTCTCCCAATCCTCGCCCTGAGAGTAACCCTTCTCCTCTTCATGCCCTGACAGCACAGTAGAGTCTGCATACTCCTCAGATATCTGACTCTCATCAGGGTCACCTCTACCCCTATGGGTTAATGTCTGATGATGAGAGTCTGGATTTTTCTTGGACCCCACTTTCTCCGACCCCTGATCTAACTGAAAAAAATTTTGGTCATCGTTGCAGATGCTTTCCTCCTCTTGAGTCTGTGAATGTCCATGGACTCTGATGGCTGTGGAATAAAATGTGTGAATATCTCTGAAAACTAGCACACCAGTGGTTCCCCACAGTCAGTTGGGCAATTGGAGTAAGGTGGAGGAAGAGGAGGAGAGGCAACTTAATGCAGCATGTGCCATCCACTGGAGCACATGCTCTTTATGCCTCTCATCTACAAGGCATAGATAAAGTGGTCATGCATGCTCGCTGCCTTGGAGTAACCCTGGTCTCTGATTTCTCCTTCAAAACACATATCCAAGCCATTTCCACTTCCTGATGACTACAACTCAAAAATATTTCCTGGATCAGAACATTCCTTAATTAAAGGTCTGCAAAAACCCTAGTCCATGCACTCATTATCTCCCACCTTGACTACTGCAATCTCCTGATTTGTGCTCCCCTTCTAACAGTCTTGCACCCCTCCAATATATCCTTAACTCTGCTGTCAAACTAATCCGCCTATCCCCCGCTATTCCCTGGCCTTTCCTCTGTGTTAATCCCTTTACTGGCTTCCCATTACCCAGTGACTCCAGTTCAAAACACTAACCATGGCATACAAAGCCATCCACAACCTGTCTCCTCCATACACCTGTGATCTCATCTCCTGGTACTTATCTGCACGCAACCTCCAATCCTCACAAGATCGCCTTCTCTACTCCACAATTGCTTACTAGATTTCTCCCGTGGATCCCCTCTACTCTGTAACTCTCTACCCCAACATATCATACTCTCGCCTAACGGGGGAACATTCAAAAGGAACCTGAAGAACCACCTCTTCAGACAAGCCTACAACCGACAGTAATCATTGCTCCACAATACAGCTGCACAAACAGCTCCACCCTCACCTCTTGTACCCTCACACATCCCTTGAAGATTGTGAGTCTCTTCATGTTCAGGGTCCTCTCTAATCCAGTATTAGTATGTGACTTGTATTGTTTAGGATTATTGTACCATATTTTCCGGCATATAAGATGACTTTTTAACCCCTCAAAATCTTCTTAAAAGTCAGGGGTCGTCTTATACGCCGGGTACAGACAAATGTGCATATGGTGGGTGGGGGGGAGTGGTCCTGATGATGAAGAGAGGGGGCGTCTCACAGGAAAGTGTGAGTGGAGTAGCCCCGTTACCTCATTGCGGCAGCGTGGGGGTCTCTGTGCAGGGGAGCAGCGGCTCCTCATTGCGGTAGCATAGGGTCTCTGTGCTGGGAGCGGCAGCTCCTCTTCGTGCCGTGGGGGCTCTGTGCTGTGGGGCGGTGCATCTTCTTGCAGCGTCGGGGCTCCTCCGGCATCTCCGCAAGGCCCGGAGGCACCGGCAGCTCCATTACTACGATGCGGTGGCCTCTGGGAAAATGGCCACTGGGGGCGGCGCATGCTCAGATTCAGATCTCGCCTCCCGAGATCTCGGGACGAGATCTGAATCTGAGCATGCTCCGCCCCCAGCGGCCTTTTTCCCGGAGGCCACCGCATCATAATAATGGAGCTGCCGGTGTCTCCAGGCCTTGCGGAGATGCCGGAGTAGCCCCGACGCTGCAAGAAGATGCACCGCCCCACAGCACCCACGGCACGAAGAGGAGCTGCCGCTCCCAGCACAGGAACCCTATGCTACCGCAATGAGGAGCCGCCGCTCCCCAGCACAGAGACCCCCACGCAGCCGCAATGAGGTAACAGGGGGCTACTCCACTCACACTTTCCTGTGAGACGCCCCCTCTCTTCGTCATCGGGACCACTCACCACCCCAAAAGGCTCATTAGTCTGGAAAAGTTGGGGGGTCGTCTTATACGCCCAGTCGTCTTATATGCCGGAAAATACGGTACTTGTTTTTATTATGTATACCACTTTTCACATTTAAAGCGCTGTGGAATAAATGGAGCTATAACTATAAATAATAATAATAATCATACTAATAATAATAATACCGCTGTCTGGCTACCATAGAAAGGGGGTCGAATAGCCCGTCCATTTACAGATGTTTTCAGTTGTCTTTCGATAGTCATCTCAGAGCACCAGGCCTACACCTGTTAGTCATCCACCTGTTAGTGATCAATGTTTCAGCTAGAAATTTTGGTCCAAGTCCTGTCCCATGCATCCATGATGCACAATTATGCTATTTGTACTCTGGGTCAATTGATGCCACTTTTTCTGGTGTCTTCCCCTAATTTGAGGTTTTGGGAAGATTTGGCTTTGCCTCCCATTGATTTCAATGGGCTTCAGGTATGTTCTGCGAACGTTCAGCGAACCATACCGAACTTCGAAACATTCACTCATCTCTACCTTTAAATCCTAACCCTTACTGATGCCTTTTCCATGTACTCATTGAACAATTCATGTTTTTCACAGTATTCTGTACTCAGAATTTATTTCAGCAAAATTATCTGATTTAATGTGTCCATGCACAGTTTCTCTCTAGCATCTGTATGTAAGAGGTAGTGGTGGGAGACTTTATGGTACTGGAGCTGGAATTACCACATGTGAACTCTCGAGTGCTTTGTTTCCATCTGTTTTCTGGGTGCTTCTTGAAGTATGTTTAAGGTCGTTGTTCTGCTGGAAGACCGATGACCTAGGATGGAAACCCAGTTTTCAGACCCCGGGAACTACATTGCAACCCAAAATCCTTTAGTAATCTTCAGATTTCATGATGCCTTGCACAGAGTCAAGGCACCCAGGGCCAGAGGAAGCAAAACAATCCCAAAATATATTTGAACCTGCACCATAATTGACTGTAACTACTGTGATCTTTTATTTGTGGACCTTCCATTTACAGTAAACTGAAGAGCAGCAGGGTGGCTCAGTGGATAGCACTGCAGCGCTGGAGTCCTGGGTTCTAATCCCACCTTGGACAACATCTGCCAGGAGTTTGTATGTTCTCCCCGTGTTTGCATGGGTTTCCTCCGGGTACTCCGGTTTCCTTCCACATTCCAAAGACATACTGATAGGGAATTTAGATTGTGAGCCCCATCAGGGACAGTGACGATAATGTGCGCAAACTGTAAAGTACTGTGGAATATGTTAGCGCAATATAAAAATAAAGATTATTATTATTATTATTATTATTATTATTATTATTAATGATGACGAGCTTTATCAAAAAACTCTCATCTGTCAAATCTGTCCACAAGATGCCTGCTGGCCCTCTAAAAATACTGGTGGCCTGCAGACTCTCCAAGTTTGAAATGTTACAGTATTAATACGAAAAATAAAATTTGCCCACCTTAGATGGATAATTTATATTGTAGAAGCAATAGACGGCTATGAAAAACATAGCTGTCTGCTGGCCCTCCAAAAATGCTTAGTGAGGGTTGGCTGCTGGCTTTCTAAAATTAGAGTGAGGGACGCCTGATGGCCCTCCGAATATTATTATTATTATTTTTATTATTATTATTTATTATTATAGCGCCATTTATTCCATGGCGCTTTACATGTGAGGAGGGGTATACATAATAAAAACAGGTACAATAATTTTGAACAATACAAGTCACAACTCGTACAGGAGGAGAGAGGACCCTGCCCACGAAGGCTCACAATCTACAAGGGATGGGTGAGAATACAGTAGGTAAAGATAGAGCTGGTCATGCAGCGGTTTGGTCGATCGGTGGTTACTGCAGGTTGTAGGCTTGTCGGAAGAGGTGGGTCTTCAGGTTCTTTTTGAAGGTTTCGATGGTAGGTGAGAGTCTGATGTGTTGTGGTAGAGAATTCCAGTGTATGGGTGATGCGCGAGAGAAATCTCGTATGTGATTGTGGGAAGAGGAGATAAGAGGGGAGTAGAGAAGGAGATCTTGTGAGGATCGGAGGTTGCGTGCAGGAAAGTACGAGGTCACAGATGTATGCAGGAGACAGGTTGTGGATGGCTTTGTATGTCATGGTTAGGGTTTTGCACTGGAGACTCTGGGTAATGGGGAGCCATTGAAGGGATTGACAGAGGGGAGAGGCAGGGGAATAGCGGGGGACAGGTGGATTAGTCGGGCAGCTGAGTTTAGAATAGATTGGAGGGGTGCGAGAGTGTTAGAGGGGAGGCCACAAAGCAGGAGGTTACAGTAGTCGAGGCGGGAGATGATGAGGGCATGGACTAGGGCTTTTGCAGATTCCTGGTTAAGGAATGTACGGATCTGTGAAATATTTTTGAGTTGAAGTCAGCAGGAAGTGGAAAGGGCTTGGATATGTGGTTTGAAGGAGAGATCAGTGTCAAGGATTACCCCGGAGCAGCGAGCTTGTGGGACTGGGGAGAGTGGGCAGCCATGTACTCTAATGGATCGGTTTGTTGGGAGGGTGGCGTGAGATGGGGGAAAGACGATGAATTCTGTTTTGCCAGGTTAAGTTTTAGAAAATATAGAGAATATTTAGAATTTAGAGAATATAGTGAAGTCCATCCGCTGGCCCCTTAACAATAATGATGACCCCCTGATGGCCCTCTACAATTAGTGATGGCCACCCAATGGCCCTGAAAAAGAAATAAAATAACTTTCAAAGTCCCTACTTCATAGCAGGATGTGTCTGACCATGTCTGACACAGCACATGGCCAGATAGGGTATTAAAATGATAAAATTACATTTCCTGTAGAATATTTTTTTCACCATTGAAAGCAATGCAAACATGCAAAAATGCAAAAGAAACACTACGTGTGATCATAGCCTAAGGGGTGGAGGAGCATTATTTTTTTCTTCTTTATTTTGCCTTATATATAACTCATTATCCTGGATAGAGTGTTTCTTTTGTATGTTTTTTTGTCAGTCTGTAAAAGTAACGTAATACTCTGACAGCACTGTTCTCAGCAGTGACCTGGGATTCAGAGATACTTCCAGGGGTCATCCCCATGCTGTTCCCATACCATTTCTGAGCTGTTTACATCTTTTTCAGCAATTTTTAGACCCCTACAGATCTCCGTGAGGTCTCCGAAAAAATGCTCGAGTTTCCCATTGACTTCCATTATACTTGTTCCTCCGGTCGAGCACCCGATCATTTTAGTGCTCGCTCATCACTAATTGTGTAATAGAAAAGCACATGATAAAATATATAATAACATAATACTGTACTGGCAAGTTATAAAAGGTTGTGTGTGGAACAGCTACATGCATCTGTTATTTTATTTTATAAAATTAATAAACACTAAAAGTGATAAAACATAATAAGAGAATCTATGAATAAACCTACCTCTCTTGCATTGCCTATATAAGTCCGTAGAACGCTGCACACTTCCCTGAAGAACAGATACATGTTATGATCTGCACTCGATCGTTTCTATGTAATAACTGAATCCAATATGTCTAATGCAGCAATGATGGACACATTTCTGCCTATAGCAATATTATATCTTATCACCATTTCATTATCTCAGTGTCAAATATCTGGCACAAGTCCACAATGTTCTATACAGAGAAGAGTGACTTTATTTAATGCAAATTATGTGCAGAATGGAGATCTGATCATCGGGGGGATATTTACTGTGAGTTTTACTGAGCACATTTTACAAAAGAAATTAAATGATGAATCTTTCTGTGACATGTAAGTACCTTGTGTGATTTAGTCTGTCGCATTTTTACTTTCTACAAGTAGGTTACGGTGCTAGTGATGAGATTGTCATCAGGCAGAGCTGCCACAATAATAAAAAAATGGACAGAAATTGGTGGCCTGTGCTGTAAGATGCCGTGTGTATGGTGATATTCTGCCCTTGAGGCTATGTGCACACGTAGGGAGGGTCCTCTGCGGGTTCTCCCGCAGCGGATTTGATAAATCTGCAGGGCAAAACTGCTGCGGTTATCCCTGCAGATTTATCGCAGTTTGTTTTGCGGTTTCTGCTGCGGGCTTACTCCTACTATTGATGCTGCATATGAAGCAATATGAAGCATCAATAGTAATGTTAAAAATAATTAAAAAATGGTTATACTCACCCTCTGACATCCCTATCTCCTCGGCGCTGCACGCGGCGGTCCGGTTCCAAAGATGCTGTGCGGGAAGGACCTTCGTGACGTCAAGGTCATGTGACCGCGACGTCATCGCAGGCCCTGCTCGCATAGCAACCCTGCGACCAGACGGCCGCGTGCAGCGCTGAGAGGTGATTATATCATTATTTTTTATTTTAATTCTTTTTTTTTACCCAAATATGGTTCCCAGTCTCCTCTCCTCCACCCCGGGTACCATCCACACATGATCCGCTTACTTCCCGTATGGTGGACATAGCCCCATGCGGGAAGTTAGCGGAACAATGCATTCCTATGTGTGCAGAATCGCCGCAATTCTGCACAAAGAAGTGACATGCTGCGGAATGTAAACTGCTGCATTTTTGCATGGTTTTTCCCGCAGCATGTGCACAGCGGATTGCGGTTTCCATAGGTTTACATGTAACTGTAAACGCAATGGAAACTGCTGCGGATCCGCAGATGCAGAAACGCTGCGGATCCGCGGTAAAAACCGCAACGTGTGCACATAGCCTAACACATTTTTCTTCTGGAAGAATATATCTGCACATAATGCCAATATGGCAGCACACAAACGCTGTGTGGCTCTATACTATAGACAGCGGAGCAGTCCCTGTTCTCTGCTGTACATCTTTGCCTGTGTACGAGGCCTTAATCGCAAACAGCCAATTAGGAAGAGGAATGGAATGTAGCAGACATTTTAGGGCGAATCTAGGAAAGTGACACAGGTCACAGCTCAGCAATAAAGATAGGCAGAGAGTGTAGTAGTCTATAAACAATGCAGAGATTTAATAAAGGCAGGAGATGGAGAGAGAGAGAGAGAGAGAGAGAGAGAAGAAAGCTGGTAGCAGTGATTGACCACATATTGATATCATTTAGCTTGCATCTTTCCTGCTGCATCTTATTGACACTTTTTTTGATATTTTTCATGTACAAGCAAGCAGCAAGCCAGCACAATATTTTTTTTTAACATATGTTTAGGACTCAAATTTGACATCTGTATTACTCAGCTAAAATATGACCTACCACTGCATTTCACTTTTAAAATGTGTTCCTAGTATTATTATATAGTACATTTTTGGGCAGGGATAACTATTGTGTTAAAAAGGGAAAAAATAATAAAATACAGATATTTAACCTTTATTTTTTTGTTCTCTTGTTTTAGTAGCCAAATTTGACAACTGTACATGCAGCACCCATAATGCGACCTTTTGCCACATTTGGTTTTTCAGATAAGAATTTTTGTATAGTACTTTCTGAGAATGGGGGAAGAAATAATTATTAGTGATGAGCGAATATACTCATTACTCAAGATTTCTCGAGCATGCTCGGGGGTCCTCCAAGTATTTTTTAGTGCTCGGAGATTTAGTTTTTCTTGCAGTTGAATTATTTACATCTGTTAGCCAGCATAAGTACCTGTGGGAATTCCCTAGCAACCAGGCAACCCCCATATGGTACTTTCTTTCGCATATCATTGCACTAAACATCTTACAATTTTATTACTCCAATTTTTTTTTAGCGTCATAGCCTACTTATTGATACAATTTTGGTGGGCCCAAAAAAATCAAGGCCACATTTTGATCAGTCTGTTATCTCCGTCTGATGCCTGTTGCATCTGTGGTGTCAAAATCCTCACTTTGTAGGCATACATTGCATTGTTTTGTCTGCTAGCCTTGGTCTACTCATTATTTAGTGGTTTAAATTTTTTTTTAAACAAAACAAGGTCACACATTGAAATGGTCTGTTATCTGGTCAGACGCCTGGTTTATCTGTGGTGTCCAAATCTTTGCTTTGCAGGCATACGTTGCATTATTTTGTCTGCTAGCCTTGGTCTACTCATAATTTAGTGGTTTTAAATTTAAAAAAAACAAAAACAAGGCCACACATTTAAACGGACTGTTATCTCCATCAGACGCCTGGTGCATCTGTGGTGTCCAAATCCTTGCTTTGCAGGCATACATTGCATTGTTTTGTCTGCGAGCCTTGGTCTACTCATTATTTAGTTGTTTAAAAATAAAAAAAACATATTTTAACTGTCTGTTATTTTCGTCAGACGCTCGGTGTATCTGTGGTCTCCAAATGCTTGCTTTTCAGGCATACTGATAACATATAAGTTTTCTCCAAATTAATCCATTTGTATTGAACTTTTCAAATATTTCAGTAGTCCATTTAAAATGGGCAAGGGACGGGGAAGTGGATGTGATGCTGATGGAGCATGCAGAGAATGAGGCCGTAGCCAAGCTGAAAGTGGGACATAACAAAGACCCACATATTGTAGTTCGATTTTCTTGTCCCGCTATTGAAGCCAGAGCAGTGTGAAACGGTTGTTGGTTGGATAGTGGATAATGCATCCAGTCACTTAGCCACCACCACCACCGCGTCTTCCACAAGGTCAAGTCTGAGTAGCAGTAAGCGTGGACCGGATATTACTTACCCTGATCCTCCTTCCTACCACCATGTAAAGTGCCCTGAGATAACTGATCCCACACTTGGACTCTCCAAAGAGCTGTTAAGTTTTCTCTTTTAAGATTCTGGACTCTCTTCCGGTCAACTTGAAGTGGGGCCAGATGAGATCGCATTTAGCGATGCCCAAAAATTTAAACAGCCACAGTCACACGAAGGAGATGGTGGGAAAGTGTCACAAGAGGTGGACGATGATAAGACACAATTGCCAGAAAGTCAGGAGGAGGAACAGGGTGTGGATGTGGAAGATGAGGTGATGGATGACATAGTGACTGACCCAACCTGGCAGGAGGACATGCAGAGTGAGGACAGCAGCACACATGGGGAAGGAGGCATATCACCTCAACAGGCAGGAAGAAGCAGTGTGGTGGCCACAGACAGAAGGCATGCATCCGTTCCCCGTAACACCAACATGACGGAAGTTGCCATTCAAACTGTTAGATCTTACAGAATCTGGTTATTTTTTAAAGACTCTGCCGATAACCCAAAACCGGCCATTTGGAGCGCCTGCTGTTAGGGGTTGAGTTCCCGCCTCTGCACAGGGGGAATTTCAGGCCATCTCCGCTGCGGTCTCCTATTCTTCTTCTGCCGCAGTGGAGCCTGCTCAGCAGAGACGTCAGTCCCAGAGTCATGCTCAGTCTCACTCTGTGCAAAGGGTAACTGCTGCTTTTCCAGCTTCTGCCATTGAAGCCAGTGCTGGGCAGCGGCAAGCAGATGCTTTTGGAACTAAGTCCTGCTTTTCCTCTTCTGAGCACGATCAGGGCAAGATCTCCCATTGGAGATCGAGGGTCACATGCTCAGATACTGCAGCAGATCCCATTGGTCCTCCAGGAAGGTCATGAAGGTGCTCAACTTCTGTGGCAGCCTCCCATTGGTCCTTTTGGGAAGGTCCTGTACATGCTGCAGCTATAAAAGGTTCGCATGACTGCACGGCCATGCGCTAGTGTACATTTGTATACGTGTGTGTGTTGATGAGTGCAAGTCGTTCTTAAATATCCCTTCCATATTGTATGACTGTTCGCGTATGGTGTATGGCTGCTATCTAGCGCCCGACTGAACTCTCAGCGTTATAACACACGAAACAGCGTCTACTACTGTGACCGCCAGTACGGCGCCACGTGCCATTAGAGCGCTTCCTTAGCCCAAGTCTGGGTGGTTAGTGGCGTCCGCCAGTATGGCAGTTCGCACTCTTGTGCTCAAAATTATTATTTCTATTTATCTCTTACACCCAGTAGCGGTGTCGAGCGCAAGTAGTCTAGACGGACTCAAATCCCGAGTCTTGGGATGACTGATCACTTCGGTGACTCCTTGCTTGCACTCTTTTGTGTGGTACCGCAGCCCTGTGACTTAACAGAGTTCGCTTCCACCGCCATATAGCGCTGCCATTTGCTAGCAGCAGGTTCTCACCTGTACGGTGGACCCCGGACTGCGAAAGCACCTAATAACATCTCACCTTTTACTCAGTGCGTTCCACCAGTCCTTTCAAAACACTAACGCCAGGGTCTGGCTAGTAAATGGCAGACGATCAGTGTCTACAGCAGTACATCCAGCAGCTGGAGGGTAGGTGGATGTCACTGCAGTTGCTGTTCAGGCTGCAAGTGTAGCTGCAGCCAGTTTGTCTGCTGCCACCCCTGCTCCGACTATTTCCTGTCTCCCGCTTCCAGACAAGTTTGCTGGTGACAGTAAGCTATGTCGGCGATTCGTGAGCCAGTGCTTCATACATCTTGAGCTCCTGGCTGTATGTTTTCCTACGGAACGGGCAAAAGTGGGATTTATTTTATCTCTTTTGTCGGGCAGGGTGTGTGAGTGGGCAACGCCGCTTTGGGAGCGTGATGATTGTGTGGTGAAGAGTGCGTCTCTTCCTGGACGCTCTGAGGCAGGTCTTTTTGGGACCCCGTGTCACCCACGATACCGCGCTCCAATTGTTGGCAGTAACTCAGGGTTCCTCCATGGTCAGCTAGTTTGCCTTCCAATTCTGGACTCTAGCCTCTGAGCTAGAATGGCCAGATAAAGTTCTTATTCCGGTGTTCTGGAGAGGACTGGCAGACCATGTGAAGGATGCCTTGGCCACCAGGGAGATTCTCGCCACACTGGAGGAGCTCATTTCTATATCTACCCGCATCGACCTCTGTTTTAGCGAGCGGAGGTTAGAGCGGACCCAGTGTAGGCAGAGGTTTCGGCTTGCTCCCACCTTCGCCAGACCTCTAGAATCTCCTGTTCTGGCGTCTGACTCCCATGAGGCCATGGAGGTTTCTCGAGCGGAACCTAAATCTCAGACCGCTCAAGTACCCGTGGTTTGTAGAAATTGCCAACAACAAGGACATTATGCCAATAAATGTCCACGATGATCGGGTAAATGATCACGTCTAGTAACCATTGGTGGGGGTTCACTAGACACAGCAGCGTTTTCCTCCAAGCTGTCCTTCAAAGGGAAAATCATGTTAGGCTCATCCTCTCTAACAGTCGAGCTATGTGTAGATTCTGGGGCGGAGGGAAATTTCATGTCCTCTGCTTTTGCTCTGCGTCACGCAATACCTCTGGTGATGCTTGCCAAACCGGTAACTGTTAGAGTAGTGAATGGGTCGACACTCCCTTTACAGATCACACACCAGACAGTCCCTTTAACATTGTTCATGTCACCTTCCCACCAGGAGATAATTTCCCTTCTTGTCCTTCCTGAGGGAATGGATGAGATTCTGCTGGGAATACCCTGGCTCCGTTTCCACTCCCCACATATTGAGTGGACCTCTGGGAGGATATTGGGTTGGAGTGAGTCTTGTAAGGGCAGATGTGTGAGAGAGTGCGTACTTGTTTCCACTACCGAGATACCCGCAGATCTTTCATCCCTTCCCTAGTGCTATTGGTGCTATGCAGACGTCTTCTCCAAAAAGGCTGTAGAGACCCTTCCGCCTCATCGCCCCTATGACTGTCTTATTGATCTCATGCCTGGAGCTGAACCTCCTTGGGGACAGGTCTATCCTCTTTCTCTCCCTGAGACGGAGGCTATGTCTCAATAATCCAGGAGAATTTGGCAAGAGGGTTCATTAGGAAGTCAGTGTAACCTGCAGGGGCGAGGTTCTTCTTCGTGCAGAAGAAGAATGGGGAATTACGTCCATGCATCGATTACAGGGGTCTTAACGCCATCACCATTAAAAATAAGTACCCATTGTCCCTGATTTCTGAGCTCTTTGACAGGCTAAGGGGAGCAAGGGTATTCACCAAATTAGATCTGCGGGGTGCTTATAATCTGATTCGCACCCGTGAGGGGGATGAAAGGAAGACGGCTTTTAATACCAGGGATGGGCACTATGAGTATCTGGTGATGCCCTTTGGGCTCTGTAATGCCTCAGCCGTTTTCCAAGACTTTGTCAACGATATCTTTTGGGATATGCTCTCCACCTCGGTCGTAGTCTATCTGGATGATATTCTCATCTTCTCTCCACATATTTACTCCCACCGGAGAGATGTTGTCAGAGTCTTCGACCTCTTACGGGCTAATTCCCTCTATGTAAAGTTGGAGAAGTGTGTGTTTGACCAGGAGTCTTTACCTTTCCTCGGCTATATCATCTCCGCCCAGAGATTGGCTATGGATCCTGCAAAAGTACAGGCTGTGATGGACTGGCGAGAACCCCATTCTCTTAAAGCGGTGCAGTGCTTTATGGGGTTCATTAATTACTATCGCCAGTTCATTCCCCACTTCTCAACTTTGGTAGCTCCCTTGGTAGCCCTCACCAAGAAGGGAGCAAATCCCAAATTGTGGTCTGAAGAGGTCTCCAAGGCCTTCACTTCAATTAAGTCTCATTTTGCTAGCGCTCCCGTCCTACATCCTCCCTATGTTGATAAGCCATTCATAATGGAGGTGGATGCCTCATCCGTTGGTGCTGGAGAAGTCCTCTTCCAAAAAGATGCTCAAGGTCGGAAGCATCCTTGCTTCTTCTTCTCCAAGACCTTCACACCAGAGGAGAGGAATTATTCCATTGGGGACAGGGAGTTGCTAGCAATGAAGTTGGCCTTCTTGGAGTGGAGACATCTTTTGGAGGGAGCTCGCTTTCCCTTCAAAGTCTTCATGGACCACAAAAATTTGGTTTATTTACGTACAACTCAGCGGCTGAATTCTTGTCAGGCCAGATGGTCCTTGTTCTTCTCCCGGTTCCACTTCACTCTCCATTATCTCGCTGGGGAGAAGAACATTCATGCTGATGCCCTCTCTTGCTCCATTGTGTCATCTGAGGAGGAGGAAGGGGAGCCTCAGCTTATTGTCCCTTCTGAGAGCCTGAAAACCGTAGCTCCAGTTTCGCTAGAGTCTGTGCCTCCGGGCAAGACTTTTGTACCCATTAATTTGCGACCGGAGGTTCTCTCTTGAGCTCATTCGTCCAGAGTGGGTGGACACTTTGGGGCAAAGAGGACATCTGAGCTGCTGGCGAGAACGTACTGGAGGCCACATATGGTCCGTGACATCGGAGACTATATTCGGGTGTGTGTCTCCTGCGCCAAAAATAAGTCTCCTCGACAACGGCCAGCTGGGTTATTATATCCCCTGCCGGTGGCAGACAGGCCTTGGGAGATGGTCGGGATGGACTTTGTGGTGGGTTTGCCCAAGTCTCGTGGCTGTACCATTATTTGGGTTATCACCGATCATTTTTCTAAAATGGTGCACTTGGTGCCACTTCCACGGCTACCTTCTGCATGGGCCTTGGCAGCGTTGTTTATAAAACACATCTTCCGTCTACACGATATGACGGACAAAATTGTCAGTGACCGGGGTCCCCAGTTTGCGTCTCGGTTCTGGAGAGAGCTTTGTCATCTTCTCAGCATTGAGTTAAATCTCTCTTCTGCATATCATCCCGAGGCGAATGGGTTGGTAGAGAGGGCCAACCAGACCTTGGTCACATATCTGCGACATTTTGTTTCAGTCAGGCAGGATGACTGGGCATCTTTGCTATCATGGGCAGAGTTTGCGCTGAACATGCAATGCTGTAGCTGACTCCACTGGACAGACTCCATTCATCCTTAACTATGGTCAGCATCCGTGGGTACCTGTGCCCATGCCATGTCTTCCGCCGACTCCAGGGTGGCAGACTGGGCTGTGGAGGCACGGGACATTTGGGACCACACTCAGGATGTCATTCGGGCCTCCAAGGAGAGAATGAGAACGTCCACCGATGCACATTGGCGCCCCGCTCCGACCTTTGCTCCTGGCGATTTAGTGTGGCTCTCCGCCCGTAACATCAGGCTGAGAGTTGAGTCCACTAAGTTTGCACCTCGCTACTTGGGTCCTTTCAAGGTCCTTGAACAGGTTAACCCTGTGGTCTACCGCTTAGCCCTTCCACCATGACTGGGTATCACCGACACCTTTTATGTGTCCCTCTTGAAGCCCGTATACATGTCCCGGTTTTCCGAGTCATCTGCCGGGACATCGGGTTCGTCTACGGACAATTACAAGGTGAATGCTATTTTGGAGTGCAAGGTGGTACGTGGCAAAAAATTTTATTTGGTGACTGGAAGCTTGTGGTCCTGAGGACAGGTCCTGGGAGCCCGCTGAGCACATTTGGGCTAAGCAGCTCATTGCTGCCTTCAAGCATGGTGAGGTCCAGGGGGGGCCCTGGGGGGGAGGTAATCTTGGGGGTTGAGTTCCCGCCTCTGCACAGGGGGAGTCTTGGGCCATCTCCGCTGCGGTCTTCCATTCTTCTTCTGCCACAGTGGAGCCTGCTCAGCAGAGACGTCGGTCCCAGTATCATGCTCAGTCTCACTCTGTGCAAAGGGTTACTGTTGCTTTTCGAGCTTCTGCCATTGAAGCCAGGGCTGGGCAGTGGCAAGCAGATGCTTTTGGGACTAAGTCCTGCTTTTCCTCTTCTGAGCATACCCAGGGCAAGATCTCCCATTGGAGATCGAGGGTCACATGCTCAGATACTGCAGCAGATCCCATTGGTCCTCCAGGAAGGTCCTGAAGGTACTCAACTTCATGCTGCAGCTATAAAAAGGTTGCATGACCGCACGGCCATTCGCTAGTGTACATTTGTATACGTGTGTGTGTTGATGAGTGCAAGTTGTTCTTAAATATCCCTTCCCTATTGTATGACTGTTCGCGTATGGTGTATGGCTGCTACCTAGTGCCTGACTGAACTCTCAGCGTTATAACACACGAAACAGCGTCTACTACTGTGACAGCCAGTATGGCGCCACGCGCCATTAGAGTGCTTCCTTAGCCCAAGTCTGGGTGGTTAGTGGCGTCCGCCAGTATGGCACAGTTCGCACTCTTGTGCTCAAAATTATTATTTCTATTTATCGCTTACACCCAGTAGCATTGTTGAGCGCAAGTAGTCTAGATGGACTCAAATCCCGAGTCTTGGGACTGAGTTCCGTGACTCCTTGCTTGCGCTCTTTTGTGCGGTACCACGGCCCTGTGACTTAACAGGGTTCGCTTCCACCACCATATAGCGCTGCCATTTGCTGGCAGCAGGTTCTCACCTGCACGGTGGACCCTGGACTGCGAATGCACCTAATAACATCTCACCTTTTACTCGGTGCGTTCCACCAGTTCTAACACCTGCCATGCCCGCATCAGCAGGGGTAGCAAAACTACCAGCCTGACCACCATCAGCATGATTATACACATGGCAGCAAAGCACCTGACTTTGTGGGCCAAACCCCAGGCTCCAGGAACACTGTCTGCAGGTGACACCACTGCTTCTTCCACTGTTTTGCAAAGAAGCCAATCACCAGTTCGCCGTGCATGTGAAGATTAATCGTGCCCTGCACCTGGTGTTGCCCACAGTCAGCCAGCACCATCATCAAGCCCGTCCACGTCCTCCTTGTCCCAGCACAGCCTTCAGTTGTCTATACCCCAGTCATTGGAACGCAAGCGGACATACCCAGCCAACCCCCCACAGGCCACAGTACTAAATTCTAACATTTCTCGTCTGATGGTGCTCAAAATGTTGCCATTTTGGCTCGTTGAGATGGAAGCTTTCCTCAACCTAATGGTGGTGGCGTTCCAAAGGTACCCGGTCCCCAGTCCCAACTATTTCTCCCAGTATGCTGTACCGGCATTACACCAGCATGTGTCCCACAACATTACCCATGCCCTCAACAATGCTGTTACTGGGAAAGTCTGCCTAACCATGGACACGCGTACAAGTGCTTGTGGGCAGGGATGGTAAATCTCACTGATGGCACACTGGGTTAACATAGTTGAAGCCGGGACCCAGTCGGGCCTTGGGATGGTACACATCCTTACCACGCTGAGGATTGCAGGCCCTACGTCAATCAAGGTTGCCCCTATAGTCTACAGCTCCTACACCTCCTCCTCCTCTTCAGCCTCCATCTCTGAAATGAGCACATCAATCATAAGCAGGAAGCACTGAAGCACTGCCTCAGCCAAGCGACAACAGGCTCTGCTAAAGCTTATCTGCTTAGGTGACAAGCCACACAATGATGAAGAGGTGTGGACAGTGCTGAAGGAGCAGTCAGATATTTGAATGACACCTGTTATGACCCCAATGGCAGAGGGTCTCAGGAATAATGCTAAGTCAGTAAATACAGAAAACCAGCTCATAGGGCAGTGGTAACTGGGCTGACCATATAACTAATCCTAGCACCACAAATACCAGCAGCCGGGGAACGTTCCTACGTTGATCCTAGGCGTCTCGCGCCAGCCGGAGAGCTAACTACCCCTAGAAGGGAAAAGAAAGACCTTTCTTGCCTCCAGAGGAAATACCCCAAAAAGTTGGATAGAAGCCCCCCACAAATAATAACGGTGAGTTAAGAGGAAAAGACAAACATAAGAATGAGCTAGGAATTTAGCAAAGAGAGGCCCACTAGCTAATAGCAGAATATAGAAAGATAACTTATATGGTCAGCAAAAAATCCTATCAAAAATATCCACACTGGAAATTCAAGAACCCCCGAACCGTCTAACGGCCCGGGGGGAGAACACCAGCCCCCTAGAGCTTCCAGCAAGGTCAGGAATCACATTTAGTACAAGCTGGACAAAAATGATAGCAAACAAATAACCCAAGAAAACAAAGAAGCAAGACTTAGCTTAATTTAGCACAAACCAGGACCAGCAAACAGGAGCAAACAGAATGTGTCTGATAACACCGATGCCAGGCACTGGACTAAGGTTCCAGGAGGTTTATATAGCAACACCCCTGAAGTAACGACCCAGCTGGGTGCAAACAGAGGGAAGGAAATCCCAGAGTCATATCACTAGTAACCACTAGAGGGAGCCAAAAAAGTCTAATTCACAACAGTACCCCCCCTTAAGGAGGGGTCACCGAACCCTCACCAAGACCACCAGGGCGATCAGGATGAGCAGCGTGAAAGGCACGAACTAAATCGGCCGCATGCACATCAGAGGCAACCACCCAGGAATTATCCTCCTGACCATAACCCTTCCACTTGACCAAATACTGAAGCCTCCGCCTGGAGAGATGAGAATCCAAGATCTTCTCCACCACGTACTCCAACTCGCCCTCAACCAACACCGGAGCAGGAGGCTCAGCAGAAGGAACCACAGGCACAACGTAGCGTCGTAACAAAGACCTATGGAACACGTTGTGAATGGCAAACGAAACCGGAAGATCCAAGCGAAAGGACACAGGATTAAGGATTTCCAATATCTTGTAAGGACCGATAAAGCGAGGCTTAAATTTAGGAGAGGAGACCTTCATAGGAACAAATCGAGAAGACAGCCACACCAAATCCCCAACACGAAGTCGGGGACCCACACCGCGGCGGCGGTTGGCAAAACGCTGAGCCTTCTCCTGTGACAACTTCAAGTTGTCCACCACATGATTCCAGATCTGCTGCAACCTATCCACCACAGAATCTACTCCAGGACAGTCAGAAGGCTCCACATGTCTCGAGGAAAAACGAGGATGGAAACCAGAGTTGCAGAAAAATGGCGAAACCAAAGTAGCGGAACTAGCCCGATTATTTAGGGCAAACTCAGCCAACGGCAAGAAGGTCACCCAATCATCCTGATCTGCCAAAACAAAACGCCTCAAGTAAGCTTCCAGAGTCTGATTAGTTCGCTCAGTTTGTCCATTAGTCTGAGGATGAAAGGCAGACGAGAACGATAAATCAATGCCCATCCTAGCACAAAAGGATCGCCAGAACCTGGAAACAAACTGGGATCCTCTGTCAGACACAATATTCTCAGGAATGCCGTGTAAACGAACCACATTCTGAAGGAACACAGGAACCAGATCGGAAGAGGAAGGCAGCTTAGGCAAAGGCACCAAATGGACCATTTTTGAAAAGCGATCACATACCACCCAGATGACAGACATACCCCGAGACACCGGGAGATCAGAAATGAAATCCATGGAAATATGTGTCCAAGGCCTCTTCGGGACAGGCAAGGGCAAGAGCAACCCGCTGGCATGGGAACAGCAAGGCTTAGCTCGAGCACAAGTCCCACAGGACTGCACAAATGACCGTACATCCCGTGACAAGGAAGGCCACCAAAATGACCTAGCCACCAGATCTCTGGTGCCAAAAATTCCCGGATGACCTGCCAACACCGAGGAATGAACCTCGGAAATGACTCTGCTGGTCCATTTATCAGGAACAAAAAGTGTGTCAGGTGGACAAGAGTCAGGTCTACCAGCTTGAAATCTCTGCAACACACGTCGCAAATCAGGAGAAATGGCTGACAAAATAACTCCTTCTTTAAGAATACCAACAGGTTCTGTGACTCCAGGAGAGTCAGGCACAAAGCTCCTTGAAAGAGCATCAGCTTTCACATTCTTTGAACCTGGTAAATACGAGACCACAAAGTCAAAACGGGAGAAAAACAATGACCAGCGGGCCTGTCTAGGATTCAAGCGTTTAGCAGACTCGAGATACATCAAATTTTTGTGATCAGTCAAGACCACCACACGATGCTTAGCACCCTCGAGCCAATGATGCCACTCCTCAAATGCCCACTTCATGGCCAGTAATTCCCGATTGCCCACATCATAATTCCGCTCAGCAGGCGAAAACTTCCCAGAGAAGAAAGCACATGGTCTCATTACCGAGCAACCAGGGCCTCTCTGTGACAAAACGGCCCCTGCCCCAATCTCAGAAGCATCCACCTCGACCTGAAAGGGAAGTGAGACATCAGGCTGGCACAAAACAGGCGCCGAAGTAAACCGGCGCTTCAACTCCTGGAACGCCTCCACGGCTGCAGGAGCCCAGTTAGCAACATCAGAACCTTTCTTGGTCATATCCGTCAAAGGTTTAACAACGCTAGAAAAATTAGCGATAAAACAACGGTAGAAGTTAGCAAAACCCAAGAACTTCTGAAGACTCTTAACTGACGTGGGTTGAGTCCACTCATGAATAGCTCGGAACTTGACTGGGTCCATCTCCACAGCAGAAGGGGAAAAAATAAACCCCAAAAAGGGAACTTTCTGTACTCCAAAGAGACACTTTGAGCCTTTACCAAACAAGGCATTCTCACGCAAAACCTGAAACACCATCCTGACCTGCTCCACATGTGAGTCCCAATCTTCAGAGAAAACCAGAATATCGTCCAGATAAACAATCATAAATTTATCCAGATACTTCCGGAAAATATCATGCATAAAGGACTGAAATACTGAGGGAGCATT
This sequence comes from Ranitomeya variabilis, assembly GCF_051348905.1. Lineage (NCBI taxonomy): Eukaryota > Metazoa > Chordata > Amphibia > Anura > Dendrobatidae > Ranitomeya > Ranitomeya variabilis. The sequence goes on from NC_135232.1 coordinate 1,137,836,844, forward strand.
AGAAAGCCCAAAAGGCATCACCAAGTACTCAAAATGACCTTCGGGCGTATTAAATACAGTCTTCCATTCATCACCTTGCTTAATGCGCACAAGGTTGTATGCACCACGAAGATCTATCTTGGTGAACCACTTGGCACCCTTAATCCGGGCAAACAAGTCCGACAAGAGAGGCAAAAGATACTGAAATTTTACAGTGATTTTATTCAGTAGCCGATAGTCAATACAAGGTCTCAAAGATCCGTCCTTCTTAGCCACAAAAAAGAATTCCGCACCAAGAGGGGAAGAGGATGGACGGATATGCCCCTTCTCCAGAGACTCCTTGATATATGAACGCATTGCGGCATGCTCAGGTACTGACAGATTAAATAATCTTCCCTTAGGAAATTTACTACCTGGAATCAAATCTATGGCGCAGTCACAGTCCCTATGAGGAGGCAGAGCACTGGATCTGGACTCACTGAATACATCCTGATAATCAGACAAATACTCAGGAACTTCCGAAGGAGTAGAGGAAGCAATAGACACCGGCGGGGAATCAGCATGAATTCCCTGACAGCCCCAACTTGACACAGACATTGCCTTCCAATCCAGGACTGGATTGTGGGTCTGTAACCATGGCAGACCCAAAACGACCAAATCATGCATTTTATGCAGAACAAGAAAACGAATCACCTCCCGATGTTCAGGAGTCATGCACATGGTCACCTGCGTCCAAAACTGCGGTTTATTTACCGCCAATGGCGTAGCATCAATACCTCTAAGAGGAATAGGATTTACTAACGGTTCAAGAACAAAACCACATCACTTGGCAAATGACAGATCCATAAGACTCAGGGCGGCACCTGAATCCACAAACGCCATAACAGGGTAAGAAGACAAAGAGCAAATTAAAGTCACAGACAAAATAAATTTAGGTTGCAAATTACCAATGGCGACAGGACTAACAACCCTTGTTAGGCGTTTAGAGCATGCTGATATAACATGTGTAGAATCACCACAGTAAAAACACAACCCATTCTGACGTCTATGATTTTTCCGTTCATTTCTAGTCTGAATTCTATCACATTGCATTAAATCAGGTGTTTGTTCAGACAACACCACCAGAGGATTAGCGGTTTTGCGCTCCCGCAAACGCCGGTCAATTTGAATAGCAAGCGCCATAGAATCATTCAGACTTGTAGGAATGGGGAAACCCACCATCACATTCTTAATGGCTTCAGAAAGGCCATTTCTGAAATTTGCGGCCAGAGCACACTCATTCCACTGAGTAAGCACGGACCATTTCCGAAATTTTTGGCAATACACTTCAGCTTCATCCTGACCCTGAGAAATAGCCAGCAAGGCTTTTTCTGCCTGAATTTCAAGATTGGGTTCCTCGTAAAGCAATCCGAGCGCCAGAAAAAACGCATCAATATTCGCCAATGCCGGATCTCCTGGCGCTAGCGAGAAAGCCCAATCCTGAGGGTCGCCCCGCAAAAAAGAAATAACAATTTTAACTTGCTGAGCTGAATCTCCAGATGAACGGGGTCTCAGAGAAAGAAACAATTTACAATTATTCTTGAAATTCCTAAACCTAAATCGGTCTCCAGCAAACAATTCCGGAATAGGTATTTTAGGTTCAGACATAGGACTACTGGTAACAAAATCTTGTATACCCTGCACACGAGCTGCCAGCTGGTCAACACTTGTAATCAAGGTCTGCACATTCATGTCTGCAGCAAGCACACGCCACTCAAAGGTAAAGGGGAGGAAGAGAAGGAAGGAAAAAAAAAAAAAACTTAGAATCTCCTTTCTTATTATCCCACTTCTGCAATGCTTTAAACATTCAATATTGGCCTGGCATACTGTTATGACCCCAATGGCAGAGGGTCTCAGGAATAATGCTAAGTCAGTAAATACAGAAAACCAGCTCATAGGGCAGTGGTAACTGGGCTGACCATATAACTAATCCTAGCACCACAAATACCAGCAGCCGGGGAACGTTCCTACGTTGATCCTAGACGTCTCGCGCCAGCCGGAGAGCTAACTACCCCTAGAAGGGAAAAGAAAGACCTTTCTTGCCTCCAGAGGAAATACCCCAAAAAGTTGGATAGAAGCCCCCACAAATAATAACGGTGAGGTAAGAGGAAAAGACAAACATAAGAATGAGCTAGGAATTTAGCAAAGAGAGGCCCACTAGCTAATAGCAGAATATAGAAAGATAACTTATATGGTCAGCAAAAAATCCTATCAAAAATATCCACACTGGAAATTCAAGAACCCCCGAACCGTCTAACGGCCCGGGGGGAGAACACCAGCCCCCTAGAGCTTCCAGCAAGGTCAGGAATCACATTTAGTACAAGCTGGACAAAAATGATAGCAAACAAATAACCCAAAAAACAAAGAAGCAAGACTTAGCTTAATTTAGCACGAACCAGGACCAGCAAACAGGAGCAAACAGAATGTGTCTGATAACACCGATGCCAGGCACTGGACTAAGGTTCCAGGAGGTTTATATAGCAACACCCCTGAAGTAACGACCCAGCTGGGTGCAAACAGAGGGAAGGAAATCCCAGAGTCATATCACTAGTAACCACTAGAGGGAGCCAAAAAAGTCTAATTCACAACAGACACCGCTGAACCTACAGCCAGGCATGGTCATCTGTGACAATGACCGGAACCTTGTGGCGGCTCTGAGGCAAGGTGAGCTCACACACGTACCTTGCCTTGCCCACGTGCTTAACTTCGTCGTTCAACATTTTCTCAAAAGCTACCCGAAGCTGCTGAATCTGCTAGTGAACATATGCCATCTGTCTGCTCATTTTAGAAAGTCAGCTGCAGCTTCAATAGCCCTTGCTGTGCTTCAGCACAGTTTGCAGCTTCCGGCTCACTGAATGGTGTGTGATGTCCCCACGCTTTGGAACTCCACACTGCATATGTTGGAAAGTATTTGTGAGCAGAAGAGGACAGTTGTTGACAACCAGTATCAACGAGGCCTTCGTTATTCAGTTCAGACTCCACACATAAGACCTCAGTAGTGGACATGGATGTCAGACATATGTAGAATCCTCCAAAACTTTGAGGACTGCACCAAGATGGTGAGCGGCGATGATGCCATAATTAGCATCACCATCCTGCTTCTCTGCATTCTGAAAACCTCTCTGCTCACAATTAAAGAGGATGCATTGCAGGTAGAGCACGGATGCATAGAGCAAGGAACCATACAGGGTGATTACGCTCAGCCCAGCCTCATGTAGTCCCAAAGTGGATTGGTAGACAATGAGGAAGAGAAGGAGGAGTAAGAACAGGAGCTACTTTCATGCGCTGTAGATGGTATAACAAGCACAGCTGTCATACCATCTGTTCAGAGTGAATGGCCTGAGACAGGGAGGAGGAGTAGGAGGATGAGGAGGAGGAGGACAGCATGGTCACTCGTCCTGTTGGTGAGGACATGGAAGTCTTGCCTGTTAGCAGTCTGGCACACATGGCTGACTTTATGTTGCGCTGAGTTTCCCGTGACCCTCGCATTATTAAATTTTTTGGTGACACTCATTACTGGTTGGTGATAGTTCTAAACCAACGCTAGGAGAACTTTCAATCTCTTCTGCCAGAGGCAGACAGGTGTCAGGACTCTGAACATTTTTTTACCTTTTATGCATTACTGCCCTTTTCCAAGATGGTGTCTTTGGTCTCATGTGCACTGTGTCTTCCTGCTATAAAACTCCACCCCAGCCTTCAGTCTGTGCTAGAGTATTCTGCCTTGCATCCAGCTCCTGACCTCTGATTACTCCCTGGTTATACACCTGCTCCTGTGAACCTGTGTGGTGATCCTGCTACTCTGCTCTGAGTTCCTGCTGCATACACAAGTTTCCAGTAATCCTCCTTCATTTGCTGCTCGTGTTTACTTCATCTGCATTTGCTGGACATGTAAGCTGCTTCTGCTCTGCAATAACCTGAGACTATTAACCAGGCCTCCATGGTTGAGCTAAGATATGATTTGAACTGCCTTATAAGCATATCTATCTGTGTTTGGACTAAGACAAGGATTTATTCGTGTCAAGTATCCTCAAGAATAATTGTGCTTCATAGACTTTCTGAGTGATTGCATTTTCCTCTGAAGTTTCCTATAGACTGCTAAGCTGCGTTTATTATTTGCACCAAGTGTTGTGAACTTGAGTTTCTCTCTGCACCTGTTTGAATCACTGTGTGATAATATAGACTTTTACCACTTATAAGACTGTGTCCTGTAGTTGTCTTGTTCCACGCAAAGAGTCTCCTGAGTTATCCCCTATAATTATTACAACAGGTGTACTAAAATGTTGCAGTACCAGAGGGCCCTTGTAGTGGGATTACTTAAAAAAATTCCCATCTGAGAACGCTGGCAGCAGACATCAGAGTTTGTTGAACAACCAAGGAATCCAAGCGAGAGACAGAAGTGCAATCCAGCTCTGGCAGGGGAACAATGACAGTTCTGGGACAGTTTCCTCAGACCCTCCCATCGTGACGGCACAGAGGCAGGGGGTGCTGTCACAAGAAGTGCTATGTTTGGTAAGATGCTGAGGGAGTACCTTGCTAATCGTACAAACGTCCTCCGTGATTCCTCTGTGCCTTTTAATTATTGGGTATCCAAGCTGGACATGTGGCATGAACTGGCTATCTACGCCATGGAGGTCCTGGCCTGCCCTGCTGCTAGCGTTCTGTCAGAGAGGGTTTTTAGTGCCGCTGGTGGAATTATAACAGATAAGCGCATCTGCCTGTCAACTGAAAAAGCTGACAGGCTGACTCATATAAAAATGAACAAGGGCTGGATTGGGCAAGAGTTCTGTACACCACCAAGTGAAAGCAAAACATAACCTCAAATACATTGTCTTTTTTGTGGAGGTGTATTGTCATGCACCTCTTCACAACCACACATGGGTATACTCTTCCTGATTTTGTCTGTTTGGTGTTATCCTCCTCCTTATCCTCATCCTCATCATCCACAACCACTAGAACACCAGGGTGAATGCTTTCCGTGATGCAAAAGTCACTCATTTTTTTGTGCAAGGATATTTTTATGATGCCCGTTAAGAATTTTAAACCCAAAAAAATTCTTACTTCCCCAGGGGGAAATGTTTGTCAGCCCATACTCTTAATGTATGTGCATTACAAGGCTAGGAGACCCGCTCCTTTACATAGGGCCTAGTTTTTAATGTGGACTTCTTCAGTGGGTCATCATTCTCCTCCACTAGATCATCAGGGTTAATGTGTACCGTGCTGCTACAGCCAGTACAATTTTTGGTAAGGGTGTCTATGATGCCCATAAAACATTTTTTTTTTATTTACCCCCCATGGGGAAATGTTTGTCAGCCCATGCACTTAGTGTATGGGCATTACAAGTGTAGGAAACCCACTCCTTAACATTGGGCCTAGTTTTTAATAAGGCCTTCCTCCATATCTCATCATTTTCCACCACTAGAACACCATGGCGAACATGTTGTATGCTGCTACAGCCAATCCATTTTTGGGCAAGGGTGTCTATGATCCCCATAAATAATTTATTTTAAATGTACCCCCCATAGGGAAATGTTTGTCATCCCATGCACTTAGCGTATGGGCATTACAAGTGTAGGAGAGCCACTAATTATCATTTGGCCTAGTTTTTAATAAGGCCTTCTTCCATATCTCATCAATCTCCACCATTAGAAAACCATTGTAAACATGTTGTGTGCTGCTACAGCCATTCAATTTTGGGAAAGGGTGTCTATGATCCCCATAAATAAACTTTAAAAATGTGCCCCCATGGGGAAATGTTTGTCAGCCTATGCACTTAGTGTATGGGCATTACAAGTGTAGGAGACCAGCTCCTCTACATTGGACCTAATTTTAAATAAGGCCTTCCTCCACATCTCATCATTCTTCACCACTAGAATACCATGGTGTACATGTTGTATGCCGCGACAGCCATTCAATTTTTGGGCAAGGGTGTCTATGATCCCCATAAATAAATTTTAAAAATGTACCCCCAATGGGGAAATGTTTGTCAGCACATGCACTTAGTGGATGGGCATTACAAGTGTAGGATACCTGCTCCTTAAAGGGCCACTGTCACCCCCCTCCAGCCGTTATAAACTAAAAGAGCCTCCTTGTGCAGCAGTAATGCTGCAGTCTAACAAGGTGGCTCTTTTAGTTTTTGCTTCTGTTATTCCCTCAATAAAGCGTTTTATAATTTTCCCTAAATACCTGTCTTTGTACCTGGAGGCAGGTCTGAAGCCTCCTCTGTGAAGCACCCAACTGCCGTCACTCATCTCTTCTGGGGCGATGGTCGCCGGATAAGTGGATGCACGTCCTAATTCCACTGGACCCCCATGGAAGATGTACATACCAAATGAGAAATTAAGTGCATGCCCAGGAATCCCAGCCCCGCACTGTGCATAATGCATAACACAGTGCAGGGCGGGGATTCAGTAACAGGGTGGCCGCACTGCCCACACAGGCGCAGTCAGGCACCCGGCGTCTGAGCTATGAAGGCCAATGAACACTGCGCCTGCCCCAGGCAGGCACACACAGCGCAGGTGCCGGATTTAAGAAGAACAGCGCGCAGGGGGCGGCGACCATCGCCCCAGAAGAGATGAGTGACGGCAGTTGGGTGCTTCACAGAGGAGGCTTCAGACCTGCCTCCAGGTACAAAGACAGGTATTTAGGGAAAATTATAAAACGCTTTATTGAGGGAATAACAGAAGCAAAAACTAAAAGAGCCACCTTGTTAGACTGCAGCATTACTGCTGCACAAGGAGGCTCTTTTAGTTTATAACGGCTGGAGGGGGTGACAGTGGCCCTTTAACATTGGGCCTAGTTTTTAATAAGGTCTTCATCTAAATCTCATCATTTTCTACCACTGAAACATCATGGGGAACGTGTTGATTGCTGCTACAGCCATTTAATTTTTGGGCAAGGGTGTCCATGATCCCCATAAATAATTTTAAAAAATGTTAAGTCATGGGGAAATGTTTGTCAGCCCATGCACTTAGTGTATTGGCATTACAAGTGAAGGAGACCAGCTCCTTAACTTTGGGCCTAGTTTTTATTAATGCCTTCCTCCACATTTCATCATTCTTCACCACTAGGACACCATGGTGAATGTGTTGTATTCTGCTACAGCCGTTCATTTATTCGGCAAGAGTGTCTATGATCCCCATAAATAATATTTTAAAAATGTACCCCACATGGGGAAATAATACATTTGAAAAAACTGACCGTCACATCCAAACATAGACTAAGTGTGAACAGGTGCTGAACCTAGAGTCACCAACTCTTATACAGTCAAGCAAATAAGGCAGCACACTGCAGCGCTGAAACATGCAAACATGAAACACGAAAATTGAACTGCATTACTGCACTAGAAATATGAAAAGTGAGAGCGTTTAGCGCATAAAAATGGCCAATTTTATGTGTACCTGATAGCCCCTTTACGGCATCTCTCTTATACCAGGTCCTACACTTTCCTTTCCTCCCTGAGAATAAACGTCTCCATCTGAATGGGTACCTATGAAAACCTCTTCTTAGACTAACATTCTCTCTCTCTGTGGAGGCGTATTGGACCTGTTGCAATTAAAACACCTGAGGCTAGGAGGCGGAGTGCTCGGTCAGAAGGCTAAATAATACATTTGAAAAAACTGACGTCACATCCAAACATAGACTAAGTGTGAACTGGTGCTGAACCTAGAGTCACCAACTCTTATATAGTCAAGCAAATAAGGCAGCACACTGCAGCGCTGAAACATGCAAATATGAAACACGAAAATTGAACTGTCAGAAGGCTAAATAATACATTGGCCATTTTTATGCGCTAAACGCTCTCATTTTTCATATTTCTAGTGCAGTAATGCAGTTACATTTTTTCGGGTTTCATGTTTGCATGTTTCAGCGCTGCAGTGTGCTGCCTTATTTGCTTGACCACATGGGGAAATATTTCTCAGCCCATGCACCAAGTGTATGGGCATTACAAGTGTAGGAGACCAGCTCCTTAACCTTGGACCTAGTTTTTAATAAGGCCTTCTTCCACATTTCTTCATTCTCCACCATTAAAACATCATGGTGAGCGTGTTGTATGCTGCTACATCCATTCAATTTTTGGGCAAGGGTGTCTATGATCCCTATAAATAATTTTTTAAAAATGTACCCACAATAGGGAAATGTTTGTCAGCCCATGCACTTAGTGTATGGGCATCACAAGTGTAGGAGACCCACTCCTTAACATTGGGCCTAGTTTCTAATAATTCTCCACATCTAGAACACCATGGTGAACATGTTGTATGCTGCCACAGCCACTCAATTTTTGGGCAAGGGTGTATATGATCCCCATAAATAAATTTTAACCCCTTTACCACCAAAGGTTGTTTGCATGTTAATGACCAGGCCAACTTTTACAATTCTGACCACTGTCCTTTTATGAGGTTATAATTCTGGAACACTTCAACGGATCCTGATGGTTCTGACAATGCTTTCTAGTGACATATTGTACTTCCACGATAGTAGTAACATTTCTTTGATTTTACCTGCGTTTGTTTGTGAAAAAAATGGAAATTTGGTAAAAATTTTGACAATTTCGCAATTTTCCAACTTTTAATTTTTATGCCCTTAAATCACAGAGACATGTCACACAATATACTTAATAAGTAACATTTCCCACATGTCTACTTTACATCAGCACAATTTTGGAACCCACATTTTTTTTGTTAGGGAGTTATAAGGGTTAAAAGTTGACCATCAATTTCTCATTTTTACAACACCATTTATTTTTTAGGGACCGCATTACATTTGAAGTCATTTTGAGGGGTCTATATGATAGAAAATAACCAAGTGTGACACCATTCTAAAAACGGCACATCTCAAGGTGCTCAAAACCACATATAAAAAGTTTATTAACCCTTCATGTGTTTCACAGGAATGTTTGGAATGTTTAAAAAAAAATGAACATTTAACTTTTTTTCACAAAAAATTTACTTCAGCTCCAATTTCTTTTATTTTACTAAGGGTAACAGGAGAAATTGTATCCCAAACATTGTTGTAAAATTTGTCCTGAGTATGCTGATACCTCATATGTGGAAGTAAATTACTGTTTGGGCACATGGTAGAGCTCGGAAGGGAAGGAGCGCTTTTTGACTTTTCAATGCAAAATTGACTGGAATTGAGATAGGGCGCCATGTAGCGTTTGGAGAGCCCCTGATGTGCCTAAACATTGAAACCCCCACAAGTGACACCATTTTGGAAGCTAGACCCCCTAAAGAACTTATCTAGATGTGAGGTGAGTACTTTGACCCTCCGAGTGCTTCACAGAATTTTATAATGCAGAGCCGATAAAAAAAAAATCATATTTTTTCACAAAAATTATATTTCGCCCCCATTTTTTTATTTTCCCAAGAGTAACAGAAGAAATTGGACCCTAAACGTTGTTGTACAATTTGTCCTGAGTACGCTGATACCCCATATGTGGGGGTAAGCCACAGTTTGGGCGCATGGCAGAGCTTGGAAGGGAAGGAGCGCCATTTGACTTTTCAATGCAAAATTGACTGCAATTGAGAAGGGACGCCATGTCGCGTTTGGAGAGCCCCTGATGTGCCTAAACATTGAAACCCCCCACAAGTGACACCATTTTGGAAAGAAGGCCCCCTAAGGACTTATCTAGATGTGTGGTGAGAATTTTGAACCTCCAAGAGTTTCACTACAGTTTATAACGCAGAGCCGTGAAATAATACATTATTTTTTTTTCCACAAAAATTATTTTTTAGCCCCAAGTTTTGTATTTTCCCAAGGGTAACAGGAGAAATTGGACCCCAAAAGTTGGGGTCCAATTTGTCCTGAGTACGATGATACTCCATATATGGGGAACCACCGTTTGGGCGCATGGCAGAGCTCGGAAGGGAAGGAGAGCTGTTTGGAATGCAGACTTAGATGGATTGGTCTGCAGGAGTCACATTGCATTTGCAGAACCCCTGATGTACCTAAACAGTAGAAACCCCCACATGTGACCCTATATTGGAAAATAGACCCCCCAAGGAACTTATCTAGATGTGTTTTGAGAACTTTGCACTCCCAAGTGTTTCACTACAGTTTATAACGCCGAGCCGTGAAAATAAAAAATCTTTTTTTTTTTCCACAAAAATTATTTTTTAGCTCCCAGTTTTGTATTTTCCCAAGGGTAACCGGAGAAATTTGACACCAATAGTTGTTGTCCAATTTGTCCTGAGTACGCTAATTCCCCATATGTGGGGAGGAACCACCTTTTGGGCACATTGCAGAGCTCGTAAGGGAAGGAGTGCCGTTTGGAATGCAGACTTAGATGGATTGGTCTGCAGGCGTCACGTTGCATTTGCAGAGCCCCTGATGTACCTAAACAGTAGAAGTCCCCCACAAGTGACCCCATATTGGAAACCAGTTCCCCCAAGGAACTTATCTACTGTAGATGTGTTGTGAGAACTTTGAACCCCCAAGTGTTTCACTACAGTTTATAACACAGAGCTGTTAAAATAAAAAATCTTTTTTTTTTCCACAAAAATTATTTTTTAAGCCCCCTGTTTTGTATTTTCCCAAGGGTAACAGGAGAAATTGTGGAGCGCCCCCACACCGCCGCAGGGCCGGGGGGCACCCGGAGCCGGGCCTCTAGGTCTCAGTCCTGGGGTTGTCACGGTGGCTAGACCCGGTCCGTGGCCCTGTCTGTCAGTGGGGGACGTCCGGTGCAATAAGTGATGTTGTAGCGGTGCAGTTGTGGGGTGCAGGTCGCGGTAAATAACGAGGACACCAGGTTGCAGTCTCTTTACCTCTTTACTGAAGCTCTCTGGGTCCTCAGTCCGGAATAGGGCTCACCAGGCTGCGCAAGTCCGGCCGGTCCAATGGCACTTCCAGAGCTCTCCTTGCAGGTGGAAATCGGTGCCTTCCTTCTAGCGCTATGTGTTGCAGTCCTTCCCTGCTGTGCTTACGGAAAGTACCCCACAACTGTTGTGTCTGTTTCTCGTGTTCCCTCACAACAACTTAATTCGCAATGATCTTCCTCGTCCCTCCAGATACTATGGTAGGAACGCACCCGTATGACGGGGAGGCTCGGAGATCTTCCGGGACTCTATCTGCGCCCCTCTCCTGTTGGTACCCCCCTTTGCCTTCCTGGGTGATGCGTGAGACAGTCCGCCTCAAGCTAACTGCCCTGCCGTAGGTCTGAGGTATGGCTTGAAACTCTTTACCTCCTCGGCGTTCCGGCCACCGGTAGTGCGCCTCAGTAAGGTGCTGCCTCTTTCAGCACAACCCTCACTGGTATCTCCTTTCGCTTGATTTCGTTTCTCACTCAGCACAATCTATCTCGCTTCTTAGTCCTTTCTTGAGTCCCGCCGCTTCCAGGAGCCTGCGCGGACCCGTTACGTTCTTTCAATGCCAAGCCTCTGCCAGGATCCCACCCCTGGCAGAGACCCTACAGTCTCTCCCTTCACAACACCCCCTGCCACAGGGTGTTGCTCCGTTCAATCCCGTCAGCGTTCTCTCTAACTTCCTGCCTGACCCCCAGTTTACCCACTATGGTGGGGAGTGGCCTAATGAATAGCACCCTTAGCTCCCCCCGGAGGCCCAGCTGTGAAATGTATTGGTGACTGTGATACCTGCTCAGAGAACTCCTTCCGTGCCATCGAACGCAGCATGGCCCCCCTTAGTGGCTGAACCATGCTACTGCAACGACCAGGACTCTGGGGCGCTGCACTCCCCCCTGGTTAAACACAGTACTCCGGGACTGGGAAGAAAAACAACAATACAGGTTAGCAAAAAGACATACAATTTTGTTGAGTGCAAATAACAATAAGTATACTTAAGTAGGCTTCCCTTTATGGGAGGTGAGGACACTTGTAACGTTACAAACATTATTAACCTTATAATTTACAGAGTATAAATAACTTCTGTTACCCAACCGGGTATTCTATTTAGTGCAATTCTTGAAATAATAACTTAACATTGCCTTTAAGAAACTCACACTCTTAGTCTATCAAAGGCCTTCCTATAATCACATTATAAGGCATTTCAACTTTACATTCTCCTTCTTGTGAACCTGCAGGACCGCCTGTCCCTACGGCACCAGACCTACTGCCTCTCCTTTCTTCTACAGGACCGCCCTGTTCAGCCAGGGCCTACTGCCTTTCGCTACTATACACAGTATAGACATAACATTCCTTTCGGTTGAAGAACTCTGAGCCAGCTCTACTCGGCTCCTTTAAGGACTCACTCTCTAACCCCTACGGGTTCACTCTCTGTCCTTAGCAATAAAGTAACTTTTCAATGGGGACGCAGGGTTTACCTTCTATCCTCACCCTCATTATTACTTCTCTTACTTTCAACTATGCAGACCTCTACTTCTACCCCTACGGGCTCTCTGCATCTTTCCTGTCTTCAAAACATTATTCAAATTTCACATTTTAACAAATTCAACACATATAACTCAGCATGTAAAACAGTTACATTTTCTTTTTAAGGCATCATTACCACATTACTGTTCTGTAACAGTATCGCTTTCAAGTACAATTCTTCACATCCCCTTTAAGAGGGGACCAGGTCTCTCTGAGGTAGCTCGTCTTCTCAGCCTACCAGTCTCATGCAAAGTTCCGGTCCGGTATCTTCACAAAGTGTCTTTAACTAGGACCAGTAGGAACGGTTTCTTCGCAAAGTGTCTTTTGACTAAAACCAGTAGGGAGCACCTTTAAGAAAGTGCAAACTATTTACAAGGGAAAGTTTGAATCATGCGCAGTTCATGATTTCTGCAGTTCTCTTTTTTAAAACTGTATAAACTTCAGGAAAACAACAGTGACCCCGGGTCAACAAAGGGGTCACCTTTAACCCTAGACGGGTTTAGCAGCAAACAGGAACAGTTAAAGGAATGAACAGTTAACTATTTACATTTTCCATCCAATGATAGCACTTTCAAAACTTTCCACGAGGCACCACCCGGCAGGTGGATCCCTGCAGTTCAGGGTTCAGATCCACTCCTACTGCCAGGTACACCCCATGTGTTCGGGTCTGTTGTATGACCAGATCGTGCGCAGCGATGAAGGTCTGGGTTCCCACTGCTCTCTGCGCTGGCTCCTCAGGAGTCTCAACCACCCGAAGAGGCACTCCCTTGGCCACTGCTGTGGTGGCGGTGATCAACCTGCGGGCTCCAGGTTCCGCAGCCAGGCAGGTGGAGGCGACCGGAGTGGCTTCAGATCGATCACACGGTGACACCTTGGCTACAGGGGCTGGCCTCTCCTGCTTGTACACATTCAGAGCAAACCACCCCTTCTCTCCAAAGTGCCGGGTGTAGGTAACGCTGTCCCCCGGGTAGAGGTCCCGATCCGGGTGACCTTCTCTGAGGTGCGACTCCACATCCCGGCGATTGACAAAGACCTCCGCATACAGCCCCGGTTCCTTGATAAAGCCCCAGCCTCCTCGGATCTTGAAGATGGTGACAATGCCCTGCCTGCGCGGGGCCTGATGGGTGGTGGGGTCCTTGCGGGCCCGATCCTTAACCGCCAAATCTTTTTGATGGTAGGCCTCCCGTTTGGCCTGATGTATTCTCTCTTCCTCTTGCCACCGCTGTTCTAGCTGGGTCTGATATTCTTCCCAGCTTAGGGCCTGTACCATTTCTCCCTTCTGGGTCTCCACCCCGGGGAACCCCATGAGATTGGATCCAGGGTTCACCCAGCGGCACACCGTGCGCTCCGCACTGACCTCACACGGCAAGGGAGTAGGGGTGATAGGGGCTCGCATACGGTGTTCCATGCCCGTGGCTTCCTCCCATGGTAACAGGCGCTGAAGTCTATGGGTCCCCGGGAGAGGCGGTGCTGCTACGGGACCCACTAACACACCCTCGGCTGGTGGGGCAGGACCGGGGGACTCACTCACCGGTACGAATCCTCTTTCCGCAACAGGTCCCGCTGGTTCCTCCGATGTCCGGGAACCCGCTGCCGGCACCGCCTGATGCGGGGCCTGAACTCTCACATTCAGTTGGAGGAGCCGGGTATATAAATCCTCCATCTCGGCTCTCAGGAATTTGGTGTTATCCACAGAGGACAGGCTGCTGGGCTCGTCCGGGTAGTCAGGGGAGATTTCCACTTCAACCCCGCTGTCGGGTTCGGAGCTGCTGGCCATAGCGTCCTCCAGGTGGGTCGCTTCCTGGTCTTTTTCCCGCTCTCTCCTGCGTGAGCAGTTTCGTTTTCTCTGCCTCCGCCCCCCATTAAGGATCAGGAGGCGGATCTCTGCTGCTGACGGACAAGTCCTCACTGCACAGAAATATTTAGACTGGGCGGCCATTATTCTTCGCGCTCTCCAGCTTGTCTACGCCCACTCCACGCCCCTCTTCTCTTCCTGCGCTCTCCTCAGCGCTGCAATGGCGGCGGATTTTGGCGGCAACTGGCACAGCACACAGTCTTGCAATAAAGTACAGTCCAAGCACAGTAAATCACAGTCTCTAGGCACACATGACCTGATTCTTCAGGCTTAAGTAGATCCTGTTCGTGACGCCAAGTTGGAGTGCCCCCACACCGCCGCAGGGCCGGGGGGCACCCGGAGCCGGGCCTCTAGGTCTCAGTCCTGGGGTTGTCACGGTGGCTAGAACCGGTCCGTGGCCCTGTCTGTCAGTGGGGGACGTCCGGTGCAATAAGTGATGTTGTAGCGGTGCAGTTGTGGGGTGCAGGTCGCGGTAAATAACGAGGACACCAGGTTGCAGTCTCTTTACCTCTTTACTGAAGCTCTCTGGGTCCTCAGTCCGGAATAGGGCTCACCAGGCTGCGCAAGTCCGGCCGGTCCAATGGCACTTCCAGAGCTCTCCTTGCAGGTGGAAATCGGTGCCTTCCTTCTAGCGCTATGTGTTGCAGTCCTTCCCTGCTGTGCTTACGGAAAGTACCCCACAACTGTTGTGTCTGTTTCTCGTGTTCCCTCACAACAACTTAATTCGCAATGATCTTCCTCGTCCCTCCAGATACTATGGTAGGAACGCACCCGTATGACGGGGAGGCTCGGAGATCTTCCGGGACTCTATCTGCGCCCCTCTCCTGTTGGTACCCCCCTTTGCCTTCCTGGGTGATGCGTGAGACAGTCCGCCTCAAGCTAACTGCCCTGCCGTAGGTCTGAGGTATGGCTTGAAACTCTTTACCTCCTCGGCGTTCCGGCCACCGGTAGTGCGCCTCAGTAAGGTGCTGCCTCTTTCAGCACAACCCTCACTGGTATCTCCTTTCGCTTGATTTCGTTTCTCACTCAGCACAATCTATCTCGCTTCTTAGTCCTTTCTTGAGTCCCGCCGCTTCCAGGAGCCTGCGCGGACCCGTTACGTTCTTTCAATGCCAAGCCTCTGCCAGGATCCCACCCCTGGCAGAGACCCTACAGTCTCTCCCTTCACAACACCCCCTGCCACAGGGTGTTGCTCCGTTCAATCCCGTCAGCGTTCTCTCTAACTTCCTGCCTGACCCCCAGTTTACCCACTATGGTGGGGAGTGGCCTAATGAATAGCACCCTTAGCTCCCCCCGGAGGCCCAGCTGTGAAATGTATTGGTGACTGTGATACCTGCTCAGAGAACTCCTTCCGTGCCATCGAACGCAGCATGGCCCCCCTTAGTGGCTGAACCATGCTACTGCAACGACCAGGACTCTGGGGCGCTGCAATTGGACCCCAAAAGTTGTTGTCCAATTTGTCCTGAGTACGCTGATTCCCCATATATTGGGATAAACTCCTGTTTGGGTGCACGGGAGAGCTCAGAATGGAAGGAGCACTGTTTTACTTTTTCAATGCAGAATTGGCTGGAATAGAGATCGGACGCCATGTCGCATTTGGAGAGCCCCTGATGTGCCTAAACAGTGGAAACCCCCAATTCTAACTGAAACCCTAACCCAAACACACCCCTAACTCTAATCCCAACCATAACCCTAACCACACCCCTAACCCTAATCCCAACCCTAATCCCAACCGTAAATGTAATCCAAACCCTAACTTTATCCCCAACCCTAACCCTAACTTTAGCCCAAACCCTAACTTTAGCCCCAACTCTAACCCTAACTTTAGCCCCATCCCTAACCCTAACCCCAACCCTAACTGTAGCCCTAACCCTAACTTTAGCCCCAACCCCAACACTAACTTTAGCCCCAACCCTAACTTTAGCGCCAAACCTAACCCTAATGGGAAAATGGAAATAAATACATTTTTAAAATTTTAGCTTTTCCCCTAACTAAGGAGGTGATGAAGGGGGTTTGATTTACTTTGATAGTGGGTTTTTTTGCGGATTTTTATGATTGGCAGCCGTCACACACTAAAAGACACTTTTTATTGCAAAAAATAGTTTTTGCGTCTCCACATTTTGAGAGCTATAATTTTTCCATATTTTGGTCCACAGAGTCATTTGAGGTCTTGTTTTTTGCGAGACGAGCTGACATTTTTAAAAATAAAAATAAGAGTGGCGCCCAATACTACAGGGCTGATTGAAACTGCTGTGACTACAACAATCACCACCTCAGATTGTATTGTTCAGAAATGAAAAAAATTAGTATATGCGGAAGTAGCATATATAGGTAATCGCACTGATTCTAGCCCTTATGGGGAAAAAAACAATGTGCAATAAGTGAATAAAAATAAAATTATATAAATCTGCACTATGACATAGATCCGGAAGGTTTTTCCTGAATCGAATAAGCTTACACAGGTAAAAACAAGAGGACTCCTACTGCATAGATAAAATGATATCTGTAGGTTTATTGAAAGTACATGTTTAAATAGTCCCCTCTTCAATGAAAATTTTAGATCCAAAAAATTAATTTCACAACATTTTATTGAACATCACAATGGAAAGATTCAACAGATGGAAATTGCAGGCATTGAAAAAAATACACCCACATTGGAGAGGAGGCAACTATATTAAATCCATGTCGAGGGCAGAGACTAAAGGTACCTTCACACTAAACGACTATGCAGCGATATCGCTAGCGATCCGTGACGTTGCAGCGTCCTGGATAGCGATATCGTTGTGTTTGACACGCAGCAGCGATCTGGATCCTGCTGTGATATCGCTGGTCGTTGCTGAAAGTTCAGAACTTTATTTGGTCGTCAGATCGCCGTGTATCGTCGTGTTTGACAGCCAAAGCAACGATGCCAGCGATGTTTTACAATGGTAACCAGGGTAAATATCGGGTTACTAAGTGCAGGGCCACGCTTAGTAACCCGATATTTACCCTGGTTACCATTGTAAAAGTAAAAAAAACAAACAGTACATACTCACCTTCTGCTGTCTGTCACACGTCCCTCGCCGTCTGCTTCCCGCACTGACTGTGAGTGCCGGCCGTAAAGTAAAAGCAGAGCACAGCGGTGACATCACAGTCAGTGCGGGAAGCAGACGGCGAGGGACGTGTGACAGACAGCAGAAGGTGAGTATGTACTGTTTGTTTTTTTTACTTTTACAATGGTAACCAGGGTAAACATCGGGTTACTAAGCGCGGCCCTGCGCTTAGTAACCCGATGTTTACCCTGTTTACCCGGGGTGTAATAGAGTGCAGGATTGAGTATGTCACCACGGAACAGACAGACCAACTGTTGAAGGGGATTTATTAACAGGGGTAGAATTCTCCTCGCAGGGAGTAAACGGGGTTAATAGAGTCAAGTAAAACAGTAAACAGTTAAGCGGAATCAAAAGGGTTAACGAGTGTTCTTGTAACTTATCAGCCCAGGGAGATCCTGACTGGAGGGTCCTTTTACCAACGTGGATACAGTCACCAGCAGGGCTTGAGATTCTGGTCTTTTCTGTGTTTCCTGGAAAGTCCGGGGTTAAGTCTGTGCAGCCTGTTCTTCTCAAAGTGAAACTGGAACCAGGAAATAGCACAGTCTCTCCGTCACTGCTGCAGGAGTCTCGGTAAGCCTGGCAGCTTCTCTGTAATAACGATGTCACACACACACTGGGCAGTTACTTATCACACTCAGGGATCTTTGCTTGTCACTGGGGTCACCAGGGCTGCACTGAGTCACTGTCTCTGCACTGTCAGGGGAAGAGTCTTCTCAGATTATGGAGGCTTCCAAGTCCCCACTCTCACTCCAGCCTTAGTGCCCTCACGGGGAGCACTCTGTCATGGGGAGCGCGGCGCTGCAGCCTGCTTTCTCTCTGGCACGCTGTCCCCTCTCTGGCGGCTCTCTCTTCCACACTTTTCTGACCACTCCCCTCTCTCTTCCCAGCAGTCACCTCGTCACCTCTGTCCAGGGCAGTAAGTCTTCCCCCCAACAACCCAGCTGTCTGACTAAGTGGTTTCAGGAAAGGAGCAGGGAAAGCAACCTCCTTACAGGGGACCTCGGCATCGTTGGTTGCTGGAGAGCTGTCTGTGTGACAGCTCCCCAGCGACCACACAACGACTTACCAACGATCACGGCCAGGTCGTATCGCTGGTCGTGATCGTTGGTAAATCGTTTAGTGTGAAGGTACCATAAGTGGATTTTCACACTGGACACTGTTATTCCTAGGGGATTGAATAGTGGAATTGAATTTTTTGGTTTCCAATAATCCAATTTGCGGATGGCGGATATAAGGACTGCCAATAGGGGGTAGGGGCCATCCCTGAAGAAGGAGACAGATGTCTCCGAAATGCGTCGGTAGTTTTGGTCCCTATCGCCATCCGTACTTTTGCTTCTAAGTCACGTGCGCTGTCATGCTGCTCACTCCGGCACACAGGTCCTTCGCGAGCACCGCTCTTATTACTCACACACCGGGCGGGACACCTGCTGGCCGGAACACCGCTGCGAGTTGTGCTCAGATGAGCGATATGCTGCCACCGGCCGGGGCAGCTATCGTTTGACATTTGGACAATTGGATTTCATCAACATCTCTTCAGTGAGACTGTCTGCATCTGCCTGGACTTCCAGTTAGAGTTGACATTTTTATTGGTACCATTTTCGGGCATGTGACATTTTTTGATCGCTTTTTATTCAGATTTTTGTGAGGTAGAATGAACAAAAACTAGCTATTCATGAATTTATTTTGGGGGGAGCTTATACCGTTCCGCATTTGGTAAAATTGATAAAGCAGTTTTATTCTTCGGGTCAGTACGATTACAGCGATATCTCATTTATATCATTTTTTTATGTTTTGGCGCTTTTATACGATAAAAACTATTTTATATAAAAAATAATTATTTTTGCATCGCTTTATTCTGAGGACTATAACTTTTTTACTTTTTCGTTGATGATGCTGTATGACAGCTTGTTTTTGCGGGACAAGATGACATTTTCAGCGGTACCATGGTTATTTATATCCGTCTTTTTGATCGCGTGATATTCTACTTTTTGTTTGGCGGTATGATAATACAGCGTTGTTTTTTGCCTAGTTTTTTTTTTTTACGGTGTTCACTGAAGGGGTTAACTAATGGGACAGTTTTATAGGTTGGGTCGTTACGGACGCGGCGATACTGAATATGTGTGCTTTAATTGTTTTTCTCTATTTAGATAAAGAAATGTATTTATTGGAACAATATGTATATATATATATATATATATATATATATATATATATATATATATATATATATATATATATATATATACTTTTTTTTTTCTTTATTTAGGAATTATTATTATTTTTTTTACTTTTTTAAATTGCCCCAGGGGGGACATCACAGTAAAGTGACAGATCGCTTATGTGACACTTTGCAATGCACTGTGTCAGATCAGTGATCACACAGACACTGCAGGGAGGCTTTCCGGCACCTGCTCAGAGGAGGAGGTAGGAGACCCTCGGAGCAACGTGATCACATCATCATCATCTTTGATCGCAGTGTGCCGGGGGTTAATGTGCCAGGAGTGGTCCGTGACTGCGCTTGGCACATAGTGCCGGATGTCAGCTGCGATAGTCAGCTGACACCTGGCCATGCTTCCCCCGTGAGTGTGGCTGATCGCGTTAGACGTACTATCCCATCGGTGGTCAAACGGGCCCATACTGTTAGGGTTGGCGGAACGCACCGAGTATATATATATGTATAAATAGGTGCGTTCGCAGCCTGGGGTCCACCATGCAGGAGAGGAACCTGCTGCTGACAAATGGCGGCACTATATGGCGGTATAAGCGAGCTCTGTTAACTCCACAGAGTCACTAGAAATAAGGTGCTGTGCCCTGTTAGCGTCACAGGGGAACACAGCTAACTGCTGACCTGATGGCAGTCAGTGGTCACGCACCCAGAAAAGCACACAAACACTCCTCACCGGAGGTGCCGGTATTCTAGGGTCTAGGGAAATGTTTGTCAGCCCATGCACTTAGTGAATGGGCATTACAAGTCTAGGAGACACACTCCTTTACATTGGGCCTAGATTTTAATTAGGCCTTCCTGCGCGTCTCATCATCCATCGCTAGTGATCACTGATGAGCGAACGTGCTCACCACTACTCGGTACTTGCCCGAGTATCACTGTGCTCGGTATACTCGGCGAGCACCGAGCATTTCTGGAATTATTAGGCAGGAGCTTGTGTCTCCGCCATGCAATTTTGGCACTCTTTACAGCACCAGTGAACATGCAGGGATTGTCTGCCGTGCAAAGTAATCCCGCAGCCATCTTTCTTGTGTTATTACAGTGATTGGCTGGTCGCATAGCCGTATCAGGTCTATAAGACACCTGACGAAGCCCTGCTCTGTGCATTCTGCTCCAGACTCAACTAGTGTAGGGAGAGCTACCACTGAGATAGGGTCAGATTTGTTCTTTTATTAGTTAGTCTTGGTCTACTAGTGTTCAATCCACAAATCCTGATAAACCGTCAGCACTTTTTAGGGCTTTTTCGGGGGTATATAAATCATTGTGCTAGGTAGGCAGGGGAGTCTATGTGCACATATCAACATAACTGCAAGGCATGCAGGCACTGTATGTGAGTCTATAGATCTCCCTCTATACATCAAAAGGCTCCATTACTGTCTGCTGCTGCATAATTTATATATACCTAGCTGCAGGTATCCGTGGCCAGGATTTTTTTTTGGGGGGGGCACCTTATACCTGCTAATTTTGGTAGAAAGCAATCCAGAGCCCCATATTTTTCAACATTTATTTGCTTGGTCACACTGCAGACTATAGCCAGGTAATTTTAATACAAGAGCGTTAAAATCGAACAATTTAAAACGGTTGTTTTTGTCTCAGGCATCAGATGTAAGTGCGCATAAAATTCTGGCCTTTTTTTTTGGTACTATATTTTTTTGGGGAGTGTCTTACAACATTTTTGGACAACATTTTGGTGACCAAAAAATCTTTAGCTGGCAAAAAAATATTTAGCTACAGTTGTTATATTTAGCACTGTGATTTGTAAGCCACATGCATCGCATATCATTGCGCTAAATATTGTACAATTTTAGTACCCCAAACTTTTATTTTAGTGTCACAGCCTACTTATTGACACAATTTTGATGGTCCCAAAAAAATCAAGGCCACATTTTGTTCAGTCTGTTATCCCCGTCAGATGCATGGTGTATCTGTGGTGTCCAAATCCTCGCTTTGTAGTTATACATTGAATTTTTTGGTCTGCTACCCTTGCTGTATACAGAATTTTGTGGCTTAACATTTTTTACAAAATACAGGCCACATGTTGAGAGATCTGTTATCTCAGTCAGACACCTTGTCTATCTGTGGTCTCCAAATCTTTGCTTTTCAGGCATACATTCCAGTTTTTGGTCTGCTACCCTCGGTGTATACAGTATTTTGTTGTTTTTTAACATTTGAAAAAATACAGGCCACATATTGAAACGGTCTGTTATCTCAGTCACACGTCTGGTCTATCTGTGGTATGCAAATCTTGGCTTTTCAGGCATGCATTCCAGTTTTTGATCTGCTACCCTTGGGGTATACAGTATTTTATGGTTCAAAAATTTTTACAAAATACAGTCCACATATTGAAACAGTCTGTTATCTCCGTTCGATGCCCGTTTTATGTGTGGTCTAAAAATAGTTGTTTTTCATGCATACATTACAAGTTTTGGTCTATCTAATACACTAAGTCTATACACTATTTTGTTAAAAACAAACAAAAAAGCCTATATATTACTGTGTGGTAGTTCCGTGACACGCCTCATCTATCTGTGGGCTACAAAGTGAGCTTTTGAGGCTTCCGATCTCCTTTTTTTGCGATGTGTTACCCTAGCTCTAAACACTATTTACCAGTAAAAAATAAATATATAGGCCACATATTGAACAGTCTGGTATCTCAGTCAAACGCCAGTTGTATCTATGGCCTACAAATTGTGGCATTTCAGGACTACATTCCACTGTATTTGCTGTCTTTGACCTGATTTCTATACACTATTTTTGGGGCCAAAATAAAAACACAGGCCACATAATTTACAGTGTGGTATCTCCGTGACACGCCTCATGTATCTTTGGTCTACAAAGTGTGCTTTTCAGGCTTCCATTCACCTTTTTTTGCTGTGTGTTACCCTAGCTTCAAACAGTAAACATCCTTTTTTTTTTAAATGTACCCCCCATGGGGAAAGGTTTGTCAGCCCATACACTTAGTGTATGGGCATTTCAAGTCTAGGAGACCCGCTCCTTTAAATTGTGACTTTTTTTAATAAGGCCTTCCTCCACATCTCATCATTCTCCACCACTAAAACACCATGGTGAATGTTTGTATGCTGCTACAGCCATTCAATTTTTGGGCAAGGGTGTCTATGATCCCCATTAATAATTTTTTAAAAATGTGCCCCCCATGGGGAAATGTTTGTCAGCCCATACACTTAGTGTATGGGCATTACGAGTCTAAGAGACCCGCTCCTCTGTAAGGCTATGAGAACATGTTGCAGATGTGCCTGTGGATTTTTCTGCACTGAATCCGCATCTCTTGACAAAAAATGCAGGTGTGTTTTTGATGCATTTTTGATGCGCTCTTTGTGCGTTTTGATGTGCTTTTTTATGCATTTTTGGATGCGTTTTTGGATGCTTTTTTGATGCGCTTTTTGTGCATTTTTGATGCTTTTTTATGTGTTTTTGTATGCGTATTTGAAAGCTAAATACATTTGTGCCACCCACACTCCATTACACACACAGATAGACAGACAGATAGCTAGCTAGATAGATAGATATAAATATAGATAGATAGTAGATAGATAGATGGAATGAGATGATAGATAGATCTATAGATAGATATATACATAGATCGATATATATTATCAATCTATAGATGTATCTATCATCTATCTATCTATCTCATTCCTTCTATCTATCTATTACATATATCATATATCTATCTATCTATCTATCTCTCTAATTCCTTCGATCGATCGATCGATCGATAGATAGATAGATGATAGATATAATAGATAGAAGGAATGAGATAGATAGATATATCATATATTCATATATCTATCTAACTATCCATATTTCTATCAACATCTACAGTATCCATAGATATATGTATAGAAAGATATATGAATAGATATATCTATCTACCTCATTCCTTCTATCCACCCCATATCTATCTATCTCATTACTTCTATCTGTCTATCTAGCTCATTCCTTCTGTCTATTATCTATCTATGTATCTCATTCCTTCTATCTATCTATCTATCTATCTATCTATCTATCTATCTATCTATCTATCATCTATCTATCTCATAATTTCTATCTATTATCTATCTATCTATCTATCTATCTATCTATCTATCTATCTATCTATCTATCTATCTATCTCTTTCCTTCTATCGATAGATAGATAGATAGATAGATAGATAGATAGATAGATAGATAGATAGATAGATGGAATGAATGAGATAGATAGATATATCTATTCATATATCTATCTATAGATATATCTATGGATAGATGTAGATAGTTATATGGATATATATATATATATATATATATATATATATATATATATATATATATCTATGTATCTATCCATATATCTATCTAATTATCCACATATCTATCTACATCTACTGTATCCATAGATATATCTATAGAAAGATATATGAATAGATATATCTATCTCATTCCTTCTATCTATCCCATATCTATCTATCTATCTCATTCCTTCTATATTCCTTCTATCTAACTATCTAGCTCATTCCTTCTGTCTATCATCTATCTATCTATGTATCTAATTCTTTATTTCTTTCTTTCTATCTATCTCATTACTTCTATCTATTCTATCTATCTATCTATCTATCTATCTATCTATCTATCTATCTATCTATCTAGCTATCTATCTATCTATCTATCTATCTATCTATCTATCTATCTCATTCCTTCTATCTATCTATCTATGGATAGATAGATAGATAGATAGATAGATAGATAGATAGATAGATAGATAGATAGATAGAAGGAATGGGATAGATAGATATGGGATAGATAGAAGGAATGAGATAGATAGATACATCTATTCATATATCTATGTATAGATATATCTATGAATAGATGTAGATAGATATATGGATATATATATCTATGTATCTAGATAAAAAAGAACACAGCAGCACATGTGCATGAATCTAAGCCATGTGAAAACACAGACAAATATTCAATATAGATTATACTTCTCAAAAATATTTTTTCCAAATTAAAATTTATTTTTTTTTCATAAAACTTACAGTAAGAGATGAAATGAAGGTTCTTAGCACATAAATTGGCCAATTCATGTGTGCCCATCAACCACGGCAAGGTGACCTCCCTCTGATGGGTCCTACTCTACTGTACGTGCCACTTTTGGGCCACCAGCCTACAACTATGGACAAAACATGTCACTCTCGGGCTAAGCCTACAATTTATGGGCAGGTAGAGCTGATTACAGCCGCCTGTAAGGTCAATGGGAGGAGTGCAAGATCAGCCTGGAGGCAGCCAGCATCCAGTAACTAAATAGAGAAAAAAAAACAACCAGCACTCCTAATGTGAACATGTGCAAGCTGCAAACTGCATGATATAGAATTGGCCAATTTATGCGCTAAGAACCTTCATTTTATCTATTACTGTAAGTTTTATGAAAAAAAAATATTTTGAAAAAATTTGTGAAAAAATATTTTTGAGAAGTATAATCTATCTACTATTATTAATCGTATGAACATATATTTAAACATCATATAAGAATACATACATGATAAACAGTGATTGAAAAGAACAAAGGATCTATCTACTATATAATTGTCTAAGGGCACTTCCGTCTTTCTATCTGTCCTTCTGTCTGTCTGTCTTTCTGTCTGTCACGGATATTCATTGGTCGCGGCCTCTGTCTGTCATGGAATCCAATTCGCTGATTGGTCATGGCAAAACAGCCACGACCAATCAGCGATGGCCACAGTCCGGCGGAAAAATGGCCGCTCCTTCCTCCCCGCAGTCATTGCCCGCTCCGTACTCCCCTCCAGTCTGCCCTCACACAGGGTTAATGCCGGCGGTAATGGACCACGTTATGCCGTGGTGTAATGCACTCCGTTACCGCTGCTATTAACCCTGTGTGACCAACTTTTTACTATTCATGCTGCCTATGCAGCATGAATAGTAAAACGATCTAATGTTAAAAATAATAATAATAAAAAAAATCGTTATATACTCACCGGCCGTCGGCCCCCGGATCGACAACAGGCCTTTCCCGCTCACGACGCTCCGGTAACCGGTCCATGCTGTGATCTCGCGAGATGATGACGTAGCGGTCTCGCGAGACCGCAATGCACTCTTGAGACCGGAGCGCACGAGCAGCGTCGGTAACTGCTTCGCTTGGATCCGGGGGCTCCGGAAGTTGAGTATATAACTATTTTTTATTTTATTTCTTTTTTTTTTACAGGGATATGATGCCCACATTGCTATATACTACGTGAGCTGGGCAATATACTACATGGGCTGGGCTATATACTACGTGGCTGGGCCACATACTACATGGGCTGGGCTATATACTATGTGGCTGGGCAATATACTACATGGGCTGTGCAATATACTACATGGGCTGTGCATACTACGTGACTGGGCAATATGCTACTGACTATACAACGTGGGCTGCGCAATATACTACGTGGGTTGCGCAATATACAATGTGGGCTGCGCAATATACATCGTGGGCTGCGCAATATACAAGGTGGGCTGTGCAATATACAACGTGGGCTGTGCAATATACAACGTGGGCTGCGCAATGTACTACATGGGCTGCGCAATGTACAACGTGGGCTGCACAATGTACAACGTGGGCTGCGCAATGTACAACGTGGACTGCGCAATGTACTGCGTGGGCTGCGCAATGTACTACGTGGGCTGCGCAATGTACAACGTGGGCTGCGCAATGTACTGCGTGGGCTGCGCAATGTACTGCATGGGCTGCGCAATGTACTGCATGGGCTGCGCAATGTACTGTGTGGGCTGCGCAATGTACAGCTTGGGCTGCGCAATGTACTGCGTGGGCTGCGCAATGTACTGTGTGGCTGTGCTATACACTACGCATACTCTAGAATACGCATATTCTATAATACCCGATGCGTTAGAATCGGGCCACCATCTAGTATTGCATATTTGTCTGTGTTTTCACATGGCCTAGATTCATGCACATGGCTGCTGTGTTCTTTTTCATCTATATGATGCAGTTTGCAGCGTGCATGTGTTCACATTAGGAGTGCTGGTTGTTTTTTTTCTCTATCTATGTATCTATCCATATATCTATCTAACTATCCATATATCTATCTACATCTACTGTATCCATAGATATATCTATAGATAGATATATGAATAGATATATCTATCTCATTCCTTCTATCTATCCCATATCTATCTATCTATCTATCTATCTATCTATCTATCTATCTATCTATCTATCTATCTATCTTGTGCGACGTTTCGGCTCGCAATGAGCCTTTCTCAAGCAGTGGGTGTGACTTACTTTTGTGCTTATATAGGTATAATCTACCCCCATTTACATATACAGCCTTTGATTTTCATTTACATACTCTTTTACAATTCATCCTTAATAATATTAATGCTCAGTGTGCTTCCCTTATACATAAAGTGCGATCTATACATAAAGTGCAATGTGCTAAGGTGCTATTGTTTATCACGTGTCTTCACAATTACATTTCTAATGCATTAGATACTGTTTCATTACGTTGACATATTCATATCTCATATTTATATGCATAATTATCGTTTTTTTCTTACCCTGCTGCGCCTGGGTAAATGCACATGGAGGACGCTGTGTTCACCATTACTGGCGTTCTACTTTGCCTACTGCGCATGTCTTAGTCTCCCTCCTCTCTGTCACGGACTCTCAGCCAATCACAATATGTTTCAGTGCCCTTCCCCTTGCGCTTGCGCACTGATGTTTTGTCTTCAGTTAAGCGCCATCTTTAGTGGGGCTACCATGCCGAGGGCAACGGACCGCACCTCTCAGTGCTCATTCACTATTAATTAGATACTTTTGATACTGTGGCGATTTATTACAACTTCTGTCATTCTCATTAATTTTCACAGTGTTTTGTTTCCACTCTGACATACCGGGTGGCACGTTATTCAGGCTGTCTCCGATTGTCAATGGGTCTCCACACAGATGTGTAGCCCCTCCGGACCACAACATCATCATACAGAGAATCCATAAAAGTGGATAATTTCAATAAATTTAACCATACACATCTAATTTTCATATGCTCACTTTATTATATTGTATACATTATTGTGACCGGCTGGCTGTCAATCATGACATAAAAATTGACAAAAAATATTAAACATATATAATGAGAAGGGGGGGAAAAAAATAAAGAGAGAAGAAAAAACTTTTTATCCTCCATGTGTTTCCATCCCATTTTTCGCAGGTTGATGATACATTGTGAAGACACCACTAAAATTAAAAACATAAAATATACAAGTTAAAAATTGAGGCAACGTAACAAATTATATTATGTACTATGCCCCAACACTTCAAACCGGAGTCCATACACATCTGATTCACAAGTGTATACCTATAGGGGCTAATATATATTGGGCTGAATTTTAAATCCTGCATTAAGTCCTTTTGGTCTTAAAGTATTCAACTCATAGATCCATTTGAGTTCTTGTTTTTTAAGTAGGCATTCTCTATCCCCCCCTCTCCTCTGTACAGGTATTCTGTCTATTATTCTGAACTTGAGATCTTTTTCTGTATGTTTGAATTCTGTGAAATGTTTGGAGACCGGGAGGTCTAATCTTTTCTTCCTAATGGAGTGGCGATGGTTATTCATCCGAACTTTCAACTCGCAAGTTGTTTCTCCTATGTACCATAGTTTGCACGGACATTCTAACAGATATATCACATGGTCTGAACTGCAGGTTAGGTACTGTCTTATCCTATACTCCTTACCCGTATCTGGATGTTTAAAAGTGGACCCTTTTATTATATGGGTACAATTGACGCACGAGAGGCATGGGAAACAGCCTTTTGGACTCGTTCCCTTGATTGTAGTTTGACAAGAATTTTTTAGGGAGCCTATATCTGATTTTACTACATAGTCTTTAATGTTTTTACCTCTACAATAAGAAAATAATGGGGGTTCTCTAAGTTCCCTGATAGTTGGTAGGCAATTTTTTAACATGCCCCAATGTTTTCTAATAACTCCTACTATACTTTTACTTTCTTCTGTGTATGTCATAACACACGGTATTCTTGTTAATGCTTTTTTCTTGTCACTCCTGACTAGTAGTCCCCTTCTAACATCAGTGCGCAAGCGCAAGGGGAAGGGCACTGAAACATATTGTGATTGGCTGAGAGTCTGTGACAGAGAGGAGGGAGACTAAGACATGCGCAGTAGGCAAAGTAGAACGCCAGTAATGGTGAACACAGCGTCCTCCATGTGCATTTACCCAGGCGCAGCAGGGTAAGAAAAAAACGATAATTATGCATATAAATATGAGATATGAATATGTCAACGTAATGAAACAGTATCTAATGCATTAGAAATGTAATTGTGAAGACACGTGATAAACAATAGCACCTTAGCACATTGCACTTTATGTATAGATCGCACTTTATGTATAAGGGAAGCACACTGAGCATTAATATTATTAAGGATGAATTGTAAACGAGTATGTAAATGAAAATCAAAGGCTGTATATGTAAATGGGGGTAGATTATACCTATATAAGCACAAAAGTAAGTCACACCCACTGCTTGAGAAAGGCTCATTGCGAGCCGAAACGTCGCACAAGAAAGATGTGGGCTTGAATAAACTGCACATTTTGCACTTTTAAAAAGGATTTGGAGTGCTGCCTTCTTTTCTTCAAACTTGTATGCTATTTGGGTTGATGTGTGGACCGTCATACCCAGGAGGCCGGGCACCCACTGGTGAGCATTGTGCTGTTCCAATTTTTTGTCTATCTATCTATCTATCTATCTATCTATCTATCTATCTATCTATCTATCTATCTATCTATCTATCTATCTATCCCATTCCTTCTATCTATCTATCTATCTATCTATCTATCTATCTATCTATCTATCTATCTATCCATCCATCATCTATCTATCTATCTATCTATTTAAGGAATGAGATCTATAGATACATAGATCTATCTATTCATATATCTATCTATAGATATATGTATGGATAGATATATCTATGGATAGATGTAGATAGATATATGGCTAGTTAGATAGATATATGGATAGATATATCTATGTATCTATAGATATATCTATACACAGTATCTATAAATATATCTATAGATAGATATATCCACAGATATATAATAGCAAGGCCGATGTTTATTAATAAAAAGAAAAACGGGAAAAAAATGGCGTGGACTCCCGCACAATTTTCTGCTTCAGAGGGGGAAAGCCGATGGCCGGGGCCAATATTTGTAGCCTGGGAAGGGGGTAATACCCATGACCCCTTCCCAGTCTATGAATATCAGCCCGCAACTGTCTGCGTAGCCTTTACTGGCTATTAAAATAGGGGGACCCCCCAAAAAAATGATGTGGGGTCCCCTATATTTTATAGCCAGGAAGGCTACAGCAGACAGCTGTGGGCTGATATACATAGCCTAGAAAGGGGCCATGGATATTTGCCCCTGACTACAAATACCAGCCCCCAGCCTCCCCAGAAATGGCGCATCTGTAAGATGTAAAAAGACACAGCCAGAAAAAAGTATTTTAATATTCTTAATTTCACCATACTTACAAGCACGCCTAATTCCTAATGCCCTCGATCGCCTGCAAAAAATTTAAAATAATAAACCAAACGTATACTCTCTTTCTGCTGTAGTCCAATTAATAACGAGCGTCCCACGACGATCTCCCCTATAGAACATTGACATCGGGTGATGTCACTGCTCTTTAGGGCCTCCAGTGACACACTGACAGGAGACAATGGCTCCTGCAGTGCATCACTGAAGAGGTTACCTTAGTTCAGTCTCTCACTTTATGGCAAAGCTGCGTGGGAATTTTCCCACACAGCAGTGCTGCAAGTGAGAGTAGGAACTATTTCTCACAGGAGCGGAGGGATACAGTGCGGAAGGATCCCTTCCGTCATTGTATCTCCAGAGCCCCGGAGCCCCGGAGCTGATGCGGCAGCTCTCCACGGGAGATCGTCGTGGGACACTCGTATTAATTGGATAACTGCGGATCAGGGAGTATATTGTTTGTTTATTATTTTAATATTTTTTACAGGTGAGTAAGGGCTTCGAGATCAAGGTGATTGGTGAGTATGTACTCTATGTTGTATGTACTGTATGTGTTGTGTATATATACTATATGTACAGACCCCCGGACAGCGCTGCACACCTCCGGACAGCGCCGCTCCACCCCGCAAAGCCCTGGACAGCCCTGCACACACCCGTACAGCCCCGCAAACACCCTGACAGCCCCGCACACACCCAAACAGCACCACAAAGCCCCGCACACCCCCGGACAGCACCACAGATGCCCCGGCAGACCCACGGACAGCCAGCAGACCCTGCCCGCACACACATACATGCACACAATAGCCGCTCACACTCCGCCCATACACTTCCCTTCTCCCGATCGGCAGCGTTTCACCCGCAGCTAAACCGCAGATCTTTTTACATTTTGCTGCAGAAGTGCCTGACTCAGTGCAAGTCTATGGGTGCAGAAACGCTGCATATCTGCACAAAAGAAGTGACATGGCTGCAGAAAAAAAAAAGCTGCGTTTCTATGCTGATTTTTCCGCAGCATGTGCACATCAAGTCTACGGTTCCCATAAACTTACATTGGATGTGCACTACACTGCGTATTTGATGCAATTCCAAGTGGCAAAAAACACAGTCTTATGGGACTTATTTTTTATAAGGCCCTCCTCTATGTTTCTTCCAAGGGGGGTATAACGTGTCTATAATGTCAAATATGCTATATTGGCTGCATCACTTGAAAATAGAAGAAAAGAATTGCAGAACATACACTCACCGGCCACTTTATTAGGTACACCATGCTAGTAACGGGTTGGACCCCTTTTGCCTTCAGAACTGCCTCAATTCTTCGTGGCATAGATTCAACAAGGTGCTGGAAGCATTCCTCAGAGATTTTGGTCCATATTGACATGATGGCATCACACAGTTGCCGCAGATTTGTCGGCTGCACATCCCAAAGATGCTCCATACAAGGCAGGATGGATCCATGCTTTCATGTTGTTTACGCCAAATTCTGACCCTACCATCCGAATGTCGCAGCAGAAATCGAGACTCATCAGACCAAGCAACGTTTTTCCAATCTTCTACTGTCCAATTTCGATGAGCTTGTACAAATTGTAGCCTCAGTTTCCTGTTCTTAGCTGAAAGGAGTGGTACCCGGTGTGGTCTTCTGCTGCTGTAGCCCATCTGCCTCAAAGTTCGACGCACTGTGCGTTTAGAGATGCTCTTAGGCCTACCTTGGTTGTAACGGGTGGCGATTTGAGTCACTGTTGCCTTTCTATCAGCTCGAACCAGTCTGCCCATTCTCCTCTGACCTCTGGCATCAACAAGGCATTTCCGCCCACAGAACTGCCGCTCACTGGATTTTTTTTCTTTTTCGGACCATTCTCTGTAAACCCTAGAGATGGTTGTGCGTGAAAATCCCAGTAGATCAGCAGTTTCTGAAATACTCAGACCAGCCCTTCTGGCACCAACAACCATGCCACGTTCAAAGGCACTCAAATCACCTTTCTTCCCCATACTGATGCTCGGTTTGAACTGCAGGAGATTGTCTTGACCATGTCTACATGCCTAAATGCACTGAGTTGCCGCCAAGTGATTGGCTGATTAGAAATTAAGTGTTAACAAGAAGTTGGACAGGTGTACCTAATAAAGTGGCCAGTGAGTGTATATGTAATATTAACAATAAAAATAGCACCTATTCCGGAGCATCTAAACAGTTTGTTAGTACTCATAAATGGGACCTCACTTACTTTGGTTTTGGGTTTGGGAAAAGTTTGATGTCAAAAACAACTAACATAAAAAACCATAAACAACAAAAATACCTTAAGATACGGACTTCCCAAAACCCTGTTTGATGACAAATGAACATTTAGTAGGACGCAGCAGGCCTCCACGAGAAAAATGCTAGGGGCAGCACAGGTGCAAACTACTGATAAAAACAGCCATCCCCACACCTACCCGATTACAGAGGGGTGGCTGCCTAGTAGGAAAAATTGCACATTGATATTGCTTGCGTAGGACGCCAGTAACACAGGTAAGTGTGATGCAATATTGATATTTTTATTTCCAGTTCCCTGTTGGGGCTTGGAGCTATTGCAGTCGGCTATGATGCCCTTGGTGTTGCTAGAAAACATCTGTGCTTCTCTCTGAGTCTACTCAAATTGAGTGTTCACCCTTGTTCGTGCATCCCATCTGTCTTTAGCTGTAGTGGTGATTGACAAGCAGTCATCCTGTCCCTCCCGGTTCAGGGCTTATCACCAGGGTCAGGCAGGGAGTAGGTATCCTGCTCGGCGATAGGTGCAGAACCTATGTAGGACAATAGGGCAGACAGGGTGACGTTAGATCTGTGTAGGGGCCTCCACGCGCCCCCTTCCCTAGTGTATGGTTCCTTTTCCCTTATCCCTTTGTATTGTACCTAGCCTCCCTTCACTGTGCGTGACAAATTGTCAATATTTCTGTCGGTTTTGTACACACCTCGTGCTTTACTAATGTTATTACCCCATCTACTTTTGATAGGATAATTTACTCTATATATTGTAGCCTTCAGTCTTGTACTGACATCCAACTATTAAAAGAGCAACTAGAGCACCAAAAATGCACCAGGTGTCTTTAATTCTTTATTTTAACATGGCTTAAATATGGCATAATAAAGTTTTTTGTATTTTATCCGGATGGTGTGCTGACAAAAATCCTTTTCCTTCACATACTATGGCTATGCTCCCCAGGGGGATTGGCCCCCACCTGTGGATCTACTAATTACAGCTTCAGTTGGACACAATTTTCATTACATGGAAGATCCCTGACTCTTCTCTTTCAAACTACAAAGTTGAGCACATGTGTCAAGCGTGTTGCCAAGCTTAACACCCACAACCAGCTTATGTCTATTATCACACACGACCATACCTGGTTGGAGGCTCAGTGGCAAAAACCATAGATCTGTCTGGTCCGGTGTGCAGTTTGTCTCCTAGACAAATTATCTTCACCAGAGCCTGTTGACGCTTCGCTGAAGCAGTGCTGCAGAGCTTCCAGCTTATAACTGATGTGGACAGCGTGCTCTGAGATATCACATTGGAAATTGAGTATCAGGAGGAGCAGGAGGGGGTGTAGGATTTGCGGTAGAAGGTGGATGAATCACGGATAGAAGTGGAACCTGCAATCCTTGGTGTTGGGAGCTCATGCATCATGCCCTGGTGTGACTCGGCCCCGGCCTCCTCAATGTTCACCCAATATGCCTACAGGAAAATGTAGTGTCCCTGGCCAAAAGCCTTTGTCCACGTATTGGTTGTTAAGTGGACAATGCCAGCAAGTGCGTTGCTGGAAGTTGCGACTGGAAACTGAGTACCAAGGAATGGCTGCCATCATGAGTTGGCAGAAATCCTCCATGTCAACCATACCAAATGGCAACATTTCCACAGTAAGCAGCCTGGAAATGTGCCCATTTAACATTTGGGCCTGTGAATGGGTGGCTGGGAACTTGCTTTTTCATTCCAAGATCTGGGGTAAGGACAGCTGAATGCTGGGCTGGGACAAGGATTTAGAAGTGTCTGATGATGGTAAGTCAGAATGTGTAAAAATAGGTGCAGGGCAAGAGACATCTGCACCAATGCGTTGGACAGGGAATTGGGAAGCATCAAGTACAGGGCTAGAGGCAGTGGTGTCACTCGATGGCACCAATCATGGATCCAGGCATTCAGGACACCGAGTCAGGAGCTTAGATGACATGTGCCTGATCATGCTAGTGGTGTTTAGGTTCAAAGCGTTCATGCCCCTGCTGATCTTGGCATGGCACAGGTTGCAAATTGCAATTTTGTTAGTCTCAGAACTCTCTTTAAAAAGTCCCAAACTGGGAAACACATAACTCTTTGATAGAGAAATGCATAAGTGTCGGTGCTTTGTGGCACAGTTTCCCGCCTTATCCCTCTGGTCACCCCACTGCTTCTTGCTGTTTGTTTTGGTGATGCCGATCACTCCCCTTTAGCGCTACTGGCCTTGCTCTGCATGCCAGCTTTCAAGGTTGGATCAATGACTTCGTTATCCACCACTAGGGATGAGCGAACGTGCTTGCCACTACTCATTACTCGCCCGAGTATCACTGCTCGGTGTACTTGGTGAGCAGCGAGCATTTCCGGGATTATTCGGCGGTAACTGCAGTCTCCACCCAGCAGTTTTGTTGGACTTTAGATACCCAATCACGGTGCAGGGATTGTCTGCAAGGCTATGAAACGCCGCAGCCATCTTTGTTGTGGTCGTGCAGTGATTGACTGGGACATACAGCATCATCACGAGTATAAGAGACCTGGCAACACCCTACTCTCTGCATTCTGGTCCTGTTTCAGCAAGAGTAGGGAGAGCTGGTGCCGAGATAGGGTCAGAATCGTGGTTTTTAGAGGTAGTGTAGGTCAACAACTCTTAAGTCCACAACTCCTGAGAAACCTACAGTCCTTTTTAGGGATAATTCGTGGGTCCCGATATTGCAGCGCTAGGTAGGCAGGACACAGCATATCCACATCAGTGTAAGGCCTGCAGGCACTGTATGTGTGTCCATTGCTCCCACTGCATCCCTCCCAAAGCTCCATAACTGTCTGCTGCTGCAGCTTCTTTACTATATGCCTAGTTGGATTTTTTTTTTTTCAAAAAGTCACCCCAAACACAAAAATATACAGTCTGTTGTTCTGTCAGACTGAGGCCTGTTGAGAAACCATAGTTTGTCAGGCATACGTAGCATGGTTGTGCCTGCTAGCCTTGTGCCTTTTTTTGTGTGTTTTTAATTCACCTAAAAAGGTCTAATATATCTGCGTGCTCCAACTTTGGACATTGTAGGCCGGTGTATCCCTTTTTTTGCTGTCTGAGACTCTAATTCTATACAGCACTATTTAGCTTCCAAAATTTCAAAAAGGCCACATATTTGCCAGTGTGGTATTTCCGTGACAGCCCTCATATATCTGCGTGCTCCAAGTTTGGGCATTGTATGCCGGTGTACCTCTTTTTTGGCTGTCTGATACTGTTATTATTATTATTATTATTTATTGTTATAGCGCCATTTATTCCATGGCACTTTACATGTGAGGAGGGGTATACATAATAAAAACAAGTACAATAATCTTAAACAATACAAGTCATAACTGGTACAGGAGGATTGAGGACCCTGCCCATGAAGGCTCACAATCTACAAGGGATGGGTGAGAATACAGTAGGTGAGGATAGAGCTGGTCATGCAGCGGTTTGGTTGATCGGTGGTTACTGCAGGTTGTAGGCTTGTCGGAAGAGGTGGGTCTTCAGGTTCTTTTTGAAGATTTCGATGGTAGGCGAGAGTCTGATGTGTTGTGGTAGAGGGTTCCAGAGTAGGGGTGATACGCGAGAGAAATCTTGTATGCGATTGTGGGAAGAGGAGATAAGAGGGGAGTAGAGAAGGAGATCTTGTGAGGATCGGAGGTTGCGTGTAGGTAAGTACTGGGAGACGAGGTCACAGATGTATGGAGGAGACAGGTTGTGGATGGCATTGTACGTCATGGTTAGGGTTTTGTTCTGGAGTCTCTGGGCAATGGGGATCCAGTGAAGGGATTGACAGAGGGGAGAGGCAGGGGAATAGCGGGGGGACAGGTGGATTAGTCGGGCAGCAGAGTTTAGATTAGATTGGAGGGGTGGGAGAGTGTTCGAGGGGAGGCCACAGATCAGGAGGTTGCAGTAGTCAAGGCGAGAGATGATGAGGGCATGGACTAGGGTTTTTGCAGATTCTTGGTTGAGGAATGAACGGATTCGTGAAATATTTTTGAGTTGAAGTCGGCAGGAAGTGGAAAGGGCTTGGATATGTGGTTTGAAGGAGAGATCAGCATCAAGGATTACCCCGAGGTAGCGAGCTTGTGGGACTGGGGCGAGTGGGCAGCCATTTACTGTAATGGTTAGGTTCGTTGGGGGGTCGCGTGAGATGGGGGAAAGATGATGAGTTCTGTTTTGTCCATGTTAAGTTTCAGAAATCTAGCGGAGAAGAAGGATGAAATAGTGGACAGACATTGAGGGATTCTGGTTAGTAGGGAGGTGATATCTGGTCCAGAGATGTAGATCTGTGTGTCATCAGCATAGAGGTGATACTGGAAGCCATGAGATTCAATGAGCTGTCCCAGGCCAAAGGTGTAAATGGAGAAGAGCAGGGGCCCAAGGGCTGAACCTTGTGGGACTCCGACAGATATGGGGCGAGGTGAGGAGGTGGTGTGTGAGAGGGAGACGCTGAATGTCCGGTCTGTTAGGTATGATGAGATCCAGGATAGGGCCAAGTCTGTGATGCCAAGGGATGAGAGGATCTGTAATAATAGGGAATGGTCCACTGTGTCAAAGGCAGCCGACAGGTCGAGGAGGAGGAGAACAGAGTAGTGTCGCTTGCTCTTGGCGGTTAAGAGGTCGTTGGTGACCTTAGTTAGGGCAGTTTCAGTGGAATGGTGTGACTGGAAGCCAGATTGTAAGCGGTCAAAGAGGGAGCAAGAAGAGAGATGGGAGGACAGTTCAAGGTAGACATGTTGTTCCAGTAGTTTGGAGGCATAAGGGAGAAGTGATATAGGGCGATAGCTAGATACAGAGGATGGGTCAAGAGAGGGCTTTTTGAGGATAGGTGTGATGGAGGCATGTTTAAAGCTTGAGGGGAAAACACCAGTTGTTAGTGATAGGTTGAAGAGATGGGTTAGGGTTGGGATGAAGACTGTGGTGAGGTTTGGGATGAGGTTGGATGGGAGCGGGTCAAGCGCACAGGTGGTGAGATGCGATCTTGAGAGTAGAGTGGAGAGTTGATCTTCTGTAATGGTGGAGAAGTTGGTTTTGGAGGTGGAGGGCAGGGAAGTCGGGAGGAAGGGCTCTGGGGCTTGTTGACCAAAACTGTCTCTGATGCTATCAATCTTCTGCTTGAAGAATGAGGCAAAGTCTTCAGCGGAGATAAGTGGGGAGGGAGGAGGTGCTGGGGGACGGAGGAGAGAATTGAAGGTGTTAAATAACTGTTTAGGGTTGTGAGACAGGGAGGATATGAGAGATGAGAAGTGGGTTTGTTTAGCTGTGGCGAGTGTGGTCTTGAAAGTAGTGAGGGACTGTTTGAATGCGATACAGTGGTCGTTGGAGTGGGATCTTTTCAATCTGCGCTCAGCAGCCCTGGAAGCTCGCCTCAGTTCTTTGGTCAGGCTGGTGTGCCAGGGCTGTCTGTTGATTTTGCGAGCTTTGGTATGTGTAAGTGGGGCAGCAGATTCCAAAGCTACAGCTATTGTGGTGTTATATAGAGCGGCAGCGTCATCCGCATTGTGTATGGAACTTATGTCTGTGAGAGGGAGGAGGGATTCCGAGAATGAATGTAGGTCAAGATGTTTAAGATTTCTGCGAGGATGTGAAAGTTTGTGGGGTGGGGATTGTAGACATGGAGTGGAGAGAGATGAGAATGTGAGAAGGTTGTGGTCAGAGAGTGGAAGAGGTGAGTTAGAGAAGTTAGATAGGGAGCAGAGGTGGGTGAAGATGAGATCCAGTGTGTGACCATCTTTGTGAGTGGCTGCAGAAGACCATTGAGTGAGGCCAAAGGAGGAAGTGAGAGATAGAAGTTTAGTGGCAGCTGAGAGGGAAGTGTCAATGGGGATGTTGAAATCGCCCATGATGATAGTGGGGATGTCCGCAGAAAGGAAATGAAGTAGCCAGGTGGTGAAGTGGTCAAAGAAGGTGGTGGCTGGCCCTGGGGGGCGGTAAATGGCAGCCAGTTGGAGGTTGGAGGGGGAGTAGATGCACACAGAGTGCACCTCAAAAGAAGGGAGGGTAACAGAGGGTGGCAGTGGGATTGGGGTGAAGGAGCAGTTATCTGACAGGAGAAAACCAACTCCTCCACCATGCTTGCTGCTGGGGCGGGGTTTGTGAGAAAGGTGGAAGCCACCGTAAGAGAGTGCAGCAGGGGAGGCTGTGTCAGACGGGGTGAGCCAGGTTTCGGTGATGGCGAGGAAGGAAAGTTTGGTAGTAACAAAAAGAGACTTACTACCAAAAAGGTAATTAATGAGGGAAGGCAAAAAGTGGCTTACAAAGAGAAGAAAAACCCCCATAAAATGGAATACTTTATTAAATGTTCCACTAAAAAATGTATAACCCTTATCCAATAAATCAGTTTAATAGGGCAATAGACCCCAATATGTAAAAACACGCCTTATACCAAAAATATATATCCTAATACAAGTGATACAACAAAGGTGGTACTCAATATATACCTAAAGGGTGTCAGGATATATGTGCACTACTCCTAACACTAAGGCAGAAAATAAATATGCCACCCTATGGTAACTCCCTACCTAGATGCGGGGGTTGGCACCCTAAGAAAATACGAGAATAGTGCCCCCGCTCGTACGGTGGCTGTCCCTAGTCTCCTAAAAATACCCTAAAAAGGGAAAGAGTGGGAAACAGAAGGCCAGTGGGCTGTATTAACTTGTCCAAATGTGTAATACCAATAATGCAGTATATTAGGTACAAATACTACGGTGTGCTGTAAGATAGGGATAGAGGTACAAGTTGATTATCACTGATTTAAGGAAAGAAAAATATAAGACATATACAATATATCCAGTATCTAGTAACAAAAAGATCATGGATGTAGGAAAGCTTGTTACAGACAGAGCAAGCGTTCCACAGAGCTCCTGTTAGTGGGACTGGGGAAGCGGGGGCTGGGCGAATGGGTATAAGGTTAGAGAGGTTACGGAAGTTTGTGATGGAGCGTTGGTGGGAGGTAGAAATGACTGTGGGAATATGGAGAGGAGGATCAGGATTTGGAGAGATATCACCAACAATGAGAAGGAGCAGAGATAGTGTTAGCAGGTGGGAATAGGAGAGGGCATGAGGGGGCTGCCTGTGCTTTGAGACAGAGCATTGTATGCTAAGGACATTGTATGCTAAGGAACAGTTCTGAAGAGGTGGTGAGATGGATGGGGAGGATTGAAGAGGAGATGAACAGTTCCTTACTTGGTGTGGGGATTGGGGGAGGTAGCAGAAAGTGAAAGATTATAGGGGTGAAAGTGAAAACAAACAGAAACATTGTTTGCAGTGACTGGCCAGTTACCTTCAGTTCCCTTCAGGTTCAATTCAGGTTTTAATTCTAATGTAATCCACACTTTTAGAACACACTTCGAGAAATCACACTGCAGACTAAGACCATACTGTGATATGATATGTGATAGACTATGATACTGTAATTAGTGTTGAGCATTCCGATACCGCAAGTATCGGGTATCGGCCGATACTTGCGGGTATCGGAATTCCGATACCGAGATCCGATACTTTTGTGGTATCGGGTATCGGTATCGAAACAACATTAATATAATAATGTGTAAAAGAGAGAATTAAAATAAAAAATATTGCTATACTCACCTCTCCGACGCAGCCTGGACCTCACCGAGGGAACCGGCAGCGTTGTTTGCTTAAAATTTGCGCGTTTACTTCCTTACGTGAAGTCCCGGCTTGTGATTGGTCGCGTGTCGCCCATGTGGCCGCGACGCGACCAATCACAGCAAGCCGTGACGTAATTTCAGGTCCTTCAGGATTTTAAAATTACGTTCTGGCTTGTGATTGGTCGCGTCGCGGTCACATGGGCGACGCGACCAATCACAAGCCGTGACGTCACGGGAGGCTGGACACGCGCGCATTTTAAAATGCGCGCGTGTCCTGCCTCCCGTGACGTCCCGGCTTGTGATTGGTTGCGTCGCCCATGTGGCCACGACGCGACCAATCACAGCAAGCCGTGACGTAATTTCAGGTCCTTCAGGATTTTAAAATTACGTTCTGGCTTGTGATTGGTCGCGTCGCGGTCACATGGGCGACGCGACCAATCACAAGCCGTGACGTCACGGGAGGCTGGACACGCGCGCATTTTAAAATGTGCGCGTGTCCTGCCTCCCGTGACGTCCCGGCTTGTGATTGGTCGCGTCGCCCATGTGGCCACGACGCGACCAATCACAGCAAGCCGTGACGTAATTTCAGGTCCTTCAGGATTTTAAAATTACGTTCTGGCTTGTGATTGGTCGCGTCGCGGTCACATGGGCGACGCGACCAATCACAAGCCGTGACGTCACGGGAGGCTGGACACGCGCGCATTTTAAACAAGCCGGGACTTCACGTAAGGAAGTAAACGCGCACATTTTAAGCAAACAACGCTGCCGGTTCCCTCGGTGAGGTGAGTATAGCAATATTTTTTATTTTAATTCTTTCTTTTACACATTAATATGGATCCCAGGGCCTGAAGGAGAGTTTCCTCTCCTTCAGACCCTGGGAACCATCAGGGATACCGTCCGACACTTGAGTCCCATTGACTTGTATTGGTATCGGGTATCGGTATCGGATTGGATCCGATACTTTGCCGGTATCGGCCGATACTTTCCGATACCGATACTTTCAAGTATCGGACGGTATCGCTCAACACTAACTGTAATTCTATACAGCACTATTTAGCTTCCAAAATAAAAAAAGGCCACATAGTTGCCAGTGTGGTATTTCCGTTACAGCAGTCATATATCTGTGTGCTCCAAGTTTGCTGATTGTAGGCCGGAGGACCCCTTTTTTTGCTGTCTGATACTTTAATTGTGTACAGCACTATTTTACATATAAAAAAAGGCCACATATTTGCCAGCATGGTATTTCCGTGACAGCCCTGATATATCTGCATGCTCCTAGTTTGCTCATTGCAGGCCGGTGTACACCTTTTTTGCTGTCTGTCTGGTAGTGGTCACAGACAGAAGGCGTGCATCCATTCCCCGTAACACCAACATGAGTGAAGTTGCCATTCCACCTGTGAGATCTTCATGAGTCTGGTTATTTTTGAAAGACTCTGCCGATAACCACAAACAGGCCATTTGCAGCACCTGCCATGTGTGCATCAGCAGGGTTAGCAAAACAACCAGCCTGACCACCACCAGCATGATCAGGCACATGGCAGCAAAGCACCCGACTTTGTGGGCCGAACCCAAGGCTCCAGGACCACTGCCTGCAGGTCACACTACTGCTTCTTCCACTGTTTTGCGGAGAAGCCAATCCCCAGTACACCGTGCATGTGAAGATGCCTCTACCCCTGCACCTGTTGTGGCCCACAGTCAAGCCGCACCATCATCAAGCCTGTCCATGTCCTTGTCCCAGCACAGCCTTCAATTGTCTATAACCCACTCTTTGGAGCACAAGCGGAAATACCCCACCAGCACCCCACAGGCCACAGTCCTACATTCTAATATTTCTCTTCTGCTTGCACAAGAAATGCTGCTTTTAGGCTCGTCGAGATGGAAGCTTTCCGCAACCTGATGGCGGCAGCCTTCCCAAGGTACTCGGTCCCCATTCGCCACTATATCTCCCGGTGTGCCGTACCAGCATTACACCAGCATGTGTCCCACAACATTACCCGTGCCCTCATCAATGCTGTTACAGGGAAAGTTCACCTAACCACGGACAAATGGACAAGTGCTTGTGGGCGTGGATGGTACATCTCACTGACGGCACACTGGGTTAACATAGTTGAAGCTGGGACCCAGTCTGACCTTGGGATGGTACACATCTTCCCGACACCGAGGATTGCTGGCCCTACGTCAATCAGGGTTGCCCCCACAGTCTACAGCTCCTGAACCACCTCCTCCTCCTCTTCATCCTCCATCTCTGAAATCAACACATCAATCAGAAACTGGAAGCACTGCAGCAGTGCCTCAGCCAAGCGGCAACAGGCTGTGCTGAAGCTAATCTGCATAGGTGACAAACCGCACAATGCAGAAGAGTTGTGGACTGCGCTGAAAGAGCAGTCAAATGTTTGAATGACACCGCTGAACCTACAGCCAATATCAAAGAGAAAAACAGCCGCACTCAGATAGTTGAACTTTATGCAAAAAGAATTGTTTCTTTATTCACATATACAAACATCACCAGGTGCTTTTCAAAGATATAGTGACTGCAGACAACAAGGTTAACGTTTCGACCTGGCACGGTCTTTGTCAAAACCTCACTGCAAAACAAATATAGTGTATGAATGTGCTGTACAAATATACATGAGCTAAAATACAGATAAAGGTGAAATCCATGTATAAAAAACAATAACTTCCAGTCCAAATATACAGGAATTATCAACAACTATATACATATATATAGGATCAGGATATCAGGATCAATAAAAGATCCATAGATGCATATCTCAGGTTATCACAGGTTATCACAAGGGCTTTCAGTCCCATGGATATAGGAGAAGTATGGACCATTCAAAAGTACGTATTCATATTATATTCAATGTACATACTCAGAAAAAACAGGTAGAACAATCAAGCCGCCAATAGAATGTACTGACCTTATGTAGGGAGAATAAGCAGAAGAGTAAGGTATACTGTATAGGAAATGCGTCCCAGTAGGGCTAAAGGAAGAAAGGGAAATGTGGGGTGTCAGGGACAAGTACATACATACTTATAGTACTACCTAAGATCGGTAAGGTAATGCAAAAAGGCCAATATAATTACCAGCTCCGGTCAGGATTTGGGAGAAGCGTGTCCATCTTATTGGTGATGCAGTGGCTCATGCGGGAGATAATAGCTCTTTAAATAGAACGCCTTTACTGCAATTTCCGAGACTCAGCGCGCAGCTCCGGCGGGCTGGAAAGAGGCTTGGCACGCAGTGGCATGTGCGCGTCGTCAGTGCGCCTCCGTGGTAAGTTCCGGGACCAGAGCCCCGTAATGCGGCTGTGCTGCTAATGGAAAGCCTGGTGTATGCGTAGTATGTTTGTGTCAGCGAGGCTATATGGCGCTTGCGCAGGCATATCTCTTGGGTATCTGCCGGTGAATGTTCCTGTGGGCCTGCGGCATAGTTGTAAACTAATAATGGATATGGGGGATAGCATAATAATGTCCCAGTCAAGGGACACATTGTCGTGTGTGACAATAACAGTAACCTGGTGGCAGCTCTGAGGCAAGGTGAGCTAACACACATACCTTGCTTGACCCATGTGCTTAACCTTGTGGTTCAACATTTTCTGAAAGCTACCCAGAGCTGCCGGATCTGCTAGTGAAAGTACGCCGTCTTTCTGACCATTTTAGAAAGTCATGC
Organism: Ranitomeya variabilis; assembly: GCF_051348905.1. Classification (NCBI taxonomy): domain Eukaryota; kingdom Metazoa; phylum Chordata; class Amphibia; order Anura; family Dendrobatidae; genus Ranitomeya; species Ranitomeya variabilis. Next base: position 1,137,880,443 of record NC_135232.1, read on the forward strand.
CCTTGCCATGCTTCAGCAGCGTTTGCAGCTTCCAGCTCACCGGCTGGTGTGTGATATCCCCACGAGCTGGAACTCTACGCTGCTTATGTTGGAAAGGCTTTGTGAGCAGAAGAGGGCAGTTGTTGACTACCAACATCAGCAAGGCAATCGATATTCAGTTCAGACTCCACACATAAGACCTCAGGAGTGGACATGGATGTCCGACATATGTACAATCCTCCTAAACTTTGAGGACTGCACCAAGATGGTGAGTGGTGATGACACCATAATTAGCATCACCATCCCACTTCTCAGCATTCTTAAAACCTCTCTGCTCACAATTAAAGAGGATGCATTGCAGGCAGAGCACGAGGACATGGAGCAAGGAACCATACAGTTGGATTACACTCAGCCCTGCCTCATGTCTTCTTATCGTGGATTGGTAGTCAATGAGGAGGAGGAGGAAGAACAGGAGCTACTTTCATGTGCTATAGATGGTAAAACAAACACCTGTCATACTGTCTGTTCAGCGGGGATGGCCTAAGGACAGGGAGGAGGAGGATGAGGAGGACAGCATGGTCAGTCGTCCTGCTGGTGAGGACACGGAAGTCTTGCATGTTAGCAGTCTGGCACGCATGGCTGACTTTATGTTGCACTGCATTTCACATAACCCTCACATTATAAAAATTTTGTGTGACACTCATTACTGGTTGGTGACACTTCTAGATCCACGCTTCAAGGAGAACTTTTAATCTCTTCTACCAGAAGTAGAGAGGTGTACTAAAATGTTGCAGTACCAGAGGGCCCTTGTAGCGGAATTACTTAGAAAATTCCCATGTGAGAACGCTGGCAGCAGACGTCAGAGTTTGTTGTACAACCAAGGAGTCCAAGCGAGAGACACAGAAGTACAATCCAGCTCAGGCAGGGGAACAATGGCAAAGTTCTGGAACAGTTTTCTCAGACGCCATCATGACACCACAGAGGCAAGGGGTGCTGTCACAAGAAGTGCAATGTTTCTGAAGATGGTGAGGGAGTACCTTGCAGATCGTACAAACATCCTCCGTGATTCCTCTTTGCCTTTTAATTATGGGGTATCCAAGCTGGACACATGGCATCAACTGGCTCTCTATGTCTTGGAGGTCCTGGCCTGCTCTGCTGCTAGCGTTCTGTCAGAGCGAGTTTTTAGTGCCGCTGGTGGAATTATCACAGATAAACGCATTCACCTGTCAACTGAAAATGCTGACAGACTGACTCTTATAAAAATGAACAAGGGCTGGATTGGGAAATACTTATGTACACCACCAAGTGAAACCAGCAAAACATAACCTGAAATACATTCTCTCTTTTGGAGAGGTGTATTCTGATGCAACTCTTCACAACCACACATGGGTATACACTTCCACATTTGGTCTGTTTGTTGTTATCCTCCTCCTCATCCTCATCATCCACAACCACTAGATGACTGGGGTGAATGTGCTCTGTAATGTTATAGGCCAGTGAATTTTTGGGCACGGGGGCTGTGATGGCACTAGTTTATTTAGTAAAAAAAGGATCCCCCATTGGGGAATTGGGCATTACATTACATTGGGCCTACTTCTTAACTTTGTCTCCTGCAGTGTGTTCTTCTCCTGCCACTCGATCACCAGGATGAACATGCTCTGTACGGTGCATTTTGGGCAAGGGGGCTGTGATGCCACTATTTTAATTTGTAAAGAAAGGACCACATATTGGGGAATTGGGCATTACATTACATTGGGCCTTCTTCATAACTCTGTCTCCTGCAAAGTGTCCTTCACCTGCCACTCGATCACCAGGATGAACATGTTCTGTACGGTGCATTTTGGGCAAGGGGGCTGTGATGGCACCTTTTTAGTTTGTAAACAAAAGGACAACACATTGGGGAATTGGGCATTACATTTCATTGGGCCTACTTCTTAACTCTCTCTCCTGCAGTGTGTCCTTCACCTGCCACTAGATCAACAGGGTGAATGTGCTCTGTATGGTGCATTTTGGGCAAGGGGGTTGTGATGGCACTAACCTAGTTTTAAAAAAGGTACCCCTATTGGAATCCTCCAGGTTCTTTGGCATGCAATCTCCTGATCCGAGCACACGGTGATGGTCGGCAGCAGAGAAGAAGAAGCAGAGAGTTCAGTGAGCAAGGCCGCAGTAGGAGCACACAGTCCAGCGGTCACAGCTCCACGCATGGGCCGGTCCTCAGCAGGCACCGCAAGGATGGGACTAAGCTATGCCTCCGCGGTGGTGAGCAGAGCGAAGGTCTGTCCTTTATGATGGTCACTACCCAGTGAGGAAGTCTCTCTGGGCTGAGGGTAGGAAAGGTCGGCAGTCTGGCTAGCTGGGGGAAAATTTGAATTAAAAAAAAATCCTTCCCTTCCCTTTCTCCCCTCCCCTCCCTTCCCTTCATTTCATTTTTCTATATCTCTTTCCTTTGCTCATAATTTCTTTGAGAACTTTATTTTTAAAGTCTCCTTTTTTAAACTTTCTTCAGGCCTCTGCCTCATTTCTACAGATATCTTATGGCCTTTATTTTTGCCATTGATCAAATCAACAAGAATCCTGATATTTTGCCAAATATGACTCTGGGATACCATGTGTACGACTCTTGTAACTCTGTAAATAATGCTGTATATAGTGTTCTACAGATTCTATCTGGTCCTGGAGATCCAATTCCTAATTACTTTTGTAAGAAGTTTGGAAACTTGGTTGGTGTTATTGGAGATCTGAATCCAGGCATATCTTTAACTTTAGCACAGATATTGGGTGTTCTCGGATACTCACAGGTGAGTTATAAAACAGCATGTTGGCTCTGTTATTATTATCTTTGGTTAATGTATTAAGTCAATAAATTTTGGAATACTAAGTACATAAACAAGACAGAGCAGTGCTTTCAGCCAACATTTTCTTCTAAAGAAATATTTGTATTGTCATTAATGGGAATTTTGAAGAGGGGAAAAATCCCTGTCTGAGTGAGGCCTAACAGGTTATTTTTCTCTGATGTAAAAGCAAGGATTGCTGTTCATCTGTACTTCAGCATCTTGGATCTAAGTTTAGCAAGTAGAGGTGGAGGGGGATTTCAGAATTGTTGACAAAAACAAGCTGGATGGTTCCTCTCCTCTTGAGTCTGCAGGACATGGTGACCATTAGTGTTGAGCATTCCGATACCGCAAGTATCCGCGAGTTCCGATACTTTTGCGATATTGGGAATCGGGATCGGAATGCATATTCATGTGTAAAATAAAGAATAAAAATAAAAAATAGGGATATACTCACCCTCTGACGCACCCTGGTTGTAACCGCTGCAACCGGCAGCCTCCGTTCCTAAGAATGAGCGAGTGAAGGACCTGCGATGACGTCGTGGTCTTGTGATTGGTCGCGTGAGCGGTCACATGAGCGGTCACGCGACCAATCACAAGCCGCCACGTCATCGAAGGTCCTTCACGCGCTCATTCTTAGGAACGGAGGCTGCCGGTTAACACCGCTAGGTCCAGGGTCCGCCGGAGGGGTGAGTATATCCATATTTTTTATTTTTATTCTTAATTTTTTACATGAATATGGATCCCAGGGCCTGATGGAGAGTTTCCTCTCCTTCAGACCCTGGGAACCATCCAGGATAGCTTCCAATACTTGTGTCCCATTGACTTGTATTGGTATCAGGTATCGGTATCGGCGATATCCGATATTTTTCGGATATCGGCCGATACTATCCGATACCGATACTTTCAAGTATCGGAAGGTATCGCTCAACACTAGTGACCATGGTTTCCATAAAGAACTTCAAGACTACACATTTTGCTGAAGTCCATCTGAAATTAGTCTTGCTCTGAGAAGATGGCAGTGTTTATGGATTGTGTTGATATATAGATTTTTCTTTGCATGATAGATCTTTTGTGGATTGCATGGTAAATTTTGTGGGATAAAGCAGAAAGTTGGTCCCAATACAAACATCAAAGTGTCATGATCCTATGGTAGGTTTTGGTCTGGGGCGCCAGGGGTTAATTATTGTGGCCTCTCTCTGGATCTGGGAGGTTTTTTATAGTTTCGGTTAGCTCGAATCCTTGTCAGTTATACTCCTGCCCTTGGCTGACTTAGTTGACCCTGGTGTATTTGCATGCTTGTGCCTGCTCTGTAAGATTATATCTTGCTGCTGACCCGGTGTGTCCCCTCTGTTGCTCTTGCCTGTGGATTTGGTACTGTTCTGTTTGGTTATATAGTTGTTTGACCCCGGCTTGATCCTTGACTAGCCTTCTGTCTCTGCTCGTGGTACCCGTATTTCCCGCTGACTTCTGCCTGTCCCGGTTTACCCCTCTGTGCGTGTGCTTGTTGGCTTCGTCACTTCTTACCTTTCCCGTTAGACTCTGCTGCATTCCTCTCAGCTATCCATAAGCTCCCGTGGCTGGCCCCGCCTCGGTCCCTCCCCTGCGGTCACATGCCGCAGGTCCGGTGTGTCAGCGGTCCAGCTACCTCTTTCTCGGAGCTCCGGCATCCACGTCCAGTGTTGCGTGTACTGTCCGTGACAGGTCGGTCACGCGATCCGTGACACAAAGTAGGAATACCCAGCAACCATCCCAGGAGAAATAAGAAATTACAGATTATCCAACTTGATTAAAATCCAATATTTCAAAACTACTTGTTGCGCCAAATTTTCCCCCCAAAATGTGATTTGCGGCAAATAAGTTTGCTCAATACTGGAAAGCTTGTAATTTCTGAGAACATACATGTGAGGAGAAGAGAAAGAGAACCATGCTGACTATAAGAGCTTACACTCTACAGAAGAGACTTACCCAGGGACTCTGGAGATGGAGAATTACTCTGCTCTACAAACTGTGCTCCACTGTGAGCCGCTGATCTCCGATGGCCCAGGTGCTGACCAACACTGTACAAGCTGCGATAATTTACTAGATGTCATAGCTGCAGGGCATTATGGTGAAAGCCCCACACCAGTGACAAATGACATTTTCCCATTCTCCGATGGTTAAGCAGTGTGGAAAATTGTGCTGGGCAACTTTTTTTTTTGCAAATCATAGATCAAATCTTAAAATGTTCAAATTCCTGTGAAACTGCTCATTTCAGCAAATTCGACTCTAACTAGATTCGCTTTTTGCTACGTAGTTCCTCTTTCCATCAATCCTATTGAAATTTTCTCAAACCCAATAAAATTGATTCCTTTAGGAATATTGTGTTATTTGAGGAAATTATGTGAAAAAGGATGTAAAATTTGGGGCTAACACACAATCTTGGTGGTAAAAATGTAAATTATTTGTTCTTCACTGTCCAATGGTATAAAATTCTGCGACACAACTGTGGTGTCAATATGATCACTGCACCCCTAGATGAATTCATTGAGAGGTGTAGTTTGTAAAACGGGGTCACTTATGGGGGGTTTGGCACCTCAGGGGCTCTGACAATGTAACATGGCACCCTCACGCCAGTGCAGCAATATCTGCACTGTAATATGTGTGACTTCTCATCTGAGCTTTGCACTGTACCTCAAAAGTAGGTTTCGACAACATATGGGCTATCGGTGAACTCATGGGAAATTTCACAACACAACAAATTTTGTGGTCTGTTTTTTTCCTGTTATCCTTGTGAAACTGAAAAATTTAGGGCTAATGTGATTTTTTTTATTTTCACGGCTCAACATTATAAACTTCTATGAAGCACCTGGAGGTTCAAGGTGTTCAATACACATGTAGATAAGCTCCCTGAGGGATCTAGTTTGCAAATGATATCACCTGTGGGGGGTTTCCACTTTTTAGGCACATCAGGGGCTCTCCACACACGACATGGCATCTGTTAATTATGCCAGCAATACTTACATTTAAAAAGTCAAATGGCACTACTTTCATTTTGAGCCCTGCTGTGCACACAACCAGTGGTTTCCTCCACGTATTAGGTATTGGCATGTTCAGGAGAAATTGCACAACAAATTGTACGATTCATTTTCTCATGATATTTTTGTGAATGAAAACAAATGGGGTCTAAAGGGAAATTTTTCTTAAAAAAATAAAAAAAAATTTCTTTCACATTCCATTAGTTCCTTTGAAGCACCTAAAGGGTTAATAAACACCTTGAATGTTAAACCTTGAGAGGTGCAGGTTTTAGATTGGTGTAACTGTATTTTATGTTATATAGGCCCCTCAAAGTAACTTCAAATGTGATGTGGTCCTTAAAAAAATGGTTTTGTAAATTTTGTTGTAAAAATGAGAAATTGCTCGTCAACTTTTAACCCTTTGTGACAAAGTCACTGGTATAGTACTGGAGGGGAGGTGTGTGTCACTACGCTTGGTGGCGTCAGTGATGTGAAACCCAGAATATTTTCCTGCAGCACAATAGGTGTTGTGAGGTTTTGTAGCTAAGTTGCATAAATGGGATGTGAACATCCATAGAGTGGGTGGGAGGACATCCACCTTATCTCCACCAGCACAGGACCTGTGTGATGTCACAGTCATGTGTTCAGTCACAAGGAGGAGAGAGTCACATGGTCTGGAGTTTCAATAATTGGGCTCTAGAGACAGTATTTGGTTAGCAAGACTGGAGACAGGATTCTCCAGTAGCTTTGTGTCCGGAAGAAAGACTGAACCTGTGTTGCTCCAGATCAGGCAGCTACCCGCATATGCATGGACTATGTTGCACAGTTTTCTTTTTTTTTGTTTTCCTGTTTTAGCCTGAATGGCTGTGTTTACTTTCCCTTCTTGTTGGTTTATGCCGCATAATAATACACCAACCGATGATTTAAAGAGGCGGTGTTCCTCTTTTCTACCTCCATATACCACCACGTGAGTTGAACTACCACACCTTATAACTTCCTAACAAAAAAAAATTGCTTCAAAAATTGTGCTGATGTAAAGTAGACATGTGGAAAATGTTATTTATTAACTATTTTGTGTGACTTGACTCCGATTTAAGAGCATAAAAATTAAAAGATTGAAAATTGCAAAATTTTCGACAAATTTTCCAATTTTTTTTTTACAAATAAACATAAGTCATATCACAGAAATGTTTCCACTATCATGAAGTACTGTATTTCACAAAAAAATTTCTACATATCAGTGGGATCCTCTGAAGTGTTCCAGACTTATGACCCCATAAATTGACAGTATTCAGAAGTGTAAAAATTGGCCTGGTCATGAAGGTGAAAACAGGCATCAGGGTGAAGCGGTAAGTGTTAGGCCTGTCCCACACATCCAGATAATTCCGGTACCGGAAAAATTGGTACCGGAATTATCCGTGTCCATGTGTCCGTGTGCTCACGTGGCACATCAGTGTGGCACACGTGCCGCCCATGTGCCGACTGGGTGCCACACGGACCGTGCAGGAGACAGCGCTAGAGATAAGCGCTGTCCCCTGCATCTGGTGCTGAAGTCGCCACTCATTTCTTCTCTCCAGCAGCGTTCGCTGGAGAGAAGATATGAAAAATCATTTTTTTTGTGTTTAAAATAAAGATCCCTGTCACCAAACCCCTCCCACCCCCTGTGCGCCCGCCCGCTGGAAATAAAATACTCACCCGGCTCCCTCGCTGCTTCCTCTCAGCGCCGCTGCTTCTTTCTGTATGAGCGGTCACGTGGTACCGCTCATTACAGTGATGAATATGCGGCTCCACCCCTATGGGAGGTGGAGCCACATATTCATCACTGTAATAAGTAAAGTAATGACAGCCACTCGTTTTTCTTTACTTAGCTGCTTTTTTCTTGCCATAAGGGCAGTCTCACACGTCCAGATAATTCCGGTACCGGAAAAAATCGGTACCGGAGTTATCCGTGTCTGTGTGCCCGTGAGCTCACGTAGGCCATACGTGCGGCACACGTGTGCCGCCCATGTGCCGAGTGGGTACCACACGGAGCGTGTGGTACCCACGCGTGTGGTACACTGCATCGTGCTGAAGCCGCGATTCATATCTTCTGTGCAGCAGCGTTTGCTGCATAGAAGATATGAATAATAGTGTTTAAAAGAAAGATCTATCTTTATAATACAGAAAAATCTTTAAATGAGATGTTTCCAAACTTTCGGTCTCTACTGTATATATATATATATATATATATATATATATATATATATATGTGTTTATATATTAAAAAAAAAAGGAACAGCACAACAGTTCTACTTATCTCTGGGTGCAAAGCCTCCAGGTAATCTGTCCACTGGTTATCCAAAAGTCCACAAAATTCAAAAAAGGAGGCAGCACTCCATGTTTCTTAGTAAATGTGCGGGATTTTTAATCAGACCCACATGTCTGCGTGACGTTTCGGCTCTGAATGAGCCTTTCTCAAGCAGTGGGTACAACATTACAGTGCATATATATAGGTTTAAAAAAAAAACCTTAATTACAGCCATTTGTGAACAGTAAAGTGCATGTGCACTTTATGAAAGTTTAATGCTGGATGAAATATGTATATAATATATTGTAACACATGCACTTTACTGTTCACAAATGGCTGTAATTAAGTTTGTTTTTTTAAATCTATATATATGAACTGTAATGTTGTACCCACTGCTTGAGAAAGGCTCATTCAGAGCCAAAACGTCGTGCAGACATGTGGGTCTGATTAAAAATCCCACACATTTACTAAGAAACATGGCGTGCTGCCTTCTTTTTTGAATTTTATATATATATATATATATATATATATATATATATATATATATATATATATATATATATATATATATGAAAGAAAATTAGAGCAGCACAAAGAAAAAGTCCGGGTGCAGAGCCCCCCAGGCAAATACCAAACCTCAATTATAAAAATCCAGAAAAATTGAAGGCAGCACACAATTTTGTAATGAAAAGGAGCCATTTAATCAGCCCAGAAAGCGACGTTTTGATCCCAACAGGAACCTTTCTCTTGAGAAGGGTTCTTGTTGGGACCGAAACGTTGCTTTCTGGGCTGATTAAATAGCTCCTTTTCATTACAAAATGGTGTGCTAACTCCAATTTTTCTGGATTTATAAATATATATATATATATATATATATATATATATATATATGTCATTGACACACACACATCTATATATATATATATATATATATATATATATATATATATATATATATATATATATATATATTCATATTTCATAAAGAGTTAGGTAGCAGTATAGCCGATAATTCAATTGTCGGCTTCTGTAGTGAACAGCGTGCACTACATTCATTTTTCTCGACTCTCCCCATTTTAGAAAGTCAGCTGCAGCTTCAGCCGCCCTTGCCCTGCTTCAGTAGCGTTTGCAGCTTCCAGCTCACCGACTGGTGTGTGATGTTTCCACACAATGGAACTCTACATTGCATATGTTGGAAAGGATTTGTGAGCAGAAGAGGGCAGTTGTTGACCACTAGCATCAACAAAGCCATCTTTATACAGTTCAGACTCCACACATAAGATCTCTGGAGTGGACATGGATGTCAGACATAAGTACCATCCTACAAAACTTTGCGGACTCCACCAAGATGGTGAGTAGCAATGACGCCATAATTAGCTTCAATATACTGCTTCTCTGCATTCTGAAAACCTCTCTGCTCACAATGAAAGAGGATGCATTGCAAGTGGAGCACAATGAGATGGAGCAAGTAACCATGCAGGGTGATTACACTCAGCCCAGCCTCATGTCATCCCAATGGGGATTGGTTGGCTATGAGGAAGAGGAGGAGGAAGAACAGGAGCTACTTTCATGCACTATAAATGGTACTAAAAGCACAACTGTCATACCATCTGTTCAACATGGATGACCTGAAGACAGGGAGGAGGAGGACAGCATGGCCAGTCGTCCTGTTGATGAGGACACGGAAGTCTTGCTTGTTAGAAGTCTGGCACGCGTGGCTGATTTTATGTTGCTCTGCCTTTCCCATGACTCTTGTATTGTCAAAATTTTTGGTGACAGTCATTACTGGTTGATGAGACTTCTAGACCCATGCTACAAGGATAACTTTCAATCTCTTTTTCCAGAGGCAGACCGGTGTACTAAAATGTTGCTGTACCAGAGGGCCCTTGTAGCGGAATTAAATTATTAAAAATATTCCCATCTGAAAACGCTGGCAGCAGAGGCCACATTTCATTGGACAACCAAGGACAAACTCTATGCCTTTTAATTATTGGGTATCCAAGCTGGACACGTGGCATGAACTGGCTCTGTACGCCTTAGAGGTCCTGGCCTGCCCTGCCGCTAGCATTTTGTCAGAGTAGGTTTTTAGTGCCGCTGGTGGAATTATAACTGATAAGGGCATCCTCCTTTCAACTGAAAATGCTGACAGGCTGACTCTTATAAAAATGAACAAGGGCTGGATTTGGCCAGACTTCTCTAAACGACCAAATGATAACAGCAAATCATAACCTCCAATATAGTGTCTTTTTTTGGGAGGTGTATTCCCATGCACCTCTTCACATCCACACATGGGTATACGCTTCCTGATTTTGGTTATTTGGTGTTATCCTCATCCTTCTCCTTATCCTCATCATGCACCTCCACTATATTACCATGGTAACGGTGGCCCGTGATGCAGCAGCCAACTTATTGTGTAAAAGGGTCTTTTTGATGCTCTATAAAAAAAATGTTTACACAGTATGATGATGTGTACCCCCAGGAGGAAATGTTTGGCCACCCATACACTTAGTGTATGGGCATTACAAGTATTGGAGACCCGCTCCTTTAAACTGGGAGAACATTTTTCGGAGGCCATCTTCCACATTTCTTCCTTGGGGGATTGAAGTGCGTGCAAATTCATGGGCAAACTTTAGGTGACTGAACAAATTAATAATTATGGGAACTTGCCATGCAGTACGCGTGTTCAAAGGCTTATTGGGGTGCATGTAACTTTGGTGCAGGGCAGGTCTTGCCTTCAATACATAAGCAAACAGTATGGAAGTACCAAATGAATAATGTTAACTAGGTTTTCATGTGTCCATCCAGTACGTGTGTTCAAAGGCTTTTTGGGGTGTGTGTAACATTGGTGCAGGGCAGGCCTAGCATTCAATGCATAAGACCAAAGGGCTTTTTAAGGACGTCAGGGACAAGATCATAGACCTGCACAAAGCTGGAATGGGCTACAAAACTATAAGCAAGACGCTGGGTGAGAAGGAGACAACTGTTGGTGCAATAATAAGAAAATGGAAGAAATACAAAATGACTGTCAATCGAAATCGATCTGGGGCACCATGCAAAATCTCACCTCATGGGGTGTCGTTGATTATGAAAAAGGTGAGAGATCAGCCAAAAACTACTCGGGGGAACTTGTTCATGATCGCAAGGCAACTGGGACCACAGTCACCAAGAAAACCATTGGTAACACATTGGTGCTGTGGTCAGAATAGACAAAAATTTAGGACTTTGGCATTAACTAAACTCATCGTGTTAGGAGGAAGATAAATGCTTCCTATGACCCAAGGAACACTGTCCCCACTGTCAAGCATGAAGGTGGAAACATTATGTTTTGGGAGTGTTTCTCTGCTATGGGGACATGACTAGTGCAACGCATCAATGGGAGAATGGATGGAGCTATGACCGTAAAATCCTGAGTGACAACCTCCTTCCCTCCACCAGGACAATAATAATGGGTCGTGGCTGCGTCTTCCAGCAAGACAATGACCCAAAACATACAGTCTCTACACCTTAATCCCATAGAAAATTTATTGAGGGAGTTGAAGATCTGAGTTTCCAAGTAACAGCCTCAAAATCTTAATGAGATGATCTGCAAAGAAGAGTGGACCAAAATTCCTCCTGACATGTGCGCAAATCTAATCATCAACTACAAAATACGTCTGACTGCTGTGCTTGCCAACAAGGGTTTTATCACCAAGTATTAAGTCTTGTTTGCCAGAGGGATCAAATACTTATTTCTCACTGCAAAATGCAAATACATTTATATAAATTTGTACAATTTTATTTTTGATATTCTATCTCTCAATGTTAAAATTAAACTACCCCTTAAAATTATAGACTGTTCATGTCTTTGTCAGTGGGCAAGCTTACAAACTCAGCAAAGGATGAAATACTTACTTCCCTCACTGTAGCTTCTAACAGAAAGTCGCTGTTGACTCTCAAAGTTGCTAATCTTTTTAACATACAGCTCTGGCAAAAATTAAGAGACCACTGCAAAATGTTCAGTTTGTCTGATTTTTCTCTTCATAGGTATATTTTTCAGTAAAATGTAAATTGTTCTTTATTCTATAAACTTCTGACAACATGTCTCCGAATTTCCAAGAAATACATTTTGTATTTTTTTCCGAAAAGGAGAAATGGTCAAAATGAAAAAAAAACAGTGCTTTCAGACCTCAAATAATGCAAAGACAAGTTAATAATCATTTAGAAACAACAATAATGTTTTAACTCAGGAAGAGTTCAGAATTCAATATTTTGTGGAATAACCATGATTTTTAATCAAAGTTTTCATGCGTCTTGGCAGGCTTTTCACCAGTCTTTCACATTGCTTCTGGAGCAAAAATGTAAGCAGTTCTTTTCTTTTTGATGGCTTGTGACTATCCATCGTCCTCTCGATTATATTTCAGAGGTTTTCAATGGGGTTCAGGTCTGGAGATTGGGCTGCCCATTACAGGGTTTTGATGTGGTGGTCTCTTAATTTTTGCCAGAGCTGTATGTTCTAGTAGGAATATATAACCAATTCATAGAATATCAATGCCAATTTAAATCACAAACCTGTGAGTAATAAAATATCAGTTTAGCAGGGTACAATGACACCAATTACCCTGCCTTCTGAAAAAGAGGAGAGGAGGGATTATGGCAATAATATACCAAATATCAGAAGTCTAGCACAGAGTCACACATTATATATCCTTGTGTAAGAGTGACGACACATATCACAAATGGGAGAAAAATATAATGCCAGATAGGCATTGCATACTGACAACCTCAGTGTTTCCCCACATAAAAAAAATCTATGAAGCCCAAGATAATTACCTGTAAACAATGTGAACACTGAAGAAGCTAGAGGTGAAATGTGCATTGGGGTGTGGAGATGCTTCACCTGATTTTCTTCGTTTATCCTGCCTTCACATTGTTCACACTGCTCCCCACACTGCTCTTCACATTGTTCCCCCTTTTCCAGAAGGTGAGATAATTGGTTTCATTGTACACTGCTAATCTGATATTCGATTCCTCCTTTGTGATTTAAATTGAAATAGATATTATATGTATTTGGTTCTACAGTGTGTGAAAAAGTGTTTGCCCTCTTTGTGATCTCCTATTCTTTTGCATGTCTGTCACACAATGAACCTGTCAGCAGGATTTTGCTAAGTAAACTACAGGCATTGTCAGGTTGGTATTGTTGCACTGATTCAAATGATACCTGGGGTAAAGAAATCTATCTTGTGTAATCAGTGTTAGAAGTTTTCAGTTAGGCCTCTTTCACACTAGCGTCGTGCACTGCACGTCGGTATGCATCGTCCTGTAGAAAAAACGCATCCTGCAAAATTGCTTGCAGGATGCGTTTTTTCTCCATAGACTTGAATTAGTGACGCAGTGCGATGCATCGCGACACGTCAAAACCGTCGTGCGACAGTTGCGTTGTGTTGCGTCGGACCATCGGCACAAAAAACGTTACATGTAACGGTTTTTTTTGTGCATTGTGAGCGTCTTTTCCGACCGCGCATGCGTGGCTGGAACTCCGCCCCCGCCTCCCTGCACCTCACAATGGGGCAGCGGATGCGATGGAAAACTGCATCCGCTGCCACCGTTGTGCGGCGTATTCACAGCTAGCATCGGTGCGCCGCAGCGTCGCATAGCGACGTGCAGTGCACGACGCTAGTGTCAAAGTAGCCTATATGATATGCTCGTGCTCCATGGCATGACTGTAGGCAGAGTCTTATCTTCCTGCTCTAAGTCAGAGAAACCAAGGAAAGACCAGGGAAAGGCCAAAGGCCGCCCAAAGCACAAACAGACTGTCTTTTTTCTGTCTCTAGGATGAGGAACATGTTTTTGTTCGGGATGGCCTGTGGGTAGGTCTTTCCTTTGTCTCTCCTTGGTTTCTCTGGCTTGGAGCATGAAGATAAGACTCTGCTTACAGACCTGGCATAGAGCACGGGAATCTCATTAGCTGCAAACTTCTAACACTGGCAGTGGTTACAGAAGAACCACATGACGGATTTCTTCACCCCAGATATCATGTTAATCAGTTTAACACTGCTAATTTGACACTGACTGTAGTTTACTTAGCAAAATCCTGCTGACAGTTCACTTTAAATGTTTCAGATCACCAAACAAATGTAAATACTAGACAACGATAACACAAGTAACACAAAATGTTATTTTTATTTGAAGGTCTTTATTATTAACTAGATGGTAGCCCGATTCTAACGCATCGGGTATTCTAGAATATGTATGTAGGTTATTTATGAAGATTTTAGAATAATACATTGAATACACTGTCGCTGATTGTTCGCGGCCGGCCATGTAGTATATAACAGCCCACGTAGTAAATAGCACAGCCACGTAGTATATAGCACAGCCACGTAGTATGTAGCACAGCCCATGGAGTATATAGCACAGCCCAAGGAGTATATAGCACTGCCCATGGAGTATATAGTACAGCCACATAGTATATAACACAGCCCACGGAGTATATAGCACAGCGACGTAGTATATAGCACAGCCCACGGAGTGTATAACAGCCCACATAGCATATAACACAGCCACATAGTTTATAACAGCCCACGTAGCATATAACACAGCTCACGTAGTATATAACAGCCCATGCACGCAGTATATAACAGCCCATGTAGTGTATAATACAGCCCACGTAGTGTATAACACAGCCGACATAGTGTATAACACAGCTGACGTAGTGTATAACACAGGCCACATAGTGTATAACACAGGCCACGTAGTGTATAACACAGGCCACGTAGTGTATAACACAGTCCACGTAGTATATTGCACAGCCCACGTAGTATATAGCACAGCCCACGCAGTATATTGCACAGCCCACATAGTACATTGCACAGCCCACGTAGTATATTGCACAGCCCAAGTAGTACATTGCACAGCCCACGTAGTATATAGCACAGCCCACGTAGTATATAGCACAGCCCACGTAGTATATAGCACAGCCCACGCAGTAAGTTGCACAGCCCATGCAGTACATTGCAAAGCCCACGTAGTACATTGCACAGCTCACGCAGTACATTGCACAGCCCACGTAGTACATTGCACAGCCCACGTAGTATTTTGCACATCCCACGTAGTACATTGCACAGCCCACGTAGTATATAGCACAGCCCATGCAGTATATTGCACAGCCCACGCAGTACATTGCAAAGCCCACGTAGTACATTGCACAGCTCACGCAGTACATTGCACAGTCCATTGCACCGTCCACGCAGTATATTGCACAGCCAACATAGTACATTGCACAGCCCACGTAGTATATTGCACAGCCCACGTAGTACATTGCACAGCCCACGTATTATATTGCACAGCCCACGCAGTACATTGCACAGCCCACGTAGTACATTGCACAGCCCACACAGCACATTGCACAGCCCACGTAGTACATTGCACAGCCCACGTAGTATATTGCACAGCCCACATATTATATTGCACAGCCCATGTAGTATATTGCACAGCCCACGCAGTATATAGCAATGTGGGCATCATATCCCTGTTAAAAAAAAGAATTAAAATAAAAAATAGTTATATACTCACCTTCCGCTGGCCCCGGATGCAGGCAAAGCGGTTACCGACGCTCCTCGCGTGCTCCGGTCCCAAGAGTGCATTACTGTCTCGCGAGATGATGACGTAGCGGTCTCGCGAGACCGCAATGCATGGAGCGGTCACCGGAGCGTCTCGTGGATCGGGAAAGGCCGGTTCTGGATCCGAGGGGCTGACGCACAGTGAATATATAACGATTTTTTATTTTTTTATTATTTTTAACATTAGTTCTTTTAACTATTGATGCCGCATAGGCAGGATCAATAGTAAAAAGTTGGTCACACAGGGTTAATAGCAGCGGTAACGGAGTGCATTACACCGCGGCATAACGTGGTCCATTACCCTTGCCATTAACCCTGTGTGAGCGCTGACTGGAGGGGAGTATGGAGCGGGCACTGACTGCGGGGAGTATGGAGCGGCCATTTGCCGCCGGACTGTGCCCGTCGCTGATTGGTCGTGGCCGTTTTGCCGTGACTAGGGTTGAGCGAAACAGATTGGACAAATTAAAAAATCGCCGACTGTGGGATCGGCCATGAGGTCGGCGATCTTCGCGCCAAAGTCGAGTTTCGTATGACGCTTTCAGTGCCATTTCTCAGCCAATGAAGGAGGACGCAGAGTGTGGGCAGCGTGATGACATAGGTCTCGGTCCCCACCATCTTAGAGAAGGGCATGACAGTGATTGGCTTGCTTTCTGCGGCGTCACAGGGGCTATAAAGGAGCGTGCATGCCGACCGCCATTTTACTTCTGCCGATCTCAGCATAGGGAAAGGTTGCTGCAGCTTCATCAGAAGCAGGGATATCGTTAGGGAGGGAAGATTAACCTCCAAATCTGTTGTGCTGTAGTGATTTCCACTGTCCAACACCACCTATGTTTTGCAGGGACAGTGCAGGCTAGATTTCTGTGCATCAGCTCTGTAGCTTATTAGGCTCCCTGATAGCTGCATTGCTGTTTGTACGCTGCTGTGCAAACCAACTGCTTTTTTAAAAGCAAAAATCCTGTTGCTGCTTTCTGCAGAGTTATCTTGTTTATTTATCCACAGTGCACTTTTGTGTGCAGCAGTCCTTTTTATTGCTGGCTGCAATACTTGTCCTGAGATCATTGTAGGGAGATTGAAATTGTAGTACAGTCCTTGTATTTTTTTATATATCTTCCAGCCACGTTCTGCCACTTACATTGTATAGTGTAATACCCAGGGCCTGTTTTTTGCTGCAGTCTCCCCTCCAAAAAAGGGAGATTTAAATTGCCACTAAGTGGATCTACGTCAGTTCAGTTTGTCGTATATCTGCCAGCCACGTTCTGCCTTTTACATTGTATAGTGTAATACACAGGGCCTGTTTTTTGCTGCAGTCTCCCCCCCAAAAAGGGAGATTTAAATTGCCAACAAGTTTATATACGTCAGTTCTGTTTGTCGTATGTCTGCCAGCCACATTCTGCCACTTACATTGTATAGTGCAATACCCAGGGCCTGTTTTTTGCTGCAGTCTCCCCCCAAAAGAAAGGAGATTTAAATTGCCACTAAGTGGATCTACGTCAGTTCTGTTTGTCCTATATCTGCCAGCCACTTTCTGCCTTTTACATTGTATAGTGTAATACCCAGGGCCTGTTTTTTGCTGCAGTCTCCCCCCAAAAGAAAGGAGATTTAAATTGCCACTAAGTTGATCTACGTCAGTTCTGTTTGTCCTATATCTGCCAGCCACGTTCTGCCTTTTACATTGTATAGCGTAATACACAGGACCTGTTTTTTGCTGCAGTCTCCCCCCAAATAAGGGAGATTTAAATTGCCAACAAGTTTATATATGTCAGTTCTGTTTGTCGTATATCTGCCAGCCACGTTCTGCCACTTACATTGTATAGTGTAATACCCAGGGCCTGTTTTTTGCTGCAGTCTCCCCCCCAAAAAAGGGAGATTTAAATTGCCACTAAGTGGATCTATGTCAGTTCTGTTTGTTGTATGTCTGCAAGCCACGTTCTGCCACTTACATTGTATAGTGTAATACCCAGGGCCTGTTTTTTGCTGCAGTCTCCCCCCCAAAAAAAAGGGAGATTTAGATTGCCACTAAGTGGATCTACGTCAGTTCTGTTTGTCGTATATCTGCCAGCCACGTTCTGCCTTTTACATTGTATAGTGTAATACACAGGGCCTGTTTTTTGCTGCAGTCTCCCCCCCAAAAAGGGAGATTTAAATTGCCAACAAGTTTATATACGTCAGTTCTGTTTGTCGTATATCTGCCAGCCACGTTCTGCCACTTACATTGTATAGTGAAATACCCAGGGCCTGTTTTTTGCTGCAGTCTCCCCCCAAAAGAAAGGAGATTTAAATTGCCACTAAGTGGATCTACGTCAGTTCTGTTTGTCCTATATCTGCCAGCCACGTTCTGCCTTTTACATTGTATAGTGTAATACACAGGACCTGTTTTTTGCTGCAGTCTCCCCCCCCAAATAAGGGAGATTTAAATTGCAAACAAGTTTATATATGTCAGTTCTGTTTGTCGTATATCTGCCAGCCACGTTCTGCCACTTACATTGTATAGTGTAATACCCAGGGCCTGTTTTTTGCTGCAGTCTCCCCCCCAAAAAAGGGAGATTTAAATTGCCACTAAGTGGATCTACGTCAGTTCTATTTGTTGTATATCTGCCAGCCATGTTCTGCCACTTACATTGTATAGTGTAATACCCAGGGCCTGTTTTTTGCTGCAGTCTCCCCCCAAAAAAAAGGGAGATTTAGATGCCACTAAGTGGATATACATCAGTTCTGTTTGTCGTATATCTGCCAGCCACGTTCTGCCTTTTACATTTTATAGTGTAATACACAGGGCCTGTTTTTTGCTGCAGTCTCCCCCCCCAAAAAGGGAGATTTAAATTGCCAACAAGTTTATATACGTCAGTTCTGTTTGTCGTATATCTGCCAGCCACGTTCTGCCACTTACATTGTATAGTGAAATACCCAGGGCCTGTTTTTTGCTGCAGTCTCCCCCCAAAAGAAAGGAGATTTAAATTGCCACTAAGTGGATCTACGTCAGTTCTGTTTGTCCTATATCTGCCAGCCACGTTCTGCCTTTTACATTGTATAGTGTAATACCCAGGGCCTGTTGTTTGCTGCAGTCTCCCCCCCAAAAAAGGGAGATTTAAATTCTCAACAAGTTTAGATACACCTTTTACCTTGTTTTACAGTAGCATATAACGGTTATTATTTTGGTTACATTTTCCCAAAAATTAGGAAATGTGGTGGAAGAGGCCGTGGGCGGTCGTTGCCAGCTGGTAATGATGGTGGTGGTGGTGGAGCATCTAGTGGTAGTGGGAAAAGCAAAATAGCAGCTAAGGCTGGAGGTGTTGAGCCAGCGTCATCATCTGGCTACACAAGGCCTCGAAGGCTCCCTTATCTGGGAGTAGGAAAACCGCTTTTAAAGCCGGAGCAGCAGGAACAAGTTTTGGCTTTCCTTGCTGACTCAGCCTCTAGCTCTTTCGCCTCCTCTTCCGAAAGTTCCAAATTTAAAAGCAGCGAGTCGTCAGTGGGTGCTCCCGGGCAGGAACAAGTCGCTTCCTTGTGTCCTTCACCCAAACCAACAGTGAAGGATACGTCAGGCGACACAACAGGTTACTCCATGGAGCTCTTTACACATACCGTGCCTGGGTTAGAAAGGGAAATTGTTAACAGACCATTACAAGATGAATCGGACATGGAGTGCACTGATGCACAGCCACAGCTAGACTATATGCTGTTCCATTGACTCAGATCACTACATTGCCCTTGCAGCGTACTGAGCCAGAATCTGACCCTGATGAGACTATGGTGCCCCATCCCGAACGCTATAGCACCTTACATGGTGACACAGAGAAAGGTGCACATAACATTGTAGAGGAGGTGATAAATGACCCAATTGTTTACCCAGATTGGCAGCCATTGGGGGAAGAGGGTGCCGCTGACAGTAGCTCAGAAGCGGAGGAGGATGATCCGCAGCAGCCATCTACATCGCAACAGCTTTCAACTGGCAGGCCCGTCTCAGGCCAAAAATGTTTGTCAACAAAAAAAAACATTTTAGGACAGCGTGGCCATCCGGTGAAAGTAGCACAGCGTGCAATGCCTGAAAAGGTATTCCATAGTAGGAATAGTGGAGTGTGGCAATTTTTTAACCAAGATCCGGATGATCAGTGCAAAGTTATCTGTAACAAATGCTCAAAGACCTTTAGCAGAGGGAAGAATCCCCAAAATTTAAATACAACGTGCATGCGTAGACATTTAACCAGCATGCACTTGCAAGCCTGGACTAACTACCAAACGTCCCGTACCATTGGTGCACCTGCTCAGAATGAAGGTAGTCAGCAACTCTACATTGCTTCCCTCACTGTAAGCCCATCGGTTAGGACACCACCAGCAGCAAATGTGGAGGTATCGTCGCAAGGCCAAAGCAGTCAGGGAATCACAAGATTTTTGGTAGGAAACACTGTATGTAGGTCAACATTGAGAATACCATCACCAACCCTCTCTCAAACCGCCATGTCCACCACCACCACCACCACCGCTATTTGCACCATATGCACCTCTCCAGTCCAGCTCACCCTACAAGAGACTCTCGTTAGGAAAAGAAAGTACTCACCCTCTCATCCGCGTACACAGGGTTTGAACGCCCACATTGCTAGACTAATCTCGTTAGAGATGATGCCCTACCAGTTGGTTGAAAGTGAAGCTTTCAAAGCCCTGATGGCCTATGCAGTACCATGCTATGACCTACCCAGTCAACACTTCTTTGCGAGAAGGGCCATCCCAGCCCTCCACCAGCATGTCAAAGACCACATTGTCCATGCACTGAGGCAACCAGTCAGTAGAAAGGTGCACCTCACAATAGATGCATGGACCAGTAGACATGGCCAGGGACGTTACGTGTCTATCACGGCACACTGGGTTAATGTGGTGGATGCAGGGTCCACAGGAGACAGCCATAGTGGGACAGTTCTGCCTAGCCCATGGTCTGGGAAACAGTTGTCTGTTGGCATTCGCCACCCCTCCTCCTCCTCCTCCAGCAGAAGCGAAAGCTTGTCCACAGAGCGCAGTCGCACGACCACTCCATCCGCAGCTGCCAGTGTTGCACACGAGGTGTCCCATTATGAAACTGCTAGTGGTAAGCGTCAGCAGGCTGTGTTGGAAATGAAGTGTTTGGGCGACAACAGACACACCACAGAAGTTTTGGCTGAATTCTTGCAGCAAGAAACTCAGTCATGGCTGGGCAGTGTACATCTTGAGGCAGGCTATGTAGTCAGTGATAACGGAAGGAATTTTATGGCTGCGATAGCCCTTTCAGAACTGAAACACATACCTTGCCAGGCTCACACCTTGAACCTGGTGGTGCAGTGCTTCCTGAAAAATTATCCGGGGTTACCAGCCCTGCTCCTGAAGGTGCAAAGGCTTTGCTCGTACATCCGCCGGTCGCCCGTACACTCCAGCTGTATGCTGAACCATCAGCGATCGCTGCATCTTTCATAACACCGCTTAATAATCGATGGTGCATCAAGGTGGAACTCCACACTGCACATGCTTCAGAGGCTTTGCGAACAGAGGCGTGCTGTAATGTATTTGTGGGAGGATACACATACACAGGCAGGCAGTTGGATGGCAGACATGGAGTTGTCAGGTGTGCAGTGGTCGAAGCTACAAGACCTCTGTCAAGTCCTTCAGTGTTTTGAGGAATGCACACAGCTGGTAAGTGCAGACGATGCCATCACAAGCATGAGCATCCCACTAATGCGTCTGCTGATGCAAAGTTTGATGCACATTAAGGAGCAGGTGTCTGCAGGCGAGGAGGAGGGAAGCCTTGATGACAGTCAGCCATTGTCTGCTCAGGGAACTCTCCTGGACCAGGTGGTGGATGAAGAGGAGGAGGAGGAGGATGATGGGGATGAATATTTATGGGAGGAGGATGCTTCTCAGGGGGCAATAGAAACTGGTGGCGTTGCAAGGTCAGGTACAGGGTTTTTGTGGGAGACAAGTGATGTTGATTTGCAAGACAGTGCTCCTTAACCCAGCACAAGCAGTGAATTGACACCTGAAACATTGGCCCACATGGCTGAGTATGCCTTGTGTATCCTAAAAAGGGACCCCCACATTATCAAAATGATGACCGATGACGATTACTGGTTGGCCTGCCTCCTGGATCCACGATATAAAGGAAAATTACAAAATATCATGCCACATGAGAACCTTGAGCAAATATTGGCTACCAAACAAGCAACTTTTGTAGACTGTTTGGTTCAGGCATTCCCAGCACACACCGTCGGTGATGGTTCTCACACGAGCTGTAGGGGGCAACATGGCAGAAGTGTTAGAGGTGCACAAATCAGAAGTGGCATTGGACAGAGGGGTTTTATGACCAGGTTGTGGAGTGATTTCGCAATGACCACAGACACGACAGGTACTGCTGCATCAATTCAAAGTGACAGGAGACTGCATTTGTCCAGTATGGTTAAGAATTATTTTTCCTCCCTTATCGATGTTCTCCCTCACAGGTCATTCCCCTTTGATTACTGGGCATCTAAAATAGACACCTGGCATGAATTGGCAGAATATGCATTACAGGAGCTCGCTTGCCCTGCTGCTAGTGTGCTATCAGAAAGAGTCTTCAGTGCTGCTGGTTCAATACTGACCAAAAAAAGGACTCGTCTGGCTACCCGAAATGTTGATGATCTAACCTTCATTAAAATGAACCAATCATGAATTTCAAATTATTGTGCCCCACCTTCCCCTGCTGACACGTAGCTTGCCTGAAAAATGTCTTGCTTTTGGCCTCCTCTTACTGACTGCCCCAATTCCTCCATTTGCAGCCGCTGAATGTCCACCATAGGCCATTTTTTTACCTCCCTAAATGGGCTGACTCCCCCCACAGGGCCGTGGTCACCACCTGGCGCAAGCACCTGTGCGAGTGCTGTTTGCCTGGACAGGTGTGTGTGCCCACTCTTGGACGACGGCACTGGCACAGGGTCCCTCATAGTACAATGAAGTGTCTCTGACGGTGGTGGTACACAACCAACGTCAGACACACCGTCGTAATATGAGGGGCCCTGTGCCAGTACCGCTGCCCACGAGAGAGTGTTCCCCCCCAGGTCGAACAGTGTTCTACCACTTGCAAAACTTATCTTTCCCTGCTCCACCACTGTGTAATCTGTGCTGTTAAATCCTTCAATGACACTGCCAATACAAATTTGTTGAAATGATAGATGGTAGTAAAAATATACAGGGACCCTGGCCTCCATTTAGACCAGTTAACACTTTGCGCAAACTACCACTATCTGCTACTCAGCAGAGGAGCCCACCCCTGTACCTAGCTATGCCACCTGTTTATTTAGGAACATTTTTTTGGCAGACATTTACCTCACTTTATTATTTTGGCCAACTAACTGTGTCAGCCACTCCTTACAGTTGTCTTCCGCTGAACAACGCTATGCCGCCTGCATACTCCTGTTACCAGTTTAAAACTGCATTGAGCCTACTTTTTTAGTTTAGGCCTACTACATGTGTCTGTCTGCACCACTCCTTACAATCGTCCTCCGCTGAACAAACCTATGAAGCCAGTTTACTCCTGTTACCAGTTTTGAACTGCATTGAGCCTACTTTTTTATTTTAGGCCTACTACCTGTGTCTGTCTGCGCCACTCCTTACAATTGTCCTCCGCTGAACAACACTATGCCGCCTGCATACTCCTGTAACCGATTTTGACCTGCTTTGAGCCTACTTTCTTATTTTAGGCCTACTAAGTCTGTCTGTGCCACTCATTACAGCTGTCTTCCACTGCACAAAGCTATGCCGGCTGTTCACTCCTGTTTCGAATATTAAACTGCATTTGGCCTACTTGTTTGGTTGGGCCTACAAACGGTGTCTGCTGCTCCTTGCTTTTCTCCTCCACTGAACAAAGCTGAGCTTCAATTTTCAGCCTATATCAAATATTAAACTGCATTTGGCCTACGTGTTTGGTTGGGCCTACTAAAGGTGTCTGCCGCTCCTTGTTGTTCTCCTCCACTGAACAAAGCTGAGCTTCAATTTTCAGTCTATATCAAATATTAAACTGCATTTGGCCTACTTTTTGGTTGGGCCTAGTAACTGTGTCTGCAGCTCCTTGCTTTTCTCCTCCACTGAACAAAGCTGAGCTTCAATTTTCATCCTGTTTCGGATATTAAACTGCATTTGGTGTTGTGAATTTGCTTTTTGCTCCCTCTAGTGGTTACTAGTTTTTTACTCTGGTTTTTCTGTCATTCCTTTTATCCGCACCTGGGTCGTTAGTTAGGGGTGTTGCTATATAAGCTCCCTAGACCTTCAGTTCAATGCCTGGCAACGTAGTTATCAGAGCTAGTCTGCTGTGCTCTTGTCTACTGATCCTGGTTCCAGTTATATCAGCTAAGTCTGCCTTTTGCTTTTTGCTATTTGTTTTGGTTTTGTATTTTTGTCCAGCTTGTTCCAAATCTATATCCTGACCTTTGCTGGAGGCTCTAGGGGGCTGGTGTTCTCCCCCCGGACCGTTAGACGGTTCGGGGGTTCTTGAATTTCCAGTGTGGATTTTGATAGGGTTTTTGTTGACCATATAAGTTACCTTTCTTTATTCTGCTATCAGTAAGCGGGCCTCTCTGTGCTAAACCTGGTTCATTTCTGTGTTTGTCATTTCCTCTTACCTCACCGTCATTATTTGTGGGGGGCTTCTATCCAGCTTTGGGGTCCCCTTCTCTGGAGGCAAGAAAGGTCTTTGTTTTCCTCTACTAGGGGTAGCTAGATTCTCCGGCTGGCGCGTGTCATCTAGAATCAACGTAGGAATGATCCCCGGCTACTTCTAGTGTTGGCGTTAGGAGTAGATATATGGTCAACCCAGTTACCACTGCCCTATGAGCTGGATTTTTGTATTCTGCAGACTTCCACGTTCCTCTGAGACCCTCGCCATTGGGGTCATAACAGTTTGCCAGGCCAGTATTAAATGTTTAATGCATTGCAGAAGAGGGATTATAAGAAAGAAGATTCTGAGTTTTTTTTTTTTTTTTTCTTTTTTTCTTCTTCCCCTTTACCTCAGAGTGGCTATGCTTGCTGCAGACATGAATGTCCAGACCTTGATTACAAGTGTGGACCAGCTGGCTACTCGTGTGCAGGGCATACAAGACTATGTTATCAGAAATCCTAGGTCAGAACCTAAAATACCGATTCCTGAACTGTTTTCCGGAGACAGGTTTAAGTTTAGGAATTTCGTGAATAATTGTAAATTGTTTTTGTCCCTGAGACCCTGTTCATCTGGAGATTCTGCTCAGCAAGTAAAAATTGTTATTTCGTTCTTACGGGGCGACCCTCAGGATTGGGCTTTTTCGCTGGCGCCAGGAGATCCGGCATTGGCTGATCTTGATGCGTTTTTTCTGGCGCTCGGTTTACTTTATGAGGAACCCAATCTTGAGATTCAGGCAGAGGGGGCCTTGCTGGCTATGTCTCAGGGGCAGGACGAGGCTGAAGTGTATTGCCAAAAATTTCGGAAATGGTCCGTGCTGACACATTGGAATTAGTGTGCACTGGCCGCTAATTTTAGAAATGGCCTTTCTGAAGCCATTAAGAATGTTATGGTGGGTTTTCCCATTCCCACAGGTCTGAATGATACTATGGCACTGGCTATTCAAATTGACCGGCGGTTGCGGGAGCGCAAAACCGCAAATTCCCTCATGGTGTTGTCTGAACAGACACCTAATTCGGTGCAATGTGATAGAAAAACCGCAAATTCCCTCATGGTGTTGTCTGAACAGACACCTGATTTAATGCAATGTGATAGAATCCTGACTAGAAATGAGCGGAAAATTCATAGACGCCAGAATGGCTTGTGCTATTACTGTGGTGATTCTACACATGTTATCTCAGCATGCTCTAAACGTATAGCTAAGGTTGTTAGTCCTGTCACCGTTGGTAATTTGCAACCTAAATTTATTCTGTCTGTAACTTTGATTTGCTCACTGTCATCTTATCCTGTCATGGCGTTTGTAGATTCAGGTGCTGCCCTGAGTCTCATGGATCTCTCATTTGCTAAGCGCTGTGGTTTTACTCTTGAACCATTAGAAAATCCTATTCCTCTTAGGGGTATTGATGCTACACCATTGGCAGCAAATAAACCGCAGTATTGGACACAGGTTACCATGTGCATGACTCCTGAACACCGCGAGGTGATACGTTTCCTGGTTTTACATAAAATGCATGATTTGGTTGTTTTAGGGCTGCCATGGTTACAGACCCATAATCCAGTCCTGGACTGGAAGGCTATGTCAGTCTCAAGTTGGGGCTGTCGTGGTATTCATGGGGATTCCCTGCCTGTGTCTATTGCTTCTTCTACGCCTTCGGAAGTTCCGGAGTATTTGTCTGATTATCAGGATGTCTTCAGTGAGTCTGAGTCCAGTGCACTGCCTCCTCATAGGGACTGTGACTGTGCTATAGATTTGATCCCGGGCAGTAAATTTCCTAAGGGAAGACTGTTTAATCTGTCGGTACCTGAACATACCGCTATGCGTTCATATATCAAGGAGTCTCTGGAGAAAGGACATATTCGTCCGTCTTCTTCCCCTCTTGGTGCGGGATTCTTTTTTGTGGCAAAAAAGGACGGATCTTTGAGACCTTGTATTGATTATCGGCTTTTGAATAAGATCACTGTCAAATTTCAGTATCCTTTACCGCTGTTGTCTGACTTGTTTGCCCAGATTAAGGGTGCCAAGTGGTTCACCAAGATAGACCTTCGTGGTGCGTACAACCTTGTGCGCATTAAGCAAGGTGATGAATGGAAAACCGCATTCAATACGCCCGAAGGTCATTTTGAGTACTTAGTGATGCCTTTTGGGCTCTCCAATGCGCCTTCAGTTTTTCAGTCCTTTATGCATGACATTTTCCGGAAGTATCTGGATAAATTTTTGATTGTTTATCTGGATGATATTTTGGTTTTTTCTGATAATTGGGATTCGCATGTGGAGCAGGTCAGGTTGGTCTTTAAAATTTTGCGTGAAAATTCTTTGTTTGTCAAGGGCTCAAAGTGTCTCTTTGGTGTACAAAAGGTTCCCTTTTTGGGGTTCATTTTTTCCCCTTCTGCTGTGGAGATGGACCCAGTCAAGGTCCGAGCTATTCTTGATTGGACTCAGCCCTCGTCAGTTAAGAGTCTTCAGAAGTTCTTGGGCTTCGCTAACTTCTACCGTCGTTTTATCGCTAATTTTTCTAGCATTGTGAAACCTTTGACGGATATGACCAAGAAGGGCTCCGATGTAGCTAACTGGGCTCCTGCTGCCGTGGAGGCTTTCCAGGAGTTGAAACGCCGGTTTACTTCGGCGCCTGTTTTGTGCCAGCCTGACGTCTCACTTCCCTTTCAGGTTGAGGTGGATGCTTCGGAGATTGGGGCAGGGGCCGTTTTGTCGCAGAGAGGCCCTGGTTGCTCTGTTATGAAACCTTGTGCCTTTTTCTCTAGGAAGTTTTCGCCTGCCGAGCGAAATTATGATGTGGGCAATCGGGAGTTGTTGGCCATGAAATGGGCATTTGAGGAGTGGCGTCATTGGCTCGAGGGTGCTAAGCATCGTGTGGTGGTCTTGACTGATCACAAAAATCTGATGTATCTCGAGTCTGCTAAACGCCTTAATCCGAGACAGGCCCGCTGGTCATTGTTTTTCTCCCGCTTTGATTTTGTTGTCTCGTATTTACCAGGTTCAAAGAATGTGAAGGCCGATGCTCTTTCTAGGAGCTTTGTGCCTGATGCTCCTGGAGTCACTGATCCTGTTGGTATTCTTAAAGATGGAGTTATCTTGTCAGCTATTTCTCCGGATCTGCGACGTGTGTTGCAGAGATTTCAGGCTGATAGGCCTGAGTCTTGTCCACCTGACAGACTGTTTGTCCCGGATAAGTGGACCAGCAGAGTCATTTCCGAGGTTCATTCCTCGGTGTTGGCAGGTCACCCGGGAATTTTTGGCACCAGAGATCTGGTGGCCAGGTCCTTTTGGTGGCCTTCCTTGTCAAGGGATGTGCGGTCATTTGTGCAGTCCTGTGGGACTTGTGCTCGAGCTAAGCCTTGCTGTTCTCGTGCCAGTGGTTTGCTCTTGCCCTTGCCTGTCCCGAAGAGACCTTGGACACATATCTCCATGGATTTCATTTCTGATCTTCCGCTATCTCAGGGCATGTCCGTTATCTGGGTGATATGTGATCGCTTCTCCAAGATGGTCCATTTGGTTCCTTTGCCTAAGCTGCCTTCCTCTTCCGATCTGGTTCCTGTGTTTTTCCAGAACGTGGTTCGTTTGCACGGCATCCCTGAGAATATTGTGTCAGACAGAGGATCCCAGTTCATTTCCAGGTTCTGGCGATCCTTTTGTAGTAGGATGGGCATTGATTTGTCGTTTTCGTCTGCTTTCCATCCTCAGACTAATGGACAGACGGAGCGAACCAATCAGACTTTGGAGGCTTATTTGAGGTGTTTTGTCTCTGCTGATCAGGACGATTGGGTGACATTCTTGCCGTTGGCTGAGTTTGCCCTTAATAATCGGGCTAGTTCCGCCACCTTGGTTTCGCCTTTTTTCTGCAACTCTGGTTTCCATCCTCGCTTTTCTTCGGGTCATGTGGAGCCTTCTGACTGTCCTGGGGTGGATTCTGTGGTGGATAGGTTGCAGCAGATCTGGAATCATGTGGTGGACAACTTGAAGTTGTCACAGGAGAAGGCTCAGCGCTTTGCCAACCGCCGTCGCGGTGTGGGTCCCCGACTACGCGTTGGGGATTTGGTATGGCTTTCTTCCCGCTTTGTTCCTATGAAGGTCTCCTCTCCCAAATTTAAACCTCGTTTTATTGGGCCTTACAAGATATTGGAAATCCTTAATCCTGTATCTTTTCGTCTGGATCTTCCTGTGTCGTTTGCTATTCACAATGTATTTCATAGGTCCTTGTTGCGGCGGTACATTGTGCCTGTAGTTCCTTCTGCTGAGCCTCCTGCTCCGGTGTTGGTTGAGGGCGAGTTGGAGTACGTGGTGGAGAAGATCTTGGATTCTCGCCTCTCCAGGCGGAGGCTTCAGTACCTGGTCAAGTGGAAGGGCTATGGTCAGGAGGATAATTCCTGGGTGGTCGCCTCTGATGTTCATGCGGCCGATTTAGTTCGTGCCTTTCATGCCGCTCATCCTGATCGCCCTGGTGGTCGTGGTGAGGGTTCGGTGACCCCTCACTAAGGGGGGGGTACTGTTGTGAATTTGCTTTTTGCTCCCTCTAGTGGTTACTAGTTTTTTGACTCTGGTTTTTCTGTCATTCCTTTTATCCGCACCTGGGTCGTTAGTTAGGGGTGTTGCTATATAAGCTCCCTAGACCTTCAGTTCAATGCCTGGCAACGTAGTTATCAGAGCTAGTCTGCTGTGCTCTTGTCTACTGATCCTGGTTCCAGTTATATCAGCTAAGTCTGCCTTTTGCTTTTTGCTATTTGTTTTGGTTTTGTATTTTTGTCCAGCTTGTTCCAAATCTATATCCTGACCTTTGCTGGAGGCTCTAGGGGGCTGGTGTTCTCCCCCCGGACCGTTAGACGGTTCGGGGGTTCTTGAATTTCCAGTGTGGATTTTGATAGGGTTTTTGTTGACCATATAAGTTACCTTTCTTTATTCTGCTATCAGTAAGCGGGCCTCTCTGTGCTAAACCTGGTTCATTTCTGTGTTTGTCATTTCCTCTTACCTCACCGTCATTATTTGTGGGGGGCTTCTATCCAGCTTTGGGGTCCCCTTCTCTGGAGGCAAGAAAGGTCTTTGTTTTCCTCTACTAGGGGTAGCTAGATTCTCCGGCTGGCGCGTGTCATCTAGAATCAACGTAGGAATGATCTCCGGCTACTTCTAGTGTTGGCGTTAGGAGTAGATATATGGTCAACCCAGTTACCACTGCCCTATGAGCTGGATTTTTGTATTCTGCAGACTTCCACGTTCCTCTGAGACCCTCGCCATTGGGGTCATAACAATTTGGCCTACTTGTTTGGTTGGGCCTACTAAAGGTGTCTGATGCTACTTGTTGTTCTCCTCCACTGAACAAAGCTGAGCTTCAATTTATAGCCTATATCAAATATTAAACTGCATTTGGACTACTTGTTTGGTTGGACCTACTAACTGTGTCTGCCGCTCCTTGCTTTTCTCCTCCACTGAACAAAGCTGAGCTTCAATTTTCAGCCTATATCAAATATTAAACTGCATTTGGCCTACATGTTTGGTTGGGCCTACTAATGGTGTCTGCGGCTCCTTGCTTTTCTCCACCACTGAACAAAGCTGAGCTTCAATTTTCATCCTGTTTCGGATATTAAACTGGATTTGGCCTACTTGTTTTGTTGGGCCTACTAAAGGTGTCTGCCGCTCCTTGTTGTTCTCCTCCACTGAACAAAGCTGAGCTTCAATTTTCAGCCTATATCAAATATTAAACTGCATTTGGCCTACTTGTTTGGTTGGGCCTAATAACGGTGTCTGCCGCTCCTTGCTTTTCTCCTCCACTGAAGAAAGCTGAACTTCAATTTTCAGCCTATATCAAATATTAAACTGCACTTGGAATACTTGTTTGGTTGGGCCTAGTAACGGTGTCTCCCACTCCTTGCTTTTCTCCTCCACTGAACAAAGCTGAGCTTCAATTTTCATCCTGTTTCGGATATTAAACTGCATTTGGCCTACTTGTTTGGTTGGGCCTACTAATGATGTCTGCCGCTCCTTGCTTTTCTCCTCCACTGAACAAAGCTGAGCTTTAATTTTCATCCTGTTTCGGATATTAAACTGCATTTGGCCTACTTGTTTGGTTGGGCCTACTAAAGGTGTCTGAAGTAACTTGTTGTTCTCCTCCACTGAACAAAGCTGAGCTTCAATTTTCAGCCTATATCAAATATTAAATTGCATTTGGCCTACTTGTTTGGTTGGGCCTAATAATGGTGTCTGACTCTCCTTGCTTTTCTCCTCCACTGAACAAAGCCGAGCTTCAATTTTCAGCCTATATCAAATATTAAACTGCATTTGGCCTACTTGTTTGGTTGGGCCTACTTTAAGGTGTCTGCCGCTCCTTGTTGTTCTCCTCCACTGAACAAAGCTGAGCTTCAATTTTCAGCCTATATCAAATATTAAACTCCATTTGGCCTACTTGTTTGGTTGGGCCTACTAAAGGTGTCAGCCCCTCCTTGCTTTTCTCCTCCACTGAACAAAGCTGAGCTTTAATTTTCAGCCTATATCAAATATTAAACTGCATTTGGCCTACTTGTTTGGTTGAGCCTTCTAAATGTGTCTGCTGCTCCTTATTGTTCTCCTCCACTGAACAAAGCTGAGCTTCAATTTTCAGCCTTTATCAAATATTAAACTGCATTTGGCCTACTTGTTTGGTTGGGCCTTTTAAATGTGTCTGCTGCTCCTTGTTGTTCTCCTCCACTGAACAAAGCTGAGCTTCAATTTTCAGCCTATATCAAATATTAAACTGCATTTGGCCTACATGTTTGGTTGGGCCTACTAATGGTGTCTGCGGCTCCTTGCTTTTCTCCACCACTGAACAAAGCTGAGCTTCAATTTTCATCCTGTTTCGGATATTAAACTGGATTTGGCCTACTTGTTTTGTTGGGCCTACTAAAGGTGTCTGCCGCTCCTTGTTGTTCTCCTCCACTGAACAAAGCTGAGCTTCAATTTTCAGCCTATATCAAATATTAAACTGCATTTGGCCTACTTGTTTGGTTGGGCCTAATAACGGTGTCTGCCGCTCCTTGCCTTTCTCCTCCACTGAAGAAAGCTGAACTTCAATTTTCAGCCTATATCAAATATTAAACTGCATTTGGAATACTTGTTTGGTTGGGCCTAGTAACGGTGTCTCCCGCTCCTTGCTTTTCTCCTCCACTGAACAAAGCTGAGCTTCAATTTTCATCCTGTTTCGGATATTAAACTGCATTTGGCCTACTTGTTTGGTTGGGCCTACTAATGATGTCTGCCGCTCCTTGCTTTTCTCCTCCACTGAACAAAGCTGAGCTTTAATTTTCATCCTGTTTCGGATATTAAACTGCATTTGGCCTACTTGTTTGGTTGGGCCTACTAAAGGTGTCTGAAGTAACTTGTTGTTCTCCTCCACTGAACAAAGCTGAGCTTCAATTTTCAGCCTATATCAAATATTAAATTGCATTTGGCCTACTTGTTTGGTTGGGCCTAATAATGGTGTCTGACTCTCCTTGCTTTTCTCCTCCACTGAACAAAGCCGAGCTTCAATTTTCAGCCTATATCAAATATTAAACTGCATTTGGCCTACTTGTTTGGTTGGGCCTAATAACGGTGTCTGCCGCTCCTTGCTTTTCTCCTCCACTGAACAAAGCTGAGCTTCAATTTTGAGTCTATATCAAATATTAAACTGCATTTGGCCTACTTGTTTGGTTGGGCCTACTTAAGGTGTCTGCCGCTCCTTGTTGTTCTCCTCCACTGAACAAAGCTGAGCTTCAATTTTCAGCCTATATCAAATATTAAACTGCATTTGGCCTACTTGTTTGGTTGGGCCTACTACAGGTGTCTGCCGCTCCTTATTGTTCTCCTCCACTGAACAAAGCTGAGCTTCTATTTTCAACCTATATCAAATATTAAACTCCATTTGGCCTACTTGTTTGGTTGGGCCTACTAAAGGTGTCAGCCCCTCCTTGCTTTTCTCCTCCACTGAGCAAAGCTGAGCTTTAATTTTCAGCCTATATCAAATATTAAACTGCATTTGGCCTACTTGTTTGGTTGGGCCTTCTAAATGTGTCTGCTGCTCCTTATTGTTCTCCTCCACTGAACAAAGCTGAGCTTCAATTTTCAGCCTTTATCAAATATTAAACTGCATTTGGCCTACTTGTTTGGTTGGGCCTTTTAAATGTGTCTGCTGCTCCTTGTTGTTCTCCTCCACTGAACAAAGCTGAGCTTCAATTTTCAGCCTTTATCAAATATTAAACTGCATTATTTGGCCTACTTGTTTGGCTGGGCCTACTAACGGTGTCTGCCACTCCTTGCTTTTCTCCTCCACTGAACAAAGCTGAGCTTCAATTTTTGGCCTATATCAAATATTAAACTCCATTTGGCCTACTTGTTTGGTTGGGCCTTCTAAATGTGTCTGCTGCTCCTTGTTGTTCTCCTCCACTGAACAAAGCTGAGCTTCAATTTTCAGCCTTTATCAAATATTAAACTGCATTTGGCCTACTTGTTGGTTGGGCCTACTAAAGGTGTCAGCCCCTCCTTGCTTTTCTCCTCCACTGAACAAAGCTGAGCTTTAATTTTCATCCTGTTTCGGATATTAAACTGCATTTGGCCCATTTGTTTGGTTGAGCCTACTAAAGGTGTCTGCTGCTGCCTGTTGTTCTCCTCCACTGAACAAAGCTGAGCTTCAATTTTCAGCCTATATCAAATATTAAACTGCATTTGGCCTACTTGTTTGTTTGGGCCTAATAACGGTGTCTGCCGCTCCTTGCTTTTCTCCTCCACCGAACAAAGCTGAACTTCAATTTCAGCCTCTATCAAACATTAAACTGCATTTGGCCTACTTGTTTGGTTGGGCCTACTAAAGTTGTCTGCCGTTCCTTGTTGTTCTCCTCCACTGAACAAAGCTGACCTTCAATTTTCAGCCTATATCAAATATTAAATTGCATTATTTGGCCTACTTATGTGGATGGGCCTACTAACGGTGCCTGCCGCTCCTTGCTTTTCTCCTCCACTGAACAAAGCTTAGCTTCAATTTTCATCCTGGTTCGGATATTAAACTGCATTTGGCCTACTTGTTTGGTTGGGCCTACTAATGGTGTCTGCCGCTGCTTGTTGTTCTCCTCCACTGAACAAAGCTGAGCCTCAATTTTCATCCTATTTCGGATATTAAACTGCATTTGGCCTACTTGTTTGGTTGGGCCTACTAACAGTGTTTGCCGCTCCTTGCTTTTCTCCTCAACTGAACAAAGCTGAGCCTCAATTTTCATCCTGTTTTAGATATTAAACTGCATTGGGCCTACTTGTTTGGTTGGGCCTACTAACGGTGTCTGCCACTGCTTGTTGTTCTCCTCCACTGAACAAAGCAGTGCCGCCTGTTTACTCCTGTTACCAATTTTGAACTGCATTTGGTCCACTTTATTACTTGGGCTTACTGTGTCTGCCACTCATTACAGTTGTCCTTCACTGAACAAAGCAATGCCACCTGTTTAGTCCTGTTACCAATTTTCAACTCCATTTAGCCTACTTTATTATTTAGGCCTATATCTGTGTTTCCTCCTCATCCTGCCCATTGCCCAGCCCCTGCTAGATGAGTCTGCTGGTACATTGACCCAGACTACTACATTCCCCTTGCACTCTACACAGCCAGTATCTGACCCTTTCCGCATACTGTACCACCTTACACGGGGACAAAGAGGAAGGTGCAGATGAAAGTGCAGGTTCCTTCATCAGGTGGGGGGCAAAATCATTGGCGAAGTCACTGGCACAGGGCCCCTCATAGTACGCAAAAGTGTCTCTGCCGGTGGGAGGCACCCCCGCCATCAAACACACCGCCGTACTTTGAGGGGCCCTGTGCCAGTGCCAATGCGAATGAGTGGGCCCCCCTGCTTGCTCAGGATTACAGCACTTGGAATGTTTAAATACTTACCTCTCCCTGCTCCACCGCCGTGACGTAGTCCGCGTTTCCTGGGCCCATGAAAAACTTGAGCCAGCCCTACCCCCCACAACTTTAGCCAAATGTCCCCCAATTTTCAATGCCTAACTATTATTATAAGGTAAATTAAGATTGACAAGCTTAAGTAACAAGAATTGATGTTTTTGGCATTAAAATGAGCACTGTAGGTGTTTTCCTGTCCTCCACTCACTGCCGACTTTGATTCCCCATTGACTTGCATTGGGTTTCGTGTTTCGGTCGGCCCCCGACTTTTCGCAATAATCGGCCGATTTCACCCGAAACGACTTTTGAGAAAGTCTGGGTTTGCGAAACCCGACTCGATCCTAAAAAAGTAAAAGTCGCTCAACTCTAGCTGCAACCAATCAGCGACTTGGATTTCAATGACAGACAGAGGCCGCGACCAATGAATATCTTTGACAGACAGACATACAGAAAGACAGACAGACAGAAAGACGGAAGTGACCCTTAGACAATTATATAGTAGATGGAAAAAGAAATCCAAACCTATAGGGCCCTGTGTGAAGAAGTGATTGCTCCCTAAACCTAATAACTGGTTGGACCACAATTATCAGCACCAATTGTGCATTTTGTCAGATCTGCTCATCTCAAGTTAATGTATCAAGAGCAGCTGTCAAATTTTACTAAACATTAAATTGCAAGGGTGCTGGTTTATACAAGCAGTAGATGACAATATCCATTCATGAAAATGGGAATAATTTAATGGATGCTGTTGGTCTGATACCTAAGACCTCTAAATGTTGAATTCTCGAAATCGGGAACCAGGCTGTGCAAAGCCTCTTCTTGAATTGAGCGAAGGTACACATTCTCAACCTCAGCTCTGTTCACCATCTATAGAACTGTATGGAATAGGCTATGGAGTAAAATATGTTGTGTTTTGTAATAATAATTATGTTCCTATGTTGTTGTATTATTTAGATCAGTTATGGTGCAATGGATCCTATTATGAGCAATTCAAACCTCTTTCCATCATTCTTCCAAGCACTTCCTAATTACTCCACCCAGTGTCTGGCCATTATACAATTACTCAGACATTATAACTGGACGTGGATTGGTGTTATTACATCTGATGATGATTTCGGAGAGAAGCAGAGTCAGGAATTAAAGACAAAGGCTGCCAAT
This sequence comes from Ranitomeya variabilis, assembly GCF_051348905.1. Taxonomy (NCBI): domain Eukaryota; kingdom Metazoa; phylum Chordata; class Amphibia; order Anura; family Dendrobatidae; genus Ranitomeya; species Ranitomeya variabilis. The sequence goes on from NC_135232.1 coordinate 1,137,915,835, forward strand.
TATGAAATCTGCATTGAATACATTATTAAAATTCGTGATTCCGCACAAATATTCTCAAACTACTATGAAAACTTAAAGATCATTAACAAATCAACTTCACAAGTCATTGTCATTTGTGGAACATTTTCTGTTTTCATTGTATTCTTTATTGAAGATGAACTCAAAGCCCATGAGAAGACCTTCATTGTACCAGCAGGTTGGATTGCTAACATACAACCTTCAATTGCAAGGTCACCATTTCATGGAAGTCTGGTATTTTCTCCACCTACTAAAGAGATGCCAGATTTGAGAAATTTCCTACAAGAAATTAGCCCAAGAAATCGTCCAGATGACATCTTATTGGAGATGATCATTGCATTTACTTTTCAATGTTTCACTTCTGGTCAAATGAGAAAAAATCTTATTCATTTATCTCTTCACGAATGCAACAGAACCATTAAGTTGGGTGAACTTGGGAACAATCTATACTATACTGACAGTTTTGGGGTCACTTATCTTGTGTATAAATCTGTCTACGCCATGGCACATGCTCTACATGAGATGCAATCACAGATAGCAAAAAATATAAAGTATAAAGAAAATCAGAGACTGCTGCAAAAGGTAAGATAGGATTTATGAAAAGCATATGGTTCAGTGTAAGATAAGAATTAGTTATAAAGCAGAATAAGGCACTCTTTTTAATATTATGTGCTCCAGTTGAGTCCCAAACCTTAAGGAACTTACATACAGGAACTTGGCACTCGAGAAGATATAATATAGAAAATGTTATTTGTATGAAGGCAATACACAGTCAAAGTTAAGGACTAGAGAAGAGCCACCACGAAAATGCTTGGATGCTCATTAGTACAGATGAACGAATATTTCAATGTTTGGTTCTGATTACGTTCGCCGAATTTGCAACATTCGCCAATTAATTAGTCGAATATTCATCGAACATTACCCAGTGCCATTCATGTCAATAGGAGGCAAAAACAAATGCATGCACAACACCTTATAATGGCCCCAAATGCTGCCGTAACACATCAAATGAAGGGAAGACACCAGGAAAGTGGCCTCAATTCACCCACAGTATAGATTTTACTATGGAACTGAAGCAATTAGCCAGGCATGATGTATTGGGGTCTGTGACAGCATTTACAGCTTTCAATTGAACGTCACAGTAAGAAGAGGTGGGTAAGGGATCGATGTAGGCCCCTTTGCTGGGAGCCCAGATATCACATGCAACACCTCTACCAGCTTTCATGCTGAGCCACACTCAGGTAATAGACAAAAGAAGAAAGGGGTAGCATGCAAGCAAAAGGGATCACCAGGACAATGATTTTACCAAAAAATATATCAATTTTATTAAACCACAATGCTGAAACACTACATACCAAAGTTAAAAACATTTAAAATTTGCAAAGACATAGCAAAAAATAGATATAACCTAGACCAGTAATATGATCAAGCTACAGTGCCACCCGCCAGGCTACCCAAGGAACCGTGATGAAAGATCCCTAAGTGGCTACAAATGACCACACTATAGAATGTACTATACTACCTGACAAGGTATGGCAGGCTTCCAAGGTAGCATCCCCATGGATAAATCAGGGCAATAGAAGATGGTAAGTAAGGCAGGTAAATAAATAAAGCAGGTGGCACCGGGCACAGATGCCCAACGCGTATCGCCAGCGAGCTGGCTTCCTCAGGGGCAATAACAGTAGTGTCCCGCAAGCAGTAGTTATATACCTTACTTGTAATAAGCAGAGCGGGATCAGCTGGGGACAGAGAGTGTCCGGACCGGAAGCGGTATGTGTGCAGAAAGCCGGAAGTGGCCTGTGACACCAGCGGTTGCGCAGTGGGGAGAGAACTCAAATGTTAGTACGCACGCGTGCAAACCAAGCATGCGTGGTGTATCGTGTGCGCTTACACAGCAAGTGGGCAGGCCAGTAACCTGTGCACCCGCGATTGCGCAGTATGGGGCAAAACTACGCATGCGTGGTGTATCGTGTGCGCGTGCACAGCAAGTGGGCGGGCCGGTAGCCTATGCACCCGCGTTTGCGCAATATAGCGCATAAGGTCCCGGTCCTTCGTCCCAAGGCGTCTGCCCCGGTCCCCAGGCGCATGCGCAAGGGGGCAAGGACAGGCACCGCGGAGACAGGGGAGCCGAGAACGATGTCAAAATCTGAACAGAGGCAAAAAAAGGGGAAAGGGATACTTAAAAGATGTGGCAGGGAGAAACCTAACCCCGCAAGAAATAGCAGTTATATACATATAAGCGAAGCAGGCACAAATCAAACCCCACATAAACAATCAAGACCTCACATATTATATCGTTTGGACTCAAAAGGGTCCTAATAGAGCAGTACATGCAAAGGTATAGAACCACAACAAAGTCCCAAAATATGCAATTCAAATGAAAATCCACAGAGAAAATATAGGTAATAATGCGTGCATGGGCACATTGTAAAAGAAAACCATGGTTTTCAACGGATAGAAACTAGTTCATCCGTATGAGGTAGCAGGGGATGTCCCCTTTTTTTGCCTCTGTTCAGATTTTGACATCGTTCTCGGCTCCCCTGTCTCCGCGGTGCCTGTCCTTGCCCCCTTGCGCATGCGCCTGGGGACCGGGGCAGATGCCTTGGGACGAAGGACCGGGACCTTATGCGCTATATTGCGCAAACGCGGGTGCATAGGCTACCGGCCCGCCCACTTGCTGTGCACGCGCACACGATACACCACGCATGCGTAGTTTTGCGCCATACTGCGCAATCGCGGGTGCACAGGTTACCGGCCTGCCCACTTGCTGTGTATGCGCACACGATACACCACGCATGCTTGGTTTGCACGCGTGCGTACTAACATTTGAGTTCTCTCCCCACTGCGCAACCGCTGGTGTCACAGGCCACTTCCGGCTTTCTGCACACATACCGCTTCCGGTCCGGACACTCTCTGTCCCCAGCTGATCCCGCTCTGCTTATTACAAGTAAGGTATATAACTACTGCTTGCGGGACACTACTGTTATTGCCCCTGAGGAAGCCAGCTCGCTGGCGATACGCGTTGGGCATCTGTGCCCGGTGCCACCTGCTTTATTTATTTACCTGCCTTACTTACCATCTTCTATTGCCCTGATTTATCCATGGGGATGCTACCTTGGAAGCCTGCCATACCTTGTCAGGTAGTATAGTACATTCTATAGTGTGGTCATTTGTAGCCACTTAGGGATCTTTCATCACGGTTCCTTGGGTAGCCTGGCGGGTGGCACTGTGGCTTGATCATATTACTGGTCTAGGTTATATCTATTTTTTGCTATGTCTTTGCAAATTTTAAATGTTTTTAACTTTGGTATGTAGTGTTTCAGCATTGTGGTTTAATAAGATTGATATATTTTTTGGTAAAATCATTGTCCTGGTGATCCCTTTTGCTTGCATGCTACCCCTTTCTTCTTTTGTCTATTATCTTGTGTTTTTGTAGCATGCTTTAGGTGATCCCGAATAGTTGTGCCTGCCTACTTTTTGTTTAGCCACACTCAGGTGGCACAAATAACAGTTTTCTAGGCTACCATTGTCAGAAAAATGTATGGATAGTAACACGGATAGTTAAATCCAAGGTAGTGGAGGCCTGACGGTCTCAGAGACCTACTGCAACAGGCAACATGCATGAAGGACACCCAACCAGGAGTGTTCACGTTTCCAAAAATTACTGGCAGTCATAGCGGCATCAATTTCACCACAGTAGAAAAATTAGAATACGGACCGACAATTCTTCCACTACGTCCAATCCAACAGATGGAAAACCTACAAGGAGTGTTCATAATTAAAGTAATGAGGGCCTTACACCACAGAAGTGACATCAATTTCACCACAGTAGAAATAGTATAATAGGGACTGAGAGTTCTTCCACTACATCCAATCGAGCAGATGGACACCCAACCAGGAGTGTTCATGGATCGCCCCCAGAGTAGGGCGATGGGGTACTCGGCACCAGGTCCTTCGGTTCGGTGGATGTCACGGTGGCTGACCCAGACCGTGGCCCTCAGGGGTGTCCAGTAAAAGAGTTTATATATGGGCAAGGTGCAGTAAAGAACGAGGAGATGGGTTTGCAGTCTTTTACCTTGTTTACTGAAGACTTCAGATGGTATCCTCAGCCCGGAGTGCCAGATGACAGGGCAGACAGAGTCCGGTCAGTCTGAAGGCAATTCCAGAGTCCCCTTGTCCAGGTGGAAATCAGTAGCCTTCCTCTAGCGCCTGTGTGTTGTAGTACCTCCCTGCTGAGCTTCTCGGTAAGGCCCTCACAACTATTGTAGATGGAATGTCTCTTTCTCTCTGTCCCCCAGATGGTATGGATAGGACAAACCCATATGGCTCGTGACTTGAGACTTTGGTTAGGGACTCTAGCATGCCCAGGCCTCTGAGCAGTGTCACCGTGCCTCCTGGGTATACAAGGGCAGACAGGCAACTTGGAATCACCTGCCCTGCCAGTCTCTGAAGCAAGACGTAGAGCACTTACTTCCACGGTGCGCTGGCTACCAGATTCTGCGCCTCAGAAAGGAGCAGCTTGTTTCTGGCTGATCTCTGTTATGACCCCAATGGCAGAGGGTCTCAGAATTTATAACCAAGTCTGCAAACACAAAAAACCAGCTCATAGGGCAGTGGTAACTAGGCTGACCGTATACCTGAACCTAGCACCACAAATAGCAGCAGCCGGGGAACGTACCTACGTTGGTTCTAGAAGTCTCGCGCCAGCCGGAGAACTAACTAACCCTAGAAGGGAAAAGATAGAGCTTTCTTGCCTCCAGAGAAAAGACCCCAAAAGTTGGATACAAGCCCCCAACAAATAATAACGGTGAGGTAAGAAGAAAAGACAAACGCAAGGATGAACTAGGTTTTTTAAGCAAAGAGAGGCCCACTGACTAATAGCAGAATATAGGAAGATGACTTATACGGTCAGCAAAAATCCTATCAAAATTTCCACGCTGAATATTCAAGAACCCCCGAACCGTCTAACGGCACGGGGGGAGAATATCAGCCCCCTAGAGCTTCCAGCTATATCAGGAATCACATTTGGTACAAGCTGGACAGAAATAAGAGCAAATGCAATTAACCAAAAAATAAGGAAGCAGGACTTAGCTTATTTTGCAAGAACCAGGACCAGCAGACAGGAGCAAACAGAAAGGAACTGATTACAACGATGCCAGGCACCAGACTGAAAATCCAGGAAGCTTAAATAGCAACACCCCTGGACTAACGAGCCAGGTGGGTACCAAGCTAGAGAAAGAAGCTCAAAGTGTCATGTCGCTAGTGACCACAAGAGGGAGCCAAAAAGTCCAATTCACAACAGTACCCCCCCTTAAGGAGGGGTCACCGAACCCTCACCAAGACCACCAGGACGATCAGGATGAGCAGCGTGAAAGGCACGAACTAAATCGGCCGCATGAACATCAGAGGCGACCACCCAGGAATTATCCTCCTGACCATAGCCCTTCCACTTGACCAGATACTGAAGCCTCCATCTGGAGAGATGAGAATCCAAGATCTTCTCCACCACGTACTCCAACTCGCCCTCAACCAACACCGGAGCAGGAGGCTCAACAGAAGGAACCACAGGCACAACGTAGCGCTGCAACAAAGACCTATGGAACACGTTGCGAATGGCAAACGACACCGGAAGATCCAAGCGAAAGGACACTGGATTAAGGATTTCCAAAATGTTATAAGGACCGATGAAGCGAGGCTTAAATTTAGGAGAGGAGACCTTCATAGGAACAAACCGAGAAGACAGCCACACCAAATCCCCAACACAAAGTCGGGGACCCACACCGCGGCGGCGGTTGGCAAAACGCTGAGCCTTCTCCTGTGACAACATTAGGTTGTTCACCACATGATTCCAGATCCGCTGCAACCTATCCACCACAGAATCTACCCCAGGACAGTCAGAGGGCTCAACATCTCCCGAGGAAAAACAAGGATGAAAACCAGAGTTGCAGAAAAATGGCGAAACCAAAGTAGCGGAACTAGCCCGATTATTAAGGGCAAACTCAGCCAATGGCAAGAAGGTCACCCAATCATCCTGATCTGCAGAAACAAAACACCTCAAATAAGCCTCCAGAGTCTGATTTGTTCGCTCCATTTGGCCATTAGTCTGAGGATGAAAGGCAGACGAAAATGACAAATCAATGCCCATCCTAGCACAAAAGGATCGCCAGAACCTGGAAACAAACTGGGATCCTCTGTCAGACACGACATTCTCAGGAATGCCGTGCAAGCGAACCACATTCTGAAAGAATAAAGGAACCAGATCGGAAGAGGAAGGCAGCTTAGGCAAGGACACCAAATGGACCATCTTGGAAAAGCGATCACATACCACCCAGATGACAGACATGCCCTGAGACACCGGAAGATCTGAAATGAAATCCATGGAAATGTGTGTCCAAGGCCTCTTCGGGACAGGTAAAGGCAAGAGCGACCCGCTGGCATGAGAACAGCAAGGCTTAGCTCGAGCACAAGTCCCACAGGACTGCACAAATGACCGCACATCCCGTGACAAGGAAGGCCACCAAAAGGACCTAGCCACCAAATCTCTGGTGCCAAAAATTCCCGGATGCCCTGCCAACACCAAGGAATGAACCTCGGAAATGACTCTGCTGGTCCATTTATCAGGAACAAACAGTCTGTCAGGTGGACAAGAGTCAGGTCTACCAGCCTGAAATCTCTGCAACACACGTCGCAAATCCGGAGAAATGGCTGACAAGATTACTCCCTCTTTAAGAATACCAGCTGGCTCTGAAACTCCAGGAGAGTCAGGCACAAAGCTCCTTGAAAGAGCATCAGCCTTCACATTCTTTGAACCTGGTAGGTACGAGACCACAAAGTCAAAACGGGAGAAAAACAATGACCAACGGGCCTGTCTAGGATTCAGGCGTTTAGCAGACTCGAGATACATCAGATTCTTGTGATCAGTCAAGACCACCACACGATGCTTAGCACCCTCGAGCCAATGACGCCACTCCTCAAATGCCCACTTCATGGCCAACAACTCCCGATTGCCAACATCATAGTTCCGCTCAGCAGGCGAAAACTTCCTAGAGAAAAAAAGCACATGGTCTCATTACAGAGCAACCAGGGCCTCTCTGCGACAAAACGGCCCCTGCCCCGATCTCAGAAGCATCCACTTCAACCTGAAGGGGAAGTGAGACATCAGGCTGGCACAAAACAGGCGCCGAAGTAAACCGGCGCTTCAGCTCTTGGAAAGCTTCCACGGCTGCAGGAGCCCAGTTAGCAACATCAGAACCTTTCTTGGTCATATCCGTCAAAGGTTTAACAACGCTAGAAAAGTTAGCGATAAAACGACGGTAGAAGTTAGCAAAACCCAAGAACTTCTGAAGACTCTTAACTGACGTGGGTTGAGTCCAATCATGAATAGCTCGGACCTTGACTGGGTCCATCTCCACCGCAGAAGGGGAAAACATAAAACCCAAAAAGGGAACCTTCTGTACTCCAAAGAGACACTTTGAGCCCTTAACGAACAAAGCATTCTCACGCAAAACCTGAAACACCGTCCTGACCTGCTTAACATGAGAGTCCCAATCATCAGAAAAAAACAGAATATCATCCAGATAAACAATCATAAATTTATCCAGATACTTCCGGAAGATATCATGCATAAAGGACTGAAAAACTGAAGGAGCATTAGAGAGCCCAAAAGGCATCACCAAGTACTCAAAATGACCTTCGGGTGTATTAAATGCAGTTTTCCATTCATCTCCTTGCTTAATGCGCACAAGGTTGTACGCACCACGAAGATCTATCTTGGTGAACCACTTGGCACCCTTAATCCGGGCAAACAAGTCTGACAACAGAGGCAAAGGATACTGAAATTTAACAGTGATTTTATTCAGAAGCCGATAGTCTATACAAGGTCTCAAAGATCCGTCCTTCTTGGCCACAAAAAAGAATCCCGCACCAAGAGGGGAAGAGGATGGACGGATATGCCCCTTCTCCAGAGACTCCTTGATATACGAACGCATTGCGGTATGCTCAGGTACAGACAGATTAAATAATCTTCCCTTAGGAAATTTACTACCTGGAATCAAATCTATAGCGCAGTCACAATCCCTATGAGGAGGAAGAGCACTGGACCTGGACTCGCTGAAAACATCCTGATAATCAGACAAATACTCAGGAACTTCCGAAGGAGTAGAGGAAGCAATAGACACCGGCGGGGAATCACCATGAATTCCCTGACAGCCCCAACTTGACACTGACATTGCCTTCCAATCCAAAACTGGATTATGGGTCTGTAACCATGGCAGACCCAAAACGACTAAATCATGCATTTTATGCAGAACAAGAAAACGAATCACCTCCCGATGTTCAGGAGTCATGCACATGGTTACCTGTGTCCAAAACTGCGGCTTATTTTCCGCCAATGGCGTAGCATCAATACCTCTAAGAGGGATAGGATTTACCAACGGCTCAAGTACAAAACCACAGCGCTTGGCAAATGACAGATCCATAAGACTCAGGGCAGCACCTGAATCCACAAACGCCATAGCAGGGTAGGAAGACAATGAGCAAATTAAAGTCACAGACAAAATAAAATTAGGTTGCAAATTACCAATGGCGACAGGACTAACAACCCTTGTTAGGCGTTTAGAGCATGCTGATATAACATGTGTAGAATCACCACAGTAAAAACACAACCCATTCAGATGTCTATGATTTTTCCGTTCATTTCTAGTCTGAATTCTACCACATTGCATTAAATCAGGTGTCTGTTCAGACAACACCACCAGAGCATTAACGGCTTTGCGCTCCCGCAAACGCCGGTCAATCTGAATAGCCAGCGCCATGGAATCATTTAGACTTGTAGGAATGGAGAAACCCACCATCACATTCTTAATGGCTTCAGAAAGGCCATTTCTGAAATTTGCGGCCAGAGCACACTCATTCCACTGAGTAAGCACGGACCATTTCCGAAATTTTTGGCAATACACTTCAGCTTCATCCTGGCCCTGAGAGATAGCCAGCAAGGCTTTTTCTGCCTGAATTTCAAGATTGGGTTCCTCGTAAAGCAACCCGAGTGCCAGAAAAAACGCATCAATATTTGCCAATGCCGGATCTCCTGGCGCTAACGAGAAAGCCCAATCCTGAGGGTCGCCCCGCAAGAAAGAGATAACAATTTTAACTTGCTGAGCTAAGTCTCCAGACGAACGGGGTCTCAGAGATAGAAACAATTTACAATTATTCCTGAAATTCCTAAACTTAAATCGGTCTCCAGAAAACAGTTCAGGAATAGGTATTTTAGGTTCTGACATAGGACTACTGGTAACAAAATCTTGAATACCCTGCACACGAGCAGCAAGCTGATCCACACTAGTAATCAAGGTCTGGACATTCATGTCTGCAGCAAGCTCAAGCCACTCTGAGGTAAAGGGGAGGAAGAAAGAAAAAAAAAAAAAAAACTCAGAATTTCCTTTCTTATTATCCCACTTCTGCAATGCATTAAACATTCACCTTTGGCCTGGCATACTGTTATGACCCCAATGGCAGAGGGTCTCATAATTTATAACCAAGTCTGCAAACACAAAAAAACAGCTCATAGGGCAGTGGTAACTAGGCTGACCGTATACCTGAACCTAGCACCACAAATAGCAGCAGCCGGGGAACGTACCTACGTTGGTTCTAGACATCTCGCGCCAGCCGGAGAACTAACTAACCCTAGAAGGAAAAAGATAGACCTTTCTTGCCTCCAGAGAAAAGACCCCAAAAGTTGGATACAAGCCCCCAACAAATAATAACGGTGAGGTAAGAAGAAAAGACAAACACAAGGATGAACTAGGTTTTTTTAGCAAAGAGAGGCCCACTGACTAATAGCAGAATATAGGAAGATGACTTATACGGTCAGCAAAAATCCTATCAAAATTTCCACGCTGAATATTCAAGAACCCCCGAACCGTCTAACGGCACGGGGGGAGAATATCAGCCCCCTAGAGCTTCCAGCTATATCAGGAATCACATTTGGTACAAGCTGGACAGAAATAAGAGCAAATGCAATTAACCAAAAAATAAGGAAGCAGGACTTAGCTTATTTTGCAAGAACCAGGACCAGCAGACAGGAGCAAACAGAAAGGAACTGATTACAACGATGCCAGGCACCAGACTGAAAATCCAGGAAGCTTAAATAGCAACACCCCTGGACTAACGAGCCAGGTGGGTACCAAGCTAGAGAAGAAGCTCAAAGTGTCATGTCGCTAGTGACCACAAGAGGGAGCCAAAAAGTCCAATTCACAACAGATCTCCCTCTGATATTCCTCTCCTGTGTTCTGCTTTCCTGCACACTCTCTGCAATAGGCTCACTTTTTAGTGTCTTTTCCCAGGAGTTGCAGCACTTCATGCCAGCAGAGCTCCTCTCCCTCTGTCCTCCTGACAGGAACTCAACTCTGAACCCCTTTTCCCTCCAGATCAGGATGTTAAATAGGGGAGTTCACCCTAAACAGGCTTAGAGCTCCCCCCTCTGGTCTGGAGTGTGAACATGTTGCATGTGTGTGATACCTGAATGTGGTTGTCTTTCATTGCCTTCAGACATGACATCACTTCTCCCCTGAAAGGATAATGACATCACTGCGACAACCAGGACACTGGGGCGCCGCATTCACATTTCCAAATATTTTTGGTAGACAACACCAAAGGGGCATCAATTTCACCACAGTAGAAATAGTATAATAGGGACCAACAGTTCTTCTGCTACTCCCAACCCAACAGATGGACACCCTACAATGAGGTATCACATTTAATGAAATGAGGACCTTACACCACAGACGTGACATCAATTTCACCACAGTAGAAATAGCATTATAGGGACCGACAGTTTGCCATTACACCCAATCCAGCAGATGGACACAATACAAGGAGTGTTCACATTTAATGAAATGATGGCCTTACACCACAGAAGTGGTATCAATTTCACCACAGTAGAATTAGTATTATAGGGACTGACAGTTATTCCACTACAAACAATCCAGCAGATGGACACCCAACCTGGAGTGTTCACAGTTCCAAAAATTATTGGCAGACACCACCAAAGTGCCATCAATTTCACCACAGTAGACATATTATAATAGGGACTGACAGGTCTTTCACTACTTTATCTACAACAGTAATGTTCAATATAACAAGTAGAAAGCCAATGTCATGTTAAACTGTGCACAATATCAAGCTTAATATCCAAATTAAAACAGCTACCAGCCGTATCTAGTTAACCCCACACACTGTACTGCAAACTGCTCATATAGTTGTCCCTAAATGATGAGCAAACAACTCCAATGAATGCATTCACATCACAAGAAATCTACATAAGCCATGCGGACAAACTTGTGTACTGCGATAAATCTCAAGGCTAATGGCAGTGCAATGCGTTGCAAATGGCTTGTGATAGGACCAGGCAACAAAAAATACCTCGTACAACGAAATCAACAATAGCATAAAACCAATCACCTGTTGGAGAAAAAGAAGAAACAAATGCAGCTACAGCAGCGACTGACCTGACTATTTTGCTGACTCTTTTGGCCATTTGTGCACTCCTTAGTGCTGTGACGTCACACGCCGGCCAGCCTCTGTCGGCCATTTTTTCTATTGCCACACAACCAGGGACGCCACCGGCCAGGCCTCCCCTGGCTCTGCGCAGACCTCTTGATCTCTTGAAGCTCCATGTACCCATCGCCAACTGCAGCCCCAGCAGAAGAATGAGGAACAGGTACTTAGCAGGTCAGTTGCCGCTGTAGCTGCATTTTTTTTAATTCTCCACCAAAGTGGAGCTGGCTGTGCTTTTCAGAGGACTCTCATTTTGTCCTACTAAGGCCCTGGATAAAACTGAACTCTGCAGTGATATGGAACATTTTTTCAGGAGACTGCGCCTGAGGGAATATTTCAATGATACAGAAGATTCAGAACCCACCTGGACTGAAGGAAAAGGGATCCTAACAACAAAGAAGAGGTCAGACTGGACACCTCCACCGGGACGCAACCCTCATTTGGATAACTATATAGACTCCTTCAGACATTTGATAAAATCCACCATCATAAATACTAACAGGAGACAAGCATCCAACATCAGTGCCCAGGAGAGAAAGGCCATACAGTCTCTGAAAACCAACAAAGAAATCATCATCAAACCTGCTGACAAGGGAGGTGCAATAGTCATGATGAACACATCAGACTATATGAAGGAAGCAAACAGACAACTTATGGACACACGCTACTACAAAAAATTGGAGTCGGATCCTACACAGGACTATTACAAGGAGCTAAACAAGATGGTATCTTGTCTGCCTGACGAATCCATAACAGCCAATGACCTGATACCAGGAAGTCTAAGAACAGGGACATTCTACATGCTTCCCAAATCCACAAATCTGGAAACCCAGGAAGACCAATTATTTCATGTATGGGTACTGTTATGACCCCAATGGCGAGGGTCTCAGAGGAACGTGGAAGTCTGCAGAATACAAAAATCCAGCTCATAGGGCAGTGGTAACTGGGTTGACCATATATCTACTCCTAACGCCAACACTAGAAGTAGCCGGGGATCATTCCTACGTTGATTCTAGATGACACGCGCCAGCCGGAGAATCTAGCTACCCCTAGTAGAGGAAAACAAAGACCTTTCTTGCCTCCAGAGAAGGGGACCCCAAAGCTGGATAGAAGCCCCCCACAAATAATGACGGTGAGGTAAGAGGAAATGACAAACACAGAAATGAACCAGGTTTAGCACAGAGAGGCCCGCTTACTGATAGCAGAATAAAGAAAGGTAACTTATATGGTCAACAAAAACCCTATCAAAATCCACACTGGAAATTCAAGAACCCCCGAACCGTCTAACGGTCCGGGGGGAGAACACCAGCCCCCTAGAGCTTCCAGCAAAGGTCAGGATGTAGATTTGGAACAAGCTGGACAAAAATACAAAACCAAAACAAATAGCAAAAAGCAAAAGGCAGACTTAGCTGATATAACTGGAACCAGGATCAGTAGACAAGAGCACAGCAGACTAGCTCTGATAACTACGTTGCCAGGCATTGAACTGAAGGTCCAGGGAGCTTATATAGCAACACCCCTAACTAACGACCCAGGTGCGGATAAAAGGAATGACAGAAAAACCAGAGTCAAAAAACTAGTAACCACTAGAGGGAGCAAAAAGCAAATTCACAACAGTACCCCCCCCTTAGTGAGGGGTCACCGAACCCTCACCACGACCACCAGGGCGATCAGGATGAGCGGCATGAAAGGCACGAACTAAATCGGCCGCATGAACATCAGAGGCGACCACCCAGGAATTATCCTCCTGACCATAGCCCTTCCACTTGACCAGGTACTGAAGCCTCCGCCTGGAGAGGCGAGAATCCAAGATCTTCTCCACCACGTACTCCAACTCGCCCTCAACCAACACCGGAGCAGGAGGCTCAGCAGAAGGAACTACAGGCACAATGTACCGCCGCAACAAGGACCTATGAAATACATTGTGAATAGCAAACGACACAGGAAGATCCAGACGAAAAGATACAGGATTAAGGATTTCCAATATCTTGTAAGGCCCAATAAAACGAGGTTTAAATTTGGGAGAGGAGACCTTCATAGGAACAAAGCGGGAAGAAAGCCATACCAAATCCCCAACGCGTAGTCGGGGACCCACACCGCGGCGGCGGTTGGCAAAGTGCTGAGCCTTCTCCTGTGACAACTTCAAGTTGTCCACAACATGATTCCAGATCTGCTGCAACCTATCCACCACAGAATCCACCCCAGGACAGTCAGAAGGCTCCACATGACCCGAAGAAAAGCGAGGATGGAAACCAGAGTTGCAGAAAAAAGGCGAAACCAAGGTGGCGGAACTAGCCCGATTATTAAGGGCAAACTCAGCCAACGGCAAGAATGTCACCCAATCGTCCTGATCAGCAGAGACAAAACACCTCAAATAAGCCTCCAAAGTCTGATTGGTTCGCTCCGTCTGTCCATTAGTCTGAGGATGGAAAGCAGACGAAAACGACAAATCAATGCCCATCCTACTACAAAAGGATCGCCAGAACCTGGAAACGAACTGGGATCCTTTGTCTGACACAATATTCTCAGGGATGCCGTGCAAACGAACCACGTTCTGGAAAAACACAGGAACCAGATCGGAAGAGGAAGGCAGCTTAGGCAAAGGAACCAAATGGACCATCTTGGAGAAGCGATCACATATCACCCAGATAACGGACATGCCCTGAGATAGCGGAAGATCAGAAATGAAATCCATGGAGATATGTGTCCAAGGTCTCTTCGGGACAGGCAAGGGCAAGAGCAAACCGCTGGCACGAGAACAGCAAGGCTTAGCTCGAGCACAAGTCCCACAGGACTGCACAAATGACCGCACATCCCTTGACAAGGAAGGCCACCAAAAGGACCTGGCCACCAGATCTCTGGTGCCAAAAATGCCCGGGTGACCTGCCAACACCGAGGAATGAACCTCGGAAATGACTCTGCTGGTCCACTTATCCGGGACAAACAGTCTGTCAGGTGGACAAGACTCAGGCCTATCAGCCTGGAATCTCTGCAACACACATCGCAGATCCGGAGAAATAGCTGACAAGATAACTCCATCTTTAAGAATACCAACAGGATCAGCGACTCCAGGAGCATCAGGCACAAAGCTCCTAGAAAGAGCATCGGCCTTCACATTCTTTGAACCTGGTAAATACGAGACAACAAAATCAAAGCGGGAGAAAAACAATGACCAGCGGGCCTGTCTCGGATTAAGGCGTTTAGCAGACTCGAGATACATCAGATTTTTGTGATCAGTCAAGACCACCACACGATGCTTAGCACCCTCGAGCCAATGACGCCACTCCTCAAATGCCCATTTCATGGCCAACAACTCCCGATTGCCCACATCATAATTTCGCTCGGCAGGCGAAAACTTCCTAGAGAAAAAGGCACAAGGTTTCATAACAGAGCAACCAGGGCCTCTCTGCGACAAAACGGCCCCTGCCCCAATCTCTGAAGCATCCACCTCAACCTGAAAGGGAAGTGAGACGTCAGGCTGGCACAAAACAGGCGCCGAAGTAAACCGGCGTTTCAACTCCTGGAAAGCCTCCACGGCAGCAGGAGCCCAGTTAGCTACATCGGAGCCCTTCTTGGTCATATCCGTCAAAGGTTTCACAATGCTAGAAAAATTAGCGATAAAACGACGGTAGAAGTTAGCGAAGCCCAAGAACTTCTGAAGACTCTTAACTGACGAGGGCTGAGTCCAATCAAGAATAGCTCGGACCTTGACTGGGTCCATCTCCACAGCAGAAGGGGAAAAAATGAACCCCAAAAAGGGAACCTTCTGTACACCAAAGAGACACTTTGAGCCCTTGACAAACAAAGAATTTTCACGCAAAATTTTAAAGACCAACCTGACCTGCTCCACATGCGAATCCCAATTATCAGAAAAACCAAAATATCATCCAGATAAACAATCAAAAATTTATCCAGATACTTCCGGAAAATGTCATGCATAAAGGACTGAAAAACTGAAGGCGCATTGGAGAGCCCAAAAGGCATCACCAAGTACTCAAAATGACCTTCGGGCGTATTGAATGCGGTTTTCCATTCATCACCTTGCTTAATGCGCACAAGGTTGTACGCACCACGAAGGTCTATCTTGGTGAACCACTTGGCACCCTTAATCCGGGCAAACAAGTCAGACAACAGCGGTAAAGGATACTGAAATTTGACAGTGATCTTATTTAAAAGCCGATAATCAATACAAGGTCTCAAAGATCCGTCCTTTTTTGCCACAAAAAAGAATCCCGCACCAAGAGGGGAAGAAGACGGACGAATATGTCCTTTCTCCAGAGACTCCTTGATATATGAACGCATAGCGGTATGTTCAGGTACCGACAGATTAAACAGTCTTCCCTTAGGAAATTTACTGCCTGGGATCAAATCTATAGCACAGTCACAGTCCCTATGAGGAGGCAGTGCACTGGACTCAGACTCACTGAAGACATCCTGATAATCAGACAAATACTCCGGAACTTCCGAAGGCGTAGAAGAAGCAATAGACACAGGCAGGGAATCCTCATGAATACCACGACAGCCCCAACTTGAGACTGACATAGCCTTCCAGTCCAGGACTGGATTATGGGTCTGTAACCATGGCAGCCCTAAAACAACCAAATCATGCATTTTATGTAAAACCAGGAAACGTATCACCTCGCGGTGTTCAGGAGTCATGCACATGGTAACCTGTGTCCAATACTGCGGTTTATTTGCTGCCAATGGTGTAGCATCAATACCCCTAAGAGGAATAGGATTTTCTAATGGTTCAAGAGTAAAACCACAGCGCTTAGCAAATGAGAGATCCATGAGACTCAGGGCAGCACCTGAATCTACAAACGCCATGACAGGATAAGATGACAGTGAGCAAATCAAAGTTACAGACAGAATAAATTTAGGTTGCAAATTACCAACGGTGACAGGACTAACAACCTTAGCTATACGTTTAGAGCATGCTGAGATAACATGTGTAGAATCACCACAGTAGTAGCACAAGCCATTCCGGCGTCTATGAATTTTCCGCTCATTTCTAGTCAGGATTCTATCACATTGCATTAAATCAGGTGTCTGTTCAGACAACACCATGAGGGAATTTGCGGTTTTGCGCTCCCGCAACCGCCGGTCAATTTGAATAGCCAGTGCCATAGTATCATTCAGACCTGTGGGAATGGGAAAACCCACCATAACATTCTTAATGGCTTCAGAAAGGCCATTTCTAAAATTAGCGGCCAGTGCACACTCGTTCCAATGTGTCAGCACGGACCATTTCCGAAATTTTTGGCAATACACTTCAGCCTCGTCCTGCCCCTGAGACATAGCCAGCAAGGCCTTTTCTGCCTGAATCTCAAGATTGGGTTCCTCATAAAGTAAACCGAGCGCCAGAAAAAACGCATCAAGATCAGCCAATGCCGGATCTCCTGGTGCCAGCGAAAAAGCCCAATCCTGAGGGTCGCCCCGTAAGAACGAAATGACAATTTTTACTTGCTGAGCAGAATCTCCAGATGAACAGGGTCTCAGGGACAAAAACAATTTACAATTATTCACGAAATTCCTAAACTTAAACCTGTCTCCGGAAAACAGTTCAGGAATCGGTATTTTAGGTTCTGACATAGGATTTCTGATAACATAGTCTTGTATGCCCTGCACACGAGTAGCCAGCTGGTCCACACTTGTAATCAAGGTCTGGACATTCATGTCTGCAGCAAGCATAGCCACTCTGAGGTAAAGGGGAAGAAGAAAAAAAAAAAAAAAAACTCAGAATCTTCTTTCTTATAATCCCTCTTCTGCAATGCATTAAACATTTAATACTGGCCTGGCAAACTGTTATGACCCCAATGGCGAGGGTCTCAGAGGAACGTGGAAGTCTGCAGAATACAAAAATCCAGCTCATAGGGCAGTGGTAACTGGGTTGACCATATATCTACTCCTAACGCCAACACTAGAAGTAGCCGGGGATCATTCCTACGTTGATTCTAGATGACACGCGCCAGCCGGAGAATCTAGCTACCCCTAGTAGAGGAAAACAAAGACCTTTCTTGCCTCCAGAGAAGGGGACCCCAAAGCTGGATAGAAGCCCCCCACAAATAATGACGGTGAGGTAAGAGGAAATGACAAACACAGAAATGAACCAGGTTTAGCACAGAGAGGCCCGCTTACTGATAGCAGAATAAAGAAAGGTAACTTATATGGTCAACAAAAACCCTATCAAAATCCACACTGGAAATTCAAGAACCCCCGAACCGTCTAACGGTCCGGGGGGAGAACACCAGCCCCCTAGAGCTTCCAGCAAAGGTCAGGATGTAGATTTGGAACAAGCTGGACAAAAATACAAAACCAAAACAAATAGCAAAAAGCAAAAGGCAGACTTAGCTGATATAACTGGAACCAGGATCAGTAGACAAGAGCACAGCAGACTAGCTCTGATAACTACGTTGCCAGGCATTGAACTGAAGGTCCAGGGAGCTTATATAGCAACACCCCTAACTAACGACCCAGGTGCGGATAAAAGGAATGACAGAAAAACCAGAGTCAAAAAACTAGTAACCACTAGAGGGAGCAAAAAGCAAATTCACAACAGGGTACCCAGGATGGGTAGAGGGTGTTCTTAAACCCCTGGTAAAGGAAACACCCAGCTTCATTCAGGACACAACTGACCTATTGAATAAACTATCAGCAATAGGTCCTCTACCAGAAGGAACCATCCTGGCCACCATGAATGTGGAATCTTTGCACTCCAATATCCCACACCAGGATGGATTAAATGCCTGCAAATTCTTCCTGGAAAACACAGGGACTGATGCAAATTCTGTGGTGAAACTTATACAATTCATCCTCACCCACAATTACTTTGAATTTGACAAGAAGATCTATCTACAGGAGACTGGCCCAGCAATGGGAAGTAAAATGGCCCCACAGTATGCAAATCTTTTCATGGCCAAGCTTGAAAGCGACTTTTTGTCCTCATGTCCCATCAGGCCTCTGGCGAACTACCGCTACATTGATGACATTTTAATCATCTGGACGGAGTCTGAACCACAACTAAAGATGTTCCATGAACAGTATAATCAATTTCATCCCACAATCAACTTGTCACTCAACTACTCCTGCACTGAAATTAACTTTTTGGACACCATCATTAAGCTGCAGAACAATAAAATAGAGACATCCCTGTATCAGAAGCCAATCGACCGTCCAACATACATTAAATGGGACAGTTTCCATCAAAACACATAAAAAACTCTATTGTCTACAGCCAAGCCATCAGATACAATCGTATATGTTCCAACCCAATGGATAGAGATGAACACCTTGGTCGCCTCAGAAAGACCTTTTCGAATCAGGGCTACCATCCAAGAACAATTGAAAATCAGATCACAAGAGCCACCAGAATATCAAGGAATCACCTGCTACATTACAAAACTAAAGAAGAAAATAACCGGGTGCCTCTAGTAGTCACCTACAATCCAAATCAGGAGGCGCTAAGGGGAGCTGCACGGAAATTACAGCCTTTACTACAAAAAGATGCCCGATTACAATCCATTTTTCCAGACCCCCCACTACCGTGTTTTAGGCAGCCCCCAAATCTAAGAAGCATCATTGTCAAGAGCTCCCTGTCCTCTCCAACAGCTGCAGGTACCTTTCCCTGCAATCAGAAAAAAATGTAAAACCTGTCCATTTATAATGACCACGGACAAGATAAAGATCCCCAACTCACATCAGGACTACAAGATCCCAGGTACTTTCAGCTGCATCACATCTAATGTGGTGTACTTAATTATTTGTACTAAAGGTCCAACTGGGGGTCTGTATGTGGGGGAGACAGGGCAGAAACTGAGAACAAGAATGAACGCTCACCGCCACACAATAAGAGAAAAAAGAATGGATCTACCTGTGGCAATACATTTCTGTCTCCCAAATCATAACATTATGGACATGAAATTACTTGTGCTAAAAGGTAACTTCAAATCGCAGGAGAGTCTGGGAATATAAACTGCTGACGACCTTTGACACTCTAACTGCAGGAATAAATGTGTCACATGGATTTATGTCTTTTTACATTAACTAATGAACTTGTCCAACAGACCATGTGGGGTCATCACAACAGAGACCCTAATCACAGGACAATAAAACAATCCTTATCTAAGAATTGGCCCAATATTTATGGACGTAACTGTTTATCACCCATGGTAATTCTTCTTCATGTCACCTGGCTTATCCATGGTTTTTTTCCCCTTTTTTATTTTCTATACTATGTTGTGCATAAATATGTGATTCTTCAGAATTTGTTTTAGTCTTTGCCTGATGAAGAGACGTATGTCGTCTCGAAAGCTTGCAATTTGTTACCATCTTTTCAGTTAGCCATTAAAAGGTATCAACCACTGAGGACTCTCAATTCTCAACTATCTACTGGCTAACACGGTACCAAGATATATTTATTTCCTGCAGTAACAGTAATAATTTCACTAGCTTTAGTGAGCTTCTGGTTATCCTGCTTGTATATCCTGTAGACATTTCTTATTTTGACTGAGCTGCTACCTTACGATTTTGTCCCTGCACTGACCTCCTGACTCTGACCTGGCTACTGGACCATTCTTTTGCCTCTGATTCACTCCTCTGGCCAGCAGCTCTTTCATGGAAACAATACTATGGACCCTGTTGTAAGTCCGAATATATGTATAAGAGTTAAAGCATGAAAGCCGGTGACCTGTGGAATTAGCCATACAGAGTGAATTACATCAAGTCTGCCCAAGATAGTTTTTGAGCCTGCGGCCTATGACAGTCATGATGACAGCTCACAATATATGGCTAATTTTTTAAAATGATTAGTGAAGCCATTGCTTTTTCATTTTGGAAACAACTAGCCTGTTCTTACACCTTAAAAAAGGGATAATTTTTGGATGCCTCTATAAAAAGACCTATAGTTGTTTAATCATTTTGAAAATAGCAAACCTGTTGCAGTTCCCAAAAGGGATATTTATTCATTCTTAATTGAGAAACCATTACATCTTCATTTAACACAGCGTTTGATACTTTCCAAAAATGGATAATTTTTACTCTCTCCATGTAATACAGCCACAGCTTCTTCTTTTTGTATCACCTGTGTATAAACACAAGCAAGGCAGGAGTCTGTCCCACAAAATGGATAATTTTTAAACAATATATATATTTTAAGTAACCTACAAAAATTTAAAACTGCAGTATGAAGTTAATTAATCTGCTCATTTGCACCGTTTATCCTCTTTTTTCCCATAGGCAGATACATTGAGTTCACTTGGACATTATTAGGACTGTATGTGCAATAGAGAGCTCAAAATAAGTTGAATACAAACCTCTGATAGGAAAGAGTGTTATATACAGCTCTGGCAAAGATTAAGAGACCACTGCAAAATGTTCAGTTTGTCTAAGTTTTCTCTTTATAGGTATATTGTTAAGTAAAATGTAAATTGTTCATTTATTCTATAAACTTCTGACAACATGTCTCTGAATTTCCAAGCAATAAATTTTGCATTTTGTTTCTGAAAATGAGAAATGGTCAAAATTAAAAAAAATAAAACCGTGCTTTCAGACCGTAAATAATGCCAAGAAAACAAGTTCATAATCATTTAGAAACAACAATACTAATGTTTTAACTCAGGAAGAGTTCAGAAATCAATATTTTGAGGAATAACCATGATTTTTAGTCCCAGCTTTCATGCTTGGCAGCTTTCCACCAGTCTCTCACACTTCTCCTGGCACCAAAATGTAAGCAGTTCTTCTTTGTTTGATGGCTTGTGACTATCCATCTTCCTCTTGATTACATTCCAGAGGTTTTCAATGGTGTTCAGGTCTGGAGATTGGGCTGCCCATGACAGGGTTTTGATGTAGTGGTCTCTTAATTTTTGCAAGAGATGTATGTATTTACTGGTCAATTAGAGGCTTTTCATTAATGCAAGATAAAATCTTTTGTCAAATTTGAACTGCAAACAATCGGCTCAACTCTACATGTATTATTCATTTTCCCAGTATCTTAGAAGACTGCAATTTAGAGATGAGTTTGGAGAAGATGTTAATTTTAATGAGAACAGAGAAATGTCTACAATCTATCACATTTCTGATTTGAAATATGCTGCTGAAGGAATAACTATCTCCAGTGATATTGCACATTTCAATGCATCATCCCAAGAAGGAAATCAGCTGGTGTTCAAGGAAAACAACATATTTTGGAAAAATGCCAATGTAATTTTATTTTTTTTAAACATAATTATGTCATTAGCATCTATTTTATTTTGTCAGCTTCTATGGCTGAAGTGGTTGAGTATAGTTTACTTCTAAAATATGAACAAAAAAAATATTTCCATTGTCATTTTTAAGTTAGGTTATGAATAGTGTTGAGCGATACCTTCCGATATCGGAAAGTATCGGTATCGGAAAGTATCGGCCGATACCGTCAAAGTATCGGATCTAATCCGATACCGATACCCGATCCCAATGCAAGTCAATGGGACGAAAATATCGGAATTAAAATAAACCCTTTCTTTCCTTGTAGGTTCATTCTACATGAAGGAAAACAACTAAGAATAATGTAGGATGTATTGGGGGAGGTGGCGGAGACATTAAAGGCACAGAGGTTTAGCCCAAACAAATAGAATAGCAGGTTTTTTTGTTTTTTTTTATGACGGTCGGCGTTAGAAAGATTTTGACTATTTTTTTTTTTTGTCAGATATTGATGTTTCACTACTTCCACGTCGTTCACCTTCTTTTTTACTTCTCCCACACTTTCTTCTTCATTATCCTCATCATCAGCTTCTTTGACATCAACTATCTTCACCTTATTCATCTTCTTCTACCTCTAATTTTTTTTTTTTACATTGTTCATATTCTTTTTATTTAACTATTATCTTTTTCATATTCAACTTCTTCATCATATTCTTATTTGTGACAGGCATTCCCGTAGTTGTTATCTATAAAAGTTTGAAGATTACACCTTCCGTTCTGCCTGTCACAAAACAGTTACATTTGTCCGCGTTCAGTTTGGCCTGCAGCATCAGGCTTTATCCAGGGGCACCACGAGGAGGAACGGACTCACCCCCATACACTGCTTAGTCTTCTTCTGCTTATAATTTAGATAATATCTTTTGCTCTGATATTTAGTGTTATGCTTAATGTTCTTCTGCTCTTTGTTCTGCAGCCTCTTGTTCTTCTGCTTCTCGGTCTCCCATGTCGTCGTCGTCTCCAGGGTCGTCGTCTCCGGGTTCGTCGTCATCGGGGTCGTCGTCATCGGGGTCGTCTTCAGGGTCATCATCTCCAGGGTCGTCGTCATCTCGGTGGTTGTCGTCTCTGGTGTCGTCATCATCTTAGGGGTGGTCTTCCGGGTCATCGTCTTTAGGGTCTTGAACTTGGAAATGTAGCAGAAGGTACAAGAAGGCTGAGAAAATGCCGAGAAACAGCTGATGGATCTGGAACTCGGATGGCTACCCGAAGGTCCAAGAGCCAATGGAACTACCGTGGACCAGCTGACGTTACTGGAACCCGGTTACTAAGCAGGAGGTACCCGTGCCTGAAAGCACTACCAAGGACCACCTGACGTTGGTGGAACTCGGATACCCAGAGGGAGGCACCTAAGCCAAAGGCTCTGCCCGGAACCAGCTGACGGTACTGGAACCAGGATGGGGAGCAGAAGGTACAAGAGCAAAAGACACTGCCGAGAACCAGCTGACGGTACTGGAACCCGGATGGGTAGCCGAAGGTCCAAGAGCCAATGGAACTACCGAGGACCAGCTGACGTTACTGGAACCCGGTTACTAAGCAGGAGGTACCCGTGCCTGAAAGCACTACCAAGGACCACCTGACGTTGGTGGAACTCGGATACCCAGAGGGAGGCACCTAAGCCAAAGGCTCTGCCCGGAACCAGCTGACGGTACTGGAACCAGGATGGGGAGCAGAAGGTACAAGAGCAAAAGACACTGCCGAGAACCAGCTGACGGTACTGGAACCCAGATGGGTAGCCGAAGGTCCAAGAGCCAATGGAACTACTGAGGACCAGCTGACGTTACTGGAACCCGGTTACTAAGCAGGGGGTACCCGTGCCTGAAAGCACTACCAAGGACCACCTGACGTTGGTGGAACTCAGATACCCAGAGGGAGGCACCTAAGCCAAAGGCTCTGCCCGGAACCAGCTGACGGTACTGGAACCAGGATGGGGACCTATTCAAGCTTGTCTTCCTAGAGCCCCAACTGGCGGTGTTAGAGCCCAGGGTCAGCAGAAGGAGGAGCAGGGGGAGGGGAGTGTAGGCCGAAGCCTGCACTGGCGGCAGCTTTGGGTCTGTTGTGCCTGCGTGGCGGTCGCAGGACACGTTGCGGGCTACACAGCAGGGGAACAGCTGGCGGTGCTGAACCCCACTGACACATTGGCGAGGTGTTTGGCTCTGTGTTGCCAGCACTTCTGGACAGCAACTAGCGTTGTTGGAGCCCGGGCTCTGCCGGAGGAGCAGAGTGTAGGCCGAAGCCTAATTGAACCGATTTCAAAGGTAACCTTTAACCCCCCCTCAGGGGTTACAAACTAGAAGAGCCACAGCTTATGCAGCAGTAGTGCCGCACAAGTCAAAGGTTGCTCTTTTAATTTTTCTCCTTGCACACGCCGAATGAAACACGTATAACATTTAGCCCTTTATACAGTCAAACTGTGTTGGAGGCGCGAGTTCCCTTCGTAATGAGACGCAGCACAGATGTCAAGAATCCCACCTTGGTGCTGGGTGCAGCCTCCTGAGCGTTGTTGTTTGCTGTACAGGAGTCTGTGCTGTCTTGTTATCCCTTGGCCTAGCGCTGTTAGCGCTGCCCATCTTCTGACATCATTTAATGTCGGCCGTTGCGGTTCCCGATGACCATGAATCCCAGCCCCGCAGTGTCTTAACATTGTTAAAACACTGCGGGTCTGGGATTCATGGCCTGGCGCAGTACATATGTTCGCCTCTCGCACTCGGGTCCTTACACCCGCTTCAGACTGTGCGGCGTCAGCTGATCCCTTATCGCATGCCACGGCCATGAAGCCGCACAGTCTGAAGAAGGCGGAAGGAGATGAGTGACAACAGGCGAAGATATGCACTGCTCATGCCCATCATTCACACCCTCGCAGTCCAAATAAATAAGACACCGAGGGGCGTTGTGTGGGTCAGGGCGGCCGCAGAGGCGCAGGCAGCCAAACAATGATGCCAGAAGACGGGCAGCGCTACCAAGGGGGTTGCAGCGTGTCATTACAAAGGAAAGTCACACCTCCGGGACGGTTAAATGGTCACACAGAGGACACATTTTAGACGTGTTTTCAGTTCCACATGTGCGAGGAGAATACGTTTATGAGCCACCTTGCACACATGCAGCATTACTGCTGTACGAGGTGGCTGGAAAACACACAAACACCTGGGGGTGGGGCGACAGGATCCCTTCAATTTCAGTTCTTGTGTCTGAGTGGCTTTCGCAGGACACGTTGCCGGCTACACAGCAGGGGAACAGCTGGCGGTGCTGAACCCCACTGACACATTGGCTGGTGTTTTTCTCTGTGCAGCTAGCAGTACCGGGCCCAAACTGGCGGTGTTAGAGCCCAGGGTCAGCAGGAGGAGAGGGAGCAGAGTGTAGGCCGAAGCCTGCACTGGCGGCAGCTTTGGGTCTGTTGTGCCTGCGTGGCTGTTGCAGGACACTTTGCCGGCTGCACAGCAGGGGAACAGCTGGCGTTGCTGAACCCCACTGACACTTTGGCTGGTGTTTTCCTCTGTGCAGCTAGCAGTACCGGGCACCAACTGGCGGTGTTAGAGCCCAGGGTCAGCAGGAGGAGGAGGAGCAGGAGGAGGAGCAGGGGGAGGGGAGTGTAGGCCGAAGCCTGCACTGGCGGCAGCTTTGGGTCTGTTGTGCCTGCGTGGTGGTCGCAGGACACGTTGCCAGCTACACAGCAGGGGAACAGCTGGCGGTGCTGAACCCCACTGACACTTTGGCTGGTGTTTTCCTCTGTGCAGCTAGCAGTACCGGGCCCCAACTGGCGGTGTTGGAGCCCGGGCTCTGCAGGGGGAGCAGAGTGTAGGCCGAAGCCTAATTGAACCAATTTTAAAGTAAACCTTTAACCCCCCCTCAGGGGTTACAAACTAGAAGAGCCACAGCTTATGCAGCAGTAGTGCCGCACAAGTCAAAGGTTGCTCTTTTAATTTTTCTCCTTGCACACGCTGAATGAAACACGTATAACATTTAGCCCTTTATACAGTCAAACTGTGTTGGAGGCGCGAGTTCCCTTCGTAATGAGACGCAGCACAGATGTCAAGAATCCCACCTTGGTGCAGGGTGCAGCCTCCTGAGCGTTGTTATTTGCTGTACAGGAGTCTGCGCTGTCGTGTTATCCCCTGGCCTAGCGCTGTTAGCGCTGCCCATCTTCTGACATCATGTAATGTCGGCCGGTGCGGTTCGCGATGACCATGAATCCCAGCCCCGCAGTGTCTTAACATTGTTAAAACACTGCGGGTCTGGGATTCATGGCCTGGCGCAGCACATATGTTCGCCTCTCACACTCGGGTCCTTACACCCGCTTCAGACTGTGCGGCGTCAGCTGATCCCTTATCGCATGCCACGGCCATGAAGCCGCACAGTCTGAAGAAGGCGGAAGGAGATGAGTGACAACAGGAGAAGATATGCACTGCTCATGCCCATCAATCACACCCTCGCAGTCCAAATAAATAAGACACCGAGGGGCGTTGTGTGGGTCAGGGCGGCCGCAGAGGCGCAGGCAGCCAAACAATGATGCCAGAAGACGGGCAGCGCTACCAAGGGGGTTGCAGCGTGTCATTACAAAGGAAAGTCACACCACCGGGACGGTTAAATGGTCACACAGAGGACACATATTAGACGTGTTTTCAGTTCCACATGTGCGAGGAGAATACGTTTATGAGCCACCTTGCACACATGCAGCATTACCGCTGTACGAGGTGGCTGTAAAACGTACAAACGCCTGGGGGAGGGGGGACAGGTTCCCTTCAATTTCAGTTCTTGTGTCTGCGTGGCTTTTGCAGGACACGTTGCCGGCTACACAGCAGGGGAACAGCTGGCGGTGCTGGACCCCACTGACACATTGGCTGGTGTTTTTCTCTGTGCAGCTAGCAGTACCGGGCCCAAACTGGTGGTGTTAGAGCCCAGGGTCAGCAGGAGGAGAGGGAGCAGAGTGTAGGCCGAAGCCTAATTGAACCAATTTTAAAGTTACCTTTAACCCCCCCTCAGGTGTTACAAACTAGAAGAGCCACGCCTTATGCAGCAGTAGTGCTGCACAAGTCAAAGGTTGCTCTTTTAATTTTTCTCCTTGCACACGCTGAAAGGGACACGTATAACATTTAGGCCCTTACACAGTCAAACTGATTTTGAGGCGTGAGTTCCCTTCGTAAAGAGACGCAGTACAGCTGGCTAAAATGCCACCTTGGTGCTTGGCGCGGCCTCCTGAGCATCTTTATTTGCTGCACAGGAGTCTGCGCTGTCGTGTTATCCCTTGGCCTTGCGCTGTTAGCGCTGCCCATCCTCTGACATCATGTAATGTCGGACGTTGCGGTTTGCGATGACCATGAATCCCAGCCCCGCAGTGTCTTAACACTGTTAAAACACTGCGGGGCTGGGATTCATGGCCTGGTGCAGTACATATGTTCGCCTCTCGCTTGGGTTCTTACACCTGCTTCAGACTATGCGGCGTCAGCTGATCCCTTATCGCATGCCACGGCCATGAAGACGCACAGTCCGAAGAAGGCGGAAGGAGATGAGGGACAGGCGAAGAAATGCACCGATCATGCCCATCAATCACACCCTCGCAGTCCCAATAAATAAGACACCGAGGGGCGTTGTGTGGGGCAAGGCGGCGGCAGAGGCGCAGCCAGCCAAACAATGAGGCCAGAAGACGGGCAGCGCTACCAAGGAGCTTGTTGCGTGTCAATACAAAGGAAAATCACACCTGAGGGACGTTTTAATGGTCTCAGAGGACTCATTTTAGACGTGTTCAGTTCCCCATGGGCAAGGAGAATAAGTTTACGAGCCACCTTGCACACGTGCAGCATTACTGCTGTACAAGGTGGCTGTAAAACGTAGAAACACCTGGGGGAGGGGGGACAGGTTCCCTTCAATTTCAGTTCTT
This sequence comes from Ranitomeya variabilis, assembly GCF_051348905.1. Classification (NCBI taxonomy): domain Eukaryota; kingdom Metazoa; phylum Chordata; class Amphibia; order Anura; family Dendrobatidae; genus Ranitomeya; species Ranitomeya variabilis. Next base: position 1,137,943,511 of record NC_135232.1, read on the forward strand.
GTGTCTGCGTGGCTGTCGCAGGACACGTTGCCGGCTACACAGCAGGGGAACAGCTGGCGGTGCTGGACCCCACTGACACATTGGCTGGTGTTTTTCTCTGTGCAGCTAGCAGTACCGGGCCCCAACTGGCGGTGTTAGAGCCCAGGGTCAGCAGGAGGAGGAGGAGCAGGAGGAGGAGCAGGGGGAGGGGAGTGTAGGCCGAAGCCTGCACTGGCGGCAGCTTTGGGTCTGTTGTGCCTGCGTGGCGGTCGCAGGACACGTTGCCGTCTACACAGCAGGGGAACAGCTGGCGGTCCTGAACTCCACTGACACATTGGCGAGGTGTTTGGCTCTGTGCAGCCAGCACTTCCGGACAGCAACTAGCGGTGTTGGAGCCCGGGCTCTGCCGGTGGAGCAGAGTGTAGGCCGAAGCCTAATTGAACCGATTTCAAAGGTAACCTTTAACCCCCCCTCAGGGGTTACAAACTAGAAGAGCCACAGCTTATGCAGCAGTAGTGCCGCACAAGTCAAAGGTTGCTCTTTTAATTTTTCTCCTTGCACACGCCGAATGAAACACGTATAACATTTAGCCCTTTATACAGTCAAACTGTGTTGGAGGCGTGAGTTCCCTTCGTAATGAGACGCAGCACAGCTTGCAAAATTGCCACCTTGGTGCTTGGCGCGGCCTCCTGAGCATCGTTATTTGCTGCACAGGAGTCTGCGCTGTGGTGTTATCCCTTGGCCTTGCGCTGTTAGCGCTGCCCGTCCTCTGACAACATTTGATGTCGGCCGGTGCGGTTCGCGATGACCATGAATCCCAGCCCCGCAGTGTCTTAACATTGTTAAAACACTGCGGGGCTGGGATTCATGGCCTGGCGCAGTACATATGTTCGCCTCTCGCTTGGGTTCTTACACCTGCTTCAGACTATGCGGCGTCAGCTGATCCCTTATCGCATGCCACGGCCATGAAGCCGCACAGTCCGAAGAAGGCGGAAGGAGATGAGGGATAGGCGAAGAAATGCACCGTTCATGCCCGTCAATCACACCCTCGCAGTCCAAATAAATAAGACACCGAGGGGCGTTGTGTGGGTCAGGGCGGCCGCAGAGGCGCAGGCAGCCAAACAATGATGCCAGAAGACGGGCAGCGCTACCAAGGGGGTTGCAGCGTGTCATTACAAAGGAAAGTCACACCACCGGGACGGTTAAATGGTCACACAGAGGACACATTTCAGACGTGTTTTCAGTTCCACATGTGCGAGGAGAATACGTTTATGAGCCACCTTGCACACATGCAGCATTACCGCTGTACGAGGTGGCTGTAAAACGTACAAACGCCTGGGGGAGGGGGGACCGGTTCCCTTCAATTTCAGTTCTTGTGTCTGTGTGGCTTTTGCAGGACACGATGCCGGCTACACAGCAGGGGAACAGCTGGCGGTGCTGGACCCCACTGACACATTGGCTGGTGTTTTTCTCTGTGCAGCTAGCAGTACCGGGCCCCAACTGGCGGTGTTAGAGCCCAGGGTCAGCAGGAGGAGGAGATGGAGCAGAGTGTAGGCCGAAGCCTGCACTGGCGGCAGCTTTGGGTCTGTTGTGCCTGCGTGGCTGTTGCAGGACACGTTGCCGGCTGCACAGCAGGGGAACAGCTGGCGGTGCTGAACCCCACTGACACATTGGCTGGTGTTTTTCTCTGTGCAGCTAGCAGTACCAGGCCCCAACTGGCGGTGTTGGAGCCCGGGCTCTGCAGGGGGAGCAGAGTGTAGGCCGAAGCCTAATTGAACCAATTTCAAAGGTAACCTTTAACCCCCCCTCAGGTGTTACAAAGTAGAAGAGCCACAGCTTATGCAGCAGTAATGCTGCACAAGTCAAAGGTTGCTCTTTTAATTTTGCTCCTTGCACACGCTGAAAGGAACACGTATAACATTTAGGCCCTTACACAGTCAAACTGATTTTGAGACGTGAGTTCCCTTCGTAAAGAGACGCAGTACAGCTGGCAAAAATGCCACCTTGGTGCTTGGCGCGGCCTCCTGAGCATCGTTATTTGTTGCACAGGAGTCTGCGCTGTCGTGTTATCCCTTGGCCTTGCGCTGTTAGCGCTGCCCATCCTCTGACATCATGTAATGTCGGACGTTGCGGTTTGCGATGACCATGAATCCCAGCCCCGCAGTGTCTTAACATTGTTAAAACACTGCGGGGCTGGGATTCATGGCCTGGTGCAGTACATATGTTCGCCTCTCGCTTGGGTTCTTACACCTGCTTCAGACTATGCGGCGTCAGCTGATCCCTTATCGCATGCCACGGCCATGAAGACGCACAGTCCGAAGAAGGCGGAAGGAGATGAGGGACAGGCGAAGAAATGCACCGATCATGCCCATCAATCACACCCTCGCAGTCCCAATAAATAAGACACCGAGGGGCGTTGTGTGGGGCAAGGCGGCGGCAGAGGCGCAGCCAGCCAAACAATGAGGCCAGAAGACGGGCAGCGCTACCAAGGAGCTTGTTGCGTGTCAATACAAAGGAAAATCACACCTGAGGGACGTTTTAATGGTCTCAGAGGACTCATTTTAGACGTGTTCAGTTCCCCATGGGCAAGGAGAATAAGTTTACGAGCCACCTTGCACACGTGCAGCATTACTGCTGTACAAGGTGGCTGTAAAACGTAGAAACACCTGGGGGAGGGGGGACAGGTTCCCTTCAATTTCAGTTCTTGTGTCTGCGTGGCTGTCGCAGGACACATTGCCGGCTACACAGCAGGGGAACAGCTGGCGGTGCTGGACCCCACTGACACATTGGCTGGTGTTTTTCTCTGTGCAGCTAGCAGTACCGGGCCCCAACTGGCGGTGTTAGAGCCCAGGGTCAGCAGGAGGAGGAGGAGCAGGAGGAGGAGCAGGGGGAGGGGAGTGTAGGCCGAAGCCTGCACTGGCGGCAGCTTTGGGTCTGTTGTGCCTGCGTGGCGGTCGCAGGACACGTTGCCGTCTACACAGCAGGGGAACAGCTGGCGGTCCTGAACTCCACTGACACATTGGCGAGGTGTTTGGCTCTGTGCAGCCAGCACTTCCGGACAGCAACTAGCGGTGTTGGAGCCCGGGCTCTGCCGGTGGAGCAGAGTGTAGGCCGAAGCCTAATTGAACCGATTTCAAAGGTAACCTTTAACCCCCCCTCAGGGGTTACAAACTAGAAGAGCCACAGCTTATGCAGCAGTAGTGCCGCACAAGTCAAAGGTTGCTCTTTTAATTTTTCTCCTTGCACACGCCGAATGAAACACGTATAACATTTAGCCCTTTATACAGTCAAACTGTGTTGGAGGCGTGAGTTCCCTTCGTAATGAGACGCAGCACAGCTTGCAAAATTGCCACCTTGGTGCTTGGCGCGGCCTCCTGAGCATCGTTATTTGCTGCACAGGAGTCTGCGCTGTGGTGTTATCCCTTGGCCTTGCGCTGTTAGCGCTGCCCGTCCTCTGACAACATTTGATGTCGGCCGGTGCGGTTCGCGATGACCATGAATCCCAGCCCCGCAGTGTCTTAACATTGTTAAAACACTGCGGGGCTGGGATTCATGGCCTGGCGCAGTACATATGTTCGCCTCTCGCTTGGGTTCTTACACCTGCTTCAGACTATGCGGCGTCAGCTGATCCCTTATCGCATGCCACGGCCATGAAGCCGCACAGTCCGAAGAAGGCGGAAGGAGATGAGGGATAGGCGAAGAAATGCACCGTTCATGCCCGTCAATCACACCCTCGCAGTCCAAATAAATAAGACACCGATGGGCGTTGTGTGGGTCAGGGCGGCCGCAGAGGCGCAGGCAGCCAAACAATGATGCCAGAAGACGGGCAGCGCTACCAAGGGGGTTGCAGCGTGTCATTACAAAGGAAAGTCACACCACCGGGACGGTTAAATGGTCACACAGAGGACACATTTCAGACGTGTTTTCAGTTCCACATGTGCGAGGAGAATACGTTTATGAGCCACCTTGCACACATGCAGCATTACCGCTGTACGAGGTGGCTGTAAAACGTACAAACGCCTGGGGGAGGGGGGACCGGTTCCCTTCAATTTCAGTTCTTGTGTCTGTGTGGCTTTTGCAGGACACGATGCCGGCTACACAGCAGGGGAACAGCTGGCGGTGCTGGACCCCACTGACACATTGGCTGGTGTTTTTCTCTGTGCAGCTAGCAGTACCGGGCCCCAACTGGCGGTGTTAGAGCCCAGGGTCAGCAGGAGGAGGAGATGGAGCAGAGTGTAGGCCGAAGCCTGCACTGGCGGCAGCTTTGGGTCTGTTGTGCCTGCGTGGCTGTTGCAGGACACGTTGCCGGCTGCACAGCAGGGGAACAGCTGGCGGTGCTGAACCCCACTGACACATTGGCTGGTGTTTTTCTCTGTGCAGCTAGCAGTACCAGGCCCCAACTGGCGGTGTTGGAGCCCGGGCTCTGCAGGGGGAGCAGAGTGTAGGCCGAAGCCTAATTGAACCAATTTCAAAGGTAACCTTTAACCCCCCCTCAGGTGTTACAAAGTAGAAGAGCCACAGCTTATGCAGCAGTAATGCTGCACAAGTCAAAGGTTGCTCTTTTAATTTTGCTCCTTGCACACGCTGAAAGGAACACGTATAACATTTAGGCCCTTACACAGTCAAACTGATTTTGAGACGTGAGTTCCCTTCGTAAAGAGACGCAGTACAGCTGGCAAAAATGCCACCTTGGTGCTTGGCGCGGCCTCCTGAGCATCGTTATTTGTTGCACAGGAGTCTGCGCTGTCGTGTTATCCCTTGGCCTTGCGCTGTTAGCGCTGCCCATCCTCTGACATCATGTAATGTCGGACGTTGCGGTTTGCGATGACCATGAATCCCAGCCCCGCAGTGTCTTAACATTGTTAAAACACTGCGGGGCTGGGATTCATGGCCTGGTGCAGTACATATGTTCGCCTCTCGCTTGGGTTCTTACACCCGCTTCAGACTATGCGGCGTCAGCTGATCCCTTATCGCATGCCACGGCCATGAAGCCGCACAGTCCGAAGAAGGCGGAAGGAGATGAGGGACAGGCGAAGAAATGCACCATTCATGCCCATCAATCACACCCTCGCAGTCCAAATAAATAAGACACCGAGGGGCGTTGTGTGGGGCAAGGCGGCCGCAGAGGCGCAGGCAGCCAAACAATGATGCCAGAAGACGGGCAGCGCTACCAAGGAGCTTGTTGCGTGTCAATACAAAGGAAAATCACACCTGAGGGACGTTTTAATGGTCGCAGAGGACTCATTTTAGACGTGTTCAGTTCAACATGGGCAAGGAGAATAAGTTTCCGAGCCACCTTGCACACATGCAGCATTACTGTCGTACAAGGTGGCTGTAAAACGTAGAAACACCTGGGGGAGGGGGGACAGGTTTCCTTCAATTCCAGTTCTTGTGTCTGCGTGGCTGTTGCAGGACACGTTGCTGGCTGCACAGCAGGGGAACAGCTGGCGGTGCTGAACCCCACTGACACATTGGCTGGTGTTTTTCTCTGTGCAGCTAGCACATCTGGGCCCCAACTGGCGGTGTTAGAGCCCAGGGTCAGCAGGAGGAGGAGAGGGAGCAGAGTGTAGGCCGAAGCCTGCACTGGAGCAAGTTGAAAGGGAAACTTTACCCCCCCCAGGCGTTTGTAGCTGAAAGAGCCATCGTGAACAGCACTAATGCTGGAAAAGGTAAACTTAGCTCTTTTAATTATGGTCCTTGCACATGCTGAACCTAACACTTATGAAAAGTGTCCCCTCCTACCGTGATACCGTCCGGTAGGTGGAACTTTCCTTTGTGATGTGACGCAGCACAGCCATCATTCTTACCCCCTTGGCGCCGTGCGCCGCCTCCTCAGCGTTGTTTGAATCAGTCCCAGAGCCTGCGCTGTTAGGTTAGCCCTTGGCCATGCACACATTTTGCGCTGCCCGTCTTCTGACATCATTTGGTGTCAGGCTGGCTGCGCCTGTGCGGCCGCGCTGGCCGAGATCCCGCCTCGTACTGTCTTCTGATTTAATCCCACTGGGGGCCTGAGATCCGTGGCCATGCGCAGTGCATATCCTCGCCTCTCACTCCCCTCCCTACGGCTTCTTCAGACTGTGCGGTGTCACGGCCGTGGCATGCTATTAGGGACCAGCTGACACCGCACAGTTTGAAGAAGCCGTAGGGAGATGAGTGAGAGGTGGAGGTTCAGATATGCACTGCGCATGTCCATGGATCTCAGGCCCCCAGTGGGATGAAATCAGAAGACAGTACGAGGCGGGATCTAGGCCAGCGCGGCCGCACAGGCGCAGCCAGCCTGACACCAAATGATGTCAGAAGACGGGCAGCGCAAAATGTGTGCATGGCCAAGGGCTAACCTAACAGCGCAGGCTCCGGGACTGATTCAAACAACGCTGAGGAGGCGGCGCACGGCGCCAAGGGGGTAAGAATGACGGCTGTGCTGCGTCACATCACAAAGGAAAGTTCCACCTACCGGACGGTATCACGGTAGGAGGGGACACTTTTCATAAGTGTTAGGTTCAGCATGTGCAAGGAGCACCACGAAAAGGGGCACTTTTTCCCTTTGCATCATTACTGCTGCACAAGGTGGCTCCTTCAGTAACAAACGCCTGGGGGGGGGGACAGGTTCCCTTAAATTTAACTTGTTGTGCCTGCGTGGCGGTCGCAGTACACGTTGCCGTATACACAGCAGGGGAACAGCTGACGTTACTGAACCCCACTAACACATTGGCGAGGTGTTTGGCTCTGTGCGGACAGCACTTCTGGACGGCAACTAGCGGTGTTGGAGCCCAGGGACAGGTGGAGGAGGAGGAGGTGGAGGAGGTAGGAGGGATTGCCACACACACAGCAGGGGAACAGCTGACGTTACTGAACCCCAATAACAGAGGAGGGACAGTTGACTGTGCGTACAGCACTACCAGGCAACAACTAGCGGTGTTGGAGCCCAGGGACAGGTGGAGGAGGTGGAGGAGGTAGGAGGAGGTAGGAGGGATTGCCACACACACAGCAGGGGAACAGCTGACGTTACTGAACCCCAATAACAGAGGAGGGACTGTTGACTGTGCGTACAGCACTACCGGACGGCAACTAGCGGTGTTGGAGCCCAGGGACAGGAGGGGGAGGTGGAGGTGGAGGAGATAGGAGGGATTGCCACACACACAGCAGGGGAACAGCTGACGTTACTGAACCCCAATAAAAGAGGAGGGACTGTTGACTGTGCGTACAGCACTACCAGGCAACAACTAGCGGTGTTGGAGCCCAGGGACAGGTGGAGGAGGTGGAGGAGGTAGGAGGAGGTAGGAGGGATTGCCACACACACAGCAGGGGAACAGCTGACGTTACTGAACCCCAATAACAGAGGAGGGACTGTTGACTGTGCGTACAGCACTACCAGGCAACAACTAGCGGTGTTGGAGCCCAGGGACAGGTGGAGGAGGTGAAGGAGGTAGGAGGAGGTAGGAGGGATTGCCACACACACAGCAGGGGAACAGCTGACGTTACTGAACCCCAATAACAGAGGAGGGACTGTTGACTGTGCGTACAGCACTACCAGGCAACAACTAGCGGTGTTGGAGCCCAGGGACAGGTGGAGGAGGAGGAGGTGGAGGAGGTAGGAGGGATTGCCACACACACAGCAGGGGAACAGCTGACGTTACTGAACCCCAATAACAGAGGAGGGACTGTTGACTGTGCGTACAGCACTACCGGACGGCAACTAGCGGTGTTGGAGCCCAGGGACAGGAGGGGGAGGTGGAGGTGGAGGAGATAGGAGGGATTGCCACACACACAGCAGGGGAACAGCTGACGTTACTGAACCCCAATAACAGAGGAGGGACTGTTGACTGTGCGTACAGCACTACCAGGCAACAACTAGCGGTGTTGGAGCCCAGGGACAGGTGGAGGAGGTGGAGGAGGTAGGAGGAGGTAGGAGGGATTGCCACACACACAGCAGGGGAACAGCTGACGTTACTGAACCCCAATAACAGAGGAGGGACTGTTGACTGTGCGTACAGCACTACCAGGCAATAACTAGCGGTGTTGGAGCCCAGGGACAGGTGGAGGAGGTGGAGGAGGTAGGAGGAGGTAGGAGGGATTGCCACACACACAGCAGGGGAACAGCTGACGTTACTGAACCCCAATAACAGAGGAGGGACTGTTGACTGTGCGTACAGCACTACCAGGCAACAACTAGCGGTGTTGGAGCCCAGGGACAGGTGGAGGAGGAGGAGGTGGAGGAGGTAGGAGGGATTGCCACACACACAGCAGGGGAACAGCTGACGTTACTGAACCCCAATAACAGAGGAGGGACTGTTGACTGTGCGTACAGCACTACCAGGCAACAACTAGCGGTGTTGGAGCCCAGGGACAGGTGGAGGAGGTAGGAGGAGGTAGGAGGGATTGCCACACACACAGCAGGGGAACAGCTGACGTTACTGAACCCCAATAACAGAGGAGGGACTGTTGACTGTGCGTACAGCACTACCAGGTAACAACTAGCGGTGTTGGAGCCCAGGGACAGGTGGAGGAGGTGGAGGAGGTAGGAGGAGGTAGGAGGGATTGCCACACACACAGCAGGGGAACAGCTGATGTTACTGAACCCCAATAACAGAGGAGGGACTGTTGACTGTGCGTACAGCACTACCAGGCAACAACTAGCGGTGTTGGAGCCCAGGGACAGGTGGAGAAGGAGGAGGTGGAGGAGGTAGGAGGGATTGCCACACACACAGCAGGGGAACAGCTGACGTTACTGAACCCCAATAACAGAGGAGGGACTGTTGACTGTGCGTACAGCACTACCAGGCAACAACTAGCGGTGTTGGAGCCCAGGGACAGGTGGAGGAGGTGGAGGAGGTAGGAGGAGGTAGGAGGGATTGCCACACACACAGCAGGGGAACAGCTGACGTTACTGAACCCCAATAACAGAGGAGGGACTGTTGACTGTGCGTACAGCACTACCAGGCAACAACTAGCGGTGTTGGAGCCCAGGGACAGGTGGAGGAGGTGGAGGAGGTAGGAGGAGGTAGGAGGGATTGCCACACACACAGCAGGGGAACAGCTGATGTTACTGAACCCCAATAACAGAGGAGGGACTGTTGACTGTGCGTACAGCACTACCAGGCAACAACTAGCGGAGTTGGAGCCCAGGGTCAGGTGGAGGAGGTGGGGGAGGTAGGAGGAGGTAGGAGGGATTGCCACACACACAGCAGGGGAACAGCTGACGTTACTGAACCCCAATAACAGAGGAGGGACTGTTGACTGTGCGTACAGCACTACCAGGCAACAACTAGCGGTGTTGGAGCCCATGGACAGGTGGAGGAGGTGGAGGAGGTAGGAGGAGGTAGGAGGGATTGCCACACACACAGCAGGGGAACAGCTGACATTACTGAACCCCAATAACAGAGGAGGGACTGTTGACTGTGCGTACAGCACTACCAGGCAACAACTAGCGGTGTTGGAGCCCAGGGACAGGTGGAGGAGGTGGAGGAGGTAGGAGGAGGTAGGAGGGATTGCCACACACACAGCAGGGGAACAGCTGATGTTACTGAACCCCAATAACAGAGGAGGGACTGTTGACTGTGCGTACAGCACTACCAGGCAACAACTAGCGGAGTTGGAGCCCAGGGTCAGGTGGAGGAGGTGGGGGAGGTAGGAGGAGGTAGGAGGGATTGCCACACACACAGCAGGGGAACAGCTGACGTTACTGAACCCCAATAACAGAGGAGGGACTGTTGACTGTGCGTACAGCACTACCAGGCAACAACTAGCGGTGTTGGAGCCCATGGACAGGTGGAGGAGGTGGAGGAGGTAGGAGGAGGTAGGAGGGATTGCCACACACACAGCAGGGGAACAGCTGACATTACTGAACCCCAATAACAGAGGAGGGACTGTTGACTGTGCGTACAGCACTACCAGGCAACAACTAGCGGTGTTGGAGCCCAGGGACAGGAGGAGAAGCAGAGGAACACAATGTAGGCCGAAGCCTGATTGGAGAAAGTCGAAAGGGAACCTTTAACCCCCCCCAAAGGTGTTTGTAGCTGAAAGAGCCAGCTTGTGCAGCAAAAAAGATGCAAAAGGAAAAGGTGGCTCTTTTCATGGTGCTCCTTGCAAACACAGAACTAAACACTTATAAAATATGTCCCCTGATTCCGTGTGACCGTCCCGGAGGTGGGACTTTCCTTCGTAATATGACGCAGCACAGCCATCATTCCTACCTCCTTGGCGCCGTTCCCCGGCTCCTCAGCGTTGTTTGATTCCGTCCCGGAGCCTGCGCTGTTATGTTATCCCTTGGCCAGGCACACTTAGCGCTGCCCATCTTCTGACATCATTTGGTGTCAGGCTGGCTGCGCCTGTGCGGCCGCGCTGGCCGAGAGCCCGCCTCGCAGTGTCGTCTAATGTAATCCCACCGCGGGCCTGGGATCCGTGGCCATGCGCAGTGCATATCCTCGCCTCTCACTCCCCTCCCTACGGCTTCTTCAGACTGTGCGGTGTCACGGCCGTGGCATGCTATTAGGGACCAGCTGACACCGCACAGTTTGAAGAAGCCGTAGGGAGATGAGTGAGAGGTGGAGGTTCAGATATGCACTGCACATGTCCATGGATATCAGGCCCCCAGTGGGATGAAATCAGAAGACAGTACGAGGCGGGATCTCGGCCAGCGCGGCCGCACAGGCGCAGCCAGCCTGACACCAAATGATGTCAGAAGACGGGCAGCGCAAAATGTGTGCATGGCCAAGGGCTAACCTAACAGCGCAGGCTCCGGGACTGATTCAAACAACGCTGAGGAGGTGGCGCACGGCGCCAAGGGGGTAAGAATGACGGCTGTGCTGCGTCACATCACAAAGGAAAGTTCCACCTACCGGACGGTATCACGGTAGGAGGGGACACTTTTCATAAGTGTTAGGTTCAGCATGTGCAAGGAGCACCACGAAAAGGGGCACTTTTTCCCTTTGCATCATTACTGCTGCACAAGGTGGCTCCTTCAGTAACAAACGCCTGGGGGGGGGGACAGGTTCCCTTAAATTTAACTTGTTGTGCCTGCGTGGCGGTCGCAGTACACGTTGCCGTATACACAGCAGGGGAACAGCTGACGTTACTGAACCCCACTAACACATTGGCGAGGTGTTTGGCTCTGTGCGGACAGCACTTCAGGACGGCAACTAGCAGTGTTGGAGCCCAGGGACAGGTGGAGGAGGAGGAGGTGGAGGAGGTAGGAGGGATTGCCACACACACAGCAGGGGAACAGCTGACGTTACTGAACCCCAGTAACAGAGGAGGGACTGTTGACTGTGCGTACAGCACTACCAGGCAACAACTAGCGGTGTTGGAGCCCAGGGACAGGTGGAGGAGGTGGAGGAGGTAGGAGGAGGTAGGAGGGATTGCCACACACACAGCAGGGGAACAGCTGACGTTACTGAACCCCAATAACAGAGGAGGGACTGTTGACTGTGCGTACAGCACTACCGGACGGCAACTAGCGGTGTTGGAGCCCAGGGACAGGAGGGGGAGGTGGAGGTGGAGGAGATAGGAGGGATTGCCACACACACAGCAGGGGAACAGCTGACGTTACTGAACCCCAATAACAGAGGAGGGACTGTTGACTGTGCGTACAGCACTACCAGGCAACAACTAGCGGTGTTGGAGCCCAGGGACAGGTGGAGGAGGTGGAGGAGGTAGGAGGAGGTAGGAGGGATTGCCACACACACAGCAGGGGAACAGCTGACGTTACTGAACCCCAATAACAGAGGAGGGACTGTTGACTGTGCGTACAGCACTACCAGGCAACAACTAGCGGTGTTGGAGCCCAGGGACAGGTGGAGGAGGTGGAGGAGGTAGGAGGAGGTAGGAGGGATTGCCACACACACAGCAGGGGAACAGCTGACGTTACTGAACCCCAATAACAGAGGAGGGACTGTTGACTCTGCGTACAGCACTACCAGGCAACAACTAGCGGTGTTGGAGCCCAGGGACAGGTGGAGGAGGAGGAGGTGGAGGAGGTAGGAGGGATTGCCACACACACAGCAGGGGAACAGCTGACATTACTGAACCCCAATAACAGAGGAGGGACTGTTGACTGAGCGTACAGCACTACCGGACGGCAACTAGCGGTGTTGGAGCCCAGGGACAGGAGGGGGAGGTGGAGGTGGAGGAGATAGGAGGGATTGCCACACACACAGCAGGGGAACAGCTGACGTTACTGAACCCCAATAACAGAGGAGGGACTGTTGACTGTGCGTACAGCACTACCAGGCAACAACTAGCGGTGTTGGAGCCCAGGGACAGGTGGAGGAGGTGGAGGAGGTAGGAGGAGGTAGGAGGGATTGCCACACACACAGCAGGGGAACAGCTGACGTTACTGAACCCCAATAACAGAGGAGGGACTGTTGACTGTGCGTACAGCACTACCAGGCAACAACTAGCGGTGTTGGAGCCCAGGGACAGGTGGAGGAGGTGGAGGAGGTAGGAGGAGGTAGGAGGGATTGCCACACACACAGCAGGGGAACAGCTGACGTTACTGAACCCCAATAACAGAGGAGGGACTGTTGACTGTGCGTACAGCACTACCAGGCAACAACTAGCGGTGTTGGAGCCCAGGGACAGGTGGAGGAGGAGGAGGTGGAGGAGGTAGGAGGGATTGCCACACACACAGCAGGGGAACAGCTGACGTTACTGAACCCCAATAACAGAGGAGGGACTGTTGACTGTGCGTACAGCACTACCAGGCAACAACTAGCGGTGTTGGAGCCCAGGGACAGGTGGAGGAGGTGGAGGAGGTAGGAGGGATTGCCACACACACAGCAGGGGAACAGCTGACGTTACTGAACCCCAATAACAGAGGAGGGACTGTTGACTGTGCGTACAGCACTACCAGGCAACAACTAGCGGTGTTGGAGCCCAGGGACAGGTGGAGGAGGTGGAGGAGGTAGGAGGAGGTAGGAGGGATTGCCACACACACAGCAGGGGAACAGCTGACGTTACTGAACCCCAATAACAGAGGAGGGACTGTTGACTGTGCGTACAGCACTAACAGGCAACAACTAGCGGTGTTGGAGCCCAGGGACAGGTGGAGGAGGTGGAGGAGGTAGGAGGAGGTAGGAGGGATTGCCACACACACAGCAGGGGAACAGCTGACGTTACTGAACCCCAATAACAGAGGAGGGACTGTTGACTGTGCGTACAGCACTACCAGGCAACAACTAGCGGAGTTGGAGCCCAGGGTCAGGTGGAGGAGGTGGAGGAGGTAGGAGGAGGTAGGAGGGATTGCCACACACACAGCAGGGGAACAGCTGACGTTACTGAACCCCAATAACAGAGGAGGGACTGTTGACTGTGCGTACAGCACTACCAGGCAACAACTAGCGGTGTTGGAGCCCAGGGACAGGAGGAGAAGCAGAGGAACACAATGTAGGCCGAAGCCTGATTGGAGAAAGTCGAAAGGGAACCTTTAACCCCCCCCAAAGGTGTTTGTAGCTGAAAGAGCCAGCTTGTGCAGCAAAAAAGATGCAAAAGGAAAAGGTGGCTCTTTTCATGATGCTCCTTGCAAACACAGAACTAAACACTTATAAAATGTGTCCCCTGATACCGTGTGACCGTCCCGGATGTGGGACTTTCCTTCGTAATATGACGCAGCACAGCCGTCATTCCTACCTCCTTGGCGCCGTTCCCCGGCTCCTCAGCGTTGTTTGATTCCGTCCTGGAGCCTGCGCTGTTATGTTATCCCTTGGCCAGGCACACTTAGCGCTGCCCATCTTCTGACATCATTTGGTGTCAGGCTGGCTGCGCCTGTGCGGCCGCGCTGGCCGAGAGCCCACCTCGCAGTGTCGTCTAATGTAATCGCACCGCGGGCCTGGGATCCGTGGCCATGCGCAGTGCATATCCTCGCCTCTCACTCCCCTCCCTACGGCTTCTTCAGACTGTGCGGTGTCACGGCCGTGGCATGCTATTAGGGACCAGCTGACACCGCACAGTTTGAAGAAGCCGTAGGGAGATGAGTGAGAGGTGGAGGTTCAGATATGCACTGCACATGTCCATGGATCTCAGGCCCCCAGTGGGATGAAATCAGAAGACAGTACGAGGCGGGATCTTGGCCAGCGCGGCCGCACAGGCGCAGCCAGCCTGACACCAAATGATGTCAGAAGACGGGCAGCGCAAAATGTGTGCATGGCCAAGGGCTAACCTAACAGCGCAGGCTCCGGGACTGATTCAAACAACGCTGAGGAGGCGGCGCACGGCGCCAAGGGGGTAAGGAGCACGGCTGTGCTCTGTCACATCACAAAGGAAAGTTCCACCTACCGGACGGTATCACGGTAGGAGGGGACACTTTTCATAAGTGTTAGGTTCAGCATGTGCAAGGAGCACCACGAAAAGGGGCACTTTTTCCCTTTGCATCATTACTGCTGCACAAGGTGGCTCCTTCAGTAACAAACGCCTGGGGGGGGACAGGTTCCCTTAAATTTAACGTTGTGCCTGCGTGGCGGTCACAGTACACGTTGCCATATACACAGCAGGGGAACAGCTGACGTTACTGAACCCCACTAACACATTGGCGAGGTGTTTGGCTCTGTGCGGACAGCACTTCTGGACGGCAACTAGCGGTGTTGGAGCCCAGGGACAGGTGGAGGAGGAGGAGGTGGAGGAGGTAGGAGGGATTGCCACACACACAGCAGGGGAACAGCTGACGTTACTGAACCCCAATAACAGAGGAGGGACTGTTGACTGTGCGTACAGCACTACCAGGCAACAACTAGCGGTGTTGGAGCCCAGGGACAGGTGGAGGAGGTGGAGGAGGTAGGAGGAGGTAGGAGGGATTGCCACACACACAGCAGGGGAACAGCTGACGTTACTGAACCCCAATAACAGAGGAGGGACTGTTGACTGTGCGTACAGCACTACCGGACGGCAACTAGCGGTGTTGGAGCCCAGGGACAGGAGGGGGAGGTGGAGGTGGAGGAGATAGGAGGGATTGCCACACACACAGCAGGGGAACAGCTGACGTTACTGAACCCCAATAACAGAGGAGGGACTGTTGACTGTGCGTACAGCACTACCAGGCAACAACTAGCGGAGTTGGAGCCCAGGGTCAGGTGGAGGAGGTGGAGGAGGTAGGAGGAGGTAGGAGGGATTGCCACACACACAGCAGGGGAACAGCTGACGTTACTGAACCCCAATAACAGAGGAGGGACTGTTGACTGTGCGTACAGCACTACCAGGCAACAACTAGCGGTGTTGGAGCCCAGGGACAGGAGGAGAAGCAGAGGAACACAATGTAGGCCGAAGCCTGATTGGAGAAAGTCGAAAGGGAACCTTTAACCCCCCCCAAAGGTGTTTGTAGCTGAAAGAGCCAGCTTGTGCAGCAAAAAAGATGCAAAAGGAAAAGGTGGCTCTTTTCATGATGCTCCTTGCAAACACAGAACTAAACACTTATAAAATGTGTCCCCTGATACCGTGTGACCGTCCCGGATGTGGGACTTTCCTTCGTAATATGACGCAGCACAGCCGTCATTCCTACCTCCTTGGCGCCGTTCCCCGGCTCCTCAGCGTTGTTTGATTCCGTCCTGGAGCCTGCGCTGTTATGTTATCCCTTGGCCAGGCACACTTAGCGCTGCCCATCTTCTGACATCATTTGGTGTCAGGCTGGCTGCGCCTGTGCGGCCGCGCTGGCCGAGAGCCCACCTCGCAGTGTCGTCTAATGTAATCGCACCGCGGGCCTGGGATCCGTGGCCATGCGCAGTGCATATCCTCGCCTCTCACTCCCCTCCCTACGGCTTCTTCAGACTGTGCGGTGTCACGGCCGTGGCATGCTATTAGGGACCAGCTGACACCGCACAGTTTGAAGAAGCCGTAGGGAGATGAGTGAGAGGTGGAGGTTCAGATATGCACTGCACATGTCCATGGATCTCAGGCCCCCAGTGGGATGAAATCAGAAGACAGTACGAGGCGGGATCTTGGCCAGCGCGGCCGCACAGGCGCAGCCAGCCTGACACCAAATGATGTCAGAAGACGGGCAGCGCAAAATGTGTGCATGGCCAAGGGCTAACCTAACAGCGCAGGCTCCGGGACTGATTCAAACAACGCTGAGGAGGCGGCGCACGGCGCCAAGGGGGTAAGGAGCACGGCTGTGCTCTGTCACATCACAAAGGAAAGTTCCACCTACCGGACGGTATCACGGTAGGAGGGGACACTTTTCATAAGTGTTAGGTTCAGCATGTGCAAGGAGCACCACGAAAAGGGGCACTTTTTCCCTTTGCATCATTACTGCTGCACAAGGTGGCTCCTTCAGTAACAAACGCCTGGGGGGGGACAGGTTCCCTTAAATTTAACGTTGTGCCTGCGTGGCGGTCACAGTACACGTTGCCATATACACAGCAGGGGAACAGCTGACGTTACTGAACCCCACTAACACATTGGCGAGGTGTTTGGCTCTGTGCGGACAGCACTTCTGGACGGCAACTAGCGGTGTTGGAGCCCAGGGACAGGTGGAGGAGGAGGAGGTGGAGGAGGTAGGAGGGATTGCCACACACACAGCAGGGGAACAGCTGACGTTACTGAACCCCAATAACAGAGGAGGGACTGTTGACTGTGCGTACAGCACTACCAGGCAACAACTAGCGGTGTTGGAGCCCAGGGACAGGTGGAGGAGGTGGAGGAGGTAGGAGGAGGTAGGAGGGATTGCCACACACACAGCAGGGGAACAGCTGACGTTACTGAACCCCAATAACAGAGGAGGGACTGTTGACTGTGCGTACAGCACTACCGGACGGCAACTAGCGGTGTTGGAGCCCAGGGACAGGAGGGGGAGGTGGAGGTGGAGGAGATAGGAGGGATTGCCACACACACAGCAGGGGAACAGCTGACGTTACTGAACCCCAATAACAGAGGAGGGACTGTTGACTGTGCGTACCGCAACTACCAGGCAACAACTAGCGGTGTTGGAGCCCAGGGACAGGTGGAGGAGGTGGAGGAGGTAGGAGGAGGTAGGAGGGATTGCCACACACACAGCAGGGGAACAGCTGACGTTACTGAACCCCAATAACAGAGGAGGGACTGTTGACTGTGCGTACAGCACTACCAGGCAACAACTAGCGGTGTTGGAGCCCAGGGACAGGTGGAGGAGGTGGAGGAGGTAGGAGGAGGTAGGAGGGATTGCCACACACACAGCAGGGGAACAGCTGACGTTACTGAACCCCAATAACAGAGGAGGGACTGTTGACTGTGCGTACAGCCCTACCAGGCAACAACTAGCGGTGTTGGAGCCCAGGGACAGGTGGAGGAGGAGGAGGTGGAGGAGGTAGGAGGGATTGCCACACACACAGAGCAGGGGAACAGCTGACATTACTGAACCCCAATAACAGAGGAGGGACTGTTGACTGTGCGTACAGCACTACCGGACGGCAACTAGCGATGTTGGAGCCCAGGGACAGGAGGGGGAGGTGGAGGTGGAGGAGATAGGAGGGATTGCCACACACACAGCAGGGGAACAGCTGACGTTTCTGAACCCCAATAACAGAGGAGGGACTGTTGACTGTGCATACAGCACTACCAGGCAACAACTAGCGGTGTTGGAGCCCAGGGACAGGTGGAGGAGGTGGAGGAGGAAGGAGGAGGTAGGAGGGATTGCCACACACACAGCAGGGGAACAGCTGACGTTACTGAACCCCAATAACAGAGGAGGGACTGTTGACTGTGCGTACAGCACTACCAGGCAACAACTAGCGGTGTTGGAGCCTAGGGACAGGTGGAGGAGGTGGAGGAGGTAGGAGGAGGTAGGAGGGATTGCCACACACACAGCAGGGGAACAGCTGACGTTACTGAACCCCAATAACAGAGGAGGGACTGTTGACTGTGCGTACAGCACTACCAGGCAACAACTAGCGGTGTTGGAGCCCAGGGACAGGTGGAGGAGGAGGAGGTGGAGGAGGTAGGAGGGATTGCCACACACACAGCAGGGGAACAGCTGACGTTACTGAACCCCAATAACAGAGGAGGGACTGTTGACTGTGCGTACAGCACTACCAGGCAACAACTAGCGGTGTTGGAGCCCAGGGACAGGTGGAGGAGGTAGGAGGAGGTAGGAGGGATTGCCACACACACAGCAGGGGAACAGCTGACGTTACTGAACCCCAATAACAGAGGAGGGACTGTTGACTGTGCGTACAGCACTACCAGGCAACAACTAGCGGTGTTGGAGCCCAGGGACAGGTGGAGGAGGAGGAGGTGGAGGAGGTAGGAGGGATTGCCACACACACAGCAGGGGAACAGCTGACGTTACTGAACCCCAATAACAGAGGAGGGACTGTTGACTGTGCGTACAGCACTACCAGGCAACAACTAGCGGTGTTGGAGCCCAGGGACAGGTGGAGGAGGTGGAGGAGGTAGGAGGAGGTAGGAGGGATTGCCACACACACAGCAGGGGAACAGCTGACGTTACTGAACCCCAATAACAGAGGAGGGACTGTTGACTGTGCGTACAGCACTACCAGGCAACAACTAGTGGTGTTGGAGCCCAGGGACAGGTGGAGGAGGTGGAGGAGGTAGGAGGAGGTAGGAGGGATTGCCACACACACAGCAGGGGAACAGCTGACATTACTGAACCCCAATAACAGAGGAGGGACTGTTGACTGTGCGTACAGCACTACCAGGCAACAACTAGCGGTGTTGAAGCCCAGGGACAGGTGGAGGAGGTGGAGGAGGTAGGAGGAGGTAGGAGGGATTGCCACACACACAGCAGGGGAACAGCTGACGTTACTGAACCCCAATAACAGAGGAGGGACTGTTGACTGTGCGTACAGCACTACCAGGCAACAACTAGCGGTGTTGGAGCCCAGGGACAGGAGGAGAAGCAGAGGAACACAATGTAGGCCGAAGCCTGATTGGAGAAAGTCGAAAGGGAACCTTTAACCCCCCCCAAAGGCGTTTGTAGCTGAAAGAGCCAGCTTGTGCAGCAAAAAAGATGCAAAAGGAAAAGGTGGCTCTTTTCATGATGCTCCTTGCAAACACAGAACTATACACTTATAAAATGTGTCCCCTGATACCGTGTGACCATCCTGGAGGTGGGACTTTCCTTCGTAATATGACGCAGCACAGCCGTCATTCCTACCTCCTTGGCACCGTTCCCCGGCTCCTCAGCGTTGTTTGATTCCGTCCCGGAGCCTGCGCTGTTATGTTATCCCTTGGCCAGGCACACTTAGCGCTGCCCATCTTCTGACATCATTTGGTGTCAGGCTGGCTGCGCCTGTGCGGCCGCGCTGGCCGAGAGCCCGCCTCGCAGTGTCGTCTAATGTAATCCCACCGCGGGCCTGGGATCCGTGGCCATGCGCAGTGCATATCCTCGCCTCTCACTCCCCTCCCTACGGCTTCTTAAGACTGTGCGGTGTCACGGCCGTGGCATGCTATTAGGGACCAGCTGACACCGCACAGTCTGAAGAAGCCGTAGGGAGATGAGTGAGAGGTGGAGGTTCAGATATGCACTGCGCATGTCCATGGATCTCAGGCCCCCAGTGGGATGAAATCAGAAGACACTGCGAGGCGGGCTCTCGGCCAGCGCGGCCGCACAGGCGCAGCCATCCTGACACCAAATGATGTCAGAAGACGGGCAGCGCTAAGTGTGCCTGGCCAAGGGATAACATAACAGCGCAGGCTCCGGGACGGAATCAAACAACGCTGAGGAGCACGGCGCCAAGGGGGTAGGAATGACGGCTGTGCTGCGTCATATTACGAAGGAAAGTCCCACCTCCGGGACGGTTTTACGGTATCAGTGGACACATTTTATAAGTGTTAAGTTCTGCGTGTGCAAGGAGCTAAACAAAAATAGCTACCTTTTCCTTGTGCAGCATTACTGCTGTACAAGGTGGCTCTTTCAGTAACAAACGCCTTGGGGGGGGGACAGGTTCCCTTACATTTCAGTTGTTGTGTCAGTGTGGCGGTCGCAGGACACATTGCCGGCTACACAGCTGGGGATCAGCTGACGTTACTGAAACCCAATAACACTGGGTCGTATGTTTTGACTGTGCAGACGGCACTTCTGAGCCTCAACTGGCGGTGTTGGAGCCCAGGAATTTAAGTTCAGGTGGTAGAAAGATGAACACAACAGGAGACCTGGATACTGTAGACAGTCACCTAATTATTTAATCAGGAAGAGGAGTGGCAAATTCCTGCGAGATCCAGGCCTTGTTCATTTTCAGGAAAGTAAGCCGGTCAACGTTATCGGAGGATAGTCGCATGCGACGGTCAGTTAGTACACCACCTGCAGCACTAAAGACACGTTCCGATAATACACTGGCCGCAGGGCAAGACAGCACCTCCAATGCATACTGGCTTAGCTCTGGCCATGTATCCAGCTTTGAGACCCAAAACTTGAAAGGGGAAGAGCCGTCTGGGAGTACAGCAAGAGGGCAAGACATGTAGTCTGTCACCATCTGACGGAACCGTTGCCTCCTGCTGACTGGAGCCGTCTGTGATGGTGTAGACTTTTGTGGCGGGCACAGAAAACTGTGCCACAGTTGGGCCATACTGGTCTTGCCTTGGGCAGAGGCACTGCTTCTGCTCCCTCTTTGTGCAGAGCCTCCTCCACTGCCTGGACGCACTGAGCTGCTTTGTAATGCACTAGCAGCACTTCTCTCACTTGGAATGGAGAAGATGATGGAATTCACCAGTGTGTCTTGGTACTCCCGCATTTTTCGCTCCCGGTTCAACGGTGTGATGAGGCTTTCTACGTTGTCCCGGTAGCGAGGATCGAGGAGGGTGAACACCCAATAATCAGACATGTTGAGAATGTGGGCGATGCGGCGGTCGTTTCTCAGGCACTGCAGCATGTAATCCACCATGTGCTGCAGACTGCCAACTGCCCAAGAAACGCTGTCCCCTGCTGGAGGCGTGATCTCTGCCCGCTCGTCATCACCCCACCCTCGCTGTACACACTGACTACTGGACAATTGTGTAACTCCCTCCTTTGGACGGATGTCTTCCTCCTCCATTGACTCCTCCTCATCCTCCTCACAAACTGTCCCCTGCCTACGCGTTTGTGAGGAACCACGTGGCGCTGACTGTCCAGAAGATGATGGAAATGCTGAATCCTCATCCTCCACCTCTTCCACAACATCATCCCTTAGCGCTTGCAGTGATTTTTCAAGCAGGCAGATAAGGGGGACAGTCATGCTGACTAGTGCATCATCTGCACTCGCCATCCGCGTGGAATAATCGAAGGGACACAAAACCTGGCAGACGTCATTCACAGTGGCCCACTCTGTGGTTGTGAAGTCTGTACGGCGCTGAGTGCGACTTCTTTGCGCCTGAAGCAGCTGGTACTCCATTACAGCTTGCTGCTGCTCACACAACCGCTCCAACATATGTAACGTGGAATTCCACCTGGTAGGTAGGTCACATATGATGCGATGTTCCGGCAGGCGGTGTCGGCGCTGCAGAGCCACAATGCGCGCTTTTGCCATGCTGGAACGCCGCAAGTGAGCACACTCTAGGCGGACCTTGTGCAGCAGTGCATCAAGATCCGGATAGTCCCTCAGAAAACTCTGCACGACCAAATTGAGCACATGTGCCAGACATGGGATGTGAGTGAGGTTGCCGAGGCCCAGAGCTGCCACCAGATTTCGGCCATTATCACACACTACCATGCCTGGCTGGAGATTCGCTGGCACAAACCACACATCGCTCTCCTGCTTGATGGCATTCCAGAGCTCCTGCGCTGTGTGGCTTCGATTCCCCAAAGAAATTCATTTCAAGACGGCCTGTTGACGTTTGGCCACGGCTGTGCTCATGTCGGTCGTAACAGGTACACGTTCATCACGGGTCCATGTGGAGGTGGACTGTGACGGCTCCTGCAGCGATGATTCTGAGGAACTGGTGTAGGAGGAGGAGTCAATGCGTACAGAATGGATTCCTGCAATCCTTGGAGTGGGCAGGACACGTCCTGCGCCACTCGCACGGTCTGTACCCGGCTCAACGACATTAACCCAATGGGCAGTGAGGGAAAGGTATCGCCCCTGTCCATGGTGACTGGTCCATGCATCGGTGGTGAGGTGGACCTTGCTACTGACGGCGTTCAGTAGCGCGTGTTTTATGTGTCCCTCCACATGCTTGTGCAGGGCAGGGACGGCTTGCCTGCTGAAGTAAAAGCGGCTGGGCACATTGTACTGTGGGACTGCCAATGACATCAAGTCACGGAAGCTGTCAGTCTCCACCAGCCTGAATGACAGCATTTCCAGTGACAGAAGTTTGGCAATGCCTGCAGTCAGAGCCTGTGCTCGTGGGTGGTTTGACGAGAAAGGCCGCCTTTTCTCCCATGCCTGTACTACCGATGGCTGTAGACTGGGCTGGGAGTGTGTGGATGACTGGGAAAGTGGTGCTGCGGGTGGAATTACAGCGGGTCTCTGGACAACAGGGCCAGAGGTTCTTCCACGGCGATCCTGGGAGGAAGCCGAACCAGCTGCGTGTGAGCTGGAGGAAGAGGCAACACGAGCTGAAGAGGTGGTAGCTGCCGCTGTTGGTTGGCCTAGCTCTTCAGTGTGTCTTTCTAACAACGCCGCGTGCCTGGTCCGCACATGTTTCCACATGTTGGAGGTATTGAGGCTGCTGACATTTCGACCTCTTTTGACTTTGTGATGACACACCTTGCATTTGACATAGCAAATGTCATCTGCAACTGTGTCAAAAAAGGCCCAGGCACTGCAAGTCTTGGGAGCGCCCTTTTTGGCTTTTGGAAGAGACATGCTCCTAACGGGTGCCAAAGCGGAGGCTGCAGGATCCGCAGTCTTCCCCCTCCCTCTCCCTCTTTGGGCCGTACGGGGAATCTCTTCCTCAGAGCTGCTCCCACCACCTTCCTGTCCCTCACGCCAAGATGGGTCAAGGACCTCATCATCTACACTACCCTCTGCCCCCAACTGCTCCTCCTGGGTAGTCTCAGCAGCAGAGCACACACCAGTAAGTGGCACCTGAGTGTCATCATCAGCGGATGCGGCCTGCGATGTGGTGACCGGAGGCACTGGCCCACCCGCCTCTTCAGACTCAGAGAGAAAAAGCTGTTGGGCATCACTGCACCCTGCCTCTTCTTCCATTTCTCCAATGCTGCTTGGCTGGCCCCCTGTTTCCAAGCCAAGAGATTCAGAGAACAGAAGTAGAGACGGCTCCTGTCCTGGGCTCTCTGTCTGCCTGGGCAATTTGGCAGGTGGTGAAGAGACAGATGGCTGCTCTCCAGTGCTCTGTGTCTGAGAGGATGTGGCACTAATTGAAGTTGATGCATTAGCTGCCATCCATCCGACAACGGCTTCAATTTGGTCTTCACGCAGCAGCGGTGTACGGCGCTCTGCGACAAAGCTGCGCATGAATGACTGTTCCCTTGTGAAAGTGGGTGCTGATGAGTCACCGGTGCCCGCAGCGGGCACAGAATCCCACATCCCCTCCCTGCTCCACGCCCACGCCCACGTGCCTTACTCACTGCCTTCTTCATCTTGGGTGACTGATAAAGATAAGCAGAAAAGTACTAACGGCTTTGTGTGCTTATTCCTGAACAACTCCTCCTAACAGGTATAAGAAACACTAATTTTCTAAAGTGTGGACTAGACTTTAATATGAGCTAATGTGGCCTACAGAAATGTAAAGTGGTGTCACTGGTGTGTTTGGTGAACTTTATTATTTATTTATTTTTTGGGGGCTGAACTGACAACAGAGAGAGCTGCAGTCACACGGAGACCGTGCAGACAGCCGTAAACGGCGCTGCAAGGCCCAAAAACCCTCCTCTACGTTATCCTATGTAGTGTTTTTCCACAAGTTAGCTGGAGACGGGTGGAAAGACACTAATAGGAATTTTTTGAAAAAATGTGCAGCAGCCTGCACTACTTAAAACAAAATGAAAATTGATTTTGCGGTATGATGCAGTGAAGAACCCTGAGCTGGAGACAACCAGGCTATGGCTGCTCACAGACTATAGGGCGAGCTGCAGTCACACGGAGACCGTGCAGACAGCCGTAAACGGCGCTGCAAGGCCCAAAAACCCTCCTCTACGTTATCCTATGTAGTGTTTTTCCACAAATTAGCTGGAGACGGGTGGAAAGACACTAATAGGAATTTTTTGAAAAAATGTGCAGCAGCCTGCACTACTTAAAACAAAATGAAAATTGATTTTGCGGTATGACGCAGTGAACAACCCTGAGCTGGAGACAACCAGGCTATGGCTGCTCACAGACTACAGGGCGAGCTGCAGTCACACGGAGACCGTGTAGACAGCCGTAAACGGCGCTGCAAGGCCCAAAAACCCTCCTCTACGTTATCCTATGTAGTGTTTTTCCACAAATTAGCTGGAGATGAATGGAAAGACACTAATAGGAATTTTTTGAAAAAATGTGCAGCAGCCTGCACTACTTAAAACAAAATGAAAATTGATTTTGCGGTATGACGCAGTGAACAACCCTGAGCTGGAGACAACCAGGCTATGGCTGCTCACAGACTACAGGGCGAGCTGCAGTCACACGGAGACCGTGCAGACAGCCGTAAACGGCGCTGCAAGGCCCAAAAACCCTCCTCTACGTTATCCTATGTAGTGTTTTTCCACAAATTAGCTGGAGACGGGTGGAAAGACACTAATAGGATTTTTTGTTAAAAATTAGCAGCAGACTACACTACTTGGAAAAAAAAAAAAAAAGAACAGTATGAGGCAATGAACCACCCTCCCTGAACTGAATACAACCAGCTATGGATGGCCTATGTGGCTGCACTCAGACTAGAGAGTGGGCTGCACTCACACACACACACACACACACACACACACAGACCTTGCAGATCGCTGTGAAAACAGCGCTACAAGGCAAAAGCAAGGTGAATAGTAGGTGAACACAGCGGTTGCTAAATTAGCCTTTGGAAAGCACAAAGAAGCAAATCGCTATCTCTACACTGGCCCTCAGTCAGCAAACAGCGTCCTGTCACTAACTGAATTCACAGCAGAGTGATCGCAAAATGGCGCCAGCGACTTTTAAACTGCATCATGACATCATTTCAGCAGCCAATCACAGCCTTGCCAGTAGTTTCATGCCCTCCATGCTAAACAGGATGTGCCCACACTTGAAATCATTCTCATTGGCTGAATTTGTGCAGTTTGAATCTGGGAACTTCCAATTCCGGTATCCGATATGCGGCAAGTATCGGAATCCCGGTATCGGAATTCCGATACCGCAAGTATCGGCTGATACCCGATACTTGCGGTATCGGAATGCTCAACACTAGTTATGAAGTATGTACTAATGCAGACATATCAGATGATCACATTTTTAGACATTGTTAACTAGACTTGATAGTCTTAAAATGTGTCACATTTATCATAATGGTTCAGGTTTGATTATAAATTTAGGCAAGAAAGATTCACCGCACACTCTGTTTCATTGTTGCGAAAAAGTAATTTTATTAATTTGTGGGAGCAGATAAAGACAGAATATAGTTATGAGCTTAGCAACAAACTTTGATGTTTCGACCCAGCCAGGGTATTTTTCACTACGTCGATGTTAAAGAGATGGATAATATAAGTGGATAATATAAGTGGATATACGGTATATAATGTTGAGACATAGTATAGTACAACGATATGTCATGGTCACCCAGATGATATATACAAGTGTTAGGGTTGGAGGATTGCACTGAATAAAAATAAATAATAAAGTGCAATCACAACCCGGGGTCCTCTGCTGCTAGTAAACAATGGCGGAGCTAATCAGCGAGTGATCGCCTTACACGCACTGTGTTAGACGTCACACAGTGTGAACAGAACTCAGAGTACCCAGCTCGCTTACACCACAGAGTGGTATTGCTAAAAGTAAACAAAGTACAAACCCTGCTAAATGTCACAGGGGTAATAGCACATGGGTTGAGCTCACTCTGCAAGTAAATGATGCTAACCGCATAGGGTAATAAAACAGAAGCTGAGATAAGGAAGAGAACACATGTGACGCTATGTTCACCACCCTGTCACCTTCCCAGAGAAGTATTACCTAAGGGTTGGACTTGCTCTGTAACTCTACTGTGCTAACTGCACACATGAAGGAAACAGATGCTAGGCCAAGGAAGTAACACAGTCCTAACCCTACCTGTCTAGGTCAGTACTCTCAGTGTATAGCGCGACTCGTGCAAATAAAGCAGTAGAGTATCCACTCACATACACCACACATAAATGATACTAGCGCGCCCGTGTGCACCACTGGAAGCCTTTTTTACACTAGGCTCCACCTCAAACACTCACGCCCAGTCAGACGAGGCATCGTCCACGGACCAATCCGGAGTTGCCACCTCACGAGAGCAGCAAGCGTCCAACCACCAATGAGCAGACGCCACATCACGGACATCCTCCTATATTATATAGAGTCATTACACACAGAGTGATCTTTTTCAAGTGTTTATTTATGTTATGTTGATGAGTATGACTTACAGCCAATGAAAATCCAAAAGTCATTATCTCAGTAGATTAGAATAATTAACAAAAAACACCTGCAAAGGCTTCCTATGCCCTTAAAAAGGTCCCTCAGTCTGTTTCAGTAGGCTCCCCAATCATGGGGAAGACTGACGAGTTGACTGATGTCCAGAAAGCAGTCACTGACACACTCCACAAGGAGTTCAAGCCACAAAAGGTCATTGCTAAAGACGCTGGTGGTTCACACAGTGCTGTATCTAAGCATATTAATGGAAAGTTGAGTGGAAGGAATAACTGTGGTAGAAAAAGGTACACAAGCAACCGGGATAACCGCAGCCTTGAAAGGAGTGTTAAGAAAAGGCCATTCAAAAATTTTGGGGACATTCACAATGAGTGGACTGCTGCTGGAGTCATTGCTTCAAGAGCCACCACAAACAGACGTATACAGGATATGGGCTACAAGTGTTGTATTCTTTGTGTCAAGCCACTCATGACGAATAGACAATGCCAGAAGCATCTTACCTGGGCCAAGGAGAAAAAAAACTGGACTACTGCTCAGTAGTCCAAGGTATTGTTTTCAGATGGAAGTACCTTTTATAGTTCATTTGGAAATCAAGGTCCCAGAATCTAGAGAGGCCACAATCCAAACTGCTGGAGGTCTAGTGTGAAGTTTCCACAATCAGCGATGATTTGGGGAGCCATGTCATCTGCTGGTGTAGCTCAAATGTGTTTTATCAAGACCAAAATTAGCGCAGCCATCTACCAGGAGATTTTAGAGCACAATCATTTTTCAAGCTGGTGTTATAAAGTATTCTTTACGGAGATAACGACTTTTGAGTTTTCATTGGCTGTAAGCCATAATCATCAAAATAAACACGTGAAATAGATCACTCTGTTTGCAATGACTCTATATAATATACAGTTGTGCTCAAAAGTTTGCATACCCTGGCAGAAATGTTGCTTTCTTGCCATTTTTTTCAGAGAATATGAATGATAACACCAAACCTTTTTCTCCATTCATGGTTAGTGGTTGGGTGAATCCAATCATTGTCAAACTACTGTGTCTTTTCTTTTTAAATCATAATGACAACCCAAAGCATCCAAATGACCCATCAGGCTAGATGGTGAAAGTTGGTGGATAGCCATTTTCAGGTCTCTCCAGAGATGCTCAATTGAGTTTAGTTCAGGGCTCTAGCTGGGCCAGTCAAGAATAGTCACAGAGTTTTTCTGAAGTCACTCCTTTGTTATTTTAGCTGTGTGCTTAGGATCGTTACCTTGTTGGAAGGTGAACCTTCGGCCAACTCTGAGGTCCAGAGCACTCTGGAAGATGTTTTCATCCAGAATATCTCTGTACTTGGCTGCATTCATGTTTCTTTCAATGGCAACCAGTCGTCCTGTCCCTGCAGCTGAAAAACACCCCCAAAGCATGATGCTGCCACCACCATGTTTCACTGTTGGGATTGTATTGGGTAGGTGATGAGCAGTGCCTTCTTTTCTCCACACATACCGCTTAGAATTACCACCAAAAAGGTCTATCTTCGTCTCATCAGACCAGATAATCTTATTTCTCATAGTCTGGGAGTCCTTCTATGTGGGCTTTCATATGTCTTGCACTGAGGAGAGGCTTTCGTCGGGCCACTCTGCCATAACAGTTCATCTGGTGGAGGGCTGCGGTGATAGTTGACTTTGTGGAACTTTCTCCCATCTCCCTACTGAATCTCCTCAGTGATCTTGGGGTTCTTCTATACCTCTCTCACCAAGGCTCTTCTCCCACAATTGCTCAGTTTGGCTGGTCTGCCAGGTCTAGGAAGACTTCTGGTGGTCCCTAACTTCTTCCATTTAAGGATTATGGAGGCCACTGTGCTCTTAGGAATCTTGTGTAGTGCAGAAATTATTTTGTAACCTTGGGCAGATGTATGCCTTGCCACAATTCTGTCTCTGAGCTCATTGGCCAGTTCCCTTGATCTCATGATTCTCACTTGGTCTGACATGCACTGTTAGCTGTGAGGTTTTACATAGACAGGTGTGTGTCTTTCCAAATCAAGCCCTATCAGTTTAATTAAACACAGCTGGACTGCAGTAAAGGAGTAGAACCATCTCAAGGAGGATCACAAGGAAATGGACAGCATGTGACTTAAATATGAGTGTCTGAGCAAAGGGTTTGAATACTTATGACCATGTAATATTTCAGTTTTTCTATTATTAATAAATATGCAAAAACATCTACATTTCTGCTTTTTTTCCGTCAAGATGGTTTACAGAGTTTTAGGCTCCGGGATTCTCCCGCTTCACAGGGTGGATCCCAAGCCTTGTCTGCACCTGCGGTCTCCCATTCAACTTCGTCCACTGTGGGTGATGCTGAGCATAAACGTTTGTCCCAGCATCTTGCTCAGGCTTGTGCTGTTCATCTGGTTACTGTTGGTTCTTCAGTCAAGCCTATGGTAACCAGCGGTAGGCAGCGACGAAAGGAAGCTCTGGAGACTAAGTCCAGAAATCATACTACTGAGCAGGCCCGTGATGTGGTGGTGTCTCATTTGTGGTCGGACGTCAGCTGCTTTGGTGATGTGGCAGTTTCGGATTGGTCCACAAGCAAGTTCCTGTCCGACTGGACATGACCTGAACGTATAAAAGGTCCTCCACGGTGCTTGCCGGCATGCTAGTGTCATCTCAGTTATTCATGTGTATGGGACTTTGCTCCAGTGTGGTCTGTTCTAGCATGTGCTCAGGGTCAGTGGAAAGCCATTAGAATTCCAGTTCTCCAGAGAGGAGATTGTCTGCATGACTTCAGGGCTGGCTTTTAGCTATTAGAATTATGGTATCTCAGGAGAGGACTTGGTTGAGTGCACGTGCTTATTGTGAGACCACTAGCTGCCTTTACCCCGTTTGTGGGTCACGTTCCCCTGTGAGGTTAACTGGGGTCATGTGTAGCCCCATACCTGCTCTTTCGCAGAGCTTGTTTTCCGTTACTGTGTGCGAGTGACACAGCTCAGTAAGCAGAGCTTCTGTCTTGCTTCTGCTTGCATGTTTATTTCTGGTGCTGTCACTCGATGTGTGCAAGCGATCTTTTGTTAGGTGTTCTGTCATTGATAACACTAGCTGCAGTTTAACATCTCTGCACGGTGGACCCCGAGTTGCGATTGCAATTTTCTAATAAAATTATTTAGTGCAATCCGCCAACCCTAACATAGAGAGTACTTAATGAGAAAAAAAGGAACTTTTTAATTTTAACAAATGGCTGCAGTGAAACAAATAATGAA
This sequence comes from Ranitomeya variabilis, assembly GCF_051348905.1. NCBI lineage: Eukaryota > Metazoa > Chordata > Amphibia > Anura > Dendrobatidae > Ranitomeya > Ranitomeya variabilis. The sequence continues at coordinate 1,137,973,127 of NC_135232.1, forward strand.
AAATTTAAAGGGATCTGAATACTTTCCATACCCACTGTATGTAATAAGGATAAGACTGTATGATATAGAATGCCATACTGTGTATAAAGGCTAAATGTTGGAAATACCAGGATCTTGCATGTATATGGTTACTGGAGTACAGAAAGGATGATGTAGCAATGAATCTATTTGAAATGTTGAATGGTGTTCTCCAGAGTTATATACTGTAGATATAAGGGGAAGGTAATGGAGATTGTTTATGGAGGCATGGTACCTCAGGCCCCAGGGCCATTTACGGCCCTCAATTACCTTTTATCAGGCCCCCCCCCCCGAGCAGATTCTCAGGGACCGCATTCTTGTGCAGGGAGGTGTATTTTGATTGCCACATGCTCATTAATTTCTTCTTGCTCTGTTAGCACACACAGTGCAGTGTTCACTACTGAACATTGAAAGGCATGCAATGAAAGATTACATCCTGAAACCAGTGCCAGTCTGCAGTTACTCTCTGCGTTTGAGTAACTGGACATGATTTCCACTGCGTCGTGGTCTAGGGACTTGTTCAGTAATTTGAAACTGTAATTGGGACATGGAGTGTCTGGCACTAGTCAAGTGGTCCGGCAAAGGCAACCAGGTTTTACCGCAGTGAATGGTGGATTTGTGGCTGGTTATACGATCTCTCACATGCTGGGTAGTCTCACCGACATAAAGGAGTCCACAGGGGCATTTAATAATGTAGATGACAAAATTGGAATCGCACATATAGAAACCTTTTATGAGGTACGACTTACCAGTCCTTGGATGTGTCAGATTTGGTAAAATAGGAACATGCTGCACAGCTGAGGCAGGGGAATGTGCCCTGTCTGCGGGAACCCAGAAACTGTTGAGTCGGTAATTTGATAGAGCTCCCTATGTCAGCCTTAATCAATTTATCATGGATGTTGCAGGGTCTCTTCAAGCATATCATGGCAGATGTCTTGAATGCCTCTATGTTTGGATAAACCCGTCATAATAGTGGCCAACGTTTTTTAATAATAGTATGGATTTTAGGCATAAGTGGGTTGTAGGTATGTAAAAAAGGTATTCTCTCTCCCTGTATACTAGGGTGACAGGGGATGTGGCATGAGGGTCCTGTCAGTTTCTTGTTTTAATAGCGTTGTAGGGTAGCCTCTTTCTCCAAATTTCTGTGACATTTCGCTGAGCCTAGTAGGTAATAGGTTTTTTTCAGAGACTATGCGAGAGACCCATTGGAACTGGGAATGTCGAAGACTGGTGTTAGTGTACTTGGGATGAAAGCTGGGAAAAAGAAGTTGTTGCAATCGGTCGGATAGGTGAAGAGGTTAGTAGAAATTGTGCCTGAGAGATCCTTAATCCTATAGAAGATGCCATCGATATAGCGATGCCTGCATAGGGAGTGCTGTTGGAATAGGTCACTGGCGTATATGTGGTGTTCCTCAGAGAGGCATTGGCTGGAGCCACGTTCGAGCCCATAGCGGTATCACAGACTTGTACATAGCAAAAACAAAGTAACACATAGTTCAATACTTATAGGAGGAGTGAGGGCCGTGCTCACATGCTCACAATCTATAAGTCTATAAAGTGGCATATGTTCTCCTGAACTTGAAAACAGGGAGAATGCACCCTTTCTTAAAGAAATAATGGCAGCTTGGGATCTTCTATCAAGGCTGAGAGCACACCGTCATTTCTTGAAAGGCAGCAGCATCCTCAAGGTGTTAAGGTAGCGACTGTGGCATCATGCCATTGATGGATTGGAAGTTTTGCTTTGAAGAACATGAACCGTTACGACAGTGGATGAGGTGGCCTAAGCAAAACAGTGACTCCTACTGTGATTGAAATAAGCAACGGAACATTTACTTAATTTTGCTCTCTATTTTCTTCTCACTCATGCACTTGCCAGATTTTGCAAAACAGGCCAAATGTGATTAACATTCGTTACTACTTCTACTGGGATGGTTGCTGTCAGCCATACCGGTGGTGTTAAAGCTGCTGCAAGTGGGGACTACATTCCTATCCATGATATTTTTTTTTCCTATTGCTGTGCCACATCCATTGCCATGTTGAGGTTTAGCATACATTTTGAAAAAAAGTGTAATGTTTAATTTGTTTCTAAATTTTGTAAACAAACTTACATTTTTGACTTAAAATTGTTCCACTCATGACAAAAAAACTTAATCCCAAATGAATAGGTTACTTTCTATCTAAAACCGAGAAAAGAAAGAGTATAGATGTCCCAAACACCATATTTAAAAATAAATAACAACCTTTATTCAATCAAACAATAGTAAACATATCCAACACAATTATATGTATACATGCGGTAAGCAATATATACCAACGCAGAGGTGTCAAAGAGGAAACATAACAGTACACCAGGTTATATGTGAGTCACACAATCCATCCCTAGGGTAAATATCAAGTGCATCAATAAAAGAATGGCGACATATAGGGCCCTATAACAAGTCGTATAACATGTGATCCCCATGTGAAATAGAGGGTCCAAAAATCCACCATTAAACCAGTATAATTGCGCACTTACCCATTATTAATGTATAGGGGAGTGACCCACACTTTGCCCAGCGACCCCGGACGTGCGTTTCGGGGTATAACTTTATCAACAGGGTTTAGGTGTGTCTCCGTCTCATGTGTGTATATATATACATTACACCGGAAGTGTGGCCGGTGAACGCCCCATGCGCACTGGCGCGCCACACCAGTCACCATCAAGGGCCGTCAATGCAGGGCGCACACAGGGCGGAATACCACCGTAAGACGTCATACAGTGTGCGCCCCGCATCTATAGATAGCCATAGAGGGGGACGGGTGAAAGGGATAACTAGCGCGCATGCACTCACACCAGTGGCCATTTTCAAGGAGCCCAAGAGCGCCGCCATATTTGTGAGGACACAGGTAAGTAAGAAGATATATAAACCTTATACTGTGTACTATAAAACTACAAATACCAATAAAAAACTAATAGCAACATTATTTGCTGTGCAGATGAATGTAGATTAAAAAGAGAAAAAATATACAAGCTAATATATGCATACCAACGTACATATTATATAAGTGATACAAAAATCCATGTGCATAATAAAGTGCAAATATGACATAGAAGATATTTTCTCAAATTCTTCAAACATCCGTGTAGAGAGACAGTGGAGAAAGGCCATCGCAATTGAATGACATCAGGGCTCATGGTCACTGTATCAGACTATAACTAAAAAACTAAAAAACACAAAAGACAGTAAGTAAAAACAAATCACAATGAGGACATGTACGTAAATATACAGAGAGAGACAGGGCAATAACCCTGTTCAAGTCAGATCGAGAGAAGCCACACAGGTCGGATGAAAAAGGGCCGGGCTAGTGTAAACACAATACAGGTCACAAGAAAGGGGCAAAGCTCAGCTTTTCATTGAGTCCTTTAGGAGCAAGGGTGTCAAGGGTGATGATCCACTTGCATTCACGCTGTGCCATGATCTTCACCATATTGCCACCCCTGATACCACCATGGACCTTATCAATGCCTCTCACTTTAAGGCCAGCAGGATCGGAGCCGTGATATAACCGAAAATGCCTGGGTAAAGTTTTAAGACTACATATATCTATGGCTTCCTTGGCGGACAAACTATCCCGTACATGTTCGCGCGTCCTAACTTTCAACTCCCTAGATGTGAGACCAATATATATAAGGGAGCAGGGACATGTAGCATAATATATCACAAACGTGGTATTGCATGAAATATACTCCCGAATCTTAAATTCCCTGCTCCCATTAGATGTTTTAAAGGTCCCACATCTGAGAATGTTAGGACACACAACACATGAACCGCAGGGGAAGCAGCCCTGTCTTGGGCCACCTGTACTGAAGGGACTCCTAGTTTTAGCCACATAGTGGCTTCTCACCAGGTTGTCCCCTAAATTTCTTCCCCTGCGTTGTGTCATTAGAGGGAATTCAGTAAGTTGTGAAGACAAGACATTGTCAGTTAACAAGACAGGCCAATGTCTGTTCAGACTTTCACGGATCAGATCCCACCAACAGTTAGACGTGGAGATGAATCTAACCTCAGAATCATACGTTGGTTTGGTTTGCTTGGTTTGAAGCAACAGGTCCCCCCTACGTGCAGATCTTGCCCGTCTATATCCTGCCCTGACACACCAACGACTGTATCCCCGGGCCTCAAAATGTTCAGTGAGAATGCCGGACTGTCTCTCGAAGCGGACATCTGTGGAGCACACCCGCCTGTTCCTCAAGAATTGTCCAACTGGGATGGCTGTTATGATCCTAGTGGTAGAGGATCTCAGGAGTTCCAGCTAAGTCCGCAAACACAAAAACCAGCTCATAGGGAAGTGGTAACTTGGCTGACCGCATACCTGATACTGGCACAACAACTAGAAGCAGCCGGGGAACGTACCTACGTTGATTCTAGACGTCTCGCATCAGCCGGAGAACTAACTAACCCTTTCAGAGAAAATAAGACCTCACTTGCCTCCAGAAAAAAGACCCCAAAGTTATAATACAAGCCCCCAACAAATAATAATGGTGAGGTAAGAAGAAAAGACAAACGTAAGCATGAACTAGATTTAGCAAAGAGAGGCCCACTAATTAATAGCAGAAAATAGGAAGAGGACTTATGCGGTCAGCAAAAACCCTATAAAAATATCCACGCTGAATATCCAAGAACCCCCGCACCGACTAACGGTGTGGGGGGAGAATATCAGCCCCCTAGAGCTTCCAGCAAATACAGAAATCACATTTTGAACAAGCTGGAACAAAATAGGAGCAAATGCAAAGGGACAAAAATAAGAAAGCAGAACTTAGCTTATCTTGCAAAACTCAGGGACCAGGAGTCAGGAGGAAAACAGACATAGACTGATTACATCGATTCCAGGCACTAGACTGAGTTTCCAGGAAGTCTAAATAGGAACACCCAAGGCCTAACGAACCAGGTGGGTACCAACCTGGAGAAAGATAATCCAAGTGCCATACCGCTAGTGACCACAAGAGGGAGCCAACAAATATAGTTCACAACAGTACCCCCCCTTTAAGGAGGGGTCACCGAACCCTCACCAAGACCACCAGGGCGATCAGGATGAGCAGCGTGAAAGGCACGAACCAAATCGGCCGCATGAACATCAGAGGCGGCCACCCAGGAATTATCCTCCTGACCATAGCCCTTCCATTTGACCAGATACTGAAGCCTCCGTCTAGAGAGACGAGAATCCAAGATCTTCTCCACCACGTACTCCAACTCGCCCTCAACCAATACCGGAGCAGGAGGCTCAACAGCAGGAACCATAGGCACAACGTACCGCCGCAACAAAGACCTATGGAACACATTGTGAATGGCAAACGACACAGGAAGATCCAAACGAAAAGACACCGGATTAAGGACTTCCAAAATTTTATAAGGACCAATAAAGCAAGGCTTAAACTTAGGAGAGGAAACCTTCAGAGGGACAAACCGAGAAGACAACCAAACCAAATCCCCAACACGAAGTCGGGGACCCACACCGCGGCGGCGGTTGGCAAAACACTGAGCCTTCTCCTGTGACAACTTCAAGTTGTCCACCACATGATTCCAAATCCGCTGCAACCTATCCACCACGGAATCCACCCCAGGACAGTCAGAAGGCTCAACATGACCCGAGGAAAAACGCGGATGAAAACCAGAGTTGCAGAAAAATGGCGAAACCAAAGTAGCGGAACTAGCCCGATTATTGAGGGCAAACTCAGCCAATGGCAAGAAGGTCACCCAATCATCCTGATCCGCAGAAACAAAACATCTCAAATAAGCCTCCAGCGTCTGATTCGTTCGCTCCGTTTGGCCATTAGTCTGAGGATGAAAGGCAGATGAAAAAGACAAATCAATGCCCATCTTAGCACAAAAAGATCGCCAGAATCTGAACACAAACTGGGATCCTCTGTCAGACACGATATTCTCAGGAATGCCGTGCAAACGAACCACATTCTGAAAGAACAAAGGAACCAGATCGGAAGAGGAAGGCAACTTAGGCAAGGGCACCAAATGGACCATCTTGGAAAAACGATCACACACCACCCAGATGACAGACATTCCTTGAGACACCGGAAGATCTGAAATGAAATCCATGGAAATGTGCGTCCAAGGCCTCTTCGGGACGGGCAAGGGCAAAAGCAACCCGCTGGCATGAGAACAGCAAGACTTAGCCCGAGCACAAATCCCACAGGACTGCACAAAAGAACGCACATCCCGCGACAAGGAAGGCCACCAAAAGGACCTAGCCACCAAATCTCTGGTACCAAAAATCCCAGGATGCCCTGCCAACACCGAGGAATGAACCTCAGAGATAACTCTGCTGGTCCATTTATCAGGAACAAACAATCTATCAGGTGGGCAAGGGTCAGGTCTACCAGCCTGAAATCTCTGCAACACACGTCGCAAATCAGGAGAAATGGCTGACAAGATTACTCCCTCTTTAAGAATACCAGCTGGCTCTGAGACGCCAGGAGAATCAGGCACAAAACTCCTAGAAAGAGCATCAGCCTTCACATTCTTTGAACCAGGCAGGTACGAGACCACAAAGTCAAAACGGGAGAAAAACAACGACCAACGAGCCTGTCTAGGATTCAGGCGCTTAGCAGACTCGAGATACATCAGATTTTTGTGATCAGTCAAGACCACCACACGATGCTTAGCTCCCTCGAGCCAATGACGCCACTCCTCAAATGCCCACTTCATGGCCAACAACTCCCGATTACCAACATCATAGTTCCGCTCAGCAGGCGAAAATTTCCTATAGAAAAAAGCACATGGTCTCATCACAGAGCAACCAGAGCCTTTCTGCGACAAAACAGCTCCGGCACCGATCTCAGAAGCATCCACTTCAACCTGAAAGGGAAGTGAGACATCAGGCTGGCACAAAACAGGCGCTGAAGTAAACCGGCGCTTCAGCTCCCGAAAAGCCTCCACGGCTGCAGGAGCCCAATTAGCAACATCAGAACCTTTCTTGGTCATATAAGTCAAAGGTTTAACAACGCTAGAAAAATTAGCAATAAAACGACGGTAGAAATTAGCAAAACCCAAGAACTTCTGAAGACTCTTAACAGACGTGGGTTGAGTCCAATCATGAATAGCTCGGACCTTGACTGGGTCCATCTCCACAGTAGAAGGGGAGAAAATAAAACCCAAAAAGGAAACCTTCTGCACCCCAAAGAGACACTTTGAGCCCTTCACAAACAAAGCACTATCACGCAAAACCTGAAACACCATCCTGACCTGCTTTACATGAGAATCCCAATCATCAGAAAAAAACAGAATATCATCTAGATAAACAATCATGATTTTATCTAGATACTTCCGGAAGATGTCATGCATAAAGGACTGAAACACTGAAGGAGCATTAGAGAGCCCAAAAGGCATCACCACGTACTCAAAATGACCTTCGGGCGTATTGAACGCAGTTTTCCATTCATCTCCCTGCTTAATGCGCACAAGGTTGTACGCACCACGAAGATCTATCTTGGTGAACCAACTGGCACCTTTAATCCGAGCAAACAAGTCCGACAATAGTGGCAAAGGATACTGAAATTTGACAGTGATATTATTCAGAAGCCAATAGTCAATACAAGGTCTCAAAGACCCGTCTTTCTTAGCCACAAAAAAAAATCCCGCACCAAGAGGGGAAGAAGATGGACGAATATGTCCCTTCTCCAAAGACTCCTTTATATAAGAACGCATTGCGGCATGCTCAGGTACAGACAGATTAAATAATCGTCCCTTAGGAAATTTACTACCAGGAATCAAATCTATAGCGCAGACACAGTCCCTATGAGGAGGAAGGGCACTGGACCTGGACTCACTGAATACATCCTGATAGTCCAATAAATACTCCGGAACTTCAGAAGGAATAGAAGAAGCAATAGACACCGGCGGGGAATCGCAATGAATTCCCTGACAACCCCAACTTGACACAGACATAGCCTTCCAATCCAAAACCGGATTATGGGTCTGTAACCATGGCAGACCCAAAATGACCAAATCATGCATTTTATGCAGAACAAGAAAACGAATCACCTCCCGATGTTCAGGAGTCATGCACATGGTCACTTGTGTCCAATACTGCAGTTTATTCTCCGCCAATGGCGTAGCATCAATTCCTCTAAGAGGAATAGGATTTTCCAAAGGCTCCAGGACAAAACCACAGCGCTTGGCAAACGACAAGTCCATAAGACTCAGGGCAGCACCAGAATCCACAAATGCCATAACAGGGTAGGAAGACAATGAGCAAATTAAAGTCACAGACAAAATAAACTTAGGCTGCAAATTACCAATGGCGACAGGACTAACAACCTTTGCTAGGTGTTTAGAGCATGCTGAGATAACATGTGTAGAGTCACCACAGTAAAAACACAACCCATTCTGACGTCTATGATTTTGTCGTTCAGTTTTAGTCTGAATTCTATCACATTGCATTGAGTCAGGTGTCCGTTCAGACAATACTGCCAGAGGATTAGCAGATTTGCGCTCCCGCAAACGCCGATCAATCTGAATGGCAAGAGTCATAGAATCATTCAGACTTGTAGGGATGGGAAAACCCACCATCACATTCTTAATGGCCTCAGAAAGGCCATTTCTGAAATTTGCAGCCAGAGCACACTCATTCCATTGAGTAAGCACGGACCATTTCCGAAATTTTTGGCAATACACTTCAGCTTCATCCTGGCCCTGAGAGATAGCCAGCAACGCTTTTTCTGCCTGAATTTCAAGATTAGGCTCCTCATAAAGCAATCCGAGCGCCAGAAAAAACGCATCAATATTTGCCAATGCAGGATCTCCTGGCGCCAATGAGAAAGCCCAATCCTGAGGGTCGCCACGCAAGAAGGAGATAACAATTTTAACTTGCTGATCTGAGTCTCCAGACGAACGAGGTCTCAAAGATAGAAACAATTTACAATTATTCCTAAAATTCCTAAATTTAAACCGATCTCCAGAGAACAGCTCAGGAATAGGTATCTTAGGCTCTGACATAGGACTACAAGTAACAAAATCCTGAATGCCCTGCACTCGTGCAGCAAGCTGATCCACACTAGTAATCAGAGTCTGAACATTCATGTCTGCAGCAGAGCTTCAAGCCACTCAGAGAAAAAGGGGAAGAAAAAAAAAAAAAACCTCAGAACTTCTTTTCTTTTAATCCCGCTTCTGCAATGCATTAAATATTCTCTTTTAGGCCTGGAATACTGTTATGATCCTAGTGGTAGAGGATCTCAGGAGTTCCAGCTAAGTCCGCAAACACAAAAACCAGCTCATAGGGAAGTGGTAACTTGGCTGACCGCATACCTGATCCTGGCACAACAACTAGAAGCAGCCGGGGAACGTACCTATGTTGATTCTAGACGTCTCGCACCAGCCGGAGAACTAACTAACCCTTTCAGAGAAAATAAGACCTCACTTGCCTCCAGAGAAAAGACCCCAAAGTTATAATACAAGCCCCCAACAAATAATAACGGTGAGGTAAGAAGAAAAGACAAACGTAAGCATGAACTAGATTTAGCAAAGAGAGGCCCACTAATTAATAGCAGAAAATAGGAAGAGGACTTATGCGGTCAGCAAAAAACCCTATAAAAATATCCATGCTGAATATCCAAGAACCCCCGCACCGACTAACGGTGTGGGGGGAGAATATCAGCCCCCTAGAGCTTCCAGCAAAAACAGAAATCACATTTTGAACAAGCTGGAACAAAATAGGAGCAAATGCAAAGGGACAAAAATAATAAAGCAGAACTTAGCTTATCTTGCAAAACTCAGGGACCAGGAGTCAGGAGGAAAACAGACATAGACTGATTACATCGATTCCAGGCACTAGACTGAGTTTCCAGGAAGTCTAAATAGGAACACCCAAGGCCTAACGAACCAGGTGGGTACCAACCTGGAGAAAGATAATCCAAGTGCCATACCGCTAGTGACCACAAGAGGGAGCCAACAAATATAGTTCACAACAGATGGCCTTTATTACTGAATAATTGTGTGCCGAGGAGGCATGTAACAAAGAATTTACAGATGTTTCTTTTCTATATAGATCAGTCTCAATAGAACCATCCTCGGCTACACACAAAGTAATATCCAGAAAATCAATTTTGTTTTTTCCAAGTGTACGTGAATTTTAAATTAAAGATGTTATTATTGAGTTCCTGCATGAATCTGGTTAGGCTGGTCTCGCTACCATTCCAAATCATAAGAACATCATCAATGTAGCGAAATCTGCCCACCACTGGGTATGCGGCATGTGCCCCGTCACCCTGAAAAATGTGCCTTTCCCAAAAACCCAAAAATAAATTAGCATATGAAGGAGCACATGCCACACCCATCGCAGTACCCTGTGTCTGTAAATAAAATCTATCTTTAAACACAAAAAAATTGTGAGTCAAAATAAATTCCAACAAATCCAAAATAAACTCCAAAAAATGGCCATCCCAGTTGGAAGTCTCGAGGAAGAAGCGGGTCACCCTTAGTCCATCTTCATGTCTGATCGATGTGTAGAGAGACTCTATATCAATTGTAACCAGAAGCTTACCCGCCTCCAGAGACAGCCCATCAACCCTTCTCAATACATCAGTAGTGTCTCTGACATAGGAGGGCAAGGTCTCAACTAATGTCTTCAAATAGAAATCAATAAACTTAAAGGCATTTTCACAAAGCCCTCCTATCCCAGAGACAATAGGTCGGCCCGGTAGATTAACAGCGTCCTTGTGTATCTTGGGCAGGACATAGAAGGTGGCGACCCTGGGAAATTTAGGCAATAAGCCATCTAAAACCTTTTTAGGAACAATACCCGACTCGTAGGCTGATACCACAATTTGTTCCAATTTCTTCAGGAAATCCCCGAAGTGGGATTCTGCATTAAGACACGATACGTGTCCTTATTCCTAAGTTGCCTGAGTGCCTCCTTTTCATATTTCTCAATTGGCCAGATCACCACATTCCCCCCCTTGTCCGCTAGTTTAATGACCATGAAATTGCCATGAAGTGTTCTAAAAGCTTCATTGAGTTACTTATTAAATTAGACGAAACAAAGCTGTTGGACATAGAAAAAGAGATTGAAAACATTCAGGTGCTAATTAAGGATGAGCTGACGCCTGAGGCGGTGGAGAAATTGAATGGGGATTTGGATAAGGATTTTTCTAAATGGGAACAGGAGATCTGTGCGACTCTGTGAAGTAGCAGAGTTTGCTTATTCTGCCATATTGTGCCGCCATTTGCTAGCAGCAGGTTCGTCTCCTGCATGGTGGACCCCGGGCTGCAAACACACCAATAATAATATCTAAATATACTCGGTCGTTCTGCCAGCCCTAACATAATCCTAGCACCAGGGTCTGGTTAGCAATGGCAGACAAACAGCAATCTTTGCGGTACATCCAGCAGCTGGAGGGCAGGTTGGTGGCTCTCGAGCACACAACCTCAGCTGTGGATGTTACTGCAGTAGCTGTTCAGGCTGCTAGCGTGGCTGCAGCAACTTTGTCCACTGCCACCCCTGCTCTGACCCTATCTCTCCTCCCATTGCCAGAAAAATTTTCTGGTGATGTCAAATCTTGTAGGGGTTTCATGAGTCAGTGCTCTATACACCTCGAGCTCCTGGCTGCACGCTACCCTACAGAGCAGGCAAAAGTCGGATTCATTATGTCTTTCCTGTCAGACAGGGCGTTGGAGTGGGCTACGCTGCTGTGGGAGCGTGGTGTTCATGTGGTGCAAAGTGCTTCGCTGTTCCTGAGCACTCTGAAACAGGTCTTTTTAGGACCTTGAGTGTTGTGAATTCTGTTCTTGGGCTCCCTCCAGTGGTTATCAGTGGTTGCACGGCTGTCTGTCCTTCACAGCAGTTATCAGGTGTGTTCACTCTGGACTGGGCTATTTAGTCTGGCTTCACCCTTTAGTGAATGCCAGTTGTCAATTGTATCTGGAGCGTTTTTGCTAACCGTCGGCGGCGTGTGGGTTCCCGGCTTCGGGTTGGGGATTTGGTCTGGTTGTCTTCCCGTCATGTTCCTATGAAGGTTTATTCCCCTAAGTTCAAGCCTCGGTTTATTGGTCCTTACAGGATTTCTGAGATTATCAATCCAGTGTCTTTTCGTTTGGCCCTTCCAGCCTCTTTTTCCATCCACAATGTTTTTCATAGATCTTTGTTGCGGAAATATGTGGTACCCATCGTTCCCTCTGTTGATCCTCCTGCCCCGGTGTTGATTGATGGGGAGTTGGAGTATGTTGTTGAGAAGATCTTGGATTCTCGTTTTTCAAGGCGAAGGCTTCAGTATCTTGTCAAGTGGAAGGGTTATGGCCAGGAGGATAATTCGTGGGTTGTTGCCTCTGATGTTCATGCTGACGATTTGGTTTGTGCCTTCCATTTGGCTCGTCCTGATCGGCCTGGGGGCTCTGGTGAGGGTTCGGTGACCCCTCCTCAAGGGGGGGTACTGTTGTGAATTCTGTTCTTGGGCTCCCTCCGGTGGTTATCAGTGGTAGCGCGGCTGTCTGTCCTTCACAGCAGTTATCAGGTGTGTTCACTCTGGACTGGGCTATTTAGTCTGGCTTCACCCTTTAGTGAGTGCCAGTTGTCAATTGTATCTGGAGGATTCACATCTCTTCATGGTCTCTCTTGCTTCCTGGTCTTTTCACCAAGATAAGTCCTGCTTGTTTTGCAGCCCACATTTTGTGGGCCTTATTGTTTAGTGCATTTCATGTTTTTTCTTGTCCAGCTTAATCTGTGTAAGGATTTATGCAGTCAAGCTGGTATCTCTGGAGAGGCAGATATACCCTTCATGTCTTTAGTTAGATGTGAAGTTTTTGTATTTTCTGTGGTGGATATTTCATAGTGTTTTAATACTGACCGCATAGTACTCTGTCCTATCTTTCCTATCCAGCTAGATTGGCCTCCTTTGCTAAATTCTGTTTTCAGCCTGTGTATGTTTTTTCCTCTCCTCTCACAGTCAATATTTGTGGGGGGCTGCCTATCCTTTGGGAATTTTCTCTGAGGCGAGATAGCCTTCCCTTTTCTATCTATAGGGTTAATTAGTCCTCCGGCTGTGTCGAGGTGTCTAGGATCAGTAGGTACATCCCACGGCTACTTCTAGTTGCGGTGTTAAGTCCAGGGTCTGCGGTCAGTACAGTTACCACATTCTCCAGAGTACGTCTCATGCCGTTCCTAGGCCACCAGATCATAACAGTACAACTGGCCAACAATGAGTTAACCGCATCTCAAAAGAAGGGAAAGAAAGTGCTGAGCCATTTTTTTTTTCTGTACTCTGTTGTGTTTTTTTCCCTCTTACCTCTGGGTGGCTCAGGAGTTAGGCACTGATATGGATGTTCAGGGACCTGCTTCTCGTGTGGATCAACTTGCTGCTAGAGTACAGGGTATTTCTGATTATATCGTGCAGACTCCTGTTTTAGAGCCTAGAATTCCTACCCCTGATCTGTTTTTTGGGGACAGGTCTAAATTTCTGAGCTTTAAAAATAACTGTAAACTGTTTTTTGCTCTGAAGCCCCGTTCCTCTGGTGATCCCATCCAGCAGGTTAAAATTGTCATATCTCTGTTGCGTGGTGACCCCCAGGATTGGGCATTTGCCCTGGAACCTGGGAATCCGGCGTTGTTAAATGTAAACACCTTTTTTCAGGCGCTTGGGTTATTATATGATGAACCTAACTCTGTAGAGCATGCTGAGAAAACACTGTTGGCCCTGTGTCAGGGTCAAGAAGCGGCAGAATCATATTTCCAGAAATTTAGAAAATGGTCTGTGTTGACTAAATGGAATGAGGATGCTTTGGCGGCAATTTTCAGAAAGGGTCTTTCTGAATCCGTTAAAGATGTTATGGTGGGCTTCCCCACGCCTGCTGGTCTGAGTGATTCTATGTCTCTGGCCATTCAAATTGATCGGCGCTTGCGTGAACGCAGAGTTGTGCACACTATGGCGTTGTCTTCCGAGCGGAGTCCTGAGCCTATGCAATGTGATAGGATTGTGTCTAGAGCCGAACGACAAGGATTCAGACGTCAGAATGGGTTGTGTTTTTACTGCGGCGATTCTGCTCATGTTATTTCTGATTGCCCTAAGCGTGTCAAGAGAATCGCTAGTTCCGTTACCATCAGTACTGTACAACCAACATTTCTGTTATCTGTGACCCTGATCTGCTCATTATCGTCATTTTCTGTCATGGCATTTGTGGATTCGGGCGCCGCGTTAAATTTAATGGACTTAGAATTTGCCAGACGTTGTGGGTTTCCCTTGCAGCCTTTGCAGAGTCCTATCCCTTTGAGGGGCATTGGTGCTACACCAGTGGCTAAAAATAAACCTCAGTTTTGGACACAGCTAACCATGCGTATGGTGCCAGCCCATCAGGAAGATTGTCGTTTTTTGGTGTTGCAGAATCTGCATGATGCTATTGTGCTGGGGTTTCCATGGTTACAGGTGCATAATCCGGTGTTGGATTGGAAATCTATGTCTGTGACTAGTTGGGGTTGTCAGGGGGTTCATGATGACGTTTCTTTGATGTCAATTTCCTCCTCCCCCGCTTCTGAAGTTCCTGAGTTTTTGTCAGATTTCCAGGATGTTTTTGATGAGCCCAAGTCCAGTTCCCTTCCATCGCATAGGGTCTGTGATTGTGCTATTGACTTGATTCCAGGCTGTAAGTTCCCTAAGGGCCGACTTTTCAATCTGTCTGTGCCTGAACATACCGCCATGCGGAGTTATGTTAAGGAGTCTTTGGAGAAGGGGCATATTCGGCCATCTTCTTCTCCATTGGGAGCAGGTTTCTTTTTTGTTGCCAAGAAGGATGGCTCCTTGAGACCCTGTATTGATTATCGCCTCTTGAATAAGATCACGGTCAAATTCCAATACCCTTTGCCTTTGCTTTCTGATCTGTTTGCTAGGATTAACGGGGCTAGTTGGTTTACTAAGATTGACCTTCGAGGGGCATATAATCTTGTTCGTATTAAGCAGGGCGACGAATGGAAAACTGCGTTTAATATGCCCGAGGGCCATTTTGAATATCTTGTGATGCCATTCGGACTCTCTAATGCTCCATCTGTGTTTCAGTCCTTCATGCATGATATATTTCGGAATTATCTTGATAAATTCATGATTGTATATTTGGATGATATTTTGATTTTTTCGGATGATTGGGAGTCTCATGTGAAACAAGTCAGGATGGTATTTCAGATCCTTCATGATAATGCCTTGTTTGTGAAGGGGTCTAAATGCCTCTTTGGAGTACAGAAGGTTTCTTTTTTGGGCTTCATTTTTTCTCCTTCATCTATAGAAATGGATCCGGTTAAGGTTCAGGCCATTCATGATTGGATCCAGCCCACATGCGTGAAGAGCCTTCAGAAATTTTTGGGCTTTGCTAATTTTTATCGTCGTTTCATTGCCAACTTCTCCAGTGTGGTTAAACCCCTGACCGATTTGACGAAGAAAGGCGCTGATGTGACGAATTGGTCCTCTGCGGCCGTTTCTGCCTTTCAAGAGCTTAAACGCCGATTTACTTCTGCCCCTGTGTTGCGTCAGCCGGATGTTTCTCTTCCTTTTCAGGTTGAGGTTGACGCTTCTGAGATTGGGGCAGGGGCCGTTTTGTCTCAGAGGAATTCTGATGGTTCCTTGATGAAACCGTGTGCCTTCTTCTCTCGAAAGTTTTCGCCTGCGGAATGCAATTATGATGTCGGTAATCGTGAGTTGTTGGCTATGAAGTGGGCATTTGAGGAGTGGAGACATTGGCTTGAAGGGGCTAAGCACCGTATTGTGGTCTTGACCGATCATAAGAATCTGATTTACCTCGAGTCTGCCAAACGGCTGAATCCTAGACAGGCCCGATGGTCCCTGTTTTTCTCCCGTTTTGATTTTGTTGTCTCGTATCTTCTGGGTTCTAAGAATGTTAAGGCTGATGCCATCTCTAGGAGTTTTTTGCCTGATTCCCCTGGGGTCCTTGAGCCGGTCGGCATTCTGAAGGAGGGGGTGATTCTTTCTGCCATCTCCCCTGATTTACGACGGGTTCTTCAGGAATTTCAGGCTGATAAATCTGACCGCTGTCCAGTGGAGAAACTGTTTTTTCCTGATAGATGGACTAGCAAAGTGATTTCTGAGGTTCACTGTTCTGTGTTGGCTGGCCATCCTGGGATTTTTGGTACCAGAGATTAGGTTAGTAGGTCATTTTGGTGGCCTTCTTTGTCATGGGATGTGCGTTCCTTTGTGCAGTCCTGTGGGACTTGTGCGTGGGCCAAACCTTGCTGCTCACGCGCCAGTGGGTTGCTTTTGCCTTTGCCGGTCCCTGAGAGGCCTTGGACGCATATTTCTATGGATTTTATTTCGGATCTTCCGGTTTCCCAGAGGATGTCGGTTATCTGGGTGGTTTGTGACTGGTTTTCTAAGATGGTTCATTTGGTACCTTTGCCTAAATTACCTTCCTCTTCTGAGTTGGTTCCGTTGTTTTTTCAGCATGTGGTTCGCTTGCATGGCATTCCGGAGAATATTGTGTCCGACAGAGGTTCCCAGTTTGTTTCCAGGTTTTGGCGGGCCTTTTGTGCTAAGCTGGGCATTGATTTGTCTTTTTCTTCCACATTTCATCCTCAGACAAATGGCCAAACTGAGCGAACTAACCAGAATTTGGAAACTTATTTGAGATGCTTTGTGTCTGCCGATCAGGATGATTGGGTGGCTTTCTTGCCATTGGCCGAGTTTGCCCTTAATAATCAGGCTAGTTCTGCTAGCTTGGTTTCACCTTTCTTTTGCAATTCTGGGTTTCATCCTCGTTTTTCTTCAGGGCAGGTTGAGCCTTCTGATTGTCCTGGGGTGGACTCTGTGGTTGACAGGTTGCAGCAAATTTGGGCTCATGTTGTGGACAATTTGGTGTTGTCTCAGGAAGAGGCTCAGCGTTTTGCTAACCGTCGGCGGCGTGTGGGTTCCCGGCTTCGGGTTGGGGATTTGGTCTGGTTGTCTTCCCGTCATGTTCCTATGAAGGTTTATTCCCCTAAGTTCAAGCCTCGGTTTATTGGTCCTTACAGGATTTCTGAGATTATCAATCCAGTGTCTTTTTGTTTGGCCCTTCCAGCCTCTTTTTCCATCCACAATGTTTTTCATAGATCTTTGTTGCGGAAATATGTGGTACCCATCGTTCCCTCTGTTGATCCTCCTGCCCCGGTGTTGATTGATGGGGAGTTGGAGTATGTTGTTGAGAAGATCTTGGATTCTCGTTTTTCAAGGCGAAGGCTTCAGTATCTTGTCAAGTGGAAGGGTTATGGCCAGGAGGATAATTCGTGGGTTGTTGCCTCTGATGTTCATGCTGACGATTTGGTTCGTGCCTTCCATTTGGCTCGTCCTGATCGGCCTGGGGGCTCTGGTGAGGGTTCGGTGACCCCTCCTCAAGGGGGGGTACTGTTGTGAATTCTGTTCTTGGGCTCCCTCCGGTGGTTATCAGTGGTAGCGCGGCTGTCTGTCCTTCACAGCAGTTATCAGGTGTGTTCACTCTGGACTGGGCTATTTAGTCTGGCTTCACCCTTTAGTGAGTGCCAGTTGTCAATTGTATCTGGAGGATTCACATCTCTTCATGGTCTCTCTTGCTTCCTGGTCTTTTCACCAAGATAAGTCCTGCTTGTTTTGCAGCCCACATTTTGTGGGCCTTATTGTTTAGTGCATTTCATGTTTTTTCTTGTCCAGCTTAATCTGTGTAAGGATTTATGCAGTCAAGCTGGTATCTCTGGAGAGGCAGATATACCCTTCATGTCTTTAGTTAGATGTGAAGTTTTTGTATTTTCTGTGGTGGATATTTCATAGTATTTTAATACTGACCGCATAGTACTCTGTCCTATCTTTCATATCCAGCTAGATTGGCCTCCTTTGCTAAATTCTGTTTTCAGCCTGTGTATGTTTTTTCCTCTCCTCTCACAGTCAATATTTGTGGGGGCTGTCCATCCTTTGGGAACTTTCTCTGAGGCAAGATAGCCTTCCCTTTTCTATCTATAGTGTTAATTAGTCCTCCGGCTGTGTCGAGGTGTCTAGGATCAGTAGGTACATCCCACGGCTACTTCTAGTTGCGGTGTTAAGTCCAGGGTCTGCGGTCAGTACAGTTACCACATTCTCCAGAGTACGTCTCATGCCGTTCCTAGGCCACCAGATCATAACACTCGAGTCACCCATGATACGGTGCTCCAACTGTAGGCATTGACTCAGGGCTCATTCTTGGTCAGCCATTTTGCCGTGCACTTCCGCACCTTAGCATCTGAGCTGGAGTGGTCGGATATAGCCCTCATCCCTATATTTTGGAGGGGGCTGGCTGACCATGTTAAGGACGCTCTGGCCACTAGGGAGATTCCCTCCACACTGGAGGAGATAAGAGCTGTGTCCACTAGTATTGACCTCTGTTTTAATGAGCGGAGGTTAGAGCGAGCCCAGTGTCGGCAGAGGTTTCGGTTGGCTCCCACCTTGCCAAACCTTTGGAATCTCTGGTCCAGGCGCCTGAGTCACATGAGGCCATAGAGGTGTCACGAGCGGGATCTAAGTCCCGGACCGCTCGTGCACTAAGGGTCTGTCATATTTGCCGGCAGCCTAGACTTCTTGCCACGAGATGTCCCCAGCGGTCGGGGAAACGTCAGCGTCTAGTGGTAGTAGGTGGAGGTGCACTAGACACAGCGACGTTTGCCTCCAAATTGTCCTTTAAGGGGAAAATTACCATTGGCCCATCCACTCATTCGGTACAGCTTTGCATGGATTCCAGGGCGGAGGGCAATTTTATGTCTTCTGCCTTCGCCCAACGACACGCAATACCTCTGATGATGCTTGCCCAACAAGTGACCGTACGAGTGGTGAATGGGTCTACACTGCCCTCACAGATTACACACCAGACCATCCCATTTACTCTATCCATGTCGCCATCTCATCAGGAGATAAAATCTCTGCTCGTCATTCCAGAGGGAATTGATGAGGTCCTGTTAGGGATACCTTGGCTACGGTACCACTCTCCTCATATTGAGTGGTCCACAGGCAGGATTTTGGGATGGAGTGAATCTTGTGGGGGTAGATGTCAGAGGGAATGCGTTCATGTTGCTACTACTGAGGTACCTGCAGATCTCTCCTCTCTCCCCAAGCAATATTGGTCCTATGCGGATGTGTTCTCCAAAATGGCTGCAGAGACCCTTCCGCCTCATCGCCCTTATGACTGTCCTATTGACCTCTTGCCTGGTGCTGAGCCTCCCCGGTGTCGAGTCTACCCATTGTCTCTCCCAGAGACTGAGGCAATGTCTCAGTACATCCAGGAGAATCTGGCAACGGGATTCTTTAGTAAGTCTGTGTCACCTGCAGGGGCTGGGTTCTTCTTCATGCAGAAGAACGGAGAATTAGGTCCATGCATAGATTACAGGGGTCTTAACGTCAGCACCGTTAAGAACAAGTACCCATTGCCCCTGATATCTAAGCTTTTTGATAGGCTTCGGGGAGCAAGAGTGTTTACTAAACTAGATCTTTGGGGTGCTTACAACCTGATTTGCATCCATGAGGGGTTCGAATGTAATACGGCTTTTAACACCAGAGATGGGCACTATGAATATGTGATGATGCCCTTCGGGCTCTGTAATGCCCCCACCATTTTCCAAGACTTTGTAAGCGATATCTTCCAGGATATGCTCTCCACTTCGGTTGTAGTCTACCTGGATGATATTATCATCTACGCTCCAGATATAGACTCCCACCCGAGAGATGTTTGCAAAGTCTTCGACCTCCTACGGGCAAATTCCCTCTATGCCAAGTAGGAGTAGTGTGTGTTTGAGCAGGAGTCTTTGCCTTTCCTGGGCTATATCATCTCAGCCCAAGGATTGGCTATGGATCCTCCCAAGCTACAGGCTGTGATGGACTGGCAGGAACCCAACTTTCTCAAAGTGGTTCATTAATTACTATTGCCAGTTCATTTCCCAATTCTCAACTTTGGTAGCTCCTTTGGTTGCCCTCACTAAAAAGGGAGCAAATCCCAAATTGTGGTCGGAGGAGGTCTCCAAGGCCTTCCTCTCTATTAAATCCCACTTAGCTAGCGCTCCCATTCTACATCGCCCTGATGTAGATAAACCTTTCATAATGGAGGTGGATGCCTCATCTGTCGGTGCTGGAGCAGTCCTATTCCAAAAGGATGCTCAATGAAGTGCATTTGAACAGCAAGGCGGTTTGTTGTTGAAGGGAAATAGAGAGAAAAAAAAATCTATAAATCTTCAGCATAGCGAGTGTGAGCGAGCTGAGTGTGACCTGAGCGTAAGTGTGGACGGCGGTAAGTGTGACTTGTGATTCAGTGACTTTGGAATCAGGGAGTTTCCAAGGGAGGAATTGCTGTCTGTTTTTAATTAATACTTGTATTTATTTTTTATTTAACGTTTCTGTGTGGTACAATCCCCATTAGGAAATGTGCTCCACTATTGTTAATGCCATCCAGTGCACATCTTGCCACATGTATGCAATCCTTGATCAGCCGGTCGAGGGTGCATACTGCTGTGCGAGATGTGAGCACGTTGTGCATTTGGAATCCCAGATTCTGGATCTAAATGTGCAGCTGGCAACACTGAGATCCATAGACAACATGGAGAGGAGTCTCATGCTCACAGAGCAGACGTTCAATGGGATAGATGAGGAGGGGGATGGTAGGATGGATCTGCAGGACAGTGAAGTAGGTAGCTGGGTGACATTCAGAAAGCGGGGTAGAGGGAAGAGTGCCAGGGAGGCTAGTCCTGACCTGACACACCCCAATAAGTTTGCTAAGTTGGCAGATGAGGGGGGTACCAGAACAGGGGTAGCACTGCTGTAGCCAGGAATGTCCTCTGAAAGCTGGTGGAGTGACTGCTCCAGTAAGGAGGGAAATAGGAGAGCAGGGCAGGCCAGACAGGTACTGGTAGTGGGGGACTCAATTATTAGAGGAACAGATAGGGCAATCTGTCACAAAGACAGGGATCGTCGGACGGTGTGCTGCCTACCTGGCGCTCGAGTCCGACACATCGCTGATCGGGTGGACAGATTACTGGGAGGGGCTGGTGAGGACCCAGCAGTCATGGTGCACATTGGCACAAATGACAAAGTTAGAGGTAGGTGGAAGGTCCTTAAAGATGATTTCAGGGAATTAGGCTGCAAGCTGAAAGCAAGGACCTCCAACGTGGTATTCTCCGAAATACTGCCTGTACCACGTGCCACGCCAGAGAGGCAACGGGAGATTAGGGAGGTTAATAAGTGGCTCAAGAATTGGTGTAGGAAGGAGGGGTTTGGGTTCCTGCAGAACTGGGCCGACTTCTCTGTGGGCTACAGGCTCTACGCTAGGGACGGGCTGCATCTCAATGGGGAAGGTGCAGCTGTGCTGGGGGAGAAAATGGCTAGAAGGTTGGAGGAGTGTTTAAACTAGGGACTGGGGGGGAGGGTATTCATTTTATAGGAGGGGAAGATAGTGTAGATAGAGACCTGGGCACAAATAAGGAAGTTGGGGGTGGCGGTGGCATGGGGGGTGGGGTTAGAACAGTTAGTAATTTAAGAAAGAATAGAGGTACAGAGAGTAACATCAAGTGCATGTATACTAATGCCAGAAGCCTCGCCAACAAAATGGACGAATTAGAACTAATGTTGTTGGAACATAATTATGACATGGTGGGGATATCTGAAACATGGCTGGATGAGAGCCATGACTGGGCTGTTAACTTGCAGGGCTATAGCCTTGTCAGAAATGACCGTTCAGATAAGCGAAGGGGAGGGGTGTGTCTGTATGTAAAATCGACCTTAAAACCCATCCTGCGTGATAATATAGGTGAATCTAATGAAAATGTGGAGTCCCTGTGGGTGGAGATAAGGGGAGGGGGAAAAAATAATAAATTACTGATAGAGGTTTGTTATAAATCTCCAAAAATAATGGAAGCAATGGAGAATATCCTCATCAAGCAGATAGATGAAGCTGCGATTCAAGGAGAAGTCATTATTATGGGGGACTTCAACTACCCTGAAATAGATTGGGGAACAGAAACCTGCAGTTCCAGTAAAGGTAATCGGTTTTTGACAACTATGAGAGACAATTACCTTTCACAACTGGTTCAGGACCCAACAAGGAGGGGGGCACTGCTAGACCTAATATTAACCAACAGGCCAGACCGCATATCAAATATAAGGGTTGGGGGTCACTTGGGGAATAGTGATCACAAAATAATAAGTTTTCATGTCTCCTTTAATAAGATGTGTAGTAGGGGGGTGAGAAGGACACTAAACTTCAGGAGGGCAAATTTCCAACAGATGAGAGAGGATCTTGGTGCAATTAACTGCAACGATATCCTGAGACATAAAAGTACACAAAGAAAATGGGAGACGTTTATTAGCATCCTGGATAGGACCTGTGCACAGTATATATCGTATGGGAATAAACATACTAGAAATAGGAGGAAACCAATATGGCTAAATAGAGCTGTAAGGGGCGCAATAAGGGACAAAAAGAAAGCATTTAGAGAATTAAAGGAAGTAGGTAGTGAGGAGGCATTAAATAAATACAAAAAATTAAATAAATTCTGTAAAAAGCAAATCAAGGCAGCAAAGATTGAGACAGAGAGACTCATTGCCAGAGAGAGCAAAAATAATCCCAAAATATTCTTTAACTACATAAATAGTAAGAAACTAAAAAATTATAGTGTTGGCCCCCTTAAAAATAGTCTGGGTGAAATGGTGGATGAGGATGAGGAAAAAGCCAATATGCTAAATGACTTTATTTCATCAGTATTTACAAAAGAAAATCCCATGGCAGCCAATATGACTAGTGATAAAAATTCCCAATTAAATGTTACCTGCTTAACCCAGCAAGAAGTATGGCGGCGTCTAAAAATCAAAAAAATTGACAAATCTCCGGGCCCGGATGGGATACACCCCCGAGTACTGCAGGAATTAAGTACAGTCATTGATAGACCATTATTTTTAATCTTTAAAGAGTCCATAATAACAGGGTCTGTACCACAGGACTGGCGTATAGCAAATGTGGTGCCAATATTCAAAAAGGGGACAAAAACTGAACTTGGAAATTATAGGCCAGTAAGTTTAACCTCTACTGTGGGTAAAATCCTGGAGGGCATTCTAAGGGATGCTATACTGGAGTATCTGAAGAGGAATAACCTCATGACCCAGTATCAGCACGGGTTTACTAGGGACCGTTCATGTCAGACTAATTTGATCAGCTTCTATGAAGAGGTAAGTTCCGTACTGGACCAAGGGAGCCCAGTGGATGTAGTGTATATGGACTTTTCAAAAGCTTTTGATACAGTGCCACACAAAAGGTTGTTATATAAAATGAGAATAATGGGGATAGGGGAAAATATGTGGAAGTGGATTGAGAGTTGGCTCAGGGATAGGAAACAAAGGGTGGTTATTAATGGAGCACACTCGGACTGGGTCGCGGTTAGCAGTGGGGTACCACAGGGGTCAGTATTGGGCCCTCTTCTTTTTAACATATTTATTAATGACCTTGTAGGGGGCATTCAGAGTAGTATTTCAATATTTGCAGATGACACTAAACTCTGCAGGGTAATCAATACAGAGGAGGACAATTTTATATTACAGGATGATTTATGTAAACTAGAAGCTTGGGCTGATAAATGGCAAATGAGCTTTAATGGGGATAAATGTAAGGTCATGCACTTGGGTAGAAGTAATAAGATGTATAACTATGTGCTTAATTCGAAAACTCTGGGCAAAACCGTCAATGAAAAAGACCTGGGTGTATGGGTGGATGACAAACTCATATTCAGTGGCCAGTGTCAGGCAGCTGCTACAAAGGCAAATAAAATAATGGGATGCATTAAAAGAGGCATAGATGCTCATGAGGAGAACATAATTTTACCTCTATACAAGTCACTAGTTCGACCACACTTGGAATACTGTGCACAGTTCTGGTCTCCGGTGTATAAGAAAGACATAGCTGAACTGGAGCGGGTGCAGAAAGAGCGACCAAGGTTATTAGAGGACTGGGGGGTCTGCAATACCAAGATAGGTTATTACACTTGGGGCTATTTAGTTTGGAAAAACGAAGGCTAAGGGGTAATCTTATGTTAATGTATAAATATATGAGGGGACAGTACAAAGACCTTTCTGATGATCTTTTTAATCATAGACCGGTGATAGGGACAAGGGGGCATCCTCTACGTCTGGAGGAAAAAAGGTTTAAGCATAATAACAGACGCGGATTCTTTACTGTAGGAGCAGTGAGACTATGGAACTCTCTGCCGTATGATGTTGTAATGAGTGAGTCATTACTTAAATTTAAGAGGGGACTGGATACCTTTCTGGAAAAGTATAATGTTACAGGGTATATATATTAGATTCCTTGATAGGGCGTTGATCCAGGGAACTAGTCTGATTGCCGTATGTGGGGTCGGGAAGGAATTTTTTTTCCCCATGGTGGAGCTTACTCTTACCACATGGGGCTTTTTTGCCTTCCCCTGGATCAACATGTTAGGGCATGTTAGGCTATGGGTTGAACTAGATGGACTTAAAGTCTTCCTTCAACCTTAATAACTATGTAACTATGTAACTATGTAAGGTCGGAAGCATCCCTGCTTCTTTTTTTCTAAGACCTTCACACTGGCGGAGAGGAATTATTCCATCGGGGACAGGGAGTTGCTAGCTATGAAGTTGGCCTTCTCGGAGTGGAGACACCTCTTGGAGGGGGCTTGTTTTCCCTTCCAAGTTTTCACCGACCACAAGAATTTGGTCTATATTCAGATTGAATTCTTGCCAGGCCAGATGGTCCCTGTTCTTCTCCCCATTCCATTTCACCCTTCATTTTCTCTCCGGGGAGAAGGACATTCGTGCCGACACTCTCTCCCACTCCGTAGTGTCATCAGCGGAGGAGGAGGAGGAACCTCAGCTTATTGTCCCTTCTGAGAGCCTGAGGACCATGGCTCTGGTTTCGCTGGAGTCCGTGCCCCCGGGCAAGACTTTTGTGCCAGCAAATTTGTGACCGGAAGTTCTCTCTTTGGCTCACTCGTCCAAGGTGGGTGACACTTTGGGACTAAAAGGACATCTGAGCTTCTGGCGAGGATGTACTGGTGGCCGCATATGGCCCATGACATCGGAGACTATATTCGGGTGTGTGTCTCCTGCGCCAAAAATAAGTCTCCTCGACACCGGCCAGCTGGGTTACTTTATCCCCTGCTGGTAGCAGACAGGCCCTGGGAGATGGTAGGGATCGACTTTGTGGTGGGCTTACCCAAGTCCCGTGGCTGCACCATTATTTGGGTGATCACCGACAATTTTTCCAAAACGGTGCATTTGGTGCCTCTTCCACGGTCACCTTGTGCATGGGCTCTGGCAGTGTTGTTCATCAAACATACCTTTCGCCTACACGGTATGCCGGACAAAATTGTCAGTGACCGGGGTCCCTAGTTTGCGTCTCGGTTCTGGAGAGAGCTTTGTCATCAGCATTGAGCATTGAGTGGAATCTCTCTTCAGCATATCATGCCTAGACGAATGGGTGGGTAGAGAGGGCCAACCAGACCTTGGTCACATATCTGTGACATTTTGTTTCTGTCAGGCAGGATGACTGGGCATCCTTGCTACCATGGGCGGAGCAGACTCCACTGTTCAGACTCCATTCCTCCTTAATTCCAGTCAGCATCCGCTGGTTCCTGTGCCTATGCCCGTGTCTTCCGCCGACTCCAGGGTGGCAGACTGGGCTGTGGAGGCATGGGACATTTGGAACCACACTAAGGTTGCCACCTGGGTCTCCAAGGAGAGAATGAGGTCCTTCGCCGATGCACATCGGCGCCCCGCTCTGACCTTTGCTCCTGGCGACTTTGTGTGGCTCTCCGCCCATAACATCAGGCTGCAGGTTGAATCCACTAAGTTTGCACCTCGCTACTTGGGTTCCTTCAAGGTCCTCGAACAGGTTAACCCTGTGGTCTACCGTCTGGCCCTTCCTCCACGCCTAGGTATTGCCGACACCTTTCATGTGTCCCTCCTAAAGCCCATACACATGTCCCGGTTTTCAGAGTCATCTGCTGGGACATCAGGGTCATCTACAGACAATTACGAGGTGAACACTATTTTGGGGTGCAAGGTGGTTCGTGGCAAGAAATTTTACTTGGTGGATTGGAAGGGTTATGGCCCAGAGGACAGATCCTGAGAGCCTGCTGAGCATATTCGAGCTCCGCAGCTCATTGCTGCCTTCGAACGTAGTGAGGTCCAAGGAGGGGGGCTCTAGGAGGGGGGTTAATGTTAGGTGTTGAGTTCCCGCCTCTACACAAGGGGAATCTCAAGCCATCTCCCATCCTCCTCCAGCCGCAGTGGAGCCTGCTCTGCAGAGACGTCGGTCCCAGCATCTGGCTCAGGCAGATACTCTGCACCTGGTTACTGCTGTTCTTCCAGGTTCTGCCATTATAGCCAATACTGGTCAGCAGCGAGGAGTCACTTCTGGGACTAAGTCCTGCTGTCCTTCTACTGAGCATGCCCAAGGGAATACGTTCCATTGGAGGTCTGGGGTCACACGCTCAGGTCCTGTAGAAGCTCCCATTGGACCACTTGGAAGGTCCTTGTCTGCTGCAGCTATGTAAGGTTTGCATGGCCGCATGACCATGCGCTAGGATCAGCTTATGTTATGAGCTTCAGCTATTCAGTGGTCTTGTCTGCTTGTGGTCAGGGTCCGGCTGAAATAAGCCAATAGAATACCGGTACCTCTGGTGAGGAGATTGTATGGTAAATTCAGGGCTGGCGTAAAGCCATTAGAATTCCAGCTCCACCGGAGAGGAGGAGTTTGTGTGCTTGCTACTCCCTGACCACTGATTGCTTTTGCTCTGTTAGGCAGCTGTGTTCCCCTGTGACACTAACAGGGCACAGCATTTTCCCTTCTGTGCGACTCTATGAAGTAACAGAGTTCGCTTATACCACCATTTGCTAGCAGCATGTTCGTCTCCTGCACGGTGGACCCCGGGCTGTGAACGCACCAATAATAATATCTAAATATACTCGGTGCGTTCCGCCAGCTCTAACACCAAGTGGCCAAAGTGGCTACCAAGTGGCCGAAGTGGCTACCGAGATGCCGAATATGCAAAAGTGGCTACCAAGTGGCCAAAGTGGCTACTAAGGTGCCGAATATGCCAATGTGGCTACCAAGTGGCCAAAGTGGCTACCGAGGTGTCGAATGTGCTAAAGTGGATACCAAGTGGCAAAAGTGGCTACCAAGGTGCCGAATGTGCCAAAATGGCTACCAGGTGGATAAAGTGGCTACAGAGGTGCCGAATGTGCTAAAGTGGCTATCAAGTGGCCAAAGTGGCTACCAAGTGGCCAAAGTGGCTACCGAGGTGCTGAATGTGCCAAAGCGGCTACCAAGTGGCAGAAATGGCTACCGAGGTGCAGAATGTGCCAAAGTGGCTACCAAGTGGCCAAAGTGGCTACCGAGGTGCTGAATGTGCCAAAGTGGCTATCAAGTGGTAAAATTGGCTACCAAGTGGCCAAAGTGGCTACAAAGGTGCCAAATGTGCCAAAGTGGCTACCACGTGGCCAAAGTGGCTAACGAGGTGCCGAATGTGCCAAAGTGGCTTCCAAGTGGCCAAAGTGGCTACCAAGGTGCCAAATATGCCAATGTGGCTACCAAGTGGCCAAAGTGGCTACCGAGGTGCCGAATGTGCCAAAGTGGCTACCAAGTGGCAAAAGTGGGTACCGAGGTTCCGAATGTGCTAAAGTGGCTACCAAGTGGCCAAAGTGGCTACCAAGTGGCCAAAATGGCTACCGAGGTGCCAAATGTGCCAAAGTGGCTACCAAGTGGCAAAAGTGGGTACCGAGGTGCTGAATGTGCTAAAGTGGCTACCAAGTGGCAAAGTGGCTACCGAGGTGCCAAATGTGCCAAAGTGGCTACCAAGTGGCTGAAGTGGCTACCGAGGTGCCGTGCCGAATGTGCCAAAGTTGCTACCAAGTGGCCAAAGTGGCTACAGAGGGGCTGTGTGCACCAAAGTGGCTACCAAGGATTCCTGCTTGCCAAAATGGCTACCAAGGGGCCAAAGTGGCTAACAAGGGGCCCTGCACATCAAAGTGGATACCAAGGAGCCAAAATGGCTACCCAGGGGCAGGGCCCTGCATGCCAGACTTGCTCCTGAGGTTCATTGGCACCACAGTGGTTTCTGAGGGGCCCTGGGAACCAGACTGGCTTCTGAGGGGGCCCACACAACAAAGTGGGTCTTGGACTTCACATACTAAAGTGGCCCCTGAGAGGCCTCGCATGCCAGACTGGCTCCTGAAAGGCCCCAACATCATAGTGGCTGTTGAGGAGCCACACCATGCCAAAGTGGCTTGTGAGGGGCTGCACTCTGCAGTCGCTCTGGCTTTTACCAACCTAAGATGATTCGCACCACAAGAATGTCCACAAAATATTTCCATGAAAATGCGATATGCGCTTTTGTCCATTTTTATTTTTCAGTGGTACAGCTGCAATTAAATGGTTGCTATCATTACTAAGGTCCCCATCACACTGAACGAGCATCCGATCCATAACGTTTCAGCGATACCCCGCTGTGACGGAGGCAATTGCTGCGTGTGACAGTGGGATACAACGTCGCAAGGGGCATTCCTGAGCATGGCAGATCCCAGTCCCGGCTGTTTTCATCGCTGGGGTGTCATGCATCATACACTCCCAGTGAAGAAAATTGTTCACAGTGACCGCTGCGCTTGCAACGCTACGATGTCGGGTTTGCGACGTTGCAGCGTCGCAATCGTCAGCAGTATCATTCAGTGTGAAGGGACCTTAAGGACTAACTAGTCCACTAATTGTACAATTTTATTGAGTAAATAGGGACCACTGCACTGCTATAAGAAGTGTATGTGACAAGGTTCCCTGATTTCTATAACAAATGTTAGTGGCCTGATTAATGAAAATTGCCTCAGAGTAAAACTATTTTATATGATGGTGACATCACTACATCACTCCCATTGGCTGCATATACAACCCATCCCAGGTTGTGCCATCGCTACACGCAACATTCAGATTCTAACTTTACTTTACTACAGTCGACACCTGATACACTGCTGTAAAGCTGGCAGCGCTGTTCAAGCACCATGTGTTTCCTTCAGGAAATGCCCATCTAGTTTATTTTTACAATACTTAAAATGTAACCAGAAAATTAATGGAAAAAAAAAACAAAAAAACGTAATAAAACGTAATATCACGTAATCAAAATCAAATTTCCATAATTTTTTAATTTTTCAAATCATTTGTTATTTATTATGATGATTTTACTTATTTATTTTACATCTCTGACTTCTATCTCTGTCTCTGATTTCTACTGTTATAGGTTCCCGTGTCTACATGCTCTGAACAGTGTCCTCCAGGTTTCAAAAGAACTCTAAAGCCAGGACCACATAAATGCTGCTTTCTATGCATGAAATGCTCAGAAGGGGAAATATCCAATGTAACAGGTAAAAAATCTTAACATAAATTAATTCAATCTAAATGTGACAACATTATGATTGATTAAAGCAGAGGAAAGTCACGTACAAAAGATTGATTGCACTTCCTAAATTTTAATAATATGAATATTTATTATAAAACAAACACAAAAATGTATAAAAAAAACAAATAAAAACATTAAATTTAGATTTTTTTCTATGAGCTATTTGACTCAGGTGGCTATGCACATGGAGATTTATTGCGCAGTGTGTACAGTTTATATCTCTTATATTGGTTTGATTCTGTATTACCTACTTATTATTATCTGTATCTGAGAATTTGTCACAAATCATTAAGGGATTCATGGCAGCTCTGGGTCTGCTGAAAATCAAACTTTTTTTTTCCTTTGGTCCAGCAAGAGTTAATGTCTGTCTCTTGCTGGCAGTTTCTTTTAGGCTGGTCACCTGATGTTGGTTGGTAACCACTCCCACCTCCCTTTAACCTCGAGGGTGGTTTGCACGTTAATGAACAGGCCAATTTTTACAATTCTGACCACTGTCCCTTTATGAGGTAATAACTCTGGAATTCTTCAACGCATCTTGGCGATTCTGAGACTATTTTTTTGGTGATATTGTTTTTCACACTAGTGGTAAAATTTCATCGACATAGCTTGCGTTTATATTTGTAAACAATGGAAATTTGGTGTAAATTTGGAAAATATTGCAAGTTTCAAACTTTGAATTTTTATGTCCTTAAAACAGAGAAATATGTCATATAAGATAGTTAATAAATAACATTTCCCACATGTCTACTTTACATCAGCACAATTTTGGAAACAAAATTTTTTTGGTTAGGAAGTTATAAGGGTTAAAAGTTTCTACAACAAAATTTACAAAAACATTTTTTTAGGGACCACCTCACATTTGAAGTCACTTTGAGGGGTCTATGGGGCAGAAAATACTGAAAAGTGACACCATTCTAAAAACTGCACCCCTTAAGCTGAACAAAACCACAGTCAAGAAGTTTATTATCCCTTCAGGTGTTTCACAGGAGCAGAAGCAACGTGTAAGGAAAAAATCACTAACTTTTTAGTCACAAAAATGATGATTTAGCAATTTTTTTTTATCTTCACAAAGTTAAAAAGAGAAAATAGACAGATAAAGTTGTTGTGCAATTTCTCTTGAGTACGCCGATACCGTTTATGTGGGGGAAAACTACTGTTTGGGTGCACAGCATGGCTCGGAAGGGAAGAAGCGCCGTTTGACTTTTTCAAACCAAAATTGTCTGGAATTCAGATTGGACGCCATGTCGCATTTGGAGAGCCCCTAATGTGCCTAAACAGTGGAAACCCCACACAAGTGACCCCATTTTGGAAATTAGACCACAAAGGAACTTATCTAGATGTGTGGTGAGCACTTTGAACCCCCCATTGTTTCACTAAAGTTTATAACTCCCGGGCGTAAAAATAAAAAAATCATATTTTTTCCACAAAAATGATCTTTTAGTCCCAGATTTTTTATTTTCCCAAGGGTAACAGGAGAATTTTGAACACAAAAGTTGTTGCCCAATTTGTCCTGAGTATGCTGAAACTACATATGTTGGGGGAAATCACTGTTTGGGCACACGGCAGTGCTCGGAAGAGAAGTAATGCTGTTTGACTTTTTCAAGTAAAAAATTGGCTGGAATTGGGATCGGACGCCATGTTGCATTTGGAGAGCCCCTGATGTGCCTTAACAGTGGAAACCCCCACATGTGACCCCATTTAGAAAACTAGACCCCCTATGGAGCTTATCTAGATGTGTGGTGAGAACTTTGAACCCCAAAATATTTCACTAATGTTTATAATGCCCGGGCATGAAAAAAAACAAACTTTTCTCCACAAAAATGATATTTTGCCCCAAATTTTTCATGTTAGCAAGGCTAACAGGAGAAATTTGACCCCAAAAGTTGTTGTACAATTTGTCTTGAGTATGATGGTACCCCACATGTGGGAGAAAACTATTGTTTGGTCACATGTCGGGGCTCGGAAGGGAAGTAGTGACATTTTGAAATGCACTATTTGATGGAATGGTCTGCAGGTGTCATGTTCCATTTTCAGAGCCCCTGATGTGCCTAAACAGTAGAAACCCCCCACAAATGACCACATTTTTTAAACTAGACCCCAAGGAACTTATCTACATGTGCTTAAACAGTAGCAATGCTCAACAAGGGCCCCTTTTTGGAAACTAGACCCCCAAGGAACTTATCTAGATGTGACTAAACAGTGGCAATGCCCAACAAGTGCCCCTTTTTGGAACTAATCTACTGCTTCCTGTTATCTAAATTTAAGTAAATTAGTAGTGCATGGAGGTGTGGTACAGTTTGAAGCATTCTTTCATACACAGGCCAGGTTTTTGGGGCAGGTGTCATGTTGATAAATGGTGTCTTTTCGTATTCCCCTTTTGTAAAACACTTGGTACCTTTTTTGCAACTTACCTTTTTTTCTCCAGTTTGCGAGACCTCCCCATGGAATTGCTGATGTGGTACGATACAAGCACCTTCAGTTCCAGAAGTACTGGCACCTACTCCTACCATCATCGTGTATAGTGGTCAAGAAAACATCATCCCTTTTGTCCTTCTACTTGACCACCAGCAGTTGTTCGCTACATTGGGCTCTGCTGTCAGCCCTTCTGAGCATCTGCCCAAGTAGCATCTTCGGGAGGTCTCTCTGATTTTTGCGGACAGTACCGCAGGCTGTAATACCTCACTCAGAGATGGATTTGAAGAGTGGGATGCTGGTATAAAAGTTATCGTTGTAGAGGTGACAACCTTTATGCAGCAGTGGGTGCACCAAATCCCACACAATTTTCCCACTCACTCCCAAGACACGGGGACATTCATGGGGTTCAAACCTGGTGTCCTTCCCTTCTTTAACTCTAAACCTGTGGGTGTACCCTGAGGTACTCTCACACAGCTTATAGAGTTTAATTCCATACCTGGCCTTCTTGCTGGGCAGGTACTGATGGAATCTGAGCCTTCTCTTAAAATGATTTAAGGACTCATCCACGCAGATGTCCCTTTGTACATGCACACTTCAGCAAACTTTTTGTTGAAGTGTTCGATGACCGTCGAACTTTCAACAGACGGTCAAAGTTGGGGTCATCTCGAGAGGGACTCTGTTAATTATCGGTATAATGCAGGAATTTTTTGAAGGCCTCAAAATGCGTCCGGGCTTTGACCGGGCCACAAAACATCAACACTACAATATTGCCGAAGTTCTGGCTTCTTCAGGATCCCCATGTGAAGGACTAGGCCCCAAAACTGCATCATTTCAACTGCATCTACAGGAGACCAGTTAGAAAATGATGAACTGGGGTTTTGTGCCAAAAATTGATGAGCATATAAATTAGTTTGGCCCACCATGAGGTTAACAAAATCCTCAGAGAAAAATACTTTGATTCTGTCTAGTTCTGTGAGGCCAGTGGTGTCAAACTTGATTCCTGATTCTGCCACAAAATTAGGAATTAGTGACTCGTAATTTTTTTTTTGGGGGGCGAGGTCCATGCGGGGTCCGTAATGGGGTGTGCTGGTTCATCTTCTGGAATGGTGGGTGCTGCTTCCTCTTTTGTCCTGGAACACCTGTGTGGTGGTTCAGCAGGACCTGAGGAGGAAGATGAGGAGGAGGAAGAGGATGACGAATCTGAGAAATAAGGAAATATGTGTTCCTCTCCCTCGCTATCAGTGTTGTAGGCAAGGAGAGCATATGCCTTCTCCGCTGAATAGCATTGGTGGGATGAGCAGGACGAAGGGGAAGGGCGGGATGACTTTTTTAATGAATATAATGATTGTGTCAGTACTTTATTTTTAACTGTTTGTGTGTGTGTGGGGAGGATAGTGCTTGGTGTAAAATTTTATCGGAAAAGAAAAATCTAAAAGAAAAAAAGCACAACCAGGGAGAAAAAAATGTCTGTGAAAAGAAAAGTGTAAAACAGCAGACACGAGCTCTGATGAGTGAACTGCGTCACTTATTAAAGTTCGGCGGCTGCTGGATGTGCACGCGGAGATGGAGAAAATAAAAGTGTCTAAAACAGCAGACACGAGCTCTGATGAGTGAACTGCATCACTAATCAAAGCTCAACGGCTGCTGGATGTGCACACTGAGATGGCGCAAAGGGGGTGAAAAAGAAATGCGAGCACAAGAGTTGATCAGTGAACTGCATCACCAATCAATGCTCAGCAGCTGCTAAATGTGCGCATGAATGCGGCACAAAAGGGGTGGAGGGGGTAAAAAAGAGGGGAAAAGGGAAGGAGGAATTGGGGGATGGGGGATTGGGGTTGATGAAGAGAGATCAGGCAGGGATCACGGATCAAAACACTTACAGTTGTAGTCTCTCTTCTTTCTTCTGACTTGTCTTCTTCTTTCTTCAGCAGGGATAGTGGTGTCACAGGCTTCTGGCGCACCAAAAGGCCAAGTACAGCAGGAGATCCTATACTGCAGTGTCTGCACTGCGGGAATCCTCAACTAGTGTGAGCACCTGCATTGCTGTCACAGATAGGTTGCAGAGCGGTCCTATCGCTGCTGTGCCCTGTCATTGGTGTGATAGATGATGACATCAATCACACCAATCAGAGCTGGCCCTGGTGATGCCAGTGTTGCTAGGCACGGGCCCAGGATCGGAGCTCACATCTCCGACCCTAGGCATGTCACCGGCAGGTCACCAGCAGGGCACAGCGCTATCACACCGTGGCTTTACTCTGTGATTGTTGCCATGGAAGAAATGGTCGATTGCGCCAATTAGCAGCTCTAGGCCATGCCTGGCATATTGGTGCTCTTACAGCTCCGATCCTAGGCAGGTTACCGGCAGGGTACAGCGCGGTCACATCGCGGCTGTGCCCTGCAATTGGCGTGATCTATGTGATCGTCGATCATGCCAATAAGAGCAGTTTCTGGCAATGCCTGGCATTGCCAGGCACCAGACTAGGATCAACTACATCAGTCGTCAATTCTAGGTTGGGACATCACTGTTTCAGGCAATCTGATTGCTGAAACAATGAGAGAGGCTGCGACTGGCTGTTCAAAATTGAACAGCCAATCACAGCTATCGTGAGTGCGGATGGGCTGCAACACCTCCAGGATGACGGGACCATCTACCCACAGGTAAGATGGCACTTCGCAGTGTCGAAGTGTCGCAGTGTTACATTAAACAAATGACGTAATATTCCATCCATGGTCAAACAGGCCCAGGTCACATGGACGGATTACGTCCGATGTCAGAAAGGGGTTAAATAATCACATGACCTATCAGCTGATTGTAGAGTTTTCATCTATGCAGACCAGCTAGGCATGTCGAGTTTACCTGTGACTGTGTTATTCCTGATGTAGGAGTCATGTTTTCCTGGTGTCATTTACTCTGCTGCTGTGGAGCTTAGCAGCACATTCTGAACTGACTTGTATCCTTTTCTTCTGTCCCTTCTATGTCTCTTTCCCCAGGAAATATAATCTGTAGTGGCGAGGCTAGCATCCTTGCCGGCCAGTGCACTAGCCAGGGTTAGTAGAGGTACGCACATGTGACGGCGGCAGGAGGAAGGACCCACATAGGGCATTAGGGAAGCTTAGGGACAGACACAAGCTTGGGTCAGGAAGTGTCCCATCCCCTGCTTCTGACTGTTAGGACCTTCCTCTCCTTTTTCCATCCCATTGTACTCATATGCTGTGTCATCTGCGGGACATACGAGTGACAGTATTGCACCTTTTTCTTTGTTAAATAATATTTGACATCTCTTTAGGGGTACTGTCCACTTATATTGATTTTACATATTCATTATGTTTACATGTCTCTATTGGTTGTCAGCTTGGTCATATAGATTGTATCTATTGACTAAAGTTTACTTTGTTTGTGGGAAAACCCCTTTAACTTTAAAAAAAATAAAGGATGTAATTTTCAAAATGGAGTCTTTATAAAATGTATTTTATTATTCTGAAAATGCAAAACCTGTGTAAATCAATATGGGGTCCTCATAACATATAAGGAAAAAGCATTTAAAGTCAAAATCTCAATATTGTTCCTGCATTTCCAGGCACTACCATCTGTCCTAGCATTATATTTTAGATTTGTGCCACTTTGAGGACATTTCTGAACTCATGGGAAAATAAATGTCTTTTAAAATATGCCATTTTTAAAAAAAATTGAACATTTATTTTCTCACTTCAGATTTCCATTAAATCGTGCATAGTGTTGAGCATTCCGATACCGCAAGTATCGGGTATCGGCCAATACTTGCGGTATCGGAATTCCGATACCGGGATTCCGATACTTGCCGTGTATCGGATACCGGAATCGGAAGTTCCCAGATTCAAAATGCACAAATTCAGCCAATGAGAATGATTTCAAGTGTGGGCACATCCTGTTCAGCATGGAGGGCATGAAACTACTGGCATGGCTGTGATTGGCTGCTGAAATGATGTCATGATGCAGTTTAAAAGTCGCTGGCGCCATTTTGCGATCACTCTGCTGTGAATTCAGTTAGTGACAGGACGCTGTTTGCTGACTGAGGGACAGTTTAGAGATAGCGATTTGCTTCTTTGTGCTTTCCAAAGGCTAATTTAGCAACCGCTGTGTTCACCTACTATTCACCTTGCTTTTGCCTTGTAGCGCTGTTTTCACAGCGATCTGCAAGGTCTGTGTGTGTGTGTGTGTGTGTGAGTGCAGCCCACTCTCTAGTCTGAGTGCAGCCACATAGGCCATCCATTGCTGGTTGTATTCAGTTCAGGGAGGGTGGTTCATTGCCTCATATTGTTCTTTTTTTTTTTTTTTTTTCCAAGTAGTGTAGTCTGCTGCTAAGTTTTAACAAAAAATCCTATTAGTGTCTTTCCACCCGTCTCCAGCTAATTTGTGGAAAAACACTACATAGGATAACGTAGAGGAGGGTTTTTGGGCCTTGCAGCGCCGTTTACGGCTGTCTGCACGGTCTCCGTGTGACTGCAGCTCGCCCTGTAGTCTGTGAGCAGCCATAGCCTGGTTGTCTCCAGCTCAGGGTTGTTCACTGCGTCATACCGCAAAATCAATTTTCATTTTGTTTTAAGTAGTGCAGGCTGCTGCACATTTTTTCAAAAAATTCCTATTAGTGTCTTTCCACCCATCTCCAGCTAACTTGTGGAAAAACACTACATAGGATAACGTAGAGGAGGGTTTTTGGGCCTTGCAGCGCCGTTTACGGCTGTCTGCACGGTCTCCGTGTGACTGCAGCTCTCTCTGTTGTCAGTTCAGCCCCCAAAAAATAAATAAATAATAAAGTTCACCAAACACACCACTTTACATTTCTGTAGGCCACATTAGCTCATATTAAAGTCTAGTCCACACTTTAGAAAATTAGTGTTTCTTATACCTGTTAGGAGGAGTTGTTCAGGAATAAGCACACAAAGCCGTTAGTACTTTTCTGCTTATCTTTATCAGTCACCCAAGATGAAGAAGGCAGTGAGTAAGGCACGTGGGCGTGGGCGCGGAGCAGGGAGGGGACGTGGGGATTCTGTGCCCGCTGCGGGCACCGGTGACTCATCAGCACCCACTTTCACAAGGGAACAGTCATTCATGCGCAGCTTTGTCGCAGAGCGCCGTACACCGCTGCTGCGTGAAGACCAAATTGAAGCCGTTGTCGGATGGATGGCAGCTAATGCATCAACTTCAATTAGCGCCACATCCTCTCAGACACAGAGCACTGGAGAGCAGCCATCTGTCTCTTCACCACCTGCCAAATTGCCCAGGCAGACAGAGAGCCCAGGACAGGAGCCGTCTCTACTTCTGTTCTCTGAATCTCTTGGCTTGGAAACAGGGGGCCAGCCAAGCAGCATTGGAGAAATGGAAGAAGAGGCAGGGTGCAGTGATGCCCAACAGCTTTTTCTCTCTTCCTCTGAAGAGGCGGGTGGGCCAGTGGCTCCGGTCACCACATCGCAGGCCGCATCAGCTGATGATGACACTCAGGTGCCACTTACTGGTGCGTGCTCTGCTGCTGAGACTACCCAGGAGGAGCAGTTGGGGGCAGAGGGTAGTGTAGATGATGAGGTCCTTGACCCATCTTGGCGTGAGGGACAGGAAGGTGGTGGGAGCAGCTCTGAGGAAGAGATTCCCCGTACGGCCCAAAGAGGGAGAGGGAGGGGGAAGACTGCGGATCCTGCAGCCTCCGCTTTGGCACCCGTTAGGAGCATGTCTCTTCCAAAAGCCAAAAAGGGCGCTCCCAAGACTTGCAGTGCCTGGTCCTTTTTTGACACAGTTGCAGATGACATTTGCTATGTCAAATGCAAGGTGTGTCATCAGAAAGTCAAAAGAGGTAGAAATGTCAGCAGCCTCAATACCTCCAACATGTGGAAACATGTGCGCACCAGGCACCCGGCGGAGTTAGAAAAACACACTGAAGAGCTAGGCCAACCAACAGCGGCAGCTACCACCTCTTCAGCTTGTGTTGCCTCTTCCTCCAGCTCACACGCAGCTGGTTCGGCTTCCTCCCAGGATCGCCGTGGAAGAACCTCTGGCCCTGTTGTCCAGAGACCCGCTGTAATTCCACCCGCAGCACCACTTTCCCAGTCATCCACACACTCCCAGCCCAGTCTACAGCCATCGGTAGTACAGGCATGGGAGAAAAGGCGGCCTTTCTCGTCAAACCACCCACGAGCACAGGCTCTGACTGCAGGCATTGCCAAACTTCTGTCACTGGAAATGCTGTCATTCAGGCTGGTGGAGACTGACAGCTTCCGTGACTTGATGTCATTGGCAGTCCCACAGTACAATCTGCCCAGCCGCTTTTACTTCAGCAGGCAAGCCGTCCCTGCCCTGCACAAGCATGTGGAGGGACACATAAAACACGCGCTACTGAACGCCGTCAGTAGCAAGGTCCACCTCACCACCGATGCGTGGACCAGTCACCATGGACAGGGGCGATACCTTTCCCTCACTGCCCATTGGGTTAATGTCGTTGAGCCGGGTACAGACCGTGCGAGTGGCGCAGGACGTGTCCTGCCCACTCCAAGGATTGCAGGAATCCATTCTGTACGCATTGACTCCTCCTCCTACACCAGTTCCTCAGAATCATCGCTGCAGGAGCCGTCACAGTCCACCTCCACATGGACCCGTGATGAACGTGTACCTGTTACGACCGACATGAGCACAGCCGTGGCCAAACGTCAACAGGCCGTCTTGAAATTAATTTCTTTGGGGAATCGAAGCCACACAGCGCAGGAGCTCTGGAATGCCATCAAGCAGGAGAGCGATGTGTGGTTTGTGCCAGCGAATCTCCAGCCAGGCATGGTAGTGTGTGATAATGGCCGAAATCTGGTGGCAGCTCTGGGCCTCGGCAACCTCACTCACATCCCATGTCTGGCACATGTGCTCAATTTGGTCATGCAGAGTTTTCTGAGGGACTATCCGGATCTTGATGCACTGCTGCACAAGGTCCGCCTAGAGTGTGCTCACTTGCGGCGTTCCAGCACGGCAAAAGCGCGCATTGCAGCTCTGCAGCGCCGACACCGCCTGCCGGAACATCGCATCATATGTGACCTACCTACCAGGTGGAATTCCACGTTACATATGTTGGAGCGGTTGTGTGAGCAGCAGCAAGCTGTAATGGAGTACCAGCTGCTTCAGGCGCAAAAAAGTCGCAGTCAGCGCCGTACAGACTTCACAACCACAGAGTGGGCCACTATGAAGGACGTCTGCCAGGTTTTGCGTCCCTTCGATTATTCCACGCGGATGGCGAGTGCAGATGATGCACTAGTCAGCATGACTGTCCCCCTTATCTGCCTGCTTGAAAAATCACTGCAAGCGCTAAGGGATGATGTTGTGGAAGAGGTGGAAGATGAGGATTCAGCATTTCCATCATCTTCTTCTGTCAGCGCCACGTGGTTCCTCACAAATGCGTAGGCAGGGGACAGTTTGTGAGGAGGATGAGGAGGAGTCAATGGAGGAGGAAGACATCCGTCCAGAGGAGGGAGTTACACAATTGTCCAGTAGTCAGTGTGTACAGCGAGGGTGGGGTGATGACGAGCGGGCAGAGATCACGCCTCCAGCAGGGGACAGCGTTTCTTGGGCAGTTGGCAGTCTGCAGCACATGGTGGATTACATGCTGCAGTGCCTGAGAAACGACCGCCGCATCGCCCACATTCTCAACATGTCTGAATATTGGGTGTTTACCCTCCTCGATCCTCGCTACCGGGACAACGTAGAAAGCTTCATCACACCGTTGAACCGGGAGCGAAAAATGCGGGAGTACTAAGACACACTGGTGAATTCCATCATCTTCTCCATTCCAAGTGAGAGAAGTGCTGCTAGTGCATTCCAAAGCAGCTCAGTGCGTCCACGCAGTGGTGGAGGCTCTGCACAAAGAGGGAGCAGAAGCAGTGCCTCTGCCCAAGGCAAGACCAGTATGGCCCAACTGTGGCACAGTTTTCTGTGCCCGCCACAAAAGTCTACACCATCACAGACGGCTCCAGTCAGCAGGAGGCAACGGTTCCGTCAGATGGTGACAGACTACATGTCTTGCCCTCTTGCTGTACTCCCAGACGGCTCTTCCCCTTTCAAGTTTTGGGTCTCAAAGCTGGATACATGGCCAGAGCTAAGCCAGTATGCATTGGAGGTGCTGTCTTGCCCTGCGGCCAGTGTATTATCGGAACGTGTCTTTAGTGCTGCAGGTGGTGTACTAACTGACCGTTGCATGCGACTATCCTCCGATAACGTTGACCGGCTTACTTTCCTGAAAATGAACAAGGCCTGGATCTCGCAGGAATTTGCCACTCCTCTTCCTGATTAAATAATTAGGTGACTGTCTACAGTATCCAGGTCTCCTGTTGTGTTCATCTTTCTACCACCCGAACTTAAATTCCTGGGCTCCAACACCGCCAGTTGAGGCTCAGAAGTGCCGTCTGCACAGTCAAAACATACGACCCAGTGTTATTGGGTTTCAGTAACGTCAGCTGATCCCCAGCTGTGTAGCCGGCAATGTGTCCTGCGACCGCCACGCTGACACAACAACTGAAATGTAAGGGAACCTGTCCCCCCCCCCAAGGCGTTTGTTACTGAAAGAGCCACCTTGTGCAGCAGTAATGCTGCACAAGGAAAAGGTAGCTATTTTTGTTTAGCTCCTTGCAGACGCAGAACTTAACACTTATAAAATGTGTCCCCTGATACCGTGTGACCGTCCCGGAGGTGGGACTTTCCTTCGTAATATGATGCAGCACAGCCATCATTCCTACCCCCTTGGCGCCGTGCCCCGGCTCCTCAGCGTTGTTTGATTACGTCCCGGAGCCTGCGCTGTTATGTTATCCCTTGGCCAGGCACACTTAGCGCTGCCCGACTTCTGACATCATTTGGTGTCAGGATGGCTGCGCCTGTGCGGCCGCGCTGGCCGAGAGCCCGCCTCGCAGTGTCTTCTGATTTCATCCCACTGGGGGCCTGAGATCCATGGACATGCGCAGTGCATATCTGAACCTCCACCTCTCACTCATCTCCCTATGGCTTCTTCAGACTGTGCGGTGTCAGCTGGTCCCTAATAGCATGCCACGGCCGTGACACCGCACAGTCTTAAGAAGCCATAGGGAGGGGAGTGAGAGGCGAGGATATGCACTGCGCATGGCCACGGATCCCAGGCCCGCGGTGGGATTACATTAGACGACACTGCGAGGCGGGCTCTCGGCCAGCGCGGCCGCACAGGCGCAGCCAGCCTGACACCAAATGATGTCAGAAGATGGGCAGCGCTAAGTGTGCCTGGCCAAGGGATAACATAACAGCGCAGGCTCCGGGAGGGAATCAAGCAACGCTGAGGAGCCGGGGAACGGCGCCAAGGAGGTAGGAATGACGGCTGTGCTGCGTCATATTACGAAGGAAAGTCCCACCTCCGGGACGGTCACACGGTATCAGGGGACACATTTTATAAGTGTTTAGTTCTGTGTTTGCAAGGAGCATCATGAAAAGAGCCACCTTTTCCTTTCGCATCTTTTTTGCTGCACAAGCTGGCTCTTTCAGCTACAAATGCCTTGGGGGGGGTTAAAGGTTCCCTTTCGACTTTCTCCAATCAGGCTTCAGCCTACATTGTGTTCCTCTGCTTCTCCTCCTGTCCCTGGGCTCCAACACCGCTAGTTGTTGCCTGGTAGTGCTGTACGCACAGTCAACAGTCCCTCCTCTGTTATTGGGGTTCAGTAACGTCAGCTGTTCCCCTGCTGTGTGTGTGGCAATCCCTCCTATCTCCTCCACCTCCCCCTCCTGTCCCTGGGCTCCAACACCGCTAGTTGCCGTCCAGAAGTGCTGTCCGCACAGTCCCAACAGTCCCTCCTCTGTTATTGGGGTTCAGTAACGTCAGCTGTTCCCCTGCTGTGTGTGTGGCAATCCCTCCTACCTCCTCCTACCTCCTCCACCTCCTCCACCTGTCCCTGGGCTCCAACACCGCTAGTTGTTGCCTGGTAGTGCTGTACGCACAGTCCCAACAGTCCCTCCTCTTTTATTGGGGTTCAGTAACGTCAGCTGTTCCCCTGCTGTGTGTGTGGCAATCCCTCCTATCTCCTCCACCTCCACCTCCCCCTCCTGTCCCTGGGCTCCAACACCGCTAGTTGTTGCCTGGTAGTGCTGTACGCACAGTCAACAGTCCCTCCTCTGTTATTGGGGTTCAGTAACGTCAGCTGTTCCCCTGCTGTGTGTGTGTGGCAATCCCTCCTACCTCCTCCTACCTCCTCCTCCTCCACCTGTCCCTGGGCTCCAACACCGCTAGTTGTTGCCTGGTAGTGCTGTACGCACAGTCCCGACAGTCCCTCCTCTGTTATTGGGGTTCAGTAACGTCAGCTGTTCCCCTGCTGTGTGTGTGGCAATCCCTCCTACCTCCTCCTACCTCCTCCACCTCCTCCACCTGTCCCTGGGCTCCAACACCGCTAGTTGTTGCCTGGTAGTGCTGTACGCACAGTCCCGACAGTCCCTCCTCTGTTATTGGGGTTCAGTAACGTCAGCTGTTCCCCTGCTGTGTGTGTGGCAATCCCTCCTATCTCCTCCACCTCCACCTCCCCCTCCTGTCCCTGGGCTCCAACACCGCTAGTTGCCGTCCGGTAGTGCTGTACGCACAGTCAACAGTCCCTCCTCTGTTATTGGGGTTCAGTAACGTCAGCTGTTCCCCTGCTGTGTGTGTGGCAATCCCTCCTACCTCCTCCTACCTCCTCCACCTCCTCCTCCTCCACCTGTCCCTGGGCTCCAACACCGCTAGTTGCCGTCCGGTAGTGCTGTACGCACAGTCAACAGTCCCTCCTCTGTTATTGGGGTTCAGTAACGTCAGCTGTTCCCCTGCTGTGTGTGTGTGGCAATCCCTCCTACCTCCTCCTACCTCCTCCTCCTCCACCTGTCCCTGGGCTCCAACACCGCTAGTTGCCGTCCAGAAGTGCTGTCCGCACAGTCAACAGTCCCTCCTCTGTTATTGGGGTTCAGTAACGACAGCTGTTCCCCTGCGGTGTGTGTGGCAATCCCTCCTACCTCCTCCTACCTCCTCCACCTCCTCCTCCTCCACCTGTCCCTGGGCTCCAACACCGCTAGTTGCCGTCCGGTAGTGCTGTACGCACAGTCAACAGTCCCTCCTCTGTTATTGGGGTTCAGTAACGTCAGCTGTTCCCCTGCTGTGTGTGTGTGGCAATCCCTCCTACCTCCTCCTACCTCCTCCTCCTCCACCTGTCCCTGGGCTCCAACACCGCTAGTTGTTGCCTGGTAGTGCTGTACGCACAGTCCCGACAGTCCCTCCTCTGTTATTGGGGTTCAGTAACGTCAGCTGTTCCCCTGCTGTGTGTGTGGCAATCCCTCCTACCTCCTCCTACCTCCTCCTCCTCCACCTGTCCCTGGGCTCCAACACCGCTAGTTGTTGCCTGGCAGTGCTGTACGCACAGTCCCAACAGTCCCTCCTCTGTTATTGGGGTTCAGTAACGTCAGCTGTTCCCTTGCTGTGTATACGGCAACGTGTACTGCGACCGCCACGCAGGCACAACAAGTTAAATTTAAGGGAACCTGTCCCCCCCCCCAGGCGTTTGTTACTGAAGGAGCCACCTTGTGCAGCAGTAATGATGCAAAGGGAAAAAGTGCCTCTTTTCGTGGTGTTCCTTGCACATGCTGAACCTAACACTTATGAAAAGTGTCCCCTCCTACCGTGATACTGTCCGGTAGGTGGAACTTTCCTTTGTGATGTGACGCAGCACAGCCGTCATTCTTACCCCCTTGGCGCCATGCGCCGCCTCCTCAGCGTTGTTTGAATCAGTCCCGGAGCCTGCGCTGTTAGGTTAGCCCTTGGCCATGCACACATTTTGCGCTGCCCATCTTCTGACATCATTTGGTGTCAGGCTGGCTGCGCCTGTGCGGCCGCGCTGGCCGAGATCCCGCCTCGTACTGTCTTCTGATTTAATCCCACTGGGGGCCTGAGATCCATGGACATGCGCAGTGCATATCTGAACCTCCACCTCTCACTCATCTCCCTACGGCTTCTTCAAACTGTGCGGTGTCAGCTGGTCCCTAATAGCATGCCACGGCCGTGACACCACACAGTCTGAAGAAGCCGTAGGGAGGGGAGTGAGAGGCGAGGATATGCACTGCGCATGGCCACGGATCTCTGGCCCCCAGTGGGATTAAATCAGAAGACAGTACGAGGCGGGATCTCGGCCAGCGCGGCCGCACAGGCGCAGCCAGCCTGACACCAAATGATGTCAGAAGATGGGCAGCGCAAAATGTGTGCATGGCCAAGGGCTAACCTAACAGCGCAGGCTCCAGGACTGATTCAAACAACGCTGAGGAGGCGGCGCACGGCGCCAAGGGGGTAAGAATGACGGCTGTGCTGCGTCACATCACAAAGGAAAGTTCCACCTACCGGACGGTATCACGGTAGGAGGGGACACTTTTCATAAGTGTTAGGTTCAGCATGTGCAAGGACCATAATTAAAAGAGCTAAGTTTACCTTTTCCAGCATTAGTGCTGTACACGATGGCTCTTTCAGCTACAAACGCCTGGGGGGGGAATAAAGTTTCCCTTTCAACTTGCTCCAGTGCAGGCTTCGGCCTACACTCTGCTCCCTCTCCTCCTCCTGCTGACCCTGGGCTCTAACACCGCCTGTTGGGGCCCAGATGTGCTAGCTGCACAGAGAAAAACACCAGCCAATGTGTCAGTGGGGTTCAGCACCGCCAGCTGTTCCCCTGCTGTGCAGCCAGCAACATGTCCTGCAACAGCCACGCAGACACAAGAACTGGAATTGAAGGAAACCTGTCCCCACTCCCCCAGGTGTTTCTACGTTTTACAGC
Organism: Ranitomeya variabilis; assembly: GCF_051348905.1. Classification (NCBI taxonomy): domain Eukaryota; kingdom Metazoa; phylum Chordata; class Amphibia; order Anura; family Dendrobatidae; genus Ranitomeya; species Ranitomeya variabilis. Next base: position 1,138,017,761 of record NC_135232.1, read on the forward strand.
CACCTTGTACGACAGTAATGCTGCATGTGTGCAAGGTGGCTCAGAAACTTATTCTCCTTGCCCATGGGGAACTGAACACGTCTAAAATGAGTCCTCTGCGACCATTAAAATGTCCCTCAGGTGTGATTTTCCTTTGTATTGACACGCAACAAGCTCCTTGGTACCGCTGCCCATCTTCTGGCATCATTGTTTGGCTGCCTGCGCCTCTGCGGCCGCCTTGCCCCACACAACGCCCCTCGGTGTCTTATTTATTTGGACTGCGAGGGTGTGATTGATGGGCATGAACGGTGCATTTCTTCGCCTGTCCCTCATCTCCTTCCGCCTTCTTCGGACTGTGCGGCTTCATGGCCGTGGCATGCGATAAGGGATCAGCTGACGCCGCATAGTCTGAAGCGGGTGTAAGAAACCAAGCGAGAGGCGAACATATGTACTGCACCAGGCCATGAATCCCAGCCCCGCAGTGTTTTAACAATGTTAAGACACTGCGGGGCTGGGATTCATGGTCATCGCAAACCGCAACGGCCGACATTACATGATGTCAGAGGATGGGCAGCACTAACAGCGCAAGGCCAAGGGATAACACGACAGCGCAGACTCCTGTGCAACAAATAACGATGCTCAGGAGGCCGCGCCAAGCACCAAGGTGGCATTTTTGCCAGCTGTACTGCGTCTCTTTACGAAGGGAACTCACGCCTCAAAATCAGTTTGACTGTGTAAGGGCCTAAATGTTATACGTGTTCCTTTCAGCGTGTGCAAGGAGCAAAATTAAAAGAGCAACCTTTGACTTGTGCAGCATTACTGCTGCATAAGCTGTGGCTCTTCTACTTTGTAACACCTGAGTGGGGGTTAAAGGTTACCTTTGAAATCGGTTCAATTAGGCTTCGGCCTACACTCTGCTCCACCGGCAGAGCCCGGGCTCCAACAACGCTAGTTGCTGTCCGGAAGTGCTGGCTGCACAGAGCCAAACACCTCGCCAATGTGTCAGTGGGGTTCAGCACCGCCAGCTGTTCCCCTGCTGTGCTGCCGGCAACGTGTCCTGCGACCTCCACGCAGGCACAACAGACCCAAAGCTGCCGCCAGTGCAGGCTTCGGCCTACACTCCCCTCCCCCTTGCTCCTCCTCCTGCTCCTCCTCCTGCTGACCCTGGGCTCTAACACCGCCAGTTGGGGCCTGGTACTGCTAGCTGCACAGAGAAAAACACCAGCCAATGTGTCAGTGGGGTCCAGCACCGCCAGCTGTTCCCCTGCTGTGTAGCCGGCAACGTGTCCTGCAAAAGCCACGCAGACACAAGAACTGAAATTGAAGGGAACCTGTCCCCCCTCCCCCAGGCGTTTGTACGTTTTACAGCCACCTCGTACAGCGGTAATGCTGCATGTGTGCAAGGTGGCTCATAAACGTATTCTCCTCACACATGTGGAACTGAAAACACGTCTAAAATGTGTCCTCTGTGTGACCATTTAACCGTCCCGGTGGTGTGACTTTCCTTTGTAATGACACGCTGCAACCCCCTTGGTAGCGCTGCCCGTCTTCTGGCATCATTGTTTGGCTGCCTGCGCCTCTGCGGCCGCCCTGACCCACACAACGCCCCTCGGTGTCTTATTTATTGGGACTGCGAGGGTGTGATTGATGGGCATGAGCAGTGCATATCTTCGCCTGTTGTCACTCATCTCCTTCCGCCTTCTTCAGACTGTGCGGCTTCATGGCCGTGGCATGCGATAAGGGATCAGCTGACGCCGCACAGTCTGAAGCGGGTGTAAGGACCCGAGTGTGAGAGGCGAACATATGTGCTGCGCCAGGCCATGAATCCCAGACCCGCAGTGTTTTAACAATGTTAAGACACTGCGGGGCTGGGATTCATGGTCATCGCGAACCGCACCGGCCGACATTACATGATGTCAGAAGATGGGCAGCGCTAACAGCGCTAGGCCAGGGGATAACATGACAGCGCAGACTCCTGTACAGCAAATAACAATGCTCAGGAGGCTGCACCCAGCACCAAGGTGGGATTCTTGACATCTGTGCTGCGTCTCATTACGAAGGGAACTCGCGCCTCCAACACAGTTTGACTGTATAAAGGGCTAAATGTTATACGTGTTTCATTCGGCGTGTGCAAGGAGAAAAATTAAAAGAGCAACCTTTGACTTGTGCGGCACTACTGCTGCATAAGCTGTGGCTCTTCTAGTTTGTAACCCCTGAGGGGGGGTTAAAGGTTACCTTTGAAATCGGTTCAATTAGGCTTCGGCCTACACTCTGCTCCACCGGCAGAGCCCGGGCTCCAACAACGCTAGTTGCTGTCCGGAAGTGCTGGCTGCACAGAGCCAAACACCTCGCCAATGTGTCAGTGGGGTTCAGCACCGCCAGCTGTTCCCCTGCTGTGCAGCCGGCAACGTGTCCTGCGACCGCCACGCAGGCACAACAGACCCAAAGCTGCCGCCAGTGCAGGCTTCGGCCTACACTCCCCTCCCCCTTGCTCCTCCTCCTGCTCCTCCTCCTGCTGACCCTGGGCTCTAACACCGCCAGTTGGGGCCCGGTACTGCTAGCTGCACAGAGAAAAACACCAGCCAATGTGTCAGTGGGGTCCAGCACCGCCAGCTGTTCCCCTGCTGTGTAGCCGGCAACGTGTCCTGCAAAAGCCACGCAGACACAAGAACTGAAATTGAAGGGAACCTGTCCCCCCTCCCCCAGGCGTTTGTACGTTTTACAGCCACCTCATACAGCGGTAATGCTGCATGTGTGCAAGGTGGCTCATAAACGTATTCTCCTCGCACATGTGGAACTGAAAACACGTCTAAAATGTGTCCTCTGTGTGACCATTTAACCGTCCCGGTGGTGTGACTTTCCTTTGTAATGACACGCTGCAACCCCCTTGGTAGCGCTGCCCGTCTTCTGGCATCATTGTTTGGCTGCCTGCGCCTCTGCGGCCGCCCTGACCCACACAACGCCCCTCGGTGTCTTATTTATTGGGACTGCGAGGGTGTGATTGATGGGCATGAGCAGTGCATATCTTCGCCTGTTGTCACTCATCTCCTTCCGCCTTCTTCAGACTGTGCGGCTTCATGGCCGTGGCATGCGATAAGGGATCAGCTGACGCCGCACAGTCTGAAGCGGGTGTAAGGACCCGAGTGTGAGAGGCGAACATATGTGCTGCGCCAGGCCATGAATCCCAGACCCGCAGTGTTTTAACAATGTTAAGACACTGCGGGGCTGGGATTCATGGTCATCGCGAACCGCACCGGCCGACATTACATGATGTCAGAAGATGGACCGGCCGACATTACATGATGTCAGAAGATGGGCAGCGCTAACAGCGCTAGGCCAGGGGATAACACGACAGCGCAGACTCCTGTACAGCAAATAACAACGCTCAGGAGGCTGCACCCAGCACCAAGGTGGGATTCTTGACATCTGTGCTGCGTCTCATTACGAAGGGAACTCGCGCCTCCAACACAGTTTGACTGTATAAAGGGCTAAATGTTATACGTGTTTCATTCGGCGTGTGCAAGGAGAAAAATTAAAAGAGCAACCTTTGACTTGTGTGGCACTACTGCTGCATAAGCTGTGGCTCTTCTAGTTTGTAACCCCTGAGGGGGGGTTAAAGGTTACCTTTGAAATCGGTTCAATTAGGCTTCGGCCTACACTCTGCTCCACCGGCAGAGCCCGGGCTCCAACAACGCTAGTTGCTGTCCGGAAGTGCCGGCTGCACAGAGCCAAACACCTCGCCAATGTGTCAGTGGGGTTCAGCACCGCCAGCTGTTCCCCTGCTGTGCAGCCGGCAACGTGTCCTGCGACCGCCACGCAGGCACAACAGACCCAAAGCTGCCGCCAGTGCAGGCTTCGGCCTACACTCCCCTAAACCTTGCACCTCCTCCTGCTCCTCCTCCTGCTGACCCTGGGCTCTAACACCGCCAGTTGGGGCACGGTACTGCTAGCTGCACAGAGAAAAACACCAGCCAATGTGTCAGTGGGGTCCAGCACCGCCAGCTGTTCCCCTGCTGTGTAGCCGGCAACGTGTCCTGCAAAAGCCACGCAGACACAAGAACTGAAATTGAAGGGAACCTGTCCCCCCTCCCCCAGGCGTTTGTACGTTTTACAGCCACCTCGTACAGCGGTAATGCTGCATGTGTGCAAGGTGGCTCATAAACGTATTCTCCTCGCACATGTGGAACTGAAAACACGTCTAAAATGTGTCCTCTGTGTGACCATTTAACCGTCCCGGTGGTGTGACTTTCCTTTGTAATGACACGCTGCAACCCCCTTGGTAGCGCTGCCCGTCTTCTGGCATCATTGTTTGGCTGCCTGCGCCTCTGCGGCCGCCCTGACCCACACAACACCCCTCGGTGTCTTATTTATTGGGACTGCGAGGGTGTGATTGATGGGCATGAGCAGTGCATATCTTCGCCTGTTGTCACTCATCTCCTTCCGCCTTCTTCAGACTGTGCGGCTTCATGGCCGTGGCATGCGATAAGGGATCAGCTGACGCCACACAGTCTGAAGCGGGTGTAAGGACCCGAGTGTGAGAGGCGAACATATGTGCTGCGCCAGGCCATGAATCCCAGACCCGCAGTGTTTTAACAATGTTAAGACACTGCGGGGCTGGGATTCATGGTCATCGCGAACCGCACAGGCCGACATTACATGATGTCAGAAGATGGGCAGCGCTAACAGCGCTAGGCCAGGGGATAACACGACAGCGCAGACTCCTGTACAGCAAATAACAACGCTCAGGAGGCTGCACCCAGCACCAAGGTGGGATTCTTGACATCTGTGCTGCGTCTCATTACGAAGGGAACTCGCGCCTCCAACACAGTTTGACTGTATAAAGGGCTAAATGTTATACGTGTTTCATTCGGCGTGTGCAAGGAGAAAAATTAAAAGAGCAACCTTTGACTTGTGCGGCAGTACTGCTGCATAAGCTGTGGCTCTTCTAGTTTGTAACCCCTGAGGGGGGGTTAAAGGTTACCTTTGAAATCGGTTCAATTAGGCTTCGGCCTACACTCTGCTCCACCGGCAGAGCCCGGGCTCCAACAACGCTAGTTGCTGTCCGGAAGTGCTGGCTGCACAGAGCCAAACACCTCGCCAATGTGTCAGTGGGGTTCAGCACCGCCAGCTGTTCCCCTGCTGTGCAGCCGGCAACGTGTCCTGCGACCGCCACGCAGGCACAACAGACCCAAAGCTGCCGCCAGTGCAGGCTTCGGCCTACACTCCCCTCCCCCTTGCTCCTCCTCCTGCTCCTCCTCCTGCTGACCCTGGGCTCTAACACCGCCAGTTGGGGCCCGGTACTGCTAGCTGCACAGAGAAAAACACCAGCCAATGTGTCAGTGGGGTCCAGCACCGCCAGCTGTTCCCCTGCTGTGTAGCCGGCAACGTGTCCTGCAAAAGCCACGCAGACACAAGAACTGAAATTGAAGGGAACCTGTCCCCCCTCCCCCAGGCGTTTGTACGTTTTACAGCCACCTCGTACAGCGGTAATGCTGCATGTGTGCAAGGTGGCTCATAAACGTATTCTCCTCGCACATGTGGAACTGAAAACACGTCTAAAATGTGTCCTCTGTGTGACCATTTAACCGTCCCGGTGGTGTGACTTTCCTTTGTAATGACACGCTGCAACCCCCTTGGTAGCGCTGCCCGTCTTCTGGCATCATTGTTTGGCTGGCTGCGCCTCTGCGGCCGCCCTGACCCACACAACGCCCCTCGGTGTCTTATTTATTGGGACTGCGAGGGTGTGATTGATGGGCATGAGCAGTGCATATCTTCGCCTGTTGTCACTCATCTCCTTCCGCCTTCTTCAGACTGTGCGGCTTCATGGCCGTGGCATGCGATAAGGGATCAGCTGACGCCACACAGTCTGAAGCGGGTGTAAGGACCCGAGTGTGAGAGGCGAACATATGTGCTGCGCCAGGCCATGAATCCCAGACCCGCAGTGTTTTAACAATGTTAAGACACTGCGGGGCTGGGATTCATGGTCATCGCGAACCGCACCGGCCGACATTACATGATGTCAGAAGATGGGCAGCGCTAACAGCGCTAGGCCAGGGGATAACACGACAGCGCAGACTCCTGTACAGCAAATAACAACACTCAGGAGGCTGCACCCAGCACCAAGGTGGGATTCTTGACATCTGTGCTGCGTCTCATTACGAAGGGAACTCGCGCCTCCAACACAGTTTGACTGTATAAAGGGCTAAATGTTATACGTGTTTCATTCGGCGTGTGCAAGGAGAAAAATTAAAAGAGCAACCTTTGACTTGTGCGGCAGTACTGCTGCATAAGCTGTGGCTCTTCTAGTTTGTAACCCCTGAGGGGGGGTTAAAGGTTACCTTTGAAATCGGTTCAATTAGGCTTCGGCCTACACTCTGCTCCACCGGCAGAGCCCGGGCTCCAACAACGCTAGTTGCTGTCCGGAAGTGCTGGCTGCACAGAGCCAAACACCTCGCCAATGTGTCAGTGGGGTTCAGCACCGCCAGCTGTTCCCCTGCTGTGCAGCCGGCAACGTGTCCTGCGACCGCCACGCAGGCACAACAGACCCAAAGCTGCCGCCAGTGCAGGCTTCGGCCTACACTCCCCTCCCCCTTGCTCCTCCTCCTGCTCCTCCTCCTGCTGACCCTAGGCTCTAACACCGCCAGTTGGGGCCCGGTACTGCTAGCTGCACAGAGAAAAACACCAGCCAATGTGTCAGTGGGGTCCAGCACCGCCAGCTGTTCCCCTGCTGTGTAGCCGGCAACGTGTCCTGCAAAAGCCAAGCAGACACAAGAACTGAAATTGAAGGGAACCTGTCCCCCCTCCCCCAGGCGTTTGTACGTTTTACAGGCACCTCGTACAGCGGTAATGCTGCATGTGTGCAAGGTGGCTCATAAACGTATTCTCCTCGCACATGTGGAACTGAAAACACGTCTAAAATGTGTCCTCTGTGTGACCATTTAACCGTCCCGGTGGTGTGACTTTCCTTTGTAATGACACGCTGCAACCCCCTTGGTAGCGCTGCCCGTCTTCTGGCATCATTGTTTGGCTGCCTGCGCCTCTGCGGCCGCCCTGACCCACACAACGCCCCTCGGTGTCTTATTTATTGGGACTGCGAGGGTGTGATTGATGGGCATGAGCAGTGCATATCTTCGCCTGTTGTCACTCATCTCCTTCCGCCTTCTTCAGACTGTGCGGCTTCATGGCCGTGGCATGCGATAAGGGATCAGCTGACGCCGCACAGTCTGAAGCGGGTGTAAGGACCCGAGTGTGAGAGGCGAACATATGTGCTGCGCCAGGCCATGAATCCCAGACCCGCAGTGTTTTAACAATGTTAAGACACTGCGGGGCTGGGATTCATGGTCATCGCGAACCGCACCGGCCGACATTACATGATGTCAGAAGATGGGCAGCGCTAACAGCGCTAGGCCAGGGGATGACACGACAGCGCAGACTCCTGTACAGCAAATAACAACGCTCAGGAGGCTGCACCCAGCACCAAGGTGGGATTCTTGACATCTGTGCTGCGTCTCATTACGAAGGGAACTCGCGCCTCCAACACAGTTTGACTGTATAAAGGGCTAAATGTTATACGTGTTTCATTCGGCGTGGGCAAGGAGAAAAATTAAAAGAGCAACCCTTGACTTGTGCGGCACTACTGCTGCATAAGCTGTGGCTCTTCTAGTTTGTAACCCCTGAGGGGGGGTTAAAGGTTACCTTTGAAATCGGTTCAATTAGGCTTCGGCCTACACTCTGCTCCACCGGCAGAGCCCGGGCTCCAACAACGCTAGTTGCTGTCCGGAAGTGCCGGCTGCACAGAGCCAAACACCTCGCCAATGTGTCAGTGGGGTTCAGCACCGCCAGCTGTTCCCCTGCTGTGCAGCCGGCAACGTGTCCTGCGACCGCCACGCAGGCACAACAGACCCAAAGCTGCCGCCAGTGCAGGCTTCGGCCTACACTCCCCTCCCCTTTGCTCCTCCTCCTGATCCTCCTCCTGCTGACCCTGGGCTCTAACACCGCCAGTTGGGGCCCGGTACTGCAAGCTGCACAGAGAAAAACACCAGCCAATGTGTCAGTGGGGTCCAGCACCGCCAGCTGTTCCCCTGCTGTGTAGCCGGCAACGTGTCCTGCAAAAGCCACGCAGACACAAGAACTGAAATTGAAGGGAACCTGTCCCCCCTCCCCCAGGCGTTTGTACGTTTTACAGCCACCTCGTACAGCGGTAATGCTGCATGTGTGCAAGGTGGCTCATAAACGTATTCTCCTCGCACATGTGGAACTGAAAACACGTCTAAAATGTGTCCTCTGTGTGACCATTTAACCGTCCCGGTGGTGTGACTTTCCTTTGTAATGACACGCTGCAACCCCCTTGGTAGCACTGCCCGTCTTCTGGCATCATTGTTTGGCTGCCTGCGCCTCTGCGGCCGCCCTGACCCACACAACGCCCCTCGGTGTCTTATTTATTGGGACTGCGAGGGTGTGATTGATGGGCATGAGCAGTGCATATCTTCGCCTGTTGTCACTCATCTCCTTCCGCCTTCTTCAGACTGTGCGGCTTCATGGCCGTGGCCTGCGATAAGGGATCAGCTGACGCCGCACAGTCTGAAGCGGGTGTAAGGACCCGAGTGTGAGAGGCGAACATATGTGCTGCGCCAGGCCATGAATCCCAGACCCGCAGTGTTTTAACAATGTTAAGACACTGCGGGGCTGGGATTCATGGTCATCGCGAACCGCACCGGCCGACATTACATGATGTCAGAAGATGGGCAGCGCTAACAGCGCTAGGCCAGGGGATAACACGACAGCGCAGACTCCTGTACAGCAAATAACAACGCTCAGGAGGCTGCACCCAGCACCAAGGTGGGATTCTTGACATCTGTGCTGCGTCTCATTACGAAGGGAACTCGCGCCTCCAACACAGTTTGACTGTATAAAGGGCTAAATGTTATACGTGTTTCATTCGGCGTGTGCAAGGAGAAAAATTAAAAGAGCAACCTTTGACTTGTGCGGCACTACTGCTGCATAAGCTGTGGCTCTTCTAGTTTGTAACCTCTGAGGGGGGGTTAAAGGTTACCTTTGAAATCGGTTCAATTAGGCTTCGGCCTACACTCTGCTCCACCGGCAGAGCCCGGGCTCCAACAACGCTAGTTGCTGTCCGGAAGTGCTGGCTGCACAGAGCCAAACACCTCGCCAATGTGTCAGTGGGGTTCAGCACCGCCAGCTGTTCCCCTGCTGTGCAGCCAGCAACGTGTCCTGCGACCGCCACGCAGGCACAACAGACCCAAAGCTGCCGCCAGTGCAGGCTTCGGCCTACACTCCCCTCCCCCTTGCTCCTCCTCCTGCTCCTCCTCCTGCTGACCCTGGGCTCTAACACCGCCAGTTGGGGCCCGGTACTGCTAGCTGCACAGAGAAAAACACCAGCCAATGTGTCAGTGGGGTCCAGCACCGCCAGCTGTTCCCCTGCTGTGTAGCCGGCAACGTGTCCTGCAAAAGCCACGCAGACACAAGAACTGAAATTGAAGGGAACCTGTCCTCCCTCCCCCAGGCGTTTGTACGTTTTACAGCCACCTCGTACAGCGGTAATGCTGCATGTGTGCAAGGTGGCTCATAAACGTATTCTCCTCGCACATGTGGAACTGAAAACACGTCTAAAATGTGTCCTCTGTGTGACCATTTAACCGTCCCGGTGGTGTGACTTTCCTTTGTAATGACACGCTGCAACCCCCTTGGTAGCACTGCCCGTCTTCTGGCATCATTGTTTGGCTGCCTGCGCCTCTGCGGCCGCCCTGACCCACACAACGCCCCTCGGTGTCTTATTTATTGGGACTGCGAGGGTGTGATTGATGGGCATGAGCAGTGCATATCTTCGCCTGTTGTCACTCATCTCCTTCCGCCTTCTTCAGACTGTGCGGCTTCATGGCCGTGGCCTGCGATAAGGGATCAGCTGACGCCGCACAGTCTGAAGCGGGTGTAAGGACCCGAGTGTGAGAGGCGAACATATGTGCTGCGCCAGGCCATGAATCCCAGACCCGCAGTGTTTTAACAATGTTAAGACACTGCGGGGCTGGGATTCATGGTCATCGCGAACCGCACCAGCCGACATTACATGATGTCAGAAGATGGGCAGCGCTAACAGCGCTAGGCCAGGGGATAACACGACAGCGCAGACTCCTGTACAGCAAATAACAACGCTCAGGAGGCTGCACCCAGCACCAAGGTGGGATTCTTGACATCTGTGCTGCGTCTCATTACGAAGGGAACTCGTGCCTCCAACACAGTTTGACTGTATAAAGGGCTAAATGTTATACGTGTTTCATTCGGCGTGTGCAAGGAGAAAAATTAAAAGAGCAACCTTTGACTTGTGCGGCACTACTGCTGCATAAGCTGTGGCTCTTCTAGTTTGTAACCCCTGAGGGGGGGTTAAAGGTTACCTTTGAAATCGGTTCAATTAGGCTTCGGCCTACACTCTGCTCCACCGGCAGAGCCCGGGCTCCAACAACGCTAGTTGCTGTCCGGAAGTGCTGGCTGCACAGAGCCAAACACCTCGCCAATGTGTCAGTGGGGTTCAGCACCGCCAGCTGTTCCCCTGCTGTGCAGCCGGCAACGTGTCCTGCGACCGCCACGCAGGCACAACAGACCCAAAGCTGCCGCCAGTGCAGGCTTCGGCCTACACTCCCCTCCCCCTTGCACCTCCTCCTGCTCCTCCTCCTGCTGACCCTGGGCTCTAACACCGCCAGTTGGGGCCCGGTACTGCTAGCTGCACAGAGAAAAACACCAGCCAATGTGTCAGTGGGGTCCAGCACCACCAGCTGTTCCCCTGCTGTGTAGCCGGCAACGTGTCCTGCAAAAGCCACGTAGACACAAGAACTGAAATTGAAGGGAACCTGTCCCCCCTCCCCCAGGCGTTTGTACGTTTTACAGCCACCTCGTACAGCGGTAATGCTGCATGTGTGCAAGGTGGCTCATAAACGTATTCTCCTCGCACATGTGGAACTGAAAACACGTCTAAAATGTGTCCTCTGTGTGACCATTTAACCGTCCCGGTGGTGTGACTTTCCTTTGTAATGACACGCTGCAACCCCCTTGGTAGCGCTGCCCGTCTTCTGGCATCATTGTTTGGCTGGCTGCGCCTCTGCGGCCGCCCTGACCCACACAACGCCCCTCGGTGTCTTATTTATTGGGACTGCGAGGGTGTGATTGATGGGCATGAGCAGTGCATATCTTCGCCTGTTGTCACTCATCTCCTTCCGCCTTCTTCAGACTGTGCGGCTTCATGGCCGTGGCATGCGATAAGGGATCAGCTGACGCCACACAGTCTGAAGCGGGTGTAAGGACCCGAGTGTGAGAGGCGAACATATGTGCTGCGCCAGGCCATGAATCCCAGACCCGCAGTGTTTTAACAATGTTAAGACACTGCGGGGCTGGGATTCATGGTCATCGCGAACCGCACCGGCCGACATTACATGATGTCAGAAGATGGGCAGCGCTAACAGCGCTAGGCCAGGGGATAACACGACAGCGCAGACTCCTGTACAGCAAATAACAACGCTCAGGAGGCTGCACCCAGCACCAAGGTGGGATTCTTGACATCTGTGCTGCGTCTCATTACGAAGGGAACTCGCGCCTCCAACACAGTTTGACTGTATAAAGGGCTAAATGTTATACGTGTTTCATTCGGCGTGTGCAAGGAGAAAAATTAAAAGAGCAACCTTTGACTTGTGCGGCAGTACTGCTGCATAAGCTGTGGCTCTTCTAGTTTGTAACCCCTGAGGGGGGGTTAAAGGTTACCTTTGAAATCGGTTCAATTAGGCTTCGGCCTACACTCTGCTCCACCGGCAGAGCCCGGGCTCCAACAACGCTAGTTGCTGTCCGGAAGTGCTGGCTGCACAGAGCCAAACACCTCGCCAATGTGTCAGTGGGGTTCAGCACCGCCAGCTGTTCCCCTGCTGTGCAGCCGGCAACGTGTCCTGCGACCGCCACGCAGGCACAACAGACCCAAAGCTGCCGCCAGTGCAGGCTTCGGCCTACACTCCCCTCCCCCTTGCACCTCCTCCTGCTCCTCCTCCTGCTGACCCTGGGCTCTAACACCGCCAGTTGGGGCCCGGTACTGCTAGCTGCACAGAGAAAAACACCAGCCAATGTGTCAGTGGGGTCCAGCACCACCAGCTGTTCCCCTGCTGTGTAGCCGGCAACGTGTCCTGCAAAAGCCACGTAGACACAAGAACTGAAATTGAAGGGAACCTGTCCCCCCTCCCCCAGGCGTTTGTACGTTTTACAGCCACCTCGTACAGCGGTAATGCTGCATGTGTGCAAGGTGGCTCATAAACGTATTCTCCTCGCACATGTGGAACTGAAAACACGTCTAAAATGTGTCCTCTGTGTGACCATTTAACCGTCCCGGTGGTGTGACTTTCCTTTGTAATGACACGCTGCAACCCCCTTGGTAGCGCTGCCCGTCTTCTGGCATCATTGTTTGGCTGGCTGCGCCTCTGCGGCCGCCCTGACCCACACAACGCCCCTCGGTGTCTTATTTATTGGGACTGCGAGGGTGTGATTGATGGGCATGAGCAGTGCATATCTTCGCCTGTTGTCACTCATCTCCTTCCGCCTTCTTCAGACTGTGCGGCTTCATGGCCGTGGCATGCGATAAGGGATCAGCTGACGCCACACAGTCTGAAGCGGGTGTAAGGACCCGAGTGTGAGAGGCGAACATATGTGCTGCGCCAGGCCATGAATCCCAGACCCGCAGTGTTTTAACAATGTTAAGACACTGCGGGGCTGGGATTCATGGTCATCGCGAACCGCACCGGCCGACATTACATGATGTCAGAAGATGGGCAGCGCTAACAGCGCTAGGCCAGGGGATAACACGACAGCGCAGACTCCTGTACAGCAAATAACAACGCTCAGGAGGCTGCACCCAGCACCAAGGTGGGATTCTTGACATCTGTGCTGCGTCTCATTACGAAGGGAACTCGCGCCTCCAACACAGTTTGACTGTATAAAGGGCTAAATGTTATACGTGTTTCATTCGGCGTGTGCAAGGAGAAAAATTAAAAGAGCAACCTTTGACTTGTGCGGCAGTACTGCTGCATAAGCTGTGGCTCTTCTAGTTTGTAACCCCTGAGGGGGGGTTAAAGGTTACCTTTGAAATCGGTTCAATTAGGCTTCGGCCTACACTCTGCTCCACCGGCAGAGCCCGGGCTCCAACAACGCTAGTTGCTGTCCGGAAGTGCTGGCTGCACAGAGCCAAACACCTCGCCAATGTGTCAGTGGGGTTCAGCACCGCCAGCTGTTCCCCTGCTGTGCAGCCGGCAACGTGTCCTGCGACCGCCACGCAGGCACAACAGACCCAAAGCTGCCGCCAGTGCAGGCTTCGGCCTACACTCCCCTCCCCCTTGCTCCTCCTCCTGCTCCTCCTCCTGCTGACCCTAGGCTCTAACACCGCCAGTTGGGGCCCGGTACTGCTAGCTGCACAGAGAAAAACACCAGCCAATGTGTCAGTGGGGTCCAGCACCGCCAGCTGTTCCCCTGCTGTGTAGCCGGCAACGTGTCCTGCAAAAGCCAAGCAGACACAAGAACTGAAATTGAAGGGAACCTGTCCCCCCTCCCCCAGGCGTTTGTACGTTTTACAGGCACCTCGTACAGCGGTAATGCTGCATGTGTGCAAGGTGGCTCATAAACGTATTCTCCTCGCACATGTGGAACTGAAAACACGTCTAAAATGTGTCCTCTGTGTGACCATTTAACCGTCCCGGTGGTGTGACTTTCCTTTGTAATGACACGCTGCAACCCCCTTGGTAGCGCTGCCCGTCTTCTGGCATCATTGTTTGGCTGCCTGCGCCTCTGCGGCCGCCCTGACCCACACAACGCCCCTCGGTGTCTTATTTATTGGGACTGCGAGGGTGTGATTGATGGGCATGAGCAGTGCATATCTTCGCCTGTTGTCACTCATCTCCTTCCGCCTTCTTCAGACTGTGCGGCTTCATGGCCGTGGCATGCGATAAGGGATCAGCTGACGCCGCACAGTCTGAAGCGGGTGTAAGGACCCGAGTGTGAGAGGCGAACATATGTGCTGCGCCAGGCCATGAATCCCAGACCCGCAGTGTTTTAACAATGTTAAGACACTGCGGGGCTGGGATTCATGGTCATCGCGAACCGCACCGGCCGACATTACATGATGTCAGAAGATGGGCAGCGCTAACAGCGCTAGGCCAGGGGATGACACGACAGCGCAGACTCCTGTACAGCAAATAACAACGCTCAGGAGGCTGCACCCAGCACCAAGGTGGGATTCTTGACATCTGTGCTGCGTCTCATTACGAAGGGAACTCGCGCCTCCAACACAGTTTGACTGTATAAAGGGCTAAATGTTATACGTGTTTCATTCGGCGTGGGCAAGGAGAAAAATTAAAAGAGCAACCCTTGACTTGTGCGGCACTACTGCTGCATAAGCTGTGGCTCTTCTAGTTTGTAACCCCTGAGGGGGGGTTAAAGGTTACCTTTGAAATCGGTTCAATTAGGCTTCGGCCTACACTCTGCTCCACCGGCAGAGCCCGGGCTCCAACAACGCTAGTTGCTGTCCGGAAGTGCCGGCTGCACAGAGCCAAACACCTCGCCAATGTGTCAGTGGGGTTCAGCACCGCCAGCTGTTCCCCTGCTGTGCAGCCGGCAACGTGTCCTGCGACCGCCACGCAGGCACAACAGACCCAAAGCTGCCGCCAGTGCAGGCTTCGGCCTACACTCCCCTCCCCTTTGCTCCTCCTCCTGATCCTCCTCCTGCTGACCCTGGGCTCTAACACCGCCAGTTGGGGCCCGGTACTGCAAGCTGCACAGAGAAAAACACCAGCCAATGTGTCAGTGGGGTCCAGCACCGCCAGCTGTTCCCCTGCTGTGTAGCCGGCAACGTGTCCTGCAAAAGCCACGCAGACACAAGAACTGAAATTGAAGGGAACCTGTCCCCCCTCCCCCAGGCGTTTGTACGTTTTACAGCCACCTCGTACAGCGGTAATGCTGCATGTGTGCAAGGTGGCTCATAAACGTATTCTCCTCGCACATGTGGAACTGAAAACACGTCTAAAATGTGTCCTCTGTGTGACCATT
The DNA here is from genome assembly GCF_051348905.1 of Ranitomeya variabilis. NCBI lineage: Eukaryota > Metazoa > Chordata > Amphibia > Anura > Dendrobatidae > Ranitomeya > Ranitomeya variabilis. Next base: position 1,138,032,821 of record NC_135232.1, read on the forward strand.
TAACCGTCCCGGTGGTGTGACTTTCCTTTGTAATGACACGCTGCAACCCCCTTGGTAGCACTGCCCGTCTTCTGGCATCATTGTTTGGCTGCCTGCGCCTCTGCGGCCGCCCTGACCCACACAACGCCCCTCGGTGTCTTATTTATTGGGACTGCGAGGGTGTGATTGATGGGCATGAGCAGTGCATATCTTCGCCTGTTGTCACTCATCTCCTTCCGCCTTCTTCAGACTGTGCGGCTTCATGGCCGTGGCCTGCGATAAGGGATCAGCTGACGCCGCACAGTCTGAAGCGGGTGTAAGGACCCGAGTGTGAGAGGCGAACATATGTGCTGCGCCAGGCCATGAATCCCAGACCCGCAGTGTTTTAACAATGTTAAGACACTGCGGGGCTGGGATTCATGGTCATCGCGAACCGCACCGGCCGACATTACATGATGTCAGAAGATGGGCAGCGCTAACAGCGCTAGGCCAGGGGATAACACGACAGCGCAGACTCCTGTACAGCAAATAACAACGCTCAGGAGGCTGCACCCAGCACCAAGGTGGGATTCTTGACATCTGTGCTGCGTCTCATTACGAAGGGAACTCGCGCCTCCAACACAGTTTGACTGTATAAAGGGCTAAATGTTATACGTGTTTCATTCGGCGTGTGCAAGGAGAAAAATTAAAAGAGCAACCTTTGACTTGTGCGGCACTACTGCTGCATAAGCTGTGGCTCTTCTAGTTTGTAACCTCTGAGGGGGGGTTAAAGGTTACCTTTGAAATCGGTTCAATTAGGCTTCGGCCTACACTCTGCTCCACCGGCAGAGCCCGGGCTCCAACAACGCTAGTTGCTGTCCGGAAGTGCTGGCTGCACAGAGCCAAACACCTCGCCAATGTGTCAGTGGGGTTCAGCACCGCCAGCTGTTCCCCTGCTGTGCAGCCAGCAACGTGTCCTGCGACCGCCACGCAGGCACAACAGACCCAAAGCTGCCGCCAGTGCAGGCTTCGGCCTACACTCCCCTCCCCCTTGCTCCTCCTCCTGCTCCTCCTCCTGCTGACCCTGGGCTCTAACACCGCCAGTTGGGGCCCGGTACTGCTAGCTGCACAGAGAAAAACACCAGCCAATGTGTCAGTGGGGTCCAGCACCGCCAGCTGTTCCCCTGCTGTGTAGCCGGCAACGTGTCCTGCAAAAGCCACGCAGACACAAGAACTGAAATTGAAGGGAACCTGTCCTCCCTCCCCCAGGCGTTTGTACGTTTTACAGCCACCTCGTACAGCGGTAATGCTGCATGTGTGCAAGGTGGCTCATAAACGTATTCTCCTCGCACATGTGGAACTGAAAACACGTCTAAAATGTGTCCTCTGTGTGACCATTTAACCGTCCCGGTGGTGTGACTTTCCTTTGTAATGACACGCTGCAACCCCCTTGGTAGCACTGCCCGTCTTCTGGCATCATTGTTTGGCTGCCTGCGCCTCTGCGGCCGCCCTGACCCACACAACGCCCCTCGGTGTCTTATTTATTGGGACTGCGAGGGTGTGATTGATGGGCATGAGCAGTGCATATCTTCGCCTGTTGTCACTCATCTCCTTCCGCCTTCTTCAGACTGTGCGGCTTCATGGCCATGGCCTGCGATAAGGGATCAGCTGACGCCGCACAGTCTGAAGCGGGTGTAAGGACCCGAGTGTGAGAGGCGAACATATGTGCTGCGCCAGGCCATGAATCCCAGACCCGCAGTGTTTTAACAATGTTAAGACACTGCGGGGCTGGGATTCATGGTCATCGCGAACCGCACCAGCCGACATTACATGATGTCAGAAGATGGGCAGCGCTAACAGCGCTAGGCCAGGGGATAACACGACAGCGCAGACTCCTGTACAGCAAATAACAACGCTCAGGAGGCTGCACCCAGCACCAAGGTGGGATTCTTGACATCTGTGCTGCGTCTCATTACGAAGGGAACTCGCGCCTCCAACACAGTTTGACTGTATAAAGGGCTAAATGTTATACGTGTTTCATTCGGCGTGTGCAAGGAGAAAAATTAAAAGAGCAACCTTTGACTTGTGCGGCACTACTGCTGCATAAGCTGTGGCTCTTCTAGTTTGTAACCCCTGAGGGGGGGTTAAAGGTTACCTTTGAAATCGGTTCAATTAGGCTTCGGCCTACACTCTGCTCCACCGGCAGAGCCCGGGCTCCAACAACGCTAGTTGCTGTCCGGAAGTGCTGGCTGCACAGAGCCAAACACCTCGCCAATGTGTCAGTGGGGTTCAGCACCGCCAGCTGTTCCCCTGCTGTGCAGCCGGCAACGTGTCCTGCGACCGCCACGCAGGCACAACAGACCCAAAGCTGCCGCCAGTGCAGGCTTCGGCCTACACTCCCCTCCCCCTTGCACCTCCTCCTGCTCCTCCTCCTGCTGACCCTGGGCTCTAACACCGCCAGTTGGGGCCCGGTACTGCTAGCTGCACAGAGAAAAACACCAGCCAATGTGTCAGTGGGGTCCAGCACCACCAGCTGTTCCCCTGCTGTGTAGCCGGCAACGTGTCCTGCAAAAGCCACGTAGACACAAGAACTGAAATTGAAGGGAACCTGTCCCCCCTCCCCCAGGCGTTTGTACGTTTTACAGCCACCTCGTACAGCGGTAATGCTGCATGTGTGCAAGGTGGCTCATAAACGTATTCTCCTCGCACATGTGGAACTGAAAACACGTCTAAAATGTGTCCTCTGTGTGACCATTTAACCGTCCCGGTGGTGTGACTTTCCTTTGTAATGACACGCTGCAACCCCCTTGGTAGTCCTGCCCGTCTTCTGGCATCATTGTTTGGCTGCCTGCGCCTCTGCGGCCGCCCTGACCCACACAACACCCCTCGGTGTCTTATTTATTGGGACTGCGAGGGTGTGATTGATGGGCATGAGCAGTGCATATCTTCGCCTGTTGTCACTCATCTCCTTCCGCCTTCTTCAGACTGTGCGGCTTCATGGCCGTGGCATGCGATAAGGGATCAGCTGACGCCACACAGTCTGAAGCGGGTGTAAGGACCCGAGTGTGAGAGGCGAACATATGTGCTGCGCCAGGCCATGAATCCCAGACCCGCAGTGTTTTAACAATGTTAAGACACTGCGGGGCTGGGATTCATGGTCATCGCGAACCGCACCGGCCGACATTACATGATGTCAGAAGATGGGCAGCGCTAACAGCGCTAGGCCAGGGGATAACACGACAGCGCAGACTCCTGTACAGCAAATAACAACGCTCAGGAGGCTGCACCCAGCACCAAGGTGGGATTCTTGACATCTGTGCTGCGTCTCATTACGAAGGGAACTCGTGCCTCCAACACAGTTTGACTGTATAAAGGGCTAAATGTTATACGTGTTTCATTCGGCGTGTGCAAGGAGAAAAATTAAAAGAGCAACCTTTGACTTGTGCGGCACTACTGCTGCATAAGCTGTGGCTCTTCTAGTTTGTAACCCCTGAGGGGGGGTTAAAGGTTACCTTTGAAATCGGTTCAATTAGGCTTCGGCCTACACTCTGCTCCACCGGCAGAGCCCGGGCTCCAACAACGCTAGTTGCTGTCCGGAAGTGCTGGCTGCACAGAGCCAAACACCTCGCCAATGTGTCAGTGGGGTTCAGCACCGCCAGCTGTTCCCCTGCTGTGCAGCCGGCAACGTGTCCTGCGACCGCCACGCAGGCACAACAGACCCAAAGCTGCCGCCAGTGCAGGCTTCGGCCTACACTCCCCTCCCCCTTGCACCTCCTCCTGCTCCTCCTCCTGCTGACCCTGGGCTCTAACACCGCCAGTTGGGGCCCGGTACTGCTAGCTGCACAGAGAAAAACACCAGCCAATGTGTCAGTGGGGTCCAGCACCACCAGCTGTTCCCCTGCTGTGTAGCCGGCAACGTGTCCTGCAAAAGCCACGTAGACACAAGAACTGAAATTGAAGGGAACCTGTCCCCCCTCCCCCAGGCGTTTGTACGTTTTACAGCCACCTCGTACAGCGGTAATGCTGCATGTGTGCAAGGTGGCTCATAAACGTATTCTCCTCGCACATGTGGAACTGAAAACACGTCTAAAATGTGTCCTCTGTGTGACCATTTAACCGTCCCGGTGGTGTGACTTTCCTTTGTAATGACACGCTGCAACCCCCTTGGTAGCGCTGCCCGTCTTCTGGCATCATTGTTTGGCTGGCTGCGCCTCTGCGGCCGCCCTGACCCACACAACGCCCCTCGGTGTCTTATTTATTGGGACTGCGAGGGTGTGATTGATGGGCATGAGCAGTGCATATCTTCGCCTGTTGTCACTCATCTCCTTCCGCCTTCTTCAGACTGTGCGGCTTCATGGCCGTGGCATGCGATAAGGGATCAGCTGACGCCACACAGTCTGAAGCGGGTGTAAGGACCCGAGTGTGAGAGGCGAACATATGTGCTGCGCCAGGCCATGAATCCCAGACCCGCAGTGTTTTAACAATGTTAAGACACTGCGGGGCTGGGATTCATGGTCATCGCGAACCGCACCGGCCGACATTACATGATGTCAGAAGATGGGCAGCGCTAACAGCGCTAGGCCAGGGGATAACACGACAGCGCAGACTCCTGTACAGCAAATAACAACGCTCAGGAGGCTGCACCCAGCACCAAGGTGGGATTCTTGACATCTGTGCTGCGTCTCATTACGAAGGGAACTCGCGCCTCCAACACAGTTTGACTGTATAAAGGGCTAAATGTTATACGTGTTTCATTCGGCGTGTGCAAGGAGAAAAATTAAAAGAGCAACCTTTGACTTGTGCGGCAGTACTGCTGCATAAGCTGTGGCTCTTCTAGTTTGTAACCCCTGAGGGGGGGTTAAAGGTTACCTTTGAAATCGGTTCAATTAGGCTTCGGCCTACACTCTGCTCCACCGGCAGAGCCCGGGCTCCAACAACGCTAGTTGCTGTCCGGAAGTGCTGGCTGCACAGAGCCAAACACCTCGCCAATGTGTCAGTGGGGTTCAGCACCGCCAGCTGTTCCCCTGCTGTGCAGCCGGCAACGTGTCCTGCGACCGCCACGCAGGCACAACAGACCCAAAGCTGCCGCCAGTGCAGGCTTCGGCCTACACTCCCCTCCCCCTTGCACCTCCTCCTGCTCCTCCTCCTGCTGACCCTGGGCTCTAACACCGCCAGTTGGGGCCCGGTACTGCTAGCTGCACAGAGAAAAACACCAGCCAATGTGTCAGTGGGGTCCAGCACCACCAGCTGTTCCCCTGCTGTGTAGCCGGCAACGTGTCCTGCAAAAGCCACGTAGACACAAGAACTGAAATTGAAGGGAACCTGTCCCCCCTCCCCCAGGCGTTTGTACGTTTTACAGCCACCTCGTACAGCGGTAATGCTGCATGTGTGCAAGGTGGCTCATAAACGTATTCTCCTCGCACATGTGGAACTGAAAACACGTCTAAAATGTGTCCTCTGTGTGACCATTTAACCGTCCCGGTGGTGTGACTTTCCTTTGTAATGACACGCTGCAACCCCCTTGGTAGCGCTGCCCGTCTTCTGGCATCATTGTTTGGCTGGCTGCGCCTCTGCGGCCGCCCTGACCCACACAACGCCCCTCGGTGTCTTATTTATTGGGACTGCGAGGGTGTGATTGATGGGCATGAGCAGTGCATATCTTCGCCTGTTGTCACTCATCTCCTTCCGCCTTCTTCAGACTGTGCGGCTTCATGGCCGTGGCATGCGATAAGGGATCAGCTGACGCCACACAGTCTGAAGCGGGTGTAAGGACCCGAGTGTGAGAGGCGAACATATGTGCTGCGCCAGGCCATGAATCCCAGACCCGCAGTGTTTTAACAATGTTAAGACACTGCGGGGCTGGGATTCATGGTCATCGCGAACCGCACCGGCCGACATTACATGATGTCAGAAGATGGGCAGCGCTAACAGCGCTAGGCCAGGGGATAACACGACAGCGCAGACTCCTGTACAGCAAATAACAACGCTCAGGAGGCTGCACCCAGCACCAAGGTGGGATTCTTGACATCTGTGCTGCGTCTCATTACGAAGGGAACTCGCGCCTCCAACACAGTTTGACTGTATAAAGGGCTAAATGTTATACGTGTTTCATTCGGCGTGTGCAAGGAGAAAAATTAAAAGAGCAACCTTTGACTTGTGCGGCAGTACTGCTGCATAAGCTGTGGCTCTTCTAGTTTGTAACCCCTGAGGGGGGGTTAAAGGTTACCTTTGAAATCGGTTCAATTAGGCTTCGGCCTACACTCTGCTCCACCGGCAGAGCCCGGGCTCCAACAACGCTAGTTGCTGTCCGGAAGTGCTGGCTGCACAGAGCCAAACACCTCGCCAATGTGTCAGTGGGGTTCAGCACCGCCAGCTGTTCCCCTGCTGTGCAGCCGGCAACGTGTCCTGCGACCGCCACGCAGGCACAACAGACCCAAAGCTGCCGCCAGTGCAGGCTTCGGCCTACACTCCCCTCCCCCTTGCTCCTCCTCCTGCTCCTCCTCCTGCTGACCCTAGGCTCTAACACCGCCAGTTGGGGCCCGGTACTGCTAGCTGCACAGAGAAAAACACCAGCCAATGTGTCAGTGGGGTCCAGCACCGCCAGCTGTTCCCCTGCTGTGTAGCCGGCAACGTGTCCTGCAAAAGCCAAGCAGACACAAGAACTGAAATTGAAGGGAACCTGTCCCCCCTCCCCCAGGCGTTTGTACGTTTTACAGGCACCTCGTACAGCGGTAATGCTGCATGTGTGCAAGGTGGCTCATAAACGTATTCTCCTCGCACATGTGGAACTGAAAACACGTCTAAAATGTGTCCTCTGTGTGACCATTTAACCGTCCCGGTGGTGTGACTTTCCTTTGTAATGACACGCTGCAACCCCCTTGGTAGCGCTGCCCGTCTTCTGGCATCATTGTTTGGCTGCCTGCGCCTCTGCGGCCGCCCTGACCCACACAACGCCCCTCGGTGTCTTATTTATTGGGACTGCGAGGGTGTGATTGATGGGCATGAGCAGTGCATATCTTCGCCTGTTGTCACTCATCTCCTTCCGCCTTCTTCAGACTGTGCGGCTTCATGGCCGTGGCATGCGATAAGGGATCAGCTGACGCCGCACAGTCTGAAGCGGGTGTAAGGACCCGAGTGTGAGAGGCGAACATATGTGCTGCGCCAGGCCATGAATCCCAGACCCGCAGTGTTTTAACAATGTTAAGACACTGCGGGGCTGGGATTCATGGTCATCGCGAACCGCACCGGCCGACATTACATGATGTCAGAAGATGGGCAGCGCTAACAGCGCTAGGCCAGGGGATGACACGACAGCGCAGACTCCTGTACAGCAAATAACAACGCTCAGGAGGCTGCACCCAGCACCAAGGTGGGATTCTTGACATCTGTGCTGCGTCTCATTACGAAGGGAACTCGCGCCTCCAACACAGTTTGACTGTATAAAGGGCTAAATGTTATACGTGTTTCATTCGGCGTGGGCAAGGAGAAAAATTAAAAGAGCAACCCTTGACTTGTGCGGCACTACTGCTGCATAAGCTGTGGCTCTTCTAGTTTGTAACCCCTGAGGGGGGGTTAAAGGTTACCTTTGAAATCGGTTCAATTAGGCTTCGGCCTACACTCTGCTCCACCGGCAGAGCCCGGGCTCCAACAACGCTAGTTGCTGTCCGGAAGTGCCGGCTGCACAGAGCCAAACACCTCGCCAATGTGTCAGTGGGGTTCAGCACCGCCAGCTGTTCCCCTGCTGTGCAGCCGGCAACGTGTCCTGCGACCGCCACGCAGGCACAACAGACCCAAAGCTGCCGCCAGTGCAGGCTTCGGCCTACACTCCCCTCCCCTTTGCTCCTCCTCCTGATCCTCCTTCTGCTGACCCTGGGCTCTAACACCGCCAGTTGGGGCCCGGTACTGCAAGCTGCACAGAGAAAAACACCAGCCAATGTGTCAGTGGGGTCCAGCACCGCCAGCTGTTCCCCTGCTGTGTAGCCGGCAACGTGTCCTGCAAAAGCCACGCAGACACAAGAACTGAAATTGAAGGGAACCTGTCCCCCCTCCCCCAGGCGTTTGTACGTTTTACAGCCACCTCGTACAGCGGTAATGCTGCATGTGTGCAAGGTGGCTCATAAACGTATTCTCCTCGCACATGTGGAACTGAAAACACGTCTAAAATGTGTCCTCTGTGTGACCATTTAACCGTCCCGGTGGTGTGACTTTCCTTTGTAATGACACGCTGCAACCCCCTTGGTAGCACTGCCCGTCTTCTGGCATCATTGTTTGGCTGCCTGCGCCTCTGCGGCCGCCCTGACCCACACAACGCCCCTCGGTGTCTTATTTATTGGGACTGCGAGGGTGTGATTGATGGGCATGAGCAGTGCATATCTTCGCCTGTTGTCACTCATCTCCTTCCGCCTTCTTCAGACTGTGCGGCTTCATGGCCGTGGCCTGCGATAAGGGATCAGCTGACGCCGCACAGTCTGAAGCGGGTGTAAGGACCCGAGTGTGAGAGGCGAACATATGTGCTGCGCCAGGCCATGAATCCCAGACCCGCAGTGTTTTAACAATGTTAAGACACTGCGGGGCTGGGATTCATGGTCATCGCGAACCGCACCGGCCGACATTACATGATGTCAGAAGATGGGCAGCGCTAACAGCGCTAGGCCAGGGGATAACACGACAGCGCAGACTCCTGTACAGCAAATAACAACGCTCAGGAGGCTGCACCCAGCACCAAGGTGGGATTCTTGACATCTGTGCTGCGTCTCATTACGAAGGGAACTCGCGCCTCCAACACAGTTTGACTGTATAAAGGGCTAAATGTTATACGTGTTTCATTCGGCGTGTGCAAGGAGAAAAATTAAAAGAGCAACCTTTGACTTGTGCGGCACTACTGCTGCATAAGCTGTGGCTCTTCTAGTTTGTAACCTCTGAGGGGGGGTTAAAGGTTACCTTTGAAATCGGTTCAATTAGGCTTCGGCCTACACTCTGCTCCACCGGCAGAGCCCGGGCTCCAACAACGCTAGTTGCTGTCCGGAAGTGCTGGCTGCACAGAGCCAAACACCTCGCCAATGTGTCAGTGGGGTTCAGCACCGCCAGCTGTTCCCCTGCTGTGCAGCCAGCAACGTGTCCTGCGACCGCCACGCAGGCACAACAGACCCAAAGCTGCCGCCAGTGCAGGCTTCGGCCTACACTCCCCTCCCCCTTGCTCCTCCTCCTGCTCCTCCTCCTGCTGACCCTGGGCTCTAACACCGCCAGTTGGGGCCCGGTACTGCTAGCTGCACAGAGAAAAACACCAGCCAATGTGTCAGTGGGGTCCAGCACCGCCAGCTGTTCCCCTGCTGTGTAGCCGGCAACGTGTCCTGCAAAAGCCACGCAGACACAAGAACTGAAATTGAAGGGAACCTGTCCTCCCTCCCCCAGGCGTTTGTACGTTTTACAGCCACCTCGTACAGCGGTAATGCTGCATGTGTGCAAGGTGGCTCATAAACGTATTCTCCTCGCACATGTGGAACTGAAAACACGTCTAAAATGTGTCCTCTGTGTGACCATTTAACCGTCCCGGTGGTGTGACTTTCCTTTGTAATGACACGCTGCAACCCCCTTGGTAGCACTGCCCGTCTTCTGGCATCATTGTTTGGCTGCCTGCGCCTCTGCGGCCGCCCTGACCCACACAACGCCCCTCGGTGTCTTATTTATTGGGACTGCGAGGGTGTGATTGATGGGCATGAGCAGTGCATATCTTCGCCTGTTGTCACTCATCTCCTTCCGCCTTCTTCAGACTGTGCGGCTTCATGGCCATGGCCTGCGATAAGGGATCAGCTGACGCCGCACAGTCTGAAGCGGGTGTAAGGACCCGAGTGTGAGAGGCGAACATATGTGCTGCGCCAGGCCATGAATCCCAGACCCGCAGTGTTTTAACAATGTTAAGACACTGCGGGGCTGGGATTCATGGTCATCGCGAACCGCACCAGCCGACATTACATGATGTCAGAAGATGGGCAGCGCTAACAGCGCTAGGCCAGGGGATAACACGACAGCGCAGACTCCTGTACAGCAAATAACAACGCTCAGGAGGCTGCACCCAGCACCAAGGTGGGATTCTTGACATCTGTGCTGCGTCTCATTACGAAGGGAACTCGCGCCTCCAACACAGTTTGACTGTATAAAGGGCTAAATGTTATACGTGTTTCATTCGGCGTGTGCAAGGAGAAAAATTAAAAGAGCAACCTTTGACTTGTGCGGCACTACTGCTGCATAAGCTGTGGCTCTTCTAGTTTGTAACCCCTGAGGGGGGGTTAAAGGTTACCTTTGAAATCGGTTCAATTAGGCTTCGGCCTACACTCTGCTCCACCGGCAGAGCCCGGGCTCCAACAACGCTAGTTGCTGTCCGGAAGTGCTGGCTGCACAGAGCCAAACACCTCGCCAATGTGTCAGTGGGGTTCAGCACCGCCAGCTGTTCCCCTGCTGTGCAGCCGGCAACGTGTCCTGCGACCGCCACGCAGGCACAACAGACCCAAAGCTGCCGCCAGTGCAGGCTTCGGCCTACACTCCCCTCCCCCTTGCACCTCCTCCTGCTCCTCCTCCTGCTGACCCTGGGCTCTAACACCGCCAGTTGGGGCCCGGTACTGCTAGCTGCACAGAGAAAAACACCAGCCAATGTGTCAGTGGGGTCCAGCACCACCAGCTGTTCCCCTGCTGTGTAGCCGGCAACGTGTCCTGCAAAAGCCACGTAGACACAAGAACTGAAATTGAAGGGAACCTGTCCCCCCTCCCCCAGGCGTTTGTACGTTTTACAGCCACCTCGTACAGCGGTAATGCTGCATGTGTGCAAGGTGGCTCATAAACGTATTCTCCTCGCACATGTGGAACTGAAAACACGTCTAAAATGTGTCCTCTGTGTGACCATTTAACCGTCCCGGTGGTGTGACTTTCCTTTGTAATGACACGCTGCAACCCCCTTGGTAGTCCTGCCCGTCTTCTGGCATCATTGTTTGGCTGCCTGCGCCTCTGCGGCCGCCCTGACCCACACAACACCCCTCGGTGTCTTATTTATTGGGACTGCGAGGGTGTGATTGATGGGCATGAGCAGTGCATATCTTCGCCTGTTGTCACTCATCTCCTTCCGCCTTCTTCAGACTGTGCGGCTTCATGGCCGTGGCATGCGATAAGGGATCAGCTGACGCCACACAGTCTGAAGCGGGTGTAAGGACCCGAGTGTGAGAGGCGAACATATGTGCTGCGCCAGGCCATGAATCCCAGACCCGCAGTGTTTTAACAATGTTAAGACACTGCGGGGCTGGGATTCATGGTCATCGCGAACCGCACCGGCCGACACTACATGATGTCAGAAGATGGGCAGCGCTAACAGCGCTAGGCCAGGGGATAACACGACAGCGCAGACTCCTGTACAGCAAATAACAACGCTCAGGAGGCTGCACCCAGCACCAAGGTGGGATTCTTGACATCTGTGCTGCGTCTCATTACGAAGGGAACTCGCGCCTCCAACACAGTTTGACTGTATAAAGGGCTAAATGTTATACGTGTTTCATTCGGCGTGTGCAAGGAGAAAAATTAAAAGAGCAACCTTTGACTTGTGCGGCAGTACTGCTGCATAAGCTGTGGCTCTTCTAGTTTGTAACCCCTGAGGGGGGGTTAAAGGTTACCTTTGAAATCGGTTCAATTAGGCTTCGGCCTACACTCTGCTCCACCGGCAGAGCCCGGGCTCCAACAACGCTAGTTGCTGTCCGGAAGTGCTGGCTGCACAGAGCCAAACACCTCGCCAATGTGTCAGTGGGGTTCAGCACCGCCAGCTGTTCCCCTGCTGTGCAGCCGGCAACGTGTCCTGCGACCGCCACGCAGGCACAACAGACCCAAAGCTGCCGCCAGTGCAGGCTTCGGCCTACACTCCCCTCCCCCTTGCTCCTCCTCCTGCTCCTCCTCCTGCTGACCCTGGGCTCTAACACCGCCAGTTGGGGCCCGGTACTGCTAGCTGCACAGAGAAAAACACCAGCCAATGTGTCAGTGGGGTCCAGCACCGCCAGCTGTTCCCCTGCTGTGTAGCCGGCAACGTGTCCTGCAAAAGCCAAGCAGACACAAGAACTGAAATTGAAGGGAACCTGTCCCCCCTCCCCCAGGCGTTTGTACGTTTTACAGCCACCTCGTACAGCGGTAATGCTGCATGTGCGCAAGGTGGCTCATAAACGTATTCTCCTCGCACATGTGGAACTGAAAACACGTCTAAAATGTGTCCTCTGTGTGACCATTTAACCGTCACGGTGGTGTGACTTTCCTTTGTAATGACACGCTGCAACCCCCTTGGTAGCGCTGCCCGTCTTCTGGCATCATTGTTTGGCTGCCTGCGCCTCTGCGGCCGCCCTGACCCACACAACGCCCCTCGGTGTCTTATTTATTGGGACTGCGAGGGTGTGATTGATGGGCATGAGCAGTGCATATCTTCACCTGTTGTCACTCATCTCCTTCCGCCTTCTTCAGACTGTGCGGCTTCATGGCCGTGGCATGCGATAAGGGATCAGCTGACGCCGCACAGTCTGAAGCGGGTGTAAGGACCCGAGTGTGAGAGGCGAACATATGTGCTGCGCCAGGCCATGAATCCCAGACCCGCAGTGTTTTAACAATGTTAAGACACTGCGGGGCTGGGATTCATGGTCATCGCGAACCGCACCGGCCGACATTACATGATGTCAGAAGATGGGCAGCGCTAACAGCGCTAGGCCAGGGGATAACACGACAGCGCAGACTCCTGTACAGCAAATAACAACGCTCAGGAGGCTGCACCCAGCACCAAGGTGGGATTCTTGACATCTGTGCTGCGTCTCATTACGAAGGGAACTCGCGCCTCCAACACAGTTTGACTGTATAAAGGGCTAAATGTTATACGTGTTTCATTCGGCGTGGGCAAGGAGAAAAATTAAAAGAGCAACCTTTGACTTGTGCGGCACTACTGCTGCATAAGCTGTGGCTCTTCTAGTTTGTAACCCCTGAGGGGGGGTTAAAGGTTACCTTTGAAATCGGTTCAATTAGGCTTCGGCCTACACTCTGCTCCACCGGCAGAGCCCGGGCTCCAACAACGCTAGTTGCTGTCCGGAAGTGCCGGCTGCACAGAGCCAAACACCTCGCCAATGTGTCAGTGGGGTTCAGCACCGCCAGCTGTTCCCCTGCTGTGCAGCCGGCAACGTGTCCTGCGACCGCCACGCAGGCACAACAGACCCAAAGCTGCCGCCAGTGCAGGCTTCGGCCTACACTCCCCTCCCCTTTGCTCCTCCTCCTGCTCCTCCTCCTGCTGACCCTGGGCTCTAACACCGCCAGTTGGGGCCCGGTACTGCTAGCTGCACAGAGAAAAACACCAGCCAATGTGTCAGTGGGGTCCAGCACCGCCAGCTGTTCCCCTGCTGTGTAGCCGGCAACGTGTCCTGCAAAAGCCACGCAGACACAAGAACTGAAATTGAAGGGAACCTGTCCCCCCTCCCCCAGGCGTTTGTACGTTTTACAGCCACCTCGTACAGCGGTAATGCTGCATGTGTGCAAGGTGGCTCATAAACGTATTCTCCTCGCACATGTGGAACTGAAAACACGTCTAAAATGTGTCCTCTGTGTGACCATTTAACCGTCCCGGTGGTGTGACTTTCCTTTGTAATGACACGCTGCAACCCCCTTGGTAGCACTGCCCGTCTTCTGGCATCATTGTTTGGCTGCCTGCGCCTCTGCGGCCGCCCTGACCCACACAACGCCCCTCGGTGTCTTATTTATTGGGACTGCGAGGGTGTGATTGATGGGCATGAGCAGTGCATATCTTCGCCTGTTGTCACTCATCTCCTTCCGCCTTCTTCAGACTGTGCGGCTTCATGGCCGTGGCCTGCGATAAGGGATCAGCTGACGCCGCACAGTCTGAAGCGGGTGTAAGGACCCGAGTGTGAGAGGCGAACATATGTGCTGCGCCAGGCCATGAATCCCAGACCCGCAGTGTTTTAACAATGTTAAGACACTGCGGGGCTGGGATTCATGGTCATCGCGAACCGCACCGGCCGACATTACATGATGTCAGAAGATGGGCAGCGCTAACAGCGCTAGGCCAGGGGATAACACGACAGCGCAGACTCCTGTACAGCAAATAACAACGCTCAGGAGGCTGCACCCAGCACCAAGGTGGGATTCTTGACATCTGTGCTGCGTCTCATTACGAAGGGAACTCGCGCCTCCAACACAGTTTGACTGTATAAAGGGCTAAATGTTATACGTGTTTCATTCGGCGTGTGCAAGGAGAAAAATTAAAAGAGCAACCTTTGACTTGTGCGGCACTACTGCTGCATAAGCTGTGGCTCTTCTAGTTTGTAACCCCTGAGGGGGGGTTAAAGGTTACCTTTGAAATCGGTTCAATTAGGCTTCGGCCTACACTCTGCTCCACCGGCAGAGCCCGGGCTCCAACAACGCTAGTTGCTGTCCGGAAGTGCTGGCTGCACAGAGCCAAACACCTCGCCAATGTGTCAGTGGGGTTCAGCACCGCCAGCTGTTCCCCTGCTGTGCAGCCGGCAACGTGTCCTGCGACCGCCACGCAGGCACAACAGACCCAAAGCTGCCGCCAGTGCAGGCTTCGGCCTACACTCCCCTCCCCCTTGCTCCTCCTCCTGCTCCTCCTCCTGCTGACCCTGGGCTCTAACACCGCCAGTTGGGGCCCGGTACTGCTAGCTGCACAGAGAAAAAAACCAGCCAATGTGTCAGTGGGGTCCAGCACCGCCAGCTGTTCCCCTGCTGTGTAGCCGGCAACGTGTCCTGCAAAAGCCACGCAGACACAAGAACTGAAATTGAAGGGAACCTGTCCCCCCTCCCCCAGGCGTTTGTACGTTTTACAGCCACCTCGTACAGCGGTAATGCTGCATGTGTGCAAGGTGGCTCATAAACGTATTCTCCTCGCACATGTGGAACTGAAAACATGTCTAAAATGTGTCCTCTGTGTGACCATTTAACCGTCCCGGTGGTGTGACTTTCCTTTGTAATGACACGCTGCAACCCCCTTGGTAGCGCTGCCCGTCTTCTGGCATCATTGTTTGGCTGCCTGCGCCTCTGCGGCCGCCCTGACCCACACAACGCCCCTCGGTGTCTTATTTATTGGGACTGCGAGGGTGTGATTGATGGGCATGAGCAGTGCATATCTTCGCCTGTTGTCACTCATCTCCTTCCGCCTTCTTCAGACTGTGCGGCTTCATGGCCGTGGCATGCGATAAGGGATCAGCTGACGCCGCACAGTCTGAAGCGGGTGTAAGGACCCGAGTGTGAGAGGCGAACATATGTGCTGCGCCAGGCCATGAATCCCAGACCCGCAGTGTTTTAACAATGTTAAGACACTGCGGGGCTGGGATTCATGGTCATCGCGAACCGCACCGGCCGACATTACATGATGTCATAAGATGGGCAGCGCTAACAGCGCTAGGCCAGGGGATAACACGACAGCGCAGACTCCTGTACAGCAAATAACAACGCTCAGGAGGCTGCACCCAGCACCAAGGTGGGACTCTTGACATCTGTGCTGCGTCTCATTACGAAGGGAACTCGCGCCTCCAACACAGTTTGACTGTATAAAGGGCTAAATGTTATACGTGTTTCATTCGGCGTGTGCAAGGAGAAAAATTAAAAGAGCAACCTTTGACTTGTGCGGCACTACTGCTGCATAAGCTGTGGCTCTTCTAGTTTGTAACCCCTGAGGGGGGGTTAAAGGTTACCTTTGAAATCGGTTCAATTAGGCTTCGGCCTACACTCTGCTCCACCAGCAGAGCCCGGGCTCCAACAATGCTAGTTGCTGTCCGGAAGTGCTGGCTGCACAGAGCCAAACACCTCGCCAATGTGTCAGTGGGGTTCAGCACCGCCAGCTGTTCCCCTGCTGTGCAGCCGGCAACGTGTCCTGCGACCGCCACGCAGGCACAACAGACCCAAAGCTGCCGCCAGTGCAGGCTTCGGCCTACACTCCCCTCCCCCTTGCTCCTCCTTCTGCTGACCCTGGGCTCTAACACCGCCAGTTGGGGCTCTAGGAAGACAAGCTTGAATAGGTCCCCATCCTGGTTCCAGTACCGTCAGCTGGTTCCGGGCCGAGCCTTTGGCTTAGGTGCCTCCCTCTGGGTATCCGAGTTCCACCAACGTCAGGTGGTCCTTGGTAGTGCTTTCAGGCACGGGTACCTCCTGCTTAGTAACCGGTTTCAAGTAACGTCAGCTGGTCCTCGGTAGTTCCATTGACTCTTGGACCTTCGGCTACCCATCCGGGTTCCAGTACCATCAGCTGGTTCTCGGCAGTGTCTTTTGCTCTTGTACCTTCTGCTCCCCATCCTGGTTCCAGTACCGTCAGCTGGTTCCGGGCAGAGCCTTTGGCTTAGGTGCCTCCCTCTGGGTATCCGAGTTCCACCAACGTCAGGTGGTCCTTGGTAGTGCTTTCAGGCACGGGTACCTCCTGCTTAGTAACCGGGTTCCAGTAACGTCAGCTGGTCCACGGTAGTTCCATTGGCTCTTGGACCTTCGGGTAGCCATCCGAGTTCCAGATCCATCAGCTGTTTCTCGGCATTTTCTCAGCCTTCTTGTACCTTCTGCTACATTTCCAAGTTCAAGACCCTAAAGACGATGACCCGGAAGACCACCCCTAAGATGATGACGACACCAGAGACGACAACCACCGAGATGACGATGACCCTGGAGACGATGACCCTGAAGACGACCCCGATGACGACGACCCCGATGACGACGACCCCGGAGACGATGACCCTGGAGACGACGACGACATGGGAGACCGAGAAGCAGAAGAACAAGAGGCTGCAGAACAAAGAGCAGAAGAACATTAAGCATAAGACTAAATATCAGAGCAAAAGATATTATCTAAATTATAAGCAGAAGAAGACTAAGCAGTGTATGGGGGTGAGTCCGTTCCTCCTCGTGGTGCCCCTGGATAAAGCCTGATGCTGCAGACCAAACTGAACGCGGACAAATGTAACTCTTTTGTGACAGGCAGAACGGAAGGTGTAATCTTCAAACTTTTATAGATAACAACTACGGGAATGCCTGTCACAAATAAGAATATGATGAAGAAGTTGAATATGAAAAAGATAATAGTTAAATAAAAAGAATATGAACAATGTAAAAAAAAAAATTAGAGGTAGAAGAAGATGAATAAGGTGAAGATAGTTGATGTCAAAGAAGCTGATGATGAGGATAATGAAGAAGAAAGTGTGGGAGAAGTAAAAAAGGTGAAGGACGTGGAAGTAGTGAAACATCAATATCTGACAAAATAAAAAAAAAAAAATAGTCAAAATCTTTCTAACGCCGACCGTCATAAAAAAAAACAAAAAAAACTGCTATTCTATTTGTTTGGGCTAAACCTCTGTGCCTTTAATGTCTCCGTCACCTCCCCCAATACATCCTACATTATTCTTAGTTGTTTTCCTTCATGTAGAATTAACCTACAAGGAAAGAAAGGGTTTATTTTAATTCCGATATTTTCGTCCCATTGACTTGCATTGGGATCGGGTATCGGTATCGGATTAGATCCGATACTTTGACGGTATCGGCCGATACTTTCCGATACCGATACTTTCCGATATCGGAAGGTATCGCTCAACACTAATCGTGCATTAAAATTATGGGATTAAAGACCTGATTTTATCCCAAGATAGATTATTTTAGAGTTATAGATGGCTTGAGAGTAGAGTAGCTAAATGAATGTTAGGTGTCGAGTTCCAGCTTCTGCACAGGGGGAATCTTTATCCATGTCCTCTGCAGTCTCCCATTCTTCCCCAGCCACAAAGGAGCCTGCTCAGTAGAGACATTGCTCCCAGTGCCTTGCTCAAGCTGATGCTGAGCTTCTGGTTACTGTTGCCCTCCCAGGTTCAGCTTTTGTAACCAGCAGTAATCAGCGGCGTGCAGACACTCCAGGGACTAAGTCCTGTTTTCGGTCAACTGAGCATGCCCGTGGGATGATCTCTCATTGGAGGTCGGGGGTCACATGTTCAGTTCCTGAAGTGGCCTTGATTGGAC